>NW_026527013.1:13568773-15968773 GCF_024362965.1 Panthera pardus
TGCCGGATGGGCCTCCTGGTCTGGGCACAAGGACACACACACTCACCTCCCGGCTCGTCTCTCCCACTCCCTACCGCAAGGGCGTCTGCAACAACCTTGGGGAGGTGGGCCCTACTTCCAATTCCCGGGTCCGCCAACTAGCACGTATTGAGCGCCGACTATATGCGCCGGGCCCGTGTGAGGGCTTTGCTATACCCTTCGCTACCAACGGGGACTGTGATCACCCCACTAACACAGACTCGGAGGCTCAGGGAGGGCGAGCCACTGGCCCAAGGTCACACAGCGGGGCCATGACCCAAACCAGGCCGGGAGCTGACCGGCTCGCTGCTGTGCGAGCGGCTTCACCCATCTGAGCCTCAGTTGTGTCATCTCTGAAATGGGCATCATGGTAACAGCCCTGTGCTCCCAGGGTTGCCGGGTGGCTCGGTGGGGCCGGGACCAGGGTGTGAGTGAGGCAACGATCGGGCACAAAATGTGAGGCACTGAAGAACTCAGTCGTCAGGGTAAATGTTGTTTTAAATGCGATATTAAAAAAAAAAAAAAAAAAAATCACGGGGCACCTGGGTGGCTCAGTCGTTTAAGCGTCCGGCTGGGGTCATGATCTCACGGTTTGTGGGTTCGATCCCCCGGATCGGGCTCTGTGCTGTCAGCTCAGAGCCTGGAACCTGCTTCAGATTCTGTGTCTCCCTCTCTCTCTGCCCCTCCCCCACTCGTGCTCTCTCTTTCTCTCCTTCTTAAAAATAAGTCAATAAAACATTAAACATAAAATAAAATATAAATAAAGCTAAAAAAGTCAAAACATGAACGGAAAAGTATGTGATGGGCACAATTTACAATCGCCAAAAGGTGGAAACAGGCCAAGTGTTCCTCCGCGGAGGAACAGGTCAATGCGCCGTGGTCCCGGCCACGCGATAGAATATTCCTCGGTCATAAAAAGGAAACGTGGCTGAACTTGGAAAACGGTATGCTGGTGAAAGAAGCCAGATACAAGAGGCCACGTGGTGTGTGACCCCGTTTCCGTGAAATCTATAGAGACAGAAAGCGGGTCAGCGGTTGCCAAGGGCTGGGGAGAAGGGGGATGGGGAGTGACGGCTGATGGGCACGGGGTCTCCCTTTGAGGGTGATAGAAATGTTCTGGAACCGGACAGAGGTGATGGTTGCGCATCACTGTGAATGTCCTAAGTGCCACTGAATCGCACCTGTTAAAGTGGCTGGCGTTGCTACGCGAATTTCACCTCAATAAAATATGTATGGGCGCATACGTGCCCGTATACATAAATATAAATCTTGATTTTTTTTCATCATACGTATAAATACATGTACATATTTAATTATGTATATGTATACATAATGAACAAACATCAAGATTTTTATTTTATGCTGGGGGTGGGGCGCAAGCGAGAGAGAGGGAGAGACAGGAAGACAGAGGGAGAAGCGGGGCTCCCCCGAAGCGGGGCTGGAGCTCCCCTGCTGCGGAACTCGAACTCACGAACCTGCGAGATCACGACCTGAGCCGAAGTCAGATGCTTCATGACTAAGCCACCCAGGCGCCCCAGATATCAAGATTTTAAGTGAAGATAGGATCAATCCTGTGCCCGCCTCGCCCACCACACCCTGATCTCACCCTGGTCCCCGTACTTTATTTACAAAAACAGGTGGTTGGTCCGGGCTGTACTTTGCCAGCTAGAGTTTTGTTGTTTGCGCGTTTGCTTTAAATACTGCGTTGTAACATGACATGCCCTAACGAGTGATTTTGACACGTTCCTAAATTCGACACCCCCCTTCACTTTGTGCCTCACCCACCTCCCCCTCCCCAGCCCTCCTGCCTGGAGGAGGCTCAGAGTAGGTTCTCAGATCCCAGAGGCCCTCCCGCAGCCCTCCCCGGCCAGAGGAGACACCTGGGTGGGTGTGGGCATGGGCAGGAATGTGCCACGTCTGGTTGGGGCCGGGGCCGAAGCGATTCTGGGAGACAACAGCCAGGTCATAGGCGGCGCCGGAGATATTGATGAACCTTCTCAGCTGCAAGGTCTTTGTGGCCTTGGGCTTACACGGGCAGGACAGCATGTGCAGGTGGACACGGTAGGTCACCTCCCCGCCAGACTTGGACCTGAGGCAGCCTTCTGGAAGCTCAAGCTGGGGCAGCTGTGGGGAGTGTGAGAGACTTGCGGAGGCCTGACCCCGGCCATCATCCCCAGGGTGCAGCCCCTGGGCAGACTCATCCATGGGCCAGGGCCTGTGCCAAAAATTAAAACAACACAACACAACCAGCCCCCGCCCCCTGTCCCCCAAAGAGAAACCCTCCGCGCTGCCAGCTCAGTTTCCTTCCCTGTAAAATGGGGGTTAACTAGACTGTTCTTAACGGGTTGTTTATGATCTCCCATCTAGACTGACACGGGCGACCCCTGGCCTGCCCGCTTGCACCCTAGCCCCTCACTATCTGGCCCCCACCTGGCAGCCAGGGGAAGTCTACGAACACCTGAACCCCGCCATATCCCTCCTCTGCTCACATACCCTCTATTGCTCCCAATTACCTGCAGAGTTAAACCCACGGTCCTTGCCACCTCCATGGCTCTTCCCCATGTCCTACCCGTGCCCCGACTCCAGCCTCTTTCTTGTCTCCTTCTGCCCATCCCAGGCCACCCTACAGCCCCGTGCCGGCCCATTACCTGCCCATCCAGAGTCACCTGCCTCTTCCCGTCTGGCCGGAGTGCCCCCACCGAGAACCTCCAGCTGGGCTGTGGGAGACGTTCTGCAATGAATGGGATGGGCAAGACAGTGACGCCGGGGGCGTTCCCTTGCCCGCCGCCACCCACAGACCCCCGATGGGGACCCTCCCCCGCCCCGCCTTGAAACACAGGATTCCCATGGGATGTTAGTTTGCAAAATCTGAAAACATGGAGATCTAGTCTCCAACAACGTGACTATACTTAACGCTAGAAAACTACACTTTGAAATGGCTAAAATGGTACATTTTATATATGATGGGCTTTTTACCACACATTTTTTTTTTTTTTAAAGTCTGAAAATAGCTCTTGGAGTTGTTTTCCGGCAGATAATGCACTTGGGCAGGAGGAGACCCCAGATCACAAGGCCAGGAGCAAACATTGCCAGTGGCCTCATTCTTCCCTCCCTCTTGGACCACGTCGCCACTCTAGAGCTGCCCAGACTCCAGCTTCCTGTGTCATTTGGGAAAGTACGTCTTTGTGACACAGCCATTTTCCCCTGTCAGCGCCCTGGGTGGCTTGAAAAGAGCAAAAGCAACGAAACACCTCGGAAGAAGAGAACGACTGAGAAATGTTGCTTTTCAGATGATGGATTCCCCACATTTGACGACGTGAAACTCGCTCACCGTTCTGCCCCCTTTTACTCATTTCCACTGATTTCTCCCGTCGCCTGTTTACTGACACCCGCCGCCTTATTTCCAAGGCCCACTGCTGAATTCTTCTTCTTCTTTTTTTTTTTTTTGTTTAATGTTTATTTATTTTGGGAGCGAGAGAGACAGAGCATGAGCAGGGGCAGAGAGAGAGAGGGAGACACAGAATCGGAAGCAGGCTCCAGGCTCTGAGCCATCAGCACAGAGCCCGACGAGCGGCTCAAACTCACGAGCCGTGAGATCGTGACCTGAGCCGAAGTCGGACGCTTAACCGACTGAGCCACCCAGGCGCCCCTCCACTGCCGAATTTCTAATGCCTGCCCTGGTTCCTGTGACTCTAGGTGCTCTCACCAGGGGGGACACACACGGGGCTGCTCCAGCTGCTCCAGGGGTCTCCTGGGGCTCCCGGCCTGAGCCGCCGCCTCCGCAGCTGGAATTCCTGGGCTGCGTCCATCTGCAGGGGGCAGAGGCATGACTCTGGCAAGAAACAGGTCAGACGTCAAGCTGAAGGGCTGTCCCACACCTGGGGGTGCCCCGGGGCTTGGCACTTGGCACTTAGCCGTCATACACTTTTTTTTTTTTTTTTAATTTTTTAACGTTTGTTTTTTAAGACAGAGAGACAGAGCACAAGTGTGGGGGGAGGGGCAGAGAGAGAGGGAGACACAGGATCCAAAGCGGGCCCCAGGCTCTGAGCTGTCAGCACAGAGCCCGACGCGGGGCTCGAACCCACGAACCGCGAGATCATGACCTGAGCTGGAGTCAGATGCTTGACCGACTAAGCCACCCGGGTGCCCCAGTCGTCATACACTTATTGAGTGCCAGCTGTGTGCTGGGCCCTAGGGACACTGTGGGAATAGGCCAGGGCCTGTCCCCCTTGGGGCTTCAAGATCACCCATTCTTCTGGGGCGCCTGGGTGGCTCAGTCGGTTAAGCGGCCGACTTGGGCTCAGGTCATGATCTCGCGGTCCGTGAGTTCGAGCCCCGCGTCTGGCTCTGTGCTGACAGCTCAGAGCCCGGAGCCTGTTTCAGATTCTGTGTCTCCCTCTCTCTGACCCTCCCCCGTTCATGCTTTGTCTCTGTCTCAAAAATAAATAAACGTTAAAAAAAAATAAAATAAATTAAAAAATTAAAAAAAAAAAAAGATCACCCATTCTGCCCCTGCCCTAGGTCAGAGTCCCGGCAAGGCCACCCATTGGGATGTGCCCCTGATCAATGGCTTCTCACCCCCCAGGCTGTTTCCTCACCTGTGAACTGGGAATAATCCAATACTGAACTACAGGGTGGGCCAGGAAGCACACAGAGAATTTAGCACTGGGCCTGGCACCCAGTGGGTGCTCAATTAACTCTAGCTTGCTGCAGCTGTTGCTATATTATTCTCACCGAAGCCAGCATCATCCTGACGTCCACAGTGGCCCTAGGACAAGATCATATATATATGTATATATATACACATATATACACATATATACATATACACATATATATATGCATACACATATATACATATATATACATATACACATATATATGTATATATATGCATATATATACATATATATGTATATATATGCATATATATATGTATATGCATATATATACATATATACATATATACACATATATACACATATATACACATATATACATACACACACACACACACACACACACACACACACACATGAATGAACCTGTGACCATTTCGGTGTTGAGAAATATTAGCTCTCTTCATTGTAAACAATTATTTTAGGGGCACCTGAGTGGCTCAGTCGGTTAAGCGGCCGACTTCGGCTCAGGTCATGATCTCGCGGTTCGTGGGTTCGAGCCCCGCATCGGGATCTCTGCTGACAGCTCAGAGCCTAGAGCCTGCCTTCGGATTCTGTGTCTTGCTCTCTCTCTGCCCCTCCCCTGCTTGCGCTCTCTCTCTCTCTCTCTCTCTCTCTCTCTCTGTCTCAAAAAAAAAAAAAAAAAAAGACAGAAAGAAAGAAAAGGAAAAAAGAAAAAAATCTTTAAAAAATTACTTTAGATGGCAAAACCTGTATGTCTATGGTGTTGGGGGTCAGGAAAGCCAGATTTCGGACACAGCCTGGCCCACACTTCCCGGTGTGATGCTGAGAGTCCCCCAACATCCCAAGCTTCAGTTCCCTCCTCTGCTAAGGTGCTCAGGGGGCTGGAAATAAAACAGACAGAGACTCCTTTCGCCATCAGAGGCCCCATATCACTGCCTCTGACTGATTCCGTTGACCTGATGGCATAACAGAGACTCAGAGGGGCCCAACATTGGGAGGGATGGCGGGGCTGAGGCTGAGGCGGCTCCCTGACCTCAAGATGCTCCCAGTCTGAGGGAGGAGGAGACGCCATAATTCAGAGGCTGGAGGTCTCTGTCTCTCCCAAACTAGGGGCTTCTTCTTTTTTTTTTTTTTTTTAAGTTTATTTATTTTGAGAGAAAGAGAGAGAGAGATGGAGAGAGCACGAGCAGGGCAGGGACAGAGAGAGAGAGGGAGAGAGAAAATCCCCAACAGCCACACCGTGAGATCGTGACCTGAGCTGAGATCAAAGTGTTGGGACGCTTAACCGACGGAGCCACCCAGGTGCCCCCCCAGACTAGAGACTTCCTGGGCGCTAAGCAAGGGCTGAGATTTCTGGCAGGCCCAGCTGGCTCTGCCCCGGGGGGGGGGAAACAGCAGGGGCGGCAGAGGGTAGCCAAAGAATGAATGAAGGTCCAAAAAAGTCATACAGAGAAACAACCTAAGGGTCCGTCGATGGATGAATGAAAAAAAACAAAAACAAAACCAAAATCAGGTGGTATATGTATACAATGGACTGTCACTCCGCTGTACAAGAAGGAAATCTTGCCGTCTGTGACAACATGAATGGGGGAGTGTATTATGCTAAGTGTAAAAGGATCTCTCACCCACGTGGAATCTACAGCAAAACCACCCGGAAACGTGTGGATACAGAGAACTGATCGGTGGTTGCCAGAGGCAGGGGTGGGCGGTGCGTGACATGGGTGAAGGTGGTCAAAAGGGACAAACTTCATTTGTAAAAGAAGTCAGTCCTGGGGATGTCATGTCCAGCTCGGTGACTGTAGCTTATAATACTGCCTGATGGGGGTGCCTGGGTGGCTCAGTCGGCTCAAGGCATGATCTCCGAGTTCGTGAGTTCGAGCCCCGTGTCAGGCTCTGGGCTGCCAGCTCAGAACCTGGAGTCTGCTTGGGCATCTGTGGCTCCCTCTCTCTCTGCCCCTCCCCTGTTCATTCTCTGTCTCTCTCTGTCTCAAAAATAAATAAACGTTTAAAAAATAATAGCAATAATAACACTGTGTGGTGTATTTGAAAGTTCCTGGGAGAGTAGATCTTCAAAAGTTCTTAGGACAAGAAAAAAGGTTTATAACTTCGTGTGATCATCTCACAATATGTATATAAATATCAAATAAGTCTGTTGAACACCTGAAACCAATATAATGTTATATGTCAATTATATTGAAGAAGAAAAAGAAGAAGAAGAAAAGGAGGAAGAGGAGGAGGAGGAGGGAAGGAAGGAGTAGAAGTGGAAGGGCAGCTTCCTGGAGAGGCGGCCCTGGAGCTGGACCCTGAAGGTGGGCTGGATTCTCATGTGCTCAGATAGAAAAGAAAGCATACAGATGGAGAAGACTGCATGGGTAAAGGCAGAGTCTCGAAATGCCGGGCATGAGCAGGGACTAACAGCCATTCAGGAGGGGACCAGAGGAAGCACGAGGCAGGTGAGGGTACCTAGGGCCAGCCGAGGAAAGGATGCCCTCCTGAGGGTAATAGGGAGCCATGGAAGGTGTGCGAGCGAGGGAGGTCACGACGAGAGCTGAGTGTCAAGGAGACTCCAGAGGCTAGAAACAAGGCGAGAGTGGAGGCCAGGTAGGAGGGGTGAAGGGTGTAGAGACGGTGAAACTGATTTGGGGGATGGAGCTGCCCCGGGGAGAGGCCTGTGTTCTCCCCCCGCCCGGGGAATAAACTCACCAGCTTCCAAAGACTGCCGGCTGTCCGGTGGCGGAACTGGACCTCGGCGCCATCCTGGCGGGCTGGGGTCTCCCACTTCATGAGCAGCCGCCCCGCGGAGCCAGACACCTTGATGTCTCCCAGCAGCGGTGGGTCGTATTTAACTGGAAGCAGAGATGGGGTTCGGGGAGGGGGCCAGCATATGCGTGAGTTACTGGTCCTGAAAATTTCAGAACATCCGTCCCACCCAGCCCAGGGTAACTGACTAAGCCCCCAGTGTGTGACTCGGGGAAACCCTTACATGCTCCATCTAAGCTTGGGAGGGAAATATCAATACCCCTTAGAGCAATGCTGTAGTGAGACAGGCGTTTTTGTAAGTTGCTGACGGGGAGGGTCATTGACAATCTATTTTTCTAGAGGACTATTAGGGAAATCTTACTAATTTTTTAGACCCTGACCCAAAGAGAGACATCTATCGTTCTTTCTGCATCTTGGTCACACCATGCCTGATTCTACCGCAGGGCCTTTGCACTTGCTGTCGCTCTGATGTCCTCCACCTGGAACACACTTTTCTACGCTTTATTCCTGTTGGATCTTTTTTTTTTTTATCCTTCCGGGCTCAGCTTGAGCCGGAAGCCTCCTTGGCCTCCCAGCGGTATCTCCTCGTATGTAATAATCATGCCTCGTTCATCACCCCCGCTTGATTCTGGGCTCCACGAAGGCAGAGAGAGGCAGGGCCACGAGTACGGTGAAGCAAGAAAGGCAAGGGTGTACAAAGACACGGTCGGATCCTGTCTTTAATTAACTAATGAATTTATGAGTTTAGAGGGGTTTTGTTTGTTTGTTTGTTTGTTTGTTTGTTTTTGAGAGAGAGAGTATGAGCAGGGGAGGGGCAGAGAGAGGGACAGAGAGAACCTTAGGCAGCCCAGCGCGGAGCCTGACGTAGGACTCCATCTCAGGACTGTGAGATCATGACCTGAGCCAAAATCAAGAGTCGGACGCTTAACCGACTGAGCATATTTTAAAACGCGATATTTTAAAACCGACCCCATATTTTAAAACGCGGTATTTTGTTCACCGTGGATTTTTTTTCCCATGAATTTTGATTTTTAAAAATATTGCATGACCGTAGTGTTTATATCGACTAGCGAGGTTTGGGGCACCCCTTGGAAATGTTGTGCCCCAGGCGGGCTCCCTTCTCACCTCACCCTAGTCCCAGCCCCGAGCTGCAGACTTTGGTGGCCTCGCTCGTGTCCCTGTGACTCAGCGGTAGCACACGGTGGGAACTCAGCAACGATATGTCAAAGTGTATGTGGTTGAGTCGTGAAAACAGACATAGAAGACCCAACAGGGTCCCAGCAGCTTTCACCCAGAAGCCACCTAAGTGCCCGGCAGCTGGGGATTGGCGAGGGGACCATAAAAAACTGCCATGTCTCACGATAGCGTGTGATGTGAAAATAGCTGGCGTTATCGAGCCGCTTGCCGGAATCCCCCCCAGGTCCAGGCTCAGGGACCGGAGGCTTCTCTGGGTGAGGAAGGGGCCGCGGGGAGGAGGAGGAGGAGAACAGGGTACTGACCTGAGCTATGAAGCATCAGGGTGACCTTGGGTGACTTCTCTGTCCGGTTCCCGGCTCGAGATTCGACCCAGAGGGTGACGGCCTGCAGCACAGAGATGCCGTCCTGGTCGGAGAACTGCACGTTGGTGGCCGAGCCCGCGGCAAAGTAGCAACAGCGCCCGGACCTGAGGCTGGGGAGGGAGAGTGCTGGTGCTGAGTCTGGGGGTCCTCGGGACCCCCAGGGTGCCTCGGCAGAAGGTGTGAGTTGCATCCCAGCATCTTCTTCTGCCCCCTTTGCTCCCCCTCCCCGGCCTGGGGACTCCGTGGGGATCAGCCTGGAACCGAGGGGTTGGGTGTGTGTGTGTGTGTGTGTGTGTGTGTGTGTGTGTGTGTGTGTCCCGGAATCTCGCGAGATGGGCTGCCACAGGAGGAAGGAAGATGGGAATGAATGGATGGGAGGATGGACGAGTGAGTGAGAGGGTGGGGACGAGGGGCTAGAGGGACGCCCACCCACGCTGACACCCCTCCCCTCCCCCCCCCCCCCCGCCACAACATAGAGTCCCAGCCCTCTCTTCTCACATGAGAAACTGAGCCTCCCGAAAGGAGCCTGACAAGGTCACACATCTGAGAGAGGAAGCCAGGGTGGGATGATGAATGAGGGTTTGGGAACTGGGGCAGGGTCCTCACCAGCACCTCAGGAAGTGGCTGACCCCAGCCGCGGGGCCCTCGTACCGCCAGGAGCATTCATAACCGGCGCTGAATATTCGGTAGCAGGTCAGGTCCTTGGGGCCTGAAGCCGAGCCTAGAGGAGATACCAGAGGTTTGGGAATGGACCAAGAATCGGGAGGGGCCCCTCCTTGCTGACGCACCCTCAGGATAAATCTTTGTGACATTTAAGGAACCCGCTCCCAGCCCCCTCCCTGTGCCCTTTTCTCCTGTCTCCTGCCGTCTCCTGTGCTCACCCCCCCTCCAGCCACACCAGTGGACTCCTCACCAGTCCTCGAACACACCAAGCTTACTCCCACCACAGGGCCTTTGCACACGCGGGGCCAGCCGCCTAGAATGCTTTCCCCCCAGATCTTGACATTCCAGTTTCTCCTTCAGGGTCACCTCCTTGACCACCAGGCAACCTGAAACAGCCCCTTCCTTCATCCCCCACCTCCTCTGGTTTCTCATAGCACATCCTAGGATGCCGTCCATGTACGTGTTTGGCAGTTGGGGTCACGGCCGATTCTTTCATGCCTAGAACTGTGTCCGCACAGAGTGGGTGCTCAGTGACTATTTCTTGCACAAAAGAGCGGATGAGGAGCCTGTTCAATGGCAGGCCCTTATTGGGGTGCATCACAAGCACACATGTTCCAGCAATGCCTGCCTCCGGGGAGCCCCAGAATGTCTCACGGCTGCTTAGCCCCCCACCCGTGCTGAACAGACACAGACACCAAGTCTGCGACCCTGCGAGGGAGGAGACGAGGCTCAGAGAGGCAAGCGACTGATCCAGGACGCCCGAGCTTGGAGAGGATAGGACAGTAGGCCGTCTGGTCACTCCCAAGACCTCAGGCCGGCCTCAAACTTTGGCTGGGCAGGAGAGAGCTGAGGGACCGGCCCCCAGGGATGGGCCAGTCAGAGCCCCGCATGCCCTCTCCCCACAGCGCAGGACTGTTCCAGACCTGAGTCTGCATCCGGATATGGTGGGTCCTGAAAACAGCACCCGCTCGTGCCGCAGGCTTCGGCTGCAAAGGCAACAAAGAGATCATGACATTCCCAGAGTTCCACTGCATGGGAGAGGGGCTCAGGCCGGGGGGGCTCGCCAAGTCACCATCCACCCACCTCTCCACGTTCCCATCAACGGATCCACCCACCCGCCCTGCCGTCCCTCCGCACGTCCAATCTTCTACCCATCCATCCACCCGCTCGTTCATCCACGCGTCAGCCTCTCAGGCTGCTCTTCCCAGGGTCCCCGGGACCCCTCCCCGTCTCTGATCTCCAGCCCTGCCTGACCCCTGAAGGCCCTGAAACCCTGCCGCTGCTGTTTCCAGAGAGGGAAACTGAGGCACAGAGAGGCAAAGGGGTGGCCTGAGGTCACACAGCAGCAACAGCTGAACCGGAATTTGAGTTCAAACCCAGCCATCTGCAGGGGTCTGGGCTCCTTCCCATCTGATTCCACAAGACGGAGAGAGTATATGAGTATATATAAGGTAGGAATATACCATGTACTACAAACATAATCAGTTACCCTGTATATCACTTATATACATATTTGTTCTTTACCCTTTTCTTAGCATTTCTTTTTATTTATTTGTTTACTTATTTTAAAGGTTTTATTTATTTTTGAGACAGACAGAGGCGTGAGCGGGGGAAGGGCAGAGAGAGAGGGGGACAGAGGATCCGAAGCGGGCTCTGGATGACAGCAGAGACGCCCACACGGGGCTCGAACCCACGAACCGTGAGAACATGACATGAGCCAAAGTCAGGCGCTTAACCGACTGAGCCACCCAGGCGCCCCATCCTTTTCTTAGCATTTCTCACAGAACTCTGGGAAGTGGGAAAGATTCAGGGGTTCGGCCCATTCCACGGAAGATAAAATCAAGACCGGAGGGAAGATGCCCAAGTTGGACCCCGGAAGCTATGATCAGCGATCTCCCATTTGAGAGAGGGAAAGACTGAGGCCCAGAGACGCAGAACCCACCCCAGAAACCCAGATCCACGGCCTTTCACACACGCGTCTCCCAGCAAAGAGCCACCTTGTCAGGGTGAAGCACTCACCGCCCTGCCCTGGAAGCAGGAGCAGAAGGAGGGGGACCAGCCTGGTCAACAACTGCCCCATTAAGTCCATGCAGAGGCCTGCAGCCCCAGATGAGCTTCTGTGTTGCTGGCGAGGTCCGGCCACCCCGTCCTTGCCCTGGAACACATTGAAGCTGAGCAAGAAAGAATGCTAAAAAGATTCAAAAAAAAAAAAAAAAAGTTAGGTGTCATGGCCCCTCCTGGCACAAGTCAAACTGAAAGAGAAACCCAGGAAGTCAGCTCGGTGATGGTGGCCTCATCCCAGCCACAAAGCCACCCGTGGGGCCAGTCCGACCCAGGGCCTTAGATCTCAGGGTCTCTTCCGACCCAAGAAAGACCCAAGCAGGACACCGGGTGCCAGCCTCATGAGGGGGCAGCTCTGTGCCCTCGCCCTGGTCTCTGGCCCTCTCTAGCCAGCTTCTGAGACTCGGGTGCCAAATGGGAGCCCAGGGTTCTTGGATGTCTGAGTTCACTCTCCCAACAAGTCATTCTGAAGTGTTTGCTGTACCTTACCCCTCCCCCCGCACCCCCCCCCTCCCCCGCCACAGCAAATGCCCACCTCCCCGTTTCCCAGACTCTGGTCTCAGGGCACCCTGGGTCCCGGCTCCTAAAGAGCCCCTTTGCTTCCTTCAGACTAAGCGTTTTCTCTTCTCCGTGTCTATTTCTTTGGCATCTGGGGGTCTCATTTTCTGAGTCTTTCTCCCCACTGCCGAAAGAGGCCCAGGATGTCCATGGAGAAGCACTGATTCATGCTACAAAGCGGATGAATCTCAAACACATCGTGCTGAGCGAAAACAGCCAGACGCAGCAGCCCACATGTTGTATGATTCCATGTATATAAAATGTCCAGAGCAAAATAAATAAATAAATAAATAAATAAATAAATAAATAAAAAATAAAATGTCCAGAGCAGGCAAATCGAAGAGACAGAAAGATTAGTGGTTGCCAGCAGCTGGGAGGTGGGGGCTGGGGAGCGACTGCTAATGGGGACGAGCTTCCCCTTGGGGTGAGGAGAACGTTCTGGAACTAGACAGAGGTGAGGGTTGCAAAACGTAGTGAATGCTCTAAATGCCACTGAACTGTGTATTTTAAACTGGTTACTTTTACGTCATGTGATTTTTCACCTACCAAAAAAAAAAAATGTTCACGGAACCGTGGGAGACTGAGGAGCATACGGTGAGGGTCTCTCTTGGAAGAGCATCTGGGGAAACTGAGGCCCAGGTGGGCCAGGAGGAGGCCCATTCTTGGAGAAGCCCTGTCCCCGGGTGGGGGTGGGGGGCAGCTGGGCCGGTCAGGGTCAGGCGCCCGGGAGGCCATGAGGTCAGAGCCATGGGAACAAAGAAACAGTGTCCCAGGCCTGGCACAGTGGGGATGGGGACCCCGTGACCCCGCACAGAGCAGCCTTCACTGGCAGTAGGGCCAGGCCAGGCCAGGGGGTGGAGTGGGCTGCAGGACTGATGTGGGAGGCCTGGGGGAGGGGCAGAGACAGAGAGAGACAGAGACAGATTGCGAGAAACATAAGGAAAGAGGGAAGAGACCGGTTAGAGATAGGGCCAAAGTCACGACCTCCCCTCGAGGAGCCTGAGACCCCACCCGAGGAGACACCACCGTGGGCCCCATTTCACAGATGGAGACACTGAGCCCAGAGGCCTCAGCTGCCTGTGAAAAGATGGGTTCAGAGAGAGTCCCCTCCCCTCCCCGCCCCCCAGTGGGGCTGAGCGGTGAGTGGGGAGTGAGCCTCATGCCCCAGGTCGGCCCTTCCAGGCCTCAGCTACCCCACCTGCAAAATAGGCTGCAGAGGGATAAAGGAGGATTTGGGCTCCTGGGAGATTGTGCCCACCGGGCAGCCAGCGTAATTAATCATTGTTTGGGGGGCCTCCAGTGGCCTCTGCTCTTGTCACAGCTCCTTCCCATCTCCCCAAAGTCAGAGCAGCCACTGGAAAGACATCGAAGGAGAGAAGAGTGGAGGAGGGGTCAGAGCTGGACACAGATGCCCCCCCCCTCCTTCTCCAGCTCCTTGGTGTCAGGGCTGGGTGCAGGGAGGGGCAGAGGCTGGGGGTGTTCCAAGGGAGAGTAGGGAGGGATGCCCAGAGAAGGGGGATCTTGAACTGGGTGTATAGAATGCAACAGCACTCCCCGCAGAGGGGCACAGCAGAGACCAAAGCTCAGGGGACATGCTTTGGGGGAACATCGAGATGAGCATGGCAGGTCTCGGACGCCACAGGAGAGACGAAGGTGGTAAGTCGGACAGGGACCTCGAGCGTCAGGCTGAAGGGCTGGGCTTTTTTCCCAAGGGCACTGGGGAGCCATAGCAGGTGTGTGAGCAGGACGCCAGTCACAGGTGAAGTGGTGTTTCCATCCTTATCAAAGTCAGGATCTGCACTTCACCTTCCCCCATGCCCGATCTGCACACCCACCTCCCTTGGCCTGCCCGCCCCTACTCCAGGAAGCCCTGGGGTGCCCTTAGTGGCCCCTCCCAGCTGCCCTAGAAACACAGCTGGGGTATGCCCCTAGGGCTGCCCCACTTTCAGCCGCCTCACGAACTGCTGGGAGGGGGAGGCAGGAAGGATTGGGTTAAAAGGGGCCGCCGGAAATGGAAATCGTGACAGGAGGAACCACAGAATTTCCCCACCCCCTCAGCTTCCGCCTCCTTCCTGGGTAGAGTGACCTTCAGTCAGCCGAGGGTTGAGCTTTTCCCTTCTTGTGGCCACAAGACCCCGACGTCCCTGGAGGGCATCTGAGAATGTTGAAGGATGAATAGGATTTTGCAAGGAGAAAATCTGTTAGTTTTTTTAATCAAACAACATTTCTAGGCATCCCTTATTCGTTCAACAATCACACTCCCTGACGCCCCTTAGAGATACCTGAGAAGGGTTTTGATGGATGTATAGAAGTTCGCAGCAAAGAAAATTACTTATTCATTCGGTAAAAATGTTCTTTGATGCTTCTTAAATTTGAAGCGGGTTTTGAAAGATGCATAGGCGTTCACCAGGGAAAAATTGCACTCGTTGTTCGATTGATTCAGCGAATCAGTCAATAAATGTCCCCTAGCGCCCACGGAAGGTGTAATTTTGGAAGTTCTGTGTAGAAGTTCTCCAGATGGAGCAAGGGCTTTTGAAACCTCTCCGGTGGCTCCCCCTCCAGCAGCTCCCCCATTGGCCTGGTCCAACCACCTCTGGTACAGGGCACCTCTCTTTCCCCAAGGTTGCAGCCAAAGTCCCAGGGAAGACTGAGTGGCTGAGCTTGAGTTTCATGTCCACCGTGAGCCTGTCACCCTGGCTGAAGCGAATGAAAAGTCTCTAGGTCACATGTCCACCCCCACTCGGACTCTAGGAGAACTTGTAGGCGGAACAGACCAGAGATAGGGCTGTCGTCGGTCACTGTAAGGTGCGAGCTCCCCATCACCCGGGGTAGACAAGTTATAGCCTGAGGTCCTTTTAGCATAGATTGCCAGACAAAACGTGCCCTATTAAATGAGAATTTCAGGTTAAACGCCCCATAAGTTTTTAGCATATCTACTCACCAAGGATCGCGTGGAACATTAGGAACAATTATTCATTGTTTGTCTGAAATTACATTTAACTGGGTGGCTGTAATTAGTTTGCTAGACCAGCCATATCAAAGAGACGGAGTGCCTTCAAAAACAGGAATTTCTTTCCTTACAGTTCTGAAGGCTACAAGTCCAAGATCAAGATGTTGGCAGGTTTGGCTTCTTCTGGGGTCTTTCTCCCCGGCTTGCAGATGGGGTTTTCCTGCGCGTTCACGTGGCCTACCTTCTGTGCGTGCCTGTGCCCTAATCTCTTCTTATAAAGACAGCAATCATATTGGATTAGGATCCACCCAGGTAAACCTCATTTTACTTTAATTGTCCCTTTAAAGTCCCTCTCTCCGAACACAGTCACATTCTGAAGGACCTACGGTAAGGATTTCAACGTCTGGATTTTGGAAGAACGTGACTCAGCTTACAGCAGTGGCTGCTTTCGACTGCACAGAACAGTCTGGCAGTTTTTGAAAAAGCAGAAATATAGAGTTACCATATGACCTAGGAATTTCACGCCTAGATGTAGACCCAAGAGAATTGAAAGCATATGTCCACACAGTAACTTGCGCATGAACGTTCACAGCAGCGCAACTCACAAGAGCCCAAAAGTGGAAAAACTCAAATGTCCATCGACAGATGAGCGGATAAACAAAATGGGGTCCATCCACACGATGGAATATTATGCAGCCATAAAAAGGAAGGAAGCCCCGACTCAAGCTACAGCGTGGGTGCAACTCGAAAATATCGTGTGGAGCGACAGAAGCCGGACACAAAAGGCCACACGTTGTAGGATTCCATTTATGTGAAATGTCTAGAACAGGCGAAGCCACGGAGACAGAAAGCAGATTGGCGGCTGCCGGAGGGAGGATGGTGAGCGCTCATGGGTAAAGGTTTTCTTCCAGGGTTGGTAAAATGTCCTGCGATTAGATAGTGGTGACGATTACACAATTCTGAGAATATGCTAAGAACCAGGGAATGGTACTCTTTAAAAAGATCTATTTTAGGGGCTCCGGGGTGGCTCGGTCTGTTAAGCGTCGGACTCTTGATTTCGGCTCAGGTCATGATCTCACGGTTTTGTGGGTTTCAGCCCCGAGTTGGGCTCTGTGCAATGACGGCGTGGAGCCTGCCTGGGATTCTCCCTCTCCTCTGTCTCTCTCTCTCTCTGCCCCTCCCCCCCTTGTGCTTTCTCTGTCTCTCTCAAAATAAATAAACTTAAGAAATAAAAATAAATTAAAAGGTATATTTTATGGTGGGTGGATTATATGTCAATTTTATTTATTTATTTTTAATTATCTTTTATAAATTTGTGAGGGGAGTACCAGTACCCTTTTTTTTTTTAATGTTTACTTATTTTTGAGAGAGAGAGACAGAGCGTGAGCAGGGGAGGGGCAGAGAGAGAGGGAGACACAGAATCCGAAGCAGGCTCCAGGCTCCGAGCTGTCAGCACAGAGCCCGACGCGGGGCTCGAACCCACGAACCGCGAGATCATGACCTGAGCCAAAGTCGGAGCTTACCTGAGACACCCAGGCGCCCCTCCTTTTTTTTTTTTTTTTTTTTTATTTAATGTTTCTTTATTTTTGAGAGAAAGAGAGCACCAGCAGGTGAAGAGTGGAGAGAGAGGGGGACAGAGGATCAGAAGTGGGTTCTGGGCCCACAGCAGCTTAGCCCAACGCGGGGCTCAAACTCCCAAAACCGTGAGATCATGATCTGAGCTGAAGTTTGACGCTCAGCCGACCGAGCCACCGAGGCACCCCAATATTTCAGTTTTAAAGTGTGTATGACAAAAACAAAATTTCAGGAAGCCCTGTATTTTTATGTGTTCAATCGGGCCACTGTAATTTGGTAGCAGCCTATCCAGACTCAAAGGCAATCGGGCCCTCCCTGGGGTCTCTCCTCCAGCCTGAGAAGATACTGTAATGTCTAAGTCCAACGGATAGCCAAGGGAACCTGCAGGTGCAGAGACAGTGGCAGTCCCAGTGGAAGAGAGAATATGGATCCCATCTTGGCACTTGGGCTTTGCCCTGCCTCAGTTTCCCTTCTGCAAAGGGGGGCTGGTCAATTATCACCAGATACCTGTGGAAGGTGGTCCTCATTCGGCGCCTAGTCAAGTGCCCAGCTGACTCGGCAAAGGGAGTCATCCTCAAAACAGAAACTGGCAACAGTGGCTGCCTGTTCTTGTAAATAAAGTTTTATTGGGGCTAGGGCCAGAATTAAGGTGAAACCAGTAAGGCAGCGTGATGTAAAGGCAGAGTCAGAGCCTGCATTTTTGGTGTTTAGTTCATCCTGCGCTTTTTGCATTAGTTTAGATTCTCTACACTATTGTTTTCGAATCTTGTGTACCTTAATCACTGATATTTGTGGCCCTTTTCAAATTTTGAACAGAACTGAGGGTCTCGTTCACCTCACCCTAGAACTGGTCTTGTTGTGCGCCCTGGGCACATCAACTAACTTCTCTGAGCCTCAGTTTCCTTCTCTGCAAAATGGGGACGCTAACGGTCCCTTATTCCCAGGAGGATTCATTGAAAAATGGTTTCATCTTGGCTGGGGGGTAAGGGTGGGGCCTGGAAGGGCGGGTCTGGCCCATCCAATGGAGGCGGGGCCCTTCCAGGAGGGCTCCCAGGGAGGGGCGGGGCCAGGACACGTCAGCTGACCGGCTTGACCAATGGCGCGGGGTGGCGGGGCCTGGCAGGCTGGGGCGGGGCCGGGGGCGGGCCAGGCGGCGCGGACTAGCGGGCCATGGACGAGCCGAGCCTCCTGCGGCGCCGAGGGCTCCAGGTGAGGCCCCTGCGTGGGCGGGCGGAGGGCGCGGCCGAGTGCACCTGGCTTGGGTGCCAGGGGCGAGGTTTCGGCGTCCGGGGAAACTGAGGCGGAGAGCGGGGCGCGCGCTCCGATCGCTCCTTCTGCCCGCTTTTCAAAGTGCTTTTCGCCTGATGGGAAGGGGATATATACTCCGTTTGGTTTGACAGATGGAGAAACTGAGGCTCCAAGCGCTAGCGTGGGAGACGGGGGCTGAGGGTTGGGCCCCTTCCCACCAGCTGCTCTAATAATATGAGCAACAGCAGCCTTTGAGCGCTCACCATATGGTCCTCGTCGTGTTAATCTTTTTACTAGTGATATATTCTTATTAATTAATGTGGATCATTACCTGCCTCGTGCCTTCGCTGCGCCACCGCGCCCCAGCCTCAGCTCACCCCTAAGGTGAGCCAAGGAGGTTGGGGCTGTCCGGGCGCCCATTTGTCAGACAGGGAAACTGAGGCTCGGGTCTGGAAGAGTCACAAACTCGAGGTCGCCCGACAGAGGTTCAATCCGGCAGCCTTAACTGGCTCTCTGTTGCGGAAAGCACTGCAAACTGGTTTGCGGGGGGCCGGGCGGGCAGGGGGGAGGAGGTGTCGAGGGCAGGAGACACTTTTGCTTATCCGGATCTCAGTTTCCCCATTGGCTGTAAGGGCCCTCCTTTTCTGACCTCTGGCCCTGAGTTTGTGCGTGAGAGAGTTCGAACCCACGCAGGGGCCACGGGACCCCGATGGGCGACTCCTTTGACTTTTCTGGGCCTCAGTTTCCCCATCTCTGTGCAAAGGGAATTAAGATGATCTAGCCGAGGCGTAGACCACACCCTTAAGGAGCCACCAGGTTGCCTGTCGGGAACCTGGGATTCATCATTTACCCAACAAACATTTCTTGAGTGCCTGCTGGAGAGGCGGCGGGGTGTTCACCCTCTGAAACCGCTCTCCTGGGTCTCCTAGCCTGTTGGGGGGTATGGACGCCTGAGCAGCAGTGACCCCAGGGAGTTGTCAGCTGCAGTGTGGGACGCTCAGGCACTCTTGGAGAAGGCGCCTGACCCAAGCTTTGCTGGGTGGTCTTGGAGCAGAGGAAGCAGCGCGGGTGCCAGGGCAGGGGCGGGGGGGTGCGGGGGGGGGGGGTGCATGGGGAAATAAGAGAGTCTGAGGGAAGCTAGAACCTTGGAAGGACGGGGTGGGGGTGGGGTCCGGGAGGGCAGGGGCAGAGATGAAAGGCAGAAGCGCCCCCACCCCCAGGCGTGGCGGGGGCGGGGGCCGCAAGGGGAAAGTCCGAGGCCAGAGGCAACAGTGAGGGGCCTGGGCGTAGGGGAGGGGGCGGTGAGCGGTGGGGTGTTGTGGGGGGACAGGCCCCGCCCCGAGCCCCAGTTAGACGCGAGCCCCGCCCGCGGCCTCTTAAAATAGAGAAACTGCCTTCGGGTAGGCGAATGGGGGCGCTGCTGACGTCAAGAAGTGGGGGCCTGTTTCATGGGGAAGAGGCACCCGCTCCCTGATGACGAGTCCCATGCTACAAAAGGGGAAACTGAGGCTCAGAGAAGCCTAGCCCCTGCCCAGGTGTCACAGCACGTAGGTGACAGAGTCAGGCTTCGAACCCAGGCAGGTCTGGCTCGCCCTCTTGCTCTGTGGGGGCAGAGGGACAAGTAGAGATTGCCCAGATGAGTGAGGGAATTCTGGGTGGAGGGCACAGCACATGCAAAGGCCCAGAAGCATGTAACTATATATGTTGCGTGGGGAAACTAGGAGCCTCTGCTTCAGGGCGTTCCAGTGCCGATTTTGAAGAGGTTAGATTTTCTCCCTAAGGTGATTGGGAGCTATGGAAAGTGCCGGTGGAAGGGAGGAACACTATCAGACCTGAAGGCTTTGAAAGACTCCTCTGGAGCAGGTGGGGGCCACAGAGGGGGCCAGAGGTGAGGAAAGCCCAGTGTTGGGCTCAGCACGGAGTGCGGAGCCTGCTTGGGATTCTCTCTCTCCCTCTCTGTCTCCCCCTCTCCCCCCAACCCTGAAAATAAATAAATAAACATTTTTAAAAACTTTAAAAAAATAATAATAGTAGAAATATAAATCGTGTCTCACAGTAAGGGGCACCCACAAACGCGAAGCACCGTGTGTGCATTTAATTCTCCTAACAGCACAAGAGGTCAGTGCTATTATTAGCCTCATTTTTTCGGGGAGGGAGACTGAAGATCAGAGAGGGAAATTAAGAGATTTGGAATGCTAACCAGCCTGGCTTCTGAGGATGCAAAAACGTGGAGGGCCTGGGTTTGGGGCATAAGCTACCCGGTACCTTAACTCGGAGCTTTGTTAATGGGCCCAGGAGCACCCCCAGCCAAGCAGGTAGCAGCCTCCTGGTCAGAGCCAATCAGATACTCTGGAGGCTGACCCTTCCAAAGGTCAAAGAGTCGATTCATGAAAGCTTGAGGAAGTGGAGGGGACTCAAGTCAGTTGCGGACTGGCTAGTACAGACCATATCGGTGGGAAGGCTGGCTAATCTGACGGGGGCAGTGTGCTGGGAGGTGGTAAGCAGGAACTGGTCTGGCCCTTGGACCCCCAGTTTGCGCTGGGTCAGAGGAAGAGCTGGGCACTGGGCCTTCCCGCTTTGGGTTAAGCTCAGTCTCCTGTGCAGCATTTATGGGTGCCGGTTAACGTGAGCTCCACTCCTCGCATTGTTATTGCTAGACTACTATTCTTATTATTCTATCGTTATTATTTTTTTTTTAATTTTTTTTAACGTTTATTTATTTTGGAGACAGAGAGAGACAGAGCATGAACGGGGGAGGGTCAGAGAGAGAGGGAGACACAGAATTGGAAACAGGCTCCAGGCTCTGAGCGGTCAGCACAGAGCCCGACGCGGGGCTCGAACCCACGAACCGTGAGATCATGACCTGAGTCAAAGTCGGACATTCAACTGCCTGAGCCACCCAGGCGCCCCTCTATCGTTATTTTTTTTATCATCTCCCACTTGGGCCTTTGCTTCACAAGCCATGCTTCTTTTTTTTTTTTTTTTTTTAAGTTTTTATTTATTTCTTTAGAGAGAGAGAGAATCCCAAGCAGGTTCCACACTGTCAGCAACAGAGCCCGACTCGGGGCTCGAACTCATGAACCGTGAGATCATGACCTGAGCCGAAATCGAGAGCCGGATGCTTAACCGACTGAACCACCCAGGCGCCCCACGAACCACAGACTTTTCAAACACCAGATCTCCAAATTCAGGGGCAGTGAAGGTGGCCAGAGCTTGTATCTATCTGAACTTTGTCTCTGCTGCTGCTGGAGGCATTCCCTGGAAGGTCCATCCTGCATCCTCGTGGCCCAGTTCAGCTTACTCTTCTCCTCCAAAAAGCCCTCAGGCTGGTGCTCTGTGGTCCCTGCTGACTTCTCTCTCCCTTCACTGCAGTTGCCAACTTCCCGTGGGGCTTGGTGCCAGCCGGCCTGAGTCCTACCCCCACCGCACAGATTCCCACCAGCCTGACCACCCCCCACCCAGGAAGCCTCTTGGCTCCCCCCACCTCCAGCCCCTTCTCTCCCCCTGGGTCTCCCCAGTGCCTCCAGTTGTGGGGGTGTCCATGCCCCGGGGGGTTCCTCAGGATGGAGCTGAGGCTTCTGGCTGGGAGGCAGCATTGCCCAGCCCAGCCAAGAACCGAAGAGGTTGCCGTAAATATTATCTTTAAAGGGCAGTTCCAAGGGATCGGGCCCCCACCTACTCTGGTCTATGCGGGAGTCACTCCTTGAGAACAGCCGGCGAAGAGGGGGCTGAAGGCGGAAGCAGATGGCTCTGGGAGCAGAGGGTCCGGGGGCGGTGCCGGGAGAATTCCATGTGGTCCCAGCTTTCCACAGAGCCTTTGCAGGGGGCTGCCGACCTTCCCTCGCTTCTCTCTGCCACTTGACATCTTTTTGTATTTTGGAAGCAAATTAAAATTTGTGGTTAAATTGGTGGTTATTATTAACCTCACAAAATCATTGTCTTGGCACTGATTTATCGAAGCCTCCCCAGTGCCGGGCTCTTAGCTTGTTTCTTGATTCCTCCCAGGACCCTATGGAACCGGGAGGCTTTCCAAATGAAGAAACTGATGTGAAATTGTTTGGCGGGGGTCACACAGCTCAGATGATGGGGAGCCAGACTGGGAACCCAGGACGGCCAGGGCTTTGGAAGGAAATGGTTGGGATGGAGGAGGGGGTGCCAGAGCAAGTAAGTCCTGGGTTCAGATGCCAGCTCCTCGCTGTTTCACGGGTTAGAGGAGAGGGGTAAGCTGGCATAAGACCCCGTAACAATTGGAGGGGGCAGCAGGAGGCCTTAATGGTGGTGGTGGTTCCTATGACTGTGATCAATTGGCCTGAACGATAGTGAGCTCTCCATTCCCAGAGGTATTCAGGCAGACAGAAACACCACGGGATGGCAGGTCAGCCTCTTCCCGCCTTGAACCGCCCGGTTTTGTGGGCTCAGGGTAGCTGGGGTCAGGCCTCGGGGTGACACCCCTCCTCTTGGACCCTCCTCTTCCCCTGCCGGGGGACCCAGCCAACCTCTCCCAGCCCCGTCCTGCACCGGGCAGCTTCCAGCCCCCTTGAATTGGCTGTGGGGGCTGATGACGTCAGTGGTTGCCATGGTGAACGCCCCGCTCTGGATGTGGGCAGTCCGGAGAGCCCACCTAGGTAAAAATAGTCATGTGTCTGTCCTCCACAGGACCGCCCTGGCGTGTGTGTTGGGGGGCGGGGGGGAGCAGGGGGGGTGGGGATGTCCAGAGACCTGGATTCCCTTCCTTCTCCTTGCCAAGAGACATGGGCAGCTGGCTTCCCTCTGCGCCTCGGTTTCCCAGCCTGAAAAACGGCCCTTGCTCCTGGTCTGTATGTATTAGGTGGCTCGGTAAAATTTATCGGGTATTACGATAGTCCACCTAGGCCCTTGCTGAGCTCAACAGTAACACAACGCACAACAGCCACGATAATAATGGCTGATCATCACTACCCTGGGACCCTCCTGATGTTACCCTCCACCTTATAGGTGGGAAAATCAAAGCACGAATTGCGCAAGTTACTTGCTCAAGGTCCCACAGCCAGGCAAGAACAGATAATAAATAGATCTGGACCCAGGTCTGAGTATCCCTAGATTCTAAACTTGCGCGACATGGCCTTTTGAGAATTTAGAAACCTTCTCGGGTGAGCTACATTTGAGGATGGACTCCGGGGTCACCGTGAACCCCAAGTGCACGGCTTTTTGCCCTGCATATGGCGAGGGCACCCAGGGTTGGTGCAGTCAGCTTGCTGAGCACTAAAAGGGTCTTCAAAAGGGAGTCACTGATTAGTGCCCCCACCCCCCGTCGGTTCCCAAGACACAAATCCACATAAGCTTTGCAGAAGTGACTTTCAGATCTGGGAGGGGGCAGAGTGAGGACGAGTCAAGAATCTCCCTTTCCTTGGGGCGCCTGGGTGGCGCAGTCGGTTAAGCGTCCGACTTCAGCCAGGTCACGATCTCGTGGTCTGTGAGTTCGAGCCCCGCGTCGGGCTCTGGGCTGATGGCTCGGAGCCTGGAGCCTGTTTCCGATTCTGTGTCTCCCTCTCTCTCTGACCCTCCCCCGTTCATGCTCTGTCTCTCTCTGTCCCAAAAATTAAAAAAAAAAGAATCTCCCTTTCCTCGAACAATTGTTACTATTTAGCCACTATTGACATCCTTCTTTACAAATATAACTAATTTGTTATTTAAAATAATGAAGTTATGGGGCGCCTGGGTGGCTCAGTCGGTTAAGCGTTCGACTCTTGATTTCAGCTCAGGTCATGATCTCGATGTTCTCGTGAGTTCGAGCCCCGCATCGGGTTCTGCGCTGACAGTGCTGAGCCTGCGTGGGATTCTCTCTCTCTCCTCTCTCTCTGTCTCCTCTCTCTCTCTGTCTCTCTGCCCCTCCCCCACTCTGGCTCCCTCTCTCTCTCAAAATAAATAAATACACTTTAAAATCAAATAAAATAATGAAGTTATTTTTAGTACAAGGAGGGTTTGAGCTAGGCAGGGAGGTGATTGGGAGTCTGGAGGGCTTTCAGGAGGAAGGGGTGCCTGAGCTGAGGGATGATGTGCAATTGACTAGCACCAGAGGGGAGGGAAGGCAGTCTTGGCAGAAGACACAGCTGGTGCAAAGGCTCTGAGGCAGGGCAGAACCCAGAATATGGGGCAGCAGAAAGGAGGCATCGGCTGGAGCTGGGTGAGCGAGGGGCCACCTTCGGGGTGAGGTGGGTGGAGGGCCGGGGATGTGAAGGGCCTGTCTCCTTGGGAATGACCCCTGTTTCCTCTCATTTCAGAAGGAGCTGAGCCTGCCACGCCGGGGACGTGGGTGAGTTCACCTAAGGCCAGTGGGCTGGGCTGGACCCAACGGTCCTGGGCACAGAGATTTCAGCGGCAGCCTCCATCCAGACTGTGAATTTATTTGATAATTACAACAAAGCTGCTCACCTTGATCCTTTCCCCCGGTGTTTGCAAAGTGCTTTGGAAGTGCTTCATTTGGCCCGCACAAGCTGGGGGCCCACGCCAGTTTGCAAATGTGGAGGTTGAAGCGCTGTAGGGTTGCACAGCTGGGACAAGGGCATCCAGGTTGGAAAAGGAACCCTTGTCTAGCATCTAGAGTCCAAATCAGAGGATTCCAGCCAAGTATCCTGGAGCCGGCTTGCATGTCTCCCATGACGGGGAGCTCACTGTCAGGGGACACAGGTAGAAAATTGTATCCTTCAGGGTCACATTAGCATTTTTCTGTAGGCTGGCATTTTCGGATCCCAGAGCTCACAGACCGTTTTGTGTGGTGTCTTTGCTGGTTTACAGACGGGAAAGCACAGCCCAGGACAGGGAGGGTTTTGCCTTGTGCTAGCGGTCCGGAGGTGTGTGAGTGTAGACACCCGCTCTTTGGGGGCGGTGTTTGCCTGAGGGATGGGAATTCTCTTGCCCGGCAGTGAAATTACCCACTTAACAAACTTTTTTGGGGTGCCTACTGTGTATCAGGCCCTGTTCCAGGCATGGGGGGGGGGGGGGACACAGACAAATCGATGCTGGACCCTGCCCATGGAGCTCACACTCTCTTGGGGAGAGTTATGGTGAAGAGATGTACTGCAGGGGAGAAATTAAACAGAGGAGCTGCGGGGGAGGGGGGGATGGGATTTAGCCCTGTTGGAGAAGGTAACATTTGAGCCTAGATCTAGAAGAGGAAGAAGAGGCAAGAGGGAAAGTCTGAGGGGAAGAGCATCCCAGTTAGAGGGAACAGCATGGGCAAAGGTCCTGGGGTGCAAGCCAGCTTGGCATTGAAAGAACATCATGGAGACGGCAGTAGCTGGAGTGAAGAGAGCACAGGGGAGGTGAAGGGAGAGGGGAGGGAGGTCCTGGGGTTTGGATGAGAGTTTGAAATCTGATGGTGGGGATGGGGTCAGACTGGCCCCCAAGCCCTGACCACACGTTCTTGATGGACTGGGGATGTGCAGCTGGTGGGGAGGAGCCTGAGGGGCCCGTAGGGGCGGGGCTCCGGCATTGACCGGAAGGCGGGCACTGTCCCTGGCCTTTGCCCAGGCTCGCGGCGGGGTGGTGGACCGGAATCAGTCAGAACCACGGAGGACAAAGTCCTGGGCCACGGGGCAGAACGAGGACAAAGACTCCCTGAGAGCTGTCTGCTTTCTGCTACCTACCGCGTTCTTGACCGGGTCTAAGCGGGGTGTCGAGGGGGGGCCATAGCCAGACACAACCCCGGAGTCTTGGGAACTGGGCTGGGCAAAAGGGAGGGTGGGACTCGGGGCGCCATGGGTTCTTGTGTAGGGACGGCTCCGCCGAAGAGGGGCCCATGGGACCGAACTGGGATGTGGGTGAGGGGGACGACGCTCCAGACAGGGACCCCAGCGAAGCAAAGGCCTGGAGGCGTGGACCGGCCTCTGATGTGCGTGGGGATGCTGAGACCCGCCGCGAGGGGCTGTGCTGAGCGGCAGGCGGTGGGGGAATAGGGGCAGGACGCGCTCAGATCTGGGGTCCCAGAGACAACCCCCTCCCACCCCCGCACCTCCCGGGGAGGGGTGGGGCGAGGGCAGAGACCCGGCCGGGAAGGGGTGGGGCCAGGCGATGGAGCAATAATGCCAATCGAGGAGGCAGTGACCGCCCTTCCTTTTCGGCCGCGCAGCCCTGGGGCTCGAGACCCGGCAGCCTCGGCGTCCCTCTCTCCGGGAGGGGTTGGCACCTGCCACTCCAGCCTCCCGCAGCCCGACTTTTCCTGCTGGGCTGGGCCTGCGCGCAGGTGCGGGGCCCGAGCCCCGCCCCGAGGAGGAGAGAGCCCGCCCCCCGCGCCCCCGGCGGCCCGGCCTCCGCGCCGCCGCGTCCGTCGCGCCCGCCAGGCGTGCTGTCCCCACGTCCGCGTCTGTGGGTCTGTCCGATCGCGCCACCATCAGGGTTGGGGGGCCACAAAGAGGGCTTTGGCACCCAGCCGCGTAGACGCAACCCCGGCCTCAGCATGAAGTCTCGCAGGGACAAGCTTCACATCCCGGCGCTGACCCTCGAGTGAGTGCTTGGCGAAGAAGGGGGGAAATGGGGAGGGAGGAAGAGAGGCAGACAGACAACCGCCCTTCCCCCCGCGTCTCTTTTTAAGTCGCCCAGAGTCAGACCGCCGCCTCCGGGGAGCCCTCCCGGGTCAT
This sequence comes from Panthera pardus, assembly GCF_024362965.1. Lineage (NCBI taxonomy): Eukaryota > Metazoa > Chordata > Mammalia > Carnivora > Felidae > Panthera > Panthera pardus. The sequence continues at coordinate 13,595,424 of NW_026527013.1, forward strand.
CGGTCATCGGTCAGGCCCCACCCCCGCGGCCTTGGCGAGACCCAGAATCCCGGGCCTTGGGGGCTCCTTCTCCCTAAAGGAACCTAAGTCCTGGTCCGAATTCGGATTCGGCCACACGCAGGGGCCACCACCAGGTTCACAGTCCCCGGCCTCTTTCTTTACAGTCTGTCTCCGAGCAGCCAGAGCCCATCTTTGCTGAGCCCCAGCAGCCCCTGCAGCCCTTGCAGCCCCTCACTGGGCCTGCATCCCTGGAGGTAAGTGACAGCACTCGGGGGGCGGGGCTCGGACATTGCCCTGGCACCCCAGAACCTTGGAAGCCACCCAGACCCAGCTTCCTCACCAAGGTACTGTGGGCTGGTGACATCACCTCTCTGGGCCTCAGTTTACCCCTCCATAAAATGAAACTACTATCCACATTAGGTCCTGGATGGGGGAAATTCCATTTTCAACCATAGCCAACAGGTCCTCCATCCGACAGGTGGCCAAGGTGAGGCTAGAACTTGAGCTGTGGCCCAAGGACATCCCTGGGACAGATGCTGGGTTCCCAGCCTGCTCTGGGCCCTCCCTGCTGAATCAGCCTTGCCTTCCAGCCTGTGACCTCCAGGACCCTCCCCACACCCAGCTCAGCTGGCCAGAAAGCTCCTCCCTCTGAATGTAGACACACACACACACACACACACACACACACACACACACAGCTGAGAGTTCACCCTTAGAGCCCCACGCACTGTCCCAGGCAAAGTGGCGTCAGGAGGAAAGAACCAGCTTGACTGAGTGCCAGCTCTGTACCAAATACCTTCTGTTTCCTGCACAAGCCGAGAGGGAGGCGCCCTTCCTGTCCCCATTTCTCAGCCGAGGAAACTGAGGCTGAGAGGAGACGCCACTTCTCTTGGTTCAAGCATCAGGGCCAGCTTGGCTACCAGAGTCTGTTGAGGGTTTGAGGCAGCCTCTGTGACTGGCACGTCTCAGGGTCTTGCCCCCTCTATAGGAGGAAAGATCAGGGTTGTCGTGGGCTCTTCGCACGGCTTGGGAAAAGTTCAGGGAGGTGACAGATGTGTGAGTCAGTCATGTCTGGAATTCAGTGGCCCATCAATCATTTATACCTCAGTATGAATGAACTGATTAGATTCTTTCCATAGACCTTTCGTGGGGAGAAGAGAGAACAATTTGGAGCCCTCACTGGGTGCTGGGCAACAGACAGTTCCCTTCATTAAGTAGGTACCTACTGTGAGCCAGATGCTAAGGGCATAGCTGTGAACAAGATTAACGTAATCCTTCCCTCATGGGCCTCTCAGTCAGATCTCTGGAGGTGGGCAGTGAACAAGTGAGGAGACAAACAAGAGCCATTCGGACGGTGACCCCTTGGGGGAGGTGGTGTTTTAGCCAAGGTCTAGGCAGAGCTAGGGGAAGAGAAGTACCAGGCAATGGGAACTGTACGTGCCAAGGTCCTGAGGCAGGACCAAGAATCGAAAAGCTTCTGTGGCTGCCTTGGGGGAAGAAAGGTCTGCCGAGGACAAGTGATAGGAAGGGAGGTGGCCAGGATAACATCTGGGTAGAAAGTGGTGGGGCCTAGACCAGGTCGGGGTATCCAGTGGGGACTGCTGTACCCCCCATTTAGGGGAGGAGGAAACCCAGGACATCAGAGTATGTTGTGCAGAGGTACCCTGGGAAAGAGTGTCAGGCCAAATCTGACACCGACCGCTTGGCCTCAACCACCAAGTGTACAACAGCTGAGCCAGTTTTATCAGGAGCAAATAAATGGAGGCAGAGAGTTTGGGGCTCTGAGCAGAAAAGCCTCCTCACCCGCCACCAGAGGGCAGCAGAGCCCCATCACCTTGGGCCAGGCAAGGAAATGGGTCCCTGCCTCCCCTGCTCCAAGTACCCTAGGAATAAGCCCACGTTTGTTCTCTCAGCCTCCAAGTCCCCATGAGTCTGGCCCCTGCCACCTCTTGTCTCCCTGTCACCTATCTCCCCACCTGGCTCACCATACTCTAGCCATGAGGCTTCCTGGGCTGCCAGAATATAAACTGGTCCAGCCTCAGGGCCTTTGCATTTGCTACTCCTCTGCTCAGAGCTCCATTTCCTCCTTTCTTTGTCACGTCTCTATCAAGCCCTCAGATAGGAAGCTTTTTCTGAACACAGCCCCCATTCAGGGCCTCCCAAGCCCCAGATACATCCATTATGCCTGTCCATTTCCCTCATTGAGACTGCATTATGGGTGTGATTTCCATGTTTTCTTGTGTGATTCTTAGGTTATTTTTCTCACCCAGAGGTTTGGGAGCCCCTTGAGGGCCAGAGCTGGATCTGGCCTATTCTAGGGCGGGGCCTGGTATACAGCAGGTGCTCAGTTAATGCTTATGGCATGGACAAATGGGAAGGAGGTGGGAGGGCTCTGCCTGTGGTGGTGAGCAGGAGGTAATCGAAGAAGGTCGTGAACTCAAGGTCGTGAATTCGGCCCTCATGGACAAGGGGGCAATAAAAAGCACTGTGAGAAGAATGTTCCCTCTGGGGCCTTGAATGTCAGGGACAGGAAGAATTTGTTATTTTTCTATCCAGGGAACTAAGAACCATACAGCGTATAGAGCTGGGAGGGGTGTGGACAGTGCATGGGCAGGTGGGAAGGGCTGGGGTGGTCAGACCATGGAGGGGTTGAGGGTAGGGTTCTGTACGCTCACTGGGGCTTTGCCATTTACATAGTCACTTAGCACAAGCAGAGGGAGGCAGATCCCGAGTTACGGACAGGGTTAGGCTCTGAGACCTAGGAGAGGGATTCACCCAGAAGTGTGGTTTTGCTGTAAAAGCACTGAGGAGCCACGGAGGGTGGGTGAGTTGGGGAGGGACGTGATCTGGTGGGCAGGGGGCTGACGCCAGACATCGGTCAGACATTAGTCAGCCTTTCACGGGAGGCCTTTGCCACGGCCACAGGCATTCTGGATTGTCAGCTGCAGCATTGTTCTGCAGAGGAGGAAACTGAGGCCAGATGGGCGTGGGAGAAGTGGCTGCTGGGGATGCCAGCACAGTGGGAGTAATGGGGGGCACGGAAGCACTATAGGGTGCCACCACAGCTGGGATTGACGGGTAATTCCTTTACTAACTGTGCAGAAGCACACATGGTGGGGAGGGTTTGTGGGCACAGTATGTCAGCATATGGTGACTTGGGTCCCCAGACCTGTGGGATCTTGTGTGCCCCCACGCAGGAAGCTCTGTCCCTGGCCTGTGGCTCACGCTGGATATCTCAGGGTCATAAGCGACCACCTCCTTCTTTACGTCCACATCTGGCCCCTCAGCAGGGCCCGTGCACTGGCCTCAAACCGGGTCTGGAATCTACCCACTTTTCCCCACAGCCTCACCCTGGCCTGGGCCTCAGTGTCGTCCTCCCAGACCCTGTTACAGCCTCTCACTAGCCTCCTGCCACCTGCATTTCTGCCCCTGACAGCTCCTGTTCCCCATGGAAGACGGGAGCGGGGGGGGGGGGGGGGGCGGAATTGACAAACAATTCAGACCATGCCCCTTCCCTGCTCACACATCCTCCATGGCTCCCCATTGCTTCTCCGGCTACAACCGCACTCTTCCTGCAACGTTTACATGTTAAGTCCTGCTGGCCTCTTCCCCTCAGTCTGGTCTCAGGGCTTTTGCACAAGTTGTGCCCTCTGTTGGGAACACTTCCCATGGCGGGCCTCTCTTCCTTCTCAATGTGTCACCTCCTCAGAGAGGTCTCCTGGCTAAAGTCTCCCTTTGCCATTTGTTACCTCTGTTCTTTTCCTTCCTTGACTACGGTGTTTGAAATTATCTTGATCATTGAGTCGTTTGCTGTTTACTGTCTGCTTCCCCCACCAGACTTGGGGCCTCTGAGGGCAGGGTACTCAGGGTTTAGCACAAGTTACTCAATAAATGTTGTGTGAGTGAATGACCAGCGAGGGGTGTTTGAGACCCAGGCCCAGGGGACCTGGAGAGCATCAGGAGGACAAACCCAGTAGCAACCTGAGGGTGACTGTGGCCATGGCCAAGGCAGGATGGGGAGTCTCTTGAGAAACCTGAGAAGCAAAATTGGTGGCAAGAAGGTTGGGGGGAGTTAGGGTTACACACCAGGCGGGGGCCCCTATCCATGACTTCTCAGATATGGGGTCTGGGCTTCAGCGTCTGGGTTGGTTCCCAAAGCATCGTGTGATCTGTGAAGAGGCCACCCTCAGGGTGACACTGTCCCTGACTTCTGGGACGGTCATGAGAGGAAGAAGCATTAATTCACTACCTCCTGTGTCAGACGTTCCTATTTCTATGGTGAACAGGTACTGCATTCCCAGCACTTTCTGTGCCTCCGATTCCATTCCATTTTCCTGAGGGGACATCTGTAGAGGGAGAAACAGAGGCCCGGAAGTTAGCCTGATGCTAATAACATTTATCACACATTTATCGGGCACTGTTGTGGGTGCCACCTTACGTCTAACTCATGTAATCATCCTATCAGCCCAATTTCCCTCCCATTCTACACTTGAGAAGACAGGCCTCAGAAGTTAAATCAGGCATCCCCTGAGTCGGGTAGCCAAGTTGATGGCCTTTCCGTCGCCATAGACAGGCAAAGCATGTCAGATGCCCTGATTTCCGTTTGCGCAACACGTCCTTTCTGCCAGTCCAGTGCTGAGAGATGCCGGGGCCTCAGGGAGCCCAAGCCCGAGAAGACAGAGCCAGACAGACGAGAAAAGGTTTCCTGGAAGAGGGGACGCTGGATTTTGCCAGGCAGGAAGGACATTCCAAGAAGTGGAGCCACCGTGGGCACGGTAGCATGAGCCAGGCCAGGCCCTCGGATAGGTCTCAAGTGCCACACTCAGAAGGGGTTCGCGCGGCGGGGAGAGGGGGAAAAGGAGACGTGAACAGATTGACGTTTTGAGGGAAGGGGGCTACGTTCCACCGCCTCACCTAACGGGCGCCAACGCCCCGCCCCCGCCGCCCGCGGCCCTGGCAACGCCCCGCCCCTCCGCCCGCGGCCCTGGCAACGCCCAGCCCACTAAGCCGGCACGCGGGTCCGCCAGCCTCGCTTCCGCGTCGCTCGCTCCGCCCCGCGAGGCCCCGCCCCCGCGAGGCCCCGCCCCCGCGCTCGCCTGGGCGGGTTCCCGGCCGCGTTCCGGGGCGCGCGCTTCCTCCTCGCCCCCTAACCCCAGCCCCGCGGCGCGCACCCCCTACCCCGCTCCGCGGGGCTCCTGGGGCCAATCCCGCCGCGGAGGTTCGTGCCCCGCCGCCGCCGCCGCTGCGCCCCCGCGCCTCCCGGGTCTCGGGCGGCGGCGGCGGCACAAAGAGAAGCAGCATGTCCGACCCCAGCTACTGGACGGCGGTGGCTGCGCCAGGCCACCGGAGCCGCCTTGCCAAGGGCGCGCTGCTGCAGCGCTCCAAGAGGTAGGGGGCACCGTGCGGGCAAAGGCGCGGCGGCCGGCCAAGCAAACACGAGTTGCCAGAAGTATATCCCGGCGGCGTGGCGTGGGCCACTGTGTGCGGCGGTAGGGGGCAGGGGGGGACGCTTTGGGATCGAGGTATCCTCTAGGACCCCAGATACCCTCGTTTCGCCCGTCGTTACCCCGGAGTGGGGTGTCTGCCCGCTGGGGTCATAGTTAAGGTGGTAACACAGGCAGAAGGGACTTGGGACCGAGTCAGGATTCGAACCCGGGTCTCTAGGCCTGGGAGACCTGGGGAGGAGCTTCTTGGAAAAACTGAGGCTACTCTGGCCCCGGGGCTCAGTTAGCGGAAATATTGTTTCAGAAGCAGATATTTACCGCACGAGGCTGGCATGCAGGTGGTGTGTCAGGAGCCGGGTCACGGGGGTAAAATACTGGGTTTAGCCTCCAGCGAAGCCTGGCTTCTCTTGGAGTCTGTTTCCTCTTCTGAAAAGAAAAGGCCAGGTAAGGGGTAAGGGCTGTGGACTTTACAGGACTTGGGTTCAAATTCCTGCCCAGCCACTGCCTGGCTGTGTGACCTTAGGCAGTTCCTTAACCTCTCTGTTCTTAGATGTTTCACTGGTGCTGGGTTGGGGCGTTCCTAGAGGGCTAGGCACTGAGACCAGCTGCTGAAGGACCTGGAATGCTAGGTTCAGGGCTTAGACGCTTCTCCCAGATCCTGTGGAGCTACAGAGGGCTTAAGGGCACCTTAGGGATCGGGTACAGGAAACTGGCCTCAGGCCAGCGTTTTCTGTCGTATCCTCACTCTGTGTTGTCCCACTTGGGTGTTTATTGAATGGCTAGGCAGAGCTTCTCAGCGTCCTGGGCCTTCTCCAGAGAGGGCTGAGCAAATAGCCGACACTAGACAGTTGCTCGGGAAGTGCACAAATGATGCCCGGTTCCCCTTTGAGACCTCAAATATGGCTGTGTTTTCTTTTCAAGAAGGCCCCGCCTGAGAGCGAGAGGGAGGTGGCCAAGTGTTTTTCCCAAAGGCAGCTGTTAGTGATAAATGATGCATTGGGGTGCAGCATGGAGCTGAGAACCCAGATGAGGGCTGGGAGAGGATGTGGGACTGGGGGGGGGTATGGGTGTGTGTGTGGGGGGGGGGGGTTGTTGGCAGGAAGTCTTGCAGGAACCTGTGGGTTTCACTTTTGCTTCTGTACATCAGACTACAGGACAGTTCCTTGCGGCTGTTGACATCCGTGGCCTCAGTTTCCTAGGCTGGGAAGTGGGTGCAACTGGTGTCTCTCACCTCCGGGTTTGTTGGGATTGGCAAAGGGTGACTTAATTCACCGGGGAGGCATTGCCTGCCCTCCCACTGCGTGCACTAGACCCTGCAGGAGTTGTGGGGAGAAAGATGACCATATACGTGCCCACGGCCATCGACCCAGTGCTGGGCCCAGAGCTGAACACTGTGTACGTAGTTCATCAGATCTTCCCAGCACCTTGCAGGGTGTACAGATGGGGAAACAAGCTCAGAAGGGCAGGTGCACGGGGTGTCGTCGACAGGCTGGATCCCTCCTCCCTGCCTGTCTTGTTGCCTGGGTCGGCCGCTGACCCTGCTCTCCCATGTCTTAGCCTGCTCTGTGCCTTCTGCCTGGGACACCATTCCTGGCCCTGTAAGGCCCTGAGGTTTCTCTCTCCCTCCCTGCGCCACTGAGCTGCGTTGGCGGCTCAGAGTATGTGGGATGCTGCACTTGTCGAGCAAGCAGAGCCGTTGCTGGGCGACTGCACCGGGGAAGGTGGGGAGACGGTTCGCTCTCAATTTCCCTCTGCCAGGGCGGGGGCCGGGGCCGGGGCACAGGTGGGAGAGGCTGGGCAAGCGTGGGAGTGGCCTGGGCCAGGGGGTCTGGAAGCCAGAAGACAACGGGGATGGAGGGAGGGAAACGTGTGGGCAAAAGTTGGGTAGGACAGGGAGGACAGGACCTAATGTGCGAGATGCTGATTTTCGGGGTTTTATAAGGATCGGACTGGCATTTTGGGGGGATCGTGGGGAGGAAGATCGCCAAGAGATTGGGGCAGCGAGCCTGAGAAGGGGTGCGTGGGATGGAATGGGAACCTGCCTCAGTTCACCAGTGAGCTCTGGGGTCCTCTGCTCTCTCTGCCTTATTTGCCAGTGCTCCCGGCCGGGGCATGGCGTCAGCGAAGGAGTGGGGGTGGGGTGGTGAACACAGAAGCGTGAGAAGGCTCACGGGGGGCTCCTGGCCATGTGCAGTGTCCCCCAGGAGTCTGGAAGTGTCTCATGCCACCACTGATGATAATAAGAGTTTTAAGAGTAGGTAACATTTGTCAAAAATGACTACCCCAGACCTCAAAGGCCGAGCTAAGGGCCATGCAGGAGTCCAACCGGGGGCAGAGTGGCAGTGGTCACACCTAGCTTCCCGTCCTGCGCCAGAGCTGGCCATATGTGCGCTCTGGCTTGGGCACGCGGTCCTCTGAGCCCTGAGGCCTGGGCCAGCGCCTGACCTTGTCCCCACCTCCCTGACAGCTGCCGCAGTGGGAACCGCAAAAGCCTGGTGGTAGGAACGCCCTCCCCAACCCTCTCCCGGCCCCTGTCTCCGCTCTCAGTTCCAACAGGTGAGTGTGGGAGCAAGCCTGCAGGGGCGGTGTCCCGTCTCTGCCCCCTCTGCCTCAGTTTCCCCTGCCTGCTTCTTCCTCAGCAGGCAACAGCCCCCTGGATAGTCCTCGGAACTTCTCCGCTGCATCGGCCGTGAACTTCCCCTTTGCCCGAAGGTGAGTGGTCACTGGCTTTGAGGGATGACCTCAGCACAACTGGTGAGGGGACAGGCAGCGGCATGCTCTTGGTGGTTGGCCCTGCCTCTTCATTCGCCTTTTCCCCTCCCCTGTCCCCTGCCCTGTGACGGTCTCTCCCCCTGGCTTCTGCCCCCGGCAAACGCGCGGCCTTCTGCAGCCACGTCCCGCGCATGGACAGGTAATTTCAGGGAGCCCTTGGGGAGGAGGAGGGCACACCATCCAGGCTAAAATCACTAATTCACTAAAAATCATTAATTTACTTAGTCAGAGTTGACGTTGGACCAAGCATTTAAATGTTACTCGTTCGCTCATTAACATTTATCGAGCACCCGTTACATGCCGTACCCTGTGCCGGGGGCCGAGGAAGGGGAGGCTGGACTTCGACCCTTGGGGAGTCCTCAGTCTCAAGGGGGTGACTGGCATGTATCCCATGAACTGCAACTCACAGAGGTCAGAGCTTCGATGTGGGAGGCACTGGCAGCTGGGTCAGGGAGGGCTTCCCGGAGGAGGTGTCGGAAGGGCAAGGAGAAAACACACAGTGGATTTGTTCACCTTGAACCTCTGTTCTCCGCCTTTCCGGAAGATCCTTCCTCCAACAGGGCCAGCACCTGCCAGCCACGGTCTCCGTCCTTAGTCCCCACAAACCACGGGGGCCATGCCTTCTTTCCAACTCTTCTGGTTCTCCCCTCTAGGGCTGACGGCAGAAGATGGTCCCTTGCATCTCTCCCATCTTCTGGCTATGGAACCAACACACCCAGCTCCACCGTCTCGGTACCCACAGTCCCACCTTGGCCAGCAGACAGGCGGGTGCGAGGTGGGGCGGGACACGTCTTTGGTTTTTATCAAGGTGTCGGATAGTTGTCCAGCCAACAAACATCCTGGCTGCCCCCTCTGTGCCCCATTCCGGGCAACGTATGGGTCCCTGAAAAGACCCAGCCTCGGTCCCAAGGAGTCCCCGTTCTGGAGGACACAGACATCCCCATCCTGTGGGGTTAGGGCCTGGCCAGAGGGAGTCTTAGGGTTGCTTAGGGAGCAGGCGGCGAGGCTTGCTGGAGGAGGGGGCATCAGAGCTGGGGTTTTGAAGGATGCGTAGAAGTCAGGCAGGAGACTGTTAGCATCTAATGACCAGCAGGCAGCCTAGGCCTTGAGGGGTAATGCTGGGGTTCTGGCTTTGGCGCTGACTGTGAACTCGTGGCCCTGATACCCCCTCCTGCCAGTCGAGCTCATCCTCCCGGGAGCGCCTCCACCAGCTTCCTTTCCAACCGACACCGGATGAACTATGCTTCCTGTCCAAGCATTTCCGCAGCTCAGAGAGCGTGGCTGACGAGGAGGGCGGCCACCGCTCACCCCACCTTCGTCCCCGTTCCCGCAGCCTCAGGTGGGCCTTGACCTCTAACCTCAGCCCCTCCCCTGGCTGCCTTTGGGGCCCACGTTGTGGTCCCTCCTCCACCTCTGGCCCTGACCCTGTCCAAGCCTGGCCTCTGATCCTCGACCCTCCCCTGGACTGGATTTCTGGTCCCACGTCACAAGCTGACTGTCCCCCGCCTGCCCCTTCCCCTTCAGCCCGGGACGCACAACAGGGAACTTCGACAATGAAATCGTCATGATGAATCATGTGTACCGGGAGAGGTTCCCCAAGGTGGGCAGCGCCCGGTGGCTGCACCGGCCCTAACTCCCCTCCATGTTGTTGTCCCTCCTTGGCACCCTGTCTTCTTGGCTGTATCCCCCCCCCATCTCTCCATTTCTGTCTGTCCCTATCTCTCTGTCTCAAAGCGCCCCCCTCCAACCCAGGCATATTGCTTCTTCCCCCGCCAGTTCTCTGGCCCCGTCGTCCCCATCATCACATTCTCCCCCACAACTGCCTGTCTTGCCCCCACCTGTGTGTATTGCCCCCCCAGCCCCGTCCAGTGACCAGGTTGTCCCATCCGCCCTGCCCAGGCCACGGCACAGATGGAAGGCCGCCTGGAAGAATTCCTTGCTGCTTTTGCACCCGGCGCCCGGCTGGCCCTGGCCGATGGCGTCCTGGGCTTCATCCACCACCAGATCGTTGAGCTGGCCCGCGACTGCCTGGCCAAGTCTGGAGAGGCCCTCGTCACCTCCCGCTACTTCATGGAGATGCAGGAGAAGCTGGAGAGGCTGCTACAAGATGTGTGTTTTTGGGGGGGGGGGTGTGGGTGTGGGGGTCCCCGGGGAGGGCAGGGCCAAGGGCCTGCAGGCGACGCCATCGCCCGCCTCTCCCTAGGCCCACGAGCGCTCGGACAGTGAGGAGGTCGGCTTCATTGTCCAGCTTGTCCGGAAGCTGCTCATCATCATCTCGAGGCCGGCGAGGCTCCTTGAGTGCCTGGTGAGTCTCTGCACCCAGCCAGGTGTGGGGCCCAGCGGTTGAGACTAGGCCGCTAGAACCGTCCTGCTGAGATACGAGAGACAGGCCCATCGGGTGGAGTTTGGAGAGGAGCACGGGGTGCCTCCCGGCTGGGCTGGGCTCTTTTCCCCGGGGAAGTGCCAGGAGCTGAGATCTGGAGGGGAGAGTTAAAGCTGCTTCAGACGGAGGGGACGGCACGGGCCGAGGCCTGGAGGTGGCCGCAAGCCCTGGCTTACCAGCCCCTCTGCCACCCCCAGGAGTTTGACCCTGAGGAGTTTTACCACCTGCTGGAGGCTGCCGAGGGCCAGGCCCGAGAGGGCCAGGGCATCAAGACGGACCTGCCTCAGTACATCATTGGGCAGCTGGGCCTGGCTAAGGACCCCCTCGAGGGTAAGCTGACGGGAGTAGGGTGGAAAGAGGAAACCCAGGAGAGGCCGGGGCAGAGCTGTGATTCAAACCCAGAGCCGTCGACTCCACAGCTGCCGTGATGTCCTTCGTCTCTCTGTGGCTCTGCCCTCAGCCACCTGTGGGGCCCACTGTGGGAAAGTGCCTGGGGTTCCTGGGTCAGCCAGCTGTAAGTGGGACCTCTGACCTGCCAAGGGGTGGCTCCGAGAGGAGCCACCACTCCTCCCACGAGTCCCCAAAGTACTTTCCTGATTTCATCATCTGACCGTGGCCCAGGAGACGGACTTAGAGTCGGACAGGACAACCAACCCGTGGGCTTGACCAAGCTGGTCAAGAACTCCCCCCAGACAGCAGAGTCAGGAGAACTGAGACGTGGGACCCGGGGAGCGTCGAACTTGGACCTGACCTGGTCCAGGTGCGGCCATGGGAGGCTCTGGGGAGAGGTTGATGTGTAAGCGAGTCCTGGCGGATGGAGAGGTGACCAGGTACAGATCTGGGGAAGAGAGGGGGTGGACCGGGCGGCGGGGGAGGGTGAAAGCAAAGGCCCTGAGGTGAGCGGGAAGAGCGGTGAGGGGGGAAGCGACTGGAGCTGAGGAAGAAGCAAATATGGGAGAAGGTGGTGGGGTCAGCAGGGCTTTGCCACAGTGGCTGGTGTGTGCCCAGCATCACTGCTCTGTTATCCCTGGGACTGGGCTGCCGTTGTCCCCGTTTAAGGCTGAGGCTCCAGGCAGATGAGGTCGAGCAGGGATTCAGACCTCGGCGGGCCCCAGGCCAGACCGCTTGTCGACTGGCTGTGTGGCCCCGGCTGTGCCTGGCTGTCCAATGAAGGCAGGTGGTGCCGAGGGCGGCCCCGGGGTCAGAGGAAGCAGAAAGTGGCCGGGCAGTTGGCAGCTGAGACTGTGGGGCAGGTCATCTATCCAGTGTCCCCGGCGGGGAACCTACTGAGTAAAAGAGGCTGTATTCAAACCCAGACCTCCCTCACCCGTGAGACCCCATTGTCCCATCCCAGCCTTGCTCCGTGACCGTGAGACACTGTCACGATTCAGTGCCATCATCACGGCTCATGTGCACCAGCCGCTCACTCGGGGCCACCCCTCTGCCAAAGCCCTAGGGCCAGAAAACGGCGTGGGTGGGGGGCTCCCTCTGGGCCACACCCTCAGCTGAGGAGGATGTTAGGAGCCCAGACCCAGAGGGCCCATGTCACAGCCTGCGTTAACGGGCCCAAGGCTCGGAGCCAGGATGATGGCTGTGCCATTCAGAGGCTGGGCTTCCCACTGGTCCTTCTGGAAAGTTCCTCAGTCATTGCTTACTCTGGCCTGGGTTTGGCCAAGACCTGGACATAGTAGGGGCTTGATGATGCATGCAATGATGGTATCGCGGGAGCCGGTCAGGGAGGCACTACGTCCCCAGGATGAGCCCTGGAGGCCTTGGGAAATCTCTGGGCGATCGAGGCACAGGCACGGAGGCATCATTTGAGGCTCCTCCCTTGTCTCACAGAAATGGTGCCTCTGAGTCACCTTGAAGAGGGAGGACAGCCTCCAGCACCTGAGTCCCCGGAGGTAAGTCACAGAGCTTTGACGCCCCCACCTGTCGGGTTCTTTTCAAGGTAGATCAGGCAGCCGTGGGAGGGGCTGGGTGTGCTGACGTGTTGCCCGTAGTAGGTGCTTAGTAAATGCCTGTGACTTGAGGGAGAAGGTAGAGGCGAGTGCCCTGCCCTGGCGGTTGGACAGGGCAAGGCTGGAGGGGATACTGGAAAGGGGCGTTTTGGAAGATGTCTAGGAGTTTTCTGGAAGGAGGACGTGGCTCCAGCCAAAGCTCAGAAACTCAGAAGCTGAGTTTGAGAAGTCTGGAAGGAGAAGGTAGCATCAGATGTCGGGACCAGTGGCTGGGACTTGAAGGCAGGAAGAGCCCGGCCTGCTCTGAGGTGGGGCAGGACCCTGACCCTTCTTTGCCCCCTAGAGCCGTGCCCTGGTCGGCCCATCACGGAGGAAGCCGTGTGAGAATGACTTCGAGACCATCAAACTCATTAGCAACGGGGCCTACGGGTAAGTCCTTGGGTCCCCCATGGACTGATTTCTCAGCCGCCCACAGGGATGCCTGAGGTCCAGCGGCCCCTGAATGTGCAGTCCGGGAAGCTGAGGCCTGAAGAGGGCAGTAGAGACACAGTACAGCCAGGCCAGGGTCTCAGACAGCCTCCGCCACGGTCTAGGCCATTACCTGCTCCAGGTGTAGGGAGTTCTAGGTATACAAGGAAAAAGATGGCCCCGTGGTGGCGGTAGTGAGCAGTGAGCGTCATTTTAGTGCCACTTTGACAGGTCCGCGTGGGGCTGGGGTGGGAGGGGGAGTCCTTCACAGGATAAGACTATCCAGAAGGGGCTTGTGCGTCCGGGTGATTTGGCTCAGCAGCACTGCCAGGAGTCTGGGTCAGGGAGCTCCCAAGAGGGAGCAGTGGCTTGGGGTCTTTTTAGCCCCAGGGTTCGTCTTCCGGATGGCTAGTAAATTTGGGGTCGTTTCACTACGGATGCAAAGCTGGCAAGCTCTCGACGGCTAAAAATCTGCTCATTTGGGCCCTATTTAAAGCAATTTGAGTTTGGTGCCAGGGGGCTTTTGACCGCAGGGGTCTCAGTCCGCCGCGAAGAAATAAGCCAAGGGCCATCTCTGTCATATCGATGTGACACCAAGAAAGGCAGCTTAAACCCATAGGGTGGCTGCTTTTGGACAGGGGCCAGGTAAGGAGAAAGGGTGTCCCGGCTGTAGGGCGCAGCGCGGGCAGAGGCCTGGCAGGTTGGGTTCTGGGCCCAGGTCGGGTCCCGTTGCCCGCCCGGGCCTCGGTCTCAAGCCTCAGCGAACCCGGCTCCCCCAGGGCTGTCTACCTGGTGCGGCACCGAGACACACGGCAGCGCTTTGCCATCAAGAAGATCAACAAGCAGAACCTGATTCTGCGGAACCAGATCCAGCAGGTCTTTGTGGAGCGTGACATCCTCACCTTTGCCGAGAACCCATTTGTGGTCAGCATGTTCTGCTCCTTCGAGACCCGCCGCCACTTGTGTATGGTCATGGAGTATGTGGAAGGTGCGGTCCACTAGGGCTTGCATGCCTCCAGTGACGGGGAGCTCACCACCTACCCAGAAGAAAGTCCCTCCTTTGACCAAGCTAGGGTGTGCTCCAGCCTCCCTGGGGTCCCAGCCTGCCTTGGGAGCTCCTCAGTCTGTGGTGGGGGGGGTCCAACCTGGGCAGTTGGGGCTGAGGGAGTCCAAAGAGGTGTGTGAGGGTGGGACCCAGACATCCTAGGCGGGGGGGGGGGGGGGGGGGGGTGCGGTACCAGTGAGCAGAGGCCTGAGGGCCAGAAGTAAGAGCAAGGAGGAGGGAGGGCGGGAGGTGTGGGTCGGAAGGGCCAGGATGATTGGGGGCCAGGGAGAAGAGTTGTTGGACCAGGTTTGCAGTTAAAGAATGAGCAGGGCCTTCAGGTGGTGCAGGGGTGTGCACTGTTCAAGGTCCTTCTAGGCAAGGAGGGGGAACGAGCACTTAGGAGGCACCGGCTGTGTACGGGGTAAGGAACCGTGTCCTCGCAGGGCTGCTGCCCTGCCAAGGGAGAATCAGGAATCTGGATCTGCCCTCCCTCCTGCCCTTCTTGGTTCCCCACCTTGGTTTGGTGTAGACCAGGGATGCTTTGCAGGAGGGTGGGGGGGGGGGTCTCGTAAGCCTGGAGCAAGGCTCTAGAGCCCAGGGCCTCTGAGTGCATCTGTCCCCCAACAGGTGGTGACTGTGCCACACTTCTGAAGAACATGGGCCCACTGCCCGTGGACATGGCCCGCATGTACTTCGCCGAGACGGTCCTGGCCCTGGAGTATTTGCACAACTACGGCATCGTGCACCGGGACCTCAAGCCTGACAAGTGAGCAGCCTGGGGCTTTGGGAGCGGGGCCTCTGATTGGGGTCTGGGGCTGCTCAGAGCTCCCCGCCTCTCCAGGTCCTGCTGGCCCATGGGCCCCTGGCAGCAGGAAGACAGGGAGCAGTGGCAACTTTGGGCACCTGGTGTATACAGAGGAGGACAGGTCCTTAAGAGGCACCTGCTGTATGCGAGGGGAGGAGAGTTGTGTTTATGGAGATGCGGTCAGGCAAAGAGAGAACGTGCGGTTTAGGGTGCACACAACGCACAGGGGAAGGGACTGTGCCCTCGCAGAGTTCCCGCGGCACAAGAGGAGAGAACGTGCATTTAGGAGGCACCGGCTGTATATAGGGAACAGGGACGTGCCCTTGGCAAGACCTTCTGTGTGAAGAAAGGGACTGTGCATGTCTTGAGCACCTGTTGTGTGTTTGTGCAGGGAAGACAGGAAGAGATGTTCATTGAGAGCCTTGGGAAGTTTATTTTGCTCTAGCACCTAATAAGCACCTACTGCATGCCAGGTCCTCCGTGGGCGACCGTGAGACGCGTGTGTGAATAATCCATCGTGCTTTATAACCCCTACATAATTTGCAAGGCACTCTCCCCTGCATGAATTGAGCACCTGCTGTTTATAGAGCAAGGGGCTGCTCTTGATATCAAGTGCCGTCTGGATACCAGGCAAGGAGCTCGAGTGTCTTAGGTTCTTGCTGCACGGGGGTGCGAACATCAGCATTAAGAGTCTGCACGTTTTCAGGCGTCTTGTAGTTTGCCAGCGGCTTAGAAAATAAAGTATTTGGCACCTGCCGTGTACCTGGGCCTCTGTGCGCAACACTTGTCAATATGCTCTGTGCCATCAGGTCCGTGGATCATCCTAGAGTGGGGTGGGGTCTCCTGAGTGACCCCAAGGCAGCACCTGCCCCTCCCAGGCTCGGGACCCCCACCTGCAAAATGGCACAGGCCGGTGCCCAGCCCCAGAGGGTTCAGGGAGACAGGCGTATACGATAGACATGCGAGAGAAATATTTTTTCCTTTCACTTTGGAAAATTCCAAATACATCCCAAAGTCAAGAGAAGGCGCATTCATTCACTGGGGCTGTCAGAGCAAAATAGCACAGAACTGGGCGGCTTAAACAATAGAAGTTTATTCTCACAGTCCTGGAGGCCAGAAGTCCAAGATCGAGGTAGCAGCAGGGCTCCCTCTGCAGTCCCCAGGGAAGGATCTCTTCCAGGACCCTCCCCCAGCTTGTGGTGATTTCTTGGCTTGTGGTGACATTTCCTTGCTCTTCACATGGCGTCCTCCCTCTGCATGTCTGGGTCCAAATGCCGTTTCTATAAGGACACCAGACATACTGGATGAGGGGTCACTGTACTCAGGGACGTCCTCCTCTTAACTAATCACACAACGATCCCGTCTCCAAATAAGGTCACGTTTGTAGTCACTAGAGGTTCGGACGTCAACATGTGACTTTGGAGGTACATAACTCAGACCAGAACAGAAGGAAGGGTCCAGTGCCCCCCCCCCCCCACCGTCCACTCCCCACATCCATCCCGTTTCCACAGCTTCCAACGCTTGGCCCATCCTGCTTCTTCCCCATCCCTGGGTCCCCCCACCCCCCACCCCCCATGCCGGGCAATTTGAAGCATATCCCAGGTATCGTATCATTTCATTATCATTTCATTTGTAAGAAGGAAAGGTTTTTTGTTTTTTTTTGTTTTTTTTTTAACATTTACCTATTTTTGAGAGAGAGAGAGAGAGAGTGCGCGAGCAGGGGAGGGGCAGAGAGAGAGGAAACACAGAATCCGAAGCAGGCTCCAGGCTCCAAGCGGTCAGCACAGAGCCCGACGCGGGGCTCGAACCCACAAACCATGAGATCATGACCTGAGCTCAAGTCAGACGCTTAACCCACGGAGCCACCACGGCACCCCCAGAACTTTTTAAAGACAGTGGGTGCACAGAATCGTTCCTTTAGAGAGTCCGTGGATGCAGTTCTGTGCCAAGTAAACGGTTTATCAAACAACTTGGCTGTACGCAGCTCTCCAGAAATTAAGCAGCCGAGGTACCAGGAGGTGCGCGAAACCGCGACTTTCGGTGGTGCGTGTGGTTCTGTCATCTGGCAAGGCGTTTATATCCTTGAGCCGATGGGAAAACTAGATCAGCAGGGTGCATGGGAGGTGTACAAGGTTTTAAAAACGGGTGCCCTCAGGAGGTGCACAGAAATATTTCTGTATACAGCAGCTGCTCAAGGTATGTTCGTTTTTCGACAGGAAACGTAAATAACGAGGGCTTGCAAAGAAAGCATTTAGCGAAAACAAAAAATGGCCACGTGTGCAAAAATATACTGTGGGTTTCAGGCGTTTTCATGCACAGCGGGGAGATGGCATGATTCTCGGGACATGTAAATTCCAACAGCGGAGTATACAGTAGGTGCTCAGTAGCGACACCAGATGCATCCGGTGGGTGCACCGAGACGTTTGCCAGATTGGCAGTATTGCCCAAGACCTGTTGGTCCTCGTGATGATGTGCCCGCGCTCGGGAAGTGCTTTCCGGCCCCCTCGGGGGAGTTAAGCCGCCCTGGCTGGACCTCAGCCCACCTGGGGTGGCACCAGGTTCCGGGGTGGCATGAGAAGCCAGGCACCTCGGGCCCCCCAGCCCTGAGTGCACCACCCGCCCACCCACAGCCTGCTCATCACCTCACTTGGCCACATCAAGCTGACCGACTTCGGCCTGTCCAAGATTGGGCTCATGAGCATGGCCACCAACCTCTATGAGGGCCACATCGAGAAGGACACCCGGGAGTTCGTGGACAAGCAGGTGTGCGGGCGGGCAGGTGGCCCTGGGTGCGGGGCCGCCCCCCTCTATCTGGATCCTGACCCTCAGGACGCGGGGAGACTTCGCAGCACAAAGGAGAAAATAAACCGCACCCCCCCCCCCCCGCCCCGTAATTCTCTCCACCCCCCGTTCCCATCCTGGCCTTGGCCTCTCCGTCCCCCTCGCGGTCTCTCTGGAGTTGGAGGCCATCCTCCTGTTCCCCATTCTGCCTGACCCAGGTGTGCGGGACCCCTGAGTACATCGCGCCCGAGGTGATCTTCCGCCAGGGCTACGGGAAGCCGGTGGACTGGTGGGCCATGGGTGTCGTCCTCTATGAATTCCTGGTGGGCTGTGTGCCCTTCTTCGGAGACACCCCCGAGGAACTCTTCGGCCAGGTGGTCAGTGGTGCGTTTCCTCCACCGTGGCCCCGATTCGAGTCTTGGCCGCCCTGGGGCTCTGGACAGCAGTTTCCCTACCGAAGGGAGCGGCTGTGTGTGTGGATTGGGCACGTGTGGTGTGCCTGGCCCCAGCTGGACACTGGGGACATGGCCAAGGGCGAGACAGCAGGGGAGAGAAATATGCAAATTAGGGAACATCAGATACAAAAAAAAGTGCCCAGGAAAAGAAGCAGGAAGTGAGTGAGGGGAGGTGGTTGGAGGTGCTACGAAGGGCTGTCCTCACCCTCTCACTCTCTCTTTTTTATTTTCTTTTACGTTTATTATTACTTTTTTAATTTGACTTGATTTATTTTTCCCTCTCCTCATTCTAGATGAGATCATGTGGCCCGAAGGGGATGAGGCCCTTCCAGCAGATGCCCAGGACCTCATCACCAGGCTGCTCCGACAGAGCCCACTGGACCGTCTGGGCACTGGTATGTGGACGTGGGATGGGGAGAGGCTGCATAGAGAAGGGGGACTTGGGGCTGGGGTTTTGAAGGACGCATAGGAGTTCACCGGGCACTAGCGGAAGACCTTGAAGGAATAGCGGGTATCTGGGTCGGATGCAGACAAGGGCCACTGAGGCTGAGTGAGAGCCTACACGGTCACCGTGGGGTATGTCCTAAGGTCCTCAAAGGCCCAGCCCAGCGGATCCCACTGTTCAGATTCCCCAGCCACCTAATTAATGGTTAAAGGACTATTCGAGACTCACACAGACACTACAGGTTATGTCCATGAGGAAGCTTAGCCACTGGAGAGGACCAGCTGAGGTTGGGGAACAGGATCCCTTCACGCAGTCAGCTCTCTGCTCCGTGGAGTAGAAATGCATAGAAAAGGCTGGAAAGAAAGCCCTCCTAGGGCTTTGGGATCTCAGAATCCAGCAGAGGAAAGAGCAGGGCCTGGCGGCTAGCCCCAATTCTGTCTGTCTTCGGGCTCTTAAACAGCGGCTGTTCCCCTCGCCATCTTTATGGCTCTGTGTTGGCCGAGTTGGGGCTCAAATTTGGCCCAGGGGGCAGTGGGGGACAGGGACACGCAGGGCTGAGCCAGGCATGTGTTGGCAGGTGGCACCCACGAGGTAAAACAGCACCCCTTCTTCCGAACACTGGACTGGGCAGGGCTTCTGCGACACAAAGCTGAGTTCGTGCCACAGCTCGAAGCCGAGGATGACACCAGCTACTTTGACAGTAAGTGGCGGGGGGTGGGGGGGGGGTCAAGGGGGTGGGCTCTGCTATCCCACAAGCCCCTGAGGCGGGGAGGGGCTGTCTGCCACGGTCTCCACCCAAGCACCTCGCCCTGGGCCTGGAGCTTCTGACTCCCTGAGCTTTCTGAGTAATCAGAGCAGCTGCCCCCTCCCTGGCTGGGGTTTCCTGTGCCTCTGGGGTCCGGAGGCCACGGCATCCTCTTGGGTTGTGGGAGGGGAAACCAAGGCACTGAGTGTGGCAGACCCTTGCCTGGCGTCCCTAGCGGGTTCAGCCTCCTGAGCGTCCAGCCCTGACCAAGGATGGTGCCTCATCTGTCACACGGGAGGGAGGGGCGCTTCGCTTTGCCTTGTGGAGGGAGCCCCTCCGACATTGTGGGTGGGCTCAGACAAGTCTTCCTCTGCCTACTTGGGGCTCCAGCCACACAGGTTAAATGCTCTAGGTTTCCAGCACCTCCTCTGGAACTTGCTGTGTGATCTTGGGCGTGTCAGAGGTCCTCTCTGAGCAGCTGTTTCCTGTTCTGTAAAGTGAGGAGCATCCTTTATGTTTAAGATGCACACGATCACCTAATTCTGGGTGACCCATCTCAAGGGCGAGGCTCCCGAGGGTCAGACGCAAGAATCCCCACCCACAGTCCCACGGTTTTTAGGGACCCAGCTGGAGTTTTTCGGCCAGGTCCTCGCTCTGCCAACTCAAGCCTCCCGTGGCCCCTAAATACACCAGACACAGCCCCACCTCAGTGCCTTTGCCCTGACCGTGTCTCCCCACCCCGGGACGCCCTCCCCAGATCACCCCACAGCCCTCGCGGCCGCCTCGGGGCATCGGGTGGGCTGTACGTGCCTTTCCGTCCTGCAGCGCGCTCGGAACGCTACCGCCACCTGGGCTCCGAGGACGAGGAGACCAACGACGAGGAGTCATCCACGGAGATCCCCCAGTTCTCGTCATGTTCCCACCGGTTCAGCAAGGTGGGCCCGGGGACCTAGCTACGGCACTGGGGACGTTGCAAAACGTTGCTTCGAGGTTGGGGGCGGGGTTCTGCTGCTTTCTGTCGTCATGGTGGTTGAAATACGTATGAAATATACCATCAGAGCCGTTTGATTGATTGATTGATTGATTGATCGATTGGGGGGGGCAGGGTAGAGTTTTTACCTTTAACGAAATGACCTTGGAAATGACATACCTTTCCGCGACGCCAACGCTACGGTTTTCGGAGTCACAGTAAGATACGCAGAATTGCATCCATCATTAACGTGAATGCCAACACTTCAAGCACTGTTTACATGGCGAACACAGTCAAGAAAGCAGCCACCGGACAAGCGTGGGCTCCTCTCCTGCCTCCCCCTCTTCCCGGGAGGTGGCGGCAGGGGCAGCTGCAGTGGCAGAGGTCAAAGGGGTGGCGCCCCATCGTAGCCATTTTAAACTACAATTCAGTGGCGTTCCGCGCATTCATAAGGTTGGGACACCAATCACCTCTGGTTCCAGAACGTTCCCATCATCCCAAAGGGAACCCCCGATCCCGTGGGCAGTCACTCCCCTTCCCCTCTCCCCCGGCCCCGGGCCACCCGCAGTCTGCCTTCTGTGTCTGGTGTCTTTCACTCAGTTGGATGTTTTCAGAGTTCACCCGCGGCATCGTGTGCGCAGGGCTTCGTTCCTTTTTGTGGCTGAGGAGTGTTCCGCTGTGTGGACGGACCACGTTTTGTGTACCCATCGGTTGGTGGACACTTGGGTCGTTTCCACTTTTGGGCGACTGTGACCAGCGCTGCTGTGCTGGGTGCCACGTTTTACAGCCTCACAAGCTTAAGTTTCCTTCCTTCGTGTCCAATTTGATGAAGAAAACCTTCCCTGCTGCTTGTGGGCCTGGGCCCCAGGCGGAGCGTCCTGATCAGCAGCAGAAACCCTGGCTGCGGCCCCCTTGGTAGCCGGGCCCCTCCGAACCTTAGTTTCTCCGTCTGTACGGTGGGCGTCTTTACTCTGCTGTTTTTAGGGATGTGGTGAGTCTGGATTTAAGGAAGTGACTCCCAGGGAAGCACTCAACTAAGCTCACTCTTTTTCCTTTTTTTTTTTTTTTTTTGAGAGAGAGAGAGAGAGCGCATGTGTGTGTGTGTGAGTGGGGGAGAGGGGCAGAGGGAGAGAGAATTCCAAGCAGTCTCCACACCCAGCGTGGAACCCGACGCCGGGCTCGATCCCACAACCCTGGGATCGTGAGTCGGACACTCAACCGACGGGGCCACCCAGGCCCCCCCACGGTTACTAATGTTTTCTGTTTCTTCCAGGTCTACAGCAGCTCCGAGTTCCTGGCCGCCCAGCCCACGCCAACCTTCGCCGAACGGAGCTTCAGCGAGGACCGGGAGGAAGGGTGGGAGCGCAGCGGCGAGGCCGAGTATGGCCGCCGCCTGAGCATGGATATTCGGTAGGTGGGCTGGAGAGTATGAGCAGATCCAGCTTCCGAGCCGGCTGGGAGGTGGAACCACAAAATCTAACACTGCAAGGAGCTTCCCGGTGGCCCAGGAGAAAAGGGTCAGACACACTGGCTAGCCTGTCAGACCCCTGCCAGCGCGGCCCCTATCACTGCTGCCTCTGGCTTTGCGTCCCTTACCACAGCAAGCATAAAGCAGCCGTGCGCTGTCCTACTGCTAGGCTTCTGCTTGCCCTGTTCCCTCTGCCAGCATACCCTTCGCTAACAAACTCCTGTCCGTTCCTCAAAGACCAGACTCAACAGAAATAATCAATGTCTACTAGAGGATGAGTGTCGGAAGCTGGGTTTTAAAAAACACCAATTCTCTGGGCAGAGGACGGGGCAAGCAGAGGGAACTCACCCTGTATTTACGAATTACCTCTGGTTCTGGGCTGAGTGTTCAAATCTGGCTGCCAGGGGTAACTGGGTGTCCCGGGGCGACGGCGCCTGGCAAGTGTGACTTTGGCCCTTCCCTGCAGCAGCCTGAGGTCCTGGACGTCCTCTGGTACTTCCTGTCCGTCGTCTTCCCAGCCCGAGCGGGGCCCTAGCCCGTCTCTCTTGAGTACTATTAGCCTGGACACGATGCCCAAGTTTGCCTTCTCGTCAGAGGATGAGGGAGCCAGCCCGGCCTCTGCGGGCCCCAAGAGGCCCATCTTCATTCTGGGGGAGCCTGATCCACCCCCAGCAGCCACCCCAGTGATGCCCAAGCCCTCAAGCCTTTCTGGTAGGTGAGGTCCAGGGTGGGCGGGATAGTGTTGTAGAAAGTTTCCCAGAGGGACTATTTGAGATGGGTTTTGAAGGATAAGTAGGAGCTCCCCAGAGAGACCATTCGCCTGTCTAACAAAGGCTTTAAGATAGGAGAGGCCAGGGCTCCCAGAGAATCCTCGAGCCTCAGCTTGTCTCCCAGTCTAGGGGTGATACCCCCAGCTTCACTGGGTCAGGATGGGACTGGAGAGGGGGGTGAGACCGCAGAGCTCTGAGGGGTGCTGGGGGTCTGACGGGTGGGAGAAGGCTGCTTAGAGGAAGGGACTTGCAGCGTGGAGCTTTCCAGGGAGAGCAGTGCAGGAAGGAAGTATGGGAAGAGAGAACCCTCTAAAGAAAGGCCAGGTAGCCAAACTAGGGTCCACGCTGACCGGGGAGGAAGGGGCTCTGCCTGCCGAGGGCCGAAGGACTGAGTGGTGAGACCGGCCGGGCTGACCCCCAACCCTGCTGACCCCTAGCTGACCCAGCCGCCCTCAGCCACGCACGCCTACGAAGCAACAGCATTGGTACACGGCACTCAACGCCACGGGCCTTGGATGCTGGCCGAGGCCGCCGCCTTGGGGGCCAAAGAGACCCAGCTCCTGAGAAGTCTCGGGCCTCCCCCAGCGGGGGCCGTGTGCCCAAGTCAGCCTCCGTGTCCGCCCTGTCGCTCATCATCACGGCCGGTAACGCACGTGGCCCAGCCTCGTCTCTTGGCTTTGTCCGTCCACGTCTGTTGTAACCGCGGGGCTCGGGCTGTGCCACAGGAAGGGGGAAGGAGCGAGACACGGGGAGAGCTGGGGGGCCGGCATTCCTGGCGGAGGGCACTGCATGTGCAAAGGCCTGATCGGGGGACCGTGCCTGGGACACTGGAGCAGCAGCAAAGCAACCAGAATGGTCAGCTTGGGAAGGGGAGGTGCCCTCCCCACCCTCGTCCCTGCGAGGGAGTGACCACCCCCCCCCCAACCCGTGTCCTTGCAGATGATGGCAGCGGCGGCCCCCTCATGAGCCCTCTGTCCCCACGCTCACTGTCCTCGAACCCGTCGTCCCGAGACTCCTCTCCAAGCCGAGACCCGTCCCCCGTGTGCGGCAGCCTGCGGCCCCCCATTGTCATCCACAGCTCAGGCAAGAAGTACGGCTTCAGCCTGCGGGCCATCCGCGTCTACATGGGCGACAGCGATGTCTATACCGTGCACCACGTTGTCTGGGTGAGCTGGCCTCGGGGTGGGCAGGAACAGCGGGACTTGGTTTGAGTCTAGCTTCACCCTGGCAAGGCACTTCACTTTGGGAGCCGCATTTTCTAGTCTTGGGAAAGCCAGCTCATTGGCTGAAAGGTTTTGGAGCCCAGGGCAGGGAGCTGGTGCCACCTGGGTGTTTGCAGCCGCTCTTACTTAGGGGGAGGGGGTTGGGCAAGACGGACAGGGATGGACAGAGGGGCAGAGACCTCAGTTGGGCATGAAGCTCCCGCCCCACGCCCGCAGATGCACACTGGGTGTGATGTCCTGCCTCCCCCCAGCCCAGGGCCCGTTCCCTCCCTGCCAACACCCAAGGTCAAGGAAACCACGTGAGTGGCAGCAGCTTGCTGGGGTCCCAGAGCTGACCCAGCTGGGCTGGGGTCTCCAGCTGTGGGTCCCAAGCCCCCTGACCCTACCATCCACCCCCAGAGCGTGGAGGAAGGAAGCCCTGCCCAGGAGGCGGGCCTGCGAGCTGGGGACCTCATCACCCACATCAACGGGGAGTCAGTCCTGGGTCTGGTGCACATGGACGTCGTCGAGCTGCTGCTGAAGGTTCAGCCCCCCATCTCCCCACCCTTGGGACTTCCAGACTCCCACCCCACTCTGCCTACCCTTGGGGCTCCCAGAATCCCCACGTCCCGTCCATCCTCAGGGGCCCAGATCTGCCCCCACTGCTTTGCTCCTGTGACCCCTCAGCTTTTGATCCTGAGGTTCTCCCCTCTGGAACCACACCTTTCCACACCCGGTCCCACCTCCAGGCCTTGCATGTCCCCTCCCCTCTGCCCAGGACGTACATCCTCCTTTGCCCCCTGGGTGCCCCTACGTTTGGCCCTCCTTCTGGCTCACCCTGGCCTTACGAGGCTGGGGGTGTCCGTATTATCTTTATCCTCCTCGGGGGGGGCTGAGGCCTGGGGGTGGGGAGGTGGGCCCAGGCCAGGAGACAGGGCCTTGTTTGGAGAGCTCCTAGGACCGGTGGGTGGACAGGTGGGCAGCTCACTGCATGGATGGGCAGATGACGGACATGTGTCTTTGGCCCAGTGAGTGGCAGGTCCGTAGGCGAGAAGTGGGTAGATAGGATCTGGGGCTCTGACGGATGAAGAAGTGCGTGGGGGGCTTGCTAGGTGGGAGACACACAGGTGACCCCCTCGCCATCCCTCCTGCAGAGCGGCAACAAGATCGCCCTGCGGACCACAGCCCTGGAGAACACCTCCATCAAGGTGGGCCCCGCCCGGAAGAACGTGGCCAAGGGCCGCATGGCTCGCAGGAGCAAGCGGAGCCGCCGGCGGGAGACCCAGGACAGGTGAGCGACGGGTGGGCCGGCGTGGAGTGCTGCAGAGGACCGGGAGCAGGCTCCCTAGACTGCTGGGGACAGGGGTCCTGACGCATCGGGTCTCTCCCCCTCAGGCGGAAGTCGCTTTTCAAGAAGATCTCAAAACAGTCCTCTGTGCTGCACACCAGCCGGAGCTTCTCCTCCGGCCTCCACCACTCCCTGTCGTCCAGCGAGAGCCTCCCGGGTTCGCCCACCCACAGCCTCTCCCCCAGCCCCACCACGCCTTGCTGCAGCCCAGCTCCCGACGCCCCCGCAGGTAGGTGTGCCCCCCCCACGCCCCGCCCCGGGGCCACCCTGGGGCTGCTCAGGTCTGGGGGGCCTGACCCCGGTGAGGACGCCGCCGGCGGGGTTTACAGGAGGGAATGACATGATGTAGGAAGTGAGGGGACCAGAAGGCCCTCTCCAGTCGCTTGGGGTCTGAAAGGCAGCCTGGAAGTGGTAGGAGAGAGGCGGGAGAGCAGAGAAGAGAGTACCCAGCAGACGGAGCATCGTGGACCAAGGGGGCTAGGCTGCAGGGTTGTGAAAGCAGGGAGAAGGCTGGGAGGGAGGAAGTTGGGAGATGGGTCAGGCCAAGGAGCTGGGCTTAAATTGGTGGGCAGCTGGGAGCTATGGAGGGTGTGTGAGCTAGAGAGGGCATGTTTTGGAAGGGTCTGCATTTTAGAAAGATCATTCCGGGGCAGGAAAGGATGGGGACTTGGCCCAATGTCTGTGAGAGACAGCCAGGGGCAGACACCCCTAGGCTCACTGGGTCAGCATCCAGTGATGGGAGGACCAGGCTGGGGCACCCCTGAGGGGAAGCAGGGAAGGCCTCCTGGAGGAGGCCCCTGCTCCAAGAAGCCCTCTCGGCCCCCTCTCTACCCTGACTTCGAGGGGCTGAGGGTATCTGTGCCACCTTTCCTTTCCTCAGACCAGGTATCCTCTGCAGCTGAGGCTTAGGGTGGAGGGGCGGTCACGGGGCAGATGATGGATGCGTATCTTTGGCCCATTGAGGGGTAGGTCATTAGATGAGAGGTGGGTGGATAGGAACTAGGGCTTTGATGGATGAGTAGGAGTTCACCAGATCTAAGCCAAGGGAACACCTTGCACACATTACAGGAGGCGAGGAAAGGAGGCATACTGGGTGGCCGTAGGCAGAGACGTGGGCTTTGGCAGGCGCTCTCAGGCCCAGGGCCCCACGACAGGGCTGGGGACATGCAGGCTGGTGGCCCTGACCCTCGTCTATCACCCACAGACACCGCATCCCCTCCCAGTGCATCCCCGAGCTCCAGCAGCCCTGCCTCTCCTGCCGCCGCTGGCCACACCCGCCCTAGCTCCCTGCATGGCCTGGCCGCCAAGCTCGGGCCACCCCGCCCCAAGGCCGGCCGCCGCAAGTCTACCAGCAGCATCCCGCCCTCCCCACTGGCCTGCCCACCGGTGCCTGTGCCCCCACCCCGCTCACCCTCGCCCCTCCCCGGGCACCCACCTGCACCCGCCCGGTCTCCACGGTTGCGCCGGGGCCAGTCGGCCGATAAGCTGGGTTCGGGTGAACGGCTGGATGGGGAGCTGGGGCGCCGCGGCCGCGGGCCAGACTCGGAGCTGGTGGTCATGCGGCGGCTACACCTGTCCGAGCGCCGTGACTCCTTCAAGAAGCAGGAGGCCGTGCAGGAGGTGAGCTTCGATGAGCCACCCGAGGAGGCCGCCGGGCCGCTCACCTCTGTGCCGCAGATTGCCGTGGAGGGCGCCGAGGCTGTGCCAGGAGCCCTTGGTCCTGCCGGGAAGGACTGATCCCTCCCACCTGGCCTCCCCCTGGCCTAGAAGTTGGGCTTTTTTTGTGTGCAATGTTTTTTCCGTAAAGCGACTCTTGGATGGAGACTGAGCCACCAGACTGTGACACCCGGAAGGCGAGAAGCCATCTCAGTCCTTACCGGAAAGTAGAGACAGCACCTCCTTCGTGTTCCGGTGCAGATCAGGGGCCGTACGTAGGGGCAGGAATGGGGGACAAGGGTGGCATTGTAAATAGCAGCAAATCCCTGCGACTAATTTATTACTTTTTATAAGCGATAGGTAGACTGAGCCACCACTGTGAAGGTGGCTGCCCGGGTCCTGCCCCTTGCACCTGGGACCCCATTTGCAGACGCTGCCCCCTGGGCTGAGAAGGAAGCACTTTGGACAAGTTACGTATGTTCGTGTTTTCTAGGTTTTCTGTATGTTTCAGTTCTGTGTGTGTGTTCCTTGATCCCATCCTGGCCCAGGACCCACTGACCTGAGGGCGTACAGGCAAGCTTACCTGTCCGGGCCCAATGCGGATAGGACTTGGAGAGTCTGTACATGATTCCCCTCCGCCACAAAACAAAGCAATCCCGATGACGGACTGGACGCTGAAAGCTACGTCTCACTATCATAGCCTCTATCCCTAGGCCAGTCTCGCTAGAGTTTGTTTCTAGTCCTGAAGGCTTCAGCCCCGGGGGAGGGGGTGTGGGAGCTGGGACCTTGATGGAGGAGCAGAGAGGTCACCCACTCCACAGGGGGACACTGATGCCCTGGGGGGGAGGGGGGGGAGGCGCAGGCCTCGAAGGGTACTACTGCCAGGGCAGGGGAAGAACGTCCACCCTGGACAAGATTTCACGTGCTCAGTGCCCACCAGGGTGAGCCCTTGACCACGATGTGTCTGAAACACCCTACGGGGGGGTTCCCGCAACGTATCGCAGCCTTCCTAGAATGAAATTCGAGTGAGAAACCCGACTGGGGGGCAATGGGGCCCAAGTTTGAACCTTGGCTTCCTCGTGTGGCTCTGGGAAAACGGCTTTCCCACTCTGTGCCTCAGTTTCCTCGTGTTTACAAAACTAATCCCCATGACTATTTATGAAGCATCCGCCCTGCGCCAGACGCTTTTACTCGTGGCTTCTCCCTCAGCCAGCCTTGAGAAGGCTGCAGGTGGCGGTGTCCTCCCCATTTTACGGACAAGTAACCGAGGCCTGGCGAGGGGTGGAGACGGGTCGCACGATCCCCTGGTAAAAAAATCATGCAGCCAGGCCCCGTCGTGGGCACTGTCGACAAGGGAGCTTGAACGGAGAGGCTGGTGTCGGATACAGCAGATCCACCCCCAGCTGTCTTCCCCAGGCCGCGTGTGACACACACTGGGCGTCTCAGAACCGCCACGATCCCTGCGCCCCACCTGATGAGGGCACTTTCCAGGCACGGTAGCCCACTCTGCATCCCTCCCAGAGACCCTCGCCCAGCACTGGCTGGTGCTGGAGCTAGACCAAGGCTGTGCATGACTTGTGCCCCCCCCCTTCCATCCTGGAGCTGACCGTGAATAAAAGCCCACGTTTACAAAGAGGAGGCCCAACGTCTGGATTTGTGACGGGCAAAGAAAGGGGTAAGGGGAGAGAGTGTGGCGGGGACGGGGTGAAAACCGACTTCCTTTGAAGGGGTTTTGAAGGCGGCACAGGAGTTCGCCAGTGAGATTCTCCCTGATGTCTTCTCGGGTCCCTGGCCTCCTCCTGCCCTCTCCCCGAGTACCCATCATAGGCTCTGCTCTTAAAAGCTTCATCCGGACACCGATCAGGGGCCCCGAGCTGTGTTAATAAAACAAATAAACCATCTTTGTGTCCTTTCTATACAAGTCTTCGCTTGAACTGTGCCCGGTCCCCCCACAGTCCCCCACGCCGCACGCGAACCCACCCCAACTCCGTGTTTTTGGGTTACTTCTGGGCAGTACCAGAAGCCCCGGGCCACGCTTCCGCTATTCCGGAAACAATCGTCCGTCTCTGGGTCCTCGTTGGGCGTGTTCCCGCGCTCGCTGAGCTGCAAATAGTTCAGCTGTTTCCGGACGCTCTGGGCTGCCATGGAAACGCTTTCAATCCCAGCTTATTTGGCTCTTTCCTGAAAAGCTCAGATTCCTGTGGCGAGCTCCCTTCCCACCCCACGGCCTCCTGCTCCCTGAGCTCGGGGCCGCCTCGCGCCCTTAGGACCCATCCATCCGTTCCGGAAACTGGTGGTCCATCCCTGGCTCTCGACTCACAGGGCCTCCCTCTGGGTCCGAGCGCACGCGGTTCTTTGCAGAAACTGCAGCCTCGGGGCTCAGCCTCGGTTCCACCAGTCCCGCTGGGGGACACGCTCGGCGATTTCCGGAATCACTCGGTCATCTCGAAGCCCAGCCGGGCCCCGCCGAGCTTAGGGAAACGCTTAGCTGACGCGATTGCGCTCGGCTGTTTCCGGAAATGCTCGGCTATCTCGTGGCACCCTCTGCCCGCCAGTCCCGCGGGAGGATGTTCGGCTCTTTCCGGAAATGCTCGGCCATCCCCAGGCTCCGCCCCCGCCTCGCTTCACGCGCCTGGCCCGAACGCGCTCGGCCATTTCCGCCGGGGGCGGGCCCGGCTGTTCGGAACCGCGGCGGCTGTGGCGGAGGCGGGGATCCCGCGGCTGCGGCGACGGCGGCCGCGGCGGAGCCACGGGTCGGGCTCCGCTCCGTGTGACGGCGGCCGCGGCGGCGGTGGCGGCCGCGACCAGGTAAGTCCAGGCCGGCTGGCGTGGCAGGCTAGGCTGGGCGTGCGCGCCAATGCGGGGCGCCTAAGCAGAGCGCGGGGCCGAGGTGGAAGTCGGAACGCGAGCGCCTAGCCGCATCGCGCCCCGCGGGAACCGGGGGCCTCCGGGAGCAGGAGGCCTCGGGTTCGACCTGGCAGCGGTGCAGCCTGCCCCGGACGGTGGGGAGAGGAACGCGGTGCCCCCAGGCAGAGATAAGGCGCCGGGACTGCGGCCCCCGATGGAAGGAGGCCCTGCCTGGAGCGGGGCGTCGAGCAGTAATAAGGGGCACCCAGGCTTTGTGTGGGACATAGTGAGATGCAGGAGGGTCGGGGGTCGTCTCCGCTTCCGTTCCCCTGGGGGCTGCCGGGTCCACGCAGGCCCGGGCACGCCTCTGAATACGCGTGAGCGCGCGGGCCCTGCGTCCAGCCGCCGAGCCCCTGGCCAGGCCTGGCCCCTCCACCCGGCCTCTTGGATTCCCCGGGCGCACACACCGGGGCGTGTGCAAACGTGTGCACGTTGGGGCGCGGGGGCCCGGCAGGCGAGCGGATCCAGGCGGTTTCCTGGACGTCCCCTCGCTGGGCCTCAGTTTCCCCACCTGTAGAATGGTGGTACCGGGTCCAGGAAGCGGGTACGTTTGGGCACCCCGGAACGGGGAGCTCGCTTCTCCTCCCTGCAGAGAGTCCCTTCTGGGGCTCTCGTGGTCGGGGGACAAAGCCCCGACCCCTCTGTCTGGCACTCGAGGACCAGCGCAGTCGACGGTGGGTGGCTTTCATCGGGCCACCCTGAACTCTTGGCAAGCAACTTCCCACTGTCAAGCCTTTGCACGTACTATTCCCTCTAGCCAGTACTCTCTCCTATCCTTTCTGAAGACCCGCCCTCTAGAAAAGCACGCCCTCCCCCACTCCCCAGTCTCAGGAAGACCGAACCTGTGGGGCTGAGACTGGGAATGCCGTCCGTGGAGGGCTGTTTCCCCGAGGCTGGGCGCTCCCGGGGCGTGATCACGGATCGCCATGCGTCCAGCAGCCTCCCCCTTGGCAGCTGTGATGCCCTCCTGCCATTAACCCTCTCCTGGCTGCATGGAGGTCCCCTTGTCCTCCCATCACCCCCCCTCACGTTTTGAGATCCTACTCTAGGCCCCTCATTGAGCCAAGCTGGAACACGCACGCACGCACCTTCATTTCTCCCCCCGTAGGGACCTTGGACTCACTCGTTAGTCCTTTGCCCGCGCTGGGGCCTCCAGCTGGACCTGCTTTCCTACCTCTTTGCTTCCTTGCTGCCCCCTGTGTTCAGCTGGCCCGGCCCCTCCTCGGGACTCCCATACTACCCTAAGCATTCCCCATCACGCTCTGCCCACTGGGGGTCTAACTGGCTTCGTGGCCCACTGGTCCGACAAAGACCTCCCTGCGCTGAGCCTCAGTTTCTCCCTCTCTAACAGGGGCGATGAAGAGCGTGCGATATGCCTGGGGCAGAGTTCGCCAGAACCCCAAGGGCTGCTGTTACGCCCATTTTACAGCTGGGGAAACAAGACTAGAGAGGGGCTGGGACTGGCCCAAGGTTACCCAGCGAGGGGATTCCAACCTCAGATTTGGGCCCATCTCTGGGGGTGGGGGTGGCAGGAGCCCGACCCGGCTGACGCTGCCCTGCCCATCTCCCCCTAGGTCGGCGTCCTGGCCAAGCATGGTGACAGCCTGTGCCCTCGGCCCCCTCGTCTGGCGCAGCCGGAAGAGCCGCCAGCCTCGGGCGCCGATGGCCCCCCGTGTGAGGGAGTGAGCAGCCTGGCCCTGCCCTACGGATCGAGGGGGGACGCAGCGGCCGAGTGACCTGAGACCA
Source organism: Panthera pardus (assembly GCF_024362965.1). Classification (NCBI taxonomy): domain Eukaryota; kingdom Metazoa; phylum Chordata; class Mammalia; order Carnivora; family Felidae; genus Panthera; species Panthera pardus. Next base: position 13,626,795 of record NW_026527013.1, read on the forward strand.
CGCTGCCGACCCCCTCCCACCAGTTGACGGATGGTGGAGCGAGCCATGAGCGACCCATGTCAGGGTCGTGGAATGATGGTGGGAGGCAAGGCATGAGCGACCCCCGTGGTCACCTGTAACTAACTTCTTGGTAGAAATAGTGGTCTCGGTGCCCCAGGCCGACTCAGCGGACCCTCCCCGGCCGTCGCCCCAGCTGATGGGGCCACCGGGGCCCCGAGCAGCAGCTTGACCGTCCAGACCCCACCCTGCCCAGCCATGGCCGGCGCCGAGGGCTTCCAGTACCGCGCGCTGTACCCGTTCCGCCGGGAGCGGCCGGAGGACCTGGAGCTGCTGCCCGGCGACGTGCTGGTGGTGAGCCGAGCAGCCCTGCAGGTGCTGGGCGTGGCCGAGGGCAACGAGCGCTGCCCACAGAGCGTGGGCTGGATGCCGGGCCTCAATGAGCGCACGCGGCAGCGAGGTGACTTCCCCGGCACCTACGTCGAGTTCCTGGGTCCTGTAGCCCTGGCCCGGCCCGGCCCTCGTCCGCGTGGCCCCCGCCCACTGCCCGCCAGGCCCCGGGACGGGCCCCCTGAGCCAGGTGAGCAGCAGGCAGGGGCCCCGGCAGGGGCGGGGGTTCCCTCAGACCCTCAGCTTCCTCTTCTTTCTAGTGAAGCAATGGCACCCCTTCCAGGGGAGGAGGAATAAGGACATGTGGTTGGTCAGCAAGTGTTGACTGCACTGCTGTCGAGGGCTGGGCACGGTTCATGGCGCCGGGGACACAGCGGTGGACACGGGCCCGGCCCTGCCCTTGTGGGGCTCCTGGTGCAAGAAGTGACAAGTGACGAGAAGTGATTAGGTAACGAAAAGGGCTGTGAGGAAGGAGCCTCACAAGGGGAGAGCTGGGGGTGAAGGGCTCCAGGCAGCAAGCACAGCAAAGGCAGAGGCTGAGAGGTAGGGCTGGAGGGGCGGGTTCGGGGAACAGCCCATGGAGCCGAGTGGGAAGGGAAGGGCCACGCAACAGGGGCTGTGCCTCAGGGACTTTGTGGGATTGATTCTGAGCACAGTGGGGGGCGTTCGGCAGGATTCAGAGGTTCACTTTAGCCTCGTCCCTCAGTTTACGGATAGGGTCCCTTGAGAAACCCCCTCTCTGTTGCCCTAAGTTTACCTGGATTCCAAAATGGAGGGAGCCACAGAGCCTAAATAAAGAGGATGGGATGATCATTCCAGGCCATGTAGCACACTGGGGTGTGAGGACCCCACATGCCTCCCCCAAAGACCCTTGGCCATCTACACTTCCGAGGCACGTGGTAGGAGTGCAGAATGAGGGCACTGGGGGTAGGCTGAAATTGCTGTCTGCTGAGCAGGGCACATGGGTTCCAGCCAGGGAAACCAAGGCTCAGGTTGTGGGGAGGAGGCTGGTTAAGTGCTGAGTGCCTGGTAGTCTGCTCCCCCACCCCCCGCCACAGCAACCCAGGGAGGCCCCGCCTACAGATGGGGAGACCCAGGTGCAAAGGAGTCAAACCACTCACTGTGGGCGCATCCCCCAGGGAAGACCAAGGCCCTGGGAGGCGCCATGGCCCCAACCTTTGGCCTGCCCGGTTTTGTGCCAGAGGGACATTGATGCCCCAAGAGGGTCACAGCAGAACCCCACAGCATGGGGCCGAGTTGGGGGGGGGGGGGGAGGTGGAAACAGAGGCTGTGGTGTGGTGCTGCTAGGGGTTTGCAGCATCTGGCGCCTCCAGGGCCGGGGCCTACGTCCCGCCTCAGCCTGGAGGAGCAGGAGGCGGCCCCATCCGGGCTCCCAGCCAAAATCTGCCTCTCCCCCTGGTAACAGCCGCCTCCCTCCTCTGCCTGGCCTCGGTCCAGCCACCACACACATGCCCACTCCGAGTGGCTGCCCAGCCCCGCCCTCCAAGTCTTCCAGGACTAGGTGACAGCGGCTGGGGCCAGCCCTCTCCAGGCCTCAGTTTCCTCATCTGGCAGCAGGAAGAACTGGTCCTTTGCATGTGCAGGCCCTGCCTCTCCAGGGCCCTAGGACCACCCAGCAACGTGCTGTGACTGCCCGTGTCCCCTCCGTTCCATCCCACACAGGGAGCTAGTGCACAACGTCAGTGTCGCGCCTGGGCCCCCAGAGGGTGGTTGCTCCCTCCCTCAGCCTCAGTTCCCCCATCAATAAAATGGGGGTGACACCTGTTCTCACGAGACTTCCCTCCCCCGCTTCGCAGAGGAGCCACAGGCAACTTTCAAACCTGTGCCCCCACCCTGCCACCATCACCCACCTCCTCTCCCCTTGTTCTCTCTCTTTTTTTTTCCTCTTTAGTGTTTTTGACGTAGCTGGGCCTTTCTCCAGCTTGAGGCACCACCTGGCCCATCACTCAGGGAGGCCCCGCAGGCCTGGGCTTGCCCTTGCTGGATGCCAGGGCGTCCCTGCCGAGGGCCGGAGCCGCATCGAATGGTGGCCATGCAGGCAGAGCACGCCTGAACACAAAGGGCCCGGTGGAGCGAGAAACGCGGGTCCAGGAAGGCCTCTGACACCCGCTGGGAAGGGGTTCAGCATTTTTAAAACCGGGAGAAATACTTTTTTTTTTTTTTTAAAGCAAGATGACTTAGAGAATGGAGAAAGGTCCTTGAAATGAGGTGTTCTGACCCGGACAGGGGAGACTGTCCTTTTATTGTCTTCAACCGCTTTGTTGTTCCCACTCAGGGAGAAATGACACCACGAACCGGTTTCTTACTCGAGGGAACTGAGGCTCAGAGAGGGCGGGTTCTGTACCCAAGGTCGCACAGTGAGCGACGGCAGCACCGCCGTAGTGAATTCCCACGGACTCGGTGGCCTCAAGCAGCAGTGTATTTTCTCACTGTTCCGGAGGCCACAAGTCCAAAATCAAGGTGTCAGCAGGGCCGTACACCCTCTGGAATGTCCAGGAACGGGTGGTTCTTTGTTTTTTCCAGCCTCCAGCACCTCCAGGTGTTCCTCGGCTTGTGGGCGCATCACCCCAATCTCTGCCTTTGTCTTCACCTGGCCTTCTCTTATAAAGACACCAGTCATTGGATTGAGAGCCCCAAATCTAACATCTCGTCTCAAAATTCTTACCTTAATTGTATCCGCGTACTAAGGTCGTGCAGGTGTCAGGATTAAGATGCGGGCATTTCATTTTGGGAGACACTAATCAGCCCGCTCTACCTGGTCTCTGAAAGTGTGTAAACCGGTACTTTAACCCAGAAAATCGTTTGCCACCAACTCAACCCTCCCAGCCGCTTCAGCCCGGCCTTTTGGCTTCCAAACGATGGTTCAGATGCCAGGCTCCTGCCTAGACCCGACCCTACCAGGAGCCGCCCAAGCGGAGGCTCAGGCGAAGAAGGCCTGGAGTCCTTCCAGGGACCCCACCGACACGCTGTCCCCTTCTGCCAGGCCTCACGCTCCCTGACCTGCCAGAGCAGTTCTCCCCACCTGATGTGGCTCCCCCGCTCCTGGTGAAGCTCGTGGAGGCCATTGAGCGGACAGGTGAGCCTCCGCCCGGCTGCAACCCATGTATGCTGCTTGCTTATCTCTGGTGACGGGCCACTCATCCTCTCACGGGGCCGCCAGACCCACTCTGCATGGAAAGAAGCTGAGCTTGGATGCTCTGGGCCTCCACGTGGAGGTGGGGCAGTAGTGACTCCTACCGGGTTGGATGGGAATGTGGTCACCGGACCTGCCGTTGCATGTGCTGTGCCCTCTGGCACCACCTGTCTCCCCTCCCCCTGCTCTTCCGATCTCTGGGAGGTTGAGTAGCCATCCCAGGCCCCACAAGGGGTACGGGGACGCATGTGAGAGCTGGTCTTGCCATCTGGGGTGGAGCTGACCCACCCCTTCCCCTACCCCTCCAGGGCTAGACAGCGAATCCCTCTACAGGCCTGAGCTGCCCGCCCCGCGCACAGGTGAGGGGAAGCTTGGATGGGCAGGGGTTGGGGGAGAGCTGGCCCTGGGCCTCCTTGGCCAACCCTGCCCCCCCTGCCCCCGCAGACTGGTCCCTGAGCGACGTGGAGCAGTGGGACGCCACAGCCCTGGCAGATGGCGTCAAGGGCTTCCTGCTGGCGCTGCCCGCCCCCCTCGTGACGCCCGAGGCTGCGGCCGAGGCCCGCCGGGCCCTGCGGGGTGAGCCTGGCGGGAAGCCCGAGTGGGGAGGGGGCCGGGGCGGACCGGCGCCGGCCCCGGCTCACCCTGCCCCGGCCGTGTGTCCGCAGAGGCCACGGGGCCCGTGGGGCCGGCGCTGGAGCCCCCGACGCTGCCACTGCACCGCGCGCTCACGCTGCGCTTCCTGCTCCAGCACCTGGGCCGGGTGGCCCGACGTGCCCCGGCTCCGGGCCCCGCCGTGCGAGCCCTGGGCGCCACCTTCGGGCCGCTGCTGCTGCGCGCGCCGCCCCCCTCGCCGCCGCCAGGGGGCGCGCCCGACGGGTGAGGCGCCAGAGGGGGCGGGGCTGAGCCGGAGCTAAAAGGGGCGGGCTTTCAGGGAGGAGGGGCGGGGAGCCTCCGCCCAGGGTGGGGTCTAGGCCGTGATAAAGGAGTGTGAACGGGGCCCCGGGGTTAAGAGGCCAGAGGTGTTGTGATGCCGGGACTAGTTAGGATAACCGGGGTGGGATCTGTGGTTCCGGGAAGACCCCAGCAGCCTTGAGACTTGAAGCGATGGGGCCTAGACCGCAGACGAGGCTCGTGGGTGGAGCTGTGCACCTTCGCTTCCGCTCCCCCTCCCACCCTAGGTGCTAGACTCCGGTGTGTTTGGTGTGTGAACATTTATCGAGTGCTTACTGCATACACGTAAACCGGCGGGGGGCCCCCACACCTGCCCGTCTTCTTCCCTACACGTGCTTTCACGTACGTCTGCCGCCCGATGCGGGACCCTGTGCGCCTCAGACCCTACCTACCCCCTGCGCTCCCCTTCCCCCTAGGACTGAGCCCAGCCCTGACTTCCCGGCGTTGCTCGTGGAGAAGTTGCTTCAGGAACATCTGGAAGAGCAGGAGGTCGCACCCCCAGGTGACTCTCCCCTCCCCCCACCCCAATATTAGCTCTTACTGTTGGGAATCACGAATACTGATCTGGAGTCCTGCCCGCATCAGCAAGCTCTGTTGCAATAGGAGCCAGCCACGGTATACAGTTGGTGCTCAGTGTACATTTCTTTTCCTGTCCCCCAGCGCTGCCGCCCAAACCCCCCAAGGCCAAGCCAGCCCCCGCAGGCCTAGCCAATGGGGGGAGCCCGCCCTCCCTGCAGGATGCCGAGTGGTACTGGGGTGACATCTCCAGGTAGGGCCGTGGGACGGGGCCACGTGGCGGGCAGAGCCCGAAGGGCAGGGTCTCCCGGTGGGCGCCCCAATCCTGGGTGTCCCCGCAGGGAGGAAGTGAATGAGAAACTCCGGGACACACCCGACGGCACCTTTCTGGTCCGAGATGCATCCAGCAAGATCCAGGGGGAATACACACTGACCCTCAGGTGGGGGCCTGCCCCTTCAGGGGTGACTGGGTGTGAGAGGTGGGAGGGAGGACACCCAGGGCAGAAGGACAGGGGGTTGCCTGGAGAGTGGGGCACGTGCGGTGTCCGGACGGCTGGGGATCCCACGGGCTGCTGACACCCCTCTCGCCCGCCCCTAGGAAAGGCGGGAACAACAAGCTGATTAAGGTCTTCCATCGTGACGGGCACTATGGCTTCTCAGAGCCGCTCACCTTCTGCTCCGTTGTGGACCTCATCACCCACTACCGCCACGAGTCGCTGGCCCAGTACAATGCCAAACTGGACACACGGCTCCTCTACCCGGTGTCCAAGTACCAGCAGGTCTGCAGCCAGGGTGGGAGGACAGTGCCAGCCTCCGGCACAAGTGTCCCAGGCCGCTTCTCTGATCACCCCGGGTGTCCCTAGGACCAGATCGTCAAGGAGGACAGCGTGGAGGCGGTGGGCGCCCAGCTCAAAGTCTATCACCAGCAGTACCAGGACAAGAGCCGCGAGTACGACCAGCTCTACGAGGAGTACACACGCACCTCCCAGGTACCACAGGCCTGCACACGTGGGGAGACCCAGGCGTGGAGGGGGCGGCGGTGAGGCCGTAGGGACAGCCGTCTGCTTCCAGGTCACGGAGCAGTCGTCAGCACCCGGAACTGCCCTAAAGGCAGAAATCAATGCATGTGTTTTCAAAAAAGGAAGGCACCAGCCAGCCTCCCGGGAGCAGCTGAGTCAGGACCTAGAAAATGCCTTGGTGGAGCCTCTGCGTTTCTCGGGGCCTCACTTTCCCCATCTGGAACCGCGGGTCTTCCTTATTTCTCCGTAACCCCTCAACCTGGATGTTATTCCGAGTGATGATAACCTGACAAAGAGTTGATGGAGACAAAGGGTCAGGCGATCACGGGAAAGAGCAACATCTTTTAAAACAGGGAAGGGGGATGGGGCGCCTGGGTGGCTCGGTTGGTTAAGCATCTGACTGCGGCTCAGGTCAGGATCTTCTGTGAGTTTGAGCCCCGTGTCGGGCCCTGTGCCGACAGCTCGGAGCCTGGAGCCTGCTTTGGAGTCTGTGTCTCCCTCTCTCTCTGCTCCTCCCCCACTCGTGCTCTGTCTGTGTCTCTCTCAAAAATAAACATTAAAATTTTTTTTTAAACGGGGAAGGGGGAGGGAGGTTTTATCACTCAAAGACTGTTAATAATCTACTTCTGTAAGTTGAGACGCAGCTTATTCAGACTGGACATCCCATTTCAGGCAGAGAATATCTCGGTTCCCCCTGCCATCCCCGAAAAATTTCTTTCTTGTCCCCTTTTTACTGACGGGTCGTCTGAAGCTCTGAGCAGACAAGACGCCTGCCTGATGGGTGATGAACATTGTGATCTTGGGAGTGACTTAGGGTCCCTGAGTCTCAGTTTCCCCATTAATAGCTCTCACTTTGTAGGAAGCTCTCGGCAGGTTCTACAAGATGATATATTGAAAGTACTCCATGTAACATGTACCCTGAGAGGGAGCCCCATGCCCTGTGTGTAGCAACTAGATTTGTCATTTTTTCTAATTTTTTAAATTTATTTTGAGAGAGAGAGAGAGAGAGAGAGTGCACGTGAGCAGGGGAGGGACAGAGAGAATCCCAAGCAGGCTCTGTGCTGTCAGCATGGCACGCTGAAGGCACACTATCGTGCAGCTCTCAGACCTAAGCTTCCGGCAACTTAGGCGTGAGATCATGACCCGAGCCAGTACCCAGAGTTGGACGCTTAACCAACTGAGCCACCCAGGTGCCCCTAGATTTGTCTTTACTTCTCAGCAGTGCTAACAGATCCAGGTGTTTGTAGGGTACCCAGAAGAAAGGATCTAAAGGGAGAGTGGGTTTGGGGGGTGGGGTTCTGAAGGCTGAATAGGAGTCCGTTCAGTACAGGAGGAGCTAGAGGAATGACGCACCTGATGGAGGGAACAGCGTGAGCAAAGTCTCCATATCAGAGTGGGGATCTGCCTTCACCCCTCATGAGGGACTTGAAAGGAATCCCAGCAGGTGCTAAGAGTCTCTCCACCCCCCCACCCCCACCCCCCCGCCATGTCAGGAGTTGCAGATGAAGCGCACAGCAATCGAGGCCTTCAACGAGACCATCAAGATCTTTGAAGAGCAGGGCCAGACACAAGAGAAGTGTAGCAAGGAGTATTTGGAGCGCTTCCGGCGTGAGGGCAACGAGAAAGAGATGCAGAGGTGAGTCGGCTCCTCTGCCCTGCCCTACCCCCGCCCTACCCTGACCTGGCACAGGGCGCTTGGGGAAAGAAAGGAAACAGAGGGGACACCCCGAGTTCCAGGGGGAGGGAGGGTCGTTTGAAATGGGCTCTGAAGGATGAATAGGAGTTCGCGGGAAAGAAATCAGGGACGCAGCAGTGCAAAGGCGTAGAGGCTGGGGCGCCGTCTGAGGCCTCAGAGCCGCCCCTCCCACAGGATCCTGCTGAACTCAGAGCGGCTCAAGTCTCGCATCGCCGAGATCCACGAGAGCCGCACGAAGCTGGAGCAGGAGCTGCGGGCACAGGCCTCCGACAACCGGGAGATCGACAAGCGCATGAACAGCCTCAAGCCAGACCTCATGCAGCTCCGCAAGATCCGAGACCAGTACCTCGTGTGAGTGCCTGGCTCTGTGCTCGGCTGCAGAGTCCCTCGTGAGTTCAGGCACATCTGGCGGGGTGATCTCTGCCGGGGCCTCACTCTCGTTGCCTCCACCAAGCGGCCCCGCCTTGCCCCTGAGACCCCTCGTCTGTCCCCGAGCCCCCCCCCCGGCCCTGTCGATCAGACCCCTCCTAGCCCGCCCCCCCCCCGGGAAGGGCTACCTAGGTACGGGTCGGCCTCAGCCTCATAGTGGTCTGCGAAATGGGAACACTGTTCCCACGGAGCTTGGTCACTGGGAGCCTCCAGCAGAAGCCAGTCTGTGGATTGGATGCCAACCGCGCGGCCTAGCGCACGGGAGGGTCGCAGCAGCCCCAGCCCGAGCTGAAATCGTGCCCCTGCCCGCCCCCCCCCGCCCCGAGCCGCCGACGGCTTCCTCAAGGGCTTCTCTCTCCCACCTCCGCCTGAGATGCGTACGTGTACCTGCCGTGTGCCAGGCACTGTGCTGAGTACCGTGTGCGCGTTAGCTCATTCTGTTCTCTCAAAGTTCTTTGTAAAGTTAGCCCTTAACAGCTGAGGGAAACTGAGGTACGGAACAGAGCCCCCCCCCCCCCCCCCCCGTGTGAAGGCACACTGCCGTGCAGCCCTCAGGCCTAAATTTCTGGTAGCGATAAGACCTTGCTGGGGTGGCCCATTCTAGGGGTCGGATAAGTGTTAAAGGAAACATAGTAAGTGGGGGGCTTCCCTGGAAGGTCCCCGGGGCCAAGCTGTCCTTGACCAAGCCAAGGCTGACCCCTTGTGGCAACCGGCGGTATTGCACCCAGAACCTGCACTCCTGTAGGCGGGTCCTTGCCTCCGCCGGGCTGCCCTGACCCACTGTGGGCTAGCCTGCCTGTGCTGCTCTGTTCCCCTCCCGGCAGGGTGGAATGAGCCTACCTTTCCTCTTCCTCCAGGTGGCTTACCCAGAAAGGTGCCCGGCAGAAGAAAATCAACGAGTGGTTGGGGATCAAAAATGAGACCGAGGAGTAAGTGGACACCCGATGGGGGCCCGGGAAGGCTTCCCGGAGGAGGGGGCCGTTTTCGGTGGGTTTTGCAGGACGAGTAGGAGTTCACCAGGGCAGGTGAGTCGTCCAGGCGGCAGGAGAGCCTCAGAGGCTTGTGGGTGAGTGACCGGGGTCCCTCCCTGCTTCCCCCCGCAGCCAGTATGCGCTGATGGAAGACGAGGATGACCTCCCCCACCACGAGGAACGCACGTGGTACGTGGGCAAGATCAACCGCACGCAGGCTGAGGAAATGCTGAGTGGCAAGCGGGATGGCACCTTCCTCATCCGCGAGAGCAGCCAGCGGGGCTGCTATGCCTGCTCTGTGGTGTGAGTGCCTGGGGGGGGGGGGGAGCCGGGAGTGAGCGCAGGGGTGGGGGATGTGCGCGTTCCTCCTGAGAGCTCTCGCTGAGCACCTACTGTGTGCTAGACCTTGGGAAGACGGCCAGGAAGAAGCTCCCCGCCGCCCCCCCCCCCCCCACAATGGCTGCCACAGGCAAGGGAGGAAGCTAAGGCAGGAGGCGGTGGCATCCGGACCAGGGTGGGTGGGATCCAGGACGTGGGTCCAGCGCCGAGGTCACCTGGTGGGAGTAGCGGGAACGGGGAGAGCCCGGGAGGAGCCCACCTGAGCGCCCCCTTCGCCTGCGCCTGCAGGGTGGACGGCGACACCAAGCACTGTGTCATCTACCGCACGGCCACCGGCTTCGGCTTCGCGGAGCCCTACAACCTGTACGGGTCGCTGAAGGAGCTGGTGCTGCATTACCAGCACGCCTCGCTGGTGCAGCACAACGACGCGCTCACCGTCACGCTCGCCCACCCCGTGCGGGCCCCCGGGCCCGGGCCCCCGCCGGCCACCCGCTGACCACCGAGCACCGGCCCGGAGCGGTCACCCCCGGGGCCCGGAGGCTGGGGGGGGCAGTCCCATCCTTCTGCCTCTGTCCCTTCTTCCGGGTTTTCTGTCTGTCTGTCTCCGTTAGGAGCCTCTTCCTGTCTCTCTTTCCATCTCTCTTTCTGAGCCTCCCTCCGTCTCTCCCTGTCACCCTGTCTCTTTCCCTCCCCACCTGTCGGTCCTTCTCTCTGTCCCTCTGTGTCTCCGGGTTGGGGGTCCTACCTCCCCAACCCCATACCCGCCTCCTCCATGGGCACTGCCCTCCCCACGGCTCTGGCCACCCCTAATCCTGTGCGCCCTGCCCACCAGAGCCCCCCCACCCCCGGGGTCCCCGAAGCCCCACCTGGCTGCACCTGCCATGTTTACAGAGGCCCCTGGGCTGTGCGGCCCCAGCCTGGGTGCCCCGATTTTTAAGCCATAGACCTGGGGTCACGGCAGGAAGGAACTTTACTTGGCCACTTCCAAGAACTTCGGCTGGGACATTCTGGGCCGGGCGGGACCCGCCCCCAGACCCAACTTCCCCTCCAAACCCTGAAGTGAAACCACCACTTGGTTATCCCCCCCACAGGGGCCACCGGCCAAGAAGCAATGCCCCAAAATGAAAAGAGTTAAAAATAAACTCACAAGCCGGCCCCACCCGGCACCAGGCCTCCCAGAAATAGAGGCCCCCCGGCACCGCTTGGGCGGCTGAGACGCATCACTGCCCACGGCACCTCTACTCAGTGTAGGTTCAAGGCTTCTCCTCGATCATGTTGGGTTCTGATTTGATTTTCTCTTGACTGTAAAGCCCCTTTTTTCTCTCCTCTTTTGGGATGAGAGCCCTGGTTTTCTACACTACCCGTGGACCGCCCCCCCCCCCCACCTCCTGCCTGCCCAGCTAGGCTGGCAGGCAGGTTTTGTATAGTACGTTGATACTGATATGGATATAAAACATCGAACGTGTGGATGCTTCTGTTGTTGGTGACAGGACTTCTCTATGACTCCCGTGTGCTGGGGACCCTGGCATTCACAGGGTCACACAGACCCGGCAGCCAGTGAAGGCTGACAGTCCTCCCTCCCTCCCCGCCACCCGGTTTAGCTGCTTGTGACCAGAGAAGTTGAGAGACCTGCCCAAGGTCACAGGGCAGAGAGGCTCAAACCCTGAGCTCTGCCCTGCGCCACGGCCTCCTCAAGGCACCCCAGACTCCAGCCCGGCTTCTCACCAGCATCCAGGCTGTCCCCCAGGTTTGAGTCCCAGCCCACGGCCACCAGCCAGGCCCTCAGGAAAGCCGCCTCGCCTCTGATGGGCAGCTTCGTCATTGCCAGGTGGGGTCGATAGCACAACCCTCTCGTCACACGCAGAAGCCCCCCCCCCCCCATGTCCTTAATGCCTTCAGTGCCAGCCCCTCCCTGCTGACTCTCCTCTGACCCCCTCCACACCCACCCCTGACTTTCAGGCCTCCAGGTCCCAGAGGACATTGACCTGGGGCCTCATGGTGTCTTTGACCTTGACCAATCGCCATCCTCCCCTCCCCAAGGTCCCGGTCTCTCAGCCCTCCCCTCTCCTCCCCCCTCCCCCAACGGAGAGTAAGCTTTCTGCCCTCTCCCCTCCGGGCGCGGCACCTGTCAGGGCCCAGCATGCCTGCAGCAGCCCAGGATAAATGAACAAAGCTGCCCTCTGAACCGTTTCTCACTGGGCTCCCAGGGGCAGGACCTGCCTCCCTTGGCCTGAGCGCCCGGGCTCTCCCCAGGACCGCCCCTGCTGTGCCCTGTGAGTGATTCCAGCCCAGACGCTGTCTCCCCTGTGGTCTTCACCCACTGCGTGGGGGAACACGGGATAAAGGTCACCTTCTAGGTCCCATGACACCAGCAGGCTGAGCCTGGAGACAAGAGATAACAGCCCACATGGCCTCCAGCAGGTGCCTGCACTCAGCCACCTGCTATGTTTCCTTGGGACGGTCCCCCCCCCCCCCCTTTCTGATCCTCTCCCCAGAGGATCTGACCCTCAGATTCCTCTCACCAAGGAGGATCCATAGTTGCTACTCCCACCCCCAAGAGCAAGTCTCTTAAGGCTTGGATAAGCAAAGGAATGGGGTTACCTCTGGGAATTCATCCAATCGGGCTGGGGCCTAGTAACCACTGGAAAACTTGTAGCAATTTAGGATTATTTCTTCCGCCCTGCCCTGCATGGAGAAGTGCACACAAAGTCTACAAAGTTGTAGGGCTTCCTCTTCCAGAGACATCACAGAAATGGGTTTTGCAAAGGGTTCAAAGAGAATTGGCAGGACCATCCAGCCGTGGGGACTTTAGGGAACCCCCTCGCCCCCGCCCAAAGCTGCTGCCATGGACACCAGGCTGGGAGGCTGGGGCTTCTCCCAGACCGGAAGGAGGCAGAGCTGGGGAGCTGGGGAGCTGGGGACTTGGCTGTGTGATCTGGGCCAGGTTTGGGCATTTCCTCCTGTGGGATCAGGTCCTGTGTCATGCCTGGTATTTGAGGCCCTGCAAGGTCTGAACGTCTGGGTTATTCCCTCATCACCCCCAGCCTCCACCTCAGGCTAGTCTCTGCCTGCACCTCGGTCATGTGTCAACACCTTTCCAGCTGGGCCACCCCACCCCTAGCCTGGGGCAACCCTCCCTCTGCCTCTGAGCCCACCACGTGGCTTTCTTCCCCAGACTTCACTCTTCTCCCCATGTTCCAGAAGGGGAAGCTGAGGGTCCATCGCTTGAGATGTCCAGTAGAGTCTGGAGACAAACCCGGTTTGGGTCCCCCACGGTCAGCCCCCCTCCCTCCCATGGGAGCTCCCTGCGGGCCTGGATGCTCACCCCCACCCCCACCCCCAAGCTTTGGATGGAGGAGAGAAGGAACTCCAGCTTTCCTCTTGCCCCGCCACCCCCCACCCCAGCCAGGGCTGGGAGGACCCAGAGAAGTGAGGGGCCTTCCCCCCACTGGCTTCTGCTTTCTGGCCCAGCTGTGGCCAAGCCTGAGTCAGCCCCGCGGGACCACGCTTGGTGGCACTGAGGCGTCGGGGCTGGGGAGCCTGAGAGGAGGAGGGGGGGGCGAGGGGCAGATCCCATGGTCGAGAGTGAGGGGCTCCCCGCGCAAGGCTGGGGTGCGGGGACGGGCTGTGCAGCCCCTCCCTGCTCCCCCATAAGAGAGCAGGGTAGGGAGACGGGGCTCCCAGGCTAGGAACGGGGGCCTGGGTCACCCTGGCCAACCCCAGAGCTGTCTGTGGGCCCATGGAGACCCTTCTTTCTCTCTCTCTCTCTCTCTCTGTGTGTCTATCTCTGAAGCCTCCACCTAATCTCTGCTCCCCGAGTTCTTGCCCCAGCCTCACGTGACTGGGCGACCCTGGGGGCTGGGAGGGGTAGAGAGAGATGGAAAGGCGGCCCCACGGCCTCCTCGGGATGGCGGGCCCAGCACCTGGCGGGAGTGAGGGTGGGGGACAAGCTGGACAGGGACCCAGAGAGGTCAATAGGTACCTAGAGACGCCAGCCCCAGCCCCCAGGGGCGTGGGCATCGGGAGGCGGGTCCGGCTGGGGGCTGGGCCACCGCGGGGTTAAAGGCTGCTCCCTCCCCGGGCCGCTGCTCCCGCCTCCGCACGCTGGCCCAGCTGTGATGGCCTCGTCGCCACCCCTGCCGTTCCTGCCGCCGCCGCCGCTGCTGCTGCTGTTGCTGCTGGGGGTCCCCGCGGTGGCGCGGGCGTCCTCGCTGGACAGACTCCCCGAGGGGGCGGCCGCCTGCCGGGTAGGGATGGCGACGCGGCGGGTGGGCCGGCGGGGACCGACGCCCAGGCAGGGGGCGACGCGGGACAGGCGGCTCCTCCCCTCTCCCCGGACTTTGCCGGGAAAGCCTAGGGTCCCGGGGACGCTGTCCCGGCGGGTACCGAACCCCACCCCCGGGCACCGTGGCCGCGCTCGGATTCGTTTCACTTTCCCATCTCGCGTCCGAGACTCTCCGGCAGTCCTCCACCCACCCCCGCCCGCCCAGCCCGGGGGTGCATTGAGCACCTACTGTGTACGTCTGGGGCGGGAAAGGAGTCTCCTCCTGTATGCCAGGGGAAGCCCAGATAAGTCTGCCCGTGGCACCGACCCTGCAGGTGCTGCTTACTGGGTGCATTCCGGCCAGGGAAGAAAGAGCTCGCGTGCTTCTGGGGCCGAGCAAGCAGTTGTCCCGGAGGCTGAGCGACTTGCTCACTGCTGCACAGACGCTGGCTGCTGCCATCCGTCAGCCGAAACCGGAAATCAGCACATATTAGGCGCCGCCTCTGCAGTGGGGTTTGGGAGGGGTTCACCTGGGCCCCTTAAGAGGAAGAATAAATAAGGAGTCAGCGCAAGGGTAGGGCCCTGCTCAGCTCGGGGGGCCAAGGCTCTGGGGGATGAGGTGGCAACAAATGAGCATGAATTAGTCTCCCGTGGTATGCACCTCTGAGAAGGCAGGATTGAGGGCAGTGACCAGAAACGGGCATGCCTCGGGTCCTTACTGCATACAGTTCCCCTGGGCCAGGGGTTTCACCTCAACTGAAGGAAAGCAAGAGCTGTGCATAAATTAAGTGCCTACTGTTTGCAAGTCTTTGTTTTGCAGAAAAACTAGGAAGACTTAGGGATGCAATAAAGCCTTAGGGTCAGGATTCCACCTGGCAACGTCCGAAAGGAGGGCAAAATGGAGCACCTACTGTTTGCAGCTACCTTTCTGCAAGAGAACCAAGCGGGGCTGTACTCCCTTCACACCCCTTCCTCCCACACAGGCTGGGGACCTGTGCCCACAGGGGCCCCTCCGGAAGTCACAATCCCCGCCTGTCAACGTGAGCCTCTACTACGAGGCACTGTGCCCCGGCTGTCGGTCCTTCCTGATCCGAGAACTCTTCCCGACCTGGCTGATGGTCCTGGAGATCCTCAACGTCACGCTGGTGCCCTATGGAAATGCCCAGGTACGTGGGCACTGGGGACACGGAGGCGCCAGGGGAGGGGGCAGCCGGCGGGCCAGCCAGCACTCACCTAGCTGCCTTGCAGGAGCAAAATGTCAGCGGCAGGTGGGAGTTCACATGCCAGCACGGTGAGCAGGAATGCAAGCTTAACAAGGTGGAGGTGAGCAGCTCCCAGAATTCCCGAGCGGTGGGGGCAAGAGGCTGGGGACGTTGCCCATTGTCGGGAAGGCCGAAGCAAGGCTCAGAAGGGACTGGAACCGGCCCCATCCTCTGCCTGCGTGCCTCCACTGAGTCATATCCTCGTTCACCCCTTTATTAGTGGACACCCGCGATTACTCCCAGAGTGGTGTAGGTAGGGGTGCCCTGGGCCCACTGCATGCCCTTGCCTGTCTACTCCCTATCCCACAGGCCTGCCTGTGGGACCAGCTAGAGAGGAATATGGCCTTCCTGACCATTGTCTGCTTGGAGGAAATGGATGACATGGAGAAAAACCTGAAGCCGGTGAGCCACACCCCTCCCCTTGGCCTGGGTTGGGAGGCCCTGGGCTTCCCTGTACCCAGACGGACCCAGGCTCAAGTCTTGGCCCGACCACCACTCTCTCTGTAGCCTCAGGAAAGTGACCTTCCCTCGGGAAGCCTCACATCTCTGAATCAAGGGAACAAAGATCTTTTGGAGGCAGGGGTAGATCAAGGAGGGCTCCCTGGAGGAGCTGCCTCTGAACTGGGCTTGGATGAACAGAAACGTACAGGCATACGGATGATGATCCTCATCTGGGGTATGAGGATGACAGGACAGGCCCGCCTACTTCTCGGGAGGGTTACGAAAAACAATTCCCAACGGAGTAACTCATGAATGCCAATCGTTTATTCACTCATCAAACATCTGGACCACCTAAGAGGCCTCACCCCGGGATGCCCCGCAGCCCTGCAGAGTCATAGCAGGGCCAGAAGAGTGAGGAGGAGGGAGCACTCAGAAGATTCTGGAGAAGGAAGCGGAGGGGTGTTCCTGGTGGAGGGAACAGCACATAGGAAAGCTCCGAGGAAAATGAGACGCTAGAGGGGCCAGTCTAGGGGCTGCAGGTCTGGTCTCATGAAAGGCAGAGCAGTCAGACTCTCGCCTTGGGGCCTCCCCTCAGGCAAATATTAAGCACCTGCTGTTTATGGGTCTTACTGCATTGCTGTGGACCCAAACGTCTCCTGTTGCCAGTGAGGAAACAGAAGCTTGGCTCTGGGGGGGGGGGACTGGAGGAGGCACCGTTGGGGAGATAACACAGAGGAAGCTGAGGCAATGCTCCAGCTCACCAGCAACCCTTCTCCACCCTCAGTGCCTGCAGATCTACGCTCCGGACGTGTCCCCGGACACCATCATGGAGTGTGCAATGGGGGACCGCGGCATGCAACTCCTGCACATTAACGCCCAGCTTACAGATGCCCTGCAGCCGCGCCACGAGTATGTGCCCTGGGTCGTCGTCAATGGGGTAAGAGCTCTCGGAACCCCGCGTGTGGCCCCGGGGCAGGGAGCAGGATGATGGATGTGCCCACTGGTCTGGGAGGCAGGGGCCAGACTCAGGAGCCATTTGCAGCCCCTTCCGGGCCGGACTCAGGTTAGTCGGGCCAAGTGGAGCCGGGGAGAGTGTACGACTTCCTGTCGTGTTTTGTGCAGAAGCCCTTGAAAGACCTGAGTCAGCTCCTAAGCCTCGTCTGCCACCTGTACCAGGTAAGCTGGAAGGGGAACAGAGGGGCCGCTGGGGGCGGGTAGGGACTCGTTCCGGGGCCGCCAGCTCACGGCTGTCCCCTCCAGGGTGAGAAGCCAGATGTCTGCCAACCCGTGGCCAGCTCCCACAGGGAACTCTGCTTCAAGTGACCGCCGGTGCCCTCGAAGGGAGCTGATGGAGGAAGAGCCAGAGCACTGCCCCCGTTTTTTCCGATCCCTGACTCTCAGCGGCTGCTACTCACCGTCCGGATAATTTCTACACATTCCACGAAGCCCAGACTCAGAATCCTGCCCCGACATCAAGACCCTTGCCCCACTGGTGACGGTGCTACCTTGAAACTAGTTGAATAAACACTTCTGGATGTTGTGATTCATTTGATAAATTCGCAGATCTCTCTCTTCCGGCCAACGCCATGCCGAGACCCCTGAGAAGTCTCCTTTCTAGGGAATGCAGAGCCGGACAGACGTTCCTGGTCCCCCAGGGAGCAGAGATGGGCCAGAGGGAGGCACCAGGGCAGGAGGACCCCAGAGAGAGAGAGTGAAGGCTCTGCGTAGGAATAGGGGCACTGGGGCTCGGGTTCTGAAGGGTGAGTAGGAGTTCATTGGGCAGAGGAGGTATTCATTAATTCAACCCACAACACTAACTGTTCCCTTTTGCTGACCCCGCACTAATAGGAGTTGAGCCAGAAGGTGGAGCAGGGATCTTGTCTAGGGAGCTTCGAAGAATGCGTTCACTAGTGGCAGGGGGGTGGATCCCCGCATTGCAGGCAAGAGGAACAGAGTGCAAAGACCAAGTCAGCAGCAAAATCTGGAGCTGTGGGCGCCTGGGTGGCTCAGTCGGTTAAGCATCTGACTTTGGCTCAGGTCATGATCTCACGGTTGGGGAGTTCGAGTCCCGCATCAGGTTAGCTTGAGCCCCACTTCGGGTGAGTCCCGCTTCTCTCTGTCTCCCTCTCTCTCTGCCCCTCTCTGTCCCTTGCTCACTTGCGCCCTCTCTCAAAAAAAGAAAAGAAAAAAAAAAAAATCTGGAGCTATAATGCCAAGTTGAGGCCAGGCTGAGAACACCAGGACATATTATAGGATACCTTAAAAGTGTTTTGGTTTTGGTTTTTGAGAGAGAGAGAGACCCGGGTGGAGAGGAGCAGAAGAAGAGGGAGAGAGAACCTGAAGCAGACTCCCCACTCAGCGTGGAGCCCGATGCAGGGCTCGATCTCACAACCGTGAGATCATGACCTGAGCCCAAACCAAGAGCTGGACGCTTAACCAACTGAGCCACCCAGGCGCCCCAAGATACTTTTCAAAACAAAACAAAACAAAAAAAAGGATTCTTAGACTGATACAAAATGATTACATGTTAAAAATTTTATTTCATTCATGGTTAATGAAGAAACCTGGTTAGATGTTCAAAGAAGCATTCAAAGAACAGGGAGGTTTATAAATGAGAAATCTTGAAATGATTGTGCAAATGGAAGTAAAAATGACTTTCACTTTCTCATAAAGTGGCGGGAGGGGGTAACACATTTTTTTTACTCCCAGTTTTTTTTTGTTTTACTTTTATTTATTATTTATTTAAAATCAATTTAGGGGCGCCTGGGTGGCTTGGTGGGTTAAGCGTCCGACTTCGGCTCAGGTCATGATCTCACGGTCCATGAATTCGAGCCCCGCGTCGGGCTCTGTGCTGACAGCTCAGAGCCTGGAGCCTGTTTCAGATTCTGTGTCTCCCTCTCTCTCTGCCCCTCCCCTGTTCATGCTCTGTCTCTCTCTGTCTCAAAAATAAAAAAATAAACGTTAAAAAACAATTTTAAAAATAAAAAAATAAAATCAATTTAATGAACATACAGTGTAGTATTCGTTTCAGGAGTAAAACCTAGTAATTCATCACTTAAGTTTTTGGGGTTTTTTTAATAGATTTTATTTAACCTGAGGTTTTATTTAACCTGATACGGATCTGATACATTATCATTTCAACGTGTAAGGGATATGAGCAATCTTAATGAGACCTTGTTCTTTTTTTTTTTCATACTAAGTCCCTTTTTTGTTTCAGTTTATTTATTTTGTTTTGTTTTTAAATGTTTATTTAGTGGGGCGCCTGGGTGGCTCGGTTAAGCGTCTGACCTCCGCTCAGGTCACGATCTCCTGGTTTGTGGGTTTGAGTCCCGAGTGGGGCTCTGTGCTGACAGCTCAGAGCCCGGAGACTGCTTCACATTCTGTGTCTCCCTCTCTCTCTGCCCCTCCCTCGCTCACGCTCTGTCTAGGCCTCAAAAATAAACGTTAAAAATTTTTTTTTAATTTTTTAAATAAAAAATGAAAATAAATGTTTATTTAGTTTTTAGAGAGAGGTGCATGAGCAGGGGAGGGGCAGAGAGAGAGGGGGACAGAAGATCCGAAGCAGGCTCTGTGCTGACAGCAGCAAACCCCATGAAGGGCTCGAATTCACCAACTGTGAGATCGTGACCTGAGCCAAAGTCGGCCACTTAACTGACTGAGTCACCCAGCCACCCCAGTTTTTATGTATTTTGAGAGAGAGAGTGCGTGAGAGAGTAGGGAAGGGACAGAGAGAGGGGGAGAGAGAGAATCCCAAGCAGGGATCTGTCTCTCTCTCCTTCAAAAATAAATACACATTTAAAAAAAAAAAAAAAACTAACAGAGAAAGCAAAAAAAAAATCCAGTTTGCATAGGTACACTATTGATATTGAAGCTCATTGTTAAAACCCTTCTAATAAATCCATTTGATTTTTGACAACTTGACTGCACAAGATAAAATTCTCTCCCTCTCTTTCTCCCTCTCCAACTTTCTATATCTACTTAGGTTTTCGTTCTTTGTTTTCCTCGTTCGTATTTTTTTTGTAAAGATTTTATTTTTCAGTAATCTCTACACCCAATGTGGGGCTCGAACTCACAACCCTGAGATCAAGAGTCCCATGTTCTACCAACTGAGCCAGCAAGGAGCCCCCCTCTTTCTTATTTAAAAAAAATTTTTTTTAATTTTTTTTTTAACATTTATTCATTTTTTGAGAGACAGAGCATGGGGGCGGGGGGTGTGGCACAGAGACAGAGGGAGACACAGAATCTGAAGCAGGCTCCAGCCTCTGAGCTGTCAGCACAGAGCCCGACGCGGGACTGGAACCCACAAACCGTGAGATCGTGACCTGAGCCAAAGTCAGAGGCTTCACCGACTGAGCCACCCAGGTCCTATTTTCCTTGCATTCTTTATATAGGTTTTTTTTTTTTTCTATACTCTGATTAATAATAGTTTTGTTTTCTTATACCAATTATAATATACCACTAATTCCCAGTGAAAACCAGGAAGCCAGCAATTGTAAACTGGAGAACAGGTCAACATTCTGCCCTAGATCAGCAAATCTGTAAATCCACCATTTCATAATTTCTAGAGGCGTATGCTTTCTTACAGTACAATATTTCAATGGGACAAAGGTCACGTTCACAAACTGGCCCAAATATCTTTAGACCCTCTGTAAAAATTCAGGAGCCAAAGGGGACTATCTTCAATAAGTTTAGTAAGTAACATTTCACTATTTTATCTTATCTGGAAAGGATCTAGATATTCCATGAACATCCACCATCTAACTTAGCAAAACTTCAAGGTTCCAAGTTTCCCAAAAGATCTGGCAAACTATTTTTGAGCAAACTTTTCATAAGACGTAATTAGGTCCAAAACACTCACTCATAAACTTTTATCCCACTTACATGTTTTTAACTTACTCGTTTGTTAAAAATTATGCTTAGATCACTTGTGAACATATGAGTCATGAAACATCTAGCCACATCCTAAGTTATCTTTCTTGTTGACGAATCAGGTAAGTACCAAAAATCACGGGGGCGCCTGGGTGGCTCGGTCACTTGAGCCACCGACTTCGTCTCAGGTCATGATCTCGCGGTCTGTGAGTTCGAGCCGTGCATTGGGCTCTGTGCTGCCAGCTCAGAGCCTGGAGCTGCTTCAGATTCTGTGTGTCCCCATCTCTCTGCCCCTCCCCTGCTCATGCTCTGTCTCTCTCTCTCTCTCAAAAATAAATAAATGTTAAAAAAAATTTTTTTTAATCACAGACACAGGACACCTGGGTAGCTCAGTCCGTGGAGCGTGCAACTCTGATCCACTATGAGCATGGAGCCTGCTTAAAATTCTCTCTCCCTCTCCCTCTCTCTCTCTCTCTCTCCCCCGTCCCCATCCCTCCCCACTTGCACTCTCTGAAAAAAAAAAAAAAAAAATCACAGACTCAAAGAACCTACAAAGTTAAACATCTGACTCTCTTCCTTTTTTATTCAGTATCATGCTTGATATAAGCAAACCATTCACTTTCATCATATGTTTTGTTCTTAGGGTTGAATTTATCATTTTATAATCTTAAACGCAGAGATAATGACCTCGTTTGACTAATCTTAACTTATGTAAGCATTTTTTTAAAAGGTCAGTTAAAGGGCATCTGGGTGGCTCAGTTGCTGAAGCATCCGACTTCTGCTCAGGTCGGGATTTCACGGTTCGTGAGTTCGAGACCCGCTCCAGGCTCCTCACTCACTCTCCCTCTCTCTCTGCCCCTCACTCACTCACGTTCTCTCTCTAAAATAAATAAGATAGGGGCGCCTGGGTGGCTTAGTCGGTTAAGCGTCCGACTTCGGCTCAGGTCACGATCTCACGGTCCATGAGTTCGAGCCCCGCGTCGGGCTCTGGGCTGATGGCTCAGAGCCTGGAGCCTGCTTCCGATTCTGTGCCTCCCTCTTTCTCTGCCCCTCCCCCGTTCATGCTCTGTCTCTCTCTGTCTCAAAAATAAATAAACGTTAAAAAAAATTTTTTTAATAAAAAATAAAATAAATAAGATAAATAAATAAAACAAAATAAAAAGCCAATTAAATAGAGCTCTTTGACAATTTTTAGCAATAGTTCTGGAGGTAGAAAAATGCCACATAAACATAGAGACAGATACAATCAGAGGTCTTATAGCTCCTATTTTTAAATTTTAGCCATGACACAGGTACAGGAATAACAAAACTCACATGTATGAAAAAAAATAGTTCAGGGGATGCCCAGCTGGCTGAGTCAGTGGAGCGTGTGACTCTTGATCTTGGGGTTGTGAGTTCAGACCCCACACAGGCATCGAGCTTACTTTAAAAAAAAAAAAAAGTTAAAAAATAGATTTAAAAATAAAATTATTTTTTTTTTTTAAATTTTTTTTTTCAACGTTTTTTATTTATTTTTGGGACAGAGAGAGACAGAGCATGAACGGGGGAGGGGCAGAGAGAGAGGGAGACACAGAATCTGAAACAGGCTCCAGGCTCCGAGCCATCAGCCCAGAGCCTGACGCGGGGCTCGAACTCACAGACCGCGAGATCGTGACCTGGCTGAAGTCGGACGCTTAACCGACTGCGCCACCCAGGCGCCCCAAAAATAAAATTATTTTAATAGTTGACTCCAAACTATGTTTCTGGCAGATGGAACGAGTTACTAATATTTGCAAAGAAGATTTTTAAGAGATTTCACATGCTGGTTTGTTCCCAAGTGGCCCTCTGAGTATATATTTCCATTTTAGCTTAGGAGAGAAGGCTTTGAAAATAGTTCCTAACAGCCTCAGAATATCAGCCTCCTTAGGCCAATTTCTGTCCATAGAGTTCCTTTAAGAATAATAATAATGTTGGGGCGCCTGGGTGGCTCAGTCGGTTAAGCGTCCGACTTCGGCTCAGGTCATGATCTCGCGGTCCGTGAGTTCGAGCCCCGCGTCGGGCTCTGTGCTGACAGCTCAGAGCCTGGAGCCTGTTTCAGATTCTGTGTCTCCCTCTCTCTATGACCCTCCCCCATTCATGCTCTGTCTCTCTCTGTCTCAAAAATAAATAAACGTTAAAAAAAAATTAAAAAAAAAAAAAAGAATAATAATGAAAAAAAAAGTCCTTTTAAATATCTTATCAGGCTTCAGCTCAGACAAACAGTAAATTTTTCTGGCGCTATTGAAATCTTATTATTATTTTTTTAAACAGAAGCATACCTGTTCCAAGTGATTCAAAACCCAAACCCGGAGGCGCCTGGGTGGTTCAGTCGGTTAAGCGTCCGACTTCAGCTCAGGTCATGATCTCTCAGCTCGTGGGTTTGAGCCCTGTGTCGGGCTCTGTGATGACAGCTCAGAGCCTGGAGCCTGCCTCGTATTCTGTGTGTGTATGTCTCTCTCTCTGCCCCTCCTCCGTTCGCCGTCTCTCAAAAAATGAATAAACGTAGGGGCACCTGGGTGGCTCAGTCGGTTAAGCGGCCGACTTCGGCTCAGGTCATGATCTCGCGGTCCGTGAGTTCAAGCCCCGCGTCGGGTCGGGCTCTGTGCTGACAGATCAGAGCCTGGAGCCTGTTTCAGATTCTGTGTCTCCCTCTCTCTGACCCTTCCCCGTTCATGCTCTGTCTCTCTCTGTCTCAAAAATAAATAAACGTTTAAAAAAAAAAATGAATAAATGTCAAAAAAAAAAAAAAAAAAACAACCCCAAACCAAAGGCTTTTATGACCTAACCAGGGACATAAGAGGTGTCCCCAAGGAGGGCACAAAAGTGCATTCTTCCCAAGATCCAGAGCCACTCTCAAAGACAGCCAACAGGACAGACATTCTCCAGAGAGCTGGCAACGACCCTAACCACAAATGGGGTGCGACCCACGTTTCTGGCTGGCCCTTGACATGTTCTCAGGGCTCCTAACCTGATGGTTGGTCCCCTGCAGCACACAGACCTGACAACAGGCAGGCAGAGAATCAAGCCAAGCTTTCAGCTCACAAAAGGGGACAAACAGGAAAACAACAGCTGGGAGGGAGGGATTAACAAGCGGGTACCCAAAACCAGAACATTTTTGAAGTTTATTTTTATTATTTATTTTTTTGAAACAGACAGATACAGGGCAAGCGGAGGAGAGACAGAGAGAGGGAGACAGAGGATCGCAAGCGGGCTCCAGGCAATCGGAGCAGAGCTGAACTGAACGTGGGGCCCGAACCGGGAGATCATGACCAGAGCCAAACTTGAGATACTAAACCGACTGAGGCCCCGCCAGGCGCCCTTCAAAACCAAATTTACAAGAGTCACGCAGAATCCAAAGAACTAGCCCTTCCGAATGCTTTCCTCTCGCCAATCGGAACCCAGAAGGGAACAAAGAGAAATGTTTACCATCCTCTCCCCACCAGGCACTAGAGCCAGAGATCCAGAAGGCAAACGAGGTAAGAAATCCTACCTACTGCTGGCTTCATCAGGCCCCAGGACCCCCCAACTGCAGACCCCAGAGCCAACGGAGTCCCAGCCAATGTTATACCATCCACGTGACTAAGCAGGACAGCCTGCGGCTGAGACTAACACCAGGCAGATTAAAAGCATGTGGATTTTATTTACACACACGTGGGAGCCCTTATGAGAAAAAGGAAGACTCGAGAAATAATTAGGCCCAAGTGCTTCTTTACTAGGTTGAACACAGGGAGGCAATGATGGAAAAGGAGACTACAAGGAGAGAAGTTATTTTAACAAGGTTTGTTTGTACAGATTCCCTCAGCCTCAACTCCCCCTCTCTGGGGATAAGGGTGTTTCTTCCTCCTGGTACAGGGAGGCCACCTTCCGCTTGGAAATGTTATCTCCTGTTTTCAGGAAGAAAAAGGAAGCTCAGAGTACCCTTTACGCACCTTGCTGTTTTGCAAAAGAATTGATCTGCCAGAAAGGCATATTTTTTGTGTGGTTATATCACAGGGCCAGAGAGCAAAAGCTCTTCTTCCTGACGGGTCCTTAATTTCTTTTTTTATGAAGTTACTATTATTATTATTTTGGAGAGAGAGAGAGTGCAATCAGGGGAGGAGCAGAGGGAGAGAGAGAGAATCCCCTGAGATCGTGACCTGAGGGGAAATCAAGAGTCGGATGTTTTTTTTTTTTTAATTTTTTTTTAATGTTTATTTATTTTTGAGACAGAGAGAGACAGAGCATGAACAGGGGAGGAGCAGAGAGAGAGGGAGACACAGAATCTGAAACAGGCTCCAGGCTCTGAGCTGTCAGCACAGAGCCCAACACGGGGCTCGAACTCACGGACCGTGAGATCATGACCTGAGCCAAAGTCGGACGCTTAACCGACCGAGCCACCCAGGCGCCCCAAGAGTCGGATGTTTAACCAACTGAGCCGCTCAGACGCCCTTTTCTATGAAATTATTCATTGATCTCCCATTGTCTCTCAGCCAGCAACTAGGAATCTTCCGATAGAAATTATCAAATGGTCAGACCATAAAGCCAGATTCCCAGACTCCCACACCCCCAATGCAGGTGACAATATCCATCATAAAGGCATCAAAAGCAAAGCACACATCTATAGAGAGGAGAACAAAGGCGAGAACAATAAACAGTGAAATTATCTTACCCCTTGGGAGTCACCACAACTTTAGCCACCATGAAATGTACTTGTCTATTGACAAAGCCTACCTGACTCTGTCCTGTGAACAGTGTGATGTTTTCCCCACCTTTGGGCCATTTTGGAGGTTTTTCCACCAAGATGCAGTAAAATCTAGTGCCTGGAATACCAGGCTGTGGCACTTGACAGCAATAGGGAGTGCCAAAGGACAATTTTCCAAAAAAAAAAAAAAAGAAAGAAAGAAAAGAAAAGCTAAAATCATAACTCTCCTACAGATAAAAAAAAATGAGCACATGTTAAAAATTATTAACTCATTATTTTTTTAAAGCACGGGAAATTGTACATTTTTTAAGGTTTTTATTTTATTTGTGAGAGAGAGAGACAGAGTGCAAGTGGGGAAGGGGCAGAGAGAGAGAGAGAGGAAGACACAGAACCTGAAGCAGGGCTCCAGGCTCTGAGCTGAGCTGCCGGCACAGAGCCTGACTTGGGGCTGACTCTGGGCGGGAACTCACAGACCGTGCGATCATGACCTGAGCTGAAGTCAGACACTCAACCGACTGCGCCACCCAGGCGCCCCTAAAAAACATTTTTTTAAACTTAGATTTTATTTTTTTTTTCAACGTTTTTTATTTATTTTTGGGACAGAGAGAGACAAAGCATGAACGGGGGAGGGGCAGAGAGAGAGGGAGACACAGAATCGGAAACAGGCTCCAGGCTCTGAGCCATCAGCCCAGAGCCTGACGCGGGGCTCGAACTCACGGACCGCGAGATCGTGACCTGGCTGAAGTCGGACGCTTAACCGACTGCGCCACCCAGGCGCCCCTAGATTTTATTTTTAAGTAATCTCCACAAAGTGGGGCTCAAACTCACAACCCGAAGTTCGAGAGCCATACGCTCCACCAGCTGAGCCAGCCAGCGCCCCAATAATTTTTTTATTCTGAGCCAGCCAGCGCCCCAATAATTTTTTTATTGTATAGGGGCATATAGCAAAATAGTTGTTGCAGACCATAGTCTTTGTTGCGACTACTCATTGTAGTGAGGGTAGACAATACAGAAACGAATGAGCATGTCTCCGTTCCAATAGAATTTTATTTACGGATCCAGAAATTTGATTTTCGTGTAATTTTCATGTTACGGAATCTTATTTTGATTTGTTTCCCCAGCCATTTGTAAACTGAGAAAAGGAGGTGAAACTGAAAAGGAACAAAGGCT
This sequence comes from Panthera pardus, assembly GCF_024362965.1. Classification (NCBI taxonomy): domain Eukaryota; kingdom Metazoa; phylum Chordata; class Mammalia; order Carnivora; family Felidae; genus Panthera; species Panthera pardus. Next base: position 13,652,962 of record NW_026527013.1, read on the forward strand.
TTAATCCGGGGTCCCAGAATTACACTTCAGGAAGCACAGATTCCTGAGTAACCAGAAAAGTGTCCCTCTCATGTGGGGAAGCAAACGGATTTTATGAGAAAGAAGAAAACGGTAATTACATGATTTAGATAAAGGAGAAAAAAAAAAAAAAACCCTGCTAATTTGGTGCTGACCAGTTGAGTCACTTCTGATTACTATTGTTATTTTATTGGTGCGATCAAATGAAACTGTCCCTGGTATTTATTAATTTACTTTCTCCATATGATCCGAATGCCAATTACTCTTAAAAATTTTATGAGCATCTGCTGGTAAAACGATTGCTGTCCAGCCCAGCTCAAGAGTTCACTAGTTGGAAAGTAAAATGGAGCTTCAAAACGGATTCTCTCGCGTCCAGAAATTTTATTTCAACTATTTCACACACTTAAAAAAATGTAAGAAACATTTTTAGCTCGTGAGCCTCACAAAAACAGCAACAGGATTTGGCCCACAGGCCACAGTTTGCGACACCCTGGCTCCTTCTAAGCCACAGCTTTCCACTGAAACTCCTATTTTCCCCTACAGGAACACGGGAGGTAAAATAGGGATATAATTGTTTGTATAACTGCTGGGAAATAAATTAATGCATGTAATGTGCCCAGAACGGTGCCTAACGTTTTAATTGTTATTATTCTGGAACTGAGGTCAGATACCCAGCTAAAGTCAGGACCAAGGTCAATGTCCGGATCAGCCTCCAACTGGGCCGCGCGCGTATCAGAACTGTATCTCTCCCCCAGTTCCGTGAGTCTCTGCGGGATTAGATTTCTTTTTTTTTTTTTTTTTTTAATGTTTATTTATTTTTGAGACAGAGAGAGACAGAGCATGAACAGGGGAGGGGCAGAGAGAGAGAGAGACACAGAATCCGAAACAGGCTCCAGGCTCTGAGCTGTCAGCACAGAGCCCGACGCGGGGCTCGAACTCACAAGCGCTGAGATCATGACCTGAGCTGAAGTCAGGTGCCCAACCGACCAAGCCACCCAGGCGCCCCTCTGCGGGATTAGATTTCTGCCGCGGGAGCGGTCGTGGTCACGGGTCGCATTCCTTCTCAGGAATTCCGGGAGAATCCGAGAACCTGGAGGGCAACTAAAAATGAGAACAAAATTGACCATCTCAACACAGGAGGCGGGACAACCGGCAGTGATTCGCCGGCATAACGCTTGTCTGTGATTGGTCAGTGCAGTAGTGGGTTGGTCGGTAAGAGTGTGGCGACGGCTGTCCATTGGTCGGCGCAGAAAGGGGCGGGGAAACGAGGGGCAGTCAGCCTTTGATATGCGTGTTGCAGTGAGACGCCTATTTGCGATTGGTCCGTAAGGTGCGGAAGGCAACGACTGGCTTCATTCAGCGACCGGCCCGGGGATGGGATGCCGGTCTTTTATTGGCTAATACCTCTCGAGGCCCGCAAAATTGAGCGACCTGCGGTCAGTGATTGACTGGCGAGGACTGGGGCGGGCGTGCAGAAAGCGAAGACAGAGTGCGATTGGCCAGCACCGGGAGGGCGGTGATCCCGGCGCGGGTTCCAGAGTAGCGGCGGGCTATGGCTTCCGGCGGCAGGCGCTGGCTGCGCGGTCTGTGGGCCGTGGGGCAGCCCCTGTTCCAAGGTCGTGCGCTGCTCGTCACCAACACGCTGGGCTGCGGTGCTCTCATGGCGGCCGGGGACGGCGTGCGCCAATCCTGGGAGGTCCGCGCCCGGCCTGGCCAGAAATTCGACCCGCGGCGCTCAGGTGAGGAGGCCGGCGCTATACTGGCCCCTGGCCCCGGAGGATCTTTGGCCCCAACCTCAGATTTGGAGATCCCTGACCCGTGGCCCTAATTCCCGGCAGGACCCTTGACCTTGGCGTGCACCCGAGACCCTCAAAACCCACCCTCGGGTCTCCACCACGGGGTCTCTGTCCCGTCCCCGCTCCAGGTCTCCCATCTCCTCCTACTTCCTGGTCCCTGCCTCCTCCCATATCCAGTTTCTGTCCACTTCCACCCGCCAGGCCTCGTCCCCACTCATCCCCTTGTCAGCTTCCCTCCCTTCTGCACAGAGACCAAACCGCACCCAGGGTAGTCGAGAGCTCAGCCTCCGGACCCAGTCAGCCTGGGATTGTGCCCTGGCCCCACGCTTCCCAACCCGCTGTGCCTGTTTCCTCGTCCGGAGAGCAGGGCAGCGGTAGAACCTGCTCAGAGGGTGGTGAAGGGGATGAGAGAAAACGGGAGAGGAGCCACTGGGACGGTGCCTGGCAGTGGGGCTTGTCATGGAAGATCGTCCGGCTGGGCTCAGGGAGAACTTCAGGTTAATCAGGGAGGGAGGTTAACCAGGGAGGGAATGGATGGGGGGATTTGCTGGCCTGACGTGCCCGCCCCCCCCCCCCCGCCCCTCCCCGACTCTTGGACTGCTCTCAGCTAGCATGTTTGCAGTGGGCTGCAGTATGGGCCCCTTCCTGCACTACTGGTACCTCTGGCTGGACCACCTGCTCCCAGCGTCCGGCCTCCGTGGCCTCCCAAACGTCCTCAGGAAGGTCCTCATCGACCAGCTGGTGGCCTCTCCCATGCTAGGCGTCTGGTACTTCTTAGGTAAGGAGCCTTGTGAGCTTGGGCTTTGCCCCTCCGCACGTCAGGAGGGGCATAGCCAGCTTTGTGTTAAGGAGGATGCTGAAGTGCCTTTCTGACGTGCTCTTCTGTGAGTGGCTCGGGCCTGGGTGCTGTGTCCCAGTGGTAACAGGACAGACCCGTCGGGGGCAGGTATGAACGGCAGAATCAGACAATGATCCTTAGTGTTGGAGGGATGGGGACAGGATCAGGTGGGCCCAAGGCAATGGCTGGGAGGGCTGCCCAAAGGAGAGGACACTCAGCTGAGACCTGAAGGAGCCAGCAGGCATGAAGAACTGCCCGTGTAAAGGCCCTGGGGCTGAAGGAAGAGTTGCTGGGGCTGGGGCTGGGGTTGATGTTGATGGGGTGCGGGGGGTTGATGTTGATGGGGTGCAGTCATCCAGCCCTTGACTCTAGGATGAGTTTCCCCCATCCTCCCCACCCCTTCCCCCCAGGCTGTTTCCTCTGTGGAAGGCAGGAAATAAAACAGCCTCAGGAAGGGTGCATTTTCATCCTTTGGGGTGCGTGTTTATTTATAACCTCTCCCTCACTGGAACCGACTTGATCTCCGCCCCAGCCATTCTGCTGTGTGTGGCCCTTCCCGCCACAAGGCTTTTAAAACATGGTCTGTCTGCCGGAGACACTGGCCTTCAGGGCTCCTGCCCCATCTACTCTATCACCGGCACTCCCCAGCCTCTGACACTCCCATTTTTTGGTTTCCTTCCCAGGCCTTGGCTGCCTGGAGGGCCAAACCCTGGATGAGAGCTGCCAGGAGCTGCGGGACAAGTTCTGGGAATTCTACAAGGTGGGCAACGCCCACCCCCTCGGGCCCCGCCCTTCCCTCGCGGCCACGCCCTCAAGGCCCTGCCCCTGACCACACTCCGCCCCTCCCCTCAGGCCGACTGGTGCGTTTGGCCAGCCGCGCAGCTGGTGAACTTTCTCTTCGTGCCCAGCCAGTTCCGAGTCACCTACATCAATGGCCTGACGCTGGGCTGGGACACGTACCTCTCCTACCTGAAGTACCGGGTGAGCACGGTGGGTGCACCAGGCACCCAGGGGACTCCTCAGGGGCCACATGTGTGAACCCCCAACGGCAATGCATCTGCACTCCACGGTGAGGTCCTCCTGTGCCTGTGACAGTCCACAAACCACAATAGGTGGGTGGGGAGCTGATCACCAGCAGGGTAAAGACCGAGCCCCTCTCTGCTGTTTGATGTGACCTTGGCCAGGTCCCTGCTGAGTCTTTCCCGCAAGATTGAGCCCAGCCACAAGACTGGAGGATGAGGGCTCACTTGGCGATGAGGAGTCCAGAGGGGTGTGTGACCAGACCTTCTTGCACGGACGGACCCTGGGCCCAAGGTGGGGACGCAGCCCATGCCCTTAGAGCAGGGCCGAGCCTGGAGTTGACCTCCAGAATCTGGGGCCTTAGGCGGGGCCGAGTGGCCTCCAGTATCCTGCTCGGGTCACGGGCTGTGGAAATTCTATTAAATTATCTTGTCATTGAAATTGCTGTGGATGACCAAGGCCACCGTTGGCAGGCCGGCACTCATAGGGACATGGCGTCATCCATTCACTTTATTGGGTGTGTGTAGTGTGGTCATGACATCTCCTGGGGATCCGAGGGGCACGTTTGACACTCATGACGTCCGAGCAGGTCTGGTGTTTCGGGGGGGTCCCAGGGTGGCGAGTACCCACAGCAGCCCTCACCTCTAAAAAAGGGTAAAACTTTGGGGGGTGAGGAGCCAGGTGGGTCACTGCCTGGCTCTGATCCACCCCATGGTCCATGCTGAGACACCCCCCGCCCCCCCCCCCCCCGAGTGGCCTTGGCCCAGCGAGTCACAGCCAAGAGGCTGGCCAACCAGACTACCTCCCGTCACCCAATGAGCCTGCCCTGGGGTGTCATCGGGCCCCCTCTTCAAAACCAGTAACTCTCGATGGGGGGTGAATTTTAAAAAAGGTGGGGTCTTGAGAGGAGGGGAAGCGGTGAGTTCACAGGGCCACGACACGCCACGGCAGAGTGGGGACGGGGCTGTATGTACAGGGTGGGACGTGGGATGGGCAGGGAGCCCGTGCCCCTGGGGGACATCTCCAATAAATAAATAAATAACTACAATAATAAATAAGGGTGAGGGGCCAAGTGGGGGCAGAGGTCTCGTGCCCTCGGCCAGTGGGGGCTGGATCAGGCCCGGGGGGGTGGGGAGGGCGGGGGTGGGGGCAGGGCAGCTCTCAGCAGGCGCAGTCCTGGTGCGGAGGCGCCTGCTGGTCCGTGAGCTGTGGGCCCTGCTTGGCACCCGTGACTGCAGGGTCGGCCGTGTCCAATGACTCGGACATCTTCTCACAGATGACGTCCACCAGGCGCTCAAAGGTCTGCTTGACATTAATGTTGTCCTTGGCGCTTGCCTCAAAGAACTCAAAGCCTGTGGTTTGGGAAGGGAGGGGTGAGGACCCTGGTCTTCTGCCTCCCAGAGCCCCTTCTCTAAGGGCAGGGAACATCTGGAGATCCCCAGTGCCGACCACCTGTCAAAGGCACCAACAAGCCCTCTAGGGTGGGCCCTGTTGCTCGTATTCCTTCCCGCACCCTCAGACCGTCCCTTCTGGTCTCCAGGCCCCTGGCAAGACCTACTTCCTTGCTCCCGCCGGCCGACCCAGCCTGTGCACTGACCCTGGCAGCATCTGACATTCCCATCCGCCCGTGCCCTCCCCCGCGTACGTACCCTCTGGTTCCCTGCGGCCTCTCCGGAGGATCCGTGTGGTTCGGACCCTGCACGATCGGCCACGTTTCCTCCAAGTGGCCCCCGTGGCCCAGCCGTGTGAAATGACTCGCCAAAACACCCACGATCTCCCCCACCTGTGGCCTTTGCCTAAGTTGTTCCCTCTGCCCGAGAAGAGCACCCTTTGCTCAAGCACCAGATCCAGTGCCTTCCTCCAGGTCTTCCCTACTCCAGGTAGAGCTTGCCCCCCTCCCCAGGCACCCCCCCCAGCCCAGCCCCCCGTAAAATGAGGTCCTTCAGGCCCAGCAACCCGACAGGAGGCCGGGCAGCGAGGGGATCCGAATGAATCAGTAACTCCCTGCCTGGTGAACTCCTACGCATCCATCAAGATCCATCTCCCGGCTCCTGGATCAGGGCCGTTTGCAGAAAGCGTGAATTGTCTGCATTCAAATCCAGGCCCTGTCCTGGCTCTGCCGTGAGATCTTGGACGCGTCCCCTCCCTTTCGGGGCCTCGCTGTCGCTTTCCTAGCCTGGAGGTGTGCGGCCCCACGAGGCACTCACCAAGGTGGTCAGCCAGCTGCCGGCCACGTTCTGACGACACCACCCGTTCATCTTCCATGTCACACTTGTTCCCCACCAGCAGCACCTGGGCATTGTCCCATGAGTAGGTCTTGATCTGGGTCGACCTGGAGGAGGCGGTGACGGGTGGGGTCAGGGCTGGGAGGATCCTGGCTCCAGCGTCCTTTTGTCTCCTCCCCCCCTCACCCCACTCTAGTCCCCCACCTCCTGATTATTCCTTGAACTTGGCAGACTTGGTCCCTTCTTCCAGCCTGTGTCCTGCCAGGAACACGCTTCTGAGGCTCCCAGACCTTCGAAACCCCTTTCAAGCAGCCCTCCTTCCCAGATCCCTGTCCCCCAGAGAGAATTTCTCCGTCCTCTGCAAACTCAGAAATTTCCTTAAAACTTAGCATTACTTTGGGCAGGAATGTAAACGTTTATATCCTTTCACCTATGAGAACTGTCCTATTCTCTGCCCCCGCCCTGACTTTTTCTCTCTACATATTTCATATTTCATTCTTCCATCTGAAATGAAGCCCTTTTCTCTCCCCTTAGTTCGAGCCAATGCTACCAAGCTTTAATGATTACGGACTGACGGCAGGTCTGAGAATCTAGTATTGTATTTACATTTCTGCCAGGGCAGCTGGGGCTTCGCATCAAACCCAGTTCTGAAGACAGTCTGCGAGGGGATGGGGTGTGCTCACCAGTCCTGCACGGCGTTGAAGGACTCCTCGTTGGTAATGTCATACATGAGGATAAAGCCCATGGCACCCCGGTAGTAGGCCGTGGTGATGGTCCGGTATCGCTCTTGCCCTGCTGTGTCCTGGGGAAGAAAAGACAGGGGTCAGAGAGGACCCACACATAAGCTCCTCAGAATGGAAATAAGCCCTGAGGTTGTCCAGCCCAGCCCCCCTGGGGACCAGAGGTGGCTCAGGGAAAGCAGACTGGCCACATACATCGTGCTCCATCATCCTCCAGAGGCAGGCACCTACAGAATCATTCCATCACTCCTTCACCATACCTGGGCAGTGACCTGTGCCACACCCTGTGCGGGGCACTGGGGGCACAGCCGTTAACAAAATGGACAAAAATCACTGCCTTGTGAAACTGACAACCCGGGATAGGAAACAGACGATAAACACATAAAAAAGAAGAAAACGTATCCTATGTTGGAGGGTGATAAAGACCGAGGAGAAAGATAAAGTTGGACAAGGAAGGACAGGCAGTGCAGGCGAGGGTATGGTTTTAAAAGCTGAAGGAAAGGAGGAGGGACCCATGTGGGGATTAAGGGAGAGACAATCCAGGCAAAAGGCACAGCCCAGGCAACGGCCCTGAAGTGGGTCTGTGCCTGGAACATCTGAGGAACGGTAAGGAGGCGGAGGTGGAAGGAGACCGACCAGGCAGGGGCTCCCACACCGGGGGAGAGGGGGGTACTCCTAAGCCAGGGGACAGGTATGGGTTTTACCCGGAATGAGGTAGGGGCCATGGGAGAGCAAGAAACAGAGAAGGGAAGGCTCTGACTTGGGATTTAACAGGTTCCCTCAGGCCTCTATGGGGTTAAGGGAGGTGACCAGTAGACCCCGGGGAAGGTGCCGGCTCCTGTCCCAGGGAACGAGGTTGGGGGGCCAAGATCCAGCTGAAACCGAATACAGACTCATATGAAAGAGCTTAAAGATGGGGAAACTGAGGCACCAAGCCAAGTGATGCTCTTGACAATAGCAAGGCATAGGAAAGGACCCAGCATTTGCTCCTTCCCCACACCCAGAGAGCAGTGATTAGGCACCCATGCGAGAACAACAGCACTCTATTCTGGGCCTCTAGCCCCCGGACACACAGGAGGCACCTGATAAATGCCCAGTGTGTGAATGAATGAATCCAGACAGGGAACAGACAAAGCTGGGGCTGCTTTTCTGGGAAGGGCAAGTGAGAGACAGGAGCTTCCCAGCTGGACCCACCCAGATCTGCAGCTTGATCCTCTTGTCGTTGCGGTAGATGGTCTTGACCTTGAAGTCTATGCCCACAGTGCTGACAAAAGCAGGCGTGAAGGAATCGTCTGCATAGCGGAATAGGAAAGACGTCTTGCCCACGCTGCTGTTGCCAATGATGAGGATCTTGAACATGTAGTCGAAGTTCTGGTCCGAGGACTCCTTCTGCCCATAGCGTGAGTCTGTGGCCGACGCCATCTGGGTGTGTGGGGTGTAGGTGAGGTTGAGGAGTCCCCTTCCACCACCAACTGCCTAAGCCCCAGGCACAGGGTGCAGAGAACTCCAGAGCTCTTGAGGGGGACTAGTGTTTTGAGATTACCCTTATCTCATTAGAAGCCCCAGTGCTAATGGTGGGGCCGTGGCAAAGGACGGCGGTGACCTTGAAAGGCCGGAAGTGTCAGAGGAGGAGCTCAGAGAGGTGGGGGTAGGGACACCCCAGCAAGCCCCTCCAGCACGCCCTCGGCCCAGGTCCCAGGTCCGACTGTAATCCTAAACCCGAAGGCTAGGTGGGTAGGGGTGACTGCAGCCGGCCCCGCCCCCCATCAATCATTCATGTTCCTCAGAACGGAGCTGCTCCGGCGCACGTGCACACGCGTGTACGATCCCGCGGGGATGCGAGTCGCAGCACCCCCTTCCCCTAGACTCCCAAGATAGGAGAGATCGGGCTAAAGCAGCTGGTCATGTGACAGGCACGGGGCGTGCACACGTTCACGTGCACGCAGCAGGGAACACACCCGTACACGCGTGTGCACATGAGAGTCGAATACACTCGATGCACAGGAAAGAGACGCAGACACTTGTCTGCACACCAACACGCATATACAAATGTGACAAGCCCACCCGTGCGCAGGACGCCCTCCACCCATGCGGGCGTGTACACATCACCCACGCGGGCACGCATTCCAGTGCACGTATGGACACGGCGTGCACGCACATCACAGTCCATGCGTCTCCTTCCACACGCGTGCAGCACGCACTCACGGGAGTCGGGACACCCACAGGGTCACACGAGCATACCCTGGTACATAAGCAAAAGGCTATGCACACACACCCGCTGGCACAGGCGGGCGCGCACACGTGTGTTCACACCACGCGCACGCGCACGCACAGAACCTCCCGCGCGCAAAGCTTCCCGCAAGGCACTCACCTCCCCTCCCCCTCCGCCGCAGAGGCCGAGGGTGGGGGGTGGGGGTGAGATTCCGGCAGGTAGGGGGAACCAGGGCCCTACCCTTACAAGGGCTGTGATCGCCGCACCCTTCTTCCCATTTGACCCTAGCCAACCTCGTCCCCTACCCTGCAAGCCCCTCAGTCAAATGAAGGTTATGTAGGTGTTCGCTGAGGCGGCGAACCAGGCCGCCCGGGAACTCACCTTGCCCTGCACCGATGCGGTGGTGACCCTAGCGGTGGCGACTTTTCGGCAGCTGTGGTGACAGGGCCCCCGTGAGTTGATATGGGGCTACGCGACAGGGGCAGCGGCGGCGGCAGCAGCGGCTCAGGCCCCTGCAGTCCGCGGTGACGTCCTGCAAAGAGTGAGGCGGGGCCTCATATGCAGATGTAGCCGTGACGCCATCCTGGGGCGGAGCCGCGCTTGGAGAAGTAGCCCACTGACGCACACAGAGCCAGGGGGCGGGGCTCCCACGCAGATTAACCCACGAACGGGGCGGGAACCAGTGTGCTCAGCCAGTAGTGCGCGGGGGCGGTGCCTACCTGCTCCGCCTCCTGCTTGCGTCATGGAGGCGGGGGCGAGTGGCGTCCTGTCACTGGCTCAAGCTCCGGAGCGACGGACTGAATAGCCGATCAGAGATAATCACCTTTCTTCTCTTGTCCAATAGTGGTTCCCATATGGTTGCAGGGATGAGAGGTCGAGGCCTTCCTTCGCTAAGCCTGGGTCTTCAGGGGGCGTTCCCGTTCCCCGCCCCCGACCCCGCCCGCCTTTGGCCTGAGACTTCAGCGGACGGCGACCTCTTATTAAAAGCACTCTGTTCCCAATTTCAGAAAAGAGCAGACATCCGAGGGATGCTCCATGTCCCCTATTTATGGGGTTCAAAATAAGTACAAATGAAGAAAAAGCGGAGATAGGGGTCAAGAGAGACCAATTTCCGAGGTGTAAGATCCCCAAAGAGGACCGGGCTGGTAGATGCCCGATCCCGTTTCTGAGATGAAAAAGAAGAAAGAAGAAATAGGGATCAAGAGAACCACTTCCTAGAAAAGAAGGAAGGGGCTGACACTACAGGAACCCCTCCTCTCCCTGCGCCCCACTTTCCGGAGAAAAATTCGAAGACCGTGCTGAAGTGGGGCAGAGAAACGGCCTACCTCCTAAATGCCCAAAGCCTGCATTAAAAAAAAACAAAAACAAAAAACAAGAAACCAGGAAACAGGGAGGGTCTGAGCGAGGTTCAAAGACCCAGCCATAAAGATGGGGCTGGAAGATGCTTTACCCGTGCCTGGTCACTGACTTAGACAGGGGACCCACTCCCTCCATCTGGGGAAAGAAGACTCAAGAGATTGGAGACTTTGGGGGCTGAGCTGCTCAGTCATTTATCCTCCCAAATCTTGAGGGGGAAATGTCAGAATTGGGGGGGGGGGCAGGAGAACAAGACCCTTTCCCCCGTTTTGGATCCCTGCCCCTCAGCTCCGGTCCCCAGACCCGGCAGGAGGAGCGTGGCCCCAAGAGAATCCTGATTCTTTGATTCCTCCCCGGGAGCTGATGGAGGGGATGGCAGGGGGTGGGTTTCGTCCTGTTTATAAAAAGCTTGCCAGCTGCGGAGGCGCCTAAAGACCAGAATAACTTAGCGCCTGGAGCCGCCCCCCCCTCCCCCGCCCCCTGGAAGTTCGGGGCGTCCCTCGCGTTCCGCTGGCATTTATTTTTATTAAGGGTAACATTTTTGTCCCTCTCCTCCAATCGCACTATAAAAGTATTACGAACCTACTGCGGAGAGTTGGGAAATTCAGAAAAGCAGAAAAAAATAAACAAAAATAAATTCACCCCCAATCTCCCCCACCCCCAGACCGGCAGTCAGTGGGGCCCCAAGCGCGCTGGGACAGGAACCGGCCCACCCACACCCCCGGTGGAGGTAAGGACGTGTGAGGCTTCTTGGCTCCCTGACCTCCCAAACGCTTGCTCTGGGCTTTGTACGTGGGTGGCGCTCAGAAATAGCCCACAACACTGTGTACCAGCGTCTGCACAGAGGAATTTGTGTTTTATTTTATTTTAGTTGTATTTATTTGTATTATTTCATGTTTATTTATTTTTGAGAGAGGGAGGGACAGAGCGTGAGCAGGGGAGGGACGGAGAGAGGGAGACACAGAATCCGAAGCAAGCTCTGAACTGTCGGTGCAGAGCCGCAGGTGGGGCTGGAAACCATGAACCACCAAATCCTGACATGAGCCGAAGTCGGATGCTTCACCGACTGAGCCACCCAGGTGCCCTGGGAATTTGTATTTTAAAGTAAAAATAATGCAAGGCATTTATTGTTGAGGAAGAGCATTCCACTCCAGAATTAGGGATGGTTGAATGGGGGAAATGCTGGACAGCAGGGGAGACCAGAGCTGGTGACACAGAGGCCTTAAATCCTCCCAAGTCCCACCCTACTCAGAGTAAAGTCTAGACTCCACCGGACAGCCCAGGCCCTCCAGCCAGCTGCCTGTCGCCAGCTACCTTCCCCGTCTCATCTTTCTCCTCCAGTCAGATACTCCCTCTCGTTCCAGGTGCAATCCTACCTCAGGGCCTTTGCATCTGCTGTTCCCGCTGCCTGGAGCACAGTTCCCCCACCTCCTTCCAAGCCTGGCTCTCTCACCCCCTTCAGATCTCGGATGGACACCCACCTCCCATTTCGGGTCACCTTCCTATCACGTTGCCATATTTCTCCTTCTCCTGACACATCCCCATCAGAAATAATTATTTGACTTGTTTATCCATCAGCCATCTGAGAGTTCTGAGAGACAGGGATTGGTGTCCCCGGCACCTAGACCTGTGGACACAGTAAGTGCCCTGTGATGGTAGGACATGTATGAATGAATGATTGGAGAGAGGCTGACTTTGGCCACGGAGGCTAGGGAACCTCTCTGAAGAAGTGCCATTTGAGTAGGAACCTGAAGAACGAGCTGTTCCCTCCAGAAAGAGGGAACAGCAAATGTTCACTAAACAAGCTCAAGGGACAGCCTCTTTCCAACTCTCCTTTACAAGGAGAGGCCTAGGCAACGTCTCCTTAAGAGAAAGGGCAAACTGAGGCCCCGAGAGTCACCCTAGGAGGTCACAAGGGCCGAAAGTTCCAAGGAGCCCTGAAGACCTTCTCCAACCTTCCTCTTCAGGTACAGAGTAGGCCACAGAGGCGAAAACTGTGTCCCTTGGTAAGGACCCTAAACAGGAGAAAGTGGGGGACCTTGAACATGTGAGCAACTTCACTCACCCCCTCTGCAGGCCTCAGTTTCTACATCTGAGAAATGGGAGAAGGAAGAGACAGAGTTAATGTGCACCTCAAGCAGGTAGCTCGGTGCGTGGCTCAGGACACACTCTTCTCAAGCTCAGAGAGGTTAAGAGACTCGAAGTTGTCAATATTCATCTCTAGGGGATACTGAGGGTGGTGTGGTGGGCCTGGCCCAGGCCTGTGGGGATCAGGGTGTGGAGACGATGGTGGACATGAATCCAAGAATCCTCGAGAACTTCCACGAGTGCCAGCCTGGGATGGAGGGTCAGGAAGGACCGTGCAGGGGAGGAGACGCTGAGCTGAGACCCAACCAGTGAGAATGAGGGTGGGGGTGAAGCAATCCAGGTGGTTTGGCACAGTATGTGCAAAGGCCCTGAGGTGGGGCCATAACTTGGGGTATGGAAAGCCAGCATGGGTGGAGTGCAGTCAGTAGGAGGGAGAGAGACGCCAGTGACCCAAATTGAAGGGGAACATATGTTCTTATAAGTAGGTGGAGAGAAAAAAAACAAAAACAAAATAAAAATGGGGAAATAAGGTGAGAGGCTGAAGGCAGATGATCTACAGGAAGGTTATAGCAAAATTTTATTCTCTTTTTTTTATGTTTCCATTATTTCCAAATTCTCTACAGTAAACACATATTACTTGTAAGTAAAGGGGGGGAGGGAGAAATAATTATAAATACAAATCCCCTAAATCTCTGCCTTTTATTTATTTTTTTAATTTTTTCTAACGTGTATTCATTTTTGAAAGACAGAGAACGAGCAGGAGAGGGGCACAGAGAGAGAGAGAGGGAGGGAGACACAGAATCCGAAGCAGGCTCCAGGCTGCGAGCTGTCAGCACAGAGCCCGATGCGGGGCTCGAACTCACCAACCGTGAGATCATGACCTGAGCCGAAGTTGGACGCTTAACCCACTGAGCCACCCAGGAGCCCCTAAATTTCTGCCTTTTAAAAGTCTGGAAGGAAACGCACCAAGTTCGTGACCCAGATGAATTTTAATTCTCCCTCTGTGGCATTTGATCATTACTTGTGATGAGGATGAATCATATCAGTGGGATGGAATCATCAAGGGAATTATTTAGGAATGAAGCCAGCTGTCCTTGAAGCCAGGGGCTGCTTGATGACTTGTGTCATGTGTGATTCTTCAGGCAGGCGACGAGGGGCGGGGCGGGGAGATACTGAGGCTTCTGGAGGCGGGAATCGAACCTGATCCTGGAGCACGGAGCAGGCCCCTTCAGCATGAGCTCGACGTCGCGGGGAGCCGAGAAACGGCGGGTAAGTCGAGGAGAATCCCCGAATTCGCCCCGCCTCCCTTCCGTGCCTCCGTCCGCCAGGGGGCGCCGCTGGCTACTGTCCAGCTCCCAACTGCGCGGCCCAGCAGGCAAAACGGCCCTCTTTGCAACCCGGTTTCCCCATCCCTGAGATGGGCGCGGCGTTAATTTTGGGTGATAGGTTTATTTAACCCCAGAGACACGTTCAGTGCCCCACGTTTCTAAGATATTTCGGAGAGGTCACGGACACCACCCTCCAACCAAAGTTTACCCAAGTACTAGGATCAGGCCATGGAGGGGAAACTGAGGCCCGGAACGGGCTGTGCCTGGAAAGAAAGCGTCAGAGGCCCCCTTCCCCCTACAGGGAGCCTGGGGGAGCCTCAGAAACAGGAGGTGTAGAGATTTGCCGTTGGGGGAGGGGGCGGATTCTGCGCTTTGTTGCTGTTCTGTAAGAGGGAGAAAAGGGGGGCGGCAGGGGTCCCGGGGCTAGGGAGGACAGAACCCACAGACCCGAGGACAGAAACTACAGCCACTTAAAGCAACAACCAGTGAGTGCGCAGGCGGTCGTAAGCTAAGTCAGTCTTCAGAGACAGTTCCCGGCACAGAGCCCTCTTTCCTGCTCCGTATTGGTCCCGACCGGAGCTCCTGAGCCAGAATCGGGTCTGGGACAAAGCTTTGGTGCTGAAAATTCTCCCGTTCGAGTTTCCAATCTCTTGCGTGGAGCTGCCTGGCAGATGAAGGCGAGGCGCCTGAGGTGGGGGTGCATCGCCTGGGGGCTGCCTCCCCACCCCCTCGTGCAGGGCTACACGCAGCGGGCCCGGCCGGCACACAGCAGGTGCCCAATAAACATGTGATAAAGGGTGAACGAACCAAGTGATGGATGTCCCTCAAGAATGGCCGCTGGAGAAGGTGGACGAGGGGCCTGGCGAGACACCCTCTTTCCACACCGGGGGTGGAAGCCCAGGAGGGAGAGATCCCAAGGGTGCTGGGAGAGGCTGCCTCCAGCCCAGCCCCTTGGAGAGCTCTCTCAGCAAATCCAGGGTCAGAATGGCCCCCAGCCAGCTGCCTTCGCTTTGACCGTGAGGACTGCCTAGAACTAAAAGCTTGGTCTTCTCCCTCAGTGGTAGGGGTGGTGGGGACGGGGGGACAGAGGCAAGGCAGGGGCCACCTCGGACCTCTTCCTGGAAGGCCCACCCACCCAACCAGGAGCCATTAGGTCCCGAAGGGCTCAGCCATCACACTGGCCTCATGGTCCACGCAGGGCTTGCCCACAGGCCTCTGGTTGTCCAAGGGTAGGGCCCCAGGGTGTGGGCTGGCCTCAGGGACCAGCCGCTCAGTGTCGGGTGACTCCCAGACCTCCGTGTCCAATGTTGGTCCCTCCTCCTCCTCCTCCTCCTCCTCCTCTTCTGCCTCCTCCAGAGTCAGCTCAAACTGGAATCTGTCGGGGCCACCCTGCTCGGGGCGGGTGAGATCCACAGGACTGCGGGGGATCTTGCTCTGGTACCACTCACGGTTGTCCTCCAGTGTATCTAGCAGGTCCTGTGCGTCTGGGTGCACGAGATCAGCCCACGTCTCCCACAGTGGGTGTGCAATGTAATCAATGAAACCCACCTGTGGGTTGATACAGGGCAGGGAGGTGGGGAAGGTAGCTGTGGCGTGAGTCACCGTGGAACCTAGACCTGGTCCGGCCTCCAGGCCTCTGCCCTGGTTGTTCCCTCTGTCTGGAATGCCAGCTCCCAACTCCTACTCATCCTTCAAAACCCTCTTCAAACAGCCCCTCCTCTGGGAAAGCGCTCCTGCCCCTTCTGGTCTCCCTCAACCCCTAAGTCTTTCTCCCTACCTCACCCCGGTCACCTCACCTCAGGGCCGGATGTATGTGGCCCCCAGACTGGGAGCCCCTCCAGGTTCCCCCCGCCTCCACGGCACCCAAACAGGTATTTCCAAACTCCTCCCGTACGGATCCCTCCCCCCCCCTGCAACGGATCCCTCTCCCCGGATCCCTCCCCCCCCTGCAACGGATCCCTCTCCCCGCAGTCCAGAGGGAATGCCTCCCGGGACTGACTCCATACAGCCCAGGGCAGACCTCACCCTTAGGCCACTTCCCCTCACTGGCCAGCTGTGGTCAAGCCAGGACTCCCGGGGTGGGCTCACCCAGCGTTTCCCTCCCCGATCCCCGGTGCCTGCTGGTGGCTCAGCCCAGGGGCCCTCACACCTGGGACTTCTCCACCGAGGCGGTGTGCTTGTCACACATGGGGCTGATATCCAGGCCTGATTCACGCTCCCGGTCGCCCTGCTGGAAGAACTCGGCCATGATGCGGTCGGTCCACCGGCGGTACAGCTCCAGCGGCTTGGTGGGGTTGCTGAGGTCAGCACAGTGTACCAGGTTCTGCAAGACCTGGGGAGACCAAGGCTCGGGAGGGCTCGGGCCGGGCCACTCTCAGGCCTGGTAGCCTCCGCGAGAGGCTGGCGCCACGAACACCCCCATCTTACGGGTGGGGAAACTGAGGCCCGGGTGGGAAAGAAGGGCCAAGGCTTCGGCGTGTGGCTCTGGGTGCCTCCGTTTCTTCAAGCTGGCTGCGCAGCCGGTGCTTCGTAAGCAAAGCTAGGTGAGAGCCGTGGAAACCGAGGCTCCAGGGCCCATCTGGACACACACCTGGATGCGGTCAGAATAGTTGTCCAACAGCAGGACTCCAAGGCTTGTCACCTTCTTGGTCTCCACCATGGTCTTGAGGTCGGCCAGGAGGTTCATGTGTTTGGACATGTCCGTGGCCAGCACCTGGGAGCAGACAAGATGACGAGGATGAGAACTGCGCCCGCCCCACCTTCCAGACCCCACGCCCACTCCGCTCCTTAGCCCTCTGAGCCTCAGTACCCTCATCTGTGACATGGGGGGGGGGTGTCACAAGATTCACTGTAAACTCAGTTCACCAGAGGAGCTGAGTCAACGGTCCTTTCTCCAAGGTTGCTGGGTTCGTGAGGGTACATCCCACACATGGGACAGGGCACAGGGAGAGAAATTAAACCGGGGGCTGGGGTGCCCGAGGGCGGTGGTGAAGCCCAGCAGAGGGCATAGCCTGTGCAAAGGTCCTGGTGCTGGGTGAGCTGAGGAACACAGAGGAGGCAGTTGCGATGGCAGCTGAGGGGAGCAGTGAGTCTCAGGGAGGAGTGGGGGATTTATTCAGAGGGCCACGGGAGCCACAGGTGGATCTGAAACCAGCAAGGACCCGCCTTTGGTGCTCCCCAACCCCCCTGTGGCCACCGTGCGGCCAGAAGGGCTGTTTTCAGACATTTGGAGGGAAGTTCAGCTCTGAGCACAGCCGTTTCAACTTAACTGAAAAAAAAAATAATAATCAGTTTCACTGGACCCGAGCACAGCCAGCCCAGGAGTGATCCACACGCGGTGCGTGGGCTCCTCTGAGAATCAAAGAAAAATCTCAAAAGTTCTCCCCAAACCTCCCACCCGCCCGAAATGATGTTCCTACCGGGGGTACCTATTGCCCAAGGCCCCAAGTCAAGACCACCTCACCAAACTTTTAATTCTTGGTTTCCTCTGAGCTATCCCCACATGCTGTTCCCTCTGCTAGAAACACTCCTCCCTACCTCATGGCCGCCACACCCTGCGAGTCCTGCCAATTTCAGTGTTCCCTCCCGGGGAAGCCCTCCCCAGCCTTGAGTACTCCCCTGCCTCCCCCCATCACGGCTCTATCTCTAGGTTCTCTCATCATGGCTCTGCCTATGGGTTCCTCTCTCTCACAGGCCATTGAGTCTCCTAAAGTCTCCTCCACAGGCCATTTTTTAAAAATATTTTTTTAAGTTTATTTATTTTTGAGACAGAGAGAGACAGAGCATGAACGGGGGAGGGTCAGAGACAGAGGGAGACACAGAATCGGAAGCAGGCTCCGGGCTCTGAGCCATCAGCCCCGAGCCCGACGCGGGGCTCGAACTCACAGACCGCGAGATCGTGACCTGAGCTGAAGTCGGACGCTTAACCGACTGAGCCACCCAGGCGCCCCTCCACAGGCCATTGAGTCTCCTACTGGTCATTGGCACAGGGCAAGCACACAATAGGTGTCCAATAAACGCTTGTTCAATTAATGAAAGAGGGGCGCTTGGCTGGTTTAGTCTGCAGAGCATGCGCCTCTTGATCTCAGGATCGTGAGTTCAAACCCCACGTTGGGCGTGGAGCCTACTTAATTAAAATAATAATAATAATAATAATAAGTTAAATAATTAACGAATGAGACACAAGACCCCAAAGCCTACTGTTGTCTTTTGATCTGAAACATACCAAACGGACAGACTTATGGCTCAGAACAAAGTTGCACCTGGAACCCCAGAAACTCAGTTTATGAAACTCTGCCAGGATTTCATTCCCCCAGCCAAGGGTCCGGTGACCCTCACCCAGGGCTTGGATGGTCACTGCCCCATTTTACAGAGGAGGAAGCTCAGGCTCAGAGCGGAGACATGTCCAGGTCCGACCGAACCCCCAGCCAGGCCAAGATCACCCCCATCCCGTTCATAGCCGTGTCCTCACCATGTCGATGACCATCCTGCGCAGACTCAGCCGCTGCTTGGCACTGAGGTTCTGGAAGATGTCACAGTTCTCTGCCTGCAGCAGCTTGAAGCCCACGGCCAGGTGGTGGTTCTCCAGCACGGAGGCATCGTTGTACATGAGCGCAAGCTCTGAGTCTGTGGGGGGGGGGGGGGGGGCAGAGAGCCTCAAGACCTGTCCACCCGCCACCTCCACCCAAAGGAGTTGGTAGGCAAACTCCTACTCGCGCACGAGGGCCCCAACTCTAATGCCCTCTATTCCGCGAAGCCTTCTAGAATTCTTTCCCCCTAGCCCTGCCCTGACCGCAGGTCTGGGGACGTCGGTGTTCAGATCTCCCTCCTCGAGACCGGGGACCCCTTGAGGCGTCGGCGTGGCAGGAGGCAGTGCGCACTGAGGGCCAGCTGAATGAACAACTGAGTCACGGTCTTACTGGACTCTGGGCTGGTTGAGTAAGAAGGCTCCACTCTCATCCCAGGCTCTCCAAGGATGTATACAAGAGGCACCCAGTAATTACCCGAGTTTTTCCGACATCTCGAAGGGACCCTGAACTTTAATATTTTTTTAACGTTTATTTATCTTTGAGAGACAGAGCACGAGCAGGGGAGGGGCAGAGAGAGAGGGAGACACAGAATCCGAAGCAGGCTCCGGGCTCCGAGCTGTCAGCCCAGAGCCCGATGCGGGGCAGGAACTCACCAACCGTGAGATCCGTGACCCGAGCCGAAGCCGGACGCTTAACCGACTGAGCCACCCAGGCGCCCCGAAAGGACCCTGAGCTTTAAAACCTTTGTGGCCCCAGAGCAGCTCCGCCACGTTTGTTATCTTCTCATGTATTGAGCACCTACTGTGTACCTGTAACTGCTCTGAGCACCGAAGGGAAGGACTGTCCCAGCCATTTCACAAACGGGGAAATGAGGCTCAGAGCAGGAATGGGTGGGTCTGGGGTCAGATGATTGACAGGTGGGGCCCCACCCCCGACTCACTGGTGTTAACGAGGAACTGGTTGGAGACCCCAGGATGGTCCACGTCGTGGATGGCGCTGGCGAAGATAGCAGCCAGGACTTCCAGGTCTGTGAAAACGGCCTGGGCAGGCAGGCGGCGTGAGAAGTAAGGGGTGGGCTCCCTGCACCCTGCACCCACCCTGGCTGCCTCTAGCCTTAGGGTAGTACCTCAAGGGCAGGTGTGGCCAGCAGCACGTGCGTGGACTGGGCCACGTCGGCGGCGTGTAGGCTGTTGTGGTAGGCCACATCGGCATGGTAGTGACTTTCCAACGTCAGAAGGTAGGTGACGAGTGTGTCTGCTGGGATCCGAAATGTCTTGAGCAGGTCTCGTTCCTGGTCCATCACAGGCCTCCAGTCAAGGCCTTGGCCTCTGGGGCAGCACCATACACTGTTCCTATGCCTTCTCTCCTTCTGAGCTCCTATCCGTCCCTCAAATGCCCCCTCTTCCAGGACGCCCTCCCTGCTCTCCCTCCGAACTCCCTTGGTCTCTGTCCTGCCCCTCTGGTCTATCCCTGACCTCACAAGCCTGGGGCTCTCTTCGCCCAGTCCTTCCCTCCAGCCCTGAGTCTCTTCAGGGCCAGGCTCCGGGCTGAGGCTTGTTGCCAATGCATTTTTCCACCTAGTGAACTCCTATTCGTGCTTCAATACGCAGCTCGCGTTATGCCATTCGGGGGGATCAGGGAGGACTTGAAGAACGAGTGTCCCCCGAGGCCTTGGGGTAGGAAGATGCGAAGGAAAGAAGCCCCAGTAGCGTCGGAAGCCAAGGGCGGGGAGGTACCTGAAAGATGTTGAACATGATGGTTGTAAGGGGCCGGTTCCCGCTTAGCTCTGCCACCTTGAACACGTCGAGCCCCCATTTGTTGGTATCTTCCAGTTCCTAAAATGCGAAGAACTGAAGCTTAACTCCAGCCCAGCTTGCTCCGACTCTGGACCCTTGACATCCCCCACCGGGCCTCAGGTCCTATGCTGAGCCCCACCTGCCCAATCTACAGGTGGGCAAACCGAGGCCCAAGGTAGGGCATCCACACAGGGCCAGGACCCAACGGCAAGTCTCGGTATTCCAGTTGGGGACCCACCTTGGCCAGCTGCCCCTCCTGGTCAGTCTGGACCCCAAAGCGTGGGACGGTGGCTGCAGAGAGGCCGGCACTGTGGGGGAGCCCACGCAGGCCGCTGATCTGGGACATGGGCCTTGGGGTCTCCGTGGGGGTCACCCTGGGCAACTCCATCTCAGTCTGCTGGTCTGTAGATGGAGCAGGGCGGGGCTCAGGGAAACTGATTCACCTGCTGGGGTCATCCTGCCTCGCCTCAGGTCACGGACCTTGCCAAACCTCAGGATCTGCCTATTTCTTTCTCATCTGGATCAAAGTAAGCTTGGAGTAAAGTCCCTATCCGGCCCGTAGCTACCCTTCTCCGTTCATGGCTGATCTCAGGGACCTCTTCTGTTTGATATTGCCCGTCGGCAACCAGGGCTCAGCATTTCCCCCCAAAAAGCCAAATGTGCTTTCCATCTCCCAAGGTGGAGACCCAGCTGTCTCGTTCACTCCCTATCTCCCTTGGAAAACTTCTACTCGTACTTCAAAACCCTAGCTTGAATATGCCCCTCCACCTAACAGTGCCTTCTGTTCCTCTCTCTGGAACAGCTCTGACCCATGGGGTTGGAAGTGTCCGTGCCCAGCTCTGTCTCCCCAGGAGGCCCGTAAGAGAAGTCTTTTCTGTTTCTTGATTCTTCCTACCTCTATTGTGTTGCTCAAGCAGTGACCCACCACAGCTCACCCAGGAAGGTTCGGGAGATGTACTCGGACACCTGGTTCCCCGAGCGGCTGGTTTCAGACAGGTGAGTTAATTCCCGGTTCAGCATCCGCTTGAACTGCAGGGGAAGGTGAGGACAGTGATGATGGGGGCACCGTGGCCAGAGGCAAATGATCTGGGCTATGTGGCCCTCCTCACCTTGTTGGAGGCCATTTCCCCCACTGAGTGCCGCGTCTGTAGTGTCTCCAGCTGGTCCAGACACCAGTCCAGCTCGTCCAGTGTCTCCAGAGCCAGCTTCTGCCCAGGGTCCTCTGGGGGCCGAGCTGGTCAGGAGGCCTGCCTCACCCTCCCCCCTCCCCGCCGTGGGGACCCCGCATCCCTCATGCCACCTTCTCTTGCATCTGGACCCCAGAGCCCTTCCCAATAAGGCCACTCAGGACCTCAGGTCCTGAGGTCCTGAGTGGTAGACATGTCCCCAAGTAGCTGTGTGACCACGGATGGGCAGGTCTCTGCCCCTCCCTGGGCCTCAGCCTCCCCATCTGTAATACGGGTATGGCAGACCCCACCCCCAAAGGTGTTCTGGAGATTACAATTAGCAAGTCCCTAAGGACTCATGGGCTGAGTAGGTCGCCACGGAGAGGAAGTTCACAGCCGTCCAGCTGTGGGAGGAAGGGGAAGGGGCAGGCACATTACCTGTAAGTGGAGGGGGCTGACTGCCAAATAGGGGGTTTTCCACCGACGCCTGCCTGCGGTACAGATGGCCTCCCTCACTCATGGGCCCCGCCCCCAAGTCCCCCAGGCCCCGCCCCTACCCACCCCTTGCCCCGCCTCGCCCCGTCCCTCAGGTCGCCGGCCACCTTATTTCGGGTCAGGCCCCACCGCAGCTTCGCCCACCTGTCTTCAGGCCCCGCCCCTCTAGGCCTCGTCCCGCCCCCTCCTGCCCTTCCCTCCCGCAGGCCCCGCCCCGATGCCCGCCCGAGTTGGCCCCGTCTCTTTCTCGGCTTGACCCCGCCTCCGCCCCGCCTTCTGCGTACGTGGCTGCCCCGCGGCCTTGCAGGTGGGCTAGGGCTGCGACGTTGCTCCGAACCGTTCTCAGACTTGCAAGGACCTGTCGGAAGGGGCGCGATCAGCGCTGGAAGGCAGGGGTCGGTTCTCCCCGCTTGGCCCAGGGGAGGAGGGGCAAATGGTGGGCACCCACCTGGGCAAAAGGCGTCACAATCATGTCTTCTCCGTGTCTGCGGGGGGGAGACGGGACATCAGGAAGGGCGGCCAAGAGAAGCCCTCACGCTGGTTCCCATCTTCCAGCTTTTTATACATATATATGTATATATATATATTTTAATGTTTATTTATTTTTGAGAGAGAGAGAGAGCGAACATTGGAGGGAGGGGTAGAGAGAGAGAGGAGACAGAGGATCCAAAGCAGGCTCTGCGCTGACAGCGGGCCTGATGTGGGGTCTGAACTCAGCGCTGGGAAATCATGACCTGTGCTGAAGTCCCGATGCTTAACGGACTGAGCCCCCCAGGCCCCCCACACCCACCGCCTTCTTCCAGCTTTTACCCAGACTATGCCCTCTACTGAGTGTGACCTCCCCACATGACTCCACCTTTGGTCCCTATGCTCCCCTCACCTGACTAGTCTGAAAGCCACCAGAGCTCCTCTGACCAAGCCCCATCTCACAAATAGTGAACCATGGGCAGCAGAGGTCTTAAGAGAGGCAAGGCGGAAATTACCGTGTTTTTCTTTTTTTCTTTTTTTTTTTTGAATTTTCTTTTTTTTAATTTTTTTTTCAATATATGAAATTTATTGTCAAATTGGTTTCCATACACCGTGTTTTTCTTTTCAGTATGGCTACCACGAAGCTCAAATCAAGGCGTTTGTTCGGTTGCTGTCACTGAACTTAACATCTCCGGATCGCCACCGAACACAGAGACTTACTGGGTATCATTCTCAGCATGCTCGACTGAATAAGGGACCTGCTTAAACTGCAAAGCCCAGCTCAAGTGACCACTTGAAGGACGTTTGCTGAATGGAGACATTAAGGAAGGAGGGACGAACAAGGAGGTGTCATCCCATCAGTCTTGGACTCACAGATCACTAGCCACAGAGGAGTTCCGAGACATGGCCTTGGGTGAGAGGTCGTAGTCGCTGTCGGAGCGGTACAGGAAGGACTCTCGCCTCTGGCCGTGCTGAGCAGGGGCCTGGATGACCCGGCCAAGGCCAGGCCCGGCCTGAGGGTCCAGGGTGCTTCTCCCGCACGACAGTCCATTTTCCAGATCAAAGCTGAGGGCAGATTAGGCATGGTCAGTGCCGAGGGTCCTGGCATGTGGAGGCCTGGCCGTGGCCCACACCTGCTGTCACATCCTCCCCGGGGGGCCTCGGTGGGTTGGGCAGAATAGCCTCCGGCTCGTCTACCTCCCCACAGGCACACGCCTACTCAGGGACCGCGACCGCGTGCCTCTCTTTCCTCTGTCTCCACATCTGTACCCCGGAGACTTTCCCACTGGGAGCAACCTGGGCTCTGGGACATGAGTTTCGGATCTGTCCCCAAGTGACTGTGTGACCGTGGGTGGGTTTCAGCCTTTCTCTGGACATCAACCACTTGGTCTCTAATGTGGGCGTGGTATACTCCTTCCCCGAGGAGGCTTTTAGGGAGTTACAACAGAGGACCTGACGAGGGGCAACTGTGTAAATGAAGGTCAAGGTCCCATGGTAAGTTCACGGGGACTGGAAATGACTTCCTGGGTTTTCCTTTCTGGAGAACAGGGTCCTGCCTGGATCTGACACGCTCCAAGGCTCCCCCAGCCGGCTTAGGAGATGCTCCCCATCACCTGCCCCCACCCCCAGCTCCCAGGCCCCAGCCCATTCCTTATGGCCCGGCCCCAATCTCCACGACCACGCCCCCAGCTCACTTGGCCTTATCCTCAGTTTCCCCACTCGCCTGCTTCGTTTTAGGTCCAAAACGCTCTGCCTGTTCTTTTCCACCTCCGGGCCTTTGCACAGGCTGTGCCCTCTGCCCGGAGCACCAACGTCCCTCCCTCGGGTGCCCCTTGTTTCGGATAATGCCCAATACCCCCTCCCAGCTGTCAGCCCTTGTGTCTCCATCATGCCACACTCTGACTGGGTAATGGGTATCTACACCCCTACCCCTTGGGATTAGAGATCAGAGAAGAAGTGGGAGGGGCCCGGGGAAATAGAAGTGTGGGAGAGGAGTTAGGACAGTGAGCAGTTAGCAACCAGGGAGAGGAGGGGCCATCTGTGTGTGGGTCATGGGCTTTTGAGAAGCGGATAGGCAGGAGAAGCGAAGACAGGAAGACACCGGAGACCGCCCCAAACATGGGGCTCCTGGCTAAGGGCCGGTGTCCGCTTCGTCCCCTGCGAAGGGACCCCATCCCACACCACGGGCCAGGATCAGCGCCTGCCTGAAGATTCTGAGCAGGGGATTCGGCTCAGACCGTGGTGGGGGTGGGGAATTCGACAGGATTCTGTCCAGTTCGGCCGGATTCGGTCTGGGTCGGTCAAGTACAGCCAGGTTTGACCTGAGTTTGGTCTGATCACACAGGTTTGGGCCTGGTCCAGATAGGTTCGGTCGGGTGAATTCGGTAAGATTCGGATACGTCCGCCCGCGCTCGGGAAGGAAGGTTCGGCTACATTCGGTCATGTTCGCCTAAATCCGGCAGCGCTAGGTTTCCGAGCAAGTCCGGGTGGCCCTCGACCCGAGTCGGGCGTATTCGGCTTCGTCCGGCCTCACTCGGGTGAATTCGGGCATATTCGGCTATGTCGGCAGCTCTCGGCCTTTTCGAGTTCGCCGCCTCCCTGAGAATCCCCAGGCTGCTGGGACCTCCGAGCTCCCGCTTCGTGACGTCACCCTTAGGGGCGGGGCTTCTTAACCCTACCCTGCCCAGGCCGGGGCTTGGTGGGGGGGCAGCGAAACACCCTGGAGGGCTAGCGGCCCTCGGAGGGGGGAGTCCTGCCCTCGGAGGGGGGAGTCCTGGGGGTGGTGCACCTCTACCCCTTCCTTGCCTCTCCTCAAATGTTCTGGAAGAGCAAATCTATGGATCAAGAGGGAAACAGGCCAGGAGAGGCAACAGGGTGCTGGATTCGCATCCCAGTAATAGGTGCAGAGGGTTAAGGGCTGGGCCGGGATTTTCGCGCCGCGAGAAAAGCTGTTTTTGTTTCTGCTCTAAACTTAGCCCGGAGCGGCGGGGTCAGACCGTGATTCCATGACGCGGGCGGCGCGGAGCGAGGTCGCCTGGACTATGAGAATCGCGCGTCTTAGGTAAACTGAGGCAAGAGGGCCCCGGAGGAACCCACCCTCCTCTAGTCTCACCTTCTGGGACTGGTGGCTCTCCCTCAACGCCTTTGAGCTCTCTCCGGAGAGGACCTCTCTCCCTCCGCAGGGACCCCTCTTCGCGGGCGTCTGGTGCCCTGGGGACGCTCTCCGGGATCTGGGCCACCCCTCCAACCCCTCCGGGGCTGAAATGGAGCCATCAAGGACCACGGTCACGACTCCCTCCACCCTGCCAGCTGTCGCTGGCCGTGTGACCTTGGTGAAGGGACCTCCAGTCCCTGAGCCGCCAGGTGCCAAATTATCAAGTGAGTAGTAACGCGGCACGAATCCAGCGCAAGGCGCCAAACGCGGTCCGCGCCCACAAGCCCCACCTCCCGCCCCAGCCTCGCCCCCGAGCCCCACGAGGTCACAGCCTCCTGAAGGGGTCGGGGTTCGAACCCGAACAGTGGGTCGAGTCTTTGTAGGACGCGTGTGGGGCTGCGCGGAGCCAGCGCTCCGCGAGGGCAGGTCCGCTTTCACCGGGGGACACACAACTCTCCCGCTTACGCTGCGAACGCCCTGTTTCGAAGGCCCCGTCAAATCAGGTCTTCATCTGTAGACGCCGAAGGCTTAGTGTGAGCCACCCCCACCCCCACCCCCTCCCCGGGGGCCATCTAGTCGCTGGCTCCGGGACCCGACTGGGGAGCGAGACCAAGGGGAGGAGTCATTTCCTCCTCCCCTCACCGCCAGGGCGTTCAGCCCGCCTGCCCCGGCCGACGAGGGTCAGGAGGAGACGTGAGCCTCAGCCCGTCCGGCTCGGGGCTGCACATCTGGAAAGGGACAGACGCTGGTCCCCAGGGCATGTGGACAGGCAGCGGGTGGAGGGAGACAGAAATGGAGAAAGAGTCTCCAAGTACGAGAGACCGAGAGCGGGCAGAGGGAGAGAGATCCCGAGAAAGAGAGGGAGGGGCAGAGCATCCCTACCCGGATTCCCCACCCGGCTCCAGCTGTCCCTGACTCTGCCCTTCCCACCTCCGGCCTGGCGGTTCTGGCGACCCCCGCCAGGCCCTCCTTCTCGCCTCACCACAGCGGATGGGCCACAGTGAAGCGCCGCTGCAGGCGGATACTCTGGTTCACCAGGAGCTTCCGGAAGAGCCCGGGGGAGCCGCGAGGGGAGCCCCGGGGA
This sequence comes from Panthera pardus, assembly GCF_024362965.1. Lineage (NCBI taxonomy): Eukaryota > Metazoa > Chordata > Mammalia > Carnivora > Felidae > Panthera > Panthera pardus. Next base: position 13,679,275 of record NW_026527013.1, read on the forward strand.
GAGCCGGGCCCGGGGGCCGGGGCGGGCGCGGGGGGTCCCTGCATCGCCAAGACCGCATGGAGGCTGCACCCAGCGCGGGCTGCGCGGGACCTTTTCTGGACAGCCGCGGGGGCGGGGCCCGGCGGGGAGGGGGGGCAGAGGGCGCACTGGCCCCGCCTCGCCGCGGGACCTCTCCTTGATGCCCCCACCGGGACCAATGGGGGAAACTGAGGCACTGAGCTGGACGCGACTCTCTGCTCCCTCCCTTTGGGGGTGGCCCCGTGGGTCCCAGAACCCGGATCTTACGCCACTTCTCTCTGCCTAAATGTCCCTAATTAGAGCAGCTTCTGGGGTTGGTAACTTGGCTGAAAAGAGTGAAATGCGGAAGTCAGTAAGGGAAGCGTCCCCCTTTGTGAGAGGGTCACAGAGGCACGGAGTTTACCGAGGGGCTGCCCGCGTCTCACGCAGGGCTTCCAGCGCCCGTCTGCCCATTTCCCATACGGAGACAATGAGGTCTGGAGCCACTCGGCGCTGCCCAGCAACTACAGACCCTTAACCCTTTGCCAGGTGGAGAAACAGGCTTGGAGGGAGGTAGTAACAGGCACAAGGCTTTGCTGCAGGGCAGCGGGGTTCAAACCCAGCTCCCCCTCTCTGAGTCCCCCTCCACTAGGCCCCGCATAACCCCCACCCACTCTGACATTCCCCAGGCCCCGTCTCTGGATCCTTTCCTCTCTTTTGCTGTTCCTACTAGACAAACATCCGCACTCCACTCTCGCCAGGTCTTCCGTCTGTGAAGCATCAACTGCCTTTCCTCTGCCCCAGGAGGGACCCCAGGGGGCCTGGAAAGGGAGGTGTGTGTCTGGGGGTTTCCAGGGGTCTGTAGCAGGTGTTCTATCCTCTGAATGCTGGCACTGGGATGGCCCTGCCCCATTCCATAGGAAAGGAAACCAAGTCTCAGGGTATCACACTCGGAGGCAGGACCTCGAATGCCCATGTTTTAGGCAGAGGCAGCTCTAAGTGCATCTGTGTCCCTGCTGTGGGATGACATCCCCTCCCCCGCCTGGGCTTTGCCCCCGGGCACTTCATGATTTGGGGGTCCTTAGACAAATGGCACCCCCCTTTCTGGCACTCCTAGGGGAATGTGAGATACAATGGGGGTGGTTAGAGCTTCAGCGGGGACACCTGAGGTGCTACAGGCAGGAGAACTCTGACTCTCTCCTGACTCCCAACCATCCTGTTGGCCCCATTGTACAGGTGAGAAAGCGGAGGCTCAGAGAAGTAGGGTCCCGCTGGGGCTCAGGAGTGCAGAGAGTCTCAAGGACCTGGCTGGGAACCCCCTCCTGCTCCCATGGCCCTGCAACCGGACACCTGGTGGGAACCAGACTTGCTGTCCCAAGACAAAAATACCATCTGTAGTTGCTGTGGCTGGACCTAATTATAGCCGGTCCCCAGGGGATAGAGGCCGCCAGGATCAGCCTGGTGGAGGCACTGGGGACAGGGTCAGGGGAGCCTTGATATCACCTCGGCCCCGTGGGAGGGGCTTGGAATTGCCTGGTGTCCCCAAGGAGAAACTGAGGCACGGAGAGACTCAGTCCCTCCCCAGAAGTCACAGACACGAAATGGAGAGCTAAGACGAAATGCATCGACCCAAACTGCTTCCTACTAGCCTGGAGCTGAGCCAAGGGCTGTGCATGTAAAAGTCATTTGATTTTCAGAGCAAACTCTACAAAGTGGGGACTATCGTGCTCCTTTTGCCGATGGGGAAGTTGAGGCACAGAGAGGCGGTGTTCACTTGTCTGGGGGAGTGGTGGGGCCAGGGTCATTCAAGCCGAGGCAGGAGGGCTCCCTAGCTTGTGCCCTCTTCCACTTAATGCTTAACTGGCCCCAGCCCCTCTGGAGTCCCAGAGGCTACTCTGACATTCATGTTTGATCAAAAGTTTTAACAGTTTAATGGTTTGAAACATTAATAGATTCAACTTTAAATATTTTATTAACAGTTTTAACAGTAATGCTCTATTAATAGCTTTTGGGATGGAGAAACTGAAGCCTGGCCGGCTTGACTGCGGGAGGCCCCGAACCCAGCCGGGTAAAGAGCTGAGGCTGAAGGAGCGGTGGACGTGAGGACTCCCACCTTGACTTTGTCCCTGTGTGCTGCGTGACCTGAGGAAGTGCCCAGCACTCTAGGGCCCTTAACATATCACTGGAATCCACCCCCCCACCCCCCCCACCCCCCGCACCCCCTTTGAGCATTCCTTCCCTGGGCAGACACTTTTTTCCTCTGCCACCAGGTGGCCCCAGTGAGATGGGTGCTGTTGTGCCCATTTTACAGACAAGTAAACTGAGGTCTGGAGAGGAGCCATGACTTGCCGAAGTCCCCACGGAGAGTCTAGACAAAGGGAGGAGGGTGGGGGCTGAGTTCCAGTCATAGATGCTCACATGGGGCAGATCTCACCCTCCTCTGCTCCAGACCCTCTCCATGGCGCCCCATTGCCCTTCTGTCTCAACCCCCACCTCTCTGAATGCCTTGTATGGTCTGAACCTTTTGAGGTCTGAGCCTCCCTCACCCCCCTCCTTCCTCTTGGCTCCCTCTGCTCCAGCCTCTTCCCCCCCTCCTTACTTTTCCTTGAACCAACCAGGTTCATTCCCACCCCATGCCTGTGCCCAAATGCTTTTCTCCGGCTGACTGTTCGTGTTTCAAGTCATAACTGGAGCACGACCCCCTCCCGGAAGCCCTCCCTAACTAGATGGGCAAATATCCTCTGAGCGTCCTTCTCTCATAGGTACAGTTTCACATTTCCTGCCATGATTATTTGATCTGGATCTGCCTCGCCCACTAGACCCTCAAAGGCAGGAAGGACATGCCTTTGCTCACAGTGTGCCCTCGGTGTGTGGCACTCAGTATGTAAATGAATAAGAGAGGTTCCCCTCCCACCCTCCGGCCACAGTGATCTGTGTTCAGCTCTTTACAGAGCTGTTCTGGTCCTCTTTGACTCTGAGGCTTGGCACATTCTATTCATTCTGCTTGGCATATCCTTCCCTTCATTCTCGCTGGCTAAATTCTCATCATCCTTCAGTTTAAGCTTAGATGCCACCTGTTCCAAACCATCTTTTCTCACCCCCTGCCTGCCCCGTGCTGGATCAGAAGCCTCCTGTGAGCTCCCCTGGCACCCTGACCTCTTCCCATTGCAACACAGGTCACTCTGTGCTCTTTCCCCCTGGTGTGAGTATCTCCACCATCAGCCTGTCAGCACCTGTTTACCCATGGCTGAGTCTCCAGTACATAGTACTGGAGCCTGGCACATAGTAGGTGCTTAATAAACGCTTGCTGAACCAGATGCTAGCATCCTCCCAGACCACATGATCTGCCTGGGGCAGTGGGGAGGACAGCCAGAGCTGGGGACGAGGCTCCCACACAGAAAGTTCAAGACAAAATGTAGAAAGTACAGATTCGTGTTTGCATCTCACTGTCAGCACTGTTGTTCAAAGAAGCATTGCCACTTTTTCAGGACCACACAGCAGGTTAGCCTTGAACCCAGCTTCCCCGAGGGCTGAGACCCTCCCCCCCACACCGGCATATATATGCACATGATGCACATGCACACACACTCAGAGGAACACAGTCCCCTGCCTTCCGGAGCCACTTGGAGTCTCCCCCTAGATGGGCCCAAACCCGTCTGTTTGTTCTTTCTTGAAGATGGAAAATCATGAGTCACTGGGAGTGGGGACAGGAGGAGCTGAGGGATGGGGGGCGGGGGCTGGTGGGGGCATGGGGCCTGCTGGGTCACCTGGGAACAGCTCCAAATCCTCTGGGCCATGGGGCCCATCTGCCCCAGATGTCTCCCAGAGCTGCTAGAGGACCAGGCTGGGAGTGTTAGTCCAGGCTTGTCGGCCAAGTAAGAAGTTAGTGGCCCCAGGAGGTCCATGGGCCAAAGTGGGAAAAATGAAAATCAAGATCCAGAGAAGAAAGCAACTCATCTGACGTCACCCTGCCTGGCCTCAAACCCAGGACTCTAGATCTGGCCTAGAGTCAGGTGGCTCCCCCTCCCATTCAAGGAAGGCCTGGGGTTTCTAGATCCTGCTTCTCAACCCTCCACCTCCTCAGACCTCTAGCCCTGAGACTCCCATCTCTGGTCCCTCTAAGGCCCCCGCTTTACCTCTCTGTGTTTGTTTTCTGTCTGTCTTATTCCCCTGCCTGCCACCCCCTTGGTTTATGTGAAAAAGGAGCAGCAGCCCTCCCTCTTTACCACCCCCCCCCATCTCCACCCCATCCCTTTTGATGTGGAAAAAGCATGCTGTGTTCAGTCTCCCCAAGAGGCTCTTCTCCTCCCCAGGTCACAGGGGGCAGGGTGGAGAGGGGTGGCCAGACAGACCACAGAGAAGCTCCTTCCCCCAGCGCTGTGGATAGCCTGCCCTGGTCCTCTCATACACACTCCCCAAGGTGCCCTCAGATACTCACGGTGACCACCAACCCCACAAACGTCCCAGGACATTCCAAGATCTGGAGGACCCTCGGACACCCAGCTGGGTCAGAGTGAGATCACCCTCAGTCACACACCCGTGGGCACCACAAGGGGAAACACATAGGCACGTACGCAGCGATGTACGCACACCCAAACGCGTCCGGTCAGCCACAGACACAGCTGGCTCTGGACACGCACAACAGGTCGGAGTACACACGGGTGCAACTGCTCAGACTCAGACACACACTCAGATGTAACTGCACCTTAACACAACCAGTCACAAACCCATAAGCAAACCCTCCAGCTCCAACCCACATAAAGAGCAGCTTTTTCCTCCAAAGAACCGGCCTCAAGCCAAGCAGCAGAGACCCCCGCCCCTGGAGAAGCAAGGACCCTCCCCCACTCCCGCCAGGCCCCGCGCGCCCCTCCCCCACGCCTTGGGAGTGCCCTGCCCCCGCCCACCTACCGCCTGTAGAAGGAGGTGGGCCAGGAGCGCAGCGACTTCTCGAGCCCGGGCCGCGGGCTCCGGTCCCGCTCACTGCGGCCCGCGGACTTGTCCGGGTCCGAGTAGAAGCGCTGCTGGATGCGGATGGGGCGCCGGGGCTGACGCCACAAGTGCTTCGGGGGTCTGGCTATGCCTTGGCGGCTGCGAACGCGCCTCAGCTCGCTGGATGCCTCCTCCCCTTCTTGGACCCCTGGGGTCTCCATGCGCCAGAAGAAGGCGGCAGGGAGAGCAGGGAGCAGAGAGAGCAGGGCACGGGAGCCCCGAGAACGAGGAGTATCTGCGCCCGCCCGGGTCGGGCCAGGACCGGGGGTGGAGGCGACAGCGAGCAGCTGTCCGCGCCGGAGGTGCTGAGGCGGGAGAAGGTAGAAACAGGGACTCAAGGTGGGGCTGACACCAAGGAGCTGTCCTTGCCCAGATGGTGCTGAAGGATAGCACGGAAAGAAGAACTTGGGGGTGGGGGTTCGAAACAGGGGCTGGGGATACCCCGAGAGCAGAAAATGGTTTGCTGTCCTCCCCTCTAGTGCCGAGTGAAAAAGGGTCAAGACATGAGCTTGGAGTGAAGACAGAGATTGTCCTCCCTGTTGCTGCCGAATGGAGAGCTGGGAGACAGGGGCTCTGGAGATTCCCCAGCGCTAAGGCTCTGTCCCTGCTCCTGGTGCTGAAGGGGAAGGTAGATTCAGGGACTCCGGGTGGATGAGATGCGAGGAGCTAGCTGCAGGAAAGCGCAGAGACAGGGGTTCAGGAACACCTCCACACCGGGGCGTCGTCCGCCCAGGAGGTGCTGAAAGCTGAGCAGCGGCGGGTCCTCAACCCTCCCCAATGACTGTAGCAAGGAGCAGTCTGGAAGCAGAGTCAAGGGCTCTGGTCTTCAGAAGTAGGCACAGATGGTGTTTCTCTGTCAAGCTCAGGAAGGTGGGATTAGCAGTTCAGTCCCAGATGGGGTCTCCTGGGAGCCCTGAAGCCCCTACTCACACAGGGCAGGGATCCGGGAAGGGCAGAGAAATGGGGAGGGCTGTAACAGGGCCCTCCCATCCCTGGGGTGGGCACACAGAAACTGCGTCTAGTCGGGGCTGACAACAGCGGAGGTGGGTAGAGAGGGGCACGCTTTCATAGCCACACCAACGCCTAGACCCTCGGCGGAAATGGTGGGATCTCATTCGTCCCACTATGCCTTGGGCCCCACCTCACAGCCATGATTCCTGCCCTCAAATCCCAGGCCTGCCCCTCCCTTCCCCAGTTCTAGAAACTCAAGGCCCTACCCACCAGACATCCTAATCCCAGGAGTAATTTCCTGGTAAGTGGCAGAGGGAGGGTGAGAACATTTTCTATTATGGTTAACAGAAGCAGACATGGACAAGAGCAGGGCCGGGTTGGTGGGTGCAGTCTCTGGGCCGGGGCAGGGATGCATTTGGGGCCACTTGGTGCAGTAGATTTGGGGGCAGGAAGAGCCATGATCTCAGAAGGCCATTTCAAGGATATTTCTCATGGAGACCACCCTCTACCCTAGTTGTGGCCCCAGGTTGGAGAAAGGGGACATGTTTGGGCCCGAGAGCCAAACAGACTGGGTTCAGCACAAACAACTCTTCTATGTACTTTACTTTCATGGCTCAGTCATTGCCCTTCCTCTCAGCCCCCTGCCCTCTAAAGCTGATAGTAGGAGATAACTTGGTCCATTGGCAGGGAACATGGGTTCTCCCACTGGCTGGCTGTCACTCCCCCCCCCCCCCCAGCCTGTTTTCTATTCTGGAAAGTGGGGATAATGTTCGTGTCCTACATCCTGGCATTGTTGGGAGGGTGAAAGGGATGTCACCTGTGAAGGGTCAAAGACTAGGAGCTGTCCACACCAGTCCCCCTACTCTTTTACTCCTGCTGGTGTCCACCAATGCCTGGTTTGTCTACCTCGTAAGTAACTTCTGTATCTGCCTACTTCTCTCCAGCCCATGGCTCCACCTTGGTCTACGTACCACCATCTCCTGCCCAGAACTGCCCAGGCGTCTTCATTGGGCTCTTGCTGCTTCTACCTCTGCCCTTGACAATTCTACTCAGTAGTCACAGAGAATTTTTTAAGTGCCAATCTGACCAACTCACTCACTTGAAAACCCACCCATGGCTCCCCGTTGCACACCATGAGGTCTTATGTGGTCCAGCCCCTGCCATCAGCCGCAGGCTCCCCTCCCATCCTCCAGTTACACTGATCTGTGTTCAGCTCTGCGCACACCTGGTCCTCTTGAGATGTGCTTTGCACATTCTGTTCCTTCTAACTGGCGTATGCTTCCCTGCCCTTCTGTGGCTGACTTCGCTGAATCCTTCATGTTAAACTCAGATGCCACTTCCTCCAAGTGGTCCTTTCCTCACCCCGTACCCCCCAGTGCAGGGTCAGAAACCTCCTCTGGACTCCCATGGCGCTCTGATCTCTCCAACTGGTATGAGTCTGTCTCCATCAGCAGCCTGTGAGCCCCTGTTTGCCCGTGGCTGTGTTACCGATACAGGGCCTGACACACAGTAGGTACTTAACAAATGTTTTCTGAACAGGTTAGAGAAAGGTTCAGCTAGACGAGGCATTGTCTCTCTCCTGAGACTGGCCCCCTTCATCCCCATCTGCCTCCTCACCTGCTTGGGCCTGGACTGTGGCTTTGCTCTGTTCCTCGAGCCTCGATAGTGAACACCACACGGGCACTGGGCTCACCCTCTCCAGGGGTTCCAAGGCGGCTTGACAGCGGCGGCAGCAATGGGGTCCCTGAGAATCTTCTCCGGACGAGACCACTGCCAAGCGGGCTTATGGGAGCCAAGCCAGAATCCACCGACTCTCGGACCCGCTGGGGAGACAGTGGTGAGACGTCAGCAAGTTCCCAGGCAAGGTGCCTCTCCGGGGCCCAGGGGACCGTGAGGAGAGTCTGAGATGCCCTCACCCAGATTCCTGGACTAGACCAGAGAGCCGTATCTCGGTCCTACTTTCTCCCTGAGTGAATTTACATCTCTGAGTCTCAGTTTCCTCATCCATGAAATGGGCGTGTGGATCTCAGACCCGCAGAATGTGAGTGGTCCTGGCCCACAGCGGGCATTGCAGCAATATTTATTTATTAATCAATTAGTACGTAGTATATTTATTATTGATAACATTCTATAATATATACTGCTATTTAATATAAGAATAGTCTAGTGATTTTCTATCATATTATATTTTTTATTAAAACATAAAAATAAAACATGCCGCACACGGACAAGTGAATAACAACAATGCCAATAGCTAACCTTTCTTGCACACTCACTGCGCGTAGATGCTGTTCTAAGGATCCCTCACGGGTTAGTTCACAAGGGCACAACAGGGCTAGTACATAGACCATTATCCTCATTTTATTGGAAAAAAATTTTTTAGAGATTTTATTTTTTAAAATAATCTCTAGACCCAATGTGGGTCTCTAGACCCAAATTCACAACCCCGAGATCGAGATTGCATGCTGATCGCATGTGCCAGCCAGGCACCCCCTCCCCATCGTCCTCATTTTACAAACAAGGAAACTGAGGCTCAGAGATGAAGAAAATGCCCACGTTTGCTGTTGGCAAATAAATCCTGAATTCGGAGCTGTGGTGCCTCATTTCCTGAAGGAAGAACTGAGCAGGGGAAATTAGATGAGAGGGTGTTGGCAAGCATGTCCTGAGGAAACACTTGAGACATTTGAAAATCAAACAGAATCAGAACGAACCGATGAATCAGCAAGGGTGAGCTTTCCAGCCCAACAGAACTGGCTTCACGCCATGCCACGTGGTGTAGGGGAAAGCATGCCTCAGTGTTCCCATCTGTGAAATGGGATGGAAGTGATACCAATCATTTGGCGGTGTTGATAATAAAAGGACAGGCCCACATGTTCCAGTCACAGTCTGAGACCTGTCAGTGGTGCTGACGCCAGGTCTTGGAATTCACAGCCTTGGGTGTGTGTGTGTGTGTGTGTGTGTGTGTGCACATGCACTCACGCACTGGGGGATCAAAGGAGTAAATGGGATGTGGGAGAGGTGGAGCTCAGAGCGGCAGCCCAGCCTTCTCCTGCTCTGCCACTAAGCCTCACCAATTAGTCTATCTCGCCAATCAGACATTCACATAGGAAAACCGAGGTCCAAGACAATATGGCACATCAGGGCCAGAGCTAGGGCAAGGGGAAGCAGGAAAGAAGGTACGAGGAACACACATCAGTTGCGCCTCTATAAGCCATGTTTCTGCAGGGCATTTATTTCTTCACGGAGGAAGAGGAAATGACTGGCTGAGAGTCACAGAGCCAGGGACTGCTCAGCTCCCCCGCCCCACCAGCCCCACTAAACTCTTTGCACAGATCTGATCCTTCTAGGACCCAGGATACTTAACCGGTCCCCTCACTTCCAACCCCATACGAGCATAACCCTCTCCCAGGAGCACCTGAATTCTAATGTAGAAATCTAAGTGTTCAGCACTGGGCCTCTCCTGGGAGGTTTTGTGGTAGCTGGGAGGATGTGCAGGGAAAGCAGAGGGTGGGGTGTGTGGATGCATTGGGTCCCTCCCAGAACAGGAAGCCCACTGGGATGTCACCTGCCCATTTTCTTCTTGGGGAAGCTCAGTTCCAGATGGAGAAACCACCTGCCCACATTCATACTCACTCATTTATTCATTCCAAAAAAAAAAAAAGAAAGAAAAGAAAAGTTCCCATTGTGCTAGAAAGAAAATGAAACTGTGTCATAGCCTGAAGAGTGATGGGGTGAGGGGGACGGATAATGTTGTTCAGGAGTAGTTAGGGGCCTCTCTGAAGAGGCAACTTTGGACTGAGATCTGAAAGAAGGAGCTATCCAGGAGAAAGCTAGAGCAAAAGCATACCAGGCACAGGGAACAGCATGTGCAAAGCCCCTGAGGTACGACTGAGCTGGCGGGTTTGAGGAACAGCAGAGGGGCTGGAGTGGAGTGTGGGAGATGAGTGGGTGGGGAGTTGATACAGAGGCTCGGGGGTGGGATGAGGAGTTGGGAGTTGATTATGGGAGTGGATTGAGAACTTCTGAGGGATGTGAGTTGCTTTATCGTTTTTAAGAAGCCTCCTGTGTTGATCTCAGGGCAAAGGGACGGTCGGGGGCAGGGTAAAGGCTGGGGCAGCATCTCGGTAGGTCAGGATCACGGTGGGGCCCACGGGTGGATTTGGGATATGTTTTGGAGGCTGAGGGATGGGCCATGGCCATGGATGTTCAAAGGGATTCAAGGGTACGTCATGATTATGATGGGTGACCAGTCCTTTACCGGATAACTAATAGCCACATAGTTACCTGGGTGGGTGGGGCCACCTGGATGGGGAAGATTGGCGGGGGGGGGGGGGGGGGAGTATGATAATTAGGGCTTGGTTTAAATATCATGTGATCCTCCCAGGGGAAGCCAGTGGAGGCGGCTGGATGTTTGGGTCTGGGCTTGTGGGGGGCCAGGCTGGTTTTAGGGTAAAACAGGAAAGACAGGCCCTGTGGGGAGTGGTTGACCTTCCCCTGTCGGGACCAGGGCTGGGGCAAGAGTGGGGCACTCTCAGAGCTGTAGGCTGGAGAGGGGACGGTCCTCCTGGCCTCTCAGCTGCAGCATGAATCAAACTGCCACTCCAGACTAATTGCTTTCCCTGTTGAGAGGCTGGCAAGGGGACAGAAAGCCTCGGGGGAGGAGGGGGAAGGGCTTGGAGGGAGGCCGAGAAGCTGTCTTCCTCGCCTGTGCCCAAGATCTCGATATGAGCCAGCCCTGGCTGCAAGCCCCGAGTCCTGCCTCTAAGACAAACCCTAAACTGTCTCTCGCCTGCTCCCTACTGTCCCGTGGTTCCCAGCACCCCTAGAACAAATTCTCAGAAGCCCCTGAGACCCCACCTGCCCCAGGCCCTACCCACAGCTGCCTCTCACCTTCCTCCATCTCCCCGTAGCTCAGCTGGCCCCAACCCCACCTAAACCTGCCTCAGGACCTTTACACGTGCTCTGCCCTCTGCAGGGAACGCCCTTCCCCCAGCTCTCCCTCAAGGCTGGCTGCTTGTTTTCATTTATTCAACTTAAATGTCACCTCCTGGGGAATCGTGTGCTTTGGGGGAACATGGTGGGGGGGGGGGTCCCCTCTGCACAGAGGAAGAAGGTGTGACTCAGAGAAGGAGCTGGCTGCCAGGGCTCGCTGGGGCCTGACCAGGGCCTCCCCACACACCACGTTAAAAAGGAGGAACGGGAGGGGGTGTCTGGGTGGCTCAGTCAGTTAAGCGTCCGACTTCAGCTCAGGTCATGATCTCACAGTCCTGCGCTGACAGCTCAGAGCCTGGAGGCTGCTTCAGATTCTGTGTCTCCCTCTCTCTCTGCCCCTCCCCTGCTCATTCTCTGTCTCAAAAATAAATAAAAACATTAAAAAAAAAAAAAAAAGGAGGAACGGGAGGATCTTGGGTGGTAGAAACATTGGGGGGCTCGGCAGTGGGGTTCAGAGTGCAGACAAGGGTCCCAAAGGCCCAGGTTCAAATCTCAGTTGGCCACTCACTTTGAGGGAGGGATAGCCTCTCTGTGCCTCAGTTTCCTCATCTGCAAACTGGGACTACCCTCATCCTTATTCTCCTTGCATAGACAGCTGGGCTGTGGATAAATGAGTTAAGGCATGTGGGACCTTGCCTGCTGCAGGGGACCAGCTCATACTGACCTCTCTCAAACCACACAATTTTAGCCCCCGCCCTTTTTTTTAATATAAGCAAACAGAGTTCCAGTTTATCAGTCACTCAGGCCTTGGTGATCAGCCTGGGATTCAAAGTCAGCCCGTGCTGGGTTCTCTGCTTACTACCTCAGTTTCCCGGAATGAGGTCGTTGGGCCCGTCCCTAAGGTGTGACCTCCTATCCTCCCGGGACTGAGGGCACCCAGGCCTCCTTCCCTTGGGCAGTCAAAACCTCGCATCCAGACCCCAAGGCTCCCTGCTGCTCCCTCCTCCTCTACTGGTCTCCTGCTCCTAAAGCCACTGGCTGCGGCCCTGGGCTGGACACCTGGATTGCATCCCAGACTCCTAGTGACCTCTCTGGGCCTCGGTTTCCCTATCTGTCAGTAGGCCCCCAGGCAACTCTGGGTGTTTCCAGTAGGGGACATACTGTGACCCCCTCCCCGACGGCCTGGACAGCCCGCCCCCCAGCCCCCAGCCCCCACTCACCTCACTGAGCAGGAAGGACAGTGCTGTCCCGCTGCGCCTCATCCTGCAGGCATCTCTGAGCCCGGGGAGACAGATGTGAGATCCCTGAGGCCCCGAGAGCCCAGCCGTACCCCTGTGAGACTCCCCCCAGACAGGGGGCTCATCCCACACCCTGTACCCTCTCTCAGAGCCCACAGATACTCAATCAAGGTAGCCCGGGCCATACCACAGGCGCCAGTGTGGGACACCCCCCCCCCACCAGAACTCTGCGGGGGCCCCTATCCAGGGACAGCAGGCCCCGATGCCTACGCACACTCCCCAAGCCTCCTGCTCCCTCCGTGCCAGGGTCAGCAGCCTTGGAGCATAAGGACCTTCGGGAAGAAGTCCCCTGGCCCCGGGCCCCATGGGGGATCCATTCAGCTCCCAGCCCAGCTCTGATGGATTCAGGGACCCAAGTCCACTGGCTGAGAACTCCCCAAACTCACACAAGGCCCTGCTAGGCCCCGGGCAGGCCTGGCACTCACTGCCACCGCTGAGTCCTGCCTGAGTCCCGTGACCTCCCTGGGAGCGGAGGAAGGGAGGACTGGACCTGCCCAAGTGGGCGGCTCAGGGTTCCCCCCCCCCATCCCGGCGGAGCCCCTTAACTGTCTGAGTGCCAGGCTCAGACAGGACACACCCATATACCACCCTGAGGACAGAGCCAGGGGGTGGCAGGCAGAGTGACGGGGGAGAGTGTGGGGGGGTTCCCAACATGGAGTGTGACCAAGTGTATGTGTGTGTGAAGGGGGAGGTAGGCTCAGGGAGGGTGGGGTGTTAGGTTTAATTGTTCCTGTGTTTGTAAGAGAGACAGAGAGATGGAAACATGAAGAGCCAAAGAAAGAGAAAGAGAGAAAGAAAGGGACAGACACACAGAGACAAAAAGAGACAGATAGGGAGAGACAGAGGAGAGACAGAGAGAGGTGCAGATTTGAGTAAGAATGGAAAGATTTTACCCGCTCAGGGTCTGGGACACATGCTTCACAGCATAGCCCATGAGGTGTGGCCTCAGGAGTTTGGGGGTGGCCCTCTGGGGGGTCCCTGGAGGCTCCAGGAAAGCTGGTCATCACACTGTGCCACTCTAGGCAGATCGATGACCCTCTCTGGTCAATGCCCTCTTCACAAACAGCAGGGACTGGAGCTTCAGTGGAACCAGCACCCCCCCCCCCCACCCTGGGGTTGGGTGGGAGGGGCTGTGGCCAGAGGAAAGGGGTTTGTGTGGTGCCGTCACCTCTCGAGCTACTGCAGGTTAATGTGTCACCAGAACAGCCGCCTGCCGGGGAGGCCCTGCCGTCCCTCTGCCCCCAAAAATCATTAGAGCGTGACCCTGTCCCGGGGCAGGCTTCACCCCCGCTGTGCTGTGTGACCTTGACCTCCCACCTCTGTCACCACCCATTTCACAGAAGGGTAAATCCAGCCTTGAGGGGGCAGCTCCAGGCCGGAGTCCTGGCCAAGGCATGGCCTGGAGCCTCCATATCCCACTCTGGCTAGAGAGGCCTGGATGGTCCTGGGGATGGGGTCGGTGGAAGCAGGAAGAACCCACTGACCCACCAAAGGTCCCAGCCCCAGGCCTGCCGCTCCCTGGACCGTTTTCCCTCCTGCACAATGGGAGGAGAGAGTGGGGCCCAGGCTCAGGAAGCAGGGCCGAGGTGGGGGAGCCATTGTGACTCCATGTTCTCTGCGTGCTTCTGGTGCCTTCCTGCCCCCAAGCCTTTGCACAGGCCGTGCCTGCCTCCTGGAGAGCCTTCTCCCCCTGCTGCTTTGTCCGCCTCAAGACTGGAAGGAGGACCTACTAGATTCTGGAACTTCCTGGCTGGAAACTCCCCCGTGATGTAAAGCTGGTCTGAGCTGGTCAAATCTTTCCATTCTAAGACACACACTCCTTCGCACAGCCAGCGCGGCCCCCCACTCACGTCTCCCTTATCCTACCCCGACTTCACTTACTTCCGTGTTGTTTCCCAAACGCCGCGAGTTCTTCCTACCGCAGGACATTTGCATTTGCTGTGCCTGTTTCCTGGGATCCCCTCCCAGCTTTCTCCAGGGTGGCTCCTTCCCACCACCCCTCACCGCCCTCTCAGGAAACCTGGACACGAGGGCCCTTGTGATTCGGCCACAACCCCAGTCTGTGACTCCGTGACCCTCTTCGCCACCTGAAGTGATGTCATTTGATTCCCTGGCTATTGTCTGTCCCCATATTTGAGACTGTGGGCCCCACGAGGGTGGAGAAATGGTCCCCACTATGACCCCAGCACATAGTAGACACTCAGAAGCGTTTGTCACAGCAGTCCATGACTCGGGAGGCCACAGAGGAACACAAGGGCTTTATTCTGGCAAGCCTAGCCCCTCCCCGGGTGCTCTACCCCGTCCAAGCCCCCTTCTCCCTTGGCCCCACGGAGATCACTCTGGTGGGTGATGGGCAAAGGAGGACCTTTGGCTCGCTGTCTCCTGGGGGAGGAACACACACGAGAGAACGTTCAGGCACGAGCAGGGTCTGCAGCAGGGACTTGGGAGGGCAATCCCTCCAGCCCAGCCCCCACCTCACCGTGGACATCTCATCCAGCTTCTAGAACTCAGACACACCACGGTGGCCACGCCTCACAGCCATTAGCACAGACCCGATGAGCAAGACGGACACCAGCAGACACACAGCCACCACCACGCCTGGGTTCCTGTGCAACTCGGGGGCCCCAGTGTCACCTAGAGCTGAGGGGAGGAGGCCTGAGTCAGCCCTGGACACCGCCCCCCTCCCCTCCCCCGCTCCCAAGGCTGAAACACCCACCGGGTGTTTCTACATCCCTTCCAGGAAGCCGTGCTCACTTCCCTCTCCTGTTGCTGCTGCGACTTTCTTTTAAGTTTAGTTATTTGTTTTGAGAGAGAGAGCGTGGGAGGGGCAGAGAGAGAGAGAGAGAGAGAAAGAGACCCCCAAGCAGGCTCTGCACTGTCAGCGCAGAGCCCGACTCGGGGCTTGAACTCTCAAACTGAGAGACCCATGACCGGAGCACAAATCAAGGGTCAGACGCTCAACGGACTGAGCCACCCAGGCGCCCTGCTGCTGTAACTTTTTTTTTTTTTTTAAATATAGTTTTTTAAAAATGTTTTTAATGCTCATTTATTTTTAAGAGAGAGAGACAGAGCGTGAGCAGGGGAGGGGCAGAGAGAGAGGGAGACACAGAATCTGAAACAGGCCGCGGGCTCTGAACTGTCAGCACAGAGCCAGACGCGGGGCTCGAACTCCCAAACCATGAGATCGTGACCTGAGCGGAAGTTGGACGCTCAACCAGCTGAGCCACCCAGGCGCCCCTGTAACTTTTTTTAAAGCACGATTTTCTCCTTCCCCTTTTGAAAATCATTTGTCTATAAGGAGCTCATTCAGTGCTCTGTGTTTTTTGCTGCCCTCGTTGGGCACTCTCAGGAGTTCTTGCCAAGTGAGAAAAAGCAAATCTAGGATTCTGTTCCCAAATGCAGCGACGTTCTGAGGATGCCTGCAAAATTTGAGCCTTTGTGAGGCTGGTTTCCATCCTAGGACTTCAGGCAGGTCACTACACTTTGTGTCACGCTGTTCTTTGGACATTTGAGACAACACACTGTTCTGAATGACGGTTTTTTTTTTTTTTCTAGACCCCCTAGAAATGCTTGGCTTCTACTGAACCCCCAGGGCCCTGTCTGGCCATGCTCTGCAACTACCCTCCCCTCCCTGCTGCCACCAGTATCCCCACTCATCCACCCCACTCACTCGGTCGGTCCCAACCCTGTCACTGGCCCTCAGATGCGCCAGGCGCAGTCCTACCTCAGGACCTTTTCATGGGCTGTGCCAGCTACCCGGGCTGCTCTCCGGCTAGATACCTGTGTGACTGCCTCCTTCACCTCCTTTAAACTGAGACATTTGCTAACCATTCTTTAAAAATTTCAATCCTAGGGGCGCCTGGGTGGCTCAGTCGGTTGAGCGTCCGACTTCCGCTCAGGTGATAATCTCACAGGTCATGAGTTCAAGCCCCGCGTCGGGCTCTGTGCTGACGGCTCGGAGCCTGGAGCCTGCTTTGGATTCTGTGTCTCGCTCTCTCTCTCTCTTTCTGCCCCTCCCCCGCCTCACACTCTGTCTCTCAAAAAGAAATAAATGTTAAAAAAGAAGAAAAAAAATTTTTTTTTTTTTAATTCAATCCTAGGGGTGCCTGAATGGCTCAGTCGGTTAAGCATCTGACTCTTGATTTTGGCTCAGGTCATGATCTCATGGTTTGTGAGTTCAAGCCCCACATCGGGCTCTGGGCTGACAGCACAGAGCCTGCTAGGATTCTCTCTCTCTCCCTCTCTCTCTGCCCCTCTCCCTGCTCCTCCTCTCTTTCTCAAAATAAATACATTTTTAAAAAGTAAAAATGTCAATCCTAGTACGGGACTCTTGATCTCCGGGTCGTGAGTTTGAGCCCCACACTGGGGGTAGAGATTACTTAACAGTTAAAAGTTTAAAACAAATTTCAAAACACTTGTATTCACATTCTGACCCCTTATCGCGCTTATCTTGTTCTTTTATAAACAAATCAATAATTTACTTATAACCTGTCTCCCAACAAAGCTGTGTCTCACAGGACCTGATACACACTAGGTGCTTAATAAATGTGCATAGAAGAAAGAAGGTCTGAGCGGCTTTAGGTGACACCCGGTAGAGTGGGGAGAAGCCCTCCTCCACACATTCTCAGGTCTGTGTCTCTCCCTGGTGGCTAATCCCAGAACTGCAGCCTGCTACCCCCAACCATTTCCCCAACCCCCAAACCTCCAGTACTCACCAGAGCCAGAGGACACAGAGGTCCCGTCAGTGCTGGCTGAGGGCATGGAAGAGGGCTCTGGTCTCGAGCTGGGAGAAGTGGAGCTCCAATGCAAGGTCAAGGTGGGGGAGCTTGGGGGGCTCGAGTGGGAGGTAGGGGTAAGCTCTGAACCCGGGGAGCCAGAACTGGGGTGGGTGGCCGTTTCTGGTTGTGGGGAGGAGATGGGCTCCAACCCTACATTTGTGGAGCTGGTGGGGGTTGCCCCTGAATTTGAGGAGGCGGGCTGTGAAGTAAGGATGCGGACCTGGACGTTGGAGTCTGTAAAAAGAGAAACACGCCCAAAATGGAGTCACTTGTGCTAAACCCCATATCAACAAACCAAGACTTAATACCTAATCTAATCGCAGTTTCCGCCCCGCCCAGGAGTGGGACCTTTACCCCGTCAATCTGGAAGTAGCTGGTCAGCACTTGTGAGATAATCCGTCTCCTAGATGCCCCTCCTCTGCTTTCTCGCAAAGGAAGGTAAACTTGCCCGAAACAATCCACTCTTTGCTGGGAACTGCCTTTCTCTTCCCCCCACTTCTGCCTATAAAAGCCTTCCATTTTGTACAGCTCCTCGGAGCTCCTTTCTATCTGCTAAGATGGGACGCTGCCCAATTCATGAATCGTTAATAAAGCCGTTTCGGTCTTCGGATGTATTCCTGCCGAATTTTGCCTTCTAACAAGTCTGCCTCTACACTCGAGGTGATGGTAGCGGCCGGTCGTTTCCACTGAGCTGGAGGAGCCGTAGCTGGGAAGCTCGGTTCTCCGTCCTGCTCGCCAAGAGCACGGAAAAAAATAACACTGGAGGGAAAACTCACTGAGGGGGCAGGGAGGGGATGGTTAGGGACAAGGGGGCGTGGCCTCAGCCCCAGCCCCCCTCCTGAGGTCTCCCCGTTATCCCAGATGGTAAACACCTGCCTCTCGGGAGACCTGGAGGACTTGGCGAACCACGTGAGTGCTCCGTGGGAAGCGGGAGGCGCCCTGGTCTGAAGTTCTACGGCCAAAGTTACAGCCCGGGTGGGGCCCTCCCCGCCCCCACTCTTGCTTCGGGGCTGTAAAGGCCCTCGGTATATAGGGAATGGCTGCAACCCAGCCAGCTGGGGAACTCTTTCTCTTTTTTCTTTTCTTTTCTCTTCTTTTCTTTCTTTCCCTCCTTCCTTTCCTTTCTTTCTTCTTTCTTCCTTCCTTTCTTTTCTGTTTCTTTCTTTCTTTCTTCCCTCTTTCCCTTTCTTCCTTTCTTTTCTTTCTTCCTTTCTTTCCTTCTTTCCTTTTCCTTCTTTTTCTTTCTTCTTTTCTTTCTCTTTCCTTCTTTCTTTTTCCTTCTTTCTTTTCTTTCTTCTTTTCTTTCTCTTTCCTTCTTTCTTTTCTTTCTCCCTTCTTTCTCTTTCTTTCTTTTTTCCTTCCCTCCTTCCTTTTCTTTCTTTCTTTCTTCCTTTCTTTTCTTTCTTTTCTTTCTTCCTTCCTTTCTTTCCTTCCTTCCTTTTCTTTCTCTTTCTTTTCTTTCTTCCTTTCTTTCCTTCTTTCCTTTTCCTTCTTTTTCTTTCTTCTTTTCTTTCTCTTTCCTTCTTTCTTTTTCCTTCTTTCTTTTCTTTCTTTTCTTTCTCTTTCATTCTTTCCTTTCTTCCTTCTTTCCTTTCTTTCTTTCTTTTTTCCTTCTCTCCTTCCTTTTCTTTCTTCCTTCCTTTCTTTTCTCTTTCTTTTCTTTCTTCCTTTTATCTTTCTTTCTTTCTTTCTTTCTTTCTTTCTTTCTTTCTTTCAAGTCTATCCTCAATGTGGGGCTTGAAATCACCACCCTGAGACCAGGAGTCTCATGCTCCACCAACTGAGCCAGCCAGGCGACCCTGGGGAACCCTTCTAAACCTTCTGGGACTCAGTTTCTTCCTCTGTAAAGTGTAAGTCGAGCCTCTGAGCGCTCACACAGGTTTGGCACATAGTGGGTGGTCAGGTGCACAGATCCACCTCCAAGCCCCCAGGGAGGATCAGCCCTAATCTTCTTCATCAGGTACCTGGAAGGTCCCCAAGGCTAAACTCAGAGTCTTAAATGAGAGGTTGGTTCTGAGGTCTCTGGCTCTGGGAACAATCCGTGGTTTGGAGCTCTGGAAATTACCCTGCTCTGTTCCAGCCACTCCCTGGCTCCTACCCCATCCCAGGCACTGAGCCCAGGAGCTAGAATGAGGGTGGGTGAATATTTTGTGGGCCATGTCCCACAAGGACTTCCTAGTTCCAGGCTGCTAGGCACCTTAGCTGCTTGTGAGCTCGTTCATCAACGGCTCCTTGCCCCACCCTACCTACTCTGCCCTGGGCGAATCTTTGTGCTTCCTCCCTCACCTCACCTCCGGCAGCAAAAATGCGGAAATAACCTCAGGCGCCAGGAGGGGGCTGGGTCTACACACAGACCCCTAATTCTCTGTCCAGGCTCCCAGGCTCTGTGGGATGCCAGAGAAGTCTAGCAGAGGCATGGTGCACTGGCCTGACTTCATTCCCATTTTACAGATGGGGGACTAAGGCTCAGAATGGTTGGGAACCTGGCCCAAGGTGACTGGGAAGGTGGGAAGAGGGCCCCTTAAGGACCACCAAGGAGTCAAGGATGAAGAGGCCAGCCTCCCCAAACTGCTTCCTATCATTATTTTTGAGGCATTTCTGCTGAAGTGAAGATGACTCGGGGCCACAGTGGACCCCAAGCCAAGCCAGAACTCTGGGGAGCTGAACTTTTTTTTTTTTTTTTTTTTTTTTAAGTAGACTTCACATGCAGCAAAGAGCCCAAGGGGTGGGGGCGCGGGGGGAAGAGACGGGCTTGAACTCATGACCCTTCAAGAGTCGGACCCTTAACTGACTAAGCCACCCAGGTGCCCCAAGGGAGCTGAACGTTTTCAAGTCAACCAAGGAAAACCAGTGCTTGAAAGAGGAGGTGGAGGACAACACAAGCTCTGCTGAGTGCCGGGGACAGAGTAGACAGGTGCTCCTGAGCTGGATCCGGGCACTGTGCTGGGAGTTTGCTTTGCCCGGAGTGCCCTAGACCAGGAGGCTGGCAAGAGCCAAGGCATCTGGTTCTACTCTGGGCCTGGCACAGCTGGGAGACTCGCCTCGCCTGAGCCTCAGTCTCCTGAGCTCTGCAGGGGGGATACATGTGGTGCCTTCTGAGTGAAGCCCTTGCCCGCAGTGGGAATCCCGGGCGTGGTGGCCTCCGTTCTTGAAGTTCTAGGGCTGAGGCTGGGGCATGGGTCAGAGAGAGCAATGACTCGGTGGGACGAGGAGGGCTGGGGGGAAAGGTGCGGGTTCAACTCTTCTGCAGCCCCGGGGACCGTCTTACAGGGCGGCAGAAGGAAATCGAGTCAGGTGCCAAGAACCTCTCCTGGGAGCCATCAATGCTTAGTGACCAGGAAGTGAGCCCTTACGTGCCCCCCACTATGGCCCTGGGGCCCTCACTCCTCTCCCCTTGGGGGCTACAAGAAACTGAGGTTTGAAACAGAACCTCAAACTGGGTATGGAGGCCCCCGCCAGCCTCTTGCTGGTTCAGATCAGCAGCAGAGTGGCAGCGCCCCACTTTGCTTCTGAGAGGAGCGGCCCTTCACGTGTTGGGGGAAGGCTGGGGGTGGGGGTGGGTGGCCTGAAGGAGGGATTCAGAAGCCAAGTGTGTTGCTGAGCCATACGCCCCCCTCCAGCTTCCCGAAAGCCAGGCCTCCTTGTCACCTGTTCTTACCTCTAGAGGCGACAGGGGCAAGGGAGGAATTCCCCAGCAGCAGCACCAGAGACAGCGGCAGAAGTGGCGATGGCAGCTGGGAACCCGCCATTCCAGGGCAGGGAGGGCGAAAGGCGGGCTCGGCACAGGTGTGTGGCACGCGCAGGCGCACGCGCCCCCTGCCTGCGGCGGCGCGTGGGGCTGGGCACAGGTGGGGCAGAGGTGGGGCCTCAGGACACAGGGCCTCTGGGGGCCCGCTACTGTCCCCAGGGGTGCCATTCCTGCCGCCCTCTCCACCTGGACCCCCTCCCCCCCCCCCCGCCTCTCCTACAAACCCCACCTGGACCATGACCCTGAAGCCGTCCAACTCTCCCTATGCCCTCAACTCTGTGGCCCCCTCCGTAGCTGCCCTAAATCCATGCTGTCCCCGCCCCGCCCCTCCTCTGTCCGGGGCACTGGGGCAGCCCCCTCACTCTCTCTCTCTGCCCGGTTCCTGCCCCAACAGGCTGGGTAGGTCTGTCTGGCTCGCTCTCTCACCAAGACTGGGGGTGAGAGGGAAAGGCAGGCTACACTTCCCCAATCGGGAAGTGGCTGGAAACTCCTAGCATTTCCTGAAGGGGGCACCCATGCATACGCCCGTAGGATTTTCTAGGGGCAGGGAACTCATGATGGCCATCCTGGACCAGGTCGCCCCGGACACTGGCTTCTGGAATGTGCTGGGGACCGCTTCCATCTGGAGCTGACTGGACTCCACTCCATTAGCCACGGATAGACACGGTGACGTATGTGAGGCCACCCTGTCGGCCCTGACCTCTGGAAAAGATTTAGGGTCCCTCTCCCGGCTGCAGAACCCAGGAGCCGACTGCATGGTTGGAAGCTTTGGGGCCCCTCCCATCCAAGATGTTCCAGAGCCTCTCAATTCCACCCCCCACCCCAACCACACCCAAGACACCCCCATGAGCACAGGTGGACCAAGACTCAGGCTGTGGAGGGCTTTATTCACTAGACCCAAAGAGCCACATTGCCCCTCTCCTGGTGTCCCCCCACCAGTCAGCCAATGTCCTAGACACCCGGCCACTGCATATACTGTGGATCGTCCCATGCTGCTGGTCCCAAGAGCGCATCCGTGGTGAGGGTGGCCCGAGTGTGATGGCCGCGCCAGGTGGCTTGAAGCCTCTTGGCTGCCACCTGCTGCTGCCTCAGCTGGCGGCGTGCGCTGAAGCCCCTCCACGCCGACTGGATGGTCGCGGCTGCCTTATTCTGGCGACGGGACTGCCGGGGGCTCCCGGGGGTTGTCAGGGTGCCAGAGCCCCATGGGACGCCTGCCTGGACTCTGGCGCCCCGGCCCATGCCGTGCACCACCCGGGTAGGCAGGGTGTGGCCACACATGTGGCACGTGCGGGGGCTGGAACCCACGAGCATCACCACACTGGGCGGGCTCCCCGCCCTGGGACTCAGGGACTGGCAGAGGGGGCAGACGTGCGGCTGGCAGGACTGGAAGCAGCGGTGGTCAGAGGTCGACCTGGTCCTGCCGCCCATCTCGGCCCACACGCCCTGGAGCAACGCTGGCGGGGTTTGGCCCCGGCGGATACAGAAGCCTCGCCATACGGCTTGGATGACGGTGGCAGCTCTGGAGAGCTGGGCCAGGTCCCGCCGCACACGGTAGCCACGCCAGGCGGCCTGGATGACGACGGCCCACTGGTGCCACGCTTTGATGGCGCGGCGTGCCAGGTAGCCACGTGTGCACGCCTGGATAACGACCAGAGCGTGGATGATTATCTTCTCCACGGCCTGCATCGATGCCATCGGCTTCCCCGGCTGCCTGGGATTCACCGCTGCCTCTCTGCCCACAGTGTCCCCCGGCACAGAAGCCCTGGGCAGCTCCCACGGGCCACCAGGGGTCACTGCGCGGTCCACGGGCCCGACAGCTCCACTGGGGACGGCAGGGTTCCGGGCTTGGCCACCAGCTCTGACGGCGTCCGCGGGGCCCTGGAGTACAGCGGGAGTCAGGAGTGCCCCAGGACTATCTGTAGGAGCCACAGCGCTCTGGAAGTCCCGAGACCCCCATGTTGGCTCCTGGGTTAAAAGGGGCCTCCGGGAACCGCCAGGTGAAGACTCATAGCCCAGAGACACCCTCTGAAACTCTGGGTGCAGCCCAGGGATGCCCATGTCGTGTGTTGCCTCAGTACGCGTGACTGGTGTTACGGCTGCTGGCGTAGCCGGGAGGTGTTCGGGACTTTGCCGTGAGGACCTGTGGGCCTGCTCTCGCACGTCACGTGAGGGCACGATCCTGGCTACGTTATCATCTAGCATTTCCGACACAAGACTACCAGGCATGGACCTATAGGATTTTCTAGAGCCAAGAAACTTGTGGCTGGTCTGAAGCGGATCCCCAGATGCTGGCTTCTCGTGTGTTCTGGGGACAGCTTCTGTCTGGAACCCACCAGATGCCGCCCCACTCACCCTGGGCGGATAAAGCTGCACATGTGAGGCCACCCTGGCGGCCACCGACCTCTGGGAAGTCCTGGGGGTCCCCATCCCAGCTACCGACCCTGGGTGCAAACTGGATGTTATAATGCTGCCATGGGCCAGCTCGGGTGACCCTGCGACTATGGTAGAAGCCCCCGCCTCGTGGGCGTGGCTCTGGGGCACGTGATCCGCGAAGGGGTTCTGAGGCACAATGAGAGCCACCGAGGGGCCCTGGGACCCATGAGCCGCTGTTGCCCATTGATGAGCCAAAGGAGCTCTGACAGACTCCACGTGCACACTGGGGACCCTGCTAGTTGTCACAAAGTGGGAATTGGGGGCCCCCCAAGTGGTTGCTGACCCCTGCTGCAGAGCTGCAGTGATGCCACCTGCCCTCCAGTGCTGGGCAATACTCAGGGACTGGGGAGGGACAGGGGCCATGCCACTGGTCAGCGACTTGGTTTCACTGGGAGCCACCTCCTCCAACAATGGCTTTTGACCATTGGGAAGGAACTGGAGGCTGTGGTTGATGTCAGTTGACGGGAGGCTATGGGACATCCACGGGGTTTCCTCGAGGACTATGGACTCCCCACTGGATTCAGATGCCTGGGACAGAGGCTTCTCCGGGTCCTCTGGCTTCATCATGACCTGGTCATCTGTGGTCTCAAATGGCATCATCCCAGGAGCGTGGCTCAACTGTGAGGCTCTTTGTAGAACCGGGGGCCTTTGGTGCACCCTCCTGGTTGTGCCACTAGCTTCCCCAGCCCGGGGATGAAGTTGAGCCAGGCCAATGGCACGGGATGCTTGGAAGGGGGCTATAGACCCTTCCCCGGCCAGGGATCCGTAGTAAGGACGGGGAGTGATCCCGATCAGCATGGACCCCTGGGGAAGGCTCTGGGCCACATTTCCGACTGTGGGGGGCAGGCCAGCTGCGCTAGCCCTGGACCCCAGAACCAGGCCCCGATTCAGTCCCCCAGCCATAGATGCTGGAACCACAATAGAGGCCACAGACTCAGGGGAGACATTTGGGGCCACCTCACTCGCCACTGAACCTGGGACAAGGCTCGGGGCAGTGAAACTAACTGCACATCTTACAGGGAGGCTCTGCCTCATCCCACCAGCCCCAGACGCTGCAGTCAGACTGGGGGCCACAGAACCTGGACACAGGGTCCTGGTCATGCCACTGGCCACGGAACCCAGAGGGAAGCTCTGGGCCACAGCACTGGCCATGGGATCTGGAGGGAGACCCTGGCCCACGCCCCTGATCACGGATCCTGGGGGAAGGCTATGGCTGATACCATAGATCACACACCCTGGGGGAAGGGTTTGAGCTACACCACTGACCACATAACCTGGTGCAAGGTGGGGAGGCACGTCACTGACCACGGGCCCCGGAGGCAGGCTTTGGCCCACACCTCTGATCACAGACCCAGGAGGAAGGCTGGGGGCCACACCACTGGCCACAGCACCTGGGGCCATAGCTGTGGCCATCGTATTGGCTACAGAACCTGGCACCAGGCCACCGTCTGTGCCCATCACAGGCTCCTGGCTGACAGCATTTGCTTGTTGGTAACCTGGTGCCACAATTGTGGACACAGAAGGATGCTGGTGGTTCAAAGGTGTTGGGAGATCGACATTGACCGGAGACATATTGGGGGCCACGCTGGCCTGGGAAAACTTGAATGGACTCCTACCCCATCTGTTGGGCACTGAAGCCTGGGAGAAACCAGGACCCGCCTCTGAGGCTTGTTCGCGAACCAAAGGGACACCTGCCACAGAGCCCGGGGATGCCGTGGGGGTCGTCCCACTGGCCACCTGAAACTGGTCTGGGCCCCCATCAGTTACCGCACTTCTCTGGCACACGCTCCCTGCGGTGCCTGGACACACAGGTCCCGGAGACACTCTTAGGAACATACCAGCAGCCAGGGTCCCCCGAGACATATTTGGGAACATGCCAGCAGCCATGGCACCTGGGGACATGCTGGTAGCCATGCCCCTGAACAGAGCCCCGAGAGATATACCGGTTCCCTGGTCTAGACAAGGGTCCTCTCCACCAGCCACAGGTACCTGGTAGAGGTTTGGGGCTGAAAGAGCAACAGCAGAATGTGCAGTCCTACTTGGGCACCTCCCCCTGACACTGAGTGGCTGATGAAATTCAAGGGACACCTCACTGAACTCAGGGGCCTGGGGGTGTGAGGCCACCCCACTAACCATTACAGGATCTTGACATGGGTCCACCCCAGGGGTCACAGATGGCTGGCTCAGACCTTGACCCGTGCTGCTGGTCCCAGATGGATATGATGCACTCGGGGGGACTTCGGTCACAACCGATGGATGACGCCGACTCGGGGCCACGGCATTCACCCTTGATGAGGGTAGATTTGAACCCACTTTAGGGGGCCGACTTGACTGACCAACTGCACAGCTAGTACCACTCATTACAGATGGTTGGAATAGGCTGAAGGGCTCCCTACTGGCCACAGGTGCCTGGGCTAGGCTGGGGGCCACCCCCCTGGTCACAGATGGCTGGGCTAGGCTGGGGGCCACCCCACCAGTCACAGGTAGCTGTGTTAGGCTGGGGACCACTCTACTGGTCACAGATGCCTGCATTAGGTTGGGGGCCATCCCACTGGTCACAGATGGCTGGGCTAGGCTGGAGGTCACCACACTGGTCACAGGTGGCTGGGCTAGGTTGGGGGCCACTCCACTGGTCACAGATGGCTGGGCTAGGCTGGGGGCCATCCCACCAGTCACAGGTAGCTGTGTTAAGCTGGGGACCACCCTACTGGCCACAGATGCCTGCATTAGGTTGGGGGCCATCCCACTGGTCACAGATGGCTGGGCTAGGCTGGGGGCCATCACACTAGTCATAGATGGCTGGGCTAGGCTGGAGGTCACCACACTGGTCACAGGTGGCTGGGCTAGGCTGGGGGCCACCCCACTGGTCAAAGATGCCTGGGCTAGGTTGGGGGCCACCATACTAGTCACAGATGACCAGGCTAGGTTGGGGGCCATGGCACTAGTCATAGATGGCTGGGCTAGGTTGGGGGACACCCCACTGGTCACAGATGGCTGGGCTAGGCTGGGGGCCACCCCACTGATCACTGATGCCTGGGCTAGATTTGGGGCCACTCCACTGGTCACGGATGGCTGGGCTAGTCTGGGGACCACCCTACCAGTCATAGATGGCTGGGCTAGGTTGGGGGCCATGGCACCAGTCACAGATGGTTGGGCTAGATTGGGAGCCACCCCACTAGTCATAGATGGCCGGGCTATGCTGGGGGCCACCACACCAGTCACAGATGGCCGGGCTAGGTTGGGGGCCACCCCACCAGTCACGGATGGCTGGGCTAGGCTGGGGGCCACCACACCAGTCACAGATGGCCGGGCTAGGTTGGGGGCCACCCCACTGGTCACAGGTGGCTGGGCTAGGCTGAGGGCCACCCCACCAGTCACGGATGGCTGGGCTAGGCTGGGGGCCACCACACCAGTCACAGATGGCCGGGCTAGGTTGGGGGCCACCCCACTGGTCACAGGTGGCTGAGCTAGGCTGAGGGCCACCCCACCAGTCACGGATGGCTGGGCTAGGCTGGGGGCCACCACACCGGTCATGGATGCCTGGGCTAGGTTGGGGGCGACCACACTAGTCAAAGATGGCCAGGCTAGGTTGGGGGCCACCACACTAGTCACAGATGACTGGGCCAGGCTGGGGGCCACGACACTGATCACTGATGCCTGGGCTAAGTTGGGAGCTGTCCCACTAGTCACAGATAGCTGGGCTAGTATGGGGGCCACCCTACCAGTCATAGATGGCTGGGCTAGTTTGGGGGCCATGGCACCAGTCACAGATGGTTGGGCTAGGTTGAGGGCCACCCCACTAGTAATAGATGGCTGGGCTAGGCTGGGGGCCATGATACCGGTCACAGATGCCTGGGCTAAGTTGGGAGCTGACCCACCAGTCACAGATGGCTGGGCTAGGTTGGGGGCCACTCCACTGGTCACAGATGGCTGGGCTAGGCTGGAGGCCACCCTACCAGTCACAGATGCCTCGGATAGGCTGGGGGCCACTCCACCGGTCATAGATGGCTGGGCTAGGCTGGGGGCCACCCTACCGGTTATAGATGGCTGGGCTAAGTTGGGGGCCACTCCACCGGTCACAGACAGCTGAGCTAGGCTGGGGGCCACGCTACTGGTCACAGACGCCTGGGCTAAATTGGGAGCCACCCCACTGGTCCCAGATGGCTGGGCTAGGCTGGGGGCCACCTTACCGGTCACAGATGCCTGGTCTATGTTGGGGGCCACCCCACCTGTCACAGATGGCTGGACTAGATTGGGAGTCACCCTACTGGCCACAGATGCCTGGTCCATGTTGGGGGCCACCCCACCTGTCACAGATGGCTGGGCTAGGCTGGGGGTGACCTTAGTAGTCATAGATGATTCAGATAGGCTGGGGGTGACCCTACTGACTATAAGTGGCTGTTGCGGATTTGGAGCCATGGTATCTGCTACTGATGGCAGGGAGAGGCTTGAGGTTAATCTACTGGCCACAGAGGGCTGCTGATACACGGTAGGGGCCACGTCACCCAAAGACACACTTCTGGTCAGTCCTGTTCTATAGGATTTCTGGGACAAGCTCTTCTTCAGATCCATGGAGCTTTGGCCTGAAGACACGTCCCTCTCATCCGGATCATCTGAGCCCCAGTGGACACTCAAGGTCACATGACCGGACACTGAGCTGTGATACAGAATGGGCATCGGCTCTGAACTCGCAGAGGGAGGGTGGTGGAGGTTTGGAGTCGTGTGTGGCCAGCTCACCTCCCTAGTTTCTTCCCTGTCTCCAGGCCCCTGAGGCCCCCCCTCGGCCTCTCCAGAGAGGAGGGCATCTCCCCGGATGTCCCTATCCAAGCTGGCCTCCAAGGACTCCTCCTCCACCAGGTCGATAGCAGTCAGACTGGCCACAGACATGGTGGAAAGGCTGAGTGAACTACAGCTGGGCAATGAGCTCTGGGAATTACTCACATTCGGGCCACAGTCTGTGGAGTCTGGGGACAGGCTTCCGGACAGGTCATTGTCCAGACCCTGTGGCAAACTGACCACCAGTTCATTGAGTATACGGCCGGTCACTTGCTCCCGTGGGCAGTGCCCACTGGAAATGGTACCCTCGGTCCGCTTCCTCTCCTGCCGAGGGATGGCTGTACCGGGCAGGGGGTGTGCCAACATACTGCCTGGGGACGCTTGGAACACACTGGGATCTACCTGAGTCTTGAGTGCCCAGCGATGACCGGGAGCCGCGGAGCCAGGCAAGAGACTTAGGCTCATGTCACAGGCCTTGGGAGTCTGTGGTTGGGCTAGGGTTGCTTTGCTCACAGCGGCAGCCCTCCGTGGACCTGAGGTCGCCTTGCCGATTCTCTCCCTAGGGTCCGGGGAGGCCCGTTTGTGATTTGAGGACTGAGTTTTCTGCACGGCGTCCTCACGGACCACAGATGGCTGTCGTGGAACTTTAGTAGCCGATGACCGGTATACGACGGGGGGCACCTTGTTGACCCCGGAGGGCCGACACCAACAAACGGATCCCCCATAGGCAGCGACACACCGGTGGGAGTGGGAGGCCTTCCCGCCACCCACAGTGCAGGGAGGCATAGCCGGGGCCACCCTGCCCTCCCTCGACGAGGCCCACGGATGTGGGGCCACCCTGCTGACATGTGGCTTATGGGAGCTCTGGGCTGTGCCACCGGCCACTGACGGCTGGCTGGTGCTTGGGCCCACACCGTTGGCAATGAGCGGCTGCCACAGACTGGGGGGCAGCAGCAGGAGGGGTGGCCTGGGCAAATCGGGGCCTGTGTCGCTCTCCACGGGGTTGAGATCCGATGCCAATTCACCGGCCGCTGGGGGGAGGCACACATTTTCCTCACTGACCTCAGGAGTCAGATACAGGTTTGAGGAGGAGTCCCTGCTGGGCCCCATCTCCCGTGATGGAGTGGGGTCCAGGGCAGCAATTAGGGGGTACTGATGAACAGTGGTGATCACTCTACTAGTTAGGGAGGCACCCATGGAGACCACCGACGAGCAGGGTGACCCCCCGAGCATGGCCCCATCCCCCATCTCTGCTAAGAACCCGGCAGGCCTGCCTGTGAAGAAGCCCTCCCAGGCCCCATCCTGGGGAACCCTGACCTTGCTGGGTTGTGGTCTCACGGAGCCTAGGGTGGGCCCCCACGCAGCTGATGGGCTCCCCACCTCCACTGGGGTCGGCATCACAGTCATCCTGCTTCCTGCTGCTTGCGAGGTGGCCTTGGGGAGGACAACTCCGGTCCTCAGGGCTGCCTGAGACAAAGACTGGCTCAGGACCGCGCCTAGCTCCCCCTGACACAGGGCCTGGCTCAGGGCTGCCCACTCCTCCTCCGTCAGCGCCTTGCTGAGCATGCCCGCCAGCTTGCCCTGCTTGGCCTTAGCGAGTTTTGCCCGGAGCTCGGTGGGGGTCAGGGTGCGGGACAGGGCAATGCCCAGCTCACCCCAGGACAGCACTTTCATCAGCGCTGTGCCCAGCATGCCCTGGGGCAGGGCCTTGGTCATCGTGGCACCCAGGACTTTCTTTGTCAGGGCCTGGTTCAGGGCTGCCCTCACTTGCCCCTGGGAGAGGGCTTTCGCCAGCAGGGCACGGAGGTCCTCCTGGGAGCCCAGCTCGGCGGCCAGCTCGGCACACAGGGAGGCGAGCTGGGAGGCTGCCAGCTCTTCCTGGCAGGGTGTGGCTGGGCCGGCCATCGACGGCTGGGCCCGGGTAGCTCCACTGTCACCCCAGGATTCAATGTTGCACGTGGGGTGTCTGGCAGATGCCAACAGGGGCATCAGCATGCTCTGGGTCTCAGAGGACCCCTGGCATGGGCCCCGGGTGGCTTTGCCCTGTGCATGGCTGTGGGGCTGCATCTGGGTCAGTCTGTCCTCTGGCTTGGCTCGGGGCAGAGTGCCAAGGGCACCAACGTGATGACAAGGCTGGGAGGAGGCCTTGAACCCAGCCAAGAGCGGCTGCGACTGGGTCTTGCTGCTGAGCTCAGCAGGTTGGTGGGTTGCATAGACGCACTTGGCTGCTTCTGTGACCAGCTGGGCCTGGGAGTGTACCTTGGTCAGCCCGGTAGGCAGATGTGCTTGAGATTGGACCTTTACTGCTCCTGTGGCCAGATGTGCTTGGGACTGTGCTTTGGTCAGACATGTGCCCAGATGTGCAAAGGATGGGGTCTTGGTCAGCTTGGCAGATGGACGTGCCTGGGACAGGGCCTTGGACGGACATGGGCCCAGATGTGACTGAGCCTCAGCTGTGGTCAGCTCAGCAGGTGGATGTCCCTGGGACAGGGCCTTGGTCAGCTTGGAGGATGGATGTGCCTGGGGTAGGGTCTTGGACAGACATGTGCCCAGATGTGCCTGGGGCAGAGTCGCGGTCAATTCAGCAAGCAGCTGTCCCTGGGACGAGGCTGTGGTTGAACATGTGGCCAGCCGTTCCTGGGGCAGAGCTTTGGCCAGACATGTTCCCGCGGCCTTGGCCGGACATGGGGCCGGCTCGCCCCGGGGTAGGACCACAGCTGTTTCTACAGGCACATACACTTGGGATTGAACCTTCATGACATCGGTCCTCAGGTGTGTCTGTAATGAGGACTTGTTCCTGTCCTCAGTCACTTTGGCCCATGGCGAAGCCCTGGGCGTTTCAACGGCCAAACTGGTGTTGGATACTGTTTCCGTTTTCACCTGTTTCTGGGAGAAGGTCTTGATTTTTTCAGCTTCTAAAGGAGGCCTGGCTGGAGCCTTAGGAGTCCCAGCCCCCAGATGTGGCGGGGGAAAGTATTTGACCTTTCCCTCAGGCAAGGAGGAGCGGGATGAGATCTTGACCATCCCTGTTGTCTGCTTTGCATCCACCACAGCCTTGGCCTTTGGTCCGTTCAGATACGTGTGGCATGAGGTGTTGGGAACTCCGGCTGCCGCTGCTGCTGGAGGTGAAGACTTCAGATTTCCAGCTGTTGGAGGTGGCAGGCACAGGGTCCTGATGATGGCAGCCACCGAGCGGAATTGGGCTGGGGTTTTGGTGACCATGGCCGCCAGACGGGTCTGGGGAGGTGTCTTGGCCATCGCCGGCACTGGGCATGTCTGGGGCGGAGTCTTGGTCATCGCGGCCACAGGGCGTGTCTGGGTTGGGGGCTTGATCATTGAGGCTAACAGGCATATCTGTGGTGAGATCTTGGCCATCATGGCTGCCGGTCGTGTCTGGGGTGAAGGGTTGGTTATGGAGGCTGTTGCTCGCATCTGGGTTGGGGTCTTGGATGCGGGGGCTGCTGGGGATGGCTGGGGTGGGGTTTTGTTCACCATGGCTGCCAAGCATGACTGTAATGGGGTCTTAGTCACTGTGGCTGGCTGGGATGTCTGGGGTGAAGTCTTAGCCACTGCAGCCACCGGGCATGTCTGGGGTGAGGCCTTGGCCACCGGGCCTACCTGGTACATCTGGGGTGGGGTCTTGGTTATTGTTGCCGTGGGCGTCGAGGATGGCTGGGGTGGGGTCTTGTTCATCATGGCTGCCAGGCAAGACTGGAGTGGGGTCTTGGTCATCCGGGCCGCTGGGTACATCTGGGGTGGGGCCTTGGCTACTGTTCCCGTGGGCACTACACACTGCTGGGGTGGGGTCTTGGTTATCACAGCTGCTGGGCCTGTCTGGGGTGGGGCTCTGAAGACCTCTGCTTCCATGTGGTCCTGGGTCTGGGTCTTGAGTGATCCGTGAACTGCCGGGGCACACCTGACAGGTGGTGGTGGCCCGGGGGCTCCTGACTTGTTGGCTCTGGCAGTTACTTGCTTGGTCTTCACTGTGTCCCCTTCTACATGGACAAGGCAGGAATTTCTGACGGTTCTTGTCAGCAGGCGTGGGCGGCACTTTGCATCTAGATTCACTGGGCATGGAAGCCTGATGGCAACGGTCTGGTGTGGTAGGAAGGTGACGCTGGGGCCTCCAATGGTACAAGGGACCCGTATGCCAGGCTGTGGAGAACTCTGGGTCTGCAGGAGGACCAGCTGGTGGGTGCAGGCAGCCAGGCTGTCGGAGGAAGGGAACTGGGTCTCTTTGCTCACCATGATGGGCTGAGCCAGAGGGGACTTGCTCTCTCCTGGATGCTGGAACCGCACCTGCTGGGGGGGGTGGTAAGGGATGTCCCCCTCCTCCACTCTCACTTTTTTCTCCACCGACTTGCCAGACCGGAGGAGACGCTTGGTGTTGAAGTGTCGCCAGGCCTCCTGGATGGCCTTTGCTGCCATCATCTGGGAGATCAGCTTTTGCCGGAGCCGGTAGCCTCTCCAGTTGGCTTGGATGAGGGTGGCTGCACGGGACAGCATCATGTCCATCTCATCTACCAGGATGTTCTTGAAGGCCTGGCTCTCAACCACAGCCCGGAGGCGTGGGATGTGACGAGTCACCTTCTTGTCCTTGTCCAGATCTTGCGGAAGGCTCTCCTTGGAACCAAGTGGCTCATGCTGAGGTTTTGGACGCAGTGTCCGTGCTTTGTCTTGGAGATTGGGGTCGGACTGGGGCTGGTACAAGCTCTGCCCATTGGGTGATAACTGGAGCTGTGTTGCTTGCTGCATTGTCTTTCTTCTTGAGCAGGTCAGCTCTGCCTGTGAAGGGTGGCAAGGAGGTAGGTGGTCAGGGAGTGGGGTCATGCAGGCAAGAGGTCTCCTTGCTGGAGCGAGCACTCCAGGACCTACATCTTCCTGTTCTTGGCACCTCACAATCTTCCTCCTCTCCTTTGCAAGCCCTCTTTCTCCTGGCCACCTACCGCGGTGGCCTTTGGTACCTATGTCTCCCTCATCATCCCGTGGCCACTTCAATGCTGGCACAGTGCACCCGCTCAGTTAAATGTCCAGCCACCTTCTTGCTTTTTGAACTTCCTTTATATCTGGAACATAGTGTGAATATAGCACTGATCACACTATTTTGGAAAATTTCTGGGGTGTGTGTGTGTTATTTTTTGCCTCTCCCCATTTACTATGAATTCCTAGAAGGCTAGAACCAAGTCTGAGTCATTTCTGAGTCCCCATCTCGGTCACAGGGCCTGGTTTCAGGCTGCGAGCAGGTGAGTGTTGGGTGGGTGGCTACATTAATAAATGAGTGGTTGAGTGGATTGGAAGTTGGGCAGATAGGTGGACGAATGACTCGATACGGAAGGGATAAATCTGGACAAATGAATGGTGAGTGGGTTGGAAAGATGGATAAAGGGTTGTGTGGAAGAATAAATCGGTAAATGAAATTGATGAATGAATTGATCAACAGATCAACAAATAAGGAAATGGATACATGGATGGATGGATGGATGGATGGATGGATGGATGGATAAACGGATGGATGGATGGATAAACGGATGGATGGATGGATGGATGGATGGATGGATGGATGGGGAGAGAGAAGGAGGGAGGAATGGACAGATGGGTAGACGAATGAGTAGTGGATGGATGAAATCTGAGTAGATAAATGGGTGTATGAATGAAGAGAACTGAAGGAATTGAAGAGATCAATGAACAGGAGGTAGACTGATGGCTGGATGGATCAGAGAATAGATGCTGGATGACTGGTAGATGATGGGTAGATCAACGACAGATGGAAGGATGAGTAGAAGGACGAGCGGATGACTGCGGTTTCCAGAAGTACCTTGGTTCAGAGGGAGGTGGGATATTGCCAAGCAGCCCTGATGCGTGACCTGGTACGTAATACACTTGTCTGGCAGAAGCCCCCCCACATCCCTGCCATCTGGTGGGAGCAGCCAGATTTCTTTTCCCAGCCATCTGCATACCTTGAAGGGCCATAGAGTTGGAGAAGGAGCAGGAGGAGAAGGTGCAATCTCAGAAGCCAACTTGTAAGAGGAAGCAGCCTTCATTCAGTCCTTCATCTCATGCAACGTGCAGCAACACTGCCCTGGGCTGGCTCTGACCTCAAGACCAACATAAGAAGAAATGTTAAAAAGCAGACAGACAAAATCCCCAAACCCTAGCATCTCAAAACAAAAATCAAAGACTTTTAATTCCACAAAGATGAATGTACAAGAGAAGTTCATTCTAGTGTTATTCGGGGTTTTTTAATGTTTGTTTATTGTGAGAGACAGAGAGAGAAAGAGTGCGTGCGAGCAGGGGAGGGGCAGAGGGGGACAGAGAGAATCCCAAGCAGGCTCCAAGTGTGACGCAGGGCTCAACCTAATGACTGTGAGATCGTGACCTGAGCTGAAATCAAGAGTTGGACACTTAACTGACTGAGCCACCCAGGAGCCCCTAATGTTATTTTGTACATATAAACAAAACAGCTAGAGATAGCCAAAAAGGTGATTCCTAGGGGGTCAGCTACAAGTGCATAAAGAAGGATGTTCAAGGATGTTCATCACTGTATTGTTGAAGAAGAGTAAAAACTGAAAACCACCCGAATGCTTATCAACAGGAGGCGGCTTAAATTACACAGAACAAGGGGGCCTGGGTGGCTCAGGTAATTAAGCATCTGACTTCGGCTCAGGTCATGATCTTGCAGTTTGTGGGTGTGAGCCCCATGTCTGTGCTGACAGCTCGGAGCCTGGAGCCCGCTTCGGATTCTGTGTCTCCCTCTCTCTCTGCCCCTCTCCTGCTCGCTCGCTTTCTCTCAAAAATAAATAAACATTAAAAAAATTGTTTTAATGTACTCAGAACATTCATACAGCGGTATGCAATCCGGCCATCAGAAAGGTGTCCAGATCCACAAAAAGGGCTCAAATTTAAAAGATGGACACAGCATGACCACTTGAGGAAACTGTCGGTATCTTGAAGGCGATTTATCAATTCCACCCTGACATTTACACTCAAGGGGTCAACGTGTTCATTACACTCAGCCCAAACCAGAAACCATCCAAATGCCCATCAACAGAAGACTTAAATTCAACCATATCAGTAATTGATATAATAGACCAAACACTTTAAGACAGAGATGATCGAAATAGATTTGTTTTCAAAGACCCACGCGCTGCCTCCTTTCACAATGAATGTTGTAGCGTCACCTGTGTAATGGCTTGAATGTCCTGCCCCAGCCCCGTGTTCACCCCAGCCCCAGGACAGGCTGGGTCCATTCAGGACAAGCATCAGTGTGAACTCACTCATAACGGCAAATGGGCCCGAGGCTGGTTCTCCTGGAGGTGGGCACAGTCATTGTCCCCATTTCACAGAGGAGAAACCTGAGGCCCAGAGAAGCCAATATACCATATTTCTTATTTCTTTGTTATTTCTGATTTGCCTCCCCGCCAATAAACTATGAGCTGCCCATGGGTAGGGATGTCTGCCTATTTTCTTTGCTGTTGAACCCCCAGTGTCTAGAATAGTACATACAATAGGTGCTCAATAGATGTTTATGGATAGATGCATGGATGGATGGATGGACGGATGGATGGATGGATGGATGGATAGATGGATGGATGCAGCCCAAGCTTCAGAACTTGGAGAGAGCTTCAGGATCTGAAACGGCCTATCCCGGAGTCTGGGGTTTCATCGGCCACATGGTTCAGCCCTTTCACTGAGCTCAATCAAAATGAGTGAACAGACAATGGAGTGAGAGGGGACAGGAAAAAGGAAAGGGGCCCCCAGACATGTAAGCTGAGCTGGCTTGGAAATTTTGAGTAAACCCCTCTGAGCCTCAGTTTCCCTGTCATGCAAGCTAAGACCACTTTCCCGGCCTCCCAAGAAACATGATAGGCTCTCCAGGCTGGGACCCCAGGCAGACAAACCCACCGTCAGGTTTTTGGGGGCGCCAAGCGCCCCTGGTCTAAGGGACTGAAAAGCTGACCCACTTCTTGGAGTGGCCTGGAGAGTCCAAGGGGACTCTGAGGTTGCTGGAGGCCAGGGGAGAACAGCCCAGTCTCCGTGTACCCCGCCCCCCAAACCCTCCACCAGCCCCACTCACCTGCCCCTGAAGCTGAACCGACCGGCCCGAATGGCCAGCCTTGGGGCCCTGGTGGCACAATGGCTTTGTGACTCACAGCCAAGTTCCAGCCAATCCCCACCAGCTCCTCCTGGGGAAAGGGGGTTCTAGAAGGCAGACCCAGTGTGGGGGCAGTACCTAGATCAGGGCTGAGGGTTATGGTGGTTGCTACATATTTCCTGCCCGTCCTGAACAGAAAATTAGGGCCCTGAGCACAGAGGGGGGCCCGAATTCTTCCCCTACACGTGTCTCAAGGCAGACTCAGTCTCACATACCTTGGGCATTTGTTGAGCACCTAAGTTTGTAGTGGGACCTCATCTGGGTCTGGGGACACAAACAACTCAAATAACTTGGGGGTGTGAAACTGCTAGGAAGGAATCAAAGAGGGGGTGGATGGGCTGAGTCCCAGAGGAGAAGGGGTTAGTCACAGGAGAGGTGGGGGAAGGGCATCCCAGGTGGAGAACACAGCTTGGGCAAAGGCCCTGAGGCGGAAGAAGTTAGGCATGGTTAGGGAACGTGGCGGCTGATGTGGTTGGAGGCCAGGGAGAAGAGGGCCGGAGGTGGAGGACAACTGAATAGGGAGGAGTCAGAGAGGAGTACGGAGTTTGGGTTTTATCAAGAAGGTTCTGGGGAGCCATAAGAGGGGTCCAGAGCAAAGAAGACACTGCTGTTGTAAAAGGCCAGGGATTGTCTGTGTCTGGCTCTGAGGATAGAGGCTCCTTAGAGTGAAGCTAGGCCCAAGGTCCCTTGGGGTCCCCATACGGGCCTGGCAAAACTGGGTATTGACTCTGAGCCACAGTCCTGAAGGGGAAAGTGAGGCCACCGTCCCCATTCACCTCCTGGGGCTGGGCTGATGCCCGGTGTGAATCACACTGCTGGCCGGGGCTGGGGCTGACACACACCTTGGCCTCGGCTCAGCAGGGTCCTGCCAAAGCCACACAGCCCGGCCCAGCAGCCTCTGCCTCGCTTCCCTGGGGGTTGCTGGGGAACAGCTTCCAAGGCCAGCTGGGTAGCTGAGGGAAGAAGTGTTATCAGGCTCCTAGCTGTGCAAAGGCCCTGAGGCCAGAAAAGAAGTAGTTTGGGTGGGTGGGGAGGGTGCCTGGAGAGACACTGACCTCTCCAGGGCCAGATGCACTCAAGGACTTTTTTTTCCAGAAAGGTTTCAAGTATGGGGTCAGATCTGTGGTTTCCAACAAAGCCCCCGTGTCACATGCTGGTGAAAACATAGGGCCTCCACTTAGACCCAAGGCTCCTGGGAGCCAGGCAAGAGTCTAGGGTTCTAGCCCCTGCTCTGCCATCTAGCAGGGGCGGGATACAGTAAGATATACTTGGCCTTCGTCCCTGGTCCCTGGCACTCTTCTCCTGAAACTCTCGGAATCTCTGAGGGCGATAAGTGTCTTTTGTAAACTAAAAGATGAGTGATGGCTGGGGACTAACAGCTTCAGGATGGGGGCTGGTCCCCAGAAAGGCCAAGGCATTAGAGGGTTGGAACTTTCAGCCCCACCTGCCAGACCTCCTGGGAGGGAGGAGGGGCTGGAGATTGAACTAATCACCAAAGGTCAATGATCTAACCATCATGCCTACAGAAAAAGACCACTGGGGTTCAGAGAGCTTTTTAGTTGGTGACCACGGGGAGGTACCGGGAGGGCGGAACACACAGAGGGCGTGGAAACTCCACCCCCTTCCCCTTGTGCATGGAAACTCCACCCCCCTTCCCCTTGTATCTTGCCCTGTATATCTCCACCTGGCTCTTCCCGAGTTGTATCCTTTAAAATAGTACAGCAATAGTAAATAAAGCACTTTCCTAGGCTCTTTGAGCTGTTCTGGCAAGTTATAAAAACTGGGGTGGGGGTCATGGAAACCCTTGGTTTCTAGCTGGTTGTTCAGATGTCCCAGGTGACAACTTGGGGCTTGCACCTGGCATCTTTTTTTTTTTTTTTTTTTTTTTTTATGGTTATTCATTTTTGAGAGACAGGGCATGAGCAGGGGAGGGGCGAGGAGGGAGGGAGACACAGGATCCGAAGCAGGCTCCAGGCTCTGAGCTGTCAGCACAGAGCCCGATGCGGGGCTTGAACCCACAAACCGTGAGATCCAGACCCGAGCCGGAGTGACTAAGCCACCCAGGTGCCCCGTAACTGGCATCTTAAACGGGGATGGTCTTGTGGGACTAGGCCCTTCACCTGTGGAGTCTGTGCTAACTCCAGGTAGTGTCAGAACCGAATTGCAGGGCACCTGGTGTCTAGAAAACCGAATTGGTTGGTGTGGGGAAAACCCCCCAACACATTTGACGTCAGAAGGATTAGGAATAAAACAGTTCAGGGGGTGTCGGGCACATCTCCCAACCTCCTGGGCCTCCCCTTCTCTGTAGATTGGGGGCTGCACGGGGAACACTTGAGTATCATTATTATTCTTCCCCCAAAGCGATATGGGAGATGTTACCTGGGCATGAACGTACCCATTTCACAGCACAGAAGGTAGAGGGGAGAAGGGGAGAGGACTTGGTTGAGGTCACGCAGTGGCAAATTGGCAAGTGAGGACTCCGTCTCCTGAAGAGTGAAGCTCTGCCCCTAAAACGTGGCTCTTGGCCCCCTCTGTATCAAAGACACCCCCAACTCAGCTTCAGCCTCTTTCTCGCTCCTGGGCCCCCTCCTGAAACGTCTGCCTGAAGGTAGGTGGTGCTCAAGAGGAGGTCACATGGTTAAAAACCAACCCCCAAAGCAGCTCCCGAAGCCTTGAAAAGTGGGCGGCCGGGGTGATCAGAAGGAAGAGTCCCACCCTTTCAATGGCAGAGGGACTGTGGGCATGTGCCGTTCCTTCTTTGCACCTGTTTCCCCATTTATAAAACAGGGACAATTCATCTGCCTTCCTTAGCAGGGCTGGGTATACAGCTGGCGCTCAACACATGACCACCAGCTTGACTTGCCCTGTGCCTAGGTCCCTCCAGGCCCCAAGTGAAGCAGAAGCCCCGAACCCAGGGTCTTTTGCCCACACAACAGCAAGGGCCAGAGCAGGCAGGGGAAGAAGGCGGCCTGGCAGTCGAGGCTCTGGAGGTGAGGTCCGCATGTCCCTTGCAGTCTCCCGAAAATTTCAGGCTGTATGACCTCAAGTTACTCAATCTCTCTTAACAGTAGTTTCCTCAAAATGGGAGAGTAGGATGTTGGGAAGGGAGAGGTCTTCAGGGAGTACTTGGAAAATCCTGACTCCAAGTCAATGCCCTTAAAGGACGATGGCACAGAATGTAGCTCTAACTCCAGTCCTGGAGGCAGACTGCCCGTCAGACCCCACCTGGGCCACTCTTCTTCTGGTCCTGAGATAGCATCCCCATCCACGGGACAACGGTAAGAGGTTACACTGAGCACCACCTGTAGCCAAGCACCACTCTGTGAACAAAGTGTTCATCCTCCAACTTTGTGGGACAATGTTACAACTGTTCTGCCCATTTTACAGACACGGTTAACAGAGGCCCAGAGGTTCAAGTTTCGGCCTTTTCCTGCCTGCCAGTACTGGGCCGTCCTCTTTCCATCTTGGTGTCTCTTCCCCAAAGGAGACAACCGTGGGCCCATTAGTTCCAAAAGCTTGTTGGAGGTCCCAATGTCCCCCACCTAACCTGGACATGAGTCGGCCCCGAGCCTAGGCGCGCCTAGATGGCGCTCGCTGCGCGCCAGATGTGCAAGGCCCCTCCCGGACGCCGGCTCTCCTCCGAAGTAGGGGCGGAGGGAGGAGGGGAAGGAGGCAAGGAGGGGGAAGGGGAGCGTGCGGGCCAGGCCCAGCCCAGCCCGACAGGCCCCGGCGGGGGAAGAAGGAGGCAGAGAGCCGAGCTGGCGTAACGAGACTTTACTGAAAACAGAAAACCGGGCGAACCAAGGATTACAAACCGGAATGTGGACTCGTAGCAAAACAAAACAACAGAACAAAAAGGGCGGGAGGAGGGGTGTCGGAAAGACGGAAGGGGGGGGGAGCAAGAGCGAGGAAAGGGAAGGGAGTTTTTTTTTTTTTCTTCTTCCCATTTCTTTAAAAAACCAACACAAGAAAAAACACACACACACAACCAACGTTTGTTCCCGAGTAGAAACATAAATAGGGCAGAATCGAACACTCTGTTCTTCTCTCTTCCAAAGGCAAAAAAAAAAAAAAAAAAAAAGTAAAAGGAAAGGCAGGGCTTGAGGCTGCGCCCCCTCGGAGCCCCCTTCGGCAGCGGTGTGTACAACGGGGCGGCCGGGGCGCGCGGGTTTGTGCAACACTGGGTGGCCGCGCTCGGGGAACAGAGGCAGCGCGAGGGCGGGGGGGGTCATGCGCTTGCCCCCCGGGAGTAGGGGGTCCAGCTTGTCGAGTCTGAGGCGCCCTCTCCGAGTCCTGGGCACCCTCGGGGGGTCCTCAGGGACCGCGCCCTCTCGGAATCCTGGCACCCTCGGGGTGGGGGGGTGTCCCCGGGGCCGCGCCCTCTCCGAGTCCGGGGCGCCCACGCCCCCCCCCCCCCCGCAAGCCCGCCTCCCGGGGAGGGGGGCCGCGCATGCGCCCCGCGCGCGGGCTCAGTACGCGGACACCTGGTGCTGGGGCAGCAGCTGGCAGCCGCTGTTGACGTGGCTGAGGACCTTCTGCTTGAGCTGCGCCACCTGCTCGCGCAGCAGGCTCGCCGTGGACGCCAGCTCCGTGTTCTGGCTCTTGAGCGTCTTGACTTTCTCCTCGAGGCGCGAGATGCGCTCCAGCTTGCGCTTGCGGCACTTAGAGGCAGCGATGCGGTTGCGCAGCCGCTTGCGCTCCGCCTTAATGCGCTCCTGCGTGTCCATGTCGATGGGCGACAACGGCGGGCTCTCGCCGAAGCTTGGCACGTCGGGCACCGTCTGCGGCTCATCCTTGAGCGCCGTCAGGCGGGGCGGCCCCAGCGCGCCTGGGGGCGGCGGCGGAGGGAAGGGCACAGGCTCGGCGGCGAAGGCGACTGTCGCAGCACCCCCTGAACCTCCGGTGCCGCCCGCATAGCTGCTCAGGTTCGCGTAGACGGGCGCCTCGGGCGTGGCTGCCGCCGGGGCCAGTTCGCCAGGAGGCGCGGCGCCCGCAGCCGTGCCCGAGGGTCCTCCCGCGGCCGCGGCAGCGGAGGCCGCGCCCGCGCCCAGCTGGTTCTGCTTGTGCAAGTCCTCCAGGGCCTTGACGAAGCCCTCAGCAAACTCCTGCTCCTCGCTGGCCGCCACCTTGGGGTAGAGGAACTGAGTGCTCGTCGGTGTGGTGGTGACCAGCCCGTTGGACTGGATGATTAGGCGCTCGAGCTCCGGCGAGGCGAGCTTGAGCAGCCCCAGGTCGGGCGAGGCAAGCAGGCCGTCGGGGGGCGCCGCGCCTGGGGCGCCGTCGGTGCGCAGGGGGGCCGGGGGCGGCGCGGCGGCAGGCTTGAGCGCCGCCGCCACCTGCTCGCTCAGGCTCAGCGTCAGCGCGTCTTTCTTCATCATGCTGCCAGTCGCCGCCGTCGGGGGCGCCCCGGGGAACAGGCGACCCGGGGACGCGAAGCTACCACCGCCACCACTGCTACTGACGCCGCCGCCCAGGCCGCTCAGCGCCTCATCGCCGTAGAAGGGTGTTTCCATCCTCCGCCTCCCCCGCCGCGCCGGCCCGGGGGGGGGGGGGAGTGGCCGCGGCCGCCCGGGGGGCCTGCGCCCCCCCGTCCGCTCGGCCCTACGCCCGCCCCGGCCGAGGCCGCTGCGCCCGGCCCTCCGCTGGCGGCGGCTCCTACGCCGCGCACTTCGCGCGCCCTCTTATAGCCTCGGCCCAGCGCGATGAGCTCACTGCCCCCGCTCGCCAT
Organism: Panthera pardus; assembly: GCF_024362965.1. Taxonomy (NCBI): domain Eukaryota; kingdom Metazoa; phylum Chordata; class Mammalia; order Carnivora; family Felidae; genus Panthera; species Panthera pardus. Next base: position 13,721,057 of record NW_026527013.1, read on the forward strand.
TGGGCGTGGGTGACGTCGCTCATTTGCATGGTGGGGTGGGGCCAAGTCATTGACGCCCCCCTAGCTGCCGTTGCCCCGGTGACGCGCGGTAAACCGCACAACAGCGCGCTGCCTTGTGGGTTGACGTCATGGGGGCGGACCCCGAGCCCGGACCCGGTTACCCCGCCCCGGGAGCACAGTGTACAACCAATGCCCCCAGCGCTGCCTCCCGCCAAGGCACGTCCCGGGTGGCGTGATGAGCCCGGCCACCAGCCGCCTGCCCGCCCCAAGGCCCCGCCCCGCATCCGCGCGTGGGGCCCCGGCGGGGAGGGGGAGGGGGCGGGGGCGGGAGCGGGGGCGGTGCCGGCCTCCGGGGACCGGTGGGGGATGGGGCCCGGATGATAAATAACTCCCTGGCGCCCTCCGCTCCACTACGCCTACAAGTGCCTGCCTTACCGCTCCACTCTTCTGGCTCTGTACGGGCTGGGGGCAGAGGGCCTTAGGGAACTGTTCCCGGTGGCTTCCTGGGCATGTTGGCCAGATCTGCCAGTTTCACCCCCACCCCAAATCTCCAGTGATGTGTTTGCCCCAGAAAGACGAGGGAAGGGAGAGGAGAACTGTTGGAAGCTGCTGAAAGCGCTTTGATCCTGATACTTTTCACTGAGGAGTCTAAAAGTACGGAGTCCAACTTCCTGACTTTACAGACTGAGAAACTGGGGCTTACTAAATTGTGACCAGGCCTGACCTCTTATTCACCTGGTAGAACCCGGGCCTCCTGGGCCTCCTGCTCCTGGGCAGCCGCCTACAATTTTACCCTGCATCTGCCAGGGCCTGCTGTGGGTCCCGAGGTGAGGGTGATGGACTATAGCCCCTCCTCCCTCGCCCCGTTTCCTCAGCGGCTCTCCCTTCCGGAATGTTAAGGCAGGGAGCCCATCTGGTCATTGTTACCTGTTATTACTATTTTGTTATTGTCAGTGCTCAACGGGCCTCCTGAAAGACTGGCTGGGGATGGGATATGAGGGTGTGGGGAGAGGGCAACCTCTCCAACACTCCCTAGGGATTGTTGGGACATCTAGGTCTGGCTGACAGCTCCTGCACACAACCCCTCAGGTAGACTGTGAAGGCTCCAAGGACCCTTCTTCCACGGACTCCCTCTGACCTTACACTTTCACCTTCTCTGAGCCTTGGCCTCTCAGCTCCTCTTCACTGCCTCAGGGCCTTTGCATGTACTATGCCCTTTGCCCCTGCTCCCTTCCCCACTGCAAATCCTAATGTCCTCAGAGAGGCCACTCCCACTCACTGTATTTCCATTATATCCTTGGAAGCATTCAGAATGACTGGATGGACCATAAATTTCCGGAGGGCAAGGACCTTTATCTATCCCGAACCTGCTGGTCACCAACATCCAATACAGCACCTGGCTCAGTGTTGAAGGAGAATGCTGCCTGGCCTAGTTGCTGTGGCAGTCTCTGGCCTCAGTTTGTCTGACTCACCTGTGGGCATGAACATTCCCAGTCCCCAACCCTCGTCTTCTACCTCCCTACCTCATCCGGCCCTGCCCCTGATTGGGCTCTGGAGCAAGAAGGCCATGAAGGAAACTGTCACCAGGAGCAGGAGGCCTGCCCTGGTGGGCAATGGCCCAGGGGTGTGAGTGTGTCTATATCCACACAAATGTCTGTTTGTGCCTGTGTTGTGTTCATGTATGGGTCAGTGTACTCAGGTGTGTTCACACACAAGGGCAGGTGTCTGTGTGCCAGTGTGGGTTCATGCACATAGATCTGTGTGCCTGTATGTATACACATATATGTATACTTGTGTATACGTATGTGTCCATTTGTGTGTTTCTAGGCACGTAGGTCTCTGTGCCCTCCAGACCTGTCCTCTCAGGTCCCAGCCTGGGCAAAGGGACCCCTGATGAGAGGGGATCCTGTCCCCAGCCTGTTGCTAGCCTTGCCCTGGGACCCTGCTCTGGGCCTGTGCAATGGGGCTAGATTGGAGGAGATGGGGCCATGCTTCTCTCCAAGGCAGGACATGAGTGGGTGGCCTAGATAGCCTCCACCCTGACCTTGGGCCTTGACCTTAATAAGTGGGTGAATGGTCTGGTGAAATATGGGCAGAACCTACCGGAGCTGAAAAACTGACCAGCAAACAGGCCTTGGGAAATGGAGGCACAGGGAACCCGAGGCAATTCACCTCTCTGAGTCTCAGTTTCCTCCTCATGAAAATGGAGTGAATAATCTCACCTCCCTCGTGGAGTATTGTGATTTTTGTTTCTTTTCTTTTTTCTTTTCTTTTCTTTTTTTTTTTTTTTTTAATTCAGTAAACTCTACCCCCATCATGGGGCTAGAACTCACGACCCTGAGATCAAGAGTCCACATGCTCTACTGACTGAGCCAACCAGGTGCCTCAAAAAATATTGTGGTTTTTATTGGATTTAAAGGAATAGAGCTCATAAGTGCTTTCTATAATTGTTTTATGTTATTATTATAAGGCTAGCCTTAACTGTGTATGGTTGTTTGGTCTGGAGTTCCTTCAGCCAGAAGTGCCCTTCTATCCAACAGGCAAATTGCTACTCTTGCTTCAAAACCCACTGTCTCCTCCTCCAAGAAGTCTTCCCTATCCACACCCTCAAGGAGTCCCCTAAGCCACCCCCCACCCCCCACCGTCTGGCTGAGCCCGTCCACCATCTGTATTGGGCTCTGTCTGCCCAGATGGGGCAGGGGAGAGTCCTGTAAGCTGGGCAGGCAGGACCTGTCTTGGCCTCTAAGTATGGGGAGCTGCCCTGGGCAGACTCTGCCAGCCCCACTTTTCAAGGAGTTGAAAAACTGGCTCCTTCAGTCTCCTCTGCTGTGCACCTGCTGTTCCCTCTGACCCAACACCTTTTCCTACCTTCTCCTTTCTCCTAGCCAGAAAGCCCTCTGGGACACCCTAATACTGCTCTTCCGTTGGGACCAATCCTATCCCCACTCATCAGGCAGTTCAATAGGAGGCCTGAATCCATCAACCAGCCATATGCAGTGAACTAGGGGTAATTCCTATTCTCTCATTCATTCGACAGATGCTGGCTGAGCACCTACTGTGAGCCAAGCGATGGGGACACACACACGAATGACACAAACACCCTCACCCCGCACCTGGTCTGAAAGAGGAACCTGTCAAACACTGCTTCAAGGAGGCTGAAGGGTGCCCCCTCCATGGACGGGGGTATGTTTTAGAGTTGGGTGATCTGGGAGGTGATGGTGAACGAAGAAGCTGGAGCAAATCTTGAGCTAATTTGAAGGCCCAACATCCCAGACTGTGGGAACAGCAAAAGCAAACGCCCTAGGGCAGAAACCAGCGGGCCACATTGATGGAGAGAGGCAGGTGGCGCTGGATTGGGTGAGCCAGGGGAAGCCAGAGGGAGAGAAGGAAAGCAAGGGTGCAGGACTTCTACAGAACCCGGTGGTATTTGTCCCAAGAGTAGTGGAAGTGGCTGTAGAAGATGGGACTGAGGGAGAAGTCGGTAACAGGGCTCAGCCTGGACTCTGCATTTTCGCCCTTCCTCTCCCAGCCCCTCCAGGCGTCTCAGGACGTTATCTCACTTCCCAGATCAGCGTCCAGGGAGGGTGCGGGACCCACCCGGTCGAAAGAATCCCCAACCCCTACCCCCACCCACCCATCCCCGTTTGGAACGGAAGCTGAAACTAACCCCCACCCGTCTCCCAGCCACGGCTCTAATCTCTGCCGCTCTGGCGCCTTTCTCGAGAGCGAAGAGTTTACCCTTCTTGTTTAAAGCGACCTGCAACTCGGTTTAATGTTTAGTCTTTATTTGAAGACCCAGAGAACTAAAATCTACTTGATGAAACGGAAAGCCCCAAAGAAAGAGAAAGGAGTTAATCAGGAAGCAGAAAGGGGTGAGGCGGAGGGGACCTCTCCATGGGGAGGTACGCGGGGAATGTCCCGCGGCGCTCGGGACACCGCGGGGCTGGGTAGAGTTCATGGGGAACGTCCTCCGACACTTAGGACCCACCGGCTGGTGGGGGCGGGGCTTGCGATCACAGTCCCCGGGTGACGGAACCCCGCTAGGGGGCCGGGGGAGGGGCGCCGGCCTTGGGCCGGGGGCGCGTCGCCCCGGCGCATTCCTGAGGATCAGGTTACCGGCCGAGGCGGCGGCCCCTCCCCTCCCTTCCAGCCTGGCTTCCGCCCTCGCCAGGGGCAGGAACCACAGTCACCTCCCCCGTCCTGTGCAGGTGCTTGGCCAGCCGCAGGGAGGGGATCCACACCCTGTCCTCTGGGCCGGCACTGGCGCTTTCCAGTCTCACAAGACCATTTTACAGACGAGGAAACCGACGCGTCCTCAGCGCCTTTTCAGCACTGGTGGAACCAGACTGATAGAGCCTGCTTTACGACCCGTGGCCCAGTTGACTCCACCGAGGCTGCAGTGGCCCCAGCCTCTCGTAGGCAGGCCGGGAAGAGCGGCTCAGTCTAAGTCCAGGGTTCGTTGATTGTCCTGGGTGAGCCCCGAAGGGCGCCGGCTCAAGGAGAAAACCACGCCTCACAACACCTTCCCTACCAGATTCGTGCGCTCATCCAGGGAACTCTGCTGTATACCCAGGCCCAGGTTAGGCCCTTTCACAGGCAGACTTTAAGAAACCAGAAGGTTTGGGGGTCAGAGGGTGGTGAGTCGGACTTCACTAAAGCAACTTCAGAAGCTGATTTGTTTTGATTTTGGTTTTCTTTTGGCCAGCCTCAAGCACCATCAGTCACCCCTTCCACCACCCACTCTTGAGCACCTACTGTGTGTCCGGGCTCTGTGTGCTGGGGGAGGGTTTTCCATCATCCCTCGTCACCTCCTAAGCTGATCCTCGAATAGAAGACAGGACAGAACCACCATAATGAAGAAGTATGCTTTAGGCTGATGTCACTCTTTCTCCTTCAGGTCGACCCCTTTTTCTGTTTTTACTTGGGTAAATATATTTCAAAAGGGAAACTTCATGTCACCACCAAGAATGGAAACCAGTTTCTCTTCCATAAATAGAAGGAAAGTGAAAAACGATGAAATGAGAGCAAAACCCAGGCATTCCCTCCTCAAGGACACTCTGGGCCAGGCCCAGAGTGGGAATGTCCAAATATCCAGAAAGCACTAAAGGCAGAGAATCCCCAAGCCAAGCCAAGAAGAGTACAGGAGGGGCCACAAGGGTAGTTTTGTCCCCTAGCGGCCCAGCACACAGTAGATGGTCAGTGATGTGCTAAGCCTTGGCAGTGAGCACCTACTACGTGTGGGGGTTGCCTGCATCCACCAGCAGCCTTCCAGTGCCTGCGAGTTACTGACCCGTTTCCAGGTACAAGTGGAGGTGATGGCAGGTAGCAGCCCTTTGGGGGTGGGACCCCACTGGGGCCTCTCTGGGGAGACTTCAGGTTGGTTCAGTTAAGCGGAAGCTTCCGCCTAAAGACTTTGGGGCTGTCCCCACCCACAGTCCTGTGGCCCCTGACGTCCTTCTGTGCTGAGTTTATGGGCCCCTTCCCAGGCTGCCCAGGGACTGGGGAGGGAAGCAGTGTGTGAATCAATGAATGAGTGCGAATAAGTAAATGAGTGAGTGAGTGGATGATGTAACGGATGGTTTGGTGAAGTAATGAATGGATGAATGAATTAACGAATGACCGGATGCACCCATGCTGCCAAGATGGGATACCCACTCCCCACGTTTTTCCGTGATACCTTCCCACCAGCACTTGCAAGGAGGGCCACCTGTCCACATTTTTCCGATGGATAAACTGAGGCTCGGAGCAAACCATGGCTCCACATGTTGGAGGGCAGATTGGAATACAGGTGGCCTCGTTCACCGCGAGCTGCAGGCAGAGGGGCTGGAGCTCAGGGGGCCTGGCTGGGGCAGAGGAAAGCTGGAACTGGACCTCAAGCCTGCGGGGCCTCGAGGGCCGGCACCTGATCGTCGCCCAGTAAAGGAGCGGGGCCCCAGCGGAGGAGCACATTGAATGGGGGCCAGGCGAGACGAAGGGAGAGAGCGGGGAAGTGGTGGGGGCGGGGCCGCCGGAGTGGGGAGGAGCAGGCAGTCCCAGTCGCTTAGGAAGGGGCCCCAAGGAAGGAGCAGGATTGGGGGGCGCCCCGACACGCGAGACACACAAACGCCAGCCCTGCGTCTCCCGAGGGTGGGGGGCACAACCCCCCCCCCCAATCGGAACCTGAGACCGCCACCGTAAACTCCCTCGCCTGCCCGCCTCCCCCTTTCCTTCGCCACCGCCTCTCCTCTGGAGGAAGTGGTGAGGGTGCGGGGGAGGGCCCCCCATTCTCACTTCCCCTGAGGCAGGGCGGGGACTGCAGGTCAGGGTCCCCTCCCCCGCTGCGAGGATGGATTGGGGGGGGGGGGGGGCCCACAGGGGTGGGGGCGGGGAGCCGCAAGAGCTGGGGCTCGGCCAGCGCGGGGCGGCCCCTCGCTGGGTGACCTGAGCTCTCTGGGTTTGAACGGTTCTCATCTGAAAAATGGGGGGAAGAAACTCAACCTTGGAACAATGGATTGCTGGGTGAGAGGCCCCGCCCCAGGCCCGGGGAGACCGAGCCGGACAAGGACACTCCCAGGCCGGAGGGGTCAGGGCCGGGCCGGAGGGAGAGATGTCGCCGTAAACACGGACTTGGACCCGGGCGGGAGGCGCATTCCAGGCGGAGGGAAGGGCGCAAAGGCCTGGAGGCTGGTGGGGACCTCCCGCCTCGCCGGGCGGCTGGGCCTGCCCAGGACCTGCCCCTCGTCGGTCCCCCCAGCCCGGCCCCTCCTCTGGCGGGGGTGGAGGAGGGATCTGGAGGGCCTCCGCGCGGCCAGCCGACGCCGCACAGTTCACCCCGCGCCGCGGCCGGACCCAGTGGCGAGGGGGGCGGGTGGCGTCAGCGCCGACGTCAAGGCGAGGCGGAGCCGCGTAGACTCGGGCCCGGAGCCCGCGCCCCACGCAGAGCTGGAAGTCGTGGGTGTGGTGGTAGGCAGGGTTCGCCTTCCAGCTGTCCCGGCGTTGGGGACCGGAGGGGGAAACTGAGGCCCGGCGAGGCGCGTGGCCCAGCTGAGACTGAAGCTGGGCCCCAGGGCTCCAGGGCCCCGTCTCTCAGCCCCAGCCCTTCCTGTGTCCCACACCGTCACCCTCTCCCAGTCGTTCGCTCGCGCTGGCCCGCACCGCGACAGCCCCCAGGGTCACTCGGCCGCGACGAACTGGGCTTTTGTGTGTTGTTTTGCTTTCCGGCAGGTAGACAGGTCCCTACGAAACCGCTCAATTAAGCGTCACCGCAGATACGTGGGCCTCAGTTTCCCCAACCGGACAAAGGAGGAAAGCTGACATTTAACCGCGGGCTCACAGCTCCTGCCTTCGGGAAGGGCGGGGGAGACAATCTAGAGGCGAGAGATACAAGTGGGGGGACACCGGCGAGACCGAATTCGAATCCACGGCTGGCTCCCGGTCCCCCTTTTGTCCTCTATACCTCCGCCCACTCTCGTCCCACTCCCTCGGTTTCTAACCCTCTCCCCTCTCCTCCCATCTCCCTTCCCTCCCCCCACAGGCCCCGCTCCTCTCCGAGCCCCCGCCGGGCCGCTAATTAAATGCAGAACTGGGGGGAGGGGGCGGCTCGCTGTTAACCCCTTCCCGCCGGGCCCAGGAGGGCTTCCCTTGGCTGAGGAGGGGAAGCGGGAACGCTGCTCAGCCCCCCTCCGCTCCTGGCTTAAGGCCCCAGGACAAGCCCATTTGACGGACGGGTAAATCGAGGCTAAAGGGCCAGCCCCGAAGCCCTAGGCAAGAGCCGATTATGAATCAGGGCCTCCAGATAGGAGGGCCAGGGCCTAGAAATAGCCGAGAGAAAAGGGAGATAGGGGGAGAAAGGCAGAAGGAGATGGAAGGAGAGAGAGCCGGGAGGGAGGGAGGAAAAGTCTGTTGGAGCCAGACAGAAACATCCAGAGACCCAGAGAGAGTGAGACAAATGAGTTAAGAAGAGACACCAGCTGGAGAAGGCTAGAGACAGCAGGAAGAGGAAGAGAGAAACACTCAAGTATTTTCTATGGGATTCTCCGTCCTTGGCTGGGGACTAGAACTAACTAGTGAGGAAGGAAAGGTGGCCCTCTAAATATCTACAAGGAAAACAAAGTAACTATCCCAGGCTGGCACGGTTGGGACTGGAGGGGGAACGCAGTGGCCCTGAGAACCATCAGTATGTGTGGTGATAGGGGACTCCTAGGCCACCTCAGGAGCTGGAGGCCCACAGGCCAAGCCCCCGTCACTGGCTCCTGGCCCTGGGCTGGCTTGCCCACTATTCACTGACCTCTGACAGGGCCTTGTTGCCTGAACTGAGGGTCAACCCTGGCCAGGGAGCTGTAGGTCACCTCACGTTCCCACCCTGTCCTTAGAGCTCTGGGTCAGGTAGACAGGACCCAGACACAGCCATTCCACTGCCTGGGACCCCTGTCCCTCCACATGCTGACTACTGCCACAGTGGAGTTGGGTAAACGAGAGATTTGAGAGGGGCCCAACATTCTTGGGGTGCGAGCAACCGAAAAAATGGGTAATACGTCAAGCAGTGACAGGAGCTATGAAGAGATCTCAGGGGGATGTGCAGAGGATCAGTGACATCTGTGGACCAAAGGGGCACAGGGGAAAGGGGGGGACCCGGGAAGGCCGGACTCCTGAAAGCTGGAAGAGCACAGGCAAAGGTCCTGAGGTAGGAATGCATGATGTGATGGAGGAGAGTCTAGAAGAAGGCCTAGAGTAGGGTGAGGAGAGGGGAGACAGGGTAGGGGGATTACAGGGACACCCAGGTCACCAGCAGCTGGGGGGGGGGGGGGTCGTTGGAGTTTTTGCCAGCCCAGGAGGAGCCTGTGACAACCCTCCCTGCCTCAGTCTCCCCACCAGTGCCCATGTTTCAGAGGATGCAGAGGAGTCTCGGGGGAATAGGCGCTGCCCAGAGCCACAGGGACCTGTCTTCTGTCCTCTGCAGGTGCCACCCTGGCCTCCTCTCACCCTCTGTGGCTCCCTGCTCTGGCTTGTCTTCCTATTACCACCTAGCTCTGCCCCTCCTATGGTCCAGCCTCCCAACACGGGCCCATAATGTTCCTTCACCTGCAGTACCCGCCTCAGGAGACATTCCCTGACCCCCTCCCAGGCAGAGCAAAGAGACCCTTCCTCGGCCGGGGCTGGCTCTCCAACCGCACTCAGCCCTCTCACCCTTTGGCTACAAGCCCTGCAAGAAAGGAGGAGGCTCAGGAGACTGGGTTAAGGGAAACAGGGGAAGGTGAACAGTGTGGTCCTTGAGCCTGCATAAAAATAGCTGCCCCCTCTGCGCCTGCCCCCTTCAAGGAGGCATGACGGTGGCTGCAGTGATGGGGGATGTGCCAGGAGGAGTATCCGGCAGGGCCCACGTTGCCATGGCGACGCTGACTCAGAGGCAGAGGCAGGTAGCAGCATCTAGTACCCGCCAGCCCGCCCCTGTGCTCATGGCACCCTGCCCAACCCCCACCCTCCAGCCTCCACTCTGGGGGACCTCTTTTGAAGCTGAAGAAGGGTGGGTAGAGACCCCAGCATGGCTGGATGAAGTTCTCCACTCACCCCTACCCAATCACCTGCTGGAAGGTAGGAGACGCTATTTTAACACACTAACCTGGGTACCACATCTTCCTCCTTCGGGACACTCATCTCCCCATCCATCTGTTTATGTGTCCATCCATCCATCCATCCATCCATCCATCTATCCATCCATCCACCCACCCACCCACTCATCTGTCCATCCCTCTATTTACCCATCCACCCAATATTTATGGAGCCCCTACTGTGCGCCCACATTGTTCTCAGCACAGGGCAGTCATCCTCTGCTCCAGCCTTCAAGATATCAGAGAAGGATCTGGGCTGGGGCGATGCAGGTGACGATGATGAGGCCTCTGTGGCTTCTTGGGCCAAGGCCTTGGGAAGTTGAGGCCCCTTCTGTCCCTCCTACTCCCAGTCTGTCTCCTCTACCACTGTTTCAGACTCTATCTCCCCATCCCAGAGTACAGCCCAGACCCTTCCCCAATCCCACCCCCAGGCCCCCACCCCCAGACCACGTATCCCCTTTCCTCTCTTCCCCTCATTTATTCACTGCCACATGAGCCTCTGTGTTTTTCCTGTGTTTTTCCTCCAACACACCAGCTTATTCCCACCTCAGGGCCTTTGCACATGTTTTTCTCCCTGCCTGGAAAACCCTTAAGGTCTTTACCTGGCATTTATCTTGTTTATTTCTTGGCTTCCTTATTATCTGTCTCTACGCCCATCTCCAGAGTATAAAGACTTAAGAGAGAGTCTGGTTCCTTTGGTGTCCTGTCTGCCTATCTCTGCCTTCATTTTGCCCGCTGTGAAATGGACAGATGGGAATGGTGTTCACAAGTAAGACTTTATAGAGGGGGTTGGGAGTAGGAATTAAGTCCTTAGAACTGTGCCTGGCACAGAGTAAGTGCTCAACTAACATTTCCTTAAAAATAGTCCAGGGGGGCGGGGCGCCTGGGTGGCGCAGTCGGTTAAACGTCCGACTTCAGCCAGGTCACGATCTCCTGGTCCGTGAGTTCGAGCCCCGTGTCAGGCTCTGGGCTGATGGCTCGGAGCCTGGAGCCTGTTTCCGATTCTGTGTCTCCCTCTCTCTCCGCCCCTCCCCCGTTCATGCTATGTCTCTCTCTGTCCCAAAAATAAATAAAAACGGTTGAAAAAAAAAATAGTCCGGGGGGCGGCGCCCTGGGTGGCTCAGTTGGTTAAGTTCCCTACTTCAGCTCAGGTCATGATCTCACACTCCATGAGTTCAAGCCCTGCTCGGGCTCTGTGCTGACAGCTCAGAGCCTGGAGCCTGTTTCGGATTCTGTGTCTCCCTCTCTGTCTGCCCCTCCCCCACTCACGCTCTGTCTCTCTCTCTCTCAAAAATAAACATTAAAAATTTTTTAAAACATAGTCCAAATGTCCATGAGCTGCTGAAGGATAAATAATATATGATCCGGCTGTACAATGGAATACGACTCAGCCATAAAAAGGAATGAAGCCCTGACACAGTTACATCGTGGATGAACTTTGAAAACGTCGTGCTCAGTGAAAGAAGTCAGACACAAAGGCCACCTGTTGTGTGATTTCATCTATATGAAATGTCCAGAGCAGGCAAATCCATAGACCCAGACAGCAGATTAGTGGTTGTTCAGGGTCTAGGGGAGAGGGAGTGGGAGGTGACTGGTAACCGGACAGGGTTTCTTTTTTTGGGTAATGAAAATGTTCGGGAACTAGAGAGAGGTGACGGTTTCACAACACCGTTTTAAATGCCACTGAATCGTTCGCTTTATTTTATTTTATTTTTTATTTTTCCTTACTTTTATTTTTAAGGGATTTTTATGCTCAGTGCGGGCCGTGAACTTACAACCCCGAGATCATGAGTCGCGTGCCCCTCCAACCGAGCCAGCCAGGCACCCCGAATCGTCCACTTTAAGATGGTTAATTTCAGGATGCCTGCGTGGCTCTGACGGTTGAGCATCCGTCTTAGGCTCAGGTCATGATCTTGCGGTTCGCGAGTTCAAGCCCCACATCAGGCTCATTGCTGTCAGCCTGGAGCCTGCTTGGGATTCCATGTCCCTCTCTCTTTGCCCCTCCCCCGCTTGGTCTCTGTCTCTGTCTCTATCTCGCTCTCTCAAAAATAAATAAGCATTAAATATAAAATAAAATGGTTAATTTTGTGTGAGTGAATCTTACATCAGTAATAATTTTTAAAAGAACATTGGGCGATAACTAAGGAAATCTGAATAAAGTGTGTACTTCAGTTAATAATGATCAGCTTACTGCAACTTCAAGATGCCCAGCATGCACTTGCCCTTGAGCCTTCACACCTGTTGTTCCATCTAGCTGGAGGCTCCGGGGAACCTAGGAGCTGGATCGGACTCTGGGGTCTGAGCTGCAGTCTAACCATTTGCCGTCCCCCTGCCCCTCCCCCCCCCCCTTTTCCAATCACTGGAAAGGTCAGAGTGCTTGGTGGATAGGGATGATGTTGAGGACATTCCCCTGCCTTTGGAGGGTCAGTCTGCACTCTCCGGGGTGGGGGGGAGGAGGGAGAAGGACCTCCAAGCTAGTGGGGTCCCGCAGCAAGTGGGCAGGAGAGGCAATGGATTCCATCCAGCTGGGGAGCCCTCTCCTGTTTCCAGCTGTCTCATGAATACAAACAGCAAGAACCATTTTTTGAATTTTTAAGGAAACTTGCTGAGTAATGAAGATCTCCCTGGACAGCCCTGCTGTGCCCCCAGGCTCCCTCTCCAGGAACTGAGTCTTCTGGGGTTTGTGGAAAAGACAGCCTTTCCAGAAGCTTCTGAGGAAACCATGTCGAGGCTCTCCATGGCGACAGGGAGAGTGGGAGGGAGGGAGGGAGGCCACCTCACCATCATCCACACGCACTTGGGCATTTAGGGACATCCCCGAGGCCTGCTTGCCAGAGATACTCAACATGCCAGAGGGGCACAGTGTGGAGGGACGGGCCCTGGAGGGGGGGGCCTACAGGGAGGGTTTTCGAAGGAACAGAGAAGGGAATGAGGGAGGGGAAGACGCAGGAGGACGCACTGAGTATTTTTAGGCACTGAATGCAGCCCTGAAATATTTCCACGGCCACTCCCCGAGGGTGAGCAGGGTGACTATTTCGGTGCCTGGTTCCAGTGGAGGCGGGACGGACAAGGGTGAGTCACCGCTGGGTGGCTGGACCCAGACTGGGAGGGGGCTCTTAGGGCAGGACCGGGGGCCTTCCAGGTGACCACTCACCAGCCTGGGCCAGGCAATCAGTGCTGGCCCCCCGGGGCGAGGAGGACGGTGGCCTGGCCAAGCCAAGCATGTGGCACCATCGCCAGGGTCCCCCCAGTGCGCTGCTCGGGCTGAGCCCAAGGCTTATAGAGACGGAGAGGGTCCCAGGAGGAGTTTCCGACACTCGACAGGTGATCGGTGGAGAGCGAAGCTCCCCTCTGAGCCGCATGCAAGCCTGTAGGGAGCGCTTGCTGTATACCAAGCCTCCTTCCCCTTGTAATCGTCCCCACAACCCCTGTGAGGTAGAGGCCACTGTGATCCCCTGTGACCAGCAAGGAAGTGGAGGCGCAGTGGGGTAACCGTTGCCAAACATTTGGTGTATCTCGAACCCAGTCCATCAGTGGAGGCTACAGTCAGGGGAGTAAGTTTTAAAGCAGGTGCCAACCTCACCTGCCCCCACCCCAAGCGACTCCTGTCTCCTGATTCCATACCTGACACAGCTCAACTAGGAGAAGGTAAACGGATACTCCAAGTTCCAGGAGGCAACAGAAGGAGGAGCTTGGAGGAGCCTCTGGAGCTGTGTGACCTGGGGGCAGGTGGCTCACCCTCTCTGTGCCTGAGTGTGGGAGCTACCTGGCACACACTGGATTGTTTTTAGGATCACGGCTTGGGTCTGATGACTCCTTTTTTTTTTAACGCTTTTTCAGAAAAAAAAAAAAAATTTTATTTAGAGAGAGAGAGAGAGAGAGAGCACACACATAAGCACATGAGCTGGGGGTGGGGGGTGGGGGCGGGTAGGGAGGGACAGAGAATCCCAAGCAGGCTCTGCACTGTCAGCACAGAGCCTGACGAGGGGCTCGAACTCAAAAACCATGAGAGATCATGACCTGAGCTGAAATCAAGAGTTGGACGTTTAACCAGCCGAGCCACCCAGGCGCCCGGGGTCTGATAAATCCTGACCTCATCTCTGCCCAGCCGTGACAAGCCACACGAGCTTGGGGGGGCTTTTCACTTGCGGTTCTCTCCACCTGTTCCCTCCTCTCCTCCCGTGGACAGTGGCTTCTTGACCTTCGGGAGTGGATTTGGACATGCCTCCCTCGGTGAGGCCACCCCTGCCACTCTGGAAATCTTCAATCCCAGCATCCTGGCGTTCCTAAGGAAAGACGAACCCTTCTGCCTGGGCCCTCACGGCACCCCTGCCCCCTCTTTTACCACCTCTGCGACCTCTACCGTGGGCTGAGCCCCCGGCACCAACCTCCTCCTAGTCTCCTGGCTTCCGCTCTTGTCTCGGTCTGTTCCAGAACCCTCTGTGCCTCCCATCTTGCTCAGGGCCTGCACCTGCCCCACTTCCTACCCACTCGCTTTGTTCTTGTCACCACTGTGTGCAAGGCCTTTGCACTGGCACAGGCCTTTCCCCTTGTCTGAAATGCTCTTCCCCTCGATGGCTCGCTCCCTTGGCTTCCTCCTTTTCTTGAATGTCACCCTCTGGCCTGCCCTGACCACCTTTCTCCCACTCTTGCTTTCTTTTTCTCCACGCTGATGCATTCGGCTTGTTTGTTGCTTGCTCACTCTGTGGAAGGTAAGGGCCACCGGGCCAGGGCTCTTTGCCTCATTCATGCTGAGTGTCCAGCAACCGGGACGGGGTGGTGGCCCCAGTTCGTCCGCCCCCAGGCCAGCCCCCTGCTCCACTGAGGCGGGCAGCTTCTCCCAGAGGTCCTGTGAGCGGACATCAGCCCCACTCCTATACCCCTTACTGGCCGGGTGTCCTCAGAGGGACAGTGGAAGACACCAGGGCACTCGCTGAGCCACTGGACACACACACACACTGCTGATACCAGGACAGGCTGGGGGCCCTAGGGTCCAGATGGATGGGTGGGGAGGACACTTGTCATCGTGCTCCCGTGGACGCAGCGGGCACAGGGAAGGGCTTCCCCGCGGAGCTGCTCTTGAAGCAGCAGGTGAGGCCCCACCGAGAAGGTGTTGGGGGGGTGTGTGCAGACAGGGGTGGCGCAGGAAGCAAGAGAGATGCCCCCCCCTTCCCCCCGCCCGCTGCCGCCTTGTGGGACGGATGCTTCGGGTTGCTGGCCGCATCCGTGTCCCCCAGATGGACTCTTGGCCCCAAGTCAGGCAAGCAGGGGCCAGGGCCGTCAAGGCTGGCCCCGCAGGGCTTGGGCTCCAGGCTGAGTCACACCTCCGCTCAGATGGGAACTGGAGCAAACGCCAGGGGTAGGAGGTCCTTGGTCCTTGGGAACCGGGAACAACCTACGTCGAAGGCGTCCTACTTGCCCCGAGTCACGCACCGGTCAGCTGATGAGGGCTCAGGTCCCAGCCGACAACCACTAGAGGGGTGGAAAAATCGAGGCCCGCTGCTTAGGATCTAGACGGGCTCTTTTGGTTTCTCTTCTTGTTGAGGGGGCCGAGGCTGGTTTCTCGAAACCAACCGGGAAGATTTGAAAAACGGGGCCGTCCCGACAGCCAGCTCAAAAAGACAGAACCTTCCGGAAACCCACTACACCTAAGCGGACTGGGCTGATGAGGCGGCTCACGTCACGGGAGGGCGAGGAGGGGACTGGGCTGCAAGCCCGGGCTGCCTGGCTGGAAAGGTCAGGGCCGGCTGGCATGTCTGGCGACACACACGGGAAGCCGCGATTACGCAGGCTGGCTCCGGTGCCGGTGCTGAGCCCCAGTGCAGAACTGTGGTGGGGGTGGGGGGGGAGGGAGAGCCTGGGCCCAAGACCCTGAACTGTGAAAGGCGTTCTCTTTCTCGTTCTCGGGGCAGGGCTAGGTTAGGGGAGGAAAAACCAAACTGCCAGAAGCAGGAAGGGGCGGGGACTCCAAAGGGCTTCCCATTCGCAGCCTTGCTGGACACCTGACCCCAGCTTTCATCAAAGCTTCTCCAGACGGGGGCCCCACAGGCTTTTATGGGCCTGTGAGTCCGGGGCTATGGGGGAGGGGAGCTGAGAACCCGGCCATCTCCCTTCCCACCGGTCCTTCTGGCTCCTGCCCCCACCCCCCACCCCCAGCCCGCAGCCCACGTCTCTGAGGGATGTGATCTCTCTGGGCCTGGGGCTTTGCCAGGCGCCCCCGGGTTCCACTCTGCCTCCATGGCCTGTCCCCCGTCCGCGCCAGAGTGCTGCTTTGACACTCGACACATATTCGGGCTGCAGCAGGTCCCACGAGGGGCGCCCGAGGGAAAAGCAATGGTGGTGGCCTGGGGCAGGGCAAGAGCACATCTTGAGACGGGCTGAGGAGTCTCGGATGTGGCTACCTGCGAGACTGCCTGGCTAGCCCTCGGCAGCTCCCACTCGGCAGCTGCCTGGAGTTCTGTCTCAGGCAGCACCTTGGATGCTGATCACCCCTGAGAACGGGTCTCGACACGGTGACGATGAGAACCCGCTCTGGTGGGAAGCGGCTGGTGCCCCGTCTTGCCTCCCAGCACCAGGCTGTCCCGCGGTTCCCCTCACTTGTAACAACAAGGAAAATCAGTCCGCTGACAACGGCACAGAAACATTTTACAAAAGTGCTGGCTCAACATCCCAGGCAGATCACGTCTGTGCCCCAACTTGGGAGAGGAGATAAGAGCCTCATGACAAGGTTCCTCGCACGTTGCTGGAGGCAGCCGCTCGTCACAGCTTCTCTCAGTGAACCTGGTGTGAATGGTGCTTACAAAGCAGGGGCGGAGGGCAGGACACCGGTGGCAAAAGGATGGGCTGCGTGGGCATCACGCTGGCTCCTCCCTGGGACTTCCCTCCCCCCGCCTTCCCCGCATCACCTCTCTCTGCAAAGGGGCCCAGGGATGACGGGCAGACCTGGTGCTGGAGGGCCACTCCCACTGCCCGGACAACAGCCACCTCTTTCTTAAAAGGACATCATGGGACACGGAACCAGTGTCCTGTTGAAATACTTCCCCTTGGCGAGACAGGCAGCAACCCTCGAAAGGAAACTTCTTTTATGGGGCTGTGATTTCCTGAGGATACCACACTCTAGATGTGCCCAGTGGCTCAAAAGGAATTAGGAATTTGCAGTTGGTAGTTGTATTTGTTTTTATTTTTGTAACACAAACAGGGAGAGAGGAGGCAAAGGGGCAGGGCGCAGCAACGTCCCAGGAACAGCTTCTGTGGCGGCATACGTTCCTACGTATTTGTTTTC
Organism: Panthera pardus; assembly: GCF_024362965.1. Classification (NCBI taxonomy): domain Eukaryota; kingdom Metazoa; phylum Chordata; class Mammalia; order Carnivora; family Felidae; genus Panthera; species Panthera pardus. The sequence continues at coordinate 13,737,926 of NW_026527013.1, forward strand.
GAAAGGCAGTTCTGAGGTCCGTGTTTCAGGAAACTCCCAAGGCTGTCAATCTCAGTGCAAACAGCTTAAAATAAAAACCTCCGGTCTGTTCACCACAGGAGGATCCAACTCAAAATGCAAAATAAGCCTGTTTGGAAAGCGCCCGCCCTCAAAACAAGAGCGAGGGCTTTAAAGACATACTAAACACAGAATCTTCCAGGAATCAAGTCAGCTGCGGCATCACAGAACCAAAAACACCAAATAACATATCCAACTGTAGAACTGCTGGCTTTAAAAAATAAAGGGGTGGGGGTGGGGGGCTTACGTAAAAAGGATCACAAAATGACAGACGGTGGGGGGACGGGGGCTCTTCCCCAACACCTGCCTCTTCTTTTTGCTCTGAACACACTCCCGAATCGGAGAGCAGGACCGCGGCGTCAGGGAGCGGCAACAGATGCTCAGGGGCAGCTCAGTCTCGGGGGGACGAGGGGCGGCTCACTGTTTGCCCGCCTGTCTGCCCGGCTTCTTTTCCGGCTGACCTCTGCCTGTGCCTGGGATCCCACCTCGGCCCCGGCCACCAAACACACCTGTGAAGACAGAGGAGGGGGCTGCAGCAGAGCCAGGTCTGGAAGTCCAGCTGAGATGTGGGGTGGTGCTCCAGAAAGTTCTCAGTGTTGACAAGGGACAAGACCAGGTCCCCAGGGGTACGAGGGATGGCAGGGAGGACAGAGGTCAGCTCCCAGTCACACTGGGGCTTGGGGCAGGCTTCCTGGGAGAGGGCCCGGGGCCAGGGTAGGGGGGAGTCATCAAAAGGACAGAGCCAGATGGCTTCCAGGAGGAGGGGAGCGAGAGCCCAAACAGGGACAGCACTCAGCCCAGGGGGAGGGGCACAGGCCCCCAGCTCTGAGGACCCAGGCTTCTCTTTCCCGGCACCGCCCACACCCAGAGAGAAACCAGAGTTCCTCTCTGCCCAGGAGAGAAACCGTTGGGAGATTCTGTGTGTCCAGCCTGGGGGCGGGGATAAGGGAGTTCTCTGCCCTCTAACCCCCGCTGGCCAGTGACGGGGCTGTGTTTCTAAGACATTTTATGTGGAGCCCGAGGTAGGAGCTGTGTAGGAGGCTGAGTAGTCAGGGATAGAACACAACCCCACCCAGGGAGGACCCGGAAGGACCAGGGCAGCATGGGGACACAGAAAGGTGCCCACAGTCCCCCTTCCGCCACAAACCCACAGCGGGCCCTACAGGGACTGACGCCAATGCCCGCAGAAGCTGCCTCTCCTCACCTCTCACGGGCAAGACCAGCTCTGCCACACACCGTGAGATTTCCAGCTGCCGCCGAGGGTCCCATGGCCTCTCTCTTCAGAGTGGCCCAAGGAATTACTCCTCCCTCAGTCTCTGCTCCTCTGGGCAGCTCACTCAACAGTGGTGGCCCCCAGCACGAAGAGCCAGCCCCCAGGTATGGAAAAGGCCCAGTTCACCCCCAGGCCTCGGTAACCCTCCATCTGGAGTGCCCTCTCCGCCTCCTCCCTCTGGCTCACTCCTGACGATCACGGGAGCCTCGAGGCTCCGGGCTGACTCTGTCCGTCCTGGCCCTGCCTGTGAGCCCCCCGGGGGGTGGGGGTGGGGCGGGACCTAGGCCTGGCACACAGAAGGCCCCTACAGATGGAAGAGACAAAGCCAGGGCCCTCCAACAAGAGGAGTGAGTAGGGGGTGGGGGGTCTGCAGATGGCCTCTGGGCTCAGGCCCCAGCTGACTGCACAACAAATTGAATTTTAAGCCAGATTTATAATCCCGGGGTTGGGGGTAGGGTGAGGGGAGTCGATCAAAAAGGCATGAACTCTTCCTTGTGTAAAGGAGAGACAGCAGGGAAGGGTCTCACGCCAGGCCCTGAGCTGGGATTCTCACCAGCAGCCTGGTGAGGCAGGGGCCCCCAGACTCTCTGCAGAGGGGAAACTGAAGCCGGGGAGGTGCCTCGCCATGCCCAGAGCACCTGCCAGGACCCACAGGTGGGCATCAGACGAGGGCTCAAGTCCCACGTCCGCACGGGCACCGCATTAGTCGGCTGGGCTGGACCCAGAGTTAAGGGAGCACCGATGACGGCTGCCGGGCAGAAGGGCCCAGGTCGGGGAGGAGGGGGGTCAGCACCACCCACCAGGACTACACGATGCTCCTTGGGTTGGGCCTGTGGGGCTGGGGCAGGCAGCAAACAGCAGCACCAGGAGAGCCCTGTGAGTCATGACCCCCAGCTCTGCGTAGGGGGCTCAGAGCCAGGCCTGTGGCACCGTGACGGCACCACCCAAGAATGTCAACACTGGGACGGGATGGCTGACACGTGCTGCAGCCACCCTTCAGCGGCAAGGCCCGGGCAGACCCCGTGGCCTAGCCAGCTGGAGGGGTCGGGGGGAATGAGGGGAGAGAAAGGCCTACCTCGCCCAGCACCCCCCATGCCTCGACCCTTCTGCTGCTTCTGCTGCTGCAGGCCACCGCGGCCACGGCCCTTGGCCACCACCTCCTCCTTGACCATGTCGATGATCTCATCAGGTATGCGCAGGTACTTGATTGTGCTGCCACGGATGTAGCACTCGGGCATCCGCCAAAACTTGTCCCCATCCTGTGTGAGAGGAGGGGGAGTCTCAGATCTGGGGAGCATGGGGGGAGTCCCTGCAGAGGGGGTGCAGATGGCCAGGGCACATCTGTCCCTCATGTCCCCATTCCCACCCGGGCCACAGTCCTAGCCTCCCTGCACCTGCAATCACCCCTGCGTAGTTCTCAGTCCTGGACTTGACGTGGGGGTGGGGGAGCTGCCTTCCAGTGGAATCTCTCCAGACCCTTGGTATCCCTTTATACAGGAAGAGTCAGGGGATCACATGAGATAGCTTCCTCATTCTCGACCTGTCCTCCTGTGTGGGACAGGGTTTGTTACCTGCGGCCCACAGCCCAGAGAAGGCTGTGGCCCTACGTACCAGGCACTGCCACAGCCCGGCCGTGGCCCAGCCCCTCCACTCTCCTGCCCCCAGCCTTCTAGAACCCACCTTCTGGAACCCTCTCCTTCTGCCCTGACTCACTCATTCATCCACATGTCTCCTGACAGGCTCTGAGCTGGGTGTGGGACACAAGTAAGTGGGATAGAGACTCTGTGTGACCGGTGAAGAGGGCGGGAGGGGGTGGCAAGGCTGGCCAGAGGCGGCAACCAATGATGCCAGTTTTCAGAGGAGCTAATTAAGGCTGGAGAGATTAGGAGGCTTGCAAAGTCACAGACTCCGGAGCAATGCCAACGCTGCAGGTCCTAGGATGTCAACTGCCTCCCCCCCCCCCCCCCCCCACCCCGTACCCTGTGACCAGCACAAGGCCTTGCTCCACACCCCCTCCTGTTGCCCTTGGGCAGGAGCCCAGGGCCTCTTCCTTCAGATTAGTTCTCCAGCCCCACCCCTGGTACCCTGAGCCAGAAGTCTTGGCAGCCCTCTCCTCCCTGCACATCCCTAGAAATCAGACCAAGACACTTCCCTTCTCAGAACCCAATCAGGGCCCCCTTGGCCCAAGGACAAGGTCCAAACTCCTCAGTGTGGCTCCCAAGGGCCTGAGATCTAGCCCCACCCTGGCTGCCCTCTCTCAGCTCTCGATGACGTGCCTTCCAGATGGAAACTTCTGGAACACACAGTGGGCTTCTTGCCTCTAGCACTTTGCACATGCTGTTCCCACTTTTCCATGTCTGGCTAACTCTGACCCCCGACAGGCCTTGCTTCCCAGCCTCCTTGAAACCCCCAGTCCTCATGCATAACACTTGCCAGCAGTGCCTGGGTCAGGCCGGTCTGGCCCAGTGGAAGTACTCAACATGACAAATGGAAAACTAAGGGCCAAAAGGAATGTCTGGGGGCCAACTCTTCCCAGGAGTGTGCACGAGCCCCCAACCCGCACAGGAATCCCATGAGGTCTCGGGGCACTCCTCTCCCAGGAAAGGTAGGCCAGGGGCCAAGTCCGCAGGGATGCAAAGTACAGCCTGACAGTAACAGAATGATTCCATGGAAGCTCAGGGCTGGGACTGGCTGCTCAGGGCTCAGCTTTCCCTTAGCCAAGGACGGGCTGGGCCCAGCACACTCCCTGCAGGAACCAGAGCTTACTCTGCATTCCCTGGCAAGAGCTGAGCAGCCTGAGCTGAAACCACCCTCCAACCAACCTTAGCTTTCCAGTGCTTTCTTGGCCCCTGGGGTGTCTGTATCCTGCCCATGCTGCCTGCTGCCCAAGGGAGGTGCTGCTACCACATGTTTACAGATGAGGATGCCGGAGAGCCCAAGTGACACTGAACCTCACACCGGCCTCTCTTTCCAACCGGTAGATACAAAGGGAGGACGACCCAGGAGGACCCACATGTCCAATCTCTGCTGGCGGTGGAGGTCAAGGCTGACCTTGCCCTGAGATCTGGCGGTTGCTTCCAGGCCCCAGCAGTGGACACAGACCTACTGGCCATGCGCTCGGCTATGCACTGTGACAGCGTCTGCTATAGCCACACTGGAACTGCCCAGACACCTGCTGCCAGAAGAGCGGCATGAAAACCCGGAGAAAGTTTCTAGCGGAACACCTCCCACAGTGTACCATCACAAGAAGCAGGGCACAGAGCCCCACAGGTGAGGGGAGACGGTCACACTTACCAGTTTGCCTGCCGGGGTGTGAACCATCCAGGAGGACGGCCCAGGGGCAAGACGGGCTGCCTAGTGCTCTGCTGTACTCTGGGATGGCAAGCCTCAGGGCACCTGCCCACGGGCTCAAGACAGCCCCATTCTGGATGGTCCCCCTGCACCTTCCTCCCCTGTAACATAGGGGGCTGTTGCCAAAAGGGGGATGGAGACTGGAATCAAGGCAGAAGGAAAGCCCTGGCAAACCCCAACACAGGTTAGCAGTAGAGAGCCCTGCCTTCACCACTATCATCATTCTCATTGCTCTGTGGGTCATCCTGAGGGCTGGGGAGGCCTGGGACCCTAGACCCCCAGTCCTGGCCCATCCAGGGGTCCTCCTGGCCCTGTACTTCCTGGTTTGAGGCCTTGGGAGGTAAACAAGTTTCCTAGTCCACAGGGCCACAGGGCTGCCCTCGCCCCCTGGTGGCCTGGATATCCCATGGCCACATCACCCTGGCCTGCTTGGCGAGAGATATACACAACCAGGACCAAAGGCAGCAGAGGCTGACAAGGAAGGTCAGGCTTGCCTTGGAGGCCACCGCCCTACCTGGACACTAGGGATGTGTAGCCAGAAGTGCCCCCTAGGCCTAAGTCCTTCTTGTTTAGGATGGGCACCAGAGGTGGGCGGATGGGGCAGCGTCCCCATAGGTGCAAAGTCCGGGGCACTAGGTGGAGTTGGAGGCCCGCACATCTGCCCCCACCACACCTGGACCAGGCACTCGGGCCCCGCCCTTCCTAAGCCCCGACTTCTTACCCTGGCGGGATGACCTGGCAGATGTCATCCCACAAGGGCAGGGAGGGGCCTTCACTCCCCTGAGGGCGCTGAGGCTCTATAAGCCCCAGATCTTATACCAGCCTGGCCCTGCCTGACCAGATGTGCCAGAAGGCCCCCAGGCACTGGGCGCCGACTCAGGGCACGAGGGCACTCACCCTAGATGTGCAGATCACCTCTCGAAGGTTAATGTTCATCCAGTTATCACAGCTCACCAGGTGCCCATTGTACGTCTCTCCATTTTTGAGTTCCACCAGCTGGAAAGAAACGGCCCCAAGTCAGCCATGGGCCCCAAGGGAAGCGCAGCCCTACTTCTAAGAGCTACGGGACTATGGCCCGGGCCTCATTCTGACACATCCCAGCACCTCTTGGGACCCAGTAGCCACAGCACATGGTGCCTAACATGGTCCACACACACACACCCCCACTCCCCCACCCCCTGACCCCCGGCCTCAGTGGCCCATCTTACAGGCGACATGTTTTACATCCTCTGTATGTTTTGCTGGGCATCGTAGACTTCTACGATGAAACCAAAACAAATTTTTTTTTTTTTTAAAGTTTATTTTTGACAGAGACAGAGTGCAAGCATGAGCTGGGGAGGTGCAGAGAGAGAGAGAGGGAGACACAGAATCTGAAGCAGGCTCCAGGCTCCGAGCCGTCAGCACAGAGCCCGATGCGGGGCTCGAACCCGCAAACCGTGAGATCATGACCTGGACCGAAGTCGGACGCTTAACCGGCTGAGCCACCCAGGTGCCCCGAAACCAATTTTTTTGTGCAAAGCAAACAAACAAAAAAACAGAAAACAAAAACCAAACAAACCCACAAAAAATCCTCTACAAATCTTTCTTTAAAGGAACCAGTGAGGTTTGGGGAACAGTGGCCACTGATTCATGACAGCTGGGAAGGCACACCTCAGCTGGTCCGGGCAGGTGTGCCAGGGGCAGGTGTTCTTTGATGGCACATGTGTGAGCTTTGGTGGTCTGGAAAGTCTTTTTCCATCCAACGCTTACTTACTCGTCTATTTTATTTTATTTTATTTTATTTTATTTTATTTTATTTATTTATTTATTTATTTATTTTTAAACGTTTATTTATTTTTGAGACAGAGAGAGACAGAGCATGAATGGGGGAGGGTCACAGAGAGAGGGAGACACAGAATCTGAAACAGGCTCCAGGCTCTGAGCTGTCAGCACAGAGCCCGACACGGGGCTCGAACTCACGGACCGCGAGATCATGACCTGAGCCGAAGTCGGACGCTTAACCAACTGAGCCACCCAGGCGCCCCTATTTATTTATTTTTAAAGCTTTCTTTTTTTAAAATTTTATTTATTTTGTGTTTTTTATTTTTTTTAACATTTATTTATTATTGAGAGACAGAGAGAGACAGAGCATGAGCAGGGGAGGGGCAGAGAGAGAGAGAGGAAGACACAGAATCCGAAGCAGACTCCAGGCTCCGAGCTGTCAGCACAGGGCCCAACGCGGGGCTCGAACTCATGAACCGTGAGATCACGACCTGAGCTGAAGTAGGACGCTTAACTGACCGAGCCACCCGGTCGCCCCCTTACTCGTATATTTTAATGTGTTTTGGAAAAACACAAGTAGTAGCACATCATTCTGAAAATATGCTGACATTTAAAAAAGAATCAACTCGGGGAAAAAAAAAAAAAAGAATCAACTCAGGTACCTGCCCAGGAGAAATAAAAACAAACATCCACGCAAGAACGAGTGTACAAATGTCACTGCGGCCAAAACAATCCCAAATAGACAAAAAATAGAAACCACCCACATGTCCATCAGCAGCAGACAAATGGATAAACAAACTGTGGTATGTCCATACAAAGGAGTATCACATGGCCATAAGGAACGAAGCCCTGATACACGTTAAAATGTGGACGAACCTTGAAAAATATCATGCAGAGTGAAAGAAGACAAACACAAAAGGCCACACAGTGTATGATCCCATTTCTAGGAAACGTCCAGAAGAGGCAGATCCATAGAGACAGAAGGCAGGTTAGTGGTTGCCAGGGGCTAGGGGAAGGGGAGTCACTGTTAACAGGGATGGGGTTTCCTTCTGGGGTGATGAAACTGTTCTGAAACTACACAGAGGTGGTTGTTTATAACACTGTGAATGTACTAAATACCCCTGAGTTGTATGTGTTAAAAGGCTGAATTGTAGGGGCGCGGGGCTGGCTCAGTCAGAAGAGCATGTGACTCTTAATCTCGGGGTTGTGAGTTTGAGCCCCTTGTTGGGTGTAGAGACTGCATAAATAAATGCATTAAGTAAAAACTTCAAAAAAAAAAAAAAAAAAAGGTTCAGGGGCGCCTGGGTGGCTCAGTCAGTTCACCTGCCGGTTTCGGCTCGAGTCATGATCTCACAGTTCATGGGTTCCAGCCTCACATCAGGCTCTCTGCTGTCAGCGCAGAATCTGTTTTGGATCTTCTGTCTCCCTCTCTCTGACCCTTGCTTGCTTGTGCATGCACACACACACTCTCTCTCTCAAAAGTAAATAAACATAAAAAAAAAAAAAAGATTGAACTGTCTATGAATTATATTTCAGTAAAAAAGAGAGAACAGGATATATTGACGTATATCACACACTGTATGATTATGGGCAAAAGTCATTTAGGGAAAAAACACGTGTTATGTGATCCCATGTATATTTTTGAAAAGCACATTCATGTTTATACACGTATGTTAAAAGTCTGGATGTGCAGGGCACCTGGCTGGCTCGGTAGGTGTAGCATGTGACTCTTCACCTTGGGTTTGTGACTTTGGGGCCCCAGTTGGGCCAGGAGTCTACTTAAAAAAAAAAAAAAAAAAGTGTAGATGTGCATATATCAAAGATACAGTTAATCTGCTGGGAAGGTTAATGAAGAGAAGCTTCTAGGTTTGTTTTTTTTTTTTAATTTTTTTTTTTTAACGTTTTTATTTATTTTTGAGACAGAGAGAGACAGAGCATGAATGGGGAAGGGCAGGGAGAGAGGGAGACACAGAATCCAAAGCAGGCTCCAGACTCTGAGCTGTCAGCCCAGAGCCCGACGCGGGGCTCGAACTCACGGACCATGAGATCGTGACCTGAGCCGAAGTCGGACGCTTAACCGACTGAGCCACCCAGGCGCCCCCTGCTTCTAGGTTTTTTTTTAATGTTCACTTGTTTTTGAAGGAGAGAGAGACAGAGCATGAGCAGGGGAGGGGCAAAGAGAGAGAGACACACAAGAATCTGAAGCAGGCTCCAGGCTCTGAGCTGTCAGCATGGAGCCCAACGTGGGCTCGAACTCAAGGGCCGTGAGATCATGACCTGAGCTGAAGCCGAATGCTTAACTGATTGAGTTACCCAGGTGCCCCTGGAGCTTCTAGTTTCTATGTATCTCTAGTGTTTGACATTTTTAAAAAAAGTTTATTTATTTTGAGAGAGAGAGAGAGAGCATGTGTGTGTGTAAGTGTAAGCAGAAGACGGGCAGAAAGAGAGGGACAGAATCCAAGCAGGGTCCGCACTCAGCACAGAACCTGACCTGGGGCCTGATTCCACAAAACTTGAGATCGTCACTTGAGCCGAAATCAAGAGTCGGATACTTAACCCACTGAACCACTCAGGTGCCCCATGGTGTTTGACATTTTCTCCCCCTAAGTTTTTAAACGTTTATTTATCTTTGAGAGCAAGAGAGAGAGAGAATCCCAAGCAGGCTCTGCATCGTCAGCACAGAGCCCGACACAGGGCTCGATCCCATGAACTGTGAGATCATGACCTGAGTCGAAATCAACAGTCGGATGCTGAACTGCCTGAGCCACACAAGTGGCCCAGTGTTCGACATTTTAAGAAGCATGTATTACTTTTATAAGCAGCAGAACTAACCCAGGTCCTGACACAGGCAGAAGAGGGTTAGGAGGGCAGGTCTGCCTCACCCTTTGCCAGTATCCCCACCCCCATTCTGAGGCTGGCCCCCACTGAAACTCATTGCCCCCGACCCACATGGACTCACCATGGGATGATTCTGAGCAGTCTTCAGCAGCGACAAGGGAAGCTGGTAAGGCAAACAAAGGCATGTGACTTGTCCTGTCTGATCAGCACCAAGGAGCCTTGGCCTCTGGGCACGGCCGGGGACTCCAGTCTCACAAATCTGCCAGCTCATCACAGCGCTGGGGGGTGTGGGAGCCTGCATCCCTCACCCCCCGATAGAAGACACGTGCTCCCAACACTGCCCAACCCCAGGACACACAGCCGCCTCCCGGTGTGGTAAAATCTCGAACACTTCCCTCCTGCCCAAGATCAGAGGCAGCAGTCACCTGGTCTCGGGGCTGACCAAGGGCCTTTCTTTATAACTCACGTTGCATATATTTACACCCTCGACAGGAAAGGGCTTAGCCCTCCATGCTTATCAGTAGCATCACAGCACACAGGTCCTACTGCTGGTCGCGTTTTTTACTCAACTGCTGTCTCTGAGATGCATCCATGTGAATACATGCAGCTCCTTCAACTTCATCCTCAGTGAGGTTATTGTCACACCCACTCTACAGATGGGGATACTGAGGCTTAGAGACGGAGGACCTTGCTGGGCACTATAGAGCTAGTAAGAGATAGAGCCTGGCTTGACCCCATTTGCTGGAAGGCAGTTCATGCCGAAGCCCACGCCTCAAAGGGCAGCCAAGCAGCTGGGAGTCAGCCTTGATCGAAGGTGCCTATGTCTGAGCTAGGTTTTCAGAGAGCACTCCATCAGGTAGGAGGAAGAAACATTCCAGAAAAAAAATCTGTCATTACTACAAGTGACGGCAAATAAAAGATGCACTCTTTGAAATATCACCCAAAGTTTTCAAGATTAAAAAAAAAAAAAAATCTGCTCTTCTCATTTTGGGTGCACAAATCACGACCCACATGCTAAGCGCCTGCCTCTCGGTCTCCAGGAGGGTGACCTCGGGTGGCAGTGCTTGGGTCCGGGATTCAATGACAGGCCATCTGGCAAGGCCAGATGAAGGTTCCGGACCGAGGGTCCCACGGATGAGACACTGCCTCAGCGGGGGGGGACGGGAGCTTCACTGTACCCTGCCCTCACCCTCCCAACGCAGGGCAGCTGCTTCTCCAGGCGGGTGGCAACCGGAGGCCAGAAGTGGCCCTCCACCCCCACAGGCGGGGCCCAGTGGAGAGACTTGAGCGGGGATTCCCACATCCCATAGACCTTCTCTACGAAGGGCTGCCCAGGGGAGGTCCAGCGCCGGCAGGAAGCCAGGCCCAAGCCCACTTCCTGTATGGCTTCCTGGAAGGGCAAGAGAAGAAGGGGCCACGTGGAGAAGAGGTGGCTGCTGAGAGGAGGGGCGGGCAAGCAGGCTGGGGCCCCAAAGAGACAACCTGCAGCATCTGTGCCCTCATCTGTGCGATGGTGCCCAGGTGCAGAGAGCCATGGAAAAACAGGAGGCTCCGACTCCCACGCGGGGCCGCGAGCCTCGGTCGCCTTTTACAGTGGAGAAGCCTCAGGCTTTCCTGGGCAAGCCTGTTGTCTTGTGTCCAAAATGGGAATGTGGACCAGGGTGACACGCTCGGGTCTTCCTTCCAGATTACCTGAGGGGGCAGGGCCAGGCTGGCCCTGGAAGGCATAAAGGAAGATGGACTCAGCACTGAGAGGCAGAGAGAAGTGCAGCCAAGGCCCCTCTAGATGAGGGACCAGCGGCCAGAGCAGGAGGGACCTTCCAGGGACACACAGCAAGATGCTGGTAAAGCCCATGAAAGCAAGCTGATGTCCGTCAGCAGGGGACCCACAGGGGTCCTCCTACAGCATACGCACCTTCTTTTTAATTCGTTTTATTTTTGGGGAAAGCACAAGCGAGGGGAGGGTCAGAGAGAGGGGGACAGAGGATCCGAAGCAGCCTCTGCACTGACAGGCTGACAGCAGCGAGCCAGAGGTGGGGCTGGAACTCATGAACTGTGAGATCCTGACCTAGGCTGAGCTCAACTGACTGAGCCACCCAGGTGCCCTGCTTTTTTTTTTTTTTTTAAGTTTATTTATTTATTTTTGAGAGAGAGGGAGTGGGAGGGAGAGCGTGAGCGGGGGAGGGGCAGACAGAAAGGAGAGAGAATCCCAATCAGCACAGAGCTCGAACTCACGGAACTGTGAGATCAGGACCTGAGCCGAAATCAAGAGCTGACACTTAACCGAGCCACCCAGGCACAGGCTTCTATGCCGGCGCTGGCCTTTCCCTTGTCCCGGCTACTGGCAGCACAGCCCTGGAGAAGCCATGGCTTCCTCGGCTGTAACTGTCAGTGCCCTATTCACAAAGCAGCTGAGAAGGCGTCTGAGACACAGAAGGCACCAAAACCTGCTCCCAGCACTCCCCTGCACATCCAGTCCCCAGGCAAGGTCACAAGGCCAAGCCAGCTCCAGCCAAACTGGACCATTCGGTTTCTCACAAGCCACACCCATTTGTGCTGCACGACCTTTGTTCCCCAAGTTTCCCCTCTGCCTGAGCTGTCCTTCCCCAGGCTGGTAGCTGCTCCCATATCACTTCCTAAGGCTCTTGGCCAAGCCCTCATAATAACCTCGTCTAGGGATTGAGATTTCCACCATGGGCCACCCACTGCTGCTTCCATTATAGGACAGAGCCAGTCTCTAATTATCTTGTTTATTATGTCTCCCTGGCTAGACTGGAAAACTCAGAGGGTGTGGGCTTTGTCCAGTGCCGAGCTTGGAGCCAGGCACTTGAGAGGGACTCAGTAATATTTTCTGAACAAATACACAAGAAAACGCACACATCATCAGGGAGGCAACCGTGTGGGTGGAATACTGCCCCACCCCACAGATAAGAAAAGGCGAGGCTCAGATGGGGAGGGGTGGCATCGGAACAGTCCCCCCAAGGCTGCAATGGCCGGGAGCAGTGTCCACATCTTGCCATCTTCCAGATCTTTATCCCTAAACTGAGCCGGAGACAGAGGCTAGAGGAAGGGGAAGATCCCTGAGAACTTAAAAGACTCAGTGGGGAAGAAGTTCTTGAAGGTGACCAGGGAGATGGCACAGGGTAGGACACCATTGGGGGAGACAAGGCCATCCGGAGTTGGGAAAGTCAAAAGCTTCAGAAAAGAGCCTCCCTTCCTCTAGGCTTTTTCAGAATGTCTGGGGTCTGGTTCTCAGGTCTAAACCAATCTAAGGCTAGACCTGACAGCTTCCTGAGGCTCCCAATTCAGGAAGCTGTCATGGATCCACCCTCCAGACCTCCTGCTTTCGGCCCCACCATGACCACAGGGAACTGGCAGTGTGTCATGCCTTGTCCCTTCGTGAACATTCTTCAGGCTGAAAAAATAAGTCTTTCCACAAGCACGGTTCTAGGCTCAGGCAACAACTTATCAGGGATAAAAGTCAAAGATCCTGCCTCCAGGGAGCTTAAGGAGGAAGGAAACTTCCGGTTCCGCCCATGCCCTCAGGTCAATTCTGCCCTCACTCCCTTCTCTCAATTCCTGCAACAGCCAGCAGTATTTAGTGCAAGCCTTCCCTAACCCTCAGGGTGACTGGTGCTGATGGGCTAGGCACTCTCCTTAGGAGGCTTGGCTCTGAATTTCTGTGTGGTCCTGCTTCCCTGTCCACACATTTTAATTTTTTATTTTTTTGAGGAGAGAGAGAGCACGCAAAAAGAGGGGCAGAGGGAGCGAATCCAAAGCAGGCTCCATCCTCAGCTATGGGGCTCCATCCCATGACCCTGGGGTCATGACCTGAGCCAAAATCAAAAGTTGGACGTTCAACAGACTGAGCCACTCAAGTACCCCTACACATTTTTTTTTTTTAAAGTAAGCTCTACGCCCAACGCAGGGCCTGAACTCACACCCCCAGTATCAAGAGTCGCATGCTCTACCAACTGAGCCAGCCAGGCGCACCTCCCTGTCTATACACTGAAGGCACAGGCACTCTCTGGCCTAAGTCCAGAACTTCCAGACCCGAGAGCAGCATGGTTCTGGAGAGGTTTCCGGTCAGGGCCTCAGTTTCTCCTTCAGTGAATTGGGAGGGTGCAGTGATTCCACTCGTGGTTCAAAATGCCCTTTCTCCAGAAACGACACCCTGTGTGATCCAGGGAGAAGGCAATCTCCTCCTATGGGCCGGTTTTTTTTCAGCCTGAAAACCAGTGGCACAGAAGACTTGTGCTAACATTCTAAAGAACCTTGCAGGTCTTGAAAGTCTCAGAACTGGCTTTAATTTGAGAACTCAGATCGGCCCTCTGTCGCTCCACCTTTCCAATATATGAAGTTAGATTAGGTCGGATGCACTTGGAGCCACTCCCTGCCCGAACTCACACTAAGGCGTTCACCGGACCCTTTGCCGGGTCCCCTCTCTCAGGCCTCGGTTTCCCCATCTGCAAGGTGGGAAGACTGCAGCTAGGCAGACGTATTATGAGTACACGTTCGTCCAATCCTAAATTCCCTGAGAGCGACGTGCTGGGTGCCCTGGGAGACCTCCCTGCCCTCGTCTGCGGCCGGGGGGCAGAATCGAGGCCCTGGCTGCACGCTAGCTCCGCGTCGCCCCTGCCTCAGCGCCCGCCCCGAAGGCGCTCGGCGGCCGCGTCCCCCGCCTCCCGGAGAGACCTCGCAGCCGCGCAGCCCTCACCATGGTGTCGGCGGGGAGCCGGCTAGCCGACCACTTCCGCCGCCGCCGCTCACGCTCCTGCCGGTAGCCGCCCTGCCGCGCGCCACTAAGCTGAAATGAAGTGGCAGCGACGCGAGCCAGTCAGCGCGGGGCTCGAGGGAAGAGCAACCAATCAACGTGGAGTAGGGAGGGGTCGGCTAGACAAGAGGGACAAGGTTGGCTGTGTTCTCGCTGGAGGAATACGAGAGAGGGCCGTAAAGTGTCGACGTGAGTGCTGAAAAAGGGGCGGAGCCACGCGCGCCAGCGCCAGTGGCCTTGTGGGTAAAGCGCATGCGCAGGTGAAACTCTCGTTGCTCTCCTGGGCTCCGCGCTGTGGGCAAAGCCGGATATTGCCACAATTTGCAAAGGAAGAAATTGAGGCTTCGTGGTTATTGGGTTGTGTCTAATGCCTCCCTTAGGGCTCCTACACTTCTGATTTTAGTTATTTTAGTTGAGCCTCGCCCCAGGCACGTCTTTTGGTAGGTTGGTATCCCGACTGTGCCTCTCTGAGCCTCAGTTGGGTGGCCATCAAGGGTTCCTTCCTCTGCTTTGACCTTCAAGCTGTAAGTGAGCAGTAGGTGCCTTCCTCCAGTGACTACTCTTTTCCAGGTGTCCTGAGTGTCAGCATTGGCACGAGAGCCTTTCTTACCAAGACCAGGGCCAAGTTCTTCCAGCTAAGAAGGCCCTATATTTCCTGGAGCCTGCTTGGGGAGGCCTCGACGCTCACGTTCTCAATAAAAATTCCCCTGCATCAGGCCTCAGAGACCCGAGCAGAAAAGATGGGAAACACATAGGCCTAGCCACCTCCCACTAAAATCTCCCCTCTAGGACCTGGTGAGGGAGGGAGATCTGGGTGCCCAGCGCTGCTATAAATGAGCTGAGTCAGGCATGTTATTCCCCTTTCCCCTCCTCCTTAAAAACCGAAATAATCATCTCTACCAACCAGGGTTACTGTGTGGCTTGAAAAAATATGGAAGCCACATAAAGTGCCAGGCACCTGGGAGCGCTGAATCAACAGTTGTCCTTCAAGCCTTAGCTTGGGGTCCTTCCACCCCCGGGAACCAACTTTGAAGACTCAAGGGCACATAGCCTATCAAGAGGGTGACCCCAGGAAACCCTATTGGAGGTGGAGACTGAGAAAGGGAGGGTAGGATCCTTGCAGGGGGCACCAATGGGTAGTCAATGCAGTAGTCTAGCAACTGGGGGGTGAGTCCAGCTGGAGACCTCACGGAGACAGCAGAAAAGCTGGTGTCTTAATAGTGATTCCACCTAGGGTCAGGGCAGCTGGGGTATATATTCAAGCCTTCTCTAGCATTGGCTTAGGCCTGGGTGCTGGTGGGGTCTGGGTTGTGTGCAGGACACTGGTAGGTGACTAATAGTGATACGCCACTGGGTTAGAGGGATTAGAATGACAAGCCAAGCCTCGTTTGCCAATGTTAAAAAGGCTGATTAAGGTAAACAACAGAAACTGCGGTACCCATGAACTGTCCTCGGCAATCAGCATGGTGGTGGAAATAGGAAGAAAATCACAGGCTGGTACACTCCTTTCTGATTTTCCTCGACTTCTGTGCTTACAGTTTCTTCTTTGGCCCAACTGGCAAACGCCTGTTCATCCTTGAAAACTCTGCTTGGGTGACCCCGTGTGGCAGACCTGCAGTCACTGCAGTTGTTGTCGGCCCTTTTAACATAGGGATGGCCAGGCAGAATAGAAGGCTCCACCCCCCTGGCCCATCATGATTGGTTAAAGGAGGAGCATGTGACAGCCAAGGTTAATTAGGATCTCCCTTGGGAGGGGATGCTGAGGCTGGCCAAGAGAGCTTTCCGTGGAGGTTGTTTAAAAGCGACACAGTGAAAGACGAGGATTGGTTTTCTGGACGATGCTTTCTCTGCATGGTGAATCCAACCTCCACAAGAGCTACCGTGTGGGGAAGGAGGCATGGTGTGAGCCCCTGGATCCAGCTGTACCTGAAGCCATGCAGTGTGACTTTCACACTTAGCCCAAAATGTTGTCCTTTATTGCTTAATTCTCTGGAGTTTGGAGTCGGTCCCCGGCAGTTGGCATAAGGTGCACTAATGTATAGGTGCTCTGCGAACATTTCCGTGATAGCCCCCCCAAATCGAATCGTCCCTTCTCTTACACTTTGAACTTCAGTAGCTGTCACTGAATCACTACCTAGTCCTGTGTCACATTGTCATTGCTTGCTTGCCCACTTAAGCCTTCTCAACTCTGACTTGTAGGCCCCCGTTTATCGCTGTCAGCCAAGTTCCTGCTTTTCATCAAGGACACGTGACCCAGGCTCAACCAATCAGAAGGCTCCCCCGGGATGGTTCTGAACCGGCAGAACCCGAGCGGGAGTCAAGTACAGACCTCCCCATCTCGACTTCAGAATCTTGGCCGTATTTAATCCTGGATCCAGCTGTACCTGATGCTTCATAAATCCTCCTCTTTCCTTATCCCTTGAAACCAATAATGCTATTTTTTTTCCAGTCTACTTTAAATTGTGTTTCTGGGGGGCGCCTGGGTGTCTTTGTTGAGTGGTGGACTCTTGATTTCAGCTCCAGTCATGATCCCAGGGTGGGGATCTGTGCTGAGTGTGGAGCCTACTTGGGATCGTCTCTCTCTCTCCCTCTCTCTCTCTCTCTCTCCTCTGCACCCCACCCCTCAAATAAAAATAAAATAATTATAAGTTGTGTTTCTGACAGCAGAAACCTAAAGAGTAAAGGTCAAGGTATCTGTCAAATTAACAAAAACACTCTACCCTACACTAAAAAAGGGGGGGGGGGGTTGAAGAATTGTAAGACCCCGTGCTGTCAAAGTGGTGGTGAAAACTGGTACACATATGTTTCCTTTCGAGTGGGGAAAACATTGGCATTGTTGGCCAATTAGGTCTCAAAATCCACAGACGTGTCACGTCCTTCAGTAAGCCATTTCCAAAATTTTATACCAAGGAGACCTTGCAAAGGAAGGGAACCACTCTATGCCAAGGCCTTGCAGCAACGTTGCCAATTGTAAAATAACACAAAGAACATCAAGGTCTAACAGCAGTGGACTGGTTGCATAAACTACGGTTCACCCACTAGACGGAATATTTTCCATTCATTAAAAATTATATGTAACCTCACCACCATCGCCAAGGGTGGGCTGAGCTCCGTGACTCACTTTCAAAGAACAGAGCAGAGAAAGGGGAAAATAGTGACTTGACGGTGGAGACATGTAACAGTTGCCACACACAGTGGGGTGAACGGCAGGCCCCGAAAGACACGTCCAGGTCCTGACTCCGGAACCTGGGAATGTGACCTTACTTGGAAAAAGAGGCTTCCCACATTTAATCAAGTTAAGGGTATTGAGATGAGATTGTCAGGGGTTTAGGGTGGAGCCCAAACCCAGTGACTGATGTCCTTCTAAGAGAAAGGCAGAGGGAGATTTGAGACACCGAGAAAACAGAGGCAGAGTTTGGGGTGATGCAACCATAAGTCGGGGAATCCCCAGGAGCTGGAAGATCCAATGAAGGATCTTCCCTTAGAGTCGCCAGAGGGAAGATGGCCCTAGGGACACCTTGGTTTTGAACCTTGAGGGAAGAGATTTGCGTTGTTTTAAGCCACCGAATTTGTGGTCATTTGTTATGGCAGCCACAGGAGACCCAGAAGACACCACTATGAGAAATTGTGTGGATGTTAGGGATCCCTGCTACGATGAGACGAAAGGGGCGTCTCACCTCTCCGGTCTCCCCCAAACACCCACAGCCCCGTTCTAATCACAGCAAGAACATCAAACAGACCCAGACGGAGGGTACCCCACAGGACACGGGCCAGTCTTCCTCAAGACTGCTCAGGTCATGAACAACAAGGAAAGACACATATCCCATTCTATTAAGGAAAAAAAAAAAAAAAAGATTCCCCCTTATTCTGTGTGACCACATTGTCATCCACGCTAACGCACGGAAACAATTCTTTACAAATGAAACTTGGTTTTTCAACAACTCTGAGAAGTTCGGTGCGGTACTGAGTCCATTACATCGTATCGATGTCAATTTCTGGTTTGGCAATAGTTTAGTAAGATGGACCATTTTACGGGGCCAAGCTGAGCGAAGGGTCCATGGAAATGCTATTTTTGCAACTTTATATTAGTCTTCAGCTGTTTCAAAAAGAGAAGTTATAAAAGCTGAGTGACCAAAAGACTCGAAAGCAGCCTGTCGAAGAGATACTTGTATACCCGTGTTCATAGCTGCTGTCTTCGTGACGGCCAAAAGGTGGGAGCAGCCCAAGTGTTCACGAAGGGATGAATGGAGAAACAAAATGTGGGGTATTCATACAATGGGCTATTATCAGCCTTAAACAGGAAGGAAGTCTGACACATGCCACGGTCACGGAGGAACTTTGAGGACACTGTGCTGAAATAAGCCAGTCACAAAAAGACAAAGGCTGTATGATTGTATTTATATGAGGTCCCTAAAGCAGTCATAGTCATAGAGACAGAAAGTAGAATGGTGAGCGCCAGGGGCTGGGGGAGGAGAATGGGGAGTTAGAGTTTAATAGGGACAGAATTTCAGTTTTACAAGATAAAAAGTGTTCTAAGGACCACTCGCAAGAAAGTGTGAATGTACTTTTTAATTTTTTATTTTTTTTAATGATTATTTATTTTGGGGGGGAGGGGGAGAGTCAGAGAAAGAGGGAGAGAGAGAGAATCCCAAGCAGGCTCTGCTCTGTCAGCGCAGAGCCCAATGAGGGTCTCGAACCCACAAACTGCGAGTGAGATCATGACTTGAGCGGAACTCAAGAGTCAAACGCTTAACCGACTGAGCCACCCTGGCGCCCCTGAATGTACTTCTAACACTACTGAACTGTCCGCTTAAAAATGGCAAAATTTAGGGGCGCCAGGGTGGCTCAGTCAGTTAGGCGTCCAACTTCGACTCAGGTCGTGATCTCACGGTTCGTGAGCTCGAGCCCCACATCGGGCTCTGTGCTAACAGCTCAGGGCCTGGAACCTTCCTTGGATTCTGTGTCTCCCTCTCTCTCTGTCCCTCCCCTGCTCACGCTCTGCCTCTCAAAAAGTGAATAAATGTTAAACATTTTTTTAAATGGTAACATTTATGTTAGGTGTAATTAAAACACACACACACACACACACACACACACACACACAAACCCCAAAACTCTAGTGGCATTTTTTTCAAAAGGAAAAGTGTCCGTGTTGATTTATTTTGGAGTACAGGTATCCCCAACTTTTCAAAAGTTCACGTTATGCCACTTGCTTTTATGAAGTACCTACTCCTTAGTACCCATTTTCCGTTACAGAAAGAAATGGGAAGGTTTAGCGACTGTTCTGCAGCCAGTCCTTATAGAGGCAGCATCCGGGGCAGCAGGAGTGGAAGCCCCAAGCTCCTTCTCCGAGAACTACACTCAGCGTCACAACGTCAAGCCACCAGAGCACCCGCCTGTGGCTGTGAGCGTCTGTGTCTTATTTTGATTGGTTGGTTGGTCGATCGACTGAGTCATTCATTCCCTTAACAAGATGCGTCCTGGGGCACCTGTGAGGCTCAGACAGTTAAGCCTCGGACTTCGGCTCAGGTCATGATCTCACAGTTTGTGGCTTCGAGCCCTGCGTCGGGCTCCGTGCCGACAGCGTGGAGCCTGCTTGGGATTCTCTCTCCGGTGTCCCTCCCCTCCTTGTGCACGGGGATCTCTATTTCTCTCTCTGAAAATTTTAATACACATTAAAACAAACACACAAACAAGATGTGTCCTAAGGTATCAGAAAAGCCTAAGAGGTTATTTTGGGGGGTCTGGGAATGCTAAAAAAATTTTTCCATATTAATTTAGATGCTTCTTTGCCATTTCTGCTTACTAAAGGTTTCACAGAAACACTCTACTTTCAGATAACAGCAGAAACCTGTAGGTGATGTGTGTAGGGGGTGCAAAAGCTGTTGGCGATGTTCCCCCTCTACTCCCACTTTCACACACCACCCCCATCCCGGTTCTCTCCCCAAGAGGCCCTAGCATCAAATTCTTGTTTTTCCCTCCTGAGATATTTTCTGCATTTGCAAACACATTTGTGTTTCTCTTTCTTTCTTGAACATTTGCTTTTTATTCCATAAATTCTTCTACGCTGGATTTCTTTCCTCTTCTTTGTAAATATTTTATTTATTAATTTGTTTTTATTTCAAAAATTTTTAACGTTTACTTATTATTATTATTTTTTGTTTTTTTTTTTTTTTTTTGAGAGAGAGAGATAGGGAGACAGAGTGAGAGCAGGGGAGGGGCAGAGGGAGAGGGACACACAGAGTCCGAAGCAGGGTCCAGGCTCTGAGCTGTCAGCACAGAGCCCCATGCGGGGCTTGAACTCACGAACCGAGAGATCATGACCTGAGCCAAAGTCAGATGCCTAACCGACTGAGCCACCCCAGCTGACCCTGTTTATTTTTAAAGTAGGCTCTACACTGGACTTGGGGCTCAAACTTACCCTCAGAGATCAAGAGTTCCATGCTTTACTGACTGAGCCAGCCAGGTGCCCCTGATCTTTTCTTTTTTTCTTTTGTTTCTCTTTGTGATAAAATGCACATAACATAAAACCCCTTAAACCATTTTAAAGTGTACAATTCATTGGCACTAAATACGTTCACCATGTTGTACAACCAACACCTCTATCTACTTCCAGAACATTTCATCACCCCAAAATGAAACACCATCCCTCTTACCAATCACTCCCTCTCCCCCCTCCCCCAGCCCCTGGCAACCATTCATTTGCTTTCTGTTGTCTATGGACTTGCCCGTTCTGGACATTTCTTATTCATTCATTCATTCATTCATTCGTTCGTTCGTTCATTTACTTTTGAACATTCGTTCATTCATTTACTTTTAAAGTTTTCACTTATTTTCAAAGAGAGCATGAGCAGGGGAGGGACAGAGAGAGAGAGAGAGAGAGAGAGAGAGAGAGAGAGAGAGAATTCTGACAGCAGGCTCCACACTACCAGCACAGAGCTGTTCTGGGTATTCCTTATAAGTGGAATCATACCCTCCGTGGCCTTTTGTAACTGGCTTCCTTCACCAGGCACGATGTTTTCAAGATTCATCCATGCCTGGATCAGAACTTCATTCCTTCTTATGGCTGAGTAATATTCCATTGCATGGATGGGCCAATTTTGTTTCCCTGTTCAGCCATTGATGAATTGATGAACATTTGTTTGTACAGACCTTCGGGCAATTGAATAATGTTGTCATGAACAATCACGCACAAGTATTTGTTTGAACACCTATTTTCGATTATTTTGAGTTTATACCTAGGAGTGGAATTGCTGGTCCTATGATCACTATGCTTAACTTTTTGAGGAACTGCCAAGCTTTTCCACAGCAGCGCTTTAGGGCTTGGCTTTCCAATGTAATTATCTTGCCCCCCCCCCCCCCCGGCTTTTTTTTTTTTTTTTTTTTTAAGGAGCCCTCCATTTCTCCCTGCCTCTTCATCTATCTCCTGGTGTTGCTGGGCCTTTCTTCCACTCGCTCTCAGCAGTACCGTGTGACTCCGTTTCTCCCCATCAGCGCTGACTCTGGATGTTATACAGGTTTCCTTCCTTTTGTACATTGGGATGAGGGCAAGTGACGTGGCTTCCCTCCCTTCACAACCCTGGCTTCTAGCAACATGTGCAGACACTTCTGACAATGTTTGAGTTATGAAACGTGATCGTGGGGAGATTTTTGTTCTGTTCTCTTCTCCCACTTGGCTTGGCTCTTGTTCGCACAGCTGGTGCAAGCCGGCTCTCAGATTTTCTGAATTCTACCTGAAGCTGCCAGAGACCAAAATAGCCACCGAGTATGTGACCTCTGGTCTGAGCTTGCAAATCAGGGCTCCAGGCCAGTCCGAGGAGCTCTGCCCTGGGTATTCTGAGGCTGGGGCCAGAGGCAGATGGCCTTTGAGTCAGCACCCAGGCTAATCCGGTGCCAAGGCTGCTTGGAATGAGATGTCAGCGACCCGAGTCCAAGGTCTAGCCCTGTTTTCTGATGATGGGGCCAGAAACTCAGCTTTCTCTGGCAGTTTTTGGAGAAATCCTGGTCTCTGATGATGATCATTAGTGGGCCACCTACAGTATGCCAGGCACATACTGGGTGCAGGGACATGGCTGTAATGGAGGCAAGCTCCTGACCTGGAAGTTCTAATCCCTATGTCAGAAGAAATGGGAAATAAATCAGAAAAGTAGAGTCTATCATGGACTGTGGACGAAGGGCAAGCAAGGAAAGGAGATGGACCTACTCACAGAGGGTGAGGGGCCGGGTAGGGGATTCTCAGCCAGGGAGGGCAAAGAGAACACCCAGGAAGAGGTGAAGTGCAGCTGACTCCTGAAGGAAGAGAAGCAACTAGGTTCGCAGATACCGGCAGGGCATGTTCCAGGCAGCAGGAACAGGAAGTGCAAAGGCCCTGGGGTGGGACGCTGCTAGGCCCTTGGAGGGCTGTTGGGGCTAGAAGTGGGGTAAGTGTTGGGGAGACGGAGAGAGGGGAAGCCTAGGTCTGCGGAGCCACATCACCTTCTTTCTTTGCAACATAGGAGCCTGCAGAGGACCTCTGGGCGCCGCCGCACTGTGGTGCTGGGCTTTCGCTTTATTTCGTCCCCCCCCCCCCCCCCAACCTCCTGGCCCGCAGGCTGCTTCTGGGACTCCAGGAGGCTCTAGTCGAGTGGCCTTAGGATCCATGCTTCAGTTTCCTCCTCTGTAAAACGCAGCGACTAACGGAGCCTTACCGGCAGGTGGCGGGGAGGGGACCCAGATAATTCACAGCCGTGAGCAGACAGCGGCGCTCAGTGAGTTCAAGCGGCCACGCCGCACAGGACGAACTGTCCCCATCACTCAGGTGGAGACACTGAGGCCGGGGAAGGCGGGGAGTTGGGCTCTCTCCGGGGGTGAGTGTTCGGTTCTGGGCGCGCACGCAGCGTCTGGCACCCGGGTGCGCGCACGCCGAGCGGCCCGGCCGGGGGCGGGGCCGGGGCCGGGGGCGGGGCCGGGGGCGGGGCGGCGCGGGATCCGGGCCGCGGGGGCAGCGGCGGCTGCGGGACTCGCCAGTCCCGACGCGAGCGGGTCCGAGGCGCAGCCTGAGCCCGTCATGGAGCAGCCCAGGAAGGCGGTGGTGGTGACGGGTACGCTGATGGCGGCCGCGGTGACAGCGGCCGCGGGCAGGGGCGGGTCGGGCGGCTCCAGAGCCGGCGGGGTCGGGAGGGGCGCGGTGGCCGGGCGGGGCAGGTGCTAGGAGTCGTCTTAGGTTTGGAAGATGTCATCGCCCAGCTCAGTCCGCGCAACACGTAGAAAGTGAAGAAGGAGCGCCCCTGTGTTCCCCCTGTCAGGGGTCGGGGCAGGCAAGGGCGTGGGGGTCCGGTCAAGTGCCCAGCGCGGAGCAGGCCCCTCGGACGTCCTTCCTTCCCCAGGTGAGGACAGTGGCTCTCTGGGCACCTGTCTTCTGTCTGCCCGGCTGGTGGGCAGGACTGGACTTATCCCTGCCCCTCCCGAGGTCGGGCCTGTCCCCACCCACGGCCCCAGGGGACAAAGGCCAATTTGCGGGCAGGAAGTGCCCCAGTGACAAATGAACCTCCTGGCAGCCAGTGCTCCCCCAGCCCTGCGCTAAGAGGGGGCTGCTCTCCTGAGGCAAGAGCAGGTGGAGGTCGGGGGACCTCGAGCGGTAGCCGCTGTCCCTGTTATCGCCAGGACCGGCTGAGTCAAATATCTTTTCGCCCCGGGCTGTTTATGGGTGAGTCCTTCCCCGCTGTCACCAACTCCCTGAAACTTAACTTGTTCCTCCTCGAGGAGACTCCGCCTCAGGGCCACGTGGGCGTCAACTTCCGCCGGCCTCTGGTTGGGGGGTCATTTTGACCCTCTGTCTGGAGGGGTCAGAGTAGGAGATCCCGCTAAGGTTCACGCAAGTGGTTTGTGGACCCGGGAGGGTGAGGCTGGGCCTGGAATTCTCAGGAGGATAGAAGAAGGCACTCACTCAGCAGATGTGTGTAACTGGGGCGAGGGTCACTGCCCCCCCTCCCCCCACCCGCGCAGCCCTCCTGTATCTGGTTATTTGTTCCTCTCGTGTCCACTATGCAGGGAGCCACCGGAGTGGACTTTTTCCTTGCATGAGTTCACGATAGGTTCACCATCTCCATTTGGCAAAGGGGAAACAGGCTCACAGAGGTCACCCTGTTTGTAGGTGGCTGAGCTGAGACTCATACTTAGTCTATGAAGGAGGAGAGAGGGGGTAGGGAAATCCTGCCCCCACTGGGGGGGGGGGGGAGGGGAGCCTGCTGTTCCAGGACACAGCATCCCTTGTGGGGGGGGGGGCTTGACACCACCTGGGACCCTCAGTCTTCTTGGGGATGTTCATTTTTAGGCAGGGTGACAGGGTGATCAGAGTAGAAGAGCTGTGGACTCTCATGAATCTGGTTTAAAATCCCAGCTCTTCTGCCTTTTGGCTGTGTGACCTTAGGCAAGCTGTTTTCACCTCTCTGTGCCTTAGTCTCCCTCCTGTAAAAGGGGCCCAGGAAGCAGCCTTGGCTGAAAGGGGGATGCGGTGAGGCCGAGTGCCACAGTGCGTGCAGAGCATCCTCAGGTGGACTCTCTTGGTTTGTAAGTGGGGCTGGAGTTTGAGCAAGCGGACAGGAGGGTGGCAGGGTGGTGTCCCCGTCAGCCTGTCCTGGGAGACACCCACATGCATCCCTTAAGGGGGCTGTTCCTTACTTTGTGGTGGTTCACGGAGCCCAGAGGCTCTGCACAAAGACGGCGAGGAAATAATTGTAGAAGGGGGTCGGGGATAGTGGAGGAAATCACGAGGGGAACAGGCCAGCCCTTTCTGGGCCAAAAGGCCACTGGCCCCTTGCTGGGCACAAAAGTCAGGTGACGGTGAAGACAAGAAAGGACAGTTAAAAGCGGTTAAGAGCAGAGAAAGGAGGGGGTGCTCCGGAGGCCCCTGGGTGCACCCAAGAACACAGGACCAGGCCCCCTGACATCGTCCCACGTGGCAGGTGCTCTCGAAGATCCCTGTTCCCCCAGGCGGGGCAGCAGCCTGACCTTGGGCAGGCTAGAGAAGATCACTGGGTGGTGATACGCTGACTTCCCTGTTTTGGTTTTTGTTTTGTTTTTTTTTTTTTTTTTGCAGGGTTCGGCCCTTTTGGGGAACACACTGTGAATGCCAGCTGGATTGCAGTGCAGGTAACTCAGACCCGGAGGGTAGGAATCAGGCTTGGGGCTGGGGTCCCCCTGGAAATATATGGCACCAAAGAAGGGAAGGAATCTATGAAGAGAACGCCTCCCTTGAAGCTTCCTGCAAAACGTTTATGCCCGATACACTCTTCTTTCCACATGGGAACCACTGTTACTTGCACCTGTCAGCTTGCTCTGCACCGAGCACTCTGAGTTTCCCCCACAACCCCTTGCATGGCTGGGGGCACTTATTCGTGTGCCCACTTTACTGATGAGGCAACTGAGGCCCAGAGAGAGTTATCTGAGGTCACACGGTGAGGAGACTAGAATGGCAATTGCCTCAGAGGTACCCCATGCCCCAACCAGGTTTGGGGGTGACCGGGCAGGGATGTTGGGGGGATGTATTAACCTTGTTGAGAGGATATAATGACCTTCGCTGTTGCCTCCCAGCAGCTGGGGGAGGAGAAGGCTGCATATTGGGGGGGGGGGGTGCCTTTCCCACTATCCTGAACAGGTTGTTAGCCTGCAAAGCCTTCCAGTTTCTTTGTCAGATGGGGCATTTGGAGAGACAGACGGGAACAATGGGGAGAGAGAAAGAGAGAAACGTTTTCTCCTTATATAAATCAGATCTGCAGAGACCGGAGCCAAACTCATGTTAATCCTAGCCCATTAGCTGCTTGATTTAAAGCATCCCCTGCTTTTCACTCCAGAGCCCTGACTTTGGAGAAAAATCCAAGTTAAAACCTCAACGCATCAACCCCTAGTTGGGGGGCCCCCCACCTCTGATGCCACCCCTCATATAGACCTCAAAATCTTGGCGACTTTCCTTTTTAAAAAAATGGGCACCCCACCTTCTGAGCGGGACAGAGGGACGGGGTCCCCGGGACCGCAGATGGAAGCGTGTCCGGGGCTCTGTCCATTGGACCCGCTCCCTGGAGCCCCAGACAAAAAAGGAAACAGCGTGTTTCTGAGGACGTTGTGTGTCTGGCTTTGTGCGAGTTTCAGACAGGAGCCTTCACGGGGCTGAGTGGACACAAAGCCGTGTGTCTGAATTCCTGGGCCCCAGACACTATGATCTGCATCTAAATAGGAGAAAAATCAATTAAACAATCTTTGGAAATCCCTCCGGGCTTTGGGATGTGGATGGTGGGGGACGGCAGCTTTTCATCCCGCTGCCGGAGGGGAAATACCCCCTGATATTTTGGTCGCCCAACTTGCCAGACCTGGCCTCTGGAAGACTTTGAGTTTTCTCCCTCAAGCTTAGGAAACAAGAAGAGAGGCTTCTCCACCATTCCCTGGATAAAAAGATGCCAACCTTCCCAGGTCTGAGCGTTTCCCTTAAAACAAAACCCAAACAAACAAGAAATTGTAGTTGCTCATACATACTTTGAGTGAACGCGTCGGCGTAGCTCCACGAAATTTTCCGCACGTGCACCTTCGCGTCACCCGCGTCTGGATCAAGATCTAGAACATTCCTAGCCCCCTTCTCTGCGCAGAAGAGCCTTGGTGCCCCTTCCTAGCTATTTCCCCCCCAGGCGTAAACCTCTCTGCTGACTCCCCCCCAACTCCCCCGCCCCCGCTGCCGCCGTGGGTGACACCTGTTCTAGAACTCGGCATCAATGCAGTTGCACTTGGGTCTGGTACCTTCTGCACAGCACAGTGTCTGCGGGTTCCTTCTGTGGGGTGGCTGGGAGCTCCCCTTGGTGTGTTTTAGTTGACCTGGGTAACACGGATTTGCCCGTGCAAAGGGTGTCCCGTTGGGTGGGTGGAATCCATCCCTCAAGAAAATGTGCCTCGGCATGTTCTTGCTGTGATCCAGACCTGAGTTCTGAGTCAGTCCCCTCAAGCTGAAGATGGGAATTTTGTTCCCCGGGCTGAGCAGCAGTTAACTTCCGGTCCCTACTGACTTTTCAGAAGCCCAAGCTGTCATCTGTAGAAAGAACCCCTCCTCTCCCAGGGACCAGCTAACTTCTCTTGTCTCTCTCTCTCTCTCTCTCTCTGTCTCTCTCACCTTCTCTTTATCTGTCTCTGTGTCTCTCAGACTCCCTCTGGTCTCTCCTTCTTTCCCCTTATGGCTCCATCTTTCTCTCTGTACATCTGTCTCTGTCTCTGTCTTTCACTCTCTTCTCGCCCCTGTTCCCCCCACCTCCTCTGTCCGTCTGTCTCATCTGACCTTCCTTCTTCATGCCTTGGGTGAACGTGTGCTCTAGTGGAGAGTGAACTGTTTCCCACAAGCCACAATGGGGAGGTGGGAGTGCTGGGGACGGAGGGCACCCCCTTTTCATCTTTCCCCAGGGTGGCGCTGCCCCTCAGCACCTCTCACAGAAGGGGCTTAATCTTTGGAGTCTCCTGTCTCCCCCTGGGTCTAGGGTGGCGGGTGTGGGACACTGGCTGCAGATCTCTCTTCCTAGGAGGCTCAGGTGGGTGTCAAGGGCCGGGACCCCCTTGGCTTGGGGCCGTCTGGAGTGTTCCCTGCCCAAGCGCCACGAGGAGGAGCTGGGTCACAGGTCCTGGTGACATCACGGGACAATTACTGCCACAGTGAGTCTAGACAGACCTGCTAAGGATATTAACCAGGGAACAAAGGGGGTCTTTGTCGTGGGGTCAAGGGAATCGGTCAGATGCGGCCTCGCGGCGGGGTCTTGTCAGGTGGACTGGGGTCTAGACAATGCGCCGTCTGGGGCGCGGGAGCCCTGTTCGTTTCACGGGTGTGTGCTCAGCAGCCACGCTCACCGCGGTGTCGTGGGACTTGGGGTATGCTTGCCGCTCCCCTCCTCCCCCAGGAGGACTGTCCAGCCCTGCTGGGACAGAAAGCCTCCCGAGGCAAAGAATTCAGCTAGATTACAGGCCACCCGCTTCTGATCACTTCGGATGAGCCTTATATAGCCCCTCCTTCCCCCGCCACTGCCTTGTTTAAAATTGGGGAATAACTTGCATAAAGCGACACTACAGATCTTTAGCGCCCCTAACACTTCAGTGAAGAGTATTTATACCCTTGTCAGGGATATTTCGGTCAACATAGTGACCCATTTCCAGCAACCTGGAATGTTCCCTCCTGCCCCGCATCGCTTCCCCAGCACCCTCCGCCCTGCCCCCCGAGGCAGCTGCCGTCCTGACCTCAGTCACCTTGCATGAGTTTTTGGCCAGCCTCAGACTGTGACTGAACAAGATGGCCCAGTCTCTGTGTCCCCCGCGGGCCGGCTGCTTTTGCTTAGCCTGAGTTGGTGGCAGGAGGGCGACCGGCTCTTTTCCCGACTCACCCCCTCCTCCCACTGACCTTGGCATTGAGGGGCTTCAGGGTTTGCTCCCAAAGAATGAAACGGCAGGGGCACTGTGGAGGGGTGGGTGGAGGTGGTGGTATATTTTCGGTGGCAGCTTTCTTAGTTTAGATTTTTTTTGCCCCCCAGATGAGGGGGCGGGGGCTAGGTGATGACCCAGAGCACAGGAGGAGCAAAGATCAGGACAAGAAGGCTACTCCCAGGGCACCTGGCTGTCTTGGTCAGTGGGGCATGTGACTCTTGATCTCAGGGTTGTGAGTTCGAGCCCCACGTGGGGCATGGAGCCTCCTTAAAAAAGCAAAAATTGAAAAAAAAAGGCAGTGAGTCATTCCATGACTCCTTGGTGAGGCCAACTCATTCCCCACCACCGAGAACCGATGTGGGCATGTGGCCATCCCACTAATGCTCAAGAAACATCACCCAGTGGAGACAGCCCTTGAGTTGATCTAGGCAAGTGACACTGCTCAGAACAGAGTGCCCGTCCTGCCGGGCAGAGAGGATCCGTAGGGAGGGCCTGCTGTTCCGAGCCAGGCATCCAGCCTTGGCACATCACATGTCATGGTGGCCACCAGGAGGGTTATGGTGCCCGAGAGAAGCTTTCTCGGGTTGGTCACCAATAGAGTTAGCATCCTTTGTCCCCCCGCCCACAGAGGTGGTTTCCCCAAGTACACGTGTCTGGGCTTGTGGGTGGCCTGGCCTGTGGACAGCTCCCCAACTGGAACCAAACAAGTAAAGGTGATTTTTTGGGGGGAGGGGGCAAGTGAGCGAGGGCAGAGAGAGAATCCCAGGAGGGGCAGACAGAGAGAGAGAGAGAGAGAGAGAGAGAGAGAACAAGTAGGGGAGGGGCAGAGAGAGGGAGAGGGGATCACAGACAGACTCACACCGTCAGCGCAGAGCCCGACGTGGGGCTCGAACTCAGAAACCATGAGATCACGACCTGA
This sequence comes from Panthera pardus, assembly GCF_024362965.1. Classification (NCBI taxonomy): domain Eukaryota; kingdom Metazoa; phylum Chordata; class Mammalia; order Carnivora; family Felidae; genus Panthera; species Panthera pardus. Next base: position 13,767,320 of record NW_026527013.1, read on the forward strand.
GCCGAAGTTGGACGCTTAATGGATTGAGCCACCCAGGCGCGCCCCTGCCCTGAGTCATTTAGACGTCAATTGCAGACATGACACCCCCTTGACCCCTAACTAATTCACCGTGCATTTCCTAAAACACAACCTCAGCACAATGATTAAAGTCAGACTCCTTTAACATAGATGCAATGCTACAACTTACAGCCCTTATTCAGAGTTTGCCAGCCTCCTCATTCATGTCCTTCACAGCAGAAGAAAATTCCCCATCATCCATTGCGTTCAGTTGTTCTGCCTCTTTAATCCCCTGTAATCTGGAAAGTTCCTCGGTCTTTCTTTGTGTCTCACGTCAGGACACTTGCTGAGAACCGCTCAGTTCTTTGGAGAGCGTCCTTCGGTGGGGTTTGTTTGACGTTTCCTCTTGATCACACGGAGGCTGCAGGTTTTGGCAGGAGGTCCTCAGAAGCGATGTTGTGTCCTTCTTGGTGCATTGTATTGGGAGTCACCAGAGTTTGAAGTGTCTTGTGACTGGTGTTGTTGACCTTGATCGTTTGCTAAAGATGAGATCTGGTGGACTTCTCTCCTATGACATTATGATCTTGCCCTTTGTAATTAAAAAGTACCCTGTCGTGAGATACTTTGTAGTGTATAAATACTTGTTTAGACTTCCTTTTAGCATCCCCTGGTGAGTGTTGCCTGAATCAGTTTTTATTTTTTTTATTTTTATTTTTTTTTTAAATGTTTTTATTTATTTTTGAAGGAGAGAGAGACCGAGCATGAGCAGGGGAGGAGCAGAGAGAGAGAGGGAGACATAGAATCTGAAGCCGGCTCCAGGCTCCGAGCCATCAGCCCAGAGCCGGACGCGGGGCTCGAACTCACGAACTGGGAGATCATGACCTGAGCCGAAGTCGGACGCTTAGCCGACTGAGCCACCCGGGCGCCCCTCCTTTGACACTTTTTTTGGCCTCCTGCTTTTAGGAGTTTATTTGTATCCACGTGGACTTAACTGCCCTCAAGATATGACCATGGCTCACTCTCAGTCTTTATTTTGATGTTCAAATTGTCGATGTTCAGATTGTCTCAGATTTGGCTCGTGGCATTCCCTTCAGGCTGGCTCCTGTGTCCTTTTTGTGTGTCCCCATCATTCTCTGAGCACGTCGCTTTTTGTTGTTTTTTGTTTGGTTGGTTTTTTGGTTCCAGAGTCAATTTTTGCAAATGAGCTATTTCAGAATAATTTTAGAACCTAACTGACGAATTCAGAAAGATTGCACAGATAATACAAAGGGTTCCTGCACATGCCTCGCTTGATTTCCCCTAGTGTGAACATCTTAAATAACTACTACATTTCTCGAAATGAAGAAACCAACCCTGGTCCACCACTGTTAGTAAACTCTGGACTTTATTCCGGTTTCATGAGTTTTCCCACTAATGTCCTTTTTCTGTACCAGGATCCCATCCAGGATCCTTCATTGTATTTCACCGGGCATCTCTTTCTATTTTCTTTTCTGATTTCTACCTGAGTGTTGGATGTCAAGTGCTTCGTGTCCTTTTTTTTTTTTTAAAAAAAAAAAATCAAGATTGGGCGCCTGGGTGGCTCAGTCGGTTAAGCGTCTGACTTCCTTCGGCCCAGGTCATGATCTCACGGTTCGTGAGTTCGAGCCCCGCATCGGGCTCTGTGCTGACAGCTTGGAGCCTGCTTCAGATTCTGTGTCTCCCTCTCTCTCTCTCTGCACCTCGCCAGCTCATGCTCACACTCTGTCTCTGTCAAAAATAAATAAACTTAAAAAAAAAATAAAAAATAATAAAAAAAACAAGATATAATCTTACTGAAATACAATTACATGCCCTAAAGTTCATCCTGGTACAACCATCACCACTATCTAATTCCAGAACTTTTTCATCACCCCAGAAAGAAACCCCATGCCATTAACCATCACTCTCCCATTCTTCCTTTTTCCTAGTGCCTGACAACTACTAATTTACTCTCCGTCTCTATGGATTTATCTGTTCTGGACATTTTATGTGGGGTCATACATCATGTGGCCTTTTATGTCTGGCTTCTTTCACTCACCATCCCGTTTAACTTATTTTGTATTTTTTAAAGCATTTTTAAAAATTTTTATTTATTTATTTTGAAAGAGAGAGAGTGGGGGAGGAGCAGAGAGAGAGGGAGAGAGAGAGAATCCCAAGCAGGCTCCACACTGTCAGCAAGGAGCCTGACACGGGGCTTGAACCCACAAACCGTGAGATCATGACCTGAGCTGAAATCAAGAGCCAAACGCCCAGCCGACTGAGCCACCCAGGTGCCCCTCAGTGTCGCGTCTTCACAGTCCTTCCCTATTGTAGTGTGTCCGCACTTCATTCCTTTTTATGGCTGAATAATATTCCATTGTGTGGGCATACTGTGTTTGACTAGCCATTCAATAGTTGATAGCTATTTGGGTTTTTTCCACCTTCTAGTTGTCGTGAATCATGCTGCTATGGACATTCACATACAAGTTTTTGTGAGGACGTAGGTTTTCGTTTCGTTTCTAGTGCTCAGAAAATCAAGGGAGAACATCAAAGGAAGAGACAGAGCCCGATGCGGGGCACGAACTCCCGAACTGTGAGATCATGACCTGAGACAGAGGCAGATGCTTAACCGACTGAGCCACCCAGGCACCCCTCCTTCCTTTTTAAGGCTGAATATTATTTTATATTGTATGGCTAGCCCAAATTTTGTTGATTTGTTAATTTTGTTAATTTCGTTTCTCCTAGGTATACATAGACCTGGGAGGGGGACTGATGGGTCATGTGGGAACTCCAGGTTCGCCCATGTACTTTCCCTGCTCCGGCCTTGGAATCAGCCATTTCAACAAAAAGCCTTCATTTCTGTCCTCAATAATAACATTTAAAAACCAGGAGCTGGGGGCTGGGTGTGCTCAGTACTGCTGGGGTGTCGTTACTTGTGAGCTGTCAGTGGGCAGGGGGGGAAGCAACGATGCATCGGCTCACACACCCACCCTTACGTGCACCCGTTTCTTTTTATTTAAAAATTTTTTTGAATGTTTATATATTTTTAAGAGAGAGAAAGAGAGCGAGCACGCACGGGTGGCGGAAGGGCAGAGACAGAGGGAGACCCAGAATCCGAAGCGGGCTCCAGGCTCTGAGCTGTCAGCACAGAGCCTGAGGCAGGGCTCGAACTCACGGACCGTGAGATCATGAGCTGAGCTGAAGTCAGACACTTAACCGACCGAGTCACCCAGGCACGTGTAGATTTAAAAAAAAAAAAAATTTTAACGTTTATTTATTTTTGAGAGAGACAGAGACAGAATGCAAGTGGGTTAGGGACAGAGAGAGAGGGAGACACAGAATCCGAAGCAGGCTCCAAGCCATCAGCACAGAGCCCGATGCGGGGCTCGAACCCACAGAGCTGTGAGATCGTGACCTGAGCCGAAGTCAGACACTCAACCGACTGAGCCACCCAGGCGCCCCAGGCACCTGTAGATTTTAGATTCCCCATCGGGATGGGGAGAAAAGGCAGAGAGAGGAATTCCAGAAAGTTCTGCAGGGTTTTAAATTGGAATCGGGATAGTTCCCAGCTTTCAACAAGTGAAGTACGGGTGGCAAGGAGCCAAAGGCTGAATCTCCAAGGGGGAGAGTCCGGGGCATGGGGAACAGAGCGCTCAGATTCCTGACTCAGGGACAGGAGCTGAAGAGCAGCTATGTTACCTCCTGTTACCAGCGCCACCCCCACCCCCACCCCCAGCCTGATGTGGACGTGATCGCAGAAGCCTTTAGTGCCTGCGCCCTGGGGGCGGGGTGGGGGGCGTGGAAACTAGCCAAAGGGAAGACAGTTAATACAGACCATGGCTTCCTGCCTTGCTTTTTCTTTGTCCTTTTAAACCGGTGAGAAAATCAAGGAAGAAATCAAGGAGAAAATCAAGGGAGAACATCAAAGGAAGAGACAGAGCCCGATCTGGGGCACGAACTCCCGAACTGTGAGATCATGACCTGAGACAGAAGCAGAGGCTTAACCGACTGAGCCACCCAGGCACCCCTCCTTCCTTTTTAAGGCTGAATATTATTTTATATCGTATGGCTAGCCCAAATTTTGTTAATCCATTCATTAGTTGATGGACATATCGGTTATTTCCGCCTTTGGCTATGGTGTATAATGCTGTTATGAACATAGGTGTATAAATGTACATTCAGGACCCCGCTTTCAATATTTTGTATAGAGACCTAGAAGGGGAGTTGCTGAATCGTATGGTAATCCTGTGTTTAACTTTTTGAGGAACCACAAACTGTTTCCCACAGCAGCTGCACCATTTCACTTTCGTTTTTTTTTGTTTTTGTTTTTGTTTTTTTCAAAGACTTTATTTTTAAGTAATCTCTCCACTCAAGGTGGGGCTTGAACTCACAACCTCGAGGTCAAGAGTCACGCGCGCCACTGACTGAGCCAGCCAGGCAACCCTGCACCATTTTACATTCTTACCGGCAGCGCACAAGGGCTCCAACTTCTCCACGTCCTCCTCAACCCTTGTTATTTCTTGTCGTTTTGATATTTGATATTAGCCATTCTGACAGGTGTGAGGGGATCCCTTGTTGGGATTTTGATTTGCATTGCCCCGACGACTGATAATGTTGCACATCTTTTCATGTACTCATTGGCAATTCGTATAGCTTCTTTGGAGAAATGTCTATACATATCCTTTGCCTATTTTAAATTAAAAAAAACATTTTAGAGAGGGCGCGCAAGCTGGGGAGAGGGGCAGAGGGAGAGAGAGAATCTTAAGCAGTCTCCGCGCTCAGCGCAGAGCCCGACGTGGGGCTTGAGCCCACGCCCCTGGGGTCATATGACCTGAGCCCAAATCAAGAGTCAGATGCTCAACCGGCTGAGGCAGGTGCCCCCGGCCTTTGCCTATTTTAAAACTGTGTTGTTAATTCTGTTGTTCTTCTTGTTATTGAGTTGTAGGCATTCTTTATATCTTCAAGGTTTTGATTCCTTGTCAGATACGTGATTGCAAATGTTTCCCCTCATTCCATGGGCTGTCGTTTCACTCTGTTGATTGTGTTCTTTGGTGCACAAAAGTTTTCCATTCTTATCAAATCGAATTTCTCGGTTTTTGTTTTATTGTCTGTGATTTCGGTGTTGTTGAATTTGTTTTTCAGAGGAAAAAAAGAGCTCAGTGGGTCTCTTCGTAGGGACTAGGGGAAGATTCATTTATAAATTCTCAAATTTTTCCCCTGCCTCTAGGATGTGCTGAGTCAGAGATCAGAAAAGCAGGTTTTGATTTCGGTCGTCAAACTTGATCTGTATGGATTTTTAAAAAATTGCTCTTTGGGGCGCCTGGGTGGCTCAGCCGGTTGAGCGTCCGACTTCGGCTCAGGTCATGATCTCGAGGTCCGTGAGTTCGAGCCCCATGTCGGGCTCTGTGCTGACAGCTTGGAGCCTGGAGCCTGCTTCGGATTCTGTGTCTCCCTCTCTCTCTGCCCCTTCCCTGCTCATGCTCTGTCTCTGTCTCAAAAATAAATAAATAAACTTATTTTTTATTTTTATTTCTTAACATTTATTTATTAACGTTTATTTATAAGTTGCTGGAAACAGTTTGATCCTTTCCAGCCTTGCCGTTAAGTTTTTTGTTTTTTTGTTTTGTTTTGTTTTGTTTTGTTTTTTAGGCAGGACCAGAATAGTCTTTATGCTGGGGCTAATTTTTCTCTACTTCCTTATGAAGTTTTTCCACTCTGGCTGATTCACACCCTCTGCTCCTTTCGAGGCTCAGTCCCTGGTCTTGGCACACCTATATGCCCATTAAGTTCTCAAACTCTCAAAAGATGTCTGCATTGATCAGTCTCTCCCTTCCCCTCCCCCCCCCCCCCCCCCCCCAGCTATCTTCTTTCTGGGACTCTGCTCTGCAAACTGTAGCCTTCTTACCTTTTCTAGAACCCCAGCTTTGATGCCTCAATGTCTGAAAAGTGTTATTTTACACATTTTGTCTATTTGTTTCCAGTTGTTCCAGATTGGGGGGAGCGGCCGGGAATCTGATTCTGGAGGCTCCGTTTTAGCCAGGAAGAAATGGCGCTTTTTTTTTTTTTTTTTTTTTTTAAAGGAAGCACATACATGTTTTAAAATGCAATTTAAGTTAACATCTTTTGAGCAGTTTTTAGACTCTGCCTTATGTGTGTGTTGTTGTATTTTTCCTCCCTATGACATGGGTGCTCTTGTTAATCCCATTTACAGATGAGAAAACTGAGGCACAGAGAGGGTGAATGACTTACCGAAGGTCTCTCAGCCAGTAAGTGGTAGGAAGAAGGAGCAAACGTGGCCAGAGCCTCCGGCTCTGGAGGCTGTGCCCCTGACTCCTACCCTCCACCATCCATGCCTTCAAGAGCCACTTTTTTTCTCTTTTTGTTTACGTAGATGAAACTTACATAACATAAAATTAACCGTTTTAAAATGAACAGTTCAGTGGCGTTTACTATGTTCACAGTGTTGTACACCCCCCACCTGTCTCTGGTTCCAGAACATTCCCATCCCCCTAAAGGCAATCCTGTCCCCATCAGCAGCCACTCCCCATCCGCCCTTCTCCAGCCCCTGACTGCCACTAATTTACTTTCTGTGCCTATGGATTTGGCTCTTCTGGACATTTCATAGACAGAAATCATATACCGTGTGATCTTTTGTGTGTGGCTTCTTTCAGTCCTCATGCGCTTTCGTGGCCATCCACACTGAAGCGCGGGTCAGGGCTCTGTTCCTTTTCGTGGCTGAATAATATTCCACTGTATGGCTAGACCACATTTTGTTTCTTCATCCTTTTATCCACTGACGGGTGCTCGGGCCCGTCTCTACCTCTCCTCTTGAGGTGGTACTTTCAGTTACTTATTTTCAAAGTTTTACTTATGTAAGTCATCTCTGCACCCAACATGGGACTTGAACTCATGACCCCAAGATCAAGGGTTGCATGTTCTTCCAACTGAGCCAGTCAGGTGTCCCAGGAGCTACTTTTTTTTTTTTTTTAAGTGTATGTATTTATTTATTTTGAGAGAGAGAGCTCGCAAGCAGGGGAGGGGCAGAGAGAGAGGGAGAGAGAATCCCAAGCAGGCTCTGCACGGTCAGCGCAGAGCCCGACGCGGGGCCTGATCCCACGAACTGTGAGGTCATGACCTGAGCCGAAATCAAGGGTTGGATGCTTAACCAACTGAGCCCCCCAGGCGCCCCCCCCCCCCCCAGGAGCTGCTTTTCAATGTAGGAAAGGATGGAAAGAAAAGACAGGGTCCCAGCTAGCAGCTAGTCCAAACCTCTATTTGTAGTTGAGGAAAGTGAGGCGCTTAGGTCTATATTTGTTTCGGTCTGTGCTGGAGCTGCTCAGTTGCTCAGCCAGTATTCGCAAGCACCTAGCTTGTGCGTGCCCTGTGCTATAGAAAGGACACCATTCTGCGGGGCTGAGGGAGTGTGTAAAGGGGTGCTTGTAAAAGTGTCAAGTGCTTGTCAGGAGGCTGAGACATGAAGGCTACGGAGAGAGTTGACTGACTGGAAAGTAAGGGGAAGAATGTTCCATGTAGTGAGAACAGCCAGTGCAAAGGCCCTGAGGCAGGAGTGAGTCTGGTATGTGGGAGGCCACATGGCTGGAGTGAAGTTAGCCAAATGGGGGTGGGGAGGGTTGGGGGTGAAGGGAGAAGGGAGAGAAGGGCAAGGAAATTGGCAGCGTCCGGCTTATGGGCCTCATGGATGATGGCGGGAGTTAGGATTTTTATTCTGGGTGTGGCGGGAAACACAGCAGAGTGAGCAGGGGAAGGGTGTGAAGCCGTTGGGGCCGCGTAGGGTGGGAGACCATGGGGTTTGAGTCTCCAAACTGCCCAACAAAACCTGGCGTATCCCATAAATCCCACCCATGGGACTCTCTGACATCCACCGGGGTAGCCTTTTCAATCCCCCGAGTGAGATCTAGGAATAATATGAGAGAGCCCTACCGATTAGTAATCGTTGGGAGCGTTCATTTTACTATGAAAAATGCTCAAGCCAAAGGATCGTCTGTCTGTGTTTGTGTGGCCATTCAAAACAATCCCCCCGGGTGTGTGGCACGTAGCAGGAGGGTGTTTATGAAATTGTGGGAATGGAAACAGAGCTCACGACGTAAAGCCTTCTGGGGGCGGGGGCGGGGGGGGGGGGGTGACGGCGTGACAATTCGCTGGCGAGCTCCATGCCTGCTTCGTCTCCAAATCCCCACACCCTTTAGAGAATGTCTCCCTGATCCCATTTCACAGTCGGGGAAGTTGAGGCTTAGGTGAAAAGGGAACGTGAGAGTAAAAATGCTAATGACCGAGAGAAAAAAATTATAATAAGAGAAATGAAATATGCTGCCAAGTTTCTCTTAAGGATATGTGAAATGTTTTGAAATGGATTTCACCCAAAATGTCACCCCCTCACCTCGCAACCACCTGCCCCAGCAGCGGCCTGCGCTCCACCTGTGCACCGGTGTTGAGCGAGCAGATCTGTCCTCTGTCTGGCCCTGGGACTTCTTCGGGGGGTGGGGGGTGGGGAGGTTCTTTCTGATCACTGGGCTTGGTGACAGGGATGGGGTCTCAGTCCCCTGTGCTGGAGTTTAAGACTCCCCCCACATGGGGGGGGGGGGGGCGCCTGGGTGGCTCAGTCAGTTGAGTGTCCAACTTTGGCTCAGGTCATGATCTCACCATTTGGGAGTTTGAGTCCCGCGTTGGGCAGTGAGTGATCAGCGGCCCGGATCCTCTCTGCCCCTCCCCCACTTGCGCACGCGCATGCGCTCTCTCTCTCTCTCTCTCTCTCTCTCTCTCTGTCTCAAAATTAAAAAAAAAAAAAAGAAATAAAAAAAAGAAGACCCAACGATTTGGGGCACCCAAGTGGCTCAGTCAGTTAAGCGTCGGACTCTTGATTTCAGCTCAGGTCCTGATCTCACGGTTTGTGAGTTTGAGCCCCGTGTCCTGCTCCACGCTATCCAAAGCCTGCTTTGGATTCTCTCTCTCTCTCTCTCTCTCTCTCTCTCTCTCTCTCTCTCTCAAAATGAATAAAATAAACTTAAATGAGATTTCCCATACACGTACACCATGCCCCCCACCCCCTTGGTGTCATTGTCTCCAGGTGACCTTGACGCATTCTCTTGGGGGGGGGGGGGCAGTTGGGAATTCTCTGTCGGTGAGAAGGGACCTGCCTTCTCCAGCAACTGCGGTCAAATGAGCGTGGAGTTGGGACGGCGTGGATAGCAAGGTCAAGGCAACCAGATAAAGTAGCCCTGAAGCCGCGTCAGGGGATGCAAGAACTCGCCCGCAATGAATTAATTCAGCGAAGCCAAGTGCATGCAAAAAAGGCTTTGTCTGTCTGGGACCCCACATCCACCAGTGGCAGCGTTTTCCAACCACTGCACGCGATCTGAGAATGATAGGAAACGATCCTGCAGTGGTCATTATTCAGAATATCAGTTAAAAAAAATTTTTTTAAATGTTTCTTTGTTCTTTGAGAGAGAAAGAGAGAGAGCACGAGCAGCGGAGGGGCGGAGAGGGGGAGACAGAGTCGGAAGCAGGCTCCAGGCTCTGCGCTGTCAGCCCAGAGCCCCATGCGGGGCTCGAACCCACCAACGTGAGATCGTGACCTGAGTCGAAATCAAGAGTTGGACGCTTAACCGACTAGGCCCCCCCGGGCGCCCCTCATGATGTTTTTAAGCCACCTCATGCTCAAGATTGTTAGAGGGTCCCTGAGGAGTTGGGTCCACCTGTGAACGTGAACTGAGATCCTGCTATGTGTGGCCTGCGTCAAGTCTATAAATAATTCTCATCAGGTATAATGAAGGGGAAAGTATAATAACAAATAACAAAGACAATAGCTGACATTATCTGAGCACATACGATGTGCCGAGCATTTCTGGGAACTATTAACGTGTATGCGTTCGTTTAATTCTTACAGCTACCTTGTGAAAAAACTACTTTTTTACCCCCATTTTATGGATGAGGAAACAGGCTCAGAGAGTTGCCCAAGATCACACAGGGTTCAAACCCGGGCGCCCAGCTTCAAAGGCCCGCAGCGTTATGCTGCTGCCCATGGAGATGCAGAGAGAGTTCGAGAAGAGGGAGCGGGGAGGGGAGCGAGGGAGGAGCTCTGGGGCTGGGCCAGCGCGCGCACCTTCCCTTCCACTCTGCACACTGAGTCTGGAGCCCCACCTGCTTTCTGAGGACGGGTCAGTTTATCCCCTGGGAACGCATTAACCCTGCAGCCCTCACCTAATGCCGCAACACTCCCTCTCGTCTCCCTTCCAGGAGCTGGAGAAGCTAGGGCTTGGCGACAGCGTGGACCTACATGTGTATGAGATTCCAGTCGAGTACAAGACGGTCCAGAGGCTCATCCCTGCCCTGTGGGAGAAGCACAGCCCACAGGTGAGTGGGGCGAAGGCAGGTGCTTCCTCATCAGGACCTGCAGGTGGGCACCCCGCACGTGGATGATTTGTGTGGCTTTGTTCCTGCTTCGATCACCTGGCCGATGCCATGGCCTTGTCCCCCAAAGGGCCACACTTTCCCGGGTTACCCGTGGATGCGAGGGAGGAGTGCAAACGTCTGCGACCCCACAGAGCCTGGCTCCGTCCCTCTGGAGTTCTGTGTCACTCACGACCCATTTAGTTATAGGTGACGGTCAAAGCACACCTTAACTCAGCTTAAGCACAAACGCTGGTAAGCTTCAGGTATAGCTTGATCCAGGCACTCGCCCAGTGTTATCAGCCGTCCCTCTTGGCCCTTCAGCTTTGCTTTGTGCCTCGCTTTTGCTTTGGCAAAGATAGGTGGCTGCTGGCCGACACCCTGCCGACTCAGCCCCTCAGCGGAAAGAAAACATCTTTCCTTTTGATAATTGCCCAGAGTCCATGGCTGATTCTCACTGGCCACCGGGGTCCCCGGCCAGTCCCTGAGCCAATCACTATTGCTGGGGGTTGGAGGAAGGAGTGCTCTGATTCATGAAGCCTGGTCACATGCCTCCTCTGGTGGCCAGTGGGTGGTCTCACCTGTCTCCGAACCTCTTGAAAGGGGGTCCCACAAGGGGACAATGAGTATGGGAGGGAGCTGTGATGTGGTGTAATGGGGGCCAGACAAGAAGGAGCCACACTCTCCCACCACAGACACATGTGACTCCAAGGGGTCAGGAGTGGAAGTTGCCTGGGAAGTTACCTCGGTGGTGTCTCTGATAAGTGAGGTAACTGGTCGCCCGTGGGCGCCCCACCCAGCTTCCCACACTAGCCTGCCAGTTGCAGATTTTCCAGGGCCGTCGAGTGGAAACTTCCTTCCTAATGAGCCCTCCTGTCGGGTCTCAAGTGGAATTTGTCCCTTGTGAGAGGGGGACCTGGAGGCTTAGTGAGACGTGACCAAAGGTTCTGTCGATGGACATTTTCTTCTGCTTTTTCTTTAAAAAAATTTTTTAAATGTTTATCTTTGAGAGAGAGAGAGAGAGAGAGACAGAGCGTGAGCGGGGAAGGGGCAGACAGAGAGGGAGACACAGAATCCGAAGCGGGCTCCAGGCTCCGAGCCGTCAGCACAGAGCCCGACGCGGGGCTCGAACTCGCGGACCGCGAGATCGTGACCTGAGCCGAAGTCGGACGCTTCACCGACTGAGCCCCCCAGGCACCCCTCTTCTGCTTTTTCTGTGCAGTCCTGCCTTTTTCTAGTTAAACGAATAAAAATACCCTAAAGCATGAACACGTTTTGAAAAATTTTTCCGACCGTAGAGAATCACCCCTGCCTAGTTAACTGGCACCATGATTATTGCCATTTTTGCCATTTTATCACTCACACACGTATCTGCACACACGCGTGTGCATGTATGTTAGTATGCACACGCATGTGCTGTTTCAACAACCTGCGTGGATTGGGTGCCCGCGGCCGCTTGAAGAATTGGCCGCAAACTTCGAACCACAGAAATGTAGTCTCGCATTTCTGGAGGCACAGAAATCCAAAGTCAAGGCCTCAGCAGCTATACTCTCTCTCGGGGGAGGGTCATTTGGGGGTCTCTTCCAGCTTCCCCCTCTGTGGTCACGTGGGCTTCTCCTCCTCTCTGTCTCTGGCTTTTCTTCCTGTGTCTCTTTTACGGACATTTGTCATTGGGTTTGCGGCCCAGATAATCCAGGAAGATCTCGTCAAGAGATCCTTTACTCACTTGCATCGATAAAGATCCTTTTTCCAAATGAGGTCACAGTCGCGATTTCCAGGCAATTAGGACAGGGCTTTTTTTTTTTTCTTTTCTTTTTTTTTTTTGCATGCGGGGGTATCACCTTGGAGCTCATTATACAACAGCTGCTGCTTTGTTTTCACATTCACCAATATTCAATTTATGGAACTCCAGATAGGACAGTGCCAGATGTGGGGCGTTCGGTAGTGAATCAACTAACCTTGTGACTCCAAAGAGTTAGATTCTCCATAATTGGCCCATTAGACATCATCACTCCCTTCTGCTGGACACTTTACATCTTCTACTAGCCACACTTAAAAGGTATAAGAACAGTGGCGCCTGGGTGGCTCAGTCAGTTGAGCGACCGACTTCGGCTCAGGTCACGATCTCGCGGTCCGTGAGTTCGAGCCCCGCATCGGGCTCTGGGCTGATGGCTCGGAGCCTGGAGCCTGCTTCCGATTCTGTGTCTCCCTCTCTCTCTCTGCCCCTCCCCTGCTCGTGCTCTGTCTCTCTGTGTCTCAAAAATAAAGAAAAACATTTTAAAAAATTTAAAACAAGATATAAAAACAAATAGGTGAAATTAACTTTAATCATTTCTTCAACGTAACCCCATGTGTCTAAAATATTATCCTCTCAACCTGTAATCAACTTCTAGAAAGTTATAATTTTTTTAATTAAACTTTTTGTTTATTTATTCATTTTTGAAAGACAGAACATGAGGGGGGGAGGGGCAGAGAGAGAGAGGGAGACACAGAATCCGAAGCAGGCTCTAGGCTCCCAGCTGTCAGCACAGAGCCCGACGCGGGGCTCGAACTCACAAGCTGTGAGATCATGACCTGTGCAGAAGTCAGACGCTTAACGGACTGAGCCACCCAGGAGCCCCAACTAAAAGTTATTAATGAGGCATTTTACATTCTTGTTTGTGCCCAGTCTCCAAAATGTGGTGTGTGTTCTGCACCGATTAAACATCTCAAATTTGTAGGAGCCACATTTTGTGCTCACTAGCCATGTGTGGCCCCTGGCTGCCGTATGGGACAGCTGTGCATCAGCCTATATTTTATTTTTATTTTATTTTATTATTTTACTTTTTGAGGGGGGGCACAAGTGAGAGGGCAGAGAGAAGGAGACGGGAGGGGGTTGGAGAGAGACCGAGAAGTGAGACTCACCTGAAGCAAGTCTTCTGTTTTACCTGAAGCAGGGCTCGAGCTCACCATCATCAGCCCATATTTTAAGTGGGCTCAGGTCATGATCTCGCGGTTTGTGGGTTCGAGCCCCGCGTCGGGCTCTGTGCTGACAGCTCGGAGCCCGGAGCCTGCTTCAGATCCTATGTCTCTCCCTCTCCCTCTCTCTCTGCCCCTCCCCTGCTCATGCCCTTTCTCTCTCTCTTTCAGGAATAAACATTTTAAAAGTTTAAAAAATAAAAAAAAAGAAATGTTTATATATTTTCTTACAGTGCCCTCTCTGGGTGTAAGCATATACACAAATAATAAGTAACAGTTGAAATTCATCTGTACTTAATCTGGTGTCCTGCTTGTTATAAATATTTTGTTGTGAGCATTTTATTATGTAGGTCATTAAAAATCCCCCCTTATATCACGTTAACGGCTGGGTAGATTTTAGTAATTGGCATGACTGCCCTCCTATTATTATTCTGGTGCTTTCATACTTTTTTCTCATTTTTATGCAAAACACTGACGTGATCACTGACAGGTTATTACCTCCTTAGCTTCGATTCCTGAAAGTTACACCATGTCTTTTGCATTTGGCAATATGTCTTGAAGGTCATTCCCTATAGAACTGCTCTTGGCACGTTAACTCCGTATCGTATCCGGCCAACCCCCTCCTAGCGGCTAAGGAGGTTGCTTCCGGTATTTGATTGTATTAACACAGTTGCAATGAACACCCTTGCACGTTTCACCGCCTTGCGTGTTTCGCTTGGCCTATGCCTTTGTGTGGGGCCGACTGTGTGGTCCATTCCAGCAGCAAGAGGCCGGAAACAACGTAACTCCAGGCAGAGCCCCGAGAGGATGCTGTCCTCTCCTGCACCTGGGGTGGGGGGGACCCCCAGTCTCATGGCCCTGCCCATCTGTCTGCAGCTCGTGGTGCATGTGGGGGTGTCGGGCATGGCGACCGCGGTCACACTGGAGAAGTGCGGGCATAACAAGGGCTACAAAGGGCTGGACAACTGCCGCTTCTGCCCCGGCTCCCAGTGCTGCGTGGAGGACGGGCCCGAAAGCATTGACTCCATCATCGACATGGATGCTGTGTGTAAGAGGGTCACCACGCTGGGCCTGGATGTGTCAGTGACCATCTCCCAAGATGCCGGCAGGTAGGGCACCTTGGGGTGATTGCGAGCAGTGGTTTCCCTCCTCCACCGGCCCAGGCCGGCGTTGAACAAGCCAAGTGCGTTGACTTTGGCCTCAGTGGGCTGAGCACTCACCGTTCACGAGGCTCAGAGCTAAGTACGTGCACATAACAGGTGCCACGGATTCTGCTTCTAGGACTCATTATGTGTGGATCTGCCCACCTCTCCCCTGCTCTGGGTGCTAGCATCTGCCGCCTGGATGCTGCTGCCCCGGCCGCCTCCCTGGTGTCCCTCCCTCCACCTCTGCCCCGGCCCTGAGGGTCCTCTTCCTCCAAGCGGTTGGTTTCTGTTTGTGTTTTCTGGGGCTGTTGTAACAAAAACCATCACCTTGGTAGCTGAGGACAACAAAAATGTATTGTCTCCCAGTTCTGGAGGCTAGAAGTCCAAAATCAAGGTGTTGGCAACGTTTGCTCCTTCTGGAGGCCCTGAAGGGGAATCTGTTCCCTGCCTCTCTCCCGGTTTTTGGTCTGCAGGTAACCCTTGGGGTTCCTTGGCTTGTGGCCACATCACCCCGATCTTTGCCTCCGTCTCCACACGGCCTTCTTCCCTGGGTGTGTATTTACATGACCTTTTCATGAGGACATCAGTCATGGGATATAGGACCTACCTGAGGCCAGTATGATTTCATATTAGCTAATTATATCTGCAAAACCCCTATATCCGTATGAGGTTCTGGGTGAACATACAGTCTGGGAAGAAACTCTTCAGCCTCTTACAAGCTCTTTTATAAATTTAAGTCTGATGGTGTTCCCTTCCTTGCTTAATCCCTCCTGCAGCTATCGCGGCACCTAGAATAAAGTCCAAGCTGTCTCCACCACCATCCATAGGTTCTGTGTGGTCTGGCCCCTGCCCACCGCTCCACTCTCATCTGCCTTCGTTCTTCTGTCCCCCGCTGCATGCCAGCCACACAAGCCAGCCTCCTCCAGTTCCTCAAACACAGCACGCTCACTCTAGCCTCAGGGCCTTTGCACATGATATGGCCTCTGTCCTCATGTGCAGATCTCACCTCCCTCTGATAAGGTGTCTTTCAGGTTTTAGCTCCAGCACGTTGCCTCCTTGGAGGGGGGGGCCTCTGCAATCTCCTGGACCAAGTTAGGTCCCCTCTGTTCAATGCCCTCTCAGCACCAGGTGTCTCCATGACTCAACACTCTGTACACTTCTCCAGCCCAAAGGCAGCAGGTGGCAGATTCAGTAGACTGAATGGAGTAACCGAATTCACCATCGTTCTGTTTTTTATTTTTTTTAATGTTTATCGATTTATTTATTTTGAGAGAGAGATAGAGAGCGAGCGGGGGAGGGGCAGAAAGAGAGGGACACAGAGAATCCAGAGCAGGCCCCACGCTGTCAGCGCAGAGCCCGATGCGGGGCTCGAACTCACGAACCTTGCTTGAGATCATGATCCGAGCCAAAACCAAGAGTCAGACGCTTAACTGCCTGAGCCACCCAGACGCCCCCATCATTTCTGTTTTTAAAACTACTTCCAAAAGGCACAGATAATTCCAGACTATATTCTCATGTGTTCCCACTGGGAAAAATCCTCTTGCCCTCTCTCCTTCTCCCTAGCGATCCCTCTGTTAAAGCTGAGACTTAAATTGTAAAACTTCCTATGCACCGACACCTTTCCGTAGACGGTTAACCCTTGAACAACATGGGGGTAGGGCTGCTGATCACCCCCCTGCATACAAAATTTGCATAACATTTGACTCCCCTCACCCCTGCCAAACTTTACTACTGTTAGACCACTGTTGACCAGAAGCCTTACTGATAACATAAACAGTTGATTAACACACATTTTGTATGTTATGTGTGTGTGTGTGTGTGTGTGTGTGTGTGTGTGCTGTATTCTTACAATAAAGTAAGTTAGAGAAAAGAAAATGTTATTAAGAAATTCATAAGGAGGGGCTCCAGGCTGGCTCAGTCAGTAGACTGTGTGACTCTTGATCTCGGGGTAGTGGGATTAGGCCCCCACGTTGGGTATAGAGCTTACATTAAAAAAAAAAAATCAGGGGCGCCTGGGTGGCTCAGTCGGTTGAGCATCCAACTTCAACTCAGGTCACGGTCTTGCAGTTCGTGAGTTCGAGCCCCGCGTCGGGCTCTGTGCTAACAAACAGCTCAGAGCCTGGAGCCTGCTTCCGATTCTGTATCTCTCTCTCTCTCCCCCTCCCCTAGTCGTGCTCTGCCTCTTTCTGTCTCTCAAAAATAAGTAAATGTTAAAATTTTTTTTTTTTAAATCATAAGGAAATGGGAGCTGGCCCAAGTGTCCACTGATTGATGAGTGGAGAAAGAAGATATGATACACACACACACACACACACACACACACACACTGGGATATTATTCAGCCATAAAAGAATGAAATCTTGCCCTTTGCAACTCCACGGATGGAGCTAGAGAGTATAATGCTCAGCAAGATAAACCAGTCAGAGAAAGACAAATCCCATGTGATTGCACTCATATGTGGAGTTTAAGAAACAAATGAGCAAAGGGGAAAAGAACAGAGAGAGAGAGAGAGGCAAACCGAGAAACAGACTCTTAACTACAGAGAACACACCAGTGGTGCCCAGAGGGGAGGGGTGGGGGTGGGTGAGGTCGGTGATGGGGAGCAGCGAGGGCACTTGTCATGACGAGCACCAGGGGTTGTCTGCAACTGTTGAATCACTATATCGTACGCCTAAAACTAGTATCACACTGTATGTTAACTAACCGGAATTAAAATGAAAACAACCAACAACCACAAAAGAAAACCATAAGGAAAAGAAAATGCATTTACAGCACTGGACTTACTGGAAAAAAAAAAACCCTTGTGTAAGGGGACCCTTGCAGTTCAAAGCCATGTTGTTCAGGGATCGAGGGGACGTGAACGCTCGGTGCTCCAGTTTAGGCTTTTGTCCTATTTTGTTTTGCTTTTATGCGGCTGGGGTTACGTGATGTGTATGTTCTTGAGACGTCCCTTCGTCGGTTTCACTCGTGGGCACGCGGCACGGGTCTTGGTGGATTCTCCGTTTCCCTCTCCGTCCACCATGTGCCTTGTAGGTGGCTGCATAGTATTCCCTTGTGTGGATGAGCCGATTTATTAAGCCACTCTTCAGTCAGTGGACGTTTAGATTGCGCCCTGGCTTGTTTGGGCTGCTACAACCAAATACCACATACTGGGCGGCTTATAAACAACAGAAAGTAATTGCTTACGCTTTTGGAGGCTGGAAGTTGAAGATCAAGGCACCACCGGTCCGGTCCTGTTCTAATGAAGACCTCCCTCTGGGCTGCAGCCCCCTTCTTGCTGCGGCAGGAGGAGGGACCTAGCTCTCTGGGGTCTCTCACGTCCCAAAGGCCCCGCCTCTTAAGACTATCACATCGGGAGTTAGGGGCTTCAACAGTGAATTTGAGGCTAGACATTCAGACCGGGGCAGGTTACTTCCCATTTTTCTACTTTTCTACTTAACAATGCAGCAAATGCCTTGTTGGTCTTTCTTGTGCCCTCATGCCAATGGCTTCTGAAGACAGATTCCCCAAACCAGAAATAATATGTCACGAAGTCTGGGCATTTGTGATATACTAGCCTGCCCAATTTTCCTCCTGGGGCAGTTTGCATCGCACGGGTAGCATCTCATACTGCCTCCTTCCTCACATACACACCGGCACACGAGGTTATCGGTTTTTTTCGTTTTTGCCAGCCTGGGGAGGGTGAAGCAGTCGGTGTTCCATCCCGTGGCTTTCTGGCGAGGTTGGGGGTCTTACGGTAGATCTGGATGGAGGCTGTCCTGTTAGTCTGTGTACTGACTCTCTGACCCTGTTTTGGTCTCCCTTCTGCCACCCCCCCCCACCGCCGTGTCCTGCAACTTAGGTACCTCTGCGATTTCACCTACTACACCTCTCTGTACCAGAGTCATGGCCGCTCAGCCTTTGTTCACGTGCCCCCGCTGGGCAAGCCGTACAACGCAGACCAGCTGGGCAGGGCGCTGCGGGCCATCATCGAGGAGATGCTGGACGTCCTGGAGCAGTCAGAAGGCAAAATCAACTGTCGCCACAAACACTGAGAGCCTCTTAGGCCTCCCAAGACCTCGTCCCACTAGGGACCCTGGGAGGGACATCTGCCTTCTGGGGCCCGGCCAAGGAGGATACGCCTGACAGCTGGGGATCTGATTTGGATCAATATTTCCGACTTACCCACCTCTTCCTTTTTCTCTGCAAAAGGGCTGGTCGATTTGCCAAGGGGTGGCTGAAGATTTTTCCTCTATTGCCCTTTGCTTTAGGGGACACCGCCACAATGGCTGGGAAGCCCGTGGGTCCCGATCTCCACGGGGAATCCTGGCCGAGTGGATCTCTGCTCTTTGATCCCGCAGCTGGGGCCCCCTGTTCACCTGCCTGTCTAAGTCTCCGCTGAAGGGATTCCGGTGTTCCCCCCCGTCCATGACTGGTTTTTCCCAAACTTAAAAACTCCTTGAAATGTCTTTGCCCTGATTCATGTCCCAACAGCCTGGACAGCCCTGGAAAGGGCTGCCTTGGGATATGGCAGGGGCTTTTTTTTTTTTTTTTTTTTTTTTCTCCTCTCTCTCTCTCTCTCTGTCTCTCTTACTCTGGAGCGGGGCTGCCGGTGGAAAGCAGACCTTGTCATTTTGACACGCACATGACTGTTGTTTTTTTTTTTTTTTTAATGTGTAAAAATTTATAGCAGCTGCAAACCCACCCCACATCTGGCCTGGATTTTTGCGGACTTGGTGCTGGGGACCAGCTTATTGCTCTCCTCATGGTGGTGGGGGCAGAATGGGGCCTGGGGGCTGGAGTTTGCCGAACTCCGTGTGTGCTGGCGTGTTTGAGCACGAGGGTGGCGAAGCAGCCAGGGGGCTCTTGTGTAGATGGTTTTGGAGGCGCGCCCAGGACTCAGGAGTAAATTTTGACCTCACTCCCTGGCAGCTTTGAACTTGCCAGCCGGGGATGAGAGTAACGCCACCCAGCTGGACCTTGATTACCGGTCAGAGGGAGAGAACGACCACAGCAACCAGGAAGCCAACTGAGGAAAACACCCATTCGGGAAGGGATCTACTACTTTGGGGGACTGGGTTTTGCTTTGCTTTGTTTTGTTTTGTTTTGTTTTCTTCAACCTTCACCTTCTTCCCCTCTTGTTCCGATGGCCAGGGGAGGTCCTGCCTCTGCTGAGCTGCTGTGTCGCTGGGAAACCAGGTTGATGGGTTTCCGAGTTAAACGCATTTTCGGAGTCCTGGGTTTGCTCTGGATGGGGGAGTGGAGAGAAGGGGGTGACTTGGGGCCGGCACTTGGCAATGGGTGTGGACTGTGGCTGGCAGGTTGAAATGATTGGGACTCTTTCTCCACGCCCGGCTGCCTTCTACCAGAAATGTCCCTTTCACGTCCCCAGTCTGAGTTTGTAGTCTCCCGAGAAATCTGCAGCGTGGGATTCTGTGAGCAGAAATTGTGGCTCTCCTGAATATGGGGAGCTCGAGGCTCATGGGTTAGCTCGGTTCCCCAAAGGTCCGATCTGCAGGTGTCGGAGGAGGAAACGAATCCAGGCAAGATGGGGAGGGAAGGGGTGGGGCGTTCCTGGAGATGAGCCACGTCTGTGCGTAGCTGGATACCCACTGGAACCCAGACGCACCATCCCCAAACTCTGCATTTCCATCCTTCTTTTGTCTTCATTTTGCCTCTCTGTGTGAAGCAACATGTGATTCAGAAAGTTAGAGGTATAACTTATTGTCCGATCGTCGTTGAGTGTACGTATGTCATTTTTGTGTCCCGGCAATGATTTTAGATTTTCTCATCCAGTCCAGCTGGAATCCTCTCCTTGTCCACGATGCAGAGCATTTCGCTCATTCGTATTTAATCAGACAGCCATTGAACGTTTCACCCACTTCCTGCCAGCTCTTTGATCGTCCAGTTTGGGGCAGACTCGCCTGTTCCCTCCAGGGCGTGTCTGTCCGCGGTTATCGGGCCTTGGACTAAAATGTCCTTGTGTGAGAAGGGAGGACCAAGCCCCGTTCTTCCTCCCTCATCATTTGCGGAGGCTCGGGGGGAGGGGGGCACCCAGAACGGGGCAGGGGGATGGCTCTGTGAAGTGGCTCAGCCGCGTGTGGAGGGGAGATGCTGAGAGCAAGTGTTAATGGTAGAAAGATGGGCAGAGAGATGTGGTGGGAAGGCTGTTGGGGGAATCTTGTAGGAGAGTGGGGAGGCGCCTCTGGGCCCCCATGGCGGGGTGCCGAGGTGGGGGATGGGGACAGCAACGGTCATCTGGGTGTCTGGTGATGGCATGTCCTTTAAGGTGCCAGAGCCTCTGCACCTCATACCTTTCTTCTTCTCTCAGCCCCTTTGGCTCCCCCTTCCTCACCAAAAAGAAGGCCAGTGGTATGTACTTGAGGGTGTAGCTTGAAAAAGAAACAAGAAGGCGTGGTTAGAGAGAAGGAAAGGTGGCAAGAAGCAGGAATTTGAGTCGGTGGCCTGGGCTTGTACCACCTGGCCCGCCTGGTCCGGTCAAGGAACAGCCAAAGGTCCCTTGGCCACTGGGAGAGACAGGGCCAGGTGGGGGACAGAGGTCAGGGCCGGGTGGGGGGGACGGAGGTCATGGCTTCCCAGGTGGTGCCAGGTCAATAGTTCCAGCAAGGCAAAGAGTTTTCAGCTGCCTTGCTCTTTGCTGGCACAGTGACTTCTGGAACAGAAAGGGCCTGCTCAGGGGGATGGCTGGAAAAGTAGATTCAGGATGCCTTTTTGTTGTCTTAGAAGTTTCTGCCAGGAAGCCAGGCCCGCTGGTGTGCGTGTGCGTGCGTGTGTGTGTGTGTGTGTGTGTGTGTGCGCACCCGCATGCCTGTGTCCCCCGAGGGCGACTGGGCCAGGGAGGGGAGCTGCTCCTGGAAATCTGCCCATCCCACCAGCCTCTTTTCTGCTGCCACTGTCTAGACTGTTGACCTTTGACCTCTCCACCCCTTGGAGTGTTTAAACCCAAAAGTCCCCTCTGGGGAGAGTGGGACAAAGCCCCATTCTTCTCCATGGCCCCAGCCTCCACCCCGAGACCCTCGAAAGCGCACGCGTGAGCCTGCAGCCGGTGTGGGGACGTTGATGGTCATACAGGCGGAGGCAGGCCACCGCGTTGCCAGGTGGCTCCTCGTGGCCACGAGTCCCCCACTGTATCCATTGACTCCGGGAAGCCGAAAAGGGCTTTGGTTTTTATATCCCAGATTGCATTTCCCTTCTCCAGGCACAAGTGCCTCAAAAGGGCCTGGGCCTGCTGGCTGGGAGGGAGAACATCTCTGTTTTTGTGGTGAGGAAGCACATTAAAGGCCACAGACCCCCTCACACCCATGGCAGCGTGGCTCTTTGGGGTGGGAGGCCATTTGCTGACATCCACATCTCGGGTGGATGCTGAACATTTCTGCTAAGAGACTCTGCCCTCCGGTTCATGGGCGGTTGTCACAAGCTGAGTGTCGCGGGCTCCCAGGTCTCTGGGGGACCTGTTGCCAAACCCATTTCTCCCCCTGTCTCTCCTCACCAAGCCTCCCTTTCAGCTGCCTGGAGACCCACAGAAGTGCCTGCCTCTCTAATAAACACGGGGCACAGAGAAAGGGGACGAGATGAGAAAGAGAGAAGTAACCCCAGGCTCTGGACCCCAGGGCCCAGGCCAGGGTCGCCGGAGCCATTTGCAGAGGTGGGGTCTGGAGCGAGTGACTTTTGTGACTGACACACTTTGTCTCCAGGAAATCACAGAGAAAGCCAGTTTGGAAATGGGCTCTGTGCTTCCCGGGCGTGTGGCATCCCCAGATGCCAAGGAAGCTACGTCGGGATCTTGGGAAGCAGAATTGGCTTTTGCCTGCCCTAGGGGTACCTGGCATGTTTCTGGGGCTCTGTTAACATCTCAGGTTTCTATCTCATCCTGTATCTCTCTTTAGGAAAAACCTTTCCCACCGAAGGTAACTGCATTTTCTGTCCCCCAAGGTGGGCCTGGCCCCTGCACCCTCGGGGTGGCTTCTCCCTGACCCCCAGAGTTCCTGTGAGTGCCTTGTCCGAAACCCTCCTGGCTGGGACCCCTGGCTGGGGAAGGGTCTGTCGGACTTTGCTGGGGGCTGGGCTCTGGGACACCCCAATCTTGACACCCCAGAAAGCAAATAAAACAGTTGAAATATGTGATTTCTTGTGTGTCTTTGTGAGAGGTTAGCAGCCACCGGGGTCATCCCCAGCCTGAGGGCATCAGTGGGCACAGGGGGCTCTGACTCACTGGGATTTCTGTCCTTGGTGCCCACTTTGTGGCGGCTGTTGTGAGTGTGCTGAGTGGGTAATGATGAGGGGGTTTCTGTACAGAATGGTCTCCCTCCTCACAACCCAATGCCTCTGTTCTGATGCACAGAGAGATCAAGTAACTTGCCTACTGTCCCACAGCAAGGGGGTGTGGTGGTGCTGGGGTTTGAGTCATGGTCGTTTAGACTCCCGGCGTGTGCAATATTCCCACTCACAACTCTGTGGTGGGGGTGCCATTACGACCTTTCACAGATGGGGAAACTGAGGCTCTGACAGGTGAAGCCTCTTGTCATGGCCAGGGAGAGGAGAGGCAGGAAAGTGAACCCAGGCCAGCTTCTCTGGCACTGAGTAGTTTGAACCAGAGACAGGGCTTGGTCATTCCCCTATGTCTGTCCTCGGAAGGAATGAAGCCACTCTAGGGTCAGGGGCTTTCAAAGAATAGATTTAAAAAAATTTTTTTCCTAATGTGTTTTTTATTTATTTTTGAGAGACAGAGACAGAGCACCGGCTGGGGAGGGGCAGAGAGCGAGGGAGACACAGAATCCGAGGCAGGCTCCAGGCTCTGAGCTGTCAGCACAGAGCCCCACGCGGGGCTCGAACTCACAAATGGTGAGATCATGACCTGAGCCAAAGTTGGATGCTTAACCGACCAACTGAGCCACCCAGGCTCCCCCAAAGAATAGATTTTTGAAACCAAAAGGACTTGTCTTGGGGGATGTTGGTCCCGGGGGAGGGGGCACCTCCTTGAAGTCCCTGAGGACACAGGGACTTTGCACCCTCAGAGGAAGTGTCCTCTGCACCCAGCACAGCTCCCGGCGTTTCATAGGTGTGCAGTAAACTACAGGGGGAGGTGGGAAAGGGGTGAGGGCTCAGTGTTCTATCTCGAGGCCAGCAGGGGGCGCAAGGAGGCGCCGGAGTCTCCAGGGAGCGGAAGACAAGCCCCGGAAGGCCAGCTTCCTTCTCTAGCCCAGGCCCTCACACCACCTGCTCCTTACCGCTGGAGCCCTGTCTCCCTGTGGCTACATCGGTCACTTATGAAGTGCCTACTGTGCATTGGTGCCTGGGCTGGGGACACACCAGGGATCCAGCAGCTTCCAGGCCGGGAGTACGGTGCAGGGGATCCGGCAGTGATGGGGGACATACAGGGAGCTGAACGGTCAAGGCATATGAGGAGAGGCTCATTAGAGGGTAAGGCTTGGAGAAGTCTCTGTTGGCCCCATTCAATAGTTTCCGTCAGCTCTCGCCTGGACATTCTCAGTCTTACTTGGAGATCAGGGTCTTGGATGGTGGGGTTTTGGGGTGACGGGGAGTTCGGAGCTGACAGCCAAGAAAGAATTCTTGAAGACATCTTTGGTGCAAAAAAGGGGATCTTATTAAAGCACGGGGACAGGACCCGTGGGCAGAAAGAGCTGTACTGGGATTGGGATGGGTAACTCATTATAGACCTTCGGGTTGGGAGGGGGTTAGGGATAGAGCAAATCTCTAAGGTATTTTGGAAGCAAGGTCTCCAGGGCCTGGAGGGCCTCGGTGTTGTTTGGAAAACGTCATTTGTTACCGATTAGTAAAACTTCAGTCATGAGACCCTTCAGATGTATATCAGAGGGCCGTATGCTTGGAGTATGATTGCCAGCATATATCTTGGGGGAGTTGAGATAAAGGAAGTTTCCAAAGGAATTTTTATATGTTAAAGGAGACTCACAGGATCCTGGGGGGTCAGGATAATGTTAAGCCAAGATTGTCTTTTGCCCCCAGCAAAGTGTCATCGTCGGGGCAGCTGAGCTCCTAGAGGAAGGTCGCTCTGCCTGATTCAAGGACTCGTCAATGGGCTGTAGGCAGGAAGGGAATTTCATTTTTCCTTAGTTTGCCTTAGTTTCCCACATCACCACGGCAAGCACATAAACCCCTTTCCTTTGTTCTTGGGTAGCCGGGAGTGTCCAAGGAATGTCATGCATATCCCACCAGAGCAAGGGGGGTTGCTAGCCTGTACTTTGCCCTTGGCTTGCATTATGCTCCCTCACCATTGGACACCAGTCTCATCCTTCTTGTCCACCTGATTCTGGGGATCCGATGGGGGCCCCTCCCCATCTCTCATACCCTCCATGGCTCTCTTGTGCTTCCAGGAGAAAGCCTGACTCCTCTGCTGGGCATTTGAACCTCTGTTCTCTGGTTACCACCAATCCCAAGCTATCCCCTCTGCCTGGAAGCCCTCCTGCCCCCATTTATACCTGGAGAACTCCTATGCATCCCTCAAAACCCAAGGTCATCTTGGGACACGTTGTATGTGAAAGTCCTGGGTAGGGGTAAGGGGGGAGGGTGAAGTGCTGAGCCGGATATCCCAAAGTCCTTCCCCCACACCCTCTTTAACTTTCCTACCCCTTCCTTTCTGCACTGGCAGCTTGCCATCACGCATTCAGCAGTTTCTACAAGGAGTGTCTCAGACCTGCCCTGACATGTCCAGGTCCCTGCAAAGGGGGAGGGGCAGGCTCAGGCTGCCCCACCACAACCACCCCCACCCCCACCCCCACCCCCACCCCCACCCCCACCCCCACACACTGTGGTCCTGATGGGGAAGGTGGGGAGGCCAAGATAGAGACTCTGAGAGACTGAAAAGCAGAAATGCAGAGAGAGCAAGGGAGAGATTCAGAAACAGGCAGAGAAAATATGGGAAGTCCCTAGACATTTTCTCTTCCAAACTCCTGTGAGGACATTCAAGGGGCAGAGGGGGTCCCGAGCCAGCCAAGGAAAAGGATTTGAGGTGTTGGGTGACCTGGCTGGGTGCTGTGTGTCCCAGCCAGGCACAGGGTGCCCTGCTCTGGGCTTCGGTTTCCCCCGTGCTAACATTCACCCACCTTCATGTGGCAGGATTGTGTGTCTGTGCTCAGCCAAGGCCTGGCACCGAGTGGGTGCCCCATTAATGCCCATCGTAGCTCCCAGAACCATGACAGGAGCCAGCGCACGTGCCAACCTGGGCGCTGGAGCACGGGGAAGGGAGGGCAGGCTCGGGGTTCCCCAGGCCAAACGTTCCGGGCAGTGAGCACGTGGGGTCCCGAAGCCTGCTGCCTCAGCTGACCCACTTCCTGCCCAGCTCAGGCTGTCCATAGCCCCCCCTCGGCCAGGAACCCGCACAGCCGGTCCCGGGGGCTGAGCTAACTAACCACTTCCGCCCCAGGCAGCTTGGCCGGGCTGACTCACACTCAGCTGTCCTCACCACTCCTAACCCACGGAGGGAGAGTTAATGGGGGGCAAGGGGGAGGGGCTGGCAGAGGCCCAAACCCAGAATAAGAGAGGTCAGGCTGGAAGCATCACAGAGGAGAATCATTCACCAGTCAACTTCCCGACAAATGAAAACCTGACCTTGATAAGGGGGAAAAAAAAAAAAAAGAATAAATGGAGGGTTTTGGGTACATTAGAGTCAATCACAATTTCATGCTTTTGGACATCAAAAAAATCCATAAAGAAATGGAAAAGACAAACCAGGTACTGAGAGAAGATATCTGCGATGCATTTCACTGGCCAAGAATACCTTCCAGAACATATAAAGACACGCTGATGGAAGGGGAAAAAAAAGACATATTTTTTAAATGTTTATTTAATTTGAAAGAGAGAGAGAGCAAGAGATCGAGCAGGGAAAGGGCAGAGAGAAAGGGAGTGAGAATCCCAAGCAGGCTCCAGCACAGAGCCTGACATGGGGCTCGAACTCACAAACTGTGAGATCATGACTCGAGCCAAAACCAAGAGTCAGATGCTTAACCGACTGAGCCACCCAGGTGCTCCCCAAACCACCAGATATTAAGATGGGCGGATGACATTCATTGTTTCATGGGGCGGCCATAACAGTTACCACAAACTGGGTGGCTTAAAGCAGCAGAAATTTATTCTTTTATTGTCTGGAGGCCAGAAGACCCAACTCAAAATGTCAGCAGGAGGCCGTGAGGGAGAATTGGGCCCAGACCCCCTCTTCTGGCTTCTGCCAGCTTCCAGCACTCCCTGATGGCCGTTGGCTGGTGGCCACATCACTCGGATCTCTGCCTCTGTCTTTACATGGTCTTCTTATAAGGCCATCAGTCATTGGATTTAGGGACCATCCTACTCCACCGTGACCTCATTTTAATGTAAATAATTACATCTGCAAAGACCCTACAAGTCACAATCTGAGGTTCGGGTGGATGTGCATTTGGGGACACGATACTCAATGAAGTACAGACATGAACAGGCAGTTCAGGGAAGGTGAACCAGGACAACCCAAAATAGAAGCCCAACCTTAGTTGGGAGCAAAAATCACTCGGAGACCTCTCCTCACCCCCAGGGAGACTCGCAGGCAGGCTCTAGAGACAATGGGCAGAGGTCGCTGGGAGTGCACTGGTGATGGGCATGGGAATCCGTCTGGCCATGTTAAAGAGTAATTTGGCTAGTGCAGTAGGGGATGGCTGGACCCTCCGACGTGGCCATTCTGCTGCTGGTGTGAATCCCAGAAAAACCTGAAGCGCGTGTCTTCCCAGCAGCCTGGCTTATAATAACGAGGAGGGGGAGCCCAGAAAAACGCTGGGGGATAATACCGTGGAGTACTATAAGCACCGAAAAAGGATGAGCCAGACTTCCAAATCTCCTGAACATGGAGTGAAAATGAGCAGGTTGCAAAGGGGGATAAATGGTGTGATACCAATGTTAATAAAGGGTTTTTTTTTTTATTTGCATTTTTGTATTGTGGTCAAATATAGAGAGCGTAGGGGCGCCTGGGTGGCTCGGTCGGTTAAGTGTCCGACTTCGGCTCAGGTCATGATCTCGCGGTCTGTGAGTTCGAGCCCCGCGTCGGGCTCTGTGCTGACAGCTCAGAGCCTGGAACCTGTTTCGGATTCTCTGTCCCCCTCTCTCTCTGCCCCTCCCCTGTTCACGCTCTGTCTCTCTCTGTCTCAAAAATAAATAAACGTTAAAAATAAAAATTAAAAAAAATATATAGAGAGCGTAAAATGTGCTATTTTAACCATTTCTAAGTATACTGGTCAGTGTCCATTTACAAGGTTGCATACACACAACACACGACCTCTACTTAATTCCAAAACTTTTCCATCAGCCCCAGACGAAAACTCTGTAACAATAATTCCTCATGCCCGTCCCTCTTCCTTTAGCCCCTGGTAATAACCTCTAATCTACTTTCGGTCTCTACGAACGCACATATTACAGATAATCGCATGTGAGTGTAATCATATAATGCTTGTCTGTCTCTGTCTAACTTATTTCACTCAGCATGTTTTCAAAGTTCATCCAAGTTGTATCATGGATCAGAACTCCATTCTTTTTTTATGGCCGAGTAATATTCCATTGTGTAGCTAGACCACATTTTATCGATCCTTTCAGCCAGTGAAGGATACCTGAGTTGCTTCCGCCTTTTGGCTATTGTGAATAGTGATTGGTTCCAATCCCTGCTTTCAATTCATCTTAAAAAATTAATTCATTTTTGAGAGACGGAG
Organism: Panthera pardus; assembly: GCF_024362965.1. Classification (NCBI taxonomy): domain Eukaryota; kingdom Metazoa; phylum Chordata; class Mammalia; order Carnivora; family Felidae; genus Panthera; species Panthera pardus. The sequence goes on from NW_026527013.1 coordinate 13,795,524, forward strand.
AGAGCACGAGTGAGCGAGGGGCAGAGAGAGAGAGGGAGAGAGAGGGAGAGTGCAGAGCCCGGAGCAGGGCTCAAGCTCACCCAGTGTGGGGCCCGAACTCATGAACCGTGAGATTATGACTTGAGCCAAAGTCGGATGCTTGATGGACTGAGCCACCCAGGTGCACCCCCCCTGCTTTCAATTCTTTTGGATACATACCCAGAAGTGGAATTGCTGGATCATATGGTAATTCTCTGTTTGGCCTTTTATTTATTTATTGTTTAAGTAGTCTCCATGCCCAAGATGGAGGGCAACTCACAACCCTGAGTTCAAGACCTGAGCTGAGATCAAGAGTCAGACACTTGGGGGCACCTGGGTGGTTCAGTCAGTTGATCAGCCGACTTTGGCTCAGGTCGTGATCTCACAGTTTGTGACTTTGAGCCCTGCATCAGGCTCGCTGCTGTCTGAGGAATCCATTTTGAATTGTCTATCTCCCTCTGCCCCCCGCCCCCCCCCCCTCAAAAAAAGAAAATAACATTAAAAAAAAAAAAGAGTCAGACCCTGGATCAACGGAGCCACCCAGGTGCCCCTATGTTTAGCTTTTTGAAGAACCACCAAATTGTTTTCCACAGAAGGTGCATCATTTCGCATTCCCACCAGTGGCACAAGAGGGTTCCAATTTCTCCACAGCCACCCATTATTCTGATATTAGCCACGCTCCTGAGTGGGAAATTGTATCTCACTGTAGTTTTCATTTGCATTTTCCTCATGACCGTTGATGTTGAGCATCTTTTTAGGCATTTATTGTCCATTTGTATATCTTTCTTGGAGGAATATCTATGCATGTCCTTTGCCCACTTTTAAATTAGATTGTCTTTTTGTTAGTGAGTTGTAGGAGTTCTTGGTATATTTTGGATATTAAACCCTCATGAGATATAATTTGCAAATATTTTCTACCTCTCTCATGGATTCCTTGGGATTTTCTATTTATAAGGGTCACGTCATTGGTGAATAGAAGTAGTTTTATCTCTTCCTTTAAAATTTAGATGCCTTTTATTTATTTTTCTTGTCTAACTGCACTGGTTAGAACTTTCAGCATGACATTGAGTAGCAATGGTGAAGGTAGACTTTCTTGTCTTGTTCCTTGTCTTAGGGGGAAAGTTTTTGCCTCTCACCATTGAGAAGGAAGTTAGCTATGGGTTTTTCATAAATGTCCTTTATGATGTGCATGAAGTTCTATCCCTAGTTTTCTGAGAGTTTTTATCACAAAAAGGTACTAGATTTTTCCAAATGCCTTTTGGCATTAATTAAGATGATTGTGTGGGGGCGCCTGGGTGGCTTTGTCGTTTAAGCATGTGACTTTGGCTCACATCATGATCTCACAGTTTGTGAGTCTGAGCCCCGCATCAGGCTCTGTGCTGACAGCTCAGAGCCTGGAACCTGCTTCAGATTCTGTGTCTCCCTCTCTCTCTCTCTCTCTGCCCCTCTGCCACTCAATCTCTGTCTCTCTCTCTCTCCTTCAAAAATAAACAAACATTATGTCCACCAACTGATGAATGGATAAAGAAGATGTGGTTTATATATACAATGGAATACTACTTGGCAATGAGAAAGAATAAAATCTTTCCTTTTGCAGCAACATGGATGGAACTGGAAGGTATTACGCTAAGTGAAATAAGTCAGTCAGAGAAAGATAGAGATCATATGTTTTCACTCATATGTGGAACTTGAGAAACTTAACAGAAGACCATGGGGGAAGGGGATGGGGAAAAAATAGTTACAAACAAAGAGGGAAGGAGGCAAACCGTAAGAGACTCTTAAATACAGAGAACAAACTGAGGGTAGATGGGGGGGCGGTGTGGGGTGGAGGGTAAAACGAGTGATGAGCATTGAGGAGGGCACTTGTTGGGATGAGCACTGGGTGTTATATGTAAGCGATGAACCACGGGAATCTACCCCCAAAACCAAGAGCACATTGTACACACTGTATGTTAGCCAATTTGACAATAAGTTATGCTTTAAAAAAAGCAAAAATAAACACTAAAAATTTTTTTAAAAGAGGATTGTGTGATTTTTTCTGTTGTTCCATTAATACGATGTGTTATGTTGATTGATTTTGTTATGTTGAACCATCCTTGCATTCTTGAGATCAATCCTACTTGGTTATGGTGTGTAATCCTTTTAATATGTTTGTTTGTTTGTTTGTTTGTTTGTTTGAGAAAGAGAGAGAGAGCACCCACATGTAAGTTGGGGAGGAGCAGAGCGGATGGAGAGGGAGAGAATCTCAAGGAGGCTCCGTGCCCAGCCTGGAGCTCAACGCAGGGCTCAATCTCATGACCGTGAGATCGTGACCAGAGCTGAAATCAAGAGGCAGATGCCTTCGGAGCCTGGAGCCTGTTTCCGATTCTGTGTCTCCCTCTCTCTCTGCCCCTCCCCCGTTCATGCTCTGTCTCTCTCTGTCCCAAAAATAAATAAAAAACGTTGAAAAAAAATTAAAAAAAAAAAAAAGAGGCAGATGCTTAACTGACTAAGCCACCCAGGCATTCCTTAATATCCTTTTGGATTTAGTTTGCCAGCTTTTGGTTTAGGAATTTTACAACTATATTCTTAAGGGATATTGATCTGTGCTTAAGGAAATACTTCAGTCCTCCTTCTTTGTTTCTCTTTCACTCTCACACAACTACCACCATACTCACACAATTTCTGCAATGCCACAATAAGCAATTTTCAGCTGGGTATCTGACAGTTTAACTCAGTTCTGACACTATCTACCTGCAGATAGTGTCAGATCCTTCCAGTTAAGGGTTTGGCCCTATAAGACTGCCCAATACTTCAGATGCCCATAGCAAGTCCAAGTTCATAGACGGGCTACAAATCAGAGGTTCCCATGACCCACACAACTCAGGACAACAGTTTACTTACTGTTTACCTGTTTATTATAAAAGGATATGATAAGGATACAGGTGAACATTCAGATGGACGAGATCTGTAGGGTAAGTATGTGGGAAGAGGCAAGGAGTTTCCATGCCTTCTCTGGGTACACCACTTTCCCAGCATTTCCACATGTTCACCAACCCGGAAGCTCTCTGAACCCCGTACTTTTGGGATTTTTATGGAGGCTTCATCACGTAAGCATGATAAATCATTAACTCCATTTACAGCCCCTCTCCCCTTTCTGAAGAATAGGGGGTGTGGCTGAAAATTCCAAACTTCTAATCATGGCTTGGCCTTTCTGGTGACCAGTCCCCATCCAAGAGCCCACCCAGAGTTGCCTCATTACAACAAAAGACACTCCTATCGCCCAGGAAATTCCAAGGGTTTTAGGAGCCCTGTGCCAGGAACTAGGGTCAAAGACCAAATATTATAACAAAAGATGCTCCTAGTGTTTTTATCACTTAGGAAATTACAAAGGCTTCAGGGGCTCTATGCCAGGAACCAGGGCAGAGACCAATACGTATTTTTTCTATTCCCTCGCAGTCTGTAATTTTTTCTTATAAGGTATTTATCAGTCTTTATTATCAGGGTAATGCTGGTTTCATTGTAAGTGTTGCTTCCTCTTCCATTTTTTGGAAGAGTTAGATAAGAATTGGTGTTATGGTTGAACCTTGAACAACATGAATTTGAACTGCACAGGTGTATACATGGATTTTTTTTTGATAAATACAGTGTGGGACTGTAAATGTATTTTCTCCTCCTTATGATTTTCTTAATGCGTTTTTCTCTAGTTTACTTAATTGTAAGAATACAGTATTTAATACATATACAAAATATAAAATAATACATATAACGAACAAAATAGTTTTAGTCGACTGCTTATGTTATAGGTAAGGCTTCTGGGCCACAGTAGGCTACTAGTGGTTGCATTTGTGGGGACTCAAAAGTTATACCTGGGGGCGTCTGGGTAGCTCAGTCGGTTAAACGGCTGACTCTTAGTTTTGGCTCAGGTCCTGATCTTGCCTTCTGGGAGTTCCAGCCCCTCATCGGGCTCCGTGCTGACAGTGCAGAGTCTGCTTGGGAGTCTCTCTCTCTCTCCCTTTCTCTATCCCTCCCCCAATCACTCTCTCTGTCTTTCTCGAAATGAATAAACTTAAAAGAATTTTTTAAATTTTAAAAATTTCAAAACAAGTCATATGCTGAATTTGGACTCCATGGGGGGGGGATGTCAATGCCCCTAACCCCCATGTGGATCAAGGGTAAATATTTAATGAATGATTGGTAGAATTCACCAGGGAAGCCCTTTAGTCCTGCACCTTTCTTCGTTGGAAATTTTTTGATTACTGATTCTATCTCTTTATTTATAGGTCTGTTGAGATTTTCCATTTCTTCTTAAGTCAGTTTAGGTAATTTGTGTGTTTCGAGGAATTTGTTTCATCTAGGTTATTTAATTTGTTAGCATATTTTTTATAGCGTTCTCTTATCTTTTTTATTTCTTTTTTTAAAGCTTATTTATTTTGAGAGACAGAGAGAGTACAAGTAGGGGAGGGGCGCAGAGAGAGGGGGAGAGAGACTATCCCAAGCAGGCTCCCCATTGTCAGTGCAGAGCCTGGTGCAGGGCTTGAACTCATGAACCATGAGACCATGACCTGAGCCAAAGTCTGACACTTAACCAACTGAGCCACCCAGGTGCCCCTCTTTTTTATTTCTATGAGTCAGTGGTAATGTCCCCACTTTTATTTCTGATTTTAACGATTTGCACTTCTCTCTTTTTCCTTTGTCAATCTAGCTAAAAATATGTTGATTTTGTTGATATTTTCAAAGATGCAACTTTCGGTTTCATTGATTCCCAGTGATGCTATTTTCTCTATTCACTCTTTATCTTTGCTGTAATCTTCCTTCCTTCCTCACACTAGCTTTGATTTAAATTTACTCTTCTTTTTCTACTGCCTCAAAGTGTAAAGTTAGGTTATTCGTTTGAGATCTTTTTTTCTTTTTCAATGTAGGCATTTATAGCTGTCAGTTTCACATGTGCCCTGCCTTTGCTGCATCCCATGACTTTTAGTATGCTTTGTTTTCATTTGTTTCCAGATATTTTCCAACTTCCTTTATGATTTCTTCTTTGACCCACAGTTTCTTTAAAATTGTGTTGTTTAATATCTATATATTTGCAAACATTCCAGTGTTCCTCCTATTATTAATTTCTAGCTCCATTCCGTTGTAGTTGGAGAAGACACTTTGTAGGACTTCGATTTTTAAAATCTTTTAAGACTTTTCCCCCTAGCATCCGGCCTATATGGGAAGATATTGCATGTACATTTGATAGGAATGTGTAACTCTGCTGTTCTTTCATGGAATTTTCTATGGATGTCTCTTCAGTCTAGCTGGTTTACAGGGTTGTTTAATCCTCTATGTCCTTAATCTTCTGTCTAGATGTTCTAGATGTTATTAAAAGTGGAGTATTGAAGTCTCCCATCGCTTTTGTAGAACGACTTGTTTTTCCTTTGGATGCTGTCGATGTTTGCTTCTTATAATTTGGAGCTCCGTTGTTTGATGTATATATGTTTAGATATGGCTTTGAATTACCGTCTAGTGTCCTTTTATTTCAACTTTAGCATTTTTTAAAATGCTTGTTTATTTTTGAGAGAGACAGAGAGAGCGTGTGCGTGTGCGAGTGGGTGAGGGCAGAGGGGGGGTGACAGAGGATCCGAAGCAGGCTCTGTGCTGACAGCAGAGAGCCCGATGCAGGGCTCTAACTCATGAACCACAGGATCATACCCTGAGCCGAAGACAGATGCTTAATCACCCAGGTGCCCTGTTGGCTACAGAATTCTTGGTCAGGCTGTCAATCATACTGAGGATGTACTGAGCATGTACATGATGAGTAGCTTTTTCTTGGTTCTTTCAGATTTTGCTCTTTCTCTTTGGCTTGCAACAGTTTCATTACAATGTGTCAATGTGGGCTTCTTAGATGTGTAGATTTGTATCTGCCATCAAATTTGGGAAGTTTTTGGCCATCATTTCTTCAGGCATTCTTTCTGCCCTTTACTCTCTCTCTACACACACACTCTCCCCCTTCTGGGCCTCCTATAATGCTTATGTTGATTCTCTTGATGGTGTCCCACAGATCCTTTAAACCGTTCACTCTTTGTTCTCTTTTCTTTCTGCTCTGCAGACATAATAAATTCAATTATCCTATCTTCAGGTCTGTTGATTCTTTCTTCTGCTTGTTCAAATCTTCTGTTAAGACCTCTAGTGAATTTTGCATTTCGGTTATTTTCCTTTTCAGAGCTTCTGTTGGGTTTCTTTTCATAATGTCTATCTCTTTATTGATGATCTTAGTTTGTTCATATGCTATTTCCCTGACTTCCTTTACTTCTCTTTCCATGTTTCCCTTAGGTCTTTGAGCATGTTTAAGATAGTTGTTTTATAGTTATTGTCTAGTAAGTCAGATGTCTGGGCTTCCTTAGAGGTGACTTCATTCCTGTCAAGTTATGCTGTCCCTTTGAGGGCCATCTTGCTGGCTCAGATAGTGGAGCATGTGACTCTTGGCCTTGGGGTTGTGAGTTCGATCCCCACAGTGGGTGTAGAGATTACTTAAAAATAAAATTTAAAGGGGCACCTGGGCAGCTCAATCGCTTAAGCGTCTGAGTCTTGGTTTTGGCTCAAGTCATGATCTCATGGTTCGTGAGTTTGGTTTGAGTCCCGCGTCGGGCTCTGTGCTGACAGCTCAGAGCCTGGAGCCTGCTTTGGTTTCTGTGTCTCCGTCTTTCTCTTCCCCTCCCCTGCTCATGCTCTGTCTCTTTCTCTGTCTCTCAAAAAATAAAATAAAATGTTAAAAAAATTTTAAACATGAAATAAGATAAAATTTTGAAAATTAATTTATTTTTCTCCTTTGAGTAGGCCATAGTTTTATGTTTCCTTTTATGCCTTGTGATCTTTTTGTTGAAAACTAGGCATTTGAACATTATAATGTGGTAACTGTAGAAACCAGATTCTCCTCTTCCTGAGGGCTTGCTGTTTTTGTTTTTGTCTTTAAATTGTTGAAGGTTGTCTTATTTCATTTGTTTAGGCACTTTTCCAAACTATATTAAGCAAGGACTGTATTCTTTGTTGTGTGTAGTCCTGAGTTCTCTGTTCTTTTAGCTCAAGCTCAGTTAATATCTTTTTTCTTTTTCTTTTAACTTGTTTTATTTTTTATTTTTTTAAATTTACATCCAAATTAGTTAGCATATAGTGCAATAATGATTTCAGGAGTAGATTCCTTAGTGCCTCTTACCCATTTAGCCCATCCCCCCTCCCACAACCCCTCCAGTAACCCTCAGTTTGTTCTCCATATTCATGAGTCTCTTCTGTTTTGTCCCCCTCCCTGTTTTTATATTATTTTTGTTTCCCTTCCCTTATGTTCATCTGTTTTGTCTCTTAAAGTCCTCGTATGAGTGAAGTCATATGATTTTTGTCTTTCTCTGACTAATTTCACTCAGCATAATACCCTCCAGTTCCATCCACGTAGTTGCAAATGGCAAGATTTCATTCTTTTTGATTGCCGAGTAATACTCCATTGTATATATATACCACATCTTCTTTATTCATTCATCCATCGATGGACAGTTGGGTTCTTTCCATACTTTGGCTATTGTTGCTAGTGCTGCTATAAACATGGGGGTGCATGTGTCCCTTCGAAATGGCATACCTGTATCCCTTGGATAAATGCCTGGTAGTGCAATTGCTGGGTCATAGGGTAGTTCTATTTTTAGTTTTTTGAGGAACCTCCATACTGTTTCCAGAGTGGCTGCACCAGCTTACATTCCCAAGGCTCAGTTAATATCTTGACAGAGATTTCTTCTAATGCCAGGAGATAAAAACAACAACAACAACAAAAACAAACCCAACCAACCAACCAAACAACAAAAGAATCCACCTCTCCTAGTATTTTCAGATTGGTTCTGTGCTAGGGCATTGCTTCAACATTAAGCTGGGTTTGTACTGAGTCTGGGAATCAGCCTGAGATGAAAGCTTAGGGTCTCCTCAGGTCTTTTCTGAGCATAAGACTAGCCCTGGACCATACACATAGTTTTCCAAATTCCCTCCATATAAAAGGAGGCTCTGAATGTCCTAATTCCCCAAAGAATCTCCGCCAACTTTTCCTCTTGGGGTTTAGATGATTGATAAATACGTTTTGACCACAGTCTTTTACCCTAGGTGCTTGCAGTTTGTTAGTTCATCTTGCAGTGTTTTTGAGCAATGCCTGCCACTTTTCTGGCCTGAGCTCTGAGTTAGGCAATTCAGAGATGAGCACTTTGTGTGAGTCCTTCAAGAAGCCCCGAGTAGGTTAGAACAGACCTACAAAGTAATTTGTGAACGAGATCTGCTCTGCCTCCTCCAGAATTAGAGACCAGGGTCCAGCACTGGTAACACAGGTTGTCTCTGTTAAACCATCACTGCTGAGCTGAGGAGGGGATGGGGCAAGGGCAAGTAAAAATACCATCAAGCTTTCCTACCATTTTCGAATTGCCCTTTAATTCTTTTCTTCAACATTTGCTTAGTTGCTGCAAACCTTTGATGGTTTTCCAGAGTTCCGACAAAATCAACTCTGATAGTTTCTGTTTGTTTGATGTTCTTGTGGGGTTGGGAGAGGTTGGAGCTGTCCATTCCATTTTGCTGGTAGTTTTTTTTTTTTAAGATTTTATTTTATTGGGGCACCTGGGTGGCTCAGTCAGTTGAGTGTTGGACTTGGCCTCAGGTCATGATCTCACGTTCGTGGGTTTGAGCCCCTCATCGGGCTCTGTGCTGACAGCTCAGAGCCTGGAACCTGCTTTGAATTCTGTGTCTCCCTCTCTCTCTGTCCCTCCCCTGCTCGCGCCCTATCTCTCTCTGTCTCTCAAAAAGAAAAAAAACTAAAAAAAAAGAAAAAAGATTTTATTTTATTTATTGTTTTATTTTAGAGAGAGAGCGAGAGCATGAGTGAGAGAAAGGGACAGAGAGAGAGAGAGAGAGAGAGAGGGAAAGAATCCCAAGCAATCTCCACGTCCAGTGTGAGCCTGACATGGGACTTGATTCCATGACCCAGGGATCATGACCTGAGTCAAAATCAAGAACCCAACACTCAGTTGACTGAGCCACCCAGGTGCCCCTAAAGATTGTATGTATGTGTGTATGTATTTATTTGTTTATTTTAAATGTTTTTTTTTTGAGATAGAGAGAGAGCAAGTGGGGGAGGGGCAGAGAGAGGGAGACAGAGAATCCCAAACAGGCTCTGAGCCACCAATGTGGAGCCCAATGGCGGGGCTCCAACTCACAAACCGTGAGGTCATGACTGGAGCCAAAATTCTAGAGTTGGATCCTCAGCAGACTGAGCCACCCAGGCATCCCCTAAAGATTTTTTTTTTTTTAAATGAATCTCTATACCCAATGTGGGGCTTGAACCTACAACCTCAAGATCAAGAGTCACTCGTTCCATTGACTGAGCCAGACAGGTGCCCTATGCTGAAAAAGTTTTAAATATGCCTACCCCTTCAAAATATATGTAATATTATAATAATAGGCATTGGGATGACCAAATCCCAGTTTTAGATAGAGACGTCCCTGGGATTGGAAAGGACAGCATAATAGATGGACAATGGGGGCTATAAAAGGTGTTCAACTCTTTTGGGAATGTTTCTTTCTTTAGCTGGGTAGTGGGTAGGTCGGTGTTTGTTACTTTATTATTGATACTTTATTATGATTCCACTCATATGAAATGTTCAGAACAGGCAAAATTATAGGGACAGAAAGTAGATTGGTGGTTGTCAGGGGCAGGGGCAAGGGGGGTGAGGAGTGACTGCTAACGGGGACGGGGTTTCCTTTTGGGGTGATGAAAAAGTTCCAGAACTAGATAGCGATGATGGTTACACAACACTGTGAATGAATGAAACCCACTGAATCGCACATTTTTAAATGGTTATGTTTATGTAACGTGTCTTTTACACAATAAAAAAAATTTTTTTAAATAATAAAACTGACTTCGCTCAAGAAATGGCCCTTGCCATCGATTGGGTACTTTTTGGGGGTGAATCTACATGCTTACAGATTTGTAATCGGATCTTGATCCCGAAAAGCTGCAAATAAACCTCTCCGGGTGAGGAAAACTGCCCTTGACAAGAAAGAAAAAGAATCCAGGATGTGAAGAGCTCACTTGCCCAGGTTACAGAGATGAGGAGAAGCCAAACCAGGATTTCAAACAGGCTCATGCGCTGAGAACAACCTCCAGGGCCCGGCTGTCACCTCCAGGTTGTCTGTGTGAGAGTCTCTAACCTCAGGGCTTTTGAATAGGCTGTGTCCCCTGCTAGCGGTTTTTTTCTCTACTCCCATCACACCTAGAGTCTTCTTTTTCCACTTGAAAGGAGGCCCTGGCACATGACAGATGCTGAAGCAGTATTTGTGGGATGAATGAGCGAATGAATGAGTAGATGGGTTTCTTTAAAGCACCTCTCGGGGTGCCTGGTGGCTCAGTTGGTTAAGCGTCCGGCCTTGGCTCAGGTCATAATCTCACAGTTCATGGGTTCGAGTCCTGCATCCAGCTCTGTGCTGACAGCTCGGAGCCTGGAACCTGCTTTGGATTCTAGGTCTCCCTCTCTCTCTGCCCCTCCCCCACTCATGCTCGGTCTCTCTCTCTCAAAAATAAATAAACCGTAAAGCACCTCTCATGTGAGCACTGTCAAATGGCAAAAGCAATACAATTTAGCAATGAGTTTGATGTCCCTTCTTCAAGGGAAAACAATCCGTGAATCCATGGGAGACTACATGTCTCATGGGCAGAGTAGCATATCCCCTGAGGAATGTAGGATTTTACAGAGCTTTAGAAGTGACTCAGAAGCAGGACATGGCTGACTAGGAGGTCAGGGATTTCCTTACAAGGTTAGCAGGTCTTATTTTCTAGGGTAAGGTAAGCTAGCTAACGCTGAACGGGAAGATTGTGATTGGTGTATGTTAGGTTTCCTATAAGGACAGGCTGATTTAGGTTTATTTATTTATTTTTTAATGTTTATTTATTTTGAGAGAGAGAGAGCGAGAGAGCGAGCATGAGTGGGGGAGGAGCAGAGAGAGAAGAGAGAGAGAATCCCAGGCAGGCTCCGTGCTGTCAGCACAGAGCCCGAGGTAGGGCTTGGACTCACCAAACTGTGAGATCATGACCTGAGCCGAGATCAAGAGTCGGACGCTTAACCGACTGAGCCCCCGCCGACGGGGGGCAGGGCCCACACTGGGGTGGCTTCTATTTTGTGGGTCCAGGTATGCAAAATACCCTTATCAGAAGCAAGGAGAAAGACCTGTGGATCCTCATAGCTGTGGCCTGTCCAGGGCTGAGGACATTAGAGGACGAGCCTGGCACAGAGAGGCCAAGACACCTGCCTAAGACCACACAGCCAGGAAGTGGCAAAATCTGGATTTGAACTTGAGTCTCCCTTCCCTGAGCATGGGTTTGTCCTACAATGGCCCGAGTACCGCAAGCCCATTACATACCCCCAGAATGTGTGTGCATCTTTCCCATCTGAAGGTGCCAGAAGATGCCAACCCCTCGCCACCCCCATTCACTGCTGTGGGTGGCCCTCAGGGACTTTCCCAGACCACGCCTGATCTGATAGCTATCCCTCAGTCCCTGTGAATGTGCCTTGATTTGGAAAAAGGGTCTTTGCAGATGTGATTAAGTTAAAGATCTGGAATGAGCTCATTCTGGATTTATAGTGGGACTTTACAGGTATCCTTAGACGGGGAGGAGGAGAGAAGAGAAGGCCATGTAAAGACAAAAGCAGAGATTGGAGCGATGCAGCCACAAGCCAAGTATTGGGGAGGAGGAATTCTCTCTGCCCTTCAAGGTCCCCATAGCTGGACTAAGAATCAAATTGACATGAGACATTAACAGGAGAAAATGAAATGTAATAGCATGCATATGTCTGGGGAATCCACACAGATATGGGAATTCCAAAGACAGTGAGGCAACGCGATGCTTGCATGAGCTCAGGAGAGGGGTAGGGGTCTGAGGAGAAAAGGGAAGAGAGACCCGTTAGCAGGAGGGTAAGAGGAGATGTTTATAAAACAAACACCACCCTGTTATGTAGATACATTTCTTAGGTAAAGAGCAATTTTGGGGACTAGCTCTCTTCCTAGCACAAGCAGGTAGCTGAGTGGGAGGTACAGAGCTTTTCCCGAATCTGCTGGGTTCTGATTGCTTTTAACTCAAAATAGGGTTCATGCTAAAGCGGCTCATCTTGGGGCTGCCTGCCCTTGGCCCCTCCATGAGGAACATCTGGGGCCACAAACACTGGGAGAGGCCAGGATTTCAAACTTCTGGCCTGCAGAACTGCGAGAGAATAATTTTCTGTTGTTTTAAGCCTCTCCGTTTGTGGCCCTTGATTACAGCAGCCTAGGAAACCAGCATAGTAATAGTGGGGTCTGGTCCTTGAAAAGGTGCTGGTCTGCGGGGGGCACAGGGCCAGAACCAGATACCCTAGTCTTCGGGGGGCAGGATGGCACCCTGAGAGGGAGGCCCCTCAGCCTCAGGGAAACTGGGGAGAGAATAGGGAGTGCTTAATGGGAGGCAGGACATCAAAGCTGGGGTTGAACAGATACAAAGGAGTTTGTCAGAAGGAGACACTGTTTCCGAGCAAACTTGCCCGGGCGTATTTCAACCCAACTCTGGCTGAAGTGGAGAGATTGCTGCCCAACCACCTCTACTAACAGAGGTCATTAAATCTAAAACATTGGGATTATAGCTCAGATTAAGGCCCATCTACTCAGTGCTACCCTTTAAGGGGGTAGCGCTGAGAAAGCAGTGTTTGGAAGAGATTAGCAATGCTTCAGAATCTGCTGGGCATCTCAAGGGCTGAGCCAGCATTTAAACCCAGGCTGGCTGTAGGACCCTCTAGATGACACAGGCACCCACTGGCCTCACTGGCCTGGAAGGAAGCTCACGTAATAGGATAGCAATTCTCCTTGTCCTGCAAACTCATAGGAAATTTTAAAATAACTTTTTTTTTTTTTTGGCCTCTTCCGGACCTCCTGCCGTGACTGTGTTTGTTTCATGTCATGAGAAACAAATAATAAAAGTGGGTGTGTGTTTTCTTGTGTGTTGCGTGTGTTTGATGAGGGCGGCCATGGCCAAAAGTAGGTGGTGGCGAGGGAAAATTCTGGGAGGTTTGGGGCCAAGCCAGGTGGCGGGAACGGCCTGACCCCTGGCCTTCACGCTGTTTACTTCTACCTTGGATTGGCCCCTGGGGACCCATGGAAGCTGCCAGAGAGGAATGCAGGGCCCTGGCCCACTGAGCTCATCGATGGCTGCCTGCCTACCTCCCGCCCCACCGCCCCTCCCAGCTTGGCCGCGGGGCTGGCCATGAGGTCATCAGCTAACGATTTTCTGAAGGGGAGCCAGAATGGCCTGGATGCCTTCATTCCAGAGTTTGGTGAACTGGAAACACCATGGAGCTAATGTTCCCCTTCGCTGCCCCTGGGCATCCCCCAGGCTCTCGGTGGTGCTGTGTCCCCTTGGGAAGTTCCAGGAATAAATTAATTAGTGGTTCTGCTTGTAAAGTGATAAGATGCCCACTCACGAGCCAGCAGCTCCACTCCCTTCTGGAGTGGACTACTAAGCAGCCAGGAAAAGGGGTGAACCAGATAAAGAACAAGTCTTTATCTTCTGACAGATGAAGAACAAGTGATGTTGGGTGAAAGATGCCAGACAGAAGAGAGAATGCTGGTTCTGTTATATCAGGTTGGAAAACAGGCCAACTCAGCCATCGTAACAGAAGTGGGCATCGCGGTCATCCAGGGTGTTCCTGGGGCTGGGAATGTTCTGGAACCTCATCTGGGAAGTGGCCCCACAGGCCTACTGTATGGGAAGTGTCATTGAGCTGAACACTAAGATGACTTCTTTTCTGTTTCATGTTAGTCGTATCTCAATAAAAGTTTAAAAAGAAAACGGCCGAGGCTGTGGAAAATATTCCGGGCACTCCTCAAAAAGTTAACACACAGAATAACGATGTGGCCCAGCAGTTCCACTTCTGGGCATAGCCCCACGAGAACTGAAAACAGGTCCTCAAGGTGGGTGCCTGGGTGGCTCAGTCGGTTAAGCATCCAACTCTTGGTTTCAGCTCAGGTCATGATCTCACGGTTTGTGGGTTCGAGCCCCACGTTGGGTTCTGCACTGTCAGTGAGGAGCCTGTTTGGGATCCTCTCTCTCTCCTTCTCTTTCCGCCCCTCCCCTGCTTGTGTGCTCTCTCCCAAAATAAATAAATAAACTTAAGAAAAAAAAGAAAGAAAGAAAGAAAGAAAGAAAGAAAGAAAGAAAGAAAGAAAACAGGTCCTTGAATCCTTGTATATCCTTGTAGGGCTGTTCACAGCAGCCCTATTCAAAGCTGCCGAAAGGTGAAAACAACCCCAATGACCATGAATGGGTGAGTAGATGAACAAAACGTGGTCCACCCATACAATAGAATATCACTCAGCTATAAGAGGGAATGAAGGGCACACGCTGCACCGTGGAGAAACCTGGAAAACAGCGTGCTGAGGAAAGAAGCCAAACACCAAAGACCATCTGTTGTATGATTTCACCTATATATGTGACATTGTCACTTATAATAAGAAATATGTGTTTGGTCTTTGACCCTTGGAATTCCTGTGATGAGGGCTATAAACGTGTCTTTTTTTTTTTTTTTTTTTAACGCTCCATGCCCGATGTAGGGCTTGAACTCATGACCCTGAGATTCAGAGTCACATGCTCTACTGACTGAGCCAGCCAGGTGCCTCAAGAGCTATACGCGTGCCTTTTAGAAGGCACCTGACCGCGTGATTAGAGAGTTCAACTTTCAGTCCCATCCACACTGACCTCAGGGGAGGGGAGAGGGGCTGGAAGTTGTTGAGTCAGCCCCCAACTGCCGATGATTTGATCAACCGTGCCTATGTCATGAAGTCTCCATAACAACCCAAAGGGCAGGGTTCCCTGGAGGGCTTCCGGGTTGATCAACATAGAGATTTAGGGAGAGGGCACCCCTTCCCACCTAATGCATCTCTCCATTTGGCTGTTGATTCGTATTCTTTTATATCCTCCGTAGTAAATCAGTAATCTAGTGAGTAAATGGGTTTCCTGAGTTCTGTGAGCTGCTCTAGCCAAGGAGCTGAACCCAAGGAGGGGGTCTTGGGAGCCTGTGATTTATAGCCAGTCTAGAAGGACCACGATTAACAACCTTGCTAGGGGCATCTGAAGTGGAGGACTGAGCCCTTAATCTGTGGGATCTCCCACAGGTAGGTAGTGTCAGAATTAAGTTGACTTGTAGGACATCCACCTGCGTTGGAGAATTGTCCGCGTGTGGAACCCTACCCGCCCCGCCCCATCACATTGGACATTGGGTGCAGTATATACTTAATATGAACCGTCCAGAACAGGCAGATCCATGGAGACGGAAAGCTGATTGGTGGTTGCCAGGGGCTGGGGGTGGGGCACGGGGAGCGACCGACTGCTCGTGGGGACGAGGTCTCTTTTTGTGGTGATGGAAATGTTCTGGAACCGACCGAGGTGATGGTGGCACAAATGCTACGTCATTCGATTGTTCGCTTGGAAATGTTGAGCTGTTAATTTTCCGTGGAACCTCCTACGGCCTCCCAGGAGAGCTATGTGGTGAGTGGAGATGTCTTCAAAGAAATCTTCCCAGGCCTCCAACTTCTGTGCCCCTGGGGACCCAGGCATTCTAACAAGACACAGGGAAGTCTTACCTGGCCGGTGGGGACATGTGCAAAATCCCATGGTAGGATGACTCCCTATTACTCTATCTACCTTACTTGCCCCCGGGGCCCTGGATTTCTTTTTCTTTTCTTTTCTTTTTTTTTAATGTTTATTTATTTTTGACAGAGAGAGAGAGAGAGACAGAGCATGAGCGGGGGAGGGGCAGAGAGAGAGGGAGACACAGAATCCGAAGTAGGCTCCAGGCTCTGAGCTGTCAGCACAGAGCCCGACACAGGGCTTGAACTCACGGAACATGAGATCATGACCTGAGCTGAAGTCAGCCGACGCTCAGCCGACTGAGCCCCCTTTTTTTTTTTTAAGTTTACTTATTTATTTTGAAGGGGAGGGGAGGGGAGGGACAGAGAGAGAGAGAGGAAGAGAGAGAATCCCAAGCAGGCTCCCTGCCATCAGCACCAAGCCTGATGTGGGGCTTGAACTCACCAACTGTGAGACCATGACCTGAGCTGAAATCACGAGTCAGACACTTAACCAACTGAGCCACCCAGGCGCCCCGACCCTGGTTTCCTTATTCTTAGAAAGCAAATGGGTCTGAATGGAAAGAGGCTGGGTCCAACCTCCTGCCCAGCTGCAATCAGGCTGGAAGTGACGGTGGAAGGAGCAAGTTTAAGCACCTCCTGCTGGCTGGGGACATCACTCAGGACACTTTGGGACCCTCCCAAAGCCGGGCAGTAATCCCAAGGCACAGAAGCTGAGACAGACTCAGGGGAAACCCAGTCCCCCCAGTGGGTGCATGCTGGGCGTTGGGGGAAGCCTGGCCCTGCTCCTCCAGCAAGGAGATGATCCCCAGCAAGCCCTTGTACCTTTGCTGCACACACTGTCACACTTCACACATCCCCACGGTCGGCCTCACACAGCTGCCCATCTTCTCTGTGGCCAAGGAACAGGCACAGGGGCCAGTGCCTGGGGCCAGGGGTCCTAAGCAGTGGAGAAAGGTCTGAGGGGAAGGCCTGGGTCCTCCTGGGTCACCCCTTGCCCTCTGCCATCTGGTGGCTGGACCTGATACCAGCCCTAAACCCCAGCACTCCAATTCCCTGCCCCCTCCACTCTGGGCCCAGCCAAGGGCCTGGGCCCCAGAGTAGCTTCATCTCTGTCTAAGTCTTCAAAGGGCCTCCAGTCTGGGGCAGACAGAGCCAAGCACAGATACTCCCAGTGCTGTGAGGTCAAGTCTGCGCTGAAGGAAAGGATGGGGGTTGGGAGCATGCGGCTGAGCCTGGAAAGGTAATGGTAGGCAAGGCTTCCTGGAGGAGGAGCTTTTGGGGTAGGGTTTTGAAGAACGGGCAGGAGTTCCCCCTAAGGATCAGGGACCGCAAAAACACTCAGTCAATCACACAACCTCCTATGGGTCTGGCCCTGTCGTTTATGCCCCATGTGAACCTCTCTCCAGTGAAAGTCTCAGTTCTTGTTTTCCGGATGAAGAAACAGAAGTGGGATGAAGGGGAATGACTTGCCTAAGGCTGTACCTTCTGGCTCCTTCTGGCCCTTTCTCCTCTGCTTCCTTTGGTTTTCAACAGCTGGAGCCTTTGACCGGGCCCTCTGAGATGCGATCCAGTCTGGATGTCCCCAGACTCCAGAAGTTGCAGAAACCTCTCAAAGACACCCTGACCGTGCTGCCGTTGAACAAGAACTTGAAAGACTCAAACGCCAACCAGATCCTAAAGTGTGAGTGAAATCTCAGAGACCCTTTGGGGCAGTCCCCACATCTAACCAGTGGTTCCGTGTCCTAGAGACCCACTGCTGAACCTCAGTTACTCCCCATCTGTGAACTGGGCAGGAATAGCCCATCTCCCCTCACGACCAAAGAAGGAGTCAGCAGCCTCATCTGCACAGCCACACAGGGCGGGGCTCGGTCAGCATGGGATTACTATAACCCCGCCCTGATCACAGATGGAGAAACTGAGGCCCAGAGGGGTCAGCAACTCTCCTGAGAGTGCACAGGGCCTGCAGAACCCAGAGGCAGGTGCCAGGAGGGCATCGTTCTTACCGTTGGTGGGGGCCAGGGGGGAGATATGTGCAGGGGTGAGGGGAAGGTAGCCAGAACCTGCTTAGGTTGGTTCCAGATTTGAGGCAATCGAGGGCCAAACACTGCTAAAGTTGCCAGCAGAAGGTGCCCTCAAGAACTGGGCTACCTATGATCCTCTGGAAGGAGTTTGGTGGGGGCTCCCTGTATATTTTCCAAGTAAACTTGCGTCCTCTCTGAACCTCTGAGTCCTCTCTGAACCTTGGGTCCTCTCTGAACCTAGGTTGAGGGCCCTAGAATCTCAGGCCCCCTCCACAGTTGTCCCCAAGACCTGGACCAGCTTGGGGGGCTGTGTGTCTGAGGATCCTAAGGGTCCAAGGAATCCGGAAGTTAGGCACCCTGTGTGGCCTGGTACCCTTCATTGCTCAGACATGGAAACCAAGATGCAGAGAGTTGAAAACGCAGTAGCTGGTTGTTATAGCCCCAGGGACTTAGCAGGCCTTCAATAAAATGTTTTTGACTTCCAGAGGAGGCAGAACCACTGTTTGGCTCTTAGTCCCTCTAAATATCAGATATACATGAATTTCTGCAAGTACTTACTAAGCACGTACTGTGTCCCAGACATGGTGGTGAGTGGGCAGACAGAAACTCCTACGAAGATTCTAGTAGGGGAGATGAAATGATACATAATGAAATAAAATGGGGCAGTGCCTATATTAGGCAGGCTGGAGGGATATGTAGCCTGCCATGCTGAGATTCAGGGGACTAGTGTGCCAGGAAGAGGAAGCAGCTTGTGCAAAGGCCCTGAGGTGGGGTCCGCCTTGGTGTGTGGGAAGAAATGGGCACCCTGCGCCTAGCACATAGGAGTCCCACGAGTTACCAGTTTCTCTTTCTCTCTCCACAGGAAACCTCCAGCCTACCATCTCTTCTGCCCATGAGAAATCCTGCTCCCACTGCCAAGGCCACTATGAGTCTTATGGTCCCCGAGGCACCACGTGGGCCTGGGAGTCAGCCCCTTGTCACCCTAGAGGTAGCATCCAGGCCCCTGGAACACCAGATCCACAAAAAGACTGGACACACACCATTTGGGATATGTCTCATAGCTTAACCACAATGCTGCCACTTTGCCTCTAAGCCCACAGGTCAGAATGGCAGCACTTAGGGTGAGGCAGGCACTAGCTAATGTCCACATCTTGAAACTTAATTCCTGAGAGATCCTGAGTGCACATTCCAACAGACCTTGTCCCCTGACTCCCTCCCTGCCTATGAGTCCTCCTTACATCCCTGGGAGGGGATGATGGGGGGTGCCATTACCACCTTTTACGGACAGGGAAACTGAAGCTCATTTATCACAAGCTGGGGGTTGAGAACTCACAGATCATGAGGGAAAACAGTCCAGCCTTTAGCTGCTCTTCCTTCCCCAAAATTCATTTCTCTTCCTTCCTCTCCTCATCAAACCTACCTTCAGCTACCCAGAGACCCACAGAAGTGCCTGCCTCCCCAGTACACATGGGGCACAGAGAAAGGGGACACGATGAGAAAGAGGGAAGCAACCCCAGGCTCGGAGAGGGGGCTGGCTCCCCACTGCTTGGGTTGGGGTCATCCAAGGGTTCAAAAGGGGTGGGGTCTGGGGCAAGTGGCTTTTGTGGTGACACACTCTGTCCTGAGGAAATCCCAGAGGAAGTCAGTTTGGAATTGGGCTCCCTGTTCCCAAGGCATGCAGTTTCCCCGGACAATACAGCAGGCATCATCTGGCTTTGGGGGAGCAGAGTTGGCTTTCTGCTTGCCTTGGGGGTACCTGGCATGTTTCTGGGGCTCCCTTCACATCTCAGGTTTCCATCCCACTCGAAACCTCTCTTTAGGACAAACCGTTCCTGCTGAAAGTGACTGTGTCTTCTGTCCCCAAAGGAGGGTTTGGGCCCTACATCCTCTGGCCGTCTTCTCCCTGACGCCCAGAGTTCCTGTGAATGCCTTGTCTGAAGCCCCTGTGCCTGGGACCCCAGGGTCTGCTGGACTTTGCCCAAACTTGACACCCTGGAAGGCAAATAAAACAGCTTAGGGGCGCCTGGGTGGCGCAGTCGGTTAAGCGTCCGACTTCAGCTCAGGTCACGATCTCGCGGTCCGTGAGTTCGAGCCCCGCGTCAGGCTCTGGGCTGATGGCTCGGAGCCTGGAGCCTGTTTCCGATTCTGTGTCTCCCTCTCTCTCTGCCCCTCCCCCGTTCATGCTCTGTCTCTCTCTGTCCCAAAAATAAATAAAAAACGTTGAAAAAAAAAAAAAACAGCTTAAATAGGTGATTTCTCACATCTTCGTGAGCGGTTAGCCTTCACCAGGGTTGTCCTCTGCCTGGGGGCATCAGTGGGCAGAGGGGGCCCTGATTCACAAGGATCTCTGTCCTTGGCGTGTGACCTGGTACCCAGTTTGTGTTGGCTCTTAGAGTTTGCTGAGTTAAGAATGGTAAGATTTCTGTACTTAATGTTCTCCTTCCTCACGACCCACACTGTTTTTGTTCTATGCACAGAGAGTTTGAGTACTTGCCTATGGTCACACAGCAAAGTGGGTGGCACTAGGATTTGAATCACGATCGTGTTGACCCACAGCGTGTGCAAAAATTCCCACTCCCTGTGTGTTCTCCCCACAGCCCTGACTCAGAATGCCATTACCACTTTTTACAGACGGGGAAACCGAGGCCCTGCCAGTTGATGCCTTGTCCCACATGTCATGGCCAGGGAGAAGTGGGCCAGAATGTCAACCCAGGCCAGCTTCTCTGGAGCTGACAAATGTCCAGTCTGTTGGGACCTGGATCAGGAAAAACTCTTTATGAGGCTTTTAAATTTGGGGGGGGGGGCGGGGAAGAGAGAGAGAGGAAGGAAGGAAGGAAGGAAGGAAGGAAGGAAGGAAGGAAGGAAGGAAGAAACAGTCCTAGACAGAGGGAACTTCAGAATCCTATCACAGGCTTAGAAATGCCAGGAAAACAGTCAGCCAAAGGCTGGTCTCCAGTGTGGAGTTGCCCCCTACAATCTCACTTGCCCCTCCTGGTTTGGTTCCCTTAAGAGAAAAGTGTACGAACAGTGCCTGCAGCGTGAACTCTGGTGAAAGTTGGCATCTCACCATTATTGATCTTGCAGGGATGCCTACTAGGAAAGCGCCCCCTCTGCCCCACCCACCCCAGGTGAGGTCAGGCCTAGGCACTGGTGACCCTTGCTGACCTGCCCCTACCACGTTAGGATTACTCAGCACTCTGGCTCACTTTTGGCGCCTGGCCTCTGCGGGGGGCACAGCAGTGCGGCCGCACCGTGGCCCCGGCTCCTTGTCTAGTCAGTCCAGGACCCTTTTTGAGCTCTTACTGTGTGGGCCAAGCTGGTGGGGCAAGAGGCCCATCTTCCCAACAGCCCCTGTCAAGATGGTACTGACAGCGGCAGGAGCTGGTCTGTTTACTAAGCACCTGAATGCCCCGGGGCATCACAGAGGGATGCTTGAGACCCATAGCTGGGCGGTAATCCCACTGCAGAGAGGCTGAGACTGAGACTCGGGGGTGGGGGGGAGGTGCTGAGCCTTGGCTGGGCTCACACAGCCAGTGGGTGCATGTTGGGGGTGGCGGGGAGGCCCGACCGTGTTCCTGCAGTGTGGGGTTTTGCTGTGTGACCCACAGCAAGTCCTTGTCACCTCTTGCCTGCACACGCTGTCACACTTTACACATCCCCACGATCTGCCTCAACTGCTGCCCATCTTCCCTGTGGCCAAGAAACAGGCACAGGGGCCAGTGCCTGGGGCCAGAGGAGAAGGGTCTGAGGGGAAGGCCTGGGTCTTCCTAGGGCACCCCTTGACCTTCTACCATCTGGTGGCTGGGCCTGATAACGGCCCTCCAATTCCCTGCCCCCTCCACTCTGGCCTGGGCCCCAGAGTAGCTTCATCTCTGTCTAAGTCTTCAAAGGGCCTCCAGTCTGGGACAGACAGAGCCAAGCACAGATACTCCCAGTGCTGTGAGGTCAAGTCTGCGCTGAAGGAAAGGATGGGGGTTGGGAGCATGCGGCTGAGCCTGGAAAGGTAATGGTAGGCAAGGCTTCCTGGAGGAGGAGCTTTTGGGGTAGGGTTTTGAAGAACGGGCAGGAGTTCCCCCTAAGGATCAGGGACCGCAAAAACACTCAGTCAATCACACAACCTCCTATGGGTCTGGCCCTGTCGTTTATGCCCCATGTGAACCTCTCTCCAGTGAAAGTCTCAGTTCTTGTTTTCCGGATGAAGAAACAGAAGTGGGATGAAGGGGAATGACTTGCCTAAGGTTGTACCTCCTGGCCCTTTCTCCTCTGCTTCCTTTGGTTTTCAACATGTGGAGCCTTTGACCCTAACCAGGAAGGGAGAGAGAAAATCCCATGAGGGAGAAGGCCTCCTCTTAAGCGCTCGCTATGGAATTGAGCACATAGAAATAAGTCTTTTTCTGACAAAAGCATTCTTTTCACCAGTCCACCAAGCCGGAAGGAAGTCCCCATTTCACAGAGGACACTGAGGCTCAAAGAGGCTTCTGGGGGGAGGGCGTCCCCCACTTCCCCAGGAGAACTCCCCAGAAGGGCCTCCCCCTTAAAAGCAGCCCAAGACTCAGCCATGTGTGGTCCCTGGAGTGTTTACTCTGCACCCAGAGCGGAAGGGACCAGGCAGGCGGGGGCGGACAAAGTCCGGGGATTATAAAGGCCAGTCCAGCCGCGTCCGGTGTCTCAGTTCAGAACTCAGCTAGCACAGGCATGCCTGGGCCTGGACCCACACCACCAATGCTGCTGCTGATGTTCTGCTGGCTGCCTTCGGGAGGTGCCCTGTCTTTGGCCCAGGAGCACCTCCCGGCCTTCCCGGGACCCTCAGAAGCTCGCTCCGGTACGGATGTCTCCAGATTCGAGGAGTTTCGGAAACTCTACGCACACCTGCAGACCAGGTTGCGGTTGAACCAAAGCTGGGAAGATTCAAACCCTGACCGAGTCACCTCTGAAGCTCAAGTCCGGATACTCACTCCAAAGCGTGAGTGAAATCTAGGAGACCGGCGCCCCCTGTGCAGCTACCATCATCTAACCAGTGGTTCTGAGACACAGGGACCCAGACCTGCCACTGAGCCTCAGTTTCCTTACCTGTGAACCGGACAAGAACATCCCCCCTAGGGGCTTCGGGGGGTGGGCGGGGGGAGGTGGTGGCCGGGTTTATGCCAAGACTAGGCGGGGTGTGGCCAAAGTGAGATGTTAAAGATTGCAGATGGGGAAACTGAGGCCCAGCGAGTCTCTTGAAAACTCACGGAGCCTGGAATTTCCAGAAACAAAATCGGGCGCGGGCTGGGGGGGTGGGGTCCCTGTCCTCGGGTTTAGGGGTGGGGGAGGGCACGCAATCTAGGAGAAGGGATGCAGGGGCGGGGACGAGAGGAACGCAGCCCAGGGATAGGCCGAATCTGCCCGTACTGGTTCCCAGTCTGATGCAATCCCTTGACAAGCCACTGCTAAAGTCTCACGTAGCAGGTGCCTTGGAGAGGGAGCGGGTATTTTCTCCCCCTCCACGGAGGCTCTAGGGGGTAGAGAGGGCGGAAGGAGATCCGGGCTGCGCTAACTGGGAGGGGTTAGGGAAAGAGCGTCAAACCAGAAGGGAGCGCTATTTTCTCACCCTAACCCTACGTGTGCTGTGAGACTCCAGGTACACCTCTTGCTCTCTCTGAGCCTGGTGACTTGAGTCCAGGGCCCTCAAGCCCTAGTCTGCTCCCTATCCCCAACACCTGTACCAGCCTGGGGACCTGAGGATCCTGGGGAGCCAGGCACCCTTCATTTCTCAGACATGGAAACCAAGATCCAGAGAGTTGAAAACACAGCAGCTGGCTGTTGTAGCCCCAGCCCCAGGCACTTAGTAGCCCTTCAATAAAATGTTTTTGACTTCCAGAGGAGGCAGAGCCACTGTTTGGCTCTTAGTGCCTCTCAAAATCAGATACACATGAATTCCTGCCAGTACTTACCAAGCACCCACTGTATACCAGGCATGGTGGTGATCGGGGAGACTGAAACTCCTATAAAGATTCTAGTAGGGGAGATGAAATGATACACAATGAAAGAAAATA
This sequence comes from Panthera pardus, assembly GCF_024362965.1. NCBI lineage: Eukaryota > Metazoa > Chordata > Mammalia > Carnivora > Felidae > Panthera > Panthera pardus. Next base: position 13,819,243 of record NW_026527013.1, read on the forward strand.
GGGCAGTGCCTATGTTAGGCAGGCTGGAGGAACATGTAGCCTGCCATGCTGAGATTCAGGGGACTAGTGTGCCGGGAAGGGGAAGCAGCTAGTGCAAAGGCCCTGAGGTAGGATCCAGGTTGGTGTGGGGGTTGGAAATGGGCACTTGCGCCTGGTGCACATAGGCCCGTCACTGACTGACTGGCTCTCTTCTCTCCCTCAGTGCGACTTGGGCTGGGCGGCCACCTGCACCTGCGCATCGCCCGGGCTGACCTGACGAAGGGGCTCCCCGCATCCTTCCGCCTGCATCGCGCGCTGCTCAGGCTGTCCCCGACGGAGCTGAGCTCGTGGGACGTGACGCGGCCGCTGCGGCGTCAGCTCAGCCTTGGAGGTTCCGGGGCGCCCACCCTCCACCTGCGACTGTTGCCTCAGAGGGACCGCTTGCCGGCGCCGTTGCCTTCTGCACGTCCCCGGCTTGAGCTGCACTGGCGGCCACGCGCGGCCAGAGGGCGCCGCAACGCGCATGCGCGCTCCAAGGACGCCTGCCCCCTGGGGGCGGGGCGCTGCTGCCGCCTGCAAAGCTTGCGCGCGTCGCTCGAGGACTTGGGATGGGCCAACTGGGTGGTGGCGCCTCGCGAGCTGGACGTGCGCATGTGTATCGGCGCGTGCCCAAGCCAGTTCCGGTCGGCCAACACGCACGCGCAGATGCAGGCGCGCCTGCACGGCCTGAACCCCGACGCGACGCCGGCGCCGTGCTGCGTGCCCGCCCGCTACGAGCCGGTGGTGCTCATGCACCAAGACAGCGACGGTCGGGTGTCGCTTACGCCCTTCGACGACCTCGTGGCCAAGGACTGCCACTGCCTATGAGCGGTCCTAGTCTTTCGCTTACGGCTCGTGCGCAGTGGAAGTGACCTCAGAGGTCCTTGCCTGTCGAATGGGCTTGTGGGTCCTGAGATACCCGATTTCCCACCACTGCTATCTACCCCGTCCGGCGGAGACCGCTGTATTTATGTTTGTATTTATTATTAACTTATTGGGGTGATCTGCCTGGGGACTGGAGGGGCTGGTCTGACGGTGTGCATTTATTTAAAACCGTGGTAATAAAAACGAAGTTGTCTGACCTGAGCCCCGATGGTTGTCCAGGATGGAGCTGGTGACCCTGGGAAGGACCTTCCGCTCCCTGAGCTCAGTTCTCACAGGGGACCTGGTATTAGGGTGAGTGGAACTGCTCAGGGAACGGGTGGTGGGGCGTTCTGGGATGCCAAGCAATTGGATGGTGCTCATGACGCCAGTGCCCCTCAAAGACACCCTTCTCTCTGTCTCTGTGCTTCTCTGTCTCTCGTTCCTCTGTTTCTGAGACCCTTCTGGGTGTCCCTCTCCCTCCATATCTCATCTCTCAGTATTCCTGCTTCTGTGGTGATACGGTCCTCTCTCTATCACTGTCCTGCTGGCTCTCCTTGCATTGGAGTCCCCTTTCCAAACACAGGCAGCCATCCGTCTGCAATCAGGCAGATTGTGTGTGATGTCGCCCCTGACCTCGAAGAGCCCCATCACTTCTATTTGTGGCACATCACTCTATGTTAACGGTACTTCTATTCTTTTAGATAAAAAGAGCTGGGCTGGGGGCCGGGGGGGGGGGGAATGGGGGGGGGGGTGGGGAGGACCGCACCCTGCATGGCAGAGGCGGCCGGGAGTCCCAGGCCTCTGCCTGCACTTGGTTTCCACCAGCCCACAAACAACAGCATGGCAGCCATCCCCTGCAGCGTCTTGCTCGTGGCCGCCCTCGACTATCACTGGCACCGCCTGGGTTCCACTTCCAGTAACACCTCCTGCGGAAGGGCAGAGTATCCTGGGGAAGCCATCCCTCTCCACCCCAGTTCCCCAAGACTAACCCGGGTCACTGATGGGCAAGCTGCTTTTTGGAGAAGTCCACTCTCCCATTCGCGGCCACAGTGTTGGAGTCCCCAGAACCCTCAGAATCTCTCCAGGCCTCCAGTGGCACGATCATCTGTGACCTGGCTCCGGAAGCTATATGAGGAAGCAGCTTGGTGGCCAGCCTGACAAGGCTAACGCCTGGCCCCGGTCCTGAGTGGGCACCACCAGGCACCAGCCTTCAGGAGGCGGTAGGCTCATCAGAGCCCATCCCTCCCCTCCCCGTAGACTAGGCAGGCTGAAGCAAACAGACCAGTTGGTTTCTTTTCTATCAAAACAGCAAAACACTAAAAAGGAAGTTGAGAGAATCCCACTCTTTACTATCCAAGCCACAGGCATGCCTTTCTGACGCTCTGTTATTGTGTGCCTTGCACCAAGTGGAAAATCTACTCCGAGCAGCCAGTTAAAAACAAAAAATGGGGAAATAAATACATTGTGAGGACCATTTTCATGCACACTGCATCTCCAATGTTATGAGTCTTCCTACTTAGGATCTTGGCATCCCCAAGATGTGCCAAATCCAGGCCCCTCCCACACCCAACTGCCTGTCCATCCTGAGAATCTCTGATAGGAAATGTTACGGGGGCGCTGGGGAAGAGAGTGCCTACTTCCAGCAGTGAGTGAGGTGTGTCCCCTGTGAATGCTGCCACCCAGAGGCAGACCTGAGTGACTGTAGGTGCCCCTGAATGTATTCAGTGAATGCCCACTTTGTGTCAGGCCTTGACTGGGCACTGAGGACACAGAAATACCAAGACAGGCAAAAAAGCATCCCAGTTGAGCTCAGTCGAGTGAGGAAGATAGGTGAGTGCAAAGAAAAATAATGACAAAGTAGTGGACGGTGGTAAGAATTGTGCTGAGAAGTCAATCCAGGCCATCTATTAATGAATGGAGTCAGAGGTGATTTAGATGGTCAGCGGAGGGGGGGCCTCCCTGAGGAAATGTTGTATGAACTGAGACCTGGAAGAACAGGACCCGGGAGAGTTGGAGGATAAGCATTTGTGGCATAAGAGCAGGTGCAAAGGCTCTGGGGTAGAAACAAGCTCAGTGTTCAACAGCAAACCTGTTGAAGATGGGGCCAGAGAGGTGAGGGCGGGGGGCAGAAGCCACCAAATCTCATGGGTGATGGTGAGGGTGTGGGTCTAGTTGAAGAGCCATGAATTAGACATAGGAGCTGGGGAGGACTGGGATCTGATTTATGCCAGAGGCAAGAAAGATGACTGGGGACAGGAGTGGCCACTTGAACAGTGTCTAGGGTGCGCATGCAGGGAATTAAGGTAGTAAAGACCCTCATAGTTTCCCTCTCCCGCCCCAGATCATTCCCAAGTGTTGGGGAACCCAAGGGAGCCTCAAAATTAATACCAAGGTCACCCAAAGCTAGCAGATGCCGTATTGAGGCTCTCCCCAAATAACAGCTGTTGCCTTTGCTGAACATTGTGTTGCCCATGGGCCTTTTTATCCCTCTAGGCTGCTGCTTGTCAGGCTGGTCCCCCTACCCAGTATGCGTGTCCTCTCCACTTCTCAAACACTTAATGCATTCTTCAAAACCCACTCCGGATTCCCTTCTTATATGCAGCCTTTTCTCAGCTCCTTCGTTCATCTCCCTCTGGAGCCCTTGACCCCATCCCTCTCTCCAGGCCAGGCTTGACCTCTCAGGACTGAGGGTGCCTGTGTCCAGCTGTCTCCCCTAAATTGGAGGGTCGGCAGGAGCCAGGCTGGAAGCAGCTGACAGGACACCCAGCTGAGGCATGAGAATTTGAACAAACTCTTAAAAGACACTGAGGGGCGCCTGGGTGGCTCAGTCGGTTAAGCGGCCGACTTCGGCTCGCGTCATGATCTCACGGTCCGTGAGTTCGAGGCCCGCGTCGGGCTCTGTGCTGACCGCTCAGAGCCTGGAGCCCGTTTCAGATTCTGTGTCTCCCTCTCTCTCTGACCCTCCCCCGTTCATGCTCTGTCTCTCTCTGTCTCAAAAATAAATAAACGTTAAAAAAAAAAATTTAAAAGACACTGAGACTCAGTTCCTGACAAGAAACCAAGGAAGCCTTCTTAGAGGAAGTGGCATTGAACCTGACCTTGAAGGGTGAGTTAAGATATCTCAGCATATTAAAGCTAAAACAGCTGCAGAGACACTAACTCCAATTGCCTTGTACAGATGGGGGAACTGAGGTCCTGTTAATGGCAGAGTCAGGACTTGGACCCGTGCCCCCTGACACCCAGAGACCAGAGTTCTGCATCTGTACTAAGATATTTAACAGTGGGGCAAAGTGAAAGGGGATGGCATCCTGGGCGAAAGGAATGGCATGGGCAAATGACAACGTCAGGAGCAAGGTGGAGTTGGTGGTGAGGAGGCCTATACCAGAAGGACAGAGGGACGGGAGAGGACAGTGAGCTGGACAGGGCAGGATCACGCAGGCCTCAACCCCCAGGCTGAGGTCCTGGGGGCCCTGGGGAATCCATGGAGGGTATGTGAGCAGGGGAGGAACACAGTACCATTCATAAGTTATAATGATCCCTCTGGGGCTGGTATGGGCTGCCCTGGGGGCTAAGCCTGGGTATCAGGTACCCGGGAAGGCAGCCTAAGAGGGACAGAGGGGAGAGACCAAGGGTGGGGAACAATTCAGGAGTCTCAGAGATCTGGTTTGGGTAGCTTAAGGAAATCCCCACCTCAGGGAACCCACTCGCCCTGAGCCAGCAGCCTTGTCAGCCCTACAGTATTTATTGGGCACGTCTAGCACTCTCCCAGGAGGGTGACAATGGCATTCACAAATTGACCCTCCTGTCCCCATACCAGGGCCTCTTCTCCTCCCCTTCCAGCAGCTGCGGGAGGTGAGAAGCAGAGCGGGGGCTGGAGAGGGAGCTACAGAGCCTCCCTGGGGCTTTAGGGACGGTCCTTCTCTGTCCCCATTCCTCAGGTGGGAAAACGGAGGCCAGGGAAGAGCCAGAATGCTCCCAGTTAGCTGGAAGGCAGCAGGTGTGAGTTCAGGGCATCAAAGACTCAGTGCCCGGGGATCACATACTCCTCTTCGTCCAGTGGGGCTCGGCCCAGCGACCGCAGATTGCAGTAGACAGGCTGGGAGGCACGGTGGAGGCCCTCATAATTCATGTAGAAGTCGCTATCCTCTGATGGGTGGGCCCTGTGGAGACAAACAGATGTGAGGGGAGGGAGGACTCAGGGTATAGACACGTCAGCTTTGAGAGGCAAAGAAAGTTCTGGGCAGCTGAGTTCCCCCCCGCCCAGTATTTACATGTGAAGAAACTGAGGCACAGGGCAGTGTTCTCCCAGCCTCTCAAGTTTCTCTGAGGAAAGGAGGTGGGGGGCCAGAGATTCAGGGAAGATTCCATAGATTTAGCATTGTAATGCTGTGGCACAAGGACCTCGAGCCCGTGGTCAAATCATCTTCCCCCTTAAAGTTGAGATCATTGCTCATTTTTTACATTAAATCTAGACTTCAGTTTCCTCTTGAAAAGTCAGAAGTTCCAGCTGCACCAGCCACATGGACACAAGTGGCTAAAGCCAAACCAGTGCCCCTTCACATGGGAAATGTTTTCACTAGGTTTCCTGAAGCAACTGACTTTGTGGCCTTAGTACAGAAATAAATCTCGGAGTCCCAGATCCATAGAGGAGGAGGCAGTTTCTTGGCAATGTCTAGCTACGGTAGGCAAGACCCGCAGAGAACTTTCCTGCCTCTGGAACATGCTTCTGGAACCCTTCCCCAGGTTGGGGGGGGGCACCTCTTTTTTTTTTAACGTTTATTTATTTTTGAGAGAGGGAGAGAGAGTGTGTGTGCATGCATACAGGCGGGGGAGGTGCAGAGAGAGAGAGGGAGACATAGAATCCGAAGCAGGCTCCAGGCTCCCAGCTGTCAGCACAGAGCTCGATGCGGGACTCGAACTCATAAACCATGAGATGATGACCTGAGGCGAAGTCTGAAGCTCAACCTACTGAGCCGCCCAGATGCCCCTGGGGGATATTTCCTTGTTACGTCTTGTAACAAAGGCTATTTTGGGCAAGTTGTGTCTATCAGTCATTCATGCTTTACAATGAATCACTCCAGGGGCGCTGGGGTGGCTTAGTCAGTTAAGCATCCAACTCTCAGTTTCGGCTCAGATCATGATCTCATGGTTCGTGGGTTCAAGCCCTGCATTGGACTCTGGGCTGTCAGGGTTGATCCTGCTTGGCATTCTCTCTCTCCTCTCTCTCTCTCTCTGCCTCTACCCTGCTTGCTCTCTCTCTTTCAAAACAAATAAATAAGCTTAAAAAAAAAAAAAGAATGAATCCCTCAAATTACATAAATGCTTATGTGGGATAGACAGGACTCAGAGCCAGGATTTGTTTCCTGCCCCTGCTTTGGACTCACTGTGTGACCTTGGGCAAGTCATCCCCCTGTCTCCCCAAGCCTCCGCCTGTACAACTAAAACGTAGGGTGGAATGACACATCCAATATCATTTGGATTGCATCACAATGTTTTTGGCGGAGACTGGCCCTGAGATTTTGCTGACAGTGAGGCAGAGCGAGTATCAGAACATGAGCTGCCTTATGGAGTCCAGTGCCTTTCAGCTCCCCACCACAGACCACTTCTGCTTTTGAGCCAAATTTGCATCTGCTTTGCATGTTCTCTCATTTCTCACCAGCAGCTTCCAGCAGCCTCCCCACTTTGTGGATTCCCTTGCCCAAACCCATCCATGATCCTGTTCCACTCCTGCTGGGGTTCTCCCAGCCCCCTCCAGCCTCCGCTCTGATGTCTTGCTTTTCGCAAAACCGATTCACGGAAGATTCTCTATTCTCTTCCACCTCCAGGTCTTTGCCCCTGCTGTGCTGCCGCCCGAAATTCCCTCATTCCCTCAGCCAACCTGGAAAAGTTGAACCCATCTAAGTCCAGCCAAATCTGAAGGTGACAGGGCTTTGGGGGGGGGGGGGGGAGAGGGACACAGCTTTCTTAGCATCTCATGTGCCAAAGGCAGATGGGGAAAGGGGAGCTGTCCCCATTTTACAGAGACTGAAACAGAGGTTCAGAGACAGCCCTTGGGTCACACAGGAACTGAGCCCAGGCCACTGACTGCTACTGCAAAGCCCCTACTCTGCCTCAGCACGCGCTTCCTCTCTCCCCATCCTTGATAGCCAGAAACTGGGTTTGCAGGTCACGAAGGGGGAAACGTGCCTCAGATACAGGAACTCAATTCTTGTCCCATCTCCATGAGGTGGGGGCTGTTATTATCCCCATTTTACAGATGAGAAAACTGAGGCCCTGAGGTGAAACTACTTGCCCAAGATCACACAGCCTACAAGAGGCAGTGCGGGATTTGAATCGGCCGTCTGCCTCCAGAGTGTGCAGGCAGATGTGAGTCACTCACCCCTGTTCGGCCACTGGTGCCTGGTAGCTGGCTGGCCCACGAACACATTCTCATAGTCGGGTGTGGAGGGTCTGGGCAGGACAGCCTCTGGGGGCTTAGGGCTGAGGCCTCGGCTACTGTACCTCGGCTGCTTGCCCAAGCCAGACCTGGAACCATCCTGAGCAGCCCATGTTTTGTCCAGGTCGTGGCTGCTGACCATCCAGCGTCCCCGAAGTCTCCAGGCCAGCACCAGGCCAGCAATGGTGAGCCCAAGGAGCAGGCTACAACCAGCCACCAGTGCCCCGATGGTCATCAAGGACAGGCCAGGGGGGCAGCCAACCTCCAGGAAGGTAGAGATATTGTGCCAGGCACCAGTAGCTGTGTCCAGGCACAGCAGAGGCAGCTGGCCAGAGCAGTTGTCCCGTCTGACCTGGTGCCAGGATTCTAGGACACAGCTGCAGTCAGCCTTCAGGTCAAGTTTACAGCGCATGGCCAGTGCCCTGTCCACTCGGTCCAGTGGGTTGTTTGTCACATCTAGAACCTCCAGCTTTCCCAGGAGGGCAAAGAAGGGCAGTGGTAGCTCTTGAAGACCATTCCCAGACAGGTCAAGAAGGACCACGTTCCTGGCCTGCAGAGACTGGTTCCGGGGCAGGCTCAGGCCTTGGCCGCTGAAATTCAGGCATGTGGCTGTGAACTCTGTGGTCCAGTCCACGTCCCACGAGGACACGTTGCATGACAATCCTTGGCTGCCGGGATCCTGCAGCAGCAGCGGCAACAACAGCATCCACACCAGGGCGCCCCCCATCCAAGCAACCTAGGCAGAGACACCAGAATCCAATCCCCGACCTTAGCCTGTGGACACTTCACCCTCACTGCCTGTGTATTAATATTAATGTCAATGTTAATATTAATGTCAATGTTAATATTAATATTATTCTTATTTCAGAGTGACTCAGGCTCCTTCGGAAATGATTACACGCAGCCTCTAGTGTGCCTCCCCTCTGGTCGGCTCTAGCCTCTGTCTGGCCCCAGTCGCCCCCTCTGGGAAACGGGTACGTAATTCCAGGGCCCAAAGGTCTTGGAAGGCGAGGAGGAGACCCGACCCAATCAGCCCCTCCCCTTCTCCCCGTGGAGCCCCTTCGGGTTAAGTTTCCCGTCCCTCCCCTCCCCACCCCGAATATTTCGGGCGCCCTCATTGGCCAAGACGGGACCATATGCAAAATAAGCGGTTGCCCCGGAAACGGCCCGCCCCTGGCCCAACTAATTGTTTCTTCCGGAACTGCGAAGTGTTGGGAGTCTTGGGCTGATCTGGGGTGGGGCTGCTGAAAGGAACCCCCTACAATTTGGTTTGAGGCCCCTTCTCGGACCCCAGTTCTAGCGCCTCCGTCCTACCTTTGTGGTCCCACCGCCACGCTTTTGCCTCGGCGGTGCTGGAAGGCTCTGGCGCGGGACGGCTGCGTGGTGGCTGACCTGCACGCGAGGGCCCAAGCGGTCAGCACCCTCTGCGGATTCGCTCTGGTCCCGGGCGCTCCTCAGGATCCGCACCCAGAGACTCAGGGGAAGAGGAACTGGTGTCCGGGTGCAAGGCTGAGGGGAAGAATGAAGACACAGAGACACGCCCCCCCCCCCCTGCAAGACCTCAGGCCCAGGATTCTCACGGGAGGGGGAGGGGCGATCTGCTTCTCTCTTGCTGGAACCCAGTGACTACGTGTCCCCCATTAACACCCCGAATGACTGCTATCTCATCATCTCGCTTCCTGGTCTCAACTCGGTTGCCGCCCAAGCCACGCATTCACATATTCATTCAACAATCACCCATGCTGGACTTCCCATAGGCCTCGGCTATGGCCAGGTTCTGGTGGAGCAACCCAGTCTTTGGAGAGAACAGAGCTAGCCACAGACACACCCAGTCCAGTGGAGTCGGGTCAGGGTCAGAGGGAGGGACAGAGTCCGGTAAGGGTTCCTAGAGGAGGGAGCATTAGAATTGGGGCTTCAACACGTGAGTAGAGTTTTGCCAAGAATTCCTAAAACCTGCCTTTGACTCTCCCAGCTGCTAGCCTCCCCGGCAGACTCAGAGCTCCTGCTCCTGTACAGTGATGCCTCCACCGTGGAGGGGGCTGTGAGGAGGGCTCCCTGGGAGAGGAGATGTTGATTTCAGGACTTGGGGGTGAGTTGAGTCACAGTAGCTGGCAGAAACGAATGCAGCGTGGAGGCCCTGCAGCTTGAGAAAGCATGGTGGGCTGGGACTGTGCATTTAGGAGTGGAGTGGCTAGATGGACAGGCTAAGAGGAGGAAGTGGTGGTGTGGGCAGGCGGTGGGCAGTGCCGGCCTCAGAAGCCAGGCTGAGGAGTGGGGCGTTATTCCCAGGGCCGTGGGGAGCCAAGGAAGATGTGGTGAGCAGTGGAGGAGTGCTGTGTCCAAAGATTCCTCCAGAGTGAGCGAGCCTGCTGTCTGGAGGTGGGGAACCTGGGCAGGAGACCAGCGTTCCAGAAGGAGACAGGTACCTGAGTCAGACCCAAAGCGTAGTGACAAGAGTAGATGAAGGAGGGTGGGCTAGGAGAGGGTTTCCGCCTCCCTGGGGTCCTAGCGTCAGGCAGACCCAGTTCAACTCCCTTCCAGACCCTGACTCACTGTGCAATCTTAACCCCCCTGTGCCTCAGTTTCCACATCTGTAAAATGGGATAAATTCTGAGAGCCTTCTTGACGGTGAGAAGCTGAACCCCACTCCCCCATGCTTCCCCCTCTCCTCAAACTCTGCCCCTTCCCCTCTTCAGACTCAGAGGGATGGCCAAAAGGTTTTGAACCGAGACTTTTAGAAAGAGCTGGAAATTGTCGTTCCAACGCACCCAAAGGTACTTTTTCCTAACAGGAAAATTGCACATCGCAACTCTGAGGCGTCGTTTGTTTTCCCCTATGAGACTGGCAAAGATTCAGAAGTGTGCCGATGTTCTGTGCTGGCCGGGCTATGGGAAAACAGGGAAGCCCGTGCCACGCTTCAGGATCACATGTGGTGCTGTCCCAGTGGAAGGCACACTGACCGGCCGAGGCCACGGGAGTTCCAAACACTCGTGCCTGCTGCCCCAGCATCCGCTGCTGGGACTGTCCTGAATGTTTCATGTTGACAAAGTGACAAGGGCAGCAGAGGCATGAACTAACTGATGAGTGGATAAACGAAACGTGGTGCCTCCAGACAGCGGAATGTTACTCAGCCCCAAAAAGCGGTGAAGCGCTGACGCTCCATTGGTCAGGGATGAACCTTGAAAACATCAGGGTGAGTGAAAGAAGCCAGTCACAAAAGCCCACAGAGCCTATGACTCCATTGATACCAGACGTCCGGACCAGGCAAATCCCTAGGGACAGAAAGCAGATTGGTGGTCGCCAGGGGGCTGGGGTGAGGGTGGGGCGGCGAAGCGGGGGGGGGGATGGGGTTTCCATTTGGGGCAATGGAAATGTTCTGGAGCTAGAGGTAGGTGGTGCTCACAAAACACTTTGTCAATGTACAAAAAACTCACGCAATTGTTCACGCTAAGACGGTGAAAATGGCCAATTTTATGTTGTGTGTTTTGAACAATTTTAAAAAAGAGGGAGGGCCAAGAAATGACACGGTTATGGATGATTCATCTCAATGTTCTTATATGGGGGGGGGGGGAGAAAAAAAGGAAGCAATCTAAGGGATTGGTTAGATGAATAATGATTTATCCATCCTGGAGGGGGGGGGGTGCCACAGAGTCATAGAAACAAAATGACGGGTCTCTATGAACTGAGAAGCAAAGACTCATTTATTTTTCCCACGAACCTTTATTAAGCTCCTACTGTGTGCCGAGGCCTTAGGGAGAAGGATGAGGGGGACTTATTGAGTAAGGAGGTGGGAGAAGGGCATCCAGGGGATGGAACAGACTGTGGCAAAGGTCTGGGGAGGGGTGGAGGGGGTGGGAGCAGACCTAGGTGAGAGCAGATGTCTCCAAGAGAAAGCACTAACTGAAAAAAGCCAAAAAAGTAAACTTCTAGATTTCGTTTCGTTCTTCCAAAGAAACCGAGGATGAAACACGGAAAACAAATACCCATGGTTACCTCGAAGCAGCGGGCAGATGGGAGGGAGAAATTCACCACGTAGGTTTTTCATGCAAAACACAGAAATCAGCCAGCAAACACATGTAAGACACGCTGGCTTTGGGGATAAGAGGGACAGAGGGGCACCAGCCAGCTTCGGGCCTGGGTGGGGGTGGATGTCTCCTAAGGGCTAAGTCCTCTTAGAATAGGAGGAAATGAGAAAATGAGGAAGTGCCAGACACAAGGGCTGGGGATGTTGGGGGGGGAGGATCAGGCGTGGGGCCTGGGATAGTGGGTTCTGGAGGTGGGTCAGGGGGACCTGGGGGTCCTGGAGTCTGGAACATTTAGAGGGGTCTGGAGTTTGGGAGGCCTAGGTCCTGGGGCTTAGGAGTCTGGAGGTTCCTGGCATTTGGGGAGGTCCTGGGTTCTGGAGCATGGCAGGGGTTTGACAGGTCTGGGGCCTGGGGGACTTGGGGTCTGGACCTGCTTGCTGCAGCCCCAGAAGGTCATGGCCAGGCTATGGGGAGCAGGGCAGCTCTGGCTCCACGGCCTGAGGGGGACCAGAAGCTTCCAGAGGGTACATCTCCACACTCCCTCTCCTTCCAGGCTGACATGTCCCAAGATTGAGTCTGAAACAGGTCTGAGTCCCACGCGGGGCCAGTCTCTCAGCACAGAGACTTCCAGAGATCCTTAGAGACACCTAGAGACCTTCAGAAACCCCCAGAGATACCTAAAACAACACAGAATCCCCAAGACCCCAGAAATACCTATAGGCCCTCACAGATAGCCCAAGACAGAGAGATTCCAGAGACACTCAAGGACACCTAGAGACCCACAGAAACTTCCAGAGATACCCAGAGAAACTCAGACATCCCCAAGACCCCAGGGATGCCCAGAGACCTTTAGAGACCTTCAGACACCCCCAACAATAGTCAGAAAAATTCAAAGGACCCTCCACTAAAGACAAAGATAGATACACAGAGTTCCCTGGGGGTAAACCCAGACCCAGGGCCACCAATGTGTGGCCCCCACAATTTAGCCATATTTGCCCGACATCCTCTGACCCCCATGTACCCACCTATGCTGGGTAAGGCCTCGGCCTGGGCCCTGCCCCCAATATTTCCGAGACTGGGAGCTGAAGTGGGATCAAGGGTTTGCCCTCTCCCATTATCTACCTCCCGTCCTGCTCCTGGGTTCTCACACTTATCCAGAATCTGCCCCCCTCTCCACCCCTGGGGTCCAGGCCCCCAGATCTCTTGCCCTAACCCCTGTCCTACCATTTCCAATCTCCATGTATTCAAAGTGCAGCCTTTGAACACCAGACTTCCCCCCCGTTCCCTCCGGGTCTGGCTGCTCCGAAGATCCAGTCTCACCTGGGGGAGGGTGGAGGGCAGGGTGCCAGGCAGCCCAACCCAGCAGCAGAGGCCATCTAGAGGCCTGGATCTTGAGGTGTCTGAGGGGCTCTGGAGCCAGCAGGTCAGGACCAGAGAGGCAGGTGTGATAAGCAGAGGCTGCACTGGGGCAGCAAAGCTGACTTAGGGGCAAGCCCGGACTGTGGGTAGATGTGGGCGGCCGCGGACCAGGCGTTAATCCAGCAAGCGATGACTGAGGTCTCCTTGGCCACTTCACCGCTGTGTGACCCAAGGCCAGTACCTTAATCTGTCTATGCCTCGGCTTCCTCTCGGGTAAAACAAGGACAGCGAAAACCACCCTAGAGGGGGGCTGTGAAGGGCTGAGAAGCAGGTGTGAACACGAGCATGCCTACGGCACCGGGGACACTTGGCTGAGTGTCCCACGGGGGAGGGGGAGGGGGTCATTGATGGTCCATCGAATGGACAAAGATTGAATCAGAAGGTATAGCTTGATTTTGAATGAGTAGAAAGACCGAGTCTGAAGTCACGTGGCCATGTTGGTTACGGTGAAATTTTAGAAGTCAGTGAATGCTGTTGTAAGGGGGGGGTGAGGTGGGTGGTGGGGGGCAAACAAAAATATATCGCTGAGGCAGCTGCGGTCAGCAAGCACGTTCCACCTGCGAGAGCCAAGTTTGGTCTGGCTGTGGGAGGCTGCGGGAGGCCAAGCTGCTGGGCCACAGGGCTCCCCTGGGAATAGCCCTCCGCCACAGAGGGAGGAGCGTTGATTATAAATGCCTCAGATTCCTCCTACCTCACTTAGGACATCTCTGAGGCACGCTCTGGGCTGTGTCCCCGAGGGCCCCCTGGGAAACCAGCCCCTGGGAACCCCCTGGTTGGTACCCCCTGAAGGGCTCCTTCTCTCTCCTCACCTTGACCTCTGTCTCTTCCTCGACCAGGGCTTCTCGGAATGACCACCCAAACAGTCCATGCTCTTGAATTCTGTTCTTAGAACCTGCTTCTTAGGGACCCCAAATTAAGATAGGTGGAGTGATTGGGACACCTGGCTGACTCAGTAGAGCATGTTGACTCTTGACCTTGGGGTCATGAGTTCAAGCCCCACATTGGGTGTAGAGATTACTTAAAAAAAAAAAAAAAAAAAAGGATGCAATCTTCACGATAGCCCCTCGAGATAGGAACTGTCATTACGCTTCATAGGAACTGAAAAGACCCCTGCTCCATTTTACAGACAGGGAAACTGAGGCATGGTGTGTTTGAGTAGCTTGCCCAAGGCTCAAGAGCAACTGAGGGTCAGCCGAGAATCCGTGTTGTTGACCATGAGGCTGCACGGTGCTCAAACACAAGATGCATTCGCGTACGTCTACCTGGCGGGGTCTGCAGGTCTCCAGGTCACTCCTGGATGCATGGATTTGAACTTGAGTTCATGATAGCGATTGCCTGGGGCTGTGGGCTAAGGAGCGTATTTCGTTTTATTTGTTAGGTTTTCTTTTCTTTTTCTTTTTAAAGATTTTATTTTTAAGTAACCGCTACCCCCAACGTGAGGCTCGAACCCACACTCTGAGATCACGAGTGGAATGCTGTACCGACTGAACCAGCCAGACGCCCCTAATTGTTTAATTTTTTGCGAAGATTACATTCATCCCGCAAATATTTACTGAGTGCCTCCTGAATGCAGCAAAACTCCTGCCCTTCCTCGAGGAGCTGATATTCCAGTGGGGAAGGTGCAATGATTAGGAAGTAGGAGTGCAGTGGAGAAAAAGTTAAACAGAGTGTAGAGGGGTTTGGTTCATGGCTTGGAAAAGTTGGTGAAAGACCTCTGGAGAAAATAAAGTGAGGGGGAAAAAAAAGATATGCAGGGCAGAGTTCAAAATGGGAAGTTTTGGGGGGTGGGGTGGAGGAACCGGGTGATTTTTTTCTGTATTTTTCTTCTTCTTTTTTTTGCTGTGAAATAATTCAACACATAAATATATAAATATATATCTGGAAGCCGACTTGGGGGCATGGGCAAGGTCAAGAGAAGCTGACTACGTTCCAAGCCTGAAGCTTGAGATCTCAAGTGCTGTCCCAAAGGTGCACCAAGGTGAGGCTTGAGGGAGGGAAGGGGTGGGGGTGGGGGGGAAGACCCTTAGGAGCTGGTGCTGCGAGTCTCTGCTGCCCTCGTGTGGCCATACTTGGGATTGTAAGTCCTCGGTGGCCTGGGCAGAGGCAGAAAATTGGTCCCTGGCCCTTTTGAACCCTGGACTCCACCCTGGCCAGGGAGGATGGTAATGGTGGTCTGTGTCACAATCAGGCTAAGACCACTGAGGACACTGAAGGCCTCAGATCCCAGCGCAGAGGGGACAATGATCATTTTTAATTCATGTGTGTGGCAGCAGGTATTTATTGAGCTCCTGCTGTGTGCCAAGACTCGTTCTAAGCACTGAGCAAAACATTCAAACTCCCTGCCCTCGTGGAACTCATGGATTACTGAAAATGTGGGAAATCAACGTGCAAAAACAAGGTTTTCAGGAAAATCCCAACGGGGCAATGTGACCCAGGTTGGAGGGCCTCTCTGAGAAGACATGTGGGAGCTGAGGCCTTAAGGATGAAGAGTAGCAGGCCATGGGGAAGGGCTGGGGGCAAGGCATCCCAGGCAGAGAGCACTGCCATGCAAAGGCCCTGGGGTGGGGATGAGCTGGATGCATACAACAGGACCGTGGACACAAAGTACCCAGCTTCTGGTGCTTAGCAAGCATCCATTCCCCAGTGTTATTATTAAGTGATGGACTCCCAAATGGGGGGGGGGGGGGGGAGACCCCTCCGCTTTACTGCCCAAAGAGATACCTGGTTCTCCACTCTCTGCTGTGTGTCTTCAGGTAAGTTGCTTCCCTGTACTGAGCCTCAATTTTATCTGTGGAACTTTCTCTGTACCTGCTACAGGCTCTTCCCTCCTTCATTCCTCTCTTCCCTGCTCCTCCCCCCAGGCCTGAAGTTTCCACAGAATGCCTCCAGTTTCTCAGAGTGAGTATCCCAGACCCAGGCAGGGCAGGCATGCCAGTGGGTGAGGTGCTGCCTCTGCGTCACCCGTGTGACTTTTTTTAGTAGCTATCTGGGCTCAGAGAGCCCTATTCTAGTCTATAACATGGGAACGAGGCTGCTGGGCGAATCTTCCAGGGATGATCTGATCCGGGCTGAGCCCACCAATTCCTTACGATTGGTTTGGCCCTGGAGTTCAAATGCAACGAGAAGGAACAGGCACTTAATTTATGGGCACTGGAGCCCACGGAAGGCACTGGAGGTAGCTCGGCCTACTGGCTCAGGCAGAGCTTTGTCGAGGATGGTGCTGATGGGTGGGGCTGTAGAATTGCGTGAGGCTCCTCCTCCTAGCCATCCCGGGTCCCCTCGGTTGCCTAGAGTTCGGCAGCAGCTCTGCAAGCTGGGGGGGGGGGGGGGTTCAGTCGCCTCCAGTTCCAAGACTCTCAGTGGACCTGCGCAGCCAGGATTCAAACCCAGGCCCAACCTCCATCCATCCGGGGACTTCTACCTCCAGGTGATCAGTCTTGGAGTACAGGAAACCTGAGACTCCGAGGGGTTTCTGTCTTTTCCGGGAGCCTTTGCCCCCCCCTCCACTCCCCCCCCACTCCCCCCCCCCCCCCCCCAGCGCTCAGGTTGGGGGCCTTGCTCCTCCCACCAGGTCTAGGCTAGAACTCCCACCCCTGCTCTAGCATTCGGGCCAGCTGCTGTGGCTCCTCCCCTCCCGATGTTGTTTGGGTTTTAATTTTTGTGTTGCAGTTAGAAAATTACCCATAATTACAGCTTCTGAGAGGAAACATCTCAGGGCCCAGACCCTGCTCCCAGCTGTGTGCCCGCCTCCCACGCACGGCTGGGGAGGAGCCCCCATCCCGAATCCGGGCCCCTCCCAAGGCCTGCCACCTTTAATGAGAAGGGGGGGGGGGGGGGTGTGCTCCTTCCATCTCCAGTGGAGAGGAAAAACCATCATCAGGAAAACCCAAACCAGGCTTCCTAGCGACTTCTGCAACATATTCACCGGCCGCCAGGGCTGTGTCCGCAGGGAGGACAGATCCGGGGGGGAGGCAGAGGCTGTCAACAGACTATTTGATGCATCATTTTATCGTAACAGTGACAAATCCAACCAAGACGAGTGCTGAACCAGTAATCTGGGGGAGATGGCCAGGGAAGGCAAGGAAGAGGGAGGGGAGGAGAAAGAGGGGAAGGAAGGAGACGAGGGGGGGTGGCGGGAAGAAGGAACTAGAATAGGCAGGGCCAGGAGCCAAAGAGCCCTCCAGGCAGCAGCAGGAACAGCCCGTGCAAAGGCCGGGAGGTGGGCCTGTGAAGGGCGGGTATGAAGAATGGAAGGGCTGGCAGGGAGTGGGGTTGGGACAGACTTTCCTCCATTCAACCCCCCACTCCCACCCCGCCCCAGCCCTACGAGCACAGTCCGCTACGGGCTTGCCCAGGCACCGCCTCCAACCCGGTGGTGATCCCGAGGCAGAGAACTGGCTCAAGGCTGCAGTCCCCGCACAGCCACACAGGGGCAGTCGGGAGCCGATGAAGGAATGGCGGGTCTAGGATTCCGACCAGACTTTAATATTAAAGTCTTCTCTGCTTCGGGTCCCCACCGGGACCCCAATCAATTCCCGGGTCTGCCATTGGCCCAGGGCCCCTGTCTACCTGGGCTTCTTACGCGGGCAACCTTCTGCATCCTCCATGCTATCTCAATGTACCCAGCAGCCCCATGGAGCTTCTTAAAATCCTGTTGCGGATTGCCGTTCAAGGCTACACACTTTCCCGTGGCTCCTTATTGCTTAGAACGAATCCCAACCCGTCCCCTCGGGAGTGATCCGGTTCCTCTTCCTGTTCCAGCCACACTGCCCTCCTCGTTCTGCCTCCAGCACCTTAACCGTGTACCCACCTCAGGGCCTTTGCACTTCTGTGCTGCAGTCTGAACATTTTGCTTTCAGATCTTTCAGATCCACCCCTCCCCTTAATAAAACAACAAACAAACAAACAAACAAACAAAAACGAAAAACTTTCCTTCCCCCCCCCCAAGCCCCTCCCTCTTCTGGGTGCGATGGGGGTAAGGCCCTTCTGTGGGTTCTGCTCTTGTAAGGAGTGCGCCCTGCTTGGATGTGCGCGCGGCTCCGCTTCCCTGACGCCGCGTGGGGCCGATCTCCCTTTTCTCGGACTTTTCCGCGGGCACCGAGGCTGTGTTTGGAGATCCGTCCCGGTTGCCATGAGAACCGCGCTTGTCGCTTCAGCCCGCCGCACCTCCCCCTTCGCAGCTCGCGCTGCGTTTCCCTCCTTCTCTCCATCCTCCCACCACCACCCCCCCACCTCCCGCCCGCCTCCACCCTGCCTGGGAGCCCGGCCCTTTTGGCCATCGCTGGATCCTCTCCACTGGGAACCCCTCCCTCTGCCCAGCATGTGGTACTCCTTGAAATCGCCAGCGTTTGACGGTCAGCCCTCCCCATCAAAATCTCAGTTCCACGAGCAGTAGCAAAGCGTGCTGGCTGGGTCCCCAGAGCCCCCCACAAGAGCCCTGCGCACAGCAGATGCTCAATAAATGTTTGTGGGGAGGTTGGAGATCACGACTCAAGGAACCGTGGCTCAGAAAGGCCGAGGGACCCGCGCAGGACACACAGAATCCCGGGGAGCCACCGAGCGCTGGGAGATAAATAGGGGGTGCCTGGGATGGCAGGAGGAGCGTCCTCAGGGCCGGAGTGTCACAGTTGTCACATGTACGCTGTGCGACGTGGGGGAGCCACTTTCTCTGTGCCTCGTTGGAAGTAGGCGCCGGAGACCGGTGGTGGGAGCGGCTATTACGACGAGGGTGCCCTTGGCTCCCACGTCCGCCGGTGGCCTCCGGGGCGCTGGGCAGCCGCCAGCTCGAGGCCCCATAGAAGCTTGCCGGCCGCGCCCCCATTAGCTCGCAACGCAGGCCCCTCCTCTACGCCTGCCCGGGCCTCGGGGGCCCCGCGGGAGAGGAAGCTGGGGGAGGGGACGACCGGCTGGACAGGAAGTGGGAAGGGCTGGCGTCCCCCTCCAACCCCGGCCGGGGCCCCTCGGGATGGAGGCGGGGCTGGGGCCTGCCTGGCCCTTCCCTTCCTCTCCGCCTGTCTGGAACCCCAGCGGCTCCCGACTTCCCGACCGCCAGGCTTGAGGGGTGGGGATCCCTACTGGGGAGCGCGGCCTCTAAGAGGGAGGTATAACAGGGGGTCAGCTGGCAGGGGCGGGGGCGGTTGCTCCCATCAAGACGCGCGCGCACACACACACACACACACACACACACACGACGCAGGAAGCCTGAGCACACAACCACACAACACAGGTCCCGGGGAGCCAGTAATCAACCTCCGCGCGGAGGCGCACGCAAACACACACACTTGTGCACACAGCCTAAGGGCGTCCCTCGGCCTCGCACAACCGCCAAGGACACACAACCGCTGCTGCACAGCCAGGGCCAGTTGACCAGACAGCAGCCTTTCCCTGGATACCTACCAAACTCCAGGCAGGCATGATGCACATGTGCACGCACACAGGAACTGCGGGTTCACACCCAGACACAGACACACACGCTCGCAGTCGTGCATGGGGGGGGGGGCGGGGGGGGGGCACCCCGGGGGGGCACCCCTACGGGGGGGGGCACCCCTATGGCGGACATTCACAGCAACATCCAGACCTGGAGACACAACCGCACTGCCTCCCGCCACCGGGCGCAAGCAGGTCCCGCGCACAGGCCTCCACCCCTCGCAGGCACCCTTGTCCTTACTGCGGTGTCTGCCCCCCTCTCACACCCTCTGGAGGGAGGAGAAGGGCCCCTGGAGGGGGAATGGGGTCCCCCCCACCCCCCGCCTGCAGTCCTGACTCCTGCAGAGACAATGAAAAGTGGGATGCGCCCCGTTTACAGCTGGCCGATACCCAGGCTGAGCAGCAGCCGCAGGAAGGACCCAGGCGACAATCACCCAGCAACTGCTGTTGACACGGGGTGTGGCTACGGGGCGGCGCTGTGTGGTGGTCTTCGGGTTGCCTGTGTCTGCGTCGTGTGTCTGTGAGTGGCCACAGGCCCCGGGACCGTGTGACGCTGTCGTCTGTGGCGCTGTCCTGGTGGCCACTGTGTATACCACCGTATGTGGGACGGGGTGTCCCTGGGTGAACCCTACGTGTGGCGGGTTCCTCTCAGGATGTGGGGGGGACATATCTGTGGGGAGGACACCCCGTGTGACGGCCTGTCGCTTTAGGGAACTCTCACCCGTCGTTCCAGTAGCTCTGTGGATTTGTGTGTGTAGGGTCCTGTGTGTGGCTGTGCTCCTGGGTGTACAATTTGGGTGGCTGGTCCTATTTGTAGACCGTGTGTGTGAAGCCGTGATCAACTGTATCCTGCTGTGTGTCCCCAGGTGGCCGCCCCCACCCGTGCCTCCGTGTGTGTCCCCGCGCTCCCCCCCCCCACCCCACCCCACCCCACTGCGTTGGGCACTGCGCGTGCGCGCCCGGCCCACGGTCCCCACAGCGGGACCCATCCGCGCGCCCGCCATCGCCCCTTTAAGAGCGGCGCCCGCGGGCGGCAGGGAGGCGGCGGGCGGGGGCGCGCGCGGCGGGAGGAGGGGGCGCGCGCTTCCCGGAACAGCCCGCGCTGAGGGAAGAGAGGAAGAAAATAAAACCCGTGGCTGGAGCCGAAGCTGGAGCTGCCGCCGCCGCCGCCACCGCCGCCTTGGCCGTCTGGAGCTCCCCCGCGCGGACGATGCCCGCGGTGCCCGCGCGGGGCTCGGGGCTGTGAGGCCCAGGGCGCGGGGTAGCTATGGCGACCGCTAGCGCGGCCCGCGGTGCCGCCTGACAGGTGTGGGCCCCGGAGGCGGCGGCGGCGGCGGCGGCGGCTCGGAGCAGCATGTACGCCAAGGGGGGCAAGGGCTCGGCCGTGCCCTCCGACAGCCAGGCCCGCGAGAAGTGAGTCGGTGGGCCGGGGCCGTGGGCGCCGGGGGCGGGACTCGGCCGCCGCGCAGGCTTCCGTGGGCCCCAATGCCGGCGGGCACCGCGCGGGGCACGTGGGCGCGGGGGCAGGGCGTGCGGGGCCCCAGCGCGGCTCGAAGGGGTCGCGAGATTTGCGGGGGCGCGCGAGACCCGAGGGGCGCGAGATTTGAGGGGGGCGCGCGAGACCCGAGGGGCGCGCGGGGCCGCGGGATTCGTGGGAGTGCGCTAGATCTGAGGGGCGTGAGGAGCTGCAGGGTTCGCGAGATTTGACGGGCGCGTGGGACTCGGGCGGCGCGAGGGACGCGAGGGGTCGTGTGGCTGGAGGGGGTGCGCGAGATCCCAGAGGTCGGGAGGGCTGCAGGGGTGCTGGAGACCCGAGGTTCGCGACATTTGAGGGGGCGCGTGAAACCCGAGGGCTTGAGCGACCCGAGTGGCGCGAGGGGTCGCGCCCCAGACTTGAGGGCGCAGGATTCGAAGGGGCGCGACAGATCCGAGCCGGACTCGAAGGTCGCGAGACCTCCAACAGTCGAGACCTGCGTGCGCGCGAGGTCTCGAGCCGAGCCCTCTCCCACATTCTGCAGGGAAGTTTCCGCGGCCGACGAGACTGACCTCCGTCGGGGAGGGGGGAACCCCTGCACCTCAGGAAGAGCTTGAGAGAGGAGAGGGCCTGAGGGGTGCTGGCCCCAGCCCCGCGTGGGCAGCTGGGTGGATCCCTTGGGGAGGGGGACACTGGGATCTGCAAAAACCCCTCATGCGGAGGCTAAAGGTGCCATCGTGCCTATTCTCCAGGCCCCTTGGTGACCAGAGCTGCCCTGCGTTCGTCCGTTTCTTGTAGGGGCTCCCATGTAAGCGTTGGTTTGGAGATCGGGTTCTGCTGCTAAAGAAAGTTTGGAAAACACCAGATGGTCGCACCCCCTCTTTCATCCGTAGGGCTGCGGGGGCCCTGGGGAGGAAGCGATCTGCTGAGGTCTCAGCGTCTGGGGCACGAGAGCGAGAGCTCTCGGAAGGGGGGGGGGGAGGGCGACACCGCACCCGGGAAGCCGGCTGGTTGCTGCTGAGCCTTCCTTTCTGAAATAAGGACGACCGGCCTTGTAGGATTCTCACGAGGACTACAAGGAACCCCACGCAGGCAGCCACCAGCCCAGCCACTTCCTGTGTCTGGGCCTCGGTTTCCTCCTCTGTGAAATGGGGTGTGTGTGTGTGGGGGGGGGGGTTACACTGCTCAGGTCCTCAGCCCCTGCCGGCACTATGTTTTTCTCCCTGCTCACCCTCCTGCCTCCTCCTGCCCTTCTTCCGTCTCAGGTCCCTGTCCTGCGCCCGCCTCTGGCTCCCCATCTCAACACTGGGTCTGGGACAGCCTGCCCCAGAAAGGACTGAATACCCGCTGGGTGCCAGGATAGTGGATCCAATAATAAACACTCCCAACCTACAGGGCAGCCTGGAGGGCACCTACCACCCAGAACGAACTAGCACTTGCATTTGGTCATTGCATTTAGGGCTTTTTAAATAAGAGTACGAAGGTAGCAGGGGTAGCTGCAGGCCCCTTTGTCCCCTTTGTATCCCTCCTCCTATGGCTGCAGAGGTTCTGCCGTTGGGAAGTGCTGCTAGGTTGGTTTAAATCATTCCAGAAACGACAACCATGGTTGGTGTCACTGGGTTCCTTGTGTTTTTTTTCTCCTGGGGTGGGTTTTGAGACCGGGCACGTGACCACAGGTGAAGTTTGTTCCTTAGCTCAGCAGGTGCGGGACTCAGCTTGCGTTTGCTCTGTTTCTTGCTGGGCTTTCCAAGTATGGCTGTGGGCATCCTTGTTTGGAGAGCAGATGAGGAAGAGGTTCTTAAGAAAGGAGCCCCTGAACTGAGTCTTGGAGGCTAAGCAGAGCCGCTGGACACAGGGGAGCCTCCAAGGAAGGACTTGAGAAGAGGTAGTGTCTGGGAGGGAACAGGAGGAGGAGGAGGAGGAAGACAGAGGTGGAATTTGTGAGTGGGGGTCATCACTCTGGCCACCGTGTGGGAGAAGGGCTGTGAGGGGGCAAGTGTGGAGGCTGTGCCAGGCGGATGGTGAGGAGGGTGGTCCCCATCCTGGCAAGAGATGCCTGAAGGCCTGGCCTTGAAGGCAGCAGTGGGGAGGGAGGAAGTGTGCGGCTTGGAGGGTCCCTTTGTTGAGTGATACAAGCCCCTGGGTAGAGGGCATCTCCCAGCCCCCAGCAGCAAGTCCAGGGGCTTTAAGGGGGAGGAGGACACCATGCGGGGAGCATCCGTTTACCTACCATAATTCTTGATTACGGGGGTGGTGCCACATTGTAGCCTGCGGGGCTCTAACATCCTATTAGGTCACCGTGTGCATTTCTTCCTATGAATACTTGGGGTCTGGGCACGCCAGATCCTCTAGGTCACTCGCTCCTTCCATCCGCCTGCCCTCTTACCGCAGAAGCGCCCCCATGAGTGCAGTCATTCTGCAGGTCATTTGCCAACCTGGTTAGGGGTGGGGATGCCAGGATTTGGATCCAGAGCCCAGGCCCTTCCCCATGACCGAGCCCGGGGCTTGGTCAGTGACCGTCAAACTAGAAGCCCTGCTTGGGGTCTCTGAAGGGCCTTGAACAACATAGCCCATGTCCAGGCTTCAAAAATTTTCACAGCCCCCACCCCCTGCCCCCAACATGCGCGCCGTCAGGCCCCAAGCTGGTGGTTCCGGCCCTCGCTTTCCCTCCGGCAGTGGCTGCACCACCTTGCTCTTCCACTCCTTTTTCAAGTCCCTCGTGGGCAAGGATGTGGTCGTGGAAGTCAAGAATGACCTGAGCATCTGAGGAACCCTCCAGCGTGTGGATCGGTATCTCAACATCAAACTGACTGACGTCAGTGTCACAGACCCTGAGAAATAGCCTCCCACGTTATCAGTGAAGGACTGCTTCATCCGGGGCTCAGTGGTCCGCTCTGTGCGGTTGCCGGCAGATGAGGCCGACGCAGCGGCTACAGGACGCAGCAAGGAAGGAGGCCCTGCAGCAGAAACAGTGGTGGTTCCTCCTCCCCTCCCTGTCCCTCTTCTACTGGTGACCTTTAACCTCAAGTCCCAGCCGGGACCCCTGGCTCCCATACTTGAGGGTTTTTTGTCTTTTTTTTTTTTTTTTTTTAATAGTGGAGCCTTTTTTTTTTTTTTTTTTTTTTAATTATTACTTCAGGGATGAGTGGATGAGAGGAAATAATAGTGGGGAGCAGCTCTCCTCTGTTGAGGGGAGGATAAGTAGGCTGGGGAACGGCAAAGCCTGCCTTGTCCCCAGCATCCGTCCTTCTCACTCCTTCCGTGGAGTGGGAAGAATCTCCTAGATGTCTCCAGGGCACCCATGTGTTTCGTTTTGGGGATGGAAGGAATCTCCCTCCCGTATCGGCAATAAACTTACGATGCACACACAAGCAACAACAACAAAAACACTTTTCACCCAAAACAACACAGCTCACAATTCTTCCCTCAGACTCCATCGTAGTAAAAATGAAAGTACCAACATGTAAGAGAAATCGGCAAAACTGAAAACTCCGCCTGGTTTCTCTGCTTTGGGGATAAAACCCCACCCAAATCCTTAACATCGAAATACTCAGCCAACTTGTATGGGTGCTTACCAGACTACTTGTGTTAATCCCCCCCGAAGTCACAGGAGGGAGTCCTGGTGTTGGTTTGTTCATTCCTTTGGGGTAGCTGGGGCCCAAGATGCGCTGGGCTCTGTTTTAAGTTCAGTAGTGAGTGAAAGAGAGCAAGTCCCTGCCTCCACCCCCGGCCCCCTCCAAAGCTACATTCCAGAAGGAGCTGCAGGCAGAGAGCAGAGACCTATGTGTCGGAAGGGGATAAATAAGGTGATGGGGGGGGGGGGCGGTGGCGGATGGGACAGGTGGTGTTAGGTGTGATAGGAAAGACTGTGACGGGTGACATTTGAGCTACACCGGTCTCTAGGTGGAAGCGTTGGAGGTGGGTGAACACCCTGGGTAAAGGCCCTGAGGTGGAGGATGGCCAGTGTATGTGTGTTGGGGGAGTGTTCCGGGATGTGTGTGTGTAGACACTAGGGGCTGGGGAGAGCGCAGCCCCTGGAAGGGGGCGGGGGGGGGGGGCTGTTGAAATCCAGGTAGGAGATGCTAGTGGCCTGGGCCAAGCGTGTGCTAGAGGAGGCAGGAAGAAGGCTCCGAATCAGGAGAGAAGAGCTTTTTCCTTAAGTCTTTTCCCCCTAAATTCAGTAAGTGCGGTGATCTCAGGGCTATGGTTGGGTGGATATTATTCGTGCACGTGTGTGCACCCTTGTACCTTTGTGAGTCAAGGCCAGACCACCCAAGCCAGATCACCGGGGCGTGGGGGGCAGGCAGAGGTGGGCTCCTGAACCTGCATTCCGGGTCACATGTCACTGCTGAACAGTCAAGGGCAAAGGGAGGTATAGGAGGACCCAATGGCTGGCAGTGTAGACCCCTTGGTGGTTGTGGTGGGAGCCAAGGGTATTTCTTCAGGGGGCTTACTGAGCTAGAATTCCCCCAGGGCAAGACCGCAGCCCCCCACTACCCCTACCCTTACCCCATCTACCTGGGTTCCCCCACCTCATTTTGCTTCCTTGTCTCTGGACGTCTCACCCCAGACTTTCCTGCTCCTTGCAGCAACCCCCGAAATGGTTGAGGGACTGACCAGGCCTCTCTCAGCCTCTCCTTACCTGGAAGGTGGGGTAGTTGGTAGGCCTGGGCTGGTTGGCTCTGCTTCAGGCCATTGGCTTTTCACATTCGTTCCTTCACTAATGGACACAGGGCTGGCAGATGCAGGCCCCTTGAAGGCTCAGGAAGCCTCCAGAAAGGAAGAGTCACAGGAGTGAATTGGACAGGTAAACCTGGCCATGGGGCCATGGGGCCAGGAAGGCTGAGAGGGGTGCGATGATGTGGGGGAATCCGCAGCCAGTCTTGAGGAAAACCCACGCTTGGAGTTGCGTGAGCACCGTGACTCTACCCCTCTGTGCCCTGTCCCTGTAGGTGGCTGTCGCAGCTCATTTGGTGTGGTGTGAGCCAGGGGCCCACCTCACCCTGGGACAGCTGCCCACCCCAACCCCTTAACGTCCCCCTTTTGCCCTTCCCTAGCACGCACAACCTTCCGGCCCACCATATAACTTAGCTTCTCCTATGTATTGTTGTGTCCCTCTCTGCCCACGAGCAGGTGGCTTGCAGAGGTACAGGTGTCTGTCGCGTTCATTGCACAGGGAGGTGCTGGATGAAGGAAGAGGATCCAGGCCAAGGACAGAACCCATGGGGTGGGGCAGGGACTGGGGGCCAGGACAGAATGGCCAGAACTGCCTCTGTGAGGTCTGAGGAAGGGGGAGTGATCTGGTGGGGGGCGGGTATGTGAGGATCAAGAAGCCTGGCTGGGAAGGTGGGGAGAGAGCAGGAACATGAGACAAAGCAGGGTTATTTTAGGATGGGGCCCTCAGCCAGGGAAGGGCGGCCAGCCGAGTGGGGAGGCGTACTAGAAGGCCTTCCAGCTCAGGCCAGCCCTTGAGGAGTCCCCAGTCTTGGATCTGGACCCCATACCCCCCAGCCCACATGGGACCTGGACGGGCAGTAAGGTCCCTGGGAGCACTGGGAGGGGCCAGTAACTGTGGAGTGGATGGTTGGGAAATGGGTGACCCCAGGGGCCAGGAAGTTGTTTCTCTGCTTGCTGGTGTGGAGGACTGATGAGGGGGCGTGGAGGCTGAGGATGGAGAGGCTTGGAAGGTGGCGTGGAAGGGCCGGCCTTCCTACGTGGTCCGTGGAGGACACTGCCGGATGGAAGGTGGCCTGTTCTTGGGGTGGGCAGTGGCCAGGTTGGTGTGTCTAAGGTTACCCGGCACTGTGTTTCGACAAGGTGCCGTGGCAGCCAAGTGGCACTGCTGGCCCCACTGCCCCTTGCTACCCTCACTTCTCCAGACTCTCCCTGGAGGGCTGGTATAGATGGGTCATGGCCACCACTGGTGGATGGGCGCTGATCCTGAGAAAGAGAACGGGGGTCCAGGGACACCTGGAAGAGGGTCCCTAGCAGGCAAGGCTGGGAGGGAATTAGGTGCCGGGCCCTGGCCACATGGCCTAGGGTACTGGCTGGGAGACCCTACCCAGGGCATAGTCTGGAGCGACATCCGGGAGCCCTTTCTCCTGGGCAGAAAACCTCCCCGGGACCAAGGCTGTTCTGGGGTCTCAGCGTTGGCAGGATGGGGCCAGGACTTGGTGTTTAACAGCAGAGTTTGGTTTGCAAGTGGGGGGTTATGGACTGCTGAGAGCGTTGCCTAGAAGAAGGGCCTGCAGGCTGGGTATTGATGGATATGTAGGAGTTGGCTGGTCTGAGCAACTGAGGTCATCACCTGTCAGGGTGGGGGAGATGTGGGTGATTGGGGAACCAGCAGGGGGCAGTGAGTGAGGCCGGGAGTGGCGTCATGAGGGGCTCACTGAGGGCCTCTCTCAGGGATCCTTGGGACTGTGGGGCTCGCCCCAGGCCTGAGCCAGCCTCCCCTCTGCCTGCCTGCAGGTTGGCACTCTATGTATACGAGTACCTGTTGCACGTTGGTGCCCAGAAGTCAGCCCAGACCTTTCTGTCCGAGGTAAGCCAGCCTGGCCAGGCAGAGATCCCCCCTGAGCTGGGCCCTTCCTTACCACCCATACCCTGGGGTCCTCTCCATCTCCTTTCCAGATCGGTTGGGGTGCCCCTCTGCTGGCCCTGGGAACTGAGGGCTGGGGTGGATCAGGGCCCGTGGACTGGTGTCCAGGCATCTGCCTGGCCATCTGACGATCTGTGCCCACTTATCTGCCCCTCACATAGTTGCCCCCCTCCCAGCTCCCTTGCTCTGGGCCGCTGGTCCCCTGCCCCAGCATTCCCCAGGCACCAGGCTGGGCTAGGGCTGCCCCAGGTTGGAAGGGGTCAGGCAGGGCCCTCTCACTGTCTTGCCTTCCCCCTGCAGATCCGATGGGAGAAGAACATTACGCTGGGGGAGCCCCCAGGGTTCCTGCATTCCTGGTGGTGGTGCGTGTGAGGCTGGCCAGGGTGGGCCACGGAGGGGGGCTGGGTGGGGACGTGTGGGGAAACCATCGTCCCCCCCCCCCCCCCTGCCGCCCACAGCGTGTTCTGGGACTTGTACTGTGCAGCACCTGACCGCAGAGAGGCGTGTGAGCACTCAAATGAGGCCAAGGCCTTCCAGGACTACGTGAGTCCCTGCCCCGGGGACTGGGACCAGGGCTCGTGGGCATGGGCAGGTTTCTGGGCCTGTGGCCTTGGGGTCCTGTGTGGCCTGAGGCTGGCTTGGGTGGCCAAGTGGGTCTGGCTGTGGGGATTGATCTGGGATCTGGCCACTTCTGGGGAGTCCCTATTCCCTCTACTCAGTATAGGGATACTCACAAGATGGGGGAGGTCCTTCCACTGCGCTCAGCTCCTGAGGGCCCCCACAGCCCCCCCCCCATACCTTCCTGAGGCCGGCCCCGCCTCTCTTCTCCATCATCTGAATCCCCCGTGGAGCCAGGAGCTCCTGCCTCCCCATCTGCCTAGCTGTGTATGTGTAGTTTGTGTGTGTGTGTGTCTACATGTGTGGCGGGGGACAGGGTTGGGGCCACTACTGCATGTCCCCTCCCGCCCCAGCCTTTCTGAGTGCAGGCGGGAGTGGCGGTGGGGGTTGACTAACTGGCAGGTGCACCCTTGAGCAGTAGAGGCCCAGCAGTGGGCACACTTCCTAACTTTGCTTGGTGGCTGAGGCTGTTGACTCCACCTCTTTGGCCTCAGTTTCCTTCTGGGTTGAGTGGGGGTCAGAGGCCTGTCTGAAGAGGAAAGGGCATGACATGAAAGGGTTGGTGGCATTTTGTCACGCGCAGATGGCAGCCCCTGCCTTTATCTTCTTGGCCTTGGGTGTGGGGCTTGGCCACCCGGCTTCTCCGAGGGGTCTCTGGTTGGCCAGGAAAGGCTTGGGGGCTCCGGGCCCACTCAAGGGGGAAGCGGCAGCTCAGCTGGCGTCCAGGGGCGGGCAGCTCTAGGCGAGTTCCCCCCTCCCACCGCCCTCCCCGTTATGCGCCCACACTCCGACGGCCGTCCTCGCGTCCTGAGCAATCCTCCCCGCTGCGCCCCCTCGGGCCTCCCAGGGCGTGGCGGTCCCCATCTCGCTCTGCAATTGGTCAAGGTTGTGCACCGCCTCCCCGCATAATGCATCCCCTCCCCTGCCCAGTGCAGGCCTTCGTAGGGCGGGAGTGCGGCCCCAGAGGGGTAAGGCTTCGTCTTGTCCCTGAAGACGCTCCTCACGCGCCTTACGCTGTGCTTGGGAGCTGGGGTCATACTGTTGGTCCCTATTGGGTCCCACTGCTCGTGTGCTGCCCCCCTGTCCCTCTCCTGCCAGAACTGGGGCTCCAGGGGTGTCTGGAGTTGTGTGCTTGCCTGACTCCGTGAGGGCGCCCCCTCCCAGTCGAGCCCTAGCCCCTCCCGGCCTGCTCAGCGCCCCTTCCCTCTCCGCCCCGGCTTTGCCTCTGCCCGCGACTCCAGCGGCCTCTCAGGGCGCCTCCAGGGAGGGCAAGGAGGGCGGAGCGCTTGGTTCTTCACACGGAGGGGAACGCGCTTCCCGGGAGCGCGCCGGTTACCATGGCAGCGGAGCGCGCGTGGCGTGGGGGGGTGGGGGGAGATGGCACGGGCACAACGGACGTGGGTGGGGGGATGGGGACCCCCCCCCCCCCGCCCCGCCCGCGGTGGGTAGCGACCTGGCCCCGGGGTGGCGGGTTCTCTGTGGCTGCGGGCGCACATCCTGCCCGGCCGCTGCTCTAGCGCCCTGCTTGCCTCCTCTACGTGGTCGGTGTGTGTGGGGGGGGGCCTCCGAGTGGGGACTCAGTTCGCCCCTCCCGGCTCTGCTGCCGACCTCGGCATCTCCAGGAAACGCTAGCGCGCCCAACCCGTCGTCATAGCAACGCAGGTTGGGCCAGGGCGTCTCCGGGTGGATGATGGACGTGGTGGTGGGGGGGGGCTAGCTGGGCCACCCGCCAGGGAGAGTGGACCGCCCCATATTAACCCTTCTGGGCCTAGAATTGGGAAGCTACAAGGGGGTGAGGGGTGCCCCATCTTTTCCCTGCCCCCGCATCTCGTGGTCTGCAGCCCAGAAAGCAGCTGCCCCCACCTCCGCCCTCCCGACCAGGAAATGCTCTGGCGCCTGTTGTGGCTCAAAAGGAGGGGGACTGCTCTCCCACCCTCCCTGTGGGGTAGGTGGGGGGGGGGGGGCGGGGGTGGATAGACCTAAGGTTCAGAGGTGCCCCTGTTCAGCCACTGAGGCAGGCGCCTGCGAGAATAGCTGTTCGGCTGTTCGGCTGTATCTGTGGGAGGGCATGAGGTGGAGGAAGGGGGGGGGGGGTGGCAGTTTGGAGGGGGGCTGAAAGCTTTATCCCCCCTCACTCCTAGGGTCTCTTGGGCTTTCAAAAGGTTTGCAATGGGCCCTGGGAGTGCTTTCAGTCACCATAGGCCCGGGGAGACTCCCACCCATACCTCCCCAGTTTGGGGCCTGGAGTCCTTCAGAGGCTGACCTTTGAGAAGGGACAGGAAGGGGGGCAGCTTGCATTCCCCAGGCGGAAGGGTATGTCTCAGGGGCCCTGCCCTGCCCCAGCCAAGGGGCCCTCTCCCCACTTCTGTAGGGCAGGAAATGCTGTGTGACCGTGGGCAAAATGCTTAACTCCTCTGAACCCAAGTGGCTGCAGTTCCTCAAATTCCTGAGCATCCCTCGTGTGATGGCTTGTGCTAGCCCCAGGGACGGCAGTGACCCGCACAGACCAGACCCTTCCTCTTGGGTCCTGTCAGGCCTGGAGTGGGGGCAGATGATCCAGACAGACCAGAGTCAAGGGGCCCCCAGAGAACTACTCCTCTCTTCTCTACTCAGTCCCTGCAGAGTCCTCCTCCTTCCCTGTCCTTTGATGTGTCCCCTCTGCCCTGTAAACTAGGCCTCCATTTCCCCTTCTCCTCCCTGCTCTGTGGGCCCCAAAGGCAGACAGGCCTGGGACTTGGAACCGACCAGAGGAAGTGGCCTGTCAGCCTGCCCCCCTGCCAGCTCTGGCCTGCCACCAGCATCTCCGCCCTTGGCTGACATGGGAACTCCCCTCTCTGGCACCCTGTCATCTCCTCTCCTCCATCTGAAGTTAGGAGCCTGAAGACCCCACCCCAGTAGTCCTCCTCTTCATTTCCCTCCCTATTGGAGGAGGAGGGGGATTGGTGTGTGCAGCAGCTTCAGGGAGGAGCCTTCTGGAAGGGAGGCTCATCTTGAAGCTGCCAGTTGGTTTTTAGGTGTCTTGGATAGAGCTGGGGGTCTAGCTTATCTGCCTCACCAGCCTACCGGGATGGGCCTAGAGTTAGGGTCTGTGCCCCCACTAGTCTGAGGTTAGATTCAGACGGAAGGAACAAGCCTGTGCCAATGGATGAGGCACATGCCCACTGGAGCCCTGGGTTGTTGGCATTTTCAGACCCCCAGATCCTCGGGCTTGGGACTGACTCCTTAGGAACTGGGAATCCTGGCCTCCTTCCTGGGCTGTGGGTTCAGCCTGGCAGGGCCCTGATCACCTCCAGCGTCTTGGGTGCAGCAAAGAGGCAAAGCCCATCCTGACGCCACATAGCGCATCTGAGGAGGAGGCCAAGTCAGGGTTGCTGATCGTGGGTGGGGACAGGGGCAGCTGCTCGTCACCTAGAGGACCCTCCAGGCATCGTCACCTGCATGGGTAGAAGGTCAGATGGTCCAGGTTCCTTGTGCAGTGGAGTGGGCTGCTTTTGGAAAGGAGAGGACACTCAAGCAGGAAGTGACCTGACCTGGTTTTCATGGTATTCCCCACCCCTGCAGAGCTCTGTAGCGGCCCCTAGTCCAGTGATGGGGAGCATGGCCCCCAACGACGCAATGGCAGCGGGCCCCATGGCACCCGGCTTCTTCCAGGTACAGCCAGGGCTGGTGCCCCCTGTTCTGCAACTCTTGAGTGGTTATGTCAGGGTGACAGGTGCGGGCAATGATGGGGTTGGGGGTCTCATGTGGGGAGAGGCCCTGGCAGGCTGGAATTGCCGGTGGAATTGCCGGCCCTCCCAGGCTGGAATGGGAGGGTGGTCAGTGCGTGGGTTTTTGCATCTGGGTTTTGGTGTAGCCAGCGGGGGAGGGGCCGCTTCAGCTGGGTCCCAGGCCAGGAGAAGGCGGGGTCTCTGTGCAGTTGGTCTGTGCGTGCCAGGTTGCTAAGAGCCTTAGAGCATGGCTCTCTGAGCCGTGGGTCTTGCCCCTGACTGTTTCCGTAGAGCCCTTCACCCCAAACCCCGTCTTGCCCTAGGGGGAGTGCAGGACTGGCCCACCCTCCCGCCTCCATGGCATCCCCTCCCCCCTCCCTGGCCACGCCCAGCAAGGCCACAGAAAGCAGTGAAGCTTCGGTGGACCTCGCTCTTCCCAACCCACCTGGTTCTGTCCTCCTAGGGCCCCCCCGACTCCCAGCAGCCCCCCCACAACCCCAACGCCCCCATGATGGGGCCTCACGTTCAGGTAAGGACCTGTGACGCCCCGCCCCTTCACCACACGCACGTCCCAGCAACTCGAGCCGCCGGCCCCACCGCACTGGCTGGCTGCCGTCCGCTGACTGGTCCTGGAAGAGGGGGCTGTCCGGGCTGGGGGCCGGGGCGCCGCAGGAACGGGGTAGCTTTGGGGGGCGAACAGGGCGGTGGGAGGTGCTGATCCCCGGCCCACCTCTTCCAGCCCTTCATGTCACCGCGGTTCCCAGGGGGCCCCCGGCCCGCCCTGCGGATGCCGAGTCAGGTGAGAGAGGGATGAGGGGAGGGGGGCCAGGAGTTGGGCCAGGGTGGCGGTGCCCTCGCTCACTGCTGCCACGCCCCCTCCGCAGCCTCCGGTGGGCCTCCCCGGCTCCCAGCCCCTCCTCCCTGGCGCCATGGAACCCTCCCCGCGTGCTCAGGGTGAGTAGGGAAGCTCCAGCTGCTGCCTCCCCCTCCACTCATCGGGACCCCGGCTCGGAATGCCTCCTCCCTGCTGTCTCACGGTGCAGAACCACCCCCATCCGGCCCATGTCCACCCCGGGGAGTGTTACCGGCCTGAGCCCCCCTCCTTCTGTCCCCACCTCAGGGCATCCGAGCATGGGCCCGATGCAGAGGGTGACACCTCCACGGGGCATGGCCGGCGTTGGACCCCAGGTGAGGGCAGGGTCCGGGAGAGGGGGTACGCCTCGGGGCCTTCCCCCCACACCTTGGCCACTCACAGCCCTTTTGCTTTCCCAGAGCTATGGAGGTGGCATGCGGCCCCCACCCAACTCTCTCGCCGGCCCGGGCCTGCCCACCATGAACATGTAAGGCTCTGGGAGAACCCCTGGAGTGTGCCCACGTGGGCCATCACCCAGCTTCACCGGCTGGGTGGGCCGGGGCAGGCTCAACCTGCACTGGCCATTGTTAATGCTCTGGATATGGATTACTCTGCTGTCAGGTGGGGAAACTGAGGCCCAAAGGCCGGTGAGGGATGAAGGCTGACCCCGCCAGTGTCTGCTGCGCTGCGGGCCTGTTTGGGGGCACACGGGGCAGCAGGGTGGGGGGCGACAGTGCGTAGTGGGGGGCCGTGTACCACCCGGCCTCGCCCCAGGGTCCACCCACTGTCTCTTCTAGGGGCCCTGGAGTGCGAGGCCCATGGGCCAGCCCCAGCGGAAACTCGGTGAGTGGTGGCCCGGAGGGCCGGGGGAAGATGGTAGCGGTCTGTGAGGGGTAGAGCGGGCCGACTGCTCATAGCTGCCCTTCTCCCCAGATCCCCTATTCCTCCTCCTCCCCCGGCAGCTACACGGTGAGTGGGGCCCAGCGGGGCCGTGGCTGTGCCGCTCAAGCCTGGGGGGAGGGGTTGTGGGTGGCAGATGTGTGTGTGGGGGGGGGGGGGGGTCTTTCTCACCTTCTCTGTCTCCCTCCTTGCGCAGGGACCCCCAGGAGGAGGCGGGCCCCCTGGAACACCCATCATGCCCAGCCCTGGAGGTGGTACAGCCCGGGTGGGGTACAGGGAGGGTGTTCCTGGAGAAGTCGTCACGCTTCTTCCCCTCATGCACCAATATCTCCCCCAGACTCCACCAACTCCAGCGAGAACATGTACACTATCATGAACCCCATTGGGCCGGGCGCCGGCAGGGCTAATGTGAGTGGAGGGGGCTCCGGGGTGGGGGCTGCAGAAAGCAGTGGCCCCACTGGGGGTCTGGTGGCCCTAGTCCCACGCTGCCCCGCTGCCCGCAGTTCCCGCTTGGCCCTGGTCCGGAGGGTCCCATGGCGGCCATGAGTGCGATGGAGCCTCATCACGTGAACGGATCCCTGGGTGAGTGGGCGTCCGGAGACCGCCCCCCGCCCCGCTCCCCAACCAGGCTGCTTCACAAGCCTTTTGCGCCCCCTGGCGGATGCTCCCGCCCCTCCAACCCCGTTTCTCCTCTGGCGACCCAGTTGTGCCCCGAGCTTCCGCAGGCGGCCCAGTGGCAGGGGTTGCGTCGGGGGGAGGATTCCTGTAACTAAAGCATGAGTGCCATCACTGACCCCTGCCCGGGCCCTCCGTCCGAGATCCCCAGCAGGCTGGGCCTGGGGGCGGGGGAAGTTCGAGGAGGGGGTCGATTGACCCTGGGCTCCCGGGGGGGCGGGGGAGTCGGGCCTGGCGCAGGCGCGTCTGAGCCGCGGTCCGCCGTCTGTCGGTCCACAGGCTCGGGCGATATGGACGGGTTGCCGAAGGTGAGGGGCCGCGCTCCTGCGTGGGGTGGGGCCTGGGGCTCCCGGGGCGCGGGGATGCGGGCTTGACCAGGGCGGTGAGGCCTAGTCCAGGTCGGGACGAGCGGTGGGCAGGGCCTGGCCCGCGGGGCGGGGAGTACCGCGCTGACCGCGGCCGCCCCCAGAGCTCCCCCGGCGCCGTGGCCGGCCTGAGCAACGCCCCGGGCACCCCGCGGGACGACGGCGAGATGGCGGCCGCCGGGACCTTCCTGCACCCGTTCCCGAGCGAAAGCGTAAGCGACTGCGTCGACTCCCCCCCCGCGGCGGCGTCGGGCCGGAGGGGCCTGGCGGGCAGGCCCCGGCGGGGCGGCCGGGGGGCCAGAGCAAGACCGTGACCGCGGCGGGCCAGGTGGGGGGGCGGCCGCGTCATCCTTCCCCTCCCCTCTCCCCCCTTCCCTCACTCCCGCCCTTATCTCACCGGCCCGCCCCCGTCCCAACCCCACCCTGGGACCCGCACCCCAGGGCGGCTTCCCCACGCTTCGCCACCTGTCTCCCCTCCCCCCCCCCCCACGTCCGCCCCGCCCCGTCCCCTCTTCTCCCCGGGGGGGCGGGTCCCAGCCTAGGCCGGAGCTGAGCCCGCCTCCGCGCGCCACCCCCTCGTCTCTCCGCAGTACTCGCCGGGGATGACCATGAGCGTGTGATGGGGCAGTAGCCCCTTGCCCACTGCCGGCCTCGGCTTCTGCCCAGTGCCCCTGCCTGGGACCAAGGTCCAGGGGCTCGGGCAGTCTGCTGGGTGAGGGTCTGAGGTCACACCTCGGGCGACTGTACTCCAGTTCAAGGATTGGACAGCTGGGAGGCCCCGCACGAAGGACTCTCATTTTATAAAAAAAAAAAACAAAACAAAAAAGAAAAAACGCAAGGACCTCAGAGACGTTCTTTCATGTATAGGACCTTCCTGCCATTTCTATTTTGTCCAAGGGGGCTCCCTGGGGATCTCTTTTCCCCTGGACAGCAGGGGGTGGGCCCCATCAATAAATGTAACTTGGTTTTGGTTTTTGGTATCTGGTCTCAGATTTCTTCACTTTGGCTTGCAGCCACACCCTCCATCATGGGGTTAGGCAGAGGCTTCAGGGTTCTGGAAGTCTCAAGATTTGGGACATCAGTTTTTGAAGGGTAGGTTGGAGTCTACCACGTGAGAAACGGGAAATGGGGTCTAGAGTGGGGGGGTGGGGGTGATTAGGATTAGGTCGCAGGCGCCAAGAACCCACAGGTGATGCTGTGGCCGTAGTGGCACTGGCTTTATTGTCTTTAGGGGTCTTGGAAAGGTTGGGTCCTGAGGGGCAATGGAGGCCGGAGTTTGGGGGCAGAAGAAGGACCATGGCCTTAAGTGGTGGGCATCTGGGGTGCCTCAACCTGCGAGTGCCCGTTGGCGTCACCCGTACAGCCGTTGGGGGCAGTTGGCGCCGGTCCCTTCTTGCAAGGCACAGGGCAGGCAGCGACCACGGGCCCCCCTCGCGTGAGGCCGGGGCGTTCCATCTTGTGCTCCAGAAGCATGTGGTTCTGTGGCGGGAGCCCCACACAGGCCCTGGGGAAAAGGCTGGGGGTTAGCGGGGGCCGGACTCCGCAGCCGGTGGACCCCGCGGCCTCCGATGCCTAGAATCCCTGTGGCCACTTGGGCCTGGGACGGGGAGCCCCAAGGCCAGGGCGCACCTGAGGATATTCTCGATGCAGCTGCGCTGGCGGAAGAGCGCGTTGACCACCGGGCTGCCCGGGGGCACTAGCGGCGCCTTGAAGAGGAAGCTGAGCAGCGACAGCACCGAGTGGAAGCTCTGCGGCTCGGGGTCGGCGTCGGTGCAGAAGCTCACTCGCTGGCACAGTTCGGTCAGCAGCACCAGGTCTAGCATGATGGGCGCGGCCAGAAGCGAGTCCTGTGGGGCCGGGGGGGAGGGGGGGTCAGAAGGTAGGGGGGGGGGCCGGTGGGCAGCCCCCCTCCCGCGCCGGCGGGCCCCGCACCTCGCACGTGTTGTGCAGCACCAGCGTGTTGGTGCCGCCCAGCATCAGCTCGGACGTGTACTCATCCAACGCACGCTTGCTGTCGCCCACGTACGGCACGTACTTGATGACCACCTGGAGGGCAGCACGAGGTCACAGGGGTCCCCGCCCTCCTCGGCCGGGAGCCCCACCCCCCCCCCCCACCCCCCTAGCGGCCCGCGGCCCACGCACGCAGTGGTCGGGCTCCTCGCCGGGTGCGTAGAGCACCGGGTTGCTCTGCACCATGTCATCCACCACGCTGCTCTTGGACACCTCCTTGGAGCGGAACTGTGGCGGCGCCGACAGGTTCTGCCCGTCGTTGTTGCCCAGGTGGTTGTAGCTCACGATGGACATGGTCTGCGGGGAAAAAGGGGCCCCGCGGCAGCTGCAGGCCCCGCAGCGCACAACCCCGGCGCCTAGGGTCCAAGCACCCCCTCCCGCGCCGTGCACCCCCGGGGCCCACGCACCTTGAGGCCGGAGCCGATAAGGAAGTCCACCAGTACGGACTTGACCTTGGTCTGTCCTGACTTGAAGTCGTCTCCACCCACGAAGACGCGTCGCTGACGTGCAAGCTCGAGGGCCCCGGGTACCAGCGTGTTCTGCGGGGACCCGTTGAGGAAGGCACAGCCCTCCAGGATGCTGGCCACAGCGAAGAGAGTGGAGGGCGACACCTCCAGGCCCAGCTGCGGACGTAGGCGGGCAGTCAGCACCGAGGGGTTCTTTGGGGCTCCGGCCCTGGCCCCTCTCCAACCCCGTGTGCACCCCCACCTGGATGGTACGCAGCAAGTTCTCAGCAGTGTCGTTGAGGCCTGGGACCACTTCGCAGAAGCGCTCCGTGTTCGCTGTCCACAGGACGATGACTTTGTCGAGCCCAGCGCTGGACCGGAAGTCACGGATGTCCCTGCGGATCTGCTCCAACTGGGCGGGGAGGGAAGGAGGTTGTACAGGCCCCTCGATCTGGAGAGGTCTGGGCGACTCGGTTGCCCAAGTGCGGAGTGAGGTGTGGACCCTCAGGATGGGAGCGTGAAGACAAAAGACGGATAGAGAACGTGGGGGCAAACGGCGGGAGCAACAAGTGGCAAGGGACAAAGGACTTGGGGCGGGTCTGCACCTGCTGGGCGCGAGTGCCAAGTATGAGGTTGTCCGCACGCGCACTCTGGTTAGCGGCGATGAACTCGGGGATGTAGACAGAGGGCCGGGGGCGGAGGGACTCCATGTGTGGCCACAGTTGCTCCTGCAGTCCCCAATCCAATACTTGCGCGCGCCGCATGGCCTCAGCCAGGTTCACGGATGATATGTCCCAGCCTGCGGCGGGGTGTGCGGGGTGGGAGGCTAACACCCCCAAGCTCAGCCCAGCCCGGAACCTAGGCCCCTCCAGGCCCCGCCTCCCACCCGCCCCTGCCTAGGGCCCCGCCCACCGTCGAACACGAGGTCGTCGGGTGCCACCATGGGCAGCAGTGCGCTGAAGGGCACGAACACCTCCTGGCCCTCGGCGTCCAAGCCCAGGCTAACGGTGCCGGCCTGCGTCAGCGAGCCGTAGTAGTTGGCCTCCTGGGGGGCGGCAGGCGGGGCGGAGTGAGGTGGGGCGTGGCGTGGGCCGCTGGCCGGCCAGGGCCCCGCCCGGCATCCTCAAGCTCCGCCTTACTTTTGGACGCCTCAGCCGAAGAAGCGGCTCCCCGTTTGGAGGTTCCCCCCGCCACGGGAGCCGGCCGGCACCTTAGGCTCCTCCCCCTGAGGGCCCCCCCTCCTTCGTAGAGCTCCGCCCCCTAGAGGCCCTTCTCCCTCCCGCACCGACTCCGGCCAAGGCCAAGCCCCACCCGACCCCCCACCTTGCGGCCGGTGCGCGTGGGCCAGGACAGGCGCAGCCGGTTGGCCAGCACGGCAGCGGTGAGCGTGGAGCCGTTGTTCCCACCCCAGCCGACGAGCATGACCCCGAGCCGGGGCACCTGCCGGACGGTCCGGAAGGTGAAGCGCGTGGACGTGGGGTATACCTGGGGACGGGCGGTGCAGTGAGTCTGGGGCCACACCCCCCTCTTACTGCAGGGACAGGCCCACAGACGTTGGGTCATTCCCGTCCCCTCCTGGCTCCCTAGTTCCCCCACTCCCACCCCACAACTCCTGGTCCCCTGCCTACCTTGAGGACACCGCCCTCGCGGCTGACGCACGTTGTCCGGTACTCGTACTGAGCCTCGATGGCGTCAGGGCCGTAGACCACGTCGGGGCTTTCGACCACGAACTCGGCTGTGGCCTCCATCGCGGAGAGCTAGGGGCGTCGGATGGGCAGGTCAGCGGGGACACGGGAGCCGGCGGACCGAGGCGACTGCGGTCCCCGGAGAGCCCGCACCAAACCCGGGGACGCACTCACCGGCGCGGAGTCAACTCGGACAGTGGCGGACGGCGAGGGCTCGGGGCGCGCGAACTCCAGAGAAAAGAGCCGCGGCCCCGCCCACGCCCCGCCCCTCACCCCACCCGCGCCAGGGAGGAGGGGCGCGCGGGGAGGAGGGGCGCGTCTGCCTAAGATTCGGGTTCAAGGCCCCGGGAGACCTTAGCCATCACCGCCCTTGGGATTCCCGCCCTGCCTGGCGCGGCAGGACATCCACGTGGGCTACAGACCCCGGCCCGAGCACGGAGCGCGTGGATTCACTTCGCACCACAGTCGCTTAAGGCGCTCGGCCCCTTTGCCTCATTTTGCAAAAGAGGACAATAATGGTTGCGAGAGCGCGCCAGGCCCAGCCACAAGGCAAAAGGTGGAGCCGGAGCAGGGCAGGGGGGGCTGGGCACCTGGGTCCGAGATACTGCAGTGGAAACTAAGGCCAGAACTCTTGACTCCCGAGCCAAACACTGCTTCAGCCTAGGCCGCCTGGGCCTCCCCCTTCCTGAGCAGAAGACACTCCCGACAGGGCTCACAAGGTGCGTGTAGGGGGCGCTGCGAGGCCTCGATTTCCCTACCTGTGGCAGGAGGGCTTGGCAGGGCCAGGCTGGAGGGGGCCGGTGTTTGGTGAGAGGGCAGCGGAAGGGAGGGGGTGGGCAGGACCAACGAGGTCAGCTGGGGAGGAGCTAGGCAGGCACAGCACGGCGCCCCCCTAGCACCCAGTGATAAGGGAGCGTGGGAACCCGGCGGGCGGGCGGGGGCGGCTCCCCCAGGAACTTTCCAAAACAAGCGGCCTCCTCCGGCTGGAAAGTTTCCACCACTGGAGCTGACCCAAAAGGTGGATAGTTGGGAACGTTCGCAGGAAACATGGTCAGGGCCTGGCCTTGGGGGTTGTGGGCTCCAAGACTCTGGCTCCAGGCTTTGCCCTCAAGGGGCTCCAGTGTAGGGGCGTCGGAAGTACAGTGGGGCACCCCTACCTAGCCAGAGGCAACTCACAGATAGGGTCTGGCAAGGGCAGGCTGCCTGGAGGAGGTGGTTGCTTCAAGGTTCTTGAGACAAGAGGACATCTCTTATGGGGAGATATGAAGGACTGCCCAGGCAAAAACCTGGGGGAGTGGGTTCGGGGGCAGATGGAAAGGTGGCCGGGTGGGAGGGAAGAGAAGCGGTCTGGGGACAAGGGCAGACCCTCGAGGCTGGAGGGAGGGCGTATTGTATAATATTTGGGTTTCGTCCCCAGTTCCTGGCTGGCGATTGAGTTCAGTCACCAACGGCCAGTGATTTCATCATATGTACATAACGGAGCCTGTGCAAAAACCCAACAAGGAGGGCTCGGGAAGCACATGACGGTGCTGCCCACATGATGGGCGGTGGCACATCTGGAGAAGGCATGGAAGCCCAGTGCCATTCTTCGCTCCCTGCCTTCACCATCTACCTCCTCCGGCTGTTGGGAGTGTTGTCCTGAGCACTGTGAGCCATTCTGGCAAACCAAGGGGGGGAGCCGAGGGAACCCCTGATGTATAGCCAGTGGGTCAGAAGTTTGGGTGGCCCGAGACTTGTGGCAGGTGCCTGAGGTCGGGGCGGTCTTGCGTGGGACTGAGCCCTTAACCTGTGGGGTCTGATGCCAGCTCCAAGAATTGAAATCCAGTAGGTGCCAGAGGACTGGAGGGAGCTTGTGCCTCCAAGTGACAAGTGACCTGGGAATGTGTGCAGAGACCAGAGAGGTCCCCAGCCCCAGGCCTGGGGAGCCCTAGCATTCACTGGGCAGCCTGCGGGAGGTGCCAGGAAGATGGTGGGGGCAGAGCTGACCCAGACAGGCTCCCTGGAAGGGCAGTGGGGTGGCTGGGTGGGGGGCTGGGAGGGACGTGGCCTCGGGCTGCTTCTAATCCTGGCAGACAAATGGGCACCGTACAGTGCTCGCAGGGACCACCTGGGGACCCCGGTGGGGCTCTCGAGGGCAGGGGCAGGGCTGTCTCAGCCACCGAGTGCCAGTGCCCAGGTGGAGCCCGGCGCACAGGAGGGACTGTGGGATCG
This sequence comes from Panthera pardus, assembly GCF_024362965.1. Classification (NCBI taxonomy): domain Eukaryota; kingdom Metazoa; phylum Chordata; class Mammalia; order Carnivora; family Felidae; genus Panthera; species Panthera pardus. Next base: position 13,859,976 of record NW_026527013.1, read on the forward strand.
GAGTGCGGCAAGATGACACCTGGGGATGTCGTCCAACAAGTGGCCGGAATGGTGGGCGGCCCCTAGCCCCTCGGCCATGGTACAGATTGTGAGCTTGGGAAGACCCTTCTGGGGCTGGGGGGCTGGACTTGTGACGTCCTTGGCTCGGGAAGGATGGTCACGGGACTGCCTGCCGCTGAGGTGCCGGGGGTGATGGCCACCCTGGGAGGCACGGGGGCTGCAGGGGAGTCTGGTGGAGGGCCTAGGGAGTCGGGTGGGCAAGGCGAAGCTGAGGCGTGACGGGGTTGAAGGAGGCAGACGCTGGCCCTGGACTCCGGACCGTGGGGGAGAGAGATGTTATCCCCAAGAAGAACGGTACGGGCAGGCCGCCCGGGGAGCAGGGTACACTCTGACCCACAGGGCCTGCTTGACCTTGTCTCCTGCGCCCCTTGGATTCCCAGGCCACCTTAGAACTCGGACCAAGGCTGCTGGCCAGCAGGGCTGTCCCAGAGGCTAAGGCCCACAGCCCCTGACCCCTGGACCCCTTTAATCCCAGTCTTACTCTTTATCTATTTTTCCTTCCTAAGATAAACACCCACCCGCACCACGTCCTTCAAGAACAGGACCCTGACCCCTGCCTTGCCTTCAGCTCCTCACCTGGAACATGGGACAAGGACAGCCATCCCTGCTGGCATCCCGGGCCTGTGGGATTCCACTGGGCCTCAGCGTCCCCATCCCCATCATGGGCACAGGGGCGGCCCCAGCGAGCCGGCCTAGTTGGGAGAAACAATAAAATAGTGCCGTCACCGCCGTTTTCATCATTTCCCCAAACGTGGGTGCTCCCCGGGCCCCACGCCATCCCTGCTCCTGGGGGCTCTGGCACTTCGGGAGGCCTCTGCTGGGCCTGGTCTACCCTCTCCACACCCGGGGACATGGCCCTGCTCATACACCCACCCTGGCTCCCCGCTGCCCCCACATCCCCAGTGTCCATTCCTCTCCTGCCTGTGACCAAGTGGTCTGGCCTCGTGCCTTGGCACCTGCAGGGCCCATCACCTCGCTGGGTCAGCCTCCACCTGCCGGCCTCACCCCCACGTGTGCTCGTCACCATGGCTACTCCGGGGCCGGCCAAGTCTAGTCCTGACCCCAGCCCTCCCCCACAGGGGCCCAGGAGGCCCCTGGCTGTGACAGACACAAACGCACCCAGGCACTCCGGGCTGCTAGGTTCGGTTCAGTGAAATTTATTGTAGGTTGAAAAAAAATCAGCATTCACCTGTTTAGTGTACAAAAAGGACACTAGATCTTTTAAGAAAATATTAGGAAACTGAAGACGCGGATGCCTTTCAATCGTAACATTTTGGCAAAAGTGAAAAGTTCTTGTAAACACCAACTCCATGGCTCAAAATAGTTTTTCTCCACAGTACAATATTAAAAAGGGGGTGCAAAACACAGTATCAATAAGTTAGACCATATTTAATCAGCTAGAACTTTTGTCCATCAACCCCCAAAGCACAAAACTTTTTCTTAGCTTCATAATTCCTTAAAAGGAGAAAAACAACAACAACAACAAAAAACAACAAAAAGCCAACAACAAAAAGGAAATTCAACTGAGAGTCCCTTGAACCGGTTCCCAGGGCAGAGGGCCGGGTCAGCCCCGCGGGCTGCAGCCTCCTTAAATAATCCCTTTTCACCCGGGTCCGTGCGTCCGGCTGAGGACAGTCTACGCGTACAACGCGGCTGTCTGCAGAACTCGGGGGGGTCCCTGGAGCCTGCTCAACCCTTATCCCACTCCATCCCAAATGAAAAAAAACAAAACAACCACTGAAACATGAAGGGTCAGTTCCCTCGGTGCTCGGGGCGTCCCAGGGGTCCCAAGAAAGGAGCCTTGGGTGGGGCAGGCACGCTGCCGGTGCCTCCGTGAGGGCGCCTGCTCTTTGGGAAACCATTAGGAGACGTCCCCGTGGCTTGGAAAAATAGACATTTTTCTGCGTGAGCATTTCTGCTCTCCCTGCCTCATCACTGTTGGCGACAGCACCCCCCACCCACCCAGCGCATGACCCCAGGCTCCAGGTTGCAGCCTCTCCGTCTGCCTTCCCTGGTTGTGGCTTCGCCGAGTGCGGCCCTGAATGTGAACACACGCCTCCGTCCCCACTGCACCCCGGCGGGGCCCTCACACACACGTACACACACATACATGTGGTCCCCCAACACTGGGGGACACTAGACTAGGCACAGCTACTAAGCAGCAATGATGGTGTCCATGGATCCCACGCCCCCCGCCCAGAGTGGGCGGACAGGGCACGTTTTCTGAGCTCACTCTCAGGGGGTCCCCGGACCCCATCAACCCCCCCCCCCAGCCCCTCCCTGAGTATAAACCCTGCGGTGACTCTGCTAAGATGACCCCAAGACCCACAAGTGGACTGAGGGATGGAGTGAGGTCAACAGCATGGAGACCACACGGTCTCAGCGCGAAAAGAAAAGCAGCAGCAAAGGGGGAAATCGAGAACGTAATAAAAGAAAATCCGACACTGTTGTTGCAGTGTGAGCTCGTAGCACAGAAAACCCCCAGTGACCCCCTACAGCTGAGGGCCTGAAATAGCAGGGCAGGCCTGGTGGGCCGAGAGCCGCTCTGCCCCTCCGGCTCTCAGCAGCTGCTCTGGGGCCAGCTGGAGTTCTCGAAATAGACCTGGGCGGGCCTCTACCCCCTTAGAGCAGAGACCCCGTCCGGGCCTGGGCCGGGAGAGGCCCGGGGCTGTAGGGAGGGCCCGGGGCGGGAGCACAGCCAAACGTGGGCATCAGCTGCACCCCCGCCCCTGCCCACCGCCCCCTCCTTGGTTCTCTCCTCAGCCCTCAGGAGCAACTCTCGACTTTCAGATGGCATCTGTAATACTGCAGAAAGGACACAGGGCGGCACCTAGACCCTGGTGTCCAAGGAGGGGAGGCACAGGTTTAGAAAAGATGCTTTCTCTCTCATACAAAAATAGACTGAAGTCTCATAAGCAGTAGCTAAAAGTGGCTGTCTTTGTATAAAACTAGAAAAGGCAGGCAGGCTGGCCTTGGAGTCTTTCGGGGAGGGGGAAGCTCAAGCCCCTTGGGCTGTGGGCCGGAGAAGAGGTGGGGGCTCCTCAGGAGGTGGGGGGGGGGGGCCGGGGGAGTGGGATGAGACGCCGGCCCCCGCACCTGGATCTGTGACCTGTGGGCACCAGGTCTGCAGGGGCTCCCCCGAAAGCCGGCGTTGCTGGCTCAGATGAACGTGTCTTCCTCGTGTTTATTTGTTTAAATAAATCTCTTTTTTTCCGCTCTGGAACTCCCCACCCCCACCCCCCCCGCCCCCAGCTCCCCCACCATCCAGGAGGGTTGGCCCGGCGTGGGGAGCCGGCCCGGACCACCAGCCCCGTGGCCTCAGGCTAGGGCCAGGCCTGCAGCTGTCGCTGGTCGTACTCGGCGATGAGCCTCTTGATGTGGGCCAGCTTGCTGTGCAGGTACTCGCAGCGGTGCTTCTCCTGGCTGTAGTTGGTGTTGGTCTGCAAGAGAGCAGCGGCAGGGCTGAGCCACATCCTGCAGCCGCCACCCCAGAGCGTGCCCTGTGTGAAGCAGGCCAGCCTGCTGGTCGCCTCGGGCTCCCACTCCGCCTACTTGCAGGCCAGTGCCCACCAAGCAATGACAGGGACCCTTGCTCTACCTTGGGCCAGAGCCCTGGGCTGGTGTCCCTCCCTCCCCCGCCCCCAAGCCCCATCCTGGGAAACACGGTCACTGCCAGGATGAGGGTCAGAGGCAAGACTGTCACAAAGTCTCCTTCCTGGGCTGGGACCTGGCTGGCAGAGAAACACCCTGGCACACGGGGGCACACACATGGTGAAGCCACAGCTCGTGGCCTTGAGGAGTAAGAACCGACAGAGCCCTGACTAGGCATTCCTGCCAGACTAGCAGCTGGGGGCGGGAAGCTTCGGCTCCTCCCTTGACCTTGGAGGGAGCCGGAAAGAGCCTGGGGGCTGCACCCACGAAGCAGTGGGAGAGCTGGAGGGTGCTGGGGTGCCCAGGGAGGGACGGGCTGAGCTTCTTAGCTGTCAATGGGGGCAGGGACTGCCCTGAGGACCCAAGACTCCAGCCTAGCCAAGGCCCATCCCCTTTCCGTCCTCTCCCGGACTCTAGTGCTGCTCACCTTAAGCCAGCTTCGTCTGACCCCCTCCCCAAGCCCACAAAGGGTAGATACTTACCTTTTTGATTTTTCGATATTCCTGCAAAATCTGCCCGCGAGTAGTCTGGAAAACAAAAGAAAGCGAACAATGACCCTGGCTGCAGGAAACCCCAACTGAGTGACCCCTTCTCCCTGATAACCTGTGACCTGCACAGTCACCACCTGCCTTGAGACAATAGCCTCAGCATGGCGTGAGGGAAGCTGACCAAAGTAAAGAGAGGCAGGCCGAGGGGTGGGGAGGGGAGATGAACAAGGCAGGAGGTGGGGGGAGGATGTTGGGCCAGGGGAGAGAGAGGCAGGGGCCCAGCCTCAGGGACCAGCATGATGGGCAGCACAGCGGGAGGGGCCGGTCAGAACCGTGGGAGGGAGGAGGCAAAGAGCAGGCTGGGTGGCCTCCTTCCCTCACACCCAGTTGGCCTGTCCTCTGTTCAAGGCCAACCATCCGAGGGTGCAGGGAGCTACTGGGGGAATGTCCACGTGGGGGCTGCAGGAGGGAAGAGAGAGAGAGAGACCCCAGGGACTCATGTATCCCAGACCCTCAGAACCCCGGTCGTGCCTCCAATTACGAGCTGGTTTTGTCCGGAAGCCAAGGTGGCTCCCACGAGGGGAGACGGACCTCAACACCCGATCAATCAGATAACTAGCTCCGAGAGGTGTCACGAGGGGAGGCTGGAGTCCCAGGGCTGCTGACCAAGGGTAGAGCCCCCTCCGACCCCCCACCGGTGAGCTCCAACACGGTCAGCTCGGGGAGCCCGCGTGCCTTTGATCAGAGGGTGAGGGAGTCCTAAGACGGGCAGGGGGCCACAGGAACCCTCCAGCCCCTCCCCCTGTGGCTCTGAGAGCACGGGTGGGCTGTGAGCCGCAGAGAGGACCCCAGGGGCTCTTGCAGGGGGACCCAGTGATCCGACCCACCGCTCTGTGCGGGGCTCCAGATGCCACCCCTGCCCTAACAGGTCACCTCCCACCTGCGGAATCAGCCTCCACCGTCCCCATCGCAGAGGAGGCCAAACTTGGCCCGACGGCCCGCGGACTTCCACGGCCGAGCCCCGGGGATGGGCCTGAATCACAAGAGCAGCAAGGGGCAGCTGACCGCCAGGCGCGACAGGGAGAAACACCGGCAGACGCGGCGGCCCTCCTCCCCTGGGAGGGGTAGAGGCCAGGCTCGGGGGCCATGGCTAGGGCTGGAGGCCTCGGGTGTGGCTGCACCCATGAGAAACAGGCCCGTCTCACCAGGTCGGGTGCAGAGCACGGGGGGCCGGTGTGCGGCGCCCGGGGTGGGCCGGAGGTGGGCCGGGCCCCCAGCCCAGAGTCTGTCTGTGAGTGCGGTGGACGGTGGCGGGGGAGGGGGGTGTCCACCTCGTATTCCTCGGAGCCCTGGGACAACTGCCGGAGCTGGGCGTCCAGCTGCGTGAAGCGCCGTGTGATCTGCTCGATGCGCGCGTGCAGGTCGCGGTACTCGCTGTACTCCGCGTTAAAGTCGTTCTTGTAGCTCTGGCGCTGCTCCGAGGAGGAAATGGTGGCATATTTCCTGGGGAGAGGGAGAGAGGGGCCAGCAGGGCCCAGGGGGCTGCTGCGGAGAGAGGCTGGGGTGCCCGTGGCCGCCCGCGCCCCGCCCCCCACCAGCCCCCACCTCGTGGGTGATTTCCTGGCTCGAGCGGGAGCCTGGTCCTAGAACTCCCACACAGCAACATGCAGTCGGATCCTACCTCCGCTAACTTGCGGTGCGGGGGAGAGCGTGGGGCGGGGAGGGGGGGGCCAACCAGGGAAGTACTCACAGCAAGTAGTCGGGGGTCTCTGAGGTTGACGTGGGAACGCTCGAGCTGTTGCAGGCCCCATTTAAACCTACGAAGGAAGAGCAAATGCGTACCTTCTGAGTCCACACCGAGACCCGCACCAAGCTCTGTGGTCCGGAGGACGTGGAAGGATAGCAGAAGGGGGGTCAGGAAGGGCAGAGGGAGTGTGAGGGCTGGGCAAGCGACACCTCGGGGGCCTCACTGGACCCAGAAGCGCCGCAGCCGAGCCAAGTGTGCGTCCCTGGACCACAGTCGTGCAAAGTGCAGGGGGCCCTGGCGTGCCGCGTGCACGTTTCCGGCAAGCAGCAGAAAGGACGCGTTAACGACAGGGCCAACGCACGGGCCACTTGTTCAGAGCTTGACCGATCCAGAGACCTTGCTACCTCTGCTGACTGCATGTAAAAGACCGCTACTCTGAAAAGAAGCAACGCCCTTGTCCAAGGTCTCTGGCCCTGCAGGACGAAGAATGATGGCCACCTTGTTCCTGCCCGCATCCCAGGCCATCCACTAGGAGGAGCTGGAGGACACGGGACTGTCCGCGGCTCTTGGGGGCAGAGTAGACCAAAACTACCATCTAGCAGATTTCCCGGTGGGGGGGGGGGGGGGGGGCTTCTTTCAGGCAGCCTTTTTTCTCAGCACGGAAGACATCTGTCACCATGCAGTACCCACTGTGTGTCCCTCTGACTGGAAAGCAGCCCACCTGGGAATCCCTGGGCTCCAGGGAATGATTCCCACCATGGAGCACACCTCTCCCCCCTCTCGGGGCCGTGGCCCGATGAACACACATGTAAGTTTAGTCCGTGCTTCCGCGACCCACGCTTTGCATAAGGTACGCCTTCCAGAGTGTTCTGCCATGTGTGGGCCCAGTCAGCATTGCCTCATTTAACCTTCCTGAGATCTTCAGGTGAGAGAACAAATGGAGAAACCAAGGCTCAGGGTCAGATTCACCTACCACCTGAGACACCTCTGGGGTCTGGCCTGAGCAAAACTTAGAGGCCCTACTCCTACTGGAGCACTCTCTGTGCATCGTCCTCACTCAGCCACCCCCCTTCACTAGCCGAGCTGATTCCCACCGTGTGCCCCGGGCCTACAGGGAACCCCCCACAGCTGCCCCCACCATTGTCCCTTCTACCAGCTTCTCCTATGCCTCCCCCATGCCTGGGTTCCCCTGTGAGAGGGACTCCCCATCCGACCCCTCAGAGGTCAGTGGGCCTCCTGAGCTCGGCCTGGCTGTGCCCAACCCCCACACCTAGTACACCAGCCTGCCCAGGAAGGTACCCTGAAGCAACAGCAGGGGTCCAGGGACCGAGCAAGAGTGGGGGGCAGACACAAGGATGGGCGTAGGACCCAGGAGTGCACCTGCAGCACAGGCACGAGTTGGGGCTATGGGCCCAAGGTGGCATCAGGACAGGGGTGGCTAAGAAGAGCCATCTGCCCGGCAGATGCTGCATCTGTCGGGGTCAGAGGCAATCGTGGCGCAGGACTGGGACAGTACCGCACAGAGGAGTGGGTTAAATCAATGCCTGTGCCTCCCGTGTGGAACACGAGAGCGAGAAAGCTTCCTCACATGCTGACCTGGAACCTTCTCCAGTGAGTCTGAAGCAGAGGCAGGGTGCACAAAGAACCAAGGTGGCTGTTTCCTGCTTGTACGGCTGCCTGCACAGGCAGAGCACATACTCTATCCCAGAAGGAGCCTCGGAGCAGGACGGGGGGGTCTCTGTGCCCAACCGTTTTGTTACCATTCGAGGCACCTGCGAGACGCAGATGAAGATAGTCACCCAGCCTAAGGCACAGCTCCCAGTGCCTCAGCTGTCCTTACGCCTTCCCTCGGGCCATCTTACTCCCTGGTTTGCCCGGTTCCAAACCTCACTTTCTCACTTTAATCCGGGGACAAGCTACCTAGGCCACTGTGTCCTGGGCGGGACCTGAAGCCACTTGAGTCTCACGTGTGGGGCCCACCCCATGGTATTCCTCCTTCCCAGGGCCCTTCCAGGGGCACATGGGGTCTTGCGTTCACCGTTTGGGACAGGAAGTGCTGACTGGCTGGGCCTGCTCAGGGTTTATCTCCCCAGGCAGGACAGGCTCAAGGGAACTAGGTCTCACCTCAAGGGAGGGGCCGGCAAAGGCCTTTCTAGAGAGCAGTTGAACAACTCATTAAAAATAAGGAGAATGCAGCTCCACCCTTGTCCCAGGAATGCCTCCTGCTCGGATCCTTTCTGGACACATAATCTGAGAGCGGCAGAAAGTCACACAGCGTGAGACTGCCTGCAGGGGGCAGGTGCAGCTGCGTCTCTGTGGCCACATCATGCTGATTCTGTTAACAGCCACGTGGGGTGCTCAGCTCGGGCGCCTAGGGCCGTGAACTCAAGGTGACCCAAGCTCCGGGGGTGAAGACCCCCACTCCCACCCCAAGCCTGGCCTGTCCATACACCTTCCCAGTATCTCTGGGCCCCACAAAGGTTCTCCCGCTCTCTCTCCAGCCAGCCTTGCACCTGCTGCTGTGATCCCAGCTTTCTCGACTTCGGCTTCCTCACCTGCTACATGACCTCATTCTGACTCCTACTGCCTGCTGTTCTATGGACAGCTTCCCAAACCCAGTCTCCACAGGCTGAAATATTCACTAGTCAGCAGGCTACACAAGGCCTGCGGCGGCCCACGTGCCGCCCCACTGCCTTCCCTGAACCCCAGCCCCACCCTGCTCCCCCCTTTCAGTGTCTGGGACCTCCCTGCAGCCAGAGCTGTAGCCTGGAACTAGCTCCTCTCCGGGTGCGTTGTTTGCCTCCATGGGCCTCAGCTCGGTCGGGTTCTGTGCACCCAGCACCAGCCTGGCACACAGCAGGACTGCAGAAGCCTCCAAGGCCAAGACCACTGGGGCACTCACGACCTCGTACAAGAACACAGGGTGCAAAGGGGTTGAATGTGCAGGGTGTGCCAATATGGGGGTCCATGGGGTGGTACAGCCCCCTCTGAGCAATGGCGGGTGTGGGGAGCTCAGGCTCCTGGCAACGTCCTCCTGCAGTCTCCCACCACCAGGCCTGTCTCCTGGTACCTACCCGGGGCATCTGGTGGGGCTCCAAGGGGGCTGGGCATGTGGTCTGGCAACCGGGCCTGGTGCCTGTCCTCAGCTGCCCTCTCCTTATCTTTGTGCTTCTTGGACTTCTTCTTGGATTTGCTGCGTGATGAGCCGCCATGGGGCCTGCTGGGCTGGGCACAGTCCGTCAGCAGGGGCAAACCGAGGCGCGTAGTCGGGGCCGGGGCGGCCACTTCTCCGTGATCACAGTCCCGGCCGCTGTGGCCCAGGTCATTGCTGACGTCAGCCAAGGGGTCATGGGCCCTCGGGGGCTCCAACCGCGGGGGCAGGTGGGCATCCGTGCCAGCCAGCGGGCCTGGGGTAGGCAATAGGGCCTCGCGGCCATGGGGTGCACTCAGCTTCCCATTGATGGCAGGCTGAGCTCTCTGGGTGAAATGTGATATCCTGGGTTTCTTGCTGGCCAGGGGATCGATGAAATCAGGAGGCTGTGGTCGTTTCTACAAAGGAAGGGAAACAATTTTAGAAAGGAGACTGTGTCTGGAACCACTGGTGTCCCTTGAGAAGTGGCTGGGGAGCAACAGGCTGACCCTGAGCTCAGCAGCGAGGCCCTAGGAAACCCGGTGCCCACCTGCAAGGCCCACTCTGGCCACAAGGGGGCACACAGAAACAGCCAGGCCCTTGCTGAGGCAGGCTCGGCCCACCCTGAGTAGGAGCAGAGAAGCAGCATCAGCAGAACTGGCCAGCTGAAGCACTCAAAAAGGCCACCTCTAGGGACTGGTCTGAAACGTCCCTGCTTCCAGCATCTTCCCTAGATGAGGCGGATGGTGACAGAATCAAGTCCGAAGGATACAGGGCAGCCCCACCGGCTGGGATATCCACCCCCCTAGCCCCAGGACTCCTTGGATCCCCATGGCAACCCTGCTACATGTGCAGGCCTCATCCCCATTTCACAAGTGAGAAGGCTGAGGCGCGTGAGGCAGGGATGGACCACAGACAGCCCAGACCCAGGGAAGCAGCTAGACAGAAAGATGGTGGACAGCAGGCCCGCGATCAGGGGGAAGCAGTGCAATGGGGCCCTCAGCCCTCTATTTTGGCCCCAAAGCCAGGGCACGCAGAGACCTGACCTCGCCACAAGCAGGCTTCAGAGCCTTGGACACGGGCTGGGAGCCTCCAAGGCAAAGGAGAGAAGGGAGATAAATAAGGGACCTGGGACAAGGGACTCACGGGCCAGAGCATGCAGGTAGGGACATGTGAGTGCCCTTGCTGACTACTGATTAAATCAGCAGCAGCCACCACTCACAGGGCCCTGTGCCCGCAGCCAGCACACTCCATTTTACAGAATCTTCGCGACAGCTTTTAGAAGCAAGTGCACCTGCCATGCCTGCTGGCTTAGGGCAACGCGGTGGCCTGTTCTCCATCCACCCACAAGTACTCGAGGGAACTGCGCCAAGGGCCCGGGCCTGGGTCCCCAGACTGGGGGAAGCCAGGCAGCTGCTCACTCCACACCCGGCCCTGAGCCAAGGGCCCAACAGGCTACCCGAACACTGAGGTCCGGCCTGGCCCCCTGGCTCCTACCCCGCCCTCCCCCCTCACCACTGCCACCACCACCTGCGGTAACACCCATGCCTGCCACTCCTACCTGAGGGGGCGAGGCCGAGCTTCCATGTTCCCTGGGAGGACTGGAGGCAGCAGGGTCTCCGGGGAGGCCACCTGCACTCTGTGGCTGGCACAGCTTCCTATGAAGGAGAAGTGGGGTAGTTGAAAGGCCCCGCACACCCAGGCCCACCTGCCTTTCCACGGACACCATGCTGTCCCACCCTCACCCAGTGATTTGGGGAGGGGCCAGCTGCCCTGGCGGACCAGAACGGGGTCGAGTACCCGGGAACATCAGGGCATGGTAGGCAGAGAGCAGCTTGAGCACGTCCAACCTGGGTTCATCCATAGCCCAGAGGACCACCCCGCTCAGTGTCCTGCTGTGCCCAGAAGGGTCAGTGGACACCCCCTCATCTAGACACCTGTTACTGTGGAGACCAGGGACCCAAGTAAAATTGACCGGATATTCAAGGTCTGTGCCACATCCCTGTGGAAGCTGGGTAAACTGGAGCACCGGCCCCCTCCTTTTAAAAACAATCATTCAGGGCGCCTGGGTGGCTCAGTCAGTTGAGCGTCTGACTTCGGCTCAGGTCATGATCTCACCGTCTGTGAGTTCGAGCCCTGCGTTGGGCTCTATGCTGACAGCTCGGAGCCTGGAACCTACTTCAAATTCTGTGTCTCTCTCTCTCTCTCTCTCAAAAATAAACATTAAAAAAAAAAATCATTCGTCCTAATAATGCTGCTTACTGCAGAAACTTTAGAAAATGCAGAAGGGGACTGAGATGACCTGGCATGACAGGAAGTCCTCCCGGATTCAGGACTCACCTTCCTGGGAGCCACATTACAATATCTCCTCAAGGGCGACAGGGGCAGCCAGCGATCCACAGGAGGGGTACCTGAGCATAACAGTGCAGCCAGGGACCAAACAACTCTGACACTCAACGGGCAAACAGAAGGCCTACTAGTGACCCTGGCCTGAGGCCCCTCTCTAATCCGCCTCTCATATTCCCGGAGGTTACGAGTCTCACAGGAGCCCAGCCGCCAGCCCGGCGCTGTGCGTGGTGCCGCGGGCCCTCCAAGTGCCCTGCAAATGTCTGCCACGGGGACCATGTCGTCTGCACTGCTCTTGAGCACTGACAAGCAGAGCACAACTCCTTGACCGATGGCCACATTACAGACCACTGCTGCTGTCCCCTCCACGGTGGCTCCAAATGCAAGGAGAGCCACAGGAAAAGGGCCTGCAACACGCAAGCACGCACCAGGGTAAAACAGTCCGTGTGGCCACAAGGGGTACTGCCAGTCTGCTGTCCGGGCCACAAGGAAGCAACCGGAGGCATTCACATGCACTCTTTCCAGCCTCCGTTAAAAAGGCACGAAAGAGGGGAAAGACAGCAGCACGGTCTAATGCAGAAAGCAGAGGTGGTGACTATCTTATAGGAGCCAAGAAAACGGGGTCCCAGGCCACAGGACCCCACGGGCCTGGGGGTCAGAGCCTCAGAGACCGCAGAGAAGGGGCTCCTGCAGGGCTGTGCGCTCTCTGCTCTGGATCCTGGTCCACTGCGGGGAAAGACCCCACAGTATGCTGAGGAGTGAAGGAGCCCAGGCCTTCTCTGGGAGGCCAGGAGGCTGCTCAAGCCACACTGGACAACAAGATGGACAGACGTGTGGCCTCGGGAGAGGAGGAAAGAGAGGGGCCCGTGGGGCTTCAGAGAAACCTCAGCAGCCCTCCTGAGGAGGTGAAGCCGCTCAGAGGAAAGTCTTGAAGGCCTGCACCCGGGCCTCCAGGTAACAAATGTGAGAGAGACAAGAAAATGCATTTCAAAGGGAAGAGAGACTCTATAAGCAGATGAAAATTTTAAATCCACAACAGAAACACCAGCCTTAGTATCCTCAGAAAGACAAAGGACTCCAAATAGACATTTCTCCAAACGAGAATAGACATTGGTCATTCTCCAAACGAGAATAGACATTTCTCCAAAGAAGATACACAAATGGCCAAGAAGCACATGAAAAAGTGCTCAACACCATTAGTCGTCACGAAAATGCAAATCAAAACCACAAGGAGATATTACCTCACATCCATAAGAGGGCTAGAATTAAAAACAAAAACCCAAACAGAACAAAAAACCAGAAAATGGGGGAAAAAAAGCAAGTACTGGTGAGGATGTGAAGAAACTGGAAGCTTTCTGTGCATTGTTGGTGGGAACGTAAAACGGTGCGGCTGTTGCGGAGAAAAGTCTGGCAGTTTTTCGAAACCTCAACTCCACTCCTCCTTCCTCACCTGAGAGGACTGAGACTCTTTGTCCATACACATCCTCTGACACAAATGTTCACAGGAGCGCCACCCACGATCACCAAGAGAAAGAGATGACCCGAGGGTCCAGCAGCAGATGAATGAATAGACAGCTGTGGTGTATAACCACACACGAGAGAATATTACTGAGCCACAACAAGGAACAAGGCTCTGCCACGTGTTACAATCTATAGGAACCTTAAAAAACGTTACAGAGTAAAAGCAGCCAGTCAGAAAAGGCCATGTGGTGTATGATCCCGTTTGTATGAAACGTCCAGACAGAACAGGCAAATCCAAAGACACAGAAAGCAGATCAGTGGTTACCAGGGGCTGGGGGAGGGCGATGGGAGTATCTGCTAATGTGGGGTTCCATTTCTGGGGACATGTTCTGGAACCAGCTAGAGGTAGTAGTTGTACAATGTTGTGGATATAATTAATGCCACTGAATTGTGAGAAAGAACAAAGCTGGAGGCATCAATCCCGTGTTTCAAGATACAGTATAGGGGTGCCTGGGTGGCTCAGTCGGTTGAACGTCCGACTTCGGCTCAGGTCATGATCCCACAGCTCGTGGGTTTGAGCCCCGCGTCGGGCTCTGTGCTGACAGCTCGGAGCCTGGAGCCTGCTTCAGATTCTGTGTCTCTCTCTCTGCCTCTCCCCCACTCACACCTTGTATGTCTCTCAAAAATAAATAAACATTTAAAAAATTAAAAAAAAGACACAATATAAAGCTATAATAATCAAAATAGCATAATACTAGCACAAAAAAAATTGACACATAGATCAATGGAACAGAATAGAGAGCCCGTAAGTAAACTCACGCTTATATGGTCAATTAATCCATGACAAGGGAGGCAAGAATATCCAACAGGGAAAAGACAGCCTCTTCAATAAATGCTATTGGGAAAACTGGACACCTATATGCCAAAGGATGAAACCGGATCACCTGCTTACATCATACACAAAAATAAACTCAAAATGGATTAAAGACCTAAATGTGAGACCTGAAACCATAAAACTCCTAAAAAGAAAACACAGACAGTAATCTCTTGTACATTGAGTTTAGCAACATATCTGTTGGATGCATCTCCTCAGGCAGGGGGAAGAAAAGCACAAACAACTGGGACTTCATCAAAATAAAAAGCTTTTGCACGGCAAAGCGACATCGACAAAACAAAACGACAACCTACCGAACAGGAAAAGATATTTGCAAATTATATATCTGCTAGGGGATTAATACCCAAAACATATAAAGAACTCACACAACTCAACACCAAAAAAAAAAAAAAAAAAAAAACCACCCCACAAATAATCTGACTTTAAAAAGGGCAGAAAATCTGAACAGATATTTTCCCACAGACCTACAGATGGCCAACAGCTACAGGAAAAGATATTCAACATCACTAGTCATCAGGGAAATGCAAATCAAAACCATGAGATATCACTTCACACCTGTCGGAACGGCTAGTATCAAAAAGACAAGAAAAGAGTGCTGGTGAGGATGGGGAGAAAAGGGAACCCTCCTGCACTGTTGGGAGTAATGCCAACTGGTATAGCCACCGTGGAAAACAGTATGGAGGTCCCCCCCCCCAAATTTAAAAATGGAACTACCAGGCAATTAGCAATAGCACTACTGGGTACTTATACAAAGGAAACAAACAAACGAATCAAAAATACACAAGCTCCCCTAAGTTGACCGAAGCATTATTTACAATAGCCAAGATATGAAAGCAACCTAAGTGGCCGCGAACAGATGAACAGATTAAAAAGATGTGGAAGATAAAAAACAACGGAATGTTACTCAGCCATAAAAAAGGATGGGACCTCACTGTCTGCAACAATGTGGATGGACCGAGAAGGTATTATGCTAAGTGAAATAAGTTAGACAAACAGCATATTATTTCCACTTATATGTGGAATCTAAAACATAAGATTAAATAAATAAATAAATAAATAAATAAATAAATAAATATATAAAATGAACACACAAATAAAAAGAGAAACAGACTCATAAATGCAGAGAACAAACCGGTGGCTGCCAGAGAGGAGGGGCATGGAGGAGGGGAGAAAGAGGTGAAGGGAATTAAGAGATACAAACTTCCAGTTATAAAATAATTAAGTCACCGGAACAGGCAAAAAAGTACGGCATGGGGAACACAGTCAGTAACACTGTAACAGTCTCACAGGGTTGCAGGCGGTGACCACACTGCACTTACTGGGGAGCACCGAAAAATGTACAGAACTGTCATATCATTATGCTGCAGACTCCAATCTAATGTAACACCGTATGTCAACCATATTTCAACAATGAAAAATTTTTAAATAAAAACATCACTCCCACGGAATGAGAATGTGATGCTACAAAAAACCAGACCAAAGACCAGTGGGAACTAGAAACGATTGGCAAAAGGGAGGGATGGGAGGAGCTGAAAAGAGAGAGCGACGTGCAATGGGGAAGATGCGGAAGTGGACAGTTTATGGAGCACAACCCTCCCCCCGTACCTCTGACACCCCCACCCCCTCCCCCTCCCCGCCCCCTGCCTCACATAAAGGGAGGTTGCCGGAGGGGCACAGGAAGCCTTTCCAGGAGCACACACAGGGTGGGAAGAAGGATGAAGGGAGTTTTCAGGCTGTGAGAGCAGAGACACTCGCCCCAGAGCACCTGCCAGGCCACGCCGTGATCACGCAGACGTGTAAATGGCTGGGTGGGGAACCTCCAACCCTTGTGGGCCAGGCCTTCAACATGGAGGCAAAAGTCCTCGGGATCTGAAGGCCCAGACTTGGGCAACTGCCAATCCAATCTGACTGAGCTACGGCAGAGGGGCCAATCAAAGCCCTTTCCTCAGGAGCTGTATCCCTTCAGCACCAGGGCAGAATCGCAGACCCAGGAATGGGAGAGCTTGCACAGGGAGAGGGAGAGGGAGAGGAGTGAGGAGAGCGAGAGGAGAGTGAGACGGGAACAGGAGTGGAGCGGTCTCCTGGGGGAACCGGCAGGACCTCTGATCCGCTGAAAGTGACAAAAGGCCATGGGACAACCAGGGGAAGCTTGGGTTGTGAAGGGCAATGCGAATGAGCAGAGTAAGTGACAGGGCAGCCAAGCAGGTTACCAAGTCCACAAAGAGCGTATGTGATGGGATGGTGACTGTGGTTTGGCGTGTGGTCCAGATGCCTGCCCTCGGGGAAGCGAGGCCAGGACAAGTGCAGGTGGTGGCAGGGTTGAGGGGAGTGAGTGTAAGGCCAGGCAACGTTGCCAAAGTCTCATCCTGCACTGGGAACACCTGGGGCAGGACGGGCCCCAGCAGCTACACACATGGGGAATAGAAGCACAGAGAAAGAATCGAAAGGATGCAGGAAGTGGGTGTCCGTGTAGAGCAAAGCCTCAGGGGCCCAGGTAGACTCTGCAAGCAGAAGCGTGCTTAACTCAGGTATGGATTTTGAACAAGCTGTAGGAAAAGGAGATGGCCCAGCTTCTGGGGTGACACTCGTCCCTACTCCCCACCAGCAGAAATACCCCAAGGCCCAGTTTTCCTTCCTGCCATGGGGCCATGGCTTCAAGAACTGCTATGCATGGGGTTTTCTTCGGGGCGTGAACAACCTAAAAAAGAACTGAGCAGACAGGTGGCTGGGGTCACCTTCAGCGTGGTCACGGGCATCGAAGATGCTGACCCTGACTTCTGCACACCAACCAGTTCAAGCTTCCAAGGACGGTAGGTGCTGCTGGTAAGTCGAGTGTTTCCTGGCGAGGCTGATCCCTAAGCTGGCCCATGCAGAGAGAAGAGCACCATGCTGGCCCGGGCGAAAGCCAAGTGCCTTGGATTTACAGGAGTCCTGGCAGCTCATTCAGCAGAGCAGGGAGGAATACGAGCCCAGAACTGCACAAAGCTCCAGAGCTGAGATTCCTACTGACCCCACCTACAAACACACACACGCACACACACGCACGCACGCACACACAGGACACACAGACACACACACACACACACACACACACACACACACACACACACACACACACACACTCCTGGCCATTCCCCTTCTGGGGAGCTCAGTGTGGCCAATGCCCTCAGGGTCTGAGAACAGCAGCCAGTTAGTGAGAGGCTCTGAAGGACGGGAGGACAGGAACAGTCTTGCAGTGAGTGTCCCTCGTGTGCCCCTTGCCACCTCCAAGCACTTGGGTAGGTAAACTTGACCATGTCAACAGTGGTCAACTCAAGACATATTTAGCTGGGGCAACAGCAGACCCCAGAGAGGGGATGGGGGCGGGGGGGGGGGGGAGTCTTCTGCTGAAAACCTCTCCTCTCAGTCTCCCCAAGACCTCTGGACAGCCGGAGTCGTGACCCTAGGCTGGCCTAGAAACAGGTACTGGCTTGGGGAGGAGTGCCCTGCAGGGCTGATGAGAAACTCCGGGTTCACCTAGAGTGGCCCCAAATCGGCTCTGCTTTCTACACGCAATTAGTGCTTTAAACAACTGAACTTCAAAACACACACACACACACACACACACACCCCTCATAAATAACTCCAAGTCCCTGAGAAATCACTTAAGGACTAATTAGTGTATCAGCCTGCTCTGAACGCCGCTTCACAGCCCGGCTCCCAAGTCAGGCATCAACTGAGAAGGAAATCATTAATTGCTTGCCTGAGCCAGGCAGGGGCCTACTTAACCACTCCTCCCCTGGGCCACCAAGGCCACTCCTGACCTCAGGTCCCAATTAATCTGAGAGGGAATGTGTTTAATTAATGCTACTTAATCATGTCTGTGGGGAGTTTTGTTTTGCTTTGTTTCTCTCTGCTTCAAGATCTCGAGAGGTTCTTCTTAAGAAGGAAGTGGCCTACAGCAGAAGCCTGTGGGGGTGTGCAGGTTTGGGAAGGGAGCCTGATGGGAAAGGAAAGGAGGCACTGGGACAAGCTGCGTGGACTGAATCCTACTGTCTGGGCATTCTGGTGTTCGGGACAGTGACTTGTGCCCTCCACTCCACCCAGCAGGGGCTGGCCTTTCCCCCGACAAGGGGCCACGGTGGGCTGCCCGGGCACTGTGGCATCCCAGGCAGCGGGGAAAGACTGCCAGAGAGTCTCCATGGATCCTTCCATCCTGCTCAAGGGCCCTGTGGCCTTCAGAACCACACAAGGCCACCCCAGCATCCTCAGGACGAGATCTGCCCCAGAACCAAGGGGTGGGGACAGGCCCAGAGATGGGAGGCGGCATTACCGGACCAGCATCCGCTTCAGCAGCTGCTGGTCCCCTTCCGAGTAGCCGGGCCAGTCCTTCTGCACATCCTTATACACACAGTCCTTCAGCGTGCATGTGCCATCCTTGGCATTCACGTTGGCCACCTGTAAGAAGAACCAGAATCACCTTGCGGGAAGCCCAGGGGAAGCAGGAGCTACTGAGAGCATTTGATGGAAGGTGGGGGGCAGACACACAGGAGGGGAAAGAGGACAGAACCCCCCCCCCCACCCCCGCCAAATCCCCTGCCTACCGGGGCAGCAAGCCCTGGGATGCAAAGGGGTCAGAACACCAGGTCCTGACACAGGTGTCTTACAGCTGCCGGAAGACAGGTTGGCTCCTAAAGGGGCGGTGCTGCCATCTATACTCACAGGACCCCATCACCAGCCTCCCGACTGAACGTTTCATCTTCACCAAATTCAGGTTAAATCTTAACACCCAAAATGATGGTGTTAGGAGGTGGGGCCTTTGGGAGGTGATGAGGTCATGAGGGTTTGGAGCAGTGCCCCCTGTAAGAGACTCCAGGGGGCCCTCGCCACTCCTGCCACGTGATGACACAGGGAGAAGACCCACTCTGTGAACTGGGAAGGGGGCCCCACCAAACCCCCAATCTGCTGGCGCCTCGATCTTAGACCTCCCAGCCTCCAGAACTGTGGGAAGTAAACGTCTGTTGTTTATGTTATTCTCTCAACAGCAGTCTGAACAGACCGACGCCCGCTCTCGAATACACACTCCCGGGACACACGTGGCGGAGGCTGGGGCAGCCGGGGCCTCCAGGGGCCAGGCTAAGTCCACCTTCCCCGCAACCAGCCAGCCCTGCCCGGGCGGGGTACCAAAGGCTGAGCTGGTCTCCAAGACTGTGAAGGCAGACTCAAAACGTTGACCCTGAGGATGCTTATAGAAGTCCGGGCCCCACCCCAAAGCGGGTACTTCCGGGACTATCTCGCTGGCCTCTGGTGCACGGCCGCAGGGAGCTGGCGCGGCGGCTGTTTTTCACTCTCACGGGCTTCTGAGAGGACTCTGTGTCACAGCGGTTTCCACAGGGAACATTTTTTAATGGTTGAGTAATATTCCACCAAACATCTGCACTGTGATTTACTCAAAGGTTTCTCCTTTGTTGGATGCTGACGCCATTCCCAGTTTCTCTGTAGCATATAAACAGACACCGCTGTGTGCAGGTTTTTCCATGCTGGCGACGTTTTCCTTCGGCCAGCTTCCCAGAAGTGGGATTAATGGGTCAAAGGCTCTGAACATTTTTATGGCTCTTGATGCATTTTGCTAAAATGCTCTCCAGAAGAGCCACCCACCCGTCAACACTCCCACCCATGGAGGACGAGCCTGTGGGTTTCTCTGAGGCCCCGCCAGCACCGGAGACAGATGCTTTAAATCTTTGCTTTGGATGTTTTCACAGAAGGAAGAGGGAAGGTGCCTCTGAGGAGTGTGCTTTCGTGTGTGTTGCTCATCGGAATCCCTGATCACTTGGGGGCGGCTGGAAATGACCAGCCGGGGCAAGGCCCGGCCCACAGTGTTCCCAGAGACCTTCCCCTTCCTCAAGCTGACGGGGTCCTGCTACTGCCCACGACCACCAGGGAGAACAAGCTGGGTAGTCAATACAGAAGCACAAGGCAGATGGGGCCATTTAGAAGAAATCACAGTAGACATGGGGAGCACCCTCTGCCACCGACACCACGGGAGGCTGCTGACTCCAAATCAACCTAGGAAGCCAGAGCCCAGCAGGGTACCTCTCTGGTCCTGGGAGCAATGAGAGCATCTCAAAGGTTAGAAAAGCAGCAGGAACCCCTGGCACAACGACATCAGCACCGACAGATCCCCATCTCTTTGGAAAACTGAGCCCGCTGGCATTCTTGCTGCATCGGAGGACTGCTCAGAGGGTACATCTCAGGTGTAACTGTGCACAGTTAAGTTTCACGTTCTGGTTTGAGGGGTTCAAGTGCTTCTTCTTTACTCTGGGCACAAACAGGGCAAGAGAGGAAGGTGGGAGCATGGGCGTTCCCAAGAACACCACAGTAGGGGCCAATGGCGGCCTGACTGGGCAGCGGTGTGGACTACAGGCATGTCCAGGGTGGGCACAGGTCCCACCTGCGTCTTCAGTCCTGGCTCACGTCTGAAGACCTGGCAATCTGCCAGCCCTGCCTCATTCTGAGCTCCAGCCCAGGGGAAGGGCCTCCACTGTGCTTCCCTTGAGTTCCCAAGGATAAGGCTGACACCTGCGACTTCCCAAGGAAACAAGCCCCCTAAGAACATCATTCCTATTCTGGAGCTTTCTGGATGCTTTGGCAAGCCCCTCTGCCAAAGAAAACTTCTGAGCCATCAAGCTACATATCTACCTTCTAATAGGCCAGGAGCCAACTCGTGAGCTCAGAGGGAGAAACCTTAAAGCTTGGTCCTCGCCTGCACAGCCTCTGAGTGGGGGACAGTGGCTCAAGAGGCCACATCCACACAGGGTTTCCTGCCAAGTAGAGCCCCTGAGGCCAGGGTCCCGGTGACGTGAGGGGCCGCGAACCCCGTGGCTCATCCTCAGACACAGCTACCAACTGTCACAGCATGTGAGTCCCGCACTGCTGCCAGGAGCGTCTGAGGTGGGATGCAGGTGAGCTGGCGGACAGAATCCCTGGACACTCGGCCACGCCTCCTCCGCAGGATGCGACTGTCATGCCAGCCACGTGGACCTCACAGCAGGGCTCCACGGTGGCCCATCCCCACTTCACAGCAAGGAGGCATCTGCGTGGTCTGGCTGACGTGGCGAAGCCAGAGCGAGCCGTTCACCTTCCCAGGGGTCCTCAGACTCCCTCCGGGGGCTTTGGGAGACAGGCCCCGCCCCCTCCTGCTCCAAAGCCTGAGCCGTGCCCTAACAGCAGGCTTCACCTGCTGACATCACGTTCAACCCCTCAAGAGGTGCTGCGGGCAAGCTGCAGCCACACACGGAAGCCTGAGGGTCTCCACGTGAAGCCCCTTGCCCAGAGCCACGGCTGGTGTGTGGTAGGGACGCCCACT
Organism: Panthera pardus; assembly: GCF_024362965.1. Lineage (NCBI taxonomy): Eukaryota > Metazoa > Chordata > Mammalia > Carnivora > Felidae > Panthera > Panthera pardus. Next base: position 13,881,099 of record NW_026527013.1, read on the forward strand.
GACCGTGGAGCCTGTGCTCTTGTTAACTCACATATGCGGTCACCCAGGCTTCTTTAAATTCTAAAAGCCTCAGGCGGCTGAAGTCTTTGTTGGATCCTCTGTGCTGTGCCCGCTGCCTGTGTGGTAGCAGACAGCGAAGGAGGAGCATGCTGACCTCCCTCCGAGCCAACCTCGGAGCCACTGGACAAGAAGCACCATGGCCAGCAACGTGTCCGTGACACCCTCAAGCCGGTCCTAACCCGGGAGGCCGAGGCTCTGAGGCAGGCTGCGAATCTTGGAAGAGATCCCAGGAAGGGCTCTTCCCAGCACCCCTGTGTCCAGACCCTCTGCCGAGGCCACTCAAGGTTGACTGAACCCTCCACCTGGCCCCGGGCAAGCACGAACCTGCTGGAGGAGGCCGTCCAGCGCATCCTTGTCCGCCTGGGCCAGGCCGTCCTTCTGCAGCCGTAGCAACAGCTCGGCCTTCCGATAGGGCCTCAGCGCCAGGAGGTGCAGCACTCGGTCACGGAAGGGCCTCTGAGACACCCCACTGCCCCCACTAATGCCACCGACACTGCTCTTCTTGATGGCGCTCGCCAGGTTGATTGGCGTCGCCCGCTTCCGGGAGGGCACGGCGTCCGTGGCCCCCGGGGCTGGTTTCCGAAACTGAACCTTCTTGCCTGCAACGAGAGCCAAGGCATTAGGGATTTAAGGGGGTGAGGGGGTACGGCCTCTGTGTCCCTCTGCCTGGGGCTGATGCCGAACTCTGAGCGAGTGCGTAGACGCCTGCTGACGGCCGACAGCCCAAGGGGAAGGCAGCTGGAGCCCCATCCAGCCTGGCCTGCTCCGTGGGGACCTGGAGAGCTGAGTACACCACCTACTGACCACACACAGCTACCAGGCCCTTGCAGGGCCCCAAGTGTCAGAAGCGGGAGCTGCAGGAAACAGAGGTATGTTCAGAGCTTTAATGGATTTCATCAAGGGCAGCCCGACCGCTATACGGCTGATGAAAAGGGTGGGGTTCCTGAACGGCCAGAGGCAGGCGCCCCCAGAGCCCGCACATCACAGCACTCTCCAGCCACAGGACCCGCCATTCTCTTTTATGATAAAGGAGGAGTGGATAAAGGCATGGGGCCGCTTGGGCAGCTTCTCTGGAGACCCCGGGGTAGGAGCAGCTCCCCAGGCTGCAGCCCCGTCAAGTGCTTCTTGGACAGACCCAGAGTCCCGGGGGAGGGGGGCAGCGGCCCGATCCCCCACGCCCCTAGTGCGAACAGACTCCAGCACTGCTCTTGAGGGAGGGGCCTCTGCTCAGAATTTGTTAACTCCACCCTGGACGGCAGCACGGCCACTGAGGGAACGTGCACGGCCAAGTGAGGTCAGCGCGTGCCTCACGTCCTTGGGCCAGAAAGCTCTCCACAAGAACTTTTTGTTTTGCTCTCATCCCTTAAATCTCATTTGTCAAATTAATACGGGAAGGAGTGCTGTCAAAATCCTTAGGGCCAGACTTTGTTCCCAGAGGACCCAGCTGATGGGCTGAGCAGGGTAGAGGAGAGGCCTGACGCAGTGGGACATACATGACTACGCTTTCAGAGGCCAGGAGACAAGTGCTGCCACCAGGACCGAAACCAAGAACTCTCGCCGTCCCCAAAGTGGTACGACAAGCCACACTTTTGACCAAGTTTTTGGCTGAAGGACCCAGAAACTTACTAAGATGTATATGAATGTCCACATTTGCACGCTGAGGCGAGAGCAGGCAGGGGAAGTATTTCTGGATTCTGGCTGCTGCTCTCGGGCGGCTTTGTCCCCAGCAGCAGCTCACAGCCCAGGGCATGGGCTCCCTCAGCATGCACGGCCACATCCACCAGGATGCAGCGTTCACTGGTAGCATGGACTCCTCCTGCCTAGGGTTTCGGTCAGAGCCAACTCCACTGCCACGCCAGTGAAATCACATACTCCTTTGGGGGCCTTTGAAATCCTCCCACCTTTTCTCAAAAAACAAAAAACCCCAAAAGCCATTAAGGTCCTGTTTGCTGTAAGCCATTTTGTGCCTTTCTCGGGCCTAACGCCCTTCCTCTTGGCCTTGAATCCTGATGACTCTTGAACTTGTCTGGGTCTAGGTGCTGGGAAGACTAAAGCAAGAATGGAGCTTCCTAAAAGTAAACACTTTTCATGCTGCTGGTGTCTCAACTTCACCAAAACCGTTTCCAAGCAGATGATGAGCTGCCAGAGCCTTCTCGTCCAGCAGGAAATCAACACATTTCCTTCCCAGTTGTGACCTGACAGGCCCTTGCTGGCCCCAACCCAGCAGCAGACTATTTGCCATAGCGCACATCTCACAATCGGCACCTTGCCGCTGGCCGTGTCAGGCTTGGGGAAGAGCCAGCCAGGCGGGTGAGGGCAGGGGTGGCAGCTGAAGGAGGACAGACCCCAGCCCTGCCATCGAGGAGCGTGTCTATCTCCCTGATGGGTAGGGATTCCCGAGGTCAGAACCTGAGAGAAGGGCTCGTGGATTCGGAATTCCTGGAGTTCTTGGGGCTCATATTCAAACTGGGGAATTAGCAGATGCCACAGCCCCCAACAGACTCGGCCAGTACAACAGGACCTTTTCTGACCTGACAATGAGAGATGGCTCCCCTTGCTTGGGGCTGGACCTCTGTCAACCCATCATTCCCACTCCCGGCCAGGACAAGCCTTCAGTCCCTCCTGCTCCCCACCACAGCTGCCCAGCAGGCACGAGCCCCCCCCAACAGGCGGAATCGCAGGCCTCATCCTCACCCAGGTAGCGGCCTCCAGCCTTGATGACGATGGCACCACGGCTCCGTGTCTCCTCCTCAGCTTGCGCCATGCTCTGTCGTGCTTTCTGGTAGGAGTCATCGGTGGCACACACCGTGATTTTGTCCTGGATGCTGCCCAGGCAGTCCAGGTGAACATCCCCGTGGCTGCAAAACAAGGGGCCAGAAGCTAAGGTGAACTCCTCCTGGGATGACAGGGAGACACGGTCTGGGCGCCCGTGCTCCCCCGTTACCCCCCAGCTGGAAATGGGCCCAGCGCTAACTTGAGCAGCATCGTTTCCACACAGCGTATCTTAACCTGGAAAAAACAAGGGAACCCAGGCCCCTGGGCAGAGGTAGCAGGCCTGCACCTGTGCCCTGGACACACTGAATGCAGCAGCAAGGCTCGGGTATGAGAAAGGGGATCTGGAATGGCCTGGCTGGCTCAGTCAGTAGAGCATGCGGGTCTTGATCTTAAGGTCGTGAGTTCAAGTCCAACACTGGGTATAGAGATGACTTAAATAAATACCCCCCCCTCAAAAAAAGAGAAGAAGAAGAAGGGGGCACTGCGCCCAGATGAGGCCTTACCTGGATACATATTGCTGGATGCAGTCAAAGCTGCCCTGGGGGCTGTCACGGCCAATGTTGGAGAGGTAGAAGGAGAAGGTCCGCGCCTCCGTGGGGCAGTCAGGCTGGGGGATGGAGATGTGCTGCATGGAGAGGGAGAAACATCACTGGGAGGTCCACATCACGGAGGGGACCGTGGGATGGGCCATCCATTGGACCCCAGACCGTCCCCCACAGCTTGACACAAGGAGGAAGTGCCAGTGCTTTCTAAGCATGGCACGTTGGTCTGAGGAGCACAGAGCACTTAGCACACGCCCGGAGCCAGGGAGCCCACCCTGATCTGGGCCATGAGCCAATTTCCCACCCAGCAAATGGGGCAGATCTGGCCTGGGACATGTGTGAAGGTGACGTGAGACAAGATGGGCAGCAGTAGCTATCAGTGCACACTGAGCAGCCGATATGCTCCAACCCTTGCTCCCCTGTGGGATACACACTCCACCTGGATGTCCATTCACTGTCCTGCAGCCAAGACCAAGGCGGGTGCAGGCCCCGAGGGGCTCACAGATCGGCCGCACCCTCCCCCAACAAACCGTGACACGGTTACGTGTGACAAAGGATGAATGTCTTGGTTAACAGAACCCTGACTTTGGACGGTGCCTCTGCAGAAGGGTGGGACAGCCTGACCGGCAGATAGACAGACAGCAAAGGTCCCGGCCAAGGTGCAGGGCTCGGTGCAGGTGGGATAGCATTGCGCCCACAGGCCGGGGCTGCATTCCAGGCCAACCCTCACTGGGTTGAAGTCCTGGGGGCTGTGGAGGAAGCTGGTGGGAAGATCCATGCTCCGGTTGCTGGCCCATATTTGGGGCACAAGATGGGCCTCCAGAACCCTCTGTTACCAGTGGGGACTCCTCATAAAGTAATCCCTGGGTTTTGAGTGCAGGAGCTCAACACAGCTAGGCACACAAACAAGGGGGGGCAGAAGAAGGCCCCATTCAGGCCTTATCCTTGGGCTGCTAAACCACCTCAGTATGCCCAGGCCCTATTTCTTCTCCACTGATGTGAGACCACCATGCCTCCCTCATCAGCATTGGACCAAACACGGCCCCGACTGAATTCCAGCCTTGCCCAGCTGTCATATGTAAAAAAGGGCAGTTCAGCCTGAGACTGAGGACACGGTGGCTCAGGTCACAAGGAGGGCCGCTGCCCTCTTCACGGCCTCCCCCCCTTCACCGCTCCGCAGGGTGGTGTGTGGACCCATAAGGGAACCTGCACGTGCACCTGGCCTAGAGTTGGCCCCAAAATACTGAGTGACCTGCCCAGCCTGCAGTCAGTCCCTGCCCCAGACGTGCACAGTGAGAGCCAACGTGGCACAGACTGGCTCCCAGATAAGGCAGTTCAGCCCTGTCCTGCCTGTACGCGACATCTCCTTGTCTCACGCTTGTGGCCATCTTGTGCTGCCGGCCCATCCCTTCTTGGATGTGACGTTTGTTCTCCATCACAGAAGCAGCCGGAACACGCCGCCCAGATGTTGAGGCTCAGGCTGCTGAGGGTCACTGCAGGAGACGCACCCAGAGCCAGATACGCACTGATGCCGTTGCCCAGAATGCAGCCGGAAGCTCATGCACCCCAAAGTCAGCAAGTCAACAGTAGCTTCCGGTGGAAGCTGACACCCCTGCCATCGGGTGGCTCTTCCTCCACCCGATCCTTGAACCTCCTCCTCATCTCATCCTGGCTCTGATGGAGACACAGCCTCCCCAGGCGCCACTTTCCAGCTCAGTCTGCTCAGAGGACAGTGGCTGCCTCAAGGGCAATGGTCCTCACTGGGCTGTCACCCCTGAGAGGAGGGCAGGAGGTCAGGTCTCAGTCCCAAAGTGATTGTGCTTCTCTCTGGGTGGGAGCTGTGGGGACTCTTCGCCGTGACCGTTTTATGCCATCTAAACTTTTTCCACACGGGTGTGCGCGCCCACCTCCAAAATTCGTCCTGGACGTGGGGGTCCCAGCACAGAGCCCGGAGGTGGGTTTGTGTAGCCACTGGGGCCACAGGATGGTGGGAAACCCGGGGCTTGAAACTGATGCATGGGAGAACGTGATGCTGCTGGGGACAGGGGAGACACACACAGAGGTCTCCAGTATCCTTCAGGACAAAGGCGGGGACACCCGAGCGGGGGAAGGAGGAAGGCAGAGGGGAGGTTTGCTGGGAGCCTGGTGTGGCCAGGTCTCTCGGCCCCATCCCCGCCCAGCACTACCATGGCCTGAGGACTCCTTTGGTTAACGGGCTGCTTTGCTGCTCCTCAGTGACGCTGGTTATCGGTTACCAGTCGGTGGGCACCGAGCGAGGAAATCCCCCATCGGGGCATGAATAGACCAGGAATGCATGGCTTTCTCTGTGCCAGCGAAGAGCTTGGCACATGTACCAGGATGTGGCCCGACAGTCAGCCCTGCTCAGCTGCAGCATGTGCCTCCTGGACCGAGTCTCGGCTGCCCCACGGGGGCCACCATGTGGCCCTCAGCTGGCCTGGGCATGCAGGTCTGGGTGCTTCTAAGGTCAGCCCTGACTCCAGGTGATGGGGGCAGGGGGAGTCACTTTAAACCTAATCGAGTGTCTGTGTACACAGACCCAGAGCAGCAAACAGGCTTGTCCTTCCTGGGCGGCCCAGAGTGCCTCTGAGACCTGTGAGGGGCACAGGTCCCTGCCAGAGCCCTTTCACCTCCTCCTTTTTATTTATTTTGAGGGGGGGGGGGAGATTGAGTGAGAATGTGCACATGTAACCAGGGGAGGGGGAGAGAGAGAGGGAGAGAATCCCAAGCAGGCTCCGCACCGTCAGTGTGGACCCCGAGGCAGGGCTCAATCTCACGAACGGCGAGATCATGACCTGACCTGAAATCAAGAGTCGGACACTTAACTGACTGAGCCACTCAGGTGCCCCTCACCTCCTCCTCCTTTTGAAATCCATCCTAAGTGGGGCCTGCCTCCGCCCCCCCCCCTCCCCGATCTGCAGGTGCAGGCGGGAGCTGTGAAAAGGCACACCAAGTCCTGGTGGCAAAAACTGGCGGGGGAAGCGCTTGATACTCCGTTCCGGTAAGAACAAGACAAACAGGTACGCACAGGAACCCAAACTCCAACTGACCAGGTTCTCTCTGGCCAGAGGAGGTTCCAGGCAACACTTGCTTTCTTAGTTATTTTCGCTTCCTAAAGAAGCCTCAGAATAAAACATGTTCTGGGTAAAGAGAACTACGGTTGTCCAGCTGAACTTGACTTCCAAGAGCAAAGCAGCCACTTCGGCCCAGGGCACTCCCTCAACCCCAACACCAGGGTGCATTCTAAGCACCTCCCTGCATTCCAAGAACCGCTCTCATGCCCTCACTCACCGAGGATGCTCAGAAGAGGGAGTGCACGCCCCCGCCCTCTGTTCAACCTTGGCACACAGATGGTTCCTGACTCTGCAACACCCCATTTTAGAAATTTTTTAGACTGTTTTCAAATTGTCCCTGTGACAACACGGCAACAAGCACCCTCGTGCCTCAATCATGTGCACATCCCGGACTGCTCCTTCAGAGTTGGCTCCTGGACACACAGACAGAAATGGGTCAAAGGCTTTCGACCAGCCCTGCCCTGCCAAACTTCATTCTAGAAACTGCAGTTCAGGCTCCTGCTGCAGCACAGGCAAATGCCGCAACGCTAAACTGCCCTGGATACCACCCCTACTTCTCTTTTTTCATCAACTGAAGAGTTTTGGGGTGGGGCTGGCCAGGTGGAAGTTTCTTTTCCCCTCTGGAGGCTGACTTTTCACCAGCTGTCAGACGTTCACAACTCAGAAGTGAACCCCAGGGGCACCCGGGTGGCTAAGTCAGTTAAGCGTCCGACTCCTGATTTTGGCTCAGGTCATGATCTCACAGTTTGTGAGTTCAAGCCCTACATCGGGCTCCGTGCTGGTGGAGCCTGCTTGGGATTCTCTCTCTCTCCCGCTCTCCCTCAAAATAAATAAAATAAACTTAAAAGAAAAAAAAAAAAAAGTGAGCCCCAGAAAGCAGAGGGGCCCAGGTCACCCAGCTCAGTGTCTGGGAGAGGGCAGGGAATGCAAACACAAACATGGACGTGGCAATGAAACAGAGACGAACACTTTGCTCTGGCGCATGACACCCTAGAGGCCAACACGCTACAAGTGAGAGACAAATGCCATTAGTCACCCCAAGGAACTAGCCAATGCCAGGGCCCGGCCACACACCACAACCTCCTCGGGCAGGCCTGGCTCCCATGGTGCTTACAAGCATAGGCAGGGAGGCGACCAGGCCAGATCGGACTCCCACCACCTCGCCCCCAGGCAGTGGTCAACACCGAGGTCCTATGCTGGCTGTGCACACCAAGGGGGACATGCACTAGGGGCCGAGTGAGCTTGCTGTGGGCTGCAAGGACACTGGTTTTCTTAAGTCCTTATTACCCCCCACACACACACAACCCCCAAGGCGGAGAGCCCATCACCTGGGCGAGGAGGCTGAGGGACAGTGAAAAGAACTGGCAAAGGCCCCTGAGCCAAGAGCCTACAGATCTTCAGTCTGTCAGCTTCATGGGCCTCTGGGAAAGACGGTCCTTGTCACGCTATGCAGAGCCTGGAACGTGGACTCAGCCCGTGGACCACGAACACTGAATGGGCCTGCCCAGCCCCACCCCTCTGGCCTCCCGTTCCTCTCTCTACCCAGCCTACCTCACTGGCCCCATCCCCAGCCTCAGCTATACACAAGCGGCTCAGCGACCAGGAGAGGGGGGAGGGGAGAGCCCAGGCACCCTGCCTCCTCTGGCAGCATGGTGACTATGCAGATGTGGCCTGGCCAGGAAAGCGTCTGCTGTGTGTCCAGCACCAGGCCAGGCCCCTCACACCTGGCAGGGAGTAGGGGATGCATCCCATCACTGCCCAGGAAGAGAAGGATGACGTCCAGACACAGAGGGTAGACCTAGTGCCTGACCCTTCACAGCAAGCAGGGAAAGAACAGCACCCCTCCTCTCTACCTGGCACAGCCCTCCCCAGGCTCACAAAGGGAAGAGTGGAGAACTGTGGCCTGACTGGCCCAAAGCTGCGGCACAGGGCCTCTGTACCCTCAGAACCTTCTAGAAACTCTGTTACACATGAGAAAATCCAGAAGGAAGGAAAGTGGGCAAAGCATGATTCCGACTCTAAGGTGGCAGGACCCCTGACTCGAATGGATGTGGCTCTCAGGCTTTGCACAGAAATTTGGGTGACACAAAGCATGGCCCAGGAGAACCTCACAGTGCTTCCGTGAGCGGCCGTGTGGTGTCCTGCTGACCAGAAAATGCTGCTCACAGGATAAGCCATGGCTTTTAGTGGCCCTTTCCATGCATCTGCTTCCTCATCTTCGCGACTACAGAGGGTACAGCATGACTATTGGCCACCAGAGGGCACCATGGGGCCGGTCTGGCAGCAAGCCGAGGGAGCCCTGCCCCCCAACACTGACCTCTACCCCTGGGGAAATGTCCCAGGGACAATAAAGGGAAGGCTGCCACAGGACTGATGGGACCAAAGAGAGATGCAGAAGTTCCAGAGGAGGAACTGGGGGAGCGAGGAGTCTGGGGCCTTTCAAGAGGTCTTGCTGACTTTAACTGGTCTTCGCAATGATGTCAGTTCAGTTCAGTTCAGTTCACGTGTGCACCTGGCCAGGCCACAGCCCCCGGGGACATCACGAATGCTAATCTGGATGGGGGTATTCTGTAGATGTGGTGGCATCCACAACCACCTGACTTTAAGAAAGTGACCCTCAATGGTCTGAGTGGGCCTCACCCAATCGGCTGAAGGCCTTGAGGAAACTGAGGTTTCCCTGAGGAGAAAGAAGGTCGCCTATGGACCACAGTGCCCATTCCTGCCTTCCCCATGGATGACTTTCAGCCTCACCAACCCCACAACTATGTGAGCCAATGCCTTGCAATACATCTCCTTGTATCTTTGTATCTGTACACACAGACACGTGGATGTTCTAGAGGCTCTCTCTCTGGAGCACCCTGGCAGGTGCACAGATCTTCTTAAGGAGGCGGCCGGCCAGCTGTCAGGTGGAAACTAACTGATTTAGACACTTGTGGCAACCCTTCAGATTAAAAAGAGAAAAAGAGACAGACAGACAGACTTGTAATAAAGACCACAAGAAAAACCAGTGTTTCAAGGTATGTTTGGTGGGTGAGGGATTTTGGGGGGGGAGGGGGGCGGGGGTAAGTCCTAAGCCTTGGGAGGCAAGGATTGTGGACAACTAATCCTTTCTTTTATTCTCCAATTTTTTTCTGTAAGGTGGTCATTTGGAATGAAATAAACACATTTCACAAAAAATGGGAGTGCTGAGTTTCTATACCTACCCCCTGGGCCAGCAGCCCAGTACCAAAATCAGACACCCACGGTCCCAGGTCCAACAACAGAGACCAGCTTCCAGGGAGGCTACAGCTCCAGTCCTACTTGGCCTCTGGGACACCTCAGTTTTTTTGTTTTTTGGGTTTTTTTTTTTAATTTTTTTTTACATTTATTTATTTTTGAGAGACAGAGCACAAGTGGGGGAGGGGCAGAGAGAGAATGAGACACAGAATCCGAAGCAGGCTCCAGGCTCCGAGGTGTCAGCACAAGAGCCCGACGTGGGGCTTGAACTCACAAACCGTGAGATCGTGACCTGAGCTGAAGTCGGACGCCCAACCGACTGAGCCACCCAGGCGCCCCTAGGACACCTCCGTTTTGAATCAGCACAGAGATCAGATCAGTACGGGGGGCCCAAGAGTCATTGGCTACAGGAAGGAAGCGGAGACTCTGAGGGGCCACTGGACAGAGAAGCTGCATTCGCCCCAGACAGGCTCTTGGTGTGGCCCTGGCTGTGGGACCAACCTGGCAGGCCTCAGCTTGGCACAGGCCCTGGCCTGACACAGAGCCGGATGGGGCCAAAATGCTGCCCCCAGCCTGCCTCTGTGCCCAGCAAGCCATGACAGGCAAGAGAGCACACTGGTCACAATTCCAAATATGATTAAGACAAAAAAGACTCACCCCTTGACTTCCCTGAAATCGGATTGACGGTCTCAGTGAAACAGAATCCTGCAAAAAAGAAAAACAGGAAAGTGTCATTAAGATATCTGTAAATCCAGGGATTTACTTCCCAGTTGTAGAAAGAGTACTGTAAGGACAGTGCTGTCAGGAGAGGCAAGAGAAAACACATACACGCTGAAAATGCCAGGAAAGGTCACTGAAACAGAATTTCAAAGGATCGGCAGGAGTTCTCGGATGCTGTGGGGGCCAGGTATGTAAGAAGTAAGAGTGGAGACACAGGCAGTGGGCAGTCCCTCACTGTCCTCCCCAAACCAACGTCAGCCCAGGCTGTCCTGCCCCGGAGACACCCTCTCAGAAGGGAATCACCATGGACAAGCACCACTGCCCAGAAGGCAGGCTGATGAGGTGATGCCCTCGCCCCCCACCCCCCCACCCCCCACCTCCACCAAACACCCTGCCAAGACAGGGCCCAATGCCTGCTCAGTTCCCACGTCACAGCTTCAGAGCAATTTGTCACCGAGCTTGGGACGGCGGAATTTCCAAATGTCACAAGAAAAAATATACTTAAAAAACTCAAAATACTTGAAGCTTCAGCTATTCAGAGATCGGCCTTCTGTCAGAATTTCAGAAAGAACATGGGTCCAGATGGAGGGTCGCACCTCTCTTTCTCACCCATCTTGGGCCCCAAGCACCCACCTTCTGCACAGCAGATACCGCCCCACCGCGTGGTCCTGGTTTGTCACCACAACCCTCTCCCTCAGCCCCCAAACCCACCTGGCCTCTGTGCCCACTGTCCTCCCCAGCCTTCTTCAGACGGCAGGCAGGGTCTGGGCTCTCCCACCTCCAGTCGAGCCCCACCTGCAGTGAGGCGAGGCCCTCCCACCTGGCCCCCACACTCCCAGACACCAGGGGTCTGGAGTGGCTACCTGTCTGCTCCCCATCCAGCATGTCAGGCCACTGCAGGCCCTGGGGTGAAGGAGCTCTCCAGATTTGTGGAAAGAACCAGCCAACAGGGCACCTACGTGGCTCAGTAAGTTAAGCGTCCAAATCTTGAGTTTGGCTCAAGGTCATGATCATGGTTCCGGAGACTGAGCTCCACACTGGGCTCTGGACTGATAGCATGGAGCCTGCTTGGGATTCTCTCCTTCTCTCTTTACTTCTCCCCGTCTACGCTCTCTCTCGCTCTCTTTCTCTCTCGCTCTCAAAAAATAAACATTTAAAAAACCCCACTAATAACACAAAATTTAAAAAAAAACAAAAACAACCAACGGGCATGCTGGCCTCTCGGTGCCCATGGACCCATTAGCCGCTGGGGTGAGGGCTGCGGTTGTGTCGCAGACATGGCTCAGCCAGCATGGACCACGCAAGCCACACATGTACCCCTGTCCTTTTTGTTTACCAGGAGCCCCTTCTTTACCCAAAAATCTCAAGGATCCTGTCATCGGGAGCAATTTGTCACTGAGTGTGGTGCAGCAGAATTTCCAAACGTCCTGAGAGATCACACCGAGCACCAGTACCTACCTCCATGGGATCGGACACCCTAGAAGCTACCCTATACTTCCAAAGCACATCACCTCTCACTGCCAGGCCATCAGATATGGGACGTCCACCAGCCCCTTGTTCCGCTCCAGGACTAGAAACTAGCCCCTGCAGGCACAAGGCCCACTGTGCTTTGGAGAAAGGAGCCAGGCTTCCCCCAAAGCAGGCTCAGGGCCAGCTGCCCCATCCTACAAACCACAACCTGACCCCCGCCTGGGCTGACGTTCAGAGAATGAGAAACACAGCCCCTGTGGGGTCCCCGGCCTGGCTGGGCTCTTGAAGACACGACACTTAAGCAGCCTTTGCTTGGAATTGGGTTAAAGAAAGAGACCAAAAAGAAAACCTGCAGGCGGCCAATGAGCATGTGAGAAGCTAAGACTCATCAGTGAGGCGCAGGCTTTGTAGGGAGATACCGTGCACCTATCAGAGTGGCTAAAACAAAAAGGATGATACCCCAGACGTTCATCTCTTGCTGGTGGGAGCATACAAAGCACAGCCACTGTGGAAAACGGCCTGGTAGTTTCTCAAAAGGTTAAACACAGTTACCACATGACCCCGAATTTCCACTCCAAGGCACAGACCCAAGAGAAATGAAAACATAGATCTACACAAAATCTTATCTATAAATGTGCACAGAATTACTCTTAATATCCAAAAGGCAGCAACAATCCAAACATCCATCAACTGGTGGACAAATTCCCGAGGGACACAACGTGGACAAACCCCAAAGCCACTGGCTAAGTGAGAGTACCTCAACATATGACATCCTGCAGGTATGAGTCTGCTCATATAAATTTCCAGGAAAGGCAAAACTAAAGAGACAGAGTCGATCAGTGAGTGCCTGGGCTAGGGGTGGGAGCGGCAGTGGCTGCAGACGTCGGAGGCCACTTCTCAGGTGGTGTAGTCACTCTCATGGACTCCACACCTAAAACGGGTACGTTCTGTGTGCTGTCGACACACCTCCATGATAGCTGTGACCTGTCCTCAGGCTCACGGAGGGTCTCTCTCGGAAGACTCCTGGGCTTTGAGCAACATCGCCCGAACACAGAAGATTCCTGAACACCCAGCAGAGATATTCTGGTCTGGTAATCGTTTGCAGTGCAGGAGTGATATAAAGGAGATGGAAGTAAACGGCAGAAAACACAAGAGCACCACAGCAAAGGCGATGTTAAGACCGAGCAGTCCTACAGAGCTCTCTACCACCATCACCGGATCATCAAAGACAGGAAAGCAGGCTGTTCCTGGCAGAGGGAACAGCAGATGCAAAGCCCAGAGCAGAGGTGTGGGACGCCGCGGTGCACCCCCCGGTCTGTTAGTCCAGACCCCCACACAGGAGTCAGCCAGGGACTAACTCTAGTACCGTGTGTGTCTGTTATCAACACAGGGCAAGGTCTGTGTCCTCCAGGGGCTTGGGGGACAGGGGACATGACAACGGTGATGCTAGGAGTCCGGATATACAGTAACAGTGGGGAGGAACTAGAAAGAGTGCACCTCCCTGGAAAGAATTCCACCAGGGCAGCCCCAGAAGTTCCTGGCTGACAACCAGCACCCACGCCAGCCGGTGTGGTGGGCGACCCTCCCCCTGGACCACATGCTCCCCGTGGGCCATTTAGTGAAGCATTTAACCGGCTTGGTTGCGGTCAAGCAAGTTATCCGGAAGACTCCTTTCTTGCAGTCACTCATTTCCCAAGGGCAGTGGCTTCACCCATTGGAGACGCTGGCAGAGAGGCCTAAAAACCCAGGCTTTCTTGACAATGCCAAGTGCATGCCCCCATGCGACGAGGCTGTCACCACAGAACCAGACTCCTGGCTATCCGGGCTCTCATGGTGTCTCCCTCCAGCAGGAGCACCAGACCCTTCTTGTCAATAGCAGAGCAATGCACTCACGCTATCGCATACACACTTGGGTGACTCCCCACAGGCCCTGTCTAGAGCCACTAACAAAAAGAGGCTCCGGGACAAGACCCATCAGAGTTCCGCCCGCCCCGTGCAGGCAGGGGAAAGGGGCCCCACCTGGTAAGACATTAGAACAAAGGGAGAAGCAGCATCTCAGTGCCCTCACATTCACTAGATGACAAAGTGTATTCTAACGGCACTCAGGCCACGCCATCCAACACTGGACAGCCAGTCACAGCCACAGCCACACTTAGGGCCTGGTAGGGCCCACCCTTGGTAATCTGGGTTAATAAGGGTCCCTGAGCCACTGCGGCTCTTACCCATCAGCTCCTCCACCCCAGGGCAAACTACCTTGACTGTTTTTGGTTTTGTTTTTTATTTATTTTGAGAGGGGGAGAGAGCCCGCATGCATGCAGGGGAGGGACAGAGAAAGGGAAAGAGAGAGTCCCAAGCAGGCTCCACGCTGTCAGCGCAGAGTCCGATGTGGGGCTCGATCTCATGAACCATGAGATCATGACCGGAGCTGAAATCAAGAGTTGGACATTTAACCGACTGAGCCACCCAGGTGCTCCTACCTTGACCTTTTGGGCAGACTTTCCACACGGGGCACCTGCTGGCCACTGTGCACCCCACCCCTCCGCCTTAAGATTTCCAGGAAGACACCTAGGTGCCAGCCGGGCCACCTCTCCACGGGCTGCAGGAATTCGGTTTTGGAGTGTCCTCTATACTGGCATGTGACCATCCCACCTGCCACAAACTCCCAGCTCAGAGACCCAGCAACATTTTAATGAAGCACAACAAAAAGAAAATTGTTGCAAGAAGGTTGTAATTTTACGGAATTTTATGTATTTATTTATTTATGAAAGAGACAGAGTGCGAGTGGGGGAGGGGCAGAGAGCTAGGGGGACACAGAATCCAAAGCAGGCTCCAGGCTCCGAGCTGTCCGCACAGAGCCTAATGCTGGACTCGAACTCACAAACCGCGAGATCATGACCTGAGCTGAAGTCGGATGCCTAACCGACTGGGCCACCCAGGCTCTCCTTATTTTACGGAATTTTGTAAAGGGTTCTAAACTGTACTGAAACCTCGTGTGTGACTCCACACACGAGTGTGGCCTTTGGCACACATTATTTTGCCCGGGGAGGGGGGGTGACACTTGCAATGGAAATCTGTTTTTAGATCAAAGTATGGGTTTTATTCTTCTAAAAGGAAGTTCTCAACTACTTACTGTAAAGCAAATACACTTAATTTGAATGACTCAAAGCACATCTAGCCTGTCACCTCCAAGAACCTACTAGAATGAAGCTGGCTGCATCATTCAGCAGTTCTTAACCCTCCCTCTGAGTCAGGTTCAGGGTGGGGCAGGTAGGCTGAGGGGAACCCCAAATGCTGTGCACCCCTGTGGAAACCCCAACCACTGGGTCAAGTCACATTGACAGAAGTGGCTTTCAGCATGTGGGGCATCGCCCCAGCTTCCTCCCTCTGCCGTCTAACAAAGAGGTGCAACCATCTGGGCTCCTTCCCACTCCAACCAGCAAGCTGCAGGAGACACCAACATGGACCCCCACTTGGAGGTCACTGGGTGTCTGCTGGGTACACTGGGGACACAAGACCCAGCAAAGGCCTGCTGCGCCTGACCCCCGTGGGTGGCCAACGGCCAGTGGTAGCAGAAGCAGCCACAGCTTTGTTCGCACCAGCAGTGCCCCATGCCGCGCGCAACAGAAAGGCCTGCTGGTCTGAAGCTGGCTGCTCCCAAGGGCTCCCAGGGAAACACGGGCCGGGCAGCCTCAAGGCCCTAGGCTAGCAACTTCCAAATTCTTACAGGCAACAACACACACCCAAAGCCGAAGATCCAACACCTGAGAACAGCATGCCTGCACTTCCCCTCACTTAGCAGCCTCCGTGGCTGGTGAAGGCACAGAACTCAGTGCCATCCGGAGGTGGAGCAGCAGGGGACGAGGGCACACGCACACCAAAACATGTCCCACACGTCACAGGCAGAGAGCTAGCTGCACTTTGGGCTTGTCATCACTAAACTCCACGACAAACCTCAAGTCACAGGGAGGGTCAAATGACTTGCCCGCACCCACAAGGGCAGGATTCAACCCTGCCTGCCACCACTAAGGCCCACGTTCT
Source organism: Panthera pardus (assembly GCF_024362965.1). Taxonomy (NCBI): domain Eukaryota; kingdom Metazoa; phylum Chordata; class Mammalia; order Carnivora; family Felidae; genus Panthera; species Panthera pardus. The sequence goes on from NW_026527013.1 coordinate 13,897,012, forward strand.
CCGCGGTGGGTGATACACAGCTGCAATCTCCTTTTTTCCGAGCCCTTTAGGGGCACGCAGGCTGACCACGAAAGGACCCAGCCAGGTCCGCTGCAGTCACCTCTGGCCTTCTGTCTAGGGATTCTGGGGTTCAGGCCAGTGATTCATGCCCTCCACTCCACTGACAGGAGGTTGGCCTTTCCTCTTTGGGAGGCCACGGTCGGCCACCCGAGTCCAGGGAACATTTGCTGGATGAACAGAAGGGCAAATGAACAGACGGCAATCTCATCAAACCCTCTCAGCCCTTCACAAGCAGACACTTACATAAGAGGCAGATAGACTATCTGGGTCCAGACATGCCACCTACTGGCAACAACAAGGGTGGTGGACAAAAAACATCCAACAACAATTTTCGGATAGGGGCACGGGCAGCACTAGCCAGAGATGTGCAAGAGAAGGGAAACAGCTAAGGGAGTCTCTGACTGTCCAGCTCACTGCCTCAAGAAACTTTCCAGATCACAGGCGGGGGAGGCTGAAGGGGCTGGATGTGTAGACAGAGGCCCATGGAGGAGGGGGCAGCGCAGAAGGATTCTCCTGGAGCCTGCACAGGGCCCTGAGCTGCTGCCCACAAAGGCTCAGGGGCACTTCCCAAGGCAGGGCCCCCAGGATGTGGCCTGGGACATGCCATATGTGGCCAGTCCAGGGGAGTCCTCGCTGCACCCCGCTAGGCAGTGGAGCTCAACTAATCCTCTTCTCTCAATTCCCCTTACTAAAAAAATCTCAGAAACAAGCTTCCGTGGGATCAGCTGATCCACCACTAACCAAAGTGCCTGTCAGAGGCCACAGCAGAACCAACACGCTTCAAGAAAGACAACGAAACCCAGCACACAACCCCATGGAATTCACAACACTCAGTATCCAAAACCAAAGCCTCCAGACATGTTGAGGCTATAGGAGAATGTGACCCCCTAACACAGGAGAAAATCCAGCCAATGGGAACAGACCCAGAAAGGCCAGAGACGATGGAACTGATAAAGGCTTTACTTTAGAGCAACCGTTATATATTAAAAATGTTCAAGGGCTGGGGTTCCTGGGTGGCCCAGTTGGTTGAGCGTCTGACTTCGGCTCAGGCCGTGATCTCACAGTTTGTGGGTTCGAGCCCTGCATGGGGCTCTGTGCTGACAGCTCAGAGCCTGGAGCCTGCTTCGTATTTCGTGTCTCCCTCTCTCTCTCTCTGCCCCTCCACCACTCACGCTCTGTCTCTCAAAAATGAATAAACATTAAAAACATTTTTTAATTAAAAAAATGTTTAAGGACTTAAACTTGAACTGGTGAGAAGAGAAATATGAGGCATAAGAAGAGAGCCACACGGAACTTCTAGGGCTGAGAAATGCAATATCTGGAAAGAGAAACTCACTAGGAAGGATTACTATTAGGCAATGTGGAAGAAAAAAGTTATGAACCTGATGACAAACTAACAAACACTATCCAAAATGAATCACACCCAGGAAAAAAAGTCTATAGAAAAGTGAATACAGCCTTGGTGAACTTCGGGACAATGGTACCAAGAGTTCCAACATATGCATAACTGGTATCCCAAGAGCATGGTATCTGAAGAAATAATGGCCCAGATGTGAGGAGCACAATAATTCAATAGATCCAAGAAGCTCCAGACGGAAAACAAAGAACCATGTCACAGCATACCATAAGCAAATGAGCATGACTGCTGATTGACATGCTATGAACCAAGAAGCAAAGATAAGACTCACAAGGCCCAGTATCAAAAAAAAAACAAGCCTGGAGACCGGGGAAGGATATCTGTAAAATACTGAGGAAGAATAATGCCAACCCAGAATTCCTTATCCAGTGAAAAGAGAAGGGGAAACGAAAACTTGTGCAGACAAAGGCTGAGAGAATCTTTGTAGGAGATCCGCACTGCAAGGAAGATTCTCAAAGTCCTTCAGGAGGCAGGAGAATGACACCAGATGGGCCCGTGGCTCTGCACAGAGGGTAAAAAGCACCGGGTTACAGGGAATGTGTGTATGAACATGAAAGACTTGTTCTCATTGTGATATTTCCAGAGAAGACAACGGTGGGGGGTGCGGGGGTGGGGCACCTGGCTGGCTCAGTCAGTTGAGCATCAGACTCTTGGTTTCAGCTCAGGTCGTGATCTCATGGTTCGTGAGATGGAGCCGTGCACTCTCAGTGCAGAGCCTCCTTGGGATTCTCTCTCTCTCTCTCTCTGACCCTCCCCCCACGCGAGAGAGCATGTGTGCGCACATGCTCTCTCTCTCTCTCTCTCAAAATAAACATTTTTTTAAAACTGGCTTAAACAAAAAAGAAGAAGACAATTGACGGCTCAAGGCACAAATAATGATAATGAAGCACAGAATGTGGAAGTGTAGCCTTAAAAGGGTGGCAATGAGGGGCGCCTGGATGGCTCGGTCGGTTAAGCTTCTGACTTCAGCTCAGGTCATGATCTCGTCGTCTGTGAGTTCGAGCCCTGCATCGGGCTCTGTGCTGACAGCTCAGAGCCTGGAGCCTGCTTTGGATTCTGTGCCTCCCTCTCTGCCCTTCCCCTGATTGTGCGCGCACGCTCTCGCTCTCTCTCTCTCTCTCAAAACTAAATAAACATTAAAAAAATTAAAAAAAAAAAAAGGTGGCCATGAGGCGCAAGGACTGGGGTGGGGAAGACGGAAGCAAACCTGAGGCACAAGGTTAACTGGAGGGCTGCGCTCTCAGTGCCAAGCTAACCCTGGCCTCCCTTGAGCCCAGGCCTTGGGGGAATGGAGTAGCCAGACTCTGCACCTTTGCCTGCTGGACACGCTGGCCGTGCACCTCCAGCCCGGCTGACCGCTTACCCCTTTATGCACTCGAGGGGCATTTCCCGAGTCCCTCGAGTCCCAGGCCATGCCTCACAGAGCATGGCATGCAGGGCAGGACAACTGGACACAGGCCACCCACCATGGGGCCATGATTACACACAGAAGGATCCAGTGAGGGGATCCGGTGCACACGGCAAGAGGGCAGACCTGAACCAGGGTGGCAGAGGCTAGCGCGGAGATGCTGAGCAGCACAAGAGCGGCCCTGGGTAAGAAGACGTGGCGCAAAGGGAAGTCCGCGGCGGTGTGATGGGCACAGGGCATCCCCCTGGGCTTGTGGACCCCCGACAAGGTGTGGCACCGACAGTGCGGAGCAAGCAGCCAGAGCCCCGTCAGAGATGCCTTCACAGCAGGACCAGTGGTCACGCTCTGGACCCACCTGGCCCGGCCGCCAGCAGCTGGAACACCCTGGCAATGCATGGGCTCACCATGCTACCATGGCCCGTCACTGCCTTCTGGCTGGCTGCTCCCTGCAGGGGACAACATGGGGCCAGGGACACGCCATTTGTGAGGGGAGCCCTGTCACCCTATTACCTCGCCTACTCAGCAGGACAGAAGGCGGACATGCCAGGGAAGGTCCAACAGACTAGCCCGGGTGCTGCCCATTTCCCTGTTGCCTTGGCAGCTTTTGGGTTATTCCCCAGACTGTGATTAGCAAGTTATCAGGTAACACGACTTCCTGTGACAGTCTCTAGGACACACCTGTCTGCATGCATCACGCTCAGTAAGTGTATGGGCTGCACTTCAGGCCAGCAATGCTACACACAACACCTCCAGTCTCTGCAGACCCTCTGAGGGGTCATGTCATTCCCACCACAGGCTCAGAGGTCATACCCTTCCCCAAGGCTGAGCAGCCCAGTGACTGCAGCAGGCATGGAGGGGGGTCTGGGGCCCTTGAGAGCCCCACCCCAGCTGTGGCCCTATCAGGACCCAGCGTAGCAGAACACCATCTCCTATTAGGCATGTGCGGGGTTTGAAACCAGGAGTTCGTTGGGACAAGTGTCGCTGTGCTTCGGCCAAGAGCCCAGGGTGAATCAGGAGGCCTGGTCGGGGTGGGCAGCGAGGAGGCCTCACTACAGAGCACCCTGCAGTCTTCTGGCCCCAGGCAGCTCCCGCAGGTGTAATAAAGACGATCGCAGGTAGGAAGAAACAGGCAGCATGCAGGGCAGGGCAACAGGCAGCCCCACAGGAGGAGGCATGGATGCTGCCCAAGGCAGGCCCCTTTACGCCAGGACCGGGACAGGGAGAGTCAGAACTTCACCATGGCCAGAATCCCCCTTTTTCTCCCCATGGACAAGAGCACTTCTTGGGTAAAGCAACAGGAAGTGTTTACAAAATCCACCTCCAGGTCCAGGAAGCACACTAGGTAGGCACTGAGTTACATTCAGGGTTCTTAACCGAGTGATTCTGCCCCGGGGGACACGGGGCACGTCCAGAGACATACTTGGCTGGGGAGGAGGGCCCTCCTGGTCTCTGGAGCATGGAGGCCAGGGATGCTGTTCAACACCCCACAAGGCCCACAACAGGCTAACTCCAGAGTGATCTGGCCCCAGACGTCAGCGGTGCCGAGGCAGAGAAGCCCTGAGCTAACTGCTGTCATGAGGAAAGCAGAGGGGAAAGTAATTGCCAGAGCAGAACGTGGGCCATAACGTGGGCTATTCCACGGGACAAATGACCTGGTTTCTTCGACAGATGGATGGCACAAAAGGAAGAAGGATGGAGTGCTATAAATTACCAGACTTGACACACACATCACGTGGGGGTCTGCGTGGACCCAGCCACGTGAAGGCAGCCTGCAAGGGTGCCTGGGGCTGCGCCTCAGGTGCTCTCACTGAGCTGCATGAAGACTGTCTGAAAAAACCAGTTCCTTTCTGTAAACATTCAACTCAGTCACTGAAAAAGCCAAGGGTGCGATGAAAATGTGACCGGGATTATTTTACAAAAACTCCAGCAAAACTAAACAAAGTGGGGGAGGGGTGTCTTGGGGAAGAGTTGAAACGAGAAGGGTCAGGCACTCACAGAGGGCAAGGTTGGGAGATGGCATGGGGCCAATCGTTGTTCTCATCTCTGTCATTTCTTCACGTTAACATTCCCATGTGAAAGGTCTATTATTTTTAATTTTAAGTTTATTTATTTCGAGAGAGAGAGGGAGTGCAAGTGGGAGAGGGGCAGAGGGGAGGGGGAGAATCCCAAGCAGGCTCCACGCTGTCAGCGCAGAGCCCCACGCGGGTCTCGATACCGCGAACCGTGAGATCACGACCTGAACTGAAATCAAGAGTTGGACGCGTATCTGACTGAGCCACCCGGCACCCCCATGTGAAAGATTTAAAACAAAGAGTGCACACGTACAAGCCCTCCCACACCACACAGAACGGACACGGGGCAAGGCCAGCAAAACGGACAAGCACCGAGTCTGCACGTCATCTGGGGAAGGGGGGGAGGGCCAGCAGAGGTAAGACAAGTGAGGACTGGTCTGACCTGGACACAGCCCCAGGATGTCTGCCACTGGCCTTGCATAAGCAGCAGCACCCAACGCCGCCCCTCCCAGTTCCGGAGTGCCAACTCTTCCTGGGGAAACACGCTCCCTGTAATCTACACGGCCTGACCCTCGTAACGCAGAGCCACCTGTGGAAAATGACCAAAAAGAAGGCATCTGTTCTTCCCTAAAGACTCTGTCTGTAGGACTCTGCAAACACAAGTGAAGTGCACCAGCATTTCTTTGGGGCTGTGATCAATCAATCCTCTCCTGAGCAGTATGTGACCAAGAAAGGGGGCAGTTAAGTCCTGAGAAAAGGCCTGGCTGCAGACCTCCTGGCAACCGTTCCCACCTGCCCCCCCTCCCCCCTTCCCCTGCCTCTTTCCAGTAAAGCACAAACAATTGGGAAACTCTTTTCAAGGAATCCTCCCTGCAACTTCCCGGCAGATTCTGAGCAGGATGCCGAGGCTGTGGAAAGTTTAGACAGTGTCTGTGGCCGTGAGGGGCCATTTCCATGAAGTACAAACAGGGAGAATGGAGGCACATTCATCACTGCGTGGAGGGACACGTAAAAGCAAGAAGAGATTCCAAGCAGCCAAGAGCCAGGTGTAAATCAGGACCCACACAGTAGCCAGCACAGCAAATATTTCTACCTAAATTCATGGACGTGCACAGAAGGTTCGAGGATTAGAAAAAAAGATGCAAATCACCTGAAACTGTGACCTGGACAACCCCCACCCCCACCCCCCCCACCCCCCCACTCCCGTGTGTTTTGTTTGATCTTCTTGGGTCAGCAAATAAAGGCAGACCAGAAGGGCCACCTTCTTTCCACGGAGATTCCCATGTGCCCATCCATACTCCAACTCCCCACCATGCCCGGTCCCTGGCGATCGCCAATCTGTTTTCTCCTTTTCCAGGTTATGTATATGGAATCATGCTGTATGAGTTTCCTGTGACCACTATAACAAATGACCACAAACTTGGTGGCTGAAAACAAGAAAAATGTATTCCCTCTGTGTCCTGGAGCCCAGAAGTCTGAAATCAGTATTCCACAGGCTGAAATCCAGGGGTGTGCAGGGCCACACTCTGTCCAGAGGCTCTAGGCAGTGAGCCTTTCTCGCTTCTTCCAGCTTCTTGGGTCTCTAGGCATTCCTCAGCTTGTGGCCACATCACCCCAATCTCTGCCTCTGTGGTCACACTGCCTTTTCCTCTGTGTCAAATCTCTTTCTGCCTCTTGCTTACAGGGTTACTCGTGATTACGTTTAGAGCCCACCCAGATGATTCAGGATGATCTCCCCACCTAAAGATCCCTACCTTAATCCCATCTGCAAAATCCTTTTTTCCATCTAAAATCACATTCACAAGCTCTAGGGGTTGAGTCTTGGACGCTGATCAGACCCTTATCCAGCTGACCACACACACTTCGCAGAATGCCTCTGAGATTCACCCATGCTGCTGTCTCCAAAGTCCATTCCTTTTTACCGTTGTTAACCTACTGTATTATGCCAGTGTGTTCATCCATTTGCTGACTGAAGGACACAAGGCTCATCTCCTATTTGAAGGACTAATGCATAAAGCTGCTATAAACATTCACATATGGGATTTTGTACGGACATGAGTTTTTGTTTCACCCAGGAGCACAACTGGGGGTCCTACGGCAAGTGTCTGTTTAACCTTATGAGAAATTGCCAAATTGTCTCCCAGGGTGGCCACATTCCCACCAGCAATGAGGGGAGTCCAGGGGCTCCCTACCCACACCAGTATTTGGCATCCTCGGCTGTTTTAGGAAGTGGCAGCTCATCGTGGTTTCCGTTCGCATTTCCTTATTGACTAATGACGTGGAGCATGTTTCATGGACTAATTTGCCATTCTTTCATCTTCGTGGTGAAGCGGTACAAAGCTGCAATGCATTTTTAAAAACTGGGTCGTTTTCTTAGTATTGCATTTTGAGAGCTCTTTATATGTCTGGATACAAGAGTTTTATCACGCGAGTTTTGCAAAATCTCTCCCAGTCCATGGCCTTTTTATTCTCTTACCAGTGTCCTTCAAAGAGAAGTTCTTAATTCTGATGAAGGGGCACTTACCAATTTTTTCTTTTATGGGACTTGTTCTTTGGGGTTATAACTACCCCTTGGCTTTTCTGAAATAGTCCTGTTTTATGAAAATCTAAATCGCCATTCTTACCAACCTTCCTTTCCCAAAAAAGAAGCTCTAGGGAACTGCCAGGTCCAGCCCCCTCGGCTCAGTCCCCGCTAAAGTGTTTCTCTCAGATGCTCGTGTCTGCACACTCCCTGGATCACGACCCTGGATGCTCCCTGGATGCTGACCACTTGGACACCATCTGGTTTCGGCCTTATGACCCTGGCGGGTTGGGCCAGGTACCGTCCTCCCACCACATCCGCCCTTTGCCCTGAAGTACAGCTCTCACTACTTCGAGGCCTCCATACTGGTACAACCAAGTTGGGCCTGGGCCACACGGGACCAAGATCATTCCCCCGCGGGGTTCCCTGTGTCCCCTCGTGTATCGGCCAACACAACCACCCTTAGGTGCCCAAAGCGGTGGCCCTACAGACGGGACACTAAGTGAATCAGCACATAGGGTACCTCAGGACACAGGAAGTGCAGAAGGACCCATGGGGCATGGTCGGGCGCATGCTCCGCTCAGATGAGGGTGGGCAGCATCTGAACCCTGACCAGAGCGTGTACTGCATGGGCTCGCTGGGCACAGGCTCTGCACAGAAACTGCAGCCAAATCGAACACAACAACTTGTGATATCTCGGCTGGCAGCCATCATGAAGCCCCTTCTTCAACTATCCAGACATCAAGGTTCCCACTGTTACAACTGAGGAAAATGAAGCAGAGAGAGAAGACACGGCTGCTGGAGGTCACAGGTGGGGCTGGGGTTCTCTGAGCTGGGCAACCCGCGCCTGGGCCTGGGCCTGGCCCTCTTTTCAACACCTCTGTCTCCTTATTATTTCATCTTTCCCGTCTGCCTTTCCTCAACGAGAAAAAGAAGCCGCCCTGCCTCGATCCTTGCTGCACGCCCCCAGGACACACAGCCCACAGTGCTGAGCACAGCCTGTGCAGGGGCCAGGCCCACACACCAGACCCGACCCCTCTGTCCCCACGGTGGCCAAGGGGCGAACCTCCAATCTCATCGCTCCTGGGACCTGAGACTCCTCTGTCTGGGCAGGAGCCAACCTCGGGGAGGTACGTCCTTGGCCTCTTCTCTCTCTCTCTCTCTCTCTCTCTCTCTCTCGCGCGCGCGCGCGCGCCTCAGCCCAGGAACACAGGAAACGCAGATAAACGAGCAAGAAAGCACACAGAGCACTTTGCACCAAGGCTCTTCCGCCACAGCCTCATGAGGAGCCTGAGTGCCGAGTGGGCTTCTTCTGTTTTTCTAACTCGACTAACACTCATCATACCAGGCACTGAACTCCGTGTCGAACTTCACTCCGCCCAGAGCCGGTGGGCAGGAGTGGGGAGCATGACAGCTCCACTCCCCACACAGCTGAGAGAGGATCAAGTGACAGTGGAGGAAGCTGAGGGCCTGACCTAGGTCACGGGGTCCTCTGGGGCACAGCCTGGGATTCGGGCTGCCCAGTGCTCCACATCTCACGGTGGGCTCGGCTTGCTTGTCTCCCGTCTCATCACTGCCCCCCGCGAAGTGCCACCAACTTGCCTCTGGAGACGCAGGCCCAAATCACAGACAGATTAAAGCCCTGGCTGCAGACTCAGACCTCTCTTCCCTTTGGGGTGCAATGGTACCCCACGGCCTCTGGCCAGTGCCCACTGAAAGATCACCCTCCTACATCCCTGTCACACACACATGACCTGCAGCTGGGAGCTACCAGGTCAGGGACCTTACCCAGCCTCAGCGCTCAGTGTGGATCCAGCCTCGTCACCTGGGCACGCGTTCTGAATCCACAGCCCCTCCACCCCCTCCATCCCCAGTAAGCCTCCGGGTGACGCCGGCCTCCAACCAGCCTCAGTGTCAGCTCCAGGCCGTGCTCAGCACCCTCTGCCCCCTTTATCAGGATACCAGAGTAAATCCTAACTGCTCAGGAACACAGAGAAGGCCGACCCTGCCATCTGCCACCTGGGGCACTGGGAACAGGGGCTGCCTCTGAGCAGAGCCAGCCTGTATGCAACTGGGCCAAGGAGGCTGCCTCTGCCATAAGCCTGGTTCAGACACTTGACCTGGGACCACAGGGAGAAGTTCACCTGGGAAACCCCTTCCAAGAGCTCAAGAGACAGCCTGAAGGCTTTAGGGGAAACGTGTGGACGAGCCAACCTCTCCAGAGAGCTCAGTCACCCTCTCTCATTCTAGAAGCTCTAATATTTTGAGCCAGAACATTCCAACATCTCAAAGAGGTGTCAAAATTGTCTGGGGCTCAGGGCCCACCCACACGGCAGTTCTGAGTCCCTCAGTCATTGGCAACACGCTCTTGCTGACATCAGAGGGAGGGCACCGGGCCCAGGGCTCGGCCAGGGCTACTCTCTAAGGTGCAGACAGGAGGAGAGCAGAGTGGATGTGATCAACGCGTGTGAGGTGGTTACACTGGGCAGTGAAGCTGCAGAAGGCCGACCCGGCTGCCTTGAGCCCATGTCTTCCTTCTTCTGGAGGAGTGTGCAGGTACCATGCAGGGAACCAGGCTTGGGGTTCCGGAGTCAGGCTCACAGCAGCCAACTAGCTCAGATACAGGCCCTTAGTTACTAGCTGCACATCTCAGGAAAGCTCTCACCCTCACTAGGTCTGACGCAAAGCATGCTGCATGAAATCCATGTATTTCTAACTCTGGAGAAGCAGAATCTGACCTGGCCAAGGTCGTGCTAGGCTAGGTCCCGCAGGGAGGCTCCAGGACCAAACGACACCCTGTGTCCTGCACCCACAGAGCGTCACCAAGTCTCCTCAATGAGGTCCCCTGTGGTTGCCAGGCACTCAGGTTTCATCACTATTAGAGCCAAGAACAGATCAGTCCCTTCAGATCCTGGCTTGGCTTCCAACGGGCCCAATTGTTAGTCTTTGGGACAACAAGATCCTCTATCACCTAGATAAACAGAATGGACCTTCCTGGAATAATCTGCACTTTCAGACTCTGGATGCCCAGGAGCTGTGGAGCCCAGGGGGACAGAGCCCATCTACCCATCCGGCTATACTCTCAGCCACTGGCTTCAGACCTATTCCAAGAAAGGCCCTCTGCCTGCTACTCCCACCTGATGCTAAGTATGGCCCTCTCTAAGCACTGACAGTCTGGCTGAAGGAGCAGGCATCCTCAGCTACCCTCCACCTGAGGGCACCTGGCAGATGAGCAGTGAGTGAAGTCTGTCCCACCCTGCTTCTCTCTGCACGTCAGCTGCCACCTGGCTCCCATGACACAAAAGGATCAGCCCTGTTGCTGGGTTAAGTCATGCATAAGCATCCCCCAAGATCCACCAACTGAGTACTCCCTAGAGAGATGACCATCCCTTAGAGCCCACTGCCCATGAAAAATGGTGCCAAACCGGGCTCATCCTGCAAAGCAGATGGGGCAGCGGTGCCCGTCCATCTCTCGTGGGGTAAAGCCAGAGGGCAGCATGTGCTCTGCCAGGTGTCTAGTGCCCACCTACCCTCCGAAGCTTGACCGCGGGGACCTCCTGTGTACACGGTCACGCCTTTCCAGGGCCAACTTCAGGCAGATGAGGAAACTGAGGCTCAGGGAAGCCAAGCAACTCGCTCGAGGTCACCTGCTCAGTAAGCAGCAAAGCACACAGCACTCGAACCCAGGACTCCCTCAAATAAGGAGGGAGCAGGCCCTCTACTATGTGGGATGTGTCTTTTCTCCTGGTCGCCTTTCTTCCACATCAGCAGGGTCATGCTACTCTGGACGTGCCTGCTTCCCTCCCAAACCGGCTGACCAGCATCCTCAGCTGGAGCTATGCGGAATGCTCCCCATTTCTGCAGGTCTGCTTTCCTTAACCCGCCTGCTGGGGAAGAGTCTTGCTCTGAAAACACATTCGTGTTCGGCCCAAAGTCTGAAACTGTCATAGGCCTTTTTACAGAACGTTTTGTCACCTGCCTAAAAACAAAAGCGACTGATCTCAGCTCAGAGTGACAAGATGAGCGTCATGTATTTGCCAAGAGCTGATGCGTCCCAGAAACCAGGAGGCAGCTCAAGTTCTGCTGATGAACTGCAGACCCAGGTAAGAGCAGTGTAGGTGTGCGCGAGGAGTCCCTTCCAAGAGCTGCAGCACAATCCTAGGAGCTTAGAAGAAGCTGAAGCTTGTTTTGCTTTTCTTTCTTTTCCGTTTCTTCTTTCTTTCTTTCTTTCTTTCTTTCTTTCTTTCTTTCTTTCTTCCTTTCTTTCTTTCTTTCTTTCCTTTTTTATTTTTTTTAAACTCACAAGAACCTTTCTTGGTTCTCTCTCATTTAAAAAAAATTTTTAAATGTTTATTTATTTGGGTTTTTTTTTTGGGGGGGGGGTGCAGAAAGAGAGGGAGACACAGAATCCAAAGCAGGCTCCAGGCTCTGAGCTGTCAGCACAGAGCCCAACGTGGGGCTTGAACCCACGGACCGTGAGATCATGACCTAAGCCGAAGTCGGACGCTTAACTGACTGAGCCACCCCAAGCACCCCAAAAGTATTTAAAAAAAAATTTTTTTTAATGTTTATTCATTTTTGAGAGACAGAGAGAAACAGAGCATGAGCAGGGGAGGGACAGAGAGAAAGAGGGAGACACAGAATCTGAAGCAGGCTCCAGGCTCTGAGTTGTCAGCACAGAGCCCGATGCGGGGCTCAAACCCATGAACCATGAAATCATGACCTGAGGTGAAGTCAGACACTTAACCGACTAAGCCACTTAGGTGCCCCAAGAGTATTTCTTAAAGTATGTAAAATCAGACAATCTCACTGCCATGGCGAGGTCTGGGGAGAGCAGGGCAAGCCCGGGTGGACTCCAGGCTGGCCACCTCCCTGCTGCATCGATGAATGCTCACCCCTGCCATGCTCCCTCCTAAGTGGACCTTCTCACCTGCTGACACCCAGGCCTGTGCCTCTTCCCAGCCAGCTCCTCCAGCTCGGGAGGGGGCCTCCGATCTTACACAAGCATCCATGAATTCTGGCCCTGCAGCCCCAAAGGACCACACTGCCCCCTTTATGGTTCTCAAACCCAGCACTTATGATGCTGTGAACCCCATGCCACTGTCTAGGGCATTGCTCCTGGGATCCACCCCACTGACTCCTCAATGGAGAGCTCCTCGGACTTCCCGCCAGGCACACTCACTCTGACCCCTGCCACCAGCTGAGGGCATCTCTCTGACCAACGTGCTAGAGCGGTCTCTCCCGGCCAGAAGGTGAGTCCTAGGGGGAGAGTACGTCCCATCATGGCTGATCTCCAGGGCCAACAGCCTGGCACCAGGCTGACAGAGGCTCGGGGCAGCCCCAGCTAGGCTGCGGGGCAGGAGAGACATGCCGCTTCCAAAAGCAGGGAATAAGCGCCACCGCTCAGCTCTCTCTCCTAGACACGATCTGGAAATAATCCCAAACTCACAGAAAAGCTGCAACAGTGCAAAGAACACCCAAGTACATTTAAACCCCGCACTGACCTGCTGTTGCTTCCCAACCTGCCCACACAAGTACGTGGGTTTTCTCCCTGCCCACCCCGCCCGGCACACCATCACATACCAATTTAGGTACACACACTGGCTTTCTTGAATCACCTGAGAGCAAGCTTCACACATCACCACGTTTCACCCCTAAACACTTGGCACGCTTCTTAAAAGTAGAGGTATTCTCTTCCATAACCACATGGCAGCTGCCAGCCTCGTCATGCTCGTTATTAACAGGACATCTCCCACCACGGTCCACCTTCCGCATTGCCACCTGGCTCAGTGGTGCCCTCACTTACTCTCCCTCTGGCAAGGAGACTGGCATACCACGCTGAGCCACCCCATCTCGAAAGTCAGCTTTTTTTTTTTTTAATTTTTTTAAGTTTATTTATTTATTTTGAGAGTGACAGAGACCGTCCAAGTGGGGGAGGGGCAGAGAGAGAGGGAGAGAGAGAGCATCCCAAGCAGGCTCTGCACTGCCAGCACAGAGCCCGATGGGGGGCTCACACCCACGAACTGTGAGATCATGACCTGAGCCGAAACCAAGAGTCAGACGCTTAACCGACTGAGGCACCCAGGCGCCCCTCGAAAGCCAGCTTTAATCTGGAAGTTTCTCAGCAGTTCTTTGACGTTTAGGCACTGGCATTTTGGGGTAATACAGGACACCACCCCTTTTCCTTACTAGAGTGTGCCACACTTCAAGTCTGCCTGATGCAACCCAGAATAAAACTCATTGTGTGCTCCATCCCCAGGCCTCGAGGTGACAGTGGCCCTCCAAGGCACCCCACCTTCAGCATATGAAGTCTGTCTGCCCTCATGGCTGTGAACACTGATCACCCAGGCAGGGCAGCCCTGCTCAGTCTACCTTCTCCCCGTGCAGCTCACAGCAGACACCTTCTCCCCACAGACAGTCCAGGTCCAACCCTGCCACATACAGCTTCACAGTTGTGGCCATAAAACCAAGTTCCTGTCTCATTGGCCTCAGCAGCCCATGGTAAGCAGGAGCCCTCTCTTCTCCTTATTCATTTATTTACATGCTTACCATCAGCAGTGTAATGGTTAAACTTATGTGTCAACTTGACAAGGCCAGTTGTTTGGTCAAATACCAGTCTAGATATTGCAGCAAAGGCTTCTTTTAGATGAGAAAAACATTTAAATCAGTAGACTTTGAATAAATTACCCTCTATGGTGTGGGTGGGCCTCATCTAATCAGTTGAAGGCCTTAAGAGCCCAAAAAAACGAGGCCTCTTGGAGAAAGAAGGAATTTTGCCTTTGGACTCAACATACATCATTAGCTTCCCTGGGTCTCCAGCTTCCCTGGGTCTCCAGCCTCCCAGGTCTGCCCTGCAAATTTTAGACCTACCAGTCCCCATGATCTCGTGAGCTGGTTCCTTAAAAATAAGTCTCTCTTGGGGCATCTGGGTGGCTCAGTCGGTTAAGCATCTCACTTCAGCTCAAGTCATGATCTCGCGGTCCATGAGTTTGAGCCCCACGTCGGGCTCCGTGCTGACAGCTCAGAGCCTGGAGCCTGCTTCAGATTCTGTGTCTCAATCTCTCTCTGCCCCTTCCCACTCGCACTCTGTCTCTGTCTCTCAAAAATAAATAAATGTTAAAAAAAAAAAAAAAAGTCTCTGTCCGTCTCACTCTCTAGTGATTCTGTTTCTCCCCTAATACAGATTCATGGACTGCCATCTGCAGTGGTCTCAAACGCATCGTAGTCATTAATCATCTTGATGCTCAGATTGTCCCAGGCTGGCCCTGGAGCCCTTGGTGTTGGCTCCTGACCCATCTCTGCCCTCCTCGGAGTCCTCTCTAAAGTCCTGGCACCAGCGAGAAGCTCTGGGCTCCACATGGCTTGCTCCAGGCACAGCAGAGGCATCACCTATCTCTGTGAGGAGCCCTGGTTCCAAGACGGAGACCTGGAAGCTTCCTCATACAGAGGCCCCCACCGGGAGAGCTCGTAAGAGAGAGCACTGCAACAGAGGAAGTCGACAGGACACGGGTGTTCTTGAATTTGAGCGGGAAGACAAAAACGCATCTATTTCCACCACCTGGACCTTGGCGTTTCTTTCAGTTACAAACACAAGCACCAAACTCTGCAGCTGATCTTGAACAACATTGACTTAAACTATAGGAGTCCCCTTATACACAGGTTTTTTTTGATACAGTACTTTAAATATATTTTCTCCTCATGATTTTCTTCCTAATACTTTTTTCTCTAGCTCTCTAGCTTGCTTTATTGTGAGAATACAGTCCATAATATGTACAGCATACAAGCTATATGTTAATTGACTGTGTTATCGGTAAAGCATTATTTAAGTTTTGGGGGAGTCAAAAGTTATACACGGGTTGTCAGCTGTGTCTGCGCCCCAACCCCCACACTGGTCAAGGGTCAACTGGGCAGCAACACGCACAGCATCAACTCTGATGTCTAAATTCAAGATACGTAACAGCAACCGAATCTGCTGTAGCTCATCATTAACACGTTAACAATAAATTTGTTACTAGGTCACACATTTCTTTTGAACGCTTTACTCACTCTCCACGTAGAACGCTGCCTTGATGATTCTACGTATTTTAGTTGTCTGAAAGGGATCCATGTCCAGAAAAGGCTAAGGCCCCTGTCCGTGATTCGCTGACTTAACAGGACCTGCCCCAACTGAGGTTCAGCCATGGATGGCTTCACTGGGAAGGTACTTATGAAGTCAACTGGAGTTTAGAAAAAAAAAAAATTATATATATATACATATATATACATATATCAGCTTCACTAATCTGCTGTTTCTAAACCATACTCCTCGCCACAGAAAGTCAGTCAGTGAGCACTCACCAGATAAGCCATGTAAAGTGCCAGCTCAGGCAAGGAACATCAGTGCCCCAACCTCTACACCAGTGCTAATGGGGGAATGACACCCCCAGTGTTTCCTGGTGCCACAGGGCTGGGGGCTGGGGGGCTCCATGCAGCAGGGAACACATGGACAAGTTCAAGAGCATTTGGTTCAAGTTACTAAAAATGCCATTAATTATATCATGAACACAGGTGCACCTGGGCACAAGACGTCACAGGAGTGAGAGGACACCTAGACGTGAATGCCTCCCCCCCAACCCCAGGCCCTGTTGGGAGCTCCTGCCTACCCCCTACCTGGCCTTTCTTGAACCTCCCCTTCTTACTCCTGGCACCTTTCCCCAGCATGTGGCCACCTCCCACAGGTTTCTAGGTTGGCACAAACTCTGCTCCCTGGAGTGGCTGTCCCTCCTGTCCTGCCTGCAGCCCTTGGCAGGGAGCACCTACGCACTGCCCTCAGCTCAACCTCCATTAGCACACCAGGCCGTGAGAGGCCCTGCCCAAACTCAGGTACTCTGCAGTGTGAAAGCACATCATTCTCTTCACCCCTGGGTCCCACCAAGTCCTGACCAGAGGGAGCCCAGGTATCTTG
Source organism: Panthera pardus (assembly GCF_024362965.1). Classification (NCBI taxonomy): domain Eukaryota; kingdom Metazoa; phylum Chordata; class Mammalia; order Carnivora; family Felidae; genus Panthera; species Panthera pardus. Next base: position 13,913,374 of record NW_026527013.1, read on the forward strand.
TAAACTCAGTGACCTACTTATAAACTCAGCAATCATTCAGCAAGGAGCATGACAGCTTCTGATTGCCAACCCCGAGCATTTTGACCAAATGAGGTGCTACTTTGCATGGCCATTTGGGCCTAAAGCACACAGGTGCCTCCGTGCCCTCTCTGCCCAAGGTGTCCCCAGACCCTTCAATGACCAAAGGAGGGAGGTGACAACAGGCAGAAGCCGAAGCTGGGGAAGGCAGCTTGGAGCAGAGAGCAGGGCTCTGAGTGGAGCGGTCAGGCCACACACCCAGTCCCCTGCTCTCCTATCCTCGTGGCCTTGGACAAATGAGCAAGCTTCCTTGAGCCTTGGTCTCCTCTTCTGGAAAACAGGACCGTGAAGACCAACTGGCTAGGCTGAGAGGAACCCAGGAAAGGCTGGGACAAGTATGTGCCCCACCCCCAACCTCATGATTCCTCTTGCTAAGACCCCCTTCTGGCCCCCAAAATGAAAAGTGTGGCTCTGAGCACCTCCCAGAGCAGGCCGGGCCATGCGGTGACCTCACCGCGCTGCTGCCCCTGATCCAGTGTGGTTTCTAACACCAACAGGGACAAGCAGAGGCAAGCACGGCTGCCTTCATATACTGCATCAAGACCAGACCACTAGGATAACCGAGAAGGAAAGTGAGGGCTTACACCAATCAAGGCAAAGCATTTCTACAAGCCCAGGGATTTCTCCGAGAAATTAAAAAGGGAAAAGGCAGGAGACAGGGAGAAGTGGCTGAGAGACCGGAATGACCAGAAGGGGCCACTGTCACCAGAGCTGCCTACCAGGCCGTGCTGGGAAGCTCTGCCATGCACCTTCCAGAGAAGACCCTCTCTGTACCACGGCTCCACAGAGCCTGCCCTGGGCTCCAGGCAGCATAATGACACTTTGTCCCTCCCAAGACAGAGACTGCTGGCCAGAGAGGGCTGGGCACCCCTAAACACACAGCATGGGGCCTTCATCTTGGGTGGAAAACAGAGATCATTAAATGGGAGCAAGATGCCCCACTCAGGAGGATGGAATGACATCAACGTGGCTATTCTATTTTTCCATCTCTAACCTACCTGGGTGACCCGATGGGGAGGGCAGGCAGGACAGCCACAGAGGTGCCCCAGAACAAGGGAAGAGGGACTCAACTCAGACCCACCGGGTTCCCACGCAGACACTTACAGGTACCACCCAAGCCAAACACGTGACATCAACGAGCCAAGACAGCTCATCGTCGTGAGCGTGTGACATGTGGCGTGTCTGAGGCGAGGGGAGCTACGTGTAAGCCCCTGGGGGCACAGTGGGTCCCTGCCTTATCCAGAAACCTTCTCAGCCTGCAGGAGGGGCTCACGCGTGGACTCCGAGACGATGCTGGCCAAAGGGAGCCTCCCAGAGCATTTTGCGATCTCCGTGCACAACGGAGGTTGAGCAACCACCGAGCTCAGGAACCAGCAGCACACACCCCAAGGGGTGCCCAGGAAAGTGCCACTGTGACCACACAGTTGTTCACAGGGTCAGGCCAGCCCAGCCCAGACCTGGCTACAAGCCACACCAGAGCATCTCCTGGACTCAAAAAGAAACAAGAGCAAGTCAGACGCAAGAAACAACTTACTAGAAAGGTAGTTTGGGTAGGAGGAACAGCAAGGCAAGCCCCAGTGGCTGGAGGAGCAGAGTGGCCTCTCACTGCGGTGTAATATCAAGTGTTCCGAGGGAGCAAACGTCACATCCGTGACAAGAAACAGCTACAAGGAAAGATCAAGCCTTCCTACTCGTCAAAATAAGGTCACGGTAATCGTTTCATTTCAGGCCTGAAATTAAATTTTGGGAGCAGCTCATGATGTGCGCCATCACGAAAGCAGAACCTGGCAGGACTCCAGAGCCACCGCCTCCACTGGAGAAGGGCCAGAAGGTCTACTTAGGAAAGGAAAACGGAACCGTCTTGCTGGTCAAGACGCGTGTTATCAGCGGTGAGACTGCGCGGCCCAAACCCTTTCCGGACTTCTAGGCTAGGGACCCGCAACTCACCCGGACAAGAGGTCTGGTTAACTCCGGAGGCCCTTTAACAGCCCCCTCAGGGCCTGAGGCCAGCACCATGCTGCCCACCGTACTGGTGAGCAAATGTCACACAGCCAGGGGCCTGGGTGACAAAGAACTCAAGATGGAACTCACGGATGAGGCAGGAACTGACAAAGTAAAAGGCACTAGCCACCACCCCCCCCCGCCCCCCCGGGTCCTGAGCTCCCTCTTCCACACCACCCCTGGCCGCTCAAACCCAACCCAGGGCTGGAGGGAGAGGGCCCGACCTCCCTTGAAAGCTGAGGCAGTGCCTGAAGGCGTCATATCCTTTCCTTACAGGAGATCGAGATCTGAGCAGCGCACCTGCCCCGCGTCCACATCGATCAACCAGTCCTAGCAGGGACAGGGAACCAAGGGCTCATGAGCAGGAATGATCACTAGGCCACCGGCAGCTACTGGGAATTCAAAGCGAAACTGTCTCAGTGCCCAGAAGCTGAGATCAGAAGATTCACTTCTGCTTCAGGATCTGCCATTTAAAAGCTGTGTGACCTGAGTAAGGTACTTAACCTCTCTGGCTTGGTCTCACAGGGCTGGTGATCTGACTCACGAGGCTGCTGACACAAGGTATCAAACAGCACAAACCAGCTCTGCCACACACATGGCCTCCAGCTCCCACTTCCAAGTTTAAAGCATTGCAACATTCTTTGGGGAAGGGAAAAAAAAAAAAAAAAAAAAAAGGCCAAGAAACAAAAAACCACCCTGACAAAAGGAAGGGGGCAAGGCCACTAGGGTCAGGGAGACCACCCTTCACCGGCCAGGTAACCTCAGGTGGTGATGGACATCATGCCTGCGCTAATCAGTTTTCTCATCTGTGAAATGAGAATGACCCCATTCTTGACTTTCATGGGCTGCAGTCAGAACCTGGCAAGTTTACCCCCTCAGCCTTGAGAGGCAATGCAGACACAACAACGGCCACGTGACCTCACTGCATCGGTTCTCCTGCCAGGTCAGAGGAGACGAGGGCTGAGCAAAGGGACACCCAGATGCTCTGGGTGCACCAGGAGGCGCTACCACGGACGGCCAATGGGACCGACCCTGACAGAGGGAGGGCCCCTTCCCCCCAAACACAGACAGCCATCAGAACCACAGAACCCGGGGTGTCTGGGTGGCTCAGTCAGTTGAGCACCTGACTGCAGCTCCGGTCATGATCTCGTGTCTCGTGGGTTCAAGTCCCACCATCAGGCTCTACGCTGACAGCTTGGAGCCTGCTGCAGATTCTGTGTCTCCTCTCTCTCTGCTCCTCTTCCACTCATGCTCTGTCTCTCTCTCTCTCTCTCTCAAAAATAACAAAACAAAAACAAAAACAAACAAAAACAGTGGCACCTGGGGGCTCAGTGGGTTAAGTGTCTGACTTTGGCTCAGGTCACAATCTCACTGCTTGTGGGTGGGTTGGAGCCCCATGTCGGGTTCTGTGCCGACAGCTTAGAGCCTGGAGCCTGCTTCGGATTCTGTGTCTCCCTCTCTGCCCCGTCTCCACTTGCTGACTCAAAAATATAAACGTTAAAAGTAAATAAATAGGGGCACCTGGGTGGCTCAGTCGGTTAAGCGGCCGACTTCGGCTCAGGTCATGATCTCGCGGTCCGTGAGTTCGAGCCCCGCGTCGGGCTCTGTGCTGACTGCTCAGAGCCTGGAGCCTGTTTCAGATTCTGTGTCTCCCTCTCTCTGATCCTCCCCCGTTCATGCTCTGTCTCTCTCTGTCTCAAAAATAAATAAACGTTAAAAAAATAAATAAATAAAATTTTTTTTTAAAACCACCCCTTTTAAATAAATAAATAAATAAATAAATAAATAAATAAATAAATAAATAAAACCATGGGGCGCCTGGGTGGCTCAGTTGGTTAAGCATCCAACTTCGGCTCAGGTCATGATCTCACTGTTGGTGAGTTTGAGCCCCACATTGGGCTCTGTACTAACAACTCAGAGCCTGGAGCCTGCTTTAGATTCTGTGTCTCCCTCTCTCTCTGTCCCCCACCTCGTGCTCTGCCCCTGTCTCTCAAAAATAAACATTAAAAATTTTTTAAATAAATAAATAAAAACAAATTTAAAAAAACACAGAACCTTTCCCAAAACTGCATCAACAACTTCAAACAATATTCAGCAAAGTAACAACAAGCAATTAATAAGTGGTCATTTAAGTAAAACAGGACTACTGGCCATGCTCACGTTCCCACATCTGTCATGTATGTGGTAGGTATACCACAATGACTCTGGTGCATGTTAAACATTTGAGTGAACCCCTGAGATGATGCTGAGAACTCACCGTGTGGATGTCTGTCGTGTATTCCTTTAACAGCTGCCCCACCAACCCTCCAGTCATGACTTTGAAATCCTGCACACCGAATCTGGTGTTCTCCAAGCAGGACCTGTTGGTACCTTCCTCCTTTGACTACCTCCCCTGACAAAGGCAGAAATGGGAAGTGCCCTTGCAGGAGGAAGGGACAGAGGGACAGAGGAGGAACCATGGGCTTCCTTCAAGGAAGCAGTTGTGTGTCAGTGCTGACAGTGTACCCTTGTCCCTGCAGAGGTCAGCATGGCACAGGTGCCCTTACCTCTTGACGAGCCCTTTGCTCTGCCCCAGGGACAGGAAGCACTTCATGTGGCCCCGCACACAGTGGCCCTCACTGGCTATCCCTGCTTCCAAGAGTCACCAGCTGTGAGTCTGAATGTGACATGTGTATGAACGGACTTTGGGAATCATCGGGGCCATCCAGAATTTGTTAGTATTTTCCAATTCACAGATGTTGCTTTAGCTTTTTCACTAATGTGTCACTGAGACAAGCTGAAGTAAACACAAGACCCTGGAAGATAGCCTGAGAACACAGTCTGAGTGCTTCAAAGGCACCAGCCAGCTGGGTCCATGGTCATGCTCAAGAAAATGACAAATGGCTGGCTGGGTGCCAACTTCACACATTTAATTCACCAGAGCAGAACCTTGGAGTAAGCATCACTTATGGGGACCCGCCAGGACAACTTCCAGCCGCCAACGGAGGCCAAAAGTCACAGCAGGAGAGATGATCTTGTTCCACGAGGAGCACGGTGGGTCCCACCTGGGAGAAGGAACAAACATGTGACGACGCCATCCTCACCCTCTGGACTGGCAGACAGCACTCAGCTGGCACCCAGAGAGAAAACCAGGATCAAGCCACACTGGAGAAATCCCAGTTAAAAGACCAGCCAATGGGAAACGGCAATGAACACAGCATAGACCGAAAAGATAGTTGCAAGTAGCTAAAACACGAGACACCATCAGGAAGACAAAAATGAGAGTGAGATAATCATTTTTGCCCAGCACCACCACAAAATTAGGAAGAATCAGATAATCTGGTGTGTAAGAGGAAGTGGGAAAGGCATGGTGGGGCCGGGGGTGGGGGATGGAATAAGCACAACCCGCGGGGCAGCAGCTCAGAGCTGGGCCCTCCCCTGGGTTTGTATGGTCAGGCTGGGCCAGTGGCTCACGCCAGGGGCCACTTGTTCAGACGAGGATGGACAGGAGTCACGGGGTGGGACCCACGAGCCTCAACAGGATGTGCATGACGAGCACAATCCTGCAGGTCTGGCTGGTGCCCAAGAGCGGTCACAGCATGTAAAAGCAAAATAAAGTCGGAAGCCACTGATCCAGAAAAGGAAGGTCCAATCGAATCCACGGGCTCACAGCAAAGGCCTGGTGCGTGCGGCCCTCCCACACACACTCTGTCCTGGGGAGAGTCCTGGGCTCTGGGAATGTACCTCTCGATGGGTAAGAGAGTGGGGAGGCAGTGAGGGCCCTGATACTGGAGAGAAGACTTCCAAAGGAAGGCCCTTGGCAGTCAAGGAGGAGAGCACACCGGGGTCTGGACAACAGAGTTCCAGGTGCCCTGTGTGGGTGGTTTGGGCATGGGAGACACATGATCAGCAATCACTCACTGCCACTGTAAGCATCCCCCAGTGGCACCGAGTCGCACTGCTGCCCAGCTGGCCGAGACAAGGGGTTCATAACTGGCAGAAGGAGCCCTGTGTTAGGTCACCAAATGTCCCAGAGCTCTGTGGGATAAGAAGGCCCCAGGAGTGGCCCCTATCGCTGTGGCTCAATATTCTCCACTAAGAGCGCATACTCTCAGTCCAGCCGGAGCTGAATGAGGGCTCTGGGACAGCAGGGGACCCTGGGAACAGGCACAGCCACCCGGGGGTGACGGGCCACAAGAACAGAGCACAGGCCCCGTGGCTGTGGGTAGAGAGAGGCTTCCGGGAGCCATGACCACAGAGCTATCTATGCTGACAGAGCACTTTCTATATGGGCCACGGGCATGAGGAGATGGAGGGATCGCAGGTGAGTGGGGCGAGGGGCACAGGCCCCTGAGGAGGGAGAGGTGCTCTGACTACAGCCTTTGACCCAGGCAGAATGACCAGCAAGCAGCAGGCACCCACCTTGAGGTGTGCTGCAATGACAGTGCCATAGACAGGCAGCCAGAAGCCAGACTGAGCTGGCTTTAGTCAATCCTGCAAGCAAGGACCACCACCCCCGCCACCACAGAAAATCTGTGACCAGCCAAATTAGGAGCAAATGTTTAGAGTTGAAAGGTTAAATTGTCCCCACCGAGGACCTTCCAGTAGCCTAAACATAGGAGCTCCCAAAAACCCCATCTTTGAAGGAAGACAAACCTTAGTGATGACATTTGCCACTTGTTAAATCAGAGTGCCAGGACATGGGGCATGCAGCACGGTCAGTGTTCTGTGAGGAAAACGGATGACCTTCATCTTTCTGCTTCTGAACCAACTTAGGGAAGAAGTTTTAGGCCCACAAATGCAGAATCCAAAAGCCCCTGCCTGGGGAAAGCACTCGGCAGCCTGGCAAGGTTTGCCAATGCCCGGGCATGAGTCTGGTCACTGGTAACAGATAGGCCAGGGCCCCAAGCAAATGGCCCTGAGGCTGCTGTCCACGGCACCCCCATCACAAGCAGGCTGCAGGGGCGGGGAGCACCCTGCAGGGGAAGGCACTGACTGCCCCGTGACCACACGAGGCCAAGAACTTGCCACTGGCCACCAGCTCCTGGGCAGAGTCAGGCCACACTGTAGGACTCCCTAGCCCCTACTCCTATCACCTACTTAATAAAGTGCCACTTTATACCTGGTTTTATTTGATAAAAAAGGGAAAAGGTAGCACGACAGGCCTAGGCCTACCACAGGGAAGGTGCTATGAGCCAGCCATTCCAGACTGTGTCCAACCAGACTGTCCAGCTGTGGGCCCATGCTGATGCTCCAGGCAGCTTCAGAGGTGCCTTTATGGTGCGCTCTGTGAGGGAACACCACTATCCTGGGCTAAGATCCGGGGCTACGCAAGCAAGAAGGACATGGAAGGGCTTTCTTTATGGAAAAGGAGTCGCAGAGCCAGAGAACAGCGAATAAATCAGATATATAAGCATGGAGAGCCCCTCCCCCGCCCCGCCAAGGAGTTACAGCCACCAGGCTAGGGATCTACCACGGGAGCCGAGCTGCCAGTATCCAGACCCGGTGCAAGACACCCGCCCTTGGAGCAACAGAGCAGACTGCACAAGGCTAGAGTTAGACCAGGAGACCGCACAGGACCCGCGTCCCTCTTGACATGGTCCCACCACACGTTCATCTGATAACGGTTCACTATGCTCCTGTGTGCTACAGCAGCCCAGCTACGGCTGGGACAGAAGCAGGCAGACCTCTAGGGACATGCTGAGTGCTGGAGGGCACACGGAGCGGGGACCCTCTGACCCGAGATGACAAAGGAAGGGGCAGGGTGTAGGGTCGGGAAGACATGGAGGTAAAGCATTCCAGGTGTGGGCACAGGGCACTGTGCCCTGAAGCCCAGAAGTGTGTGGTGCCCTGTGGTGCAGCATGCCCTGGCCACCCTCCCCATCCTCTCTGACCCGTCACCCTGACCGTGATGCTCAAGGAAGAGGTCCAGGCCGCTCCCTCAGCACATCCTCCCATGACTCCCCAGGGTATAGGCTCTTCCCCACCACCCGCCTGGGGCCCAGGAATGCCACTTTTCCTTCAGGTCCTGCCAAATATCCCTTCTCCAGGGACCTCTCCTGGCTGATAGGTAGGATTAAAGCCCATGGGACTATCCCTCTTCACTTGGAACCATCAATGCCCAGCACAGGGTCAAGCACTGGAGGACTATTTGCTTACCTTGCTGTTATACCTGGGACCTGGCTGCAGTCTCGCCAAAGTTAAGGACACACATTCTGGGCCATCAGATGCCTAGGTCTGACTGGGACCCCACATGTAGACATCCCACTCACTCACTCCCCACTGCCCAGGCTTCACCTGGCCTGGAGAGTCTGGGGAGCACTTGCCAGGTGGCCACAGCTCATGGAAGGTATGCACAGACTGCTTTATTTCAGGCCCTGCATGATGGGTGCTCATCCGCTGTGCAGACAGGGCAGGCTGGCACAGGGGCTGAGGAAGGCTGGCCCCATAAGTGGGCACAGGACAGGAGGCTGGCTGCTCTGTTAAACAACCTGCCTGTATGGGCTGACTGTTGCCACTCGTGTTCTGTTTTTTTAAACACAATCTTCTGACTCTTTGGGTTACCAAAATCTCAGCATACATCCTGAGTGGAAATGATGACATGAGGCTCACTTTTCTAAATTTCCCCTAAATTTTCCATAGACTTCAGGATTCCTCCTGGACTCCGATGTAAAACTGCTATGCACATCTGATTTCTGCTGTGCTCATCTGTGGCTGGGGCAGGGAAAGGGGAAGCAGCTAGAGGCTCCAGAACCCTCAAGCCTGGAACCTGGCTTTCAGAACAGCAATGCTCATCTCCCCAGAACTGGCCAACTTGCAGAGCTCGGATTCTGGGCCTCCTGACGCCACCTGTCAAGCTTAAGGTGAGCTCAGCACCACCCACAGGGTGAATCGATAGGTTAAAAAGTAACGAGAAACACTAGCCCCAACTTTAAACAAACAAAGCTTTCCAGGCTGCATCCTGGCTAAGGCCCAGCCTTGAGTGCGTGTGAGCTGTGTCCCCACTCCCCTCTCTAACACACCCTGCGGGGTTCTTCTGAGAAACGCTACTGACTCCAGAAACCATCCACTGTGGGAAGCCTTCCACAGTCACCACTGAGTCCTGCCACCAACTTGTCAATAGGTCCTGGGGACTCACACAGACCCTGTAGCCTTGAGCAGCCAAGGAGTCGGTTGGCCAGGAGTCTATGATGCCTGTAACCCAGGAGACCCTCCACCCAGAGTTCCAATGGAGTGGCAAACTCCTGACTTTCCAAGACACCTCAGGCCTTAATTATTCTCCTGGATGGCTGGGGCTATGGCATGGACAGCCAGCCCCTTCTCCCCTGCTCCTCCCAGCCCCGTGTCCTGCTCTGAACTTGGCAGCCACCCAACCATATCAATATCAGTGAAGGTTTGGAAGCAATACAAGCTGTCCCCCACCCTGGCCATCGGCTGTTCAAGGGACAGCAGCTCAGATAGCCAGAACCTGTATCCAGGCCCACGGGGCACGCACATGAACGCCAGGCAGGGGCAACATCCTGGGTCTGCAGCCTGATTCAGCCCCAATTGGGCCAATATGAGGTATCCTGTTCCACCGCCCCAGGCCTGGGCCTTGCATCCCGCATCCTCCAGTGACCTCCCTGCAACACCCCCAAGCTCGTCCGCCCTGAGCTTCACAACAGCAGAGGGACGCCCACACCTGCAACACGTGGTGTGCTTGCTCTTAAATAGCTGAGCCCCAGGAATAGCACCAAGAGCCCCAAGAAGAGAACACAGAGGTGGTACCACATCTATTCAGACCAGCCACTCACCGAAGCTGAGCTGTGCCTAGCAGATCCCACACTTGGCAATCAATTCCTGTCACCCGAAAGCATCTGGACTCAATGAATTTACACAAGAGACCAAGACAAGAAAGAGGAGAGGCAGGTCACAGGAGCCACGTGAAGATCCCAGAACAAAGCGCGATTAGAGCCACTGTTCCGGGTGGGGCACAGACCCCGGTGAGTTGCCCTCCATCCCTGAGGAGAAAGCGGTCCAGCATCAGCCCAACTTCTGCTGACAGCCTGGGAGCCTTGCCCTGCATACTTGGGCACCAGTGAAACCCATTCACTGGCCACATTCTCACAGCCCAGGTTCATGGTGGTGGGGGAGCAGGGGCGGTGGGGGGAAGGAGAAGGTCTTAACCTCATCTGCTCAGAGACAGGACCCACAGAGATACTAGCCAGCAGAGCCAAAGGCAGGAAGGACCGGGGGCCACATAGCATCAATCCTACACTCTAGGCCAAAACCCGTCTAAGAATCCTTAACACAGCTCCACTTCCTGTCAGGAGGAACTGGCACAGATCACTGGGTCATGTGGCTCTGTGCACAAGGCTCCCCACCAGCAGGACCCTGTGCACAGGTAAGGGAGCCAGCCAGGCCTCGTCCCGACGCCAGAGCAAGCTGGAGACACGCTGAACACAGGCGACCAGTGCTGGCTGTCCTCATCCCACTTGCCAGATGCACTGAGAGCTGAGCACATCTCGCTGGAACAAGCAGACATCTGTGAGCGTCCAACACCAAAAATAGTGTGACCAGGGGAGGAAGGAACACACTCTTCTAGCTGTGACCTGCCTCTGCCTCACATATCTCCCTGCAGTCTCTCCACACTGGGATGTTCCCCACACGATCCTGCCCTCGGGTCTCCCCACCGCACAGCACCTCTGCCCAGCCCTGCAGCAGTTCAACAGTCCCACCGATTCTGAAAAAGGAGAGACGACACTGAAAGATAAGAGCAAGATCATGCCATTTCTACTGATAGAAGCCAAGAACCCAGATACCTCAGGCCCTTGGCAGAGAGGCCTGACTGCCCTTCTCCAAGTCGTTTTGTTTTTTTTTAATGTTTATTTTTGAGAGAGAGAGAGAGAGAGAGAGACAGAGCATGAATGGGGGAGGGGCAGAGAGAGAGGGAGACACAGAATCCGAAGCAGGCTCCAGACTCCGAGCTGTCAGTACAGAGCCTGGCATGGGGCTCGAACTCACAAACCATGAGATCCTGACCTGAGCCGGAGTCGGATGCTCAACCGACTGAGCCACCTGGGCACCCCCCTTCTCCAGGTCGTTAGGGCTGCTGGCACCTAATTCAGAATCCATCTATAGATGATACTCATTCTGAGCTGAGAAAGCTCTGGAAGATTCACTGAGCACCCCCCCCCCCCCCCCGCCTGTGGAAAGCTCACTCCTAGAGGACAGGAGATGACTGCTGCTCACTGTCTCCTGTCATCTAGTTGTTCCTCATGCCACGAAGCACACGTTCGAAAGACACCCCAATGAACAACCAACCCCTGAGTACAATCCTCCCCTGGAAGATGACACTAGTCCCACTGTATCCCCAGGGACCTAAGGCTGAGGACACAGAGGGAGGGGAGAGGGATGCTGCAGCCACAGCCAGACTCCAACGGGAGGCAGATGCCCGCCCTCCCACCTCTGCCAGGAACACCCGTGCTTGGCCCTTCCTGCCCAGGCTGCGCATGAATCGTGTTTCCAGAGTTCACCAGCAGGTCACAAGTAAAAAGGACAGGCCCACCAGAGGCTGTGCCAGTCTGGAGCTGTGCCCGAGAAAAGCTCCTGGGCAACCCAGGGATTTGCACGTGGAATGGGAAGCATTCCAAGTCTGCATGAAACTGGGGTGGGAGGGAGGGTGCAGACAGTCCTAGGGCAGACACCCTCAGGTTTGAGGTTCAATTTAATCTATGCTGACCGTGTATCCTCAGGTCAGTCACCATCGTCCAGGTGTCCCTTCAGTGAAATGAAGGGGCCAGACCAAAAGGACACTCCAAGATCTCAGTCCAGCCCTGAGACGTGACAGGAAGCCACAGCCCACAGGGGCGGAATGCCACAACACAGGGGTCCAAGGTGCGAGCCCGGTCAGCACATTCTACGAGCACACGTAGTCCTCACGTCACACGCCAATGCCAACACTTCAGACCAGCAGCTCTCAAGCTTTGTCTGCAAAGGGCCAGAGAATCAATCTCTTAGGTTTTGAGAACTAGACAATCTCCATCACAAAGACTCAACTGCTATCATACGGCAAAAGCAGCCTTAAATGATGCTCTGTTCCAAAAAAAACTTTAGAAACACAGCTGGCAGGTTGCATTTGCCCCTTGGGTCATGGCTTACTAACTTCTTTCAGACTCTAAGGATAGTACTGAAAGAAGAACATGCCATAGGGGCCCCTAGGAGGCTCAGTTGGTTAAGCGTCCAACTCTTGATTGCGGCTCACTCAAGTCATGATCTCACAGTTCGTGAGAGCGAGCCCTGTGTCGGGCTCTGTGCTGACGGCGTGGCGCCTGCTTGGAATTTTCTCTCTGTCCCTCTCTCTTTGCCCCTCCCCACTTGCACACATGTGCCCTCTCTCTTTCTCTCTCTCAAATAAACTTTTAAAAAAATGCCGTAACAGTCTACTTCGTTGGCATCCTTATCCAATTCTGTTCACCTCATATGGCAGCAAATATGCCAGAGGCCTTGGTTTTGGAAGCTAGCAGCTACAACAGCAACACTGGGCACAGCAGACCTCAGCTTCCTTGAGGACAAGAGGCCCACTGTCACTAATGGTATAGGGAAAGCTCTACCACTAATGGTACAGAAAACAGAGCAGCCAGGATGGGAACAAGGCATGCGATCCCTTTCAGGACCTGGAGAACAATGTAGCGGGGAGGTTATAGGCAGGAGGTGCCCACTGTCAAGGGGAAGGCCATGCTAAGCTAATGCCCCACCCCCAGCTACTGCACACTGAGCTGTCCTGACTTCATTCAGTGGGCATTCTCCTTGCTGTAAGTGTTGCTCTAGGTCCCTTAAATCATCCCCTCCAGATGCGGGGAGAACCACAAGGTCCATATCAGGAAGCTGATTTTCCTCCAAAAAGTCACTGTCCAGGAAAAAAAGTGGGGGGGGGGGGGGAACCTTCCAACCCACTTATCCTCAGGCCAATGGCAGGAGGCGAGGCTAGTCTAAGCTCTCTGGGTCCCAGCGGTACCACCCCCCACAAGGAAGAGCAGCATGAAGGGTGGCTGTCTCAGCCCGGCCCCTCGCCCCACCTCTGATCAGCCTATGCTTAACTGTGGGGCCTGAAAGCAAGTGTGGGGCCCTAGGCCCATGTGCACATCCCATAAGCAGAAGGGGAGGCGCCAGCAGGACAGGGGCAGGGAGTCCCGCCTCCACAGTTGGAAGCCCTGAGGCAAGTGGACTGCATCTGCCCACAGGGTCAGAGAAAACAGCGCTCCTCCTTAAGCACTACTGGCACAGGCCCCAGCCCTGAGGCCAAGCCAAAGGCAGGAGCAAAGGCAGCAGCATAGTCCCCTACCTGTCCACCACCCCCCAGAGGGCAGGGAACACCCAACCCGAGGGGCCTCCAGGCCATTTCCTACCTGGAAGAAAGCCCATTTTCCACAAGTCACTTTTTGATTCAATGTGGAACTGAAAGAACTAAATTCACCAAAGGAGAGATTCTGCCCCATCTGAGCTCATGGCCAGGGAAGGGCCCAGCAGCCTCAGGTGCCACAGGGTGGAGCCCAACCTTGCCAATGTCCCTCAGGGCCTCTGTTTGGTTTGGGGACACGAACACAGAAGTCGTGCCACTGGGAGGGCTGGGAGGTGGTGACAGTTTCCTTGGCCTCGTTGCCATCTATACCCAGGTGACCCTGATCGAGATCCTCAGGCAGGACCCGAAGCTAGCCCAAGCCCACCTCAAGTGTGAGAGCCAACATGACCCAATTCCCTGGGGTCAGGTTCTCTGTCACCTGCGATAAGGGGACTCCTGAGCCCATCAGTGGTCCGGCAGGTGTCAGAAGCCCCATAGACCCAAACTCTCGTTGGAGACCCATCAGTATAGCTGCTATCAAAACAAACAAACACACACACACACACACAATCCAGAAAATAGCAAGTGTTGGTGAGGATTGTTGGCTGAAGAAATTGGAACTCTTATACACTGCTAGCGGGGATGTGAAATAGTGCAGTCGCTGTGGAAAACAGCTTGGCGGTTTTTCAAAAAGTTAAACATAGAATTACCATATGATCCAGCAACTCAACTTCTGGATATATACTCAGAAGAACTAAAAACAGGAACTCAAGTGAAATAAATCAGAGAAAGACAAATACTGGAAGATCTCATTTATATGTGGGATCCTAAAAAAGAAAAGAAAAAAGACAAACCCACAAAAAGAGATCAGACTTGGGGTCACCAGAGGCAGGGAGTGGGGGGAGAAAAACTGGAGGAAGTGGGGGGGTCAAAAGGTGCAAACTTCCAGTTATAAAATAAATAAGCACTAGAGATGTAATCTATGACATGGGGACGACAGCTAACAGTGCTGTTATGATATACAGAGAAGTTGCTAGGAGAGTAGATCTTAAGATTTCTTATCATAAGAAACAACTCTTTTTTTTTTTTTTTGTATCCATATGAGATGAGAAATGTGAACTCAATTTGCTGTGGTCATCATCTCACGATATGGGTCAGTCATGTTACTATTCTGTACACCTTAATCGTATACAGCGCCAGATGTCAATTATATCTCAATAAAACTGGGAGGAAAAAGGGGGGGGGGGGAGCAGAGTCTCAAACAGATGTTTGTGCACCAATGTTCACAGCAGCACTATTCACAGCAGCCTAGAGGTATAAACAACCCAGTATCCATCAACAGACAACTGGATAAACAAAATGTGGTATATCCATACGATGGAATATTATTCAGCCTTAAAAGGGAAGGAAACTGGCACAGGCTACAACATGAATGAACCTTGAACACCATGAAAGAAATGAGTCATAAAAGGACAAATACCAGGGCGTCCAGGTGGCTCAGTTGCAAGAGCATGCAACTCTTGATCTTGGGGTCATGAGTTCAAGCCCCATGTTGGGTGCAAAGATTACTTACTTACATAAACAAACAAACTTTAAAAAAAATCTAAAAGGACAAATGCCATATGATCTCACTTACATGAGATCACAAAAGTTATCAAATCCATAGAGACAGAAACTAGAATGGTGGGTGCCAGGGGCTAAGGGAGGGGAATTAGTTTTTAATGGGAACAGAGTTTCAATTGGGGAAGATGGAAAAGTTCTGGAGCTGGATGGTGATGATGGCTGCACACACACTTGATATCACTAATCTGTACACTCAAAAAATGGTTAAAAAGGGGAAAAAATGGTTAAGATGGTAATTTTATGTTACGTGCTGAGATCTCACCACAACTTTTAAAAAACGTTTACTTATTTTTGAGACAGCACAAGCAGGGGAGGGGCAGAGAGAAGGGGACAGAAGATCCCAAGCTGGCTCTGCACTGACAGCAGTGAGCCCGATGTGGGGCTTGAACTCACGAATCACGAGATGATGACCTGAGCCAAGATCAGATGCTCAACTGACTGAACCACCCAGGTACCCCTCACCACAATTTCTTTTTAAAAGGCTCCAAGAGGTCCCAGATAAAGACTCTCGCTGATTGGTTGGAGCACTCCCAAGGCCTCCCTTGACCATGGCCTGTCACAGGATGGAATCCCCCAGAGAAAACGCTTGTCTACGGAGTGGCGTGAAATCAGCGTGGAGTCAGTCCCCCCACACTGACCCTAGACAGGGGCTGGAGCTCGTCTACACCCACACAGGCCACTGCAGTCACAACTGCTTAGTCGGCTAGATGATGAAATTAACCCCAACTTCCTGCCGGGGCATCCCTTACCCCCACACCCTCCGGCTGCCCCGTCACCCCAGCCTCCCTCCTGTGGCCAACCTCTTGGATCTCACGCAGACTTCAGCAATCTCAGCCTCTTCCCGTATGGTTCCAACTGCTCCACTCCCACGGCACCTCCTGCCCACAGCCCGCCGTGTTTCTCCCTCCCAGTAGTCATCGCCCATGGGCACCACCACCATGCTCTCAGTGGGCGTCCCCCATAGAGATGTGAGGGCCTTGGGGCATGCCTGGCTAGCCTGCCCACCACGAAGCCCCCGAGCCCAGAATGGCACCTGGCCTGCCTCGGCCCACCCGCAGATCCCAAGTCAGTCTGATAAAAAGAACATCAAAGCCACATGCACCTGTCCAAGTGAGGGTTGTGGTGGGCCGGTCCCCCCATCAGAAAGAGGTCAAGGGGCACAGGGAAAAGTAAGGGGAAGCCCCTTGTTATTCGGCCTTTACACACTGGGGCTCCACTTGCCCAGACTGGATGATGGAGGAAACAGGGCCCGTACCTCCCATCCCTGGGGAACAGCATTCTCCTGGGGAGAGGGGGCTTGGCCCCTTGAGACTGCCCTCACGTCACTCCCCAACAGCCATGAGCCGGCATGCAACCTGAAGGCGAAGATGGGGCCACCGCGCCCAGAGCTCTGGGCCCGGCTCCTCATACTCCGTTGGCAGAGGCCGCCAGCCTGGTGGGCTCAGCAGGCACCCTTGGGCCTGGTCGGAAGTCTCCCCAGAAGCTCAGCCAGCACCTCATGCCTCTCCTCTGCTGTGCGGCCCCTGCCCACTGCCCGCTCCGCCATCCCCACCTGCTGAGGCTGCCCAAGGCGGGATGGAGAAGAGGGACACGCAGAGGGGCCCAGCTCCCTCAACACAGTGGGGTCGGCTCCGTGGCAGGAAAACTGCTAAAAAATCTGGGGAAAGTCATTTCCTTATTTAAAAAAGAAACCCTTAACGATAGAGACAAACGAGTGGATGTTTTAAATTCTTAAAGGCCTCACATTCTCAGGTCATTTGTGGTACACTGACACATGCATATACACAGGGGGGAGGAATGGACTGGACACAATGCAATGACAGGACCATCTGACCCAGCTGCTCACTACTATCTCAGGTGACGCTTCAACCCAGGGAAACTGAGGCTCAAGAGGAAGCCTGGATTCCCAGGCTGTTAACAGGAACTAGCTAGAGCCAGTCCACCTGACCCCAACTCCCGCTCCTCAGCATCCTTGGAGGGAGGCACCTTCTTATTAAGACACCTTCCCTACGTGTCTAAGATGGACACGGGGACAGCAAGGCAAACAGTGAGGCGCTGACACCCACTGACAGCCCGAGGTAGGAGCAGAGTTAGCTGGAAGGGCACACATTCAAGGAAGGTGTCCCCGAGTCGAGCCTCATTTTCCCCGTCTGAGGAACAGTGAGAACACTCGAAACAACCCAAAGGCGCAGTAGATTAACCACAGCCCCCAGTCAGAGGCAGTTCATTAACTCCACAAAGACGGGGTAATCCAAGGCTACCTGTTCCACAGCACATTTGAGAATGCTGGGAAGTGATAAGTGGGCACAAGGCCCCTGAGCCAACTTTCTCTATGCTTTAGACAGCATCACCTGTCCTCCATCCAGCCTTGGCTCCCCCAGTATCCAGAGCACCCACTCTCCAGAAACTGGTCAACACCAGCACAATAAGGGAAACCTGGCATGCAGCTACCCCTGAGCAAAGAACATAATCCAAGAACTGGGACCAAAAAAAAAAAACCAAAACCAAAAAAAAAAAAGGCTGCTGGCTTCCAGAGCTGCCACATCAGTTCAAAACACCTTCCACACCTTCCAATCACACTCAGGACATTTAAAAAAAATCACGTGACATCCACATCTGGGTACAAAAGCGGCAACCCGGGGGCACCTGCGTGGCTCAATCGGTTAACCATCCAACTTCAGCTCAGGTCACAATCTCACAGTTGGTGAGTTCAAGCCCTGCATTGGGCTCTCTGCTGTCAGTGCAGACTCCACTTTGAATCCTCTGTCTCCCTCTCTCTCTGACCCTCCCCTGCTCATTCTCTCTCTCTCTCTCTCTCTCTCTCTCTCTAATAAATAAACATTAAAAAAACAAACAAAGCACAATAGCTCCTCGTTCTCTCTTTAAAAGCAACCCAGAAAGATGTAGACTCTGCAGCCAACACCAACAGGGCAGCATATATACATCTACCACCTGAGCCCTCGACGTTAATGACAATGATAGGCACCCACCACAGACCTGCAGCAGCCCTCGGATCAGCCACCCTTATCCTTCCTCCGGCCCAGAAACACTGTCCTGTTGCCCATTCCCCTGTGCCACCCCAGCTCAGGCCCTTAGAACCCCCATTCCATCCCCGGCCTCTCGCCTCTAGCCCTGCCGTCCCTGACCATCCACTCCCACAGCCCAGACCACATCTCTCCCGAGCCTCGATTTCAACATGCAGAAGTTGTACCACTCGGCCACACGCAGCCTCGGGCTCCACTCTGCCCTGCAGGCGCACCGGGGGTGCCCCTCACTGCACTTCAGCGCTTCTGCACAGCCCTCAGCAGGGGACAGCAGACAGGGCTCCCAGCACACAGGAATCCCCAGGGTCGGTGTGGTGCCCCAAACACGGTACCCGAGGAATACTGATCCGTTAGGGGGCACACAGCAAGGGAGACGCAGTCACTAAAAAGTAAAGCCTACAGCCACGTTGAATAACACAGCTAATATAGTGTCGGGAAGAAACAAGATCTAATATCTTAAGAGGACATCACTATGATGATGAGGTGCCCAGACACAAGACAGAGGAAGGCACCAAGGTGTCAACAACAGAGATGGCCTTGGCCCATGGGAACAGGAAGTCGCTCCGTTCAGCTATTTTGCAAGCTTTCTATGCTGAGCTATGCTCCTTTTATAGTGAACTTTTCAACTTGTGTTACTTTTTTTTTTTATGTTGTATTTATTTTTGAAAGAGAGACAAAGAGAGGGCACATGTGTGAGCAGGGGAGAAAGGGAGGCCGAGAGAGAGAAGGGGTCAGAGGATCCAAAGCGGGCTCTGCCCTGACAGCAGCGAGCTCAGTATGGGGCTTGAACTCACAAACCTCGAGTTCATGACCTGCGTCGAAGTCGGCCGCTCAACCAACTGAGCCATCCAGGCATCCCTCAGCACGTGTTACTTTTAAATAGGAGTTCCATGACCCCATGAACTTGACAAACATGAGAGGCCCCCTCCCCTCCAGAAGGGCTGCAGGGAGTCACCAACATGCCCTGACCTGGTGACTCAGCCAAGAAAGAGCTGCATCACAATGGCCAGGGAGGGACCTAGACCAGAGAATATAATTAGCATCAGACTCCAATGCAGCCACTTGGTGTGGGGACAGGAGGTCTCTCGCTGGATGGTTAATTTGGACACCAGCTTTTTTGTTAAAAAGTAAAGTGACAAAACAACTATGTACTATAGTTGTCTGTCACTCACTGCACCTACAGGTCAGAGGTCACTTGGGGGGACTGTTCTCAAAAGCATCCCTTTGGGCACTTGGTTGACTGTGGAGCGGCCACATATCACCGGAGGTAAGATCTCAGACAACTCCAAGTTGTGCTCGTCACAGAACCAAGAGAAACTCATAAAGACAGGGGAAGGGGAGCAAGGCCCTAAAAATGAAGGACTCAAAGGAGGCCAAACCCCACGGGCATGGATTGGCAGCCTGGGCCTGGCCAGGCTGCATCAGGCAGGGCTGCTGCCACATGAGAAGGAGACTTCCTGAAACCAGTGTCTGCTCCAGAACCAGTTACTCGGAACAGGGGAAGCAGTGTTATTGTCAAAGACACTCCAGAGATGTCACAATCTGGCTATGATGTCAAAACTACTTCAAGGGTGATGAACTCTGGCCTTGCGATGAGTCAACAGAGGGTGGGTTTCTGCCAAGCAGCCTGCTGTTTACACACAATCACCACAGTCACCGTGGTGGTGGTGGCAGGAACAGCGTGCAAGCCAGAAGCCTAGTCAAGGGTCACAGTGGCCGAGGCGGGGCCCGGCCCCTCCCCACAATCTCACTGGCCACCCGCAGAAACTTCTATCCCTTGCCCCCACACCCTGGGTCATCCACACATCCTGTCACAGCGCCTATGAGACAAGAGCCTTCTAGGAAGGATTCACCCCACCCACAACTATCAAGAGCGTACTTTGAAATACACAAGTAAACTGAACCCCTACAGCCAGAGGGCAGGAGACAGGAAGCGGTGCTCTGGACACCAACAGGCCGGCCGATCCACCTGGCCCGGCCTGCCAGGCCACCTCCCTTCAGAGGGGGCAGAGCTTGGAGCCATCCCAAGCTGGTTCTCAGCCCCATCCCAGTTGGGAAATTCCTTCCGGTGACTTGACCTCCCAGAGTCTCTTCCCATTTCCTCACCTGACAAGTGGGAACCACTCCCCGCCACAGGCCTGACAGATGGGGGTGAGATAAAGTAACGTGTGCAGCTTGGGCCAGCGCTGGCGTGTGGCCGGTGAGCCACAGGTGTTGGTTATCACCATCTTTAGGCTTTCTCAGGGCAGGGGGCACAGTACAGTCACAGTGACAGCCTCAGGAATTTGCATGGCCATTCATGTCACCCGTGCTTGCAGGAGTCCAGAGCGCTGGCATTTAACTAGAACTGGAGGCCGTGGTGGGATCCCCTTTCATAGTTGCATCCCAGTGGCTCAAACTCCCTCCCAACTCAAGAGGCAGCCTGGGCCAGAGGACAATCCGAGTGATCTTGGGCAGGTGGCCGATGACCCTCTGGGTGCCAACTGCCCTCAAAGGCATAGTGGGAACAATCGGCTAGCCTTCCAGCCAAGGTTGTCAAGAAGATGACAGGAGCCTGGACAAAGGACTTAGAGGGGCCTGGCCCATAGCCAAGAGGGGCAGCACCAGCTATTTCTGAAGACGGCTGGTCTGAAAAGCAGACAGAGCTGGCAAGAAGCTGTCCTGCTTAGGGCTAGGTGGGCACCCCCAGAAAGGGGAGACAAGCTTACTTCCTGGGGCCTGGCTGTGGGAGGGGAACAGAGGCTAAATTAAGGCTCCTCCTGCCACCAGTGCCCGAGCTGACATCCACACAGCCGCCCCCTTAGCAGCAGGCGAGCAGCCCCCAGCACAGCTCTAGAACAGTCATGGAGTATTTGCGGCAGGCCTCCTGCATGTCCTCTCCCCACACACCCTTCCCCAGGACAGAGCCTTGGCAGCTGTCCTCCATGCCCCAACACCCTCCCCAGTCTCTTGTGTCTCAAGGCTTGAAGGCAGCATGCCTGGAACCCCCACCCCTCCCTACACAGGATCCCTCACCCAGAGACCTCAGCCCTGGCATCTCCTCGAAGCACCTCTGTCAATCAGCACCCTTTTACACCACCCCACAGCATCACATCATCCCATTTTATTTCCTTCCTGCTGCTGGCAGCTGTCAAGTTCTTTGTGCCCATTGCTGTGCTGTCTTGTTCACTATTATATGCCTCCTGCCTCCAGAATGTCAGCTCATGACACTAGAGGCCCATCTCGGTCACTTCTGAACATACAGCACCTGAGCAGTAGCCCTGTGCAAACCAGCTGCTCGATCAGATTTGGGTGGATGCAGGAACCCAGGCTCCCTGCCTCCCACAAAGTCTATTCAAACCTCCAGGTGGGAACCAGCTCTGGGTACAAGTGCCAAGTGCTGAGAACAGGGAGGAGGGAGGTTGGGGGTGTTAGGGCTGCACTGATGGCCACACACATGTCAACAGAATCCTCACAGCCTTAAGAGAAGAAGGAGCCAGAGCTGAGAGAGGGCAGGGCACTGGGACCCACACAGCCCTGACAGAAGGATCTGGAACTGGGAGGGGTTGGGTACTGGGACCCTCACAGTCTTGAGGAGAAAGATCTAGAGCTCAGACATGGCCAGACACTAGGAACCTCCCAGCTAAGAGAAGAAGAATCCAGAGCTCAAAAAAGGGTCGGGCAGTAGGACCTTGCAACCCTGCAAGAAGAAAGAGTCAGAGCTGGGAAGGGTCAGATACTGGAATATGCACAGTCCTGAGGACAAGAAGGATCCAGAGCTGGGAGAGGATCAGGCACCGGAATCCTCATAGCCCCAAAGGGGAGGAATCTTGACTGGGAGGGGTCACTCACTAGCCCAGGGCCTCAAGCAGGTAGAACCAAGATTCAAACTCAGACTACAATCTTCAGGCATCTTGAGCCCCTCCCTGGGTCCTCAATTTTTCCTCAACGACAATATGCTCCTCTCCACCAAGGAGCTTATAAACCAGGAGAGAAGGTCACCCAGCAACAGAAATACCCAGGTGGTTGAGGCAGGTGCCCCAAGGAGGGTCACTTCCTCAGAGTGGCCAGGGAACACTTCTCTAAGCAGGTGCATGATGCTATCTTGCAAGGATGGATCTATACCTCCGCCCTCTTCTCTCCCAGAAGTAGCCCACAGTGAAATGGGAGATCTACAGGCGTAGCTGCCTCGGGACTCACTCGAGTTTTTATATTCAAGAAGAAGCTTCACGAAGCCTAAGTCTAGACGGTGGCAGCTGTGTATATTACCTTCTGCTACATTCCAGACTGGCCACTAGGTCTACACAAAGGCAGCTCACACTCCACACCCCTCTGGAGAGAGAAACCATGGGGGACTTCTACCCAGGCTCCTCCAACAGCTAGGATTACAGGCTCTCTTTGGCCACAGAGAAAATTTCGCAGTAACTTCCTCTCCGGTCCCCTGCCACATCTGAGTCCGTAAAAGTCTCTTTGCAATTAAAAGTAAAAATAAAAACCCTCTCCACAAGTTGCTATTGACAAACCATATAATAACCACAGTGCTACAGAATAGAAAACTCCAGACACTATTGACAACTGCACATAAGAGGTTTTGTTAGTAACCCCTACACTTCTCTGGTCGCACAGACCAGTTCTTCAAGTCACTGTCCCCATGCCCACCACCCAAAAGCACCCAAGCCGCCCTGATTTTAGCTCAATCCTCTACAACGCCCAACAAGTAATATTAAATATGAAATTGCCAAGTAACTTAAATTATCAGTCGGCTTCCGAGAAAAACTCAAATTTGGGTCACCCTCAAAGTTTAGCCCAGCTGGCCTAGATGCCCCTACTGGCTTGGAGAAGTTCTTTGAGGGAGCCCCTCCTGGCTGATCAACACTGTCATACACAGCTGTGCTTCGAGGGGGATAAGCTGGAGTCTGTAGTTACCTTCACCCTCACATGAGGAAGATCCAGCTTAGTTAGGGGATGTAACCAACACCCTAAATTAAAAATAGCAGTATGACAGCATGAGGTGGACACATAGGCAGACCTTCCGGACAACCAGATCAAGCAAGGGCAGCATGGCAGGGAAGGCGGGGCTCTTAAGTGACCAGGTACCAAGTTCACCTTATTTACATGACTCATGAGCTCTCTCCCCCAGCTGTTTCTAGGAAAGCCCGCCTTCCTGCAGGACAAGTCAGAACTGCCTAGGGAAAAGACTCCAGACTGGAATGCCACAAGGAAAGGAGACTTAAGCTGGACACAGTGTCCCCACCACCTCCTCCTCACCTGCAAGGGCACCTTAGCCTCATCTTGAGGGATCCTTTTGACAAGGGGAGAACTCGCTCTTCTAAAAAAAAGAGACCTCTTCTGTGAATGGGAAACTGTGATACCAGGACAGGAAGGAAACTGCCCCCCCCCCCCAAAAAAAAAAAAAAAAGTGGGAAGAAGCACGGGAAGGGTGGGCACCAGGAAAGTGGTGGGAACGTTAACAGGGGAAGAAATTCCCGGCTTAGCTAATGGTGCTGAACAAGTCTGGGGCAGGAAGAAAGCCACATTCCTTCCTAGTTAGTCTCTCTCCTCACCCGCCCTCGGCCCCCCCATTCCCAGTATACACAAACACACACACACACACATGCACACATGGAGCAGGGCCTCCATGAGCCCGACACCAGACCCCTCCCCAGCCACTTTATGACTGCAAAGTCCCCACTTTCCAGGCAACAAGGAAAAGGGCTCCCAAGCCACTTCTCCTCAGGTCCTGGCCACTCCGGGCACCTGCAACTTCTGTCCCAACACAGACGGAGGGCGCCATGACGCAAACAGAAATGGGAAGAAGCAAGTTTCTGATCAGGGTCCCAGATGTGCCCCCAAATCGGGCCTGAAAGAAGGTGCACTGCAGCCTCCCCCCAACCCACGCACACTGAGCCAGGTGGCAGAAGTGAAACGCCTCTAACTTCCCCAGATGGGCCCAAATCAGTCCCTGAGAAGTTTGAGAGTCAGCAGCTAGGTGCCCACAAAGGGCTCCCAGCCTGGGAAAGGCACCATGCCAGCGACCCCCCACATACACACCTTCTTCCCCCCAAAACATTCCCACTCTCTAAAAATGTCCAGTAAGGCAGGGTCACCTGCGAGGAGTAGGGGAGTTGGAAACAAGCTGTCAGTTTCTGTCCAAACGCCCCTTCCCAAGAACCAACAATGAGCCCAATTCCAAGGGCTCCATTGGTGTCAAAGCCGGCCCTCCCAATGAAAACACAGCTTCCCCACACAAACGGAACAGGATCTCCACAGGTGCCCCGACAGCGGTGCCCCACTGATCCACCCTGCCTGGCACCCAGACGGAGAAGCCCCAAGCTTCCCCTCCACCCTGTCCTCCGGCCAGGTGAACAGCTCAGTTCCTGCCCAGGTGCTGGGTGAGCCGGGAAAGGCTCTGGAGCCTCCGGGTGCCGACTTAGTCGCCCACCCCCACCCCCGGACCAGACGCGCGAGCTCCGGGTCCCTCGGCCGCCTCGGGCCGCCCGCCAGTGTCACCTCCCAGCGCCGTAAAGGAACGCAGTTCCCCGCGCCCCAAGCTGGACAGGTGCCCACCCCGCGACCTGTCGGCCCAGGGACCCGAGAACAGCACCCCGGACGCCGGACCCCGCGCCCCCAGGCCAGGACGCCTCCGCGAGGGGCGCGTGAGGCCGGCCTGCGCTTCGACTTCTCCGACGGCCGCGCCGGGCTCCACGCCGCTCACCTGGCTGGAGCGGTAGCTCTCGAAGGCCCTCAGGGCACTGTCGGTAAGCTTCACGTGGAACACAGACACCTTGCTGCCGTCGCTCACCCGCCCGCAGGACAGCCCGTAGCTCCGATCCTCCTTCAGCGCCGCCATCTTGCGACCATCGCTCCCCCGCCCCCCCTTCCCGGTTCCAGCGCCGGAGCGCCGGCCACGCCACGCCCCGCCGCCCGCTGACGCGCTGCATTATTCATGAGACGCGGCTGGCCACACCCCCTCTGGATCTAGCGAGGCCCACAGTAGCTTCTGCACGGCCGGCCGACTGCTGCATTATTCATGAACGCAGCTGGTCGCGCCCCCTGTGGGCCTGGCGAAGCTCACAGTCACCGCCCCAGGTGCTGTATATTCATGAAGTGTGGATGGCCCCACCTCTCAAGGCCCCGGAGAGGGTCACTTCCGTGCCCGGACTCCGCCCCGACACGCGCACCCCTCCAGGCCCCGCCTCAATATACATTATTCATGACCCTGACTCAGCCAGGCTGGCCGAAGCCACGCCTCACTGGCCGCTGACGTGATGCATTATTTATGAAGTCGCACCAAACCTACCGCCTTTGGTTTCTGTTGAGAGCGGTAGCCTGTGCGTGAAGGGGGCGGGGCCGGTGCAAAACACGTGGGGGGCGGGGCTGGCTATTGGCCCGGTGAATGGGCGTGACTATGCAAACCGAGCGCGCGTTGGACGCTGGGTTGGGCTAGTGGGGCTTCCCTTAAGGTAAGTAGATGGGATTCCCTGGCCCGGGCTGTTAGGGAATTGGGGGTGATGGGGAAGCAGGAAATTTTGCTCATGATAAGAGTAGACTTTTATTAGAATAAAATTCTACATCCCCAAGGTTCCTGAAATATGGTGGTTATGCAGCTTTCCCATTTTAAGAAAACACTTTATGGGGGCACCTGGATGGCTCAGTAGGTTAAGCCTTGGACTTTGGCTCACGTCATGATCTCAAGGTTCGTAAGTTCCAGCTCCGCACCGGTCTCTGTGCTGACAGCTCAGAGCCTGGAGTCTGCTTCTCTCTCTGCCCCTCTCCTGCTCACGCTCTCTCTCTCTCTCTCTCTCAAAAATAAACATTAAAAAAGGTTAACATAGGGGCGCCTGGGTGGCTCAGTCGGTTGAGCGTCCAACTTCAGCTCAGGTCATGATCTCGCAGTCCGTGAGTTCGAGCCCCGCGTGGGGCCCTGGGCTAACAGCTCAGAGCTCGGAGCCTGGAGCCTGCTTTTGATTCTGTGTCTCCCTCTTTCTCTGCCCCTCCCCGACTCATGCTTTGTCTGTCTCACTCTCAAAAATGAATAAATGTTTAAAAAAAAAAAAAAGTTAACATAAAAAAACATTTTATATATCATAAGATTAACCCATTTAAAGTGTGCTATTTAAAGTGTGGCGTTTAATACATTCACAATGCTGTGCAGCCACAATTATCTCATCTGGGGAAATTTTCATCATCTCTAAAGAAAACCGGTACACCAGGCACCTGGCTGGCTCAGCCCATGAAGTGTGCGGCTCATCACGGAAACTGCTTCAGGTCCTCTGTTCCCCTCTCTCTCTGCACCTTCCCCGCTCGTGATCTCTCTCTCTCAAAAAAAAAAAAAAAAAAAAAAAAATTTAAAAATAAATAAAATATTTCAATTAATTTTTTGAGGGGAGGAGGGGCAGAAAGAGGGGGAGAGAGGGAATCCTAAGCAGGTTCCACATCCAGCGCGAAGCAGGACACAGGGCTGGAACCCACAAACCATGAGATCATGACCTGAGCCAGAATTGAGTCAGATGCTTAACCAACTGAGCCACCCAGGTACCCCCCAAAATAAAATCTTTATAAAAGAAAAAAAGAAAGGAAACCCCTACCCACTAGTCACTCCCCATCCCCCCTTCCCAGCCCCTGCAACCAGTAACCTACTTTCTGTGTCTATGGTTTTACTTATTCTGAACATTTCATATCAATGGAATCATACCATATGTGACCTTCTGTGACTGGCACTCAGTGAAAGACTCAGCATGATGTTTTTGTGAAAGTGAATGAAGGCAACCTCATTTAAAATAGAGTCAGGAGGTCAGAAGAAGGAGCTCTGTGCCCTACTGACTCATTGTTAATTGCAGACCCCAACAGGAAGAAGTCTACTTTACTATACCCCAGCAGGACAAAGGATGATTTTCTCCTCACCCAGCAATAGCCCAGCCAATAAGACACTGCCACAACTCACCCAATGAGAAACTCACTACCTCGACTTTCCTCCAATGGACTTTCATTCAAGGCAGCCCCTCCCAACTTCCTCTCTCTTCTCTAGGAGGTAATGTTTCATCTCTTTTGTTTGGTTTTGCCGATACCCTAGCTTGCATGTCCTGAGTTGCAATTCCTCTGCTATTCCTGAATAAGCCCATTTCATTGGGAAAATAACTGGCTGTTTCGTTTTCAAGGTTAATATATTCAAGGCTGGTCCCGTTGTAGCATGTATCAATAATTCATTCACTTTTATGACTAATATTCCATTGTGTGGATGGGCCACATTTTGTTTACTCATTCATCCACTGATGGACATTTAGGTTGTTTCCACCATTTGACTATTATAAACAGTGCTGCTGTGAACACTCAATGTACAAGCTTTTGTGTGGGCAAATATTTTCCCCTCTCTTGAGTCTATACCTAAGAGTGAAATTATTAGGTTCTATGGTAATTGTTTAACCTTTCAAGGACCTGCCAGACTGTTTTTTCACAGGAACTGCAATTTTATCAATCTCTCATTTTACAGGTGGGGAAACTGAGGCTGGAGACCAGGTCTGGCTTGTCCAGGCAAGCTTCTCCTGGGCTCCTGGGTATCCTAACCTATGGAAAGTTCTCAATTTGTTTTCTTTTTCCCTTCAATCTAATTACAGACAGTAGTCATAGGATGAAGATTTTAAGGTGAGAGAGGAAGGTGAAGTTCAGGGGCCTGCCTTCTGTCTATCTCTACTCAGGTGATCTCCTTAGATCTGCCCACCGCTGCCAAGTTGGCACTATCATCTGACCATGAACTGCTGACCCCAAGGCCATGCTAGACTCCTTGAAACCTTTTCCCGTAACTGCCATTAACATCTCCATTTACAAATGGAGAAACTAAGGCTCAGAGGCATGAGGCAAGCACTCAAGGGTATTGGCCCTGCCAATGAGTGGGCTGGCTAGAACTTGAACTTAAGATCTTTCTGACCCAGAGCCCTCTTGATTACCCTTCACCCTGCCTCTAAAACCTGGGTCCCTTTCTCTATATTTCTTCATTGAACACCCTCAGCCCAGGGCCTAGCATGGAGTAGCTGCTCAGGAAATGAGTGTTGAATGAATAAATGATCTCATTTAATTCTCACAACACAACTACCAGCCAGTTTTGTAGATGAGAATCAGGCTCAGAAAGTTTTCACATGCTGCCACAGAGATTCCAACCGCAGCCTGCCTAAGGCTTAAGGGTTAAAACTCTGGAATCCTCTACCCTTCACCTGGGGTCAGTCCATCCTACAGGGAAGATGCCAGCACTTGCTCACGCACACTGACCCCTCTGCCCACTGTCTGTGCCCAGCTGTTTATCCAGGAGCTGGGCCAGGTAAATATTGGAGTAGGCAGGGCTCAGTGCCTAGAGGGATCACGGAAGGGCAGGAATAAGGCAGGTGAGGAGCGGTTGGTCAGAGTAGAGGATGGGGAGGGTAGAGACAGGTGGACTGCTGAATGGAGAACGCAGGAGGAGCCAGCTTTGAAGGCTGACCAGCTCCCTGTGTGACAGTGGAAAAGGCATGACCCCTTTCTGAGCCTCTGTGGATTTATCTGAGAAATAGACAACAGTAGGAATATTGAGTGCTCAAAATACACCAGGTTCTGTGCTTGGCATCCACGACTGCCTTTGGGAGTGAATGCAGTGGTTTGGACTCATCCGCCAGATGAGGAAACCAAGACTTGGAGAAGTCAAGAGAATTAAGAGCACAGAACCATGGGCTCTGCTGCTTAGTACCAAGCATTTCTCCACTTTACCCTTAATGCTCCAGTGGCTCCCAATGGAACCCCAGGAACGATAATGGAGGAACCATCAGCCATTGGCACGCCCTCCAAAGTCTCTAAGAACTACGTCACCCAGGGGTGCCTGGGAGGCTCAGTTGGTTAAGCATCTGACTTTGGCTCAGGTCATGATCTCACAGTTCACGAGTTTGAGCCCAGCATCAGGCTCTGGGCTGACAGCTCAGAGCCTGGAGCCTGCTTCAGATTCCGTGTCTCCCTCTCTCTCTGCCCCTTCCCCACTCACACTCGATCTTTCTCTTTCAAAAATAAATAAACATTAAAAATTTTTTATTAAAAAAAAGCAAAACTACTTGACCCAAGGAATTTGAAGCTGGTTGGTCCAATGGGATGGCCCCTGGGTGTGCACTCCACCTGGCCAGCTCATTGCAGAAGGTCTAGCTCTATGATGGGAACAGTGACTCTAGTCTGCTCCTCATCCCCTATATGGCTTTGGACATGTCTTACCCTTCTCAGTGTGCTCACATCATAAAACAGGGATAATAATGGCATTTACACAAAAGCTGGGCCCTGGACCAATGACAAATAGCATCATCATGGAAGTAATTATTATTATTTTTTTTAATGTTTAGTTTTGAGAGAGAGAGAAAAAGGGAGTGGGGGGGGCAGAGAGACAGAGGGAGACACAGAACCTGAAGCAGGCACCAGGCTCTGAGCTGTCAGCCCAGAGCCCGATGCAGGGTCTTGAACTCATGAACCGCGAGATTAAGGCCTGAGCCAAAAGTCATACGCTTAACCGACTGAGCCCCCCAGGCACCCCTGGAAATCATTATTAATGAGTTTACAACAGTTTATATATATAATCCCTTTCTGTCACATCTTTATGTTGTTTGCAGTTTATGTGTTTTTAAACCACACTGGGGGGCGCCTGGGGGGCTCAGTCGGTTAAGCGGCCGACTTCGGCTCAGGTCATGATCTCGCGGTCCGTGAGTTCAAGCCCCGCGTCGGACTCTGTGCTGACCGCTCGGAGCCTGGAGCCTGTTTCAGATTCTGTGTCTCCCTCTCTCTCTGACCCTCCGCCGTTCATGCTCTGTCTCCCTCTGTCTCAAAAATAAAATAAACGTTAAAAAAAAAAAATTTTAAACCACACTGGGATGAACACCATTAGTCAGCTATTGCTAATAGCTATTACTAATATGTGTATTAGTTATATACTGCTATATAACAAAATACTTCAAACTTAGTGGCTTAAAACAATAAACATTTATTATCTCACAGTGCCTGGGAGTCAGAAATTATCTCACAGTGCCCGGGAGTGATATGTTTTAACTGGTCCTCTGCTCAAGGTCTCATGAAGCTGCAATGGAGGTGTTGGCTGGACTACATCCTCATCCCGAGGCTCAACTGGAGAAGGATCCATATCCAAGCTTCTTGAGCCTGTTGGCAGAACTCATTTCCTGGTGGTTGTAGGACTATAGTCCCCATTTCCTTTCTGTCAGCTGGGGGCCACTCTCAGGTGCTAGCCACATGGCCTCCTCCATCTCAGTAAGAGAAAGCCTCCCTCTATTGAGAGGGAGAATTCTGAGTGTTGAATGCTGAACCCCTCTCATGGTTCAAATCCCTCTGATTTCCTCGTCTGCAACCAGTGAGTCAGGCCCACTCAGATTATCCCCATGTCTTAAAGTCAGTTGGCCCAATAACTTAATCACAGGAATGAGATCTGTCCCACTTCTAGTCCTGGGATGATATAGAATAAGAAATCTCGGGAACACCTTAAAATTTCTGCAGCCCCTAGCCCTAGGAGCCACATCTCTGCACACCTGTCCCACAGCCTCCTACAAACTCAGTTGTTCAGTCAGCAAATGAGCCTCAGGGATTCTGAAACATACTACTTTGCAGCAGACAGGATGCAAGCACTCATTAGGGCACTCACTTTGGAGAGAGCCCCTCTACGTGGTGGGGCAGCCAGCATGCAGCCTCAGGGTCCAATGCCTGCTTCACTGCCCCCTCAGCTGGGCATCTCAGAGCCAGCAAGTCTAGCTTGTAGGCCCTCAGGCCTCATCTGTGCATCGGGGAGGCTAACAGTCCTTCTTGGGACAGGGAGTAAAGACATCTGTTGTTGGGGATCCCCAAGACTACGCTCAGGTTTGATGATTGACTAGAAGGATCCACAGAACTCAGAAAAGCTGTTCTGTTCATGGCTATGGTTGATCACAGTGAAAGGACAGTCTAAAGTCCTCAAAGGAGGAGAATGCGTGAGGCAGAGCCCTGGAGAAACCAGGCACAAGCGTCCAGGTGCAGACCTGTCACAACCTTTGCGACAACACACACACACACAGTACTGCCAACCAGGGAAGCTCACCCGAGCCTCATTATCCAGAGTTTCTACTGGGGAGGAAGGCTGACCACCCATGTGCTTGACCTCAGTCTCCAGCCCCTCCATAGGTCAAGTTGATACCATTTGGCTAAAAGCCCCACCCTAAAGTATATTATTAGCATAGACTCTCTGGTGTGGCCCAAGGTCTTAAATAAACAGACACTTTTATCGGTCAGGACATCCCAAGAACTTAGACGTAGATGTGACCTGCCAGGAGCAGACCGAGGGCCAGTCCTTTCTTGGGAACGTGCAGGGCTTGGACAGCCTAGGTCTGCTGACTTACTTCTTTACTGATCTGTATCAGGTGGGTCTCCAAGTGTCCCCAAACCACCATTTTGCTTCATGGATCAGCTGTATTATCCTCACCGTGAGCAATGAAGAAGGTACGGCCTAGCATTACCTGGAAAGAGTTTATAGTGATGACCATGCAGACTCTTCCTCAAAGGTGGCCTGTGTGCTGGCTATACCTTCTGGAAAATGTTCAAAGTCAGTTAAAACACTTTCATGCTTAGGGGACTCTGATGGCTCCACAGCCGATCCCCTCCATGGTAATTTTCCTCCTTTCACCCATCCATCTGTCCACAAGCATTTATGATTACTCCTTTCTGTCCTCTGCCCAGTCAGGGAGGCTCCCTGAGGAGGACACACCAGGCCATAGAACAAAACTGATAACAGCCCAGAAGACTTCCCTCCTCTAAATGCCCACATGCAACAGAAAATCCAGGCTGACTCAGGCAAAAACAATTATTGGCTCAAAAGAGTGAAGAAATGATAGACCTGGGGCGGGGCACAGCTAGCTCCAGGAGCTGAATAGGATCACCGTGACTCAGTCTCTCTCTCAGCTCTGCTCTCTGGATGGCCTTCACTCTCAGGACCCTCTTCATAGAAACAAAGATAACCACAGCAGTACCAGGCCATCAGCCCCAACTCAGCATCCTCTAGAGTAGAAGGGTATCTACTTCCTCTGGGTCCAGAAGTTTCAGGGAAGGCTTTGATTGGCTCGTTGTGGGTCACAGTGTGGAGCCAATCACTGTGGCCAGGGTGCTAGAACGCTCTGATTGGTCAGGCCTGGGTTGCAGATCCATCCCTGAAGGCTGGTGGGGAACCAGCCCTATCTGCATGGAAAGGAGTGGAGGTGAGTTCCACCAGGAGGAAAAACAGAGGACAGGCATTCAGGGACCTAATGGTACCACGCTGGGTGACTCCAGCCAGCCCTCACCCACGCCCCAGGAGCTCGTCCTTTAGGGATGACATGAG
The DNA here is from genome assembly GCF_024362965.1 of Panthera pardus. Classification (NCBI taxonomy): domain Eukaryota; kingdom Metazoa; phylum Chordata; class Mammalia; order Carnivora; family Felidae; genus Panthera; species Panthera pardus. The sequence continues at coordinate 13,945,748 of NW_026527013.1, forward strand.
ATGGAGGCATGCAAAGGATGCTTCATCAAAGTGCTCAGGAGATGTGAGTGCCTCCCTCTCCCCCCGCCCCCCATACACACACACACACACACACACACACACACACACAGCTCATTCTATCATGCTCACTTCCAATTCACAGCCCACTGTGAGCTGTACCCTTCAAGGGCAAGGCAAGGCTGAGTCATTGCCTAGGACCAAGTACACAGGAGGCACTGATACCTGTTTTCATATGAAAGAATATCCATCCTAGCTGTCCTCTGAATGTATCACGTACTGCCCAGCCGGCACACCTTTGACATGCCATGCCAGTCCTGGGAGCACTCTTTATGCCTGCTAAAGGACTCCTGAGTCTTCAGGGACACTTCAATGCCCCTCATCCTGGACACCCTACCCCACCCACCCCATTCACACAATTGAGGCTAAAATGACCAAAGGAATGAACGTTCTAAACTTCACACTTCTGGCGATGGCATTCAAAGCCTCTCTCATTTCTGGCTATAACTTGCAGAGAGGTGTAGAATTGGCTGGGGGTCAGAGCATGGGCTCTGGAGGCAGGCTGACCTGGGCCTAATCCCGCCTATTGTTTCTTGGGTGATGGGACCCTGGACAGGAGCTGACTCTTTTCTGAGCCTCGATCTGCTCAGCTAATAATGGGCACAACCAAAAAATCCTTGGAGCAAAGGGAGAAGACACACTCAGCCGGACTCCACTGTTACTAAAAAACTAGTCTTCAAGACAGCATGGGACCCAGTGTGGGACCCACAAAGAGGACACAGAGACCCTCAGCATGGAGTAGGGGCCAGAAGACTCACGTGTGTGGTCAACTGATTTTTTTACAAAGCTGCCACAGTAACTCACTAGGGAAGAGAAGGTCTTCCCCACAGATGTTTCTGGAACAACTGGATAGCTATAGGGGAAAAAATGAACCTTAACTCCAACCTTACACTATATACAAATGTTCACTGAAAGTGAACTGTAGTCTCCATAGAAAAGTTGAAGCCATAAACCATTTAAAAGAAAGCCTAGGAGCGTCTGAGTGGCTCAGTCGGTTAAACATCCAACTCTTAATTTCAGCTTAGGTCATGATCTCACAGTTTGTGGGATCAAGCCCCACGTTGGGCTCTGTGCTGACAGGACAGAGCCTGCTTGGGATTCTCTCTCTCTCTCAAAATAAATAAATAGACGTTAAACAGAAAAAAAAAAAAAAAGCCTAAAAATATCCCTACAAACTAGATTTAGCAAATATTGACAAAAAGCACACAGAAAGGTAGAAAAAGCTGATAAATTGGACTTCATTAAAAATATCTGCTCTAAGAAAATGAAAAGTGAGCTACAGAATGGGGAAAATATTCATAATATACTACCTGACAAAGAACTTGCCTCCAGAATGTGTGAAAAATGGACACAGCATGAGGCCGCCGTGGGTACCCGGTGGACGAGTGCCATGACAGACGTGATCGCCACTTGGGAATGATGGCAGTGGTTACTCTCACAACCTCCGCCAGGAAGTCACCCTAGCCAGCCCACCATCCCACTGGCCACCCCTCAGGCCAGCTTCCCAACCTGAGGTCAGCAAGTCTGAGGAAAGGGGGGGGGGGTGTCCTACCTGGGACTCCAGTCCCCTGAGCCTGGCCAACCCACAGCCCTTACCCCAGCACCACTCACAGAGCCCCCCTCCTGTCTGAGTACAAAGTAGAAGCCTAAGGGGGCTGAATGGCGGAAAGGAGGGTTCAAGCCACCAACAGATCGGTGTCCACAGATCTGTGTCCACAGGCTTATAGAGCAAGGGCCTGGTGCAGGCAAGGTCAAGGCCTGATTGCTACCTTCTGCTGAGTGGCTGTGGCCAATGGCTTTCCCTCCTGGGCTGTAAGGGGACAGGTGCAGGACAGATCCTTAACGGTGATCTATTCCCAGAGATCTCCTTTCCTGGAGGCAGGATGAAGCCTTGAGAAGGGTCTCAGGTGCTGCATTGACAGAGGACTGAACACTGGCTCTACCTGTTCTGGCTGTGATGGTACACAGCATTTAAAGGAGATGATCCTACAGCCTCAGATTGGGAGAAAAACTAAACAAAATCAAGAGGAGCTCCTGGAATCAACCCCAACCCCTCTCCATAGTCCCTGAGGCCCTGCAGGGTCCAGTTCTGCTGACCACACACTCTGCTCAACCCTGAACACATCAGGCTCACCCCTGCTCCAGGGCCTCTGCACTGGCCGCGCTGCTACCCAGACACGGGGCTGTCAGCGTGCAGCACAGCCAGACCCCTGTGGCCACTGAAGTCTCAGCACAGCACCCAGTTAGATCCTGCCAGGATCCCCATCTTCAGATGGGGCAACAGAGAGGACAGCAGTGGGGTAACCGGCACAGCTGGGTGTGAACTCCTGCGGAGTCCAGCTGGGTACCCTGAACACCTTGCCCCACTTCTCCAGGCCTCCATTTCCCCCTGTGTAAAGCAGGTCTGCTGTGGTCTGAGAGGAGACACCCCCAACTCTAGTCCTGCATGACCCTGGATGTGACACAGGCTGTCTCTGGCCCCGCCCCAAGTGACAGCAGAAGAAGGTACTGGAGCCAGCAGAGTGCGGGGTAGGAGGCTTTATTTCACAGAATGGGTAGGAGGGAGAACCTGGACAGAGGGCAGCAGGCGGGGTGGGTGGGTGGTGGTGCTTGGAGAGGGACTGGGTCAGGAAAGGGCTGCCCCCAGGCCTGTTGGGAAGGAGAAACTGAAGCCGGCCTCTGCTGAGACCAAACCCAAGGGGGTGGGGGTGGGAGTGGAAATTGGGTCTGGAGGAATGAGGGCCCCCTCCCCCCGGGCTGGATATGGAGCCCGGGCCCTGCCTCAATTTCCTCCTATAGGGCCATAGTCCCTCCTGGCTCACTAGGGCCACATGGCCCCCAAACCTCACTGCTCCCGCCCCAGAGGAGGGGGCTAGATCAGACAGGGCAGTTGACAGGGAGCCTGGGGAAGTCAGGGAGCGCGGGGTGGGGTCCACGGTGTGCGAAGGGGTGGTGGCCACCTGGGTGGTCAGTTCCTGGCAGCGATGACCACAGAGAGAGCCACGCCCCCCAGGGCAACGGCAGTCGCCCCAAACAGCCACTTCCATGGGATGGACTGTGGATAAAGGGGAGGGAAGAGAAGGCCGGAGGGTGGTCAAGACAGATACCCTGGTCTTCACCTACCAACACGGCCGAAAGAGGCCTCCCAGCAAACCATTGCTGGACAATGCCTTTCCTGCCTTCTGGCAAACTCCTACTCAAGCATCGAATCTCCCCTGTTCTGGAACACTTCCCCTTCCCCTCTGGAAGCACTATCATTCCCTGCCCTGAGCCCTCGAAATTGTGTTCCATCTCCTGCTCCAGCCCTGGCCACACAGGGCTGGGGCTTCTCTGTGTCTCCAGCATGGTCCAGCCCGGTTGACAAGGACATCAATCCTTGCAAAATGAAGAAACTCCTTCTGCGTGGTGTGCCCCACCCTTAGCCCCTACCCCTCCTCTGGGAGCATCCCTGTGCCTGCCAGCCCCAGCTCACCCAGGCACCCTTGCCAGGACACTTGGCAGGCAGCCGGCTGGGGTTGCCCAGCATTTTCCGGTACAGGGCGGTCTCTGTGCTCCGCTGAGCTGCGTGCTTCTTCACCAGTTTCGAGAGCTCTGCGTGGATCGTCTGCAAGAGGTGGGTGTCAATTGGGCTAAGAACATGCAACCTGACCATCTAACTGGACCATCATCTCTGATGCTCTGCCTTTCTGTGGCCCCTGGTCACTTTGGACTGGGTCCACTGGGACATGGAAGTCCCACCTGCCCCTCTCTGGGCATCAGCAAAGTAGGGGCCCCATCTCTATCCCCCTAGGTAACCAGTGGAGGAGGCAGAGCACAAGGTGGCCAGGAGAGAGGAAGATTCCAGGAGAAAAGCTGAAGACATTGACACGGCCCCGGTTAGTGGCACCCTTGGCCTCTGGGATCCCCGTGCGGGAGGGCTGAGCCCAGACCACCTATGCAGGAGTCGTGACGGTCTCAGCCAGCTGGCTGTGGCTCTTCAGCCACCGATCCCCTGTCACTCCCCAGGCTGGAACACCATAGGGAAAACCACAGCAAGAACAACAAGACTCCAGGATGACTTCCCAGATAGGCTGGCAGGACAAGTCCCAAGGGCATCTCCTGTCTGCTCACCTTGTTGGAAGGTTCCAGCTTCAGGGCTGCCCTCAGAATGGGGATGGCCTCACTGTACTCCCCTTGCTGGGCCAGCACCTGTGGGAGGAAATGGATGGCATCACTCCAGAACCACAACGGACCGTGGTCGTCTTCAAAAGACCCAGCCCTGCCAGGCTCCTGGCCACCCTGACTAGTCCCAAATCTATCACCAACAACCACCCCAGGGTTCCAGCCACCTTCACTCCCGAGCCCTCCGACTACATGAGCGCCCCACTAGGCGGTGTCATCCCAATCTGCTCCCACCCCTACATGTCAGTCTCAGCCTCTGCAGGAGACCTGGGTGTGGCCTCACCTCCTCCCTCGCCACCCTGGCTGGTTCAAGAAGCCAGGTGAATGTTTCCAAAGCTTTGGCTACAGTGGATGATTCAGAGCCAGCCAATGAGATCCAGCCTGAACAATGCTGGTGTCACTCAGAGACCAGATGCTAAGTGGGGAGGATGGAAGCCTTGGTCTTTTGAGGGGGTAAGAAGCAGCATCTTGGTCACGTTGAGAGGGAAACCCATAGCAGACAGGCACAGCATCCTCACAACATTGCTAATGCCTGGATCCAGCCATCCCTGAAGCCAAACACCCTGGCAGTTCCACAAGCTATTAATTCCTCCTCTTGCTTGAATCAGTTTGAGAACGTTTCTGTCACTACAACCAGCAGATACAAACATGCATGAGACCACATTAGCAGACAATCCCACTGCCCCCAAGAGGATTATAAACCTTTGAAAAATAGGGGCAGCATTTTCTTCCCAAGTTTCTACACAGAACTTTACACACAAGTGCTTTAAAAATGCTGGGTGGAGAAAGGCCCTGTTCATGCCTCTCATCAACAGGCTGGGTGATCCACCATTTGCTTGTATCTCAATTTCCTCCATTCACTGATAAAAGGTGCTGAACTCCCTGTCAACACACACATACGCACAGACACAGACACACACACAGACACACACACACACACACACACACACACATATACACAAGGGCAAGGATCAACAAAAATGGGGGCGAAAGCAATTACGGTCAAATCTTCACAGGCCAAATTCATCCCTACATTCCACAGCACTTACTGGGTACCCCCTGTGTACCTGGCCCTGTTTGCAGGGCTAGAGATTTCACACCAAGTGAGCCAGACAAAATCTCCAGCTTCTCTCAAGGGAGGTAACAGCCATGATGACACCTGTCAATGCTGACGACAACATGGAAAACATGAAGACAGGGCAGGGGGGCAGGGGTGTGTGGCCGGGAGAGCTTCCTGAGGAGATGACATCAAAGCAAAGACCTGAAGGGATCAGAGAGGGGCCCATGGGGGGGGCGGGGGGGATCTGGGGTATGCATGTCTCAGGCAGAGGGCATAAACTGTGCAAAGTCACTAGGGTGGGAGTAGACCTGGCCTGGGCAGGAACAGCGAGGAAGCTGAGCAGGATGAAGAGGAGAGGCAGAAGGCGATGGCAGGGGACCAGATGACTCAGAGCCCCAAGGGCTGCAGTGAGGACTTGGCTTTTATTCCGACAAAGATGGGAACCATGGAGGATTACATGCAAGGAGCAGTCACCAATAGGCTACCCCGCGGTGTCAGGGATAATAGGACCTAGGATTCAAGTCTGGCCTCAGTCAATGAATTACTGGGATTCAGGCCATACCAAAGCACCTGTCTAGGACTCAGGTTCCCCACTTGTACCCCAGAGAGCTTGGTTGGCTGATGCTTATGCCCATCTCAAATTCAGAGTCTGGAACCACTGTTCTGGGTGGGGGAACTAGCCTGCCCACCTGCGGCCTATGCCCATCTGCCCGTGGCTGGCGGTCCATCCATCTGCAGCCCACAGCTCACCTTGCCCTTGCGGAAGAGCGCCTTGATGTTGTCGGGCTGGTGCTCAAGCACGAGGCTGCAGGAGCGCAGCGCTGCACGATAGTGGTCCAGCTTCAGCTGGGAGGCTGCCAGGTTGTTCAGACATTTCACCTTCAGCTGCAGGAGCTGCTCCTCCTCCTCGAATGTCATGTCCACTGTGGGAGGATGGTGCTCAACCACGGCAGTGGTTACCACACTGCCAGGCCCCCACCACTGCCCATCTGCGGAGCGACGGCCGCCTTCCACTTCGGGGAAATGCGCCCCGTATGCTGTGTGACTCAGGCCAAGGCCCACTCCTTCTGTACCTCATGGCAGAGGAGCCTGGGTGGGGAGGGCCTCGGAGTATCCCCGTCACAGGAGACTGGGAAAGGGGGCTCTGAGTTCCCAGTGGCGGGGCCTCCATCATCTGATCCCCCAAGCCCAGCCCCTGCCATCTGTTCCATGAGTCCTCTGGTCTCAGTTTCCCTATTTCTAACATACACCAAGACCAGCGCCAACCTTAGGGCGCTATCAAGGAGTCTGTAAGATGGAGGCTAAGCAACGCAAAGGCCTAACACAGGGCACATGGATTGACACGGTCTACAGCCACCCACATTCCTACATACACCTGCGTCTGTAACATTCCACTGATCAGGGATACGCTGCAACTCCGGAGTGGACCCTAACCTAAAGATTAGGAATAGCTGAACATCTATCCATACTCTGGAATATTCTAGAACACTCAGAGTCTGAGGCCCACTGTGGCAGAGGGAAGTTTCTGGCACACTAGTGGATGCCTCTGCAGGGGAATGGCAAGATTTGACCTGGCAGTCACCTTTGGCGCTAGAGGTGATGGCCTTGATGGCGAGGTCGTAGGAATTGGCAGCCAACACGAAGTCGGCCCGCTGGTAGTGGGCATTGCCACACTCCCGCTTCCGGTTGGCCAGAGCCACACGCTCCTGCCCCGTGAGCATTTCCAGGTCGGGTCCATCCACGGCAGTCTTCAGGGTCACTTCCAGGCACAGGGCCGCGTGGGGGGGGATGTATGGGCTCCTGCTGGGGGATGGGGCAAGAGCAGCACTCAGACCCAGCGGCCACTATGAATGAACCTCAGACATGCCGGTTTAGCTAGGGAGCAGGGGGGGAAAGGGTTCAAGTCTTGGAGCTGGCCCCACCGTCACCCCCTCCTCAGTACACCGAAAGGGAAGTAACTTACCACCCATGAGCTACCTGACTTGGAGAGTAACTTCCCTTCCCTAAGTCTGTTTCTTTTATATAAAATTGGCAGGCAAAGGGGTCCCCCATGGGGACCCTGCTGGTGACAGGTTCTCACCTGCCCTGGGGGCCATAGCAGTACTTGGAATCAGCAGTGACCATAGCTGTCTCCCCCACATCCATGAGCGGAACGCTGAGATCCAGGGCCTGGGTGTGTAAGGGCAAGGGGTCAGGCAGGCTCAGGTGCAGAGCAGCAACGCCACGTTTGCTCTGGCCCCCCCATCTCCCGGCCCCCAAGCCCAGCCCCTGCCAGCCACCACCACCTCCCCTCCATCCCGCCTGGCCTCCTCTGCTCAACCCCAGGGCAGCTGCCAGTCCCCTCGCCCCTTCCCACCTGGATGACATCGCAGTCGCCCAGCGTGAACACCAGCTCTGGCTCTTCCTGCACCCGAGTGCCGTTCTCCAGCGAAGTCTGCAGCTGCACAGTGACTACCTGGCCTTTAGCTGGGCGACTTGAGCCGGGTGGGCCTGGGACCAGCGTCTTCTTCCTTAACAGCCCATTGCCTGCCGGGGACCAGGGACGAGCAACCTGTCACTAGGCGGCTTAGATGGGTGCCTGCTCCCTGAGCACCCCTCCCCCAGCACTCAGCTGAGCCTCAAACAGCTGCTCTGCCACTTACTGGGCAGGTGATTCCATGCCTCTGGAACTGTCCCTGGCTGGACACTGGGCATTAAAGGATTAACTTGAGGGGTGATGATAATGGCCTGTCTGACCATCATCTTAAGAAAATTAAGACTCGTCCAGGGCAAAGGGCTGAGAAAAGTTGTCCTGCCCAGCATTGTCAGGCTGGCGGGGATATCCAGTAAAGAGACTCTGGAGCCACCCCCATCTTCCTCCCCTGGTTCCAATCCAGCTCTTGACATTTGGGCCTCAATTTACCTCACCATGAAATGAGGTAGTCAGGGGGACCCCTGGAGACACCCAGTGAGCAGTTTGCTTGGTTAGCAGAGTGCCTGTGACGCCAGGCGTGTGTTCCTACCAAAGCACCACATCGCTAAATTTAAAAGTTAAACAGAGCCAGAGGGCCTATATGCAAAAGTGCCTGTGATGGCCCCAGAGCTCATGTTTTTCTCCATGCCCCAAGCAATCACAGGAATGGCCAAATGGTCACAGCCAACAGCTACTAAGCAGGCACGAGGCCGAGCACCCTTACAAACCACAATAAAGACACCCACTGACATCCCAAGACAACCACAGGCAATCGAGGGCTTACACCTGTGGGGCCTTGTCATACTGATACTACCTACAGTCACCCATATTCTGACATTTATCTGCGTTCCATAATATTCCACCAGTCTGGAATATACCACAACTCGAAATGTACCTTAGACTAAAAGTTAAGGGCAAGAAAGTATCGACTGGTATTCTGCAATATTCTAGAATGTTCCAAATTTCTGTGCTGCTCCTTGACTTGTACATGCCCTACATCCAGTCTCAGAACCAATGACCTAGGGGATCCCTAGGGATCCCTGTGTCTAGAAGTTTCTGGGCACTAATGGTGGGTGTCCTGGAAGGGTTACAACCAGGCACTGCCTCTCACCGGGGTAGACCCTGGGGAAATCAAGTACCCTCTGAAGGTCTCAGTTTCCTCGTACAGAAGCCCAAATACTGATCTCAGAAAGTGGCTGGCTCAAATATAAAAGGACAAAATCAGGTTTGCGTGCAGAAGGACAGCAGGGCAGCTCTTAATATCAGTAAAGAGCTTCCCAAATTCTAATATAGCCAGGGGGGCTGTGTGACCTTGGGCAGGCACCGCCACTTCTCTGAGCCTCGGTTTCCTCATTTGCAAAATGGGGATATGGTAGGAATTACATCACAGGGTTGTCGTGAGGATAAAATATGATAAAATAGGCCTGGCACGGAACCAGTGCTCAGTAAATATTACCTGGTGTTATTTTTAGAAGTAACAATGCTTTTATCGGCAATAAAGATAATATCAGTGACAATTCTGTATTATCGGTATCCGTGTTATTTAACACTCTTATTTTAACATTAGTGTCAACAGTGTAAAAATGATGTTTTACTAACATATTTATTAGCGGACACCGACATTATCGAATACGCTAGGTATCAGTCCCAGTAGCAAAAGGTTTTCTAGTTTCCAGAGTTGTTAGCATGAGGTGGGGCATATGGGTGGGTTCCCCTAGTTTCTTTCTTGCAGGACTTCTCTGAGCAGCTACAATGCTCATGCGTGCTATGAGCCAGACAGAAGCATGAACAAAATGGGACGTTCCGCAGATCCATCTGACCCATGGACACATTTTCAGGAGACAGGCACTTGCCAGACAAATGCCAAAAAAAGCAGCAGTGGGGGTTGGGAGCTGCCAGCGCCTGGTGTGCTGGCTGTGTGGCTCCGGGCAGGTGACTCAGCCCCTCTGAGCCTCTGTTAGCAGCTCTGGGAAACAGGGACATAACACCAGGTGCGTGTGCGTGTGTGCATGTGACAATGAAAAGGATTCTTAAACATGAAGTATCTCAACCAGTTGCCTGTGGCTGGCAATCACCGTGGTTACGTGTTTTATTTCAAACCTACTTCATAGCAGAGAAGGAAAAATGAGGCTCAGGGGAGAAGAGGGCCTAGGCCAAGGTCACTTCTGAACCTGAGCTGTCCAAGCCCTGTGGGTCAACCCAAGCCACCCCTGCTCCTTACCCAGGATGTCCAGCCACTCATCAGGGGCTGGGGCGGGCTCGGGCTCAGGCTCCATGGCGGCCAGGAATTCTCGGGCCAGGGCCCCAGGCTGCTCAGCCTCCTCCAGTGGAGGCTGCCCCACGTCTTCAAGTGGTGGCAGCTCACTCAGATCTTCCTCCTCCTCCTCCTCCTCCTCCTCCTCGCCCTCTGCGTCTTCCACCCCATCCAGCACCTCGAAGTCCTCAAGTGGTGGGACCCCAGCAGGCGGTGGGGCAGCGGGCTCAGGGCCCGCGGCAGAGGGCTCAGCACAGGATGCCATGCTGCTGGGGGGACGGGAATTGGCCCTGGTGGGGGGAATGGATGGGGTAAGAATCCCACCACCCAGCCCCTCAAATTCTCCTCTGCATCCATTCGCCACGCTGCCCAACACTTGCTGTGTGACTCAGGGGCTCCAGGCCTCAATTTCCTCATCTATAGTAGTGAGGAAAGAACCACCAAGCCGTGGACATCAATCAGTCCCAAACAATGTTAGCTATTATTACAGCTAATTATCTTTTAGTCTTTATAAATACCCAGAGAAGTAGGAAACATTCCCCTCCCCCATATTTTGCAGCAAAGGAAATTGAGGCCCAGAGGGGCAAAGTCATTTTACCCAAGGTCACAGAGCAAGGCAACTGCAGGGGCAGAATTTGAACCTGGGGCTTATCTGATTAAATGCCCAAAGGGGGTGCTGGGATTTTTTTAGGGCGACTGAAGTCTCAGGAAGTCTATTTTTAGAGCCCAAAGGGAATTGAGTCTTCACCAGGGCTCCCTACCTTCAGCTGCCCCTTCTCCTATGGGGAGCCACCTAGAAATCCCAAGCCTTCTCTTTCCATAACCTGAACCTAATACCACTCCCCCAACACCAAAGACCCTGGCCCAAACTCTTCCCTGGGAGCCCTTTCTCCTCTTCTCAAGCCTCCAGACCATTCTCAAAGTAGCCTCCTTTACAAGAGTGATCAAGACCCCCGTGGGATTCTACAGCCTCTTCCTTGGGCCATCAACTGTCCCCTTCCCCCAGGCCCCAAGCTCGGAGCTGGTAGAGCCCAGCCATCATTCTAACCCACAGCATCCTCTCCCTAACCCTCACCTGCCTGCTCCTTCCGGTCTTTGGCCCCATATTCTGAGACCCTCCCAGCCCCTACCCCCACAATCCCCTGCGCCCGCATAACTCGCCCTCCGCCCTCCCCCAACCACCGCCCCCAGCCCGGGCCAGCTACCCCCGCAGCCACTCAGTCGACCCGTAAACACCCTGATGTCCCCAGACGCCCCTCTCCGGATCGCATAACACTCTACGCCCTCTAGACGCCCCCGGCCCAGGCCTGGTTCTTCGTCAACCTCCCACCCAGGGCCCCAACGCTTCATGCCTCTTTGACGCCACCAGTGTGGGGCCCCCGACCCCTCGCACCCCTCGGGGGCCCAGGCCCTGCACTTCTCTGGCAGCAGCGCCCCCACCCACTCCCTTCAGCCCCATTCGGTCCCCACCCCCGGTTGCCCCCGCTCGGCCGCGCCCCCTCTAGCACTCCGACCCTCCGCTCCCCCCGCAACCGGTTCGCCTCCCCCCGCGGCCTTTGGCCCCGCCCATCGGCCCCAGCCCCCGCCGCCCCAGCACCCAGACCAGCCCAGGCCTGGGTAGCGCCCCCAGCCGGGGCAACCCTGCCGGCGCCCCGGGACACGTGCCTCCGGCTCCGGGACCCCCGCCTGGGGTCCTGCGCCCCCCTCCCCGCCCCCAGCCGCGGCTGCCGCGCCTCGGGAACCAGGCTCGGGCGCCCGGCCCCGCCCCCACCACGCCCATTGGTCGCCGCTGCTGCGACTGCAGCACCCATTGGCTCCAGCGCACATCCGTCTTGGGAGAAAGCACCACCCTCTTCCTGCTTGTTTCCGCGGGGCGTTCTTAAAGGGGCAGAGACTGCCGCGCCACCCCGGACGGGGGCGGGGGCGGGGGCGAGAACCAGGACGGGGAAGAGGACCGGGGCGGGGGCAGGGGCGGGGGTAGCAGGCGGAGGGTCTACAGACCCAAGTCTGTTCGCCAATACGCGCCGGGCTGCCTAGCGGGAATCTACTCCCGTCTGAGCTTCATCTTGCTCATCTGCAAAATGGGGATAAACATCCCCATCCGCGCACTCTCACCTTGGGGGATTTGGGGAGGACAGCCTTAAAAGGTATTGCCTTAAAAAGCTCAGTCTTGACCATCAGGGCAGCTCTGGGACTGCTGGATAACCCACCCTGTAGCCCTAGTTACGGACGTGGTCCCAAGGTCCTGAAGGGGAGCGATCACCCAAGAGCACACAGAATCCCCGCCCCACCCTCGCGTGGTCTGTGTAATCCCCTGAAGGTTGCCTTTTGCATACAGAAGGAATTCAATTAGTGGCTAGGTGAGCGACTGAGCAACCAGGTCCGCTGGAAGGAGTTTCTCCTCCCTGCACCCTCTGCTAGAGGGTGATAAGGTACCCATGGCTTTGGGAGAAGGTGGCAGTGTCGATTAGATGGATTTCGATGGATCTTGGTTTTTTTTGGGGGGGGGGGGGCGCTTACTCTTCCTTCACTCTATTTTATTTCCTTCCCGGGGTTTACTCATTTACGGAACGATCTTACATCTTTTGCTTCCCTCCTCTTATCCTGCTTTGCTCCATTCTGGAAAGAATTTTGCCTGTTTTGTCCCCACCGCATCCATGAATACCTAGCACCTATGGGAGTTCAATTGATGAATGAATAATTGAATGAATGAATGAATGAATGAATCACTGGCTATTGGAGGTAGCTAACACTGGAGGAGGTAACTGGCTTTTGGAGGTAACTAAGGTCAGATTGTAGCTCCTTGCAGGTCACCTCCTACAGGAAGCTTTCCCTGACCTCCCCAAGGCAAGGCCTGGTTGGCTGTCCTCTTAGCATGATGAACCTCTGCCTCCTAACTGATTTTATGTCTGTGCCATTATCTGACTTACCTCTGCCTTGCCCACTATATTAGAAAACTCTCAAAGCCTTGGAATTGTCTACTGTTTGCCATTGTTTTAGCGCTGGGGCCTACACAGTGACTGGCACAAAAGGAGAGGGGGTGAGGGGAATTCAGGAAAATCATTGTGGTTGGAAGGAAGGCAGGCTAGCCAGCCTCAGAGGTGCTAGGCTAGTGAGGATATGTAAGAAATTTCCTGGGAAAGAACATCAAATAAACTCTGGGCCAGTGGTGGTTTTGAGGGACTTGGACTTTTCCCTGTCCATCTCTGAACCTCAGTGTTTTCATCTGCCCAATGGAGTCTCTTACCCATCCAGCTTCACCTCTGTTATAAAGGCTGGAAGAACTGTAATAAACAATGAGGGGTGGGGCACCTGGGTGGTTCAATCCGTTGAGCATCTGACTTTAGCTCAGGTCATGATCTCTCACAGTTCACAAGTTCGAGCCCTGCCTCCGGCTCTGTGTTGACGGCTCAGAGCCTGGAGCCTGCTTTGGATTCTGTGTCTCCCTCTCTGCCCCTCCCCCGCTCACACTCTGTTTCTGTTTCTCTCTTAAAAATAAACATTAAAAAAAAATTTTTTTTAAATAAATAAATAAACAACGAGGGGTGCCTGGGTGGCTCAGTGAGTTAATCAACCAACCCTTGATTTCCACTCAGGTCATAATCTCACAGTTCATGACATCGAGCCCCACATCAGGCTCTGCGCTAACAGTGTGGAGCCTGCTAGGGATTCTCTCTCTCCCTCTCTCTCTCTCTGCCCCTCTCCTGTGAGCACACACTCTGTCTCAAATTTTAAAAAACACGGGAGCGCCTGGGTAGCTCAGTCGGTTAGGCATCCGACTCCGGCTCAGGTCATGATCTCGCGGTCCGTGAGTTCGAGCCCCGCGTTGGACTCTGTGCTGAGAGCTCAGAGCCTGGAGCCTGTTTCGGATTCTCTGTCTCCCTCTCTCTCTGACCCTCCCCCGTTCATGCTCTGTCTCTCCCTGTCTGAAAAATAAATAAACGTTATAAAAAAAAAAAAAAAACCACAATGAGACTAATGAATAAACAGCTAAGTTAAATATAAACTGAGAACAGCAACTGATACAATAACAATAATAATGGCTGACAGCACAGGCGAAGGCAAACACTTTACATGTATTTAATCCTCACATCAGCCTTATGAGACAAATACATACCCTGATATTGGGAGGCCGTGTCAGGTACTGCATCACGTTGCAATGTCAGTTTCCTGGTGAACTTGACTTTTTATTGTTATGATGTGCCCCTCTTTATCTCAACGCTTCCTGCCTTAGAGTGGGCTTTGTCTGATATTAAGATGGCGTGCTTGTTCTCTTTTGGTTCACTTTTCATTTTTGTTTGTTTGTTTAAAGTAGGCTTCACACCCAGCGTGGAGCTCAAAGCGAGGCTTGAACTCATGACCCTGAGATCAAGACCTAGGCTGACATCAGTAGTCGGACTCTTAACTGACTAAGGCACCTGGGTGCCTCCAGCTCTTTTTTTTTTTTTTTTTTTTTTTTAAGGTTATTTATTTTGGGGCGCCTGGGTGGCGCAGTCGGTTGGGCATCTGACTTCAGCCAGGTCACGATCTCGCGGTCCGTGAGTTCGAGCCCCGCGTCAGGCTCTGGGCTGATGGCTCGGAGCCTGGAGCCTGTTTCCGATTCTGTGTCTCCCTCTCTCTCTGCCCCTCTCCCGTTCGTGCTCTGTCTCTCTCTGTCCCAAAAATAAATTAAAAAAAAAAAAAAAAAAGGTTATTTATTTTGAGAAAGAGAGAAGTGGGAGGGTAGGGACAGAGAGAGAGGAAGAGAGAGAGAGACAGAGAGAGAGAAACCCAAACAGTCTCCATGCTGTCAGCACAGAGACCAATGCAGGGCTTGATCTCAAGAACTGTGAGGTTGTGACCTGAGCAGAGATCAAGAGTCAGATGCTTAACTGATTGAGCCACCCAGAGCCCCTCTTTTTTTTTTTTTTTATTGGCTCATTAAAATTTTTTTTTAATGTTTATTTATTTTTGAGAGAGAGAGACAGAGCACAAGCAGGGGAGGGGCAGAGAGAGAGAGGGAGACACAGAGCCCAATGCAGGGCTCGAACCCACGAACCCTGAGATCATGACCTGAGCCTGAAGTCAGACACTTAACCAACTGAGCCACCCAGGCACTCCATTGGCTCATTTTTTAAATGTTCCATCCTTTTGCAACCTTTACCTTTCACCTTTCTGTATCCTTATGTTGTACATGTGTCTCTTATAAGCAGCACAGAATTGGGTTTTGCTTTTTGATCTAGTCTGCCTGTCTTTGTCTTGTAACTGGGGCATTTGGCCTGTTTACATTCAATGTCATTATAGACCTTTTTGGACTTAAATTTGACTTCCTGTGTGTTTTTTCTCTGACCCACCTGCTCTGTGCTCCTTTTCTCTTTCCTTTATGGCCTTTCTTAGGATTGGATGCATGTTTTTTGGTAAGACTATCTTCATCTTACAGATGGGGAAACTGAGGCACAGAGACAGTAATTACCTTGTTCAAGGTCACAGGGATGAAAAACAATAGAGGCCAGGTCTCTTCCCCTGTTGAGTTTCTATTCCACCTCCGGAGCTGGATATTGCACAATGATGCAAGTAAGTATCTAATTGCAGCTGTGATAAGCACTAAGTAGGAAATAAAACTAAAAAAGTGGCAGAGAGACGCTTCCAGTCCCTAGACTGTGGCGTCCCCTCAACAATGTCCCCATCACTGGATTGACTTTTCTCATCACTTTTCACCCTCTCCCTTGAACACACACAGGGGTTAAATATTTTCTTGTCTCTGATCCACCGTGCACCAAACATTTGGGGCCAACCAAGTCCCTTTCAACCTTGACTTGTAGCTTCTACCCCTTCCAGTACCCTCATAAAGGTTTCCTGGCTTCCAACAGAGCCCAAGGTACCCATTAAAGAGGTTGGTTTCTCCAGCCTGGGCCTTTTCTGCTGCAGCCTGCAGACAGAGCCATGGTTCTCAGCATCCCCAACCCAGGCTTTTCTCTCAGTACTGGTTGCTGCCTGGCTCACAGAACTCCACAGTTCTTACAGAAATCAAATCGACACTCTGTGATCCTCTCAGCCCTGAACGATTGTCAACACCTAGAAAACTCCTAATCTTATCTCAAAACCCCACCCAGATGTACCTGCTTCCTTGCCCCCGAATGAGTCCTCATACCGCACTCTTCAGGTTCCTCCAAGTTTAAGTCTCTCCTCTCTATAGCCCTGCATTATTCTCCTTGGTATTGGCATTGTCTGTGTCAGATACTGTCTCCTTTCATCCTCCAGGGCTAGGCAGGGATTGAATACTCTCTGGATCTCCAGAATATGGGCCACACCCAGAGGAAGTGCCTAGAGGGTTTACTGAACAATTTTTAAAACTGCTGAACTAAATATATAAGAATCCTGATCCTCATTAACTTTTCAGTGAATGAAGGCAGCAGAATGTGGGAGTAAAAAGTTTGCCGTCAGTTTACTGAGGGCTTATGGTGGGCCCAGCCTTATTGTAAGGAAGTAATCTGTATGATTTTACAAGGTTAAGCCATTTGCCCAAGTCCACTCAGCTAGGATGTGACAGAGCTGGAATTAGAACTCAGATATGTCCAAATTCAGGGCTCTAAGAGAGTCTTTTATGTACCCAAAGGCATGTATGTATCTTCCAAGGTTTCAACAACCTTAAGAGGCAGATGCTATGATCACTCACAGTTAACAAACTGAGACCTAGAAAAATTAGATCTATAATGTGTAACAATACACATAAGGCTTCAGTAATTAGCGATTCATGGTTTTCAGTATATTCAAAAGGAGACAGATACAGAAGGAAATATAAATGTGTATGCATTGGTTAGCATATATATCTCCTAACTCTTATTGCTGAGGGGGTCTTTGAGCAATGATACTCCAATAGCAGTGAGCACACACCTAGCACCCAGATCTTGGTTTCTCAATACGATTCTTCAAGAAAAGGAACCAGGATCCCTAGAGAAATGGCATGGAACATTTTGTAGTACTAAAGTAAGGAAGTGCTCAGCTTTAGAAAGATGGAGACGTTAAAAGGACATAGAAGTTACGAAGGAGCAGCAAAGTAAATAATAGAAATTAATTATAGGGGCATCTGGCTGGCTCAGTCAGTAGAGCATGTGACTCTTGATCTCAGCGTCATGAGTTCAAGTCCCACATTGGGTGTGTGCCTACTTAAAAAAAAAAAAAGAAAGAAAAAAGAAATTAACTGTAACCCACAGAATAGAATAAATAGTCATGAGTTCATGGTGATATAAATACATGAATAAATGGGGGTGCCTGGCTGGCTCAGTTGGTGGAGCATGTGACTCTTGAGCTCGGGGTTGTAAGTTCAAGCCCTGTGTTGGGTGTGGAGATTACTTAAAAATAAAATCTTAAAAAAAATTTTTTTTTAAACATTTATTCATTTTAGAGAGAGTCTGAGCAGGGGGAGGGGCAGAGAGAGGAAGACACAGAATTTGAAGCAGGCTCCAGGCTCTGAGCTGTCAGCACAGAGCCTGATGCTAGGCTCGAACTCATGAGCCCTGAGATCATAACCTGAGCTGAAGTCCGACACAACCTAGTGAGCAACCCAGGCGCCCCTAAAATCTTTTTTTTTTTTTTTTTTTTTTTTTTTTTTTTTTAAGTTTAGTTATTTACCTTGAAAGAGAAAGAGAGGCAGAGAGAGGAGAGAGAGAATCCCAAACAGGCTGTGCACTGTCAGGGCAGAGCCCTATGCGGGGATTGAACTCACCAACTGCAAGATCATGACCCGAGCTGAAGTCAAGAGTCAGATGCCTAACCAACTGAGCCACCCAGGCGCCGCCCCCCCCCCCAAATAATAAATATATAAATACTTGAATAAGTGCATAACTAGTGAAGAATGGACAGCTCTTGTTTACAATAGAATTCCAAATAATAATTAAACTAGTAAGTAGAAAATAAGTAGAAATAGTAATTGTTGCTGGCAAGAGCCATGGATGGGTACAAAAACTAGTGGGTGAAAATATATTAAAAAAAAAAAAAAAGCGCTAGGGTATTTGCGCTATGTATCTCCCCGTAAGATACTTATTGCAAAGAGAAAAATGGTAACTTAACAGTTGAGAAACTGACAGACATTGCTTAAGCAAGTAAGCAAAGTCAACATCACCAGTAGTGAGACACATCAATATCCTGTGACGCCAGACATGACGCATCGAGACGGCTATAACATCGCTTCTGCGGGAATCCTGCCCAAAGTGAGAAACTTCAGTCTAATTATGAGGAAATATTGGACAAACCCATATTGATGAGTAGTCTAGAAAACCAGCACTCTTCAAAAATACTAAGGTCATACATGATTAGGAAAGACTGAGGAAGTGTCCCAGAGTGAAGACTAAGGAGATACACTTAAACATAATGCGGGATCCTGGACCAGAAAAAGGTCACCAAAAGCAGAGCAGGGATTTTTGAACTGGATGAATCTGATTTCCCACCTAGGAAGCAGGATGCCTGGGTCTGGGTCAACTACAGGCCACTTGAGCATCGCATGACTTTGAGGGAGTCCCTGCCGCTCAACTTCAATCTCAACATCTACAAAGTAGGACGCCTTTTAGACACCCCCAACCCCTTCCGGCTGCTGGGCATCTCGGGCCTTGGAAACTACGCAGGCGTCAGAGGGACCGCTTGATTGGCTATTCGTTGTGACGCACTTGCTAACTGTAGCAGCGCCTAAGCCCCACCCCTTCCTGCCGCGACTCCTAGCACGCATATCGGCTCCGGGCACGTCGCCTATACGCGCGGTTGCACGCGTGTTGCGTGGTGACGTCGTGGCGGCACGGGCGCCATCCCGGAAGCGCGAGCAAGGCCGCCAGATGTGCAGGTGCTGCTGCCACCGACGCCGGGGCCGAGTTCGGGGTGGGGCTGGGAATGCCGGGGCCGCTGGGGAGCCGGGCCGGGTCGGGCGCGGCCCCCGGGCTGTTGCGGGGTGGGGCGCGCCGCTGGCCACATCTGGGCACTCCCCCTGCCTACAGGCCTCAGTTTCCCCGTCCGCGCAATGTGTGCGCCGGCGGCGCCACGGGCCGATTCCGGAGCCAGGGCGCCGGAGCCGGGGCTGCTTGTGTTCAGCCTGCAGTGTCACCCGGAACCGGGCCTTGCAGTCTTTGGGCCTCAGTTTCCCCGCTTTGCAGGGGCGGGGCGTGAGGGGATAGGCGAGTCCCGCCTCTCTCGCGGGTTTTGCTAAGCTTGGGCCGCCAAATTAAATTCTGTTAAATACTGGGTGGAATTCATGGCTCTTCTGCCTTGCCGTGTGACCTTGGGTAACTGAGCCAACCCCTGTGAGCCTTAGTTGCCCTTGGAGATGATAGTGTTTGCTTCGTAGGGATGATTGGGGATAAAATGAAGTGCTGTACAAGTGTTGGCTCCTGTTCTTGGAAGGACCAGGGAGCCCCTTACTACAATGCTGATTCCCTGGCCCCGCCCTAGGACTTCATACTCCCCATGGAGAAGCAGCCTGCTTCGAACCCAGCTCGTTATCATTATCACAGACAGCGCTGTGAGAGCCTGATTCTTTATCACTCCCATTGTCTGGATGAGAAAACTCAGGGAGGTGCGGTGACCCTCCCAAGGTCACACAGCCTCCTTTTCTGCGTATTTCCCTCATAAGTAATATTTGGAGCAGAGACCAGAGCCCGTGCTAGGTCATTTCTACTCTGTGGGCCAGACTAGCTGTTAGGGAAGTTTTCCCGAGGCAGGGGAGCGTGCCTTGAATCAACCCTCACGTCTGGGAGCCAGAGACTGGAAAGAGCCCCTTGAAGCAGAACCATTTTACACAGGTCCAAATCTTGTGCCCTGCCAAGCACTAGCTGTGGGCTTCCTGCCACACGATTCTGCCCTTTGGGCCCAAGTGTCCTCATTATACACATTTCTGAGGGTTTTTTTTTTTTTTCCTGGAAAAATTCAGAAGTCTGGTAGTAGTCAGTTACTGTAAGAAGCCGCTGTCCTGGCAGAGGTGGATACTGAACATCCGTTCAGATTCACACTCGTGGGTCCTGCAGACTGGGCATCTGAATTGTGACTCGGGTTTACAGAGTATGTGACAATGGTCCAGTTTCTCAGTTTCTGAGTCTCCGTTTTCCTAATATGTAAGTAAGGGTAACAGTTCCCGGTGTATAAAGTTAGTGCATTGGTTAGCATACAGTAAGTGCTCAATAAAGAGGAGAGTGGATTAAGGGCTCTGAAAGCCCTTTGTGATTCTGCATGTGAATCTCAACCAATTGCAAATGGGCCTTTCTGTCAGCAGTTAAATACGTGGACCCCAGAGCCAAGCTATGTCAAGATTCTGGGTTTTACCTGACACCCTCGCCCCTGAGGGTGAGTGCCGAACCTGTGGCCCTTCCTGCCCTGGCAGGGTCCAGGAGGCCCCCCACCTGCCATGATGGTCATCTACCTAGCCACACAGCCATCTGGGTTGCTGGGGCCCGTAGCCTGGCTGAAATTCTTGGCTTGAATTTGCTAATAAAACCCTAGAGTCAGAGCGGAGTTTGAAAGCCTCTGGTTGCCTCCACCAAGCTAAGTTCTGGTGACCCCTTGCTGTGAACCGGTTTCTGGGCTGGGCTCTGGAGGCCTTTGCTCTCTTGAAGCTGACATTGCTTTGGTAGCGACGGACAAAAAAGTCAAATGATTACTAAGATAATTTCAGGAGGAGATGAGTCGATGAATAAAATAAGGCAAAGTGCTTATAAAAGCGATCAGAGTCGAGAGGAGGGGCAGTCATCACGGGAGAAAAGATACTGGAGGTGGTGATGATTTGAGGGGGCAGTCGTGTATGTGAGGACGGCAGGTGCAAAAGCCCTATGGTGGGATGAGCAAAGTTGGGGGGATGTAGGAAGAGGCTGGCAAATCTATGCAGGCGGAAGGTGGCCGTGGCCTTGGGCACGTGGAGAGTGGGGGCCACAGAGGTCGGTGGGTGATGGGATTCTGATGTGCTTGGGTGCAATTTACAAATATGTCCTCCCAACACCCCTGGATTCTCAGGATGACAAAGCTGAGGCTCAGGTGGCATGACCAACTCGTGGCCCGCGTTCCCAGCCCCTCCTTTCTGTCCCAGCAACCCCACGGCCTAGTGCAGACTGAAGACTCTTTCGCCTTGCCTGTTTTAGGCAGCGGAGGAGGAGGAAGAGATGGACCCCCCGGACTCGGCCTCGAGGGTCTTCTGCAGCCGCATCCTAAGCATGGTGAATACAGACGACGTCAATGCTATCATCCTGGCTCAGAAGAACATGTGAGTGGTAGCCAAGGGCTGTGGGCCCCAGGCGTGGGAAGGAATCCACTCGCTGGCCAGCATTCTTGCCCTGTCTGCCCTTACCCTGGGCCCACACTGGTGATAAAATGAAGGAAATGAGCAAATCTGCCGACTGGCTCCAAAGTAAATTCCTTCCTGGCCTGGAGGCGAGGCCTTGGCACAGGAAGCAAGGCTTTGGGATGGTTTCGCAGCTGTGGATGGCTTGGCAGGGGCTGTAGCAGCTCCTATCCCAAGGCCCGGGGTGGGCTGTTGGGGGAATAGGAAGGGGCTGCGGGAGGGGATTTAAGGAAGCCAGTGAGCTAATCTCCTGTTGGGAATCTAGTCTCTCACAACCCAGGCTGTCTCTGCAGAGGACCTGTGGTCTTTCGGAGGGGCTGTCAACACCTTTGCCCTCCTTAAGGGCTTGGCACTGTGACCACTGTGACCGATTCCAGCCTGCTCTGTGGGGAAGAGAGGCTTACACAATCTTGGGATGGAAGCACAGCCTCCTGTGGCTTTATTTTTGTGTATTTAAGCCAAAGGCTCTTCCTTCCATTTATGACACAGCAGCGACCTGATACCCTTCCATTTCTCTCCACCTGTGACAGGGGTACTGGGTTTGTCTGGGTCAGATTTAGGCCTGGCCTGGTGAACTCCCAGAATGAGGGGAGACAAAACCAGACACACACCATGGCCCCATGGTGTCAGGGCTGGGCCAGAGGAATAACCTGGGTCTAGGGACTCAGGGGAGTCAGAGTCTGCTTGAGGGAGGGTTTATACATGAGAAGGATGTACTTGGGTAGGGTTTTGAAGGTTGAGTAGGAGTTCGCTAGATGGCTCAAACAGCAGGTAGAGTTCTACATGGCAAGGAAACAACGCATGCAAAGATCATGAAGCAGGAAAGGGCCTAGCACGATCAGTTTATAGGGCATGGTTTGCAGGGCTGGTGCCTTCTCTTTGCTGCCAGGCTGGACCGCTTTGAGAAGACCAATGAGATGCTGTTGAATTTCAACAACCTGTCAAGCGCCCGCCTGCAGCAAATGAGCGAGCGCTTCCTGCACCACACAAGGACCCTGGTGGAGATGAAGCGGGACCTGGACAGCATCTTCCGCAGGATCAGGTGGGTCCCCAGCCTCTCCAGCTTCTGCCTCCCCCTCAGGTTTCTCCCCTCTTCAATGAGGATCATCCACTCTGCAAAACAGAGATTCTGCTAATTTGTTCTCTGAGGCTTCATCGCTCACTTAGCGTCTGAGAAGATCTGAAGTTTGGGATAAAAAATCTTGAAGTTTCTGGATTTAGATTTTGTTTATTTGTCAATAACTGCAACGTAGTACCAGATGCAGGATGCAAAAGGCAGGCAAGTGCAGACAGTGAAAGGCAAGTCTCTGGTCCTCCAGCCCCCGGCCCAGGTCTTCTCTCGAAAGGCATCTGACGTTGCCAGTTTTGGTGGGTCTTTTCTGAGCTGTTTTCTGTGAGGACAGAGAAGAATGACGTTCAGGTCCCTAAGCACGTAGAATGCTCAGTGCAGCACCCGGAGCCTGCATCACTGTGGCCACATGCCTGGGCCTGGAACTAGCCAGAGCTGCAGCTGTATTTCCAGCTGACAGCACCACTTACTCTGTCCTGGGGGCAGCCCCACCCACTGGCAGACTCAGGAACAGAAGATCATGAGACAGGCCAATTAAATCCCGTATAAAAACACATATTTTCTGAGGTGTCTCATCAGGCTGGTTGCCCAGGCGTGGTTTTGGGGGTGAGCAGGAACCCCAAGTGTTGGCCTCTTTTGTGCATATCTGTATCACCCAGGAAGGGGATAGTTGTGTCTGCCCAGTTGCCTCGTGGGTGGGGACCCAGCAACGGTGGTGCTTCTGGTGGGGACTGGGTCACCACAGTCAAGGATGAGACTCCACCCCCCGAAGACCCCTTTGTTATTCTTTGTAAAGGTGACTTCATTACTTTTTTTTTTTTAATGCTTATTTATTTTTGACAGACAGAGCATGAGCGGGGGAGGGGCAGAGAGAGAGAGGGAGGCACAGAATCCGAAGCAGCCTCCAGGCTCTGAGCTGTCAGCACAGAGCCACATGCGGGGCTCGAACCCACGAACCGTGAGATCATGACCTGAGCCGAAGCTGGGCTCTCAACCGACTGAGCCACCCAGGCGCCCCGGTGACTTCATTACTGTAGGAAGAAAGGCAAAACAGCTGATTAAAAATGAAGGAGGCGTTTCTCTGTGAACGTCAGTTCAATGTCTGCAAGTACTCAGTGTCTGGGGTGCGCATAATCACTCCTGGCCCCCACACGGACACTGTCATCCTAGTGGTGGGGGACAGGATGGGACAAGTCACCCAGAGGAGCGACAGCTGAGGAAGGGGTGAGGAAGCCTCCTGGAGGGTTATCTGGGCAGGGAAGGATTAGACCTAAGAAAGGCATTGCAGATAGAGGGCCTAGCCAGACCCAGCACGGAGGACACGCACAAGCTCTTGACAGCTGAGCAGCTGCCATCTATCCTAGGGCTGGGAGGTCCGCAGGGCTGAGCACATGGGCCTCCTTCCAGCCCGGGAGCAGAGTGACAAGCAGGAAAGGGTTGGGGGGCGTTCCCATCCCCCACCCATCTGCAACTGCAGCAAGGGTTCCTGGCGTGCACCAGGCCCAGCCTGTCCGCTTGGCAGGTTCAGCCCTGTATGCCTTCCCTTCCCCTGCAGGACGCTGAAAGGGAAGCTGGCCAGGCAGCACCCGGAGGCCTTCAGCCGTAAGTGTCACCCAGGGCTCCTGCGCCCCACGTCTGGCCTCTGCACCCACGGATGCCAGCACCCTCACCCCAGGTCTGGCTTCTGGAAGGTCACCTCAGGGGCTGACACTGAGCCCAGGTCCTGGTGGGCTGTAGATCTAGAGAGACTTGGAGCAGGGGGCAGGGGCATGGGTGCTTGGCTGGTCTTGGCAATCTGTAGAGCAGGTGCTGGGACTAGGATCCCCTCCCTGGGGGAGGTTACGCAGGGGAATGTGGGTAAGAACAATGACAGTCCTTGCCCAAGTGGATGTAGTGTAGCTCTATGAGCTAGGCTCTTACCTGCAACCACCCATGAGAGTGGGGGCTGTGAGTATCCCATTTCATACAGGGGGAAACTGTAGCCCTAAGGAGCAGTGACTCTCAGAGGAAGTGCAGCACCCCCTATGCTGACTCTCAGTTTACCCCCTCTGCCAAACGGGCCAACATCTCCCTACCTCAGGGCTGCTGACAACCGTAGGCACAAAGGCAGTGCTGTCGGGTACTTGATTGCCTTAGTCAGTAGAGCATGCGGCTCTCGATCTTGGGGTTTGAATTCAAGCCCCCTGTTGAATGTAGTGCTTACTTCAAAAACAACAAAACCCAAACAAGGCAATGCTATCATCAGGCCTGCTTTGTTTATAGAGCAGAATGCTGAGGCAAGGGTAGTGAGAGGCTTGGCCCTGGCAACACAGTCAAGAGGGCAGAGCTAGGCTCAGGCCTGTGTTGGCCTGACTCCCGAGAACCTGGGTCCTTATACCCTGAAGGGAAACCTCTCCTCTGCCTGGGCCTCAGTTTCCTCCTCTGTAAAATGGGCCAAGTTAGGCCCCACGGGGTGGCAGGGGAGCTCTTAGGGGTCATAGGCCCAGTGAATCCCTCATCACGGTGCCCGCCACAGTGACTAAGCCAACTCCTGGCCTCCTTCCCCCAGACATCCCAGAAGCATCCCTCCTGGAGGACGAGGATGAAGATCCCATACCACCCAGCACCACGACCACCATTGCCACCTCAGAACAGAGCACGGGCTCATGTGACACCAGCCCTGACACTGTCTCACCCTCCCTCAGTCCTGGCTTCGAGGACCTTTCCCATGTCCGGTGCAGCTCTCCTGCCATCAATGGCCGCAGCCAGACGGACGATGAGGAGACACCGGGGGAGTAACCCTACTCCCTGGCGCCCCGAGGGGTCTCAGGGAAGTGGCAGCTCTCCCCAGGTGTCTGAGGTGGCAGTAGGTAACCCTGCCTGGAGATCAACAGCTTTGCCACCCTGTTCTGTCCCCCAGGGCTCCTGGGGGACAAGACTCCCTCCAGGGGTGTGGAGTTCCTGGGGGGGTCTGTCATTCCCAATTCCTCCTCACTGAGAACATCTGTCTTCTGCAGACCCCTCTGCCAGGCCAGGGGATGACCAGCGCAGCTGGAGTTATGGGCTGGGCATAAGGGAGGTTTTCCAGAGCCAGGCTTGAGGTCTGCTCTAAACATTTAAAGGCTCCCAGAGACCAGAGCCAGAAGGCCCCTGCCCCGATGCCCTGGTCAAGACCACCTCAAAGTGGATCGGCACGGTCATGTCTGAGTTCACCCCAACCCATCCCTGTACCTACTAATTCTGGTCTCCCTGCCCTTTCCTCCAACAAAAGTATTGAATGCTGTCTCCAGTTGGTATGTCAAGGAGGCTTCTGAGACAGTTGTAGAAGGCTCAAGATGGAGGCGGGCCATTCAGCTGCAAGCCTGATGAGGTCTGTGTTTCTCTGGCCAGAGGTGTGAACCCTCAGGGCCCAGCAGGCCTCTCCCAGGACCTCCATGGAGCAAGCTGAGCCACCTTGGAAAACAGAGTTAAATGGAATATTTTTGTACCCGATGTTTACAGATGCTGTTGGGAAGTTATCAATAAAAAGACTCTGTTACTAAAAAGGGAAGGGTGTACTTAGCTGTGGCTTCCTTCCATCCTTGGGCCCAGGATGCCATAAGGGGGATAAGTGCAGGACGTGAGACAGGAGGGGTATATGGACGGCCAGGCACCACTGAGGTAGAGACGTGGCTGCTCTTGGTGGCCGTCTCCAGTGGTAGCAACCGTAATAACCCAAGTTCCTATCACTACCTATGTACTCAAACGTGCCGGTTCCCTTATCTCTGAGTAACTTCTCCAGATCGGTCTCAGGATGGACTCCTCAGGGAGGCAGGCCGGGTCCCTTTCCCCATTAGACACTGTGTAGAGTTCCCTGTAGAGTTCTTTTAAGCACTTAAAAATTACGTTATTAAAGACATCTTCCTAGATCCAAGAGTGTGTGCTTTTGCCTGTTAATAGGGGGCGCTGGTAAGTGTTCAAGGAAATAAAGAGGAACCCTGCCAAACCTACACGTAACTTCTCAGCCCTCACCCTTCCAGTTCCTGGCACTGTTTAGCCATCCACGACTCCTTGGTCCTATCAGAAGTTCTCTTTGGCCCCAAACTGACCCTGGGTGGCACCCCATTTTGAGTGAGGGCATCAGCTTCACCTTCCCTCACTGCTCTGATAGGCGCCTCCTTGAAATTCCTCCAGGCACAGCGGCTAGAAAGTTTTCAAATATCTAACTCCCTGGTGATAGGTGGCTCCCGAGGGTTCGGGCACGTCCCACCCCTGTGCCGCCTACCACCTTCCCGTCCTGAGCCCTGAGTCCCGGACCCGTTGACCCTCTGCCTAATTCCTTCGCTTTAGCACAAATTGTCTCCTCTACTCTTGTCAACAAGCATTCCCCGAGTGACCGTTACGGTGCAGTTTTTAGCCAACTGAGAGACAACCGGGAAAGGTGAGGCCGTCCCCTCACGTGCCCTGGAGGACAGGGGAATGCACCCGGAAGCGGGTGGGTGACACTCGCCCACGGGGGCTGCGGCTTCGTTAGCCAGCACCCAATACGGCGGCGGGGCGGGGCCGGGGGTGGGGTACGATGCGCGGCGCGGATTGTGACGCAAGCGCGCAGCGTGCTCGGTGCGCAGGCGCTCTCGGCGGCAAATCGGCGGTTTCCGGTCCGTCGCCCTCTTTCTCTTCAACGAGGTTCCCGAGCGGTTTGGTGGCAGCGGCGTTGCGGGTTCGCTCCAGACCGGGGTCGGGCGGGAGGCTGTGGGAGGCCGCGGGCGTCCCGGTGGCGGAAGGGACAGCCCGGAACCCGTCCACGCGGGCCAGGTTCGGCAGGGCGGCCGGGTCGGCTAAGTTGGGCGCGTGGAGCCGAGGTTCCCAGGCGGGACTGGGCCCCGGGTGGCGAACGGGTCTTTGGGAGAGGAGCCTATGCGCCCCTCCGGCCCAAGCTATCCCAGGAGGCCTGGGGGCGCGGATGAACTTTCTGGGCAAGGGGGAGGGGGGTACTAAGCGCAAGTTTTGTTTTTTTGGGTTTTTTTTTTTTTTTTGGTGTCCCACAATGCGCCAAACCTTTTGAAAATATTAAGTCCTTTCCCCCTCCCACACGGTGATTCACTACTTGCCTTCTCTCATATATCTGTAAGGAGAGGGTGGTAGCATCCTCCTTATAAGGTTTTTTTTTGGGGGGGGGAGATGAAATATGTGTAAATAAGTACCTGACACGTGCCTGGCAGGCACTGTTTATGGGTTGGAGCAAAGGCAAGAAGTGTGGGCGAGTTTGGGTATAACTTCGAGGGAAGCCAGGGTGTCGGATGTCTGAGCTTGGAGTTGGAGAGAACTGCCACCGAGGAAAATGTGTGGGAGGAGCGGCTGCCAAAACGGGATTCCCATTCAGGTTGCAGGAAGGGCTGCTTGTGGAGCAAATGCGGCTTACAGAGGGGTAGGGAAGGGAGGGAGGATGGGACCTCCCGGCCACCCTAGAAGAAAATGTGCCTGACCAAATGGTGCCCCGGCTGCGTACTTCTCATTCCATCTTCAAAGTTGCCAGAATTTCATTTGCTGGGCCCAAGGAGGATAACCACTGTCTTTGCTTCCATGAAGCACACTTTGCCACAGGGGTCCAGGGGTAAGGTGCGGAAAGCACAGTCCTTGATTATAGGATATTTGGGCTGTAGCCTCAGAGAGGTGGAAGGAAACAGGCGCTGGGATGGGCCAGGACTTGTGGTTGATACTGGCACGGGGCTGGCCAGCCCCTGAGCTCAAGCTGCTCAGACCTGCAGTTCTTAACCTCTTCATCCTATTCCTCCCCACCCTCCAGCAGTCGCAGAGATGCAGATCTTTGTGAAGACCCTAACGGGCAAGACCATCACCCTCGAGGTTGAGCCCAGTGACACCATTGAGAATGTCAAAGCCAAAATCCAAGACAAGGAGGGTGAGTTGAGCGGAGTCCAGAGGTTCTGTTCAGCAGCAATCCCTCTCGGCCCGGAGGAGACACCGTCATGTGCAGGATGGGTGCTGGGCTTGTATAGACCTCAGCCTTGGCCAGTGCTTCCCTTGTGTGATCTTAAGAGGACAGCTTGTTCTCTCCACCTCAGTTTCCCCTTTGATAGGTTGGAGGCTATGCCAGAACACGCCTGCGGGGAGAAGGGAAGCTGCCAGCAATGTGCTTGCCAGAGTCTTAGTCTGAGCTTTCCTCTTCCCAGGCATCCCTCCTGACCAGCAGCGTCTGATTTTCGCGGGCAAACAGCTGGAAGACGGCCGCACTCTGTCAGACTACAATATCCAGAAAGGTACTGGGAGTTGAGTGGCTGGACAGAGGCCCGCGAGGCCTAGAACCAAGGAAGAGGCTTTGCAAGGATGAGGCTTTGATGATCTCATTGGCAGCATCGGGGAGGGTGGGGGGAGGTGATCAGATGGGGCTAGAGGAGTCTTTTATAAAATAATGTTTTCACTGGGGGAAGCATCTCCTGGTCGCCACATAGGTTTCCAGGTGTGGCAGTGGTTTCTCTTGATCATGCTCACCTTTTTTTCTTTAAAAGACTGTTTTGTTTAAAAAGGTGCTAAGAGGGACACCAGTCTGGCTCAGTAGAGCACGCAACTCTTGATCTTTGGGTTGTGAGTTCAAACCCCACATTGGGTGTTGAGATTACTTAAAGATAACATTTTTTTTTTTTTTAACGTTTATATTGGAGAGAGAGACCGTGTGAGCAGGCAAAGGGCAGAGAGGGAGACCTAGAATCTGAAGCAGGTTCCAGGCTCTGAGCTGTCCACACAGAGCCCAACATGGGGTTTGAACTCATGAACTGTGAGATCATGACCTGAGTCAAAGTCAGTTGCTTAACTGAGCCACCCAGGCACCCTAAAAATAAAATCTTTTTTTTTATTTCTTATTTTTTTATTTTTTATTTTTGAGAGACAGAGCGTGAGCAGGGGAGGGGCAGAGAGAGAGGGAGACACAGAATCAGAAGCAGGCTTCAGGCTCCGAGCTGTCAGCACAGAGACCGTTGCGGGGCTTGAACCCACGAACCGTGAGATCATGACCTGGGCCAAAGTTGGACGCTTAACCGACTGAGCCACCCAGGCGCCCCCCCAAAAATAAAATCTTTAAAAACATGTATAAAAATGTGATAAGAGAAATTTTGTCCCTATCGTAAAGGAATCCTTGTCACTTTCTGTAGCAACTAGATTTAATGTCTCAGCAAAATGAAAGATCATCTTTACATCCTTCACAAATTACCTTGTCTGTTGAGAACCCCAATGCACATTGTGGTTAGTATATGTTAGTCTCAGACTGCCCAAAGCCTGGGCTGGTGGGAAGTGAGATGGAGGTTGTGTGGGGTGGTCTGGGCCAGTATGTCCATCTACGTATAGAGTACCCAAGGGATTCTCATTTGAGGAGGTTCTGGAGGGCCCTACCCTGCGCCTGAGGTGCTGGGGCCAGGCTTGGTCACTGTCTCTCTCCGACCTTCCCCTCCTAGAGTCCACCCTGCACTTGGTGCTTCGCCTGCGGGGTGGCATCATTGAGCCTTCCCTCCGCCAGCTGGCCCAGAAATACAACTGCGACAAGATGATCTGCCGCAAGTGAGTACTCGCAGGTGGCGGCAGGGGGTGGCTGGCCCCGGGGGGGGGGGCTTGGGTTGGGGTGTGTCCTCACCAGTCTCCCTCATCCTTCTGCAGGTGTTACGCTCGCCTGCACCCCCGTGCAGTCAACTGCCGCAAGAAGAAGTGCGGCCACACCAACAACCTGCGCCCCAAGAAGAAGGTCAAATAAGGCCCCTCCACCGGCTCTTCCTTTGCCTGCAGGACGGCCTCCTGCCCGAGCCCCAAGGCCCTGGGGCCTCAATAAAGTTTCCCTTTCATTGACTGGAGCAGTAACTGGTGTCTGCATGGCTGGTGTGTCCAAGGAGGAGCTGGCTGAGCTGTGGGCATCTCCCGGAGGGACTCCCATCACTTGATTCTGCACAGCCCTCGAGAGTCCCGTGTCCTTTGGGTTTTGATCGTCTCAGCTATAAAATGTGCGGTGGTCCCTGCCCTTCACATCTAACAGGGTTTTTCACAGCCACAGTGCACACGGGTTTCAGTCTCGGCCCTCTGCCGCATACCCTCATGAACCTGCCTGTCCGCCTGGGCCCTACTCAGACACTCGGATGACTTCATGCCTGTGCCCTGGAGGTGTCCAGGTGTGGGTGGGTAGACAAAAACTGCACCTAGTGTAAAACGTGTTCTCCGTTGGCTGAATATGAGGAGCACCTGGGCCCACCTAAGCCCTCTAACCTCAGTCTTGGAGGGGCAGGCCTTGGTGTTGATAAACCTTGTGCTGATGCTCCTGAGAATCAGGTGAGCTTCGGAGTGCCCTGGACTGGCCCCGGTAAGGCCATGCTTTTATTTGTCTTGAGATGACTGGGGCTTTGTGTCAGGTGACAACCCAGGCCTGGACAGTGACTCAGATCTGGAGTACCAGCTAAAGGCTAATGTCTCTATTGTTTCATGGGTTTCAACCCTGTTAACTGCTGGCCCCTGCTTCCTAGGCTAGGCTACCAACATCTACTTATCCCTGGAGAAAGAAGCTTCCCAAAGCTCAAACAAGGTAGTGTATCCCCAGCAGAAAGCTCCAATGCCTCCCGTGCACTTAAAACGAAGCCCTGCTGGCCTCACCCCTACCCCAGACTCTGGGCCTTTGCACAGGCTCCCTTCAGCTAGCTCCTTTCTGAGGAGTGCACACAGTACCTGCCAGTTTGCCAGATTTGTTAAACAGCTGGGGGCTCCTGGGTGAGTCCGTTGGTTAAGCATCCGACTCTTGGTTTCTGCTCAAGATCTCATGGGTGAGATGAAGCCCCACATGGGGCTCTGGGCTGACAGAGCAGAGCCTACTTGGGATTCTCTCCCTCTCAAGCATTTTTTAATATGCTTTTTTTTTTTTTTAATTTTAACGTTTATTTATTTTTGAGACAGAGAGAGAGCATGAACAGGGGAGGGGCAGAGAGAGAGAGGAAGACACAGAATCTGAAACAGGCTCCAGGCTCTGAGCGGTCAGCACAGAGCCCGACGCAGGGCTTGAACTCACGGACCGTGAGATCCTGACCTGAGCCGAAGTCAGGTGATTAACTGACAGAGCCACCCAGGTGCCCCTCAAGCATTTTTTTTAAAAAGCTGCATTCCAGCCTTTTGGACTCTCCGGTATTGGAACCTCTGATCAAATCCTCATGTCACAGCAATCATAGCAAAAGATCACCTCTTGGGCTCTTTTTATTTGAGTGGGAAATGGGATGGGAGTGTGAAAGACGTTGAGATAAATGTGTACGAACAAACCGAGGGATGGCCTTGTTTACAGAGCTGTACATTCTAGGACAAACACGATAGGAAGCAGGAGCTCGACGGAGACAAACGAGGTGGATGGGGGGTACAGGGCCTAAGACTCTGGTCTTTCCTCCCTTCTTCCTCTGGATCTCCAAGTTTCCGGTTTGGCCGGCCACAGGTTGGGGTGCGGATACCTCCGGGCCTGCAGGGGGCGCCTGGTGCAGCGGAGCGCCCTAATCTTGGGCAGGGCCGGGGCTGCGCAGTCATGATCACTGCCAAGGCCTCGGCGGACTCCGCCGTCCCCTCGGTGCATGGTACTGCGGTGGCCACCGGTGTCCCGGAGCGCGAGGAGCCAGAGTGGCCCTGGGTGAGCCCGGGCCTGAGCAGGAGCAGGCGCGGGGTGGGCGGTGCAGCCTTGGGGGCGCCGGCCTCATGCCCCAGCCATGCCCCCCGCCCCGTAGAAAGATGCCCCGATCCGGGCGCTGGTGCAGCGCATCCACCAGTTGCAGGCTGAGCGCGCGCAGGCCTTCCGCCGGCTGGAGGAGTAAGTGCGGGCGCAGGGGTGGGCAGGGGTCGCAGAGTTCAGCCCCAAGCCAGCTCCGGGGATGGGCGTGCCTGCGGGCGGAGCTGGGTCCCTGAGCGGCTGTGTTGTCAGAGGTGGGGAGGGGTTCGCTGGGGGACCAGATCTTTGCTTTCCCCCGCTGGGACCCAGGGCGCGTCCCCACTGCCCGATGGGCCACTCCGCGTGGCGTCTCTCCCTTCCCCAAGCGCAGGAGTGCGCCCATCTCCGTTTACCCTGCGGGAGTCAGAGAGTGTCCTCCACACTCTGGGGTCCAAGGACCCTTCCTGGGGGACTTTCAGGTGGTCAGTGCGGG
This sequence comes from Panthera pardus, assembly GCF_024362965.1. Classification (NCBI taxonomy): domain Eukaryota; kingdom Metazoa; phylum Chordata; class Mammalia; order Carnivora; family Felidae; genus Panthera; species Panthera pardus. Next base: position 13,978,209 of record NW_026527013.1, read on the forward strand.
TGCAGGGCCTGAGAGCCTGGGGGCGTAGCCTCAGGACCCCCACCTGCCGCAGAGGCCACCTCCAGTACCTGCGAAGCGGCCCGCCCTACGACTTCCCCCGCTACCGGAGCACGGTGCACGAGGTGACCCAGGCCTTCGCCGCCGCCTCGCGGGAGGTGCTGGCGGTGGAGGCCGAGCTGTCTGGGCCCAGAGGGCAGCCGCTGCTCGCGAGCCACGTGCGAAGCCTGCAACAGCTGGAGCAGACGCGCCTGGCAACGGTGAGGCCCCATCCTCGGCCCCTGCCCCCTTCGCCGCGCCTGGTCTGTCGTGGCCCTCTGTGCACCTCATAGGCGACAGCCAGAATCCGGCCACCCAAACCCCAGCCCCGGCGCCCCTGACCCCACTTCTCCGTGCCCCACCTCAATCCTCCACTAAGGTTTCACTTGGGATTCTCCCGCCCTGGCCCCTCGTAGTCCCAGGACACGCCCACTTCCCCGAAGCCCCAGTGCTGTGCCCAGTGCCCGCCCCCACTACGCTCCTACCCCTTTGGCTATTCCCATAGCCTCAGGTCTGGTCCTCAACCCGGTGCATACTGGGGAGCGTGAATTTCCACAGCAGACACCCTCTTGGGTAACGCTATATATATCCCCGTCTAGGTTCTGGCCCTACTCCTCCCATGGGTTCCAAGACCCCGCCTACTCTACCCCTACAGCCAATCCCGACCGAGACGCACTTCCCAGGCCGAGCCCACGTGAGGCCACGCCCACGTCGCTCTCTAAAGTGGGATTCCCAGGCCACGCTGCTTTAGGAGACCCCAATCCCAGTCTAGGTGTTTGGCCCACTTCCACACGCGTCCTTGGGACTATGAGGTCCTACCTACTCCACCCCTGTCACCAATTCCTGGCTGAGCCTGTGCCGCTATGCCCATGCCACGCCTTCACGCGACCACACCCACATTGCGCCACCCACTAATCTAGGGCCTGCCCACTCGATCCTTCTCGGGGGGGCCCTTGAAACTGACTCGCAGACTCCGTGCGTGCGAAGCACCACCCGTTGCGAAATCCTGCCATGTCCCCATCCTGTGCTGCCTTTCTGGGTGCTTCAGTGTCTCCCTGCCTGATCTGTGTGGGAGGGCGGGGGGGTCCTGCCAGCTGTGACATCCTTCCGGTTGCCCACATCAGGTGGCCCTGCTGCAGCTGATGGGGACGCCAGAGCTGACTGGGCAGGAAGACACCCTGGAGACGCACCAGCTGAAGATGAAGTGAGCGCTTACTCCCAGTGGGCTGGAGGTGTTAGATTTGCACGTGCACCTTCAGGCACCCACTCTCAGCCAGGTGTGCCCCAAGGCTGGCACAGTCATACTGGGCTGACCCTTTGGACCTGCACACAACCCTTAGGGTGTGCACACTGGAGTCCTTACCTGGTGGTTCCCAGACATACAGCACACATTGTCCCGGTGCACACGCCCTACAATTTCACACCAGACTCGCACATTTCTGGGACACAGTTGGGCACCTCATACATGCCCATCTTGCTCACATGGCTGGACTTAAGAGCTTGGACACGGTTGCCCACCAGACACGGGCCTGCACATTCCTACCTCCAGGCCCCGCAAGCACCCACGAGTGCACACCCACTCAATATCTGCTATGTGACATAGCACAACCTTCTGATGGCACCTGCTCAAGACGGCTTTTTCTCTCTGCCCACTCTCACCCACAGGACCACCCCTTCTCCCAGGCACCCAAATGGTTCTCTCGGCCACTAGTTCTGCCTGGAACTCTGGCGGCGGGCAGGAGGGCCCGGGGCTTGCCACGGCCCCCTAGGAGCTTCGCAGTGGCAGCTAATTCGCCCCATCTGGGTTTTATTTATAGTTCCCATCCACTCTTGTAGGGTAATTAAAACCATGGAAGCGATCAGCGAGGTTCTTCAGGACCTTAGGTTTGATGCAGAATCTGCCGAGTGATGGTGGCTCCCCAGTGACACACCAAGGGATGTGGGAAATGTCCCCAAGCCTACCCCTTGACTGTCAGCTGGCTGGGGTCACGCTCCACCAGGTCGCCGACTGCCCTTGAGTTTGCTGCACCTCCCACAATAAAGAACCCTTCGTCTGTAGCTGCTCCACTGTCTCTGTGTCCTGGGGTGCTGGAGTGGGTGTCCCTGGGGAGGAGGCCCCACAAGGCCAGGGATGGCAGGTATGACTCCCCCCTGCTCCTGGACAGTAGGGCTGGTGTTTTGGATCACACCCTCCAGTGAGTTTAAAACCAGATATTTCACATCCTGGAGACAGAGTCTGAAATTCTGGGAGGCAAAGATTCCAAGCCCATAGGGTGGGTCATTAGGATTCCTCGTGCTTCCCCTAAACCCCACGGCCCCTGGGCCAATCGAGCCCCAAACATCTTCACAATCAGGGCACCTAAATAGCTTGTTTATTTAAAAAGATTCTTTGCAGGGGTCCTGGATGAGGTGGGGGCGGGGGAATAATGACCCCTCTTCACCCCCAGCCCTGGCAGGGGTTCTGGGCAGCTTAGCCAATCCTCACACACACCCCCACTGGAGTTGCACCCAAGAGTGGCCTCACATGGAGGTCAAGGATGTTGTGACCCTCAGAACACCCACCCCAGCTCCAGCTGAGGGTGCTCGGTGCCCTGAGGTGAGGGTACAGAGTTAGCCCCCAGTCTGGGTGCAGCCCCCAGGTCTCCACGCAGCAGGGAGGGTGGCCCCAGTCCCTAGAGCTTATCTGGCAGGACCTGCAGGCAGAGGGGAAGCCAAGCTAAGCAGGGAGCCTGGGAGGGGCCAGTACCCTCCAAGGGTACTCTGCCAATTACAGAGCAGTTGAGGAGGCCCCAGTTCAGGTCGGGGCCCTGCCACTTTCAGCTTGGTGACCTTGAGTAGGGTACTGCCCCTTTCAGGGCCTTGGTTTCCCCATTTGAGAAGTAACACTATCTGTTCGTCCCAAAGGGTGTCCTGTGGGTAAAGCACTTGGCACAGGGCGAGCATGCAGTAGGTGCTCATATATGCTAACTGGGGTGAGTATGTTCATTCTTGAAGATGACATTCGACTTTGGACGTTTTCCCGGGGTCAGATGCTTTTACTAGGCTAAAGGCCACAGGACTAGGTAATCACTAGGTGTTAGGTAAATGCTGATGAATAAGACATGGAGGAAGGGATTCCATCTCAGCAACTCTAAGGCTGAGGGTGGGGGGCCCACGGGCCTGTGGCCACCAGGAGGGGCCCTTGTCTCCCTCCCTTGCCCGACCGCCCACCCACCCAGGCAGCTGGGGTGGGCCCCCCTTACCTCTCGTCGTGCCCCGTCTGCCCGAGGGCAGGATCCCCTCGTCCTGTGCTTGGAAGGAAGGAGGCAGTGTCTGGGGGCTGCGGACCTACCTCCCCAGCCCGATTCCCTCCCAGCTCCCACCACTCCATCCCTCGCCCGCGGGTCCCTCCTTCCTACCTGGTTGCGGGTCTTGTGTGACTTCTGCATCCAGGCTCGCCACTGGTCGTAGAGGCGGAAGCTCAGGTTCGAGCAGTACGCGTGCTTCTTGAGCCAGCCCAGGAACTGCTTGAGCTCGCGCCGCACCGGCCCCGAGCTCGGCTCGCCGCCCCGCGGCTCGCACGCCCCGCCGCCCGGGCCCGGGCGCTCTGATGTGGGGGGAGGAGCCGCAGCGTCATGACGCGCCCGCCAGAGGGCGCGCGAGGGCAGCAGAGGGAGGTTCCGCGCCTTGGTGGGACCGTGTTGCCCTTGGGCGCCTCCCTCCCGGTTTCTCCGGGACCGGGTCCTGTCTACCACCCAGCACAGCAGCCCAGCTGAGCCCCCGAGGAGGTAGGAGGCAGGGGAAGGAGAAGGTCTTCCTTCATGTCTCCTCCAGGAAACTGATTCCCGTGGCCTGAGCCAGGTGTGAGTGGAAGGGAGGGGGAGAAGGAGCGAAGCCAGGGCCAGATGAGATGAGACTCAGACACCTAGCAGGGGACAGAGAAAGAGAGAGAGAGAGAGAGAGAGAGAGACAGCTGGAGAAAGAGAGGCAGAGATGGAAAGATGGAGACAAGGAGAGACAGGGAGATGTCGGGAGGGCCAAAGCAACAGGGGACAGCAAATGCAGAGGGACAGAAAAGGGCAAGGTCGAGAGAGGACTGGAGTGGGCAGAGACAGTGATGTGGGGATGTAGGGATACAGAAACCAGAAAAGGCAGAAATGCAGAGAGATACAGGGGAAGAGAGTGACAGAGGGATGGAGGGAGACAGTGAGATGAGACCCCAAGGGGGCCAGGAGGAGGGACGGTCCCCAGGACAGGCCTGAGAGAAGGAACCAGTGGGATGGGGAGTGGGCTGGGAGGGCCAGGTGGGAGGCCGGCCTGTCTGTCCAGCTGCCGGCCGCAGCCAGCCCCTAGCAGGCCGGCAGATAAGGACATCGGCCTCACGTCATAAATAACGCCGGGAACCCGCTGACAGGCCCTGGCACGGCCACGGCCCCCACCGCCCCTGCTGGCCTCCCCCGGCCTCCCTAGCCTCTCCAGCGGACGCAGCCGCCTGCTGGCTCCCGTGCAAGAATCGCAGGTGCTGGGCACGAGCAGGGGCCAAGGCGCAGGCCCCTCCCGGCCGTGTTCACTCCCGCCCACCCCCAGAACCTGGAGGGGCCCAGGATGGGGGCTGGGGAACTGGCTGAAGCCTGGCTCTGCCCCCCACCATCCCCCCCCCCGCCCCCTGCTTTGAAACACCCTCTGGGCCTCAGTTTTCCCATCATCCCACGAGGATGGACCTGGACTTCAAGGAAACCGAATTCAGATCCCTGTGTGACCTTGGGGGCTGGCTGAACCTCCTAGGGCCTCTGTGTCCTCACCTAAGAAGAGGAGGCTCCCTTGGGGTGAAACTGTGGGGGCGCAGGAGATGGGAACCATAGTAAGTACCACTTGCAAACACTTAGATGGCGCCCACCAGGCGAGTGCACTTTCTTGGATTACCTCATCTAACCCTAACAATAGCCTGAGGTGGGTATGATTATTGTCCCCACTTTCCAGATGGAAAAGCTGAGGGCAGACATTTCATGTAACATATTCCGTACCATTTCGCAAAGAGAATGGAGGCTCATGGGCTTAGAGAAGCCCCAGATGGCAAGGGAAGTCAGACTCGGGCCCCTGATGGTCCCCATTCCCCTACCTTGATCAGAAGGGGAAACCAAGGCCCATTAGAGGGAGAGTTGGTAGCTGATCAGCCTCAGAAGCAGAGGTTTCAAACTCACTTGCCTTTAGGGATTAGGGAGGGGGTACAGATGGGCCAAATGGGCCTGGTGGGGATGGGGCCACTAGAGAGTGAGGGCCCTGAGTGAAGAAGGGGCCACCTCTGCTGATGGGGGCTGTGGGGCAACTCTGGCTGTGTCCTGTTACATTTTCTTTTTTCAAGATTTTATCTTTAAGTACTCTCTAAACCCAACGTGGGGCTTGAACTCACAACCCTGAGATCAAGAGTCTCCTGCTTTTCCAGCTGAGCCAGCCAGGCACCCCAACATTTTCTAGACAATTAATTTTTCCAGGAAACCTGAGATAGTGGTGTTAAAACTTCCTGTCTTTAAATGTCTGCAAGTAGGTCAAACTCCCCCCCCCCCCCCAAATGACAGGTCAAAGAAAATGGATCCAAGGGCCACATTTGGCCCCAGGAGCCACCAACTTGAGACCTCTGCTCTCTCGGAGGAAACAAAGCAACAGAGGCTCTCGCTGCTTTGGGAGAAGTCTCCTGACCACCCAGCCCTGCTAGGGTGCTCACCGCTGCGAGGGGTGGAGGCGGCCGTGGGGTGGCTCCACTCGCTCCAGATCCCTGCCTTCTTGGAGCCGTAGATGCCAAAGGGATTGCAGCGCACTTGCACGAAGTAGACTGTGCCTGGCTTCAGGCCGGCCAGGCGGCAGGAGGTCTGGTTGCTCACATCGTCCACCACCTGGCGGCAGTGGCAGGGTCAGAGGCCTGGGGTGGGGGAGGCGCAAGGGGTTGGGGGGGGGGGGTGTCAGGCACCTTCCAATCCACGCTGTCCTCCACTCGGTAGCGGATTTGGTACTTGGCTTGGAAGAGGAAGTCCTTGAGGGCCGGCGGGGAAACCCAGCGTACGCTCAGCTGGTCCTCCAGGCCCCCAACTCGGCTCACGTGCACATCGGGTGGGGGGTCGGTGGTCACTGCGGGGCGGGCGGGGCTTCATCACTCAGCTGTCCTAGAACCGGGCTGGCCCCGTGTGGGCTCGAATCTCAGCGCACAGGGCTTTGGTGGCACCTGCCTGGGCTCTGCCCTCTCCCCCCCCACCCCCTTCACCCTTTCAGGACGGGTGGATTACATTAGATAATATTTGGGAAACACTCAGCACCTAGAAGCACTCAATTAATGTTAGCTGTTATCACCCTTATTATCTGTGACAGGAGAAACATAATCCTATCTTCAGGGAACTATGTAAAAGCAGACGCTGCCTGGCTGATGCTATTGTTATTATTATGCCCAGGAGGCCAGGGGGCCATGAGGCTGCCAGACCCCTGGGAAGCTCCTCCTGACCTCACCCCACCCCCCCTCCACTGCCCACCTGCACCTCTGGACCTTCTTTGTTTACAAAAGTTTTCAAATGACAGCCTTCCTGGTGCAGAGGGAAGACTGAGGCTCAGAACCTGCCCACTGCACCTTCAGGACTTGAGGAAGCAAGGCAGGAAGCCGACTGGGGTGGGGGATGGCTACTAGCTTTCTGGGGATCCTTCTGGGAGCCCTGTGGGCAGCAGAGAGGTCTGGCCTCTCCCCCTGAGGCCTTAGTGAGGGTCTGAAAGGGTTAAGGCACAGGCCTGCTAGGGGCTGAGAAACACCCTAATTAGATTAGGCCCAATTCTGCTCGCAGATCATCCGTTTCCTGCCTCCCGCCTGCGCACCCCCCCCCCCAGCTCCAGGCTGAGGCTTCCTGGGGCGCCTCCCGACCTGGGCGCCCCCTCCCAGCTCCCCCGGGGCCCCCTCCTGCACACCTGGGCTGCCGAGGGGGAGGCAGCCAGGCCAGGTGTTCTCCACAGAGTGGGGGTATCCTGGCTGCTTTAGGGGACTGGGGACCGATGGGTGGATGCCTAGTTCCTCCCGGCCCCAGCCAGGGTCGGAGCTGGAGCCTCAGCCATGAGCTGAGCCGAGAGAGGAGGTGCAGGCTCCCTCGTGGGCCTAGGAGCTGGGGTGGGGGGGCTCACCCACATCCAGGATGTCCAGGGTGAGCACATCGGAGCGGGCCGAGCCCAGCCGGTTGGTGGCCTCTACCCAGATCTCATAGGGCGTAAAGAGAGCCAGGTCCTTGGGGATGTGGCAGGAATGAGGCCCTACCGTGTGGTACTCCTCACACGTGTTGTCCTGCCCGTACCACCTGCGGGGCAGGAGGGGGTGTGAGGACACAGAAGAGTCTCTTCAGACCCCCAGACCTCCCCATGGCAGCCCCAGAGGGCAGAAGGGACACCCGGCTTGGAGAGGGTGGGCTTTGCCGAGACCTCACAGCCAGGCTGGAACACACGTCACCCAAGGGCCACCACCACCACCACCAACCTCAGCTTGTACTTGAGAGAGTAGTTGGTGTGGAGGAAGGTTTCCCCTTGGGCTCCCGGCGTCCAGCGGCATGTCAGGTCCTTCATGTTCTTGGACCAGCAGCTGATGTTGAAGGGTTTCTCTGGGGGCACTGGGGAAGGGGGTGCAGGGGACTGAGGGTCTGGACCAGCCCTGGATAGGTGAGGTTCCTAGCCACCAGCTGGGCCCCCATCCTGGAGTAGAAGGAGGGTGACCAGAGTGGCCGTTGGCCAGGCTGTCTGCCTGGAACCTCCTGGGGACAGGTTCGGGGGTTCCAGGCTCTCATGCCCACGCCCAGAAGTCCCTGCCTCTCCACCAGCATGCCCACTGTTCCGTCCTGGGCCAGAGGGCCCGTGATGCATGCCCCTCTCCCAGGAGTTGCCCGTGGATATCCTGGGGGCCCGCTTACAGCCAACATAGAGACAGGAGCCGGCCAGGATGCTGCCGTCACGAGCGTGGCACACGAGGTTGTCGCCTGACTGCTGCCTGGATCCGTTGAGGTTGGCCAGGGCGAGGGCCAGGGTGGAGGCGTTGAGCACACGGGAGAGCTCGGGGGCTAGGCGGCGTCCGTTGAGGGTCCAGTAGAGGCCCTCGGCTGTGGCGCCTGACGGGTCCCCGTGCACTGAGCATGTGGCCTGCAGGGAGGAGCCGATGAGGAGCGTGGGGTCCTGGGGGCTGATGACAGCCGTGTCTGGGGTCAGAGAGGAGTGCCCGTCAGGCGTGAGATGGAGTTGCCCTGAGCCCCCCACCATGCTAGGACTTCTGGACTCATGGCAATCCTACAAACGAGCTGTTTATTTTTGTCTCCCATTTCGCAGATAAGGAAACTGAGGCTCAATTAGGCCAAGTGACCAGCCCAAGGTTGGCGGCAAATCAAGATTTAGCCTCAGGACTGTTGTGATTCCACAAGTCAGGTCCTTTCAAGCCACGTCTTCACGGACGTGCCCAAGGCTCTGGGAGCGGCCACAAAACTCAGGCATAAACGCCCATTCAGACTCAAGTAAATCTGGCTTCGCACATAGTTCTGACAACTATTACATTCTTTTTCTTGCCTTTTCTTTACTTCTTTTCTTTTCTTCATTTCATTTTTGGCAATTAGAAATAAAAGACTGATATCCCTACAGGCACACACATAGTAGGTATGTCTTTGGGGGTTGGGGGGAGGGAGACACTTCTAAAAAAGTGTACTGACTCCTACTAGAATCCCGGTAATCTTACAGGTGAAAAAACTGAGGCTCTGAGTCATCATCTCTTGCCCAAAGTCATTGAATGAGAGAAGGGCACGCTACCAAAACCCAGATTTGTTGCCCTGTGCTGCTGAAACTGAAGGAGGCCGGGGCAAACTCTAGGCCCCCAACCCCCATCCAAAGGGACTGGCTCTCATTGTTCTTTCCTTCAACTCATTTTTCCTAATCTGCAAGACGGGAGCAAGAAAGCTCATGATCCCTAGGGCCATTGTGAAGATCAGATGGAAAGTGACTTCCTAAACAGGATTGTGTGGAACTGGGTGCTGGGCACAAGGGTCTCGGGGATACCATGGTTGATGTCCTCCCTCCTGTCTACTGCTGGGGTTAGAACCTAAGACGAGTCTGTTTTTATCCAAGGAGAAACCAAGGTCCAGGTAAGGGTGAGAGGCTGTGCAGTCCGAGACCCTGATACCCCTCTCTGAGCCTCAGTCTCCCCATCTGGAAAATGGGCATCGTGGTATAAACCACATGTTTGAGAGGAGTGAAAATATTGTCATAAGGACAACCCTGTGGGATGTTTAAGCCAGGCTGACCTGGGTTCAAATGCCCCCAGCTGACTGTGGAAGCTTGGCCCATTCACTTTACTTCTTTGAGCCTCTTGGGAAGGGGCCTCCCCCTCCACCGAGAGCAGTTGTGAGGACTCATTCACTCATTTGTTCATTCATGCATGCATGCATGAATGGAACATCTACAGTTTGCCAGGAGCTGAGGGCACAATGGTGACCAAGATACTCAATATTCCTGCCCTTGTGGGCCTTGAATCCAAGGGAGCAACAGGAAAAAGAACAAATAAATATCTAAGAATAAATACGGGAGAAAGTGAAGCACACCCCCAGGAGACCTATCTGATGAGGCATTTGAGCTGAGACCTGAATAAAGTTGAAGTAACCAAGAAAACATCTGGGAGAGAGTGTCCAGGCAGTGGGAGCAGCAAGTGCAAAGGTCCTGGGGCAGGAGTGGTGGGGAATGAGGTCTGGGAGGTCAGCAGTGCCAGACCTGCAGGGAGGGGTTATTCCAGGGTTCCTAACAGGGGAAGATTTACATTTTAAAAGGATTCCCAGGCAGCTGTAAAAAGGGACTGCAGGGGGGCAGCGGGGTGGGGGTAGCCCAGCTTCCCTAAGATGGCAGCCAAGGACAGGGTGATCCTGGCCCCTTGGGAGGCACCCTGAATGCCAGCGGCTGCCCTTTGCTGGCCCTCACTGCCTCAGATGGGCGAGGTGGGGTGGACGTGGTTCTCCCCGCTGGCCCTGACGGTTTTCCGGGGCAAACTTGGCTTGAGGGCCATTTCTTGCTGGAGCCTGGGATCACAGTTGCGTTTGGGGCTTGGCCCAGGGCTCGCCGGAGGTCTCAGCGTCCGTGCGAAGAAGCCGGCTGAGCGGGCCAGAGCCGAGGAGGCGGGGGCGGCCGGGGGCGGGGGCCAGGGGGCCGCCCCGGAGGTCCCAGGCAGCCAGCCGCCCGCTAATTCGGAATTCCTTCGGCATGAACTCGGGCGTGCCAGCGTCTCTGCCCCGGCCCACCCACCGCTTCCTGCCTGGGCCCCCCCACCAGGGTGGGAGGCACGGCCAGGCCTGCCTGGACCCCAGGCCCACTCTCAACCGTTTGGGGGTAGGTCACGCCCCTCCTGCCCCCCACCCACCAGCATCGTCTTAGCCAGGAAGGGGCTCTCTGGGGGGTCTTGGCTGGGGGGCACTGCCCCTCTGCCACACCCGCCTGGCCTGGGCTGGCGTGGCCTGCCTGCCAGCAGCTGCAGCTGCCCTCCTGGGGCTGGGCGGGGGACAGGGCGAGAGGGCAAGGCCAGGCGGGCCTGGACAGGCCAGTCCCCCCCCCCCCCCACCAAGTTCCACCAGAAAAGGTCAGAATGAGGACTTCTCCTGGGACGTCGGTGCCAATCCCAGCTGGAGCACCTGAGCAATTGGCTTCCCCTCTCCTGTTCTCAGTTTCCTCCTCCATAAAATGGGAGGAAAATACGTTCTACCTGTTGGGGAGATTAATGAGATGAGATCATGATGTCCAGAGGGCCCAGCACACTGCAGCACCTAGGAACTATGGGGATTACAGCCCGTCCCAGTTCTGAGGTCCCAGCTGGCTCCCAGGTCCCTTCAGGTCTCCCCAAACAATGGGCCAAGGCACTTGGGACCCGGACGCACACATTTCAGGCCAGGCAAAGCAGCTGGGAACAGCCCACGAAGGTCGTAGCGGCCCTTGCCTGGTTTGGGGGGCCTCCTAGAAGGCTCCCCAAAGCATATCCCTGAGCTAAGCTTTTGGACAACCACCCCCCTCCCCTTGCTCCCTGCCTCCCTGCCTTTCACACAGAGCTGGGGCCTTTAAAAGTTTTTTTCCTTCTCCCTTCCCAATCTGGAGCCACTGCCGTTATTAAAAAGGAACACCATGTGTTTTAAAAGGGAAAAGTGTGAGATTCTCTGCAAGCAAGGCAGGAGGGTGGCCTCCATCCCGGGGTCCCGACAGGGGTCCCCATCTCCTGTCCCGCTGGTACCTGCAGACACTTTACGACCCACCCGCCTGCTGCTCAGGTGCTAAGACACACCGTAAGTAGAAACATATTGCTGAGGTGTGAGAATCTTTTATTTAATTTCTTCCCTCTTAAAGGAAAAAACACACGCACAACAATCCCCCCAACCACCACCACCTTTGCCTGCTGCTCTGCGGACTGGGAAACAAAGCCAGCCGCTAACAGTGGCACTTACAGGCACTGCTCACGGCCTAGAGCAGGGTTGCCAGGGAACCCCGGAGGGCCTGGGTCAGCCCCTCACCTGCCCAGGCACCTGGGGCATGCGGGGCTTTCAGCAAGTGTCCCCAGGGGGTGCCCAGACCCCGTCCTTTCTGGAAGAGCACCACAGGAAGCTTGCAAATGGCTCTGTGTAGCGTGGGATGGCCTGGGGAGCAGTGTGTGCGGGGGGGGGGGGGGGGGGGGCCCAGCGACCCGCGCGCCTGGATGGGGCGCATGGAATGACTGGGAACGTCTAGGGCAGGCTGTGCCTGCGTGTATACCCCTGTGTTGCCTCCCCCGGAGGAATGTGTGTGACCACGAATGTGTGTGTGTCAGGGATGGAATGTGTGTGTGCGCGCCCCGATGGTGTGCGAATGTGCATCTGGGCTGCAGTGTGCGCTCATCTGAGGGCGAGGGTGACGGGCCACAAGCCAGTGTGTCTTTGTGTGTCTCTGGGTGTGTCCCAGAGAGGGTCTGGATGTAGAGACGGTGTCCTGGAGGGGGTGTGCTTCTGATGGGGGGGACAGAGAGTGCCGGGGGCCAGGAGCTCCTGACAGGGCGGGGGTCTTGGGCTGCGGGCCGTGGGTTCCCTGTTGCCCCCCCCCCACCACCAAGGCTGGGCCACTGGTGCCCCGACTCTCTGGCTCCTGCTCCCTCTCACTCTCACCCACTCGCTCACAAAGATTTCTCTCGGTGGAGACTCTCAGCCCCGCGCAGCCTGGCCAGGAATGGTTCCGAGCCCGCCGGTGGCTGGGACTCCGCGGACCCCCGAGCGCGGGGTCCCGCTAGGGGAGGGCGGCGGCGCCGGCGCCGGCCCGCGGAGAGGCGCGTCCCCGGGGACCCCGGGCCGCGCGCCAGGCGGCCAGAGCGGCCCCCCTCCCGCCGCCCCGCCTTCCTCGCGGGGCTCATCCCTCCACTCGGGGAGGGGGGGCGCCCGGAGCCAGCACCCAACGCGCCTACCGCGTGCGCCCCTGACTGGGAGCGGTGCCCCTTGGTCTCCACGGCTCCGAGTCCACGGGCGCTGTTGCGTGCACCCGCCGCGTCCTGGAGTTCAGCGAGTCCCAGGCCGCGGCACCCCCGACCCCCAGGGCAGAGCCGGGTGTCCCCGGCCGGGCGGCCCAGGTAAGAAGGCCTAGGGCGTGGAAGCCAGACCCTCTGGCCGGGGGACTGCGGCGCCGTGCGCCCCGCAGGTGAGGGCGCCCCGAGGGCCGCGCCGGGGGCGCCTTCCTTTGTTCCCGGGCCGTCCAGGTGGCGCCCGCGCCCCCCTCCCCCCGCAGCTGCCCCCGGGGCGCACGCTCTCGGCCCAGGCGGGAAGAAGGGAACAGGACGCCGGGTACTCACGGGCTCCTGATCCGGCTCTCGGCGCCCCGAGGACGCAGAGTAGCAGTAGGGGCAGCAGCGGCGGCGGCCGCCGCGCGGATTGGGCGGCGGGGCCCGGGCGGCCGGCGGGCATGGGGCCGGCGCTGCCGGGGGCGCGCGGCAGGAGGCGGCGGGCGGCGGCTGCGGCGGCGCGGGGCGCCGGGCGCGGGGCTCGAGGCCGGCGCGGGAGGGCGCGGGCCAAGCAGCCCGCACGTCGCTGGGCGCGGGCGCGGAGGCCGGAGCAAGTCTGAGCAGCCGAATTGACAAGGCGCTAATGCGCCGCTGGCCCCGCCCGGCCCCGCCCCCGGCCCGGCCCGGCCCCGGGGGGGCGGCGGGCCCCGCACCGGCCTCCCCGCCGCCCGCCCGCCCGCGGGCACCGCGCGCCCCACCCGTCCGGCCTCCGCCCCGCCGCACACCGCGCGCGCCCTGTCCCGCGGCCCGGAAGCCCCCGCTCAGCCCCTACCAGCCTGAGAACTCTTTCCAACCCCGCCAGCTCCAGGCTCCCCACCCCCAATCTGGGACCTGGCGCCCCCAACCCCGTTTTCATACCTCTGCCCACTTCCCTGCACCCTGCTCTCAGCCCTTTGCCCCTTAAGTGTCCCCTGCGGCCCCCAGCCCTGGCCCGCTCCTCCCCCCCATCCTGCCTCGGCCCCCACCCCGGTTTTTAGCCCCGCCCCCCCCACTGAGTGGTCCCTGAGCCCCGCCTGCTCCCATTTCCACCCCTCCTTCTTCCCCAGGGGCCTAAGAGTCGTACCCCCCAGCCCCACGCCCTGGGCGCGCGGATCCCACCGCTCTCGGCCCAGTGCCCCCCGCCTCCCACTTCATCCCGCCTCTCCTCGGTCCTCCGCGCGCAGCCTCGGTCCCAGGCTTTGCTGGAGGGAAGACTGAGAAAAAGCTGGAAGCCAACGGAGTCCCCGGCCCTGCCCTGGCTCAGCTGTCCCCTTCACGCAGGACAGGGCTGAGGTTCCTCAGGGGGCTCTAGAGGCCTTAGGAGGGAGCTCCGGCGCGGACAGACGGGGAGAAATGGGACCTGGTGGGAGCGGGGACGGGGATTTGGCCCGGTCCCGCAAGCGGGACGGGAAGGGTACCCACGAGGAGAGTGGTAAGGAGGCCCACTCCGACTCACTGACACCCCTCCCCACGGAAAAATCCGTTCAGCGGCCCGCGGGTGGGGTGCGCCACGCAGTGAGTAATAGCTCCGGCGGCCGCCGCCCGCCGACTCCAGGTAACGCCGGCTGCCCGGAGCGACGCATAGTTTGTCTTCCTTTTTTTCTGCGCCTTCTCCGTGTTATTATTTTTGGCCACTGCTTGGGTTTCGGGACCCCTCCTGGCCCGGGCGCCTCACTCCCCTCCTGTCGGTCAGCACCCGATGCAGTGCCCAAGATAGAAGGGCTCCTGGCCTCTCCGGAGGTTTAGGGGGTGCTTGAGATGAGAGTTCCAGGGACACCTCCAGCCCGGAGGTTTGAGTCTCAGCCCTGCCCCCAGCGGTGTGCCCAGAGAGAGAAAGGGCTCTAACTTCCCTTCCAGAGGGGTTCCCTTAGAGGCCTGAACCCTCTCTCTCCATGTCCCTAACCATCCAGAGGGGTAAAAGCTTCTGAGCGTGGCTCAGGAGTCCTCACCTTGTTTGCTCAAAAGCTACCCTCCACTCCTGTTGCTTGGGTCCCCAACTCAGACCCCAGACTGTCAGAAAAGAGGATTGGAGGACAGGATCCTGGGGACTCTGCACACGCACATTCTGGATTCTGGGTGGGTTGATGAGAGAGTAAAGCCCTGGAGTAGTACACTGCCGTTCACTGATGCAATCAGGCCTCAGTTTTATCCTCTGTACAATGGGTAGCTCTCAGACAGCCTAAGGTCTTCTGTGAGAAAATGCATTGCTACAGAAGGTGCCACAATCTAAGCCCTTGGCACGGCCATTGGCACTGGAGGTATGTTCTTTTGTAGCAAAGATGGTCCCCAGGCCTCAGTTTGTCACCTCTGAAAAAGGGGGCCAGAGTTCCACCTGCCAGGTGGTCCAGATGGTTAAGAGGCATTGGCAGTTCGTCACTGGAATTGTTTTCAGGATATGCGCGACCCCTCCCCCACAATCTTTGCCCTGCAAAGTTTGACTCCCTTCAGGAGGACTTAAGACTTCTCCAGTGAGATCTTGATATCCCCTCCCCCTATCTCTGCTCCTCCCCCAGTCATTCCTGGGTTTTGGGAAAAGGCTCCCCCATCCACCCAGGTGCTCAGGCCAGAGACCTGGAGGCGTGCGTGACAACTCTCTCCTTCGCTCATCCCCCACGTCCAATCCATCAGCAAATCCTGTTGGCTCTGATTCCAAAACACATCCCCATTCTGAGATTCTGACCCCTTCTCCCCACCCCATCCCGGTCCAGGCCCCACCATCTCCCTCTGGGATACTGCTCGGCCTCCTCCTGGGCTTCCCCGGTGACCCTCCTGCCCTGGTCTGCACGGCAGGCAGGAGCTTTTAAAAGAAGGAAAGCAGGTCTTCTCTGCCCAGCCACCCTATCCCCCCTCCTCTCCCTTCCTCTCCTCCACTCTCTTTTTCCCCTTCCTCTCCCTCACTTCGCTCCAGCCCCTGCAGCCCTGTTTCCCCAAACACATCAGGCTTGTTGCTATCACAGGTCTTTACAGATTTGCTCTCCCATCTACAGGGATGCGATTCCTCCCAAAGCTCCCCCCCCCACACACTTAGCACCTTATCTTCCATCAGGTCACAGGTCAAGTGTCACCTCAGAGGGCATCCCCCCCCCCCTTACAAGGCACCCTTCTACCCCTTCACCTTTTCAAGTTGTCTTTGTAACACAACTCTTTGAACATTGTCTTTCTCTTGAGACGTATTTTCTTTAGACTGTGAACGCCCTGAGAGCCATTAGGACCTCATGCTGGGCCCAGTGAGGGCCACAGGAGAAGAGCTCAATGAATATTTGCAAAATGAAAGGATGGAGAAGTTTCATTCCTTCCAAGTAGCTGGAAGACGCAGTCCCAGTGAATCATGATGCCTGGGGTCTCAGTGAGTCCCACGCTGGGACCCTGACTTGCTGTGTGAGCCAAACTGGTACCATCCCTCTCTGGTCCTTACCAATAGAAGGGTAGGGATCATTTGCCCAGTCCTGCCCTGGAGCATGCCCTCTACCCTCTGGGTAACTTTTACTTCATTACCTTTGACTTTAAGGAAAGAGACTTGACCCCTGGGTGCACACTCCCCAGCCCTGGCACTCCCAGAGGTTTAACCCCTTCCTTCCCAATCCACCGCCTTTTGCGAAGGAAGAGGAACCAGCATTGACGGCACTTCCAGCAAATATTGACCCAAGTCCTTGAAGGTGTCTGGGAATGTACTGAGGGGGCAGATGGAGAGAGGGCCCCACGTGGGCTGGGGGAGGACTCCTCCTTAGTCTGCATACTCTGTACCTAAGGATTAGGTCGGGGAAGACCCTCCAGCCCCAGCCCCCCATGTAATTGAAGAGCATTGAGGGGACACTGGGGAGGAAGCAGCAGTAACAGCACTGGCCCGGAGGAACCCAGAGCCAGTGGGAGCGAGCAGAGCAGAGATGCTTCTCCCACGCTGAGACCCCAGTGCTCAGGGGCCCTCAGTATGGGATTAGCCTGTGTTCCAGGCCTGTGTTCCCAGGAGGCAGGGGCAGTGAGGGTCCGGACCTGGACATATGAGGTTGGGACGGCAGAAGGTGGGGCTTTATCATTGCTACCCTGGAGCTTGCGCCTGGGTAGCTGGGATGCCTAGGTTCAAAGCTTTGTGCGCTGAACTTTAAAAATTCAGACCCCATAGGCATTGGAAGTGGGGCCTCAGGAGTGCTGCCTGGGTCCAGGTCAGGGCCCCTGGACACCCTGGAGAACCTCGGATGTCTGGGTTCCAAGAGGAGAAAGTTGCGGTGTGTGTGTGGGGGTGGGGCGGGGGGACGGACAGCTGGGTCCCTTTCTCCTCCTCCCCCCACTGTCAGCAAGCGCCGGCGCCACGGTGCCGTGCCTCCTCCTCAGCCTGTACCCAGCTTGGGGGTGGGGGTCAGCGGGGTCGTGGTGAGGGCGGCAAGGGACAAAGGGCGCTTGTCCGATGCCCGCCCTGACCTCGGCCGCCGCTTCCCGGACGCCCGGCCCGCCGCTGATTCACGCCCAGGCCCGCCGCAGCGCCCCGCGCCTGCCGCCCCCGGCCGGGCCGCCCCGGGGGGTAGGAAGTGGGGGGGGGGGGCGAGGGGCGGCGCCGAGTCAACTTTCCCTCTTAAGCCCCGAAGGAATGTCGGCGGATTTCCTGAAACCCGACCCCGGCCGCCCGCCGGCCCTCCCGCCCCTCACCTGGACCTGCTCCCCCGGGAATGGCAGGAGGGGCGCGGGGGCTCACCTGGGGGGCCAGGGTCAAGTCCTCCTTCCGCTCCCGCCCCCAGCGGCCTCGTGGAGCGGAAAGGGGGGTGGGTGGGCAGCAACCAAGCCCTCTCGCTCTTCTCCGGCAACCGACGCCAGCCTCCCCAACCACGCCAGCCTCAGTTTCCCCTTCCCCAAAAGGATGCAGGGAGTCCTTCTTTCCTGCTGCTCTTTAAGTGACGCCTCTTCTGCCTGATGCCCCACCCTCGGCCCGCGTCTCTTTGCTCCTCTCGCTTGTATCTGGGCCCACTCCTTTTCCCACCCTGAGCCTCAGTTTCCTCATCTGTAAATTAGACAACGCTACCGGCACTTCCTTATAGGGTTGTTGCAAGAACACACCTGGGAGGGGCTTTGTTTGCAATGAATGGAAGTACAGTAACTGTGGAAGGTTTCAGCGCGCGGGGCTCTGGAATTGACATGTGTGGGCTTGAATCCTAGCTCTGCCGAGGGGTCCTGGGGCCCAAGTTTCCCACCTGCGAGGTGGGGGACAGTATCAGTCTTAGCCAATGGCTGTTGCCCAAGGCACAGGGCCCAACGCGCGGGGGTTTAGCCCGGGGGTTCCCTCGCTTTCGCGGAAACCGCGGGCTGGAGGCCCTTGCCGCAGGGTCGCCGCGGCGTAGCCCAGGAGGGGCGGGGCGGGGGAGGGGCCGCGCCGGGATCCAGATGTTCAGGGTCCGCCAGGCACAGCCGCGCCTGATTAAGCCACGTGGGGGCCGGCCGAGGCCGCGGAGATGAAAGCGCCGCGGCCGGCCCGGGGAGGGGGTGCGCCAGGCCCCCCCCCCCGGGTCCCTTCCTCCTCGGCCGGAACCTGCGGCGCCCTTTGACCCACCGACCCCGCGTGGCTGCCGCCCCGTCTGTGGGGGTGGAGCGTCGATGGAAGCCAAGTGGACGGCTGCGCGACCTCCGCAGGCACCTGCAACCGGGCATGCTAGCGAGGGATGGAGGGGTCATCTTTGCAGGGGACCTAAGCGTAGAGGGGCGCCCACACTACCCTGCCTGACTGAGAGGGAGCTAGGGAGACCTCTTAAACCGAGATACAGGGGGTTTCAATCTGTCACCTTGGAGCGTGGCAGTTATGGAAGGCAGCAGTGTCCCTGTTTGCCCCAAGTTTTCCCACAAGAATTAGGAATTTTCGCAGCACCCACACCCCGCACCTACACGCGCCTCTGTGCCCCCTCTCACTCAGCGCCGGGCGGAGAGGCTCCCAGTCTGGGGCAGAGAGTGCTAGATCCCCCAAGCCTGTGGATCAGGGCTGGGCCAGGAGGGGGCGAGGCTGGGGGAACCCTGAAGGGCCCGGAAAGGCTTCCTACAGGAGGCAAACCAGTTACAAAGTTACCACCCCTCTCACTTGGATGGCAAAGGACTGGATGCCACAGACCTTCCGGAGGCCTTCACTGACCCAGTCTTGTGATCCTCACGTCCCTCCACCTCCACTCTCTGGCTTCGGCACCACCACCCTCCTACCCGCCTCAGGGTTCTCAGTTACTTTTGCCTGGATTGCCCTCCCCGCTTGGTCAGC
Source organism: Panthera pardus (assembly GCF_024362965.1). Lineage (NCBI taxonomy): Eukaryota > Metazoa > Chordata > Mammalia > Carnivora > Felidae > Panthera > Panthera pardus. Next base: position 13,996,970 of record NW_026527013.1, read on the forward strand.
TCAAACTTTGCCTCCTTGGGGAGGCCCTCGCTGAATCCCCTGGCCAACAGAGACGCCCCAGCCCATCACCCAGTTTGTTTCCTTTTGGCCCCAAAGCGCTGGCTGAGATTCTCTAGCCTGCATACGAGGGAGGTGTCGTGGCACCCCCGAGATGGGACAGAGGGTCCACCTGCCCCACCCCACCCGCTCCCCGACGGTGCCGCAGCGCAGCTCCCCCGCCCGTTCTCCGCATCCCCCGCCCCCCCTTCCCAGGCTGCCTCGCTCGGGTGACGTCAGCGACCCGGTCCCCGCCGCCGCCGCCGCCGCCGCCGCCGCATCCTCGGTGCCTGCCAGGAGCCGGCGTCCCCCGAGCCCCTCGCGCCCGGCACGGCCATGGCTTCGGTGGCGCTGATGCCGCTCCTGCTGCTGCTGCTGCAGCCTCCACCTGCCACCCCCGCGCCTTCCGCCCGCGACCCCTTCGCCCCGCAACTCGGGGACACGCAGAGCTGCCAGCTGCGGTGCCGCGACCGCTATCCCGGTCCGCAGCTCTCGCAGGTGAAACGCATGCGGCGCCAGCCGGAGGACCCGAGACCTCCCTGGTGGGGGAGGGGTTGGGGATGCGGTTCCCACCGTCGGGAACGAGACGGGGGTTCTTCGGAGGGGGAAGGAGTCGGAAATGGGGCTTCCACAATGGGGATGGGTCCCTCTGGTGAGGGAAGGGCTGGAGTCTCTTCTGTTGAGGCGAGCGCAGGGGTCGGGTGTCCCTCCGATGGGGCTTGGGAGTTGCTCCTCCCGCGGAGGAAGGGCTGGGGGGGGGGGTGTCCCTCTGATGAGGGAGGGTTTGGAGATGCAAGTCCCTCTGATGAATGCGGAGCTGGGGGGGGGGTCCCTCCAAAGGAGGGGCTGGGAGGGGGACTGAGGTGTCTTAGTCCGCTGCGCAAAGACCCTCGGGGCGCCCATCCCCCACCTCCCTCAGGCCTGACGGTCCTCTTCTCCTCCTCCTCCTCCTCCACCTAAGCGACTTCCACATCCTCCTCCCTCCTCTCCCCCCCAAGAGCTACCAGCCCTCATTCACATCCTCAGCGCCCCCCCCCCCCCAGCTGGATCTCCATTTTCCCAGGCCAGAAAATACGACGAAACCTCCTCCTCTTAGCCTCCTCCCTCCTTCCTGAGGCCTGAGAATCCCCCTCAATCTCTGCCCTCCTCCCTGGAGCCTTGGTGGGGGGAAGGCATTTCTCTCCCTCTTATGCATTTTACAACCATCGCCCAAACCCAGTGCCCTCCACGGTCCATCCCCCTTCTCAAGCTCCCTCCCCTTCTCTCTTCCTCAGAGCTAAGAACCCCCACTAATATTCTTAGCCTTCCTCTCCCCACCTCAATCTCTCTGGATTTGGGGTGGGGGGAGGAGGAGGGAGAGGACCACAAATCTTCTATCTCCTGCTCTGAGCGTGTGCTTCCAGTGCAGACCTCCTCCTGCCCCTCCCCCTGGCCTGAGCCCAGTGTCCCCTCTCCCAGGCAGAGCTTGAGGAGGAGGACCCCACGGAGTCCCCATATGAGTATGACAGGGCTGTCCTGATCAGTGCTTGTGAGCGTGGCTGCCGCCTCTTCTCCATCTGCCGATTCGTGGCCAGGAGCTCCAAGCCCAATGCCACCCAGACTGAGTGTGAAGCAGGTGAGGGCTGGCTGGGTGGCCAGGGTGGGGAGGGGTGGCGGGGGAAGGGTCAGCCTTTAGTCACCCCTCCTGCCCCCTCCCCACTCCAACCCATCCCCCAGCCTGTGTGGAGGCCTATGTGAAGGAGACCGAGCAGCAGGCCTGCAGCGAGGGTTGCTGGAGCCAGAACCCGGAGCCGGAACCTGAACCCGAGCCTGAGCCAGAGCAGAAGGTGGGCACCCTCCCACCTGTGGCCCTGGGATTGTCACCACTCTTCTCTACCCCCTCCCTGCAAATATGCACTCGTATCCAGAGTCTCCCAGGCTCTGCAGTCCATTCTGGGCTTACCGGGTGCCCGCGATGGAGTCAAGTCTGGTCTCAAGCCTCAACTATCACCTCTGTGATATGGGAAGTACTCTCTCCTCCCACCACCTTACGAGGAGGAAGAAAACAGCCACGGTTTGTCAGTCATTTGTCCTGGTCCAGGCTCAGCCATAATCAGCATCAGTCCCAAATTCCTCAGGCTACCTAGAGGCACCTGGGACAGCGCCACTCCCATTTCGTGCCTGCGAAGCAACTACCCGAGTTCATACAGTTAGGGCTGTACGAGATGGGATTTAAAGCCAGTGCCACCAAGGCTTATGAACACCTCTCCCCTCACTCGTCTTCTGTGCTGTTAGAGCTGACTTTATTGAGCACTTACTACATGCCAGGTGCTGGTCTGAGCACCTTCCTTGTGATGAACAGGTGGCCACTGTCATGGGGGCGGGGGCTCAGAACTGAGTTTCAGGGAGGGGCGACCCCCCCACCCCCACTGCAGGGAGAAATAATAATTGCTCACCTGTCATGTCCATAAGTGAGTCTAGGAAACCCTATATCTGGGGAAACTAAGGCACAGGACATCATTCATCACAGCCAGAGACCCATGGACCGAGATTCCCCAGAAAGCTCTTCTCCCTTCACCCATTTTCCTCCACCCCCTCCAGGCCTTCACTGTTCATAAAAGCACACTGAACTATCATTCCTTCCTATTCTGAATTCTCTGCTGATGCTGTCAAAATAGGAAGGATGGTGGTGACAAATTTAATAATAGCATCTACTACACATTAGGTGCTTGTGCTGTACCGTTGTCTAGTTGAACTCTCATAACACCCCCACGAGGGAAGAGAATCATCCCCATTTGAAGGTTCAGAGAGGGCAATCCACTTCTCCGAGGGCAACAGGAAGCCAAATGCAGCTCCTAAGGCCTGTGTTCGTTGTACGAAGCCCTGTTGCCCCAAACCACTTAGCAAATTCCAATCATAGTGAATGCTCCCAGCTCCCCTCCCGTTGGTGAACGCCCTACCTTGGTGACATTTCTGTGCCTTGGGCCTTCCCTTGGCAGAGAAAGGTCCTGGAAGCTCCAAGTGGGGCCCTTTCGCTCCTGGACTTGTTTTCCACCCTCTGCAATGACCTTGTCAACTCGGCCCAGGGCTTCGTCTCCTCCACCTGGACATACTACCTGCAGACTGACAATGGGAAGGTGGTGGTGTTCCAGGTGAGGGGTCTGGCAGGGGCCACACCAGCGTGGTGGGTGGGTGATCAGGGTAAGAAGGTGGGATGCGTTGGTTCTTGGCTCATGGGATGCAAAGTCCTCAGGGGGTCAAGGTTCAGACACAGCTAGATTCAGGGGTTCACTGTCTCACTCCCCTCCTTGACTCTGCTTTTTTCTGTGGTGGCTTCATTTCCAGGCAAGCTCTTCCCTCCTGATAGCTGGGTAGATGCCCAAGGCTCTAGATTATAACCTCTCTGAAGTTTTAACTAAATTGGGACTTACTTTGATTGGCCCTGGCTGGGTCATGTGACCATCTCTCGGCCAATCCCTGTGATTCTATTGGCTTGGTCAGGAGCTAAAAAGGATGGGGTCAAGATGAATCGAGATGCCCACAATAGCAGGGAACCACATCCTTGATGTCACAGCCCAGAGCCCCACAGAAGGGTGTCCTCTCTGCACCCAGTGGAACGATGTGCCAGTTGGGCATGGGACAACGTAGCCTTCATGGGCCAGAGATGTGCTTCCCAGGGCTAACGTGGTGACTTTCTAAGTGGCTCTTCTGTGCTGTCTTGTTCTTGACCCAGACCCAGCCTGTGGTAGAGAACTTGGGGCATGAAGGGGCCCGTCTGCAGCGAGTAGAGGTGACCTGGCGGGGATCCCACCCTGAGGCCTTGGAGGTACACGTGGGTAAGTTCTGAGGCTAGACCCATGCTCCTTCCACAGGCAGCTCCACTGCCATAAGGCATCCTCCTGGAAAATGAACCTCTAGGAATGGGATTTCTGTCTCTCAACTCTTAGAATTGCTTGGTCCGTCTCTTAGGGTTCTGTAGTCTGTTTCCCAGGATTCCATGATCCATCTCCTAGAGTTCCATGGTCCATTTTCCCGGGTTCTGATCTATTCCAGGACTGTATGTCCCATTGCCCGAGGTCCTGGCTTCCTTTCTCCTCTCCATGGCTGCTTTGATCTCTTGGGGGAGGTCTGGGAATTGCTAAGAGCAGACCTGTCTCAGACCCTGTAGGCCCCTTGGACAAAGTGAGGAAGGCCAAGATCCGAGTCAAGACCAGCAGTAAGGCCAAGGTGGAGTCCGATGAGCTGCAGGACAACGACTTCCTCAGTTGCATGTCCCGGTGGGTGACAGGACCCCGGGGGTGGGATGGGAGTGGAGCTGGAAGGGAGGGTCTCCCAAACCCCCACCAGGACTGCTGAGCGTGCCTTCTGGGTGGGTCAGGCGCTCAGGGCTCCCTCGCTGGATCCTGGCCTGCTGCCTCTTCCTTTCTGTGCTGGTGATGCTGTGGCTGAGCTGCTCCACCCTGGTGACCGCACCTGGCCAACACCTCAAGTTTCAGGTGGGCGGGGCCCAGTGGAGGGGTGGGAGAAGGACTGCTGCCTGGTCCTGAATTGGGCCACCCACTCTCCCCTGGAGGCAGGGTCTCCTGACTTGCTGTGTGACACTGGGCAAGTTTCTTCACTTCCTCATGAGATGGGGGGAACGATGCCAACCCATAGTTGACGTGACCTGAGATCAGGGGTGGGAAGGAGCCTTGGCAGGGTGGGAGCTCATTAGCCCTCCCTCCATCCCTCTTCCTCCCCCTGCAGCCCCTGACCCTGGAGCAGCACAAGGGCTTCATGGTAGAGCCAGACTGGCCCCTGTACCCTCCCCCGTCGCATGCTTTTGGGGACAGCCCCCCACCCTACAAGCTGAAGCTGGACCTGACCAAGCTGTAGGTGTCCATCCACCCATGCATTGCCAAGTGCAGGGGCTCCGCGAGCCTCGCTTGCCCTGTGCCCAGGAGTCCAGGCCAGGGTGGGACCATCCTTGGGCTCCTCTACCCCCGATGCTTCTTCTTTCCCCAGTCCCACTCCTTGCCCCTCCGGGCCCTGGGATTGCCACGCCCCCAATAGGGGGGTGGGATCTGGCCTTGGTTCCTCCCTGCCCCCCCTTCCCCAGAGTGTGCTACTTTGTCTTCTATCTTGTAGCTTCTTGAGTATTTGAGCCCCAGTTCTGTGCTGCCTTCCTCTTTCCTCTTTCCTCTCCTTTTGGAGGGTGGGGGCTGAAGGCACAGGGGAGTCACCTTGTGCTAGGGCCCCCTCCTTTTACCCACCTCACCTCCGGAGATCCAGTCCCAAGAGAGGAGGCCCCTGAGAGAGGAGGTGGCGGGCAGCTCCATGCTGGGAGGGCGGCTGAGACTGGGGTTGCAGCATGGGGGTCGGGAGGAATAAACCATGTATATAAAAGATATTTTGGACTGAGCCTGCTTCTGTCTGTCTTTCCATCTGTCCTTGGGAGAATAGCCTGGGCATGGCCAGGACCCCGGTCCACTTGGAGATGGGGACAGCCCTGGCAACTCCCCGTGGCTTAAGGAAGGACAGCCCCTCTGCTGCCCAGCCCACATCACACTTCTGACTAGGGATGTCCCGAGAAAAGTGGCCTTTGCTACCTGCTTGGCCTGGATGGGTCAGTACCCTTTCTTGCCTCCCTTTTAGGGTCCCTTCTGTGAGATGCACAGGTAGCGTCTTGAGGGGGGATGTTTGTTAATGTTGTGGCCATCAGGTTTCCATTGCCCTTTCTTTTGGGGACGGAGTTCTGCTCCACTGGGAGCAGCTTCAGGGCACTGACCTTGGGTCTTATCCCCTTCCCTATCCAAGAGATCCATACTTGGCATGAAAAAATTTGTTTAATGTTATTTATTTCTGAGAGAGAGAGAGAGAGAGAGAGAGAGAGACAGAGCACGAGCTGGGGAGGGGCAGAGTGACAGAACGAGAGGGAGACACAGAATCCGAAGCGGGCTCCAGGCTCCGAGCTGTCAGCACAGAGCCCGACACCAGGCTCAAACTCACGAACCATGAGATCATGACCTGAGCTGAAGTTGGACCCTTAACTGAGCCACCCAGGCGCCCCCGTACTTGGCACGCTTACCCCGTACTTTGCATTTCAGGAGGCTTGCAGGACAAGAGCAGCCTCCCCCCACGAGGCCACAGCCACGGCTCTCCATCCTTCCTGTCCATTCTGCTGACTCCCTGAGATTCTTCCAATAAATCCTCTTTTCAGCCAACTGGAGTCGTTTCTATTGCCGGCAACCAGAGATTGCTGGGGAGAGTTTGGGACGAGGGGTGTGGTGGTGGTCAATGCGGTGGCGGTTTCCCAGGGCTGATGGACATCTATGGGTGACAAGTGGGCTGGGGGAGGGGGTTTAGAGGGAACAAGGTGTGGGGCTGATTATCAGCCCATCCATGCTTCACCTTACCTTGTGTCCCAGGAGGTGGCGATCCACTTGGGCTCTCTGCCTTTTGCTAGAGTCACCACAGGTGGGAGGTGGGAGGAGGGAAGAGCGAGAAGTCAGAGTGTTTCTCTTCTGGTGTCGGTCCCTGTATCCCCCAACCTCCAGCCTGTGCGTGGTCACAGCTCCTCGCTGTTGCTCTCCCAGGCTGCTGCGCCACCCCCTGTCGGTTACCCAACCCTGCCCACACCTCTGCAGATAGCCCCTTTATACAACTCCTGAAGCATCCATTCTGAGCGGCTCCTGCCGGCACCTTCCTCCCTAATACCATGAACATCAGGACTCAACATATAGACAATTTAGCCCCCAAGGGATTGTTCTGGGTCCTGGTGGGGTTTCAAGGCAGCCCCTTGGAACGTTGCCAAGAAATGACACCTGGGCAGAGGTAAGAAGCAACAGCAGGCCCGTGCTGCCCAGTAGAGCTTTCTGCAATGATGGAAACATTCTGTCTGCAACATCCCCACCCACATAACATTATGGGTCCCTTGCGATGTGGCCAGTGAGACTGAAGACTTCATTTCTCATTTAGTTAGAGTTAGTGTACATTTAAGGCTTTCCCCCTATTTTTGTGTGGTGGTAAACTATATATATCACATATTTTAATCTGTTTTTAAGTGTACAATTCTGTGGCATTAGGTTCATCGACAATGTCGTGTGACCGTCACCACTATTTAAGTGGCTACTGTAGGGGCTCCTGGGGGACTCAGTCGGTTCAGCTTCTGACTCTTGATTTCAGCTCAGGTCATGATCTCACAGCTTTATGAGTTCAAACCCTGAATCAATCAGGTTCTGCGCTGACAATGCGGATCCTGCTTAAGATTCTCTCTCTCTCTCTCTCTCTCTCTCTCTCAGCCCTTCCCCTGCTTGCACTTTCTCTCTCAAAATAAATAAATAAACTTAAAAAAAAAAAAAAGGCTACCGTAACTGCTCAGTCCAGTGCAAAGGGGACCCTAGTGGTCCTTTCCGCTTTGCCCACGGCCTCCCGTCTCATTGACTCCAAACACCTGGGTGGCATCTTGAGTCTTCCCTGTCCTCCCTCCACCTTATCCCATCCATCGGCAGAGCCTATCTCCCCCACCCCTCCAACCCACATGCTTTTCTTTATCTCCATGGCAACCAGCAAGGTCTAAGCTGCTACCACTTCTCAACCAACCACTGCACCTGCTTCCCCTTGGGGCTCCCCGCTTCCCCTCCAGCCCCCCTCCAGCTCCATGCAGCAGCTTGGAGCTGCCAGGATAAAGCGATCTGATCCCAGCTATCACCCGCTTCTGGGGTTTCCTGCTGCCACGAGGAGTCCAAACGGCCACATGTACCATTGAGGCAACCCACCATCTGGCCCCAATCACGTCTCCAATCACTTCCATGGAGGCTCTCCCCATCGCTCACTCTGCTCCGTCACACTGCTTCTCTCTGGATCCCTGGAGCCTACCTTGTTCCTTCCCGCCCCAGGGCCTTTGCATTTGCATGTGCCTATGCCAGGAACTCCCTCATGGCCCTGCTCTGCCCAAGTCCTCATCTAAAAGGGCTCCTCCTCCGCAAAAGACATCCTGGCCTCCTCAGACTCCTCCTCCAGAAGCCCCTGTTACACCTGTGTTCAGTTCCTGCACCTGCGCTCACCACATTTATAGTTGATGAATGATTACTTATTTCAATGTTGGCCTTCTTCAACATAATTTCATAAACTCAATGAAGGCAGCTCCTGAGGGGCTCATGTGTGACCTGGCATCATGCAGTAGGTATTAATTGTTTTTGTTGGAATGTCTCCCTATTTCTCAGACCCTAGAAGCAGCCTCATCTGGTCAAGTCCCTTCCATACATGGGGTTAGACCTTTTCCCTCCCCTGCTGATCACCACCCCCTCATCATGAGTTGTTATTGCCCTCGGACATCACCAGATTTCCTCTGTTTATCATTTATTTATTTATCTATCTATCTATTTATTTATTTATTTATTTTAATTTTAGAGAGGGGTAGGGCAGAGGGGCAGAGGAAGAGAGAGAATCTCAAGCAGGCTCTGTGCTCAGCATGGAGCCCGACACAGGGCTCGATCCCTCAACCCTGGGCTCATGACCTGAGCTGAAATCAAGAGTTGGACACTCAACCGACTGAGCCACCCGGGCGCCCTTATCTGCTTCTTTTTGAGATTTTTGTTTTTAAGTAATCTCTACACCCATCGCGGGGCTCGAACTTGCAACCCTGAGATTAAGAGTCACGTGCTCCACCGACTGAGCCAGCCAGGCGCCCTTACCCCTGCTTAACCTTTCAAAGGCTTCCAATATTCGCCAGCCTGGCAGCCACCATTTCCTACCTTTGGGTCTGAAGACAAAATGGGTCCTACCCTCACGGTTCCCTGCAGTAACATCAGTCAACGGTCTAACCTCCGGGCCTTTGCTAGACCTGCTCCTTCTGCTTGGAACACCTTTGTGGATTTGGTAGGAATCTACCTGGCACCCTACGTCGCCCCCTTCTTGCTTCTGAACAGAGCGCCGGCTTGGTTTCATCAAAGATGATGTGGCTTCGGGCAAGCTGAGCAGCATGACCCAAGCCTTCCCAGGCGCGGGTGGGATTTACTGGGAGATACACGCACACACACACACACACACACACACACACACACACACACACACACGCTGTCAGCTGGGGTTGTTGAGCGGGGAGGAGGATGTGAGTCTGGAGCCCTCCATTTGTTACCACAGCAACAGAGCCGCCCAGAGGGACGGAGAGAGACTGTGTCTTCACACGCCATCGCGGGAAGTCCTGGATCAAATGTGCCTGAAGTCCACCCTGTCCCTTCGTGTTTGCCTTAAGCCGGTTTGCGTTGGAACTGCAAAGCTGTGACTGGTCCCAGTCTCTTTGCCCTCCCTCCCCCCTCTCAAGTCTGAGCCCCGAGGGCTCGAGGTTCTTGGTATGTTTCGATGCCATGTGTCTAGTGTGTCAATTCTCGAAGCTCTGGTGACCAGCCTAGGGCTGGGCCCAGAGTGGGTGCCTCAGAGATGTGGGATGAATAATGCCAGGTGGTGTGGGTAGAAACTATGAGTTCTGTGCTGTGTGGTGTGGGGAGAGAAGTCCCTTCCAAATATGTGGCGAGCGGTGGTTGCCCAGAAGAGGTGGCAGCTGACTTGGGCTTTGAGGGCTGGGTGGAATCTGAGAAGGGAGGGTGTCCTGGATATGTGGGTGTGTGAGAGGTGTCCCAGGGGCGTGCGCGTGTATATGGGAGGTGTGTGAGTGTGTGCACGTGCAGAGAAAAGCGATGTTCACTTATGTACACCTACCCTTTGGAGGGCTTCGTCCACCACCCACAAGGCCTGCATGGCCTGGCCCCTGCCACCTCCTCCCTGCTTCTCCCTCTACTTTCCTCTCTCCTTGCTACAACATGCACCTCAGGGCCTTTGCACTGGTGTGCCCTCTATCTAGAATTCTTCTTCCCTAGATTATCTGGCCCTATCCCTGGATTCATTTTTTTTTTTTAATCTGATAGTACTTCTGCCCTGAGACCTCCTATCCAGCTCATCACCTGCTGAGTCTTTCTCCTTCCTTGACTTGCTTATGGCTTCATGATCTGTCTCCTCCCCCACCCCAAACTGGACATGCTGCGACAGTCCAGGCTCTGTTCAGATGCATGATTGGGTCTGCTGTGGCCCCAGCATCCCTACTGGCTGACTTGAGGAATGCCCCAGCAGGGCCACCTGGAATCACTGGGGGAGACACGCCAAGTGCCGGACAAACGCCTTTGGGCCCCTCTTCCAAGTCACCCCTGTCCCCTTCTCGGAGTCTCAGGAGTGAGAGGGCCCTTTGCCTCTGTCCGGGGCTCATCCAAGGAGTACAGGCCTGCAGAAGTGACCTCATGGAAGAGCTCTGACTCTCTATAGCTCTCTAAGCCTCAGTTCCCTTGTCTGTCCCCACCCCCCCCCAGGTCTGTGAGTCATCTAGGAAGCTGCCCCCCTGCCCCTTCCTCTGCCTTCCTCCCTCACTGATACAGACCTGATGGAGGGTGGGTGGCTGGCTGGCATCATGGCAAAAGGCAGGAGCACCCATGTGTCTGGGGAGTGCAGTGTTGCCATGGCAACTGGTGGTCCTGCTTCCCTGGTGACGGCCTGAGTTCTGGGCCCAGAAGTGGTAATCTGCAGAGGAAGGGAGGAAGGGGGGGAGGTGTCCCTGGCAACATTTATAAACACTTGGAGGAAAGAATGGGGACTCGTGTCTTTCCCTTTGGGGTAGGGGTAGTGGTGCGAGTTCAGGGCAGGCCCCAGTTAGGGGCTGCCCAAGTTCCTTCCCAGAGCCAAGCGCCAGCCCATTGGGGAAGCCGAGGGGCCTCGAGGAGTCCTATGTCACGTAACACTGCCCACTATCCCTTCACACCTGGTCCTGCCAGGCTCCGTGCAGCTCGCGGCACTCTCCCTCCTCAGGGTCCCCACATCCGTTGTTCCCTCTGCCTAAAAGTTTCTGCTCTCCTCCTGGCCAGCTCTTCAGCCTGAGTATCGTCTCTGACCTCCTGGCTCAGCCTGGCCCCTCTAAGTCACTACGCCCCAAATCAAGCCTCTATCATGTTGACAATTAAGTTATTGCTTCTTTGCTTGTGTGATGATTGGTTTAATAAATGTTCCCCCTGCCAGATGCGACGCGCTAGCAGCCTCAGTCACAGCTGTGTCCCACACACCAAGGAGGCTGCTCTCAATACATCATTGTCGACACTCTCCCTCTCACTCCAAGCCTTGCCCACATCACCCCAGACAATGTGGTCCCATCTTTGTCCCTCAGGCTCTTTCTGGCACCAGGCTTGGGCCCTACACATCACTTCCACCTGGAATGTTCTGAAACATCCTGGGCCCTTCTACAATGTTCTGGAATGTCCCAGAACATCTTAGAACATTTTGTCCCCGGCTTTTATTAAAGCTGGCACATCACCTTCTCCAAGAGGCTCTCCCTAACCTTCTGGCTAAAGCAGTCTACCTCACCTGGTCACCCTCAGCCCATTGCCTTTATGACAGTTACCATCATCTGGAAAGGCCTTGGTCGTTGATCCTTTCATGTGTCTCAGGTGTGTCTTATGCATTTATAGGGGCACCTGGCTGGCTCAGTCAGTTGAAGGTCCGACTTCAGCTCAGGTCATGATCACGTAGTTCGTGAGTTCAAGCCCTGCACCCGGCTCTGTGCTGACAGCTCAGAGCCTGGAGCCTACCTCGGATTCTGTGTCTCTGTCTCTCTCTGCCCCTCCTCCACTCACACTCTATCTCTGTCTCTCTCAAAAATAAATAAACATTAAAAAAAAAAGAATATGTTATTGCAGAGTATCCTGGAGCATGAGGGCAGGGATCTTGTCTGGTATGCATACAGTTAAATTCCCAGTACCTGGCACACAGGAGGTGCATTATAAGTGTGTGTTGATTGAATGGAGGGGGTCAGGGATGAGACCAGGGGTTGGTGCTGAGCTCCAAAGTAGGACAGCTCTGATCCTGAGCCTTGGGAGAGTTACTTATCTCCGTGAGCCACAGGGTCTTTCTTCCATTTATTTATTTTTTAATTTGAAAGAGAGAGAGAGAGTAGGGCAGAGGGAAAGAGAGAATCCTAAGCAGGCTCCATGTTGAGCGTGGGGCCCGATGTGGGGCTCGATCTCATGACCCTGGGGTCATGACCTGAGCCTGAATCAAGCGTTGGACACTCAAATGACTGAGCCACCCAGGGGCCCCTCTTCCTTTCTAATTGAGGTGTAGTTTACAAACGGCAAGGTGAGCCCATTTTCACTGTACAGCTCCATGAACGTTTACACTCTCCTGTGACGGAAATACAGAACACCCCCAGCTCCAGGGGGACCCCCTCGTGCCCCCTTCCAGTTGGTTACCCCCTAGAGGTAGCCCTAGGTTTGACCTCTACCACCTTGGCTCCATCTGACCAGTTTCCCGTTTTGTTTGTTTTTTTAAATTTTTTTTTTCAACGTTTTTTATTTATTTTTGGGACAGAGAGAGACAGAGCATGAACGGGGGAGGGGCAGAGAGAGAGGGAGACACAGAATCGGAAACAGGCTCCAGGCTCCGAGCCATCAGCCCAGAGCCTGACGCGGGGCTCGAACTCACGGACCGCGAGATCGTGACCTGGCTGAAGTCGGACGCTTAACCGAGCCACCCAGGCGCCCCAATTGTTTGTTTTTTAATAAGTCAGCTTTAATGAGGCATAATCGCCATCCAATAACACAACCATTCTTAAATACCCAGTTCAATGAGTTTTGACAAACGTAAACCTCTCTGTTGTTCCATCACTAAGATAGCAGAACATCCCATCACCCTAAGTGCTGGGCGGCCAGGAAGGCTCCCTGGAGGAGAAGACCTGCAGCGGACGTGAAAAATGTGGAAGGATGTGCAGAGACCCCTCTGACCTTCCCCTCTGTCATGCCTGAGTGCAGAGTTTCTTGTGGCTGCCATAACAGACGACCACAGACCGGTGGCTTAAAGCGATAGAAATTTATTCCCTCACCGTTCTGGAGGCCGGAAGTCTGAAATCAAAGTGTTGGCAGGCAGACCAACTCTGAAGGCTCTAGGGGAGAATGCTTCTTTGCCTCTTTCCAGCTCTGGTCGCCGCAGGTGTTCCTTGGCTTGTGACAGCCTCACCTCAATTTCTGTCTCTGTCTTCACATGGGCTTCTCTCTGTTTGAATCTCCCTTTTCTTTTTTTTTAAATATTTTATTTTTAAGTAACCTTTATACCCAACGTGGGGCTTGAACTTACAACTCTGAGATCAAGGGTTGTACACTCCACCAACTGAGCCAGCCAGGCACCCCTGATTCCCCTCCCTTTTTTTTTTTAGTTTATTTATTTATTTATTTATTTATTTATTTATTTTTTTGACAAAAGGACTGAGTTTGTTTGTTTGTTTATTTATTTAATGTTTACTTATTTTTTTTAAATTTTTTAAAAAGTTTATTTATTTTTGAGACAGAGAGAGACAGAACATGAACGGGGGAGGGTCAGAGAGAGGGAGACACAGAATCCGAAACAGGCTCCAGGCTCGGAGCTGTCAGCACAGAGCCCGGCGTGGGGCTCGAACTCACGGACCGCGAGATCATGACCTGAGCCAAGATCGAGAGTCGGACGCTTAACCGACTGAGCCACCCAGGCGCCCCAAGAGTTTTCCTCTCTTTATGAGGACACCAGTTAGTGAATTTCGGGCCCACCCTGCTCCAGGATGATCTCAGCATGAGATCCTCACTTTAATTGTTTCTGCCAAGACTCTTATTCCAAAGGAAGGTCATTTTGAGGTTCCAGGTTAGGTATGTCTTTTGGGGAGGACACCATTCAACCAGTGTACTGAGAGTTTGTTCAATGCCTTTTCAGCGAGACTGTTCACCCAGGGCCAGGGCTCTCTTAGTTTTGTCTGGCGCGTGTGTCCCATGCCCACCATGGCCTTTGGTGCACAGCAGACCGTCAATAGGTACTCGCTGAATGCCTGAATAAAAGAAAGGAGACAGGGAGTCAGCATGGGGCTCTGGAAAGGGCTTGAGACTCAGATTGGAGAGCGGGGTTCCCATTTCCTGATCCTGAGCCTTGGCAGGCTGCTTCCACTGTCTGGGCCCCACCTTCCCTGTTTTGCAAGGTCATCACGAGACCAAGGGTAAAAGGTGATGTAAAACCCACCATTTTAAAGCGAACAATTCAGGGGCACCGGGGTGGCTCAGTCGGTTGAGCGTCCGACTTCAGATCAGGTCGTGAGCTTACGGTTTGTGAGTTCGAGCCCCGCCTCGGGCTTGCTGCTGTCAGCGCAGAGCCTGCTTCGGAACCTCTGTGCCCCCCACTCCCTCTCTGCCCCTCCCTTGCCTGCTGTCTCTCTCTCTCTCTCTCTCTTTCTCAAAAATAAATAAACATAAAAAAATAAAGTGGACAATTCAGTGGCATTCACAATGTTATCCAACTACCATAGCTAGGAAGAGAAGAGAGTCTTCGCCCCTTGGGGAGTCGGCATTCTAGGGGGAGGATGGAAATACATGACAATTCCCCAGAAAGTTCCTCATAGAGCTACCCTCTGGCCCAGCAATTCCACGCCTAGAGACGTGCCCAAGAGAAGTGAAAACAGGGTATCTGTATACACATGTTCACGGTAGCGCTAGTCACAGTCACAAAAAGGGAACCACCCAAATGTCCATCAATGGATGAATGAATAAATGCGATGTAACCCATCCGTACTACGGAATATTACTCAGTCATTCAAAGGAATGAAGCACTGATATGCGCTACAAAGTGGGGGAACTTTGAAAGCATTATACTAAGTAAAATAAGCCTGACCTAGAAGGACACATATTGTATGATCCATTTATATGAAACGTCCCAAACAGGCAAATTCGTAGAGACAGAAAGAAGGTGGGTGGTTGCCAGGGGCTGGGAGAAGGGGATGGGGAATGACCGCTCATGGGGATGGGGTTTCCTTTTTGGGACAATGGAAATGTTTTGGAACTAGGCAAATGTCATGGTTGTATGACATTGTGAATGCACTAAATGCCATTGAGTTGCACACTATAAAATGGTGAACTTTATGGTATGGGAAATACATCTCAATTTTATTTTCTTAATATATTTTTTGAAAGTTTATTTATTTAGGGGCGTCTGGGTGGCCCAGTCGGTTAGCGTCCGACTTCGGCTCAGGTCATGATCTCACAGCTTGTGAGTTCGAGCCCCGCGTCGGGCTCTGTGCTGACAGCCCAGAGCCTGGAGCCTGCTTCAGATTCTGTGTCTCCCTCTCTCTCTGCCCCTCCCCCACTCACACTCTGTCTCTCTCTCAAAAATAAATGAACATTAAGAAAAATTAAAAAGAGTTTATTTATTTAGTTTGAGAGAGAGAGAATGAGCAAGGGAGGAGCAGAAAGAGAAAGACAGAGAGAGAATCCCAAGCAGGTTCCACACTATCAGCACAGAGCCCGACACAGGGCTCGAACTCATGAACTGTGAGATCATGACCTGAGCTGAAATCAAGAGTCAGACACAAGAGTGAGCCACCCAGATGCCCCTTTGTCTCAATTTTAAACAGGGGAAAACTGAAATACCATACAGAGTTTGTTAAATAGGGGGAAAAAATCAAGCAGGGCTTGGGGACCCAGAGTAGGGGAGGAAAAATGCTGGGAGCTGCCTTGGGCTTGAAGCCTACTACCTGAGCTGCCCTGAGTGCTGTGTGTTGCTTACTTCATCCTGGCCTTGCTCTGTCCCACGGGGACACTTTAAACTCGGGAGAACTGAGGGATAAAGTGCTGGAGCGTCCCACCCAAGGCCTTGAGGCTTATAAGAAGTAGGTGCAGAACTAAGGGTAACAACAAAGGTTAGTGACATTTATTCGATGTTGACTGTCTAGTTTACAGAGAAGCAAAAGGAGGCATTGGGAGCATCAGCAGCTTGTTTCTGAGACCACTCAGCGGCGAAGGGCAGACAGGGTGGACGCTGGCCCCAGCCCGAGGCTGTAAGAAAACGAGGCTGGCTTCCAGGCTTCCTGTTCCTCCTCTGCAACACCTGGGGGTTACAAGGAGGCCTCAGAGCTCTGACCTGGGGCCGCGAGTCCCACAGCTGGTCCGGAGCAGGGGAGCAGGTGGTGAGGCCCCCCGCCTCTGGGAGAGCAATGCCAGCTGTGGGCCAGATGGCGGCCAGACCTGTGGACGCTGTCTGCCGTGTCCTGCCTCCAAGCTCTGCCAGACCACAGGTCAGCATTATTGGATGAGGGTGTGCGGTAGCCTTCGTGGGCCCTCCAGTTCCCCCACCTGCCAGGTTTTCCACCTGCCTGTGTCCCATCCCCGGTACAGCAGCCAATCAGACTCAGGTCAAGAACCCTGGGGGAGGTCCCTGGCCTCGCTCTGCCTCACTCTCACATTCTATCTGCTGTATTCTCTGTTGGCTCCATCTGCAAAGTACATCCCAGCTAGGACCATTTCCCACCTCTCCCTGGGATGAGTCCCATCACTTGGACTAAATACTTGCCTCCTAAATAATGTCCCTAATTCAAGATACGGTCCACAAGGTTCTCTGTGACCTAAAGCACCACTCATTGCTTCCCACCCCGCCTTCTCCTCCCCTCTCCGTCTCCTTCAATTTTCCCTTGCCAGAAAACACTCCAAGCATGATCCTGCCTCGGGGCTGTTGCACTGGCTGTCCGGTGCCACACGATCTTGGAATGCCTGGTATGTCCATCGTACCATGCATCTGTAGTGTGCCAGGGGCCCAGTGAACCTCTTCTCGCTTATCTTCAGCTGTATGTCTGTCTGTCTGACATGTGGGGCGGATCTTGGTGTTTACGAAGTGTGAGTGCATATGGATGCCATTGACTGCAGCCGTATGTGTGGCGGGCGTGCGAGCTGTAGGTCTCTGCTGAGCAGGGTTTGATGCCTGCATGTGGTTCATCTGGAACAAAGGCTCAAGTGGCAGGCGGACCTCGGGCGGGCAAGGGTGTGTGCGTGTGCAGAGCTTGCCAGAACTTGAGCTGGTCATGCGTGCACATATTTAACATTTACTGAGCGCTTATTGTGTGCTAGAGAAGTCAGCGGGACCTCTCAGCACCTGATATCTGTCAACTTGCACAATGTCAACTCCTGAGCATTTAACACAAATGACTGAGTATCTACCGTGTACCCACCCGATCCTCTGCTGTGGGTGGATCCAGGTCTGGTTCTATCTGCAGGAGGCTGCTCAAGCAGGCCCCTTGCTTCCTCCTTGCCGTTTGCATGTGTACCCCCTTCTCCTCACGCTGATTGCAGGGAAAGCTCTGAACTTCATTTGGACCCCTGGACCCTGCTGGGGGCTGCACAAGAGAGGTTTGGAGGGGTGGAGATTCTACGCTTTCTAGGCTACACTTTGGGGGCTGTCCTTGAAGGCTCTGGAAGCTTTACAAAGGCTTTGCTGGCCCTGGGCTCCATGGAGTCTACAGTGGGGGTTGATGGAAGAAGGGAGGGGAGGAAAGGAAGGAAGGAGAACAAAGAGAAAAAGGAGGGACACAGATGCACAGCTTTAAGCCTTGGCTGAAGATTAGGTATTTGTGGGGGGGTTGGAATTTTGGGGTCCAAGGGCATTGGGTCTGGTGGAGTGGACTTTGGGGGTGTAAGTGTGCTTTTGAAGGGTCTGTGGGCAAGGATTTGGGGGAGTGGGAGTTAGGATTGGAGTAGAGGACAGGGGTTTGGGGATGTCAAAACCAGAAATGTGGGTGAGGCAGGTTTGGGGATATGAGGGCCGGTGACTAGAGTCTGAAGGTGGATGTTCTTGGGTTTGAGGGTGGAGGCTCTGGGAGGGTCAGAGGAGAGTTAGGACCCAAAGCCTGGTTGGCAGTCTCAGGCCGGGGCAGGGGATGAATTCCCACGTTTGAGGGAGGTCTTGGGGAGTGAGTGACCCTGGAAAGGGAGGGGAAGTTCTCAGAGCTCTTGGACCAGTTTCCCCATGCTCCTCCCCATCTCGGCCCCGCCCCTCCCCCTTTTTGGAACAGACCCCGCCCCAGACAAGCCGAACTTCACCTTCGGGCCAGCATCTACTCTCCGAGCCCCCTCCCGGGTCCCACCCACCCCTCACTCTTCGCCTTTGTCCCGCCCCTTCCCAGCCTAGGCCCCGCCACCTAGACCACGCCCCACCCCTTCTCACAGACTCCGCCCCCACCCAGGCCCCGCCCCTCTACCCTGGGTTGAATTGGCTATGCCTTCACCGCCCCAGCCCTTCCGCAGACCCCACCTCTCTCCGCCCAAGACCCACCCCCTCATTAGACTGGGCCCCACCCCTCGCCCAGGGCCGGGCTCCTTGCAGAGCAGGCCCGGTGCCGCCCGCCCCCGTCCCCCCACCCCCGCGTTTCTGTCTCCCGGGCCGGCGCGCGCGGCTCCCGTCACTTGAACGCGCGGCGGCGGCGGCGGGAAGATGGCGGAGTCCGGTGGCGGTGGTGGCGCTGGTGGCGGCGGCTTCGGAGCGGGCCCGGGCCCCGAGCGCCCCAGCAGGTGAGACCCGCCCGCAAGGTGGGCCGGTACCTGCCCCGGGGCCAGGGTAACGTGTGGGGAGCCCGGGGGATCCTGAGGGGCTGAGGAGCCTCCTGGGCTGGTTCGAGGGTCTTTGCGGGGGACTACGGGCTTCAGGGGGTCATGGAGTACTGAGAGGGACCGAGGGCTGCTGAGGGGCAGGTGAGGGCAGGCTGGTGGCCGCAGGACCTCGATGCATCTGCATGTGGCCCTAGGGATCTCCGGGGGCATTGAGGGGCATGGGAGTCTGAAGGAAAATTCATGGACTCCAGGCTGTGATGGGGTCATGGGGGAACTGGGCATGCCAAGGGCTCTGGCAGGCAGAGAGGGCCTCAGCAGAGGACCATGGGCAGTCTTGAGCTTGTTGAGGCAGTCTTGGGGACCCTAAGCAGTGGACTGAGGGGAGCTTGAGGGACTGAGGTCCAAGGCTTACTGGAGGGTGTTGTAGGACCCTGAGGTGTCTAAATGTGGTCCTGGGGGCATACTGTGGGGTCCTGGCAGGGATGAGGACTGTGGAAGGCTGGAGGTGGTGGCTCAAATGAACCTGAGGGCCTGAAAGAGGCCTAAAGGGCTTGGAACCTGAGAGGGGAGGCGGAGGTTGCCTCCCCAGGTCTCAGTGAGTTCTGATGGGCAAGGAGGGGTCTGGAGTTCCCCGGGGTCCTAAGGGCCTGGGGTGCGTCTTGGGGAGCTTTTGGTCTAAAGAAAACACAAGGAGCATCCATCTTGGGTGCTCGTTCCTCCCATCCCTGTGGGGTTCAAATCCTCCCGCAGGCGAAAGGACTTGAAGCAAGGTCTTCCCCACAGACCAAGGGGGCAGAATTCACCCTCTTTGGTCAGAGGGAGGCCTCCCCTTTCCTTTGGCCAAGTCCTGAGACTGGTTGCTTGAATCCCAGAACTGGTGTAAAAATGGAAGGTGTTTGTATGCATTGTTTTGGATTCTCAGAGGGGGAAAACACGTGCTTTAAGTAGCACAACCTCCCTCTTCCCATTGCACAAGGGCAGTGTGGCCGGGATCCTCCCATCCTGGCCCCCTAGGAAACCCTACCAGCCTTGGCTGGCCGAGGAGGAAATCTGGGCTCTTCTTGATGGTGAGCTTATGGAAGCGAATAATTTCAGTGTGATAAGTGCTGAAGTTGTTCACTACTTGTGAGCTGTGGAAGCCGTCCTCATTGGGGAGACTTGGGCTGGTGCTGACCTGAAAGACTTGATGGGTCGGCACATGAATTGGGCTTTAGAGGCCTGCAGTGGGGAGCGAGGAGAGCTCAGAAGATTTGTAAGACACTCAGGGGGTAGAGTTGGCAGGGCTTGTTGACCAGGCATGAGGCGACATGTAAGAAACACATAAAAAGGGGCAGCTAATTCTGGGCCCCTGCCTTGGGCCCAGGGAGGGGATAACCTGGGGGCAAGAGCAACGTATAACTAATTGCATACCACATAATTCACTCCTTTTAGCTGAGCAGTTGATTGAGTTTTAATAAGTTCACAGAGTTGTGCATGCTTTAATACAATCCGGTTTTTATTTTTATTTTTATTTATTTTTTTTAAAAATTTTTTGATGTTTATTTTTGAGAGAGAGGGAGAGAGAGAGAGAGAGAGAGAGCGGGGGAGGGGCCGAGAGAAGGGAGACAGAATCCGAAGCAGGCTCCAGGCTCTGAGCTGTCTGCACAGAGCCCGACGTGGGGCTCGAACCCATGAATTGTGCGATCATGACCTGAGCCGAAGTCGGACGCTTAACCGACTGAGCCACCCAGGCACCCCAATACAATCCGGTTTTTAGAAGGCCTCCATCACCCCCAAGAATTCCCTCAAGCTTGTTGCGGTCAACCAAACTGCCAACCCCCTGCCCCAAACACACCCTGATTTGCCTTTGCTCTCTGGTTTTGCCTTTTTAGAAATTTTCTATGAATGGAATTCTACAATATGTGGCTTCTTACGTCTGGCTTCTTTTCCTTAACTGAATGTTTTTGTAAGTTCATCTGTGTTGTCACAGGTATCAGCAGGTTGTTCTTTTTCATTGCTGCAGAGTATTCCATTATATGGATGTATTTTTAAGAGAGAGTGTGCATGCTCGTGAGCGGGGGAGGGGCAGAGACAGAGGGGGACAGAATCCCAAGCAGGCTCTGTGCTGACAGCGGAGAGCCTGATGTGGGGCTCAGACTCACACACTGTGGGATCATAACCTGAGTCGAAGTCAGATGCTTAGCCAACTGAGCCACCCAGGCACCCCCTGATTTTGGTTTTAATTTGCATCTCCTTAATAAATAATCATGTTGGACACTTCTTCATGGTATCATTGGCTATTCATATCTTTGGTAAGGTGTCTTTTCAGATTTTTTGCCCGTTTTCTATTTGGGTTGTCTTCTTATTGTTGATTTTTAAGAATTCTTTATGTATTCTGGATACAAGTCCTTTATTAGATATATGATTTGCAAACATTTTCTCCCTCTCTGTGATTCATCCTATCCTTTCCTTTCCTTTCCTTTCCTTTCCTTTCCTTTCCTTTCCTTTCCTTTCCTTTCCTTTCCTTTCCTTTCCTTTCCTTCCTCTCTCTCTTTTTTAAAGTTTTTATCTATTGATTTTGAGAGAGAGAATGTGTATGCATGCACAAGTAGGGGAAGGGCAGAGAGAATGAGAGAGAATCCCAAGCAGGCTCCATGCTGTCAGTGCAGGGCCCAATTTGGGGCTCGATCCCATGAACTGTGAGATCATGACCTGAGCTGAAACCAAGAGTTGGACACGTAGCTGACTGAGCCGCCCAGGAGCCCCGCTTTCTTTCTTTTTCTTAATGATATCTTTCACGGGGCAAAATTTTGTCATTTAAAGAAAACGTTTATTTTTTGAGAGAGAGAGAGAGAGAGTGTGTGTATGTGCGCATGCCTGTGTGAGCATGGGAGGGGCAGAGAGAGAGGGAGACAGAGAATCCCAAACAGGCTCTGTCTCACGAACTGTGAAATCATGACCTGAGCTGAAGTCAAGAGTTGGATGCTTAACCGACTGAGTCACCCAAGCACCCTGGAAATTTTGCCATTTTGATGAAGTCTGGTTTATCAGTTTTCTTCTCTTATAGATCACACTTTTAGTGTTGTATCTAAGAAATCTTTAAAAAAATTTTTTTAACGTTTATTCATTTTTGAGAGACAGAGACAGAGCATGAGTGGGGAAGGGGCAGAGAGAGAGGGAGACACAGAATCTGAAGCAGGCTCCAGGCTCTGAGCCGTCAGCACAGAGCCCGACGCGGGGCTCGAACCCATGAACTGCAAGATCGTGATCTGAGCCGAAGTCGGACGCTCAACCGACTGAGCCACCCAGGCGCCCCAGAAATCTTTTTTTTTAAGTTTATTTATTTATTTTGAGAGAGAGAGAGAGAGAGGGAGAGAGAGCAAGCAGGAGAGGGGCAGAGAGAGAGAGAGAGACAGAGAGAGAGAATCCCAAACAGACTTTGCACTGTCAGTGCAGAACCTGATGTGGGGCTGAAACCCACAAACGGTGAGATCATGACCTGAGTCCAAGTCGAACGCTTAACCTACTGAGCCACACAGGCGCCCCTAAGAAATCTTTCCTAAATGGAGGCACTTTTTAAAAAGACATCCCCCCCACCTCTGAGAGGCCCATTTGCTCCCTTCCATCCATCCCGGTGAAAAATTACCGTTGTCTAGAGTAACTGATAGGGAAGGTGCTCTTATCCCTGTGGTGCTGGTATGGGGAGAAGGGGCCAGAATCCCTAATATGGTGAGATGGAACGTATAGAAAGAGGATCGGGTTTTGAGGGAGATTGTGGCACACAGTGTTTTGCCAAGGCTCCCTTGAGGTTAGAGGCCTTTGTAGCATTGTTCGTTTATTCATTCCTTCATTTATTCCAAATGGGCCGGTGAGGACCAGTGTATGACATGCCCATGCCTCATCTCCTCCATACTTCCACACTCCAAGGTCATGGCCTCTCAGGGCCATCTGCCTGACCACCTGAGCTCAGTTAGCCCCAAGAACACTTTTTCTGGCCACTTTGTATTACGTGGTAAAGTTTAAATAGCATAAAGCTCACTCCCTTAAAGCAAACAATTCAACGGCACTTAGTACCTTCGCGATGTTGAGGAACTATCACATCCGCCTAGTTCCAGAACATTTCCATCACTTCAAAAGAAAATTCTGTACCTATTGACAGTCACCCCCTGTTTCCCCCACCCCAGCCCCCCACAACTATGCATCCAATTTCTGTCTCTATAAATTTCCCTGTTTTGTAAACGGAGTCCTACAACATGCGGCCTTTTGTGTCTAGCTTCTTTCACTTTGCACGTTTTCCAGGCTCATCTACATTGGAGTGTGTATGAGTATTCCATTCCTTTTTATGACTTTTTATTTTCACCATGTGGAAATAGCACATTTTGTTTATCCATTCACCAATGGATAGACATCTAGGTTGGTTCCACCTTTTGGCTACTTTGGATACTGCCGCTGTGGACATGCACGTTCAGGTTTTGGTCGGAACACTTGTGTTCAGTTCTTTGGGGCATATACCAGGAGTGAAGTCGCTGGGTCTCATGGCTGTGGTGTGTCCTCGATCACGCTGTCACCACCTGCCGCTACTTGGTATGTTTGTTAGTGGGCACGCCTTGAGGCTGGAGAGCATGTCTGCCTCATGCTGTCTTGTATGCCTGGAGCAAGGCTGCAACAGAGGAAGTAAATGTTCGAGAAATATGGCCGGGAGCGGGGAGGGAGAGAGGAAGGGATGGATTTGAAAGGGGTGTGGCAAAGCTCTCTAGAGCTTGCAGTCTGGCGGGAAGGAAGTCCCCTCTGCGGGATTGGGTCAGTCCTTCGCCTTTTCAGGGAGACTCGCGGGGTTGCTGAGGCTGGGGGAGGCTGGCCTTGTCTGTGAGGTGGTTTTCCAGTCTGCCAGGAGGCGCCTGCATCTGCCTTTTTGTCCCATGAAGGGTTTTGTCATTTGGCCAGGGGTGGGGGTGGTTCCTGTCTTCCCCTTGGCCTTTCCAACGGTCCCACAACTCAAGAAACTGTCCTCAGGAGGGACTAAGCTCCCCCACCCCCCACCGCCCCCAGCATTATATAACTTGTTTGTTCCAACTTCACTTTTCTGCAACCAAGGGGGAAAAAAAGAAAGAGAAAAGCTTATTCTCCTTCCTTCCCATCTCGAGGGATCAACAAAAAACTCGTTGCCTAGTAGAGATGGTCGTTAATAACCAAGCTGAACCTCCGGGATGGATGGAGCGTGGCTGTCTCAGCCGAGGGCTTGCAGACGGGAGGTGGGGTCCTAGCTGCAGACTCACTCGCACAAAAGACACTTGTTCTCTAGTGGGCCCCCTCCCAGCTCCACCTCTGGCCTTCCACGAAGGTCTGGGTTTCGGGAGGGAGAGGAGGTTTGTGGCCACTCGGGGTGTTGTGAGGGGGTGGAGGAATTCTCCTGGGAGCTGCACTTCCCCGGCTGAAATTCCATGACTGTGAGGTACCGGGCCGGTTGACTTCTGGAGGGACCTTCTTGCTACGGAGGCTCTTCAGATGTTGGGTCACTGGCATCCTCGGTCCTCGGCCCATCTTCCCTAACAGCGTCTGGATGGGGCCCCGTCTCGCTGACTCACGCTGCTCCCGGGGGCTGAGTCGAGGGTATCCGGTAAGGGACGTGCCGGCCGCAGGTGTTTTCATGGGAAGTTATGGCCCAGACACAGCGTGAGCGGGTTTGGCAGTTCAGCGAGGCATCTGCTTCTGGCTTGGTGACCTTTGCTTGTTTAAACTTTCTTAACAAGCCCTCTCTGCCTGTGCCCTAGATTGTCACCACTCAGCCCCGAGGCCCTAGAAGAGTCCAGCCCCCCAACCGTTGTGTGAAAGACTGGGGGACCTTTTGGCCTTTTGAGAAGGTTCTTGTTCCTTTGGCTTTGTCCTCTTTTCAGCCAGGAGGGAGAGAGGGAGTGTTGACTCTTCAGAGATGGGGCCTCAGCTCCTCCCCTTGAGAATTCTGGGAGATCTGGTGGTATCGGGGGCCTCATCAGAGCCCCCTGTGTCTGTGGTCCCTCCTCCTGGCAAGCAGGGCGGCCCCAGGTACTCACCGTGCACCTCGGGCATGTCTGCAACCCTTCGTGCCTTAAATTGCTCATCTGGGAAGGCCGACTGGGAAGGGGATCTGGGACGAAGTGACCTATGTGAGGGTGCACCTGGATGTGGCGTGTGCGTCGAAATGTTAATGTAGAGATGGCGACGTCACCCTGCAGTCCTGATGCCGCCGACATTCTGGCCGCTGCAGCCGCAGGGGGCACGAGGGGATTGTGGGGTTTGGGCAAGTCTTGCCTACGAGTCAGTGTGGCAGGGGGGAAAAGAGAAAGCTGGTGTGTTAGTCCATTCTGGTTGCTGAATGTCATAGACTGGGTGGCTTACAAATAATGCACACATTTCTGAAAGTTCTGGAGGCTAGGAATTCCTCGATCAAGGCACCAGCAGGTTTGGTGTCTGCTAAAACCGCTTCCTGGCTCACAGATGGCTGTTTTCTTCCTGTGTCCTCTCGTGATGGAAGAAGCAAGGGGGCTCTTTGGGACCCCTTTTTCTTTTTCTTAAGATTTTTATTATTTTTAAGTAATCTCTACACCCGACGTGGGGCTCGAACTTACAACCCCGAGATCAAGAGTCGCATGCTCTACCGACGGAGCCATCCAGGCACCCTTGGGTTCCCTTTTATAAGGGCACTGATCCCATTCGTGGCCCCACCCTCATGACCCAATCACCTCCCAAAGCACCCCCCGCGGCCATCTGAATACCATCATGTCACGGGTTAGACTTTAACGTGTGCACTTTAGGGGGACACAAACATGCAGTTGTCCTGAGCAGTGGGGAGGATGGTGGCACTCTGACTTGGTGGCCGTGAGAGGGTCAGTGGCAGGGGCAGTAGGAGAATGGAACACATCAAGTCCAAGCTGCTTCTGCAACATGGAGAGGGCAGGCGCTTCTAGGCGAGCCTCGCACCCCCGGCAACAGAGGGCAGAGCACAGCTCTGTGGGTCGCTACAGAGTATTGGGGTGGGGGCAGTGGAGTCTGAGGCAGGCTGGAGGGAGCGCTGGGCCGGAGGTGCTAGAGGGCCGGGGCCCGAGAAGCTCAGCTCCTCCTCAGGCAGTGAGGTGCCCCCTTCCTCACCGCCCCCTTCCTCACCGCCTCGCCAGCAGGGTCCTGCAAGCTCACGATGTGAAATTGCTCTGAAAACCACTCACTTCACCCCGAATTGTGGAGCATTTGTCTCACAGCTGGACGGCTTCCACCTGGTAGCTGCGACCCCCCCTGGGGGACGGCCTTCTTGTCGTCGGCCATAGGGGTAGAAAGGTTTTATTAGCCTCTGCTATCACAGTGCCATCTCCAGGGAGCCCATGCGGTGTGTCATCCCACTTTTCTCAAGGCCGATTATTTTTTATTGCCGATCCACACGGGAGAGCTTAGCGAGACCAGGTCGGAGGTTTGCGCGCGTATCGCCCACCCCAGACACTTTAAAAGCGGGGCTTTCTCTGCATTGCTACCCTTTGGTCTTAGGGCGTGTTACAGACTTGGGGTTGAAGGCCCTGGAGAAGGGGAGGGGAGGAAGGCCCAGATAGAAACAATTCCTCCACATAGGCGGCTTCTGGCATCCCTGGCTCTGGCTCCTTTCTCTTGCAGACGGGACTCCTTTGACGCCTTTCTCTTCCTCTGGTGATTGTCCTATGGTTCCTGTGTGCCTGCTGCTGTGCCTGACGCTAGCCCTGGGCCCCCAGGCCAGACAGGCTTTACCCGCGTGGGACATGCCAGCGGGGTTAGCAGGACAGTTGTGTAGTCATCTCTTTTTTTAAAAAAAAAAAAATTTTTTTAACATTTATTTTTTTTTGAGACAGAGAGAGACAGAGCATGAACAGGGGAGGGTCAGAGAGAGAGGGAGACACAGAATCTGAAACAGGCTCCAGGCTCTGAGCTGTCAGCACAGAGCCCGACGCGGGGCTGGAACTCACGGACCGCGAGATCATGACCTGAGCCGAAGTCGGCCGCTTAACCGACTGAGCCACCCAGGCGCCCCTGTAGTCATTTCTTTACACTTGCCATAAATGATCCTGAGGCCAAGTTGGACGTTCCTGCCTTTTCTGGAAGGTTCTGAGAGCCTCATGGATGTGGCTTAGCTGAGTCTGACGGTTAGTGTCATCAGCTCAGAGGAAGGGGGTCGTGGGAGGTAGACTATTTTCTGGGTATGGGCAAGTGGCATGTGAAGGTTCTGAAGGAGGAGCAGCCTGGCTTTTCAGGAGTCATGAGGGCAGAGAGGAGCTGGAGAGGGTGGGAAGGAGGAGGCCAGGAGACTCAGGGGGTGCAAAATTTGAGTCAGGGGAGCCTGGGTCAGATTTATGTTTTAGAAGGACCCCTCTTTCGAGAGACGAGGGGGCCTGGACCTAGCTAGGAGCCGTAGAGATGGTGAGGTGGGCATGAGTTTGGGGAAGATTCGAGATTGAACTTGTGCCATGTGCTGATGGACAGTGGAGGCCAGGCACGGAGTCACTGGCTCTCAGATTCCCTCCAGAGACCGGGGAGTGAGTACTGGTTATCGACAGGTGGGCAGGTGAGCTGGCAGGAGGTAGGATGAGGCCCCACTTGCCTGAGGATGTGCTGCCTGTGAGCATCCAGTGGAGATGGGGGGCAGAGGTGGACAGCAGCCCGGAGGGCTTGAGGGCTTGTCTCTGTTCTGGAAAGCCCTTGTGCCCTTGTGCCTCTCCTTGCTCAAGGGCCCCAGGTCTTCCAGCGAGCAGTTGCTGGTCCCAGGAATGTCCCTTCTCCTGAGAAGAGGCTTTGGCCTAGTCTTAGCCACCCAGGGAGGTCTCTCCAGTTTGGATTCCGCACCCCTGCTGGAAGCTTCGCTTTGAGAGCACTCCCCACACACACGTTTATTTGCTGTCTCCTCCCCTCATCTCTTGGCCCACCATGTTGGTTCCACCTTTGAGCCACATCCCTGTCTGGCCCCTTCTTCCATCTCTTCCTCATCCCTGCTCTGAGCCGCCATCGTGGGCTCTTGCCCTCCCAGCGGCTGCTGCCCTGCCCTCCAGGGGGTCCTTCCCAAGACAGGCATCAGACCACGTGGCTCTGCCTGCCTCCTGCCTGAGGGCTTCCTCACTTTCAGAACAACCTTTACTTCTCCATGGGACCCCCACCCCCACCCCCACCCTACAGTGAGGCCCTGCCCACCCGCTGTGTCCTTGTGCTTCTGCGGCCCTGCTGGTTTCCAACAGCACTCTGCTGCCACCCCTCCTGGGCCTTCCACCTGGCTCTTCTTGGCTGGAGTGTCCCGTCCCTGTGCTTTGCACAGCCCCCGGGTGGCCTTCTTGGGGCCTGGTGGCTCTGTCCACTTGCCTTTCTGCACCCTCCGCCCTGTGATCACAGTACATTCTGTGTGCTTAAAGACCCGTGTCCCCTAGAATGTATGCTTCCTAAGGGCAGAGCCTCCCTGTGGTGGCTCCGATTTGCTCCAGCAAATAGCCCACACATAGCCTGGGATAGGTTTTCGAGGGGACCTGGCCTGACCTAGAGGCTTCTGGAACAGCCTTCCGCACTCCGCTGGGTGAGGATCCTCCGTTCCCTCGCTTTATTTCACGGCACGGTCTGGGTAGGGAACCAGGAGCGGGCATGTTGGTCAGTGAACCAGCCCGTTAGAGAGAAGCCAGTGAGCGGTCCCCTTCTGCGGGTGCTTGACTTAGTTAACGAACAGGATCTGAGCGCTGTGTGCGGAGGACGGGAAACGGCCGGCCGCTCTCCCTGTCCAGCTGCCTGCAGTGGGAAGTGGGGGCCCGGGCCGCAGGGTCCCCACTGCCGGCAGCCCCGCCCTCCTCCTGTGGTAGCCGCTCCGCAGCTGTGCAGACGAGCTCTTAACACTTGTTAACCCCGAGTCTCCAGTCTCTTCCTCCTCCCCCGCCCCTTTCCCATTTCTCTCCAGAGAGGACCGCGCAGGATTCACAGAACTCATCCCCCACGGCTACGAGAGCGCTTCCCTAGCATTCCTCCTCGGCGGAGCGGGTTTTGGGGCACAGCCAGCGTGGTTTCAGACCCCGAGCAGCCGAGGGGCCGACTGCTTCGCGCACACCGCCTCACCGCACACTGAAAATATTGTGATTCGGGAGGAAGTAACCGGCACCTTTGGGGAATCGCAGACCTTTCCTGTGAGGGAAGCAGCTTCCGGAATTGAACAGCTCAGCCTGGAGGAAATCTTGAGGGGTGGACCTTTGGGCTTTTAAAGGCCTCGAGGGGGGTCACCCGAGTTGAGGCCGAAGATGTTTTCTAACGCCACAACTGCAGAATTCCACAGGGGTCAAAGACGGATCGGCTGGGAGCGGGAGCGGGCTGGGCTGCATATCCGGAGAGCTCTCCTCTCAACGGGATGTTAGAATTTGAAGCAGCCTGCCGAAGGAAGCAGAGCAGAGAGTCGTGATCACCAGAATCTTCCGAGACCGGAGCCCAGAGTAGGGCACTCTCCCAAGGCGGGGTTTAGGGGGTGGCAGGTACGGGAGCCCCACTGAGGATCCCCGAGGCAGCCTCGACATGGACAACTCACAGGACTGTGTTTAAAAGTGGTAACCACGTGCTTGCCTTGGTGAAGTCTGGGGGGTCCCTGGAGGGCATCTCCCGCTCTCTTTTCTCCCCTTCTCTGTCCTGCAAGGGGGTGAGGCAGGGCAGTTGGGAGCACACAAATGTCTATGCTGCACGTGAGTCACTTGCAGCAGCAATGGGTGGTGTTTTTCTTGCCGAGGCTGATGGCATCGCATCGCCCTGCAGCTCCAGCCTTAGGCTTGCCGCCAGCATTTTAGCATTTAGAGTTGCTGAACTTTCGCAGTGGGGGCCACGGGTGGCTTGCTGACCTTTCGTGGGGAGCCAGCTGTCTTGTCACAGGCAGACAGGACTCAGGCTGAGTATGGCCACTACCCACTTGCTGCCAATTGCCCAGGTTGGACTTCCTCAACGCCCCCGGCTCCTCCCATCCCCCCCCCCCGCCCCCCCGGGGTGGGAAGATTAAATGCAGGGTAGGGAGAGGCAGCAGCCGGAGAAGTGTTCATTCCATGGTGGTTTTCTTAGAGGCTCATCTGCAGTGTGGTGGACAGGAGCCCTGGATCAGAGATTTCTGACGTCGAAAGCCCCCTTTGGTTATGAAGTCTAGAAACTCAACTCTCTGCCTTCAATTAGAAAATGAAAGTTCAGGGGCGCCTGGGTGGCTCAGCCAGTTGAGCGTCTAACCCTTGATTTAGGCTCAGGTCATGATCCTGGGGTTGTGGGAGCGTGTGCTGCATCGGGCTCCGTGCCGAGCATGGGGCCTGCTTAGGATTCTCTGTCTCTCTCTGTTTCTCTCTCTCCTCCCTTCCCCTCTGCCCCTCTCCCCTGCTTGCATGTGCTCTCTCTCTTTCTCTAAAAGAAAAAAAAAATTAAATAGATAATAAAGTGTTCCGTTAAAAAAAAGAAAAGTTCATTGTTCACATAAAAAAAACCGTTCAGGGAGAGTTCTAGTTTTAGGTACACTGAGATTCAGGGCTCAGATGATTCCCTTGGAATCTGTGACTCCTTTCTCTCAGCCCTCTTGCTCCCCGTCATCCTAGCAATCACAGGGGAAAGGCAAATCTCCACTTTCGTAGCTCCAGCAAAAGTCCCAGGGAGGATTCTGATTGGATCACATGGGTCACACCCCCATCCTGGGACCAATCAGTGTAGGCAGGGATCTGGGAGGCTCTAATTGGTCACCAGTCTCCCTTTTCAGCCCAGGGATAGGGTCTCCTGATTCCTACCACGGGGGAATAGGAGGCTCCCTGAGGAAAACAGGAAACCCTTATCTGAAGAGGGGAGGGATGTTGGCACCCCCTAAAATGGAGGTATTCATGACAGGCTCCTTCTGATGCCTGGATTTGTGCTGCTGTTGGAAGGACTGGGCTGAGCCATCTCCATGTCTGCATCTGCCTGTGTCTGGCCTAGCACCACTGGTCATGAGCATGTGCCATTTGGCAGAACCGTCCCTTTTAGGGCCTTAACACCTGCCCTGGCAGGGGAGGTGGCCGGGCTGGCGCCGAGATGCTGGAGTTTGGCAGTGCTAGAATCTCACTGGGCTTTTGGGTGGTGCTTTGGGGCCATGTAGCCATGGGCCTACTTGCCTGACCTGCAGAGGTTTTGCTTATTTAAGTGGCTCCATCGTCAAGCCCAGTGTGGTGGGGGTAACATGCGGGGCGATGGGCTCTGACTGGGATCAGCCTTGTGTCAGTGGGTGGGAACGAAATAGGCATAGCCTCAACCTGAGACTTGTCCACGAGTCTGCCCCTGCTGCCCCTCACCTGGAGGCCCTGGCTGGGCTTTGAGGCGAAAGGGAGGCTGTGGAGAACCCTGGCCGGGGCGCGAGGGCAAACATGGCCATGGGGAGACCCTTCTGCTTTCAGAAGGCAGGAGGGTAATGTGCCAGAGTGCATGGAAGGGTTGGTGGACTTGGAAGCGTGGCATAAGGAGGAGGGTTGCGGGGGAGGCAGGAGGAGTCAGCCCTTCAACATGGTGAACAGCATGAGCGAAGTGTGGAGGCCAGACATTCCAGAAAACATCCTGGTGAGGGCTTCCTGATTGAGCCCAATCAAAGGATAACATACTCAGTCCCAGAACGAGGCGCAGGAGGTTGAATGAATGGGATGAAGAGGGCAGACATATGCGGTAGCTATCAGCAGCAAGCAAAGATATGAGTCGGGCTCCAGCCAATGCTGCCCCCTGGTAGCCATCCACCTGTCACCTCACCAATTCATCGACCTACCTGTCCACCCACTTATCCGTCCATCCGTCCGTCCGTCCATCCACTCATCCACCCACTCAGCCATCCAGCCACCTAACCAATGAGCATGACTGAGCTCTGAGCACGTGCTGGGCACGGTGCCAGGTACTGGAACACAGCAGGAGACAGAACCCATCCTGCCCTGCCCTGGTGAGGTTCCTGTTTCGGCCTCAGGGAGATAGGCTGGGAACAGATGGGTGGTGTGCCCGATGGAGCAATAGTCGGGGGGCAAATAGAGCTGGGTTGGGGGTCAGAGAAGCCTCGGGGCCTGGATGGGGCTCTCCCACTGTCCCAGTGACCTGGCAGGATGGGATTACATCCCTTGTAGTGGCTGGAGGATTAGTGGGATAGTCTCCACCCTGGCCCTGGCCAACACTGAGGAGCCACATCTGGATCTTCCCGCTATCCAGCTCTGCGTTCACTCATGGTGCAGTGTCCTTAGGGAGTGGTTTCAGCTCTCCCAGCCTCGGTCTCCCCATCTGTATCATGGAGCTGATATGGGGCTACCCACCTGGGGCTATGGAGCGGCTGACACCAGGCCTCTTGTGTGCTCTGAGATGGCCTCGGTCGGGTGCCTGAACCTCTCTGTGCTTCGGTGTCCCCATCTGTAAGATAATAGTGGTGTCCTCCTTTCCAAACTGCCTACCGAGAGGTGAGCTGGGAGCCAGGTTTGCACCTACTCCAGCCGAGTATGGAGTGGGTGCTCACTCGCCAGGACAGGGAGGGGCGGAGGTACTGCGAAGGCAGAGAGCTTGCTGCTGGTGAGGGAAGTAGGGTCTGGGTGTCCCCTTTTCTTTGTTCCAGGCTTGAGAAGGGCCAGAATTGGGCAGGTATGGGATCAGAGGGGTGCTGCCCACAGGGTCCTCTGGCCGATCGGCAGTGGCCAGGTCCCCATGTGTTCTGGGCTCACTCAGAGATTGGGATATGGCCCAGGGTCCAGGCAGGAGGTCACCGCCCAGCTTGAGGGGCACTGGGCTGACAGCGGCCCATGAAGAATGAGGCTGTGGAAGGCCATGGGGGGCTTAGGCAGGAGAAAGATGGGGTTTGATGTTGTTGCCTTACCCCGGTGGGAGGGTGGGCAGTGTCTGCAGAGTTCTCCTCAAGGACCCAGTAAATATTTGGGGAGGCGGGGGTTCATGTGGTTTGTCCCTGTCGTAGAAGGGCAGGATGGCCAAGCTGTCAGGGCCCGCCTTGAGTAGAACCGGCACTTGAGCGTGGCCACCCCATGCCAGGCTCCGTGCACTTGGAATCGTGGGGGGCTTCCATGTGGGCTTGCTGGGCTCTGATTGGCAGGCTTGTGCTGTGTGGGGGCAGAACCTAGCCTCTACGCCAAGTCCTGAGGAGTTTACTTCTCTCCCCATGCCGGGCCCTTGGGAGGTTCAGGATGGTTCTTTCAAGGTGGATGTGGGAACCTCTGCCCGCTTGCCTCGATGACCTCCTTCCCACCTCAGCCTCCCTGGCTGTCACGTGGGGGCTCTCAGGAGTTGCCAGCCCCAGGGGCCTGCAGGCTGCATGGTCACTTCCTGCTGGGAGCTCCCTGACAGCCCCTCTGTTCTGTCACCCTGTTACTGCCTGACGAAGCCCGACGGACGGGAGGTAAGGATATACACATAGGGAGATGGCTGTGATGGTGATGCCATGAAGAAGGTGAAGTAGGCTGGCGTGGCCTGGGGCTCCTCTGCAGGGCTCAGGGAGGGCATCTCTACAGGCAACATGCTTCCAGGATGGGCTCACAGTGGGCCTTCGTCATGCCCACGCCTCTGGTTCTTGGAGGCAGGTTGGGTCGGGGGCAGTGGGTGAGACCCCATTGGCCCGGTGCACCTGCCCTCCCGGGATACACAGATTTACTCACAGGGTGCACAGATAGTAGGCCTTGGCTCTGGGGATCGTGTTTTAAATAATTGAAGCAGACATGGGAGAAAAACCAGCATGATGACTAGGAGTGAGAAATAAACAACCATTGGTAGCATGGAGAGGGCCGAGGCTTGGTGGGGGAACGTGGGGCCCGGGGGCCCTGGCTGGATTTCTTCTCTGCCTCTCTAGGTCTCTGTCTCCTTCCCTGGCTGGCTGTCCTCCTCTGTCTGGGTCTCTGTTCCCTCTCCCTCTGAGTCTTTGTCCCTTCTGGGTCTCTGTTAGTGGTTTGGTGACCGGGCCTGCTGGGACGCTGCAGCGAAGGACCTGCATCTGCCCCTGGGCTCCACGCTTGTCCACCCAGAAGCTCTGGTCTTTTGTCTGCGCCCCTGGGAGCCCAGGGGTCAAGCCTCATGAGACAATTGCAGGCAGCTCCTTTGGAGCTTATCAGGAAGGGTAGCCCCAGGAATGGGCCTGTTGCCGCCTGAGGGGTGAGGAGGGCGGGCTGGCCTCTGGCGAGCAGTCCCAGGAGAAAGCTCACTGACGTGAGCATGGAGGCTGCTGGCCAGCCTCAGCATTTGAGGGCCCGTGCAAGGTGCCAAAACATGGTGACTCTATCCTTTGGGCTGGGAGCACAGTACCCGGAGCTGTGAAATATTGTGGGAACCATGGCAACAGTAGCTGGGGGCGTCTGCCTTTGTGGGGCATGTGGGACTCTGGCTTAGATGCACTTTTTACCCACGGAGCTGCATGTCCAGGAGCCAGTGCTGCGGCCTTGGCAGTCAGCAGGCTGCGGTATAGCAAGAAGCTGGAGTCGCCTGCGACTACATTTGCGCACAGGGCTGCGCTGGGCCTCAGTTTCCCTGTCTTGAAGGGAGATTCATGAGGTTGCACGTGAAGAACCCGGCCCGGCATGTGCTCAGTCAGTGGGCCTGCCTTGTAAAGAGTCAGAGGTGGACGGGAGAGAGAAGGCAGAGAAGTTTCCGGTATGGCTGGAGGACAGGGGGTAGGGGAGGGTGCTGTGTGAAATAGGGCAGAGAGGTGGACCAGCTGGCCGCCAGAGCTTCTCCAACACTACCCCCCCCCCCCGCCCCGCCCTGGGTTCTGTCTCCCTCTCTGGGTCTCTCTTCCACCCCCACCCCCCACAAGTCTCCTTCTCCCCTTCATTCTGGGTCTCTGTCCCCCTCTCTGAGTCTCTGTCCCCCTCTCTCCTGTGAAATGCAGCATCTTCCCTGCTGACGCACCCGGGACCCTCGGGCGGAGTGGCCTGCAGCTCCCTGGTACGTCGTCGGCCGGGGTGTGAGCCAACCAGCTGTGCTGTGCTGCTGCGCTCTATCGAGCCACATGGACAATAAAACCGAAATTGGCTTTGAAAGTGGAAGTGCTCTCCGTTTTGAGGGGAAGTGAGGGAATTTGCATGTCAGAACAGTATGTTAAAGGGGCAATACCGTCAGACTCTGTTCTGGCCCGAGCTTCGGGCTCCATGTGGGGGTGGGAAAGGATTTTACAAAACCCCAAAGAAATGTTTCCATGAAATTCTTTCTTGTTCTTGCCTTTCCTTTCCTTTTTTTTTTTTTTTTTTTTTTTTTTTTTGACATTCCAATGAAAAGAACTGTTCCGGGGCTTCAGATCTCTCCTGTAGGGTCGGGAAACCAACTATGGGGACCAGGGCCAGCAGCCAGATGAGGGCAGGAGTTGGGGAGCACCCACCCCACCAGGTGTCACTTCCAGGGCAGCCCCCGCGTCCACTGTGGGGCCCTGTCAGTGGGGCGTGGGGACGGCAGTTG
This sequence comes from Panthera pardus, assembly GCF_024362965.1. NCBI lineage: Eukaryota > Metazoa > Chordata > Mammalia > Carnivora > Felidae > Panthera > Panthera pardus. The sequence goes on from NW_026527013.1 coordinate 14,031,772, forward strand.
GTGTGGTCCTGCACCTCTTGTGGCCTTCCCCACTTGGCCATCTTGTCTTGGGTTGGGTCCCCCTAAAACAGACTCTCAAACAAGGATTCCAGCCCGTGGTGTATTCTGGGGGTGACCCCACGAAGGACTGCTCTGTGTGGGGAAGGAGACCACACGGGGGGGGTGTCAGCAAGGAGCTGGAGACTCGAGGTGGGCAAAGGGCTTGGCTGGCCGTGGACCCCCAGGGGATTGTGGAGATCTCGCCACAGATAGTCCCCCTGGGGTCTTCACCCTGCCCGGTCCCACTTTACATTAGCCCCGGTGTAGGGGAGACTCCAAGGGAGGCAGTGGCTGTGTCCCCATGTCCGGTAGAGGCCTAGGCCTGGCCAGAGGTGCCCAATGACAGTGCTGGGGGATGCAGTATGGGGTCAGGACAGCCCTGAGCTCAGGCCAGGCCTGAGGGGGGCATGTGTAGCCCCTCAGAGGCCAGATCCAGGCCAAGGGTGCAGCTGGGGCGGCAGTAAGCGGCCTCCAGAGACATCCTGACCCGGCTGCTGACGCATTGGCTCCGATGACTCAGTGCGGGGTGACCGTGGCTCGGGTGGCCGTCTGGAGACTCGGACAGGCTCAGGGCCGCCGCCGCCGCCTTCCTGGGGGCCCGTGGCCCCGCCGCGCCGGCCGCCCCCTGTCTGGGCTGGCCTGAGTAATGGGTCCTACCCTTAGTCATCGGTCCCAGGCCTCAGCCCTCCCTCCTCCTCCTGCCCACCTCCGCCCAGCCGAGCCTGTCTGTCCTGGGGACTCCAGCTGGCTTTCTCCCTCCTTCCCCGAACTCCCCAGAGGCTGTGAGGTGTGTGTGGTGGGTGCTGATGGGGGCTTCAGGGACAGCTGTGCCATCTATGAGATGAGAGGGGGGAAAACAGCCTTGGAGGGTACAGCGAGCCTTGCCAGGGGCATGAGGAGAAGGGCCTGGAGGAGGACGAGGTGTGTGCAGAAAGGGGCCGTTTCCCCCCCATTCAGCACAGCTCAGGTCTCATACCCTGTCAGCAGCTGTGCGGTGGGCTTGGTCGGGGGCTCGGGGCTAACTCCTGTGTAGGAGCATTTCAATGCTTGAGGTGCACGCGGACCCTGTGCTCAGCTGAGGGCAGCCCTTGGTCAGAAGGTCCAGTAATTCTTCATACCCCTTTGGAAGGGGTTTAGCTGGTTTCTCATCTTTGGCCCCCAGAGACGGTATTTGGTGAATATCCTCCTGCGTCCCTCATCTTGCACACGTAAGTATATCTCAGATAAATCCCAGAAGTAGAGTTGCTGGGCCAAGGACGTGAGCCTTTAGAATTTCGCTAGGTCTGTTGAACTGGCTTCCTGGGTGTTGTTTCACTTCACATTCCCACTGGGAACTGATGTGAGTCTTGGCTACCAGCCACAATGCTTCTGCTCACATGAAGGGTGAAGCCAGTCCCTTGCTGTGTGCACGTATTTTATCGTGAGCCCTTCTGACTCTTAGGTCTCTCCAGCCAGCTGTGCTTCCTTTCCTATGAACCATCCTTTGTGCACCTTTCTGTGAGGTTGCTGACTTTGTATTGATTTTTTGGTGCTCTTTTTATATGAAGAACCATAGTAGATATGTACGGCCAGGAACCGACCAGTTCCAGGACGAAGTTGCCCCTGGTGTGAAATCTTTCTTCTGCTGGAAGCATGCATTGGCACGACAGTTCTTAGGGCTTAGAGGAAGCACACAAAGTCCTTTTGCCCTACCGCACAATCTCCCAGCAACTTCTAAGAAAAAAAATGAAGCGTAACGGCAAAGGCTGGGGTAGGGGCACACATGTACAAAGTCTGTGAGGCAAGGTGTCCACAGAGTGGCACTGCCATCCCCGGGGCTGCCCCTAGCTGCTGAGTGTGAGTCTGTGTCTTGACATAGTCCCTGTTCACACACGTGGTGGGGTTGGAGACGCGCCTCTTCTCCACTCCCTGGCCCTGGGAGGGAGGCTCTGAGGGGTCACACCAGCTATCCCTGACCCCTGGGCCACTCTGCTCCACAGAGAGGTAGAGTGCTTGGCCCCAGGCCAGAGGGCCCTGTGGTGTGGGGAAAGGCGGTTCCCTGTGCTGTCTGGGCCCCAGGGGCCCCAGGGAGAGGGTTGGCTTCTCAGGACAGGCCTTTTGTGGAAGCTGGGACTTTGGGGCCAATCCCCAGGATGCGGCCAAGCCCTCTGCTCCAAGGGAGAGGCTGGGTGTCACTGTCTTAACTGTGGGTGTGGTGGGGCTAGGGGCACCCTATCCTCTGCACATCTCTGCTGCGGGCTCCTGTCCCCTCCCCAGCTGTGAGGTACTCAGAGCTGCAGTGCGAAGCTGATTCTGGACGGTTCGACCACTTTGGGTCTCCATTCCCCAGACTGTGCACCCAGTGAGGGCAAGCCCTCTCCATCTTGTTCATTCTGTATGGTCCCTGCCACCAGAAAGGGACAAGGGGCTGACAGGCCAGTGAGGTGAGAGGAGGGTCAGGGGAAGGGTGCACGGATCTGAGCACCTCAAGGGTCCTTAGAGGCTCATGTGGCATGTGGCCTTGGAGGATGTCAGTGAGAAGGCACAGTGAGACCCCATCGGGCAGCCCTGGCCAGAGGATGGCCACGCTTTGAAGCCGGTGGATCTGTGAGCCAGTGACATTCTCTTTGTGATCCTCAGAACTTGGGGCCACTGTGGGGTCTCGGGAAACTGGAAGAACAGAGACTTGAAGTCCCAGCGGCGGCCTGGTCAGGCACGACGGGCTAGATGTAGCAATGTGGGAGGGGCACAGGGCATGTGCACGGGCATCCCTTCTACCTGGCAGAGAGAGGTGGCCAGACCAAGCTAGAGACTTGGGGTCTTTCTGGGCCCCTTTCCTTCCCTCCCTCTGTGGCCTTCAGCGGGGCTGCGTGTCAAACCTCGCAGGCAAACCCAGGGTCTGGCCACGGGCACCACCGGCATCCCAGCATTACCAGCCCAGGTGACCATGGTGCTGGGTTCTGAAACATGCGTTCCCTCCTCCCGGGATGGGAAAGCCTTCTGCCAAGTGCAGACCATGTCCCCCAGACATGTCCTGTATCCCCCTCCACTTCCCCATGTCCTCCCTGCCGTGTCCCATGTCCCCTATGCTGTGTCTTATGTCCCTTTCTCCCACACACCGGGTCCCAAAGGTCTGAGGCCTATTGCCAGCACCCCAGGGCCCTGCAACCCCTTGGTTGGTTTGCCTCCCTTTCCTGAGGCTCTCTTGGAAGGGCCACTGAGGCTGGTAGCCTGTGCCAGGGCAGAGGCCTCCAGTTGGCAGCAGTTGCATTGATTGAGTGCTGACGGTATGCCCCGTGCTGGGCATCTGCTCTTTTATCCGTGGTATTGTTTGGGGAGCTGCTGGACAGTGGGGGCTGAGGAGCCTTCTTTCTCCTGCTTTCTTGGAAAGACCAGTGCCCACATTCCTGGCCCTCATTTGTGGGCAGGCGTTAGTCCCAGGAATGGGAAAGCAAGTTCCAGAGAGCTGGGGGCCTTGGGGAGAGAGCAAGAATACTTGGCCTTGCCTTGGGGTGGGTGGGGTGAAGCATGGGTTGGGAGAGCCCTGGCGGGGGTTCTTGACCCTACAGGGGCCTGACCCTAGAGGTGATGGCATTATTCCCTCCCGTTAACGTTTGGGAGGTGAAATGATGTAGTAGGGCCGCCTAAACCATCCATTCTTTAAGGCATTCAACAAGTTTTCGAAGATGAGACGGCAGAGGGGACAGTGATGCTGGAAGGGAGGGGATGTGGGGGTGAATGAAGCAATGATCCTCGTATACGGTGGGGGTGCTGGTGGTTACGGCAGGGTTTATGCAGGACCTGAGAAGGCCCGCATGGCCTTTTGTTTATTTTTATTTATTTATTTAAATTTTATGAGAAATTCACATAACCTAAAATCTGCCATTTTAATTTTTTTTTTTTTTTAAATTATCTTGGGGGCAGGGAGGGGGAGGGAGAGGCAGAGAGAGAGGGAGACAGAGAATCCCAAGCAGTCTCTACAATGTCAGTGCAGAGCCCAGTGCAGGGCTTGAACCCATGAACCATGAGATCATGACCCAAGCCGAAACCAAGAGTCGGATGCTTGACAGACTGAGCCACCCAGGTGATCCAAATCCACCATTTTATTTTATTTATTTATTAAAAAAATTTTTTTTAACCGTTTATTTATTTTTGAGAGAGAGAGAGAGAGAGAGAGAGAGACAGAGACAGAGACAGAGAAAGAGCACAAGCAGGGGAGGGGCAGAGAGAGAAGGAGACACAGAATCCGAAGCAGGCTCCAGGCTCCGAGCTGTCAGTACAGAGCCTGACATGGGACTCGAACCCACAAGCTGCGAGATCATGACCTGAGCCGAAGTCGGACCACCCAGTCGGACCAACCAACTGACCACCCAGGCGCCCCCCAAATCCACCATTTTAAAATGCACAATTCAGTGGCATTTAGTGCATTCACAGTGTTGTGCAAACATCACCTCTAACTTGTTCCAGAACAATTCCATCACCTCAAAATGAGACCTGTGCCTATCAGCAGTCATCCCCCATACGCCTGACGCCCAGCCCCTGGCAACAACTAATCTGCTTTCTGTGTCTGTGGATTTGCTTGTTCTGGACTTTTTATACAAAAGGAACCATACAATTTATGACTTTGTGTGACTGGCTTCTTTCACTCAGTGTCCTGTTTTTGAGGTTCGTCCACGTTGTAGCGTGATTCAGCTTCATTCCTTTTTGTGACTGAGTAATATTCCATTGTGTGGATGGCCACATTTTGTTTCTCCATTTGCCCTTTGGTGGACCTTTGGGTTGTTTCCACCTCTTTCTTTTTTAAAGCTTTATTGTTTGTTCTAAGATGACCTTTGCCTCCTGAGTCCTTATTTTGAGGTGCAGGAACCTCTGTTTCACTTGTCCCCATCCCCCCATCGAACCGCCCCCACAGGTAAACCCATGCTTGTAGGGCAGATATTCTCGGTTTTGTGACTTACCCACAATTTGCTGTGCCCCTCCACCTCCCCTGCTTCATTGACCCTGACAGACAGGGAGATCCCACCTACTCTGTCATGTCCTGGGCCTGGGCTCAAATCTTGCTGTGTTGTCTTACAGCTCTGGGACTATGGACAAGCCACTCATTGTGTCCCTGTCCCTGGAAAGTAGGACCAACGGGCCTTTCGCCTAGACTGGGCAGTCACCATAGCCTAGAAGCAAATTCTTCAGAAAATGACTTTGTGGTCATGTGGTTGCCCTCCCCTGGGGTGCTGGGCACAAGGAGCTCACTGGGCAGGTGTCAGAGTAGCTGGGCCTCCAAGAAGGTTGGCCTTTCCTGGCCTGCGACACCCCAACCCTGGGGACCGGAGCTGCCCTGGAAGCTGTCAGTCATAGAGCTCCTCCTCCATGCCTGTGCTGGGGCCCTGTGCCGGCACCTTAATCCCACCCCCAGCCCCTGCAGGGGAGAGAAGAGAGGTTTGCCCTCGGTGGGGGGGAGGGCAGCTTGCTAGGGTATGGGGGACAGTGCTGTGACACGAAGAGTCCTGCACTGCAGAACACGCACTCAGGAGACACATTGAGAATGAAAAATAATGAAATAAAGTTTAAGAGGAGGGGTGGAAGGAACTCAGATGTCCACAGATGGGTGAAGGGATCAAGAAATTGCGGTCTGGCCACACGATAGAATATTACTCAGCCATGAAAAGGAGCAAAGCATCGATTCACGCTACGTGGATGACCCTCGAAAACATGCTGAGTGAAGGAAGCCAGACACAAAAGAGCACACGGTATATGATTCCATTTACATGAAGTGTCCAGCGGGGCCACATCCAGAGGCAGAAAGCAGATTGGCCGTTGCCAGGGGCTGGGGGAGGGGGAGGGGGAGGGGGAGTGACTGCTGATGGGGACGGGGTCTCATTTCGGGGGGATGAAAATGTTCGGTGACGGTAGTAAATGTCAGTGAATTGTTCACTTTGAAATGGTGCATTTTATGCTATGTGAATCTTATCTCAATGAAAAAACAAAAGGGACATCGGAGCCTCCTCAGTTCGAGCAGAAAGCCTGCCCCTTTCACAGGTGGCAAACGGAGGCTGGAGAAGTGGTGTCCTTTGCCAAGGCCAGTTGGTGGCCAGGTGGCAGATGCGGCCGGGACCCAGGTTTTGTTTCTGCCTCTCCAGGGCTGGTCCTGGCGAGTTGGCGCCTCAGGCATCTTTAGAGCCCAGGCGAGCCAGCCCAGTGTCCCCGGGCAGAGATCAGACAGACCTGTGGCCGCTGAGCTGAGCCCCCGCCTCTGCTCTCCTGCAGCATGGCTGACAAAAATGGAGCTCTCAAGTGCACCTTCTCGGCGCCCGGCCATAGCACCAGCCTGCTGCAGGGCCTCGCTGCCCTCCGTGCCCAGGGCCAGCTCCTGGACGTCGTGCTCACCATCAACAGAGAGACCTTCCACGCGCACAAGGTGGTCCTGGCCGCCTGCAGCGACTACTTCAGGTGAGCCCAGGTCTCGGGGGACAGGCTGGAGAGCGCCCACCCTACTGAGAGGGAGTGTGATCTCAGTGCCAGCCAGCCAGCACGTCGCTGAGGGAAAATGGCCGGCGTTGGCCACGCATTCGGTAAACCTGTAGCTTTGTTTGGGTTTGTAACTTTCTCAAACTTTTGGGGGCCATGGTGCAGGCAAGCAGAACAGGCCTGGGGGATGGAGGTGGCCCGTGGGCACTGGATTAACCGTTTCTGCCCTGGGGGAGCGGCAGGGCTTGGCCAAGTTTTCACTCTGTCTGTGTTTGACACTGGCGTGTCCCAGGCACTATGCTTGCCCTTGGCGTTCCAGCAGGGATAAGACAGACATAAGTCTCTGTCCTCGTGGTTCCTCTACTCAGGCTGAGGGATAGGAGGGATGCCTAGATGGGGGTCCCCACCTGTACCTGTGACTGTGTTGCAGTCCCCTCATGCCGGGTGAGGCCTTGCTGGGTGTACTGGTCAGTCTGCTGCGAGGGTCTTCTCCTAAAGTCTCCTTCCCTACGCTGGGCTGGGCAGGGGGGGTGAGGGCCCCTTGGAGAAGGGCGAGGGCCATTCTCACCAGCTGGGGGCTGTCACGGGCCGAGGACAGTCTCCTCATTTCCTCAGTGACCAGCTGGCCGGTTCCTCCTGCCAGGCTGTGACCCTGCCAGAGAGAGCTGGGGCTCTGTCCTGGGGTGGTTCTCTGGCCCCACTTTGCCAGTGGTGGCTGAAGTGCCCCTGCAGACTGTGTCTCGGAGCTCCAGCCTCGGCGTGTTCCGAGGCCCGTACGGTCCTCGAGGCCAGGGTGGCGAGGCTGGGATGGCTTGCCCGGTGCGCCCCCCAGCTGCCCGCCCCCCCCCCCCCCAGGGCCCAACAAGGCCATTCTGGGGAGACGGAGCAGCCAAGCCATCTGGGGCGCCGTTTCTATTTTTATTCTGGATTTGGGGACGGGTGGGCCGGCCCAGCCAGAAATGCCCTTTAAAGGCTCCTCTGCGCTGGCACTGCAGCCGGCAAGGCCTTAAAAGGCAAAGCTCCCTCCCGTCGCCGTGGCTGCCTCTGTCTTCAATGGGCTGATGGGACTCATGGGGACAAGAAGAGGCAGGGTCCGGGGGGCTGCCCGAGCTCTGCTCCTAGAAGGCTCCATGGCGCTGCTGCTCACAGGGGTGGGCAGTTGTTAGCTGGTGGCTCAACTGTCTTTACTCTGGGACCTGACCCCAGACCACGCTGGTTGTGTGACTTCAGGACAGGTATCCGTTGGGTGAATGGATGAGGGGAGTTCCTTCTCCTTGGTCAGCCGTCACAGCGCACATCTGCCCCGTGAGAGGAACCTCCGATGAACTCCCAGCAGGTGCTGGGGTTCTTTCCCCTCCTCCGGCTGGGGGACCCCAAAAGCCACGGGGTGCTCTGACCCAGGTCCTGTTTCTCTCACTGGTGCTCACACTAGCACTGCTTTCCAGAGCAGGCAGAAAGGCTGACAGCTGGTGTCACTGGGAGTCTCACGGTGGGCTAGGGCTCCTGTGGGCCATCCTCGGGGCGGGGCTTTCCTGACTGTCTGGCCTCTCTCTGGAAATGGCAGTGACCTCGGGTGGGGCCTCCTAGCGGGTACTCTGACCGGGGAACCCTAACCCTCTCCCCGTCCCTGTGTGACAGGGCTGAGATTCAGGCTGGGGAAGGTGGGGCCACGGGCCCACATGTGCCTCCTGGTGAGGGGCTGGGCTCTGAGAACCATGGTGCGCGGTGTTCTTGGGGTCCCCACCTTGTCTCCTGAGCCTGCTGTGTGTGTGATCTTCCAGGGCCGGGTGCCAAGGTAGGGCTGCACCTGTCTCCGGCGTCAAAACCAAGGTTTTGCCTTCTTTTGCCCACCCGTACCTGCCCCGCCACGAGCGGGCCCTAGCACTCCACACCCCTGGGTGGGCTGAGCCCGGCCCCAAAATAGAGGGGCAGAGTGGGGAGTTGCTGTTTGTGGGAACACATGTGGCTCGGGTGGGTTAAAAATCTTTCTTTTCTTTTTTTTTTGCGTGTCTTTAACGAGCATCTGGCCTCTTTCCCCTGGCCGGCCGTGCCCTGCGCATGGTGTCCAGGGGCCGGGCTATTCCTGGGTGGCCACGATGCCCCTTGGCAGCCCCGAGCCTACATGCTGTGTTTCCGAACTTCAGGGCCATGTTCACGGGTGGCATGAGGGAGGCGAGCCAGGATGTCATCGAGCTGAAAGGCGTGTCGGCCCGCGGCCTGCGGCACATCATCGACTTTGCCTATAGCGCCGAGGTGACGCTAGACCTGGACTGCGTGCAGGACGTGCTGGGTGCGGCCGTGTTCCTGCAGATGCTTCCCGTGGTGGAGCTGTGCGAGGAGTTCCTCAAGGCCGCCATGAGCGTGGAGACCTGCCTGAACATCGGCCACATGGCCACCACCTTCAGCCTGGCCTCGCTCAAGGAGTCGGTGGATGCCTTCACCTTCCAGCACTTCCTGCAGATTGCTGAGGAGGAGGACTTCCTGCACCTGCCGCTGGAGCGCCTCGTCTTCTTCCTGCAGAGCAATCGGCTGCAGAGCTGTGCCGAGATTGACCTGTTCCGCGCCGCGGTTCGCTGGCTGCAGCACGACCCGGCCCGGCGGCCGCGCGCCAGCCACGTGCTCTGCCACATCCGCTTCCCGCTCATGCGGTCGTCGGACCTGGTGGACAGCGTGCAGCCGCTGGACATCATGGTGGAGGATGTGCTGTGCCGGCAGTACCTGCTGGAGGCCTTCAACTACCAGGTGCTCCCCTTCCGGCAGCACGAGATGCAGTCCCCACGCACGGCCGTGCGCTCGGATGTGCCCTCCCTGGTCGCCTTCGGCGGCACGCCCTACACGGACAGTGACCGCTCCGTCAGCAGCAAGGTGTACCAGCTGCCCGAGCCCGGTGCCCGCCACTTCCGTGAGCTCACGGAGATGGAGGTGGGCTGCAGCCACACGTGCGTGGCCGTGCTGGACAACTTCGTGTACGTGGCGGGCGGCCAGCACCTGCAGTACCGCAGCGGCGAGGGCGCGGTGGACGCCTGCTACCGCTACGACCCCCACCTGAACCGCTGGCTGCGGCTGCAGGCCATGCAGGAGAGCCGCATCCAGTTCCAGCTGAACGTGCTGTGCGGCATGGTGTATGCCACGGGTGGCCGCAACCGGGCCGGCAGCCTGGCCTCCGTCGAGAGGTACTGCCCGCGGCGCAACGAGTGGGGCTACGCCTGCTCTCTGAAGCGCCGCACCTGGGGCCACGCCGGCGCCTCGGCGGGGGGCCGCCTCTACATTTCGGGGGGCTACGGCATCTCTGTGGAGGACAAGAAGGCGCTGCACTGCTACGACCCCGCCGCTGACCAGTGGGAGTTCAAGGCGCCCATGAGCGAGCCCCGCGTGCTTCACGCCATGGTGGGTGCCGGCGGCCGCATCTACGCCCTCGGGGGCCGCATGGACCACGTGGACCGCTGCTTTGACGTGCTGGCTGTGGAGTACTACGTGCCTGAGACGGACCAGTGGACCAGCGTGAGCCCCATGCGGGCTGGCCAGTCAGAGGCCGGCTGCTGCCTGCTGGACAGGAAGATCTACATTGTGGGGGGCTATAACTGGCGTCTCAACAACGTGACGGGCATCGTGCAGGTGTACAACACAGAGACGGACGAGTGGGAACGCGACCTGCACTTCCCAGAGTCGTTCGCGGGCATCGCCTGTGCCCCCGTCCTGCTGCCCCGGTCCGGGACCAGGAGGTAGCTCCCGGGACCCGTGGGACCCGGCCCAGCCTCATGCTGTCTCTGCCAGGGGTTTTGGTGAGCGCACACCGGGGGTGAGGACCGCAGAACCACCCCCCCTGGCCCGTGGCCTGACATCTTGGGGCCTGCTGCGTCGATAAGACCCCTCCCTGGGGTCCCTCCTTCCTTCCCGAAGCAGATCCTGGCTTCGTGCCCACCGAGGGAGCCTGCCGGCCCTGAGGCCGGCATGTCACGGCAGCGGGGGTTTCCTCACCCGCCCCACATCCTCGCTCATGGAGGGAATCGGGGTCTCCTTTGGGGTGTTGTTGTGTGGCTTACGTCCCACTTCTCTCTCCTCCCCCAGCTCGGCAGTCTCAGACGCTCAGATGCAAGCTCATTAGCGTCGAGCCCCAAACCCATGGTTTGCACCCTGCCCCCTCCCAAGTTTCTTGCACTGTGCGTTTTTAAAAAATAAACACACCCCAAACTCTGTAACACACAGACCTCCAGGAGCTGGTAAGGTGGCAGGGGTGCGCCCTGCTCAGGGTTGACTTCAAGGGTGGGCATGTTCCTGCCCCCAATAAGCCTGAGCCGCCGGGGTGGGGAGGATGGCCTTGGACGAGGGTCTCGCACTTATCTTCATTCCTGTTCCAACTCCCTCAACGTGTTCTGCCGTCCACTTTCAGAAGGAGAAAACACAGCCGCCTCTCAGAGAGGGTCCTTATGGTTTCCCAGCCTTCTATTTGGTGCTGGGCGTCTCAGGGGTCCTCAGTGAGGAGTGGGCCGACACGCCAGGGGGACACCTTTAGAATCTCTCAGTGTGTCTGCATTCCACAAGTCTGATGATTTTTATTTCCCTTTTTCCACCCCCCCACCCCCACCCCCACCCCACCCATCCCATGTTCCAGTTGTCAGGCCACAGGGCCCGTGCCCTCAGTAAGGGAGATCAGGCGGGTGGTGCAGGCTCTTCCCTTCAAGGGCTTTGCGGCATCTCTGGCCACATTTGATTTGGTGTCAAACCTCTAAAGCTGGTTTGGTTTGGTTTTGCTGTTTTAGTGTTTTGTTTTTTTTTTTTTCCTCCTTTGGTTCTGTTTTGCTTCTTTTAAGACACCGGCATTGCTATCTTATAAATGGGATTTGTACCCTCGGGGCAACTTAAAGTGTCTCTTCTGCTGCTAACGGACGATTGATGTTGTGTCTCTGTGACCCACTCACCGTGTAAAGAATTAACCTCATATCTTAGCAGATGTCGTCTCCTAATATTTTCCTTCATTTAATAAAAATGTTATGGTGAAGAGATGGAGAGGGCCCAGCGCTGAGCTTGTGGGGCCTGATGGGTCACAGATTCCTCACGTCCTCTGTGTGGTTAGGGGCTCCTCTCCCCTCCTCACCCTTTTCCAGCATCGCAGAGGGGCTGGAAGAGGGGCTGGCCTTTGGCTCAGGGGTGTGGGGCAGTGGGAAGTGTGGCCAGAACTTCCACCTAGGGACTGGAGGAGAAGACAGATCCGCCCTGGGCTGGGTGGCCTTCGGTGAGACTCTCTCCAGGTTGTTCCATGTGCCTGCTGGCTTCGTCCCCGGCCACCAGACAGCCCCCAGCTCCTGGCAGGTTGTCTCCATCTGCTCAGTCCTGGGGTGTGAGATTGGGGAGCCAGGGAGCCCCTCTCCCTGGAGGCCATGATGGGGGAGACGCAGGGCAGTCCTAAAGGAAGCATGAAATCATCACCATTCCATATGGGCCTGAGAGCCCCGTGAATTGCCCCCAACCCCGGCTCTCATGCCTGGCCTCGCCACGGACCAGGCTGTATGTTGGCGGAGAATGCCTGCTGTCCACGAACAGCTTTCTGAGATGGGAGGCTTCCAGGATCACCCTCAAAATGCACCCACAGGCCTGGTGCTCCTGTGCAGCAGCCTTCGGGGCCCCAGAGCGAAGCCGGATGTGTGGGTGGGGGGCAGTGTTGAAATAAAAACTTGGTTGGGAACCAGGAAGGAGACCATGCTGCCAGGGGCATTGAAATAAAAGCGGCAGCCCTTGGGGACTTACCAGAACATTCCAGTCCCTTTTCACCCCCCTCCCCAACCTGAGCTCCCCCAAAGAGAACCCTTCCCTGCTAGAGGCATGGCCCCTTCAGGGGGGCAGTGAGAATCTTTTGCCAGCTGCAAGTCCCCCCAGATCAGCTCACACCTCAGAACATCTTGTCCCCAATGAGCTGGCAGGGGTGCCGGCGCAGGGGGTGGGGTTGGGGGGGGGGGCGCGCCGTATCTAACCGGGTCGATTGTGCATAACCGTCTGGGCTGGTTCATGGAATGTTCTCAGGGGCCCCCTGCCCCTCCCTCTTCACCACCTCCCCCCCCCCGGAAGAAAGGAAAATTATTTTTCGTATTGTAAACTTTAAACACGAAAAAGCTGTTTTTAATTTAGCAGAAACTGGCTTGCATCTTCACTTGGTGAACGTTTGTGTCCTTCAGAGAAAGGCGGAACATGCATTTGCACACACATGCTTGCACAAATGCACGCACACGCATATAAGCTCACATGCACACCTGCACTCGTGCACTGTGGCATGCACGTTGACATGGTCACACTGGTATTCACACGTAGCCTTGCTCGTATGCTGAGTGACATGCACACGCACTTGCTCACACAAATACACTCACACTCGTCCTTGGACCTGCCCGGGCCTCTCTGCATGGTATCCTAAAGGGTTCTGGGTCCTGTCAGCTCATCTCCTCCCTTCACCTTTCATCCAGGATGGCTTGGGCCATGAACGGCCAGCCACTGCATGTAGGGACGGAGCCTGGGGAAAGCCCGTCTGCTTCCAGATGTCCCATTTCCCCACCAAGGCCCTGGATGCGGCCGGCAGGAGCCTCCCTCCACACCTGGGCTCGGGCTGTGGGAAAACGCTGTCTCCCGGGATGGTGGGATTCAGGCCCGCTAGAGGCAGGCCAAGTGTGACTTCTGGGGCCTCGCAGCAAGCGAGGCCAAGGGGGCCTCCAGGGAGCTCTGTGAGGTGGGAATCTGCCCCGGACCTGGCCAGCTTGGAAACCCGCCCCTGGCTTTGTCTCCGAGAACGTAGCTCCATCTCCCGTGTTCTCACAGGCCCCGGAGAGTTTGCTTCTCATGGTGGAGCCTCAGTGCATGGGTTTTATTAGGGGCACCTGGCCTTGGAAGCGTAGCCCGAATGTTCACTGCACAAACGAGAGGTCCCGGGATGGGGAGGTGGGAGCAGAGCCTCATCCACTCCAGTGTCCACGGGCACCAGCTGCCTGCGGGTCCCGAGGGCAAGAGGGCCATGAAGCCGTGCTCCTGCCTACAAGGCCCCAGCTTATGTCTTGTCGCTGACCCTGCTTATTGCCATTCTGGCAGCCATGTCTCCCGCCTCACCAACAGAGCCCTGATTTGGTGCCAGCGACAGCGTGCCCAGCCTCGGGGGTTAATTTAGGATTTGGCTGAGCCACTCTTGGCAATGCCTTTTGCCGGGGTTGTTTTTGATCTGGGCACATTTCCCAGATCTGGCCAGCCGGCTTTCAGGGGAGGTCGGGGTGGGGGTTTCTGGACAAGGGAGAGGCCTTATTGCCCCCTTTCCTCCCTTACTGCTTCCTGTGAGGACATGATGCCAGGAGCTTCTGCAGCCATCTTGTGGCCACGAGGAGCACGTTAAGCGAGGTGCAGAGATGCCACCTCCCAAAGCCCTGGAATCGCAGGGCCACCTGTCCCACCCTGGAACTTCTGACCTCCGGACTCCTTTTTGTGAGAAATCACGATGTTTGTGTCGCTTAAGATACTAGTGCTCAGGTAATTCTGATACTTGTAACCCAAACAGTTTCAAAATTATATTATAAATGTAACATGCTGGGAGTTCCCCATCTTACGTAAGTCAGGGTTTCTATTTGCCAGCAACAGAAACTGCCTCTGGCTAATTTAAATAGCAAAAGCGTGTATTGGAAGACCATTCAGTTGTTCACGGAAGTGGCAGGAGGGCCGCAAAACCAGGCTCAGAAAACCCAGAGATCAAGGGGGGTGGCAGCCAGAGTGATCACCTGAAATCATGCCAGGGAAGTGGCTGGTGAGGACACTTCTGCCTTCAGCACAGAATCCAGATGCCTCAGCTGGTACTGCCATCTGCCCTTGGCACTCAGCCGTAGCTGCCCCTGAAAACCAGATGCTCAATGGTATTTCTTTGTACCACTTGTTCCAGAATGCAGACGTCCTGTTGGCCTAGCCCACGTCCTGTGTCAGTATGCCCTAGCTGCCTGGGAAAAGAATACATCGGCGTATTAGCTGCTACTGCTGGGTAACAAACAACCCCAAGCCTCAATGGCATGCAGAAATGAATGTTTATTTTTCGTGTTGTCTATGACTCGGCTGAAGGGCGCTTGTTCTAGGCTGCCGCTGGCTGGGCATGCTCTGCTTCTGGGTACGAGGCTGTGGAATATCCAGGAGGCACAGATCCCCCTGTCTCACATCCCCGGACCAGCAGCTAGCCAACATGTGTTCTCCAATGGTACCAGAGGACAAGTGGAACCGTGGGAGCCTTCTAAGGTCCAGATTTGGAAATCGTTGTCTGGCCCAAGCAACTGACATGGCCAAGTCCAAAATCAGCACTGGGGAAACAGCCTCCGGCTTAAGAAGGACGACCTATGAAATAGTGTTGCAAAGGGCAGGACACAGAGACCAAGGGGGAACTGAGGCCTGTAGTTTGATCAGTCATACTGTTGGCTCGGAGGCTTCTGGTGTCGGTGGGGGAGGGTCTACCTTGGCATATGGGGACTCCCCAGACTTGGATGGGGACTCAGATGCTGGGCCACCAAAAAGAAAAGCCTGCTCTACGACTCCTGCAGCCAATCCACCCCCTGGTGGCCAGCCCTCCTTTTTTGTCAGGTAGGTTGGGGCTGTAAGTGTTCTGTTCTTTTGGACTGCAACGAGGGGGTCTGTGTGGGAGTTCGGTGGGCGCTTGTCCAAGTCGCAGGGCACTAAGGTGTCACTGGAAGGCCTACACCAGGCATCCCCTCAGCATGGGTGGTTACCAGGGAGGGACTGGAGTTCCTGCCCCTCAGCTCCAGCTTCTTCCTTCGGTCTTTGGCAACCCCACCTTGTCCCCCTCCTTTCACCTAACTCAGCCCGGGATGGGGGGATAAGGGGTCTGGCTCTTCATCTAACCTCTTCCTATTCAAGGGTAAAGGGTGAGTTCCTGGTAAAGGGCATTTCTGGTTGCCTTCGGGTTCTCCCCTCTTGCTTTATAATCAAACCTGGCTCTTGCTTTGCCTTTCAAAACTTTGATGGGGGCCTGGTTTGGAAGTCAAAGACGGGCCCTGGATGGTTTTTCTCTTTGCCTTCCCGCTCCGATGGCCCGAATTCACCTCTACCCGATGTGGGTACCCCGGATTGACTAAGATTCCATATAAGGCAGTGCAGAAAAGCAAGGCATGAAAACTAACATCTCGAGGTAGGGTTTTCTTTCCTAACAGTTATTGAATGCTTGCGAGGAAGCAGGCGCTGAGCTAAGTGCTTTACACGCATTATCTATTTAATCTTCCCAAGAGCCTGCAGGAAAGAGTACCACCATCCACATTTAACACAGGACAGCCTGGCTCAGAGAGGTGAAGTTACCTTCCTCTTTTCACAGAGCTGGAGAATTCCTAAGGGTTGGACCACACAGGAATGTTCAGGAGTTTAGGTTTTTTTTTTTTTAAGTTTATTTACTTATTTTGAGAGAGAGAGCGAGAGAGAGTGCCAAGAGGGGGAGAGGCATAGAGAGGGAGAGAGAAAGAATCCCAAGCAGGCTCCACATTGTCAGTACTGAGCCCTACGTGGGGCCCGAACTCATGAACCGTGAGATCATGCCCTGAGCCGAAATCAATAGTCGGACACTTAACCAACTGAACCACCCAGGCACCCCTTGGGTTTTGTTTTTTTTTTTAAAGTTTTATTCATTTAAGTAATCTCCACACCCAACGTGGGGCTCGCAACCCTGAGACCAAAGGTCCTGTGGTCCTCCAACTGAGCCAGCCAGGTGCCCCTAGAGTTTAGGTTTTAATTTAGCTTGTATTTAGAAGCTTTATGTTGAGGGGTGCTACGGTCTGGATGCAGAGGAAGGGCATTCTAGGCAGGGAGGCAGCCTTAGCAAAGCCCTGAGGCAGAATGCAGCAAGGCTGGAGCAGCGGACCTGAGAAAGGGAAGAGTGGGAGAGGACGTTGGAGAAGCCGACTGGGAACAAAGAGAGCTAGATAGAGCTATGAAGCCGAGAGAGAAAACTATATCCTGCAGCCAGCAGGAAGTGGCTTAAAAGGACTCACTTCTTAGCTCACACTTGGATGTGCTCTGTAAATAAAGTGAAACTATCCAACAATTGGACACTCCCAGCCCCTTTAGGTCAGGACTGGCTGGAGAAGGACCCAGGGCTGGGTGACCCTAGAGCAAGGAATACAGCTCTCCTTTGGGGTGAGGATGGGCTTTCGGGGGGGGGGGGGTGGGGAGGCATTTGAGGTGGGTTTTGAGGGATGAATAGGAGTTTCCCAGGCAGAAAATGATTCATTTAACAAACACTTCCTAATCCGCCCTCTGTGCTTAGTTTTATGTTAGCTCTGGGGACCCAGGAAAACAGAATCAACAGGCAAGTATAAAATGAGGCTTAGGGCTCCTGGATGGCTCAGTCAGTTAAGCGTCTGACTCTTGATTTTGGCTCAGGTCATGATATCACAGTTTGTGAGTTCGAGCCCCTCATCAGGCTCCATGCTGATGGTGCAAAGCCTGCTTGGGACTCTCTCTCTCTCTCTCTCTCTCTCTCTCTCTTTCTCTCTCTTGGCCCCTCCCGCACACACTCTCTCTCAAAATAAATAAATAAACTTAAAAAAAAAATAAAATGAGGCTTGAAGTGCTCAGGACCTTCAAGGGATAGAGAATAAGCCTTACGAGTAAGGAATTGGTGTGTCTGTGTCCTTTGTGCATCACACAGGGAACTTGAGCCCAGGAATGTTCGGGTAGGGTGAACATACTTTCAGCTTTTGATCTCAGTTGGTCTAGCAGGGAGCAGATAGGACCCTAGAAACAGCTGCCTTCAGAGAGTGGGATGTTCCTGGGTCATGGGACGCACACAGGGGCATATTTCAGATGGACCCTCAGGGAGGGTCTCTCAGAGGAGAGCCCTGAAAGATGAGAAGGCTCCAACTGTGATGGTGCCACAACAATGAAAAAGCAGCCAGCAGAGACAACAGCACACGTCAAGATCCGGAGGTGGTGCAGCAAGGAGGCTAGAGAGTGGCTGCAGTGAGAAGCCAGGGAGGGGGAAAGGGGCACGGGGGCCTCCTGAGCCGCCAGGAGGAGGGTGGATTTTTTTTCGTGAGTGTGATGGGGAGCATGAGATCCACCCTGATTTACAGAGACCCCGGGCTGCTCTGAGAAGCCCATCCAGACCACACTAGTGTTAGCAGCTGTTTTTTTTTTTTTTTTTTTTTTTTTTTTTTTTTTTTTTTTTTTTTTTTTTTTTTTTTGATGAGGGAGGAAAGCAAAAACGGCAGGGCTGGGTTCTACCCTGGTCACCAGACGCCACAGCCTCGCCTTCCTCAGGGCTGGGGGTCAATGGAGCCGGAGGAGGGCTTGGGTCACTGTCCGGCCATTGCGCAATAAGCAGGCTCACAGCTTCCTCTGACTCATCATCAGGGTTTAGGACGGATTGAGTTACTGCCTGGGTGTGGGGTGAATGGGGGTGAGTAGGATGAGCACTGGCTCTTCACCTCTGTTCTGTGGGCATGGCCCGGTTCGGTGACCTGATAACCCCTGCTACCTCCCAAATCTTTTTGATTTTTTTATTTTCTCTGCCCGGAAACTGGCTTGGTGCAGGCATGTATGTCAGTGATCAGAGTAACCAGCAATTTTGACCACTTATTATAAGCCAGGCACCTGACATGTATTAACATCATTTAAACCTTACAAACCCCTGGGGTTGAGGCTTGGCTCTGGCACTCAACTTGCTACAGACAGCTGCCATCTTGCTCTGTCTCTATTTCCTCTCCAATCTTACAGGATGGTGGCTGGAACTGGAAACCATATCTGTAGAACGCCCAGCTCTGCACCTGATTCACAGAAGCTGTAGTCTCAGTCAGTGCCAGAGACCAGAAAATGGACCTCAAATCGACTTCAGCAAAAAGGAGAATAAATTATTGGCTCATATAAATGGTAACGCCAGAGTGTTGGGCTTCAGGCATGGCCGGATCCAGGACCTCAGTGTCTCTCTACCTTTGGCTCTTTTTGCTCTGTGTGGGATCACTCTCTTGGGCCATCTCTCTTCAGGTGACCTCGGGAATGGCAAATTTGTGTCTTCTTTCAAACCAGCCATCCAAGCAAAAAGGATGCTTTTCTTTCTCGTGGCTCAAGCAAAAATTCCAGAACTGGATCTCATTGGATAAACAGGATCACATGCCTGCCCTGAATCAATCGTGAGAGCAAAGCAATGTGCTTTGCTGATTGGCAGACTTCCAAATTGGGATGGGATATTTGTGGGGAGAGGGGGTAGTGAAGCCCACACATGGACTGAATGATGTGAGTTCATCCCCACATCATGGACTGAAAATTACAGAGTGTTTCATGAAGGGCAGTTGGTTGTTGGCACCCAAAAGGGGATGGCAGATGCTTGTTAGGGGAAAAGGTTAGAAGTCCACGAAAGTGCTCAAAACCATATGAACAAAAAGGATAAAATAAAGTAGTGGCAGTGCCCAGGAGACTCAAAATTAAAACCTATATAGAGGGGAGCCCGGGTGGCTTAGTTGGTTAAGTGTCTGATTCTTGGTTTCGGCTCAGGTCATGATCTCATGGTTCGTGGGTTCAAGCCCCCAATTAGGCTCTGTGCTGACAGTGCAGAGCCTGCTTGGGATTCTCTCTCCCCCTCTCTGCCCCTCCCCTGCTCACTCTCTATCTCTCTTTCTCTCAAAATAAATACACTTAAAAAAAAATCCTGTTTTATATATATTTAATACGGACAGTTCACTAAACTGTTGTAATGTGTAAATAAATGCGTGTTCAGAAAGTACTCATGTCCCTCTGTGATCACCACCAGCATCCCCTCCAGCCATCCCTTGCCCTAGTAAAAAGTACTTTTGTGCAATGAGAGCTGTCCCACTTTCCTCCAGCTGCCCCTCTTGGCTCCCGCCCTGTCCATGATGGGAAACTCCTGGAGCCTCCCGAATATAAACCTTTTGATATTGGTGTTTGTCGTCCCTCTGCTTGGGAAGGGACAGTTAGACGTCAGAACCTCTCATTTCCCTGGGTCACTCTTCTGCCAACTAGGAAGATCCTGTTACCCTTTTCACTGCTGGGTCTGGTCTGGGTGGGATTTCTGGACCTTTCCTTTAGCACTCCATGGCAAAGCTGCATTCCTTCAGTAAGACTAGACTGGAGGAATTTGCAGAGAGAGGCTGAAGCCCTGTAGTTCTGGTTCTTTGGGCTTAAGGATACAGAGAGTAGAAACTGGTCAAATGTAAGGTGATAGGGAAAGCAACGTGTTAAAGATGATGCCTGGGATTTTGGGCTGGGGGCTGAGCTCAAGGTTTAGGGCTCAGTTCAGACGCCCCCCTACTTCCCTGACAGTGGTGGCGGTAGGAGTCTCCCTCCCTAACATCAATATCCTGCCAGTCCATCGCTAGTTTTATTTTCCACATCACAATTATCTCCATCAGAAATGTTCTTGGGTCATTTATTGGCTATGTCGGTCCCCGCCCCCCCTCCCCCCAACTGCACACCCCATCAGGTCAGGGACCACGTCTGCTTGCTCCCGCCTTTTCCCCAGTGTGCCTGGCACATACAGGCTCTCAATAAATATTCGTAGAATGAATGAATGCATGAATGAGCAACTCCTTCAACTGGTCTCAAAGCTGAACTAGTTCGAGCCCCGGCAAGCCTCGGGGTGCTATCTGTCCTTATGGGTTGCTGGCCCCATCCTTGTAAACTGGAAGGGTTTGGGTTCGGCGGTCTCCTTCTTGGGGGCTCCAGCGCCTGGACCCGTCCCCGAACCATGCACGTCCGACAGCCAGGCGGCCGCTGTCCAGCGGGCCAGGAGTCTGCACACTACGCATGTGCTCAAATCCTACTCTTTCCGCACCGCCCCCCCCCCCGCCCCGCCTCCTCTGTTGGACACGAACGCGCCGGAGGGGCGTGCGCATGCGCTCTCGCCCCCGCGCCGCGCGCTACTTCCATGCGCCTGCGCCGCACTCACGACCGCCAAGGCGCCTGCGCACTGCCCGCCGCCCGCGGGCCCAGCCGGCGCTTGCGCGGTGCCACTGGCGAGTGTTGGGGGGGGGGGTGAGGAGGTGGAGGAGGAGGAGGAGGAGGAGGTGGCGGCGAGAAGATGGCGACTTCGAACAATCCGCGGAAATTCAGCGAGAAGATCGCGCTGCACAACCAGAAGCAGGCAGAGGAGACGGCGGCCTTCGAGGAGGTCATGAAGGACCTGAGCCTGACGCGGGCCGCGCGAGTAAGGGGGCTGCCCGCGTCGACCCTTCGGGGCCGGGAAGGGAGGGAGGGGGCGCGTGTCCGGCGTGTGCACGGGGCGGGGGGCGCGCGCCGCGGGGGCGGGGCGCGCGCCGTGGGGCGGGGCTTGGCACAGCCGGAGGGTACAGGTGTCCCTACGCCCCGGGCATCGTGGGCGGGACAGGTGCCCCCACATCACCGATACCTGAAAGGGTGCAGGTGCCCCCACATCTATGCTACCTGGAGGTTGGGCTAGGTGTCACTACATCATTATTATCTGGAGGGGACAGGGGCCTCCACATCATTACTACCTGGAGGGAATAGGTGCCACCACATCATCGGTACCTGAGGAGGGACAGGTGTCCCTACATCCTTGCTACCTGAGGGGGACAGGTGCCTCCACATCACTGCTACCTAGGGGAGGCAGGAGGACACTGAGGTGTATGAACTGGGCGCTGCTTGCACGCATCATTGTTACCTGGGGAGGGGGATACGTGCTCCCACATCGTCGGTACCTGGTGTGGGACCAGTGCCCCCACATCATTGCCGCCTGAGGGGAACAGCTGCCCCGACATCATTGCTATCTGAAGGGACAGGTGTCTCTGCATCTTTGTCACCTGTGCCTTCACTCCCTGGGTGTTGGAGGAAGGACAGGTATATGCCCATTTGCAGACTGGAGGTGGGATCGGTACCTCTCTCTTTTGGGTTACCCGAGGGAAAGTTTTGTTGGCGTCCTCTCCTGTGGGGACCTGAGGGTGGTCAGGAAGGCAGATTGTGCTCCATTCTAGAGCTTGGAGTGGAGACAGCTACCCCTTCCCCATGTAGCCCATATGGTGGGGACCAGGTTGTGTTCCTCCCACTGAGACAAGAGACAGCTGGCCGTGGATGGCTCCTGGCCTGTCAGGACCAGGGTGGAGGGACAGTTCTTCCTCAGGTTGATGGGTGTGTGTGGCACGCAGGGGCAGACCAGGTTACTAACCTCACCTGGGAAGCCACTGCGGGCCCTGAGCAGGGTTGGAGCTGGAGGTCTGTCTTTTCTCCTGGGCCCGTTTCTCCGGCCCAATGACTGCACTGAGGTGCCAGTCTCCTCGGGCCTCAGTATCCTCTTTTGTCAAGGGTGCCTAGCAAGTCCTTCCTTCTGGTTCAAGGAGGAGAGCGCGCTTCGCACAGGTGACAGTCTCTGCTGCTTCCTGCAGAGTGGTGGGACCCTCCCCCTGTCCTGCACCCTGGGGCCTTGGGGAGGGTGTGGATGGGAGCTGCAGACCCCTATATAGCCGGTGTCCGTATTTGGCCTCCAATCTGACCGTCCCAGGCAGACATACCTCTGTGACATGAGCCTCAGTCTCTGATTCTTCAGGTGCAACTTTCGGGTCATGTTATTTACTAGTTAGTTGCTTGTCTCTCTGTGAGGTCGTGACTGTGTGGGCTGGAATGCGAATCTCTATTTCGTTGTATTTGTTTGGCACCTATTGATGGGGTGCCCACCATTGACCGGGTACTGCCTGTTCCTGCTCCAGCCACTTGTGCTTTTGCTTAGGATGTCGAAGAAGAGATAATTGGTGAATGAATGAATGAATGAATGAAGTCGAGCAAGCAAGCAAGCAAGCTTGCGCCTCGAGTGTCCCCATAAATCAGGGCTTCTGAGGGCAGGAGTGTCTACTTCGTCGTGTCTCCAGCATGTAGCATGTGTTAGCATTCAGCTGTATGTAGTGTGGCAGGAAGAAGAAGGGGGTCACACAAGGCTGACGTCTGTCTTCATGATTGGAGGTCTGGGTTCTGTGTCGGGGTTGGAAATGTATTATTGTTGTTAAAAAGGTTTCTTTAAAATAACAGCTTTATTGATTTGTGTACTATATAATGCACTTGTTGGAAGCGTAAAAATCAGTGTTTTTTAGTGTATTTACAGAGTTGTGCAACCATCACCAGTGGCGAATTCCAGAACATTTTCATCACCCTCAAAAGAATTCCCATCCCCACCAGCAGTCACTCCCCATTCCTCTCTCCCCCAGCCCCCCATTTTTCTCTCCCCCAGCCCCTGGCAACGACCAGTCTGCTTTCTGTCTCTATGAATCTGCCTGTTCTGGACATTTCATATACATGGGATCATACGACATGTGGCCTTTTGTGTCTGGCTTTTTTCACTCAGCACGATAATTTCAAGGGTCATGCACATCGTAGCATATTATCAAAGAAACTTCATTGCTTTTAATGGCTGAGTAATACTCCACTGACTAGGAGGGCCACGTTTATTTTTCTGTCATCTATTGATGGATTTAGAAGAGATTTTTAAGATACGTGGATAGGGGTTCTCTCGGTCCTGGGAACCATTTCTGTCTCCCGCCTCCCTCTCTGTTGTCTTCTTTCACATTGGGAGTTGGGTATGAGCCCTGGGTGGAGGTGAGCTCACACTGGATTTTGTGAGACAGAGCAATGTTCTGTACTGGGGGCAATTCTGTCCCTCAGGGACATTGGGCAATGTCTGGAGACATTTGGGTCGTGTCATCTGGGGGAGGAGGTGCTCCTGGCATCTAGTAGGTAAAGAAGGGATGCTGTTCCGCACCTCAAAATTCATGGATGTCCCCCACCACAGAGAGTGATCCAGCCCCAAATGGCAGCAGTGCTTAGGCTAAAAATCCTTCAGTTTGGAGGAAAGGTTGAATGAGCAGGGGTGCAACCTTTGCACCTGGGCAGATAGAGTTCAAAGCTCTCTGCCCACCTGTATGGCTGTGCCATTTTGGACAGGCCGATGGCTTATCCCACACCTGGGGCCAGGATGAGCAAAGTCTTTCCAACCCCGTTTGGCCATTGCATGTGATGAGTGGCGTATCTGCGGTGCCTGGTGCAGGTGAAGTGAACACACCTGATTCAGGCACCCCCTCTGCCCGGCCGTGGCTGCAGCCTTCCACATCGCCTTCCCCTGTGATAGATGCTGAAGTTTCACCTCTACGTTGAACAGGTGGCACATGGCCGGTTTGGTACCTGCTCCTTCCCGTGAATTCTTTGACAGCATGTCCACTCTTGGAACGAGCAGGGCTACTTAAGTTCCCATGTGTCAGCCTACAGTCCTCGGTGATGGTAGGCATGTCAGTGTCGTGTGAAAGCAGGCATGCAGCCTTTTTGTATAAATCCATGCTGTCACCTCACCCGGGGACAGGGACCCCGAGGACCAGATTTGGTATTGGGATGGGGTGTGATGTCAGGGAGACCACTTTGAAATCGCAGGGTAGAGGGGTGGGTGCATGAGTATTCCATTCTTGTCCTCAGACTTGGGGCAGCCCGAGGTGCAGGGAGGGCGGTCGTGCTCTGCTGTGTGACTTTGGGCAGGTCTCTTAACCTTTCTGGGCCTCAGAATCCTGACCTGTAAAGTTGCAGCGGCACATTTCAGGGACTGTTCAGGGACCATCTTGGGTGCTGGGGAGCCGGCAGCATACGAGGCATGCGAGGGCCATGCTCTTGGGGGAGCGAGTGTGGTTTTAGGGGGGATAGGAGGATCCCTGCAAATGAACACAACATATGTTCTTGGAGAGAGGCAACAGAGTGATGTGCTAGTTCTGGCGAGGGTGGGGGGCTGACATCCTGGTGGTGAGATGGAGCCCCTCACACTGGGGAAGAGTTCCCCAGGTGGGGGACAGGCAGGTGCAGAGGCCCTGAAGTGGGAAGGGCTTGGTGAGGTTGAGAGAACATGTGAGAAGACTGTGAGGCTGGCATGTAGAGAGAACAAGAGTCGAGGTGAGGTACGAGTGGCTTGTCGAGCCCTGGATTTCACCAAGGGGGGGGCCCTGGGGGGGTTTGTGATGGTGAATGGCGAGCCTTTGCTTATTGAGGTGCAATTCCCGGTGCGTTCGGTTTACTCCCTTAAAGCGTACTATTCAGGGGTTTTGGGTATGTTGACAGAGTTGTGCAGCCGTCGCCAGTCAACTTGGGAACATTTCCATCACTCCGGCAGGAAACCCCATGCCCCCTCCCCCAGCCCCTGGCAACCACTAATCTGCTTTCCGTCTCTATGGATTTGTGTGTTCTGGACTTTTTATGTAAATGGAATGACACAAGGTGTGGCCTTTTGTGTCTGGCTTCTTTGACTCGGCACGATGTTTTCAAGGTTCATCCACATTGTCGTGTGTGTCAGTGCTTCATTCCTTTTATAAAAATTGTGGTAAAATACACAGGCCATAAAATTTACCACCTTCACCTTTTTTGTGCCTACAGCTCAGCGGCATTAAGTACATCCACCATGTTGGGCCTGTGTGTCGTTTCCTTTTTAAGGCTGAATAATACTCCATTTTGTGGCTCCGCTCCTTTCCATATATCCATTCATCCATCAAGGGACGTTTGGGTTGTTTCTGCCTTTTGGCCATTGTGGGTATCACTGTCGCGGACATACGCGCCCGGGAGCTTGTGTGGCTGCGGGTCTTCTCCCTTGAGTGTGTACCAAGGAACGGAGGTGCTTGGCCGAAGAGTAACTCCCCGCTTCACCGTTCGAGGACTCTTCATGTCTCACAAAGATGGCTGTGAGCTGAACGGGCAAGGGCCGTGAGACGGGAAGCAGGCAGCTGGTGCGAGGCTGCTTAAGCACCTACGTCGGGGACTGGGGAGAGGTGACTTGGGCAAGGAGGTGTCTGTGGCAGTGACCAGGATCGGTGGCTTTTGGTGATGCTTCGGCAACAGAGCCGTCTGAATGTGCGGGTAGATCTCGTGGCGGGGGCGAGGGGAAGGAACGGGGTGTGTCACCTGCCTGCCCGGGACTCGGGACACAGCAGGCTCTGCGTGTGGCTGATCACTGAGCATCCCAGGGAGCAGCACCTGGGCCAGAGAAAGCCCACGCGCCAAGCAGTCCGTGGCGGCCCAGCCAGGGCTGCCGGTTATGGCTGCACCGAAGGAGGGTGTTCTCCTGGCCCTACCCTGTTATGGGGGTGGCTCTGCACAGGCTGGAGGAAAACGGGTCCCTGGGCGGCAGGCATAGCGCAGCGGTGGCTCGGGTTAGCTGAGCGTGAAGGCCGCCCCCGGTCCTGGCCCCAGTCCTGGCTTTGGCACTGTTTGCCTCTGTGCCGGCTGCTTCAAGTGTCTGGTGCCATCTGCAGCCTCAACACACACGCACGCAGGACTCCCCGAGCTGCTCTGTTTGAGAGGATGGAGTGAGCCATCTCCCGCCCCCAGAAAGCCCCAGCAGTCTCCTGCTCTCCAGGTTGTGAGCTGCACACTGAGTTGAACAGGATAGGGGCCTCTAAAACGATTTGCCCACGTCCTGCCCCCCAGAACCTGTGGCTGTGGCCTTATTTGGAAAAGACGTAGATGAAATCAGGGTAAGGAACTCGAGATGAGATCATGCTGGATTTAGGGTGGTCCTAAATCTAGTGACTGGTGTTTTCATAAGAGGAGAACACACAGGCGCATACGAGAGAAGGCCATGTGATGACGGAGGCAGAGCCTGGAGTGCTGCACCCGTGAGCCGAGGATGCCTGGAGCCCCCAGGAGCTGGAAGAGACCAAGGAAGATCCTCCCCTAGAGCCTCTGGAAGGAATGCGACCCTGCTGACACTTAGATTTCAGACGTGTGGTCTCCAGAACTGTGAGGGAATAAAGTCCTGTTGTTTTACACTTCTCAGTTTGTGGTCGTTTGTGACGGCGGCCCCAGGTCACTCTCTCCCCTGGCTAAGGCAGAGTCTGGGTGCCTTGCTGAAACCACCTTGGGACAGTGGGCCTGGGGGCTGTCTGCAGATGCACACATCTGTCCTTCTCTGGCCCACTGGCACAGGCCGTGTGGCCTAGAGTGCACCCTTCATTCGTCTGTCATCAGGAACTGGAGACCCACAGTCCGTCGCTGGCCCCCAGGCCAGTGGTGACTGAACCAGAGGGATAACACCAGGAGCAAGGCCCGGGGGCGAGATGAGTATTTGGGTTGTATCCTAAGGCAGTGGGTAGAGTTTGCCCTCTGCACCCTTGGTTCCTGATCCCTGCCTGGCACCATGTGGCCTTTACTCACTCCCTGATCCTTGATGCTCAGCCCCCCTCAGAGAGGAGGTGTCGTCTTCCCCATTGTGCAGATGGGGAAACTGAGGCCCAGAGTGGTGTCCTAGCTGGGAAGTAGAGTTGCTGCTCAGCCCTGAGACAATCACACAGAACGTGTCCAAAACAAGGAATTAAAACCATAAACTAGAACCTTCTATCGCTTGCCAGAGCATGCTTGGTCCCACTTGGGTCTTGGCTTCTCTGAGATGTGATTGTTTCTGCAGCTAAACCCACGTTCCTCTGGCGGCTTAGACCCGGGAATACATGTTTTCTGTCATTAACTATTGTTGTTACAGAAGTGGTGGCTCTGGGGTGCATCACATGCCCCTTTGTGTGTGACCGGTGGCTCTTCTCCCTATGAAAGTCATTTCCTAGATCAGGCTGGGAGCTGCAGTCTCCACAGCCTGCAAGAGACCAGCTTTTAAGTTGTCATTTGAAAGGAGGGAGCCCCAGCCTCGTTTCCAGCCTTTCCATGCGTGCTTCCCACAGGTGACTGTTGAGTGTCCCCCACTAGCCTGAGGTCCTGGGCAGAGAACCCTTCCCAGAGCTCATGCCCGGTCCCAGACACCCCTGGTTCCATGCACACTACAGGTCCAGAAAGTCCTCCTGGATTCCCCAGAACAGGTGGACCCTGCCACAGCACCCTGTCACCACCTGCCACCACCTGCTGAATCAATACACATGGCAGTTCCGCTCCTGAGCATGTGCCCGCACAGTGAAAATGGGCTCAAGCAAACACCTGCTGGGCAAGAGGAGCGTGTGACCGGCTGAGGGACAGGATGAGAGCTGAGGGCTTAGTCCTGAAGATACCTGCTCACTTCCTTGACTGACTCATGGTTAGAAATCTGTGTTTTGTGGCTTCCCAGCACCCAGCAGCAAACATAAAATCAAAACGACTTTCTCCAAGGAGTCCAGCCCTCCCTTTGTTGACCCTGTCAACACCTGGGGAAAGTAGATATAATCAGTTTTCTTCTATTTAACGTAGAATGGTAGTGGGGACCCGCTGAATTGATTTTTTAACCTGCCAACCCAGGGATCAGTAAGCTGCGCTTGTTTTTGTAAATAAAGTTTTATTAGAACGCGACCACGCCCATTCGTTTATGTCTCATCTGTGGCA
The DNA here is from genome assembly GCF_024362965.1 of Panthera pardus. Classification (NCBI taxonomy): domain Eukaryota; kingdom Metazoa; phylum Chordata; class Mammalia; order Carnivora; family Felidae; genus Panthera; species Panthera pardus. Next base: position 14,059,537 of record NW_026527013.1, read on the forward strand.
GAGTTGAGTCATTTTGACTGAGACCACCCGGTCTGCAGAGGCGACAATATGTACCGTCTGGCGCTTCGTAGAAGGAGTTTGCGGGCCCCAGGACAATGGGTTTGTCCTGCAGTTTGAGACCTGCTGACTTAGAGCAACAGGGAAGGTTGGGAAGATGGTGGGCGGTTGTTCTCTCACTTTCTGGGGCCCCTGAACCACCTTGGAGATGAAGGATGCAAACTCCTGGACTCCTCCCAGATTCTGCTTCTGAAGATCCACTGTGGGAGCCTGAATTCTGAGTGGGGACCTGAAGACCTTGTCGTGCAGGCCTTTCCAAGAGGCCTGTGCACTGTGGTCACCAGGGCTGTGCCAAGCAGAGGGAGAGGGCCAGCCTTGGTCAGGGGTGTGAACCAGCTGTCTGGCGGTAGGTTGGTGGCACGGTGGTATCTGTTGGTGCATAGAGCCAAGGAAGGTGTTCCACTGTCACTGTTCCTAAAGCTGGCCAGGGGTACAGTGCAAAGTGACTCCTGTCCTTGCAGTGGGCCTTCTGGTCCTGGTTGGAATTAATTAGATTTCTCTGGGTCAGAGCTGGGCCATTGCAGGTATTGTGGGAGGCTAAGTGTCAGCCCTTTTCTGCTGCTTTCTGTGTTGGGGGCTTTCTGGTTTCTGGTGCTGGGGGCTTTCTGTTTCTGCAGGCTCAGGGGTCAGGATTCAGAGTACTTGGTGCTAGGGAGTTTTTTCAAATGGGACCCTCTGGAAAATGCTGTGGTGATGTCAGGGGTGGGATGTGGCCTGGAAGCATCAAAGATGCGTGGTACCTACCGGGTGCTCACCCCATCCATTTCTGCCTCCAGGGGCATTTGGCAGCATCTGGGGATGTTTTTGGTTGTCAGGACTTAGAGCCGGAGGATGCTATGCTATTGGTGTCTGGTGGGTGGAGTGGGGATGCTGCTCAACACCCTGCAGTGCCCTGACAGCCCCACCCCACCTGTGGTGCCCCCCCAACCCCGACAGCCCCTTCCCAGAGGATAATCTGGCTCTAGGTGTCTGCGGTGCTAAGGCTGAGCAACCCTGCTATTGCAGCCCTCGATATGCTGGGGTTGTGCGGGCGCAGAAGGGCTGGGTGGAGCCCCGGTTCCGTGAGATACGAGCGTCAAGCCTGGCAACAGGTAACAACACCCCCGGGCAGCGATGGTATCCTCCCCAGTTTCTCGAGGGGGAGACTGAGGCTTGGAGAATGTCACAGAGCATTAGAAACAGGTGAGTTGGGGTTCGATCCGAGTTGGACTAACCCAGTGTCCTGTATGTTTTCTTTCTTTTCACGCTGCTCTGGGAGTTTGCCAGCCGGTCAGGGTGGAGCAGAGCCTTCCGGGCTCCTAGAACCCTGTGCTCTAGGAGCATAGACTTTCATGGGCAGAGCAGCGGCGAGGGAGGTGGGGCAGGTGGTGGAGAGCCCTGGGCCAGACCCTGCATGTGGGCCATGGGGAGCCATGGAAGGTTCCAGCAGGATGACAACATAAGTGACAGGAAGATGCAGGGAGTGGCAGGAGCCAGACTTGCTAGAGCCCACGTGTGTATGGCCAGTGGGTTGTTGCAGTAACCCACGAGAAAGAGCTGCTGCTTTTCCTGTTGCAGATATGAGAAACTGGTGGGAGAGGCGATATGGCTCACTGTGTGTGGAGGGGCCAGGTTTGAACCCATGCCTGATTCTGGGGCTCATGTTTTTCTTAACGTAGGCATAGAGGGACCCTTTTGTATGCTGGACTTTAGTTCATATCCATCTGTTGAGGATCATGAAGGTTGTCCCTGGGTTTTTGCAAACCAGACATTCATCGCATTTGTCCCCGTGCATGCACGCACCGGGTGTGGCCTCACCTGTGTGTCCTTACCTGTGTGTCCTTGTGCTCCATAACAGGGAGGGGGTATGCAGCAGCTTAGGGTGGGCCATGGTGAGGACAAAGGGAGGGCTGATTTGGGACATGTAGGGGGTAATAGTGACAGAGTTAATCAGGAGGTCAGAGGAAGGAGGGCAAGGTGGGGCTCACTGTGATGGGGGAACCAGAGAGAACCAGGGGTGGGGGTGGGAGAGTCCTGTTTTGCTTTGGAGCTCATGGGATGGAATGGCCCCCTGTTTCTGGCTGGGGTGTCTCTCACCCCCTCTCCTTCCTCCTGCTACCACATCCAGCCCAATGCCAGAGGTGGGTGCCCAGCCCCGGCTGGGCGTAGCCATGGTGCTGCCGGTCGGATGGGGGTCCAGGTGCACAAACAAGGAAGCCACTGCCTGCCTCACGGGCCAAGGACATAGAGAGAGTCAATATTTATTATTTGCCAAATGGAAACAAAGTACAGAAAATGTGGGGGGATTCTGTAGCACCTGGTGCCAAGCCCAGGGCTTGGCTTCTCCTTGCTTCCTTCTGGGTGAGCTTAGATCTGGGTGAGTTTCCTCTGTGCTCTACTTCCTCTCTGTGAAGCAGAGGTCACGGGGGTCTCTGGTCGCTTTGTGGTCAGGTTTAGGTTAATGCACGTAAGGCATCCAGAATCGGGCCAGTACATAGATGCTCACTGCGTGGTCGCTGCTGCTGAGCTCCTGGAGGTGTGTGCACAGTGAACGCATGGGGGCGCTCAGTGGGCACTTTTCAGGCGGCGGGTGTTCAGCAGGCACACTGTGTGTACTTAGCAGGTGCTCAGCAGGTACCTGGCAGCAGGCACATAGTGGACTCTTGGTGGGCACACCACAGACACTCAGCAGGCATTTAGCATGCACACAATAAGTACTTAAGCAAGCATTCAGCAGGCACACAGTATGTGTTCAGCAAGCATTCAGCAGGAATTCAGCAGGCACACAGGATATGCTCAGCAGATACTCAGCAGGCACGTAGTGGGCATTCAGCAGGTGCTAAGCAGACACTGGACTGTGACTTCCTTGAGGGCGGGCCTGTCTCCAGTTCATTCTGGAATTGCCTAGGTGCAAGCGTCCTTTAAAAGGGCCAACTTCCCACCACACAGTCAGGCTTACCCCCCTTAAATACCAAGAATGTGTTGTGTCTTCCTGTTATCAATCTGGAACACATAACATGGTGCCGAGGGGTCAAGGACCCAGGTGGGGGGAACATGGTGGTCTTTCTGGAGCTTCAGTCTGCCTGAACAACTTCAGGGAGAAAGTTGGAGTATTGACCATGCGTGGTGTATTATGGGATGGACTGTAGACGCATGTGGGCTTGGGGCCAGTGGGCCTGGGGCAGCATGATGCCCTGGGAAACAGCATTAAGAAGTGTCAAGGTTGCCCAGTGAGGTCTCCCTGCAGTGGCCACAGTTTGGACTGGAAGGTCCATTGCTCCAGTCAGTGTGTATGGAGCACCTACCTGGTGTTGTGTTGTGGGGATGCCTTGCTGAACAAGTCACAAGAAACAGTGGCCAGCTGGTCCCCAGCCCTGAGGTCATGGCTCTAAGAGAGTGAAATGGGGTGGGCACCCTTTGGGGGAGGCGATGTTTGAACTGAGCCCGGGGGATGAGGACCAGCCATGGGAATGGAGACCCTGAAGCTTGTCATAGAGGGGAATCCTGACCTGATCGAGCTCAGGGAATGCTACCTTGTGGGCCCTGGTCAGGGTCTGGTAGTGGGGTGTTCTAGGAAGGTTTTAAGCAGGGCTGTGATGTGAGATGTAGGTTTAGCAAAGATTCCTCTGACTGCCATATGAGGGGTTGCAGGGACATGAGAGGAGACTGGGGCAGGAGTCTCCTCCCTCCACACCCCCCGCCCCCCAGAGGTCATGGGTGCTAGATTCATTACAAACCAGGACTTGCTGACTTGGCAGATGTTCTTTCATCTAAGAATCAGGAATCTGATTCCCCAGGCAGATGATGAGGTGGGGGGGGGGGGCGGTATATTAAATAGCCTTGACTTTGTGCTCTGGTGGCCCCTGTACTGAGGAAAGGCATTTTTGCAAGAGACCCGGAGTCATAATTTCATACGTAAATTCCTCTCTCTGTGGTCCCAGCTTGACACCCCACTGGTCATGGGGGCTTCAACCCAAAGCTGGGGTGTGGCATTCTGTCCAGAGAGGTGAGTCTCTGCCTGGAAGGACAGACCTCCTGAGTCAGCTAGTGGACCAGCATTCATTCCCAGATACAGCCTAAATGCTCCATGGTCTCTCCCTCATTGCCTAGGGCTCCCTGTCCAGGGGTGGAGTCCCTTGAGAACTTTTGCAGCCTGCCTTCCCTGCTGCTGGGCTTGCAGGGAAGCTCTCCGCCACACCTTTTTTTCCCTTAAAAAAAAAAAAAATCATTTATGTCTGAAAACTGATGAAAATTGAAAACAGAAAACCTAAAGCACTTCCTGTTTATTCCGTGCATCTGACACAGCTCACCTGGGCGCAGGGGGGGTGGGGGGCGGGGGGGGGGTGACTGCCAGCTGGTCATTTGCCTGGAAATCTCTGGGAGGAAGTGTCGGCCCAGCCAGGCAGAGTGCCTGGGGCTAGCTCTGCAGGGCCAGCCAGTCCTCGGACCCGAGGGCTGGGGACGTGGGGCGGCAGAGCATGTCTCGCAAAGGGGTCACTGTGTCCACGCCCAGCCTGGCTAAAAAGCTTTTCTCAGTAAGTTCAGTGTTTCTCAAGTAACTGAAGAGACCAGCTCCTGCTGCCCTCTTCTATGGGTCCTTTTGCACCTGTGAGCATCGTGCTTTCTCCATTCCTTCTGTCCTCCCAGGCAGGCGGGGTTTGATAGCTGTAATTAGGACGGGAGCGGCTCATTAAATCATCACGGAATCAATGCACAGCCCCGGGAGTGATTTGTAGGCCCGGCAGCCTCAGTCTTTGCCTGCAGGTGGCAAGGAGATGCTAATTCCCTCACCGCTGGCTCAGCACTTGCAGAGGGAGGAGCCCTGAGGGTCCATAACAGGGCCCTGCTGGAGGCCACTTGTGTCCCCCCCATCACCCCAGCGACTAGCCAAGTGGCTCTCTCTGGCTCAAGCCCTGCCTCTGCTGGCTTCCCTCAAATGACTCCACTTCTCCGTGTCTCAGTTTCCCATCTGTAGAGTTGTACGGATTAGGACACAGCTCTGTGCCTGACTGGCATCAGGGTGCCCCGTGGGACAGCTGTGAGGGCAGGGTCTCACCCTTTGCACCCATGGGCCATGGTTTGGCATGTGACAGATGCCACCACATGGCTGTTCAGATTTGTTTGGGGGGGGGGCAGTGGGCTTATTCATTTCTCTTCACTTTTTCTTTTGAGATAGTTTTGGATTCAGCGAGAAGCACAGACCATTTCATTACCTCCTCACCACCTTGAACATGTCACGTGTCAGTGTGGGTGTCAGCACGGTTCTATTAACTAGACTCTGGACTGCCTTTGGATTTCCCCAGATGTCCACCAGCGTGACCTTTTTCTGGCCCAGGATCCCGTCCAGGCTCCCATGTCGCATTTGGTCGTCGTGTGTCCTTGGTCTCTGATCCAGGGCCACTGCTTAGGGTTTCTGTGTCATCTGTGACCTTCAACCCCTTGATGAGAACTGCTCTATCTTTTTGTTGCTCAGGGTGGTTTTCTGGTATTTTCTTGCAGTTGAGCTGAGGTGGTGGGTTTTGGGCAGGAATCCCATAGTGCCAATTGTCTTTTTATAGTTTTCTTTTTTTAAATTGTGGTAAAACATACATAAAATTTATTATCTTAAAAATTGTTATTTTATTTTAATTAAAAAAATTAATGTTTATTTATATTAGAGAGGGGGACAGACAGAGCACGCGTGGGGGAGGGGCAAAGAGAAGAGACAGAATCTGAGGCAGGCTCCGGGCTCCAAGCTGTGAAATGTCAGCAGAGTCTCAAACTCATGAGCAGTGAGATCATGATCTGAGCTGAGGTCGGGTGTTTAATTGACTGAGCCACCCAGGGGCCCCTTATTTTAATTTTTTAAGTCAATTTATTTATTTTGAGACAGAGAATCCCAAGCAGGCTCCACACTGTCAGTGCAGAGCCTGGTGCAGGGCTTGAACTCAAGAACTGTGAGATCATGACCTGAGCCAAAATCAGTAGTTGGACGCTTAACCGGCTGAGCCACCCAGGGGCCTACTGATCTTAATTATTCTTAAATGTGTGGTTCAGGGGCATAAAACACGTTCACATTGTGGTGCTCCCATCCCCATCTCCGGAACTTTTTTCATCTTGCAAAACTGAAACTCTGTCCCCATTAAACACTAATTCCTCGTCCTCTCTCCCCCTGCCCCTGGCTCCTACTTTTCTACTTTCCTGTCTCTGTGTATCGGACCACTCATATAAGTGGACTCGGAGTATTTGTCTTTTTGTGATGGGCTTAATTCACTGAGCACGCTGTCCTCAGTGTTATAGGACGCGTCGGTGTCGTCGTGGGTCAGAATTTCCTTTCTCTTTTAGGCTGAATGATATTTCGTTGTATGTATGTGTCACATTTTGTTTATTCACTTACCTTTCGGTCGGCACTTGGGTCTCTTCCACCTTTCGGCTGCTGTGAACACGGGTGAACCAATCCCTGCTTCCAGGGTATATATAGCCGGAAGTGGGATTGCTGGATCATATGGCAGTTCTCTGTTCAATTTTTTTTGAGGAACTGCCCCGTTTTCCACAGCAGTTGCACCATTTTATATTTTCACCAGCGGGGTACAAGGGTTCCAGTTTCTCCACATCCTCACCACTTGTTGTCTTCCAGTGTTTTTTATTATATCGTTATGGGTGTCAGGTGGTATCTCATTGTGGTTTGATATGCATTTCCCTAATGACTAGTGACATTGAGCGTCTTGTTATGTGCCTGTGGCCATTTGTAGATCTTCTCTGGAGAAATGTCTATTCGAGTCTTTTGCCCGTTTTTGATTTGCTTTTTGTTGTTGAGTTTTAGGAGTTCTGTAGACGTTCTGGATATTAATCCCTTATCCGATTTATGATTTGCAAATGTTTTCTCGCGTTCCATGAGAACGGGGCCTTTTCGCTGTGTCGATTGTGTCCTTTGTTACACAAGTGTTTTTAATTTTGATAAAGTCCAATTTATGTATTTTTCCTTTTGTGGAGTATGCTTTTGGTGTTATAGCCAAGAAGTCATTGCCAAATCTAATGTTATTAAGTCTTTCCTCTGTTTTTTTTTTTTTTTCTGAGTTTTATAGTTTTAGCTTTCAGCCTTTGATCCGTGTCGATTTTTATATATGGAATAAGGTGTCGGTCCAACTCCGTTCATCGCCTATGGAGATCCAGTTTTCCCAGCACCGCTTGTTGAAAAGACCGTCCTTTCTCTTTTGAATGGTCTTGGCTCCCTTGTCAAAAATCATTTGACCATGTATGTGAGAGTTTATTTCGGGGCTTTCTATGCCGTTGGTTTCTATGTCTGTCTTTATGCCAGTACCACACTGTCTTTATCACTGTAGCTTTGTAGTAAGTTTAGAAGTCAGGAAGTTAAGTCGGCCAACTTTCTTTTTTTTTTTTAAAGGTTGTCTTGGCTATTCAGGGTCCTTTGAGATCCATATGAATTTTATGGTAGATTTTTCTCTTTCTGCAAAAATCGTTGTTGGGATTTTGATAGGGGTTGCATTGACTCTAGATTACTTTGGGCAGTATTGCCTCTTAACAACATGAAGTCCTGCTGTCCTCCTCCCAGCTGTGTGACGCTGGGCAAGCATATACCCGGGTCCTGTCAGATTCCCCATCGTGACTCCTCAGGTGCACTCGTGGAGGGGGTCATCTGTGTCAGTGCATGGATAGCCCTTAGGACTATACCTGTGTGCAGTTGGTGCTCTATGTAGGAAGTTGTGTCTGCTGACTGCCCTGCAGAGGCTACCGACTTAGAGGAGAGAAGAGGCTACAGGAGGGTGGGGCCAAGCTGGGAGGGCTGCCTGGAAGAGGAGAGCTCTGTGGTGGGACAGGAGGGAGGTAGAGAGGGGAAGGGTCTTTGGGAAGAGGAGGAATGACACGTATGGAGGCACAGAAGCTTGGAGGGGGATTGTCAGGGGCATGACTGTTCTATAAGGTGAATCTGGGTAGGGGGTGAGTGGCGAGAGAAGAGAGAGAGGGGTGGGAGTCAGATCTGGAAGGGCCGCAAGAGCCAAGCTGGGGAGCTTGGACATGATCCAGAAACTAGCTGATGGGGTAGGGGAGGGGCAGACCCAAGATTAGCTTTGAGTCTTAGGCAGAGCTTGAGAAAAGATTGGTCAGGGGGAGCAAGAGACCGGCTTTGGAAGGCATAGGGTCCTGGGGGACTCAGGAGCTGAGAGGTGCCTGCCAGGCCAGTGAGTGCGGGAAGCCTGAGGGAGGCACAGGCTGCGACACAAGAAGACCATGGTGCCACTGGCCCGGGCCAGGAGGAGCAGGAGTGTGGAGGGGAGGATTGGTGGGGACTGCTGGGATAGAGGAGGTTCCTCAGCATTGGACAGCATTCTGAGGGCAGGGGCAGGTGGCGCTCGTGAGCTGCTGGCTGATTTGGCATTCAGGGCCTCCCCAGATGGGGTGACACATGAGGGGCGCAGAGGCCTGAATCCACGCAGAATCATGTTCGAAAGAGCTAGGAGGGGATCACAAGGCAGAGGCTGGAGGAGGAGCAGCAGGATGAGGGAGGGCGTCCCTTATGAGGGCAGCCACGGGTGCCAGGCTGGAGAGGCTCCTCCGGTCAACAAACGTCTGACCGGTACCTGCTCCGAGCCTGCTGGGTGCTTGGAGGTTCAGGTGTGGCAGCCACTTCTGGAGCAGTAGGTGCCGGATGGGGCATGGGGCAGCCATATTGAGCACAGCGGTACCCTGAGTGAGGTTTGCCCGGGGAGTAGGAGAAGGTGCACCTGGTAGGGGGCACGGCAGCTGCAGAGGCTTGTTGTGGGGTGCGTGGGCGTGAGAAGGTAGAGCCAAGGGGACAGGATGCTGGGAGTGCCCCTGGCTTGGCCTCATGTTCCTGCAGGCATGATGGACTTCATCCGAGTGTGGCAGTGGGAAGCCTACAGCAGTGGGCACAGCCTCCGGTTGAGGGGACAGGTAGAGTGACAGGAACTGAGAAGAGCTGCAGCACCTTTCATAATTATCTACTAGCCACATGGTCTGAGTTGGGGCTGGATATGAAGGAGGGAGACATCAGGAGGAAGGATGTCTAGCACCTGCATGGGGGATGAGAGAGGGACAGAGTGTCCTAGGCAGGGGCTGTGTTCAGAGAGGCTGTGGACACCGTCCTCGGACCCTTTGGGAAGCTATAAGTACATCCAGGGGTGCGACCTGGGAGTACTCAGTCTCTGGGACCAGTGTCTCCAGGTTCTGTCTGCCTAGGCAGTCTTCCTTGTACCTAGACAGTAACTACCTGTCCAGATGTCTCATTGGGCCCCATCCTGGGAGGTGGTGGGGTCAGGGGTCCCATCCCCATCTGGTCTGTGCCCCATCGGCCAAGGATGGACCACCCACTCCCATGTTGCCTACCCCACTTGGCCCCTCAATCCAGCTCCTCCCAGCACAGAGGACTCTATGCAGAGGAAGGTGGTTCAGGTCACTTTGGCTTAAATCTTTGCAGTGGCTTCTCATCATACTCAGTGAGGTCCCACAAGGCTCTGAGCCCTCCTCCCCCCACCTCCTTGCTTACTGGTGGGCGGTCTGGCCCCCTTGTCCCCTCCATGTTGGTCCTCCCCCCATCGTGCTCATTCTGACCCCAGGGCCTTTGCACTCGCTGGGCCTCCTGCCTGGAGTCCTCTTCCCAGCTCCAGTGTCCCCTCCTTGGCCACCTGCCTGCTCCCCCCACGCCCCCCCCCCCCCATTTCCTGCTTGTTTTCAGCACAGGCCTTCTCACTCGGAAATCCTCAGCCTTCTTTCTTTTCCACTGGTCTCTCTGCCTGGAGCACACCGGGACCTGTTTGTGCTTTATGCTTGGGGCAAGCTCATGAGCCTGCAGAGCTTATCCCCAGCCAGCATGGGCCTGCTGGCTTCCCCTGCCAGCCTCCTTTCTAGCACCCTTGGGTGATGGGCTCCCTCTGTCTCCAACTGCCCGCCCAGGTCTCCCATCCTGCTGGCCCCAGGCAATGCCCTGTGGACCCTCCTTGGAGGGGACTGGCCCTGATGGCTGGGCCAGACATGCAGGATTTTCAGGGACTGCTGGAGGGCAAAGACAGGAGCCGGTGTGAGCAGCCTGGGCTCCTGGGCTGTGTTGAGCTATTCTCAGGTGGGTGCTTTGGTGTGGGTGTAGTGTGGGCTGCCCTTGAGGAACCTCTGGCTCTTGAGCAAGCCTATGCCTAGGCCTGGCTGCTGACCCCTCTGCCTTCATTGCTGTCCCCTCCTTAGGGCTTTGCAGGCCTCTTGGCATCCACTCAGGGCTGGGCTGCTAATGGTTAAATGCTGAACAGGCAACAGTGGATTTCTTTGGGGTTTTGGCTCAGGGTGAGACCTGCATTCCGGGCCTTGCTTGGCCCACATGCAGCATCCTAGCTCCACACCTTCCCGTCCCAGTTGGCCTGCTTCTTAGGGTGGGGTGGGGGCTTCCTCCCTCCAGGCCTTGGGTCAGGCCACGCAGCTGGAGTGAGGGCAGCAGGGATGAGCTAGGCTTGGAGGCCCTGGGTCTGCGGCCAGCTGGGTGACCTCAGGCTGTGCCGACCCTCTTGGAGGCCTGGGGTTGGGTGTGGGGTGTGAGGGGACCCATGGTGCCTTTATGCCTGGCCCTGCTCTGTCTGATAAAAATTCACCAGCCAGGAATCCAGGCCCTGAGTTGTTGGCACTTCTGGTGTTTCAGGAGAAGCCAGCAGTTCTGATGTTTAAGTTAATTTCAAAAAAAAAATTTTAAAGTTGGCCACCAGTTCACATTCTTTAAAATGCTTCTCAGACCTCAGGAAGGCCGCAGCTGCGGCCACCGTGCTCCTGCCTGCCAGGTTGCAGGCTCTGATGTGGGCCCGTGGACCCCGAGGCTGTCTGGGCTGCAGTGGACAGGCGGCCGTGCCACCCCTGGCACGGGTGCCGTGTGGATCCGCCCACTCCTGGGCTGCCCGCAGAGGGGATGTGCAGTGGCCAAGAAGCCACGTGGCCGAGGGTCTCTGACAGGCCATGCTCTTCTTCTGGGTACACACATAGGGCCATAGTGGCTTCCCAGTTTGTTGATACTGCTCTGAGGGCAGGGACACTGTGCTCGGTGACAGTTCCCTACCTATGCTGTTGTCCCAAAGGCACAGACTTGAGATGAGACACTCTGGGCCTTGCCTGCTGCTCACCTTCACGCTGATGTGTGCTTTGTCCTCAGCCAGGACGTTGAGAATGCTTTTCATTTCTTGTTTGTATTTTTTTATTGTGGTAAAATTCACGTAACATAAAATTCACCATTGTTTAGTGACCCAGTTTAGTGGCATTAAGTACATTCACGGCGTTGTACAACCACCACCTCACTGTGGTTCTAGAACAGTTCCATCACCCCAGAAGGAGCCTGATCCCTGTTAGCAGTCACATCCCTCCTCCCTTCCCTAGCCCCTGGAAACCTCTTGCTGCCTGTATGGATTTGTGTGTTCTGGATATTTCGCATAAATGGGATTGTACAACATACAGCCTTTTGTGTCTGGCTTCTTTCAGTGTGATGTTTTTGAGGTTTGTCCGCATTGTAGCCTGTGTCAGGGCTTCGTTATTCTTTTTTATGACTGAGTAATATTCCATTGCATGGCCAAACTACGTTTTGTTTGTCCACTGATCCATGGATGGACACTTGGGTTGTTTCCACTCTTTGACAATTGGTGACGAGTGCTACTGTGAACATGTGTGTGTAAGTTTTTGTTTGGACGCCTGAGTTCTTTTGGGTCTATATCTAGGAGTGGAAATGCTGGGTCATGTGGTAATTCTGTGTTTTCACTTTTTGAGGGTCTTCCAAGAGCAGACTGGTTTTGTAAACCACTTCTTCCGTGTTCTTGGTTGCATCCCTCCTTGGGAGCTGGGGTTCTGTGCCCACTTACGGGTCTCCCCTCCACTCCCCACTCACTCCTGATTCCATTGGCCGTGTTACTACTTTACGTTGTCGAGGTTTATGGCATTTGCTCATGGCCCTGTAACTGTAAAGCTCACTGCTGGTTAGTCTTAGTTCAGTGTCCAAGGAATCGATGAAGGCTGGGATTTCTGCCCTGGTGCATCTGGAATATTCCATTCGTGTGCTAAGAAGCGAAGGCCCAGGGATGTTGCAGAGTACGCCCAGGGCAGAGCCCCGGGGCATGGACCAGAGTGGGGAACCCCTTTGTGTACCCAGGGGTTGCTCCTGGATGCCTGTGCCATGGCTGCCCGTGAGTCCCCAGCTTAGCTGTGCCCCATACCCACACAGTCCATTCCTTGTCCTAGAGGGAGGGCCTGTGAGTGTGGAAACCCACCCTGAAAATAGCAGCCATGTGCCTCCTGTGGGCGGCCTGTGCTGGCTTCCTCTGCTTGCACTGGGGCCCACCCAGAGGCCTCGGAGTGGAAGTGCTCGCCAGGGCCCACACGACTCCCCACTGGCTTCCAGCCTGGGCCACGATGCTAGGCAAGCCATTCACGCAGGCAGACCTCCTGAAGCAAGGGGTCACGGGTGCTCCAGAAATCATACTGGTTCCATCTCTAGGACGATGGCATAGTGTACATGCAGACATTAGGGAGCACCCTCAGTAGAGTTTGGGCAGCCTCATGGTATGGACCTGGTAATGTGTTTGCAGCAAAACTGATGCTTTGAGAACAGACAGAGGCAGCCTTCCATCCACAGATCAGATGTCACTGCTGGTGGGCTTGTACCACGCTCATCAGAAGGGTTTCTGCAGAGTTTTCAGCTTTTCAGGATGGCACGATTGGGGCATCGTTCCCAACTCTGAGAGGTGGTGATGACCTCAGGGGTCTCCATCCCCCTGGCCACATCTTGCTGCCTGCTGCCTGCACCTTCCTTACCCTCCTTCAGTGCCTTTTGAGGGCAGGGCCCCTCCTGCTCCCACTGTGCTCTGGGGCACACAGGCGGAGGGCAGTCTTGCGGAGGGTCCCCTGGGAGTGTTCAGGGACAGTTCAGGCACTGTGTTTATTAGTTTCCTGGGGCCGCCGCAGCAAATGACCACAAACCCGGTGATTTAAAACAGGAATTTATTGTCTCATATTCTGGAGGCCAGTAGTCTGAAAGTAAGGTGTCGCCAGGGCCGGTCGGTTCATTTTGGGAACTCCGGGTGGGAGCCTTCTTGTGTCTTCCAGCTTCTGGTGTGGCTCTGGGCGTCCTCAGCTTGTAGCCACATCTCTCCAGTTTCCACCTTCCTTTTTGTCCTATCATCCTTTTTGGTTTTTTGTTTTGTTTTGTTTTGTTTTTAAGTTTATTTGTTTAATCTTGAGAGAGAGAGAGAGAGAGAGAGCGAGCATGAGCAAGGCAGGGGCAGAGAGAGAGAGGGAGAGGGAACTCAAGCAGGCTCCATGCCATCAGCACAAAGCCCGCCGCGGGGCTCAATCTCATGAACCGTGAGATCATGACCTGAGTCGAAGTCGAGAGTTGGAGTCTTAACTGACTGAGCCACCCAGGCGCCCCATGTCTGTCCTGTCTTATAAGGACCCCCATCATTGGGTTAGTGCTCACCCCACTCCATCGTGGCTTTGTCATAACTTGATCACATCTGCAAATAACCCCGTTTTCGAAGTTACATTGCAGGTACAGTGGTTAGGACTTGGACATCTCGTTTTGGGGGTACATAATTCAACTCACAACAGAAAGATACGTGCATGAGGCAACACCTCAGTGAAAGCTCTGATCCCAGCACGGGGGATACCGCTTCCCCCTCGATCACCTGACACCCTCCAGGATACCCGTGCACCTTTGCTCTTGTCATGGTATTTTTGTATCCCAGACTAGAGTGCTGTTTGCCTGTGTTCACATGGACCCTCAGGGCTGGCGTCTCTCTGAGTTGGACTGGGTTTTGAGGTTTGTCTCAGTAGAGGAGTGAGTAAGCCAGCATTGCTCAGCGCCGTATCGCGTTCCTTAGTCGGGTTTGCCATGGTTGATACTCCTTCCTACTGTAGCTTCCGCTTTGCTGCTCTTTGGAACTGCCACCTGAATTCTTGCAGTCATAACCCCGGGCACGTGTGCAGCTGTGTGATGGGGGGGGGTGGTCACCGAGGGGGAATGATGCTGAGGGCCAGGTCCCATGTCGGGCTGCAGGCAGGGAGAAGCCTTGGGGGCTCTGAGGATTATTCATTCCATGGTGAGCCGTGGTCCACCCTCGTGGGTCCCGCAGATCGTTGTTCTGAGGATCATTGTTGGAGGTGGTGCTGGGATGCAGCTCCTCTGGAGCCTAGGGCAGGGGTGCGTGGTGGGGAGCAGGGCCTGTGTGTTGGTAGAGGCTGCTGGGGAAGTGAGGACCAGAAGGTCCAGTGAGGAGAGGCGCTGTAGGACCTACCTACTCAGGTTGGCGGTTTGGCAGGACTCTGGTTGCCAGCTGCAGAGAGGACTGGAGGCTGCAGAATTGATTTGGGCACGCAGGCAGGAGGCTTATACATTTGTGGGGCCAGAGATGGTGGGGCTTGGACCAGGTGGATCGAGGTGGGAGAGGGTGACAGCTGGGCCTGGTGCTAGAGCAGATGTGGGAGCCAGTCGGGGGTGCGACAGTGAGAGACGCAGTCCTGGGGGAGGACGTGAATGCACGCATGTCCATGTTCACGAGTGAGTGAGCACACGTATTTGTGAACAGCTGTGCACACGAGAGTGTGTGCGTGTTTGCATTGGGCACCTGGGTGTGTCTGAACACATCGTGTTCCTGTTTTCGGTGGCATCCCCCATTAGACCCCAGGTAGCTGTGGACACTGCTCCGGTCTTCCTGGGCCCAAGGGACGGGTCAGGGCTGCGCACTGGGTAGGGAGCAGATGAGGCTTTGGGGTGAGGCAAGGCTTCTTGGAGGAGGGGGCTCGGCACGCCACCCCAGGGTGGGGTGTGGCCATCCCCAGAGCTGGGGGGAGCTCAGGCAGGAGGAGGGGCTGGCACAGACAGAGGCCCTGAGGGGAGAGGGACTCGGCCATCTCCGGGAGCAAGACGACGACCCAGGAGGTGGGGCAGGGGCAAGGGAGAGGATGGCATGACCCAGCCAGCCTGGCGGTGGGGTCAGGTTTGATTTTCATTGATGATCTATTTATCATGGAGGTGAGTTTCAGGTAACATAAAATTAGCCGTTTAAAGTGAGCAACTGAATGACAGTACATTCACAGTGTTGTGCAACCGTCACCACTATCTCATCCTGAAATATTTCTGTGACCCCCAGAGGATACCCTGTCCCCTTGAGCAGTCACTCCTTACCCCCCACCCCCAGCCCCTGGCAGCCACGAATCCGCTTTCTGTCTCTATGAACTTACCTGTTCTGGATGTTTCGTATAAATGGGATCATGAAGCACGTGGTCTCTTATGACTGGCTTCTTTCACTCCGCACGATGTTTCCGAGGTTCATCCCCATTGTAGCGTGTCTCAGAGCTTCATTCCTTTTCATGGCTGAATAAATACGTCCCGTTGTACGGATGGACTGTGTTTTGTTTATCTGTTCTTCCATCGATGGACCCCTGGGTTGTTTCCATCTTTTGGCTGCTGTGAGCACGTGTGTGGACGTGTGGATGTAGACATTAGTCTTTATTTTGTTGTGATGTATACGGAGGAGTGGAATTGCCGTGTCCTGTGGTAACTCAGTTTAACTTGTTCCAGAACCTCCAAACTGGGGTCGGGTTTTATTTTAAATAGGATGGCAACCTCCTGGTGTGTTTAAAACAGGAGGGTGAGGTGACTTGAACGTAATTAATCGAGAAAAGGAAAGGAAGGGCTCCTGGCAGCCATGTGCAGAGAAGGCTTTCGGGCAGGAGAACTGGGGAGGAGGCTGTGTGGGTGTCCTGGTGTGATATGACACGGACTGGGACCAGGGGGAGGGTCACACACGGCCCTGGAGGTTGAGCTGCTGGGATTTTCTCACAGAAGTGACAAGGGGGAGAGGGAGAGGGGGGGTCTGAGGAGACTCTGCAGTGTCCCCCTGCCAGGGCCTCAGCTCCCCAGTCCAGCACTCAGGCCTTGCTCCAGACTGTCCTGGCTATCCCTGTGGCCCGACCTCTTCACAGTCTCTCTGCCATGTCACCTGTCCAGCCACCGGAGCCACCAGTGGTCTCTTCCCCATAAGACCACGGTGTTCACCTTTCTGAATCCTTGTCGTTGCTTTCTCTTCCCTGGGGGGCATGGCCTTGGACAGGTCACAGTTACTCCATGGTGAGGCCTATTGTGGGAAGTGTCCACTGGACCACACACACTTCTGTGCAGGGCCCACGTCACCAAGCCGAGCATGTGGTCTGAGGGCAGTGAGGCAGTGAAGGGGCCAACCCTGCCCTGTCCCCATGCCTGGAGCAGTTGCTGCCCAGGATATGTGGGGGCTTGGGGGGCTCAGGGCAGGCACCCAAGGGGCACAGAGTGGGTCTGGACCACAAAATGGCTCTCATTGTTATTATGTAACTCCATAGTTGTGCTATGTCTAAAAAATGGAGCATAAAGCTATTTTGGGCCCATGGTAATGAGGGCATCTCGCTTTTGTCTTATCTTCCCGGGGCCCCTGCCAGCCATCCTGGGGGGAGGCAGCATTGAAGGAGCTGCTCGCAAGAGGTGGTTTCAACCCAGAACCCGAGCAAGGCCGTGTGTCAGCATGTGGATGCCATTTTCGAAAGGCATTTGTTTGCCATCAGCCCAAGGCAGCTGCTGGCAGACCGCCCTGTGGCACCTGTGATACCGGAGGCCCGCGGGCTCTGACCCCCTGGCAAGAGAAATGCTGACTTCCTTGCCGAGTCTGGGACCCCACTCCCCCGAGGCACGTCGGGCCCCTGTCAGAAACTCAGCCTGAGGTTTTCAAGGTGGGACGCAGGACCTGTTACGGAGGCAGGTGTCCCTGTCTGGCTCCCTGCCTGGGCTGAGGGGCCGCTTGCTTCTCGTGACCGGCGTTCCGGCTGGTGATTTGTGTTACCCAGTTGGTGGCGAGATTCAGCATCAGGCTGCAAGGGGTCTGTTCCCTCGGCTACAGGTAGAGACGTGTGCTCGCCCGCTGCAGGGGCTGCGTTCACCGAGGGGCGTGTTCAGAGTCAAGGCGGAGAAATGACACGTTTCAGAGTTTTCTCTACACGTGCATGGGTAGGGTCTTGTGCCCATCTTAGTGTCCTGGGGCCGCCGTAACAAATAACCACCAAGCGGGGGGCTTAAACCACACAAGCGTATTCTCTCACAGTTCTGGAGGCCAGAGGTCCCAAATCAAGGTGTTGGCAGGGCCGCACTCCCTCTGAAGGTTCCCTCGGGGAAGACCCTTCCTTGCCTCTTGCAGCTTCCGGGAGCTGTGGCGTTCCTCGGCTTGTGGCTGCTCCACCGCAATCTCTGCCTCTGCCTCCGCCTCCAAATGGTCTTCTCCTTGTGTGTCCGTGTGTCTGTGTCAGCCTCTCCTCCTCTTCTACGGACACCAGTCAGTCATAGGATTAGGGCCCACTCGACTCCTACGTGATCTTGTCTTAACGTCCTCTTCAAAGACATCTCCAAATAAGGTCACATTCCCATGTGTACAGGGGTTAGGAGGTGGATGCATATTTTGGGATGACACCGTTCAGCCCACTGCAGACCCTCTGCCAGGCAGGTCCCTTGGCCATCAGCGAGGCTCCAGCTCCCCTAGAGGTGCAGTGACGTACCCCACCTTACATTCAAGCACACGAGTGTACCTGGGTCACGGTGAGGCCAGGGGCTCAGCTGAAGGTGGGTGGGGGTCTCTAGTGTTTGGGAGCAGAGCTGTGGGTTTTGTGGACGTGCACGGCGGGCCCCTGGTGTCTGTGCATAGGCTTTCCGTGTCCCAGGCACCGTGTGACACTTCTTGTGTGAGAATCCTACTGACCGCCCCACCATCTTGCCAGGGAGGCACTCCCGGCCCCATGTTGCAGCTGGGGAAACTGAGGCCAAGTGATTACGAACTGGGCTGTGCTCCACAGACACGGGCCATGTGTCCGCTCGGCAGCCCCTTCCCCAGCAGCCTTACAGCAACCCCGGTGGAGGAGGTTGCATGGTGTCCCCCAAACATATATGTCCAGGTTCTAACCCCTAGAATATGTGATGGAAAAAAGGTCTTTGAGGATGTGACTAAGTTGAATATCTGGAGATGAGATCATCTGGAGTAGGGCGGGCCCTGAATCCAGTGACTTGTGTCCTTCTAAGAAGGCCACATGAGGACAGAGGCAGAGATTACAGTGATGCAGCCACAAGCCAAGAAACACCAAGGATGGCCAAGAGCCACCAATGTTTAAACCGAGATAAAACGCACCATTTTGAAGTGAACAGTTCAGTGGCATTTAGTATATTCACGGTGGTGTTGTAGCCATGTCTGGCTAGTTACAGATTTTCTTCACTCCGAAAGGAAACCCCGTCACCATTAGTAGTCACTCCCCGCTCCCCCTACCTCTTCGCTCTTAGCCCCTGGCACCCACTAATCTACTTTCTGTCCCTACGGATTTGCCTGTTCTGGACATTTCATATAAATGAATCATACACCGCGTGGCCTTTTGTGTCTGGCTTCTTTCACTCGGCACGATGTTTTTGAGGCTTACCCGTGTTGTAACGTGAGTCAGTGCTTCCTTCCTTTTTATGGCCGAGTGATACTCCACTGTATGGACGGACCATGTTTTATTTACCCCTTCATTGTTGGGTTGCTTCTGCCTTTGGGCAGTTACGAATGGTTCTACAGTTTATACATTGGTTTCGTTCTGACGTTCAGTCTCCCCACATCTATCCCCGTCTGCCCCAGTCCTCCTGCCCCAGGAGCCCCTGTGAGCCAGGAATGGATGCGAGAGGCCCTGGGAAAGGCAGGCGTCCATCCTACCAAGGCCAGCAAGTGTAGAGCTCTACCCAGCTGTGGGGCTGTCTGGCCCCTGGGGACGTGTAGCGCCACCACACTGCAGTTTAAAGGGTCCGATGTTTGTGATGTGGCAGGTGCAGGGCAGCGTTCCCAGCAATAGGCTTGGTGCCGGCTGCACAGAGGACCTTGTGGGGAACCCTGGGGCATGTGCTTATCTGTTTGGTGTTTCCTGCCTTAGGGCCCTTTGGAGTTGGGGATGCCTAAAAGAGCTGTGAGCTCTGGATGGTCAGAGGGGCTCCTGAGGAGGAAGGATGCGGGGCCCAGATGGAGTGAGAGGGTTGCCACCTGGCCGCCATCCCCTCAGAACCCCTGGAAGGCAGGATGTGAGTCAGTGCATCAACAGTAATGACATCCAGCATCACCTGGAGGGAAGCACAGACAGGCCTGTGGCGGCATTCTCAGGGCCCCCTCGTCCACCACTTTGCAGGAGGAGCGTCTGAGATGACGAGGTAGTGACAGCTGTTAGGTCTTGGGCTGGGGTGGAGGTATGTTGTTTTTTGTGCTTGCTGGAATTCAATTTCATTTTCACATGAAACGAAAGAGGTAATGAGGTGCTCTCTGTGCTTGGGGCGGGGAGGGTGGGGAGAGTGGGTTTCCTGGTATGAGGTTGGGGTTCAGAGACCGCTCACTTGGCCTCAGCTTCCCCTGGGAAAGGGAGATGGTGGGCATCTGTCCCGGCTCAGGGGAGCCGTGGTTTGCACGTCCTGGGCTTGCTGTGACAAGGACCAGAGACCGGAGTGGGGGCGTGGGGGGGGGGAGGGGTGGGGACGTTGGGGCTTAAAACAGCAGGGGTTTATTCTCCCACCATTCTGGAGGCCAGAAACCTGAAGTCAGGGTGTCAGCAGGGCCCTGCTGTCTCTGAAGGCTCTAGGGGAGGATCCTTCCTGGCCTCTCCAGCTCCTGGGGGCTCTGGTGTTCCTTGGCTTGTGACATGTGACCCCAGTCTCTACTTCCATCTCCACATGGCCTCGTCCCTGTGTGTCTCGTATAAGGACACTTGTCATTGGTTGAGTGCCCACCCACACAACCCAGGAAGATTTCTTCATCCCATGATACTTAATTTATATCTGTAAAGATTGTTTTTCTGAATAAAGTCAAAGTCCCAAGTTGCAGGGGTGGGGATGTGGACAGAAGCTTTCAAGGATACAAGTGAACCCACTGCATGTACCCGAGTTGACCCACATCGAGTGCTTACATGACACCCACATGAAGCAGGGGGAGGCATTGGCTGGATCTTGCTCTTACTGTGTTCCTGACTGTTGCCTACCCACCCCCCAACTCACATTGCCTTATAGTTACCTGTCCCTACCATCCTAGTGCCCTTTTTGGGGAGAGGGCTACCCAGAGCGTGGGGTGCCCCTCTGTCCTGACTGGACCAGGCAGATGTCTGTGAGCAGTTGTCCATGTGTGAGATCACCCACCACTCCCTAGGCCCCTCAGCCTGAGTAGGGAGAACTTCCTCTCTAAACTCTGTGGGGCCTCTGCACCCCAAGTACCTTCCCAGCTCCATCCAACTGGCGTGTCCCTCCCCATGGTCTCTAGGGAGCCTTCTCCATTCTCACAGGACCCCTCACTGTCCAGATCATTGCAATGGCTTATTTTTGAGTTTGTGTCAGTCTCTGTCCTGGGGGGATAACATGGAGTGTTGGTCCCCACTTTGAACTCAGGTGGCCTCTGTCACCCCTGTTACATGGTTCTCCACAGCCCTTCTTTTGTTCTGGAGAATTTCTTTCCTGTTACAGGGGGCATTTATGGGGCTGCTGGCTACCCTGCTCTCCCGCCTGGCCCCCTGTACTTCAGTGTCCGGCCCCACTAGGGGATGTCCTGGGATGGGGGCGGCCCAGCCTTATCCTCGGTTTGCCTGTGCCCGCGTGGACTGATCTCAGCAGAGGGCGCTTTCCCTACCATCCATCTCCAGCTCGGGGGGGGGGGGGGGGGGGGGGGGGGGGGGGGGCATGTCCTCTGCACTTCTCCAGAGTAGAGGCTACGCCCTGGCTTGGCCTGATCCTGCAGCACAGTTTAGCTCCTTGCTCTGACGACTGATGATGCAGGAACATCTTTGCGCATAAATCTGTTATTTGGACGATCTCCCTCAGGAGAGCTTCCCAGAAGTGGGATTACTGGGTCAGAGGGCAGGAACGTTGTTCAGGCTCCATACGGACCCTGCCAAATGACTCCGCAGATGCTGCTGACCACCTGCCTGTCAAGATCCCAGTTGTTTCTGCTGTGGCTGATGTGTGCTGGGTGGATCCCTGTGCCACCTGGCTTCACCCCTCAGCTCTCAGGTGACAGTGGGAGAAACGGAGACTCAGGAGGGGAGAGTGCCACCTGGGGGCCCAAGGGCTATGGGAGAAAGACTGGGGCTTGAGCTTTAAGGTGTGGCCATTGTGGGAGGTTCTTAGCATGGGACCTCTGTAGGTCCCGCCCCCCCCCCCCCCCCCCCCCCCGATTTATGTCCAGCCGGAACCTGTGAATGAGACCTTTATGGAGATAGGATCTTTCAGATGTCATCAAGTCAGCATGAGGTCCTCCTGGAGTAGGATGGGCCCTAAATCCAGAGACTGGTGTCCTTACAAGAAGACAAAACAGGGACACACAGGCAGAAGGCCATGCGAAGATAGAGGTCAGGATTGGACTGGCGTGTCTATAAGCCCAGGAACACCGTGGGCTGCCGGCAGCCACCAGCAGCCACCAGCAGCCAGATGAAAGAGGCCTGGGGCAGATTCTCCGTCAGAGCCTCCAGAAGGATCCAATCCTTCCCACACCTTGATTTCAGTCATCTGGCCTCTGGACTGGTGCGGGAATAAATTCCTGTTGTTTTAAGCTCTTTGGTTTGTGGTCATTTATTATGGCAGCCCCAGAAAACTTGTACAGTGTCCAAGAGTCGGGGTGGATGGAGAGAGCCTCTGGGGTCAGGGTTTCTGCTCTTGGAGAAGCACCCCCTCCCCTGGTGCCCTGCCACCCACATTGTCCTGACACCCCTCTCTCTCCCCCCCGCCCCTCTGTTATTAGGCAAGGAACTTTATTAACCTTGTTCGAAACTTTATTCCCAGGCTTCTTCAGCTTAATTAGCTGTACAGAATGAATTGTGGGTAAGCAAAACCCGGAAAGAGCTGCAGTGTCCAAGCGGTTTGGACTTAAAAATATCAGAGATCTAGATCTTATCAGCACCAGAAAGCAAGTAACAGTAGAACGTAGTCATAACTGGCAGCTCCAAGTAACTTATTTAAGCCTGATCTTCTTTAGAAGTTGACTTGATTGTGTTTGCCTCATTCTCGAAGCCCCTCTGGCCATGAGCCCCCTAGCCCTGTGACCTCCCCGGAGCCTCTTACTGGGCCAGGGCCGGGCAGGCCCTGGGAGGCCGGGAGAGCTTCCAGAAGTCACAGGTGAAGCCAGCTGCTGTTGGCCCTTTGGACGGGGCCTTGATGTGTGCCAGGGTCGGCCGCCTGTCTCCGGAGATGCTGGCCAACAATGAGCATGCGCCGTTGTGCTGTGGGAACCTGGCGCTCAGACAGATGGGGTGTGGGGTGGCTCTCATGTGCTGGTCATCCTGTCCCCTGTGGGGCAGTCGGCCTCCTCCCCCGTGGACACCATGACGTGGAACCAGGGGGAACAGATAATCTGAAATGTAAAAAGCCACCTCAGCAGTCCAGGGTCATCCATGGCCTCCACCCGATGACGGCAGCAGGCAGCCTGCATGTGCAGTTGGCTCTGCTGGCCGCACCGGGCTTTGCTTTTGGGCCGTGTGTGGACCCCGCAAAGTACCACCCCGTCTCCCACTTGGGGCCCTCACGCCTCCCCTGGGCCTGCCTGGCCTCGTACAAGGCAGAGGTGGGTGAGTGGCACCGGAGCCTCCTGGCCTGCTGTGCCTTGCCCCCTGTGGGTCCGACACTGATGTGCCGCAGCCCTGCAGTCGGTATGTGGGTGAGGGGCTGCGGCAGGGGGCAAGTCGTGCTGCCCGGGCCCTGCTCGCTGGATCCCACCCCGGCCCCGTAGGACGTGGTGCCCAGACACAGGCCAGAGGGAGGCATGTGTAGCCAGGGCTGAGCTCTGGTATTGGTCAGTTGCTCCACGTGGTGCGACCCCTAGGGTCTCGGTGGGGGGGTGGGGTTGGTGTGAGGTCACGACGAGTGCTCCCACGAGCCGACAGGGAGCTGTGTCTTGGGGATGGGCCCTTCTGCAGCTGCCACTGTGGTGAGCCACCCCTGCCTGGTGAGCCCACTGTGGTATCATCAGCCCCCGAGCTGCCAGCCAGGCATTCACCATCCCTTGTGCTGTCCTGGTCTGGGCTTCAGTGTCGCCCTCCCTGCCCTTCCGCAGTGACTTCCTCCCAGAGCTGACCTGGCCTTGTCTTTTGTCCCTGTCTCCCTGGGCCTCCGCTTCTGCCCCTGCTGTTCCCTCTACCCGGACCCTTACTAGCTTGTTCTTTGAGGGTCCCCATGGTCGGCCCTCCCCAGCTGTTTAATTTTAGGGTCCTCACCTGCCCTGGGCTTGGCTCTGATTGGCCCTGCCTCCCCCGGAGCCCCAGTGGGTTAGTTTTCTGGGGCTGCCATAGCAAAGAACCACAAACTGGGAAGTTTCAAACGACAGAAGTTTATTCTCTCACGGTTCTGGAGTCTAGAAGTCAAGATCAAGGCGTGGGCAGGGTTGGATCCTCCTGGGGACCCCGGAGGGGAATCTGTCCCAGGCCTCTCTCCAGCTTCTGGTGGCTGCAGCAGTCCTTGGGGTTCCTTGGCCTGTGGCTGTGTCACCCCACTCTCCGCCTCCATCCTCATGTGGCCTTTTCCCTGTTTCTGTGTCCTCTTCTTTTTTCAAGACTTTTTGAAAAACTAATCTGCACACACAATGTGGGGCTTGAACTCACCACCCCGAGATCAAGAGTCGCACGCTCTACCGACTGAGCCAGCCAGGTGCCCCTCTGGTAGTATGATTTAAGGACCTCCTTAAATCCGGGGTGTCCTTATCTCAAGAGTCTTACCTGATTACATTTGCAAAAACTATTTCCAAACAAGATCACACTCTGAGGTTCCGGGTGGGTGTGAATTTTGGGGGCCACTGGTCAGCCCAGTACAGGGGCTGAGCTGATTTACCTTGGGCTGTTCCTGCTTTGTCACATTCCCTTGTAGCCGCCCGAGATGCTGTCCAGCACTGTCGTCCATCTGCCAGCCCGCGACCCTGGTGAGCAGGTGCATTATTTTGTATTTGGGCAACTGATTCTGGAAATGGTGCCCCGACTTTCCACCCATCGTGTCTTGGTAGCCCTGTAGCCCTGGAGGAGCACGCACTGCTTGTCACCCTCATCTCACTGACTCTTGGGCTCTCCAGGGCCAGGCCCCGAGAAGGTTTCTCCCCACAGGCACCCCCACCCGGGACCCTTGGGGCTCCTGCTGGGTCATTCCTGGGGCCCCTGGGCTTTGCCTGGGACTGACTGGCTGTGGGTGGTGTTCCCAGAGGACTCAGGCTGAGTTTTCCAGTTCCAGATAATAGCTCTCCCCGGTCACTTCCTGGAGGTAGGCACTCATCCCTGAGGTGCCCACAGAGACCTGACAAGCAGGACCCCAGCTGTCTGGGCAAGCCGGCCCGCCGGACAGACACAGGCAGGCAACATATCCGTGAGAGGGTGCTGTGGACTGAATTGTGTCCCCTAAATTCACATTTATTAGAAGCCCTCATCTCCAGTGTGAGTGTGTGTGGAGATGGGGTCTACAAGGAGGAAGTGACTAAGGTGAACTGGGGTCATAAGTGTGGGGTCCTGATCTAATAGGACAGGCGTCCTTATGAGAAGCGGAAGAGAGAGTTCTCTCCACCCACACGCACCACAGGGAAAGGCCGCGTGAGGACACAGGGAGAAGGGGAGAAGGGGGCCTTCTGCAAGCCAGCAAGAGGGCTCTCACAGAGACGGCACCCTGATCTCGGACTCCTGGCCTCCAGAACTGGGAGAAATAAGTGTCTGTTGTTCAAGCTGCCCAGTCTGTGGTATTTAGTTATGGTGGTCAGAGTTAACACAGAGGGTTATTTTAGAAGTAGGGGGTCAAGGAGAGCTTCTTGGGGGAAGCGATATTTGAGCTGAAACCTAAATGATGAGAAGGAGCTCCATGGAAGGTTCCAGAAAAGAATGAATTGGGTGCAAGGGTCCGGGGGCAGAAAGCAGGGGAGGGCCTTGCGGGCCGCCCGTGGGAGGTTGAGATTTGCGGGAGAAAGACCCTGGCTTGTAACTGAGGCCCCTTCCCCTCGGTGAGTGACCTCGGGACAGGCCTGTTGTGCTTCCTTCGGTGTTTCAGTTCCCCCACTTGCAAAATGGAGGTGAAGCCGTGTCTCCCCGTCTCAGAGCGGTTGCAAGTCCCCACCCAGGTCTGGCTCGCGGCCGGCTGGCAGGGCCGGGGTCTCCTTCACAGGGAAAGAGGCCCCCGTGAGCCAGCTGTGCTGCGCGCAGGCCCCGAGAGACCCTTCACACATCCCAGCCGGAACGTCTGTGCTCAACAACCGCCACCAACAAGGGAAACAAGACGTGCTCACAGAGGACCCTCTGATTCAGCCAGGGTTGGGAATTTGGCAGCGGCAACAGAGCCTGATTAAAGGCATTCCGAGGCGCACTCGGTGTTTGTGTATCTGGGTCTGTATTTACACTTTGGGAACGAGTGAGGAGGCAGCTGGGGAGTGTCTCAGTCGGCCAGGGGGCCGGGGGCAGGGGTGACTCAGCCTGGAATCCACGCTCGGCCACACGCCTGTGACGCTTTCATTCATTCCCTCATTCATTCAGCATTCCCTCCCGCGCCCAGCAGACGTTTGATGAGCAACTCCAGCGTACCAGCACGCTTCCGCGGGGCCAGCCTGGCGCTCCTCGCTGCTGCAGAGCCCTCTCGGCCGGCAGTGGGTGAGAGTGGGGCAGCAGCAGACTTACACGGGAATTAACTCTCAGCGTACCAAAGGCCTAAACGTAAGAACTGAATCTCTAAAACTCCTAGAAGGGAGCATAGGTGTAAATAGTCCCGGACCTGGATAAGGTGATGGGTTTTTAGACAGGACACTGAAAGTATAAGGCACAAAAGAAAAATAGACCAATTGGATTCTGTCAACATTAAAAATGTTTGTGTGTCAGAAGACCACGAGGAAAGCAACAAGACAACCCACAGAATGGGAGGAAATATTTGCAAACCACGTAGCCAATGAGAGGTTAATATCCAGGATATATAAAGAACTCTTGGAACTCAACAAGAAAAAGACAGCCTAGTTTTGTTTTGTTTTGTTTTGTTTAATGCTTATTTATTTACTTTGAGAGAGATAGAACATGAGCGAGGGAGGGGCAGAGAGAGAGAGAGGAAGAGGGAGAGGGAGAGGGAGAGAGAGAGAGAGAGAGAGAGAGAGAGAATCCCAAGCAGGCTCCACACTGTCAGCGCAGAGCCTGGCACTGGGCTCGAACCCATGAGTCTTGAGATCATGACCTGAGCCAAGATCAAGAGTCGGATGCTTAACTGACTGAGCCACCCAGGCACCCCAACAGCCCGGTTTTAAAATGGGCGAAAGACTCAAATAGACGTTTCTGCAAAGGTGATACGCAGATGGCCAGTAAGTGCGTGCAAAGTTCCACACCATTAGTCATCGGGGAAATGCAACGCAAAACCACTACAGGAGACCACCTCGCACTCATCAGGTGGCAGAAACCAAGTGTTGGTGAGGATGTGGAGAGATGGAAGTCTTGACCACTACTGGTGGGAATGTCAAATGGTGCAGTGGACAAGTCTGGCAGTTCCTGAACGAGCTAGATACAGAATTACCATGTGACCCGGGCACTCCACTCCTAGCTGTATACCTGGAGACTTGAATACAGGGATTCAAATAGACACGTGTACTCGCCTGTTCAATTCGCAGCAGCGCCAGTCAACAGTCACCAAAGGGCAGAAATGACCCAAATGTCCTTCAACAGCCGACCTGGTGGACGGAATGGGGTCCATCTGTATCATGGACTATAACTCGGCCACAAAAATGAACGGAGCACTGACACATGCTACAACATGGATAAACCTTAGAAACACTGGGCTGAGTGAGGGCGTCTGGCTGGCTCAGCCAGCGGAGTGAGTGACTCTTGATCTTGGGGTTATGAGTTTGAGCCCCACGTTGGGTATGACATTATTTTTTAAAAAACAAAACAAAAACAAAAACAAAAAAAACGTTGTGTTAAGTGAAAGAAGCCAGTCACAAAAAGCCACGTTATGTGATTCCACTTACGTGAAACATCCAGAACAGGCAAATCCGGAGAGACTGAAGGCAGGTTGGTGGTTGCCACGGGGTGGGGGAGGGAGAGGAGGAGAGGGAATGACAGGTAACGGGATGGAGCCTCCTTTCGGGTTGATGGAAGTGTTCTGGACCTAGATGGAGGTGATGGTTGCGTATGACTTCATGTATAACATATAACTGTGTGCCACTGAATCGTACATGTTAAAATGGTTTATTTTACGTTATATTAATTTCACTTCGATAAAAAAGTTCAGGAAGACAGAAAAAGCACTCGTGGGCCTTCTTGGTTTGGCACCTGTGCGTGCACAGCTGTCTCCCTCAGAACCCCAGGTTTCCGGTCCTTTCCAGAGAGGGCTGGGGAGGCATGGGGAGCCATGGGAGAGATGGTGTGTCCCATGGACATGTGACATGAGTGGTCACACTGCTGGTCTCTCAGTGGCCACAGGGCAGGGGCTGAGAGTCCTTGGTTGGAGCGAGCGGCCCTTGGTTCTTCTTTCCCCGGGGTGACTCTGCCTGGGGTGTTTGGAGTCCATCCTCTGTGGCCTCAATGAGGTGTCCACAGCACACGTCACTTGAAATCATCTGTGCAGTGTCGGGGCCCAGGTTGATGAGTGGAGCCCGGGAGGGGCTGTCTGCCCTCCCCAAATTCACTGCCTCGTGCCTGAGCTGAGACTGGGGAACCTCTTGGGGTCAGGCCTTGGAAGGAACCTGGAGGGACGTAGCCACACAGACTGGGGTATGCACACGTGTCAGGGAGCCATGACCCCAGAAAACCCACTGGCAGCTCCACGTGACTCAGAATCACATCCTTTCAGGGGTTCTCGGGGGCTCCGTCCACGTGCCACCGTGGCTGCTGGGAGAACCTGCCAAAACTCTGGTCCCTTCGTCTCAGGGAGCATCCCCTACAGGTGGCCCATTCAGGGGCCTTTCTGCCGTTGGCAGCCTTCTGAAGGCTCCACCAGGGGAGGATTGAGGTGCAGGACTTTGGGCCAGGTGCGTGTACCTCCTGGGGTCTTGCTCTGTGCTCTGGTCCCCGAAGTGTCTTGCACTCGAGAAGGCGTTCACTCGCTACCTTCCTCACGCGGGTGGTTCCTTGCCTGCGCACTTGGGCAGCTGGCCCTTCTCCCTTGGGCCTCAGTTTCCCTGAGAGGGGGCAGGTACTCCCCGTGTGGATGCAGGAGAAAAATCATCCCTGCCTGGGACTCTGAGTGCATCCGCCAACTGTTTCTATACTCACATGTTCATCCGGACAGCAGGTTCCTCGTGTGGATACCAAGCTCCTCCATTGTGCCAGGGTCCTTTGGGGTTGACGGTCTGACGAGAGGAGACAGGCAGTGCTCGATCAGGAGGTTTTGGACAGTGAACTGTGGAGGAGGTGATCCCCGTGGAGGTGGAGCTGAGGTGGCGTAGTGTTGGGCTGACCCAGTGGAGGAGGAAGTGCCACTGCAAACAGCCTGAGGCATCGTCCTACTTGGCTGGTGGCGAGCAGAGGGCCAGACTGTGCAGGCCTTTTTTTGGTGAGAGGGGGAAACCAAGGTCTGCTCAGAGCACACAGCTCCTCCCTGGCCCTCGGCAGTATGGCCCCCAAGCCTGCTTGGCTTTGCAGGAGGACAGAGCTCAGCCTTCAGCATGCCCGCTCCCCTTAATCTCATTAGAAGGCCAGCCTGTTGCCATGGCAATTGCTGGGAGGGGTGGTGGGTGGGGGGAGCCAAGGCCGGCTTCATCTCGAGAGAGAGGACGGGAGGGGCTGGCAGGTGGGGGTGCATCTGCATCATCTTCAGGGCCCTGGAGGCCTGGGGGCTGCCCTGGAGAAGTGTCTGTGTTTGTCATGGCACACCTCCCCAGGGCTCCTGGCCGCCCCCGTCCCCCAGCTTTGTGGCTTCCACTCTGCCAGGGTTGAGGGGAGGCGTCCAGCAGGGGTGTGGGCATGGACAGAGGTGGGGGATGTGCGCGGTGCCCGAGGATCAGCAAGATGGGGCTGGGAGAGGCTGGAGAAGCGACCATTGACATAGGGCTCTGCACAGGGAATGGGTGTCAATGTGGGAGAGAGGGGAGAGGACTTTGTGTGGGCTAGTGGAGTGAGGTGTCCCAGGCCCAGGCTGTATCAGGAGGTGGGGGTGCCCTGCCTGGAAACGCGGGGCCCTGGGCCGAGGCAGGACCCAAAGGGGCTTTTTACAGAGAAGTTTGCGCTGGATCCCACCTTGACGGAGTCAGTGTGTGGGCTTGCGATTCATGCTCTGACTGGAAGCTTCGAGGAGCTGGTGTGCTCTCATCCCCGATGCCACGTGGCCTCTGACGCTCCGTGGTGCCAGCCACCTGCTGGTCTGCAGGGTCATGCAGGGGTTAAGTTCCAGGAGTAGAGTCTGTGCCCTCCTCAGTCGTCTCCAAGCTGGGTGACCTCGGACAGTCCCATTGCCTGCCAAGCCTCACTTTTCACATCCGGAAAGTGGAGTGTGCTGGTTCTCCCCTCGGAGGACTTGTCTTAGGGCTGAATTGCGTCCCCCCAAAAGGTGTGTCTGTGTGTTTATCCCAGAACCTGGGAACGTGACCTTATTGGTAGGAGGGTCTTTGCAGATGCAATTAAGGGGCTCAAAATGAAATCATTTTTTTTTAATGTTTATTTATTTATTTTGGGGGGGGGCATGCAAGCAAGCAGGGGAGGGGCAGAGAGGGAGAGAGAGAATCCCAAGCAGGCTCTACGCTGTCAGGGCAGAGCCAGACGTGGGGCTCGATCCCACGACCATGAGATCATGACCTGAGCCAAAGTCAAGAGTCCAACGCTTAACCGAATGAGTCACCCCGGCACCCCGAGATCATTCTTGATTAGGGTGGGGCCTGAATCTGGTGACAGATGTTAGAGAAAGGAGAGGGAGATTTGAGGCAGACACAGGGGGAGGCCACATGGGGACAAAGGCAGAGACCGAAGGAATGTGTGGCCACAAGCACAGGAACAACAGAGCCACCAGGGCCTGGGACAGACTCTCCCTTAGAGCCTCAAGAAGAAACCAACCCTGCCCACCCCTTGACTTTGCACTTCTACCCCCTAAACTGTGAGAGGGTAAATTCCTATTGTTTTAAGCTACCCTGTTTCAAGCCACCTTGTTTGTGGTCAGTTGTTATGGTAGCCCCGGGACACGGAAGGTAGGACTCATGGGATAGCAAGTGTGCTGAGACTTGGGACGGGCTCTGTGCCCATGAGGGGGGCTCAGGGACCCCTGGGGTGCCATCGGAAATGCTTGGAGTGGGAAGATGCTGAGCACAAGGTAGCCGAGGTCTGCACTGTGCTTCCTGGCCATCCATCGTGGCCCTGCTGGCCTCAGCCCTGAGATACCTCTGACCCCAGGGCCTGATGCTGCTTGGTCAGTTGGTTCAAACCTGAGAGCAAGAGGGTTTGAGAGGCCTGGTCTTGGAATACTGTTCTGGAAGGACCAGTGATGGTGGGAGGTGAGGCAGACATGTGGCAGTACTTACTGGAGGTCCAGCATGACTACACAGAGGCCTGGCACTGGACACGGTGTGACCAGCAGACCATGAGTCTTGGGTACCTGCTGTCTGGTGGAGACCAGAGGGAGTGGTGGACAGGGTCAAGGGCATTTCCAATACAGCAAACACTATTAGACTAATTGGGAGGCTTTACATGAGTGGGGTCTGGGTCATCCAGGGGTGCTGCCCCACTGTCACTTTCTTAATTTTGCCCCAGTAAGGCAGGAGGATGGCTTTTAGGGAAAGCTGGGTGAGGGATGTTGGGGAACTGTGTACCACCTTTGCAGGTTTTCTGTAAATCTAAAACTTCTACAATGAAAACTTTATTAAAAACAACAAAAACAGGGGCACCTGGGTGGCTCAATTAAGTGTCCGATTCTCGATTTCGGCCTACATCATGATCTCATGGTTCCGTGGGTTCAAGCTCCATGTTGGGCTCTGTGCTGGCAGCGTGGAGCCTGCTTGTGATTCTCTGTCTCTCTGTCTCTCTCTGTCTCTCTCTGTCTCTCTCCCCCCTCCCTCCCCACATACCCTCACTTGCACTCTGTCTCTCTCAAAATAAACTTAAAAAACCAGAGGCTGATGTGATAGTGACTGGGGTGGGGGGTGGGGGGACTGCTCCTTGAGTGGGGTGTCAGGGAGGCCCTGTGGGATGGGCATGGAAGGGGGGCCATCACAGGCCAAGGCCCTGGGGGTGTACAAACTCAGGGTGCTTTGGGACCAAGGAGTGGGGAGAGCAGAGGTCGGGCTATGGCAAAAGCATGGGTAATGGGGTACCCACACACCCTCAGCCTAGGCTCTCTACGTCTGGAATGGGGTCCACTCATAATCGGGGAGCCTGGACTCAGACCCTGGGCTATCTGACCCACAGGCCATAAGCAGGGAGGAACCCTGGGAGATGCAGGTCTCCTGTTGTAGCAGGTGGCCTCCAGCATATGACAGCCTTGTCTGGGCCTCAGTTCGCTGTCTGCACTGCCCTTTTCCAACAGCCATGAGGATGAGGTAGGGGGAGAAGAAGGCATCCAAGCCCTATTTTGACCTTGAGCCTCTAATACTTTGGGGAGTTGTGTTGGCCTTCTGAAAAGCCCTATGTGCCTCCAGATGGGCTGTCCCCTGGCTTGTGAAAGGCAGCCCCTGGGAGCAGGAACAGTGGTATTCATTGATTCACTAACGTGTTCATACATTGTTTGTTCCATGAGCAGGTGCTGCTGAGCGACAGGCCCTGGCTTGGATGCTGGGTTTATAGAGCTCTTTTGGCGAGGTCAGGGGCAAGTGCCGTTGTGGGGACACGGAGTGAGGGCTGCTGTGTGGAAGGATGCATGAGAGACTGGCTTGGCAACAGGAAGAGGCATGAGCTTTAACATTCAGCAGCACATCAGGTCCTGCCTGATGGTTTCACTCTGCTGTTTTTCCTTCCTTTGCACCCTCTGAGGCAGCAGGTCCTTGGGGCAGAGCCCTAGGCTGGCATCTTCTCACCTCAGTACTCTGCTCCTTGGAGTTCCTGGCCAGGCACAGGAGGGCAGGCAGCTCTTGCAAAGTGAGGGGGTCCCCAAGACCACACTCAGGTCAACTGGGAGGATGGACTCAGGATTCACCGGAAGCTGTTACACTCACAGTGACGGTTTATTAAGAGTGAAAGGACAGATTACAGTCAGCAGAGGGAAGGGGTGCCTGGGGTGGTATCCAGGAGCGTTCCATGCATGGAACTTCCAGTCGTCCCCTCTCTGTGGGGTCGTGTGGACAGCTTGTACTTTTCCCAGCACCAAAGTGTGAACAACACGCATGGTGTACTGCCAGCCACGGGTGCTCCCCTGAGCCTCGGTGTCCAGGGTTTTTACTGGACTCACAGGGACCTGGCTGACTGCCACATGGGTGACCTCCACGTCTAGTCCTCGCAGAGGGCGAGCTGGTTCCACATGGCGCAAGATCCTACATCACACTGTTGGCATAGACCACCCGGTGTGGCCCAAGACCGCAGGCAAACAAAGATAGTCCTGCCAGGCAGGATGTTCAGAGGGCTTCCGCCTCCCAGGAGCTGGGGACAAAGGTCAGACTTCTCTAGGCCTTTTCTACATAGCCAATATGCAACCAAGGACAGGCACAAGGTCCCCCAAAGGAAGAGCAGGGCCCCACACAGCTTCTACTCCAAACCCGGAGGCTGTACTCCAAAGCCTGACAGTCCTATAGCAAAGGGGAGTTGGGTGGGGAGGCCAGTGCTGGAAAGAAAGACTCAGATAGAGGTGGGGCCTGGAAGGGCTGGTGTTGCAGCAGCATGTGAGTCAAGAGCATCCTGTCAGTTCCCAGTCCTGTAGATCATCCCCAACGCCAGGCTCTCTAGAGGCCTGGAACATGGCAGCTTTGTGGAGTGCTTGGACAGGATGCTAGGGTCCCAGAGCTGGCAGCTCAGCCTGTGACAAAAATGCATGTAGTGTAAGCACTTCTGTGTCACATGCCATGCATTCCTACACACTCTTGGACAACTAGGGAGGGGGAAACCAAGGCCAAGAAGGGGGCCACATGGTTCTTGAGAGGTGGGTGCAATGCAGGCTTCTGCCATAAGGCTCAGACACAAGGAAGCATGTGGAGTGTCTTGGATCTGAGATGACTTGTGCCTAGGCGGGAGTGGGGGCCCCCTGTATTTAGTCTCCCTCTCCCCCTGGCTGGGGGCTGGCCTGTTTCATCTTGCATGACTGTGGGGTGAGAGGGACGCAGCGGGGTATTCACGGTGAGCGTCTCCAGCCTTTGGAGACAGAGCCTGGGCTGGGCCCTGCAGACCCCAAGAACCACCCGCGAAGGATGGAACAAGGTCATTCTCCCTTCTGACCCCACCACAGCTTGCAGGAAACAGCTGTTTACCTGGGTGAGGTGCTCTGCTGGGCGGGTGGCCAGTTCCTGAGCCTCGCTTCCCTCTCCAGTATCCCAGGCCCCCCAGGAAGCAGGGGCCGGCGTGGGAGAGCGGGGCGGCGCGGGCAGCCAGCTCACGGAGCGCTGCCAGGAGCTGTTTGTGAAGGAACGTGAGCCGGCCTTGTTGTGTACACAGTGTCGACCCTAGCAACCGCCCCAGCCGGGGCCGGAGCAGACGCCCACCCTCCCCGCATGCCCAGCCACCAACCCTCGGACATGACGTCTGTCTCCCAGAGCCGGCGTGACAGGCGTCGTGGACCTTCAGCCTTCAGTCCTGGGGGCCGTGAGTGGCACTGACCATGTCAGGGGCATCTGCTGTTATTCCCAGGAAAGTGGAATCGGCTGTTCAAGGGAGACGAGGCCAGGTCCCAGCCTCACTCCGAGGCAGCCACGGCCGGCCAGGGGGCTGGGCCGCTGGTTCTGAGGTGTGGCCCAGTGGGACAGATCCCCACGTGAGTGACGGGTAGAGGCCCGTGCAGGCATTCGGCCATCCCAGATGAAGGCCCTCCACTGGCCCCAGCTCCGGCGAGGCCCGCGAGACAGGCAGATGGAGCCTGGGGGCTTGGGCAGGACCCCTTAGAACTCGGGCGGGGTCTGGCAGACCTGCTTGCCCTGTGTGTGCTGCCGGAGGGATCACACATCCTGCGCTTTGAAAGCCAGGGCTGTGCTTCTGAGACGGCCCCTCTGATTCAGGCCATTGGAAAGACAGTTTCTCCTGTGTCCGGGTGTCAATTCGCAGCCTCTGGCCCGCGCCCCGGGAATGCGGCCTTTGGCTGTGATGAGAAATGGCTCCCCTGGGTGGGTGAGGGGCCTCCTCCACAGGCTGTAGGCTCCAGATCTGCCCGATGCTCTCTTGCTCATTCACAAATCGTGCGAGTGAACCAGCAAGGTTCCCCAAGTTCATGGAGGCAGCCCCCCGCCCACAGGGCACACTGCCCTACCTAGGGAGAGCTGCCAGGGGCATCCTGGGTTGCTGATTCTGCCATTTTGGGGGGAGAGACACCTGGCTCCTTTGAGTATCAGAGTCAGAGGGTCCCGCACCCTCCGCGACTGATGCCGTTGGCCCACCGCTTGGTTCCTTTCTGGGCCCCTGGGGTGGCGCTCCTCACAATTTGCACGGGTGGGCTTCCAGCCCCCACTGTAGCCGCGGCCTTCTTTTGCAGCTCCAGCTCCAGAAGTCTCAGTACCTGCAGCTGGGCCCAAGCCGTGGCCAGTACTACGGTGGGTCCCTGCCTAACGTGAACCAGATCGGGAGTGGCACCGTGGATCTGCCCTTCCAGGTGAGCCCCCACGCCCCCACACAGCCTCCCACCTGGCACGTGTCACATCTGGGCCCCACCCTGGTCACAGAGCAAGAAAGCATGTGTGTCGGCCGCAGTGGATAGCTGGGGTCACCAAATAATTGCCGCAGCCCGCCTCACCCTGCCCCCACCTACTCTTTTCCTGTCCCCGAGATGGCCTGGCCCTTGCCTGTCCCCTGTCAGCAGAGCCCCCAGCAAGGCTGTGGTCTGGCCGAGAGTGTTTCGGCAGCCGCTACACCTGTTGGCCGGCTGTGCGGCATCGGGAACCGCTCGGGGCCTCTGGGGCTTGGCTCCATCCTGCCTCACTAATCCGCAAGCCCAGCAATTCTCAGAAGGAGGCCCTGTGGCCTGACCCCACTTGTCTGCGAACGTTTCTTGGCAGAGGCGCACACAACGCGGCTCCCGGAGGCCACACAGCCGCTGTGCACGTCCTTATCATAAATAATGAGAGATAAGGCCCATTGCCTGGGCTCAGGGCTGGCTTCTTACCCCAAGCTCTGCCCTGACCCTGGTCTGCAGGTGGAAGCAAGGGCAAGGTGGGCCTGGGAGCAGGGCCAAGAGCCGGGGCCATCCCCTGCTTGTCTGGGCTCTGTAGGGACAGGTCCATCAGACGGCCACACACCCGCCCCTTTGCTGGGACAGGGCCTCAGAAACAGCCACGTCTGTCCATGTGTTGACAGGTCAGGTGTAGCCAGACTCGTCCCTCATGGAGCTCAGTCCCCCACCCACCCGAGTCACTCCCCAGCTCCTACTCCTCCCACAACGCTGCTGGAGTGCAGCAGGGCACCTGGACTCAGGTTGGGTCCACCTGGCTCAGCTCTGCCTCCCCTGGGCACCTCGGAGCATGACCCTCCTCAGATGGCCTCCTCGCTGGAGCAGACACGTGGAGCCGTTGCGCCGATCCTGAACGTGCTCCGGGAGCCTGACCTCTTTGTCAAGGCCCTTCCTGGTTCGAGTTTTCTCCCCTCTTCCCGCCTCTCCTCTTCCTCTGTTTCCCCCATCCCCTTCTCCCTCAAGGAGAGCATCTCTCTGGGCAGCCCCCCAGCACGGCCCTGCCTAGGGCTGGCATAGAGCCCCCTCGGGCCAAGGGTATACTGGGGCCTGGCGGGCATCCCACTGGGGGGCCGGATGAGGCAGGAGTGTCTCAAAGTCTCGGTTCTTTGCATTTTCAGCCCAGCGGATATCTGGGGGAGGCCCTGGCAGCGGCTCCTGTCTCTCTGGTAAATGAGCCCCTGGGCTGAGGCCTCGGCGTCCCTGGCACGTGCGCGGGTGCTGGGTATCACTGCGTGGTCCCCCAGTGGCCTGGCGGGATGTGTCCTGTCCGCCAAACAGAAGTGGATCCACTCTGCACCTCCCCCTGCCCCGTATGGGGAAGTGCGTGTGGTTGTGTCGAGAGACCCCCGCCTGGGGGTTCCGAGCATGGGCATCAATGCTGCATGGTTCGTTCCTGTGACACATGCACACTTACGAGTGTGTGGATCCTAGGTGCAGCCTGGTGAGCTGGGCTGTGGCCGGGCCCGAGCTTCTCTCTGCCTCTGGCTCTGCTTCAGCTGTCTTGGTTTCCCCTCTGGCCTTCTAGGCGTCTCTGGGAGGAGATGAACAGCCCCTGCCCTCTGTTGTTTGTGCCTGGATGGCAAGGTTCCCACCTTCCTTCGGCCACTGAAGTCTCTCAGGCCCAAGGCCCTTTGGCGGCAAAAAGTGTAAAAAGACCCAAGCTGGCAGGGTCCTTTCTGGGTCAGAGAGAGACAGGGGGCCCCAGACTCCAGGGAGAGCAGTCAGCCCTGAACACTGGCTCAGGCATTTGGACGGGTAGGGAAGAGCAGTGATTCCAGCCAGTGGCAGTCTTCCGGAAGGAAATTGCTTTTGCCTGGCTGCCCAGAGAAGACAGAAGGGCTCAAGGGCCAGATGGCCGGGTGGGGGGTACCGGCTGCCTCCAGAGCTGGCTAAGATTGCCAGTCTCGCCCCAGTCAGGTGGTGAGGAGCCCCATGGCACCAGGGAAGGCAGGGAGCAGGCTCCCAGGGGCCCCAGGGGCATGGAGCTGGGAGAGAGAGCAGGGTCTGGCCGGGGGCCTCGTGCCAGCCCCAGGTGCTGGAAGGAAGCCCCTTCCACCAAGCCGTGGGCCAGGGCTCCGGAAAGTGCTTGCACTTGGCTCCAGTGGTAAAGGGATGAGGTGCTGGGGGAGGGCGAGTGGGGGCTTATCTCAATCAGAACCGGCCAGGGCTCAATAAGGAGCCTCTGGGGAGCCAGCACTTGGCCAGGTGGGCCCCTTGACGTCCTCGGCTGGAAGCCCTGGGGGCTGTCTCTTGGCAGGCCCCTCCGGGGATGACGTAGGTGGGGAGAGGAGGCCAGCCGGGCCCAGAGAGAGAAGGCGGAGGCCTGTCTGCACCTGGCGAGGCTGGGGGGCGCTTGGGCCGTCTGCACCCCTGGCACCCCAGCCGGCACCGGGCCCCGAGCTTGTGCTGCTCTGCCTGGCCCGTGCATGCCGGCCGCACTGCACGCCTGCCACCCGGCACCCAGGATCCCCAGCTCGCCCCTACCCTGGCAGTGCTAAAGGCTGGGGGCCCTGGCTGCAGGAGGAAGCCCGTCTGGGCTGCAGAGTGGTGACAAAGGGTGTCTCAGGAGCGGGGGGCCCTGAGGTCAGATCCTGGGGGCAGAGCTGGGTTGGATCTTAGGCCACAGCTGATAACTGTTTGGGTTTCTCTCTCTTTTCTGGTCTCCTTCTCCCCTACCCCTCCCCTCGCCCAGACGCCCTTCCAGTCCTCGGGCCTGGACACCAGCCGAACCACCCGGCACCATGGGCTGGTGGACAGAGTATACCGAGAGCGTGGCCGGCTCGGCTCCCCACATCGCCGGCCCTTGTCAGTGGACAAACATGGACGGCAGATATCTTTTACCCAGAGGACGGGAGTGGGGGATGACTGCGGGACCCTGAGTCTAGCTGACTGAGCTGCCAGCTCTGGAGATGGAGTAAGGGCTGTCCCAGCCCTCCCAGGCAGCACCAGGAGAGGGCGCAGTTGCAGGGCCACCCTGGAGGAGGCAGGCAGTGTGGCTGGCTGAAGAGCCTGTGGCTGGGGGCTGGGGGGCACACAGGGAACGGGGACACAGGCTGCTGGAGCACGCAGCGTGAGGCGAGGATTGGGTAACGTGAGGTCGGACCACTCTATGTTGGACGTCTGTCTGGGCAGTGGAACCCAGAAAGGCTGTGAGCAGGGTGTCCACATGTTGGGGCCATGTGGAAGGCAGCCCAGCCCAGGCAGTGGGGCTGAGGGGGGTCTGAGCCAGACCCAGACCCATCCAAGGGAGGCTCCATCTGAAGACAGAGAATTCGCCTCTGCACCTTGGCCAAGCAGAGATCGTCAGGAGTTTCTCCCCCACCCCCTAAGACTTGGCCGCCCCTTGGTGCTTGGCCAGCCAGGCCCCCCCGCCCCCGACCATCACTGGAGTCTGAGTGGCTGCTCTCGGGACCCCCAGCATTCTAGAACAGAGAAGCCTGTTCTTTCCCGGTTCTCATTTCCGTGGCTGGGGCAGCCTGACCAGCTGGGCCTCAGACAGAGCCCTCGGGCCCCGGGAGCCGCCCTGTCAGCCTAGAATTAAGAGTCAAGACCCAGGTCAACTGAACCAGACTCCCCACTGCCCCCCATGGGCCCCAGTTTCACAGCCGAGGCCCCTCTTGGAAAGGGTGCAGCCTGCACGTGTGCTTGCAGGGGGTGAGTGCTGAGTGCTAGGTGGATAGGGCTGAACCCCGGGGGCTGCTCGCAGCCAGGCAGGAAAGGCCCCCGCCCTGCGGCCCCAGCTGTTCACAGGCTCCCAGCAGCCTGGCCACGAGGTTCCTGGGGCTCGGGGTGGGGCCTGAGCCAACAGCGCTGTCCCCTTAACTCACACTCAAGCGGACAGCTGCCCATACGGCACCGTGTACCTCTCGCCGCCCGCGGACACCAGCTGGAGAAGGTCAGTGACCCAGAGCCGGCCCTCAGCCCTCTTGTTGGAAACAAAAACAAACTTACATCATGCTTGTGCTTGGAAAACCAATATGCAGTCACTTTAAGATGACAAAACTAAGAAGTATCCAGAAGTTTCTAGAAATTAGCTCTATCCCTGTAACACCAAGGTCATAGCTTCAGAGTCTTCCAGGAATTTTTTTTCCTCCTTCCATGACTTTTTTTTTTCTTTCATAGACAGAGTTGAGATTACATTAGATATTCAGTGTTGTAACTTGCCTTTTTCCATTTAATACTATATTGAGTGGTTTCCCACATTGTTGAACAGTCATTGAAAATGTGATTATAAAAGTATTCTATATTTATTACCAGAAGATTAGGAATACACATAAATGGTACCTGAAAGAGGAAAAAAAATAATGTCCTCATCTGCAGAGGTCTAGAATAATAATACCATAGTTAATACCTATAATAAATAATGGGTGATAGGTGCACACCAGTCTGAATACAATTATACCAGAGAAGTGTATACTTAAAAATGGTTAAAATGGTAGATTTTGTGATATATATATCTATATATATATATATGAAGGATTTCATTAAACAAAGACCAAAGTAAGCAAACTGTTAAAAAAAAAAAAAGTATGAAATACGATATATAATGTAATGGGTAATTCAATAACGTAATTAGATTCCTACCAAGCATGTATTATATATCGGGCCATATTTCAACCGTCATATTCATTAAATAACATAAAACACACAGAGCTCTGTGGAGTAGGTGAGCTTTTATTCTCTGCATTTTCAGTATAAAGAAACTGAGCACAGAGAGGTCAGAATGCTTGCTCAGGGACACACAGCTGGTAGGGGAGCCAGGATCCGGACCAGCCTCTCACTGTTGGGCTGGCCCCAGGGTCAGAGACTCAGCCAGCCTAGTCCTTTATAGCCTGCTCTTCTCCTTGAATCGTTTCCTCCATGTCACTCTCAGCGGCTGGCATGTCCCTTTTGGATTCATGCTGCTCTTGCTTTCATCCCCAGAGTGCCAGCCATGTGGCTGGATCCACCTTTGCTCATCTGCTCAGCTCCCCGTGGGTGCCCACATTTTCCTGGGTGCCTGAGGGGGTCTTCTGGGGACTTTCTCTCCAGGCACCTGCAGCTGGCAGTACATTGAGTTACTCTGTCCCCAGTGCAGAAGGCAGGGCTCCTGGCAGCCTTTGGGCTGGTTGCCCCCCAAATAGTGCCTCATGCCACCTCCCCTCCCCAGAGGCTGCATTCTTTCTGGGTCGTTCTCTGAGCCTCGTATCACTGCCTCCCCTTCCTGCCTATTACCCCTGGTTTGTAACTGATTATCCTCGGGGGCAGGGTTGCCCGTTGGTCTTTGTCACCAGAAGGAGACCCAGTGATGGCCTGGGGACTTGTACCCCCAAGACTGGGCCACTGTGGGACCGTTGGGCCCCCTCTCCAGAGAGTATCAGCAGGAAGGCACTATCCTTTCCCTAAAGCTGAGAAGCCTACAGAGGGGATGGGGGTAGGGAGGAGCTGGTTAGGAACGGAGGGACGTCTCTGCTGCAGCTTTTGTCTTCAACAGGCTTTGCAGATCAAAGCAACGGTCACTCCTGTGGTTCTTTTGAGAACAATGTCCTTAGGGTTTTATGCAGGTGCAACAGCTCACAAAAATGACCCACTATTCCCACCCTGTCCCATTGATCATGTCCTGGATAGAGTGGAGCCAGGACTGTCCCATCGTCCGCTTTGGGGCCAAGGCTCACTGTCTCTCTCCTCTCCTCAGGACCAATTCTGACTCTGCCCTGCACCAGAGCACAATGACACCCACCCAACCAGAGCCCTTTACGGGCGGGTCCCAGGATGCACACCAGAAAAGAGGTATTGACGGGCATCGTTCCTTGGGTCAGGCGAGTCCAGTGGGTGGCCCCTATGCTCCCAGAGGTCACAAGCTCAAAGATGGAGAGACCGGCAAAGGACGAGTCAGTGGGTGCTATGGGACAAGGGGAGG
This sequence comes from Panthera pardus, assembly GCF_024362965.1. Lineage (NCBI taxonomy): Eukaryota > Metazoa > Chordata > Mammalia > Carnivora > Felidae > Panthera > Panthera pardus. Next base: position 14,100,216 of record NW_026527013.1, read on the forward strand.
GGTGTGGAAACTTGTAGAGGTGGTGCTGCTTGATTTGGGTTTTCAAGAGTACCCAGGAGTTTTCTAGGCAGAGAAAACAGCCTCTGCAAACACTCATGGATTCAGGCCATAGCCCCACAGATGGGGGCCTTACACGTTCTGTCAGTTGTAGTGGGCAGCAAGCCAAGCAGAGGAGGCATTTATCAGCTCATGACCAAGGAGTCCGGAGCTAGAGAGGTTCGGCTTTAGGTGCAGCTCTATCCAGGGCTTCATACTTCCTGGCTTTGCTGCTCAGAACCCTCTTGATTCACCCAGAATGTGCCCATTCTGCCTACTGTGGGTGGGAAAGGGGCTGCTGCTTTCCCACCTCTTCCCCAGGCTCCTCTCTGACCGAGCCATGCATACACCCCTGGGGCAGATCGGTGCCTAGGCCCCTGGTCTCTCCTCAGGGAGAGCTGGGCACTGGGGCAGTGTCCCCAGGACCTTCTAGGACGATGCATGCCATCTGAAAAACTGGGGCACCATCACCTAAAGAGAAGGACAGTGCTGTGTGGCCAGCCTCAGGAAACCCCAGCAGGCTTGATCTGCCCAGAGGCACTGAAACCAGAGAATTGATCACGTACAGTTAAGGTCCAAACACCCATTTTGGAGTAGCATTGTGCTGTGTGAACATGTAAACATACCAGGGAGCTTCTGCTATAGAGTAAGGATTATCAACCAGAATTTCGCCCCTTGGGACGGTGGCGGGGGGGGGGGGGGAGGTCTCCGCATGCCATCTTCCTGGGATCCCTGTTCATCAGACAGCAAAGGTGAAATTGCAGAAGGAACTGTCTCTATAATAAAAGTGAGGATTCCAAATGTCCGGGGGTGAAGAGAACAGGGCATCTGGTGTTCCACTCCTGTTCCCAATGTTGGAAGCTGTTCTTGAAGGGGCTGTCTCCTTGGTGGGTTCCCCAGGAAAATGGGACTTTCAGGGTGGGCTCTCCAGGGCAAGTGTCATCTCTTGGGACTCTGTGACCATGGAAAGGAGCTGCAACCCAGGAGGCCCTTGGCAGCTCAGAGTCCAGTTGTCCTTGGCCTGGGGAGAGGGGAGACATGTTACCTGCCCCTGTTTCTCCACGAGGGGCCCAAGAAGTGATGGGGGCAGGAGGGAGGGAGGTGGTTAGCCTGGCTTCCCTCCCACCCCCCCACAGTTCAGTCTCTCTGGTTTTTAAGAAGGAGGAGTTGACCCATCTGGCTGTGTTCAGTATGGCTCTATTGAAAGTGAAAGACTGAACTTCCAATAGGTGTAAAGAAACTGGGTCTCATAAAGAAAGTGTTTAATCTCACCTTAACCAAAAGGTCCTAAGAAAGGGGCCTTCAGGCACAGCTGGTTCCAGGGCCTTAAATGATGCCCATCCAGTCCTCCAGACCTTCCCTGCCCTCCTCTCCTCCTCTGGGGCTGGCTGGCATTGCAACTAATTCATGAGGCCACAGCTACCGTGAGTAGACCAGCCAGCCCCGGCTCATATTGAGCAGCATGGCTTAGGATGCAGGTGACCACAAAGAGGCAGGTAGGGTGAGGAGGCCGGGAGAAATTCTCTGCTGTTCTCTGCAACCTGAGGCCTCCAGGACCTGCCATGGGAGGCAGAATCGATACATGTCCTCAGCTCCAGAGCTCCCGTTTTCATTTCTTTTTGAATCACAGGGTCTCTGGCTTGTTTTTTGTTTTTTAAGTGTTTTTTTGTTTTGTTTTGAACGAAACCCTTTTTTGTACTCTAGTGCAGTCCCCAGAAGTTACTGTTGGGGCAGTTACACTTGTGTCATGGTTATGACCCTGTGTGTGTCAGGGAAGCTCCCCACTTTGGTGCCACATAGCTTCAAAGTGAAAAGGTTCTGATTTTCTTTCTCTTCCCACCCCACCCCACCCCAGTCTTACTATTAACAGTCCCAGGAATGGAGGAAACCACATCGGAGACAGATAAGAATCTTCCCAAGCAAGCATGGGATACCAAGAAGGTAAGAGTCTAAGGGCTTTCAAAAACGGTTTTCCTTCTTGATCTTTTTTTTAATAGCCTAGCCAAAGGTAGAGAAATAGCACACCTTCCCTGAAGTGTGAACCTCACTCAGATTTGACCAGGCCTGCCATTAGTGTTAAATAGACCTGCTATACTGGTCAGAAGCCATGAAGAATTAAAACCCATGTTCACTGTGGCAGCACATATACTAAAATTGGAACCATAGAGAGCTTAGCATGGCCTCTGCACAAGAATGACACGCAGATTCATGAAGTGCGCCGTATTTTTATGTATGGCGTTGGCTGTGAACTAGACTTACTGTGGCGATCATTTCACAGTACATACAAATAGTGAACCTATTTGTCCAAGTCTGTGAAGATGCTCAGGGTTTAGAACCTATACCTCCTAATTCTTAGCCTGTGATCTTTCTGCTAACCCACAGTATTGGGTAATTGTCATTGTTTATACATGGTTACAGTCGTCCTTAAACTTCCATTAAGTCTACTTGGAATTTCCAGTTGAGTTGAAATCTCTGTATTACCTCCAGGTCCAGAAACAAATTTCCCAACAACCTACAAAATGTCTAGTGGTAAGATAGAATTTGTGCCATGAGTACAAATTTCAAAGAATTTGAATAGAACAAAATACACTTAACACCAAATCTGTTTTGAATATTAAAAAAAAAAACAACAACAACAGAAAACTAAAACCCATTGCTGGTCAGGGTGTGGTGAAAGGGGCAGCAACATGCATTGCTCATCCCCCCCAGGAAATCGTAGGGAGGTGACAAATGAACAAACAGCGATGTGTTCCTCAAAGGCAGATGTTCAGAACTTTCGAAATCAACTGGAAACAACTTGAATGTTCGACAGTAAGGGGGTCTTATAAGGAAAGCATCCTCAGTCCCCCGTGCGGAAAGTTCCGCACATGGTGAGTTGGGATTTTTGAAGGAATTTTAAAGGCATGAGTGACACTCATGATGGTACTGTTCTGTGGAAAGAACAGGATAAAGCATAAAACATTTCGAGATAGACAGGCACACCTCATTCTATTGCGCTTTGCTTTATTGTGCTGCGTTTTTTTTTACAAATTGAAGGTTTGTGGCAACCCCGTGTTGAGCAAGAATATCAGTACCATTGTCCCAACAGCATTTGCTCACTTTGTGTCTCTGTGTCACATTGTGGTAATTCTTGCAATTGTTCATATTTTTTCATTATTTGTTATGTGACGTTTGATTAATGATCACCACTCAAGGTTCAGATGATTAGCATTTTTAGAAATAATTTTTTTAACTCTTTTTTTTTTTTTTTTTTTTTTGAGAGAGAGAGAGGGTGCAAGTGAACAAGGGACAGAGAGAGAGAAGTGGGGCTCACCCGGGGCTCCAACTCATGAACTGTAAGATCATGACCTGAGCCAAAGTCAGATGCTTAACAACTGAGCTACTCAGGCACCCAACTGTTTTGTTTTGTTTTGTTTTGTTTAATTTATTCACTTTGAGAGAGAACATGAGCAGGGGAGAGGCAGAGAGAGGGAGAGAGAGAATCCCAAGCAGGCACTCCAGTCTCAGAGAGAGGGAGAGAGAGAATCCCAAGCAGGCACTCCAGTCTCAGCGCAGAGCCTGATGCAGGGCTCAAACTCATAAACTGTGAGATCATGACCCGAGCTGAAACCCAGAGTTGGATGCTTAACTGACTGAGCCACCCAGGCACCCCAATGAAGTATTTTTTAAGTTTATTTATTTATTTTGAGAGAAAGAGGGAGGGAAGGAGGGAGGGAGGGAGGGAGAGAGAGAGAGAGAGAGAGAGAGAGAGAGAGAGAGAACATGAGTGGGGGAAGGGCAGAGAGAAAGGAAAGAGAATCCCAAGCAGGCTCTGTGCTGTCAGGCCTATGTGGGGCTCGATCTCACAAACCATGAGGTCATGACCTGAGCCAAAATCAAGAGTCCGTTACTTAATCAGCTGAGCCACCCAGACGCCCCAGCAGTAAAGTATTTTAATTAAAGACACATAACTTGTTTTTTTAAAACACTGTCATTGCATACTTACACGGCAGGATAGTGTAAACATAACTTCTTTGTGCACTGGGAAACCAAAAAATTCATTTGACTTGCTTTACTGTGATATTTGCTTTATTGGGGTGTTCTGGAACTGAAGCTGCAGTATCTCCAAGGTATGCCAGGGTGTACACACAGATGCCTGGGTGTGATAGGACCAGTCCCAGGGGAGACGTGCAAACGGGGCGTGTCCCCTCGAGTGTCAGGTGCGGGCGCCATTGTCAGCCCTTTATCCATGTCTGCATGTTCCAGTTTTGCACAAAGAAGGCATAGGATTTTCATATTCAGGGGGAAAAAAATAATTCAAAAAGAATTCTAACAACCCGAACAAAATCGGGAAGCCACTGAAACACCTAGTCGCAGAGAGGTGAGTGGGTAAAGAAAGACATCAGGGTTGCAAGCAGCCGAATGTGCTGCTGAACCATGAAGACAGGGAAGATGGTGGGGGTTGGTGCAAACACACTCGACATCCTGGGAGTGAGAAAAGAGGGCGGCAGAGCCCAGCATCATGGCTAAACTTTTAACTAGCACGCAAAATGATGTGGCTGCAAGGATGTCAGTAAAGGAATTCCACTGGATTTGTGGGGAGTGGGGTGGGCGGGGGGGGGGGCAATGATGGGTGAATTTTTAATACTGTTTAGAAATCCACTGTTATCTCCATAATGTTCGTGGAATGCTTTTGAAAGGTTCTTTAGAAAGTCATTGTCATCACGCTTTGAAAAAATCCGGTAATGAAGCAAGTGTTTACTCACAGAATTAAGGAGCCAGTGGCCAAGTACAAACCTGTCCCTCTGGCATTTTCCGCAGAGGCTTAATGCTGCTGGTCGCACACCACCCCTCAGGGTCCCCAGTCACTGTGGGGCCCCCCCCCAGCCCCTCCCCCCGACACACACACTGGGTGTGCACATGGAGTCTACAGCTCTCCGCCAGTGCATCCACCTTCTTATCTGATAATCCCTAAAGAACACATCAGCCTGAGGGCCTGTGAGGTGGATGGAGAATGAGGGAAGGTGACACAGCCAGAGCCCTCCGTCAGCACGCGGGCTCTGTCCGGTCATGTCTGCCGCCATCCGGCGGGTTTCCTCCTTTGTCCTTGAATGAGAGTCTAGGGGCTCTGCCTAGAGCCTACAGTTCTCGGCTGGCATAGTGGCCCCAGCTCGAAGAGGAGGAAACCAGCCAGGGTCCTGCTGCCAACAGGGTTTCCCTGGGACCCCCTTCCCAGCCCCACAGGGCAGGCAAAGTCTTCATCCTCAGGTGGTGGGTGCGCGGGAGCACGCACAGCCCCACGGTCCCTGTGGGAGCCATAGCTGAGGGACCACGGGAAGGTGGGTCAGCTAGGGGCATGGGGAGCGCCCTCTGTGTGTTCATGGTGCCCGATCTGAGCCTCTTCATGCTGCCCCACATGATGTACTTTCCTGCCGTAGACAAGTGGATGCTGAGCAGAGGTGGCCCCTGCCCCGGGATCCCCTCCCACTCTGATCCAGGAATGGAATGGGGGGTTGGTTTGGGGTGCCCACGTTTCCAGTGGCTCCACTGCTGAGGTGGTGCCTGGGGTTTTCAGGTGTGTAGACCGGACAAACCACCGTCTTCCCCAAATGCCTGCTGACAAGGGACCATGTCACTCCTCTGCTGTGCCCACCTTATGGGCAGACAGCTAGGCTTGGATGTGCCTGCTGGCCACCAAGGGCAGGGGCTGGAGGTGGGGGCTGTAGAGACCCCTCTGCACATAACTCTTGGTTTTGCCCCTGGGCGTGTCTGGGACAGGCCCCTCTGCCTTTGAGGTTGCCTGGTTCTGGTTTGTGAGACGTTCCAGGACCTGATAAACTCCCTTCTTGCTGAGCGTCTCCGGCCCTTGTGGCATGGTCAGCCATGCCCCGAGGAGCCACAGCACGCCAGGAGGCCCGCTCAGTGTCCGCTGTCTTCTCTTTCAGACGGGGTCCAGGCCCAAGTCCTGCGAGGTCCCCGGGATCAAGTAAGTCTCAGCAGGGCCCACCCTGCATGCCCAGGGCTGTCAGGGCCGCTCAGATGACCGCAGGGCTTCCCGTCCGCTAGCTCACAGGCTGCAAGTCCTGACAAGAGGGGCGCCCCGCCGCTGGCCGCCAGTCAACAAGCCTCACAGGGGGCGGGGGGGACATGGGGCCCTGCTCCCCTTCCCTGCCTGAGGTGGCCGAGCCCCGCCCCCACCACCCCTGCTCAGCTCCAGCTTGCCCACTCCTCAGACACCCCCCGTCCCTGAGCTGCAGGAGGACCCTCATCCCAGCCTCCTATCCTGCATAGATAGGTAGGCTGCTTCCTGAGGTCCCGTTGGAGGTGTAGGCTGACGGTCATTTTCTGAGCATGGCAGCGCCTGATCTTTTTGCACCAGTCTCCCCCGACACCTCGCTCCCCCGCCACAGCTTCTGGGGAAGAATGGGCCAGCGAGAGCTCACCTCCCCCCTCTGTCTGGCCTTCCCCCCAGCATCTTTCCATCCGCTGACCAGGAAAACACTACAGCCCTGATCCCCGCCACCCACAACACAGGGGGCTCCCTGCCCGACCTGACCAACATACACTTCCCCTCCCCCCTCCCGACCCCACTGGACCCTGAGGAGCCCACCTTCCCCGCGCTCAGCAGCTCCAGCAGCACCGGCAACCTCGCGGCCAACCTGACTCATCTGGGCATCGGTGGCGCCAACCAGGGTAAGGCCAGGCCAGAAGGCGGGACAACTTCCTTCCCTGGCAGAGCTGAACACCTAGTGAGGACAACGCACGGGTTTGGATAAAGATTTGGCAGGGTGACATCCAAAATGCTGGGCATGGAGTGGGAGGCAGAACCTACCACAGGGGCTGGGCTTTCCCAGTATCGCCCAGGAAAGGCATCCCAGGCAGAGGGCACGGCTTTGGTGAAGGCCTGGAGGTGGGAAAACTCAGCGGTGTCCCCAGGGATCAGACAGTGGTTCTGAGGGTGTACTGGGGGCTTCAGAGAGTCTGGGTGAGTCCAGAACATTCTAGGAGGGGAGCCCCCAAGAGTTTGACCCGGCCGGGGTGTGCCGGGCTTTCCCCCCACCTCTCCTTGTCCTCAGCTCTTCGTGGAGGGCCAGGACCAGTCCTGACCTGCTCCCCCCACACTCCACCTGCTTGGGACACTCCAGTCCAGGCCACATTCATGGGGACATCCCATGGGCCCCTCACCTTCCTAATAGCTCCCAGTGCTGCCCAACCCTGCTTCCCTGGGGACGAGCAGCACGGTTTCCCAGTGGCTTGCCTCTTCTCTTCTCTTGCCTGCCCTGACCTGTTGATGCATCCCGTCAGCCCCACCATTGGGACCCGGGCCAACCTGGACCTTCTCTACCTTACATGGCCTCCACCTGCCTGCCCACCTCCCCCACCAGCTCTCAGCCTCTTCTCAGCCAGGATGGCCATCACCTCATGGCTCTCGTCTGCTCAGGATCTTGCACGGGTCCTCGGTTCCCTCCCAGTGAAAACCTGAGACCCCTGGGGCCCGGGAGATCAACTACAGTTCGCCCTCCGACTTTGTCTCCCGCCCCCCCCCCCCCACCATCTCCTCTCTGGCCAGCGAGCTCACCTCAGGGCCTTGGCATGTGCCACCTCTCTTCCACAGACCTCTTCCTCCAGGTGGCTGCAGGACCCCTCGCCCACCCCATCCCTTCTCACACCTCTTCTCGATGAGCCATCGTGGCCCCCTGCCCACACTCTCACCTCCAGCCTCTCACTCTTGCTTTTCTTCATTTACCCTGCTGCTGTTGAGTCACTACTTTGCTCTCATCTGTTCCCTGGGCCAGGCCTGGCTCTCCCACGTCCCCACTATGACCCGCATGTCCCCAGTGTGATTCTTGCACCCATGTTGACTGTGGGATGTGTGGGTTTGCATCCAGGGAGGACACAAGGCAGCCCCAGCAGCCTCATGGTGGGATGGGCAGAATGTGGACCCCTCTGTGAGTCCGCACATGTCAGGACTTGGTGACTGGTGAGAGCGCTACCTTGCTGCCCTGCATCCTGCCCAGGAGCCGATGCTCGCCCAGTCCATCTGCCTGTCTTACCTCTGTCCCAAGCGTGGTGGGCAGCACCATGCAGGGTTTTCTGAGAGAGAATCACACGCTCTAATTCACATTTGCCACAGCCCTTCTAACCACCCAGGGAGAATAGGCTATCAGGAGGGGTGCCAGTGGCAGGGCAGGGCCCCACTGAACACTGTAGAGAGACTTCCTGGTGAAGTTGTCTGGCCCACGTTACGGGGAACAGAGGCACCTGAGCCGGAGTGTTCCGGCCTTTGGTGCTGACAGGACCAGAGGCAGGTGAGGGGTGTTATGGACAGTGCAAGTGTTCCTAGGTTTCCAGACTAGGAAATAGAGGCCAGAACAGTGAAAAGCGGGGCAGGACCCTGGCCTAAGAGCATTGAGGCTCTGTTCTTGCGTGTACATACCTGGCCCCGTGCCCACCGAGGCTCAGCCGCTAGGCAGAGGGCGTCAGCTTCCACTGTCCCCCCCAACCCCGGGACAAAGTGAGCAGATTCAGGGGAGCCTGAGACCCATGGCCCCCTGAGAGGTGGGTGGGCAGGGAGGGTCCACACAGGCCTATGCAAAGCAAGAAATCAGCAGGTTGGCTCTGGGGACACTGGAGGGGCCCCCTTTTGTAGGCACCACTGTTTCCTGGTCCCCCCTTTTCTCCTCACGTCTTGCTGTGGCCTCCAGAGCACCACCCCCTCCTCCAGAGGGTCCTTGGCAGCCCCCCAGCACCCGCCCAGGAGCTGTGCACCTCCAGCCCATGCCGAGTCTAAACAAGCACAGGAAAACACAACACATGTGAAAGCCATAGACGCGGGAACAAGCGCAGACCCCGAGCGTGGGGCCCAGACCCTGGCCCGCCTGGCTGGGAGCGTCAGCCCAGTAATGTCTGACATGTGTTCGGTTGTTTGCGAACCTGCCGCTCTAGCTGCTCGCCTGGCAGGGGCTCCGCTTTCTGGGCTCATTTTAAATCAAGCCGAGCCGCTGGCCCCTGGCACACGTGGAGATGGCCCCCCCAGCCCACCCGCCAGTTGGAACGTGAGCCCCTCGAGGAAGAATGGGAGGCTTCTGCCTCCAAGGAGACAGCGGCCCCTCTCGTTCTCTTAAACATTTGCTGAGGTCGTTTTCCTGGTCATTGGCCAGAACCTGGAGGAGGGCAGGCCCGGGTCCTCCTTCCTGGCACAGCTCCAAGGCCTGCCAGCCCCGCATACGAGGCTTGCGTGCCTCTGGCTGGGCCCCTGCCACCTGGCCTGCCCTCCCCTGGCAGCTTTCCCTGCCCGCCCCAGACTTCCCTTCCAGCTGGCCTCACTCCTTTTCCCAAAGGTGATCCAGGTTGCCAAAAGGAATTCAACAGCAAGGCGTCCGTCCGCCCTCCCAGCCCAACTGGCCTCTCCTGGGGTGGTGGCCGCCCAGTGTGAGACCAGGAGCTCACTCTGCAGCCCAGCGGAGGATTAAAAACTCCCTTGTGCTCAAGATAGACAGAGGCTGGCAACCCAAGCACCAAATCCAGCCTACCGGTGTGTTTTGTCTGGCCCGTGATTGCATGCGTGATGCTTTGAATCAACATCTGAAAATCAGGAGAGTGTGTGTAAAACTCTAGACTTCTGGCTTCTCTTGAAGAATCAGAAGGCCCAGCAGTGGTGGGTCGAGTTCGTATGCCACAGGCCCCTCCTGCCCCTGTTGCCCCACTGACCCTCTCTTGGTATTTGCCTCTGCTGCTCACTGAGCCCTGACGTCTGCTCCCTGGGTGTTGAGTGCTCACAACCCGAAGGATGTCAGAGGCAGTGGATGCTCAGAGAAGAGGAGGGAGCAGCCTGTGGTCCCGACTCTGTGTTCCCTGACTAGGCATCTCCCGGACTCTTCCTGTTCAGGCTTCTTGTCCGCGCCCCCCTTGATGCTGCTGGGTTTGCAGCAGCTTGATTTTGGGGCCCGAGTTCTGTGTATAACTTGGAACCCGGGGTTCTGCCTTGGGAGCGCTCTGCCAGGCCCTCCTGCAGTGCACGGCTAAGTGGAGCTGCCAGGGCGACTGAGGGGAAGTGCAGGCGTGACCGGGCTTGCCTCGCACAGATGACACAGCCAGCGAGCAGCTGTGCCCTGGGTGGAGAGAAGGCCGCCCGTCATCTCCCCTCAGTGTGTGCTGGGCGCATTCCCACTGGCCTGTGAACCTGCCATCTCACCTGCTGGACCGAGGTTAATCTGACGGCCCTCGGCAGAATGGGGCCAGCTACCCCAGGTGAGTCAGGCTTCTACACCACCGGCCTTGACTACAGGCCAGACTGTCTTGAGAGCCTGCTCCCAACCTCATTAGGGCCTCACAGTGAACTCTTGAGGGTGGCTGTTATCGTTTCCATCGCAAGGACAAGGAGACCGACTGGGAGATCAAGCCAATCTCCCAGGGTTCCTGCAAGCATCAGGAGGTCTCTCCCTGGCACCGTGCCCCAGGATAACCCAGCAGGCCCCAACTGCTTCCATACTGAACTTGACCTCACTCAGCTCCTTCACAACAGACACATCCAGGGATGGGATTCCGGGGGGAGGGGGCCAGGGTGACGGAAGGGGCAACACGGAGCCCTCCTGAGAGGAGCTCGATCGGGAGCAAGGATGTTGGAAGTGGAGAGAGAGTAACTGAGTTTCTAGGTTGGGCAGCCCAGCAGGGCTGATGGTCCAGCATGGAGAGCACATGAGGTGAGAGGAGAAGGTTGTGGACATGAGATGGGGGAGGGGCTGCCAGATACACGGGTCTGGGGCTGAAAGGAGATCTGGCTGAAGGAATAGTTTGTTACAGGGTGGTACAATTTTGAGAGCATGAGGCTGTAGAGGAAACTGCAGCCTCTGGGCAGGACCAGCTTGCTTGAAGCTAACCAAAACCCAAGCCAGTTTAGGCAAAAAAGGGGAACCAATTATCTCCCAAAACCAGGAAGCACCACTGTGGCTGGATCTAGAGCTCAGGTGCTGCCTCTCCTCAGCCCCTGATTCTCCAGCTGGCTCTTCCCTTTGCGGCCATATGGTGCTCTCCTCACACAGCTCCAGACCTCCCTTCTCGGAGTTCCATCAGAAGTCCCAGGGCAGGCTCTCATTGGGCCAGTCTGGTCACATGTCCATCTGGGGGCCAATCATGTGGTGGTGCAGAGGCAGGGAAGTGCTGATTGGCAGGGCCTGTGGGACACGTCCCTGGGAGGGATGGCAGGATCAGTGGGATAGTGCTAGCCAGCATGGGGATGGAGCAGGAAAGAGAACAGAGTCTACACAGGTATTGGGGCCTTGGAGGGGGGCACCCTGGGTTTGGTGATTAGGACACAATGGATTCTGTCTGAGTGATTGGGCTGCTCCCAGCAGTGACCAAGGTGTGTGAGCAGCCCTCTGGAGGCCAGAGTCATACCCACCCTTCTCTCCTGTTCTCCCTTTCAGGAATGAGCACGCCAGGCTCCTCACCACAGCACCGTCCAGCTGGCGTCAGCCCGTTGTCCCTGAACACAGAGGCAAGGAGACAGCAGGCCCAGCAGGTGTCGCCCACCCTCTCCCAGCTGTCACCCATCACTCAGGTGTGAGGGCGTGGTGGGGTGGGGCGGGGAGGCGTGGCCTGCTCTGCCCCTCAGGGAGGCCTCCCTCTCCTTCCAGGGGCCTATAGAACCTTGAAGACAAACGTTCCCAACATTTCTGGCTATTTGTCAAAATTTCAAGCGCGTGAAAATGTATTAAGTACTGGCCTGGAGTCTCTTGTAGCTGTCATGGGCAGATTTGTGTGACTGGGTGTCCTTCTTTATGTCACTTCCCCTTCTTGAGGATCTGGTTGAATTTCTCCAAAATGAGATGTTCAGAGAGGTTTTTTGTTTTCTCAGTTTACCGTAATTTTGTTTCCTCTGCTTTTTTTGGTAGCTCGTATGTGTCTAGGAATTGGTCTCTTTCATCTAGATTGTACAGTGTGCTGTCATATGATCATTCAGAGCACTCCTAATTCTGTTCTTTGAAGTGGGTAGTAATGTTCCCACTTTTGTTTCTGGTTTCAGTAATTTGATTCTTCTCTTTTTTACTTAGTCAATTTAGGGCCTTTATGGCCCTAAGTTAGGAAGCATTCCCTCCTCTTTTGTTTCTTTGGAAGCATTTGAGAAACGCTGGTGTGGATTCTTTAAATATTTGGTGGAATTCACCAGCAAAGCCCCTGGGTCTTAGCCTATCCTTGTTGGGAAATTTGAGGGTTTTTTTTTTTTTAAGTTTTAACTTAAATTCCAGGTAGGTAACGTACAGTGTAACATTAGTTTCAGGTGTATGATATAGTGATATAGCATTCCGTACATCACCCGCTGCTCATCACAAGTGCACGTCTTCATCCCCATCACCTATTTCCCCCGTCCCCCGATCTGCCTTCCCTCTGGCAACCATCAGTGTGTTCTTCTCTGTGGCTAACAGTTGGTTTCTTGGTTTCTCTCTCTCTTCTTTTTTTCCTTTGCTCGTTTGTTTTGTTTCTTAAATCCCACGTATGAGTGAAATCATATGGTATTTGCCTTTCTCTGACTTATTTCACTTAGCGTGATGCTCTCTAGTTCCATACGTGTCATTGCAGATGGCAAGATCTCATTCTTTCTTTAAATTTATTTTTACTTATTTATTTATATTTCATTTTTTGAGAGAGAGAGAGAGATTGCTTGAGTGGGGGTTGGGGGTGGGGGAGAGAATCCCAAGCAGGCTCCATGCTAAGCATCACAGGGCTCAATCCTGTGACCCTGGGATCATGACCTGAGTCGAAATTAAGAGTTGGCCACTCAACCAGCTGAGCCACCCAGGTGCCCCAAGATTTCATTCTTTTTTATGACTGAATAATATTCCTTTTTTTTTTTTTTTTTAAGTTTTTAAATTTATTTTGAGAGAGAGAGACAGAGAGAGAGAATCCCAAGCAGGCTCCACACTGTCAGCCTGGAGCTTGACTTGGGGCATAAGCCCACGAACTGTGAGATTATGACCTGAGCCAAAATCAGGAGTCAGATGCTTAACCCACTGAGGCACCGAGGAGCCCCCACATCTTCTTTATCCATTTATCAATCAATGGATACTTGGGCCACTTCCATAATTTGGCTATTGTAAATAATGCTGCTGTAAACACTGGGGTGCATGTATCCCTTTGAATTGGTATTTTTGTATTCTTTGGCTAAATACCTAGTAGTGGGATTGCTGGATTGTAGGGTAGTTAGTTCTATTTTTAACTTTTTGAGGAAACTCCGTATTGCTCTCTAGAGTGGCTGCACCAGTTTTCATTTCTGTCATCAGTGCAGGAGGATTCCCCTTTGTCTACATCCTTGCCAACACTTGTTTCTTGTGTGGTTAATTGTAGCCATTCTGACAGGTGTGAGGTGATAGATTTGCATTTCCCTGATGATGAGTGATGTTGGGCATCTTTTCATGTGTCTTTTGTCCATCTGTATGTCTTTGGAAAACTGTCTATGCATGTCTTCTGCCCATTTTTTAATTGGATTATTTGGTTTTGGGGTGTTGAATTTTGTAAGTTCTTTATATATTCTGGATACTAACCCTTTATTGGGTATGTGATTTCCAAATATTTTCCATTGGGAGGTTTTTGATGACTGATTCAATCTCCTTTCTTGCTATATAGGTCTATTCAGATTTTCTATTTCTTCTTGGATCAGTTTTGGTAGTTTGTGTGTTTCCAGGAATTTGTCCGTTTCGCCTGTTTTTTTAAAAATCCCTAATAGGTAATATTTTTGTTGTCTGTTTTTTAACATAACCTCAATGGCACTATCTACCTATAACACAACTGATAGGCATACCTTCCACTGCCTGGCCTCAGCCCGTTCCCCTCTGTGTCTCCCGCCTGCTTGTTCAGATCAGGATCCAGACAGAGCCATGGGTAGCTTCTGGCAATGTGTCTTCAGTCTCTCGATCTGTGACCCCTGTGCCTTCTCCCTTAGACCTGCCTGCCTTTTCTGGAAACTGTTTTTTGTTCATGTAACCGCCACTTATTAGAGGCTGGGCCTTCTGTTCTCTGTTATATCCTGTAGCTCCTGGTCACATCCAACCTCCCTCAGAGGGCAGGAGCCCCAGCCTGCCCCAGGAACTGTCCATATAGACTCACAAATGTTGAAAACTTCCCTCTAACCAGGAAAAATTTCTCTTTCCAACCCCAAGAAGGCCTGAGCTGATAATTACTGAGTGGCCACACCACCATCTCCATCACCCAGAGTGGTCTAGGCACAGGCTGCCTGCTGGGTTGCCGGAGTGTGGAGCCCTGAGCCTGAGCGGGTATGCAAGGTAGTGCCCGCCTCTCGGTGTGTGGCAAAGGAAAGGCTCGTTGGGCGCAGGGCACAAACAGCTGGATTAGAAGCCCAGGTCCTGTCCAGGTGCAGCCTAACCCTTTGTGGCCCTGGGAAAGGCCTATCCTCTCTAGGGGGTCCAAGGTCTGGATGTCTCTTTGTTTATCCGTAACATCTTTGCTGAGCATGCCAGACCATGGGGCCCCCCTGGGGACCAGGTACTCATAGTCTGGCCTCTTCTGCCCAGTGGCCTCCCACGTGACGCCCTCCTCTTCCCCCAGGCTGTGGCCATGGATGCCCTGTCTCTGGAGCAGCAGCTGCCCTACGCCTTCTTCACCCAGGCGGGCTCCCAGCAGCCACCACCGCCACAGCCACAGCCCCCTCCACCACCACCACCTGCGTCCCAGCAGCAGCCGCCCCCGCCACCCCCACAGGTGCCCGTCGGCCTCCCCCCAGGCGGCCCCCTGATGCCAAGCGCCAGCCTGACGCGGGGGCCCCAGCTGCCCCCGCTCGCGGTCACGGTACCGTCCTCTCTCCCCCAGTCCCCCCCAGAGAACCCGGGCCAGCCGCCAATGGGGATCGACATCACCTCGGTAAGCCTAAGATGGGGTCGTGTGGGGCCTGGCTTGGGGGGGGGCGGCGGCTCATGGATCCCAGGGGCTGTGGGAGACCCTCATTGGGCTCCCAAGGCCCAAAGACTCAGGTGTGTGTAGCTGAAGCCTCCTCAAGGCTCCCCTTCAAGACCAGCTTGGCCAGGGGTCAGGGCTGAAGCAAGCACTGCCAGGCCAAGGTTGTCATCCCTTGTACCGATGGGGAAGCTGAGACACAAGCAGGGATCATTTGTCCCAAACTTCACCCAAGATGGACTATACTGTGTCTGACCGCAAAGCCTCTCCCATGCCCTTTGATGCCCAGTACTTCAACCCTTCCCATCCAAAAACGGCTCCCTTGGGGGCAGGGAGGACACAGAACTCTCAGGGCCTGGGGAACAGACTGCTGGGACTTAGAAGGACAGAGTTGAACTTGGAGGAGAAGGGATGAATCCAGCCCTGTGGTTCATGCAGCACAGTGCCCTGGGCCAGAGACGTGCAATTTAGACCATGGGACTCCCTGCTTGGGGCCTGGGGTCCTACAGCTCAGACCATGGGACCCTTTGCCTGGACCTGGGCTCAGGGTAATGGGTGCTTGATTTCGACCTCTGTACCCCCAAACCTTCTCGAGTGTTCAGACTTTCACCTTGGTTGCCCTGGTGGGAAGGGAGTGGTCTCGGCTATCTTTGACTATATTTAGACCAATAGGGACTACGTTTAGGGTACAGCAAGCCCTCTCCACTCAGCCCTTGGCTGCCAACCCCAAGATAAATGTCATCAAAACATGATGTGCTCTGCAGAGACTAGGCCCCCTGAGCTGGGTGGGGTAGGTGGAGAGAGACCTGTTTCCAAGCTGCTCTGACCCCTCAGAGGGCAAACCCCAGGGGTCCCCCGGACAAGAATGTGCACAAGCCTTTTCTTTGTCAGAAACATGGCTGGTGTGGGGGCAGCTCTGATGGCGGAGCCTGCTTGGAGTACCTCATTCCCTGACGCCCTCCAGCGGTGATGCCTCACTTTTGAGCTGGGCAGACAATGGAGGCAGGGATGTCTGGGCCAGGTGCACAGATGTTACCCCTCCACCCCCGGGGCTCTCTGTTGCCTTGCGCCCCTTGGGGGCAAGGGCTCTGGTTGCCTCTTTCTTGAGTTCGTGCAGCCTCCAATGAGCAAGGAGAACATCCCTCTGGACAGTTTCCTCTTTCCAACTCTGAGAAGGCCTGAACCGGTCATTGCCAAGTGACCGTGCTGGCGCCTCCCACACTGATACCTTGCCAGTTGTGCCCCCGTGCCCCTCCCAGGCTCAACCCCTATTCCAGACTACTCAGAACAGGCCACTGAGGAAATGGAGGAGACCGAGCATTTATGGGGCCCTGGGCTGGTCAGCCGGGCCTCAGTGAACAACATGCACAGAGAAGTCAGGGAGCTTGCCCAGAGGCACACAGCAGGTCCTGGGTGGACTGGGACCAGAGCAGGGGCTAAATCCAGGTCCTGCCCCAGTCCGTCCTGCCCCAGCCCGTCCTGCCCCTGGTGAGAAGCTAAGGCCCTCTGTCCTTCAGGTGAGGAGGTGGCCGCCCCTGGGAGGTCTCTGGACAGCAAATGCATCAGGCTCGTCCCAGGCGGTGCTGGTGTAATGACTGCCGGGTACCGGACGTCTTGCGGTGTGCCCCGCATGGCCTTGTTTGTCGGTCCCACCACCCCTCGAGGTGGGCAGGCTGTGCTGTTGCCCAGAGTCGGCAGCAGAAGGCGGCGGCTGCCTGCCCGGCCCTGGGCCTTGTGTTGCCCACGTGCGTGTGGGTGTGTCTGTGTGTACACAGGTATGGCTGTGTGCACACGTGTGTATGTGGGTGCGGGTGTGTGTTCGTGTGGGTGCTCTGAAGCCTGCCAAGCTAAGGTGGACCCCTCCGCCCCCCCCGCCCCCCCCCCGACGGTCCTCCGGCGCAATTCCGTGAAGCTGGGTTCTCTGACCACGCCCCCCCCCCCGCCCCCCGCCCCCCCCAGCCTCCGGGAGCTGGGTTTGGAGACACGTGCCCGAAAGGCCCCGGGCTCCGACAGGGCGCAGGGACCCGCACCACTTGCAGGTGCTCCTGGTACCGTGCTCACCCGCTGGGCGGGGGGTCTTCGGGGGGATGCTCGGCGGGGAACGGCCAGTCCCAGGAAGCCAGGCCCGGGGCCCCTCGCGCGTCCTGACCTGTCTGTCGTCGCAGGCGCCGGCTCTGCAGCAGTACCGCACTAGTGCCGGCTCCCCGGCTAACCAGTCTCCCACCTCACCTGTCTCCAATCAAGGCTTCTCCCCCGGGAGCTCCCCGCAAGTAAGGGACACCGCCTCCCCCCGTCCCGGCACCCCGCGCCCCAGCGTTGCTTCGCGCCCCCCCCCCCCCCCCGCATCCCCCACCATCTGTGCCTCGCTCCATCCCATCTCGTCCACTCCGCTGGGGCGGGGAGGAGAAGGCGCCGCCCCACCAGGCCCGGCTCAGGAGCTGCCACGTTCCCGCCGTGTCTTTGTGGCCGGTGCGGAGCCCGAGCTGGAGGCGGTGGGCTCTTCACCTGCCTTCGTGACCTCGGTGTTGGCCACACCCCCAGGCTTCTTGCCAGGGTCACCCCGGGGTCCCACAGCCTGTGCACACATCCCCACGCGGGCCTGCCCGCCCGAGGCTCCCCAGAGTGGAGGAGGGCTCCACCTGCTCTGGGGCATAGCTGAGGCGGTGGCCGGCCTGTGACTGGGGCTCTGACTCCTCAGACTCTTCTCCCTCTGCCTCACAGAAGGGTGTGTCCTCACAGGAAGCTTCTCTGAGTGGGGTCCATGTCCCCATCTCACAGACGAGGAGACTGCGGCTTGCCCCAGGCAACAGGCGGGGCTCGACCACATCCATCAGATTTGGGTTTTTTCCCCAACGCGGTTGGACCCCAACCTGTGACACACATACATGCAACATACCCCCATCTGGGTTCCTCAGGAGTCCCCTTAGCACAACTCTCAGCTTATAACCAAATTCTGTCTGCAACATTCCACCAGAGAGGAGGTGCCCACAGAGCTGACATCAGGGCCCGAAATTTCCAGGCTATAGAGCCTCCTCAGGACCCCGCCATGCCGTCCCCAAAATGTCACCACGCTGAGAAGCTCCTAGGAGCCTCTTAGCAGTGCCCGAGGCCCTGAAGCCTCATTTTTGGTCCAGGGCACAAAAGAGAAAGGATTTTCCTCCCCTCCTAAAGAAGGAGAAGAGCTGTCTCACCAGGCAGGACCGTGCAAGAACAGTGTTGAGTTCCCTGGTCCAGGGGACGTGTGGCCCGCTGTCCCCATTTCCCCAGCTCTCAGAAGTACGCCCACATGGGGCCCTGTGTGTTGAGATGGCAGGTGTCCTGTTCAGGAAAGGCTGTTCTCATGGTTCCATCTGCTGTAGGAGGAGCTCTCCTAGGATCCTTCCTCCACCACCCAACAGTGGCCTGGGGTCCTGCTGGGACCATCTGTGTGCAGCTTCCTGCTCCATAGGCAGGTGGGGAGGGCATCAGTGAGCTCAGGGCAGGCCAGAGGTCAGTTTGGTATCTGTGGGCTCTGGATACATCGACACCGGTTCTGAGCCCTGGTGGCTCCCGAGAAGTGTCTAGTTTGGTCACGTGGTGTCATGGGATGCCGAGGGAGGGGAAAAGCTGGTCCAGGCAGGGGAAATGGCGAGTGGGGCCTATTCCTGAGGCTGGTCCTTGAATAATGTCTCTTTTTGTACAGGAGGCAGGAGAGGAATTCGGGGGTGGAGCAGATTTCTCAGTAGAGATTTGCCTAGACCAAGGCGGGTTGGTCCATCCTCGGCAGAAAGCATGTTGCCGTCTTGTGAAGCCCGTGTCTGTGTGTTGGTCTGTCCATCCGTCCACTGGGTGCTGGCAAGGGAGGTGGGCCGCTCAAGTGGCTGTGAGGTCAGGGCTGTCACGTTACCTGGACCGAGCCAGACACGGGCCTGACATGGCCAAGAGGCCCACTAGGGGGCAGACCATGCCGGGTGGGCGGCGCCAGGCCTGGCTTCATGCTGCACCTGGATCCCTAGGTTGCACTCAGTGGCCCCGTGGGCCGGGGCCTCCCCTCACCTCCCCGGCCTCGAGTGGACATTGTGTCTGTCTGGCTGCACCTCGGGCCTTAGGCAGCTGGCCTTTGGTACTGTGTGCTGTGCTCCTCCCTTCCACCCTGAGCAGACCTTTCTGGCAAACTCTGATGGCAGCCTCACAAACGAAACCTTAGCCTGGGTCCCCTGCTTGTGATGGGCCTCTTTGAGTCCAAAGCCACGGGGATGGAAACAGGTACCCCAGAACAGACCTGCTGCTTCTTCTATGGGGAAACCCATCCACAACCTTGCAGCCCCCTTTTCCAAACCTGAAGCTGGCTATATTTAGGGCAAAGGTGGCATTTTTGCCACATTGGCCGTTTTTCTTTCTGCTCTCAGCCCACTGACCAAGGAGGAAACAGACTTGGTGTCCGGGCTGGGGATCTGTTTCCTGCGGCCTGGTGCCTCATGTGAGGTCTGGCCACGATGCACTGGCTGTCCCTCCTCCCGTCCTTGTCCCACCGGGCTCCATCCTGCTCTCTCTCTCTGGCATCATAGGAATAAGCAGGGGCTCCAAGCCCTTGTTTCTGGTGTCTCTTTTGCCTATGAGGGTCCCCAGTCCCTTGCTCTTCTGCTGGGAGCAGACCTGTCTCCCGGCTAGCCGTGGAAGAATGGGAGTTGGGCTGCCTGCCCACCCATGGGTCCTCGGGTCCCCCAGGCAGGCAGCCATGGACAGATAGGTAGACGGGGCTTTCTGTGTGCCTGTCTTATGTTCGCTTGGCCAGCATCTGGCTCTGTGCGCCTGTCCTGTCCACATGTATGGCCTGCTACCATGTCCCATGTCTCCCTGGGGGCCTGACAAGGTTCGCCAAGTACGCTTCTCATCCTGAAATTCAGAGCACCTACTGCCTTGGCCCCGGTCACATACTTTACTCTGGAACCCTTCAGGCGGGGTTCCCAATCCCTGTGGCCCCCCTGTCTTCCATCTGATGGAAACCAGGTCACCCATTCCTGGGTTCAAGTAGAGGAGATGGGGGATGGCTCTTTGGGGGCTATTGGGGTACTGAGGCCCCCCAGGAGCAGGTGGCAGAAAGAAACATCCTGAGATTGGGGAGCACCCTGCTCAGAGTGAGCCAGGCACCCCTCCATCCTGGAAGTTGTGGGCTTTCCCAAGAGGCCTGAGGTAGATGCTCAGCCTCCTTTATCCTGAGCATCCTCCAGGAAGTTCCAGGGGCCTCCCTGTGGGCACAACCAGCCTGAGCCCCAGCAAGCCCCCAACCTGGTCCGGGGGACCGTGATGACAGCAGGCCTCTCTTCTGTCTGCAGCACTCCTCCACCTTGGGCAGCGTGTTTGGGGACTCGTACTATGAGCAGCAGATGGCGGCCAGGCAGGCCAATGCTCTGTCCCACCAGGTGAGCGGGTGCCCGGGTCACAGCGCCCACAGCTTACCCGGACGCTTACCCGGACCCCGCCCGCCCCTCGGGCGTGAGCTTCGCTCTTAAGGCTCCCTCCTGTCTCCAGGCCTTGGAAGGGGTGGCTTGGCTTTGCCTCCCCAGGCATCTGTGCCTGGCCCACAGAATGAGGCCAACAGCAGAGGGGGAGGAAGGGTGGGCGGTGAACACTGGCAGGGACAGGCAGCGGCTGTAGCATCGGTGCCTCAGCGTGGGCCGTGCATGTGGGTTTGCCGGGAGGTAGAGCTGGCTCCGCGTGGAGGCCAGGGTCCGGGGCGTGTGGGCATGAGAAGGGTTGGCCGCTTCCCGGAGCAGGTCACGCACCCGTCCCTCCTTCCATCCATCCATCCATCCAGTGAGCCCTGAGGGGGCCGTGTGCAGGCAGGCCTGGGCAGGTTCAGAGAGGGCGGAGGGGGAGACCCTGGGCATAGAATCTCACGCTCAGCAGCCCCGAGTGTCTGAGCGTGGGTGCTGGGCGTCTTGCAGAGGAGGTGGTCCCGGCTGCCACAGGGCAGGCCAGCCGGCAATAGCCAGGGGCTCAGCAGGGCCGGCCTCACGCCTGTGTGCTTCCCCTGGCAGCTGGAGCAGTTCAACATGATGGAGAACGCCATCAGCTCCAGCAGCCTGTACAGCCCGGGCTCGACGCTCAACTACTCGCAGGCGGCCATGATGGGCCTCACGGGCAGCCACGGGAGCCTGCCAGACACACAGCAGCTTGGCTACCCCAGCCATAGCAGCATCCCCAACATCATCCTCACAGGTGAGGCCATGTGTGTGGCATCCTGGGCGGGGGTCTCGGGCAGAGTGGGGGGCCCGGCAGCTGCGAGAGGCCTCATCCCCGGGAGAGACGGCGCCCCCGCCCTGCACGATGAGTCGTGACAGGACTGGGCCAAAGGAGGCCAGACCCCACCAACTTTGACTCGTTGCCAGGTTGTGGGACAGGCCAGGGGGACACACGCCAGACCCTGAACCAGGCTTCCAGTGTCCCATGCTCAGAGCAAGAACAGGACAGAGCCAGTCACTCACCCAGCCCCGCATCTGCTCCCCAGGTCCCTGAACCCCATTAGCTGAGAATAGTGGGATTGCAGGTGACTAGGGGGTGGGCCCTGCATGGCAGGGCTTGTCACATGCAGCCAACATACATGCGGCAGGCCACACAGCAATGAGCATCCCAACGAGCACAGCGCCCAGGCTCCTAGGGACATGCATAGCACATGTGAGTAAGTCCCTACTCCACGTGGCATAGAACCCAGACCCTTTGCTGCCTCTGCTCCATCCTGTAGATTGTGGGTTTTATTGAAGAAAGAAGCAATTTCCTTATAAGCCAGGACTGTCTCAGGATTGAGGGTGACACCCCCTGGTGGTCCCACTGACCTCTCCAGGACGGAGAAGTCCGTGGCCAGGACCCCTAGAGGCCTAGTGCTTCCTCCCTACCCCAGGGGTGTGAGCAGTGGTCTGCAGGAGATGCTCTGGGGGTGGAAGCTTCAGACTTGAAAGAAGGATCAGGCTCCTGGGATTGCCACAACAGCCCAGAAGGACTTTTATACCCCTGTCTCAGACTGGGAAACTAAGGCCTAAGGTCTCATTGCAAGTAGAGGAGAGAGCCTAGGTTTGAATCCGGGTCTCTCTGGGGAGAACTCAGACATCCCCCCAACCCACAGGGAGGGTCCCTGATGCACACGTGCACACACACCCCGGTTTGCTTCTCAGTGGCGTACAAGGAGGAGACCTCCTGGCAGAGCAGGAGAGGCCCCTGCTCCTGCCAGGTCACACTAAACATTTGACCTGGCTCCTAGTTCAGGGCTTCCCAGCCTTGGCACTGCTGATAACGAGGGGCTAGATCTTTCTCTGGGGTGGTGGGACCATCCTGTGCTGAGCAGCATCCCTGGTCTCCACCCACCTGATGCCAGTAGCATTCCTTCTTCTCTAGTCATGACAAGTAAAAATGTCCCTAGACGTTGCCAGTGTCCCCTAGAGGGCAACCCCCCACGTAAGCACCCCTGGTGTGGCCCAAGCCCCTCTTCCCTGAGCATTGACAGGGGCCGCGGAGGCACAGGGCGGGGGGTCAGAGAGCCAGGGCCACGCTGAGGCTTGTTTGTCCTGTGTTCCCCCCCTACCCCCGGCTCCAGTGACGGGAGAGTCCCCTCCCAGCCTCTCTAAAGAACTGACCAGCACACTGGCCGGGGTCGGTGATGTCAGCTTCGACTCGGACAACCAGTTCCCCCTGGACGAACTCAAGATTGACCCCCTGACCCTGGATGGACTGCACATGCTCAACGACCCCGACATGGTCCTGGCCGACCCGGCCACCGAGGACACCTTCCGGATGGACCGTCTGTGAGCTGCACACCCGGCACACCGCCGCCCAGCCCCCGGCTCCATCACCCCGCCGGTCAGTGGTCCCGACGGCGTCTCCCTGAGCCCAGGGACGGCCGCGCTCCGTCCTTCGCAAACGGCCGAGCTTGTGATTCTGAGCTTGCAATGCCGCCAAGCGCCCCCTGCCCACCCGCCCGCCCCCCAGCTGTCCACCTCCCTTGGGAGGCCGCGTGTCACCCCCGCGGAGCCTCCCTGCGCGTGCTCTCTCGCCCCCCACCCTGGGCCATGAGCCGTCCCCCTGTAAAATGCGGAAAGCGTGTTGGGGAGGGCCGCCGGCCTGGAGGGGGCGCTGTGGTTCACGGCGGCGGTGGGCTGAGGTGCATTTTCCGACTGTTGTCCAGCTCTCACTGCCTTCCTTCGTTCCTGGTCCCCCGACCTGCCCGCCACCCCCAGCCCCAGGTTAGGTAGAGAGCCAGCCCCACCCTGCCAAGGGGAGAAGGCACCAGAGAGAGGGGCAGACACAAAGCGAAATAAACACTATTTTGACTGCTGTCTTTTATATTTCTGAGCACATTCAGAGAATGCTAGAATCCATCCCATGGAGGTAGAACATAAAAGGTGTGAACAGAGCATGCAAAGCAGCTAAATCTTCCTGGGGCCCTTGTTCCCGCTTTGCCCACCCCCAGCCAGGTCCCTCTGTGGCCGCCTTTGCCCTGAAAGTGAAGCCCCCGGCCAGGACGAAAGGGCCTTCCAGGGGGGATGCATGTGCAGGCAGGGGTTGTTTCTGGGGGTTGTTTTCATCTCTCAACCTGTTTTCATCTTTTCTTCTCTGTACCTTGGTCACTGTCACTGTTATTTAAAGAATGGGGTCGGGAGGGGGCGGCCAGGGCATTTTTGTTGTGTTATTGTTTGTTTGTTTCTTTTGGTTTGTATTTCCACTTTGGTTGTAGACAAGTAGCTGACTCTTTTGATCCAATACTTGCCTGAGAGCATGTTTTTATTCCAGAAATCCCATGTTATATATTTTTTAAGCTAACTGGAAGCAGTCTGCTGCCTGCCCGGATCTGAGCTGTGTCTCTGGCCGTTTTAGCTAAGGCCCACATTGTCTCAAAACGGAAGGGCTGAGTGAGGGCGGATTGGGCCTGGTAGGCTCTCTGGCAGAAGCTTGAGGTGGCTAGAGGTACCTCCGCTCCAGCCACGTGAGAGGCAGAATTCCAGGAGGGAGCCACGGCTTTTATGAAGGGTCCCTCCGAGACCCAGCTCTGCTTGGCCATCCTCAAGGTGTCCGCTGGTCTTCAGGGAAGACTAGTCCCAGACCCCGAGACTGGTGGCAACTGCAGCCCCTCTGTCCTGACGTCCCCAAGATGAGGCTGTCCTCTTGCCCCCCACCCCGAGAGCCAGCTGACATCCGTCCCCTTCAACTACCCCTTTCATGGTTCTTCCCGGCAGGGCTGGATTGGGGGGACAGAGAGCAGTGTTGTCGTAGCGGGAGGTTTCCAGGTGCCTCTTGAAGTGCCTCCGGAGGCCGTGGTGACCATCAGGGCTCGGCCACCGTGCCGGGGGCTGTCCCTGTACCCTCCAGGCCCCGGGAGGGGTGACGGGGCTGTCTTTGTTTTCCGTCAGCTGCTCTGAAATAGGAACTTCTGTTGCAGTCCCTCCAAAGCCGCATCCTGAGCTCTTGCTGGCTCCTTGGCCTGCAGGCCGGGCCCACACCTTCTGCTCGGTGTGATTCTTCTCTGTGGCGTCGCAGCCACTGCCTCTGGGTCTCAAGAGCCCTTGCCTCTGTCCGTGGGAGCCAGATTTGATCTAATGACATCCATCTCTCTTGTTCCTGGGCCGGGCTGTTAGCACGTGGCCAAGTGACTGGGCTGCCACAGGTGTAAGAAGGCCCCCTCCTCAGTCATTTGGCCCCTGATACCCTCGTCTGGGCTAAGGGACACGGGGTTAGTCCGGGGTTAGTCCGTCCAGGTCAAGGGCCCAGCCTCTTACTGAGGTAGGGGCTGGGAGCAAAGAGTGAGACTTTTTTTTTTTTTTTTTTTTTTTTTTTTTTAAGAAAACTACATGTACATAGAAGAGTTTGATTACCATTAGACTTGTATGTAGAACTTTTTTAAAAAATGGCCTTAATAAAATTATAAACCTTCCTGGATGCAATTTTCAAACAAGGCATCGTGGACCCCATGTGGGAGCCTCGTCAGCCCGTATTTCCTGTCTGCCCGGCACCCAGTTCTCAGTGCAGATGGGCAGGAGAGGGAGGGTGTCCACCCCTGCAGCCTGTTTCCAGCATCCTCTTGGCCAGGGGCACAGGCGACATTGTATTTACATGGCCACTTCGGCTCATGAGGGGCATAGGTGCAGTTTTCCCAGGGAGGGGGTCCCAGCCAGGAGCCAGTGGCCAGGCATCCCTGTGTCCTCAAAGGGTTCATACCCCTGCCTGGGCCTGGGCAGGCCTCCTGAGGTCTGCAACAGGGGATTTTGTTTATTTCTTAAATATTGCTTCTCTACTAAATATTCTTGAATTGCCAAGACTTCCTGAAACAGGACAGCCTAAGGGAACCAGCCCTTTAACTTGTGATGTGAAAATACTGTGATTTCAGGCGAGCTGCGCCGTGAGGGGTGGGCCGGGGCCCCTGAATATTGTATATAGACCCCGCCGCCTGTGTCCTCGCTCGCTCGTTCTGGACAGGCCTGGATGCTCAGCCCACATGAAGTCAGAGGCTAGGCCTGTCTGTCCCCCCACTGCTGCCCCCTGAGTGCTCCTGATTTCAGTCCCCTACAGCTGTGCGAATTTCTGCCCCAGGAACACAAACCGAACAGTGTGTTCCCACCTGCCTCAGTTTACCCTCTGTCCTCCAAGCCCCCAGGGCAATGAGTTTATTACCCCCACAGAGGCTTGTGGGCCAAAGTAGAGCCCGGGGTCAGCCCCTCTCTGTGTCCTTCAGAGAAGAGGGTTTATGCCACCACCCATCAAAGTCACCCCCCACACACAGTGTCCAGGGCTGATGTGGGGGAGGAGAAGGGGTCTTGTCGGGATCGTGTTCCCTGTCACAGGTACCCATGCCAACCTCCTCCCCCACTATGTCCTTACCAGGGAGAAGACAGGCAGCACTCTTCGGGGCATCCCGCATTCCCCCCACCCCCGCCATTCTCCTCACATGCCCTGCTTCCTTCTGACATACTTCTGGGCAGGAAGCGGTGGGGGTGGGGTGGGGCGGCCCCTTGGGGCAAGAGGCCCTGAGACCCTCAGTGGAAAGCTCAAGGGGCAAGTTGACCCTTTAGCAAAATTCAGGGGCCACAGCTGACAGTATCCAAAAACTGTCTACACTCTCCTGTGGGGGATAAGCCAGAGAAGGAGCCCTAATTGTGGTGGGTCCAGTCCCCCCTGCCATTGCTGTCCATAGGACTCCCTGGGACTAGCAAGGCCTAAGGGGAGGGCAGCCGTGTGTGTTTGGGGCCTTTCCCCAGCAGCACCTCCACCCAGACCTCCCTGCTGGCTTCTGAGCCACCTGCCTGCCCCAAGGGTGTGCACTGAGCGCAGGGGTCCTGAGACACTCAGGCTGGCCTTTGCAGCCTCTTTCTGCTCCTGTCTACTTGTGGGTTTTGGGGGGCTGGGAAAGGAGGGTTCTGATGTCTGTGTGTTTGGCATGATTTCTTTGGGTGGCTGAGCTCCCCGGAGGATGCCTAGCCAAGTGGGCCCTGTTGTGAGGCCCGTGTGTCAGAGTGGGGCAGATGAGAATGGACGTCGAACACTCTGAGACCCCCACGTGGAGGGTGAGAGGCTCTGTGTCCATCCGTATGTCCAGCGGTGGGTGTCCAGTTTTTGAGCTGTATGCCAGGTGCTAGCTGTGGCCCGGTCAGGATGGGAGCAGGCGTCGGGTCTCCGGGGGGCTGAGTGGGGCTCAAGCAGTAGAGACTGCCTTCCCCACCGTCCAGCATCCTGGGCCCAATGAGCCCCCATGAGGGACTATCCTTAGAGGGGCCCCCAGGGCAGCCGAGGACACATGGGAACGTGCCCCCTCCCCAGACCTCCACATCTCAGCCGACCCTGAGCTGGTTCATAACCAAGCATTCTTCCAAACTCCCAGCCCCATCTGGATTCTGGGTTTTCTGCATTTCCAAAGAAAGCATCCCCACTCCTAGGTACAGTCTGGGTGTGGTAAGGCCTGGCGGTTATTGGGGAGCCCTCCACTCCCCACCCCCAGTCCTGACAGAGCAGCACCTGCACCCACCACCCTCACTGGGTTCTGATTGACCTTTAGGTAGAGGCCACAGAGGCTCTCATTGTGGGGGTAGGGTAGGGGGGGCCACAAGGTCAAGGGTGTCCGGTGCCCCTGGTCTTGACCCATCACCCCTGCAGGTGATGCTCCAGGAGAGGGAGCTGTGGCCCCCTGAGCCCTTCCCACTTGGTTTGCAGAACTGTGGGGAGGACTGTGCGCCTCCCCCCACTGCTGGAGGCCTGCCCGGGGTGAGTGGGCAGCTAGGTCTGTTTCTGCTCCCGTTCTCCTTGGAACCTGTGCCTCCACCTTCTGGGGGTCTCACAGTGTGTGACTAGGGGTTCCTGGAACACTCCTCCGTCAGGCCCTGCCCTACCATCTCAGCCTGAGCTGACTCTCCTTGGTTTCTCTTGGCCTTTGGCCTCCAAGGTTCCTGGTTGGGTGGGGCTCAGGGCCCTTTCATAACCCTTAGCCACAGGCAACTGGCCACAGACACATTCTCTCCGAAGTGGCCACTCCCAGGAGAGGGAGATGGGGTAACCTGTATCCCCAGGCCTGGGCGCTGGGATACTCTTCAAAGGCATTGGCGGGGGGTGGGGGTGGGGGTGGGGCGGCGGTGAGAAAAAGACCCTTGTGACCTGGGCCTCAGTTTCCCTCTTGTCACTGACTCAGACCCATGGGTCTCGGGCCTCAGGGTCCTCCCCGACAGGGTGGGGGCTAAGGTCTGGACATGAGAGTGATGCTGGCTCCAAATAGTTCTTTCCACCCGCCCTCTTGGCCAGCCCTCAACACCACGTCCCAAGATGCCAGGGACATGTGGCACATGCAGGGCGTGGTGTTGCCCCCATCTCGCAGGGCTCTGGACTCTGGGGCCAATCAATGCCCAGCCCATCCTAGCCCATCACTTCCGACCTCTTGTCCACTCGGGACAAGTGGACACAGCTGTGGCCTTTGCCACCAGTCCCTGAAAGGGAGGGCTTTGGCAGCCAAGGTCCACTGGCCCCGCTGTGCCCCCCCCCCATAGGAAACTGCCCCCCAAGGGGCTGGGCGGCACCACTGATATATGCAAACCTGCCGGTCCAAGCCCTGCTCCACCTGTTTCCCTCTGTCCCCAGGCTGGCTCTGCCCTTGCCCCCAGCATGTACACTCTGCTGTGGATGTCCGTGGGCCGTGGGTTGGGTGCCCACGGTGGGTGGGGGCGGGCGGCTCAGGGCGCACTCGGCCGGCCCCTGCCCATCCTCTCTGGCGTGGACGCTTTTGTCTTTGTACCTTTGCATCCTTTGTAATGAAACATAATAAAAATCCAATGTTTTCGTCCCTGCCTCCTCTCCTTTTTTCCTGCCCCTTCCCCTACACTGGGGATGGAACGTGGGCCAGTAGGTATATCAAGTGGGAGCCACACACAGGCCCCCCGCCACACACACACACACACACACACACACACACACACACACATGAACGTGGACACCCAGGTGTGAGCCCCTCACCCCGACCCCTAGCCAGCTAGTTGGGCCTATTGCCTGGAAGGGGAAGGACCCCAGGATCCTGGGGGCAGGCACTCGGTGGTGGGGATCCAGCCCTGTGACCTCAAGTGGGTAGGATGCAGTGGCAGGCCCGGGGCCTCCCCAGTCAGTGTTGGACACTCCTAGTCAGGCCGCTGGTCCCCAGCCACTCGGGGCAAGGGGACGGGTAGTCATTAGCAGGTCTGGGGTCCCTGGCCCAGCCTTTCCTGGCCCCACCCCACGATCTCTCTGAAGCAGAGACCACAGCCAGCCACTCCACCGCACACACTTTATTTCGTCCTCTCTGAGCCCCTCAGCCTTCCCTCCCCCAGTCCAGCCACCCCTCGGAGCCGGGCACTGAGCTCCCTGCTTGGCGTGCTGAGGGCAGCCCTGGGGGTGACCTTCCTCCAGCAGTGGGTCCCCACGCCCGTCCCTAGGCCTGCAGCAGCCTCTGAGTCTCGTAGTCCTCAGGGATGGTGTCTGTGGAGAAAGGGCCAGCGAGTGAGAGGGGGTGAGGTTGGGCAGGATGGACTCCCACCCCCGCCCCCCAAGCAGGGCTCTCCCCTCACCATTGCAGCGGTAACGCAGATTGGCCCAGATGATGTTCTCTTGGGAGAAGCAAAAGACCCCCAGGCGGCCACCCCTCATGGTCGTGTCCAGGACCACGTTGCTGTCAGCCACCAGCTCAGGGCCCTCGTAGAACCGCACTCTGGGGGGAGGATGGGACAGCGAGGTGGGGCCCTGGGCTAGGCCCTCCCCTCTGAGGCCTTGGCGTCTGCCCTGGAAGACGAGTCCCCTCCTCTCTGGGAGTGGAGGCCGTGTGTCCCCCCCCCCTGCCTGGGCCACTCTCAGGGCAGGTGGGGCTTCTGACCTGAGCCTCAGCTTCCCCGCGTGACAGGATGGACTTCCTGGCAGTGCAGTGGGGACTGAGAAACAGAGTAGGACCCCACCGTCTGAGGACCTGCTGTGTCCTGCGTCCTAGGAGAAGTGTCATGTCCCAGAGCCAAACACAGCTAATTCTACCTGCCCGTATCATTCCCATTTTACAGGTAAGGGTACCGAGGTCCCCTGAACCTCCAGGAGCCAGGACAGAGCAAGGGACTTCTGGTCCACTGGCAAGGGGCGAGGTCCCCACCTGATGTAGCCCACTTGAGGCCGGTGCTGCAGGAACCAGCGGTAGGACGTCTTGTCCTTCCAACCCACGTTGCGGGGGTCCTTCCACAGCAGCCGCACCTGCGACGCTGTGTCCCCCGTGTGCCAGAGTGCATTCCGCAGCTGCTCCCCGGGGCCTGTGGAGGACTTCACAGCCTGCCATGCCCAGGGACAGGGGAACAGAGTCAGAGACTGCACAGCCTATCGGAGCCCTGCAGAACCCTGCCTGGTGGGACGGGTTTTGGCAGTGGTGGGAGGCTCTCGGGTGCCTGGATGGGATACCTGCAAGGAAGCCTTCTTGGGGGCCACGTGGAGATTTGCAGGTCGGGTATTGGGGGGGCAGGGATGGTCTGGGAGCTCACGTGAGGATTTGGGAGTCCGTGGACAGGTTTGGAGTCTGACAGGATTTGGAGGGGTCTGCGAGATGACTTAGTGACCCATAGAAAGTTTTGGGTGTCCATGGGATAAACTGGGCTCTACAGGATTTGGGGAATTTGCTGGAGGGTTTCAGTGACTTACTGGGGTCTAGGGGTTCTGCAGGAGGATTTGGACCCTGAGGGGAAGTTTAGGGCTCCGTGAGGTTTCGGGGCCCGAAGGAAGTTTGGGGGCCCTAGGGGAGTGTTTGAGGGCCTGTAGGAATCCAGGGGGTGCTGAAAGGACTCTAAGGTCCACAGGATGATGCTAGGGGGCTGTAAAGGCTTTGGGAGACCTTGGGAGGATTTGGGGCCTCCTAGAGAGCTCAGGGACTGAGGGAGGTCAGGCAGGGCCGCGGACACCTTGAGCTGAATGCCGGGTTCAGCCACTGCACGGAAAGGATTCGCCTGCCAGTATGTCTGTTCCATCTGCTTCCACATAACCACATAAAAGCTGGAGCTGTCCTGGTAGCCAAAGATGAAGCCTGCGTAGTCGTCATCCGTGACCGTGTTCACGTGGAACGTGCCTTCAAAGTCCACGCCATTGAAGGCCGTGTAACCTGGGGAAGAGAAGGGAGCAGTGGGGCTCTCCCCATTGGGGCCCTGCCTCCCCCCCGCCCCCGCCCCTCTGGAGTCCAACTTGCCCCTAGGCCCAGATCCCCACCCATATACCCGCCCCATCCCTACCGGCCGAGTCCAGCCATGACCACATCCCTGGGCCTGTGACATGCCTTGGGTCACGCTCTTTCAGAGTCCAGAACTGTTGGACCCCAGAGCCCAGATTCAACCTGGCTCCGCCTTTCCTAACTTCAGACCCGCCCCTGGCCCCGCCCCCTATTCGGCTAGCTGTACGGCCTGGACCCCTCTCCATGTCTCACCCACAGCCAGGCCAGGGTCGCTGTTCATCGTCTGCACGATCTCCATACCCTGATGGGGTCAAGGGAAGAAGGGCCTCAGGTCTGCCGCATGGGTCCTCGGTTCCCCCGCCCCCAGCTTAGGACCCAATCCCACCACCTTCCGCGGGGGCCCTGTCCCCACCTGGTTGAGCACCACCCAGTTGGGATCTATCTGAGCGTCGCCTTCGGGGTCCAGCACGACCGTCTGGAAG
This sequence comes from Panthera pardus, assembly GCF_024362965.1. Taxonomy (NCBI): domain Eukaryota; kingdom Metazoa; phylum Chordata; class Mammalia; order Carnivora; family Felidae; genus Panthera; species Panthera pardus. The sequence goes on from NW_026527013.1 coordinate 14,131,284, forward strand.
GCCCGGAAGTCAGTGAGGGTGACCTCGGCGTTCTCCGGACACACATCGATCTTGTCCACCACTTTGTCCGCGTCGAAGTCTCCCTGGCACACGTCGCCCACTCCGTCCCCTGAGAGACCCCCGTGGTGGAGTCAGCGCCAGCCCCGCCCAGGGCCTAGTCACGCCCACATCTGCTATAGGTCCCGCCCATACCACGTCCCAGCCCCTCCCATACGTGCCAAGGTCTCCACAACAGCCTCTAACCCACCACAGGCCCCGCTCCCTGCCCTTACGGTCTACATCTTCCTGATTTGGGTTGGGCACCAGGCGGCAGTTGTCCCGACTGTCAGGGACCCCGTCGTTGTCATCATCCTCGTCGCAGGCATCACCCTGGCCATCGTGATCTGAATCCTGCTGGGCACTATTTGGTACTGTAGGGCAGTTGTCCCGTGAGTCCTGGTGCCCATCCCCATCCCTAGAATTGGTGGGTGGGACAGAGAGACAGTGAGATTTCCCAGAGGGCTGCGTCGGGGTTGCCCACCCTCAGTCCCCACCCCACCCCAGATGGCCTCCTTACTGGTCTTGGTCGCTGTCGCAAGCGTCTCCCACAAAGTCATGGTCCACATCACTCTAGGGAAGGTGGATGCAGGAGTCCGAAATCAAGGCAGAGGAATTCAGAAGCCTCCCACCGACCCCAAGTTCCAGAACCAAGGTCCTCCTGACCCCAAGGAACCATGCTTAGACGGCGCTTCAGTCTCCTTAACTAGTCTGGAGCTCACCTCAGGGATCTGACCCAGCTGGGGTGCCTCCGGCACTCACCTGGTCTGCGTTGCTCTTCTGGGGGCAGTTGTCACAGGCATCCCCTACACCATCACCATCGCTGTCCTTCTGGTCTGAGTTCGGCACCCTTGGGCAGTTGTCCACCGTATTTCGGATCCCTGCGAGAAGCAGGGGGACAGCACAGGATCCCAGGTTGGGGGCGGGACCAGGCTAACTTCGGCAAGGCAGCAGCAAACCTGGGGCTAGCCTGGGACACCGTCGTGCGCCTCTCGGGGCTCCCAGCGCTACAAAGTTAAATCAAGTAGGGCATTGGCCCAAGCCTCAGAGACTTGATGGACGGCGGGCGAAGGGACCGGCTCTCACTCACAGAGGAAGCTCAGCTGGACCCTCCGCTGGCACTGGGAATGCACCATGCTGAGTGTCTGCCCCAGGTATAAAACTGGCACCTCCCTGGCCCTAAACTGCAGGCTCACGTCTCTGTTCAACTACTTAACTCCTTGCAGCATCTGACACAGGGCCGCCCTCCCCTCCTCCAAATGTTCCTGCCGCTGCCCCTTCGCGTCGTGTCCCAGCCTTATTTTTCTGCCCGCAGGAGCACAGTCCGTGGTCCCTGGAGCCCTGGACCGAGCTCTCCCGCAGCAGCTTCAAAAACTAGCCGAGCTCCGCCCTCAGGCAAGCCGCGCCCCTCGGTGCTTGCCCTTCCCTCCCCCCCTCCCTTCTGCTGCTCTCACGGTCGCCGTCGATGTCGTCGTCGCAGGCGTCCCCTTTGCCGTCCTGATCTGTGTCCTTTTGGTCATCGTTCTTCTGGGACCGGCAGTTGTCGCACGCATCACCCCACTTATCGCCGTCCGCATTGCGCTGGTCTGGGTTCCGCACCAGTTTACAGTTGTCCTGGGGGACAGGGCCGATTACCGGGGGGAGGGGCGGCCGGTCAGGCCTGGAGGGGCAAATATCACTGCCCAGACCAGACCAGCTCCGAGGCCCCGCCTCCTCCGCAGAGCAGCGGGCATCCTTCCTGGACCCCGCCCCCCTCCCCCCCCCCCCCAGTCCACATCTTCTGAGGCCACTTCCCTCACCCAAGCCACAGCCCCACCTTGCCTAACCTAGGCCCCGACGTTTGGCCCCACCTGCTCGTTGAGGACCCCGTCCCCGTCGGCATCCGGGTCGCAGGCGTCTCCGATGCCGTCGCGATCCACGTCCTCTTGCCCTGAGTTGGGCACCGTCACGCAGTTGTCCTGGGGGGAGGGCACAGCCGGCGTGAGGAGCGTGGCTAGGGAGCCCCGCCCACCACCGCGCCGTTCTGGCCCTTCAGACCCCGCCCACCTTGCGGCACTGGCGTTCCGGGCAGCGCAGCTTCTCGTCGGGGAAGCCGTCCAAATCCGTGTCTCGGCCGCAGACGAGGCCGTTGCCGGCCCAGCCAACGGCGCACTGCGGGTGGGGTGGTGAGTAGGTGCCCCGGCGTGTTCGCCACCCACCCCACCCCCTCGTACCCCATGCCAAGGTCGTTTCTGCTCGCCCGCACTCACCACGCACGACCTCGAGCCATCGCGTTCCAGGATGCAGTCGGCCTTCTCGTGGCACGGGCTGGGCGTGCCGTCGGGGCAGAAGCGCTGTGAGCGCCGATGGCAGCCAGATGCCTGGTCGCCCACGAAGCCGGGCTGGCAAGGGCCGCACTGGAAGGAGCCCTGGGCCCGGGCCGCGCGGGCAGTGAGCTCGGGCTGCCTGCCACTTCTCACCCTCCCCCAGTGTCTCGATCCTTCCCCGCTCCTACCGTGCCTTACCCGGGTATTGACGCACACGGAGTTGGGGACGCAGTTATGCTGTCCGGTCTCACACTCGTTAATGTCCGTGCAAACCTGGATGGCAGGGAGCGCAGAGGTCACCGCCCCCGCGCAGAAACCCCTCATACCTCCCACCCGGTTCACGTCTCCTCTGCATCCTACCTCTCCCCTACCTACATTCCTCCCCCAACCTCCACCATCTTGATGAGGACCCTTCCTCCATCCATCCCCCGGGCCCCCGGGCCCGGGCTCCACCCCTTCCCACTGAAGCCGGGCAGGAAAATAGCCGCAAGGCTAGCGGACCATTTCCCTGATGAAGCCCACCCCTCCACGGCCCTCACCTGCTTGTTGGCTTTGGCGAAGGCCAGCCCCACGCCCTCGTGGGCGGGGCCGCTGAACCCGGGCGGGCAAGCCTCGCAGCGGAAGCCGGGGCTAGTGTTGACGCAGCGGACGCGCGGGAAGCAGGGATGCGCGTTGCACTGGGGGAGGAAAGGCCACGGAGGGTCAGAGGACGCAGGAGGAGAGCCCCGTCGAGAGCGGAGCCTCAAGATTTTGGGGGCTTGAACTTAGGAAATTCAAGGGCCATGAGCCAGCACTTGGAGGGGGGAGGGGGCTTGTGGGGCAAAGGCCATTATTCCAGGGGTCAGACGCGACTTCGCCTTGATGGGGGCAGGGGAGCGACCTGGCAGAGAGAGGGGCTGTTCCTGGGAGCCTATGGGCTGGGTGCTCAAGGGCGGGGGAAGGAATTGTGAGGGCGGGCGTCCCCAGCAGAGGGGGGAAGTGGCCGTCGAGGCGTGCGTGCCCGGCCGTAGGAGGGTCGTCCGAGCGGGCTCCTCGCGGTGGTGGGAGGGTCGTTGGGGCTTCCGAGCCCCGGAGGTGAGGGGGGCCTTTGGGGCGGACCACTCTCGGCTGTAGGAGAGTGGTCGGGGCGGCCGTCACTGGCTACGGAGGGGGTTGGCGGGACCGGCGTCACTGGTGGTAAGGGAAGTGGCCTGGATGAGTGCCCCCCCGCCCCGGCGTCAAGGGGGTCGTCCGCACGGGCGCCCCCGGAGGTGAAGAGGGCCTCCGGGTGAACACTTTCAGCCGAAGAAGAAATCGTTGGGGAGGTCGGTAGTTGTAGGGACCGGTGTTATAGGGGGGTCGTCGGTGGGGTGGGGGACGGGCGCACCTCGTTGACGTCGACACAGTGCGAGCCATTGCCGGTGAAGCCCGCGGGGCAAGGTCCACAGCGCGCGCCGCTTGCCGTCTGAGTGCAAACCACGCCTGGGTAGCAGAAGCCGGGCGCGCACTGGGAGAGAGGCCGCACGCTCAGACCTGGGGTGCGCGCTGGCTGCATCCCTGCGGGTGGTGAAGTGGGGCGGGTCAGGGCCCAGCCCCGGGGGCGGAGTCTATCAGGAGCACGCCCCTTCCTGGAGGGCCGCCCCTGGGGGCGTGGCGAGATCCCGGGCTTTCTGCGACCCCGCCCCGGACCCCGCTCCAGGCCCGCTAGGCTTTTCCAGTCTCTGCATCTCCGCGCGCGTCAGTTTTCTGCTTCTCCCAGAGCGTCTCTGCATCTCCCTCCATCTCTCGCACGGCCTCTGCTTCTTTTCGTGTGTCCCCCTCTCCCTTCCCATAGTCTCTGTCTCCCCCTCCTTGTTCGTCTCTCTCCATCCCTCATCCAGTCTCTCCATCTGGCAGCCTCCGTCTCTTCCTGTCCCTTTTCCTCCCGGTCTTTCCTTCGCTGTCTCCGTCTTTGTCTCCCCAATTCTTCTCGATCTCCCCGCCTGCCGCGCCTCTGCCGCCCCAGCTGTGCTCACCGCACGCGTCACACTCCATCACTGTGTTTTTCAGAAACGTGATCTCCTTGACCTGCGGTGCAGGGGGAGACGGGGTGTAGTCAGCGAGGCCCCATCCCTCTTTTCCTCCCTTGAGTCTCCTCTCCCCTCCCCCAGACTCCCTTCCCACAGACCCACCCACTCCCCTCGGACCCTCCTTCCACCCCCTCGGACTCCTATCCTCCCAGCACCTCTCTTCCTTCCTTGGGACTCCCCCCCCCCCCCTCCACAGACCCCTGGCATCTCCCGCGGAACCTTCTACCCCTGGGACTCCCTTCTCCCTCTTTTCTACAACTTCCTCCCTGGATGTTGGTACCCACGATCCTCTCCATCTCCACCGGCACCTCCTTCTCCCATCCCCCTGCCTCTCCTCCTCTTCCAGGCCTCACTCCCCTCCTCCGCACTCCCCGTCCCCCCCCCCCCCAGTCCGCACCTGCTGCCGCAACAGCTCCCGCACATCCTGCAGAGCCGCGTTGGTTTCCTGAAGTTCCCGAAGCATCTGCGGGCCCAGATCTGCACCTGCGCCGACAGGGGGCGCTGGTGGGGCGTCGGGGTTTGGGGACCCCCGCCACACCAGTCCTTACCGCGGCAGGGCCCTGGGACTCCCTCATTCCTTGAGCGTCCGCCCTGCTGCCTGGTTTCTCCGACCTGCATGCCCCGATGAGCAGTCCCTGAGCCCCCAAGAAGCCGCGACCCCAGGCCTCACGGGTCCTCCGGTACGGTTGGGGGTCGAGGCCACGCGTGGGGGACGGGGCGGCTTACCTATCTGTATCTGGCCCTGGCCCGACGCACGGAGGGCTGCCAGGGTGAGCAGGAGAACGCAGGCGGCGGCAGGAACCATGGCGGCGGCGGGGAGCTGGACTGCAGCTCGCTCTCTGCTGCCCACGAGGCCCGCGGGGCGTATTTATCCCAGCGGCTCAGCCGGCTCCGGGGACGGCCCACCCGCGGCCCTGCCCAGCGTCCAGCCGCAAGGTAAACAGATGGCGCTGGCCTCTGCGTTCGAGGCCCCGCCCGGTGTTGCTGAACCCGGACACGGCGGGGAAACTGAGTCACGGGGAGCCGGGGTAGGGGTCGATAGGGCAGGGAGTCAAGTGGGACCACCCTCCAGCCCTCTCTCTCACTTCTCTATTGAGTGCCTGCTGTATGCCAAGATTGGGACCTAACTGAGTACGAAGCAATCCGCACGGCGGCTCCCCTCAGCTCACACCTGGGGAACGGGTCAAGAGACGCTAAAAGTTAGGACCCCCACCCCCGACTCTGCTTTCAGTCAGGCCGACTGGCCCTCCACTCCCTCTTCACTTGCTTCAAAATGAGGCAAATGACATCTCTCGGTGCCTGTTTCCATCCCCAGCAGAGGAGTGCGCAAATTAAAGGGCTCCCGCTGGAGGAGGTCTGAGGGGGGTGGCCAGGACTTCTGTTTGCGGAGACTTCGCCATACCTTCCGAGCTCCGCTCCAGCTGCTGTGGGAACAGCCTGTAATAAAAATAAAAATTACTTCTAATCAGGAAAATCGTCCCTCCCAGCTCAGCCTCGCTCCTGAGCTACAGAACACTTCGACTTTCTGGAGTTAACCCTCTCCACCCGCTTTCCAAGTGCTCAAAGCCTCGGTCGTATGGACCAGAACACTGAGGCCCAGAGAGGGGAAGTGGCTAGCCCAAGGCCACCGCAAGGGGCAAGGGTGAAATCAGAGCAGGGTCATAGCCCGGTCTGTTCTCCTGGGAGGTTCCAGAGAAGTCACCAAGGGCTTCCCGGAGGAGGTGGAAGGGAAACCTAAAGGAAAAGAAGGACTCGGATCAGCAGAGCGAAGTGAAGACAGTTCTGACATAGTGAAGCACGTGTGGCTTGGGGAGGGGGGAGTTTCAGACACATCTGTTTACTCCACAAACACGCATTGGACACCTACCGTGTGTCACGTCCTGCGCTGGACTCTTGACACAGGACGAACAAGCCAGAGGGGGCCCCTTCCCCTAGGGGAGCCCAGGTTGGTGGGGAGGCCGCTTGCATAATCACCCAAAGGGGCCAGAGCTGTGATGGGGATACACAGAGAGCAGTGGGAGCCCCAACAAGGTGCTGGACCCAGCCCGGTGTGGGGGGAATCTGGGTAGGCTTCTCCGAGGAGGAGGGAATGCTCAACTGGGACCAGGAAGGTGAGGAGAACATGGCCAGGCAAAAAAAAAAAAAAAAAAAAATGGTGGTAGGCATTCCAGGTAGAACAGAATATGTGGAGATTCCGAGACAGAGAGGAGTCTGGTCTGTTACAAGGAATGATCTCAGGGTGGAGAGATGTGGGGGCTCAGGAGGATGCAGTGCCAGCGGTGTGGAGCTCAGGCTGTCTTCAAGGGCAATAGGGAGCCACAGAGGGTGAGGGAGGAGGAGCGGGCCTGGCGGGGAGGCTGGGTGGGAACAGTCAGCCCCAACCTGGGCATTTCTAGTGAAGCCTGTGCCCTGACAGTGCCCACCTTGCCTGCTGCCTGCGGCCGGGCCATGAGCTCACCTCCTGTTTTCCTTGGCGTCCAGCACACCTGGGGGCCGCTCCCGGCCGGCACTGGAATTCTTGGGAAAACCACAAACTCCGGCGGGGCCTGTGGGCTTGCGTGCGCCTCATGCAGCTGAGACAAGAGCACATGGAAGCCACAGGCTGGGCACGGGGCTGAGACTTGGACACACGTGGCCTTGTTCATGGCCAGGCCACGGGGAAATGCGGGGAAGGGCATTCCGGGCAGGGGGAACGGCAAAGGCAGAGGTCCCGAGGATGTCCCAGCCTGCAGATCAAACAACAGGGGCCCAGGGACGAGCAGTCTGGGTTCGTGCTCCTACCTCCTGGATCTCACCAACCCTGAGATCCCCCGTCCGGCAGTGGCTCCTTCTCTCATGCGCACCACACACGGCCTCACATTACAGAATAACTTTCTCTACGTGTCCTTCCCAGTCTTTGCACCTACTGCTCCCCCTGATCCCAAATACCTTCTTCCATCCTTCCGGGGGCGCCTGGGCGGCTCAGTCGGTTGAGCGGCAGACTTTCGGCTCAGGTCATGCTGTCACAGTTCACGAGTTTGAACCCGACACTGGGCTGACAGCTCGGAGCCCGGAGCCTGCTTTGGATTCTGTGTCTCCTCTCTCTGCCCCTCACCCACTCATGCTCGGTCTCTCTCTGTCTCTCTCACTCTCAAAAAGAAATAAATAAACATTAAAAAAAAAAAAAGACACTTGGGCTCCTTCTTCCATCCTTCAAGTCTGGGCTCTGATGCCCCCTCTTCCGTGAAGCCCTCCCTGCTCTTCCTGGGCAGGGCTCAGGGGCTGGCGGCTGTCTGTATGACAGCCATCTGGGACCCCTGGCAGACTATTCTTGGCAGAGAAGGTTGGGATGCCCTGACTCTGGGAACTGGGATTGTGTGTGTGTGTGTGTGTGTGTGTGTGTGTTTAGTGTTTATTTTTTAGAGAGAGAGAGTCCAAGCTGGGGAGGAACAGAGAGGGAGACACAGAATCTGAAGCAGGCTCTGAGCTGTCAGCACAGAGCCCGACGTGGGGCTCGAACTCACGAACCGTGAGATCATGACCTGAGCCGAAGTTGGACGCGTAACCGACTGAGCCACCCGGGCGCCCCGGGATTGTCTGTGTTTTGTTCTGTTTGTCACAGCCTGGGGATCTCCCGGTTCAGAGAGAGAAGGGGCTGGCGAGCCGTGAAGTTACCTACTAGGATTAGCATATCATGTTCTTATTCCTTATCATTAGTGGAACATCATTACTATTAATAATAGTTATAACTGCCACCACTGTACTTTAGGACAGACTTGGGGGACACATGGTCTAGGTTCAAACGTCGGCTGGGCACAGCCTTGCTGTGTGACTTCGGGCAAGTTGCGTGATCCCTCTGTGCCTCGCTTATAAAACGGGAGCGGTCGTTGTTGAGAGAATTGAATGAGCTACCGTGTGCCTGACGTCTGGCTGCGGCATTAGCCTTGCTATACAATATGGAACTTATACACTGTCACTTATACCTCAAATTGTCCTTATTCACATTTTCCGTAGAAAAGAGACGAGACAGCTCGAGGTCACACAGCAGGAATTAGAACTGGGGAAGGCGGGACCCCTAAGGCCTTCACACCCCCCTCATTGCCCTTGGCCACAGAATCCAGACGAGAAATGCTGGCCCAGGCCCCTCATTAGCTGTGAAGATTCTGCTGCCCAGGACCTCCTGGCCCGAGCCTTTCTCTGGCTGGCGCCCCAGCCAGCTCCCCTTCCCATCACACCAGACCCAGTGGTTCCGGGAGCCTGGCCAGGCTGGGGCAGAGGGGCTGGTGCCTGTGTGATGGGGCCCCGGGGCCCTTCCTGGCAGGGGTTTGCCGGGCCAGGAGACATGCGGGCGCCCCCAGCTCACCCAGCCGCCTCTCCTCGTGAATCCAGAGGGAAAGTATGTCGGGAAGGCAGCTGCCCTGCCCTGGGCGGGCCCGGCCACAGGCTCAGGGTCTGGGGAATTCATCAGGGCAGTGAGGGAAGCCATTTGGCCACTGCTACATCCATAACTGAGGAGCCTGACCCAGCCTGCCTTGGACGGCCCCACTGGACCCATCTCTCCAGAAGGACCAAGGAGTTGGGGGCGCGGGAATGGGCGCCAGGGGGACATCCAGGCACTGGAGTCGGGCACACCCACCCTGACTTACACTGTGAACTTCAAGAAGCCCTGCCTACACTCCCACTTTCCATCTGCCCCAACCCTGTCCCCATACCATCCCAGGTTCCCAGGAAGGTGACGATAGAGAAAGGAGATAATAAATATAGTGGCTACAATTTTATTGAGCAGGTGCCAAACGTTCAAAAACCTTGCCATACCACTTTTGTGGGGTTCCCCTTTCTGCTCCCCCTTTCCCAGGCCCGGGAGGCAGGAACTCATCACCATAGGGGGCAGCAGGGCACAGTGATGAAGGTCCTGTTCTCTGGCGTGGGGACCGTGAGTTTCATACCCCAGCTCTGCTGTGAGGCCTGAGGCAGGTTGCTTAACTTGCCTGTGCCTCAGTTTCTTCTTTTTCCTTTTCTTTTTTTGGGGGGAGGCGGGGGGGGGAGAGGGAGAAGAGCCACGTTCAAACGCTTATTATAATGTAAATTTTTAAGTGTCCAGGTCAGCCAGCGTACTGAAGAGTTGCTACAAGGGAGAAAGAGCGTTACTAAGAACCTGCTGGAATTTACCAATGGCGGCATTCAATGGGTATTGATTTTAGAGAATGAAATTATACAGGCGTTATTTTCATAAGTTTCCAGAGATCGCTGTGGAAGGGGCAAATGACCACCCCGCCCTTCTCTCCTTTCCTCTGACATTTAATGAGAGTTTTGTAGGTAATAGTAAAACAAACTTGTGTCTGTGTTACGGGGAGAGAGACAGCCTGTGTGGCTAACTACACAAGTTTTGTTCTTTCTCTCTCTCTCTCTGTTTAATGAAGTGGAGAATGGATATACCTAAAGTTTTGCACACCTTAACAGGAGCAGTAAAAACCCAGATGAGATGGGGGGACAAGAGCCCCCCACATCTTAGGGTCGTCACCAGAAGTGAGTAAGTTACTCTATAAAAAGTGAAGACTTTTCCACGGTGGCAGTCATTAATGCCCCCCCTCTACAGATGGGCAAACGGAGGCTCAGAGAGGCAGGTTTGTCCTGTCGCCTCGATTTGGGCACTGGATGCTCAGAGAAGGAAGTCACACGCTCCCCTCCCCGTGAAGGCTGTAGGGAGAGGGTCCCCCACCCAGGTTTCTGCAGCTGTCTGGGGACGATGGGTGGGTGGGCAGCAGGGAGCACAGGAACCAGAGCCCTGATCCCGATTCTTCATTCTCCGTCCTCCTGCCCCTCTCTGGCCCCCACCCCAGCTCATTAACAGGAGGCCCTTGTTCGGGTCAGTGATGGATGGGGCAGGAGGCCGAGGGCGGGGTGTGTTTACTCACCGGCTGCCTGGCAGGCAGAGGCCCAGACCAGGGCATGGGCCAGTGGGGGAGGGAGGCTGCTGGGAGGGGAGGAGCCCCAGCCCCAGTGTGGGAAGACTGGCACACAATGGGGGCCAAATAAATGATTATCGATCAGTGGGGTGAAAGCAAATAATTTCATCCACCATACAGACCCTTTGCCTCGTAGCCAACAGGGAGGAGGTGCTCTCCGATTCTCAGCCCCGAGGTGGGCGGCCTCGAGGGTGGACAAGTGCATACAGTGGCCCGGAGCGCTTGCCACACAGAAGTAGGAGCCGGCTGGGCCAGAGGAAACGGAGCCTAGGGGTCAGGGAAGCCACCGTGGGGGGATGTTGGTGCCAAGGCCGGGGCAGATGAATGGGTTCCGGCTGATGAGGAGCACCCAGCAGAGGGCACAGCAGAGGCAAAAGCCCAGAGGTGGGACGGGCCTGATGCACTGGAGGTTCACGGAGGAGGCAGGTGTGGCCGGGACAGAGGGGTGAGGGAGCAGTGGAGGGGGAGGAGGGCTGGAACACAGGAAGGGGTGTGGTGTCCCTGCGCAGGGACAGAGCCATGAGCCATGTTTGCAGTCCATGGGTGAATAGGTGGATGGATGGAAGGATGGATAGATGGATGGATGGGTGGACAGATAGGAAGGATGATGAGTGGATGGGCGGATAGATGAGTAGATGGATGGATGGATGGGTGGATGGATGGAATGACTGGGTGGATGGATGGATTGCCAGACAGATGGGTGGGCAGATGCATGGAGGAGTGAGTGGATAGGTGGGTGGGTGGGTGAATAGTTGGATGGGTCGGTGGGTGGCTGGCGGGCTGGACCCCCGGGAACCTCTCTGGCTATGTGGCCACCCCATTCAGAGATCACTATGAGTCAATGAGAGAATGAAATTGAAGCACACAGTAGGAGCTTTTTGTCCATTCTCTGCCCCCTTTGCCTTACATGAGACAAAGGGGAGGTGAACAGTTAGCCTTCAGCCCAGCCTCACTGGCTGCCTCTCTGTGCCTCTTACTTTTAGGCTTTTCCCCACCTCAGGACCTTTGCATAGGCTGTGCCTTCTGCCTGGAGCACTCTTCCTTTACCTGGCTCTTTACCTGGCTGACCCCTACTTACCCTGACTTAAAGGTCACTCCTTTAGGCCAGACCAGGCTCTCTGTGTGTCCATATTCCTGCGCCACAGAGGGAGACTGAGGTTTAATAAAAACCCTCCAGGAACGGCCAGACCATAGCAACCGTCAGCATACTCTGAGCGGGAGTTGTAGAACGGTAACAAGCACATGGAGCCCTCTGGAAAAGGGGTGATGTCAGTGTTGCCGTTGGTCCACATGGTGCTAAGTGGGGGGGGGGGGGGGTCACTGGAACACCCACCCCTTGAGGCTTCCTGAGTCTATTTCCCACTGGGTTGAATAACTCACCTTTTCCTAGAGCCATGAAGTTGCAAATAATCCAAGAGTCATGAGACCACAGAACAAGGAAACACAGAACTAAGGAGGGACAAAGTCATAACAGCATGGGTTGATGGGGCCGTGGGACCACAGTCTGCTAAAGCCGTAGGATCGTGGGGACCCTCGAGCCACGGGGCTATGATGGTGCGGAGCCACAGACCTAGGGTGATGTGGCTACCATTCAATGAAAACACAGAGCCGTAGGAAGCCACAGGACCCCGGGGAGGCTGAGACATGGCACTGGGGCATCCCACATCTGAGGTGCCACAGGATGGAGTCTCCGAGTTGACCCTAACAGAACCTCCCTCTTGGCCATACCCTCACCTGTCGGCTGTCCAAGGATGCCCCGGGAGGCCACGGGAGCTCCGAGGCCCTTTCTTCCCCAGCTCTGGAGCAGCCACAGGAGAGAAGGGCCACGCCACTGCCGACGCCTGGAGCCCGCCAGCCGCCACTCAGTGAGTGCTTGTCTCAGGGCCAAGTGAGGCTGTCCAGGTGCCCGGAAACAGTGCCAGCCTCCGGCCAGGCGCGCCGGAACGCTGAGTGCTGGGCAACAAGTGGAAAAAGAGTCAAGGAGTGACTTCTACATCCATATCCTTTTGGAAGCCAACAGCAACACGGCATGGAGGGGAGGCTGTACCCTGTACCCTGGCTGCATCCCCCTCCGGGTGGCAGTAAACTGGCAAGCTGTCCCCCCTCCCTCCCCCACCCAGCACCCGCCTCTGCCCGTGCCAGCAGTCCTAGCCCAGCTCGGATTCCACCAGGCACATCCATGTATTAATGAGATCCCCTGAGACAGCAGCTATGCACCCAGCAGACGCTGCACCTGATACCCAGAACAGCCAGTCTGTTTTGGAGAGGGGAAACTGAGGCCCAGAAGTAGAAACCGCAGGACCAGGATCACAGAGGGCCGGAGCCAAGACTTGAACCCACAGCTATCAGATGCTAGGTGCGAGCTCATCAGCACCCAGCTGGGCTGCCTCTTGGGGCCCCAGCCACCCTCCTCCTGAGGCCCCAGCAGTCTGCTTCCAAAAGTGGCACCGCATGGAAGGCAGGAACGTGGGCCTCCTCCATTTCTTCCCTTCGCTGAGCTCAGAACACCTTGCTCACAGGCCCGTGATGGGCAACGAAACATCACCATAGTGAGTCCATACTGGGACCTGTTGTTGCTGGCATGGCGGGACCTTGCCCCCTCTCCTCTTATAGATGGGACAGCAGAGAGCCAGGGAGTGGGGTTTGGCCCTTCCTGAGGCCCCCAGCACCTTCGGTGAGGCTCTTCTCCTCATGATGGGGATGTGGGCAAGAACAAACACAGCCGACTTTCTGAAACACCAAGTTTTAGGCAGAGAGACAGCCCATTTCTTGCTGCCTTACCTCAACGGCAGGGCTGCCTTCAGGCATGGCTGGATCTAGAGCCCCAAATGAAGCCTCCAGGATCTCTGGGTCAGCTGCCTTCTTCCTTAAAAAAAAAAAAAAAGAATTGTGGTAAAATACACATGACGTAAAATGTATCATTTCGACATTCTAAAGTGTACAATTATTGGGTTTTAGTACTTCTACAATGCCATGCGATAATCCCTTCTATCTATTTCAGAACATTTTCATTTCCTCCCAAAAGGAAACCTGGTACCCATTAGCAGGCACCCCTCCCCCCATACCCCTCTCCCAGGCCCTGGCAACCGCTAATCTGTTTTCTGTCCCTATGGATTTGCCTGTTCTAGACATTTCCTATAAACAGAATCATACAACATGTGTCCTTTTGTGTCTGGCTTCTCTCACTGGGCGCGTCCTCAAGGTTCATCCGTGTTGCGGCACGTATCAGAGCCTCATTCCTTTTTATGCCTAAATAGCATTTGATCGTCCGCATAGACCGCGTTTTGTTTATCCATTCTCCAGCTGACGGACGTCTGGGTTTGTTGGATTTTTTTTTTTTTTTTTTTTTTTTTTTTTTGCAATTGCGAATAACAAATGCCCGGAACGTGTCTGTGCAAAGTTTTGTTTGGATACCTGTTTTCAGTTCTCTTGAGTCTCATGCCTGAGCGTGAGATTTCCTGGGTTCTACAACGCGATGCTTAATTTTCTGAGGAGCTGCCACACTATTTTCCACAGTGGCCGCGCCACTTGACGAGCCCCGCCAGCCATTCGCGAGGGTTCCAGTTTATCCACTTCCTTGCCAACACTCGCTTTCAGGCTTGTGATTATGGCCATCCTAGCGGGTGTGAGGTGGTATCTCCTCGAAGCTCTGATTTGCACCTCCCTGGTCGGTGCTCTTCAGGCCCCTTGGGGCAGCAAGGTGGGCCAGGGCCAGGCTTACATTTGCCAAGGTCTAGAGGAAACAGAGCATCTTTCCTCTGATAGGCCCAGCGGGTCTCAGGGCTGCCTCTCATTGGCCCAGCTCGCGTCCCATGCCCCTCCCCGAGCCAATCACTGTGGTCTGGGCTGAGCCGGCCTCTCTAGGTGTGAGTGTGTGTTCCTAGGGGTGGCGGTGAGCCCCTCCTGGACGCCACTCTCAGTAGGCAAACGGTAGAGACTGGATCCCCCACCCCTCACTCTTGCCTCCGTGGGCTTTCTGGATCCCAGGCTGTTAGGCTTGACCTGCTTTAATGGGGACGACCCTGGCGGTGTGCCAAGTCCTCGTCCTCCACCTCCATCTCCAATCGCTGTCAGAAGCCCTTCTTGCTGTCCTCTGCCCTTGGGAAGGGGGACAGTCCCAGATCTGACCCAGGAAGGGTGCCGGAAGGGTGCCGCTGAGGGCGGCTCCAGGCCCCGTCAAGGCCCTTCCCTGCTTTGGTGGCCTCTTGACCTCTCCCGGGTACCAGGCAACCTTGAACATCACCGGAAACGGGCTTCGCCCAGAACGGCTGCACCGCCAGCCTGTTATTTCCCAATGGCTGGCGAGTAGTGGAGGAGCCCACAGGAGGGGCCTTCTCACACCATCACCAGTTCCAAGGCAGCTCAAATGATGTTTGGCTCCCTTGCTCCCAGCCCTGCCTCAAGCCCCAAAGGGCTGAAATGGGAAAATGTACAATTGAAGGGAATCATTAAGATCAGGTTGGTGACCATGATCCAGAGCTGGGAGGGAGGGAGGCAGGGAGCCCAGAGAGGGTAAGACACTTGCCCAGGACCACACAGTCAACACGAGGCAGATCTGATTCCAATCTCTACCTTCCACCCCCACCCCACCCCGCCCTTTTAAAAAAAAAATTAGCTTTGGGGCGCCTGGGTGGCTCAGTCGGTTAAGCGTCTGACTTCGGCTCAGGTCATGGTCTCACGGTCCGTGAGTTCGAGCCCCGCGTCGGGCTCTGTACTGACAGCTCGGAGCCTGGAGCCTGCTTCGGATTCTGTGTCTCCCTCTCTCTCTGCTCCTTGCCCGCTCACGCTCTGTCTGTGTCTCTCTCAAAGTAAATAAGCATTAACAATTAAAAAAAAAAAATTTAAGTAATCGCTACAACTAACATGGGACTCGAACTCACAACCCCGAGATCAGGAGTCACATGCTCGCTGACTGAGCCAGCCGGGCACCGCAGAAGACCTGATTTTCGACAGTCAACTTGCCCCCCTTGGCCTGGAACATTTGGGACCATGGGGGTCTTGACCGTGGTGCTCCAAGCTGGGTCATACACAGTCCAGCAAGAAGAAGCTGTCCCAGGAATAATGGTGGCTCTCAGAGGTGACGGCTATTCTTATCCCTATCATAGAGATGGAACAACCAAGTCCCAAGGGTGTGACAGCCCTTGTCCAGCAAATCCTTCATCTTAAAAAAAGTTTTTTTAAATGTTTATTTATTTTTGAGAGGTGGGGGAGGGGCGGGGGGGGGGGGGGGACATAGAATCCAAAGCAGGCTCCAGGCTCTGAGCTGTCAGCACAGAGCCCAACATGGGGCCCGAACCCACGAATCCTGAGATCGTGACCTGAGCCCAAGTCGGATGCTCAACCGACAGCCCCCCAGGTGCCCCAACGAATCCTCCACAGCCCACCTAGGAAGCTGTGAGGGCAGAACTGGCCTTGGCTTGTCCAACATTCAAGTCCCCAGCACTTGGCCCCGGGCTTAGTGCACAGTAGGTGTTTCAGAACTTGAGGATGATGTGGTTCTAGAACAATGCCCCATTTTCCAGATGGAAAACTGAATCACCTCTCATGGGTACAGAAAGATTGGGATCCAGCTTTCTGCCCTCTTGACCCCTGCCCCTGCTCCTGAACAGGCCCCTGGGCAAGTCTCAAGCCTTGTGGGCTGGCGGGGGTCCCGGGGCCCGGTTTTCCACCCGGCGCTGGAGTTGATGACGGGAGGGGCGAGGTCTCGGGCCTGGTGATTATTTTTTTAACCTTTGTTGCAGCCAGAGACTCAAGGCGAAGCCATCCTGCCCCCCACACCCGGCCAGGCGGTGGCCAGCGAGGCCACACGGAGGCCTGACCCACTGGACGCCTGGCCGCTGGGCCTCCCCAGACCGCACGGTCACGGGACTGCGTCCAACTCCACATCTGGACTTTTCAATTTGGTCCCGGTTTCCAGCTGGAATAAAAGGGCCCGGGGCGGGCCCTGCCTGCTTGCACAAAAGTTGGGCGTAAAGGGCTTGGCCCGTGCCCCCTGCCTGCTTCTCCCCGGTGGACGCCATCCAGGCCCAGACATCAAAGGCCATTCTTTGCCTCCAAAGTCCACGGTTCCATCTGGAGTCTGGCCAGCCAGCCCAGGCACATGGGTCCAACCAGACACCACAAGCTCACGGCCAAGGTGGGGCTGTTGGTCCCTGACGTCACCTCTCCAAGTCTTCCTGTCTCAGGCAGCGACCCCACCATTCACTCAGTGCTGGGCCTGAGACCTGGGTGGCGTCTGAGACTCCTCCCTGGCCCCCTCTGTCCAGTACTCCAATAGCTCTCGTCCCCTCGGCTTCCAAAATACACAAATTCAACCACTTCTCCTCCTCTGCCGTCCGGCCCCGGTGTCTGCCCTCCTGACTCCTGCCTGGACGCTGCCCCAGCCTCCTCCCCAAAGCAGCCACAGGGAATGTCTCAAAATCATAAATCGGATCGTGTTTCCCTCCCGCTCACACACCCTTCATGGTTCCCCATTTCTCTCAGAATAAAACCCACCTTCTCTCTGTGGCCTGCAAGGCCCCACGTGACGTGGCCTCAGCCCATCCCTCTGGCCTGTCTCCTCCTCCTTCACTCACTCTGCTCCAGCCATACCAGCCCCCTCCCTGTTCCTCCAGCTCCCGAACCCTTTCCTGCCCCGGGGCCCCACGAGCCAGTCATCCTTTCTATCTGGAATGCTCATCCTCTATATTTACAAGATACTTTCCTATCATCCTTCAAATCTTAGCTTGAATGTTACCACCTCAGGAGGTCTCCCCCGACCCCTGAGCATAAATACCACCACCCAACTTTCTTCCAAATACTCTCCAGTCTTCGAAATTATCATCTTTGTATGTTCATGCCAACACGCACTGTGTTTTACCGTCCCCCCCCCCCCCCGCCACCGCCCCCGCCCAAGTGCATCCCGTTGTGCCTGGCACGTAGTAGGTGGGGTTGTGTCTTCCTGGGCACAAAGGGACATACCGGTCCCAATGACAAAGTTGGAGAGACATCTACCCCTCCGAGGTCCCCTCACTCCCCGCAGCAACACCCCAGGACTTATAACCAAGAACTGCTCTCACTACTTGCCAGGGCGGGTGCAGCTGTGATGGCGAATACACAGGTAGCCGTGGGGGGCCAGGAAGAGGCACCTGTAAGCTCCAGTTGAAGGAAGGGTAAGGGTCAGCCAGGTCAGAGGCCACAGAGGGTGCTTGGGGTGGTAGGCGTCAGTGTGAGCAGAGGCCTGGCGGTGACAGAGAACAAGGAGGCGTTCTTGGATCTGGTGGGGCCCAGCTCACCCGGGGTGGTGGAGCTGGATGGTCTGGCAGCACGTGGAATGACGTGGAATGTCTGAATTCCATCCCAGGGCAGTGGGGAGCCATAGGAGGTGAATGAGCAGAAGGCACATAGGACCCGTACCCCCATGGCCCTGTGCCGGGCCCTGGGAGGCTCCCTCCCCAGACCTCAGCACCCTGTGGGTTCAACACGCTCATGCTTGCTGAGAACATCTCCAAACAGCCTTATGCAAATTCCTGCGGAAAGCTGTCTCCGACCGACCGGTGAGGCCACCCGCCGTCGCCGCCACCACAAGGCTCAGGGAGGTCCGTCAGGCCGAGGGATCCTCCCAGAACCCAGATAACGCACTGACAGCTGCCTGGCTCTGCCCGGGGTCCCTTGGACTCCCCTCAGGCCAGTTGGGTCCCCCCAAAGCCCCGGGTCTAGCCACCACCTCTCAGCCCTCAGTGGATGCTGAAGACCTCTCTCCTTATTCCCCTGGAATTTTCCTTACAGGCCCTGCCAACGCCTCCAGGAACATATTAAAGGAAAATGTTTCCAGCCCAAGCAGGGCTGTTTTATGGCTCTCGAGGCCAGGAGTCTGACCGCAGAGTGGAAAGGCCTTGTCACCCCACTGTTCCTTCTGCAGAGTGGCTCAGACCCCCACCCGCCCTCCTTTGCCCTCCTCGGAGGCCCAGGTTCTGCAGATTCTCCAGCTAAGCAAACCCCCCTCACCCCTGTCCCCCAGACTGGGGAACAATTCCCTAGAGGCTTGGGCTAAAGCCGGGAGCTGCTATATTTTCCATTGTGTATTCACTCAACAAACACCTGCTATTCTCCCGCTGTGCACCGGTCCCTGTCAGGTGCTGGGGACACAGTGGGAACAAGAGGGACCCGTCCTGGGACTCCTGGGTGGCTCTTAAGCATCTGACTCTTGATCTCAGCTAAGGTCATGATCTCATGGTTCAGGAGTTTGAGCCGCACGTAGGTCTCAGCGCTGACAGTGTGGAGCCTGCTTGGGATTCTCTCTCCCCCCTTTCTCTTTCCCTTCCTCACTTGTGCTCTCCCTCTCTCTCTCTCTCTCTCACTCTCTCTTTCTCAAAATAAATAAAATAAACTTTAAAAAAAAAAAGAAGAAGAAGAAGGGACTCATCCTGCCAGAGCCCTTGATGATCCCAAGACAGTGCAATGGACATTGTTACATCTCAACGTGGCTAAGCTGTTAAGTCGTCAACACCGGCCTGGGTGTCGCCCTGGAGACATTTTGGTAGATGTGATTATCATCCACACCAGTTGGCCCTAAGGAATTGGGGTGGGCCTCATCCAGTAAGCTGAAAGGTCTCGAGGGCAAAACTGAAGTTTCCCTCCGGAGGAACAAGTTCCAGCTTGTCCAAGATGAAGCCAGACCCTAGCTAAAGTCAGGACATACTCTTGCAATAAGAAAAGGGCCCAGTGTGGCATGAACTTAACATCAATTTGGCTTTCACAGGGAGAATGGGGGAACAGGGAAGTGGGCTTCATAGACAGAGAAATGAGCAAAAAGCTGGCAGGAGGGAGGGCTTGGTCCTTGTGAAACCCATCTGGGTTTGCTAAGGGATGCTTCTTGAAGTTTCGCTCCTACACCCCCCAGAGGCTGGGAGACGGGGCTTGCCTTCGGGTATTGCTGGAACAAAGGGCTGGTTCCTTGAGCAGCCTTTAAAATTAAAAAATTGAGGGGCGCCTGGGTGGGTCAGTCGGTCGAGCGTCCGACTTCGGCTCAGGTCATGATCTCGCAGTCTGTGAGTTCGAGCCCCGCGTTGTGCTCTGTGCTGACAGCTCGGAGCCTGGAGCCTGCTTCCGATTCTGTGTCTTCCTCTCTCTCTGCTCCTCCCCCACTCATACTCGGTCTCTCTCTGTGTCAAAAATAAACATTAAAAAAATGAATAAATAAAAATTAAAAAATTGAGGGGCGTCTGGGTGGCTCAGTCGGTTAAGCGTCTGCCTTTGGCTCAGGTCATGATCTCGCGGTTTGTGGGTTCAAGCCCCACGTCGGGCCCTGTGCTGACAGTTCAGAGCCTGGAGCCTGCTCTGAGCACATAGGCACAAGCCAGTGGCTGCTGTCCAGCCTCGTGCAGGGGGGTCTGAAGGGCAGTGGAAAGGCACCCTTCCTCGTAAGCAGATCTGTGAGGGAGCCCCTGAGCCCCCCACTTTGTGGGAGGGGGAGGTGACCTAGGATGAGAGCTTACATGGATTCCCGGGCCGGGGCCATAAGGAAAAGGACAGAGACAAGGAAGTCAGGGGTAGAGGCATCCACGGGCGAACGGGACTGGACCAGGCGTGAGGATTTTCGTATCAGCATCAACACCTTCCGGAAAGCATCCACCAGGAAGGGGCTCGGAGCAACCACACAAACCACGTGACTCAGCCAGGTGATGTTGGCTGCCTTTATCACTTGTCACGTGAGAGGCTCATGAACGGAGGGGTCGTGGGGCAGAAAAGGGCGACGCATAGGCCAGCAGCGGGCACTCCCGCTTACAATGATGATCCGGCTACCACTGCTTCTGGAATAGTCCCGCTTATCAGCGACAGAGAGCAGGGCCGGAATAGGAGCACTCCTTCAGCCTGGCCTGAACCTTCTCATGGCTCCCACCCCAAGCTTCTCCCCACCCCCCTTCCTCCCCTCCTTCTCGGGGTGGCAGCTGCGTGGTCTGATGGCCCTGCCAGCCTCCATCAGCTCCCGCAAACCTCTCGCACATCTACTCCCTTCTAGGTGCATCTGGATATAAGGTCCTTCCACAGACATCCTCCATGCTCGGAATGACCCGTGCCCACCTCTCACACCTCTGCCTGCGCACATGGGGTTCGCGGAGGGTCACTTCCTCTATCCCGGCATGCGCCGTGTCACTTACAACATATCCTGCAGGTAGCACCTTATCGATTCTCCGAGCACTCTCTGTCCTCTTTTTGTTGAGATGATATTTACATGACATCCCATTCACCATTAATTTTTTTTTTTTTTAATTTTACATTTATTTAGTTTTGAGAAACAGAGTGAGACAAAGCGTGAGTGCGGGAGGGGCAGAGAGAGAGGGAGACACAGAATCCGAAGCCGGCTCCGGGCTCTGAGCCGTCGGCCCAGAGCCCGGTGCGGAGCTCGAACCCACGAACTGTGAGATCGTGACCTGAGCCGAAGTCGGACGCTCAACCGACTGAGCCACCCAGGCGCCCCAGAATTCACCATTTTAAAGCGGAAGATTCAGGGGCGCCTGGGTGGCTCAGCCGGTTGAGCGTCCGAGTTCGGCTCAGGTTATGATCTCACGGTTCGTGACTTCGAGAGCCCCTCGTCGGGCTCTGTGCTGACGGCGCAGAGCCCGGAGCCTGCTTCCGATTCTGTGTCTCCCTCTCTCCCTGCCCCTCCCCCACTCGTGCTCTGGCTCTCTCTGTCTCTGAAAAATAAATAAATGTTAAAACCAACCAACCAACAAACAAACTTCCGGGAGGCAACGCTGGGTCTTTTCCGCTTTAGATGATGATCGTCCTAGTGGGTGTGATGTGGTCCGTTTTCCTTTTGATTCGTTTGTTACCCTCAAACACAATACACCAGCTCCTGGCTTCTGAGGACTCTGCTTATCCATCTCTCTGCTAGAAGAGGCCACACAGCTATCTGGGGACCGGTGGCAGTGACATGCCGTCGGGGCCCACGAGGAGGGGCTAATTTCCCACCCCAACACCTTCTGAAATGGCCACAGCGGAATCCCAGCCCAGACATTTCCCAGCCTGCAGCCTCGTGCGAGGCTCGAAGGGGGTCCCCAGGGACTGCCTTTCCTCCTCGGAGCCTTGCCGCCCACAATCGGAGCCTTGAGCCTCTGTGGGAACCGAGCTTCGAGGCCAAGCCAAAACCCACTTCTCCAGACGCCCCAGCACATCCCCTAAAAAAGCAACGTATGGTCAAATTAGAACCAAGGTGGCCGCCAGCTGTCCTCCCACCCGAGGCCTGCTGTGACCCATCGTCACCTTCAAAGAGGCCGTTCAGGGAGCAGAGAAGAGCTATAAAATACACACACATGCCTATTTTTCTTTTCCCCACCAGCATCGCTGGGGCCTTGGCCACACATCCATGTTTCACAAAGAACTCCTTTGAAGCAAGAACGGGGCCCCGGAGGGGCGCCCACAGAAACCCACAAGAGCCCACTGTTCTTGGGGGGGCCCTCACTGGGGTCCGGGTTTGCCGGAGCTGGCCCCATCTCAGCAAGGGCAGGGTGAGGGCCACATCTGCGGAAGCCGGGACCCCGACGAGAGGGGGTTGCAAAAAAGGCTGGCGGCTGGGCTGGGAGAAGCGGCTGTAATCCCAAGTAGCCTTCCTCCGGAGTTGTGGAACTTCCCTGTGGCCGCGGCCGCTGCTTACCCTTGAGGGACCTCTCTTGGTGCGAGAGAAGAATTCCAGTTTCCTGGACTCGCAGGCTGGCAGGGAACTCGAGGAGGGGCTGGACCAGGATGTGGGGCAGAGCTCCGAATTCGGGGCTGGCGGGTGGATTCAGGAGTGCAGCCCACGCTGGCTTAAGTCACCAAGTGGGATGGGCCCGGATTGGCCAAGACCTACGGGGGGGACCCAGCCAGGGGTCAAGAGAGAGAGAGAGACACCATACGCACCCGTGGTGGAAACCCGATGGGACTTTGGCATGGTCTGAAATGACTTTTTTTTTTTTTTTTAATTTCAATGATGAGTTGTTAAAATGTGGACAAAGCAAAGCAGAGCCGAGCATTCGCCACGAGCCAGTGCTTGATGGCTGCGGGCTAGGTGCTGCCCTAAGTTATACTCCGCGGGGTGGTGGGGCCACTAGAATCCCATTTCACAGGTGAGGCATCGGGAGGCGGAGACATGGGAGAGAGGTCACACACACAGCAAGCCAGTGGCAGGGCAGGGATGTGAATCCGGGCCTGCTCTAGTTAGCTCACCGATGGGCTGCCCTCCGTGGCCAAAGTGAACGATCTGATGCATTTGGCGTAGCTGTCCCCGTGGCGAAGACAGTGAACCCAGCCGTCACTCCCAAACGTTCCCTCCTGCCCTTTGTCGTGCCTCTCTCTCGCCTCTCCTCGGGCAACCTCTGATCTGTTTTCTGGCAGTTGACATCACGTTGCACTTTCTATAATGGCAAATAAACGGAACCTTGCAGTACGTAACCTTTTGGGTCTGGCTTCTTTCATTCTGCGTAATGCCCTGAAGGCACATCTGTGCTGTGGTGAGTGTCCCTGGTTCATTGTGGTTCATCCATTGCCCGGATGATGGACATTGGGCTTGTTCCCATAGGGGACGATGCTGTGAGCATGCATGTCCCAGATCTCTGATGGGCACCCGCTTTCGTTTCTGTCAGGGAGACACCAAGGAGGGAAGAGTCGAGCTCCGTGGTGGGTCTGTCACTACCTTTTGCAGAAATTGCCAACCTGCCTTTTCAAGCCACTGGGCCGTTTTGCGTTTCTGGCAGCCCGCGTGCCAGAGAGTTCTGGTTTCTCCTCATCCTTGCCATCACTTCCTCGTGTCAGCTTTTTTCATGTTACCGTCCGGGCAGGAGATCAGGGTCGACCTCGTGTCCTGGGTTGTGAGGCTCCAGGTGGTTTTATATTCCACTCTTCTGTTTTGTCTGATTTTTTCTTTCTTTCTCAGCATCAAGAATATGCTGAGAATGGAGGCACCCGGGTGGTTTAGTCGAAGGTTAAGCATCCAACTTCAGCTCAGGTCATGATCTTGTGGTCCGTGAGTTTGAGCCCCACGTCGGGCTCTATGCTGACAGCTCGGAGCCTGGAGCCTGTTTCAGATTCTGTGTCTCCCTCTCTCTCTCTGCTCCTCCCCTGCTCGTGCTCTGTCTCTCTCTCAAAAGTAAAGAATCATTTTTTGAAAATTAAAAAAAAAAAGAATATACTGAGAATGATTTTAGGGGCGTCTGGGTGGCTGTCGGCTGAGTGTCCGACTCTTGATTTCAGCTCAGGTCGTGATCTCAAAGTCTGTGTGATCGAGCCCTGAATTGGGCTCTGTGCTGACAGCGTGGAGACTGCTTGGGATTCTCTCTCTTCCTCTCTCTCTCTCTCTGCCCCTCCCCTGCTCACATGTCCGCTCGCTTTCTGTCTCTCAAAATAAACAAATTTTAAACTATTAAAATTAAAATTAAAAAAAGAATATTCTACTGTTACAGTCAGGGACCCTCTGTCTCATACACACAAACCTGGTTTTCTCCCAAATAGGAAAAACAAACAAAGATTGAATGCCAATTGAACAGCTGCTTAGTTTTACTTGAAAGTTGCATGAAAGGCCCAGGGTTTCCTTTTAAAGTGACGAAAATATTCTGGAACTGGATAGAGCCGACGGTTGCACAACGTCATGGATGCACTAAATGCCACTGAATTGTCCACTTGAGAATTGCTAAGGCGGTAAAGTTTATGTTATGTGAATTTTTTCAATTCAATCTTTTAAAAAGTTGCATCAGAATAACCTGAATATCTCAGTGAGATACCACTTCGCATCCAGCTGTTTGGAAAAAATGACCAAGTGAGATGATACCCAGCGTGGTGAGAATGGGGGTCCTGGGGAACCTCACAGATGGGGCCGGAAGGGGTTGCTGGTGTTACTTCCGGTGGCCGTGCTGAACCAGGAGCCGGTTCCCCCTCTTCCAGTGGAATATTCACATGCCCTGCAATTTGGCCGAGAGAAGTTGCTGGATATGTTGGAGGTGTCCACAGCTGGGCAAACATGGCTCAGTGCTGATTAGAGGAGACCAGAAAGCCATCAGAAGCTTTGAGAGATGGGCACCAACATGGCCACAGCTCAGAAATAGAATCACCACATGAGAAAGAGTAAGTGTCCCTAAGATCACAGGTAGCATGATGACCTTTATAAAGTTAAACACAATCCAGCTAAAAATGGACATGCATTTGTAGTAACACATAGAGTTACCCGCCCCCCCCCCCCCAAATAGAGCATAAGTTGAATGGAGGGTTCTAGATGAAGGGTACCTGGTGGGGGTATTAGTTTTCTGGGGCTGCTGTAACAAGTCACGCCAGACCGGGTGGCTTTTAGGCCATGAATTTATCCTCTCGTGGTGTCAGCAGGGCCGTGCTCCTGCCAAAGCCAGAGGATGCTTCCTGGTCTCTTCCAGCTTGTGGGGGCCCCAGGTGTTCTCCGGCTTGTGGTCCCATCATTCCAAACTCCGCCTCTGTGTCCACATGACCTTCTCGCTATGTGTGTCTCTTCTTCTGTCTCTCGTATGGACACTTGTCATTGGAGTCAGGACCTACCCTAAATCCAGGACGATCTCCTCTAGAGGTCCTTCACTTAAGTAGATCTGCAAGGGCCCTTTGTCCCAATAAGGTCACATCCATAGGTCCTGGGGGGGGGGGCAGGACTTGGCCATATCTTTTGGGGGAACACCATTCAACCTATTATAGGAAGCAAGTGTTAATTTTTGCTTGTTAGAGGTTTTTTTAAAAAGTTTATTTATTTATTATTGAGAGAGAGAGAGAGAGAGGATGTGCACACAAGCGGGGCAGGGGCAGAGAGAGAGAGAATCCCAAGTGGGTTCTGCATTGTCAGTGTGGTGCCCGATGCGGGGCTCAAACTCATGAACTGCAAGATCATGCCCTGAGCCGAAGTCGGACGCTTGACCGATTGAGCCACCCAGGCATCCTTTGCCTGTTAGATTTTTAAAAACAACTAGTAACCAAGTCAACAAAAGTGGTCGCAGAACTCCCAGTGATGAGAATATGGCCAAACCAAGCATTATTTTTTCTCATCCTTTCCATGTCACATCCTAAAAAAAAAAAAAAAGCCCTCGGCGGGGGGGGGGGGGGGGGGCACGCAGTGGTCAGTGTTAACAATACAGGTATCTGGGACCATCCAGAACCTTCTCAATCTGAGTGCCCTGGTGGGGGGTGGGGTGGGCTCCTTGGAGATTGAGTCCTTCAAATCGGAGATGCCTGCAGCAAGGGGGGATACCCAGCCCCTTTGAAACGCCTCATGGTTCCCTTCTGGGACAATTTCTCCTGGACCATTTTTAAGACTATCCAGGCAAATCCCACCCCCAACTCCCCTAGCGTTGGATTTCAAAAGCAGTGTGTTTCACTGCTCTGAGCCTCGGTTTCTACTCCTGGAAAAACGGGCCAGTGCCACTAACTCGCTGGTCGTCAGGTGATGCTGTCCCCATGTTTGTTTCACAGCAGGGGAATAGTACTTTTCACATTTGGGGCCAGATTTCATGTTGAGGTTGAGGGGACTGACTTGTGGGTTGTAGGACACTTAGCAGCATCCCTGGTCTCTACCCACTAGATGCCAGTATAGAGTTGCCAGATTCAGCAAATACAAATACAGGATGCCCAGGGCAAATCTGAATTTCCGATGAACGTATAATAATTTTTTAGCCTAAGCGTATTCCAAATATTGCATGGCACATACTTACACTAAAAAAACATTGACAAGGGTGCCAAGACAGTTCAGTGGGGAAAGAACAATCTCTTCAACAAATGGTGCTGGGACATCTGGATGTCCACACGCAAAAGAATGAGGTTGGACCCCTACCATATAGACCTTGGATATCTGTGACCTTGGATGAGTCAATAGTCCCTTACTTGGTTATAAAAAGCACAATCAACAAAACAGAAAACAGGTAGGGTAGACTTTACCAAAATTTAAAACATTTCTGCTATGACAAATACCGTCAGGAGAGTGAAAAAGACAAGCCACAGACTGGGAGAAAGCATTTGCAAAGCACACGTCTGACAAGGGACTTGTATCCAGAATACAGAAAGAACTCTTACAATGCTGATAAAAATATAAATAATTTAAAAGAGACGAAGGACTTGAATAGACATTTCTCCTCCAGAAAACAACCTTAAAAACAATTGGAGGACTCACACTTCCTGATTTTGGAAATTACTAAAAAACCACGGTAATCAGGATGGAGGGGTACTAGCATGAGGACAAACAAATATATTAATGCAACAGGATGGGGAATCCAGAAATAAAGCCTGAAGTTCGTGATCAGTTGATTTTCAAGAAGGGTGCTATCTTCGTCTGCTTGGGCTGTTACCACAAAACATGATACAATTCTCCTGAGTACAACTGAGAATGAACTAATCCTTTCTCCAGAAAGAGTGCAAAGTCTTTGGGGGATGTTTACTCTTGACCTCGATATCTTGTAAGTTGATTACTATGATGCGAAGCTAACCATACTTACATACTATGATATAAAGTCAATACATCACATCACATGATGAGGAGATAAGGAAGAAAACAAAGATATTTGCTGTATACATTATACACACACATGCGGAACAAAAGAAGTTAGAAATACTCATGACAGTGACAGTCCTCATCTCCATAACTGGTCATGTGGCCATAGCTGGTATATACTACCTTCTTCCACCACCCATCCCATATTCCCTTTGTTCTCAGCAAGCACCTGAGTGGGCATGGTTCTTTATTTCACGGGATGAGCCAAATCTTCATTCCTCAAAGGTCTGGGCCATTAATAGTCTTGGCTGAATTGCGTTGTTGTAATTTTCCATTGACCTTAATGGTGATCCAAAGGGCATGGTCATACTTAGAGAAAACTTCAGCGATCTCCTACATGCCATATACACTCTTCCTTACCTGCATTGTGAGGTAGCTGGCCAGTTTCCCCTTGGTGGTCAGGATCAATAACCCAGCCGGGAGAGTAACTCCCTTCTTCACCTATTAACTCCAAGGCACGGGGAACCCCAAGTGGCTGGGTGGTCATCTTAACTTCAAGTTCAGTGGAATCATTGTTGTTTCTCCCGGTCTAAGCATTCCTCCCTTTGAAATGAAGACCTCTAGGGGCACCTGGGTGGCTCAGTCAGTTGAGCTTGCAACTTCGGCTCAAGGTCATGAGCTCGCAGTTCCTGAGTTCGAGCCCCGCGTCAGGCTCTGGACTGACAGCACGGAGCCTGCTTGGGATTCTCTGTCTCTCTCTGTCTGTCCCTCCCCTACTCTCTCTCTCAAAATAAATAAATAAACATTAAAAGAAAAAAGAGAAATGAAGACCTCTAGGCCAGGAGAGCAGAAGGTCATGGGGACAGGAAGCAAAAACTTTGCGAGGGTGACACTGGGGGTGAAAACGTGTGGTGGCACTCCCATCTCCGCCCCTTGATTCCCAGATCCGTGAATCCTGCCTGTGGGAAAAGCAGCACCGCATATAGGGTGATGATTCAGAGCACATGCAGCCTCCTGGAGAACCGTGCCCCAGCCCGGAAATGTATTGCTACCTTGCTGGCACCCCCCCCCCCAAGTCTTCAAATGGCTGTTCCACTACTGGTCTGCCAAACCAGCTGTTCCACGGTGGTGGGGAGCATGGGAAAAAACAACGAATTTCATACACACGGGTCCATGGCTGCACTTTATATGCTGGCAAGCGAGTTCCTTGGTCAGAAGCAGTGCTGTGTGGAACACCATGATGGCGGATAAGGCATTCTGTTAAGTCCACAGATGGTAGTTTTGGCAGAAGCGTTGCATGCAGGGAAAGCAATTCCGTATCCAGAGTAAGTATCATTCCAGTAAGGACAAAATGCTCCTTTTTCCATAATGGAACCATTGTAATCAACCTACCACGAGGTAGCTGGCTGATGACCTCGGGGAATGGTGCCATATCGGGGGCTCAGCGTTGGTCTCTGCTACTGGCAGATGGGACACTCAGCGGTGGCGAAAGCCAGACTGGCCTTGGTGAGTGGAAGTTCATGTTGAGCCCATATATAACCTCCATTCCTGCCACATGGCCAAAAGGTTCATGAGCCCACTGGATAATGGGCAGGGGTGGCTGGGGAAGGAGGCTGCCTGGTATCCACAGAACAGGTTATCCTATCCACTTGATTATTAAAATCCTCCTCTGCTGGGGCTCCTGGGTGACTCAGTCAGTTAAGCATCTGACTCTTGATTTCCGCTCGGGTCGCCATCTCACGGTTCATGAGATCGAGCCCTGCGTCAGTCTCTGGGCTGACATTGGGGAACCTGCTTAGGAATCTCTTTCCCTGTCTCTCTTTCTGCCCTCCCCTGTTCACTCTCTCTCTCTCTTTCTCTCAAAAATAAATAAACATTTAAAACAAAATAAAAGCCTCCTCTGCTGAGGTCACCCTTTGGTAAACATTCACATGGGACATAAATATCTTCACATGTTCCCTGTTCAAAGAGGCCTATTAACATACCTCCTTCCCAGATTTCTTTGTCACCAATTTTCCGATTGTCTTCCTTCCAATTCTCTGACCATCCAAACAAACCGTTCGCACAGCCCATAAATCAGCATAAAATTGCATGTTTGGCCTTTTCTCCTTCCAAGCAAAATGAGCAACTAAGTGCACGGCTTGAAGTTTTGCCACTGGGCAGACTGCCCTTCACCATTGTCCTTAAGGGATGTCCCAGAGGGACGGTAGTGTTGCAGCTGTCCCCTTTAGGTGGTGCCTGTATATCGTATAATCCAGACCCGAGATCACGTGCTCTGCCAGCTGATCATAATAAACTTCATATGAGGCCATAGATACAGCTACAGGCGAGAGGAGACCATATAGCAGAGGTGGGGACCATGGGCATTCGGGCCACTTTTTTTTTTTTAAGTTTGTTTACTTATTTATTTATTAAAAAACTTTTTTTTAATGTTTTTATTTATTTTTGAGACAGAGACAGAGCACGAGCATGGGAGGGTCAGAGAGAGGGGAGACACAGAATCCGAAGCAGGCTCCAGGCTCCGAGCTGTCAGCACAGAGCCCGACCCGGGGCTCGAACTCACGGAGTGTGAGATCGTGACCTGAGCTGAAGTTGGACGCTTAACCAACTGAGCCACCCAGGCACCCCTGTTATTTATTTATTTATTTATTTATTTATTTATTTAGAGTGAGTGGGGAAGGGACAGAGGGAGAGGGAGAGAGAGATACCCAAGCAGTCTCCGTGCTGTCAGCGCAGATCCCAACGCGGGGCTCAAACCCATGAACCGTGAGATCATGACCTGAGCTGAAACCAAGAGTCGGGCGCTTAACTGACTGAGCCACCCGGGTGCCCCAACCGGCTGCTTCTTTGTGGCATTTACTTGTGCCTTTGGGGTCGGCTTGGGCCAGATCGTGTATATACCACTCCCATACTATGGTGGAGGGCTGCCGTGTACATCCACCTTTACGTTGATGTGTCAGACAATATATAGTTCATGCTGGGCTGCTCAGGTCATATGGTACCTTGGTGGCTCCATGGTGAAGCATTCAGTCTCTACTAAGGCCCGGTAGCAGGCCTACAGAGGCCTGCAGAGGATGGCAGTCCTCTCCCCCAAATCCTAAGGGCCTGCACTGCGATTTGCTTACAGCAAATTCTATCGGCCACTGCCTCTTCCAGCATGATCGAGATGGCTGGATCTCATGGCCCAAGTGGCAGGGCAACTTTTGGGGCCGTCATTTCGGTTTCTCTCTTGTTCTGGGCCTCACTTAAAACTCAGTTTTTTGAGTCACCCAGGCCGGAGTGGGCCACCCAAAGGAGGCATCTGTTGCCTCCAAAATCACGGAGGCCCACCAGACATGGTGCTTCTTTTTGGCTTGTGGTAGGGGCCAGATGCAACACCTCATCGTTCACCTTAGAAGGGGGAGTCTCGACGTTCCCCACACCGCTGCACCCCTAGAAGTTTTACAGAGATAGAGGGTCCCTGAAATTTTGTCAGATTTATTTCCCATCTTCTGACATGCAACTGTCTTACCAATAAGTGTAGAGCGTTTTCTCCTTCTTACTCACAAGGCTCAATCTACATACCGCTATCAGTGTAATGGCCTGGTGTGGTATCTCGTGGAAGGGAAAGACGATCGAGATTCCTGATACCTAACTTATGACATAAGGCTGGAGAGTTGCTACGCCCCTGAGATAGGAAAGTGAGGGTGTACGGCTGGCTTCGCCAGCTGAAAGCAAACTACTTCTGGGGGGCCCTATGGACAGGGCTGGAGAAAAAGGCATTTACCAGCCCAATAGCTGCATACCAGGTACCAGGGGAGGGTGTTCATTTGCTTAAGCGATGAAACCACTTTGGTAGAACAGCTACAATTACAGTGACCACCTGGTTAAGCTTGCAATAATCTACGGTCATTCTCCAAGCTCCATCTGTCGTCTGCACAAGCCATGGAGGAGAGGGGAACGGGAATGTAGTGAGAATCACCACCCCTGCCTCTTTCAAGTCCTTGGTGGCAGCACTAATCTCCGGAATTGCAAGAATGCAGTATTGCTTTGGTTTACCATTTTGTCAGGTGGAAGCAGTTCCAGCGGCTTTCCCTCTGCCATTCCCCCCATAAGAGCCCTTACTCCACAGATCAGGGAACGGATATGAAGATTCCGCCAGCTGCTAAGTGTGCATTCCAGTTGTGCATTCCAGAACCGGGTGAAGAGCCACAGGATGGTTTTGGGGACCACTGAACCCATATCTCACCTCCATAAGGGCCTATGGAGGGCCACTCTGACTGGTGGACAACAGTGACATTTCGGGTCTCCTGGAACTAATGTCAGTTCAGAGCCAACGTCCAGTAATCCCCGAAAGGTCTGATTATTGCCTTTTCCCCAATGCACAGTCACCCTGGTAAGGGCCAGAGGTCCTGTGGTGGAAGGCTGAGAGAAAGATGAACAGTATAAATTTTCACTAGTGTGCTGGAGTCCTTCCTCAAGGTGACCCAGCCTCCCCTTCATTCAAAGGACTTGGGTTTGTGAACTGGTTCAAGTCTGGAAGTTGATTGAGGGGCTGCGACTCTGTTTTTTTGTTTTTTTTTTTTTTAATTTTTTTTTTTTTAACGTTTATTTATTTTTGAGACAGAGAGAGACACAGCATGAGCGGCGGAGGGGCAGAGAAAGAGGGAGACACAGAATCGGAAGCAGGCTCCAGGCTCTGAGCCATCAGCCCAGAGCCCCACGCGGGGCTCGAACTCACGGACCGCGAGATCGTGACCTGAGCCGAAGTCGGACGCTTAACCGACTGAGCCACCCAGGCGCCCCGACTCTGTTTTTTATGATTCAAGATGGACTTTTGTTCACTTGATCTAGGACTCTTCTGCTTGTGCAGAGCAAATAAGGACTTAGTAAGCTTCACGTTTATTTCACTTCTGGGAGTAGAATGATCAGCTAGCTAAAGCCACAGAATAGTCTGTGGGTCAGACTTTTCTCATGGCTGCTTCGACTCTGCTATCCATTATGGTAACCATACCTGCCTTGCCTTTGGTGGTTGAGTGCCACCACTTGGCCCCTACCACTAGAGTCTGGTTACTCTCATTTCATTTAGGTTTCTCAATTCAGTGGCAGCAGTCACCACTGTAAGTTCTGGTCTGCAGAAATGAGTGATCAGAGAGTTCGAGGACGCTGGGCCCCTCCCCCACCTCCCTGCAAATTCACTTCTCAAAGTCCCAGCGGAAGGTGTGTCCTCTGGACCCTCTGAGGATTGTCTTAAATTGCAATCCACTCTAACATTCTAACCTCTGGTAAGCCTTTGGCTTCTTTTCTCTAAAGTAAGCCACAGAGACTGTTAAATTGTTTATTTCTCCTTTCAACTTTATCACATTTTGTTTATGCGTTTTGGGACTTTGTTGTTAGGTCCATGTATGTTTATAGTTATTATATCTTCCTAATAGATGGAAACTTTTATCATTATATGGTGCTCTTTGTCTCGAGTAACAATTTTAATCTTAACATTTATTTTATCTGATATTAGTATAGCCAATCCAGCTCGATTTCTTTCTCCATCCCTCTACTTTCAACCTATTTGTGTCTTTGAATCTAAAGTGAGTTTCTCTTTTTTTAAACATTTCTTTTAATGTTTATTTATTTTTTTTATTTTTTTTCAACGTTTTTTATTTATTTTTGGGACAGAGAGAGACAGAGCATGAACGGGGGAGGGGCAGAGAGAGAGGGAGACACAGAATCGGAAACAGGCTCCTCCAGGCTCCGAGCCATCAGCCCAGAGCCTGACGCGGGGCTCGAACTCACGGACCGCGAGATCGTGACCTGGCTGAAGTTGGACGCTTAACCGACTGGGCCACCCAGGCGCCCCTTAATGTTTATTTTTGAGAGAAAGAGAGAGCGTGAGCGGGGAAGGGGCAGAGAGAGAGAGAGAGAGAGAGAGAGAGAGAGAGACACAGAATTCGAAGCAGGCTCCAGGCTCCAGGGCTGACAGCTGTCAGCACAGAGCCCAACACTGGGCTCGAACTCATGAACCGTGAGATCATGACCTGAGCCGATGTCAGAGGCTTAACCGACTGAACCACCCAGGTACCCCTAAAGTGAGTCTCTTGTAGACAGCATATAGTTGGATCATTTTTTTTAATGTGTTTTTTTAATGTTTATTTTTGAGAGAGAGGGAGAGAGCGCGTGCGCACAAGTTTGCATGCACAGTGAGGGATAGAGAGAAATGGAGACAGAGAATCTGAAGCAGGCCCTGTGCCAACAGCAGAGAACCTGATGTGGGGCTCGAACTCACAAACTGCAAGATCATGACCTGAGCCAAAGTCAGACGCTTAACCAATTGAGTCACCTAGGCACCCCTGGATCATTTTTAAAAAATCCATCTGATAATCTCTGCCCTTTTAGTGAAAAGTTTAATCCATTTACATTTAAATAATTACCGATGAGTACTTATTTCTGCCATGTGGCTATTGGCTCTTTATGTGTCTGTGTCTCTCCCTCCACCAATTCCTCCATTACCAACTTCTTTTGTTAATGTTTTAGTGTACCATCCAAATGCCATTTTGCAGATGTGACTGTATGTAGAAAATAAGAGGAAATCCTTAGAAGTGGAATTGCTAGGTCAAAGGACGAGGGGGAGGGGATGTGTTTAAAACTCTGATGGGTGTTACCAGATTGGTCTTAAATGCTTCTACCAATTCAATTGGATATTTTCCAAAGAGGGCTTTATGTTTTATTGAAACCATCCATTGGCTTGTTGGGATTTCCTCTTCAACTGTGTCTTCCTGGAGAGGGGACCTAATTATTCAATTTCTGTATTCCCACATTTTAGTGCATGGTAGGAGGCCAGAAAAGATGTAAAGAAAGAAAAAGGAACCTCTTATCATGTAGTGACAGGAGTATTGGAAAATGAAGAACCATTCAGGATCAGGAACTTTTAGTGTAGCTGTGCAAACCAGGAGCCCTATGAACTGACTTCAAGCATTTAGAGAGCCCCAGAATCTCGGGACAAATAGGGAATTGGAGGTGGGGAGGTTCTCTGAGATACTATATAGAAAAGGAAGCTGAAGCTTGGAGTTAAGTTCATAAACCAGTAGCTGAGCCTGGGACAAACTTTTACTTAGCACCCATGTGTGGGTTATTATTATCCCCTTGGGGAAGACTGTGTGATGTGAACAAAGCCAATCCCTGTCCATGTGGAAATTTCCTTAATGTAGTTTTCATCCTATCTGCTTTATTATATGTTTTAACGTTTCGATTTTTAAGCAATCTCTACATCCAACGTGGGACTTAAACTTACAACCCAGAGATCAAGATTCGGAGGCTCCACCGACTGAGCCAGCCCGGGGCTCCTCTTCATCCTATCATAATGGATAGTATTTAACCTCTCCCCAGGGAGGAAACTCTAGGCTCAGAGAGTTGAAGTCACTTGTACAAAGTCACACAGCCAGAAGGTGTCTCGGTCTGGATTTCACCCCAGAGCAAGTGCTCCCGATCAACTTTGCCATATACTACCTCTGAATAGCGATTACAATTATGTAATTATAACTAACGTAATTAATAATTGCAATATAGCATTATAACGTTAGTATAGCTAATATATTAACATTATTGTTATGATGATTACTGTCCTAAAAAGCAGCAGCAACCACCTTTGCCCTGGGCCACCCTCCATGATAAGGGCTGTCCCTATTCTTTTATTCAACCAATGAATGCTGACCACCTGTTTTGTGCCAGGTACTCCCCCCCCTCCCCATTTCACAGATGGGGAAACTGAGGCCCAGGAAGCTTCTCCCAGAGTTTGAGGTATACCGCAACTGGGTGTTCCGAGACCACCTTTGGAAAGCAACCGGATAGTGCTCAATTAACCCGAGGCAGTCTCGCCGCCCCTACAGACGGAACCACCGCGGTCACACCGCCCACCGCCCAGCGCTACTGAACAGCGGTTGGGGCGGGACCACGTCCTCGTGAGGCCGCCGCGACGGCGGTTAGAAACCCTGCCCCCCGCGCGTGCGCCCTGCCTGTTCCGCCGGCCCGCTCAGCTGCGGGTGTCCGGGCGCGGTTGGAGGCGTCCCCGAGGAGCGCGCGCGCTTGCGCCGGCGTCGGGCTCGCGCACGCGCACCTGCGCCGGCGTCGGGCTCGCGCACGCGCACGACGGCGGCGGCGACGGCGGTTCCTGCCGGGGGCTGCGAGTGGCGGGCGGCTCGGAGGGGAGCAGCGTCGCTGAGGGGCTCGGCGGCAGTGGCGGCGGCTCGGCACGCGTGGCTCTTGGCCCGGCTCGCGCAGCGGCGGGCGTTTCAGTCCGGTTCAGGGGCGTGGGCGCGGCGGCGGCGGCGGCCTGAGGCCTGCGGCCTAGGCCTCAGTGCGGCGGCGGGCTCGAGTGCGGCGCGGGGCCGGCCTGAGGGCCCTACTCGGCGGCACCATGAGTGTGGAGGCGTACGGGCCCAGTTCGCAGACGCTCACCTTCCTGGACACTGAGGAAGCCGAGCTGCTTGGCGCCGACACGCAGGGCTCGGAGTTCGAGTTCACCGACTTCACCCTCCCCAGCCAGACGCAGACGCCCCCAGGTGGCCCCGGCGGCCCCGGAGGAGGTGGTGCGGGAGGCCCGGTCGGCGCTGGCGCGGGCGCTGCGGCCGGACAGCTGGACGCGCAGGTGAGCGGCACATGGCGGCGCCGGAAGCCCGGGCCGGGCCTCGGCGCCCGGGAACCTGCCCCGAGTCCCGCACTCCGGCGGCGTCCGAAGTAACCTGTTCCAGGTCCCTCACTCAGGCCCGGCCCAGGCTGACCTTCCCCGGGCTCCCCGATCCGGCCGGGTCCGGAGTAACCTGCCTCGGCTCCCGGTCTCTAGCGGGGCCGGGGCAGACCTGTTTCGAGTCCCGCTCCGGTGGGGTCCGGGTGATCTGGTCAGGATCTACTTCAGGCCGCGTCTTAGGTCACCTGCCCGAAGTCGCCTTCTGGGCGTGTCCGAGGTGACCTGCCGTCGGGGGTGACCTGTCCCCAAGTTTTCCTCCAGCTGAGTCCGTGCCCTGTTCAAGCCAGCTCCGTGGTGATCCGTCCTCCCTGCCCCCACCCCCCACCTGTGGTCCCAGCCGTCTGGGCATTCCCCCTCGCCCGCCCCCGGTCATGCCCACTAAACCGCGGGTTCAAATTTCCCCGGGCCCAGGGACGCTGGAGAGGGCAGGGTCGAAGCTCCCGGAGTAGAAACGGAATTTCAGCCTCCAGCTGAGAACCCCACACTCGCTGGTTATGAAGATTATTCAAGAGACAGGTTGCGTTTTGTTTTTCCTTCTTGCATTGCCTGTTGCTGAAACCGACTTGTTATGTAACTCCCCAGCTCTGTCTTGGAAAAGTTAGGTTTGAGTTTGTTCCTCCAATGGGGGCAGTGATAGTGGGTTTTACATAAGTGGTACTGCCACGTTGGAAAATTTTGTTTTTAATGACGTGAATGTTTAGGGAAAGCTACTTAGGTATTTTAAGTTTGGGTTTGGGTTATGAGAAGTATTAGGGACGCACTTCCTGAACCTAGGTCCCAGCCCTGGAGTGGCAGAGGGGACTGGCTGGGGTTTTGGGGTGGGATCCCTTGTCACAGGTGTTCCTTGGCATGAGGATCCACTGTCAGGGCTGGGGGAGCCGCCCCATCCTCAGCCAGAGTGAGCTCAGACTCTGTCCTTGGGGGAGGAGGGCTAGCATTCTAGTTGATTGAGTCACTCTCGTGGGTAGACCACCCACTTGGATTTTCTTTTAGCCCCTAATAGAAGCAGAAAACATTTGACTCATTCTAACCCCAGATTTCCTTAAAAATAGATGCCTGATGGGTGGAGCATCAGGGAGAACAGGTGTGCAAGTATGTATTTTTTCAGCTTGGTTTACATATGGTGGAGGAAGATAGGAGAGAGTTTGCCTGGAGAAACGAATGAGCCGTTGGACACTCATGATGACACCTGTAGACCTCTCTGTTTTCACAGCTGTGAAATGGGGGTATAGGAGTTTTATTTTTGTTACACTTTTCAACATACCTGAAATCTGCACTTATGTTTGGATGGACCAGAAACATACATGAAATCTGGACTCAAGTTTGGATGGACCAGATAACGCTGTTTGTAACTTGTGTCCAGTGCGTCCGGAGGCTGACGATAAAGATCACTCAGTTGAGCGATGTGCCATGGTTAGTGGCAGCTCAGGGTTGGTAAAGGTAATCGTTTTATTGCAAATTCTTTTTAAGACTTTTATTGCATATTCTTTTCTTTATATTGGCCAGTGTTTTTCTGGCCAGTGTAAAACAGCTCTGAGTTCTAGTTTTGTTCCTTGTATTCTGTTTGTGATCAGTGAGTTACAGGGCATGCCCTTCTCTTTCAGTTGAAATAATCTATTTTTCTGCACCTGAGCACTGAGTTGTATAAAATAGGAGCTTTAAAACTCTCCACCAGAGGTAAATGTTGCAGTTGAGCTCACCTGAGTTCTGATGACATCAAAAGGGTTTATCCTTCTTTACTTTTAATTAACTCAGATGACCCACTCACGCGTGTAGCCCAAGTTTGTGTTTGGGGAATGGGAGTTACATCCTTTGTGTCGTAAGAGAAGGCTCTGAATTTGAGGGCAGGAAAAGTCTGAATAGAATTGAAAAGTGGAAAAAAGTTGATTCTTCCCTATGCCAGTTGGTGGCATTGGCTGCCTACAACATTTGGGATTTTCCTTATTTGTCCTCAAGAGTTGGCTGGGTAACTAACTGTACAGTGGGGCTTCCAGAAAGACTCAAACCCATTCTGAATGCCTTTTGATTTTATCTTATTGAATGAGTAGCTGTAACTTATCAAGTGCTGTGCAGCTACTTCTGTTTCACAGCTTTCTTGAGATAGAATCCATGTAGCATACAGTTTGCCCATTTAAAGTGTACAGTTCAGTAGCTTTTAGTACGTTCAGAGTTGTGCAGCCCTCACCATCGTCAATTTTGGCATATTTTCATCACCCTAAAAAGAAACCCCATACCTCTTAGCTTGTCAGTCCTCCTTTCTCCAACCCCAGGCAGCCACTAATCTTTCTGTCTCAGGTTTACCTACTGTGGACATTTGATATAAATGACAATATGTGGTCTTTTGTGTCTCGTTTCTTTCACCAAGTATGTTTTCAAGGTTCATCCATGCTGTAACATGTATCTACTACCATTTCTTTTTTGACTAAACAGTATTCCACAGTACAGACAGACCACATTTTGTTTATCCACTCATCTGTTGGTGGACATTTGGGTTGTTTATCCTTGTAGCTATTATAAATAATGCTGCTGTGAACATTCATGTGCAGGTTTCTGTGTGGCTGTAGGTGAAATTGCTGGGTTGTGTGGTAACTCTGTGCATAACCTTTGCAGGAGCTGCCAGGCTCCTTCCCAGCGTGCAGCCACTTTTGATACCAGTTTTGCTTAGTTGGTTTTACCTGAAAGTTTGTTTAAATTTTTTTTTTTTTAACGTTTATTATTGAGAGACAGAGAGACACAGAGCATGAGCAGGGGTGGGACCGAGAGATGGAGAGACACAGAATCCGAAGCAGGCTCCAGGCTCTGAGCTGTCAGCACAGAGCCCGACACGGGGCTCCAACTCACAAACCGCAAGATCCTGACCTGAGCCGAAGTCGGACGCTTAACCGACTGAGCCACCCAGGCGCCCCTACCTGAAAGTTTGGTTAAAGGCAGAATGTGTGTCCCTGCCAGGGTAGAATGGCACAGGGGTGACTCCTGCTGAGCTACAAGTTGGTTCAAATAACATTTGTTTTGCTTATGAAATGAAACTGATATTTATCAAAGCCTTCCAGATCATGGAATGAAAAGTGCTGACATAATCCTGCCAAGTGTCCTTAAGATACAAGGGACCATTTTCTTTTGCCTATCTGACTCTTCGTGGGCCCTTCCCCCGCCCATCAGAGGGAAGGGAAAGGTAATTTCAGAAGTGCTTTGCATAATAGTTGGTGTTATAAACCTTCTGCCCTGTCTAGTTGGAATATATCCTTTTGATGGTTGCTACTGTCATGTTTTCTCCAAATATGGGAATTATGGTAAAGATGTAAGAGTTGGGAACACTACCCAGGCAGAAAAAGGAATTGATACACACAATGATATGGATGCATCTCAGAATAATTCTGGGTAAAAGAAGCACTCTGACCAAAAAAAAAAAAAAATAATAATATATACCCTGTGATTCTGTTTGTATGAAGCCCTAGAAAGTG
Organism: Panthera pardus; assembly: GCF_024362965.1. Taxonomy (NCBI): domain Eukaryota; kingdom Metazoa; phylum Chordata; class Mammalia; order Carnivora; family Felidae; genus Panthera; species Panthera pardus. Next base: position 14,170,243 of record NW_026527013.1, read on the forward strand.
CTAATAGTAGTAGAAAACAGATTAGTGGTTGGGAGAAGGAGGAAGGAAAAGAGAGAGGGTGACAAAGGGCATAAGGAGACTTGGTGATGGATGTGTTGGTTATCTTGATTGGGTGTTTACATACACTGATGTATGACAACTTATAAAACTATACACTTTAAGCATGCACTGTTGATTGTATGTCAGTTACACCTCAATGAAACTGAAAAGGCCACAGGGAGATACCACTACCTGCTCATAAGAGTGGCTCAAATTTTTTAAAAGGCTGGAAAGCCACTTGTAACTTTCATACCTTGCTGATGGGATGGTTCACCCATTTCTCTGTGGTCCAGCAGAGAAGCAAAGGTGGTTGTCCACACGTGGGGCTGCTCTGAGCATTTATAGCTGATTCGTTCTTGAGAGCCCCAGACTGGAAAAAACTCCAGTGACCATCAACAGGTAAATGGGTAAACAAAGGCTCTTCTTCAGTTGTAGTCTTGAGTACATACACTTGAGCTTCTTTTCCTCTTCAAGTGGTAGATACTTGAGTAAAGAGTTGCTACCTAGTCTTCAGAATTGATCATGGAAAGCTGTCCTAACATATTCTTGACCATCCAGGTAAACAGATCATCTTCTGCTTATTGGCCTGTAGTTTATGAAGAGGAGGAATGAATTCAGTACAGTCTAGGGGTTCCCAAAAGTGGTGAGTTTAAAATTTGAGTGGGACTTTTTCCATCTGGTTTTGTGAACACTCAGTTCAGCGGTGATATAAGCACACCTTGAGAAAATTGGAGATAAGACACTGGTAACCTTGCAGGAGCTCTGGCAAGTGTTCGTTCAGCACTTTCCCCTTATTGGATTTCCCAAGTTTGTTTCTAGATGGTTAGGACTCCATGGGCGATTAGGGGAGAGGAAGGGCTTACGTGTCATTGGTGAATAAGCAAAATGACTTCTTACTCTGTTCACCCTAATTTCTTAACCCAGATTGAATACGATTGGGGGCAAAGTTAACACTTGAACAATACCAGTGTTAACTGAAAAACAAAGTTCTTTCTCAATCCTGCTCTCACAACCAAAAAAAGGAGACGTTTTTCTAATAGCTTTATTAAGGTATGATCACATACCATAGAGTCTTGTATGTAAATGTGCAATTCAGTGTTTTTCTAGTAAATTTGCAGAGTTGTTCGACCATCACACAATTCGTGGTCTTTGATTCTTCTTCATGCCTCTTTTTCTTCCCCTTCCTGCTCCTTCTCCTTCCTGCCCCTCCCCTTTTTGCTCCTGTTAATCTTTGTAGTTTCTCATCAGCATCTCTAATGTAGGGAAATGGAGTGACCCCGTGCTCAGCCACTCCCAGTCACCTGTTGGGGGAGATTCACCACCCTGTATGCTGGGCCCTCCACGTGGGTGCAGAGTCAGGAACGGAGGCCTGGCCACGCTGCTTTCAGGGTGAGCCTGGGAGCCCTCATATATCTGTTCATGTTTACTTTTGACCCCACTGTACATGCTGTCAGGCCAGTCTCTTCAGCCTGGTCCTTGTCTCCTGCCCCTCTCTGTAGTCCTGCTTCTTGCCTTGCTGTGCTCTCTGAGGATTGGGGGTCAAAGTGAATCCTTTGCCATCTGTAGCTGTTGTGTTAGAAATGACAGGTGCTGCTCAGACTGCGGTTGACCTTTGGGATCATGAGGGCCCAGAAGAGGGAGTGGTCTGCCCTGCAGAGGGAAAGCTTTTGTGAGCAGTGTTCCTTGAGTTCAGGAAGGCATGCTGCTGGGCAGAGAGGTGGGCATGGAGCGCTACACTTGGCTTGGTGTGGAGGAGAGTGGGTGCGGGCAAGGGTTGATACGCCGTGCCAGGGGCTCGGGCTGGATCCTAGAGCCTCATGGAGCTGCTGAGGGGATATTGTGACCTCGCTTGAGAGGAAGGGCCCTTAGATGGCAGGTAGACCTGGCAGAGTGTGGACAAAGCCAGAAGGGGAGCTCCGGCAGAGTGCCTTGTGGTCAGATATGTGCCTGTGCATGCCGGCGCATGTGTATAAATGTGAGTGTGTGAACTACTACAGTACCAGGCAGCCAGAGTGGCCACTCCTGCTGGGACATGTTGACTGCACTGGATACCCTGTTGCCCCTGAGTCCTCCTAAGGAATTATGGCTAGAGCAGACACAAGTTCTGTCTGTGGTTTTTGTCAGGGCCCGTGATCCCCCAAGGCTGAGGCAGGGCTCCTCTCTGATGGGAGGTATGGGTGGAGTTGGCGCTGGTCAGCAGACCCTTTGGAGACACTGCCCTGAGAGAGAGGGTAAGAGGCTCTGCAGAAAGGGAGAGACCCCACCAGAGCAGCATGCACGGAGGCTGGAGGGAGCAGATTCTGGGCAGTGGCTCTCAACTGAGGGGCATTTGTGGTTGTTGCCCTGGCAGGGTGGTCTTGCAGTGTTGCCGGGATAGTCCTGCCCGCAGAGAAGGGTCATGACTCCCAGTTCTGCTTGGTGGGACCCGGAACAGAGTGTGGCCTGGAAGGTGTGGAAGGGCAGCGAGTCTCGCTGAGTCTTCAGGGCTTCATTTTCCAGGTCTCGGGGCCCTGCTTTCAGGGGGTCTTTGAACTCTTCTTGGCAGAGGAGCTTTCCTTGAGAGCGGCATCCTGCTTCCTCTAGTAAACATGGAGATGCTGGGTCCTGGGATCCCATGGCTGGGAAAGGATCGTTGTGCCTGTTTGTATGTGTTAGTCTGGTAGCAGCTTGTGAGCTGGATTACTGAGCCAAGCCGGGCTTCTTTGGATCCCTGCAGACTGTTGCCTGGATGGCTTCTAGACCTAGGCTGCTTGCTGAGCTCTGCGGGTAGCCCTTTGTCACGACTGAGGATGGCACTTTCGTGTCTGCTTTGCTCCTTGCAGAGCTCAGCTGCCGGGGATGCCAGTGACTTGGGGGAGGTGGCTCTCCTCATCTTGGAGTAGAAGGCATTTGGTCAGAACTGTGCTTGCCTTCCGTCACTCTTTTTGAGTGCATGGCTCCTCGGACTCCATGGAGGCCACCGTGTCCATCTATATTGTGTAAAAACGTTGGTTATGGATTCTCTGCAAGTAAAGAAAACAAACCCGGCATATCCATCTCCTCAGTTCAGCAGTTTTGTCCTCTGGCCCTTTATTCTCATCGCAGAAGAGCTTTAAAAGAAATCCAACGTGTTATTTCATCCTTCCTTCTGAGGTTGAGCCATATGAGTTAGCAATACACAATCATTTTGACCTATATTTACTATGCGTTTCTAGAAACAAAAAAGCATCTTTCCATCATAGGCAATACTGCTGTTGTCAGATGAACAGCACTGACAGTCGTTTTTTGGGATCATCTAATCCACAGGGCTTCCCTTTCTCCACAGATTCTTCACTCGTGAGAAGATGTCTTGACTTGGTCTGGCCCCCAGTGAGGTCCACCATTTATGTGATGGTTATGAATCTTGGCTTGCTCTCCAGGGCAGCCTCTCCCTCTTCTTTTCATGCCACTGAGCTGGGGTCCAGTCTGTGTCATTGTCCTGTGAGGTGTCCTGGCTTCTGGACTGAACCCATCATCACACCCTGGCTTCTCCCTGCAGGCGTGGAGTGGGCTCCTTTGAGAGTAATGATCCCAGGGCTGGACATGCAGAGGCAGCCCAGGTCGAGGTGGGGATGCCTCGGACACATCAAGGACACTCTGAGCATTGAAATGAACCATAGGCCTGGACTCAGCATGCTGACCAGAACAAGGGTTCTCTGTAAAGAGGGAGGCCGGTGAGGATCCTTTTTATCCAGAATCTGGGGACCACTCTCTTGAGTGGGACCATGTGAAGGCATTTTCGTAGGTCAGAAATGGTTGAATGTCAGCAGTTACATGTGGTTAAAACTGATGGATTAAAGAAGGCTAAAGAGACAGCATAAGTAACGAGTGTTAACTAGGTCTTGAATGTAGAAAACTAGAAAGGGGGCGCCTGGGTGGCTCAGTCGGTTAAGCGTCCGACTTCGGCTCAGGTCACGATCTCGCGGTCCGTGAGTTCGAGCCCCGCGTCAGGCTCTGGGCTGGTGGCTCAGAGCCTGGAGCCTGTTTCCGATTCTGTGTCTCCCTCTCTCTGACCCTCCCCCGTTCATGCTCTGTTTCTCTCTGTCTCAAAAATAAATAAACGTTAAAAAAAAAAAATTAAAAAAAAAAAATAAAAAAAAATAAAAAAAAAAAACTAGAAAGGACGTTAGGGTGTTGGGGAATTGTGCTTGTGCTTATTAGATAGCAGTATTATATCAGTTTTATCAGCATAATTCCCAAGCGTGAGGCTTGTATAGTGATTACATGGAGAAGATGCTTGTCCTGGGGCTTGCGACTCTGAAATGGGTCAGGAAAGTAAAAGTGTGTGTGTGCAGAGGGACAGAGCACGTGTGGTAAAGTGTGCGTGGCTGGTGGATCCAGGTGATGGTTATGTGAGTTGTTTATTCCCTGTCGTTTTGAAACTTTCTCGAAAGCTGGGGGGAGGCCAGAACTTCTGTTAGCTTTTTCCAGAGGTGAGGCTCAGCCTCTCCTTACCCTGAGGGAAAGGTGATTGCCCACTCTCTTTTTATTTAAACCTCAGGATAGAAAAATACTTTTATTGATGAGATGAATTATTTTACATTTCAGTGTTTATGCTTTTAGTGTGAAGATGTATTCATTTAGCCTACACTATGAGGGCTTCCTGGGGTGTGGCTCATTTCTAGGTCCTGGGGTCATAGTAGGGACCCCTGCTTTGGGGCTCCACAGATGGAATGGGGGAGGCCTCCCTGGGAGGCGCCCTGTGGACTGAGACCCAAAGGACCAAGAGCCAGCTGTGCAGAAACCAAGGGACAGTGAGTGCAAAGGCCCCGGAGCACTGGCAGACTCAGAGACTGAGGGACTGAAAGGTCCATTTCATGCTGCGTGGTACAATGCTTATGAGGTTTGGAGTAAAAATCTGTGGTCTAAAAGTTCTTACCAGCACATTTGGGAGTGATTTTTGAATTTACATGCTTTTCCTCTGTGGGACTGAAGCAACCTTTTCTTCCTGCTACTCTGGTGTACACAGTGAATTCTGTAGTTGCTTGTATGAAACTGTCCCTGGGCAGAAAACATCTGCAGACCTCTACCCAGAGCAGAGGCGAAGAGGGAACTGTTTCTCCAGTGATGTGATGCCTGGGAGTGGGCTCAGGGTTCCTGTGGGTGCGGGGGTGCTGCCTCTCTGAGCCTTGCAGGCTGCGGGGGTCCTGACTGGAAGTGAGGGGTTGATAATCTCGGAGGACCTCAGTCCTGTTCTGGCCAAGGACCCTTCACTCCTCCCGTCTTGTCACCTGGCATGGGTTGTGGACCTTCTCTGTGCTGGGCACTCTCTAGTTAGAGCTTTGTTTTAACTAATTTAATTATAGTTTCTAAGGTCAGATGTATTTTTGAACTTAATGTTTATCTTAAAACTTTCCAGAGAGTAGAGGGAGAAACTAACAACCCCACTATAGAAGTCAGTTTGTGTTGTGGCCAGATCGTAGCTGGGCAGGAGTGGGGCTGAGTGGGAGCTGGGAGTGTGTGCGTGTGTGCGTGTGTGGGCCACGTATACATTATACGTTCCCTAACCAGGAGGCTGGAGGGCTACTGGGCCTTGGAGAATCTGGACTGTCTTCTCTGGGCCCCCAGCTCTAGTGGAGGTGTGGAAAGTCTACCTGACCTTGTATCTGTATCATATTGTCTCCCAAGAGTTCTGAGAGTAGACCTACATTTCTTTCCCCATTATTAACCTGAAGGGGTAAGTGTGCAGGGTGGGTCCCCATGTGGCTGGTCAGGAGGTGTCCTCTGCTGGTTCAGGCCTTCCCCTGGTGAGGGGAGGTGAACTGTGGGATCTGAGGCCCAGATGAGGCAGGAATGGGTAGGAAGATGGCACCCAGGTGGTATGCACTTTTCTGTATTACTCTGTGGACCAATTTTGATGTTTCAGGACAGTAAAGCTTCAGATATCACCAAGGGCATTTCTTTACACGTAAAAGCTTATGCAATCTAATAAGATATTTTAGGAGTTCTTCTAGATAAGGAATCTGTAAACATTTTCTTAAAAGGCTAGATAGTAAATGTCCTAAACATTGTGGGATAAGAAGTAAAATTGAGGATATTATTAGGTATTTAATCCAGCTGTTTATAAATACTGGGGAGCGCCTGGATGGCTCAGTCGGTTAAGCATCTGACTTCAACTTGGGTTGATCTCATGGTTCGTGAGTTCAAGCCCCGCTTCGGGCTCTGTGCTGACAGCTAAGAGCCTGGAGCCTACTTCAGATTCTGTGTCTCCCTGTGTGTCTCTGCCCCACTCACACTTGGTCTCTGTCTCTCTTTTTCAAAAAATAAACAATTTTTTTTTTTTTTTTAAATATGAGTACCAGGGTGCCTAGGTGGCTCAGTCAGTTGAGTATCCAACTCTTGATTTCGACTCAGGTCATTGTCCCAGGGTCATGGGATCAGTCTCCAAACCTACTTAAGATTCTCTTTCCCACCCCCTGCTCATGCTCTCTCTTTAAAAAAAAAAAAAAAAAAAAAAAAATGTAAATGCTATTCTGAGCTTGAGAGGGGGAGCTGCATGCTTATTCCTTCCTGGACCACCTTCTTAGCCTTCTGATGATCCTGGGTGGTGGTGGTTTGTTTGTTTGTTTGTTTTTAAGTTTATTTTGAGAGGGGCAGAGCATGAGCAGGGGAGGGGCAAAGAAAGAGAGGGAGAATCCCAAGCAGGCTCCATGTGGTCAGTGTGCAGAACCCGACCCAGGGCTCAAACCCATGAAACCATGAGATCATGACCTGAGCTGAAATCAAGAGTCAGATGCTTAACCAACTGAGCCACCTAAGCTCCCTAATTCTGGGTTTTAAGGTGTTTTTCTGCTGAGATTGGATTGGAAAGATAGCACATTTCTCTTTAGAAAGATGAAAGCTGATCAGAGTGAAGTCATAAAAGGTGTCAATATGCATTTAAGCTCAGGATACCAGATCTATGGAAAGAATTGTTTGTTTTTTAAAGTTCATTTATTTTGAGAGGGAGAGCATGAGCAGGGGAGGGGCAGAGAGAGAGGGAGAGAGAATGCCAAGCAGGCCCAGCATTCGTCAGCACAGAGCCTGATACAGGACTTGAACCCATGAACTGTGGGATCATGACCTGAGCCGAAATCAAGAGTTGGACGCCTTACTAAGCCACCCAGGCATCCCTGGAAAGAATAGTTTTAGATCAAGTAAAAAGTTTGCCTTCCATAATATTCTCAGAAACCTTGTTACCTTAAATACTTGAGGAACCTGTTTACTGACTTTAAGAGTTTAAATGGGATCACAGATGTCAATTTCTTTCTTTCTTTCTTTCTTTCTTTCTTTCTTTCTTTCTTTCTTTCTTTCTTTCTTTCTTTCTTTCGTTCTTTTCTTTTTCTTTTCTTTTTTGATTTTTGAGAGAACATGAGCAGGGGAGGTGCACAGAGAGGGGGACAGAAGATCTGCAGAGGGCTCCATGCTTACAACAGAGAGTCCGATGTGGGGGCTCAAACTCAGGAACCTTGGGATCATAACCTGAACTGCTTTATCAGTCGAGCCACCCAGACACCCCTGCAGATGTCAATTTCTAATTGCTGCCTTCTGCAGCATGAGATGCATACCTCCTTCTCTGCCATAAGATGAAATCCTGGTGCTATGACCTGGCCACACACTTTCAGAAAACCAACATGTGTTGGGGCGCCTGGGTGGCTCAGTCGGTTAAGCGTCTGACGCCGGCTCAGGTCATGATCTCGCGGTCCGTGAGTTCGAGCCCCGCGTCGGGCTCTGTGCTAATGCTCAGAGCCTGGAGCCTGTTTCAGATTCTGTGTCCCCCTCTCTCTGACCCTCCCCCGTTCATGCTCCCTCCCTCTCTCTCTCTGTCTCAAAAATAAATAAATGTTAAAAAAAAAAAATCTCTTAAAAAGAAAACCAACACGTGCGTGCCTAACAGTCATACCAGGAGACATTGCGAGCCAGCAGTGCTGGCCCTGGGTGGCAGCCTCACAGTAGCATTGCCACTGCATGTGTCAAGAGAAACATTGCCAAACAGGTGACTTTTTGAAGTGATAGCCAACGATCAGAATTTCAAAGCACCTCAACAAAGAATGTAACAATCTAATTAAAAATGGGCAAAGGACTTCAATAGACATTTCTCCAAAGAAGATATATAAATGACCAACAAGCACAAGAAGAGATCCTCAGTTTCATTAGCTAGCATAGAAATGCAAATCAAAGCCACAATGAGATAACTACCTCATATTCATTAAGTTGGTTATTTAAAAAAAAACCAGAAGAATGATAATGAGTATCATCGAGGCTATGGAGAAATTGGAACCCTTGTGCACTGTTGGTGGGAATGTAAAATGTCATAGTCTCTGTGGAAAATACTATGCAGTTCCTCAGAAAAGTTAGATATAGAATTACCATAAGATCCAGCAAGTCTGCTTCTTTTGGGGTATATCCCCAAAAGAATTGAAAGCCGGAACTTGATGAGATCGCTGTATACCATGTTCATGGCAGCCAAAAGGTGGAAAAAACCCAAGTGCCCACTGAAGAGTAAACGGGTAAAACAAAACGTCTGTCCATACAGTGGAATGTTATTCAGCCTTAAGAAGGGAAATTCTGACACATGCTACAACATGGATAAATCTTGAGGACAGTATGCTATGTGAAATAAGCCAGTCACAAAAAGACAAACACTATGAGACCATTTATATGAGATCTCTGGGGTAGTCAAGTTTTCAGAGAAAGTAGAAACGTGGGTCCCAGGGGCTCAGGGGGGAATGGAGGGTTGGTAATGGATACAGAGTTTCAGTTTCAGATGAAAAAGTTGTAGAGATGGGTGTTGGTGATAATTGTAGAATAATAGGACTGTATTTAATGCCACTGAGCTGTACACTTAAAAATGGTTACAAGGGGGAGGGGGGTGTCTGGGTGGCTCAGTTGGTTAAGCAATCCAGTTCTTGATTTCAGCTCAGGTCATGATCTCACAGTTCATGAGTTCAAGCCCCACGGCGGGCTCTTCGCTGACAGTGTGGAGCCCTGGGCAGTGTGGAGTCTCTCTGCCCCTTGCTTGCTCGTGCTTGCTCTCTTTCCCTCCTCCTCCCCCTCCCCCTCCCCTCCCCCTCCTTCTCTTGCTCAAAAATAAATATTTTAAAAATGGCTACAGTAGTACATTTTATATTATGTGTATTTTACTACAATAAAAAAAAAGATCAGGGGTTCACAAAGAAGTGCTTGTGATTGTTACAGTACTGTCTTTGCATTAAAATCCAAATGTTGATTTTGATTTTTTCTTTGAAAAAAAATTTTTTTTTCAAACAAAGCATAGTTTTCTTTCATTTAACTTGGTTGTTGCCTGCCTGAAAAAAAGTGCATTAAAGTAGTGGCAGAAGCTGTGAAATGGGGTTCTAATGTGGGCTGAGACCATTACAGACACAGCTGTAGATACCCCCCTACTCACAACCCAAATGCGCCACTGCAGTTTCCAGAATGCCCCCTAGGGGGCAATGCACTTCCTGATTCCCCCGTGTAACTGGGTGTGTGCTGCCCTCTCCCCCCACCCCCCCCCCCCCACCCCCAGCTCCACATCCCCAAGAGATCTGCTGTCTTTAGAATCTTACAGGTAACTTGGCTGGAGCAGTGGACAGGAAAAGGCCCCGGGGGCACTGCTGGCTTGAGCTGCACTGGCCTGAGCTGACCCCACATGGTGTGGCTCTAAGTGGCAAGGGCTTTTTGAGGGAGGGGGGGGCCAGTGTCTGATCCTGTCTCACTGCTCAGAGAAATCTGGTGCCTGCCCTGGGGCTTCTGTCATTCATTCCTCCCCGTCCTCATCACTGTTCCGACACTCCTGCTGCCTGACCCAACCTCATGTGGGAGATGTGTCATCTCCTCCTGTTGGGAGGATGGGGAGATGACAAGGACTGTTGACTGCTGTCTGAGGTTCCTGGCGGTGGCTTTAGGAATGCCCGTTAATCTCTGGCGAGTTGAATCCATGTGCCTCTGAATGGAAATGTGAGCTCAGTAGAAGTGCCTGTGAAATTCATGGGTTATTGTTAAAATTGCCTTTTGGTATGTTTTTGCAGTTGTAACTTATAAAAGGTAATATAAGTAGTAAGATTATAGCCTGAGTTTGGAAGGTCATCCTAACATTGAACTACTAATTCATAAGGAAGAGGGGCTGCCCTCTGGAGAGGGAAACTGGCAGTGGAGGAAGTATGTTGACTAGTGAGAAAACTGCTCTCCCTCATCTCCAGTGGACACAGCCTTTACGTCTGGTGCTTAGGCTTTGGTGGGACCCATCACTCTGCTGGCATTCCAGGCCCTCTGTCCTGACACTGTGCAACTGTCCCCAGAGGGGATTGCAACAACTTTGTAAAAAGTCATCCTGCTCCTTGTGACCCTCAGTCATGGGAACGAAGCGTTTTCCTCAGCATCCAGTTTGCTCATGGCTCCGTGACCAGATGGGATTGGACCTGGATATGCAGGAGGCAGGGTGGATGACCTAGGTCACCAACACCCTGTTTTTGTCCAGATGGGTTTAATAGGGAGAGTGTAAAAAGTCCAGTCAGAAGAAGCTGAACTGTCTTAGGTGGAGAGCAGGCCGGCACTTGTGGGAAGGTCACCACGGCTGCTCGTTTGAGGAGAGGTCACGTGCCTGGGCTAAGGCCTGGAAGCTGCAGCCTTGCGTGGTGATGGTACTGTTCTGCCGTAGGTCGGTGGACCAGAGGGCATTCTGCAGAACGGGGCTGTGGATGACAATGTGGCCAAGACCAGCCAGCTGTTGGCCGAGTTGAACTTTGAAGAAGATGAAGAAGATACCTATTACACGAAGGATCTCCCTGTACATGCCTGCAGGTGAGTGCCGACGGCAGAGTCTCAGACTCATCCCGCAGAGCTTTTTCATTCTGAGTGGGTTTGCTGGCTTTAGAAGCCCATCTAAGCCAATGAACTGTGACATTTGGTATTACGAAATAAGGAGATTCTTCAGATTTGTGTACACATAGTCAGGAGCAGGAGGGTGGGGTCAGCACACTCTGACACCCCTAATTCACCTAGAGGGTAGGGGAAAGACTCTCCTTCTCAGGCCTTGAGGTGGTTGGTTCCTGGTACCTGTTCCGCTCACTCATTCAAAAGAATTCCTCACATTTGGTGAGCATTTAGGTTTAGAGGGTAAACAAACAGCAGCTAAAATTTCTCTTACAAAGAGATGATTGATTGTAGGATACTTTAAAATATCTGCCTCTCTGATGTGTTCAAAATTCCCCCAAAATTGGAGTTGAATAATCAGTGGGTAGACCTGTTTGTTGACCAAATTTGGAATTCTCATCTAGAGCAGGATCCATCTGTTACATTTTGACCCTTAAGCTTGGACTTACTCTTGCTTTGTTACACATACGCAAGAAAATTGAGACCAAAAGAGGTGAAATGATCTTGCTCAGGGCACCCGGCCAGTCAGGGCCACTTTAGACCTGGGCCACGGCTCAGTCTTGCCCACCTCTCGGGCACATTGCCCCCCCAGAGTCTGTGCCCACCACAGGATAGTGCTGCTCTTTTCCCTGCTCTGTGGACAGACTTTTTTTTTTTTATAACAATTTTGGCTTTTTGTTTTTAACTTTATTTTGGCTCTTGTTTCCACTCTTGTTTACAAATGTTTTTATGTACGTGTTAGTGATGTGTCAGTGTTCCTGTTGCCTACACATTTGACAGTGAAGTGGTTCCGGTAAAGCTGCAGGTGGTTAAAGTTTGCACACCCCCTCACCTTCCCAGCTGTCCCCAAGGTGTGGGGTGTTGCAGGGAAGGTTCTTGGCTGACCCACATTCAGTTTGAGACTGAGTCTTGGCTTCATACGCACAGAGGACTCTGTGGTGAGCCAGTTTTTGTTTTTGATGTGTTGATTTTCAGAAGAATGAGGCTGGGGGCTCTCCTGAGGTGCTCCTTGCAAGCTTGAGCTCAGTCTGCGCCCTGAGACTCTCTGCTGCTGGGGCTGAGCTGAGCGTTCCCAGGAGCATGGCGCCCTCTGCTGGGATGTGGAGTGCCTTGTGAACGTGGTGTGGTTACAGCTTACTCTTCTGTGTGCCCAGAGCCAGGGATGCTGACTTCCGTTCTTTTAAGTCACAGTTCTGGAAACTTCAGGCCAAAGGGAGTGACAGGGGGTTGCTTTGGGGTGTCAGACCTCCATTGTTGGGCTCACCTGGCACTTTCCACAGTTCTCACCCCTCACCTGGAAGGGGCTTTGCTCTTGTCTAGGGCCTCTCTGAGGAAGCTCCCCAGCACCCTGAACCCTTTCCCTGCATTTGCAGGGTCAAGAAGCCTCTGCAGTTAACTGATTGGATTTTGCTAGTGGGATCGTTGGGTTTGAGTATGTGTTTAATGAAAAATTTAAAAATGTTGTAAGAGGAAAGAATTTTACATCCTGCCAAATTAAAACCAGAGAAAGACCTTCCAGCTTTAACTGTTGATGTTTTGCCTTTTTTAGTTACTGCGGAATACACGATCCTGCTTGCGTGGTTTACTGTAATACCAGCAAGAAGTGGTTCTGTAATGGACGTGGAAATACTTCTGGCAGGTAGATAATCAAACCGCGCATGTGTCTTTAATCAGTGCTGTGCTCAGATTTGTGTGTAAATTATGGAAATGTTGAAGCAAAAGCACAATATAAAATCACGCTAACAAACCTGGTTTTTTCCCTCCTCTGTGACTGGTTTAACTTGAAACAGATGGTGGTGTGTGAATGCCTTAATATATTTACCCTTGATTTATTCTCTGTGGTTCTTTTTATTATGCAAGTAGGGTTGGCTTAATTCTCGTTCCCAGTTTTTATTTATATTTTTCTGCAAGATGAGCTCCTGGCACGCCCGTTTGTCTTCATTACTGGGTGCCTGGGGAGGATGTTCCCAAGACAGTAATGGGCATCCATGGGAGCCGCTTCCTGAGAAGGCTCCCTCTGGCCTTAGCTCATCGGAGCAGTCCTGAGGCTAATACGGGCCAGATCCTGAATCATCGGATTAAATTAAGTTCACTTGACCGTCGTCTCTGGGCTTCCCTTCCTGCTGTTGATCAGCAGCAGCTGTGACTGGGTCTCTTGTATTTGGGGTGAGACCAGTTTTGTGCTGGTGCTTGGATTCCAGGGAGAGTCCAGTCTGTTTAGTTCTAGTGATGGGACTCCTTGGTCCCTACCACCAGTGAGGGTCCAGTCCTAGTGGCTTCTCCAGAGGCTGCCATCATGTGTGATAGCTCACTCCTCTGTCGTAGAGAAGCAGAGCAGAGTCTTGTGGGAAATGGCGCCTGGTCTTCGGCAAGAAAGCAGCATTTTCTGGGGTTCGTGTTTTAGAGACGTAAAGTGGCGAAACCCCATAGGAAAGTTTATTTGCGCAGAGCCCCCACTCTTCCTGTGTCTTCAGCAGCTGTAGGCCAGGCCTCACCATCTCGTACTGCCTGAGGACAGTGGACAGATCTCGTGTCATCTTAGAGTGAGCAGTGCGAACTGTGAGCTTCTGAGTGAGGCAAGAAAGGGGACTGATGCTTAATTTTTTAAAAAATGTTCCATTTATTTTGAGAGAGTGAGCACAAGAGGGGGGGAAGGAAGGGAGGGGGGGGGAGGGAGGGAGGGAGGGAGGGAGAGAGAGAGAGAGAGAGAGAGAGAGAGAGAGAGAGAGAGAGAATATGAATATCAAGCAGGCTCCATGCTGTCAACACAGAGCCCTTACTCAGGGCTCCATATCACAAACCGTGAGATCATAACCTGAGCTGAATCAAGAATCAGATGCTTAAGCACCTGAGCCCCCCAGGCGTCCCATGGTATTTAATTTTAAAGGTTTGAAAGGAAAAGCATCTTCAGGGTAACCAGTATCATGTCCCATTTTCAGAATGTTCTGGGTAATTTCAGCATTACTGTGATTGCATTAGTTCCTCTCCTGCAGGAAAAGCAATTAAATAAAACTTAGCTGGCAACCCCAGCTTCCGGTCAGCAGAGCCAAGATTAGGGAAGTGAGTGAAAGGCCTCTAAGAGAAAACAGACTCTATCAGCCAGCACTGCATGTTTGCATGAGGCCAGATTATAAAGATAATGGGGCAGCCACTGCCTTCAGGGAGCTTCCAGTGTAGGTGGGGTGAGGTGGGTGCAGAAAAGACAGAGGAAATCAGAGTCTGGTAAAATGCCCAGTTGTGTGTGACAGCTTCAGAAAAGTGGATGCTGAGAGCGGTGACGGTTGGTTGGATAATCTGACTAGCTTCATGGGTCCAGAGAGGGTTAGGATGTCAGCTGAAGCTTGCAACAGAAGGGGTTTCCCCGGAGGTGAAGGGAGGGCGGCAGCAGCAAGGCAGGCTGGAAGCCCAGCAGGCGTGCTCAGTGCTCAGTGTCTGACAGGCGTTCAGGTAGCTGGGAGAGCCCAAGGCAGAGCCAAGCACCACTTGTTGGACCCCAAGCAAGGCTGACTTGTCTTAGGGTGGAGTTTGCAAGCCCCGGGTGTAAGCGAGCTCTGTCCCGGAAATGGGAAGGCCACGCGGCAGTAAGGAAAGAGCGAGACAAGCCGGTTTCAGATAGTTCAGAGCCAGCCCTGTGCTTCCTGAGAGTAGCCCTGGGCCCTGCTGCTCCATGTTTTTTACTGTCCTCAGGTTTCTAATATGTTTGGTTATCGAGTTTCCCGGCCTGCAGCAAATTAGGAGGGGCTGTTGCTCCTGGAAGCAGGCACAGTGGCCAGAAGAGACTACACCGAGAAAGAAGCCTCTCCAAACAGAGAGGAGCGGTGGAAGGGGCAAAACCTCCTGCTTCTCCGGGACAGCAGTCTTGGCCTCAGTGATATGTTCAGTCAGGCCCCATACGTAGGATTTCAGAAAGCAGGAACTAAAAAAAAGAAGCAGGAACTATGTGAAATGTGTTAGGAAAGTTTTCCTTAAAGGCTGTTCAAGTCGGATTGATTTTTACGCTCAGTGGGGAGCCAGTTCAGGGGCGGGCTGGTCCCCTGGGATGCCAGATGGATGAGGTGTGACCGCCCCTGCTAATGGACTGTGAACGGTACCGGAACTTTTAACGGGGGGCTTGAAAATTGGAAGTGGTGAAAAGCCAAACTTTGGGTGTTAACTATTTATCATTTCCTGGTTTCAGCCACATTGTAAATCACCTCGTGAGGGCAAAATGCAAAGAGGTGACTCTGCACAAGGATGGGCCCCTGGGGGAGACAGTTCTGGAGTGTTACAACTGTGGCTGCCGCAATGTCTTCCTCCTCGGCTTCATCCCTGCCAAAGCGGACTCCGTAGTGGTGCTCCTGTGCAGGTGAGGGCGGGGCCCTGATTTGGAGGGGGCGGGGCATTTGGCGCCAGCCGGCCCTATTCTGCCCAAGGGAGAGGTGTGAGCACATTTGCGGGGGAGGGGCTAGTCAGAACTGAGTGTGTTGAGGAACTCTTCTGGGGCGGGTTCTGGTTATGTCATGAAAACACTTGTGTAAAAGCAGTGTTCTAAGAGTTCAGAGCTCAAGTGCATGGGGAGAGGCAATGTATTATTAACAATTTAAAGGTAATGTGATCACATAATAAAACGTAGGGAACATCATTTTGGGGTGAAAAGTAAGCCTTGGGGGCAGAGGTCATCCTCACCTGGGCTCTCCCTGCCCGCGGTGTTTCTGTAGGCAGCCCTGCGCCAGTCAGAGCAGCCTCAAGGACATCAACTGGGACAGCTCCCAGTGGCAGCCCCTGATCCAGGACCGCTGCTTCCTCTCTTGGCTGGTCAAGATCCCTTCTGAGCAGGAGCAGCTGCGGGCCCGGCAGATCACTGCTCAGCAGATCAACAAGCTGGAGGAGCTCTGGAAGGTAAGGGCCTGCTGAGAATGCAAATCTGCCTCAGCACATTTCTGGTCCAGGGGGAGCTGCTGGGAGTGTGTTCAAAACAGGAGATTCTGGAAGGAGCTCAGGAGAGACTGCCCTGTGTACTTGAGTGGCCCCTTGGTAGAAGCCCATGGCCACCTCCTGCCAGGCCTGTGGGGAAGGACAGCTCCGGTTGTTGGAATTTCTCTCTTGTTGCGGAGGGAAAGAGGGTGGGAGAGGGTGAGGGTGGGTAGTGGGAGGGAGGAGGACCAGAACTGTCTGTGGATGGACCTGCTGGGAGGACCCTGGGCCTGGGGAAACAGGACTGTGAGGGTGCTGTACAACCCCGTGGGGCCTGTGATGTGTCAGCCAGGGTGACACCAGGCCAGGGGTGAATGTTCAGGGGGAAAGGGTCCAGGTCACACAGGTCAGAGAGGCAGGGCCTATGGCAGCTGGTGGAGTGAAGGGGAGGGGCTTCCATATTGCGTGGTGGGGTGCCTGCCCCGCCCAACAGATCTCCTTCCCAAGGGAAGCCCTTCTCTGCTTCTGGCAGCTTTTATGATAAAATTTCAGTAACTGGGCTAGAAATTTTAATTAGGTACCTGTATAATCTGAAAAATTTTTTTAACGTTTATTTAGTTTTGAGAGAGAAAGAGAGAGCGTGAGTGGCAGAGGGGCAGAGAGAAAGGGAGACACGGAATCTGAAGCAGGCTCCAGGCTCTGAGCTGCCAGCACAGAGCCCGATGTGGGGCTCGAACTCACAAACTGGAAGATCATGACCTGAGGCGAAGTCGGACACTCCACTGACTGAGCCACCCGGGAGCCCATATATAATCCAAAATCTTTTTCTTTTTTCAATGTTTTTTTATTTGTTTTTATGAGGGGAGGGAGGGGCAGAGAGAGGGGGAGACAGATGGTCCGAAGCAGGCTCTGCACTGACAGCACAGAGCCCGATGCGGGGCTCAAACTCATGAACCATGAGATCATGATGTGAGCTGAAGTCGAACACTTAACTGACTGAGCCGCCCAGGTGCCCCTAATCCGAAATCTTAAATGTGAATTTATTTTTGAGTGCAAGTCAGAATATTTCTGCGGTGTCATCTAGCAGGGTACCTTTCTGCTTCGATTTTCAGATTGCCAGATTTATAAACGTTTCCTGTTTATATCCCCACAGCCCAGATACTGTTCTGTCCCGGCCAGGGAAGAGTGTGTCACCCCCGTCGGTGCAGCACAGGGTCAGAAAGAATGGGGGGGGGTGCTCCCCTTTTGTTTACACACCCAGGGAACTAGTGGTCTTCCTTGTACCCCAAAAGAAGTATTTTCTCTCCTAGTTCAGGGGCTAGGCATTGGTTGGAGGATGCGGCCATTTGATGGTATAGGTGCGTCAGGCTGTGTACTTGGGGTGTCATTGCCAATATTCGCCCTGCTGGTGTAGCCCTGGGCAGAGGAGGGTTAGGAGCAATGGCTGAAGTTTGAGCAAAGACCCGGGCCAGCGTCTGCCTCCCTGTGCCACATACACTTCCTCATACGAGGGCTCTCCTTGTGGGGTGGACACCACTGACTGCTGGTGCCCTTCTCTGTGTCAGGCCAACGTCGACTCATTCTGAGAGGTGATGGATATGCTCTGTTCTTCCGGTGACTAGTGAGCTCGTGTGTAGTTCCTGTCGTATGTCGGTGAAAATGGGCAAGAACACGGTGTGGCGCTTGTGTTGTAGGAAAATCCTTCTGCCACCTTGGAGGATCTGGAGAAGCCCGGTGTGGATGAGGAGCCGCAGCACGTCCTCTTGCGGTACGAGGACGCCTACCAGTACCAGAACATATTCGGCCCTCTGGTCAAGCTGGAGGCCGACTACGATAAGAAACTGAAAGAGTCCCAGGTGATGTGTGTGCAGGAGGGTTTCGGTCGTTGTAACACAGCGTCTCTCCTAAGGTCTGGGGAGGGCAGTTTCCTCTGCAAACTGCGGACGCTGACGCGGGCTGAGGCACGGTGCCCTGAGAGACAGAACGGTGGATTGAGGGCAGGCGAGGGCGTGACCCTCGGGCAGACGCCCGGTCACTCTGAGCTAAACACCGGCCTGAGTGTTTTCTGATTTAAAATCCAACAAAAATCCCTCACAGTTGGGTTCGCAGCCTTTGCCCACAGCTACAAGAGTCGGACCCGAGGAGCCATGGCACGCTGAGGGCGCTCCTCATACCAGTTCCACGAAGAACACATAGGAAGTGGGAGCTCCGAGGATCAGCTGTCAGCCTCCTTCTCCCTCTGCAGTTCACAGAGAAGCCGCCTCCGAGAGCAGACACCGTGTGGGGGTCTCCTGGTCAACTTGAGTGGGTTCTGGGGGTCCTAATGGCTTCTCTTCTGGATATGCCCTTGTCGGTGTTTCAGGCTGTTGGGTGCCGCTCGCTGTACCCCGACGTCATGGCTCGTAAGGTTGCCATAGGGCACACACCTGTGGAAACCCAGACACGAGGAGTCCAGGCCTGTGTCTGTGTCTCAGGCTAACAGGGGTCTTATCTTTCATGTGCTCAGACTCAAGATAACATCACGGTCAGGTGGGACCTGGGCCTTAACAAGAAGAGAATCGCCTACTTCACTTTGCCCAAGACTGACTCTGGTAATGAGGATTTAGTCATAATTTGGTTAAGAGGTGATTTTAAGTTTTAAAATATTTGTGACCATAAGTAGCATAAAATTCCTAGTTTCTCCCTTGTAAAGTGTCCCTTAATTTGTTTAAACTCTTCATGGTGGCAGCCTCGGCACATGTTGAAAACGCTAACTTTCTTGTTGTCTTTTTTCTGGAAGACATGCGGCTCATGCAGGGAGATGAGATATGCCTGAGATACAAAGGGGATCTGGCACCCCTGTGGAAAGGGATCGGCCACGTCATCAAGGTCCCTGATAGTATCCTTCGAGTAAAGAAAGGCGAGCTTGTCCTGAGCGCCGCAGAAGGAAGAAAGGGCGTCTTGGGCGGCCATGGCTGGAGGTGCCCCTTTGAGGGGAGTTTGCCGCCGAGCCCTTTCTTCAGCTGTACTGAGGGCGTGCAGTCTGCTTCAGACCGGTCAAAGAGCGGCTTTGCCTGAGGCCAGGGTGCTCCCAGCTCTGCACCCCGGGGCTCTGTGGAAGTTCCTTCAGAAGCCCGGCCGGGTGGGGCCGCTCCGTGCCTGCACTGCCCCAGTGCGCCCAGGGAGGGTGCGGGAGCTGGCTGTAGTGAGCCACACACAGCGGCGTCTGTCCGCGAGCGCCTGGGGCAGGCTGGCCTTCTCTGTTTGGCGCAGAGGAGGGGGCTCTCTCCTCAGTAGCCTAATGAAAAGTCTCCTCAGAAAGGTAAACCCGGCTTTTGACAAAGATGAAACTTAACTCAGTGGCACAGATTATGGCGATGAGATCGCCATTGAGCTTCGGAGCAGTGTGGGCGCCCCTGTGGAGGTGACTCACAACTTCCAGGTGGATTTCGTGTGGAAGTCAACCTCATTCGATAGGTATGTCCACCTCGCCCCCTGCGGGCGCACCTGCCACCTGCTGTGCAGTCAGTCACTTGCTGTTGGCGCAGGCACTGCCTTCAGCACCTGGATGATTCTCTGCATCCCAGAGGGCAAGACTTCACCCGTCTGGGTCGTGCGTGTTGCTGACCCTGAGCTTTCCTTCCAGGATGCAGAGTGCTTTGAAAACGTTTGCTGTGGATGAGACCTCCGTGTCAGGCTACATCTACCACAAACTGCTCGGCCACGAGGTGGAGGATGTGATCATCAAGTGCCAGCTGCCGAAACGCTTCACGGCACAGGGGCTCCCAGACCTCAACCACTCCCAGGTTCTCACTTTTTCAGGGGGGTGGAAGGGGCCTGGCCTGGCCGGCAGAGCCTGCCGGGTGGGTGGCCCTCCACTCGGCGGGGGCGGCTGCAGCCTAAAAGCTGCTTGTGTCTGAAGGTTTACGCTGTGAAGACTGTGCTGCAGAGACCACTGAGCCTGATTCAGGGGCCACCGGGCACGGGGAAGACCGTGACCTCTGCCACCATCGTCTACCACCTGGCTCGGCAGGGCAACGGGTAGGGCTCAGCACGGCCCGAGGTGGAAAGAGGGAGGCCTGTCTGCTAGGCTGCCCGGGGGCTATTTTTTGTATTATTTGTATGAGGTCTGGCCTTTATGGTTGCTTTTAACAAGAAAGCCTGCTGCTCTGGTAAAGGCGGTGGATGGGTTGACGTATCCTGAGTTTTGTGCCTGTGTGCTTCGAGGGGCTTTGAAAGTCTTTACGGTGCAGACGGGAGGGTGAGGATGCGGGACCCAGTAGCACTGCTGCGCGAGAGAAGTGTAGAAACCAGGTGGGTACAGGACGCTACGCAGACCGGTCGGGTTTTGTAGCTCCTTCAGCTTTGTTCACTCCTGGCGTTAGTCTTAGATTGCGAGCGGGTTCCACTACCTGTGATTCAGAAGGCCAGTGCTGGCAGTTGGCGTCTCCTGAATTTCCCCTGGGCGAGTCCTGAGACGTCTGTTCACGTTGTGTTGAAGGCCTGTGCTCGTCTGTGCTCCGAGTAACATAGCTGTGGATCAGCTGACTGAGAAGATCCACCAGACTGGGCTGAAAGTCGTGCGGCTCTGCGCGAAGAGCCGTGAGGCCATTGATTCCCCGGTGTCATTCCTGGCCCTGCACAACCAGATCAGGAACATGGATAGGTGGGTGTTGAGCCGCCTGCCTCGAGCGTGGTGCTTCTCCCGCGTGCGGGCCCTGGCAGCGCCTGCCTCCTGTGCCCGCTCACGTGTTGCTGTGCCTCCAGCATGCCGGAGCTACAGAAGCTGCAGCAGCTGAAGGACGAGACTGGGGAGCTGTCCTCTGCCGACGAGAAGCGGTACCGGGCCCTGAAGCGCACCGCCGAGCGGGAGCTGCTCATGGTGAGCTCTTACCTGTGGGGTGGTGTCGTGTTCGGTTTGGCTGTGGGAACTGTTTGAGTTTGCCAAGCGTAGGATGGCATCTCCAGGTCAGGTTTTTTGTGGTTTTTTTTTTTGCTTTTGAGGGAGAACTTCCATACCTCCCGTATTTACCTTCACTGTGGTTGTGCACCTTGGCCGGGAGGTGGGTCTGCAACATTCTCCTGCTCTTTTTTAACAAACTAAGGTTTCCCTGGCTCTGCATTGCCTCTCAGAGGCTGTCTTGAGGCACAGAACCATTTCTGTGCTGAGGGGTTATTCTGATGAAGTTCACCAACTTAGGATCTCAAAAGTTAGTGTCCCTGCAGCCTAGACCTAGAGATTGTTTGGGTGGGACAGCCTGTTGCCATAGGTGTCAGGGTTGGGGGGTGGTCCGTGTCCTGTCCCTTCTGCCCTTTGGGGCCTGGCAACATTTACCATGCCCTGAGGCCTCGCCTGCTCTCATTTCCAGAATGCAGATGTCATCTGCTGCACGTGTGTGGGTGCAGGGGACCCAAGGCTCGCCAAGATGCAGTTCCGCTCCATCTTAATTGACGAGAGCACCCAGGCCACCGAACCAGAGTGCATGGTCCCTGTGGTTCTTGGCGCCAAGCAGGTGGGCCATGTCACGTTCGCTGTAGTCCTGTTTGAAAACCAGTGGGTATTCTCTTGTTCGGTTTCATGTAAATTTCAGTGCTGGAGGTTTATTTTTGGTAATGCTCTGTAATGCCATATGATGTCCTGGCAGAGCAGAGGGATGCATGGAGGGTCCGCTGAGGGGTTCTTGGAAAGATGGGTGACACAGAGAGCTCTTTGGGTCCAAGTGCATGTCTGTGTGTCTCGTATACAGGTCTCCCCCACCGTCCAAGAGTAAAGAATTCCCTTGAAGCCTCTCATAAGCCAAAATGGGATAAAGTGAAGAACATCCCCGCTTTCCAAAAATTCGCATTACACCATTCTGCTTTTACAAAAGGCCTGTGTTAGTTCCTGTTTTTGACAACCAAAATAAATTGGCAGAGGATTTGTGCTTTTACGGAAAAAGCCATTACCATACTAACGTGGTCTTTTGTGAAAGAGAGGTGGCATAACACGAACCTTTTTGGGAAAGCCTGGATACCTGTATGTGGCGGCAGGTTTTCTGGCGCCTGGTCAGATGGTACTGCTTGAATTCGCGCGGCTGGGTGGTTGTGTCTCAGGGCCCCTCGGGGCCCCTTAGTACCCCGTGAGTGGGTGTCTAGGCGGTTTCGTACTTGAGCTCCTCACCTGTGTGGGCTTCTCGCCACAGCTCATCCTCGTGGGCGACCACTGCCAGCTGGGCCCTGTGGTGATGTGCAAGAAGGCCGCCAAGGCTGGACTGTCCCAGTCGCTCTTCGAGCGCCTGGTAGTGCTGGGCATCCGTCCCATCCGCCTCCAGGTCCAGTATCGGATGCACCCAGCGCTCAGTGCCTTCCCGTCCAACATCTTCTACGAGGGCTCTCTTCAGAACGGCGTCACCGCAGGTAGTGCTCGGCCCACAGTGGGGCCTGGGGTGACGAAACCTGTTGTCACTGCCTACCGGGCCTTATGTGCTGATCGCTTGTGTGTAGGGGGCACCTCAGAGAGGCACAGTGGTCAGAGGGACAGGATGTCGTCCACTCTGGAGTATGGGATGTCCTTGGGGTGTGGGCGAGGGGAGCTCATGTCCTTGCAGAATGCAGTCACTGTCTGAGAGTTCACACCCGGGGGCTTATCACACAGCAGGCAGAAGAGGAGATGGCAGAGCTGACGGCCCCTCTAACTCCTTGCCCTGTTGAGGTTCTCAAAGCCCAGGCCCCAGGAGCTCCCGGCACTGAAGTCCAAACTACTCTCATAGTAACACTGAGGCGTCACGTGCCCTTTTACCGTGCTGACACTGGTGCTGAGGGTGCAGGAGCAACCCTGGAGGGCTGGCCGGTGCCTCAGCATGAGTGGGGACAGTGCTGCCAGCCAGCCTGTGGCTTCAAGGAAAACAGTTGACAGTATTTACCACCAGTGATAAAACCTGAGGGTTCAAATGAAAATCAGAGTTTTGGAAATCTCCTGTCCCTGTCCTGAGCTGACCAAGTCTTCTCAATGCTGAGAAGCTTTTCTGATGAGATCTGTGGTGGTGACAAATGTCTGTGAAGACTGTAAATCTTTAGGAGCTCTGCTTGACTTGGTGAGCAAGTACTTCCCATTTGACAGCCAGCAGGGGTGTTACAAAGTCAAAGGCCATCCTGAGGGCACGGCGGAGGAGAAAGGCTCTCTTGTCACCATTCTGCAGGGTAACCTCCTGTCCAGCTTTGGTGTGGAATCTTGCAGAACTCCACAGTTGTGGAGAAAGTTCTGAGACACTCTTCCCTTTCCCAGCTGCATGCATCTGTGAGGCCTGATCGCCCTACTGCAAGGGCTCACGGGAGACTGAGTACGGAAGCAGAGTCAGCTGAATTGTGAACTGAGTAGCAAAACCTCAGAGATAATATTAGCAGGACATGCTACTTTTCGTTAAAAATATTTTTGCTAATGTGTTTAAAGGAATTTGTATTTTATATTTCTAGGTTTCAAAATACAGTAAATGTCAGTAGATACAACCCACGGAATTGGGAGCTGTTTGCATTCCTCACCTTTTCAGAATGTAAACGGGCCCTGAGAATGGCGTTCTTAATGTCTGGTTAATGCCGCAGCCTGCCCTGTCGGCCTCGTCTGGCCTGCTGTGTGGGTGAGGTGGAGGCTGAAAGCGCACGCCTGACCAGGGCCGTGCAGCCACTGCACAGTACAGCCCTGGGAGTTGATGGTGCTGTTATTACTACCGTCACCGTGAGACTTAGAACATCACTGGTCCATTGGGTGGTGGGGCTGGGAAAGGCCAGGCCAAATGGAGCTTGTTTGCAATTTGACAGTAGCTGAGAGAGCCATCACTTAGCTCTCATTCAGGCCCTTGCCGGCCCTGCTCTGCCTCCTTCCGTGGCATTGGCTTTGTGGGGTAGAGGGAGTGGGAGTGGTGGTTCCCTGCTGTGTCCTCTGTGCCCAGCACGTAGTCAGCACCCAGTAAAGCTCATGTTTTTAACTTCATTGAAGTGTAAAGAAGTGCCCAAATCCTAAGTGCCTAGCTTAGCGAGTTTCCACTGAGTGAACACTCTTGTATGATTAGCTTCTGAACCCAAAACACAACCTGACCATCTTCCAGGAGCCCCGTTGGGCCCTGAGGTGATCCCTGTCCAGGGCAGTGCTGGCACCAGCCCAGACCCATTCTTGGAGTGGCCTGACATCAGCTGTGGCAGGAGCATTTGCACTAAGACTGGCAGGCGCTATAGAGCGGCCCCTGCCCCCACCACCCTCCGTGGTTAAATGCTTGCCAGCAGCCCCTGGGCTAATGAGCCACCAAGCTAGCCAGTTGGCTCCTGGATGTGATCTCTTTCTCAGCTTGACACAAAGGGGGTCATTGATCTTAGGCTGTTTGGATGCAAAAGTAACATTTTTCTCATGCTGATCTGTTGATTAGATGCAGCTCCAAAGTTCCCAAAGGGATGGGTGGGGTATATGAACGGACAAGCCAGTTTTTAAGATTAAAAGGAAATGTTTAGGACCCAGAATGGCCAAGGTGAACGTGAAGACCACAGTGAAGGCGCTGGCTTAACACTATCAGATGTCACAAGTTACTGAAAAACTGCAGTTGCCAGGATACTGTGGACATAGTGCCCAAGACAGAGTCTGGGGGCAGACTCACCCATCATAGACCTTGATCTGTGACGGGATGAGGTGGACTCGACCGTGTCATCCACAGAGGCCCATTGTAGGGGCTTATGAATCCTTTAAGGCACTGCAGTGAAGCTTCCAGATGAAAATAATATTTTTGTGGCCCTGAAGTAGGCAGAGGTTTCTTAAACAGGCCACAGAAAGCACCAACCAGTGAGATCTGTTCAGTGGGTAAGCTGGCTTTGTGCATCAGGCAGCTGGGTGTTGGTATGCATGGCTTCACTGCATCCTGGGTGTTTGGGGGCAGTGGACCCGACCCACTCTGATGGCCTCCCCAGGGTCCCACGGACCAGGAGCTCCTGCCCGGGGCTGCTGCTTCCTGTTCCATCATGTACCTCTGAGTGTGCTGTCACGGTCTCTGCGTTGCTCCATTTGTGCTCAGTCCAGATAGGCTGTGGCTTTTTTCTCTAATGTGAAGTGTTGCCTCTTCCCTCCCTGATGACAGCGGATCGAGTGAAGAAGGGGTTTGACTTCCAGTGGCCCCAACCTGATAAGCCAATGTTCTTCTACGTGACCCAGGGCCAAGAGGAGATCGCCAGCTCAGGCACCTCCTACCTTAACAGGTAAGCAGACTCAACCGTGGCGTTTACAAGCTTCGTTGGTAGCTTGGCACGTGGCCACTCACCACTTGCTAATGTGTTCATTTCTTAACCCAGTGCTAAAACTTGCCCTTGCCCTCCTTGTCCTCATTCTGTTTGGACACCTACACCAACATCTTATTTCCATCTTGCACTTTCAGTATGTATTTTTTCTATTGAGCAGATCTTCCTTTCTTTCTTTTAAAGAATTGTATAATTTTATTTTTTATCATCTCTCGGCCTTTTGGCTAAGATCAAGTGTAATTTCATTTTTTAACATCTGTTTATTTTGAAAGAGAGTGTGCACAAACAGGGGAGGGGCAGAGAGAGAGGAGAGAAAGAATCCCAAGCAGGCTCTGCACTTTTCACGCAGGGCCCTACAAGGGGCTCGATCCCACAAACTGAGATCGTGGCCTGGGCGGAAATCAAGAGTCGGGTGCTTGACCGAGCCACCCAGGCACCCCTGTTGAGCAAATATTTCTAAGCCCACGTGTGAGCCTTTTCTCTCCCCTTGTGACTCCCTTGGTAAATGATGTGCGCCGGACAGGGCCTTCACAGGGCCACCCTGGAGGTGGGACTTGTCCCCATACCTCCCACAGCCTCGGGAGCCCACCGGTACAGCCCAGGAACTGAAAGGCTAATTTTCGTAGGACGGAAGCTGCAAATGTGGAGAAGATCACCACGAAGCTGCTAAAGGCGGGTGCCAAGCCTGACCAGATCGGCATCATCACACCCTATGAGGGCCAGCGCTCCTACCTGGTGCAGTACATGCAGTTCAGCGGCTCCTTGCACACCAAGCTCTACCAGGTGCACACCTGATCGGGTCTGTTGGGTCCCCACATAGGAGCTGACCTTGACCTGATCTCCTGGCCCGGGAGTGTGAACTGGCATAGTTTTGTGAAGGCGCCAGGTTCCCTCAGGTTATTCTCAGGATAGTTTTCAGAGCAAAACTTAAAATAATCCCAGGTTGAACACTGGAGTGTAGTTGTTAGCATCAGCCTTACAGTGGATATTACGTAGTCGTGAAAACGCTGTTCACTGTTGTGTCAGCTCCTAGATAAAACCTCCAGAATACAGGACAAGATAATTATTTCTCTGTGTGGAAGTGAACTAAAATGCAAAGTAAGACAAGCGGTCTCTCTTCTGTTAACTTGGGTACAGTCTAACGTTTTTTGTGATAGGCATGTATGCTTTCATTATTGGGAAACAAATTGCCAAGGTTAAAAAGACAACCAAAGCACAGGAAGGCTAGGAGAGTGGGGCTGGGGACTGGGAAGGCCCAGTGGGAGCAGGCCTAGCCAAAGGGACCCCCTCCTCGCTCCCCAGAGGTGCACTGAGCAGGGGGCTCTGCAGGCTTTTGGTCCCAGGCTTACTGGTGGGATGGGACGGTGCGTCTCAACACAGTTCACACAGTCTGAGGGTCCTTGAAGGCAGCCAACTGACTATGACCATGTGTCCCTTGTAGGAGGTGGAGATTGCCAGTGTGGACGCGTTCCAGGGACGAGAGAAGGACTTCATCATCCTTTCCTGTGTGCGAGCCAACGAGCACCAAGGCATTGGGTTTTTAAACGACCCCAGGCGGCTTAATGTGGCTCTGACCAGAGCACGGTATGGAGGACTAAGTCCCCTTGGACCTTGCCAGTGGTCGGGTGCCTCGTTCCTGCCATGGGAGTTCTTCAGATGGACTTTTCCCTTGGAATCTGGAGCTGGGAGGGTCCACCCGAGAGCTGATCCTTGCCTGGTCGTCCTCTTCCTGTGATTAGTCCTCACATCACACCCTTACAGGGCGGGGTGGGGCTTCAGCAGCCTGAGGTCAGAGCACTCACAAGCAGCAATCTAGAAAGAATGCCTCCCTGCAAGACACTTTTGTTTATTGTCCTGTTGGGTTTCTGTGGCCTCAGTTTTGTGGGACGTGTCATCTCGGCCCTTTTGACCTAAGATCAAAACGCAGTAGCATGGGTTGTGTCCCTGTAGAGACTTTTAATCCATGAAATCTAATCTTTTGGTCCTGGAGTGTAACCTTTTTTGAAACAGTGATGATAGCAGAGGGCACCCAGAGAATTAGGTGGCCTCCTGTGTCACCCTTGAGTAAAACCAGACCACAGCTGCCCTCATACGTTGGTTCCTTCCCCTGTCAGGCAGGGTATCTTGGTTTTTGTCTGTTACCCCCCTCCCCCCTTCTAAGGTGCTCTCGTTTGGTGGCCAACAGTGGGGGTCCAAGTTCAACTTGGGGGTCTTGCCACGGCTAGGTGAGGGTGAGCATCTGCCAGAAGCCAGGCCCTGGCTTGGGTGTTGAGTTCCATGCCCCAGCTTGTCAGGGTTCCTGAGGCCACAGAGTCTGCTGGGACTGCCGATAACTTCCCAGGAGGCCGACTTATGGCTGCGGAGAGACTCGTCTGTGAGCTCATCTGCTCATTGTTGTGTTTTGACATCTGGATTCCTTAGAAACTGCCTGCAGATCTATCCAGTGCACTGTTGGCAGCTTGCAGGGTGGGCTCCATTGCCAGGTCACCATGACCAGCAACCTACCTGTCCATCCCCAGGCCTCACGTTGGGCACTGTCACAGGCAGGCCAGGCGTCTGGGGAGGGATTTAGTCGGTGGGATGAGAGGAGAGCGGCCTGGGCTTGGCTCCTCTCACCTTGGATGTGGATTTTGAGTTTGTTCAGTCTCTCCTCACTGTTCTTCGTGGTGTTCTGCTCACCGTGCAGAACCCTGAACACCGCGTTCTTGGGCCCACACCTTGCAGGTATGGGGTCATTATCGTGGGCAACCCAAAGGCCTTGTCCAAGCAGCCGCTCTGGAACCACCTGCTGAACTACTACAAGGAGCAGAAGGTGCTGGTGGAGGGGCCCCTGAACAACCTTCGGGAGAGCCTCATGCAGTTCAGCAAGCCCAGGAAGCTGGTCAACACCATCAACCCGGTGAGCACTGGCTGCGGGTGGCCAGAAAGGGGTGGAGGAAGACTGTGCCAAGAACCCCCTTCTCCCCAGGCCGGTGTCCTGGCACATGGTAATGGGCAATGGCAGGTATGACCTGTAGTAGGTGTGAGCCGAGGGTGAACACACGTGTGTGTGTGTACTGGAGTGATCACGCTGGCCTTTGCCCCAGAGCTCTCCCGGCCCAGGTCTCACAAGCATTCTTAGGCCTGTTTGGACATAGCCTTTAGGGATGCAAAGTCGTGGGTGGCGCCTAGGAGTTGAACACAGGCAGTTAGGAAACCTTGTGAAGCCGGAGTGCTCTGGGGGACTTAGAAGCGGTGATGCTGCTTGATGTGAAGCCTGGAGACAAACATTCAGCACCAAAGGCCAGATCTGTGGAGGAGGGGTGGGCAAGGCCCAGCAAGCCTCAGCGTTGGCCTAGTCATGGCCTGGAAGGTGGCCAAGCCATCACATCTTCAGAAAGTTCTTCCTTGTGTCAAGGTGATAAATTCCTCACCTATCTAAACCCTTTGCAGGGAGCCCGCTTCATGACAACAGCCATGTATGATGCTCGGGAGGCCATTATCCCAGGATCAGTCTATGATCGGAGCAGCCAGGGTGAGTCTGCTCTGTGGGGGGGACCACACTGCCCTGTGGATGTTGATCATTCCCACGCCTGCACCTTTTGGCTCGGTCACTC
This sequence comes from Panthera pardus, assembly GCF_024362965.1. Lineage (NCBI taxonomy): Eukaryota > Metazoa > Chordata > Mammalia > Carnivora > Felidae > Panthera > Panthera pardus. Next base: position 14,198,874 of record NW_026527013.1, read on the forward strand.
CTGGGGTGATCTCCCAAACCTCAGTCCACAGAAACCTGCCTGATGAAGAGAGTTCCTTCTTGCTTTCCCTTGCCTGAAATCAAAGAATTGGTCTTTGTCCGTTTCTAAATACAAAATGTTTTTTAAATACCATAGCTCTGCCTTGTAGAGGTCTCCAGGCAGATACTGTAGCGCTGCCCGTTTGCTCCCGTGCCGCAGGCCGCAGCGCTCCCCACCCACCCCGCCGTTTGCTCACCTCCTCAGCGGGAGGGGCACTCCTGCAGCACCTCCAGGCCCCCCACGGTCTTGGTTCTGGTTTCACTGCCTTCCCCAAGTTTCTGCTTGTTTTCTCAGACTGCTCTCTTGTGTGGGGTCTCTGTGTCCTAAGGCTGAGCCTTAACTCTTGCTGCATGGAGTACCTCCTCTTGCTGGAGCCAGTGTCTAGATCGTTCCCATTCATTCCCCGGGTCCCTGCTTCCTGGGACGCTTCCCTGCACCAGTCTCTACAGAAGGTGACAGCCTCGCCCAGGTGCTTGGGGCCACATGCCCGCATTTTACATTGAGCCTTGTCCCCTCATGTACTCACTGGCCATCCTGGGGCCAGGTATGCCCTAGCAGCTGGTCTTGTGTGAAGTGGGCGAACCCCCTTTCCTTGCTTGCCTGTTAACTCCGATTGCTGGGTTCAGGTGACAAATCTCATTGGCACATCCAGTGAGTTGTCGTGTAGTTGAGGGTACTCTGGGCCCATCCTTCCTCCTTGAGCGCACTGTGGGCCCAGCTGAGGCTCTCGACCCTTGGGGGCAGACCAGAAGGTCACATTCTCGTGCCTCAGCAGCTCACTTTGGCTCCCCAGCCCCTAGGGCAGCTCTGTGCAGATTGGGACATCCCTAGCCTTGGGGGTACCGGGGGCCTTTGCCTTCGTAGGATCCACTAGTCTGTCAGCTCAGGGGTTTTCCGTGGAGTGGTGGAGACGGGGGTGCGTGTAATACGAATAAAAAGTTTGCCCTACAAAGGACTCTTTTTTTTTCCCCCCAGTTGGAAATGAAGTGTAGTTTGGATGCTTGTAGGCCATTGATTCTCCAAATCCCGTGAGAGAAAAGCTTGTTCCCAGGAGCCAGCCCCAGGGAGGCTATCGAGAGTGGGGGTTGAGTTGTGAGATTCTGTATCAGGTGGCCTCGTTACAGGACCTCACGAAGAAACGCTGTGGCAGTCAGAGCAGTGACAGGACAAGATGGACATTCCGACCATTCCGACTGCCATTTGGGGGCCAGGCAATAGGCTCGTTTGGATATGGCCAGTGACACCTGCTGTCTACCTTGTGTCTTGCAGGCCGGCCCTCAAACATGTACTTCCAGACCCACGACCAGATCGGCATGATCAGTGCGGGACCCAGCCACGTGGCTGCCATGAACATTCCCATCCCTTTCAACCTGGTCATGCCACCCATGCCACCACCAGGGTATTTTGGACAAGCCAACGGGCCAGCCGCAGGTGAGCGCGCCAGGCAGCAGCACCGAGGACAAAGCGCATTGGTGTCGGAGTTTGTTCACATCTGGGCTTTGAGCGGTTGGGCCGGTCTGTCAGGTGCAGACCTCCTTCAAGGAACCCTGGACTGCTGTCTTTCAGGCCGGGGTACCCCAAAAGGCAAGACTGGTCGTGGGGGGCGCCAGAAGAACCGCTTTGGGCTCCCTGGACCCAGCCAGACGAATCTCCCCAACAGCCAGGCCAGCCAGGATGTGGCATCACAGCCCTTCTCCCAGGGCGCCCTGACACAGGGCTACATCTCCATGAGCCAGCCCTCCCAGATGAGCCAGCCCGGCCTCTCCCAGCCCGAGCTGTCCCAGGTGAGCCAGCAGCAGAGAAGTCAGGACAGTCGGAAGGAGCCCTCCCCATATGCAGACCTCACACGCTCCCCTCTAGCGGCCTGAGCACGCCTCTCAGAAGGATGGCCTCCTACGTATCCTACCCTTGGCAGGGGGTACTGTGGGGTCTGGAACATTACCTCTCCGATCTTGTCTTAAGCGGTGGTTTGGGTTACCTGTGTTCTGTCAAAAGGTAACCAGTGTGGGTCCTGTGCCGCTTAGGCTTCAGAAGCGAGCTGCCCAGATCCTTCTCTGGGGCTGGTGAGGGGCCAGACATGGAGCAGGTTCTTGCGGCTGCAAGGATTTTAGCACATCCTCTGCTCGGGTGCTTATTTCCCCAACTTTGTTTTTCAGGACAGTTACCTTGGCGATGAGTTTAAGTCACAGATTGATGTGGCGCTGTCGCAAGACTCCACGTACCAAGGGGAGCGGGCGTACCAGCACGGCGGAGTGACAGGGCTGTCCCAGTACTAGAAGGCAAGCTGATCCCTGCAGGAGGTCGTCACCAGTAACTGGATCTGATGGGAGATTTGGGAAATGCGGGGGAGGGCTCTCAAGACCCCCAGAGGCCAGCTTGTCCTTTGAACTGTCATTTTCTCTCCCTGTACATCTGCTCATGGCAGTGGGAGGATGGGAGCTTCATACACACGTCTCTGCATCATAGTCCCTCCTGAGAGAGTCCTAGAACTCAGCGAGGAAGGGCTGGATGTGGGAGTCCTGGCGGAGGGGCACCTCTGCAGGAGGGCCTTCCGGGTTCCTTGAAAGCCCTGTCATATGGTTCCCCTGACTGTGGCGTGACCAGAGCTGGGCGAGCATGGGCCCGGTCCCCTATCCGTGCGTGTGCTGGGGAGGTGGGGTGCTGGTGCCGCTGACAGAGGAGGCCCCTTAAACTCTCGGCTTCCTTCTCTCTGGGTGGGGAGTCACTAGTCTGGGCACCCAGCTTCTGAGGTTCCGCTTCACGGGTGCAAAGGGAAGTGGGGGGAAGAGCCCCGCACCTTCTAGCTGCCCAGCTGCGTGGGGCTCTGCCTTCTCTGACGGCCCCTTGCCTCCCTCCCTCCCCACAGGTGGCGGCGGAAGAGCTAAGCTATGTGGCTTAGTCCATCAGCATCTTATTCTGGGTAATAAAAAATAAAAATAAATGGATACCTGTTTTCCACTGCTAAAACTGAAGCACCACTGTGAGCAACAGGAGAGGGAGAGGAGCACCCGAGGGAGAGAGGAGCCCGAGACAGAGCGAGCGCCCACTGCTGGCCCGCGGCGGCGAGGAGAAGGAGAAGGGAGAGCGGGAGGCGGGCGGCCACGGAGGACCGCCCGCCAGCGAGCCCTGCCAGCCCCGCTCGCCAAGGAGGCCCAGCGCTCGCCGCGTCCACACCTGGGTCTGCGACCAGGGCGGAGGGAGGAAGACCCTCATCTCAGAGTAGCCCTTTCCTCTGTTCTTTTCTTTCTGTTTCTCTTTTATTGAAAGGGGACTACGTTTTAGCAGGAAAAACTTCGCATTTCTGTGCCGAGCAGGCTCCTTGCCGGGGCGGCCATGCCGGGAGAGCCCCGAGGAGGTGTGGGTTCTGTCCACACCAGCTCTGAAACTGCCCTGGTCACGCTGCCTGTGTTCTAAGAGGGTTTCATTTAAAGAAAACACGGTGTTTTGGGTTTTTCTGTTTGTTTTTTAAAGATTCTTTCAAAGGAGTACTGAAAAACATACTTTCCTGAGTTTGTCTCTCAAATCTTAGTGGTGGACCTGGAAGATGTGAGAAGCTTCCAGGAACGAAGTTTAAACAAGCCAACACATCTCAAGATTAGGATCAACACCTGTGACGGGATCGCGAGGAGGATTTTTGTTTTCAGTTTTAGCTTCCGGCGGCTTCTCCCTGCACGTCAGGGCGGTGAGAGAGCACCGTCTCGTCCCGGGCCAGGCAGCCCCAGTCTCCGCTGGACTCTGAGAAGCAAAGTGCTTCCTACACGCGGTGGACTCGCGCCCCACCCTGGGAGGGGCCTTGGGCAGGACTGGCTGTGAGGCCAGAGGGTGAGGAGGTGGCTATTCTCTGGCCAGTGGCTTCTTCCCTAGGGTCCTTCCTGAGGATTTGATGGAAGACAGCAGCAGCCAAGAGGACCCATCCCCAGGGAGGCACCCACGGTCCCCGTGGCTGGTTAGACACGCTGAGTGCCCCACTCACCTTGTTCTCCACCCCACCCTCCAAGTTGGGAGCCCCTCTACCTGTGGGCACAGGTGTGATAGGGTGGAGTGATTTCTGCTTTTGGGGGGCGGGGGGGAAGGAGCATGTATCAGAAATAGGTTGGTTCTGTGCCGAGGGGGCTTGGGCCACAACACAGGAAGTTACTGTAGCTGGGAGAGCCACCCCCAGCTCCTTGCGCACCACGGTGGGGTAGTACTGTCTCCCTGGCAACCACCTATTTGGGGACCATTCCCTGCCTATCCAGGCCCTGGTGACCCTGCCCCCCGCCCCCCCCCCCCCCCCCCAGCTTCCCCGTCCCAGTGAGGCGAACACTGGCCCTGATCTCAAAGCCTCCAGATTCCAGCTCGTACGTGGGAGACGGGGACACACAGGCCACCTTCCTTCTGGCAAGGCCTCTTATTTATTACCATTGCTGTAGGGCTTTCGGTTTCCCCCTTCTTTTGATAGGCCACATAGAGGCATAGAGTTTGGATAGGTTTCCGCTATGACCCCTTGTGCGACACACCCCGTGGGCGACACGTGCGCCCGCCCACCCACCCACCCACCCACCTGCCCTGTTCTGTTCCCTTGGAATGCCTTGCCTCTGCTTTGTGCTGTTTGCTTTGTTCTTCACCTTCATAGCAGCAGTTAATTCTGAGTTTTCCAAATCAAGGAGCATATGTACCAAGGCAATGTAACTTTTGATTTCTGGTCAATTTGTTTTAAGCTCTATTGTCACCAATAAAATCTTAATTAACAGCTCTTGTGTTCACACCGGGACAGATCAACTGCAGGGAGATGGCAGAGCACTTGGTCTGGGGACCTGGCTGGTTGGGAGCCTTGGGGTCACCTGGATGGCAAAGCGGAGAATGGCCCGATGTGCACAGCAGGGACTAGGGGGTGACCTCGGTGCAGTGGGCAGTTCCCAGGCTCTTAGGCACGTTAGATGTCAGGCCGCCTAGAGATGAGGTTCTGGGAACCCAGCTCTAGGAGGGCTGGGCAGGTGGCATCACTGTGGGACACTCCCAAGCCCTGGCAGTGGGTGGTGATGGATGTGGCTGCTTCCTTTCCCGCCCTCAGGTGACCAGACCGGAGACAGGGAAGCGGACCACGCAGTGTTTATTGTTGGGCCCCTGCCTGGCTCCGTCAGCGACAGCCACACTCATCCACCACCATGTCCTCGTAGTGCCGCAGTACCACATTGTCGCTGTTGTCAAAGAAGAGCACAGAGATGGGCGACAGACGCGCAGGCACGCAGCAGGGCAGACCGGCGGCACCGGGGGCGGCCGCGTGCATGAGCGCGCGCAGCACGGCGTGGTTGAGCGGGGGCGTCCCCCCGGGTCCGGACAGCGCCGCGGGCAGCGAGCACTGGCCCTGGCAGTAGTTGGCCAGGAAGCCGCGCGGCGCAATGACCCATCGGTGCCAGCCCACCTCGCGGAAGCTCACGTAGAGCCGCCTCGTGCGACACGCGCCTCCAGGGCTGCCGCCCACTGAGGGCTCGGCTTCGCGCCGCGGCCGGGCCAGTGGGTGGCACAGGCGCGGGTCAAGCGTCACCAGCAGCAGCGAGGCCTCGGCCAGGTGCGCGCAGGCGGCGGGGACCCGGGGGCGCAGCGCCAGCGCCAGGCGGAGGCTGCGAGGCGCCGAGGCATTGTGGGCCCAGGCGGCGCCCAGCAGCTCGGCGCGCACCGGGACCGTCAGGGTGGGCACCACCTGGCGGAGCAGCACGGGCCCAGCGACCGCGCCTTCGGCCGCCTGAGTCACGCTCAGCTCCCAGCCGGCCGGCTCCTCCGCGGCCGCCGTCGCAAAGCGCATCTCCAGGCGGGCCCTGCTCGGACGCTCGGCAGGTTCCACGGCTGACAAATCGAAGACGACGGTCCACTCAGGGCACTGCCCCGAAGCCCAGGCGGGCTCCGGGGGCCGGGTGGGCGCACCTGGGATGGCAGGGAGAGAGCTCGGCTCGCGCTGCACCCCAGCGCCCTGCCCGGCCTGCCCTTAGGGGGTCTGGGGGGGGGGGCGGTGTCTCTGCGGGTGGGGGAAAGGTGAGCGCCTGGGGAAGAGGGGCGCCAAACTGCCTTCTAAAGGCGTCAAATGGTGTGAAGTGGCGCGGGGAGGGGGGGGCGGGCGATAGAGTGGGGGCAGGGCATCGTTTGCAAGGAAGAAGTCCTGCCCAGCGCAGGGCAGCCTGCCCGCCAACCCCAGGCAGGGGAAGAGACGAACGGATGCCTGGGGGCTCGTGGGGAAGCGATGCTGGAGAGGTGGTATCTCCGGGAAAGGCATCAAATGGTGTGAAGCAGCGGGGGTGGGGGCCGGGATGGGGGAGGTGGGGGCAGGGCTTCGGCTGCAAGCTGGGGGCCTTGCCGGGTGCAAGGGCGCCTGCCTTGGGACAACTCCAACCGGTGCCCGCAGGTGTCCACGGGGGAAGAGCAGATCGAGTGAGGAGGCCCAGATTGCTCGTGGGCTGGACGGGACGAGTGGGGACACTCGGAGGTGCTCTGGCCTCCCCCACGCGGCGCTGGAGGCTCGTGGCAGGGCGCACAGAGGAGTCTCGGCCTCCCGGACACACGCCCCCAACGCAGGCCCCACTTACCGCGGTCCGAGATGTGGCGCACGATGTTTCCGGCGACCCCCAGTTCCTCCATGTGGCACGGTCTCAGGGTGGTTCCCTGGGGCGTCCGCCGCGGGCCCACCCTGGCCTCCTGGGGGTCCCGGTGGCGGAAGAGGCGCCACATGATGGGGGGTACGGGCCGGGGCGTGGGTGCGCCCCGGTGCGCGTCAGGCAGCCCGAGAGCCTGGAGCAGGGTGGCGGCGGGGCCCGGCGGCGCTGGGGCGCGGGCTGGGGGCGGCGAGGGCAGCAGCAGGGCCAGGAGGAGGAAAAGGACGCGGCGGCCAGGACGGCGGCACGGCGATGGCATCTTCCTCGCTGGCGGCGGCCGGACGAGTGCTCAGGGGCCTCCGGACTCCCCCGACCTGCAGGCTGGGGGGCGGGGCCGAGGTCCCTGGAGGGGCCAGGACAGAGGTCTGGGGCTGGGCGGGGTCAGGGTCCCGGGGGACGTGGCCGCGGTTCTGAAGCCCGACGAAGGTAGACCCCCGGGGGCGGGGTCTCGGGGGTGCCGGGCAGGGGTCCAGGGGGAGGTGACGGGCAGTGGCCAGGGCCCAGGTGGGGCGGAGCTGGACGGAGCCAGAGTCCCGAGGGAGGGGCGTGGTCGGTCCCTGGAGGGGGGCGCGTGGTCGGGCGGGGCTGGGTCCTAGGGGATGCGAAGGCGGTCGAGGAGTTCAGAAGCGCTTGTCTCTCACCAGGCCATTCCTCAGCGGCTTCCTAGAGGCCAGAACCGGGCCGCGGTTAGCCCCGGGCCCCATGCCCCACATACTGCCCTGTCCCGACTGCCTTGCCCTCCACATCTCTTTTTCCTACCCGGCGGGGGCTCACCTGGGTCCTTCTTCCCTTCCCACAGGGCCAGAAGACCTTGCCTTCCGCCCACTGGGCATGGCGTAAACCCTCCTCTCTCCTCCCTCCTGAGCCATCCACAGCCCGGCCGCTGGAAAGTAAAAGCCCTCCGCCTGACTTCCGTCTTCTGCACCTTAATTTTCCAAAAACGCAACGCCGAAATCGCTCCCGTGTGCCCCACTGCTCTCTGTAAATTCCATTTCCCCTGCCTGTATCAGTGGCAGGTCTCTGGGGTTCCGACTGGGAGGGGACCTGGGCACTGGGGGTCTGCCCACGACCATCTTACCAGATTCAACAAGGGTTTCTGCCCCTGCTCCTTGGTGCCTTTGCCAGTGCCTGCTGGTGCGGAAACCGCATCTTACTGTGGCTTAATGGTCATGGTATTGCCTATTCCTTTTCCCACTTAGGCGAGCCCTTCCTGTCTTTGCACATGGTCTGTCTCCGCAGAAGTGGATTCCACCTTCTCGTTTACATACAAATGTATCAAGTTTCTTGAGCTGGTAATATATTCTCACGATCCAGACATCAGAAAGAATAGAAAACTCCCAGTGTGCCTGAGCCGCTGCTGCGACTCGGCCTCGGGGTCTTGCTTCTGTGTAGTGCTTTACACAAGTCTTGCTGGTGTCTCACAGATACTAGCCTACAGGGGTATCGCCATCCCCTCACTTTGCAGAGCAATCTAGCTCAGAGACCCTTTCATGTAAGGATCTACACTGGACACGAACTCAGTCACTTCGATCCATTCTTCCCTTGGGCTAGACCCACTGGATTCCCTTCCTGGGAGCACGCATCCCATCCTCTGCCCCCTTTCCCGTGGTTGGCTCTCTCTCTTTCTCTCTCTGCAACAGGGAGGGGCCCTTGATCTGTGAGTTTATAGATGAGCCCTATGTGGGCCTCCCATCTGCCCTTGCTCTTCTGGCTTTGCCTGCTGGCTCCCTGAGCAGAGCAGAGCAGAGGTGGGGTTCCCAGCTTCTGGACTGTTCTCGTAGTTCAACTGCTAGACGACACAATCTCCCTTTCGGGCTCTGGTTTCATTTCACAGCCTCTGCTTGGCCGCGATATCTGATCCGTGGGGAGTTTGCCCTCGGGCTGATTCGAGATCCCACGAAGGTTTGCTCTTCTCCAGATGGTTACCAAGTATTCTGACAGCTCCTGCCTCCCAGTGATCTTTAGGACTAGAGTCTATTCTATTTATGGACTCAGCTCTGTTTCGGTTTCTATATATTATGTTTAATACCTTCAAGGATGGGTACCCTCACACGTGCCTTTTTATCAGAACTTTCCCAATGATGCTGGTCTATTTTTCTGTACAAGCTTCCAAGCACCCCTCCCCCTCAAAACTAGTGTCAGTATTTTGGGGGGGATGTGTGGCTTCTCTATGATGTCAGATTTATGCTTTTCAGGTTCATTGCACCACTATGGGGAAAAAAGAATCAGAACAAGGGTGGAAGCTGGAGGGTGATGAATGAGGGCAGGCAGCGTCTCGGGTGGATTCTGGATGTTTCCTCAGAGGTAAGGAAGAGAGGGAGTGAGGGAACTCCCTAGGGCTTGGCCAGGTCTTCACCCTGAGTTTCCTTCAACCGCAATGGAAAAACTATTCCGGAGAGGATGTTTGGGGTGGGAATGGGGGCCGGTTCCGGATGTTTTCAAAGATGCTAGGGATGTCAAGCAGACCTGGAGACGGAGATTGGTGCACAGAGGAGCACCGTGAGCTGGGAGAGAAACTTGGAAGTTGGGGTGAATGAAAGGGGCCTGGGAGGGGGGGGAAGGCCAGCAAGGAAATGGTGGTGGGTACCGTGGGGCAGGTCAGCAGAGCGAGTGTGGGGTGAGGAGGGCCCCCCCCCCATGGCTGGTGATCCGGGCAGAGCCTGAGGCGATGACGGGGGCTTCAGACTGAGGGGCTGGGTGAGGGGCACTTGAGCTGTGTAAGTCCCCACCAGATGACCAGGGGCTCTGGGAGGGGGAAGGGGTGAGAAGAGAGAGAGAATGAGGCCGAGCACAGTGAGGACGGGGGTGGTGCTACCTCGCTGGCACGTTTTGTTTTTGCAGCTCCGAATTAAAAGTGGTCCCCGTCGTCATTCCTTGCTGTTCTCAAACCTCACTGCATTTTTGTCCGTGCAGCCTGCACAATCCTGGTTCTGAGTGCTTGAGATTTCCCCCGGGGGCTGGGTTTGGTCAGTTGTGAGAACTGCCCTGTGCTTCAAAAGGACATCTGTTCACCCTGCTTCTGGGTGGCTTGTGAGCCCAGACCACTTCCCTCAGTCCTCTCAAGTGGAGATTCTGGGTTGTACACTGTGGAACGTTCCAAATCAAGAATGCCACCTGAATTTCTTGTCCCATCCTTTTACTCGCAACTTTCATGTACTCTGGACTTGAAGTCTTTTAACCAGTATAGAGGTGGATATTGAAAGAAAAAAAAAGTCTTGCAACCATTATGATTATTTCATGCGTATGCGTATTTGGATGCGTGATATTTGGGATTCTACCCTCTTCTTTTGCATTACTTATCCTGCTTTCACTAACCTTCTTTTTTGCATTTATTTTGTTGTACCTGTTTTGTTTTGTTTTGTTTTGTTTCCGGGCTGCCCTCTATGCCCCAATAGCATTAACAGAAGTATTTACTATCTGCTAACGGTAAACCCCACCCTCCTGCCAAGTGCAAAGGCCCCAACCCCATTTTGATATTTACTACATCAGGCCTCACTTTTTTTTTTTAATTTTTTTTTTTTTTTTTACGTTTATTTATTTCTGAGACAGAGACACAGCATGAGTGGGGGAGGGGCAGAGAGCAAAGGAGACACAGACTGGGAAGCAGGCTCCAGGCTCCGAGCTGTCAGCGCAGAACCCGACGCGGGGCCCGAACTCACAAACCGTGAGATCGTGACCTGAGCCGAAGTCGGTCGCTCAACCGACTGAGCCACCCAGGCGCCCCTCACTCTCTTTAAATATCAAATTAGGCATTTAAAATTTTTCACCCAGGTATGTATCATTTCATCTGCTGATCTGCCTCTTGGGATAGTGTTTCTGTTTTCTGAAATATACCCATCGAGAACTATGCATGGTACATTTTCATAGGTTTCGTTCTTGTGGGTGTCCTGTCTCTGGAGTAATTGTTTTTATTTAAAGATTTTATTCATTTTTTTTTTAATTTTTTTTTTAACGTTTATTTATTTTTGAGACAGAGAGAGACAGAGCATGAACAGGGGAGGGTCAGAGAGAGGGAGACACAGAATCTGAAACAGGCTCCAGGCTCTGAGCTGTCAGCACAGAGCCCGACGCGGGGCTCGAACTCACGGACCGCGAGATCATGACCTGAGCCGAAGTCGGCCGCTTAACCGACCGAGCCACCCAGGCGCCCCAAGATTTTATTCATTTTTAAAAGTAAACTCTATATTCAAAGAGGGGCTCAAACTCATGACCCTGAGGTCAAGAGTCGTGTGCTCCACTGGCTGAGCCAGCCAGGCGTCCTCGAGCAAATGCTGTCAAAACTGTGTATGAAGGGGGCACCTGGGTGGCTCAGTTAAGCGCCCGACTCTTGATGTCGGTCCAGGTTCTCATCTCAGGGTTCGTGGGATCGAGCCCCACGTTGGGCTCTGCGCTGACAGGGCAGAGCCTGCTTGAGATTCTCCCTCTCCTTCTGCCCCTCCCCCACTCGTGAGCATGCACTCGCGCTCTCTCTCTCAAAAAAAAAAAAAAATTCGTGTGAAATTCCCAGTTGCTTCAGCGTTTGACATGCTAGTTTCCTCCACGGTCGTCCAGCGTCCCTCGCTGCTGTTAGTGTTACGGTTCATTGGCCATCTTTTCTGTGGCTGTTTTGCATTTTTCACCGTGGTGTGTTTGAGGCCTGGATGTCTTTTTATTCGTCCTCTTTACGGTTTACATCTTTACATCTGGAAAATGCTCCACGTTACATCTTCTCATACGGTCTCTCTCTGTTCTCCTGTGAGGACTCAGCTAGCCCAGGGGATTCTAGCTGTCATTTTTTCCAACTGCTTTCGCTGTCTTCTGGGCCACTTGTTCACAGCTTTTCAGTTAGCGATTCTCTCTTCAGCTGTATCTAATTGTACGAGTCTTAACACGCACAGCAGGGCGAGGAGTGGTCCCCAAAAAGGTACGCCCACATCCTAATCTCTGGCACCTGTGAATGTGACTTTATTTGGAAAAGAAGGTCTCTGCAGATGTAAGTGAAGGGATCTGGGATGACCTCATCCTGGCTTTAGGGTGGGCCCTAAATCCAAGGACAAGTGTCCTTACAAGAGAGGAGAGCCAGAGAGGAGAAGGTCATGCGAAGACAGAAAATGGAGATTGGGGTGATGCAGAGAAACACCCGGAGTCCCCAGAAGCTGGAAGAGACACGGAAGGATCCTCTGCTAGAGACGTCAGAGGGAGCACGGCCCTGCTGGCAATTTTAGACTTCTGGTCTCCAGAACCGTGAGGGATAAATTTCGGTTGTTTTAAAGCTCCCCCAACGTGTGGTACTTTGTTACGAGGGCCCCGGCAACGTAAAATGACATCCAACGTCATTTGTGATGGTTTTTCACGCCTTTTGTTTTTCTTAGTAAGATTTTTATTTTCGGATAATTGTAGATTGGCAGAGATGTTGCAAAGACAGTACAGGGGGCTCGGGTGTAGCCCTCACCCAGCCTCCCTGAATGCTACCGTCTTACACCTCCACAGTGTATCTGTCACACTAGGAAACCACGGCTGGGACAGGCTGTGAACTAAGTGTAGGCCTTATTTGGATTTTGCCAGTCTTTCCACGGATGTCCTTTTTCTGGTCCATGATCCCACACGGCATTCAGTCACCGTGTCTTCTTAGTCTCCTCTGATCTGGGACAGTTCCTCAGCCTCCTTGTTTTCCATGACCTGATGGTTTGGAGGCGTCCTGACCACTTTCCTGTAGCACGTTCCACATGCTCCTTGCTTTTTAGCCCATTCCATTTTATACCCAACTGAGCTAACTCTAGCCAACCTTGGGGAACTTGGTTCTTCTGCTCGTGATGCCCATGGGGTCGATCGTGGCAGCGTGTTCCCTGGTATGCCCTGCCATTTGTGCACGGAGTTTGTACTTTCATCCTACTGGAAATGCTGGCCAGGTGCCAGCTCCTCAACGCGCATTCTGGCTGGGCATTCGCAGGCCAGACAGAGGAGGGGGCAGCACTGAGCAGGGCTGGGTGGTCTGGCCTGCTCTTTGCCTTGGGCTCTGCATTGCAAGGACATCTCCACCAGGAGTTCCCTAGTTTACAGCAGGAAGATCTTTCGGGTTTTTAGTTTTGGCCAAGCAGGTGCTCCCCTCTCCCACCCCTGGAGTTCTCTTTAGCCGTTGCTTTTTCTGGAAGCCTCTGAGGGTTGGTCAGACTCTTCGGCGAGACCTCACTGAAGTCTTTGTGGAATGGCCAATTCATGTTCCCTGGACATCGGACGATCTAACATCCCCCAAACTAGACTCTTAATCCCCCTCTGCCAGTGCACACAGCCCTGAAGTCTTGGATTGTCTTTGTTTCTTTTTATTTGTTTTGCCTAAAACAGCACAGTTGGGATCTGGTCACTCTCCTCCTCCCACTATGGCCCCTGTGCCCACATGCCCCGATGACAGTGACGGCCTCGTGATGATCAGTCACCTTGGCCAACAGGCCCACACACAATCCAGCTGGGGAGACCACACCTGCTGCCCAGCCTCTCATGTCTGTGACCCCTGCTCACCTGTCTGGTCCCTCTCTGCCCTGGGTGCCAGCTTTTTGGCCTTAGCAGTCCCCACTTGTAGTCTCCTGCTTTGAGGGTGCAAAGTGCTTTTATTCATGTGAACCAGCCACAGAGCCCTCCTCTGATTCAGCTCTCCGCTCTGCTAATCCTCCAGTTCTCTGCTCCCCTGCCTCTGAACTCCAAGGAGATGTTTTAAATCTCTGCTTCTCTCACCCTCCTCACTGCCCGTTCTGACCTATCTCATCGAGCTCTGAGCCCACTGCTTCCCTGAAACCACCTTTCCCAGGTCGTTCACTGATGAGGCCTCCAGCAGCCAAGTCACAGGGGCCACTGGCTCAGTGCCTTGTGAGTCGTCGGGAGCCTCCTACCTCGCTGCTGCTCAAACCCTCCTCGTGTTGTCTCCGGGGTGCCGTGCACCCTAGACTCTGCTGGCCACCCAAACCTGCCTCCATTCACTCCTGGGGCCCCTCCAGGCTAGGGGCTTTGAATATACCATCTGGCTTACAACCTGGGGCTGGTGAGTCCTGGGGGCCTACCTCCATGATGCTTGATGAGGACCCCCCTTTTTCCTCCTTCCCTAGGACTCCTAGGGCCTGAGCCCCCAGCCTTACCTCCTGCTTGGCTGACCACTGGGCTGCCCTGCTGGACCTCAAGGCCGGGAAGAGTCAACATGGACAGAGTGGGGGCTCTCTGGGCCACCATGGCACCCCCGCGTCCCCACCTCCACTGCCACCTGCTTAGAGGTCACTCTCTGGCCTGGCTAATGGTTGCTCACCCACTGGACCAGCTCCTCAGCTTGGCCTCACGGCTCCTACCCCGATTCTTGCCTTTCGCCAGTCTGCCCCCACCCCCACACCTGTCTACGCACTTCCTGTCTGTCCTTACAGCATCTAACTCTGTTGCTACATCATCCATGCCTTTATTACAGTCTCTTTTGGATGCAGGCTCTTTTGGATGCAGCGTCCGTGGCGTGGCGACATCATCCGCTGCCTTGTCTCCGGGGCCGGCCCACAGAGCGCGGGGCAGGACAGACGTGGCTAAAGGAATGAACCGGGGCGGCGGCCCCTCCACACTCACTCAGCTTTGCTGGCCTTGGGGCTCTGGGCCTCTGCCGCGTCGTATTCCCGGACGTCCTTCAGTTCGCGTACCTGGCCCGTCAGCACCTTGGCAGCAAAGGCCACGATGTACTGTGGGAGGGGGAGGCACCGGTGAGAAAAAGCCACTTCTGCCCTGATCCTGCTGCCCTCCTAGAGGCCGCGCGCTCCGGGGCCACCAGCCCAGCGCACGGCGCCGTTCCTGCTGCCGAATATGCCCCGCCCCGGGTGTGCCCGAGAACGGCCTGTGCCTGGACCACTGCTTGGGGCCGGGGGGCCAGGACAGGACTACCAACTGAGGGGCAGCCGGTGGGCAAGGAGCTGGGGGCTCCGACTCACCAGGAACCAGTAGAGGTTCATGAGGGTGAGCAACAGAAGGAGCGCATTGAAGAAGAAGTAGAAGGGGATGTCAGGCACTGAGCGCAGGCTGCAGTGACACGTGGCGTACAGAACCTTGAGCGGGAACCAGTAGAGGCGGAACCAGAACCTGCAGCGGGGAGGGGTGGGTGGGGGAAGCTGTCTGGGAGAGGGGGAGGGTTGCCCCACTCGGCCCCTGTGCTGTCCCATCTGGACTCGTCCACCTGTCCCTGCACATCCCTACCCACCCCTGTCTCCTTGCCCACCCCTGCCCATCCGTCTCCATTCCCCGCTCTGTCCTTTCCGGCCCAATCCGTCCCCCCGCCCCCCACCCAATCCCGTGGCTCTCCCATCCGGGAGGCCCTGCCCACCTCACCAGCCCCACCTCCTTCCCCGCTTGGCCTCACCCCTTCCCACAAGCCCCACCTCCTCCCCTGAGTGCCCCGCCCCTTCTCGCCAGCCCCACCTCCTCCCCTGAGTGCCCCGCCCCTTCTCGCCAGCCCCACCTCCTCCCGAGTGCCCTGCCCCTCCTCGCCAGCCCCACCCCTTCCCGCCAGCTCCGCCTCCTTCCCTGCTCCCCCACTCACCAGCTGAGGCAGAAGCTGAGGCAGCCCAGGTCGGAGGCCAGCGCATGGAGCCGGTGGTGGGAGCCTCCGCGAGACTTGAAGTAGACATTGAGCTTGGTAAATTCCAGCTGCACGTCGCTAATGTCATGCAGGAAGAGCACGAGGATGCCCACATTGTGGTACCTGGGGGGAGGAAGTGGGACAGGAGAGAGCGGGTCACACTGGGGACCCTTGCCCTGCAGCAAGGCTGCACCCCAAGCTTCCTGTAGGCCCCTTCGAAGCTGTCCTCCCTGGCCCACGTGACTTGCCCATTCCTGCCACTGGCCAGGTCAGTGGCAGCACCCAAGCTGTACCTGCCCCTCCGCAGCCCCATCTGCACCCTCCCTGTCTCACTGTCCCCAGGTGACCTAGGAGCCTCCCTGGAAGTTGTCTGTTCCTTCTCATCTCTGGGACCCCTGACCCTCAGTGGCCTGGGCCATTTTGTATCCAGATCCCCTACAAGTTTTTCCCTCACCTTAAACATCACTGCCATGCTAACACTCCTAGGTTTTTTGTTTGTTTAACCTGAACACTGCTGCAAGCTGCAGACTTGCCCAGGAAAGGCCAAGTCGGCACTAGGCTCTGAAGGAGCCTGAAGGCAGTCCCACTATCCCTCCTCAGCATTCCACCTTACAGCTGCTTGGGCCACTGGGCCTGAATTCAGCCTGGTGTGGCTTGGGCTCTTTCACTCTGCCCTCTTGACAGCTCATGTGCCGCAGGCCCTTTGCACATGCTGTCACCATCCCCTAACGTGTACCTCCCCAGTGTTCGTGGAGCCTTCTTTCACCTCCCTTCAGTCTTGGCTCACCTGTCACCCAGCCACCCATCTGTACCTCACCACCCCTGCGGCCCTGATCTCCGGACTTGATTTTTCTTCACAGGTATCACTTTTAAACAAACTCTCGAGTTCTTTTCTCATTTGTTTGCTTGGGTTTTATCATCGGATTCTACTCTACAGCAGTGCTGATAGAATTTTCTAAAATGAGAGGCATGTTCTAAACCTGCCTTGTCTAATACGAGAGCCATCAGCCACATGTGACCACTGAGCAGCGGAAATGTGGCTGGTGTGGCTGAACAGAATATACGACTTTACTTCCGTGTAATTAAAGCTGAAATAGGCCCGAGTGGCCAGCAGCTCCCGTACTGGAGAGTGTAGCTAGATCAGCTAGTCCAATAGGAAGAGGACGTGAACCGTCTGTTATTTTAGATTGTCTAGCAGCCACATTAAAAAAATAAATAAAAAACAAACCACACATACCAGTAAAGAAGAAGAGATAAAAATTAATTTTAATGCTATATGCTAATGAACTCAGTACATCCAAAATATTGTCATCTTAACATGCGGTTGGTACAGCAAAAGCATTGGCCACGTATATTAACTCTCCTTTGCCTTTGAAATTGCGTGGGATTTTACACCTATGCGTGTTGAAGTACGGATAGGCTACATCTGAAGCACTCAGGGGCCACATGTGCTGGCTGCAGTGGCTCTAGGATGCCAGGGTCGGTCTCTCGTGTTCATAGCTGCACCACGCACACCCGTGCGTGGCAGGCGGCCAGGAAACACTTGCTACGTGACCCGGCCAAGGCTGCCGTGGGGTTGGAGGGGGATGGGTGGGGGGATGAGCAGAGTGGGGGGTTCTCTGCACTTGATATACCCCGTCCCTCTGGAATCTCTCTTCATAACCACCCCTCCCCCCGCGGATACTCACCGTGGCCCCCTTCCCCTACAGTCAGTAGCCTGTGCCCCATGCCAGCCTCCTCTCTGTGCTCATGCTGTGCCCTGTGCCCTCCTGCCTGCTCCCGGACTCACCGGAAGGCATAGGAGGAGACGATGAGGACCAGGGTGACCACATGGTGGACGAGCATGACCACTGAGTCCTTGCGCCAGGCGTCCATGTACAGCGTGGCATAGATGGAATGGCCGTAAAAGCTTCCCTGCAGCAGGTAGGCGGCTGCGATGTCCCGTGGTACCGCCATGCCCGACGTCCAGTCTGGGGATAGCAGGACTGTGTTGGCAGGGACCTACAGGGCCTCCAGGACGCCTCAAGCTGGGGTGCGTCCTCCACAAGCCAGGGCATGCCACCCATTTCTGCAGGTGTCCTGGTTGCCGGTTTTCTGTTCTCCTTCTCTACCCGTTATTTTTTACGAATAGCTGTTATTTTTCGGAACAGCTCTAGATTTATAGAAAAAGGTGCTCCTGCCCCTGAAATCTGTCCCTTGCAGGATTTCCAACTCTGGCTTGGCCCCCCCTTCCTGTCTTCTCTTACTCATCGGGCTCTCCTGAGCCAGCCCCGATGCCCCTGGCCTGGGCTCTCCAATCCCAGCCGGATGGAGGCTGCCCCCTGCCTCTCCATGCTGGGCGGGACGGCTGAGGCAGAAATCGGACCTGCCAATGCCATGAGTACGGACTGTCCCACCAGGTGGGTTGTGACTCCCCTTCGCCGGCTCCTGCAGCCACCCCCATTCCTCCTGGCACCTGTGCCCACCCATATGCAGGCTTCACACCCTCCCGGTGACACTGACCCCTCAGCTCTCCCCGTCACCTCTACTTCCTCCCCAAGAGGGCTCTGTCTGCGTTGACCTGGACTTCTCTGGACTGTGTCTTGTTCTCTGGCCACTCCCTAAAACGGCCTCCTTGGGCTCCATCCGGGGCCTCCTGTCCCCCAGCCTCACAGACCTGGAACCAGACCCTCATGTTCCCCGGAAGCCTGGCCGTCCCCTAAAAATACTCAGTGCCCTCGCCTCAGTGACAATTCTTCGTCTGTGCCTTGACCTCTTATGCACCCGGGATCCACTTGGACCCCCATCCAGGGCCCCCTTCCATCCATACCTCTGCTCACTTCCTCTGCCCTCGCCACCCTGACCCTGGGCCGGGCACCGCTGCCTCCCGCCCGGCTCCGCCCCAGCTCCCCCTGACCTTCCAGAGCCTGTTCCCGACTCTCCACTCCCCATAGCGGCTTCAACAGCCGTGAACACACAAGCTCCGTCACCCAGCGAGTCCACGCCTGGTATGTGCTCAAGGGAACGAAAACCAGGGCTCCGTGCACACGCGCATCCACAGCGGCACTGTTCACATCCCCAAAAGGTGGAAGCAACCCAGAGTGCCCGTCAACTAGTGAGGGGGTGAGCAAAACGTGGTCCGGCCACACGACGGAACATCACTCAGCCGTTTCTAGAAAGGAGCGATGCGCTGGCACACACGACCGTGTGGATGAACGTCAAAAACAAGAGGCTGAGTGAAAGAAGCCAGACACAAGAGGTCACGTGACGCACAATCCCATGTGTATGAAACGTCCAGAACAGGAGACTCCGTAGAGACAGAAAGCAGATTCGGGGGTGCCAGGGGCCGGGGAGGGAGTGCTGCTCATGGGGACAGGGTCTCCTTCTGGCGTGATGGAAATGTTCCGAAACTAGATAGAGGTGATGGTGGCACAAGATGGGGAATGCACTAAATGCCTCTGAACTGTTCACTTTAAAATGGTGAATTTTTAAATTGTATTTTTTTTTTAATGTTTATTTATTTTTGAGAGAGAGAGAGAGAGAGCGCACACGCAAGCAGGGGAGGGGCAGAGAGAGAGGGACAGAGGATCCGAAGCAGGCTCTGTGCTGACAGCAGAGGTCCCGATGTAGGGCTCAAACCCACAAACCCGCGAGATCATGACAGGAGCCGAAGTGGGAAGCTTCACCGACTGAGCGACCTGAGCGCCCCCAAATGGTGAATTTGTTTAAACTATGATAAAACACATGCAACATAAGCATTGCCATCTGAGCCATTTTTAAGTTCAGTAGCATTCATATGTTCACACTGTTATGTGTGAACTCCTTTCATGTTATAAGACTCCAGCCAATCCCCAGAACTCTTTTCATCTTGGAAAACTGAAACTGTCCCCACTGAACACCCGCTCCCCGTCCCCTCCCCCAGCCCTGGCACCCACCGGTCCACTTCCTGTCTTTGTGAATCTGGCTACTCCAGGACCCTGTATAAGTGGACTCATGCATTACTTGTGACGGGCGAATTTTAGTTAATTTTATGTCACGTATATTTTACCTAATAACAAAAAATGCAGCCACCCCTCCCCCATCGGTGGATTAGATCTCCTCCCACCACTTTGCCAGGTCTGGGGGCTCCCCAGAGCTTGACAGCAAAACCCACACTTGTGGCAGGGCCCTCCCTCCGAGTTCTGTCCTCGGCCACGTGGGAATGCTGCAGGCAGTGGAGGCCCCCCAACACACACAGCCGCCGGGTGCTTCTGTCCCTCTTTAGAAGGAAGGGATGTCGGGGCGTCTGGATGGCTCAGTCAGTTAAGCATCTGACTCTTTTTTTTTTTTTCAACGTTTTTTTTATTTATTTTTGGGACAGAGAGAGACAGAGCATGAACGGGGGAGGGGCAGAGAGAGAGGGAGACACAGAATCGGAAACAGGCTCCAGGCTCCGAGCCATCAGCCCAGAGCCTGATGCGGGGCTCGAACTCACGGACCGCGAGATCGTGACCTGGCTGAAGTCGGACGCTTAACCGACTGCGCCACCCAGGCGCCCCAAGCATCTGACTCTTGATTTCGGCTCAGGGTCATGATCTCAAGGTTCGTGAGATCGAGCCCCGTGCCGGGCTCTGTGCTCGACAGCGTGGAGCCTGCTTGGGATTCTCTCTCCGTGTCGCTTTCTGCCCCTCCCCCACTCATGCTCTCCCTCTCTGTCTCTCAAAATAAATAAATAAACATGAAAAAAAAAAAAAAAAAAGAAGGAAGGAACGTGGAGGCGCCTCAATGCACAGAGCTCACTGTGGAAACAGGACACCGAGTTTTCCACCTATCACGCTGGCAGGACTTTTACCATGGGTGAGCGTCCCCCTCCAGCTTCAAGCTCTAGATCTGAGGCAGGGTGGGGGGGGGGGCACAAATACGATTCATCATCCAGACTCTGTCTGCACCTCCGCGCCCTCGGGAGCCAGGCTCCGTTCACGGACTGCCAGCCTGCTCTCCACGTTCACATCCACCTGCTGCTCTGGTGTCACCCCCGCCACATTCCCCCTCTCTGGCCTCTGGGAGCAGCTCCTGGGTGTCCCAAACCCAGCTCCTGCTCTCCCTGACCCCCCCCCCCCGCCTCCCCCCCACACACACATACACACCAACCTCCGCTCCAGATCCCAGCCCCTGGAGTCCTCCCCACTCTCCTTGCTCACCCCAGCCTCGGGCTTGGCAAAGAATCCTACCAGTTCCACCTTCAAACCATTTCTCAAACCAGCCACTTCTCTCTCATTCTGGGCAGAGCCCCTCTGTGCCCTGGCTCCTGCCCTCATTCCCCTGCTCATCTGGGCCTGTCAAAACTCCCCTCTGCTCCCTCTGGGAAGTACCCCCTGTCTTGGGGGGCTCCTCGCTGCTCTGATCTGCCAGGAGTGTGCCCATCCCGCAGTGGCCAGTGCAGTTCTGATCGGCTCTAGGCACCTCCAGGTCCCCATTCAAAAGTCACTTTTGGGGAGGCCATCCTCACCCCTGTAGAAAATTCTCCCTCCCCGCCCCCCTTTCCCCCAAGTCTTCTCATCAGGCTGTTCACAGATTTCGCATTTCACTGGCACCACAAGACATCAAGGCTGGGAGCTTCTGTGCTCACAGCCGTGTCAGCACAGTGCCGGGTACACAGTAGGCGCCCGCTAAACGCACATGCGAATAAGCAGCTAACCTGCAAGCATGTGATCACAGCATAATTTGTAAGAAAAAGCCAGAAAAAGCTCCAGGCCTGAAACTGAGACAGTTCCATTGTGGTTCCTTCACATAAAGGAAAAATTGAATGACGGCTAAAACCTGCCCTCTAGGGATTTATAAGAATGGCCACGTGGGTGACATGGTCCCACCAAGACAGGCTTGTCACCAGGACACCGAAACACAGCAGCTCTGTGCCCAGCCCTCTGATGGGAGCGTGGGGCTTGATGCCACCAGGAGCCTTCTGAAACTGTTTGTGTCACACGGCAGGAAACATGTCCATGTGTGTCCCTGGTACACAGCCCGGGTGGTCAGCACAGGAATAGAGAAATCCTGACATCCCCGTCACAGGGTTTTCTGTAACAGGCTGCCTGTTGACAATAAAGGGCACTGCCGTCACCTTCCTGCCTGTGCCACCAAGCTCAGGCCTTGACAACCCTTATATCTGACCCAATCAACGGCTGCAGCCATTTCACACCATCGTTGTCTCTCTGCCAAGCTGGTCAAAGCCACATAAGCCACGTAAGGCCCACTGGGCCACTTTCTTCCTTGTCCAAGACTCTCCTGCCTCCACATGGTAGCCAGAAGCTTTTTATGATTCACAAACCCATCTCATTTGGGAGAAAACTCAAACTCCTCCTATGTTCCTCTTGTCCTCGTGCACCAAGCCCACGCATGCCCCAGGGCCTTTGCACATGCTGTTCCAGACACCTGGAATGCCCACCTGGGCCCACACAAGGGCTCACCTCATTCATTGTGCCTCCCTGAGCCCTAATAGGACCAGTGTCTAAAGAGGGCATTTTCCTGTCTCCAAAGCCCCTTGATCACCCTTGTCTTGGGGCTACCTTGGGGCCTTGTCTTGGGGAAGATATCCAGCATGAGACGTGTGATGAGTGTCTGGCTCCCCCACATACCCCTCTCCATGTGCAGAGCAGAACCCTCCCCGACCCTGCTCCATCTGGCAAGGCCCCTACCGTAGAACACAGAGGGTGGGTCGTGAAAGAAGGGGTAGTCGGTGCCGAAGAGCAGGTAGGCGCTGTAGCTCCAGGCACCCAGGTAGAAGAGAAACTTCCAGGCGCTCTCAGGCATCTTGGCGGCATCTCTAGGCTGGAGGCGACACCGCTTGGCCAGGGGCTACGGGTGAGAAGGTGGGTGGCCATCAGCGCTAGGGGCCCAGGGCCAGGAAACCCAGGCTCAGGGGCCCTCCAGGCTGGGTGGTGTTGGGGAGGGCCGGTCCCAGTACCCACAGTCGCCTAGAGCGTAACCAGAGCCCACGTGTGCCAGCCAAGGGCTAAACTTAGTGCCCAGCTGTCCGGTGCAGGGTGGGGAGGCGGGTGAGGGAAGACCTGAGGGAAAGCCCTGATGGCAAGGAGGGGGACATGTGAGTGTAAGACAAGGGAGACCAATGAGGTCAGCCCAGGGGAGTTGGGGGTCACAGAGGGCGCTGGGGATATAACAGGGAGGAGGGAGGGGGGTTAAAGAGAAGATATGAAGGGGACTGTGGAGATAAACCTGTGAAGAGAGCCTGGAGGTGAGCATGGGGGCATCTGGCAGAACGGAGATGGGGCCGGAGGCCCAAGTGATCCCTATGGGAGGTACCTCGGAGGCAGAATTTGGGGGTAGAGAGAAGTGGGTTGGGGAAGATGGGGTGGGTAGCTGGGGGAGAGCATGAAAATGTGGAGGGACGGAGCGGGGAACGGGGCAGAGAGGGAAAGGGGAGAGGGCAAGGAAAGAATGTTCAGTGAGATGGTAAGACACGAGCTGAGCCACAGGGACCTAGGGGGACACCAGGGAGGACTCGAAGGAAGAGGGGTCATGCAGTGGTGAGGCATGGAGAAATTGAGGAGGGGGGCACAGATCCCCTGGAGTCCGGGAGCCTGGGCCTCAAGCTCCCTGGGGGCGGGGCTCCAGGGCTGCTGGGTCAAGCCCGCCCCCTTCCCTCCAGGAGAGGCTTGAGGGGGCCCGGAGCGCCAACAGTTGCCATGGAGACAGCTGGAGCCAGTTTCGGTAACCCCTGGCAACCAGGCGGCTGCCAAGAAGATGAGCTTTGGAGGAGAGGGCAGCCCCTCCACCCATTTCTTGGGAAGGGCGAGCCTGGAATTGTTCTCGTCCCACCTGGACTGACGGTAGCTCCGGGGGTTCCAAAAGGGAGGGTGTTTGCGATCTTGCCACCAGCCCCCCCTCATTGCCAAGCCTGCTCCTCCGGGAGGGAGGTGGCTCCACTCTGGTTGTCCCAGACCAACCACATGCCCTGCCTGGGCTCTGACCCTCAACTTCCTGGATCTCCCACTTCCCAGCTGGAAATTGGGAAAGTATAGGGGGAGCAACAAAGCCAGATATGGACCAAGGCTGACCTGTGGAGGGGCACATGTGCCTGCTTTCCCCTCCCTGGAGCAGGGTGGTGGCTGGG
Source organism: Panthera pardus (assembly GCF_024362965.1). NCBI lineage: Eukaryota > Metazoa > Chordata > Mammalia > Carnivora > Felidae > Panthera > Panthera pardus. Next base: position 14,222,197 of record NW_026527013.1, read on the forward strand.
GTCTCTTCCCCATGTGGGTGATACGGGGACGGTGGTGGGGACAGTGGCGGCCAAACAACACCCTATCCTTGACTTAACAAGAGCCAGCCTCTTCCCAGCCAGTAGAGAAAGGCCCCTTTGTTGGCGCCGAGCACTCTGTCCCCGCACCCCCTGCCACCTCCAGCCAGATTGGGGCGGGGTGTCCCCAGTCGGTCCATGGGGGAGTCGCAGCCAAGCTAGGGGCCCAAATGCCTTCCCAGCAGCTCTCCTAGCAGCGACCCCTCCCTAAGGATGGGAGGGAGGCCAGGCGCCAATGTCACCCACAGGGTCACTCTCCAACTGGAGCGGTAGCCTCCTCAGACTCGCTAGAAACTGGGCATTTCGGACGCAGCCCCTCGGAGGCAGCCCAGTCCAGCCCTGGAGACCCAGGCCGTGCCACCTCCCAAGACTGCGACCACCGGCGTGGTCGGGGAGCCCAGGCCTTTGCCTCCCCACGTCGGAGGGTGGCGCTGACTCCAGACATGCGCGAGGCAGCGACCGGGTAGCTCCGGCCTCTTCCCGGTAGCAGCGGAGGAGTCAGCTCCGCCGCCCCAAGGACCTCGGGCCCCTCTCCGGTTCCGAGCGCGCTCCGCATGGCCCCGAGGCGCAAGGCGCAGGCGGCTCCAGTGCCCTCAGCCCACCTCGCCCGCGTCCTCCGCTCCTCCATCCCGGGTTCGGCCCTCCTAAAAGGGCGCGCGGCGGCCCGGGCTCTCCCACCGCCCGGGGCCGCCTTGTCCGGCACTGACGGGTCTAAGTCTGCCCTGGTTCCCCTACATCCCGAACACCCCATCCGTGTGGGGGTCCCCACGGCCCGGCGTTCCTACAGCTCGGCCACACCCCCGCATCCACCCCACCCCCACCCCTCTCAGCCCTAAAGGGACCAGCTCCTCCAGCCGCAGGCGCCCCACGTTCCAGCGACCCGGCCCGTAGAGGCAGAAAGGGGCACACGAGGGCCCGGGGTCCGTGGCCCGGGCCCCCGATAACAGCCCGGCCCCCCCAGCCCGCGGCCCCACGTCCCGGCCCTCGGTGGCACTGACCCGAAAGAGGCGCGCGGTGGCCGCCGAGCGCAGCGCCGTCCAGCCGAGCGCGCCGAGCGCCAGCAGCAGCAGCTCGGGCGGCGCCAGGTGCGCGTGCTCGGCCAGGCCGCGGCGCGCCAGCCCCCAGCCGCAGTCCGCGCAGCCCCGCGCCGCCGCCAGCGCGCTGCCCCAGCCGCGCTGCACCAGCTGCGCGTAGCTCGGCATGGGCTCGGGTCCCGCCGGCCCCGCAGCCGTCCCGGCTGCCGCCATGTCGCCCGCTCGTCGGCCGCCGCCGCCGCTTGCGCCCGCCCGCGGTGGCCGCCGGAGCCGCGCGCCTCGCGTCACGCGCCGCAGCTGGGCCGGGGGCGCGCCGGCCGGAGCGCTGGGGCTGGGGGGCGGGGCCGGCGCAAGCTCCGCCCCGAAGGGGGCGCGGGCGGCGGGGACTTGGGGCTTGTCTCGGCGTCCGAGACCCTGAGGGCGCAAGGGTGCTCTGTCTCCCAGAGGCGGCGGCGGCGGCGACCAAGGGCGTATAAGACCCGGCGTTGACGCGATGCGTCCTGGAGACGGGCCCGCGCTCCTGCCCATTTTCCAGTGGAGGAAAGCGAGGCGCGGAGCAGCGGGGGACGGAGTCTGCCCGGCGCCCGCCGGTCCTGGACCCGGTACCCGCTCCGTAGTGCCCCGTGCCCACCCTGGGCCCCCCCACCCCACCATTCAGTGTCCGCGATGTGGGGCACGGTGAGCACCCGCCCTTCGATAATTCTCCTTCCAGGGCCCCCCAGCATGCTTCTCCGGCCCTGTCTCGTCCCTCCCTCGGATTTCACCATTCCTGGCCTCAGAGCCACCTGCTGCTATCCATGACCCTGAGTACCTGGCAGGCCTCCCCTCCAGCAGGTTTAACACAGGCCTGCAGGGGAGGCAGAGGGAGTGGGCACTCATGTGCTGGGACTCAGACGCTGGATCAAGACTACTGGTTCCATCGGGAACACCCCTGGTGATACTCTACTGTCCATTGATCAGGCCCTGTGCCTGAAGCCCCCAGTGGCCATGATCGAGGTCACCTGTTGGGGATATCACCTTCCTGACACTGACAACCCTCCAGGGTTCCCACATTCTTGTGTTCTGCTTTCCCTCCCACGTTGGACCTCTTCCCAAAGCCTTTAAGATGTAGAGTGCGACAGTGTGGGCCCTGTGGGAGGCCTGACCTGACCTTCAGGTGTATGGGTGAAAATAGAGAGGACTGAGGAGGCGCACGTCTCTCCTCCTTAACCTTCGTCCAGTTGAGCAACACATTCAGTTGGCCCTGAATGTTTACGAATTCAGTCACCTCTCTGTACATGCACAGCCTCCTGTGGCCCTGAACCCCCCTAGTGGCTCCTGCCCGGTATCCTGGCTTCCTGCTTATCCCACACAGATACCAGAAGGAGCCTGCTTGCTGTCCTCCCTCTGCTCACAGCCTTCCATGGCTTCCATCATGCAGAGTAAAAAGCCAGCTTCTCGCTGGGACTCAACCTACCCTCATGCTCTCCTTTCCATCTTGCTCCCATTTGCTACACTGGCCACCTCACTGTGCCTCTAGGAGCCCTCCCCCCACCCTACAGTCCAGCCTGAGGGCCTTTGCAACTGGTTATTCCCGCTGCCTAGAATGTTATTCCCCCAGGCGCCAGCAGGGATCGTAACTTCCTTCAGACTTCACCTACAAATGCCACCTGCTCGGTGCACCCTTGACTTTCCCATCAATCTTTTTGTTAGTCTGCTCACTGTACCTCCTACTCATTATTCCTGACCATGCACTCTGTGTGGGCAGGGGTCCATCCCACCCATCAGACCAGGAAGAGACAGGCCCAGCATGTGGGAGGTATGAGGCCTGCCTGGTCTGGTCAAGTATTAAGGCCCAGCTGGAGGCCAGAGACATGATTAATGCTGCAGCTTGCCCAGCAGGCAGAGGAGGACTCAGGGATGCTCAGAAAACTATATGTGTCCCCAGAGCCCTGTATGGGCCTGTGGTGCAGCCCTGGATGTTCCAAGTCCCCCACCCCCGCCCTCCCACCCAGCACTATCTGGTCACCATGGCAGCCATCAGTAATGGGAGAGGCGCCCCCGCCCACCAGCCCAGTCCCAGATGTGTAGAGTTTCATCTTGGCGGGACCAGCTGGAAGGCCACCAACGGGTGGGGGGCGGGGCAGAAATGAAAGGTGGCTCCTGGTGCTGGCAACTGAGACCTGACAAGGGGCTGCTAAGGGTCCCCTTCCCTGTTCCACCTGACGGCAGGCCTCTTCTCGCCCGAGGAGCTCATCCCCAGGCCATCCCTCCCCACCCCTGACAGATGCCTCTGCCCGGGGATTCTTCTGTCACTTCCCTCCCCTGCTGAGCTCCTCACCAGGCAGGGATGGGACAAGGGTGGGCCCTGCTGCTGGGGATCCCGAGCTCTACGTCCCGTCCTGGCAACCAAGCACCACCTCTGAGGTAGATGAGGCCAGACTCTGGCAACCCAGTATCTTATCTTCTTCCTGGAGAGGCCCAGACACTGACCTAGGGACAAAGAGCACAAAGCCCCGTCCAGCTCGCAGAGCCCAGCGCGGTCTCCGGGGACTCTGCATGGGCTGTTCATGCGGCCTTGAATGAATGCTGGTCCCCCGGGAACCTGGCCTGGCAGCTCCTTCCAGCTGTTTGGGTGGATACAGCTCAATGGTGACCTCATCTAAGAGGCCCAGCCAACACCACTCCCCTGCTTGCCTACCTCCCTCTCTCTAGATAGAGATTCCAGCTAATTCCCTGGCTTTCTCTCACGGAAGGGTGCTCACCATGGATTTCTCTCTCCAGGTAGAGAGCTCGGTGCCTCAGCCACTGTGCCCTCCCACGCCCACAGCCCCAGCAGCAGCAGGCCTCAGTCCCGGCTGAGGACTCCCCACAGGGCAGTAGATGGTTGGGTGGGGTTGTGGAGGGCGGGGGAGGATTTGCTCCCTGCACATACCCTCCCCATGTGGCTGAACTGAGGCCGGGGCACTTCCTACCTCCCTCACCACCTACAGACGACCCCGGGATACTGGTTTTGAGCCCAGATGCCCCTCGTAATGGCTGTGACCACCCTGTACCTCAGTTTCCCTGGATGCCAAATGAGCTTGGGAAACACGGCTGTGCCACCTGTAGCTCAGCATCATAGGGTGGCTGTTCAAGGGGTGTGCACCTGCTGCTCGCAGACCCTGGTCTCCACGGCTCCCCCCCGCAGGAAAAACCCTGGGTGACAGTGCCCAAGACCGTCCCTTTCGAGCCATGGTTCCCACATGTCCCTCCCAAAGTGGCCAGAGCAAACATGGATCGGGGGGGGGGTATACCTGTGGTGGAGACATTTATTGACAAAATGGGGCCAGGCTAAGCTTCTGGCCAGAAAACGTGAGAGAACACGAGGATGGGTGCCCAGCAGGGCGGGTGCAATGCCTGGCCTCGCTGTGCCACGGCCCGGGAACCGCGTCTGGGGCCAGCCTCAGGCGCTGGGAGCGTACTGCAGCACCAGCCGGTCAAAGTCATTCTCCTTCAACGCGGATTGCGAATGATGGGCGCAGAAAGAGAAACAGAGAGAACATGAGTTGGGACCCCAGTCACGGGCCTTCCCTGGCCCAGCCTGAGGGGTCTGGGGATCTGGGACACACCGCCAGCTTGGGCTCACCTTGGCCTGGTACTCCTTGATGAAAGGGTGGGACCTGTGTGCATCCTTCAGCTGGGACAGGTAGCGGTTTGTCACCTGCAGGAGAGGTGAGGCGGGGTTAGATGCTTAGGGGCCCCCCAAGTGGCTCTCACACACAGGGCAAGGGGAGGGACGGGGTGGGGACCTCCCAGCTGACACCAAGCAAGAGCTGTGGTCTCCCATTACCTCTATCAACCCACCCTGAAATCAGGCCGACAGAGGACCATCAGGGGCGGCGTGGGGGCGGGGGGACCACCTGGACCAGCGCCTGGCACAGAGCCCACAGAGGATGTGCCACAGAGTTCAGGGTGAGGAGACTGGAAGGGACCAGGGACCCAGGCCCCAGAAGAGGGCGGAGGGCCAGGAGGAGCACAGGGCAGGTCAGGCGGGACAGGGTTAGGAGGGGAGGTGGGTTTGTTCTGGGCACACCGTACAGAGAAACCCCAGAGATCTTGGTAATGGAACCTGGACCCTAGGCAGACCCCTTGCCCCCAGCCTCACCCCACCTCCCTGGGCCTAGCCCTGACCGCACAGGGCGGGGGCATCTGTCTTCCCGAGACCAGGGGTCCATGCTATTTCTGGGGTGAGTGAGAGTCGTCCTGTCTGTGCTGCACTGCCCTAGCTCTGGGGGCCCTTCCACAAGGGATGGGTGACTGACAGGAAACCCTGGGAGGGCCCCTGGCCAACTGGGCCAGTCAGTCCTCCCACCCTCCCTGCCCTCCAACAAGGTGGGCTCCCAGGGATTGTTCCCCTGAGCCCCTTTCCTCTGTTCTTTTGCCCACCCCCCCACCCAGAGGTGGCACAGGTGGGGGTTCCAGCTCGGCTCACCCTCTGAGCCACAGCCCACTAGTTTGTAGGGCCCATGGGAGCAGCGGCCTATAACCTTGGCCAAGGTACGACCCTAGGGGTGCACCACCAACTTCCCAGGGCCCCTCAGGCTGATGGCAAGTGACTCCCTCCAAAGGAATGGGTTTCTGCCCGAGATCCCGAGCTTCATCTGGAGCGGGGGCCACATCACAGAGCCCTGCTCACTTCAGGATGTCACCGTGGAGGCCAGAAAACATCCCCTGCCCCGGAAGGTCCTACCTCAGGGGGCTTGCCCAAGTGCTGTGACAGGACGATGAGGTTGATCAGTGTCTCCGGGTGGCCACTGTCCTGCAAACATGGGGGACACCAGGCGAGCAGGGTCAGCTCCCCCAGGCCTCCAACTCAGCCGGCCCGGCCCCATATGAGGCAGAAGGATGCCTTCCACTGTCCCAGGGTGAAGACGCGACCCACACGAGGTCACACCCTCAGAGGCGGGGCAGGGGGTGGTGCAAGACCCAAAGTGCGCCCACTGGCCACCCTGCAAGGCAGTGACCTCGAGGCCCTCCTTTCTGCCTAGGAGGCAGCGCGGTTGTGAGGGAGCCCCAGCCCCTCCCCACCTCCCTGAAACAGCGGCTTCCCCTCTGCGCCTGCTGTCTCATCTTGCAGACCAGGATGGGACAGAGCCCCGCGGCTTATTGCTTGTGGAACGAGTGTGTTTACCATACCAATCTCAAAGTGACAGAGCCCAGGCCAAGACAGTGTCCACACCCTCAGAGCCAAGCTGTCCCTCTTGCTGTAAAAATGAGGTCTAAGACCCGGGGCAGACCCCACCCGTGCCTCCTGCTCTCCGGGGGCCTCGGCAAGAAGCTGCCGGGAAAATTACCAGAACATCCAAGCGGCTGACCTCACCCCACCCGCCCACGCTGGGCCCCAAGGCAGAGGGAACCCTGGGAACTGGCCCAGGACCCCCTTGGCCAGGAACCCCAGACGGAGCCCCTGGTGGCTCTGAGGCAGGGACGCCGCAGGGAGCCCTGAGGGGCACATGGAGCAGAGACACGGCAACTCGGACACACAGCCTCCCGCACAGACCGGGCTCCACTCCGTGGCTGCCCTTCTTTGGGGAAACTCCCCTTCTCCCGGCCTTAGGCACCTCGCTGCTCTAATGGGGGACGACAACACGAGCTCACAGGAGCAACATTCCAAAAGGAATGGGGAAAACGGTCAGAAGCATGGGGTGGCCCACAGGCACAGGGATGAGCGATGCCATGGAAGACCTATGGCCATCAGGGGGTCAGGGCCATGGGGCAGCAAGCCAGCCCAGCTGGTGTCTCAGAGAACGAGGACAGATGGGTGCCATTTGACTGGGGACCCTACTGCCCTCTCCTTTGGGGCAGAGACGCCCCACCAGGCCAGGCCTTCCTGACTAGCCCTAACTGCATACAGAAGTCCAGCTATAGTCAGACCCTGTCAAGGAGGCGTGGGGACCCGCGCAGGCACAGGGCAGGGGGCGGGGCCGGGAGCTCCGTGTGTGCGGCCGAGGAGCACCTGACGCCCATTCCTGATCTGCACACAGCCTTCTGATGGCAACTCAGCTCCTCCCAGAGATAAAGGAGAGAAGGCCTCCTACCGGTGTCCATTTCTCGTTATATCAAGAAATGTTTTCCAGGGGCGCCTGGGTGGCTCAGTCGGTTGAGCGGCCGACTTCAGCTCAGGTCATGATCTCACGGTTTGTGAGTTCGAGCCCCGCCTTGGGCTCTGGGCTGACAGCTCCTGTGTCTCCCTCTCTCTACTCACACTCTGTCTCCCTCTCAAAAATAAACATGAACAAATTTTTTAATTAAAAAAAAAAAATGTTTTCCAAAAATGGAAAAAAAAATTGATGTTTCTACTGATCATAAAAATAACACACGACCTCCGATACTGGTTGGGAGAAGACAGCTGGGGCTACCCTGAGAGGACAGTGCCCTTGGTCCCTCTTCTAGACAAGGACAGGCCAGGCAACGTCTCCCAGTCTGCGGCCTGCTCTCCCCTTGGTGATAAACGGCAGGTGTCTCTTTCAAGTACAGGCTCAGGTGACAATCACGTCGAGGCCCCCAGACCAGGTAGTCAAGGTGACAGAGAGAACGTTTGCTCCGCTCAAGCCAGCGGAAGCCCAAGCTGATGGGATCCCTCGCATTTCCGAGAGAAAAGAGAATCAACGTTTTCAGTTGCGATCCCAATTTTTAGCTGACCTGGCGTTAAAATACAATCCAACGTGAACACAGCACAGGCCCCCGGGGTCTCCCTCTGCCCAGTGTGCCTCCGAAAGCCCGAGCCCCGCATCGCCCGCACCAGGAGCCGGGGTGTGGGCTGGGCCCGATGTACCTTGTCCAGTGCCTCCTGCAGCACGCCTTCGGCGGCCTCCCAGCGGCCCTGGGCCATGTGGCAGGCCGCCTGCCCGTTGAGCAGCAGCAGGGTGGATGAGCACTTGTCAGCCATCTCCTGGAAGATGTAGTAGGCATCCTGCAGCTTGTCACCACCCTGCAGGGACAGTTCCAACACCACTGACGCGTCACCCTGCCTCCCGGCCCTACCGCTGCCCGCTCCCTCCTGGAGCAGGATGCCAGCACTTTGCCGAGGTGATCCCGGTACGGGCGGCCCCTCTCTGTCGCCGGCAGTCCTGACCCCAACCACTCAGGTTCTGTCTGCCTGTGAAAGACGCAGCAGCACTTTCGTGGGGGAGCCCGAGACCAAGATGTGCTTGTGGAAACACCACCAAGCTGGCACAAAGAGTGGGCAGGGTTCACCCTACTGAACTGGACACATGTTGGAAAGCGGCCTGGGTGAGGCCTCAGGCCCCCAAGGGCAGTGCAGGCGCACAAGGATGGGGAACACGTTTTAAGAAACCCGTAAAAAAATGGCTCAGAGAAAGGAAGCCCAGCGCCAAAAGCCCGAAAAGAGGCCATTGCCAAGAGATGGGGGCAGACATGCGGGAGGGAGGGAGGGGCTGGGTGGAGGAGAAGGTAGGAGGGGGACATTGGCAACTGCCCAATGCCAAAAGCCCGGAGAGCAAGCTGAGCAGGAGCCAAGCCCCGGGTCGGCCCCATGAGGAGGCCACACTGCCAGGGTGGCCCAGTCAGTACACCAGGTCTGGTTCCAGAGCCTCCCAGCTCATCCGCTCTGGCTCTGGCTAAGCCACTCAGCTAGGAGGAGCCGGGAATGGGGTTGGGATGAACAAAGTGGGAAATGAAATGTGCAAGGGGTGGGGGGCTCTCCTGGGGGATGGGCCCTGGCTCCAAAGGAAGCAGAGATCCGATGTGTCCGCAGAACCCCACATCGGCATTCTCCCCACGGGAGCGGCCAGCACTGCAGGCAGGGGATACCTCCCAGCTCTCTGATGCTCCCCCCAACCCTCCAGCACGGCCCAGGGGCTCACCACAGCCAGATTGACCCATGCCGTAGCCAGCTGGGTGAGGGTAGCATCCTCGTCCTGGTCCTGCATTTTCTTCAGCTCCTTCCTGGGGACACAGGAAGGGTGGGAGGGAGCCCCCCGCACCGCTTGCTCGTGAGGCACACACTGGTGCTGGCTCCCGGCTCTGGCCCGACAGCCCCCACCGCGTACTTGTGAAGCCCACCCCAACTCTGCAGATCCCACTTCCCACGTCACATAAGGAAACTGAGGCACGGACGGCACCACCCCTCGTCCCAGGCAACATCCTGCAGGGGTGGGCAAGTAGATGTCAGTGCATCACCACAATGGACTAGAATTAAGTACTAGGAGAAGTGATCACAGCACTAATACTCTGGGCCTCGGGAAGGGCGCAGGGAGGGTCCCCATGCCAAGCTTCCCCAGCAGGCGGAGGCCTGGCTTCTCGAGAGCACGGGGTCCCGATGTGGCCTGGCCCGCTGCTCAGACAGCCCTAAGAGCCCCAGGTGGGGCCAAACAGAGGCTTACCGGGCAAGGTCCAGGCGGTCCAGCTTCAGCAGGATCTGCACGGTCATGGCCATGCTGCGGGACACAGCGGGCAGTCAGGGGGCACCCTTGCCACGCTACTGCGGGGCTCACTCCGTGGGGGCGGCACCTCCAGGAACATTCCTAGGAGAGCTCAGGCCACCGGCCCTGCCTCGCAGAGGGCGACGCCGGGCAGAACCGGACTCAGACCCAGACACTGCACGCTGGGCCAAGCCTCTCACCGCTTCCTGGGGCCCTGGCTCCCACATTTCACCACTGAGTCTGCTCGGGGCGGGAGCTCTCGCCGGGTCCCAAGGTGTCCGGCTCTGACTATCCTGAGGCTAGACGCCATGTCCGCACCCCACTCCTGGTGTAAAGGCGACACTGACAACTGCCAGATGCCAGGAGCCCAGAGAGCAAGCTGAGCAGCCAAGCGCAGGGTCGGCCCCCAGAGCAGGGCGTGAGTTCGGTCACAAAGGTGCTGCAGGGGGGGCGGCTCTTACCCCCTCCGTTCCCGCACCCACGGCTTCCCTCTGCCTGACAGCTGTGCCCACTGATGACCTACGTAGACACTTGTTCCCACCTTTTCCCACCAGCTCGTGACCCAACACCCAGCTCAGCCTCTGCAGGAGTCTGAGGAACTCTGCAGAGTCCGCTGCCTTGTAGGCCGTGCGCCAGACCTACTTCTAAGCCGCCGTGAATCCCTTTCTGGACTGACGGGGGGTGTAAACAGATACAAAATGAATGTGTGGGGACCAACCAACAGAGGGACAGCAGGCAGCAGAGTTTACAGAGGACGGTTGTTGCTCCCTCTGGGCCAGAGCCCTGGACACAGCAGCCTGGACGCGATGCTGGCCCAGAGTCACCCCCGGGGCGGGGGGGTGGGGGGGGCGGCTGCGTGCTGCAAGGGGCTTCAGCACCCCAGCCCTGGAGTGCCCCGAACGGTGGGCCAGCCTCAGGGGAGGGCCTGGGGGAACCTGGGGAGGGCAAGGAAAGGCCAGGGCCCAGGGCCCAAGAACACAAAGGCTTCATGTGGGGGTGGGGGTATAGAAACCACAGGCAGAAACAAAGGTGCTTTCTACTCTGCCATCGGGGACAGAGGGTTTCCAGTCCCAGGAGCCGTGTCCTTGGGAACAGCAGTCCAGTCGTGCAGAAAGGAGTGTCTCCTGGACCGAGAACAGGAGCTGCTGCCTGAATGGGAAGCCTGGGCCCCACCAGTCTCTCAGAGCAGCCCCCCACCGTTCCCATGACAACGCCAACAAGGCCTCGAGTCGCCTGGAGCCCGGAGGGGCCGCTCAGGCCTCCAGGCCTTCCCCCGGGGACAGGGTGGACACTCACCACTCCAGGCTGTCCCCCTGGTGCAGGGCACGCAGGGCTGCATCCGGGTTCTGGTCATGGAAGTAGATGGAGGCGGCCATCAGCAAGAAGGTGGTGTTGGTCACATCCACGCTCCTGCTCATCTCCCGGTCCAGCTCGGCAACAATCGAGTCCCTATGACACAAGGCTGTTCAGGGCCTGCAGGCAGGGGTGGGCAGCAGCCTCAGCCCCTGCAGGAGCAGACAGGTCCAGAGAGGCGGAGTCAGGCCCCCAGGGGAACACAAGAGCTGCAAATGTCTCTGGCGAGCCCCACTGGGTGCCAGCTTCACCGCCTTCCCACAAGGCACTTCTCACCCTCACACAGAAACCGAGGCTGGGTGGTTTCAGGCCTGGTGAGGGGACGTGCTGCAGGACGGGCCATGTCCACAAGGCAGCACAAATGACCGCCAAAGCCTACGGCTTTCCTGGCCCTCAGAGTTGGGGGGCTGTAGTGTCCACACCACCCCTGGACGTGGAGGGGCAGGCTGACTCGCCGGAGGTGGCTTCATGGAGACTGGAAGCGACACAGACGAATCTCACACCAGTGATGTCGCTGCCTCCTCGGTGAGGCCGGCTGCACTTGGCAGGTGGGCAACATGCCGGACTGGGGGCCGGGCTGGGGTCAAGGCTTAGCCGAGGATCAGCCAGTTCCCCCACAGGCCACAGGACACCCGAGCCATGATCTGCCTACAGAAAACAGTCAAGACCCCTCGTTTCAAAAGGACGCTGAGCAGTGGACAAGAGAAGGGAAACAAGGGCCAGGCCCCGAGTCGCTGTCGGACAAAAGCTGCTGTCCAGGGTCCACGGGATCTCCGCAAATGTGTGCGTGTCACGCGGGCCACGGGGGGGCTACTGGTCAAGGATCTGTGTCTGAGGGCCCCTGGAGATGGTGACATGCCAGGTGCCCGACAGACAAATGACTTCAAATCAGAGACTGTGTCCCGCTCTGCACACCTGAACCGCATACAGGGTGCGACACAGAGTTGGTGTGGAGCCCTCGAGGCCACCGCGTGAAGTTTCCTGCCTGGTTTGTGGCACCGAGAGGAGACATGCTGCGTGCTGTTACTGTGACGTCAGTGTCCTGACGCTGTTACCCTGACAAACCATTGTTAACCTACAGGTTCTGGTGCTTTCTCCACAGCCTGCTTGCTGGGCTAAGGGGCAGCAGTTTGCGCTGCCAGGATGGACGCAGCCTGAACCACTCTGTCTTCCTGAGGCCCTGCTCCGACAGGGTCCCAGAGTCCCCTCCTCTTCTGAAAGGAGAATGGCGCCTTGTCATCCCGGCTCATGAGGTGCGGAGGGAGACACGATAGCCTCAGGGAGCCGCCTGTCTTGCTGTCCTGGGGCTGCCGTCACAAAGCACCACAAGCCGGGGGGATGAAGACAACAGAGACGGACTCTCACGGTTCTGGAAGGAAGAAGTCCGACAGCCAAAGTGTGGGCAGGGACGGTTCCCTCTGAGGCCTCTGAGGGCAAATCCACCCCGGGCCTCTCTCCACCGTCCTTGGCATCCCTTGGCTTCTGTGTCAGCCCGATTCTACCTCCATCTTCACATGGCCTTCTCCTCTGTATCTTCTCCATCTTGTCTCCAGTCTCTTACGAGGACACCAGTCCCTGGATTCAGGGTCCACCCCATACCCAGGATGCTCTCAAGATCCTTGACTAGTTCTATTTGCAAAGAACTCATTTCCCATGATGCTCCATTCACGGGTTCTGGGGGTCAGAACCTGGGGGCCCCCATTCAGCGGTCACTGCCGACAAGTAAATCCCCCTGAGCCTCACGCTTCAAGGGCGAAGGAGCCCAATCAGAACACGGGACACAGAACGCTGTCTTCTGTAAGAGCAGTGGTGGGGGGTCACGGCAGATGGTCTCCCCCATGCCGGGGACCCAAAGACTCGGGCCTATGAGAGTAGCATGGTCATCAACAAGGTCATAATCAGGTCCTGGCTAAGAAGTTCCCTCGGGCAGAGGTTGGGAAAGGCCCTTCTCTGAAGCTCCTTGCCGCTATGCGGGATGCTCCAGGGTGGTGGTGGTCTCGGGGCCGGGCAATGGGGCAGGGGAAGACCCACAGAGCAGAGCGTCTCCATGTCATGGGCTAGGCTGCTGCCCTATCTCAGGCACCCCCTGGGGAGCACTTTACCTTCCCGATCCGAGGGGGCCTCAAAACCAACCATTCCTGGGGGGGCGGGGGAACGGAAGTGCAGAGGAGCCGCGGAGCCTGCCGGGTCATGCTGGTGCTCCACGCAAGGGAGAGGCGGGGCCACACGGCTCCCCCCTGCAGAGCCGAGGCAGGGGCAGACCCAAGCACCTGGGCAAGCATCCTGCCAGCAGTGGACGGAATGGCTCAGGCAAATGCCCAAGCGGGGTAGGAATGTGCTTTCACTGAGGTTCAGGGAGGTGAGCAGGTGGGGAGAGACGCCCCCCCAGCCCCCCACCCCGTCCTCACCTCTGGCTGTCGTTGGCCAGGTACTCAGCGAACATGCGCACGGCCTGGAGCTCGGGGGCTGAGGAGGGCTTGATCTCGTCTAGGACCACACCGTACTTCCTCTGCAGTGAAGACAAGCACACCATCAGCTTGGCCCGCTCTCCCTGCGGGGTCTACACCTCAGTCCCCAGGAACACATGAGAGCTTTTCAGGGCTCTAGCATCGCCCTGGCAGAGCCCCAACGCCTGGAACCAGCACCCACCACCCCCAGGGACCCCTTAGCCTACCAGGTGCTGGCCCTGCTACAGCACCTGCTTGGAGCCAATACAGTGTCACTTGTCACCTGTCAGGCCACAATGCCCACCACTCTAGCCGAAGACCCCGGCTGCTCACTGTCTAGCCCCTGGTGCTGAGGTGACAAGGTGAGGGCCCTGCCAGCTCTGGGCAGGGGGCGGGAAACGCGTCGCCCAGGGGCAGGGGGTCTGGGCATGCACTTCTGTAAACTGGGACATAAACCTCTCCCTGCTGACACTCAGAACTGGTGGTGGTGGTCACTGCTGGGAGGGGAACTGGAGTCAGGGGTCCATTTTTCACCACACTCCTTTTCAGGTAGTTTTAATGTTTTTGCGTCCACGTAGAGATATTCTTTTTTTTTTTTTTAAATGCAGGTATACATCCCAGGGAGATTCCAAGGTACACCGGGGCAGCCCCTCTGCTGGGGGCCACACACACCGTTCACCCTCAAGGTCAGGGGGTGGGGGGGGGGGGTCTTGGCCAACAGGAGGGCGGAGGTCCCATCAGGCTCCAGAACACTCCACAGAGGGAAAGATATGAACAGAACCAGGAAACCACTGAAGGCCTGATGTGAGGTAGAGGCAGCTGTGAAGCCATGTGCCACAATCCAAGGCGGGGGGGGGGGGGGGAGGGGGGGGCAAGGGACAAGGGAAGCTGGCTGCCTGTGGGCCTTGGGGTGAGGGCGGGCATGTGGGATTCTCTTTACTATCTACTTGATTATTCTGCAAACCCGAAGCTGTACCGAACAAATGAAATCTGATTATGTAGCAGAAAAAAAAAAAAAAGAAAAGGGAGACATCACTACACTGGCCCCCCGGCCTGGTGAGCCTATAACCTTGGGAAATGGCCACCTACTTGTGGAGGCCACAGCAACTGCCCCTGCCATCCTCTGTCTGCCACACACACCCCCTCCCCCCCAGTACTCTGTTCCTCTCCTGTCCCAGGGACACCGGAGGTCACAGCCTGAGCTCACCTGTGCAAGGTATGCTCTGTACAGAAAGACATCCCTTTCCACGTCTCTCCCTGGGCTTGATGGCTGAGGAAACAGAGGCAGGTCAGGACACTTGGGAGTTGAGTGCCAGACAGGTCTTCAGTAGAGGCCAAGAGCAGGCAGCGTCTCCAGTGGATTCCAGGCCTGAGTCCCAGCCCTGATCTTGTCCCACACCACCACCACCCCAGGAAGGGGCTCAATCCTCACCCCTGTTCGTCCAGGTGAGGGAAAGTGGAGCACCCACTCCCGCTGCACAGCAAGGGGCCAGGGTGGAGCCCACACCTTTAACCGCGGGACACATGGCCACTCATACCGACAGGGGCCCCCAGGGTGCAGCAGATCGAGACAGAAGTTGCTCGATGGTACACGTGGTCCAAGATGTTGGGGGGAAAGGCCCTAGTGCCTGGGTTTGTAAAAGTAGAGAAAACAGGCCCACGAGGGTTCCCATCCAGAGGTGGATGGGTGATTCTGCAGAACTGACGAGACCCAGGAGATGAGCAAAGGGGACTTTATTTTTTTGTAGCAAATATTTCTATGGGGCATGTTCCTGTCTTGTTTTTGTCCCAAAACCCTCTTTAAACACGCAAAAGAGAAGAAACAAAGGTTTGCTTCACTCAGAGGGCCTCTCTAGGAGAGCTCAGCTGGGCTGTCCTGGTGCAGTGACATCTGTGTCCAGCCTGGGCCATGCCCCTCAGCCCCACTACCGCAGAGCTGGGGAGGTGACATCACACAGTGGTCACTCTGGGACTGTGTCCCCAGCCAGGCGACGAAGTTATAGGGAGGCTGACCAGAGCCAGGAAAAGAAGAAGGCTCAAAGGACTTGGGCAGAAGCCGTGTGCTGAGGGCTGGGCAGACCTCCAGGTCTAAAGAAACAAAAATGGCATCTTTCTGAACAAATGCTTCTCAGCCGTTTCCTGCTTGGGGATAGCTCATCAGAATGACCTGAGAACAAAGCCAGGAGGCCCATACCCACCAGTGATGGCCAGCTCGAGTGGCCGCTCACCACTCCCAGACGGCTCAGAGGTATAGCCAGGCCTGAGGATGAGTGCCATCGGGGGGCCAGCGATGGGTTGGGGGCTACTGTCAGTATGGTCACACTGGACCTTCAGCTTCTTGAGGCTGTCTTCACTGCTCTGTCCCCAACACCTGGGCAGTACCTATTATCTTGCAGGCACTTAAGAAATGTCTGACAGAGGAGCACCTGGGTGGCTCAGCTGGTTAAGCATCAGACCTCGGTTCAGGTCATGATCTCACGGGTTCGTGGGTTTGAGCCCCGCGTCGGGCTCTGTGCTGACGGCTCAGAGCCGGGAGCCTGCTTCAGATTCTGTGTCTCCCTCTCTCTCTGCCCCTCCCCCGCTCATGCTCTGTCTCTGTCTCTCAAAAATAAACATTAACAAAACTAAAAAATAAAAAAAAAAATGTCTGACGGGGCACCTGGGTGGCTCAGCCGGTTAAGTGTCCAACTCTCAATTTCAGCTCAGGTCACGATCTCACAGTTCGTGGGTCCGAGCCCTGCGTTGGGCTCTGTGGTAATGGCACACAGCCTGCTTGGGATCTTTCCCTCCCCCTCTCTCTGTTCCTCCCCTGCTCTCTCTCTCTCAAACACAAATAAGCTTTATTAAAACAAACGAACGAACAAACAAACAAAAGGAATGTCTGACAGATAAGGGAAAGTCTTAATGGCGACACAGCACTACATCTAATCACTACATCTATAAGGGCAGTGACCACCACGTGTTCTGCCTGGGGCCACCTCAGAGCTGGCAGAGCTTGGGGTCACTGTAATGAGCTGCCATAAACTGGGTGGTCTGAAATAACACAATTATTCTCTCAAGGTCCTGGAGGCTAGAAGTTCAAAGTCAAGGTGTCAGCAGGAACATGCTCCCATCAAAGGCTTATCCTAAATCCCAGATGATCTCATCTAGAGATCCTTCATGGAATTATATCTGCAATGATCTTTTTCCCAAATGAGTCACATTCACAGGTTCTGGGTGAACATATCTTTTGGGGGATACCGTTCAACTCAGCATAGGCTGCCCAAGAGGGTTTAGGTGGCCCATGGACCACATCAAATGGCTCAGTGGGGACAGTATTCCCATTCTGGATGCATCAGGGAGAATGTCATAGTTTCGGGCCAGTGCGCGTTTCTCACATCCCCAAAAAGGAAGCGGCTCCCTGGCTCAGAGGCTGGGCTGTGGCCTGCCTCCACCCGCAGTGACCGTCACCTCTTGTTTTCAGTCATTCCCTTAGTACAGTAGGTCACACTGGTCCTCCCTTTCAGCAGCGACGGAAAGTTTGCACGTTATGACAGGAGAAGACTCAAAAGAATGTATTGCTGTGACGTAAGCAGAACAGACGCACGAGAGGAGCCAGACAACAGAGCATGAGCGTGACACTGAATTTCACAGTGACCCTAGTGAGGCAGGTGTCATCGTTCCCATTGGACAGACAGGGAAACAGGCGCAGAGAGGTACAGCGACTCAGCCCTGGCTGCAGAGAGTCCTAACAGGGCCGGAGGCTGAGCACGGGTCTGTCTCAGTCTTCTTACCGTCTATGCTACCCAGCAAGGAGGCGGGCACACAACTGTGGTGGTGAGTCGAATAAGGGACACCCCCACCCCCCGGCCCCGGCCCCGGCCCAGCGAAGTCCATACCAGGCCCTGGAATCTGTGAACAGCTTACATGTCACAAAAGGGACCTCACAAAGGTTATGGACCCTAAAATGGGAAGAGTATGCCGGGTTACGGGGGAGGGCCCAGCCTAATCACAGAATCTTAATGGCAAAAACTTTAATAGCAGAGAATAGACACAAATAATGCAGCAGCAGGAGAAATCCAAGCGAGCCCAAGTGTGAGAAGGATTCTGTGGCTGGTTCTGACGTGGAGAGACCACATGCAAGGTTGAGGACTGGAGAGGAGCCTCTGTGAACTAAGGCTGACCCCGGGGCTCAGAGCTAGCAACCTGAATGAGTCTGAAAGCATATGCTCCCCTAGGACCTCCAGAAAAGACAGAGCCTGGCCAACACCTTGATTTTAGCCTGGTGCAAGCCATGGAGAACTTCCCACCTGCAGAAACCAACCGAGAGATAATGCATTTGTTCTGTCGCCAGCCTTTGTGGCCATTCATCATGGCAACATCAAAAAATGGATATAATCAAACAAGTGTTATTTCACATGTAACAGCTTCCTGAAGTCCATTTCAGGCGTTATCCCCGTTATACAGATGAATGTCAAGGAAACCAAGGTATACCGTCAGAGGTCAACGGTCGGAAGCAGGAGAAAGGAAGCCTTCCCTCCTTCAAAGTCCAAATTCCTCCCAAGCCTCTGGCGGCCTCAGCGAAGAGCTCTGCCATCCCTTTGCTTGGTGCGCCAAAGGCCTCCCACACCTTCAGAATAAAATCCAAACCCCCACTGTGGCTCCCAAGGCCCTTCCTGTCCCCCTGCCCACTTCATTCTCCATCCTCCCCCTCGCTCACCCCACTTCTGCTACACCGGCCTTTTATGCTTTGACTACACGGCACTCACCTGTGCCTCAGCACCTTTGCCGCAATTTAGGGGGTTAGATGCTTCTCAAGGTTAAGTCTCAGGTTCAAATGACAGGCAGTGAGGCTGACAGGCCACCAGGGGCTTACCGGACCACTCCCACCTGGAGCAGCCTCCTCCCCACCATTTTCCAATTCAGCACTGTTTTTGTTTTTTTTTTAAGAGAGGTGTATGTAGGGTTTTTTTAAGTTTATATATATATTTGTAAATCATCTCTACACCCAACGTGGGGCTTGAACTCAGAACCCTGAGATCAAGAGTTGCATGTTCTTCTGACTGAGTCAGCCAGGCGCCCTTCGCTCAGCACTCTCTACCTCACCTTGCCCCCTTAAGCGCTCAAGCTGTTATTACGTATTCACTCACTTCTTTACTTGTTTAATCTCTTTGGAACACTAGGCCATGTACAAGTTAAAAAAAAAAAAAAAGACTCCGTTGAAAATAGAACCATGAGGCCAGAAGGGGGCGCTCTCAAGCCCTGACATTCCAAGTCAAAGGAAGACCCCAGCAAAAGAGAGGTACCATGATTCCCCCCAAGAAGACTACACTTTAGTACCCCCACAGGAGAACAAAAGATCTCCTCCCGGGGTAACTGCCTTGCCAAGAAGAGACTGTCACAACTCAGGCAATGAAAAGCCACTACACTTCAAGCTCCCAGTTTACTCCAAAGGATTTTCTGTTTATAACAGACCCTCTCAACTCCCCCTTTTCCTCTGTGAAAAAGCAGTCCTCTCCTTTGATCTCTGGACATGCCTAAGGTTTTGCCATAGGTTACATGTCCCAAATTGCAATCCTCCCTTAATCCCCAATAAACTCATTTTGCTGGTAAGATAGATGAGTTTTCTTTTTAAGGTTAACAACCATGAGGGCAGGCATGACCCTGTCAAGTTCACTGCTCTTAAAGATTCGCCAACGGTTCACTCTCAAAGTGTCTGTAACGTCCGTGTCCCTCCCTAAAAGTTCCTGCTAAAGGACCTGTCAGGCTGGGCCCTGCCTGACAAGGCTATTTTCTAGCTCTCAAAAGGCCAACCTCATTCCCATCACTATCCATCACACCACCCCCTGACTTCTTGTTTATTTGCTCCGTCACTGTCCCCCTTGGGAGCCTGAGCTTTCCAAGAGACCTCGGAGTTTTGTCACTGCTTTGAGCCCAGGACGAATACACCGCCTTGACCCATTGGGAAGCTCAATGAGGAATGAAAGAATGAATGGGCAAGTACGGGGAGATATAACCAGGCTGGTGGGGCAGGCAAAGTCGGGGCAAACATTTCTCTCTCGAGCGGCGGTGCTAGCCTTCCAGAATGACAACAAACAACAGTCCCTGCTTCACGAGTAACGAGGGTATGGTGGCACACGTGGGCCCTCCCCAAATGAAAATTACTACTACTATTATTGTTATTACAGTAGTACAAACGCCTCCCTTACTCAAATGCCTTCCATGGCGCAGAGCAAGCTCTCGGAGTGAGAAGTATCACAAACTGTCACGGCTTTGAGTTTTGTCATAAGAAAAGAGTAATTCCTCACAGCGCTCTGAAGAGATACGTGGCGGGGGGGGGGGGGGGGATGCCGCGAGAAGAAGGAAGATTTTTAAAATCAGGGCGCGACCAGTGGCCACCAGGAAGCGGCTTTCGCCGCCACCTTCCCCTCGCCTCCAAGCGGCCGCACCTTCACCCGCTGAGCCTCGTTAATGCACTGCTGGTAGCTGCCAATGTAGAAGGCATTCTTCACGTCGAACAGCTCGTCCACTTCCCCGGAGCCGCCAGAGGCCGAGACCGGAGCCGGAGGCGCCATAACGCTGTGGTCCCAGTCGTTCCCCTTCCGGAGGGACACGTCGGACGGAAGCAGGGATTCGCTGCAAAGCGCTCTGGGAAATGGAGTTTACTCGTTCCGGCCTGGAAATGAGCCAATGGGAGACTTAAACGGGGGTTAAAGGACGGGAGTCGCACCTGCGATCCGCAGGGCATCTCGGGAATTGTAGTTTGACTTGATCGCACGAGCCAATGGGAATCGGGGAAACATAGTAAGCATGTGGTCGAGGCTGGGAATGGCAGAGTGAGCTAGAGGGGGTGGGACCACGCGGCAGACTATCCAATAAGCTATAAGGTTTCCGTGACGTCATCGGTTCGCGCCGGAAAGCGCAGCTCATGCGAGTGGTTCACTCGGAGCTGGCGGGGAGGATGGCCGGCTTCGCTTCGCTGGGGCTGTCATCGTGGCTCGTGGAACAATGTCGGCAGCTGGGTTTGAAGCAACCCACGCCTGTACAGCTCGGCTGCATCCCCGCCATCCTGGAGGGTAAGTGTGGCCCCACCTCTTCCCCAGGAAACCTCCCCACTCCTATCGGCTCCCTTTCCTTCTCGCAGCCTTTGCTCGCGCCAGTTCCGCGAGTGGAGGGATAAGCTTGGACGTTACCGGCGAGCTTGGATCCCAAAGGTAGACTGGACGGTGTTGGCGTTCGGGCTGCACAGTTCACTCCCTGTGTGCCCATACACAAGTGATGTAATCTCAGAAACTTTCGTGACCTCAGAGCACAGGATGAATCGATACTGCTGGGAAAATTTGGTTGCGCTACCATCTAAGTTTTACAAATGGACTCTGAGGTTGTCAAGATTGCCAGTAAATGCAGAACTCTGGTCCAGTGAACACTCTGCTCCCCACTCTAACGGCCCAACCCAGTTTGCCATTAAAGAGATGCCCTTAGGAAACCTTAGGAAGTGACGAGTGGAGGGATTAAATAAACAAAAATGAAGGAATAAGTAGGGGGCCTTAGGATGCAAATTGGATGAGGGCATTCAGGTTTCCCCAAACTCAGACGCTCTGTGAGGGGGTCAAAATGAGATCGTGGCATCTTAGGTCAGGTGGATGTAGATTCCAGTCCAGCCTGCTGTTCACTGGCTGTGTGTCCTGGGCACATTTCTGAGACTCGTTTTCCCTTTCTATTCAATGGGGACAGTAATAGTCTCACCCTCCTAGGATTTGTCAGGATGCCTAGGATGTAAATGGCATGGACCAGTATGGGCACATGGTAACTGCTCATTAAACATTGACTATTGCACTGCTAGGAATTTATCCGAGGGATACAGGAGTACTGATGCATAGGGGCACTTGTGCCCCAATGTTTATAGCAGCACTCTCAACAATAGCCAAATGATGGAAAGAGCCTAAATGTCCATCAACTGATGAATGGATAAAGAAATTGTGGTTTATATACACAATGGAATACTACGTGGCAATGAGAAAAAATGAAATATGGCCTTTTGTAGCAACGTGGATGGAACTGGAGAGTGTGATGCTAAGTGAAATAAGCCATACAGAGAAAGACAGATACCATATGTTTTCACTCTTACGTGGATCCTGAGAAACTTAACAGAAACCCATGGGGGAGGGGAAGGAAAAAAAAAAAAAAAAAAGAGGTTAGAGTGGGAGAGAGCCAAAGCATAAGAGACTGTTAAAAACTGAGAACAAACTGAGGGTTGATGGGGGGTGGGAGGGAGGGGAGGGTGGGTGATGGGTATTGAGGAGGGCACCTTTTGGGATGAGCACTGGGTGTTGTATGGACACCAATTTGACAATAAATTTCATATATTAAAAAATAAATAAATAAATAAATAAATAAATAAATAAATAAACATTGACTATTGCAAACTCTGCCCGATGGAACATTTGTCTACACCTGGGGTGTGTTAATGCCAGTTCGCTCTCCACCCAGGTCGAGACTGCTTGGGCTGTGCCAAGACAGGCAGTGGCAAGACAGCAGCATTTGTCCTGCCCATCTTGCAGAAGCTGTCTGAGGATCCCTATGGCATCTTCTGCCTTGTCCTGACACCCACCAGGTGAGCACCCCACAGGCTTCCTGGGTGAGTTAACCATCTGTGTTCTCTTGGACCAGCACCTTTACCTCTTTTAGCGTGCTTTCCCTGTGTTTAAAATGGAGACAGAAATCATGCCCGCCTCTCACGGGAGGTACAGAATTAACAAGGATAACGTGTGAAGACTGCTGAGTACAGGGCTTGTCTCACAGCAAGTGGCTGGACAGGAGCTATCAATAGTCTTATAGCCTAGGATGTACACACGTCTCCTGTTCTTGGGCCAACAAATATGGAAGCTGACTTGGTAAGTCCTGTAACAGTCTGTAGGAGAGGTAGGCACTGCATGCTGTGAGGGTGTGGCCTGGGGAAGGGACAGTGGAGGAAGACTTCATTCATGGGGTGTCTTAAAGGGACAAGTTTGGGGAAGGATATTCTATAGGCAGAGGGAACTGCTATAATGCATTTGTGCAGAGGTGTGAGAGAGGCAGGGAGCAAGTTGGCCTGTGAGAGACAACTTGAGACAAGCCCAGAATGCCAGGAAGAGAGTTAGAATCAGTTCTATGGGTATGTGAGCAGAACAGGGCAAGATGGAGGATAGGAAGTGGGCACGTGGGCCAGGGAGAGGCCCGGGCAGAGATGGGGTAGAGAGGAGGGGACTTGGACATTGACCAGTCCCAGGGAAGAGGGGACTGACGCTTAGGTTTCAGGCTTTGGTGATTGTGGTGTCGAGGCCACTGCTGAAGAGGACAGGCCAGTTTGGGTGGGACTGGAGGGAGAAGGGCCATGGGGGTGTTGTGGGTCTCAGCTTGGTGAGAGGGCAGGGTCCACAACAGGGTTCCAGTGTACAGTTTCCGAGCCTTTATCCCAAGGGCACTGGGAGCTATGGTGGGTGTGTGAGCAGGGGAGGGCCAGTTGGGAGGTCTGAGACGTACACATGGGAATGGGAAGCAGGCACAGAACCCCCATCTAACCCAGCCTGGCCCCTTCACATCCACAGGGAGCTGGCCTACCAGATTGCAGAGCAGTTCCGGGTCCTGGGGAAGCCTTTGGGCCTGAAAGACTGCATCATTGTCGGCGGCATGGGTACAGGGGGCCCAGGGAGGCTCTGGGTAGGGGACCCCTGCCGCCTCACCCCCCCTACCCAGACCCACCTCTCATATTCCACCTGCAGACATGGTGGCCCAGGCCCTAGAGCTGTCCCGGAAGCCACATGTGGTCATCGCCACACCAGGGCGCCTGGCCGACCACCTCCGTAGCTCCAACACTTTCAGCATAAAGAAGATCCGCTTCCTGGTGAGTCGGTCTGGGGCACTGATTCATCCTTTTAGGACGTGTGTCTCACAGGCCATCCAGTAGAGCATTAGGAAAGGGGTGATTAGGACAGCTGAGGGATCAACAAGAAGGGGACTAGCCAGGGTGGCTGGGGACAGGGCCTCTCTGAGGAGCTGAGATGGTTGAGGGTGCAGATGTCTGAGAACCGGAGGGAGAATGTTTCAGGGCCCCCGTCCAAGGCTGGGCAGGAGGCGTGCGGGAGGCAGGCCAGGCTGGGCACGTGATCAGGCCCTGGCCGGTGCCCTCACCCCAGATCCACTACGCCCTGCCCCCCGCCGCCTGTGCTGCAGGTGATGGATGAGGCCGACCGGCTGTTGGAACAGGGCTGCACTGACTTCACTGCGGACCTGGAGACCATCCTGGCAGCCGTGCCCACTCGCAGACAGACGCTGCTCTTCAGCGCCACACTGACTGACACGCTCAGAGAGCTTCAGGGTCTGGCCACCAACCAGCCCTTCTTCTGGGAGGCTCAGGCCCCGTGAGTCCACAGCCAGGTTCCAGGGGGCAGGGCAGGCAAGGCATAGGGTTGGGGGTCACACTCAGCAGAGGTTATTGCCCACGGATGGTGTGGGGCATTGGCTCCATTCGGCAGTAGGGGAAACTGAGTCCGCCCATCCCCAGGGTGCGTACGGTGGAACAGCTGGACCAGCGCTACCTGTTGGTGCCTGAGAAGGTCAAGGATGCCTATCTGGTCCACCTGATTCAGAACTTCCAGGATGAGCACGAGGACTGGTCCATCATCATCTTCACCAACACGTGCAAGTGAGCATGGGCAGATCTGCCCCTCTCCTCCCCCCAGATCTCCTCCCATAGCTCTTTCTGAAGGCCCGAGAGGTATGAGGCACACAGCCCGTCTTGGCACTCCAGGGCCTCTGCTCAGACCAGAGATTTCAGAGGATTTGCTCAAGGAGGCCCAGAGAGGTCAAGCGGTTTGCCGAGATCTCCCCTCGTGAAGGTGGAGCCGGGATTTAGGGCTTCTCAGACCTGCTCTTAACCAAAATGTCTAGGGGCCTCTGGGCCTCCCCGGAAAACCCCTGCAGCAGCCGGGAAGGCCTTGGAGCAGCCTCTTCTCTGTGTCTAGGGGTGTCACTAAGGCCTGGCGTATCAGCTCCAGTACCCAGGGCTGTCCTCTCTACAGTCACAGAGGCCTTCAGAATCCTTTGAAGCTCCTGGGGAGATTGTCAGGAGGCTGTAGGCTATTCAAGCATGAGCCAGAGTAGATCACGCAGTCTACATCACATCGAGGAGACCTCCTAATTGGCTGCTGCCCTCCAAGAATGTATTGGCTACCAGAGAAGTCTGGATGTAGGGCTGGCTCTCATTGGTTTAGGCCAGGGAAGGGGTCGGCAGACAGGACGTCAGCAGGCAGGATACCCCTCACCCCTGCTTCTCTTTTACCAGCCGTGCAGGGTCACCTACTTGTGGTCTTGAGGGTGCCGGGGCAAGAGTGCCTTCCCGAGGCCCTGGCTCTGCAGGGGCTGACAGTGTGTCTTTCCCACCAGGACCTGCCAGATCCTGTGCATGATGCTGCGTAAATTCAACTTCCCCACCGTGGCTCTGCATTCCATGATGAAACAGGTGTGGGATCAGGCCGCCCCTGAGACCCCCACCCCACCCCCAGCCTTGCCCTGGAGACTCGTCCCAGCCTCAGGGCCTTTGCCCAGGCTCTTCCTTCTGCCTAGAATACTTCCTGCCACCCTTTTGCCTCGGTGTGGCCTTCTCATGGGTGAGCCCTGTGAGGGTGGGACTGTCCTAGACTCCACCCTGTCCCAGGCCTCACACAGTAAGTCCTCAAACGCTTGCTGAGATGCTGCCTGACCCCCAGTTCTCTCCCCAACTTGGCACCAGAAAGAACGCTTTGCTGCCCTGGCCAAATTCAAGTCCAGCATCTATAGGATCCTGATTGCAACAGACGTGGCCTCCCGGTGAGTGGCCCCAGGGTCTTCCTTCCCATGTGCAGGCCCAGTGACACCCCCACAGAGGGACCAGAGAGAGGGCTGACCTTGGGCAAGAACTGGGGCAGCCCCAACTTCACAGCTGTGTGACCTTGGGTGAGTCCCCATCTTGGTTTCCACGTGTGGACAGGGGCCTGGACATTCCCACAGTGCAAGTGGTTATCAACCACAACACCCCCGGGCTCCCGAAGATCTATATACACCGCGTCGGGCGGACAGCCCGTGCAGGTAAGTGGACGGGGTGGGGTGGCCCTTGGACCTTCCAACCTGCCCGCACCATAAGAAACCAAAGTCACGGGCTGGTGGGAGAAGATGTGGGGATATAGCCCGCAGGTGAGAGGCAGTGCTTAAAAGTTGGAGGAATCATCCTTTCAAAAGCAAAGGCAGGGAGTTCTCTGGCTTACGAGATTCTCCCCTGCCCTGTGGTCCTGGGCAGGTCATATCAGCTCTCTGCGCCCACTTCCTCCTCAAACGACAGGTAACACGAATGCTGCTCCAAAGGTCACGGGCCTCATCAGCTGTCAGTGCTGTTCCAGCACCAGTCACCCTCACAGAAATGAGGAATAGAGAAACTAGCGTGCACAGATCTGGGCCAAGGCCCGTCGAGGCTTATTGCCGACATAACTCCCTGGTAGCCACGCCCCAGAGGGAAGTCGGCCATATCACCGGCCCCCGTGTAAAGCCAGCCTGACAGGAGAGCTGCCTCTCCTGCTGTCTCTGGGATGGACTTGCCCTCACCAGCTCACCAAGTTCTTAACTCTGTTCCCATCAAGAGGAGCCCTGAGCTGCCTAGTGGCCAAACTTGTCTTTGTTGGCCCCTAGCATGCAGCAGGTAACTATGGCACGTCCTTGCAGGGCGGCAAGGACAGGCCATCACACTGGTGACGCAGTATGACATCCACCTGGTACATGCCATCGAGGAGCAGATCAGTGAGTAGAGGGATGGGAGTGGGGGAGGCGGGTGCCTCTGGGCAAGATGCCCACTCACCCCCTCAGACACCTGCTAAGCTGCTCACGTGAGCAGGCTTAAACTGCACTTTCCTTCCGATGCAATCCCAAATGAAGGCTTTTAGCCCAGTTATCAAAACAGAAGCTTCCCACAGTGGTCCTCAGCAGCTGAAAGCCACATCCGGTGGGAAGGGACTTAGGTTTCTCAGACTGGGGTGCATGGATGGTCCCTGTGGATGAGTCGGAGGCCCCAGGCACAGGGTCTGGATGTGTTTAACACCACCCCTCTTCCCCCACCGGGACGATTTAATTTGTAGCCCAGACCAAGAAATCTATAATCACTGCACAGACTGTCCTAAAACTCAGAAATCTCTGCCCTTTAGAGGACAGTGTTTAAGTCACATCTACACCCAACGTGAGGCTCAAACTCAGGACCCCCAAGATCAGGAGTCGCACACTCTTCCGACCGAGCCAGCCAGGCAGGCACTCCTAAAGGACAGTGTTTTTAAAGAAAATACTTCCAGTCAAATTCCTATTGCTGCTGACAACAAAAAAGAACAGTCTGCCGATCTTCCTTTAGTCTACAATCCCCACTCCTGCTCGCCTGACCCTTATCTGACGTGACCTAGTCTTGCATGCCCCCCTGCATGAGGAGCTCACTCCAAAGCCAGAATCCTTCCCCCTGTCATGTCTGCCCTCTCCCGCCCCTACAGAGAAGAAGCTGGAGGAGTTCTCAGTGGAGGAGGCCAAGGTGCTGCAGATCCTTACGCAGGTCAATGTGGTGCGGAGGGAGTGTGAGATCGTGAGTATCGGAGGCCTTGGGGCCCAGGGGCGCCCTTCGAGACAAGGGCCCCCGTGACGGCCTCTCCTTCCCACCCGCCAGAAACTGGAGGCGGCCAACTTTGATGAAAAGAAGGAGATCAACAAGCGGAAGCAGCTGATCCTGGAGGGGAAGGTGAGGGCTGAGCTGGCAGGGGGAGGGGGAGGGTTCCCAGGAGGCCGATTGCCCAGCTCAGCCACCTCCCGGTGTTCCCCATGCCAGGACCCCGACCTGGAGGCCAAACGGAAGGCTGAGCTGGCCAAGATCAAGCAGAAGAACCGGCGCTTCAAGGAGAAGGTGGAGCGGGTGCTGCAGCGGCAGAAGGGTGGCGGGCCGGGCCGCAGGGGGCGTCCGCCCAGGGCCCCCCATGAAGGCCACTCGCCCCCAGCACCCACCCAGGACCAGTCCTGAGTCCTGTGTGGCCCCCGCCTGGCCAGCCTGGGATTCCTTCATGGAACCAAGGGTCAGAGGGGTCCTCTCCTCCCCGGACCTGCTCTGTCCCTGTCGTTGGAACCCACGGACACCCACGTGGTGCACCGCACGGCTCTTCCTGCCCTGCGGCCCCTTCTCAGAGCCTCTGCCAAGAGCCAGGCTGCAGAGGAGGAAAGAATACCAGCTACAAAGTTGAGCTCAACTCCACACACAGTGACCCGGCTTCAGGGTCACCTCGGCAGGGGGTGGGGATTGCCATGGGGCCCCGAAGCCAAGATGTGTTGGTTGTACGAGTCACTAAATAAATGGGTCTCTCCACTTCCCCATCCGACTCTGTGGGAGTGGGGGCAGGGGAGGAGGGTTCAGCTGCTGGTGCTTCCCAAGTCCCCTAGAACATCATGTCGCCCCCACCACAGCCCCAGTTCTCCATTCCCATCGGGCCAGGCCCAAAGCTTTGAACTGCAGTGCTGGCCATTCTGGCCAGGTGACCCTGGGTTTGAGAAGCCCTCTCTGAACCTCAGTTCCCTCATCTGGAAAATGGGCACACCAACGGCACCCCTCTCCAAACACAGCTGTCAGGTTCAGTGAAATGACTCCCATGTGTAGTGAACACTACCATGTTCTAGGAGCTTCTCTATCTGCTCACCTGGTGGGATTTGGGGTTTCTAGCCAGAGTAAAGGGGGGGGTGGTGCTTAACCAAGGGCCGCCTAAGGGCAAACTGGTCCAGACGTGAGCTGAGCCCGGGGTAGGTAGGGACAGCTATGCTGGGCAGAGCCAGGCTCCTGGCTGTGTGGCCTGGGCATGCTCGTCAGGCTCTGAAACTCCCTCTCCTCACTGGCAAGTGGTTCACTAAGCCCTACACAGCCTGAAGGCGGCCGAGGTGCACCGCAGAGGAAGCAGGTAGAGGGGTCCAGGGACGGCGGTTAGATGCTTGGGTGCCCACACAACACACACAGGCACAGCCACTCTTAGAAATGTAATGTGGGCACCAGCACGCGCCCTGGGGATTCTAGAAATTCTACACAACGAAAAGCCCCAAAACAGCCCCTGAGCTGTGAGCGACCAGGGCCAGCTGAGGCATTATGGCCAGGCCCTCCCCGGGCTGAGTTAGGCCCCCAGTCCCTGCCAGGGTGAACGGCCCACTGTGCCGCCTGCGGCCCGGCTCGTGCCCCAGGCGGGAATCCTGCGTATAAAACCAGCTCCTGCAGGCCCCGGCTCCCACGCAGACCCTGCAGCCAGGTTCAGGGCGTGCCCTCTGCCAGGCGGGCTAGGCCCTCCCGCAGCTCGCTCAGCTCAAACAGCCTGACGTCCAGCAGCTGTGCGGCCCGGCCCACCTCAGCCCGTGCCCGTTCCCGTTCGGCCCGTGCCTCCTCCAAGCTGCGCTCCGTTGCCCGCAGCTGGTGCTCCAGCTCGGCGTTGCGGGTCTCCAGGTCCTGCAGGGAGAGGATAGGCAGCATTTGAGGCCCCAACAAGCCTTAAGGGTCACCAGCCCTGCCTGGGGCATCCAGCATCTGAGTGTCATCCCATCAGACCCCACTCTGGGCCATGCCATGCCTTAGTCTCTTATCCTCCCTGCAGCTTCTGCCCAAGACACTCCATGGGCCCTTGGCCAATCTGAATGTCATGGAACTGATCACATCCCTCTTCTGCTCAAAACCCTCCTGTGACCCCATTAGGCTGGGAACAAACTCCACTCCCCTCCTTCCTCTCCTTATTCATTCCAACTCAGCCTCGCTGGCTTCCTTGTGGGTCCTTGACTATGTTGAGCGTCTCCCCACCTCAGGGTCTTTGCACATGCCGTGCACTCTGCCCAGGAGGCAAGAGGAAGCATTTCCCCAACTTCTCTCTTCTGGGTCACTAGAGCCTTTGACATCTTCACCTGTGGGACTCAGAACGTGTCCCGTGAACATTTCTCAGATAAAGTCTTCAATGAAAGCCAGGCCAGGGGCGCCTGGGTGGCTCAGTTAGTTAAGCATCCAACTGCGGCTCAGGTCATGATCTCAGGGTTTGTGAACTCCAGCCCCACATCAGGCTCCCTGCTGTCAGCCAGCAGCCTGCTTCAAATCCTGTTTCCCTCTCTCTCCCCTCCCCCAAACTCTCTCATGCACTCTTTCTCTCAAAAATAAATGAACATTAACAAAAAAAAGCCAGGCTAGTCAGACTTGGGTTCAAATGCAGTCTCCTGATCTCAGGCTGGGGATGTGTGAGGACTTGATGGGGTCAAGCATGGGAATTCAGCAGGGACTCGAAAACGGCTTGTCGAATGACAGAATGTGAAAAACTGTGCCGATGATCATCCTTTCCAAAACACTGGCTGCAACTGAGGCTTTCCATGCACCTGGTCGTCCCAGTCCTTCACAACCTTAGGTAACTGTCTTCCTGATCCCACCTACGGGTGAACAAACAGGCTCGGGGAGGCACATAGCTGCCCAGGACCCATCGGGAAGGAAAGATCCCAGGTCTGTCCCACCCCCGGGGGCTGGTTGGCTCTCGGCAGGCTCCCCCCCCCCCCCTGCAACGACACACACCTGCACCTTCTGCTGCGTCTCCTCGCGCTCGGTGGCGTCCAGGGCGTCGCGGGGCCCACCGGTCTGACTCTTCAGTGTCTGGATCTCCTAGAGAAGAGTTCCCAGGGTCTCTTCTGGGGTTCCTGGCTCCCTCGTGAGGGGTCAGGGAAGGTGAAGCCCAGGGACACGCACTCAGCCCTCACCTGGTCCTTGGTTTCCACTAGCGCCTCCAGCTGCTCCAGTGACTGGCCTGGCCCTTCCTTCTCACTGACTGAGGGTGGCTCCGCGGCTGCCTGGGCCTCCAGCTCTGCTACCTGTGTGGACAGGCATGTCAGCCCCTGAGACCCCCAGCCTGCGCTCTCCTGACCCCCGGGGAATCTGCCCCTTGCTCAGGCACACCTGTGACGAGGTACTCATCCCCTCTGATTTGAAGCAGGCAGGACTTCAGGGTTTGACAAAGAGTGACATGATCTCAAACCCGTACTACAGAACAAGAAACTGAGGCTCAGGGGAACAGCCTTGAGATCACACATCCAGGCAGTGAACCCAGGACGGAGGCAGGGGCTGCACAGTTGCCGGGGGGGGGGGGGGGCCACTGAGCGTCTCTGGGAGGGAGGGGTCCCCTCACCCGCTGCCGCAGCCTTTCGGCCTCTGCACGCTGGGCCTCCAGCTGCTGCCTCCACTGGGCGGCGGCGGCGTTGGCTTCTCGCAGGGCGCCCGCCAACTTGTTGTTGCTGTCCTGCAGCGCGAAGAACTCGGCCTCCCACTGCACCTCGCCCACGGAGCTGCAGGGACGCGAGGGTTGGCTGGGGCGAGGCTGGGCAGCACTGCGTTTGGGGGCAGGGCAGGACGGTGCCGGAGGCGGGGCGGTGCTGGGGGGCGGGGCCGTGGGTGGGGACTTCGCGGGGTAGCGTGATCTCGTCGGGGGCGAGGTGAAAGTAGGTGCCTGGCGTCGGCTCAGGGAGACAGACGGACTGGGGAGCGGGGTCAGCCCGCCGGGGTGTGCGCAGAACGGGGTGAGGGTGGGGAGGCACCCGGGGGGTTAGAATTTGGCAGGGGAGGCGTAAAAGAGGCAGGGTTAGCCCCGAGGAGCCGGCGAGGTAGGGGCAGGGTCCGCCCCGAGAGGGCGTGGTCAAAGCGGGAGCGCGTTCCAGGGGAGAGGTCGGCTCCAGAAGGGGCAGGAGCCGAGTCAGGCGCCTCTCCTTCCCCCGGCCTTGGGTACACAGATCCCGCCGCCCTTCGACTTCAGAGAAGTCCCTCTCCGTGCCAGCAGTCCTGCCACGCCCTATGCCCGGCCCTACCCCCTCACCCCTCGGACAGCATCTTCTTGAGCCGCTCGCGCTCTGCGGGGCCGGGGACGTCCGCGCTCTGGCTACGGAACAGTTTCTCGTCGCCGGGGCCGTTGGCGCTGACGAGAGGACTTGGGGGCACCTAAAGGCGTGGGCAGAAGCGGGGTCACACTGGGGGGGGGTGGTGGCTTCAGTCAAGGACCAGTCAGGTCATGGCTGGGGTCAGGGCTGATGTTACTGGGGTTGTGACTGAGGACAGGGGTCCTTTCCAGCACTGGGATGGGAGCGCGCCCCTCCTCTCCTCTTCCACCCTCTCTGGCTCCCCATGGTCCCTGGACCAGAGTTCTGAGCACTGTACCCCCACCTTGCCTGCCTGGGCTCTCACCAAGCTCCCAGGAGCGCACTTGATGCCTGCTGGTCTAAATAAACCCACTGAGATATTCAAAATCTGCAAGGGGGTGGGGGCCATGTGAAATCTCTATGCTATTCCTTCACAGCAATGCCCTTCCCTGGGGCCAAATTTCAACATGCTTTTAAGATTCTGACAGGAAGCCTTCTACTAGGCTGAATTCATTATAAATCCCCCTCCCAGCCTGGACCATGAGCCCTGAGGGCAGGGACCAGCCTACTTTTTCAACTCCCAAACCCTCTTTCCCACACAGTAGGTGGTCAGTAGATCATGCTGAATAAATTAATAGGGGAAAGTGCCCCAGGGACAATTTTTTTACTCTACCCCTCTACTTAGCCATTTCAACCTTCAGGTTTTTACTCTGCCATCTAAGCTGATTTCTTTCTCTTCCTTCCTTCCTTCCCTTCCTTCCTTCCTTCCTTCCCTTTCTTAACGTTTATTTTTGATAGAGAGTGCGAGTGGGGGAGGAGCAGAGAGAGAGGGGGACAGAGGATCCAAAGCAGGCTCTGTGCGACAGCAGCAAGCCTGACGAGGGGTTTGAACTTGCGAACCCTGAGATCATGACCTGAGCTGCAGTCAGACACTCAACCGACTGAGCCACCCAGGTGCCCCAAGCTGGTTTCTAGGCCTCCCCTGATCTAAGGCTAGGCCAGCCGCCCAGAATGTGCTCCTGACACTTTTCCTCCAAGGCTTCTGCTACAGGTCTAGCTTTACACAATCTGTGAGCATATGGTCTTGGGCACGCGCACAGCACCTGGACCCTCAATAGCAGTTGAGTGACTGGCAGGCATGGGACAAGGAGTGCTGACCTGGTGGGAAGTGAGTCCCAGGGCTGGACTGGTGAGCTCCCCGCCATCCTGAGATTTCTCCCTTGCCAGCCTCGCTGCTTCCTTCACTTCCTGGAACTTCTCAGCAAACTGGGGTGGGGTTGGGGGAGCGGGGGAAAGGCAGAACAAACAATCAAAGAAAACCCAGCCCCCTCTCCCAGAGCCCCATTAGGTCACCCTCACCCCCCACCCCCAGCACCAGCCGTGTCACTATGGAGGCGACTTCAGGAGCATCTCATGAACTAGTTCATCTCATGAACTAGAAGAGTGGTAAGAAGGCTTAGAAAATGTCCCCAGTGATCAGATTGAGTATCATGGTGGAGGGTGGGATGTTCACGGAAGTGTATTACATTGAGGCACCTTGAAAAAGGGATCGATCCCCTTTTCCTCTCCGTCAGGCTTATTTCAGCAAGGAGAGCCTCAGGTGAGTGCTGTCTGGAATGCCTGGGACACTTGTGAATATCTTTTTATAACAAAGAGAAAGCAGGTCTTGGGCTCAGAGCCTCTTAGAGGCACCTGTAGCCAGTGGGCAAGTAAATCACCCTTTTCTCATTTTTACTGTACTTATGTTTACATTTACCACTTATACCAGTTTTCCAGTTGGGGTAGGACACACTTACTGTTTTTCATGTTAAAATAAATTTCCTTAGTGTGAAAATACATTCTTTAAAGAAAACATGTACATACACACAGTCACTTGACTGGGGCAAAGGGGCCAGTGCAATTCATTGCGGTGGGGGGTGGGGGGAGGGAAGGGGGATGATCTTTTCAAAAAACAGTCTAACAGCAACTGAATACTCAGTGGGAAAAAATACTCCTACCTTATACCACCCACAGAAATTAATTCAAGACCTAAATTTGAAAGGAAAATTAAAGCTTCTAGAAGAGAAGAAAATCCTCAGGATCTCATTAGGAATCAGAAAGCACTAAACCATCCAGGGAAACAATGGATGAGACAATACTGAAGCCTAGAGACAGCAGAGGGTGGAGGGAGGCAATGATGAAGGTAGGGCTAGGGTGTGTGAGGGAACTCTTAGCCCATCCCAGGCACCCAGAGAAGGGTAGGGTGTGTCCAAAATTGGAACAAGTGGCCAGCAGAGCTGAGACACGAGCCAGGGAACCAGGAAGGGACTTCCGGCTTTTTCTGATACCCATTCTACAGCTGGGAAGACTGGAAACCCAGTACCTGCCCAGGGGCCCCAGGATACCCAGAAGACATAGGCCCAGCTCCATCCCTCCCACCGTGTCATCCTACCAGCCCACCTGGGTCAGATGCTGCTCAGAAGCAAAGCCGAGGCCATAGACAGTGTTGGCACGACTGTCTGCCCACTGTCCAAACTTCTGGGAGGTTTTGGTAAAGGTCATGTTGGGGGTGACAGTGCTGTTGATGATGGCCTGGGGAGAGGTGGGGGAGCAAAGTTCAAGGTTGATGAGACTGACGATAATAATGAATACGAAACCCCCAGTGGATCACTTTGTCTTAGCTCCTCAGAGATCCTTGGTCTGAGCCATTTCGGGAGGGAGACTGATCCAGGGCTCCTCCCCGACCCCAGCCCCCAGGCACCCGGCAAGGCAACGACCAGACCCAGGCCTGTTGCTGAGACCCCTTGGGCCTGCCACCCCACCCAGGCCCTGCCAGGACCTTGGCACCCCCAATGCTGATGATTCGGTAGACATTGCGGGTGGCATCATAGAAGTAGGAGACAGTGAGCGCGTGCTTGCCCGCTGGGATCCAGTTCCGCTTGGTGGCCGGGTCAATCTGGAACACGTGCGCCCTTGTGCTGAAGATGGGCTGCTCCCTGCATGGGGAGAGTGTTCTCAGCAGGGCTGGGCATCCCCGGGGGGGACTCAGGGCCAAGCTCCGGAGGCAGGGACTCACCTGGCTGTGGACATTGGTCAGGCTGGGCTGGGTGGGCTCCAAGAGGCAGCCAGAAGGATGGCAGGAGGTGTGGTTTCAGCCTCTGTGGGGGACAGGGGGCTTGTGAGTGTCTCCCCAGGACAGGCTTAGGGAAACCAAGCGGGTCCAACCTCAGGAAGCACCACCAAGTACATACACCATTCATAGAACCTCAGTCAAAAACGTGAGAGAATCGGCAGATCACCCAGAGCAAAACGGCCCTGGAGGAAGCTCTCACAACACCTTGAGCAGGAGATGGCTCTCTAAGAGGAGCCAGGTGGCCCCTGATAGCCCAGTGTAAACTTCTCAGCATGCTAGGTACTGAAGTCCCAGGGAAACCCCCTCAATCTTCGGGCTGGGTAGAGAAGGGCCAAGGCCAACTCCCGCTTGGGATTTTCTGCCACATTCACTCATCACTCCCCAAACCAGGATCTCTATCAAAATGCAGGGCATCACCAGGTGCCTACTGGGAGACCAGTCCCCCCACCGAACCCACAGAGAGACACCTCGGCTTCCACTCTAGGGCAGAGGCACATCTTGGAGTCAAAGTCCAAACCCCCAGGTAGCTCCCAGCCTAGTTAAAAAGATAAGATGTAGCCAAACAAGTTTACTCTGGTGCCAGATGGCCCATGACCACTCAACCCCAATACCATCCATGCAGGGCTGGGTGGGACCAAGGATTGGGAGAGGGGGCTCCCCAGCCTCTCTTGGTTCCTCTAGCCACAACCCCACAGAAACCAGGAAGAGTTGCCCTGGAGAATTCCCCACCCTCACCTCTGTGCCCCCAAAACCTGTACCAGGGGGATCCGTGGAGGATCCAGGAGGGACCTGGCGGAAGGAGGTGGCAAAGTGGGGGAAGGGAGGCCCCAGGGGAGCGGCCTCCTTGGTCAGAGGAGGGATGCCCCCCCACCCTGTCCTGGGCAGCTGCTGCCCCGGTCACAGGGTCTGAAACCGGAGCCCCTGGGTGGGGGAGGGGCGGCAGCTCTGGCCCGGGCTGGGAGCGGGTCCTGGGTCGAAGCAGGGTTCCAGGGTGCAGGGGTCCCAGGAACACAGGCCCTTCCGGTCCTGACAGTCCTGCCGAGACTTGCAGCTTTGGGGAAAGTTACTCACCAACTAGTCATGTGCCTCAGACGCCTCCGGCCGCGGGGCTCCCGAAGGAGGCCCCGACCCCGCCCGGTGCCCAGGATCCCCAATCGCGTGTGGGGGCGAAGCCCCACCCCATGCGTCCCAGTCCGGGGGGCCTGATATTCAGTAAGGAAGCAGTTCCCATCCGCGTCAGAAGCGGGGCGCCCAATGCGCGCCCCAACTTCGGGAAGTGCCACCCTCGACCAGGGAACTTCCGAGACGGGCGCAACGCCCCCCAACTCCGGGTCCAGAACTTCGGGGACACATTCTCCGCCTCCTCCAACGCCAGCCCCAGAACTTCGGGGATCCCTCGCGCCACCTCCGACTGCTAAATTTCGGGGATTCCCTGCCACCTCTCCAGCCTCGGGTCCGGAATTTCGGGATCCCCTCGTGCCGCCTCCGTCTCCCAGGCCCGGAACGTCGGGGACACCGCAGTCTCCTCCAACGCCGGGTCCGGAACTTTGGGAACCCCTCGCACTGTGCCCTCTTCGACCCCGACTCCGGAACTTCGGGGCCCCTGCGCCCTCTCAAGCCCTGGAACTTCGGGGCTCCCCGAGCCGCACCCAGCCTCCGTGTCCGGAACTTCGGGGACCCCCGCGCCCTCCCCGGGCCCTAGAACCTCGCGGGCCCCCGCGTCCCCGAAGCAGGCTCGGACAGCCGGGCTCACCCTGCGGGCTCGGCGCCCCGCGAGTGTCCGGGCGCGAGTCGGGTGCTGCCCCGCGGCGCCGACTCCCCGCAGCCGGGCGCCCCGTTCGCTTGCTGGCTCCGGGGCCCGCGCCCTCCGCGCCGCCCTCCGCGCCGCCCTCCGCACCGCCCGCGCCTTTGTCTGCGCCTCCGCCGCCGCCCGCGCCGCCTCCGGTCCCATCGCGGCCGGTCCCGACGCGGCCGCCGCCCGCCCCGCCTCCCCGGGCCTCCGAGGCTGCCCCGCAGCGCCCCCTGCCGGCCCTCCGAGGCGGGGGGGGGGGGAGGGGGAGAGGGAGGGGCGGAAGCTGGGAGGAAGGCGGGAAGGGAGCGGCGGGGAAGGGGTTAAGGACGGGGAAGAGGGACAGGGGGGGTGGGGATGGGGACAGAGACCCAGACCCAGAGATAGAAAGACGGGGGAGAGACACAGGAGACAGAAGGAGCGTGTGGCTTCACCGTCCCGTCAGGGGTGGCCTTGACCCTCCAGGTCACTGCTGCCCACGTTTCTCACTGCCTGAGGTCATGACCTTCTGCTTTTGATGGGATTCCCTCTCCACTTGACAGGGATCCAGGGGCAGGGGCCTCTCTACCGCACAGAGGTGGGTGCCTGCACACAGTAGGTGCTCAGTAGGTGTTACCGGGAAATGAAAGAGAAACAGGCTGGAAGAGGCTGAGAGAGAGAGACAAACAGCAGGCACTTAATGAGGCTTGATCAGGGGTGCACCGTTCAGAATCCTTCCTGCTTGACTTCCCACCCAGCTCTGATCCCCAGTTGGGGACGGGCTTCTGTCCACCTGGTCTCCCTCAAGAGGATGGTTTAACAGTGCCAGCCATGGTTAGATTATCAGCACTGCTATGCTATAGGGTCCCAGAACCTAGGGCAGATGGAACATTGGGGCCTGGTTGCCACCGAATGAGTGAATCCCCTGGAGGTCCTCGGGCCTGGGTCAGAAGGAGCCCTTCATGCACTTGCCAGGAGAGGGTCCTTCTGGAGCTGAGCTAGGCTCAGCCTCCCCAGGCCCAAGTCCACCTGTGGGGCCCGCTGGTCAATCCTGTGGCTGCCCTTTCTCTGGACTCCTCCAAAGTCACACAGTGCCATGGGGTTCATGGACAGAGGCACGCCAGCTCCTCAGAACCAAGGCCCACAGTTCCCTAAAGTTCTGAACCTCATGTTTTGTTTTGTCTTGTTATGTTTTCGGTGCAAAAAAGGTGATTTTATTAAAGCAAGGGGACCGGGATCCATGGGCAGAGAGCTGCCTGAACCTCATGTTTGAGCTTGCCGACCACCTCACAGGTTTTGTTTTTCACCTTCTTCGTCCCGTCTCCTTTCTCTGTTCCTTTATTTCTGTTTTCCCTGACAAGAATCCTACATCTAGGCTGGTAGCTATCTTCAAATTACTTTTAGGTGAATTCCTGGTCATGTCGTTTCCGGAGACTTATTCCCAGGCCAAGATCAGGGTTTATTTCGCTTCAAGTCTTTGCCCAACCGGATCCTTCCACCTTTCTGGAGGCATATACTCCGCCTTGTCCTTCCAGGCTCAGCACCACTGCCCCCTCTCCGCCTGGAAACTTCTCTGTCTTGGGCTTGGAGGGGGATCTCGCTGTGTCCTGCGCTATGCCCCCATCACTTTCTGTGCGATCCCTGACCTGTACTATCTGTTTATTACTTGGGTGGTGACCAGATCTGGGCATTTTGGGGAGGGCTGGCCCATCCTGGAGCCTCAGCCTCAGCCAGTATGAGAGGAACTGCTCACCAATGCTAGGGAAACGGAGCCTGCGGCCTCAGTTTCCCCAGCTGCTTCTAACTTCACAAGGCATCTGCACAAGCAAAGGACTTGGCTTTGCTTTCAGGCCTGAAGCCACAAAACGCTTTGAACATTGTGGGGAACAAAGAAAATACCGTCTGTTCTGTGCAAAGAGTGACTTTTCCTTATTACCAAAAAAAAATTAAGTAACTGGGAAAGGTGCCGACACGGCCAAGGCTTCTGGAAGCCACTCAGGGTGTGCCGAGTGCTGGCCGGCTGCAGGGCCACGGCCATGTGGCCGCTCTGTGGGGGCGGCCAGGAGAGGGGCCCAGGTAGACTTTACCCCTTGTGTGGGCAGAAGGCAACGACATGAGAGAGAGTGGGAGTTGAATCACTTCCCAGGCCCCCCTCAGGCTTCCGGGAGGGGTTGGGCTGGGGCTCACCTTGAGCAGCCCTGACCTGAAGATGGCAGTTCCTCATTCTCCCCTGGGTATAGACTGCCCCGAGCATGGCTGCCCCAAGCTGCCACCTCCACCCCAGCCTGAGACCTCTTCTGCCTGGGGATGTCCTTACAGTGTGGGCAGAGGCCACCACCCCAGGGTGACTGATTATGAGCGACAGCTTTCCCTTGGTGCTGAGGGAGGATATCAGAAAATGAACTTCCTGTCACAGAGGGGACCAAGCAGAGAGTAGAACAAGTTTATTTGGCTCTAGAGAAACTGCATTTGCAGAGTGGCTCTTCCGGGTTCGTCTCTGGCCTCTGCCTAGTTAAATCGGACCCACCTTTGGACTGAAGCTAAATTGTCTCTCTTCCCTGGAGGGTTCCTGTCCCACCAGATCAGGGGAAGTCTGTCACTCTTCCCCAAAGCCACATGCCCAATCTCATGGTATGGAGGACAGTGGCCACTTCGATCCGTTTATGACATGATTTGGTTCCTAGCCACCTCTTCTGTGGTTCTATCCCGACACCTAGAGCAGGACTGACCTGCAGCAGGAACTCTTTCAATGCTTCAAGGAGGAGAGGCTCCCCAAACCCCAGTATTGATCCTTGATGGTCTCCAGAGTCACGTGACCAGGGAGTGCATCTCAGCCCTGCCTCTTACCAGCAGTGTGGCCTTAAAGAAGACATTTTCCCTCTCTGTGCCTTAGTTACTCCATCTATAAAATGGGCATAAAAATGGTACTCACTTCTGAAGTTTCCTGTAAGGACCCAACAAGTCTTTGTGTGCAAAGGGCATGACCCCAGGAGCTTAACAAATGCTGGTTGTTATAAACATTATATTTATTCTTGGCCGTCTGGGCATGTGGTTTTTGATCCTGAGCCAAATTCTTAAGATTTTCTTTCAGGGGTTGAAGAATCCCAACTAGGCATGAGCTTTCAAGGACAGAAGGAGGTCTGATGGCATGATGATTTCTAAATCTTTATCTCTGGGACCCTTATATGCTCCCCCAGCCACACTCCTCCTCTGTCTCCCCATTCCCCCAGCCGTGGCCAGTTGGGCCAGCCACCAGAACTTATCCTCCTGAAAAGCTCCTATTCGTCCCTCAAAGTCCCACCTCCAATGCCCTCTTCTCTGAGAAGCCCTTCCGTGTCTCCCTCTAGACCTTCCCCAACACACTCCCTCCTTCTGACCCAACCCTGATCCCTATGGGCTAGGGGTGTCTGTGTCCAGCTCTGACTCCCCCAGCCTGAAGGTACCTCAAGGGCGGGGCTGAAGCTTCTCTTGGGCTTGGCATCTCCCAGCATGGGGGTCATGGCGTAGGAGAGTTTGGTGACTCAGTGTTGGTGATTTTTCATCACTTGAAAGTGATCCCACCTTAAATTCAGATCCAACTCAACTTATGCACAAGGACAAAGTAAATCCATTAAACAAGCCGCCTCCAGGAAGGCATGAAAGGGCTAAGGGGAGGGGGTCTGACACTGGGTTATGGACTTGAGCTCCCAGGACCTGGGAGGGTTGGGGGTGGGGGTAGGCAACACTTGAGCCCCCTCCAAACTCCAAACCTGGATCTGCGGTTTGGTTCCCACAGACCTAATTACCCTCATTTGCCACATGCACTAATTACCTCCGCGGTGCCAGGTGGCTGGGCGGGGCTGGCCCACTTCTGGGAGGTAGGTCGGGGCCCGATTATTTTTGGCTGTGTCGTCCTTGAAGACTCTGCCATCCTTCTGTGTGAAGGGCAGAAAGTGGGGCGGAAAAATTGCGGCCACATCAGTAGGGACACTCGGAGACTTAGGGGTCAGGTCGGCCCAGGAGCTCCCTGAGCAGCGGGGTTTGGGTCCGAGGCCTCAGGGTCTTTGGTACCTAGCTGGAGGCAGCAAGACCTAGAGGGGCTGAGAATCATCCAGATCCATGGTGCACTGGTTTGGAGGCCTGTCTTAAATGTCCCACTGGTGGGACAGGGCTTGAGTAGGTAGTCAGATGGGCCTGAGTGCAAATTCTGACTTCCACCAATTTGATGCATGTTACTGAGCATGTGAGCTCCTCTCTTTGCACCTTTCCTGACGGATCAGATGGGGATAATAATTCACAAAGAGTACTCTGGGCAGAGGGCACAGCATATGCAAAGGCCCTGAGGTGGGGATGGGCTGAGTATGCTGGAGGAACAGTGAAGGTCCAGAGAGGAGTGAATAGGAAGAGAGTAGGGGTCACTGAAGGCTAAGGTCTCTGGTAGCCAGAGAGGAGTGAATAGGAAGAGAGTAGGGGTCACTGAAGGCTAAGGAGGTCACAGGAGCCAGGTAAGATCTCATAAGCGGTGATGTGGTGTGTGGGTTTCACGCCAAGGGTACCGGGGAGCCATGAGAGAGTTTGGAGACAGAGAGGAAGGGACGTGGTCAGATTTACATTGCAGTCTCCAGGCCAGGTTTCAGCTCTTGAGAGAGAATCCGGTATCTGTACATGTACAGAATGGGGACAGACCCTCCCTTTCTTTGAGCCTCAGTTTTCTTATCTGAGACAGAGTCCTGAGGCTCAGACAACCCCAGGACACACTGGACCGTTAGTCAGGGAAGTTCCCTTCCCCCGAGCTCCCAAATTCCTACATGCCCTCCTCTCTGCCTGCCCTCTCCTCCTACTCTCCTTCTGTGGCCTTAAAGGAACAGCTGTGGGAACAGAGAGCGGGAAGCCGCGGGGAAGGCAACACGGAGGGGCTCCGGGGGCCGTGTTCCCGATTGGTGACAGCCCACATGGGGCCAAATGTTCTTACAGGAACCCGGTGACTCAGATGCCGCAGCCTCCTCCCTCAGTCTGCTAGGGGAGGCCATTCCTGGTCGCTAGGCATAGGTGGGAATCAGCATGTGCCCCTCTGGGTGGGCCCCAAACCAGTCCGTCCCAGCCTCCACTGCAGGGATCCCCTTAACTGGATGCATTGCTCGCTTTCCTGCTCTCGTAGCTTCTCTGGCTCTGCTGGAGGCTTCCGTGGGAGAATCTGGCTCCTAATTGCCATTGGCCAAGCAGCTGAACCCCGTCTCTGGACCTTTACCCTTAACCCCACCACTGAGCCTTCTCACTCTGCCCCACCTATGACTGGAAATGTCAGCTCTAACACCCTCTCCTTCAGGAAGCCTTCCCAGATTCCCTCCACTGCCCCAACCGGGAGTGTCTGTATCCAGCTCCGTCCCGGATGCAGACTGGGGGCTCCTTAGAGTCCTGGCCCAGCGCAAGGCCTCTCAGGGCCCCAATTGTTGTCCAGTGTGGGAAGGCTCAAAGAGACCCTGGGGGAGGAGGAATCTCCATGGCCCTGCCTTTAACTCCATTTTTATGGAAAAGGAAACTGAGGCTCAGGGGGCTTCCCCAATTAAAAACTGGCCAAGTGGAAAAGCTTGGCCTCAAACCCAGGTCTGAGAGACCAAACCCTGTTCTCCGTAGCTTTTGGAAGCTTATTTACCCATAGGGAGGGGGAAGAAGGCATTCACTTGCTTGAAAGTAGATTTGGGACAGTCTGGGCTCAGACTCCAAGGGTCTGACAGTCCGTCTCCATGGATGCAGGGGGAGCCTCTCTGGGGGTTTCCTTCTCCATAAGATGGGGGTTCTTCATCTGTTAACTCATGCTTATTTTTATTTTATTTTATTTTATTTTATTTTATTTTATTTTATTCTTATTTATTTATTTTAATGTTTGTTTATTTTTGAGAGAGACAGAGCATGAGCAGGGGAGGAGCAGAGAGAGAAGGAGACACAGAATCCGAAGCAGGCTCCCGGCTCTGAGCTGTCAGCACAGAGCCCGACACGGGGCTCGAACCCACAAGCTGTGAGATCATGACCTGAGCCAAAGTTGGGTGCTTTACTGACCGAGCCACCCAGGCGCCCCATTTTGTTTTTTTAAAAAAAATTTTTTTTAATTTTTTTTTAACGTTTTTTATTTTTGAGACAGAGAGAGAGACAGAGCATGAACGGGGGAGGGTCAGAGAGAGGGAGACACAGAATCTGAAACAGGCTCCAGGCTCTGAGCAGTCAGCACAGAGCCCGACGCGGGGCTCGAACTCACGGACCCCGAGATCATGACCTGAGCCGAAGTCGGCCGCTTAACCGACTGAGCCACCCAGGTGCCCCCCCATTTTGTTTTTTCTTTAACGTTTATTTATTTTGAGAGCGAGAAAGTGTGAGCGGAGGAGGGGCAGAGAGAGAGAGAGAGGAGAGAGCAAGAATCCAAAGCAGGCTCCAAGCTGTCAGTGCGGGGCTCAAACTCGTGAACTGTGAGGGCCGAAGTCGGACACTTAACCAACTGAGCCACCCAGGTGCCCCGTAAGTAGAATGACTACTGACAGCATTTTGCAAAGGAAAGAAAAACAGCCAAAGCAACAAGCAAAGATGGGTGGTCAGTGAAGGTTACTCTGATGCGGTAGTGATTCAGGGGAACAGCACGTGCAAAGGCCCTGAGGTGGGAATGTGCTCAGCTCCTTGGAGCATCATCATCAAGGAGGTGGATGTGACTGGAACAGGGTGAGTTGGGGGGAACCTAGGGGGGTGGGAAGGGCATATGGGTAGGCAGACCCGTAGGCTGGGTCACAAGGGGCCCTATGGGCCCCAGCAGAGAGTATGGGCTTTATACTCGGAGCCCTGGAGAGCCACGGGAGGCTTTTGACAGACTGACTTTAATACTTGCCTTCTCTATTATCACAATGCAGAAGGTATCCTGGGCTGTGCTTGATAAACAAATGACATTGTTATTAGCACTATCATTATTTCTTTGGGGATGTCCACAGGCTCTGAGTTTATATCTCCCAGGGCCTCAGGGAGGAAGTCCATCTCAATAACCCTCTTTCCGCCTTGTCCAGCTTTCCTTTCTCTCCCACACATCAGCTCTGATGCTGGCCCTGGACTTATCGCTGCAATCCCAGGCCTTTGAGTAGACGGAAACATCTGCTTCCCTGGGCAGCCCCAAAGGAGGTCACAGAGGAACCTGCTGCCCCCCCTCCGCCCAACTGGGGGAGGAAGACCACGGAGGGAAGGGTAAAAGAGCACACATTGGGCACCAACTGCATACACAGGGGAAGACAGTATGTCCAGGCTGCAATCAGGGGCCGGGGGTGCCCGGGAGCACATGACCCCACACTCAGCTCTAGGTGAGAAGGGTGAGGGACGGGAAGGCAAACCCGGACATACAGACCTTGGAGAATAGCCGCTCCCAGGGGTTGCCCCAGGGGGCTGGCCGGTCCTGGGGGCACCTCTGAGCCCAGCTGGGAAACTGCAGTCGTGTCTGCATCCAAGACAGGGTGCGGCTGGCCACGGGGACCTGTTGAGTCACACCCGCCGGTGCCCTCCACCAGCTGGCGGTCGTAGCGCCCTGCCATGGCCTCTGTGGTGTTGAGCACCATCAGGCCGGTTCGAGAGCAGAGAGTCATGTGGGTGAAGGGGCTGGCCCTTCCAGAGGCACCTGCGGGGGCCAGGTTGGAGATGGACGGGGCTTCAATGTAGGCAGCTCTGTGGCCCCCCCACCACCGTGACATTCTACACTGGGGTCTCCGGGAGGAAGGTGGTGGTGCGGTGCTGACAGAGTGTAGAAGCCCAAAGCCGAGCTCCTCCTCTCCACTCCCAAACCTACTTGTCCATCTGCCCACCCACCCAGCCACCCATTCACCCATTCATTCACCACCCGCCCTCCCACTCATTCACCCGGCCACCCATCCCCCCACCTGCCCGCCCTCCCACAGATGCAGGCATCATCCATGATTCGCCTCCAGCTTCCCCATCCGTGCATCTGTTCTAGCACACTCATTCATCAAGCCCCGACTCTGTGTCCCCTCCTCCAGGCAGCCCTCCGGACTCTTCAGACAGAGCACCCGGCTCTTGCTTGACTCAGTGGAGCTGAGAGCGAATGTGTCTGACTTGGCCTCCCCAGACTGGGGCTCTTCGAGGGCCTGGGACTGAGGCTTCTCGGGGGCCCAGCGACACCAGCGTGAGGTGGGTACCGAGGAGAAGTGCAGTGATTTCTGCCTGAAGCTTGTTGAGAAATCAGACAGGCCTCCACGTGGGCTGTCATGGAGGCACAACCACAGGGCCACAGGGAAGGAAAGAATCGGGCTTGGCCTGCAACCGCTTTAAGGGACACAGAAGGAGCTCTGAGAGTAGACAGCTTCCCCTGAAACTTACGCACTGTGTGACATTGGGTAGGTTACTGTACCTCTCTGAGCCTCAGTTCCTCCATCTGGAAATCGCTCCATCTCATCTTTTTTTTTTTTTTTTTATGTTTATTAAGTTTTGAGAGAGAGAGAGAGAGCACAATTCGGGGAGGGGCAGAGGGAGAGGGAGACACAGAATCCGAAGCAGGCTCCAGGCTCCGAACCATCAGCA
Source organism: Panthera pardus (assembly GCF_024362965.1). Classification (NCBI taxonomy): domain Eukaryota; kingdom Metazoa; phylum Chordata; class Mammalia; order Carnivora; family Felidae; genus Panthera; species Panthera pardus. The sequence continues at coordinate 14,266,824 of NW_026527013.1, forward strand.
CAGAGCCCGACGCAGGGCTTGAACCCACGAACTGTGAGATCATGACCTGAGCCGAAGCCGGACGCTCAACCGACTGAGCCAACCAGGCGCCCCTCTCCATCTCATCTTAATTGGTACATTTTCCCAGACCTGCTCCAGGCCCCACTCTTGGTGAGAAGCCAGGAGGAGCCAGGCTGGGGGAAAGGATGGGTGGCTGGGAAGACAGGAGGACATGTTGGGGGGTCAGGGAGGGCATGGGACACAACATGTAGGTTTTCTAACAGAAGCTTCTTTACATGTTTTCTTTCCTGAGCGCCGAAATAATTTTTGCTCGGTGGAAAAACGGTTTCAGAAAACACAGACATAATGTAAATAATCTAAATAGCTCCCTCGTCGTAGCATTTAATTTCCTGAAGAATTTTTATTATGCACTTATGATGTGCCTGATGCTCACTGGCAAGTTAAAAACCCACTGGCAAAAGAAACGAAACTCAGACACGGTCCCTGCCCTTGGCATGGGTTGGCACACACCAGGTGCTCCCTAAATATCTGTGGAGTGAATGAAAATTTTAGAATAAAATCAATGCCCAGGGGCGCCTGTGTGGCTCAGTTAAGCATCCGCCTTCGGCTCAGGTCATGATCTCATGGCCCGTGAGTTCGAGCCCCTCATCAGGCTCTGTGCTGACGGCTAGGAACCTGGAGCCTGCTTCGGATTCTGTGTCTCCCTCCCTCTCTCTGCTCCTCCCCTGCTCTCTCTCTCTCTCTCTCTCTCTCAAAAATAAATAAACATTAAAAAATTTTTTTAAATGTTTATTTTGGAGAGAGTGCAAGCCGGGGAGGGGTAGAGAGAGAGAGGGAACAGAGGATCCCAAGCAGGCTCTGCACTGAGAGCAGTGAGCCCACTGTGGGACGCGAACTCATGAATCATGAGATCATGACCTGGGCCATGACCTGGGCCAAGTCAGAGAAGCTCAACCAACTGAGCCACCCAGGTGCTCCTAGGTTGCTTGCTACAGGGACCCTTTTTGGGAATCGCCTTTTTAACGTTTATTTATTTTTGAGACAGAGAGAGACAGAGCATGAACGGGGGAGGGGCAGAGAGAGAGGGAGACACAGAATCGGAAGCAGACTCCAGGCTCTGGGCCATCAGCCCAGAGCCTGACGCGGGGCTCGAACTCCCGGACCGTGAGATCGTGACCTGAGCCGAAGTTGGACGCTTAACTGATTGAGCCACCCAGGCGCCCCAAGGGAATCGCCTTTTTAAAAGCTTTATTGTTTTTAAAGTTTATTTATTTATTTTGAGAGACAAAGGGAAAGAGAGAGAGAGAGCATGTGGGAGGGGCAGAGAGCGGGTGAGAGAGAGATTCCCAAACAGGCTCCACACTGTCAGCACAGAGCCCAGTGTGGGGTTTGAGCTCAGGAACTGTGAGATCACGACCCGAGCCGAAACCAAGAGTCAGCCGCTTAACCCACTGGGCCACCCAGGTGGCTTTTGGGGGACAGCCTTAAAAGTGGAATCATAGGGGCGCCTGGGTGGCTCAGTCGGTTAAGAGGCCGACTTCGGCTCGGGTCATGATCTCGCGGTCCGTGAGTTCGAGCCCCGTGTCGGGCTCTGTGCTGACAGCTCAGAGCCTGGAGCCTGTTTCGGATTCTGTGTCTCCCTCTCTCTCTGCCCCTCCCCCATTCATGCTCTGTCTCTCTCTGTCTCAAAAATAAATAAACGTTAAAAAAAAAAGTGGAATCATAATTTGAAGACTTTTGATGGATACTTAGGGCCACACCGACTTCCATATCATGTACCCCATATTTCAGTCTGTTCCCAGCAGCAATGAGTGTGTGTGTGTCCATTTCTTTGAACATCTGACATTTGCAAATCAATATTAGAGACGTTTGCTTTGCACGATGTGGGTTAAAATCAGAGACTCCGAAGGAGGGAGTGCGGAGTGACTGCTTAATAGGTACAGAGTTTTCTTTGGGGGGAATAAAAATGTTCTTGAATCAGAGGTGGCGGTTGCGTGATACTGTGAATGCACTAAATGCCACAGAATTGTATAGTCGAAAGTGGTTAGGTGTTTTGTGTTGGTGATTTTTTTTTTTTTAGTGTTTATTTTTTTGAGATAAAGACAGAGCATGAGCGGGAGAGGGGCAGAGAGAGAGGGAGACACAGAATCCGAAGCAGACTCCAGGCTCCAAGCTGACAGCACAGAGCCCGACGCGGGGTTCGAACCCACGAACCGCGAGATCATGACCTGAGCCGAAGTCGGGCGCTCAACCGACTGAGCCACCCAGGTTCCCCAGTGGTTAGTTTTATATAATGTGAATTTTATCTCAAAAAAAAAAAAAAATCAGAGGTGCCAACCTGGCGTCCCCCAAACTCTGCTCAAATGCCACCTCCTCCAGAGACTCCCCAACCTCTCCCCCCATATATCTTCTAGCACTTTCCATTTGTCCTCTTATTGTCTTCATAACGCCCATTACTCCCCGGCATTGTTTCATTCATTTCTTTATTCATTCATTCGCTAGCCTTGCTGGGCACACAGTAGGTCCTCAGGAATGACGGGTCGAATAAATGAAAGGTTACGGAACGATAGTCACAACCCGACTGTTGGCTGTCCTGTCCACCAAAAAGGCCGGGCACGATATACAGCAGAGAGCGGGATCAGAGCCAGGAAAGGAAAAGCAAAATCCACCCAGAAAAAGGCAACTGGCAAGGTGAAGTGTGGGGCTCCAGGGGCGGGAGGTACAGCACACGGTTCCTATCTCCCCCTGCCTGTGTATTTCCCTCAACTTCTATCCGTATAAACAGCTGGAGGGCAAAGGAATTGTGTGCATTTACCCACACAGAGTGTGGGAGGTGGCCTGCAACTCTTCCAAAGAGTGGCTCCCCAAGGTAAGGGAAAGAAGGTGTCGTGGGAGGTGACAAACTGGGGGTGGCTGTCACTGATACTACCAGAGGGAAAACGCTCATTTCTAAAGCACCTACCCTGTGCTGTCACCCAAGCCCCCATGGGTGAGTCCCCTTTGGCCTCACCACAACCTCACAGGCCCATTTTGCAGATTAAGAAACCGAGGTTCAGTGCCGCCCTGGGACCCCAACCCACTGGTTTTTCCTTCAGCCAGCCCCCTCCAACCACAGCCTCTTTTCTGCGTCTCCCCTCCTGGACCAACCGAATCAACAACCTCAAACACTTCTCCAGAACCGGCTGTATGCTGAGCGTCCAACCCGCACCCTCCAAGTTCGCCCCTCTCAACAGCCCACTGTCAGTGAGTAAACTGAGGCAAAGAGGCAGTTAAGACGCTCGCCAAAGCTGACAGAGCTGGGAAACGAGGGGCAGGGTTTTGAAGGGCGAGGTCGACCTGCACCCATCTTAGAGAGGGGTAAGCTGAGGTTCGGGGAGGTGAAGTGACACGTCCGAGGTCACAAGCAAGAACGTGCAGGGGCAGATCTGGGGGTAAGGCTATTTTCGTGTCCACTGCATAGAGGGGAAAGGTGCGGCACAGAGATCAGCCGGGGGTCAGAGGCCGCGCTATTGGGGAGTGGACTTGAACCCAGACACTCCTGACGGGTTCTAGGGGGGCCAGATGGGGCGCGCCTATGCTGAGGCCTTGAGCAGGAGTGTGGGTTTCAAGGGGGGGGGCAGGTGGCGAAGTTTCCCAGAACCACAGGATTGCCCTTTCGTGGGCGGGGTTGGGTGGAGTCGCGCCTGGTGGGCGGGGCCTGGGAGGGGCGGAGAACAGGGGTGCAGTTGAGGATTCGGAGAGCCAGCCGCGGGTGGTCGCGCACCAATTGCGGTGTCCCCTCTGACAACTCCAGGGAGCGGGTGTAGATGAGGCTGTCGGCCCACGTGGTTCACGCAGTAGGAGAGGGGAGGAGGCCACAGGCCTAAGCTCCTCTTCAGGGAAATGGGGCCCGCGATCGTCACCCCCTGACTGCGCTCCATTCCCCCTCGATTCTCTAAGCCTCCACATCTGACAAATGGCACGCCTTACCAGGGCCAGAAGGGGCCTTTCGTGCACCAGGGCTGGTCCCTTCTCTGCGCCCTGCAGGCTTCAGAATAAAGGCAAACATCTCTCCTTCACACCCTCTTTTCCCTCCACACTCCCTCGTTCACTCCGCTCCGGCCAGAGACATCCTTGTTGGTCCTCGCGCAGGGCAATAACATTCTCACCTCAGGACCTTTGCACATGCTGCTCCCTCTGCCTGAAGCTCCTTCCCTCAGCTCTTCCTCCTGACTAGCTGTTCCTTCAGGCCACTCAGTTCAAATGCTGCCACCCTGGCCAAAGTAGCCTTCCTCCCCCGCCCCCGCCCAGTTTCAAATCTATGAGAGGAAAAAAAGGATGTTGGGCCAATTGCATAGTAATACAAAAATGTATAAAATTGGGTACATACCTCACCAGGTGTAGTAGGATAATTCCTAATGGATCAGAGATGTACTTGTAAACACACTCTACAAGCACTAGAAGAAAATGTGTGTGGGGCGCCTGGGTGGCGCAGTCGGTTGGGCGTCCAACTTCAGCCAGGTCACGATCTCGCGGTCCGTGAGTTCGAGCCCCGCGTCAGGCTCTGGGCTGATGGCTCAGAGCCTGGAGCCTGTTTCCGATTCTGTGTCTCCCTCTCTCTCTGCCCCTCCCCCGTTCATGCTCTGTCTCTCTCTGTCCCAAAAATAAATAAATGTTGAAAAGAAAATGTGTGTGTCCTCTTCTGTCTGGGAATGAAGAGAACTTTCCTAATGACCATTCGGAGCCCAGAAGTCATAAGGGAAAGGATGTAGGTGTCAGTGAACATGTAAAATAGAACAAAGGTTTTGTATGTCAACATATGTCATTAGCAATGTAAGATGATGAATGAAATGGGAAAAATACTTGAAACCTATATTACAAAGCGTTAGTATACCTAATATACAGTTTCCAAAAACAAATAAGAAAATCAACTACCCTATGTAAAAAGAAAAAGGCAAGAAATCACAGTAAATAAATGCAATTGCCTTGGAAACACGCTCTAATGAGAAATACAAGTTAAAATTACACAGAGAGTGCCCTCTTTGACCTTCTCTGTCTCTCCTTCCTGCTGCCTGGAACGCACATATAATGGCTGGAGCTGAAGCAGCCATGTTGAGCTCGGTGTCTTTTGGACAGGAAGTTTCAGGAAGGATCTTGAATCTCAGAGGACTTCGTGGAACAGCCACCATGCCTGCCCTGGACCACATACTTCTAAACTCTTACAAGAAAGAAGTTACATTTCCATTTTGTCTGGGGGAAAAAAAATACATGGAGAAAGAGGTGTGACCCTATAGCCTGGGTGAAGCCATGGAGAAACAGGCGCTTTCGTTCATTGCGAGTAGGAATGTAAAATAGTCTAATGTCATGGTCAATGAAGGGAATGTGAAAGTATGGAGCAAATCTGCATGTTCATTTGCCCTTTGAACTAGCCACTCTCCTTCCAGGGATGTCTTCCAAAGAGATGTGTGTGAAATGCTTGGTTATAACAGAGACTGGAAACAACCTACAGGGGACAGTTATCAGGAACAACCAGAGTAATCCCTAAATATGTCACAAAGAGCAAAGCAGGGAAAAGTGCACGTAATATGCTATCACTTATCTAAAGGAGGATTACGAGTGTATATTTGTTGCTTATATTTTAAATGGAAAAATAAGCCTCAACACTTAAGAAACAGGATGTAAGGGGCAGTCTAAGGAGCTAGTTTCTCTGAGTTTACCTTGTTTTATAAATGTGACTTTGGGATCACGTAAATGTTTTGTGTGGTTATAAAACAAAATTAAATGACAGAGGGAGAGAGAGAGGCAAAATAAAAACCACTTGAAATAAAAATGAGACAAATTTGGGGTACCTGGGTGGCTCAGTTGGTTGAGCGTCTGACTCTTGGTTTTGGCTCAGGTCATGATCTCATGGTTTGTGGGTTCAAGCCCCGCGTTGGGCTCTGTGCTGACAGCACGGAGCCTGCTTGGGATTCTCTGTTCCCCCGCCTCTCTGCCTTTCCTTGCTCTCTCTCTGTCTCTCAAAAATAAATAAATAAACCTTAAAAAATATGCTGAGAGAGAGAGAGAGAGAGAGAGAGAGAGAGAGAGAGAGAAATTAACCTAACTCTGGTTTTGAGTTGGTAATTTCATGCCACAAACAGGAATTACTTCAGATGACTTTAAAACGCGATCATTTGAACACCGTGCATGGTTCGCACAGCACATTCCCTGGTGAGCTTTACCCCAAGGACAAAAAGGATCACAAAGAAATCTTAAGCTGTTTTTGACAATTGTTAGTAATAATATTGATGTTGCTATTCTGAAACTACTGTATTGTTTTGGATAAAGCAAATAAGTGATTTTGCTAATGTTAGCCAGCAAGATTTTCAGTGTCAGAGGAAAGGTACGAATATAAAAGCAAGGCAGTTAAGTAAAATTCTGCAATCCTAAGTAATTTTGGAAAATCAGTAGGAACACAGAATGGATTCTCTTCCAAAAAGGAAAAGCATGCTTTGGGCCAGTCCACCAAGAAGGTCTAGAAACAGGGACCAGACCTGTAGCAGTGAGCACCCCTCCTGCCAGCTCTGGTCTCACTTCCCACGAAAGAAGCCAGAGCTCCTGGAGGAAGAGCTTGTTCCATATCTGGGCAGGAGATGGGCCAGAAGAGCCTGAAGTATATCGTGAAACCAGAAGACAAGGAAGCTTCTAAAGATCATCGAGGGCCTGTCAAAGGGGCAAACGCCGACAGCCTCCTCTAGCTAAATGTGAGACAAGTAAACCTGAATGAGAGTAAGAGCTCATGGGATGCAAGCCCAGCAGATGTGTTAAAAATCCATGAATTCATGTTGATGCTCAAAGGAAGGAAGGAAGGAAAGAAGGAGGGAGGGAGGGAGGGAAGGAAGGAGGGAAAGAAGGAAGGAGGAAGGAAGGAAGGAAGGAAAGAAGGAGGGGAGGAAGGGAGGAAAGAAGGAGGGAGGGAGGGAGGGAAGGAGGGAAGGAGGAAAGGAGAGAGGGAAGGAAGGAAGGAGGGAGGGAAGGAAGGAAGGAAGGAAGGAAGGAAGGAAGGGAGGAAGGAAGGAGGGAGGGGGGAAGGAAGAAGAGAAGGAAGGAAGGAAGGAAGAAGGAAGGAGGAAGGAAAGAGGGAAGGAAGGAAGAGGGAAGGAAGGAAGGAAGGAGGGAAGGAAGGAAGGAGGGAGGGGGGGAAGGAAGAAGAGAAGGAAGGAAGGAAGAAGGAAGGAGGAAGGAAAGAGGGAAGGAAGGAAGAGGGAAGGAAGGAAGGAAGGAAGGGAGGAAGGAAGGAGGGAGGGGGGGAAGGAAGAAGAGAAGGAAGGAAGGAAGAAGGAAGGAGGAAGGAAAGAGGGAAGGAAGGAAGAGGGAAGGAAGGAAGGAAGGAGGGAAGGAAGGAAGGAGGGAGGGGGGGAAGGAAGAAGAGAAGGAAGGAAGGAAGGAAGAAGGAAGGAGGAAGGAAAGAGGGAAGGAAGGAAGAGGGAAGGAAGGAAGGAAGGAAGGAAGGAAGGAAGGAAGGAAGGGAGGAAGGAAGGAGGGGGGGGGAAGGAAGAAGAGAAGGAAGGAAGGAAGGAAGAAGGAAGGAGGAAGGAAAGAGGGAAGGAAGGAAGAGGGAAGGAAGGAAGGAGGGAAGGAAGGAAGGAGGGGGGGGAAGGAAGAAGAGAAGGAAGGAAGGAAGGAAGAAGGAAGGAGGAAGGAAAGAGGGAAGGAAGGAAGAGGGAAGGAAGGAAGGAAGGAGGGAAGGAAGGAAGGAGGGAGGGGGGGAAGGAAGAAGAGAAGGAAGGAAGGAAGGAAGGAAGAAGGAAGGAGGAAGGAAAGAGGGAAGGAAGGAAGAGGGAAGGAAGGAAGGAAGGAAGGAAGGGAGGAAGGAAGGAGGGAGGGGGGGAAGGAAGAAGAGAAGGAAGGAAGGAAGGAAGAAGGAAGGAGGAAGGAAAGAGGGAAGGAAGGAAGAGGGAAGGAAGGAAGGAGGGAAGGAAGGAAGGAGGGAAGGAAGGAAGGAGGGAGGGGGGGAAGGAAGAAGAGAAGGAAGGAAGGAAGGAAGAAGGAAGGAGGAAGGAAAGAGGGAAGGAAGGAAGAGGGAAGGAAGGAAGGAAGGAGGGAAAGAAGGAAGGAGGAAGGAAGGAGGGAGGGAGGGAGGGAAGGAAGAAGAGAAGGAAGGAAGAAGGAAGGAGGAAGGAAGGAGGGAAGGAAGGAAGAGGGAAGGAAGGAAGGAGGGAGGGAGGGAGGGAGGGAAGGAAGAAGAGAGGGAGGAAAGGAACAAGACAGGGAGGGAAGAAGGGATTTCCTGGGCGTCTGATGGAAGGTGCTCAGAATCCCTTCTACAGTCTGGGCCCACGCATGCCGGGCACTCCTTGGCATTCGGAAGCAGGAGTGTTTGGTTGCTTTTGCGCTCATCCTGCAGGGTGCACAGGCAGCCTGGACCCCCTTGTATCAGGAGGATTCTGGTTTTGACCCTCCCCACTCTGTGCCTCTGGGTGGGCAAGGCCACCTCCCTGGAGCCTCAGCCCCCTGGGCCCATCCTCAGCCTATACCTGAGAGGCCTGGAGAGGTGTCGCTGGACAGGTAGGGAAGCGTCTCTGGGCCTCAGTTGCCCCATCTGGGCTGCCACGAAGAGGTGGGGGTCCCCGAGGCCCCAATTCCCCATCTTCTCCCAAATTGGGGGTTCAGCAGGGGCCAGAGAGATGAATCATCCCCTCTGGGGCAAGGGAAGGAGGAGCAGAGAGAAGAACTAGGAGATCTGCAAACTAAGACCTAAAAGAAGGCAAGACTCCCTTCAGCATCGATTAGGCACCAACTGTGGCTCCCAGGCCTCCCAGCTCCCCAGTGATGACAGCAGCTGACATGCCTGGACCCTGCCCTGGCCCGACCCAGGTGGAGGAGGAGGAGGGTGGGAGAGGTCACAGTGATTACTATGCCTGTTTTTCCAAGAAGGAAACTGAGGCTCAGAGTGCTGGCGTTGCCCCAGACATCAAGCCAGCTGAGTGCAGGGCTAAATCCAGCCGAGTGCACCCTCACCCCTCACGCCCACCTGGCTGCTTCCAGAGGTGCCCGTGTCCAAACTGGGGAAGGTATAAACAATCCACCTTGTAGCTGGGCCTCAGAAGGGGTTCTTATCATTTCTGTTCCCTGAGCTGCCTCCGTTCGTTCGTTCATTCGTTGATTCATTCATTCACTCACTCATTCTACAAATATATGTCAAGGTGTAACTACCTCATGGGTTCTGGGCTGGGTGTGGGGGATATAATAAGCATCAAAGGCAAATATATAAACAAGGAGAGGTCACATGGCAATATGTACTGAGAAGGAAATCAAACAGGAAATGGGAGGTGACAGGGAGAGCATGGGGAGGGGGCTGTTCTGAGGAAGCGACATTTGAGCTGAGACCTACCTGAAGGAGGGAAAGGAGTCAGGCACACTGAGATCAGGGGGAAGGGTGTCCCAGCAGACACAGCATGTGCAAAGGTCCTGAGGTGGAAGGGAGTTGGGCATGTTTGAAGAAAGGAGCTGGGTGTGTTTGAGGAGCTTCAAGGAAGGTGCTGAGGCTGGAGCAGGGTGAACAAGGGGGAGAGGGAGGGAGAGAAGGCCAGGGAGACGGGCAGGGGCTGGGCCTCCTCCCAGGGCGGTAGGGAGTAAATGGGCTCTATTTTAGGATGATGGGAGCCACAGGCAACTTTTGAGTAGGGGGGTAACTTGGTGTGTTTTTTAACTTCTTAAACGCTCCCTGTGGCTGCTTTTGTAGGGTGAAGGGACTAGGTGGGGGCAGGAAGCACAGAGTGTAACTGTGGCTCCATTCAGCATTGATTAGGCACCAACTGTGGCCCTCGGACCTCCCGGATCCCTGATCGTCCCCAGACCAAAGATGAGCTGGAGCGGCCTTAGGGGAAGAGACAGCCTACCTTTGGGAGAAGGGGGGAGCAATCATGAGACATTGGCCGGGGCGGGGAATGTTCTGGAGGGTGAGGGAGGAGAGGAGTCTAGGGAGACTCCTGGATGTCTGGGTTTTTGATGAAGACTCTCCTTGATTTGGGGAGACTTGGCTGGGGGGGGGGCACTGGGCAGGTTTGAGAGTGGCCCGGGAGTCTCCCATCCACATTTCCCAGTGGACGAAGGCACTGGGACCTGGGCGTGAGCTTGAACTTCCACTTGGCAAACACACTCTGGATCTTCCGCACAGGGAATGCACACGCAGCTAAGACATGCACCTTTCCCCTTGGAAGAAGGCAGGAAAAGGAAAAAATAAGAATAGGTGGGGTCAGGGCAGGCAGGAGGCAGAGGGAGATGTTTCATGGTCCCTGTAGGAAGGAAGCGAGTTAGAGCTGGCCTGCGCCTCCCCACCCTGCGTCCTTTGGCAACGCTCTAAAAAGCCACTGCATTTTGCTGATGGGGCAGAGTGTGCTCAGCCGGCTGGCCGTTAGGACGGGCCCACGGGGAATGTGGAGACTCTTCCGGTGTTGAGTCAGACGGATCTGGGTTGGAATCCCCGTCCCTTCCCTGGTTATCCGTGTGCGCTCAGACACGGGAGGGCCTTTCCAAAAAATTGCTCTGGAGCAACCAGACAACCATGTGGGCCAAATCGGACCGCGATCCCTACCTCATGCCCTAAGCAAACTTTCAACCTTGGGCAAAGCCCTTTCTCCTTCTGAGCCTCTTCTGGGAGATCATCTCCACCTTGCAGAGCTGTTTGTTGGCTTCTATGAGGCACGATGCGTGCGTGTAAGACTAGGGAAATCTGTATAAAGTCTCTTGATTGCACGAATATCAACTTCCTGGTGGTGATAATGTATTACAGTCACGCAGGATGTTGCTATCAGGGAAAGAATCGGGTCTCTCTGTATTCCTTTTTTTTTTTAACGTTTTATTTGTTTTTGAGAGAGAGACAGAGACAGAGCATGAGTAGGGGAGGGGCAGAGAGAGACACAGAATCTGAAGCAGGTTCCAGGCTCCGAGCTGTCAGCACAGAGCCCAACGTGGGGCTCGAACTCACGAATGGTGAGATCATGACCTGAGCCGAAGTCGGCCGCTTCACCAACTGAGCCACCCAGGCGCCCCATCAACTTTTGACTATTCTAAATAACACCTCTGTGAATATTCACGTCCAAGTTTTTGTATGAACATATGCTTTCAATTCTCTCTTACTTTTTACAACTGCATGTGAATCTAGCATTATTTCAAAATAAAACGTTTAACGAAAGGGAAGAAACCAAACACAGACTTGCCGGGGCACCTGGCTGGCTCCGTTGGTAGAGCACGGGACTCTGGATCTCGGGGTCTTGAGTTCAAGCCCCATGTTGGGCGTAGAGCTTCCTTAAAACGAAAAACAAAAAAACTTGCGATACTGAGGGATTAAGATCCCCTATCGAAAATAACGGAAAAGAATAAATATTATTTTGTAAAGTGGGGGACAGCCTTTGTGAAGATAGTAGAATACATATAGCTATTTGGAACAGGATGATGTATGGGAGGAGCACACAGGAACCTTCCAGGTTGACCTGGGTGGTGGTTACCCAGGTGTGCCCATCTAAAAAATTAACCAAACTCCACACCTAAAATTAATGCACTTCATGCATGTTCTTGGGTGTATGCCATACTGAAATAATAGAGAAAAATGAAAAATGTAAATTTACATTTCATCACAAATTTGAAAAAATATTACCGGGGTGCCTGGGTGGCTCCATCGGTTACGCGTCTGACTCTTGATTTCGGCTCAGGTCATGATCCCAGGGGCGTAAGATCGAGTCCCGCGTCGGGGTCCACACTGGGCGTGCAGCCTGCTTAAGAATCCCTCTGCCCCTCCCCCACTCTCAAAAATTAAAAATTAAAAATATATATTACAAAAAATGTGAATGGGGGTAAGGCAGTCCATTTAAGGGGAAAAATGAGGTAGATCTATGAGGAAAGGGGTGCACATGCATTCACAACGCAGCGTTGGTAGACAAAACAATTTGCAAATAATAAGTAAAGCAGAATCACATTTTAGTAAAATAAAGTATACACACACACACACACACACACACACACACACACTTCTGCATCTGTGTGTTTATTCCTGGCAGGAAGCATGTCAAACTGTTCTCCAAAGGGCATAGTGGGGGTTCTCTCTTTCTTCCACAGAACTCTGTAAATTTGAATTTTTCACACTGAGCATATGTTAATTTTTGTTGAGATATAATTGAAGGGTGACATTATATTAGCTTCAGATGTACACAGATTTAATATTTGTGTATATTACAAAACGATCACCATAGCAAGTCTAGTTAATTTCCACGACCACACATCCTTACACACATTCTTTTTTCGGGGTGTCTGGGTGGCTCAGTTGGTTAGGTGACCGACCTCGGCTCGGGTCATGATCTCGCAGTTTGTGGGTTCGAGCCCCGTATCGGGCTCTGGGCTGACAGCTCAGAGCCTGGAGCCCGCTTCGGATTCTGTGTCTCCCTCTGTCTCTGCCCCTCCCCTGCTCATGCTCTGTCTCTCTCTGTCTCAGAAATAAATAAAACATTAAAAAAAAAAAAGATAAAATGTCTTAGGCACAGGGACTACATTATCTCAATCTCCCCTGTGGCTTTGGAGGAAGTCAGCATGATTATTATCCTTCCTGTTGTACAGACAAGGAAACTGAGGCTCAGAGAGAGGAAGCTACCTGTCCAAAGTCACACAGCCAGTGGGAGGAGCTGGGATTTGAACCTGAGCTGTCCGGGTCCAGAGTCTTTGCTCATAACTACTTGCTGCTATCTTTCCTCTCATGAGCGTTCGCAGTCTGAAAAACCATAAAACTGGAGTTTAGCAGAGCTTCTCTCCAGGTGGAGGAACAGGAAACCAATTTCTCTGCTTTGGGCTATTCTGCATTTTCTAAATCGTCTGCAGTAGATGTGAAGTGTTGCATACTAAGAAAAAGAAATTCAAATATTAACAGTTCTCGTTGGGGACGTGGTAGGTAATTTCTGTTTATTTTTTCTCTCTGCTTATCTCGTCGGTTGCTTTTTCTCCAGTGGAATCACATTACTTGGATAACAACAACAACGAAAATAATAAGCCCATTTTTCAAGTGCTGGAAGGCAGGGCCTGAAAATACCAACAGAGATTATCTCTGTGCTGAGCGATTAGGGGAGAGGTTGTGACTTTTTCCGTTTGTTTTCTTTTCTGCTTCTTCGATTCTCCATCAGGAAATTGCCCAACATTTTCATAATTGGGGGGAAATGATCCTGTAAAACCCTGGGGGCGGGGCAGCTACCCTGGGTGCACTCTCTCGCCGGGACTGGTCTCGAGCGTGGGGTCTCAGCCCCCGGGGCCCGGTTTGAGCTCCTGGGGACCGATGGGTGCAGGTGGGGGTCGCGGGCTCTGCATCTCTTGGAGGCCCCAGCACCGTGGATCTTTGAGCAGGAATGCTCTCTTGGAGCCTCCGTAAATGGAGGTCAGACTCTGTCACCACCCCCTCCCTGTGTTGGGGTGACGATGACGTAAAGTGATGCGGAAGAGGCATGGTTCCTCCTGGCCCAGGCAGCAGGTCAGAGTTGCCCCTCCCTGCAGCCCAGGGTTCCAGTCCAAAGCCAAGAAGCTCCCTGAGCTGCTGTTTCTGCCTCTGACAGTGAGAGACTGCCACGCAGCCAGCATGCAGTGGGCGTCATATTATTGCTCGCGAGAGGCATAGAGAGGATGCCCACTTACCATGGCAGTGTGAGGATCCTGGTAAGAGAAAATATCTCTCTTGTAGGACATTGAAGAGGAAGCTGGTCTCGGGAGGGAGCAGAGGAGGCAGAGAGGAAGAGCTGTCCGCTGTTTCTGTGGGAACCGCTTCCCCGAGGTTTTTCTGCAACCTGAGCCCCGCCCCCGGCCTCTGTGTGCCCACCTGCACACGCTTTCCCATGTGTGCTCCATGTTCTTGCGCCGCCCCCATTACCTTGCCGCCTGCCGAACTCCTATTCATCCTTTGAAACCCAGTGCCGTTTTCCTAGGAAGCCTTCTCTAACCCCCCCAGGCGGGGCCCAGCCCCCTACTCTGGGGTCCCCCAGATTCCTCCCTTCAGCCTAGCCCTGGCCCTGCGGGGCTGGGAATGTCTGGGTTTGACTCTGCACTTCAGCTAGGGTGGGGTGTCTTCAGGACGGAGGCCTTACATGGGTCCGGAACCACTGGGCCCCGTGGCCGTGCACAGAGCAGAGGCATCCATAATATCTGGAAACAAACGAGGCGAACGTAAGCGGAGTGGCGCCAGATCCTGGAACTACGTTCTTTTTCGGGAAAACTGCAAAGCATTCGTTTGTTTCCAGGCTCAGTGTGGAGCGCTGGTGACCCCTAATTTTGTAGCCAAGGGGAAGATTTGAAGGGAAATCAGCCTGCAGACCCCCTGCGGGACTGGCTCTTGGGGACTGCCCCCAGGGGAGGCCAGACGCCCGTGGAGGCAAATACTCCTGAAGCTGCCATGCTGTGAGAGGCAGCTGACATTTGGCTCAGCAATGCACAGCTCGATGAGATTTCTAGTACTGAGGGAAACGGGGAGCAGGGCCCAGACCCAAGGAGGAGAGCGGGAATCAGAACAGTCCTCACACAAGGGAGATCAGGCCCACACCAGCAACTCCTTGGAAACAGGACACAAATGTGCCTGGTCACCCGGACCAGAATCCCCCCAAAATGCACCTGCACGGGAGGGTGGAGATACTGTGCTTGAGGCATTCTGGGGAATGCTATACGGCCATGAAAAAGAGTCCTCTGCCAGCCCGCAGCCACGTGCAAGGACCTCAGGGTCATTACGCCGGAGAACTGTTTCCACCTCTGTGTGATTCTACCCCAGGCCAAACTAATCCATAATGCAAAAATCAGTGATACACCGCCTTAGCCGAATGAAGAAGAAACATCACATGATCCATCACAACCGATGCGGAAAAAAGCATTTGACAAAATCCAACACCCATTCGTGGGAAAAAATATTCAACAAGTAAGAGAGGGTGAAGCCATAAAGAAAAGCTCACGGCTAACATCATAGTCAGTGGTGAAAGATGGAAAGCTTTTCCTCTAAGATCAGGAACGAGACAAGTGTCTTAATCCATTCAGGCTGCTGTCACAAAGTACCATAGACTAGGTGGCTTGTAAAAAAACAGAGATTTATTTCTCACGGTTCTGGAGGCTGGAATTCTGGGATCAGGGTAGCAGCAGGGCCAGGTTCTGGTGACCACCCTCTTCTGGGCTGCAGACGGCCATCGTCACACAGCAGGAAGAGGGCAAGAGGGTTCTATGGGGGCTCTTTCATAAGGACACCGATCCCACTCATGAGGGAACCACCCTCATGATCTCATCACTCCCCAAAGTCCTCAATTTCTCATACCATCCCATGGTGGGTTAGGATTTCAACGTATGAATTTTGAGGGGGCACATTCAATACGGAAGACTGCCCACTTTCTATGATTCTATGCAACTTAGTTCTGGAAGTCCTCTCCAGAGCAAGTAGGCAAGAAAAAGAAAGAAAATGCATCCAGCTTGGAAAAGAAGAAGGAAAATTATCTCTGTTCACAGATGGCATGCTCTTAATATAGAAACTCCCCAAGATTTCACCACGAAAAAACCTGGGAGAGCATTCAGCAAGGTGGCAGGATACAAAATCAACACGTAACAATCAGTTGCATTTCTACACACTAACAGTGATAATCCGGAAAGGAAATTAATTCTGTTTAGAATGGCCTCAAAAGAATCAAATGCTCAGGAATGAACTTAACCAAGGAGGGGAAAGACTATACAACGAAAACCACAAAATATTGCTGAAAGACATTTAAAAAGACATAAATAGATGGAAAGACCTCCCAAGTTCATAGGTTGGGAATTGTTAAGATGATGATATTATCCAAAGGGATCTACAGATTCAATGCCACCCTATCAAAATCACAATGACATTTTTTTTTTCAGAAATAGAAAAACCCATTCTAAAACTCATATGGGGGGGAGGGCACCTGGGTGGCTCAGTAGTTAAGCATCTGATTTCAGCTCAGGTCATGATCTCATGGTTCATGAGTTCGAATCCCACATCGGGTAAACTCGAGCCCTGATTGGGGTGATCATGAGCCCCATTTTGGGTAAAACACAAGCCCTGCTTTGGGTGAGCCCCACTTCTCTCTCTCTCTCTCTCTCTCTCTCTCTGCCCCTTGCTCACTTGTGCCCCCCTGCTCTCAAATCAATCCATCAATCAATCAATCAAACGCATATGCAGCCCTGCATACCCAAAACACTCTTGAAAAGAAGAAAAAGTTGGAGGACTCAAATTTCTTGATTTCAAAACTCACTACAAAGCTATAGTCATCAAAACAGTATGGTACCAACGTAAGAACAAACATGTAGACCAGTAGGATAGAATAGAGAGCCCAGAAATAAACCCTCAAATATACGCTCAAATGATTTTTGATAGAGATGCCAAAACCATTCAAGTTTAGGAAAGGAGAGTCTTTTCAACAAATGGCCTTGGGGAAACTGGGTCTCCACATGCAAAAAAAAAAAAAAAAATGAAGTTGAACCTTTACTGTATGCTGTGTTCAAAAATTAATGCACAATGAAAAAAAAATGAACTCAAAATGGGTCAGAGACTTGAACATAAGAGTAAAAATAAGAAAACATACAGCAAAAGCCTCACAACTTTGGATTTGGCAATGGTTCATTGGATATGACATATGTATGTATGTATGCACACACACACACACACACACACACACACACACACACACACATATTGGAGTTCATCAAATCCAAAGAATTTATCAAAACTAAGAACTGTTTTGCATCAAAGGAAACAATCACGAGTAAAAAGGCAACCCACAGAATGAGAGACAATATTTGCAAATTATAGATCTGATAAGGGATTAATATCCAGAAAATATAAGAACTCTTACAACTCAACAAGAAAAAGACAAACAGCCCAATTTTTACACGGGCAAAGAATTTGAATAGACATTTTTCTCAAAGAAGATACACACATGGCCAATAAGCACATGAAAAGATGCTCAACGTCATTAGTTATCAGGGAAATGCAAATCAAAGCCACAGCATGATACCAACCACTAGGGTGGTTAAAATAAAACCGAAGGGAAAGTAACAAGTGTCGGTGACATTGTGGAGGAATTGGAGCCCTTGCGTCCTGCTGGTGGGAATGTGAAATGTACCATGATGAAGGGGTCTGGTGGTTGCTGGAAACATTAAGCACAGAATCACCACGTGATCTAGCAACCTCACTCCTGGGTGTATCCCCAGAAGAACTGACAACAGGGATTTTAAGAGATACTTGTACACTGGGTTTATGGCAGAATTATTTACAACAGACAAAACATGAAGGCACCCCATGTGTCCATTTATGGATGAATAGAAGTTTTAATTCACGGAGCACCTGGGTGGCTCAGTCGGTTAAGCGTCCGACTTCGGAGAGAGAGAGACACACAGAGAGAGAGACACAGAGAGAGAGACAGAGCATGAGCAGGGGAGGGTCAGAGAGAGAGAGGGAGACACAGAATCCGAAGCAGGCCCCAGGCTCGGAGCTGTCAGCACAGAGCCCGACGCGGGGCTCGAACCCACGGACCGTGAGATCATGACCTGAGCTGAAGTCGGGCGCTTAACCGACTGAGCCACCCAGGCGCCCCTAAGATGGTGAAGTTTATGTCATATGTGTATTTCACCACCAGACGAACAAAAAATCATTGTAATAAAGAAAATTGAAAATTTTAATTGAAAACTTGAAAAGTAATAATAATAATAATGACCTTGCCTCGTGCGGACCCCCAGGGCCCCTCCTCACCGAGTTGGAGCACGGTCCCCTTTACTCAGGCGACAAACGCGAGACTTGGTGATGTCCTGTGTCCTATGATGGGTCAGAGCAGTCAAGGCCGGGACACCTCCCACGGGGGCGCTGTAAGGTGGCCGTGCTGTCCCCTGGTCTCCCAGAGTCTCCAGCTTCTCATCTGTAAGATGAGTGCCCAACGAGTCTGCTTGAGGCTCAGGAGCACAGCGCCTTAGGCAGGATCCTTCCATTAAATTAGTACAACCTCGGGCGCCTTGGGTGGCTCAGGCGGTTAAGTGTCGACTTCCGCTCAGGTCAGGATCTCACAGTTCGTGAGTTTGAGCCCCACATCGGGCTCTGGGCAGGTGGTGCTCAGTGTGCTTGGGATTCTCTCTCTCCCTCTGTCTCTGCCCCTCCCCTGACTGTGCTCTCTCTCCTCTCTCTCTCTCTCTCTCAAAATAAAAAAAAAAATCAGTACAACCTCTTGCAAGAAGCTGTGGTTTTCCAATTCTTGTCAGTCATACAGAGCAACTGAATGTCAAAAAGACAGCATTCCAGAGAGGGACTGAATTCTCTAAGACGCATCTGGATGAGTCTCCTTCACCCGCGTGGGGCTTTTGAGCTTTTGCACGTTCCTTAGGGGAGAGTTGACAAATCGCAGAACACTGGAGAAGGATCACAACTCCTAGAAGAACCGCAACAGCTAAAAGAATCTGGAAACACCTTGAATCTAGTCCCCGCGGCAAAAGGCAAGGACGTGCTTGGCGGCAGCAGGTGAAAGATTTGTACGCTCCAGTCCAAGTAGAAACGTAAGAAGGCCTTATGGAAAATGAAGCTATACTACAGGGTAGGGGCCAAGGGGCATCTGCCGCAGACGTTCAGGGTCAAGTCAAGGACCTTATACAGCCTGAGGGGTATTTCTGGCACTGAGCTCAGAATGATGGTTTAGCAACTCCCGTTCGTACATCCCAGGCTGACTCCATCCACTCCCAGGATCTCTTGAATCTGCCCTGTCTCTATGCCCACAGCCCTTGGCACAGGCCTTGCCATTTCCTGCGTGGACTGGGGCCCTGACCCCTGTTGCCCTCCCTCACCTCAGGGTGTTAACGGACCCATAATAGCCAGGGACAAGTCTTGCAATAGTTAGTGTCCCTAACTATACCCCTGCCTTGCTCCAATGCCTACTATGGCTCCCCATTGCCTGAGCTCCTTGGCTGTCCCCGGTGAAATATCCACTGCCCTCCCACAGGTACCCCTCATGCCCGCCCTGCTCAGTCTCCTTCTGGCTCCCTCTGCCCAGATGCAGCCAGTCACAGAATTCTGTGTTCTCTCCTTTGTGATGGGGCACAACATGGAAGGCTTCATCGTGGAGATGGCATTCTAAGAGTGGTTTATAGGGGTGGGGGATAGGGGGCCACACTGATGGTTAAAATTATGCATCAACTTGTTCAGACAATAGAGCCAAGTTGTTTGGTCAAACACTCGTCTAGGTGTTCCTGGGAAAACATTTTCTAGGTGTGATTAACATATCTGATGGGTTGACCTTAAGGAAAGGAAGTTATCCTTGGCACTCCTGGGTGGGCCTTGTCCAATCAGTTGAAGGACTTAAGAGCAAAAGCCGAGATTTCCTAGGGAAAAAGGCATTGTGTTTAAGACTGCAACATAGAAATCCTTCCTGAGTTTCCAGCCTGTTGGAAATAGATTTCAGATTTCTTACCTCCCACCATCACATGAGCCAATTCCTTAAAACGAATCTCTTCGTGTATATAATAAACATACATTGTGTTGACTCCATTTCTCTGGAGAGCCCTGGCTGATGCAGACACCCAGATGCCTGACACTGGGGAAAGGTAGGGCTTGCTGTTCAGAGACAGGATTCTCTTGACAAAGTGAGAGCGCCCAGAAGCAGACCTCAGCCACTTACCTTGGCCTTTCCCGGCTGGACGCAGACCAGGCTCTCAGCCTCAGATGCTACCCAAGACACCTGCGGGCCAAGGACACGCATTGGAGGCCTCGGGTTTCACAGTCCTGGGCAGAGGCCGCCCCCAAGGTGCTGACCCAGACTGCCCCCCTCGACCAAAATAAACCCAGGGCAAGGTGCTTAGATCAGCCACTCCCCAAACCCCATGGCCTGATCCGGGTTGCAGATCCGGTCACTGTGGGCCCCGCGGAAAGGGCCATCCGTGGCCCCAAAAGGCCTGAGACGTAGACCAACTGACCTCAAAGAACAAAAAGTTCATTCTGGAGAGATCCAGGCCAGAGGAAGTGATTACAGCAGCTGACAGCGAAAGAACGCTTTCCAGTCATGGGGTCCTCAGGTCTCTCCAAGGCGATCGGAGGAATCCAGGACCTGTGTGGTCCCCTTCACAGGTGAGTCAGTGGGGGCCGATTCCAGCCCACATTCCTGATTTCTAAGCCTGCAGGGTTGGATCTCTCATCTACCCAATTCAGGTGACTACTGACAGCGGAATATCACTCAGCTGTAAAAGGAACACAAGGTTGACACACGCTACAACATGGATGAACCCTGAAAACATCGCAGTGGGTGAAAGAAACTAGACACAGGAGGCCACACGTTGTAGGATCCTATTCATCTGAAATGTCCAGAACAGGCAGATCCACGGAGACAGAAAATAAATTAGTGATTGCCCAGGAGGGGTGGGTGGGGAGTGACCGCTAATGGGGACAGGGTTTATTTGGGGGACAATTTAGTTTTCTAAACTTGTGGTGATGGTTGATGATGTCTGTGAATAGCCTAAAAACCATTGAGCTGTATACTTTAATGGATGAATCGAATGGTATGTGAATTACATCTCAGTGAAGCTGTGTCTAAAAATGTTCCCCCAAATCTCTACATTTACGGAGTGTCTGCTGTATACCAGGCACTGAATTGGGTGCTAGAATAGGGCTCAGAAGGGGAGGGTCATAGACAGATGACCACAGTGCCGCGGGATTTCCTCCCTTACAGCACAGAGAGGGGAAAGACGTAGCATTTGTGTGGACGTGTGAAGGATGGGCGAGGGCGTGTGTGCATTGGGTTTTGAAGAATGAATAGGAGTTTGCCAAGTTGAAGGTGGGGGGCTGATCGTGAACTCAACTGTATCAACATTTATTTATTTTTGGGACAGAGAGAGACAGAGCATGAACGGGGGAGGGGCAGAGAGAGAGGGAGACACAGAATCGGAAACAGGCTCCAGGCTCTGAGCCATCAGCCCAGAGCCTGACGCGGGGCTCGAACTCACGGACTGCGAGATCATGACCTGGCTGAAGTCGGACGCCCAACCGACTGCGCCACCCAGGCGCCCCGAACTGTATCAAATCTAATAAACAGAATAAAATAATATAGTTTTAAAAATGAAAATGAAAATGGGTGCATCGTCTTTTGTCGACACGAACTGAAGGAGTCTTTATGTTTAAACACCTCGCCACTCACCCTGGACCACGCCTGGCTCACCCAAGCCAGGGTGATGTTGTTCACGTCCGCAGCAAAGACAGTGCTGCAAACAGCATTTCAATCTCTCCCTTCATTAGGAGTGTGGAGAAATCGGAAATTTGGGGCCACCCACACCCCTCGTGGTTGTCTAGGAGGATAAACGGAAGGTCAAAGACCAGGCCTGACCTAGAACCTTCCCCAAGACGCTGCCTCCTCTCAGCTAGGCTAGATTCTTTCTGGCCTCCTTTCTCCTGGTGTGGCCAGTGCATGGCTCTGGCAGGTGGCCATGGAGAGTGAGGAGGACGGACGTTCTGGTCCGAAAATAAATCGTAGCCCTGAATGGGTAAACAAGAAACTAGGGCGGAGGAGGGGGCCGGGGAGGGGCTGAGGGGAAAGAGAGAATTGTGCCTTTCCTAGGAAGATGAATGCAGCCTTCAGAGGCTGGCCTCCCAGTGCTGGGCTGGTGGCCACATGCTCCGCCTCTGCTGTGCCCCCAGCTGCTCCCAAGCGCCTGGCACCCACTGTACCTTCCCTGCTGAGTCCTGACCCCTGGATGGGACACCTCTTCCCACGTGGACCCCATCGTCGCTCAAAGAAGTCCTTTCCTCGCACTCTCACTGTGGATCTTGTTTTTCGTAATCCCAGGGTGACCTTTGACCATTCACCGAGCGCAAGCTGCCTCCTCCCTATGACCCATTTTACAGATGAAGAAACTGAGACGGGGGTGGGATGGGGTGGGGAGGGTGGGTATTGGGATTCAACGGCGGGGGGGACTCCAGGGGTCCTCCCCAGACCTGATGATGGCAATTTTGAAGCTGGAGGCGTCTGAAAGGGTGAATGTACCGGGACAAAAGGGGCTGAGATGACAACATCTCAAGGGTGAGGTTCTGGGTTTGGATCCTGGCTCTACCCCCTTGCTGGGTATGTTTCCGTTTCTCCTGGGATCAACATCTTAGTATGTACAGGCTTCTCCCTGCTCAGCGAGGTCACCCAGGCACTGCCCATCAGTCTAGAGTGGCCCTTTGGTCACTATGATTGGTTCAGAGACAGTCATGTGCTCCAGGCTGAGTAAGTGAGATGCAATCCTGGTACTTCCATCATAGCCATCAGACAACAGAGCTTTTTATTTTATTTATTTATTTTTTAATTATTATTTTTTTAACCTTTATTTTTGAGACAGAGAGAGACAGAGCATGAACAGGGGAGGGGCAGAGAGAGGGAGACACAGAATCTGAAACAGGCTCCAGGCTCTGAGCTGTCAGCACAGAGCCTGACGCGGGGCTCGAACTCACGGACCGCGAGATCATGACCTGAGCTGAAGTCGGCTGCTTAACCGACTGAGCCACCCAGGCGCCCCCAACAGAGCTTTTTAAACGTTGCTTAAGTGGATAAGGGTCAGTTCAGAGTTTCTGGCTGCCATCTGGTCCGGCAATGAAGCTGACACAAGGACAGCAGAGCCAAGAGATGGAGAAAGATGCCACCCTGCGAGGTTGGTTAAGTCCCTTGATCCAGCCGAGCCTGAAGCTGTCATTGTCTATTCCATTAGCCAGTTAGTTCCCTTTTGGCTTTATGCAGCTAGAAATTCTCATGGATACAGCCTTTATTAGTGGTGTGATAAAGATTGTTAAACCACCTCTCCGGGCCTCAGTTTCCTCATCTGTAAAACAGGTTGTGATGAAAGGACGATGAAAGATGAAGGGAGCCTGTGTGGCGAGTGCCCTGTGCTGTGCCTGATGTCCTAAAACATCTGATGTCATCCAGGACACTCCCAGCTCACCTAGGCTCCTGCTTACTCAGACACTGGAAAGTTTTCTGAGGGACACAGCTGAGCCCAGCCATCCCCGCCCACTGCAATAATCCACCAAGAATGCTGACGACCAGAAGATGGAGTGAGTGGACAGCTCAGGTCCGGGCTCCGGGGGGAAGGGTCACACAATGGCCTGAGGTCGAGGCTGCTCCGACAGAGCTTCATGCAGCGGAGGCATCACTGCACCGATGGAACTGCTTGGAAAATCCTTCCTGGTAACTGTATCGGATCATTTTGCCAAACAGCTGCCCATCCAGCACACAGGGGCCGCGGCTCTGTTTCTCTTGGCCCACTTCGGGGCAGGAGAGGCATGTACAGGGGACTGGAGGACATGACACCCTCCCCCCTGGCCTCTAGCACCTGTGGCCTGCCCCTGGAGCAGAGCCTGGGAGAGGATTTGCGGGTGAGTGATTTTTAAAGAAAGCTCCGGGGCAGACAAGGGCGGGGAGTCTGGGCGGTGGGGGGGGAGGGAGGGGTGAACACGAAAGGGGGTGCCTCCAGCAGGGTTCCTTTGGCTGCGGTTAAATGGGGGCCTGCTTCCACTCCTGCCCTTCCAGATCACTCTTTTACAAGTATAAATTGAAGAAGCCAGACACAAAAGGTCACGCGGCGTGTGATCCCATTGATAGGAAATGTCCAGAACTGGCAAATCCATAGAGACAGAAGGCAGAGTGGTTGCCAGGGGCTGGGGGTGGGGGAATGGGGAGTGATGAGTCATGGGCACAGGGTTCCCTTTGGGGGTGATACAAATGTTCGAGCATGATGACTGTACGATGTCGTGGATGTGCTAAATGCCATGGAATTGTTCACTTTGAAATTGTGAATTTTATTGTGGGTTTTATGATTTAAAAAGTATAAATGGGGCTATTCCCCTGCTGTGCTCTGAAGCCTCCCATGGCTCCCCATTGCCTCCAAACATAATAGATATTTGTCTCTCACCCCCACCAAAACCCCTCAACCTTGACTCCCTCCGCCCCTCCCTCCCACAGCCAGGCTCATTTGTACCCCAGAGCCTTGGCACGTGCCATCCCCTCTGCCTGGCATGCTCTTATTCATTCTCATGACACGTAACCTCCCAGACCGGGCGCCACTCCTTCCCTTTCTTTGTACCTTGGATGTTCCCTGCAAATCGCTGACTACGCAGCTCGTAGTTTCATCGTGGGGTTTTAGATGCTAGATAGAAAGTTCCACCAGTTAGGCGTGTGGCAAAGGAATGAATGAGTGAGTGAGTGAATCAACAGATAGATGGAGGAAGGCAACCGAGAGACTCTGCCAGGGAGAAGCTGGAGAGACTTGCACGTAGACAGAGTTCCTGAAAGGAAGCTTTATATCCAGGTCGATATGGAAAGAGGCCGTCTCCATGCAAATCTGGCGCTTTTTTTCCTCCGAAAAGCACAGCTGTCTCCAAAACAAAGACCCACAATTGCTGCCAGCATGGGCTTCGTCATTTTCACTTCCTTTGAATATTCTTCAATGGATTTTTTTTCAAACCGCGCAGACGTGCATGTGCACGCGACAGGGCGGGGGGCGGGGGGGGGCGGGGTAGGAAACACCCCTCCCCCCTGCCCCCGCCCACTTTCCCAGGTTAGAAGCTCTGTCTTCTCGGCCTCTCCGTGCTCAAACACAGCTGGGTATCCTCCCATATGGGGGATCCTGTCCACATTTTACACAAGTTTTGGAAAAATCACACCACCCTCTGCGACCGGATTTTCTCTCCCAGGGTGTAACTGCTTTGTTCAAAGCTGCATCACATTTCATATCCGAAGTTCCCTTAATTTTTCCCTTCCTTCCCTCTATTTGCTTTGTCCCCAGGATTCTGCCAGCACCAGCAAGGCTCCTGGAAGCCCTGTGGATAGGCCTCCCGCCCTGGGTTGACCTCAGTGGGTTTGCCCTTGCGAGGGACAGAAACGGGCTTAAAAAAAAATTTTTTTTTAATGTTTATTTTGGAGAGAGAGAGAGAGACCCACACAGTGCAAGCAGGAAAGGGGCAGAGAGGGAGACACAAAATCTGAAGCAGGCTCCAGGCTCTGAACTGTCAGCACAGAGCCCAATGAGCCCGATGCTGGGCTCGAACTCACCAACCATGAGATCATGACCTGAGCCGAAGTCGGACACTTGACCGAGTGAGCCACCCAGGTGCCCCTGCGAGGAACAAGGCTCTTAAAGACATCGGCTCGGATGGGTTGGCAGCAAGTCCGATGTAGGGTCCAACCCCCTGTGGAAAATGGCTCGGCACTTCCTCGAAAGGCTAAATGTAGAGTTACCTCATTATCTGGCAATCCCATTCCTGGGGATAGACCCAGAAGAAGTGAGAACAGGCGTCCACACAAATCCTCGTACGCCCCGTTCTCAGCAGCCCTGTTCGCAATTGCCAAAAGGTAGAAAGTGCCCAAATGTCCATCAACGGATGAATGGATAAACAAAATGCGGTCCATCCCTGCAGTGGAATATTATTCAGCCCGAGAAAGGAATGAAGCCCTGACACGCGCTACAACGCGGAGGAAGCTTGGAAACATTGCGCTCAGCGAAAGACACCAGACACACAAAAAACCCACATAGTGTATGATTCTATCTACGTGGAAAGTCCAGAACAGGCAAAGCCACAGACTTAGGAAGGAGATTAGTGGTCGCCAGGGGCTGGAGAGGTTAGGAGAAATAGGGAGTGACTGCTAATGGGCCCAGGGTCTCCTTTTGGGGTGACGGGAATGTTCTGGAACCGGACAGATCTGCTGGTCGCACGACATGGTGAATGTACTACCCACCACTGAATTGTTCACAATCAAATGGTTAATTTCATGTGATGTTTACACCAGTTAGAAACCAAAAGGTTGGGTGATCCCAGCAGGGAGGGGATGTTGCCCTCCCTCGCCAACACAGGCAAGTATTTGGTGTTGGCAATTCTTTTTTTTTTAATTTTTTTTGATGTTTTTATTTATTTTTGAGACAGAGAGAGATAGAGCATGAGCAGGGGAGGGTCAGAGAGAGAGGGAGACACAGAATCCAAAGCAGGATCCAGCCTCTGAGCTGTCAGCACAGAGCCTGATGCAGGGCTCGAACCCACGAACGGTGAGATCATGATCTGAGCTGAAGTCAGACGCCTCACTGACTGAGCCACCAGGGCACCCCGCGATTCTAAGATTGAGCCAGGCTTATGGTCAGAGGGAGGGCGCTTCTTCTCGGTCATTTACTGGCTGCCTGCATTGCCGTCCTCCGAATCCCTTACACAGAAACTCTTCTCGGTGAATACAATCCTGACCCTTCCGCTATAGCCATCAGATGACAGAGAGGGAGGGCGGGAGGAATATCCTTGTTACACAAATGAGGAAACTGAGGCACCAAGGGGTGAAGTGAATTTCCCAAGGTCCCCCACTGTGACCCTTGTACCACATCACAGGGGTTAGGTAAGGACTGGGGACCGTTATCCGTAGCAGGAAGAGCAAGCGGATGGGAAAGTGACAAGTCCGCAGTGACTCAGGACGGTCATCCTGTGCAGCTGACGTCTGTGAGCTTCGCAGTGTCCTGCCTTTGATTCTCAGAGCCCTGGTAGGAGACACTACTTCCCCTGTTATCAATGAGGAAACTGCGGCTCAGAGAGGCGCATCACCGGGCCGCAGGTCACACAGCACAGTGAGGACACGTTAAGACAGGGTGTTCCAGACCTCAAGTTCCCCTTTGCTTTGAGCTGCCTCCAGGCAGAAGAGCCAGTCATTTAGACGTGGATGTTGAAATCTCTAAGCGGAAACCTCGCCGCTCCCCCCTGGACCAGGAAACTCCAGGAACTGAGGGCGGCACTCCCACAAGGCCGACCTGAGAAATCTCTGGAGAAAACTGGAGCAGAGCAAAGCTCAGCTCGTGAGGCCCCCTCCTGGGGTCTGAAGGAAGTGGCTGGTGCCGGACGCATAGGGGAGTTGCAATTCCTGGAAACGTCCAAGTTCCCAGGGCCGTGAGCGTGGGCTTGGTGGGAAATAGAAACGGCGTGTTTGCGTGTGCATGTGTGTGCGTGTCTGCGCGTGTCTTTGAGCCTGCACGCGCACACGTGTATCTCTGTGTATGTGCGTGCATGCGTGCATATCTTTGTGGCTGCGCACGTGAGCACACGTGTGTGTGTATGGGGAGCTTCAAAACCAGATTAGATCAGGTGGAAATCCTGGCATTGAGTGTGGGTCTGGAGTCAGATCGTCCGGGGCCTCAGTTTCTCCACTGAGAAATGGACCAGCTTCTGCTGGATGTGAGAATTAGAGTCCAGGGGGGCCAGTAACTATCAGAAGATTGGTCACAGTAAACAGTCTGTGCTATGGGCTCTGAAGTTGACGCTTGTGATCTCCTTTGATTCTCAAAACAAATCCAAGGCTGAGTTTATCATCCACATTTTCATCGACACTTAATTTTTTGTCATTCAAAAACCATAACAAGCAAAGACTTCAAGCCACACAGAAATGTATGTGGTAAATAGTGCAGATTTCATCCACGACCCAGCCTGCTTTGCGAAGGAAGTTCTGTTAATAGGTGGGTGCGGGTTTTTTCAGAATTAGTGACCTTGCATTTATATATTTGAGTTTGGGGGTGTTTGAGTGGCTCAGTCGGTTAAGTGTTTGACACTTGATTTCAGCTCAGGTCATGATCTCACCCCTCATGAGTTTGAGCCCCGCGGCGGGCTCTGTGCTGACAGTGTAGAGCCTGCTTGGGATTCTCTCTCCCTCCCTCCCTCTCTGCCCCTCCCCTGCTCACACACTCTCTCAAGAATAAACGAACATTAAAAAATTAGAGAAAGAGTTTGTATTTATATTTCTAAGTAGTCCAATATAATATATTAATACAGTGATGTAAATACCATAGAAAAGTGGCTTTTCAATCAATAGGGCATTCTTGACTCTCCTAGCTCATGCTTCATTATCCAGTGTTATGGATGAAGGAAATGGGGGCCCCAGAGTGCATAGAGCTTGCTCAAGGTCACCTGTTGTTACACCCCCTAAGCTGAGACTCGACTAGAGTCCACCTGTCCATCCCAAGGCGGGTCCCATCTGTAGGAGGGAACTTTAGACAAAGTTCCCTTGCTCATTGTCCTTTCATTAAACATTCACTTAATGCTGAGGGTTTATTATTTAAAAAACATTTTTTTTAATGTTTATTTATTTTGGAGACACAGAGAGAGACAGCATGAGTGGGGGAGGGACAGAGAGAGGGAGACACAGAACGTGAAGCAGGCTTCAGGCTCTGAGCTCTCAGCACAGAGCCCGACACGGGGCTCGAACCCATGAGCCGTGAGATCACGACCTGAGCCGAAGTCGGACGCTCAACCGACTGAGCCACCCAGGTGCCCCTAATGCTGAGGGTTTAAAGATGAGATGCAGTCCCCTGTGCAGGAGGCCCCAGCCTGGGTGACACAGAGCCGGGCAACCTCAGCTCAGGGCGGTCAGGGACAGGCCTGCGGAAGCCAGAGGGGCAGCCAGGTCTTGGTCTGGAGAGAGCAGGGTGGGCTGCCTGGAGGGGACGTGGGAGGCGGGCCCTGGAGGTTGAATGGAGGTCCCACAGACGTAGCAGGGTCTGGGGGCATGGTGAAGAGTCACCTACCTCCACTGATGGCCAGCTGGGTGTCTTAGGAGCCTCCTCAATACTTGACATTTATGAGTAGGAACAGATACCTGACCCTGGGGCTAAATTCTAAGTCCCCACCACTGGCTGGAAAGGCTGCTGCCTGTTGCAACACAGGGCTGCCCCCCCCCCCCCCCCCCGCCCCCAGACGGGGAAACAGGGCGCAAAGGCTTTAAAGGAACCAGTGCAGCCTGGGGTCAGGCTCTTCCTCTTTCTGGACCGCAGTTTCCCCGTGTGTACAATGCGGGGACGGTGGGCAGAGTAGTAGCGGGGCGAGAATTTGACTCCAGCTGCAGCACTGTCACCCTCCCTCCTCCGGGCAACCGACACACCCCCGATCCCCCAAACACATGGGAGTTCCGCAGTTTACCCCTCTCTGGCTGACCCTGGGCCTCGACCCCGCCTCTGCCAAAGGTGGTTAGTTTGGAGGTGTGACCTTGAGCCCTCCGGCCGGCAGGGGGGCAGGGGCTGGGTGCACCATGACTAGGCTTGGGGATCCTCACGCGTAAGGTCTGCCTCACAGGGGAAACAAGCTCAGAAACGAGACCAGCCCCTCTAAACACTTCTCTCGATGAGCGTTCCTAGATTACTGCTTTTAACTCTGCGAGTCCAAGGCCCCATCTCACTGGAAAGAAACCAAGGCTCGAAAAGTCCCGCCGCTCACCGCCCGTGGGGAGGGTTGGCTGTGGCCTCCTCCCTGCTGGCGCATCTGCGGCCTTCAAGATCCCCCTCGCCGTGGGTGGGCATCAGGCCTCTGCCCAGGCCAGACAAGGTCACCGGCAGCTAGGTGGGCACCGGCTCTGGGAAGGTTGAAGTTGGGGGGGGGGGGCGGCTGTTGTGGCGGGAGTGATGGGCTCAGAGTAGGGGAACCTGGAGGAAGCAGAGAGGGGTGCAGAGCTGGGTCTCCAAAGGGAGCAGGGCAATGGGGACAGGGTCTGGAGGCGTCAGGGCCCGTGCTTTATGGTTCAGTCCACCTGGAGGGCAGAGCCCGCCTCTTGCGGGGACCACAGCCCCCCGTATCTTGGAGAGGCAGGCACAGCTGGGGAAAACCAAAGTGCCGACAGGGTCACCTCAAAAACCACATGGCATGGGAATGCTGTGGAGGCAGTGAGGTGGGGAGATGCCGGGGAGCACCCCCTTGGTCCCAGAAATGCGATTTCTAGGGCTTTAGCCACAAAGAGAATGTTCTGGGATACGGGAGCCAAGGCTTGGGAACGATTCAAATGCCTCTGGGTGGGGCACTTAAATAAATGGCAGTCCCTTTGAGAAAGGTTCTACCTAAAATATGCCTGTGTACACAGTCGTCTACATGTAAGGGACCCGAGACCTGGGTGCTGGGGGGTCGGGGAGACATTTTTCCATAGAACACACTTCTGTACCTTGTGATTTTGGCCAGGTGTTACTTATTCACAAACAGTACTAGAAGTTTCTACTCCCGTGAGAAGACTGGAGACCTCCGGTCGCATGAGGACACGTGTCTCCAGGCAGCAAGTATGCTGTCTTATTTTTTAATTTTTTTCTAATGTTTATTTTTGACAGAGAGAGAGAGAGACAGACAGAGAGAGACAGAGACAGAGCATGAGCGGGGGAGCGGCAGAGAGAGAGGGAGACACAGAATCCGAAGCAGGTTCCAGGCTCCAAGCTGTCAGCACAGAGCCTGACATGGGGCTCGAACTCACAGATTGCAAGATCATGACCTGAGCCGAACTCGGACGCTCAACGGACTGAGCCACCCAGGTGCCCCTGTGTCCAGCAGCACCTTCTGCTTTTGTCGGGGCCCTAGGGCATCCAGAAGGCTTCCAGGAGGGGACGCTGGAGAGAATGAGCGAGGTGGGGCCCTAGAGGCCGAGAATGACATATTAAAGGTCCCATTTAGCTCTAAATTAACAAGAGAGCAGAGGAAATTTCACCTTCCAAACTGGAAGAAATCCTTTCCAGATCGCAGAGGCGAAACAAGCCTGAGGTCAAAGCCTAGACGGGTGTCCCAGGCTGGAGACCCGCACTCCAGGTGTCCTCATCTAAGGAATCTTCAGTAGCCCCGGAGGTGAGAAGAGGAGCTGTCGGCCAGTTAGGGGCATCTGCTGGAGAGTTCTGCTCACCCCCTACCTCCAGTCTCCCGAGAGGGGGTGGGAGATGAGGTGGGGTGGCTGTGGGGTTCTGGGGGGCTTTCTCAGGGAGGCCGCTAAAGCCCACAGTCAGACACTGCCCTCGTGGGTGGGCTCTTGTGAAGATGAACGGAGGGACATTCTTGACTGGCAACAGCTCCCATCACGGTCAAATGGACCCCTGCCACTCCCGTGTGTCCTCCAGGACACCACAAGGAGAAGGGAGGCTTAGGTCCCCACACCAGCTCCTAGGGGGCCGGTTTCACCTGCCCCTAAGCGGCCGACAGACACCCCAAACCCTTCCTGGGCAACCCCCTGCGCTGGGCACAACAGCAGCCTGGCTTCTCCCCATTACTCTGCTGTCACGTGGAAGCCCCTGCGGGTCTGGTACGTGCCTGCCGTAGCCTTTGCCTTCACCCCTTCCCCCAAGGGCCAGGCGCTGTCGGTGGAAGAATCGGACGCAGGCTGGGCAGCACACGGGAATAGCAGGGAGCTTTGCAGACAGCACACAGGCCGTCCTCAGTCAGGGAAAGCCTGGGTGGGCCCTGGTCTGACAGCTGGAACCCCGACCGTGGGAGCGGGTAAAGCCTGAGGGGACAGGAGAGTCATCGGCAGCAGGGCATGTATCTCCGACACTCTGTCCAATGTAGGTGTTACAACATCTCTCATGTGTTCCCCGCCCAGCCAAGTTTTAAAAACACAACAGAGACCATGGAAAATTGGGTTTCCTCTACATTTATTGCAACTGCTAAATGATTAACAACATTCACAACTTCTTAGATTTAAAAAAAGGAAAGAAAAAAGAAAAAAAAGAAAAAACCCAAAACTTCCATTTTGTAACATCACAAATGTCTTCTAGGTTTTACCAAGGACCAAAACGCTAAAATTCTCTATATGATTTCCAGTGATGGAAACAAGCCAGAGACAGTAAGCACCCAAAGTGGTGAGTTAGTACTTTCCGGATGCCTGTCGTCCTCACGGAAGAGACCCTGGAACTAGAATGACAGAAAAGACACTGTGACTTTGACAAGGCTATGCAACCACACACCACACTCGCACGCACGCTCCCCGTGAGCAGACTTCGCCAGAGGGAGCAAGGGCGAGCTCGGAGGGCCAGTGCCGGTCCCTGGGCTGGTCCCTGGCCGACAGCTGGCACAAGGACTCGCCACCAGGCTCCGCCCCGGCTCCTATGATATCACACCCACAGGAAAAGCATCGCCTGAGTGCTCAGAGGACTTTCCAGGATCAAGAAGGAGGTGTTCTCTTTGACGTGTGCTAAAGGCTCACGGGGTCAGCTCGAAGCGGGATATCCCCAGGAGAAAGGGTGGCAGGAGGCTGCGGGGACAGAGCTTACACCCTGGTAATTCCTAAAGCATTTTACTCACAAACAAAAGCGGAGAAATCCAAGAACGAATATACTGGCACAAAGTGAATATGACGGTCAGAGCTATCTACGCTGGAGAGAAAGAGCTAGAACCTATTTGGGGAGTACATGCCTCGCTCAGGGCCGATGGGCACTCTGTGAAAGGCGAGAGGACAGAGGCCCTGTTCTCAGAGTTCCATCCATGTGCCCAACCCACAGCCAACAAGGAAGGCTCCCGGAAGGATTAGGAAAGAAAAGAGATGAACCCCTACGGCTGCGGTTCCCCCAAACCACACCACCTGTGCAGGCTGCTTCAACTCTGCGGAGGCATTTCCAGCATCTCCCTGGCCATAAAGATCTGCCTGTTGCCCATGCAACAGAAGCAACCAGAAGCAAGCAGAGCCTGGAAGAGATACGGCACAGGCCTGTGGCGGTGGGTGTGGGCCCGACAAGACAGAGCTGGAGCAAGCCGGGACCACAGCTGGGGCCTGTGGCTTTAAAAAAGTGAAGACTGGCCAACACGGTAACTCGCTGCTGTGTCCCCCAAGCTTGTCGTGTCAGCAGGATCCCAAGTTTCCCAGGTTTTAGCACGTATTTAAAACTTCAACACTCCGGCTTTATGAGGAAGGGCTGAGATTCCCACAGCCTGAGAACTTCGCACGTAGCTGCGAGGAGCGGAGCGCCGGGACAAGATGGAAGGGAGGCAATCACGCGCCCGGAAACAGCAAACAGCTGCGGAGCCCGCCCCAAGAGGATGCTTTCTGTTCCGTACAAAGGCTCCGAGAAAACAATTCTTTACCCTACTGCACATGCCAAAAATGAAGCGTCTTGAAGAGTTTACACTCCCAGCCCCTTGGAGGAGAGACTCCATATGTGGTTTTAAAACGAAGCACACTGTAGTTGGTGGATTCTAAGGAGCCAGGTGAATTTGGGGGAAGTTTCACCAATGTAATGATTACTCCCCACTGAATACGGCTCTATTATACGGTTGCTAAACTTCCATTAAGTCTCTTGGGATGCACTTAAGAGCTGAGACTCCATAAATAACACGTTCATCGAATCAAGTATCTCCACTTGTTCAAAGAGCTCCGATGCTCCGACCGGCAGGCCGCACTACCAGCATGGACTTGGCTAATACTGAATTCTGTCCCCCGTCTACAGTCTGCAAGCCACACAAAGACACAATCTGTCATTAGTTTGGCATCAGGTTTGCTAACAGAGCACTTCTAGAGAGAGTTCCCTGGGACGGGAAACCCGACAGGAGCTGGCTCTTGAGCACTATCCAAGGGCAGTACCCCTTCTGAGGGGGGACCAGTAAAGACCTGCAGGGGACTGGCTGCCACAAGCATTTAGAAGAAGGGGGGAAAGCAAAAGCAGATGGCGAATGATGCACTCTTTTATCCTTTAAGAAGAAGAAGAAGAAAAGCCAGCGGAACCTCCGTACAGGACCTGCAGAGACGTTCTGTTTCTCGTGGACACACCAAACCTACTTGGGCACTGGCTCCAGGGCAGATCCAGGGCAGAGGTGGCGCTCTAAGAGTAAGTGCTCCTTCAAGCCTGATCTTTCTCACCAATGGTTTCATCTATTCAGGGAGAGAACGATTTTGTTCAAAACTGAGTTGGAAATTACGGGTGGGGAAGGCAGCTAAAAAGAGAGCAGAAAGAACGGGGTATTTATATGGGCCCAAGGCCCTTGAGAACGAAAGGATTTGAAGATGCTCAGAAAGGGATGTGGCAAAGCCACTGCCCTCTGCAGTGACGGCTTCCAGATCGCCCTTACATGTGCAGGACGCAAGGCCATTTCCGCGGTGGCCTATTTCCCCGGGATGGCCGCGTGCAGTTGAGCCTGGGAGCCCTGCACCAAGGCCCGCTGTTGAGCTGCACATAGCTGTGCGGCCATGCTTGGTGAGCGTGGGGCTCGCTCCTTCAACCAAACCTGGAAGGTGAGAGGCGGGACACATCCATGTCTAAACGCTCCTGGTTACCCTCATAGAACTTTTTGATTTTTTTTGTGTATGTGTGTGGTTTGACGTTTGGTTTTGGGAACGGGGATCTCTGACTTTTCTGGAGAAATCGTCTCTACGTACCAGAATGTCAACTTAGGCAGAAAGCCCCACGCACTAGCTCACACACATACCTATTTGTTGGCCCGTTTGTGTCTGTACATCTGCATCATCCTCTGACGGAACACGTCAAATGTGTCTTCCTTGCGCTCCTGCCCGTCGGCACCTAACCCCTCCCCTTCCGAGGCAGTTCCCCTAGGAGCAAAACGGAGAGTTAGCCACACCTGAGCACAAAGCCTGGCCACCAGGAAACTGGAAACGGCACGAGCGGTCAGAGTGGGATGGAAGCATGTGGGACACACAACAGTGACAGCAAAGGAAAGGGAAAGCGAAGACACGATTCACAGCGCAGAACAAGGGGTACTCACCTGGGCAGGTGTGTGGACCTTCTGAGGAACGAGCTCAGAAGCCCCCGATTATAGCAGAAAGCCTCCCCCCGCAGGTGACAAGCTCAGTTTTAAATGAAATGCCTGCTGGATGTTAATGGGGCCTAACAAACTCTGGGCCACGTTTTCCCTGGCTAGCCTGCTTAAGGGTTCCAGGCAAAGGGAAAGTGGTTTTTATTGTTACTGCCTAGAATTACCACTCAGCTTTTATGACAATAATGAATATGGCTGAAATGCCGGGGGCCAAGGAGTCATTTAAATAGTCTGTGCAAGTGCAGCAAGGGGCCTGTAGGAACACCTGCATATGTAAACGATCTGCTTCTCATCTCATCTGAAGACTCCCTTTGTTAGGAAAACAAACCTGCCAGCTTTAAGCCATGTTTAACATGAGGGGAGACAAGAAATCAGGCTGCAGATCAAAGGACTTAGGACCAGAATCCCAAAGAAAGCTTCTTATCCCAAGCACACTGCCCATTCCCACCCCGGGCCCCAGCGCCTGCTGCGTACACGCTGACGGGTTCCCTGATGCCCTTCCCACAGGAGCCTAGGCCATGGCCCTCCTTCCAGCCCATCTTCTGCAGCATCTGGAACCCCAGGTTCTTGTCGGTTAACTTCTGCTGGGCAAAGTCAAAGTCCTTGGGTTTCTGAGGAAAGAGAAGAATATGGCAAGTGGGCTGCAGCAAGCACGTGGAGTGAGAGTCTGCCTGTGCTGCTCCTGACACGGTCCAGTACTGCCCCCCACCCCCCATCCTGGATTCCATAGACACCTGGGATCAAGCCATAGGCCCCGCCCCAGTTCCCAGCAACATTCTCTGAGGTGCTAAGACCATGAGGAAAACCCCACAAGAGGCAGGGGTGAGGGGTGGCCCTGAGGCCAAGGGGTTAGTAGAAAGAATCCTAAGTGGTGATAACTTGCAATGACCAGAGGGCACACCCCAGGCTGGGGGTAACCAGGACAGGGCATAGGCTTGAGGCAGGAAGGCCCCGGGAGTGCAGAAGTCAGAGGGGAGACCGGGCTGAGGCAGGAGGGGGCCAAACAGGCCATGAATCTGCTGTAGAGACAGACTGTGTGGAAAACTGGCTTGCAAGGTCCTTTCTACTCCATCTTGAACACTCTTGTGGGCTTCCAGAACTCTGAGCAGTGATTCCATCCCAGAAACCTCTCTGGCCGCCCTCAGACATTGCTCAGCAAACCCAAATGACTTGTCTATTTGTCCAGCCGGCCCTTCCCAGATCTGGGAGCTCCCCAAGGGCAGAGACTAGGTTTTACTGGCACTCTGGGATTCGTGGTCTAGCACAAAGCAGACCTCACTGAGAACTGGTACAGCTGGGAAGAAGGACAGGGCTTGAAAAGAATCTGCAGGTAAAGCCCCAGACAAGATCTGGGCCCCAGAGCCGGCTGTGGGAAGATAGGTTAAAAGGCCTGGGGGGGGGGGGGGGGGGGGGACCTCTGGAGGAGGGGCCTGCCTGGTGTGAGCAGAAAATATTTCCATTTACTCATGAATATTCATGAGCACCCACTGTCCCTACCACCTGAGCCTGTTTTTTAAAAACATTTACTAAATAAACACAGGACAGCCTGGGGAGGCTGAGAGGGCCACATGTGCTTCTGGGGAATGGACTCATCCATCCTGATCCAGGCAGCTGGTGCAGGGAGGGTAATGGTGAGGTTCTGAGGATCTGAGCAGGGAACAAGTATGGGAAGGCAAAGGGTGGGGAAGGCAAGGGAAAAGCTGGCCACAGGTCCCCAAAAGGCTAGCCTGCATCCCTTTAGGAAAGCTGCTCGGCTAGAGAAAAGCTGTGTGCGAAGGCCAGGCTGAGGTGTGCACAGAGAGCTGCAGGGGAAGCTTCCTCTGGGCCTGCCATCACCCCAAGGAGAGATGTTGTTTGCAGGGCACTGCTGCACGCCAGGTTAACGTGCATTTACTTTCACTCTCGAGGTATCTCCGAGCCAAAGGTAGGTGCGACTGCCCCACTTTACAGATGCACAAACGGAGACTCAGGAGTTAGATGCCAAGACTAAGTGGCCAGGTTGAGCCTGAACCTGGCTGCTGCCTCACCAGGTTGTGCCCTCACCCGGGCCACCTGATGCGCAGCCGGGTGCCAGCACAAATTCAAACTGAACACGTCGATTAGGACCATGAGCTTTGGGCTCAGAAAAGTCCCTCCTCCCTGCTGTAACCGGGGTCACGCCGACGCCTCACCTGGCCACTGAGACTGACCGTCCATTTGCAACCGGTGTCCACCACACAGGCTTTCTTTTCCTCACCACTCGACACCAGTAGAGACCTCACCGGGTGGCCGGCTCACCTCCCTGACCTCTGAGGACCTGGGATATCCCCACATATGTCCCAGGTGACCTCACCCAGCCTTACCTGCCCCCACACATATCCGCCTAGCTGTCTGGAGTGCAGCGCATCTCCTTCAAATGACCTGCCCCCACAGGGGCTCTCCATCTCACTCAGCGGCAGCTCCATCCTCCTAAGTGCCTGTAGACAACCGTGCAGGTGCCCAGAGCTCTGGGCTTTGGCTCTTCCACACGCAACCCATCAGCAAGTCTCACTGACTGTGTCTTCACCTTCCCAGCCCTTGGCTTCTACCAGCCCCCCAACCACAGGCTGCTCTCAGCACAGCAGCCACCGGGGCCCTGTCTTCCACCCAACTGCCACCACAGGTCCCCAGGGCCTCCCCCAGAGAAGGAGCCACGCTGCTAACTTCCGTCTACAGGCCCTATGTGACCTGGGGACTCACTGCCTCTACTTCCTCATCTCCCCACCCCCATCTGGGTGCCACAAAGGGCTGCTTGTTGACACAAGACCAACCTGGGGCCTCTTCCAGGCCTCCTTGAATAAATGGCACCCCCAACCCCACATTACTCCCCATCTCCCTTTGACCTGCTTCTCCGTACCCATAGCACACAGGCCACAAGACTCACACACATTCCTGTCACTGTTGGCCCTGCTTGCTGCGACCTCTCGTTGGGCAGATGGGGCCTGGCACACAGGAGGTGTCCATCCGTTAATACACAAGCACACACATATTCCCTTGGCTTACTAGCAAATTAGCATGCTCTTGAACCACAATTATAGTCCATTAAATCTGAACTTAAGGGCCGGGACATTACTTTGTTCATCTGTCCAACACTTTGCACATATCAGATCTCACCTATTTGTTAAATAACTAATTACTACCCTCCTGTGCTTTGGGCAAAGCAAAACAGTTCCAAGAAATCCCTGAGGAAAAAGGCTGTTTGTTGTGCTTTGTACATTATGCCAGTCTGAAGCATGAGTGTACCTTAGTGACAAGTCACAGTGTCCTTTGAAACACTGACAAATTCTAACTAACTATGTCATACATGGGAACTGTCATGCTCACCTTCTTTTTGGACACGGGACGACCCCGAGGTCTGTCATAGGCGATGCGAACTGGCTCATGAACTGGAAGACATAAGAAACATGTATATACGTGCGCGCGCGCGCACACACACACACACGTACTTTTTCCAAATTACTCAGAAAGTGAGGGCGCTGCAGTTTAGGCTAACAACCCCTCTGCTGACAGAAGGTAGCTACAACCCAGACCCCAAAGCCAGCTGTGCCCCTTGCCAGGGTCCTCTCAGGAATCATGTGATCCAAGACCAGAGAGCAGAATACGGCCCAACTGGGGGCTGCCTCCATGTGGAAGAGTCTACTTAACACAGGACTCCCCGTGTTTACGACAAAGGGTTCAATGCACGATCGTTTTCGTGACTGCAGAAATACACTTTGTTTCAACAAGTAAACTATTTGCAACCTCGTGCCCTCCTAGTGTCTCTGCAACTGTTCCGCTGATAAAGAGTTAAAGTCCACATAGAATTTCCAGTAAAAAACAACCAACCATGCTTCTCACACAGAGCACCGAATCACATCATATCATTATTTTTGATGAAGGAGAATCAGCAGGTCTGGTTTTTTTCTCATCAACCACCCAAGGAAATGAGAGCTTCCAAAATAGAAAGAGCTCCCTCCACTTCTCTCCCACGAAGGACGTATGAGGCATTCAGATAGGCTGCTGCCATCAGCAGTAAGCTCTGAAGGACGTTAAGAGTAGAGCAGAACAGCTGGCAATCCGTGGTAACGCCAAGGTTTCCAAACACAAACCACAGAACTGTTCTGTTAGCAGGAGAAGCTGAACTGATGCTCCTGGGGGTGAGTGTGACCATCTCAACAACGTAGAGCACACTGGTGACACAAGACGGGGCACCGTTCACTACAACCACCTCACGCGAAGGGACTGCGGCGTCAACCCCATGTGCAAAGCACAGCCCAGGCCTGGTTGTATGGAGACACCTGGTGGGGCGGGAGGCACAAGGAATAACCTGGGCCATGGCCAGGCCATCAAAAGGCTGCATATGATGCCGTTCTGCCTACTGACAGTCTAGAAAAGGCAGAACCACGAGGCCAGAAAATGGGGAGGAGACCACAGGGAAACACAGAGACACTTCTGGAGAAAAGCTCCAGCTCCACTGCACTGGAGAAGTTCATGCCTATACACATTTGCCAAAACTCATCAAACTGTCCCCTTAAAAAGGATGCATTTTATTGCTATTAAATAGAATCTCATGAACTTTGACCTTCCCCATGGGAAAGGAGATGACCTGCCACGGCCAAGGCAGCAGACCACACGGCTCCCACCAACCACTGCCTGAGACCAGCCCCACCTGTGTCCTCCTTCCTCATCATTACTAAGCAGGCATCACTGACCCGGGCCTTCCAGGGGCTCAGAAGGCTGGGCACTCCCCAAGGTCAAGGGCAGGAAAGAGCTGAGATGACCCAGGCCCTTGCCCTCCACAGCCAGGGCCCCCTCACTGGACTGTGAGCAATAATGGGAGCACCCAGCAGCACCCACCACAAACGCACCGCTGTTGCACTAACACAGCAGCGTGTCCTCGGAGTGCTGACCTTACACCAGCTGGCAACGTGAGCCTCACAGGAACATTTTGGGGTGGTGTGCAAACCCGCTAGAATTATTCTAGGTTAAAAACACAAGACCAAACAACCCCATGTTCTGTCGGCCCTGGGGGAAGCTGGGGAGGGAACATCCAGGTCAGCAAGTGTAATCAGAGGCAGGAAGGGTGACAGGGACCAGTTTGGTCATCTTGCGGCTGAGCGTGGGCTGAGGGCAAGTAAATTCTTCCAAACAATCGGGCGACATCGCCTGATCTCCGCAACTTTTCATGGTCCACAACTGAGCACCACGGTCCCTCTTCAGGTGCTAAATGGAAGCTCCACGCGAGGGGGGCCATGGTGACGGCCAGGTACTCACCTTTGGGCTCCTGGATGAGACACAGCCTCTTGGGAGCTGGAATCATGCCAACCTTCAACGACTTGCTGCTGACCCTCTTTCGGGGGAAGCAGGCGCCCGAGGAGGCCTGTGACAGGGCAGGCGCACCAGCTGGGCCATCTTCGGCCGCCTCGCTCGGGAGGCCATCTGTGGGGGGGCTGCCCTCAGAGCACTCAGACTTGGCAGCCGCTCCTGCTGGCCTGGAGGTCCCTCTAGGAGCGGAGGCCTCTTCGCCCCCCTCCTCCTCCTCCTCCTCGTCTTCCTCCTCCTCGTCTTCCTCCTCCTCCTCCTCAGGCATCACCTCCGGGCTCTCCAGCTCAGCCTCGTGCTGAGGGGGATCATCTTCAAACTCTCCTTCCCCTTCCATGGGGTCATGGGGGCTCTCCTGAGAATCAGCACTCTCACCGGCGTGGAGGTTCAGTGGAGATGACGTAAAACAAATCGATGGGCATAGTTCAAATACTTTCTTTCGATAGAATTTGAAGGCTGAACTATTTTGGTCATGGAGAAACCTGGGATAAGGATGAAATACACTGGTTAACCAGAGGGTCCTCTGAACGTTCATATTTGCTGACATTGTCCAGAATAGATCCGACAAAGCTGGGAGTGGGACCAAGGAGCAAATAACCTGACCTCTTTCTACCAGCTACAGTTGATGGTGCAGCTTCACAATGACACAGAGAAGTCTGAGGAATATTAGTAATTTAACAAAGGAGCTAGAACGTAGGAGGCCTGATTGCTTTTTGGGGGAAGAGGGTGGAGGAAAAGGTTTGAGGGAATGACCAGGGCGTGTGCTGGAAAAAGCGCCAATGCTGGAGCCAGAGATCCCACCTGGCCCTCGCCTCACCCCTTTCTAGGCTGTCACCATCCACCCTGGGCCTCTGTGTGTTCACCGTGACTGCCTGGTTCCTCTCACACTGCCAGGCAGGAGACGGAGGAAGGGGTGTCACTTCTACCCCTTGTTTTACCGTGACGCTAAGTGAATGTGGTGGCGATAACGCCTCTCTGCACCTCAGAGTCCTGCGGCCACCGTGACCTGGGGCTGTGGCTAGTGTGAGAAAACTGAAAACATGCCCGAAGATACAAAATATACTTGGGCCCAAGGAAAGAAGCCCTTGTTCTTGGCTGGGACAACTCAACCTCATGACTATGTAGATTCTTCCCTAATATATTAATGCATAATCCTATTCTGATAAAAGCGTCACTTTTTTCTGGATTTGAACACGATGCTAGACTTCATAGTTAAAAATAACTATGTAAAGGTATCTGGGAGAACTTTGAATAAATCAATGAAGGGTTCCAGCCCTACCAGGTATTATAAGGTGTACGAAGCCTCTATAGTTAAAACAGTGTGGTACTAGTCCTTGGACACATGGACAGAAACACCAAGAGAAAGGCCAGAAACAAGGCATCTGATGAAGGTGGTCTCTCAAACCAGGGCAAAAAAGATGATCTTTTCAACAAATGGTGTCAGGACAACTGGGGAGCTTTCCAGAAAAA
Organism: Panthera pardus; assembly: GCF_024362965.1. Classification (NCBI taxonomy): domain Eukaryota; kingdom Metazoa; phylum Chordata; class Mammalia; order Carnivora; family Felidae; genus Panthera; species Panthera pardus. The sequence goes on from NW_026527013.1 coordinate 14,308,102, forward strand.
TATTTCATTGGATCCATGTAGCACCCTCTGCTCTGGAATAACCCCACACAGATAGGGGATCTAAATGTAAAACTGAAGCCATACAAGTGCTAGAGAAAAAGATATAAATGTCTTTATAACCCGTGTATGGGGAGAGAATTTCTATGACTCAGTATCCAGGTGCAATAAAAGAAAAAAATGAGAAATGTGATCACATGAAACACTTCTGCACTGCAGAACAAAGCATAAGCAAAAGGAAAGATAAACATCAAACTAAGAAGGAAACGTGCAACTATTTCATAGGTAAGAGCTCCTAAAAACTGAGAAAGAAGAGGCACCTGGCCAACTCAATAGCCAATAGGACATGGGACTCGTGATCTCAGGGTTGTGACTTTGAGCCCCACGTCGGGGGTAGAGCTTACATAAATATTTTAGAAAAGATTTTATTTTTAAGTAATCTCTACACCCGATGTGGGCCTTGAACACACAACCCTGAGATCAAGAATTGCACGCCCTTCCTACTGAGGCAGTCAGGTGCCTCAAAAACACAATCTCTAAGAACTTGTGCCCCACAAAAGACTGCTAGGATGAGAAAACAAGTCACAGACCTGGAGGAAATATCTGCAAATCATACACCTGATAAAGGACTCATACAAAGAACATACAACGAAGCCTCCAACTTGATTAATAAGTAAATAAATGTGGTCCAATCAAAGCTGGACCACAGACCCAAACGGGACACTTACGTATAGAAAGCACATAGGCACACTTGAAACACTCAGCATCACGAGTCCTTGGAGAAATGAGAACCAGAGAGTGACACCGCCTCCCCGTACTGGGACACTAACATGGACACTGACGCTAACAAGTGCTGATGAGGATGGGGAGGAACTAGAACGCTCATCCAGGCTGCTGAAAATGCAAAATGGTTGCAACCACTTAGAAAGGCAGCTTGGCAGTTTCTTCAAAAGTTAACCATGGACCTACCATGGAGCCAGCCTTTGCTCTCCTTGGTATTTACTGAAGAGAAATAAAGGCCTATATGCAAATTCTCACAGCGGCTTTATTTGTAATCATCCCAGACTGGAAACGTCTCAATGCCATCAACAGGTGAATGGGTAGATAACTGGTCCAGCCACACAATGGCATACACTCAGCAACAAAGAGGCGTGAACTGGGGATACACGCAACAAACACCACTGAATCCAAGTAATCGTGCTGAGTAAGGAGCCAGACAAAAAGCAAGAACAAGGTGCATTGACACAAAATTCTAAAAAAGGCAAACTATTTACAACAACAAAGCTGTTTTTTAAAAGACAATCTTTTTTTTTTTTTTAAGGGACAAATGAATAGTTTACAGAAGGATACACAAAAGACACTGAAGTTTATGAAAAGATGTTCATGGCACAAAAACAGATATTCAGATCAATGGAACAGAATAGAGAACCCAGAAATGGACCCACAAATGTATGGTCAACTAATCTTTGACAAAGCAGGAGAGAATATCCAATGGAATACAGTCTCTTCAGCAAGTGGTGCTGGGAAAACTGGACAGCCACATGCAGAAAAATGAACCTGGACCACTTTCTTACACCATACACAAAAATAAACTCAAAATGGATGAAAAACCTAAACGTAAGACAGGAAGCCATCAAAATCCTAGAGGAGAAAGCAGGCAAAAACCTCTTTGACCTTGGCCGCAGCAACTTCCTACTCAACACGTCTCTGGAGGCAAGAGAAACAAAAGCAAAAATAACTATTGGGACCTCATCAATATAAAAAGCTTCTGCACAGCGAAGGAAACAATCAGCAAAACTAAAAGGCAACCAATGGAATGGGAGAAGATATTTGCAAATGACATACCAGAAAAAGGGTGAGTATCCAAAATCTATAAAGAACTTACCAAACTCAACACCCAAAAAACAAATAATCCAGTGAAGAAATGGGCAAAAGACATGAAGAGACACTTGTCCAAAGATGACACCCAGATGGCTAACAGACACATGAAAAGATGCTCAGTATCACTCATCAGAGAAATACAAATCAAAACCACCATGAGATACCACCTCACACCATGGCTAAAATTAACAACTCAGGCTGTTGGCAAGGATGCAGAGAAAGAAGATCTCTTTTGCATTGCTGGTGGGAATGCAAACTGGTGCAGCCACTCCGGAAAACAGTATGGAGATTCCTCAAAAAATTAAGAATAGAACTACCCTATGACCCAGCAACTGCATGACTAGGTATTTATCCAAGGGATACAGGTGTGCTGTTTTGAAGGGGCACATGCACCCCAACGTTTATAGCAGCGCTATCGACAATAGCCACAGTATGGAAAGAGCCCAAAGGTCTGTCGTCAGATGAACGGACAAAGAAGATGTGGTATATATATACAATGGAGTATTACTTGGCAATCAAAAAGAGTGAAATCTTGCCACTTGCACCTATGTGGATAGAACTAGAGGGTATTTGCTAAGCAAAATTAGTCAGAGAAAGACAAATATCATATGACTTCACTCATATGAGGAATTTAAGATACAAAGCAGGTGAACATAAGGGAATAAAAGCAAAGATAATATAAAAACAGGGAGGGGGACAAAACATAAGAGACTCTTAAATGTAGAGAACAAACAGAGGGTTGCTGAAAGGGTTGTGGGAGTGGGGATGGGCTAAATGGGTAAGAAGCATTAAGAAAGACACTTATTTGGATGAGTACGGGGTGTTATACATAGGGAATGAATCACTGAAATATGCTCCTGAAATCATTGTTGCACTATATGCTAAGTAACTTGGATGTAAATTAAAAAACAAATAAATTTTTAAAAAATTACAAAAAAAAAAAGAAAAAATGTTCAATTTCACTCATAAGAAAAATGAAAACTAAAATTTCACTGCGGAAATTAGAAATTTCTCATGAATCCTATTGGCTCTAAGGTATGTCAAAAGGTGAGAGGTGGGGACTGGTACTCCTGACACTGTGTGGGGAGTGGCCCTTGGGGAGGAGAAGCCGCATTATTTACTGAATTACGTTTGCAATGATCTTGGACCCAATAATGCCCCTTCTGAGAGATAACGGAAGATTTTCTCCACAAACACAAAGCCATCGTGCATGAGGCCATTAAAGGGGCCATAAGAGCAGTGTGAATGCCTGCAGCTACGGAGTGACCCTGGTGTGGCTGCATGTGGAGAATGACACAGTGGACAAGAGAAGGAGGGTACAGGTGGGACAGGCAGAAGGGGACTTCTGGATAGGTTGTGAAAGGAAAAAAACAAGGTGCAAAAGTGTCTACTACATACAGAAGGTCATTTGTGGTGTAAGAACAAAGGGGGAAAGGCACACACACTAGAAATGAATGAAAACAGTTTCCTACTGATAGGTTGAGGGGATGAGGCTTCTCTGAGCTTATCTTTTGTTAATTTTTACTTTAGAACCATGCAAATGCCATACTTATTTTTTACATTAAATTAAAAAGGATAGGAAAAATAGTCTCAAAACTGAACCTCTGTAGAAATAAATAAACCTGACTATATGTCAAATTGTTGACATGACCACACCCACAAAATGAATGAACTCAAACAACTACTGAGCACATCAGAAGTATCATTTTTCTAAAGGAAAAGAAACAAAAAGTCACCTCGGAAGGTCTTTCCTAAATAGGCGTGCTATTGGGTGCCATCATTCTCAAACTACTCAGTGAGCACTGGGGGACAGAGTAAATCATTCCACCTAATGTTACTGTACAATGAGGGGCTCTCTGTATGGGCAAGGTGGGGACAGAGCCTTCTAGGGAACACTGCTGAGGAAAGTCTGTCAGAGAGGGTGACAATGAACCAAAACCATGGCAGTGCCAGGTGCCCAGGATGATGGAGTTCTCGCTGGGGAAAACAGCCAATGAAATGCTCCTGGCTGTCCCCTTCAGCCGGAACTGCCTGAGCGAGGTCGTGTGTGTAGCAGGTAGCCCAAATACGAGAACTGTAAGGCCCAGCAGGCCCCAAGGTCACCAGGACTATAAAAGACAGGACCAGGCTGAGCACCCATGAAACCATCCGTGCTCCAAGGGGCTGGTGTGGGTCTCACAGGAAAACAGGAGGCATGCCAGTGCAGAACTTACTCAAGGTTCCCATCAAGCATGCTCGGTCACAACTGGGTCCCAGAAATGCTCTAGGAAATGTGAAGTTTTCAACGACAGTCTTTTATTTTTTTAAGTTTTATTTATGTATGTATTTTGAGAGAGAGAAAACTTGATCAGGGGAAGAGGCAGAGAGAGAAGGGAGAGCGAGAATCCCAAGCAGCCTCTGCACTGACAGTGCAAAGTCCAGATCCAGGGCTCGAACTCACAAACTGTGAGATCATGACCTAGGTGAAGTCGGAGGCTTAACTGACTCAGCCACCCAGGCGCCCCTCAACTGTAGTCTTAATTAGACTAAAGCATGACTCTCCAGCATGGGAGGAGTAGGGCAAGGGTCCAGAGTTCCCAGGCAACCATTGGATACAATTCACACAGCATGGCAACGGTGCCTGCGATGAGTGGAGCCCAGCAGGGTTACGGCTCAGTACCAGGAACACATGGCTCCCAGGTAGCCTCCCTCTGGAGGGGAACCTGCACCCCTCAAGAAAGAGCAGGTTTCTGGTTCTGTCACCTGCAGGCTGTGTGGTATTGAGCGGGCCACCCCATCTGAGGAATGGCGAGGGTAATGGCACCCCTTCCTGGTAAAAAGATGCCAGGCCACCACTACACGGAAGTGCTTGCTGCCCACAACTGGAATAGGACCCATCCATCACTGTAGGAGCAGCAAATTCCCACCATCCGCCCACAGCACTGATGTGACCAGGGACAGTGCCCTGCCCTCTTCCTCCCACTACTCCACACTACTCCACCTCTGCAAAGGTTCTGGGGAATCTATTAGCCTCTCTGTGTGGGTGCTCTCTCCCCCTCCCCTGGTCAAAGCCCAACTGACCTTCAAATACAGCTTAAACTTCCCTCCAGGGGAAGTTTTTCCTGATGTCCCAGAAGAGGGCAGCACCGCCCAATACCACTAAGCAGATGCTTCCCTCTTACAGCCCTGAGCTCACCAAAAGTGAAGCCAGAACTTATCCTGGGGTGCCTCTTGGGGCAGAAGTGTGTCTGCCAGGCCACCCAGTGGGTTCTCAGGACACTTGTGGGATAAACACACTCAGTCAAAAGGGCATGATGGCTACATACCATAAGTCAGGGTTGTCGGTGCTGTTTTCTATGCTGAATTGTTCAATCTCTGGTCCCACCTGAGCAACAAATCTGGCCAGTTTCTCTGCAGTCTCCATTGTCTTGATGTCAACTATAAAACAAAGCAACTGTTGTGTGTCAGTTCTAGGCTGCTGCTTCCAATTTCAACTTTGTGGGACTGTGGAGACTAATTACAGAGACAGCCCTTGTGTCCCCTCTCTGCATCCTTGCCCTTTGCCATAGGACTCTGCAGCTCTCTCCGCAAATTGGGACTGGCCCTGGGACTCCTACTGACCAACAGAATGTGACATAAGGGTGGAACTTGGGCTTCGGAGGTCTCAAGCCCCCCTACTGCCTCTCCTGGAGGCCCAACCCCAACTGTCAGGTGAACAAACCCAGGCTAGCTGCTAGGGGGTGACAGGCATGTGGCCCCCATAACCCTGCTACCCCAGCCAATGGCCCCAACCAGTTGCTGCCCATAGACACAAATATAGGCCCAACTGAGTTCAGCAGACTCAGAGCAACACTGGATACCCCCGGTTTGAAGCCACAGTTTGGAATGTTTCGTTATATGGCAGTAGCTAGAGAATGTAGCACTTGTGGACATTTTTTTTCCTCTCTCATTCCCACCTAGTGCTAAGTGACAAATACTGGTCAGGGAGGGGCAGGCCTACTGCAGAGAGAAAAGATAATAGCCAGGAGAAACCAGAAACTGCAGGTCAGCTAACCCTGAGGATAGCAGAGATCCTAGGGGAAGAAGAGGCAGCAGAATGAGAGACAAGGGCAGCCCAATGGAATGTAAAGAAGGGCAAGAATGGAGTGAGAAATGGATCAAGGAGCTTAAAGCCCCAAGCATGGGCACACGGCACAACCTGGCAGCCAGCAGTAGGACCTTGCAGGGAGGCACAGTCACCAGGTAGCTCGCTGAGTCAGGTCCACCCTCAGGACAGGAGGAATACTGCCACGGGACTCGAGGGCGAGCCCCTCTAGGAAACTAGAAAAAAGAAAGTGCCTCCACGTGCACCTGTCCTGGCCAGGTTCCTACTGCTTCTGCCTGCTGCTCAGACCATCCGGGTCGTACCCCCCCAACCCTGAAGATTGGTGACTCAGGGCTAAGGCCCAGAAGAGGGGGACAGGAATGAGTACTCACCGTCAGCAGATGGGCAGGGAGAGGAAGTTTGAGGGGCTTCAGAGACTTCCACTCCTGTTAGCTTGGGGGATGGGCCTGAGGCTTCTGGGCTGGGGTCCCCAGGAGAGGGTCCGGCTGGGTCTGGTGGGCAGTCCTTGGCAGCAGCATTTCCATCTGGCTGGGACAGCTTTCCCTGCAATGAACCTGGAGCCTGCCGGGCATGGTGTTTCAGTCTGGCACCCGAGGACAGGAGGGTCTGGGTCCCAGTGGTTGCTCTCCTCACCTTCCAGCCCCGGAGCCCTTGAGTGCGGAGCAGGCCCCGCCGCCGGCTGGGGAGGAGCTTCTTCTTGAGGCTCCGGATTGCCCGAGCATACAGCATGGCCCGGACTGCACACTCTGCTGCTGTGGGCTTTTGATCTGCTCCTGGTAAGGTATGGCTCATCCTCTGCATTTCTGCCAGCTTCAGTTTGTAATATTTATACTCCAGACTACTATCATCAGACAAAAACCTGTATAACAAAACAGGCACCGAAGGATATTGGTTAAAACACCACCCGATACCAAATCATCGCTACAACCACATTTCTGCACATCCTTTCTAAGTGGCAGCCTCCCTGCTGCGTGAGAAGCTCTGCTCCATGGATGGCCCAGGTCTCCCATCCTGCCCAGAGTAACTGTAGGGCAACAGGGAGCTCTGATCCAGCACTCGATTCCTCTTTGGGTCCCACCATCACCTGCCATGAAGGAACTCACAACCCCTGGTGGCCTTGTAACACAAACCAGTCACTCTGGAGCCACAGAGACACTGCCATTCTGTCAACTGTAGAACCCATTTTTGGGAGGTGACACCCTTCAAAGGGCCCAGGGCGGCTGGGTGCTCAGTAACCCTTCAACAGCATCACTGAGGCCAGAGTGCCATGGTTGTGAAATCGTGTGCCAGAGCTGTAACAAGAGCAGTACAGGAAAGAGGAGGAGGCTGAGTCACGAGTACTGACATAGAAAGACATCCACCATAGGGCCAAAGAAGCAAGCTACAGAGGAACACCAACATTGATAAGGACCCCATCAACTTGCTTTGTGTACATACATCCACGTGTATTTACTTTTCTCACACAGGTTCAAAGAATTTAAAGCAAACTTAATTAGCTCTGGGAAATGGATAGAAAAGAGGCATGGAGGGAAACTTACAGATTCTTCACTTTGTTTCCCATTTTGTTTCCCATTTCACTGGCCCCTTCTTTCATCTCTATTAACCCTTCCCTTCTAGGGTCGGGTTTTTGTCTTTTTTTTTTTTTTTTCTTTTTTCGCCATTTCCTTCTAGCTTCACGTGGTGAATGCTTACGTTTACTCTTATTTCTGACAGATGCGTCCCAGTTTGCACTTTTCTCTACATGTGGTTGCAGCTGCATTCGGTGTATAGACCTCCCATGGCTGCTTCCCTCTAAAGAGTTTCCAATATCAGTTCTGATTCCCCTTCACTCAAAAGTTGTTTAGAAGCAGGTTTTATTTTGGTTGTTGCTAGTTTTGACTTTTATGCATTGGGTAATGTGACCCACGTGATTTTCCTTTCTTGGGATGTGCTGAGATTTTCTCTGTGACCTTATATATAACAGGTTTTTGTGAATGTTCAATTTCAGTCTGTGTTAAAGAAGAACGAATATTATTTGGTGGGTATGGCAATATTTCAGGTGGCCTTCAGACTGTTAGACATTAAGAGGCCACTTACTAGGTGAGGTTCCTGATTACCAAGGACAGAAATCGAATGGATGCCAGCTGCCTGCATGAAGCAGGGTGCCAGCAACACCACGGGACATGGAGTGTCCCTGGCGGGCAGCTCCATGGAACACTCCTGCTGCTGCTGTCTGCACAGTTAAAGTCTGGCTGGATGTGAGGAAACAGGCTGCATGCTGCCTGAGACACTCTGCTGGGCCAACAGCAGCATCCTGCCAGATGGCACCCTAAGAAACAAGGATTCCTACATAAAAGAACACTGACCAACACAGATGGTCTGGTTCTCTTATCAAATGCAGCCCCAGCAAGGGTACCCTTCACCCGGGGCAAAAAGCAGAGTCAGCACCCAGGTCATCCAGAACCCCAGGATGCAGGTCCCTTTCCCCTGGACAGCTCTGATGCCAAGCTCAGTCTGAGGATGTCAGTCACAAATTAACCTCCCCAAGTTCTAGTGGACCATAATGTTAAAAGCATAGAACAAGGGGTGCCTGGGTGGCTCAGTTGGTTAAGCATCCGACTTTGGATCAGGTCATGCTCTCATGGTTCACGGGTTCGAGCCCTACATCGAGCTCTGTGCTGACACCTCAGAGCCTGAAGCCTGCTTTGGATTCTGTCTCCCCTTCTCTCTCTGCCCCTCCCCTGCTCGTTCTCTGTCTCTGTCTCTCTCTCAAAAATAAATAAACATTAAATAAATAAATAAATAAATAAATAAATAAATAAATAAACAGAACATTCCCAAGCCAGCCTGCTGGGTTCAAATCCCAGCATAGCCACTTATTAGCCACGAGATTTACTGAATTTTTCTGTGCCTCAGTTCCTCTATCTGTAAGATGGGATGGACAGATGGTAATAATAAACTACATCATCACGTTGTTGTGAGGCTTGAGTTATACACTTTTACTTGTAAGGAAAACCCTTTAAACACTGCTTGGCATTCATTACTGCTCAACAAACATTAGCACATCATCTTTACCTGCTTATACCCGCTCACTGTGTTGTAACTATTCCCTTATTTAGATGACATCTACCCATTTCAGAGAATTATATTCAAGTCTCCTGACACGATACAGAGCGATCAATTCCTCTTGTAATTTCCAAATGTTATTTATTCACACAACTCTAAGCTGCGTAGTTCGGGCATCAAGATTCCCAACTGTTGCAGCGAAGCAGCACCTGGAAATTGTGCCTGGGACTTCCAAGTCTGGATAATACCTTACCCAGAGGGTTTGGCCTCTGCTTTCCCCTACCAATCTGAGCCTCTCTAGCTTCCTTCCTTCAGCATGCACACTGATTGAGAACAAGAGCCTGGATGAGAATCTCAACTCTGTCTTACTAGCTTTGTACCCTTGAGGTAAAAGGACTCCCTAGGCCTCAAGTTTCTGGTCTGTAGAACAAGGATGGCATCAGACCCGCCTCATAAGGTTTACGAGGATTCAACCAGTTAGTGCTTAATCTATAAAGCACTGAGAAGAGTACCAAGTACAGAGAAAGCAAAAGTGTTTGATAATGAAGTTTTCAACAAATAACGATAGAACAGTTAGGTTGCTGGTTTGTTTTTTTAACTTTTAAGTTATATGCTCACCTCATTCTAAACATGAAAATAATCCAGATGAGTGCAAGAATTCTGTAAAAATAAAACCAAATAAGATCCAACCGTTCCCCTTCATGCTGCTTAAGACCAAACCTCTGGTACTGTTACACGGAAATTTATGCCTTTCAAGCATCTTTAGTAATTACAATAACAAGAATACTAAGTCCTGGGCGCCTGGGTGGCTCAGTAGGTTGGGCATCTGACTTCGGTTCAGGTCATGATCTCATGGTTCATGAGTTTGAACCCTACATCGGGCTCTCTGCCGTCAGCATAGAGCACACTTCTGATCCTCTGCCCCCCCCCCCACCCCTCCCTAATGGTTGGTCTCTCTCTCACTCAAAATAAATAAACTTAAAAAAAAAAAAAAAAAAAAAAAAAGGCAGGGCGCTTGGGTGGCTCAGTCGGTTGAGCGTCTGACTTTGGCTCAGGTCATGATCTCACAGTTCATGGGTACAAGCCCTGCATCGGGCTCCCCGGTGACAGCTCAGAGCCTAGAGCCTGCTTTGGATTCTGTGTCTCCCTCTCTTTCTGCCGCTCCCCCACTCACACTTTCTCTGTCTCTCAAAAATAAATAAATGTTACCAAAAAAAAAAAAAATTAAAAAAAAAAAAAAATACTAAGTCCAGTATAGGTACAATGCTGATCAGACAAGGCCTGAATAGACACTGAAAAAAAGAAACTACAACTAGATGTACCATGAGGAAATGTGTAATCTTTGTTAATTAACAAAGGAATATGAGGTAAAACATCACACTATGAAATTATCTCAAAGTCAAAACACAGCTGAGGGCACAGCATGCTTACAGAGGATAGCGAGTGTCAACTGGGACAGATAACCCACAAAAAATAACCTGATGATAAAGATCGACGGTCTCCACCAGGGACAACTCCTGCCCCAGGTGGGTAGCATTTAGGAGGGAGGATTCTACTGGCATCCAGCATCTGGGGGAGGCCAAGGATGCCACTAAATAATCTGCAAAGCACAGGACAGTCCCCACCACAGAGGCTTATCCAGAGTCAGAAGTCAATCATGCTGCAGCGGAGAAACAGTGACCGAGATCAAAGCCTCTAAAGTTAACTTTGTCTTTAGCCCAGCAATTTCATGCCCAGATATTCCCCTAATAAACTGCCAGAAATGTAGACAGAAATACAAGCAAAATGTTGTTCATCGTAATAGTATTTACAGTGGGGAAAAACTAGAAAGTATCTAAGAACCCACCAATGGGCAATGGTCAAGTATGCTATGGTACCTGCATACGACGGAAGGAGTGCAACCACCGATTAACAGGGACAGTGATGTTACATTTGAAACGCAGGACATACTAAGAGGGAGAAACGGTGGAGGTGACTGATGGTATCTTTACCTTTTTACTTTTCTCTATTTTTACAAAGGGCATATGCCACTTTTAAAATATTTTTCACTTGCAGCAATCTAAACTAGAGATAATCCTAAACACATAAGAAAATATGAGACGTTAAGTGATTCACTGAAGCAGTTTCAGACAGTATATAATCAAAATCATTCTGAAAATCCAGTAAGAGAGGAATGGCTAAACTCTGGCCACCTTCTCTATGGAGTGTAAATGCAGCTCTCTGAAAACGCTTATGAAGAATAAAGAATATAAGCATTTTCCTGTGTTCTCTAAAAGGAGCAGGAAAAATACATATAAATACATACATACAAATAAAAATGAGAACAGGACAGATCATAGTAAAACCACAGCTACATTAAACAAAAACCCAAACAGCCCACAGTGAGCAGGAAGACTGGAGGCAAACATGCAAAAATGTCAGTAGATGTTGGTGGGCACACAGGTGGCTTCCCCCTACTATCTGTTGTTCCTGATTTCCACTAAAAAGCACTATATTTATGGTCAAAACTTTAATTTTAAAAAGTTGTTCTATTCACGTGAAGAGTGAATAAGGCAAAAGGAAAGAGTTTAACAAACAGTAGCAACAAGTCACAAACAACTGCTGTGACACATTCCTTATCTTCATGTGCTCTGTGCATGTACCCCTCACCTCATCCTTAAGTCAGCGCAGAGGGTTGAGAGGTTCCGTGCCCGGATGAGAGAAGGCCACATGGCATGCCTGCAGGAGGGCCAGGGCTTGAATGCAGGTGAACCTGACCCTCCCTCATGCTCTTCCCACTGGCAAATACCAATGCTCAAAACAGATATCTCACTCACCCTCTGCACTGGATACCATCACGACACCGAGTTTGCCGTGTGTTCTATGGGAGGGATGTGGAGGGCCAAAATGTAAAGACCTACCAGTAAGCAGGGTCCTCCTTGAGAAGAGTTCTCTCTTTGGGAGACAGGCTGCCCCCGACAACACGTGTGACCAGCTGGTCGATAGTGTCCACCACCTTGTGATCTGCTCGCTGAGGAACCGCTGGAACACACAAAAGGGCTTTTCTGAGAAACGCACTGGACCGCGTGGGGCCTGAGACAACCAGGACAGAGCCAGAGGCTTAGGATGGAACTTAAGCAGGCACCAGTGACCAAAATCCTCATTCCCGAGAAACCAGCGTTGAAAAGAGGAAAGCAGCACAGTATTTTAAAAACCAATATGTAAAATATCTTCCCAAAAGACAGAACAGCATAAACACTAGGAAAGAAAGTCACAAGCTCACGATGACTATACAGAGCAACGTATGCATATATTCTATAGAAGGAAATGATTTGCAGCAACTCAATTCTGTTTTTCATGTATCGCTTAACTAGAATGTTCACGTTCAGGAAAAAATATAAAAGATATAAAACATGTCTAGGTATAAAACACATAAAAAAATATTTAGGTTATGATTCCCAATATAAAAGAGGTAAGAAAAGATATATAAATACAGACATGTAGTAAAAAAGATTAGAAGGAAATATTCCAGAATGTTAATAGATGTTATCTATGAACGGTAGATTTACCAGGGACTTCATTTTCTTTGTGCTTTAGCTATAAAAAATAAACATGTAGGGGTGCCTGGGTGGCTCAGTCGGTCCAACTTCAGCTCAGGTCATGATCTCCTGATCCATGAGTTTGAGCCCCTCATTGGGCTCTGTGCTGACAGCTCAGAGCCTGGAGCCTGTTTCAGATTCCATGTCTCCCTCTCTCTCTCTGCCCCTCCCCAGCTCATGCTCTGTCTCTCAAAAATGAATAAACATTAAAAAAAAAAAATTTAAATATGCATGCTTTATAATCAGAAAACATATATATAAATTTGCAAAACAAAATTCCCTAATCAAAAAAGTGAGTGGCCCTAAGGTAGATGTTCATAGAAAATATTTGAATATATGAAAAGAAAAGCATTTCCTAAAGTATAAACTTCCTTCAATATGAATTTTAATTTACAATGCCGCCAGCAACACAGAAGAGCATCTGTGCCCTCAATTAATAAGACTGTTTATTTAGTTTTCTGATATTTGCTAATTTTAATATCACAGAATGGTCTGTTCGGTCATTTGATAAAAACCACTCCAGGAGGTACCTGGGTGGCTCAGTCAGTTAAGCATCCGACTTTGGCTCAGGTCATGATCTTGCGGTTTGCAAGTTTGAGCCCCACATCGGGCACTGTGCTGTCAGCCCAGAACCTGCTTCAATCCTGTCACCCTTTCTCTCTGCCCCTCCCCTGCTTCCGCACTAAGGTAAATATTTAAAACCAAAAAAAGAATCTACCAAAACCACTCCTGAACTGGAGAGGTTTGCCCGTTTGTTGTGTCGAGTAACTAACTGCATTGTCCTGTCCTTGCCTATGTCCAAGATACAGCTTTGAGCTTATTTTAAATATCAGTGTAAGCTTTTTACACCGGATAAATTGATTCAATTGTCGTGCTGTTGCAAGTATTTCCCCTTTGATTATTGGCTCTCATTTTATAGAACTTTTAGTTTTACATGACTTTACAGAGGAGTAAGAGTTCAAAGTCAGAAGCTTTCAAAAACAATATGACTTTTGGATCACTACAACCACCTCTTGAGAAGGTAACCACAAGCAAGGGCCCCAGCTTTGGCCCCATAATCCTCCTCTTGAGACCAAATTCTACAGAGAACTTAAAAAATAACAGGAAGAGTCATCAAAGCATTCAACCGAAGATGTCATCTCAGCATTTCTAACAGTAATGGAAGCAGCAGCAGAGCAGTGCCCCACAAGACATGGGCTCTGGTGCCATCTACCTGCTGTCCAGACAGCCCAGGCTTGCAGATGTCAATTACTAGGAAACCCGCCTCTGCTTAGCCTCAGAGGCCTCTAGTAAAAGGCAGCATGAGTCCCACATCAAGGGAAGGGTGAGGTAATTTACGTTAGGTCAGAAGCATGATGCAGCAATTGCTGTAGAAACACAGAAAAAGACCTTTGATAGTCCTGTAAAAGAACAGACTGTAGTGTTTTCAGTACAGCAAGACAGCAGCTGCGGGCAAACCTGTGAAGCAGCAAAACCAGGGAAGGGTGGTGGGCAATTTTAAGTTATGGGAGACTTTTTCATACAAAGTTCTTCAGTACTGAGGGGCGCCTGGGTGGCTCAGTTGGTTGGGTATCCGACTTCAGCTCAGGTCATGACCTCCCAGTTGGTGGGTTCAAGCCCCACGTCGGGCTCTGTGCTGGCATCTTGGAGCCTGGAGCCTGCTTCTGATTCTGTGTGTTTCTCTCTCTGCCCCTCCCCTGCTCACACTCTGTCTCTGTCTCTCAAAAATAAATAAAAATGTTAAAAAAAAAAAAAAAGTTCTTCAGTATTGACATTACACTGACTTTCCACTCCCCCACTTTGGGGGGTGCGGGAAGGAGGGGTCCTGCTTCGGGCCTGAGCCCACTTCTGGAAGGCTCCCTCTCCAAGAGGTAGGTGTGGCTGCCCATCCATAGTGGGACCTACTCTGTGCCTGATGTAGTCAGGGTTCCATAAGTGTATAGGGGAGTAAAGAGATTCAGGGACAAATAAGGCTTTCCCACATGGCTGGGGCAATGGAAGGTGAAAACTGTCTTGGGGGGAAAAGGACTTCCTCCTCCGGAGGTAAAGGGGGGAAAGTGCTTCCTCGCCGGTCACAAAGCCACCACATAATGCTCATGATTTCTGGGTCAGGTCTGGACTATGACAACATTCATCCTGGGTGCTAAGCAGGAGAGAGAAGGGATACCAAATAGCCAGTGTTTATATTACCTCTTTGTTGGCCTTTCTGGAACCTCCTCAAAGCTGATTCGTTAACTGCAGGTTACCAGATGTACCTAAGTGATCTATTGATCTTTAGCCATTCTAGAAAACTGAGTCACTCAGGGTAGAAAGGTGCTTCTACTACCTGGGCAGACCTGGCTAATCTCTGCCAGTCCCTTGACACAGCTCAAACACGACCTCCCCAACTCCCCTGGGCTGGGATCTCTTCCATCCCCCTTAATCCTGGCACAGGAGAAGCTGGGTTTGATCATTTCTGTCCCTTAAGAGCCTGGGGACTCCCCAGAGACAGAGCCCAGTGTTTACTTTCCCCTCTAGTAATACCTTAGGGTGGGAAAGAGGGGGATGCTGTAACAACACGGGCTTCTTAACCTTGGCTGCAGAATGGTACAACACCCCCCACACACACACCCACCAGAAGGCAGAGGCAAAATTGTGTACAAATACATGTGCATTTTTCCTGACCAGGGCCACAGCTTTTGATCAGGAGTCTGTGACCCAGAAACATCTAAGGACTTCTGTGGTAGACAGAAGATTCCTAATATATGCTTACAGAATGCATGGCAGACATGTACACTGGCCAATCGGAGTTTTCTACTAAAATTCTGATGTTTCCAGTTGGCTAAAAGATTCTGTGTAAAAATCTCAAAGAAAATAAGAGACATTACAAGAAAACATGACAAACAAACTAATCACAAGAAATAGGAACTTTCGCTGCTCTCCTTACCATCACTCAGCCCACTTGGAGACGTGGCCTGGACTTCGGGTTTGGTAGGAGGAACCGTTTTCTCCTCATCTTGGGTTGGCTCGGGTTCGGCTTTCTTGACCTGGAGGGGACACCCACTGCTGACCAGCCAGGCCTTCAGGTGATCGATGTACTCTCTTCCAAACAGAGTAGAGTCCTCAAAATTTGGAAACGCGGCAGGAGAGGGAGCTAGATCTTGGAGGCCGACCGCTTCTAAGATTTTCTCTTGCCGGAAAGAAGAGGCCAAGGAGAAAGTCTGTCCCAAGAGGGCTAGAGATTTCCGGCAGAGAGAATTGGTGGTCTCCAGGGCAACAGCCAAGTCCAGGGGATTGCTGAGGGTCTTCATTTTGACGCTCAGCTCATAGGCATTGCAGGCCATGAGGAGGGGTGTGACACTCTTCAGAAGCCGGTCTTGAAGCCTCATTATATACTTGTCAAAGGGCTTTATGATTTCAAAAAAGCAATTTTTGGTCTTCACAGCACCTTTGTCTAAAAGCATATTTAAAAACTCGTTATCAACTCTGGGTGTTTTCAAAGCAGAGTGCTTTAAAAATTTGATAGTAAAAAAGCAAAAATCTCTGTGCTCTGGTTTTAAGGAGCATTTGAATGAAGCGAGCATTTTAGCACAGGTTTCGGTTTCGAGTTCAAAGAGAGTCTGGAAAAGCTGGGAAAATTTAACATCATCTTTTATGGTGTGGAATCCTGCCCATTTGATTATTTCTATCCCAAATCTCGAAAAAACATCAGACTTATCTATGAGGTCAAAGCTCATCTTTCTTCTGGGGAGCCGAATATCCTTCAGACTGAGCCCCAAAGGGATCTGAGTAGGAAATTGGATATCTTCTGTCCCTGGGTTCGTCCCCAGGGTCACATCAGGACTTGAGGTGGTTTTCTGGATTTGGTTGGTGCCCTGAGTTTTGGGAGTAATACGATTTACAGTGGGTACTTTTTTCGTACTCACACTTCTTAGTGTGACAAGCTTTCCAACTCCCCCTTTAGATGGGAGGAGGCCCTGAGTCTCCCCCTTTCCTAAAAGGGCCCCCTCCTGGTCAACGATGTTTAGACCCCGGCCTCTGCCCTGGACTTGGCCACTGCCCCTCAGCACAGAGTCTGTCTCCCCTGGACGGTCCACGTCGTAATCCCGACTCTCTTTCTCCAAACACTCTTTCTCAATCAGCCTGGAGGAACCGAATTCCCCCAGTAGTGCAGAAGGACCAAAACTATACTCCTGCGACCAGGGGGATTCTTGAGAAACAGGGTGGCCAAAGTCTTGTTCCCAAGAGCCACGGAGTGCAAATTTCCAGTCCTGAGAACGGAAATGTCCCAATTTCCGGTGGCCAAAAACTTGGTCTCGGGAATCAGAGTGGGAAAATTCCAGATCCCGGCCACATTCTTTGCGAAAGAAGCTGTCTTCACTTACAGAAGGGTTGCTTGATCTGAAAGAAGGTCCTGGAAATACATCACCTCTCAGGCTTTCTCTCCCAGTGTCTCGAGGGTGGGCTACAGATCCAGCCAGAGTGTATCTGCTGTCACTAGGAATGTCATCATACATATCTGCTCTGGCTCGTGGGACTGTCCTTAGAAGATCTGAAATAAACGATCCAAAGAAGAACACAAAGGTAATTTAGACCAGAGGCTGCAAACAGTCCACAGACCATCAGCCAGCAAGGGGACTTTATCTGCCAGAGCGCAGTATTTATTTCCAACATTTAAAATAAGTGTGGCTTTATTTAGAAATCTGGGTTTACTACTTATAAAAACAGAAGAAGACCTACAACCACTGGGCACACACATGCCCTGATGACAGTCCACAGAGGCTGGGCAAAAGTGCCCCTCACTTATTTGGCCTTCCTGTCCGGGCTCTGTAGGGATCTTCTTTTAAACTAACGGAAGGGTGTCTGGTCCCCAAATAATCTGGGCTTCTTTACTAAAACTGGAGCGCTTGTATGTTTCTACTTCTACCACACAGAAGACAGGTTTGCAGGAGGCTATTTGCCCTCCCTGTGTCTAAGGAGTGTTGGACCACAGTGCCACTGAGGCAGAAGCCACGGCTGACACTTCACACCCCACAGCCGACCACAGCGGAGCACTTGACCCAAAGGTGGCAGATAGGCTCCTCGTGGAAAGGTCCACTGGGCCAACCAATCTTCTGAAATAACAAAGGAACTAAGAGGGGACACAGAAGCTAAACAAGCCACAGCAAGAGAGGCCATAATGAAAACTGAACAGTGTGTGTAGAAATGAGAAAAATAGGTCTCTAGATTTGCATTTGCTTATTCAAGTAACTAACTCTTGATTTTGGCTCAGGTCATGATCCTAGGATGGGCTCCACACTGAGTGTGGAGGCTGCTGAAATCTCTCCTCTCTCTCTCCCCTGCTCATTTTCTCTCTAAAATAAAATTTAAAAAATTTAAATAATTAAAAGAAGTGAACTATGGGCATATGGGAACAGCAGACCTCAGGGAGACTTTGCAGAGTAGCTTCCTAACGTTCTAGCTTGTGAATCAGAACCTATTACCTAGTCAAGAAGTCAAAAGAGACAGAAAGATACCAGGAAGAACTAACGGGCCAAGAGGCCACAGGAAGCTAAAGCTTTATATAAACCCAAGTTTATGCATTCAACAAGTACTTACTAAGCAACTAATATGTATGGGCACTGCTCCAGGCAACGTAATTATAGCAAGGAAAGGAGACAGTAAAGTCTCTACCCTCCTGGATTTGTCAGTTGAGGGAGCCAAACAATAAACAAAAATCCATCACATGTAAGAAAGTTCCAATAGGAAATATCCAGCAGGAAGGAACACAAACAGGGGAAGCCATTTTCAGACAGGCTGATCAAGGTGGGTAGCTCTAACAATGTACCTGAGCAGCAGAGGCCTGGTGTGAGAGGCCAGACCGCGCGGTTATGGAGGAAGCCTTCCATGCCAAGGGAGCATGAGCACAAAGCCCTGCAGCAGGACTAGCAGGGAACGAGTGTAGCCAGAATGGAACAGAGGAACAAGGGGCAAAGCAGTAAGAAGGCAGCTCCTAGATTCTGTTGTACACTGGAGCCCTTAGGGACCCCCAGGCATCCTGATTTAATTGATTAGGAGAGGGTGTGGCCTGAGCAGAAAGGTTTTTAAAGGGTCCCCAGATAATTCCAACAAAGGGCAAAGTTACAGAACCACTATGACACAAAATGTGAACAGAACAGGAGTACCAGATCAAGTTAGGCCCTCGATGGACTCTACAGTTTACTCTGAACAAGATGGAAAGCCATGAAGGGGTTTGGAGTAAAGGGATGACTTCGTTGGCTGCTGCTCAGGGAACTGACCACAAAAGACAAGAGTGGATATGGATGTTCCAGCAAAATCCACCGGGATAATCCTGGTATTGACAGCTATTGATGGCATGAATAGGGCACAGCATTAAAGGAAGGGTAGAGGCTGGAGTCTGCACAACAGGATTTTCCAATGCCTTGTAAACCAATGCAGACTAGAGCAGATACGGTGAAAGGCTGACCAATGGACCACACAGCTAGCTCTGTGACAAAGTGGTGGTTCCAGAACCATCCAGCATCCTATTGGTTTCTGAGTACAGATCCCGCCCATTTTTCTTGACAAAACTAAGATATGTATTGATGTTTGAGTCTCTAGGTAAAGATAAAATCTCCACATATACGTGTATGTATGTACATATATGTATAAGCATACACATATACACATGTGAATACACATGTCAACATGTAAGTATTCAGGATTACACGAACATATCACTAGAAGAACCGAAGGATGCACAAATCTGTGGTGACACAGATACGGTTACTTCAGAGGGCTAAGGAAGCAGCTAAGAACTTCTGAATTTTTACTCCTAACTACTTTATAATTCTTCCAACCCTTCGTAACGGGAATGTATTTGTGTACCACTCAAGCAATTTTTAAAAACTCAGAAGCTGAAGACAGCTTCTAACCTCCAGCTTCTCCACATCCAAAGCACGCAAGTTATCCCGACCCCAAGCACTTAATTCACTCAACCAACCCTGAGGAAGTTTCTCGGTGGAGACTGGCTCAGGGGTGGGCGCGGCGAGCAGCACTGACCTGAAGGAGGCCTGGGGGAGGCTGGCCCACCTCAGAAAAGTAAGGGCTCAGCACACTGGCCTAGGACTCGGAAGAACACCCAAACCAACCTGAAAACCTGCAGGAGCTTCCAGGGGGGAGGCACCAGCAAGCTGGGTCTTAGTGCCTGAGGGAATTAACCAGGCTGGGCTGGGGAGGGATTCAAAGGCAAGGACAGGCAGCACAGTGTCCCTGAAACATGAGCCTCAAGGCAGGAGATGAGGGCTGCGACC
Organism: Panthera pardus; assembly: GCF_024362965.1. Taxonomy (NCBI): domain Eukaryota; kingdom Metazoa; phylum Chordata; class Mammalia; order Carnivora; family Felidae; genus Panthera; species Panthera pardus. The sequence continues at coordinate 14,327,958 of NW_026527013.1, forward strand.
CTCGAGCGCCCGCCTCGAGCGCCCGCCGCGGTGAGGAACCTCCCCGTCATCCTACAAACTCCGCGCACACCATTTTTTATTCTGCTGGCATGACGCTTCAAAACTTTGCAAAGGGAAGGTTTTCAGGCAGGGCCTACACTTGGCAGCCTCCCATGCCCTTGTCTCGCACACATCACTGTTACCTGGCTGCTCCCGTACTTGTCTGAGGATGTGACCCCAAAATGGGGGGCCCCAAGGGTCCAAGTAGGGCCTTGGCCCAGCAAGGCCGGCATTAATAGATCAGCGGGGAGGGCAGACTCGAGGGGAATGAAGCCAGAAGCCGAGAGACTGTTGAGGAGATTATTGCAATAATCCAGGTGAGAACTAGGAAGAGCTCAGATCTGGGCAGCAATGGTGGGGATGGAGGCGGGAGGCTGATTCAAGAACCCTCCTTTAGGTGGGGGAGGATGCCTGGGGCGGAGAAGCTTCAGAGAATGACAATACCCACTTCCGCACGATGAGCTGACAGGGGGGCCAAGAGAAGAGTTTATGTCCCCTTGACAGATAAGGAAGGTAGGATCAGAAGAACTCCAGAGTGAGCCCAAGGTACCGATATCCTGCTGCCCTGACCCTAAAAGCATGCCCCGTAACTCCCCTCCCACCAAAGAAACCAAGCACTTTAATTCACCTTGAGCTTTAAACTGAAGAGCTTCACCTACGGCCTCACCACTGGGGTCCATGTGATATCGGTTAGCTTTTTCTTGCAAAACAGCATCAAAAGTCTCCTGTGCAATTCGCCTAGCTGCCATGTTTCTCTGACCTGTAGTGAGAGGGGAAAAAAAGACACTAAGAATGACAACTAAAGCTCACATGGCCCGCTCTATTTCACCTAACCCTCAAAGTAACAGGACAAGGAATCGGTAACTCAACATGGTGCTGCAGAGGGAGGCCAGATTATTCTACGGGGGCTTCTGCCCTCACAGAGTGCACAGGGGTGTTGGCTGAGGAGCAAACCAAGCATTGTGACCTTAGACAATTTATTTTGCTTCTCTGAGCCCATTTCCTCAGAATCCCTACCTGTTGGGGTTACTGCACGTAAGAGCGTAGGCGGCGGGACCATACCCCCTCGCACGTGGGATCTTTAGGAGAGCTGCCATCTTTCCCATTTCTATTTTCCTATTTCACAGACACGCAAAGAGGATCTGAGGACTGACTTGCCCTCTGAGAGGAGCCTCTCAACCAACAAGTGAGTGGAGGAGTCCCTGACTGGTGACACAGAGCTTGCTCTGTACCAGGTCCTCTGGTCGGAAAGGGACTCTCACAATCTCGTTTACTTCTTCCAACAACCCGGTGAAAAGCGGGTGCTGTTATAAACGACACTATACAGAAGAAAAGATAGACTCGGGCTAAGTGACCCACCCAAGGTCAGACAGCCCAGACGGAGACCTGGCAAACAGGGCACTGGTAGTGGGGACAAAGCCCTGAACGCCGACGGGAAAAAGACGGGAGAAGCAACAATGAGGAATCCAGCGGCTACCTCCTTAACCAAAATACCCCTTCCATCTTGAAACATCCAACCTCAAGACTCAAACCTGCCCTACCTCATAGTCCCTTCTTACACCCATCACCCCCTTTGCTCATCCTTAAGCCTTTTTCCTGGGGCGCCCCTTGTTCGGTGCCATCGAAGGGCAGGGTCTCCCAGCCAGGGGGCTCCGGATCAAATCGAGTGACCTAACCTTTTTACGCCTCCATTTCCCCATCCATGGAATGGGCAGCTCGTGGTGGGGGCTGCTGTGGGGAGTGAACCAGGTAAAAAATGGTAAAGGGCTCGATACAGCGGCTGGCTGCTGTAATCCCCGCACGGGCTGGGTGGAATGAATGGACGAAAGAACCCTTCGGGCGTGGCCCGCCTCCTACCCGCCTAGCCTCCGACGACGAAGAAAAGGGGGCGTCGGGCCTGGGAGGCCGAAGACCGCCCCCCAGGCCGACCCGGCCGGGACGCCGCCAATGCGCAGCGCGAGGGCCGTGCTCGCGGCATCACGCCCCGCGGCCCCCGGGACCGAGCCCGAGCCTCCCACCCCGGGGCCCGCCCACCGACGACGCCCGGGCCCAGGCCTCACCCCGGACCCACCGCGCGCGGAGCCGCCCCCGCCGCTGCCTCAGGCTCCTCACCCGCCGCCGCTGCCGCCGCCGCCGCGCGAGGCGGGGACATGCAAATGAGCCAACGGTCTCCGCAGCGCCGCGCCGCGCACGCGCAAGCTACAGCCGAGCTCTGGTGCGCAGGCGCAAGCGGCCGCCGCCAAGTCCTCTTGCGCAGGCGCGCTGCCCGCTTCTACAAGGCAGACGCTCCCGAGGCAAAAGATTAATTTGTTGGGGGCGGCGGCGACGGGGAGCGGCCGTCAAAAGACGGCACAGACGCCGCCTCTGCACACCTGTTGGCTCTCTCAGCTTTACCTGTACTCGAAGTCACCCTTGATCACTCCGGGAGCGGTCCGTGGAGCTGAGGAAGGCCGAGGCGAATTGGCGCCAGCGCGCCTGCGCGCGTACGGTGGCCGGAAGGGACCAGAGGTGGCTCTGCCGGGTGACAGTCGCGAGCCCCACCCTTTCCCCACGTGGCTGCGAAGACCGGGTGAGAAGCTGAGGCTGCGGAGTCCCCTCGCGCGGGGAGGGGAGTGGGCGCCTCCGGGTCGGGCTGGTGACTGTGGCGCCGCCCTCGCGGACCTGGTTTTGGGGAATGACCCTTACAATGACTCTTACAGCTGCCGGGAGACAAAATTCTCCCATTTCCCTGGCCTGTGCTTTCTTTTCATTCATTTATTCATTCATTCATAACCTATGTACTGAGTGCCTGCTGCGTGGTGGTGAACAAAGTTGACTGGACCCCAGTTCTCCTGGAGGTTAAATTTGAGGAAATGCCTCGACAGTAAATGCAAATGAAATAAATGAACCATGTAGCTCCAGGTAGATATAGTATTAAAATAAAAGGATGATGCAGTAGGAGAAAGGGGGCTGCTTTAACCAGAGTGGTTATGAAGAGGGTCCCTTTGGTAGCTGGGAAAGATGAGAAAAAGGTGGGAAAGTGCGGGTGGGAAGGTGTAGGTAAGAGACCTATAAAATCCACGTAGACAAAGGGCTGGTAAGGAGACTGGATTTTGTTCTGAGAAGGTTGGGATGCCACTGCAGGATTTTGAGCAATGAGGTCTCTTTGTGATTTCAAGTTTCTGTCTGGCACTAAGTGGAGAATAGAAGTGCAGTGTGGCAGGGGGAAAGTTGGGACTGTGCCTGAACCAGGGTGGGTGTGTCCAGGTGGAGGAAGATGAGGAGTCATTAGAGTCCCTGCTGTGTCAGGGCGGTGTTTTCTTGACCAGAACCCTGACTTAGAAAGGAAAACTAGGTGTCAGTTGGGCCTTGCTAACTCCCTTTCTTTTCATACCTTGGACCCATGAAGGGAGCTGGTAATGCTGTTTCCCCCCTTTCCTAGTGTGACCTGTTCCCAGGTGGCTCCCAGATGACCATTCCTAGGCACCGTCTTTCTCATGAGCTCCAGATCTGTGCTTTCATTCTGCCCCCTAGCCCTGTGCCTGACCTGGGGGACCCCTGCAGGACTCACCCTAGAGGTGGTCCCAGAGCTAGACATTGATCTCCCCAGCTCAGGGAGCTCAAGACTGGGCAGGGGGAAGTTCGTGGGGCAGGGGAGACAAGGTCAGAGAACACACATAGGTCCTCAGTGGTCGGGGGAGGCTCCCAGGATGAGGCAGCCTGGAAGAGCTAGCAGAAACTCCTCAGAGAACCCAGGTGGAAGGAAGGTGTTCATGAAGCAAGGTGGCATGATGGCCAGACCTTTTACTGCTTGTGTGATCTCTGGCAGGTTCTTCCCCTCTCTAAGCTTCAGATTCCTCATCTGTAAAGTAGGCATAATGGCATTTGCCTTTAGGATTGTGCCTCTGTGACAGAGTGGCCACTCACTGTTGGCCTACTCGGGTCTGAAGCGTGCCTAGGGTGGTGGAGTCAGGAACAGAGTCCCTCCAACAGCCACAGCTGGGAAGTTCTTGCCCCTTGGAGCTGGTCAGGAACACTCCTCACGCACATACCAGCCCAGGTGTCTCACTGAGAAGCTCTATTGAAACAGAAAATCTTCACTTTTTTCCTTCACCTTTGACCTTGAAAATCCTTAGCAGTCCCTAAACAGGCTCCTTGTTCTTTTGGGCCAGAAAGGGATGGGGAGGGGGGGGGGGTGACTATCTGCAAGGGAGCAAGGTGAAGTGTTTGATGCCCTTATGCCTCGCCCCCCTCTAAGTAAACTGGTCTAATTACCTCTAAGCAACAAAGGAAAGGAACAATAGCTAATGTTTACTGAGCTCTTACTCTGTGCCAAACCCTATTCTAAGCACTTTATGGAATTAACTGACTGAGTTTGCATTGCAGCCCTATGAAGTAGATTCTCTTTGTTTATCCCTATATTACACAGGAGAGAGTTGACTTGACCAACAGTGAAGTTAAGTGGAAGGCCTGGGATTCAAGTCACCCCGGCTGGCCCCAGAGCCCGTCCTCCTCCTCCCCAAAACATCTGCACAAACACAGATGGAATATTCACATCCTGCGCCACCTCCACAAAGAGAAGCATGGGCTTGAATGGCCTGTTTCCCACATGGCCCAAATTTGCACTCGAATTTTTGTCACATTCCCCTACTGCTGTCCTAGAACTCCCTGTGCCTTTGTTCCCCTAACGTTTTCTGTGATGTTCAAATTCTGTAACAGACCTGGGACCAGAAACAAAAAAATTGTTTTGAAAGACAATATTAGGGCAATTGAGAAAGTTGATCATGGAGCGTATATTAGCAAATAGTATCACTGTTAAACTTCCTGCGTTAAATTTTCATTGTGCATTGAACATGTAAGAGCGTCCTTTTCTTTGGAGATTCGTGCTGATGTCTTTAGGAGGGAAGAGTCTGATGCCTGGAGCATATTCTCGCATGGTATGTGTGTATGCAGGAACATACAGTGTCTCCAAAAGAGATTAACTTGGCCAAATGTTAAACTGGTAAAGTTAGAATGGAACAGGTGTTCTTTGTACTATTCTTGCAACTTTACTATAAATTTTTAAAATGATGTATTTTAACAGAAAGTAGTACGTCAATAAATGAGGTAGATAGAGTAAAACAAGCAAAATGAAAGGAGTTGTTAACCGCAGGTAGGCTCTGGGCCTGAGGCCTGTTTCCCCCTTTGTTAAAACGAGAGGGTGGTTAATATTAGGTGTTAAACCACTTGTACCCCAAAGACCTTCTTGTTGAGATCATAATCTGTTTTTACTTAGGGTTCTGTCTTACTTGACTCAGTGATTTACCACTAGTCTCGCAGAGGAAAAGATATTGCCCAGGGTTGCTGGGTCATCCAGCTGCTGATACAATCCCCTGGCTTTCACAATCCTTTGCCTGTGCTGCGTTTCATTTGCTTTTGTTTTTAAACAGTACTTTTTTTTTTTTTAATGTTTATTATTTTGTGAGAGAGAAAGAGCGCAAGCTGGGGGGAAGGGCAGAGAGAGAAGAGAGTCCCAAGCGGGCTCTGTACTATCAGCGCAGAGCCCAAGGTGGAGCTCGATCTCACAGAAATAAGGAGCCGAAATCAGGAGTCAGATGCTTGACCAACTGAGCCAACCAGGCGCTCCCAAATAGTACTTTTTAAATTGATCCATTACTTACATACCATGATATCTACCCATTTTAAGTGTACAATTTAGGGACACCTGGCTGGTTCAGTTGGAGGACCATGCAACTCTTGATCTCAGGGTTGTGAGTTTGAGCCCCACGTTGGGTGTAGAGATTGCTTAAATAAATAAATCTTTAAAAATAAGTAAGTAAATAAATAAATAAATAATAAAGTGTATGATTTAGTGATTTCAAGTATATTCATAAAGTTGTGTAACCATCACCACTATCTAATCGTGGAACATTTCATTACCCCCAAAGGAGACCCTGTACTCATTAGCAGGCACTGTCTATCCCCTTTCCCCCGCCCCTACAACCACTGGTCTGTTTTCTGTTCCTATGGATTTGCCTGTTCTGGACATTTCATATAAATGGAATCACACACTATGTGTGTGGACCTGTGTCTGGCCTCTTTCACTTAGCATGGTGTTTTCAAGGTTCTTCCACGTTGTAGTGTGTGTCAGTGCTTCCTTCCTTTTTATGGCCGAGTAATATTCCATTGTTCAGACATACTACATTCTGTTTGTCCATTCACTTGCTGATGGACGCCCCGTCCTTTTCATGGTTGTCATGATTTATTTGTTGACAACACCAGGTGTTTGTCCTGTAGTTAAGTTACCCCCCTCCTGAATGGTGATTTTTGCAGACCCACATCACCTGTTGTGGGTGATGTCGACGTGGTCCCTCTGACCTTGATTTCCTACAAACTGTTCATTAGCTCTAGATCCTTGCCTGTCCAGTATGATAGCCACGAGTCACAGATGGATGTTTACATTAAAATGAATTACAATTGAAGTTAAAACATACACAGTGCCTCAGTCACACTAGCTACGTTTCAGCTGTTGGAACTCACATGGATGGCACAGATATAGAATATTCCATCATCACAGAAAGTTCCATTGGATGCATGGTCATATTGGGTTTGAGTTTTTGGCAAGATACCTTCATAGGTGCTTTTCATTCTTGTCCAGGGGCAGTGGTGATGGGTTTCTCTTCTGGTGATGTGAAATCACACAGTGGACCCAGGTACTACCCACTCATTGTCAGGTTCCTTATCAGTTTCACTCCTCACAGTTTTGCAGCCTGTGTGGATGGTTGTCTAAATCTGTCTTGTGGATAATTAGTTGGAGTTCATCTACAAAGCAGAACTTTTCCTCATCCTCTCTTTCTAACCTGGAGGGACATAGGATAAATGTTGGATTCTTTATTTGCCGGTTTTCAACAGAACGAGCAGGGTGTGTTTTAGTACTATTATGAACGCACAGATTTTGATTTTGATATCAAAATACTGTTTTTTATTTTGTTTTCTTTTACTGCTCACCTGTCACATCTTTGGCCCATTGACGACTCTTGGGGTTTGCTCCCAAGTCCTTTGACATGACCCTGTCTGTTTTTAGAAGCCTCCTTGCTTTCTGGTCTGACAAGATGTTCCTGGCTTGTCTCCTCTGGCCTGTTTTCTTCTCAGTCCTAGAATCAGCCATTCCTCCAGGAGCCCTGTCTTCTTTGGTGGGAAATGTGACTAAGGGACCACAGTTGGTGTTCAGAGTGTTCACTTCCTCAGGGTGTTATTTCCTCAAGGTATTTTCAGTTGATATCACTAGAAAATTGGTTCCTATTGCCTAAGAGAAAATACATGATGAGTTCGTATTAATAATTCCAGTCCGAATTTAGTTCTAAGTGTCTTCTTTTACCTTTTCGTTTGTTCTGTTTTGTTTTGTTTTAAGTAGGCTCCATGCCCAGCGTGTAGCCCAGTGTGGGACTTGAACTCACGACCCTGACATCAAGACCTGAACTGAGATCAAGAGTTGGACACTTAATCGACTGAGCCACCCAGGCACCCCTATTTTTTGGATTTTTTAATGTTAGAATCTTTTTTCTTTTAGGCTAGTTCCTAATGACATAAATATTATGACTTACTTGCCATATCCATGTTAGCTTCTGAATAACATTACTAATATCATTTTCGATAACGTGATTTCTGAAAACTGTTGAAGATTTTCTTTTGTAAATTTTTCTTTTCTATACTTCTTGTACATCCCAGTAAGAACATATGGTTCTATCACTGCATTAGTGATAGATGTGCAATATGCACCGTAATATGTAAAAAAATTTAAAGTATTATATAAAATATTAATAAAATAAAACAATAAATTAAAATAATAATAAAATTAATAAAAATATTAAAAATATATAAAATATTTAAAAATTTTTAATGTTTATTTATTTTTGAGAGAGAGAGAGAGACAGAGTGCAAGTGGGGAGGGGCAGAGAGAGAGGGAGACACAGAATCCAAAGCAGGCTCCAGGCTCTGAGCGTAGAGGCCAATGCAGGGCTCGAAGTCACGAAACCACGAAATCATGACCTGAGCCAAAGTCAGACACTTAACTGAGCTACCCAGGTGCCCCGATCACTGCATTTTTTAAGTTTATTTATTTATTTATTTTTGAGAGAGAGAGGGAAGGGGGGGGCAGAGAGAGAGGGAGACAGAGAATTCCAAGCAGGCTCTGCACTGTCAGCATAGAGCTCAATGTGGGGCTCAAACTCACGAACTGTGAGATCATGCTCTGAACCAAAATAAAAAAGCGGGACACTTAACTGACTGAGCCACCCACATGCCCCCATCACTGCATTTTAAACTCCATGTAGATAAACTGTTAGATTCACGGTTTTCATTTTATTCTTGATTTTTAGGAATTGCTTTCATTTTTATTTTGGTTCATATTGACTTATTTATTTTCCTAAGCATGTGAAGCATTTACATGAGTTCTAAATTTAAACCAATGAAATAAGGTACATTCGGAGAAAATAATCCAGCTTCTAGTCTTGCCCACATCACCCTCTTCCCTACCTCCCCTTTTGGGAAACTATTTCTATTAGTTTTTGATTTAGTGTTCCATTTTACTTATTACTATTAATTTTTATTTTGAAGCTTTTATTGGTATAATAGCGTACCATTATAAGTAAGTTGTTTTATTATATAGTTACATTATGGAATACCTAGTTATATAATGAAGTATCATATAGTCATAACATTACATATTACGACGCATATTGCACATCACAAATAACACAGGTTACGTATAATATAGTATTCTAATCATATTATTTCTTTATGATGGTGTAATAACACATAATGTTGCTAAGATTATTTTATCCTTTCTTTGTTGTTTACTGTAAGGACACATATTAATGTCTCCCCTTTCTTAGATAAAATGTAAACCACCTGCCCTCTTCTGCACTTTTTTTTAATGTTTATTTTTGAGAGAGAGAGACAGTGCAAGTGGGGAAGAACAGAGAGAGAGGGAGACACAGAATCCGAAGCAGGCTTCAGGCTCTGAGCTGTCAGCACAGAACCCGACATGGGGGTCAAACCCATGAACTGCGAGATCATGACCTGAGCCCAAGTCGGCCGCTTAACTGACTGAGCCACCCAGGCGCCCCTGCACCCTTTTTTTTTTTTCAAGAGAGAGAGAGAGCACAAGCACACACAAACAAGCAAGGGAGGGGCAGAAAGAGAGAGGAAGAGAGAGAATCCCAAGCAGGCTCTGCACTGTCAGTGCAGAGCCCTATGTGGGGCTCGATCTCTTGAACCCCATGAGATGTTGACCTGAGCCAAAATCAAGAATCCAGTGCTTAACTGACTGAGCCACCCAGGCATCCCTCTTCTGTACTTTTAGAAGCTCTGCACCTGGTGGGGTATCAGCCTTTTCTGTGATCCAGGTTGTAAGAATTTTTCCTGGTTGGTCCTGGACTCTGGCCCCTGGTTCCCTAAATGATAGCCAGGCTCTCAGTTGTCCTCTCACCCTCAATGAAACTTTCTTCCTCTCTTGACTTCTCAGTTTGGGAGTGTCTATCAGGCGGGCACCTGCCACTCCATGCACAGGAGTGGCCTCCTGAAGATGGCCTCCAAGCGCATCACCCAGGAGACCTTCGATGCAGCCGTTCGTGAAAACATTGAAGAGTTCGACATGGGACCAGAGGAGGCGGTAAAAGAAGCTGTGGAACAATTTGAATCGCAAGGTAGGGCAGCATGGCTCTGTCCCAGCGCTAGTCTGGCTCTTTGCCCGATAGTCACCTCCAGTCCACAGCTCTTAACATACAGGAGTGATGTCCTACCGTGGCTCTGTCTTGCCTGTGTGGCAGCCCTGGACCTGTCCCTTCTCTGCACTCTGCCCCGGATAGGCTGGCGGTCTTCTCCCACTTGACTCTCGCCCTCCCTCTACTTGCCTTGACCCCACCCAGACATTTACAGGGCTGAATCCTTCAAAGTGGGTTTCATTTTAATTGGCACTTCCTTGAAGAGGCTTCTGCTGACCACCTCTCAGGAAACAGGGCCACCTGCCTCCCTTCCCACCTGCATTCTGGCTTGAGTTCATTGGGACAGAAAGGGGTATTGTCATACCTGTTGTCACACAGGGGACCTGTTGTCCCCTGGCCACAGCAGGGACCTCCCCTGCCCCACAGCGGTCCATGGCTGGGGATGGAGAGTCATCTGATAGTGGCAGAGGCAGGGAGCTGGGAATGAGTACCCCACCGTACCGCTCCTGATCTCCAGTCCTGGTCTCTGTTGGCCAAGCCCAGTCAGATACCAGAGGGCAAGGGAACCCAGGGTCCAACTTCTGTGTCCTGGGCACAGAGTGGGGTATAGACACTGGACAGCGACTGGAGGAGTACCCAGAAGTGTTCTGTGCAATGGGGCCTTCCTTGGTGGTGCCAGGGTGGGTGAGGACACAATGGGAGGATGCAGGGTAAGGAGCAATGGGAGCCCCAAGGGATAAGTCTGTGAGGTCTTCTCCCATCTCGATTCACCAGGTAGAATGTGTCCCTCACTGCAGTGTGGCCTGCAGCCTCACTACTGCTCTGCTCCCATTGGTTGGAGAGGGTCAAAGGGCAAAGACCACCTCCTTGCCACATCGTTATACCCCTGTATGGATGTGGCTGCTGGGTCCTGGTGCAGAGGGTTTGGGGTGGGGAGCTGGGTAGACCCCCAGAGGTCTCCAGAGTGGGGTGGTCCCTGAAGAAGGGACACGAAGTATGTTCCAGCAGGCCTATCGGGATGATGGCTGTCACTTGTTTCCTGATTCCCCCACCCCCCACAGGGGTGGATCTGAGCAACATTGTAAAGCTGGCACCCAAAGTCTCTGCAGATGGACCCCAGGAGCCTACACATGACATCCTCCAGGTAGGAAGGGGTGGCCCATGTGGACAAGGCTGGCCTTACACATGTGGTTCCACCTTTTAACGGTCTGTTAGGGATACCTTTTCATTGGTTACCAGATGGCAGATGCAGGCTCTGAAGGACAGGCACCCAGCATGTACACGCAAGCCTGAGCTGTAGCCAGGGCTCCCTGAGTTAACATTTGAGGGCCTTTTGGGGCTGGACGGTGTTCATGGTAGTCCCTGGTGTTGGGAGCTTTGGGGTATAGGGAGCCATGGAGGAGTCTCTTGGGAGGAGCCTCCCAACCACTGAGTTTGCTCAGAGACGGACAGGAATTGCAGGAAGAGAATGCGACCCTAGTAAGACTGTCACCTATTAAGCACTGACTGTTCACCAGCACATTACAGCCTGCCCTCTTAGCACTAAAACTGGCCTGCGAGGTAGCTGGTCCCTGACTTACTGATGGGGAAACAGAGACCTAGAGCCTGTCCTCACTCTCCAGCACCCAAGCAAGGAAGGTAAAGTTCACAGAAGTTAAATGCTTTCCTTAAGATCATCCATCAAACACTGATAAAACAGCTCTTGATAAAACAGCAAAAGGCTCTAGTGTTTATTGAAAACTGACTATGGAATCAGTTCTGTGCAAGGTGCTTTCTTTGTGCTATATCAAGTTATTCTCCCAAAGACCCAAGGTTGAGATTATTATCCTTATTTATACCCACAGATGGGTACTGCAAAGAGGAAAAAAATGATTTACCTGACAACAAGAGAGTGTAGTGATAAAAGAGGAAGTTAGAAGACTCTGCCCAAGGCAAGGTATTTACTTCTCCCTGCCCCAGCTTCCTCACCATCTCCTGCCTCACAGAGGTTTTGAGAAAATTCTCATTGTTGTTTTGACTTATTTGCTAGTAAGGATGAATATATTTTAAAATAAGCTTGCTGTCTTGGCCATTTTTTTATTGGGCTGTTCATCGTGTTCTTACTGATTTGTAGATGCCCTTTACATATGAACCATCTCAATCACAATAGTCTTTAGTAATCACTGAGTATTTCTTAAGTGCTCAGCATTGTGCTAAATTCTTTTTTTTTTTTTTTTTAATTTTTTTTTTTTAAATCTTTATTTATTTTGAGAGAGAGACTGAGTGTGAGCAGGGGAGGAGGTGAGGGGAGGGAGACACAGAATCAGAAGCAGGCTCCAGGCCCTGAGCTGTTAGCACAGAGCCCAACGCAGGGCTCGAACTCACGAACCCTGAGATCATGACCTGAGCCAAAGTCGTACGCTTAACCAACTGAGTCACCCAGATGCCCCTGTGGTAAAGTCTTAAAACATATTATTTCAATCTGTTGTTATTCCATTTTGCTGATCAGGAATCTGAGGCTTCCCAAAGATAGCTGACTCAACTGTGGTCACAGCCAGTGAGGGACAGAGCTGGGACTCAGACCCAGGTCCTTCGTCCAGGAGAGTCAAGCTGGGAACAGCTCTGATGTTTTTACCAGCAGTATAGGAAACTCCATTTATTTACAACCTTTGCTCTTTTACTCCTCTTAATTTGACTTTAAAATTTTTATTTTTCATTATTGAAGAAGAATGTGAACGTATCTGGCATAAAAGATTTAAGTAGTAGTCAAGCATTTATAGCAAAATCTGAAAGTCCCTGTCATATCTCTCCCATCAACCCCTTCTCTCCCTTTCCATGTGGGAGGCACCACACACAGTGGGTTTCATATCCTCCCAGCCTTATTCTCACCTTGAAGTTGAACGAGCCCCTTCTCATGCCACAGCACCGTTGACCTCCGTTGTCGTGGCTCCAATGTGTGAAAAAGGCTTATCTGTAGAAGGAGAAAAATTCAACTCCATGACGCCTTTTGAAAGGAATCTACCAGAGTCATGAAACTTGTTGCCCACAGACTTGTAGAAACAAAACCAAGAAGTCCTGGAACTCTCTGAATACAAATGAGCCAGACCGGTTTGATTTTATTATTTTACTATTTATTTATTTATTTATTTATTATTTTTTTTTTAACCTTTATTTTTGAGACAGAGAGAGACAGAGCATGAACGGGGGAGGGTCAGAGAGAGGGAGATGCAGAATCTGAAACAGGCTCCAGGCTCTGAGCTGTCAGCACAGAGCCTGACGCGGGGCTCGAACCCACAGACCGCGAGATCACGACCTGAGCTGAAGTCGGACACTTAACCGACTGAGCCACCCAGGCGCCCCATTTTACTATTTTTTTAATTAAAAAAAAATTTTTTTTATGTTTATTTATTTTTGAGGTGGGGGGAGGGGCAGAGAGAGAGAGGGAGACACAGAATCCAAAGCAGACTCCAGGCTCTGAGCTGTCCGCGCAGAGCCCGATGCAGAGCTCGAACTCACCAACCGTGAGATCATGACCTGAGCTGAAGTCGGATGCTTAACTAACAATGCCACCCAGGCGCCATGGACTGGTTTTATATGTGAGGAGTTTCAGAATAAAGGCCATCAGTCACAGAGAGAAGGACCCCAGGGTGGAGGACAAAACCCCTATCACAATGCCGAGTTGTCACAGGTGGAGCACAGTTGGCTCTGCCACCTTCACGTTAGCCACTGTCCTTTCCTCAGCCATCAGCAGGGTCACAGCACCTAGGGGCCGTGAAGACCACCAGCCAGCTCAGAGACTCGCCTTCCTGATGTGACCCAGGACAGGAAGAGAGTCCCCATAAATTGAACGGTTACTAGGATGCCAATTTTGGTCATTTTCTTTTTCTGTCTTACCTTAGTAAACCCAGAGTATGAGAACTCCAGCACTGTGCATCCTCAATGGCACTTGTGGCCCAGCTTTTCAAGTTTCTTGCAAGGTTCCTGCTAAAATGCTACATTCCCTGTCTTGGGTTTATGGTAAAATACATGTAACACAAATTCACATCTTAGCCATTTCTAAGCGTATGGTTCAGCAACATTAAGTATAGTCACACTGATGTGCAGCCATCCCCACCATCCATTTCCAGGACTTCCTTGGATTCTCAGGCTGAAACTGTCCCCACTAAACACGAGCTCCCCACTCTCTCCTTCAGCCCCTGGCCATTCCACTTTCTGTCTCTATGACTGTGACTCCTCTAGGGACCTCCTGTAAGTAGAATCACACAGTATTTATCCTTTTGGGTCCTGCTCATTTCCCTGAGCATTACGCCCTCAGGGTTCATCCGTGTTGTCACCTGGGTCAGAACTTTGTTCCTTTTTATGGCTAATAATATCCCATTGTGTGACTGGACTACCTTCTGTTTATCCGTTCATCCGTGGATGGAAATTTGGGTTGTGTCCACCTTTTGTCTACTGTAAGTAATGCTGCTGTAAACGTGGATATACAAATCTCCCTTCAAGACTGCTTTCAGTCCTTGTGAGTATGTCCTCGGAACTGGGATTGCTGGATCAGATGGTAATTCTCTATTTAATTTTTTTGAGGAACTTCTAGGCCATTTTCCACAATGGGTGCAGCAATTCACATTCCCACCAGCAACACACAAGGGCTCCATTCCTCCACATCCTCACTAGCGCTTGTTATTTTCTGGCTCTGTGTGTGTGTGTGTGTGTGTGTTTATTGTAGCCATCTTGGGGCTCCTGGGTGGCGCAGTCGGTTAAGCGTCCGACTTCAGCCAGGTCACGATCTCGGGTCCGTGAGTTCGAGCCCCGCGTCGGGCTCTGGGCTGATGGCTCGGAGCCTGGAGCCTGTTTCCGATTCTGTGTCTCCCTCTCTCTCTGCCCCTCCCCCGTTCATGCTCTGTCTCTCTCTGTCCCAAAAATAAAAAAAAAAAAAAAAAAAAAAAAAAAAAAAAAAAAAAAAAAAATTTATTGTAGCCATCTTGTAATGGATATGAGGGTATCTCATTGTGGCTTTGATTTGCATTTCCCTAATGACTAGTTATGCGGAACATCTTTTCACATGGCGATTGGCCACCAGTGTATCCTCTTTGGTAAATGTCTATTCAAGTCACATTCTCTGCTTCTAGTCCATTAATATTCCATGTCATTGAAACATATGCTCAGGTAACTCTACAAATCTAGCTCAGTGAGGGTTGTCCAATGGGCATCCTAGCCTTTCAGGGCAGTTGTGGCTAAATCAAAGCCCTTTGGGTTGGGTTGATGGTTATCTGTAGAACTGCCTTCCCTGGGGCCGGGGGCCGGTGATTTCCTGAGCTCCAGGAGGCTTGGGCTCATCTTAGACTCATTGCTGAGACAGGTGTGGAGGTGATGGAGTTAAATGGTGGCTAGACTTGTATGCTCTTTTTTGTTTAGTTTATATGTGAGAGAGAGAGAGACAGAGTGCAAGTGGGGGAGGGGCAGAGAGAGAGGGAGACACAGAATCTGAAGCAGGTTCCAGACTTGGAGCTGTCAGCACAGAGCCCAATAGAGGGCTCGAACTCACAAATCATGAGATCATGACCTGAGCCAAAGTCGGACGCTTAACTGACTGAGCCACCCAGGTGCCCCTGTATACTCTTTTCAAATTGTTTTCTCTTGTGATTACTTTTTCCCCCAAGGGCTTTGTGTTGAATTGGGGTAAATCAACAGTATGTCTGGTGTGGTTTCATTTGGCAGATAAATATCTGTGGAGTGAATGGGAGAGACAAACAGGAGACATCTGGTATCGGCAGGTCTGGCAAAGGTAGCTTTCACCTTCCTTGGAGAGCTGGCCACTGGAGGGTGCGTTAGTTACAGTTGCATGATAGGCAGCCCCCAACAGCAGCCGTTTTATGTTCCTTATGATTCAGCTGGGTTGACTGAGCTCAGCCAGATGGTTCTTCTGCCGGTCTCTCTTGGACCGTCTTGCAATGGCAGCTGGGGCTAGAATGTTTAATTTGTCAGCATTCATGTGTGTGGCTCCTTGGAGGGACGCTGAGATGGCTGGGTCTCTCCTTCTCTATGTGGCCTCTAACGCTCAAAGCTCCTAAAAGCACAAGCGTGGAAGCTGCCACAGCTGGACTGAATTTCCACCACAGCCCTAGATCCCAGAAGAGGGAAGCGCGCGGGGGTGCGACACTCACCGTGGAACCTCTTCAGGCTGAGCTGACACTGAGGCTTCTCCCGTGTCCTCTAGGCCCTGGATGACCTGCAGGAGTCCGTGGCCCACTCTCGCCCCCAGGAAGTGTCAGCGCATCTTGCCCGCTTTTTTGAGCAGTGCAAGCAGCACAAACCTTGCCGCTTCCTGGCAGCCCAGAAAGGGGCCTACCCCATCCTTCTCGCTGCCTGGAAGCTTGCTGTAGTGAGTGACCAGGGCCTCCTGCTCCAGGCCCTCAATGCCGTGTCGGCCCTGACTGAAGGCCAGCCCGATCTCCTAGACACCCAGGGCTTGCAGTTGCTGGTGACCACACTGGCCCAGAATGCCGATGCAGCCGATCTGACCTGTTCTGGGATCCGCTGTGTGTGCCATGCCTGCCTGAAGCACGAGCAGAATCGGCAGAGCCTGGTGAAGGCCGGTGTGCTGCCCCTGCTGACCGGTGCCATCACCCGGCATGGTCACTGCGCCGATGTGGTCAAGGAGGCCTGCTGGGCCCTCCGGGTCATGACCTTCGATGATGACATCCGTGTGCCCTTTGGCCGTGCCCACGACCATGCCAAGATGATTGTGCAGGAGAATGGAGGCTTGAAGGTGCTCATTGAGGCCGCCAAAGGTAAGAGCAGGTGTGAAAGAGAGAGTTGGGTTTTAAGATTACTTCAGGCTGGCCCCAGAAGATTACTTCTGCTTACCTCTTTTGGCTTACCCTCACCCACACGGCAGCCTTAGTGGAACAGTGTACCTACTCTTGGTTGCTGCTCTTGGGGAGTTCCAGGCCAGTGCTCGTTGGCCAGGACCAAATTTTGTGCCCATTTCTGGAGCCATTTGGGCAAGGGGTTTGGCTCTGTCTACTCACACAGAGTGGAGGAGGGAGGGCTTCCCAAGGGGACAAATGAGGGTGTTTCCCAAAGATGGTCCCCAGTAGAGGTTTACACTTTGGTTCATACTTAGCCACAAATTCTTAGGCATGTACATGTTCTTGACTGGGGTGATCACGGCGAGCCAGCCACAGGAGGTCACAGTGCTAATGTTCAGACCCTAAATTCCCTGCCTCTGTCCACTGTACCCACCAGAAAAGGCCTGACTGGTTTGACGCACAGAAGATGCTAGAAGAACGAATTCTTCCCAGCCTGCCTGTGGCTCTGGCTCTATGGCTAGGCTTGTGTGTTTGACTCTGGCCCTGTCTTCTGGAGAGACAGGCTTGCCTCAGTTTCTTCTCCACACCTCCGGAGAGGGTGAAAACAGGTTCTGACTATCTGCAAAGTCGGGCTGCTTTTCTGAGGGGTAGTTTACATCTTTCTTGTTTATCAACAGGAATTCATACCAGTCAGGGTTCTACCAGAGAGGCAGAACTAGTGGGATCTGTTTGTCTATGTATATGTATATTTCAAGGAATTGGCCCATGTGGCTGTGGGGCTGCTGAGTCTGAAATCCATGGAGCAGGCTTCAGAGGAGCCAACACCGCAGTCCTCCAACGAGCTTCTTCCTCTTCAGGAAGACCTTAGTTTCCCTCTGAGGCCTTCGGCTGACTGGACAAGGCCCACCCAGACCATCAGGGGTCATCTTGAAGTCGGCCGTTCATAGATGTCACCACATCTAGAGATACCTCTACTCAGATTAGTGTTCATGCCATTGCTGGGTGCTGCACCCTATCCTGGGGTGGGGGGGGAGGGGCATACCAACTGACTGTCACAGAGCTCTGTATAAATTATGGCTATCCGCCACCCCCCATGTGGGCCTCAGTGCAGGCAGGCGTCTCCTCCCTCGTGCCTCTGAACTTAGTCTTCGGCATCTGTGTTCAATTTTGCCTGGGTCAACTCTATCCATATGTCCCTCTACAGTTTCTGGGTTTCCCGTTGCACTTAGAAAGGTCATTCCCACCCCAAGAACATAAAAATAGCCTTGGATGTTTTATTATAGCACTATTATGGTTTTCTTTTTTTAGTTGAGATCATCAGTTGGTCTGGAATTTATCTGGGACACGGTGTGGGGGAGGGCGTGTTCCCGTGTCTTCTCCTGTGGCCAGCAGGGGGCACTGCAGGTTTGGGCAGCCCTGGTGTCCACCGGAGCTCTCCCGTTACTGGTGGCCACCCTGCCTGGCAGAAGGGCCCAGCTTCCCAGGTTGAGCAGGATTTGTATCAGGACCGCTGGCTCCTGGCTCCAAGCTGGGACTGGTCCTCTCCCATGTGCTCACCCCCCAGTGGTTCCTCTTCTTCGCCCTCCACAGCATTCTCTGACAACCCCAGTGTCCTGAGTGAGCTCTGCAGCACCCTATCCCGCCTGGCTGTCCGCAACGAATTCTGCCAGGAGGTCGTCGACCTTGGGGGCCTCGGTGTCCTGGTGGCCCTACTGGCCAACTGCAGCGACCACCAGGTGGGCCTCCAGAGCCGTCTTAGGGTGTGACGCCCCCTCATTTGGGTTTCGATTTGTCATTTCTCTTGATGCCAAGGGAGGGTTCCAGACTTCTCAGTGAACTCTGCCCCTCTGGGTCCCTGCCACCCAGACCAGCTTGAACCGGAACATGGCTGACCCCTGAAGCAAAGTGCAGTTTTCACTTCTCATTGACCCGAGGGTAGGAAGTAAAGTTTTTGGGGAAAACAAATCCACCCACCCTCTCTTACTGTTCTCTAGCACCTTTGTATTTTCTGCTAGCAGGGGGAGGAATGCAAGTGGGTGTTGGCAAGGGCTGGCCCTTACCCTGGCTTAGGTGTGTGAAGCTTGAGTGAGGCAAATCCTTGGTGCCTCAGTTTCCCCATCTGTAAAATGGGGCAGGGACCCCTATTCATTATTCTTTCATTTAGCTGTCACATATCAACCCTCTGTGTACGTGCCTGGCCTGTGGCAGCAACAGTCCTGTTGTCCCCAACCCCCGCTCATGATGTCACCCAGGCTCCTTCTGTGCAGGTGACAGCTGAATTTGACCCAGCTTAAGCAAATGAGGAGATGGATTTTGTTTGTACTTCTGCACTGCCAGGGGTGGGTGGAGGCTTGGTTTCCCTCCTACTGTTTTCTCTTTCTCTTTCATGGCTCTGCCCCTCACTGGGGAGGTCAGCAGTCCCAGCAGCATCTGGTCAGCTGTCCTCAGCTCAGGTTGGTTGGCACTCACCTGAGGACTCAGCTGTGGCCAGGGGACCCTGTGCTCTAATTCCTGGTCTGAGCCATATGTCCCCTCTGTGTGTGAGGGGTTTCAAAGTTGTCCAAATGCCTGGCCTGGACTTAAGTGTAATTCACAGGGTCTACCCTGCTAAGCCTCCCCTGCCTTTTTTTTTTTTAACTTTTTTTTTTTTTTTAACATTTATTTACTTTTGAGAGATAGAACATGAGCAGGGGAAGGGCAGAGAGAAAAGGAGACACAGAAGCTGAAGCAGACTCCAGGCTCTGAGCTGTCAGCACAGAGCCGGACACGGGGCTTGAACCCATGAACATGAGATCATGACCTGAAGTCGACGCTTAACTGACTGAGCCACCCAGGTGCCCTGCTCCCTGCCTTTTTTATGCAGCAAGTAATAACCCTGCCATTACACGTTGCTTGCGTGCCCCAGTCTGGCCCCACCAATTGTTCAAATAGCAAAACAATCCTAGACCCTCCCTCAAGACCCCCTTCCCACCAACCAGCAACCAAGCCGTCAGCGTCTGGCATAGCACAGGAGGATGAGCTGGCCAGAGGTGACCCCTACATTGCCCTCCCTTTTAGGACCTTGTGAAGCAAGTGTTGAGTGCCCTGAGGGCCATCGCAGGCAATGATGATGTGAAGGATGCCATTGTTCGAGCTGGTGGGACAGAGTCCATCGTGGCTGCCATGACCCAGCACCTGGCCAGCCCCCAGGTACCTACCGCAGGCGGGACGCACACGAGGTGGGGCACAGTGGCTGTATCTGCATGGTGCTCTTTCCCATTTCCTCAAGCAGGGCTAGGGCTGGAGTGGGGCACACGAGAGGCCTGGGTTGAGACCTTCAGAGCGTGGTTGATGTTTTTATCCCTTGGTATCACTCTGGTTATTACTGATCTGGTATATACATGGGCTAGCAGCCATCTATCCAGGTGAAATTGCAGGGCACTCACCTGGGGGATTAACTATGGGGGCCCGCCAGGGCATCTGACTGTCTCAGCCATTCCCATGACGCCCACAGGTGTGCGAGCAGAGCTGTGCAGCCCTGTGCGTCCTGGCCCTGCGAAAGCCAGAGAACAGCCGGGTCATCATGGAGGGTGGCGGGGCCCTGGCTGCATTGCAGGCCATGAAGGCACACCCGCAAGAGGCCGGAGTGCAGGTGAGCCTGGGGATAGGAGGAGGGAGCAGGACTCAGGCCCTCCCTGTCCCTGTCCCTATCAAAGCCCAGTTCTCTCAAGGTCTCCACTTCTCAGCCCCCCGGAGTCCTATATCTGTTTCCCAGTTCTGCCCACGGCTATCTTCCTGTTCCTTTGCTGTTCCTGCAGTGATCTTTTCCTTTCCTAACAGTCCCTATAGAGGGATAGTTCGAGGAGCGGGAGATGGGAGGAGAGCAGGTGGGGATCTGCTGGAACTTTTGGAAAGCTCCTTGCTGACCATGGCCACTCCTTCATGTTCTGCATGCAGGACCCACTGTCCATACCTTACTGGGAAGTCAGGGAAGCCGAGCAGTAGACAAGGCTGTGCGTGCCCCTGCCGGAGACCCACACACCTCCCTGTATCTGCCAGGACTGTCCCCACCTCCCCCACTCCCCCCTCTTGCACCCTCCCAGCACAGGGGCCTCCTTGTTGGTCCTTAGACACACCAGGCTCTGTCCCACTCACGGCCTTTCTGCCGATAGTGTCTCCTCTGGGACACTGTGCCCTTGGCTCGCTCATCACCTTGCCCACGCTTGATCACCCTGGCCAGACAGCCCCTCACACCTCCCTTCCTCATCTAGCCTCCCAATGGTGCGGTGCTTTGTGGCACCCACACATGGCAGAGGAGCAGGGCACAGATGTTGGCTGAATGGGTGATGATGTCATTGACAGGTGGACCCCGTGCACAACCCCCCTCTTCCCACTGACTCTCTGCTGGCTCTTGCCAGCCTCCGGGGATCTTGCTCTGAGACAGAGGGTCCTACACCTGAGGGATCTGCCCCACCTGCCAAGTACTTGGCTGCCCCGAGCTTCAGTTTCCTCGCTTGGGAGATGGGGAAATCAGCCCTGCCTCCCGGGGCAGCTGAGAGGGTGAAGTGGAGACATGAACCTAGCCTGATGAACCACAGCGTAGGTACCTGCTGTATGTTGGTTGTGGTCATCTTTGCCCCGTTGTGTTATGGTGAGGGCCCCAAGGTCAGAGTAGACCCCATGCACCAGCTTACAGCCACTCACCTTCAGTTCTCCCTCCCAGAAACAGGCCTGCATGCTGATCCGTAACCTGGTGGCTCGAAGCCAGGCCTTTTCACAGCCCATCCTGGACCTGGGGGCTGAAGCACTCATCTTGCAGGCCCGTGCTGCCCACCGTGACTGTGAGGACGTGGCCAAAGCTGCCTTGCGGGACCTTGGCTGCCGCGTTGAGCTCCGGGAGCTGTGGACTGGCCAAAAGGGCAACCTGGCGCCATGACCCCAGGCTCAGTCTGGGCCGTGGCTCTGGATGAGTCATATGACTCAGGAATAGGGAGGAGGTCTGTGTCCTGCCACTCTACTCCCCGGATTCCTCCCCCACTCAGCAAGAGGTGTTTTCTGATGGGATCAGGTACCAGGCACCGGGCTAGGGTGTGAAGGGAGCATTGGTGAAGCATCTACACAGCAGAAAGCAGCTCCTGGGACCTGGTCTCTGTTCACCTCGTTCCCCTCACCAGCCAACAGCATTGGTGTTACTCATCCTGCCCTCTCACCCCCACCCCATGCCCCTTCCTACCTGAATGGCCTCCTTAGCATTGCCGAGGGGTGATGTGCTGATTGAAAGATTGAAATTTAGAAGCCTGCCGGCCAATCTCACAGCAGGGTGGGGCCCTGTTTCAGCTCCTACAAGTCTGTTTTCTCCCCTGCTGGTCTCTCACTTGTAATATGGGTTGCAGGTGCCTTGCTCTGCTGGACAGAGGGCGAGGACCGAGCTCTTCTGCCTCCAGGGGTCCCAGACCAGTCAGTACTGCCCAGTAATAAAAGATTGTTAGCTGAACAATGGAGGGATCTCTTCCATAGTGCCGTGGAGTATGGAGGCTGCATCCAGCTGCCTAAGAGAATGGGAGAGGGGCAGACATCTGGGGAGGCTGTGGGGTCACTAAGGAAAGCAAAGGAGTTTTTAGAACAGCCTGGGATATATGATCTGCTGTCACTCTCAGACAGGCAGTCTGCTGGGGCCATGGGTCACACTTAGGGTCTCTGGGCCCCAAGGCCACTATTTCTGAGTTTGTATCATTCAGTTCTGTGGCCTTGAGCTAGTGACATAATCTCTCTCAGCCTTGAATGATCCTCTGTAAAATGGGGAGGGCGAAAATAAAGGCTCCTCTCCGGGGGTTCGAGCAGTTAGGCACATGGGAGGTACCCAACTGTCTTAGCTTCACTACCTCAGTTACCCTAGAAGGACTGACCTGTATTCCCCTGCCTGGGGACTTGAGGTCATTGCTCTTCGGGTGGCTTGGGCAGCCTGCCTGCCTTTTTTGAGCCTCACTTTCCCCATCTGTAGTATGGACATCACTGTAGCTGCCCCCAAATGCCCACTGCAACCCCCAGGTGTCCTGGGGGTCCCCAGGCAGCTGTGCCCAGCAAACCCCAGCTCTCCTCTGCCTTTCTACTTGGGGGTCATGTTGTGGTCATCTGGCAGCTTGTGCAGCCCAGGCAGGGTCAGGTAGCTTCAAGACCCCTGGTGGGCTCCGGGCGCTGTGCCTGACCTCTCTAGACCACACATTGGGAACCCCTCGCCTCTCTTGGAACACTCAGCCTGTCGCTTGTCATTCATCTCCCCTAGCTTGAGAAGGGCCTGAATTTGGTCCTTGATATTAACTCGCGCCCTTTCCTCGAAGCCTCCTGGTTTCCATGGCTGATGCAAATAGCTGGGGCAGGGGTGGCATCACCCTGGTCCTAACTCCCTATGTGGCCAGTTCTCCCCAACCATCGACTGGGAGGACCATGCCAGCTCAGGGAGGCTGACATGAACCTCAGACCCAATCGCCTCATTCTGACTCCCCCACCGGGACTCACCAAACACGTACAAGGATCTTGCATCTGCTCCAGGAACTGCTGTCCTGACTTGACTTCTGGATGGGCCACCCATGTGACCTTGGGGCAGTCTTCAGGCCCTGTGAGCCTCATGCCTCCTCATCTGTCTAATGGGAGGTGGGTGGTGCCAGCCTATTTCTGGGGAAGCCTGAGGCACCATTCCTATAGTTCCTGCCCCAGCTCTGCTCTCAATCTGCCCAAGGCTCCCCATTGCCATCCCCATAAAACCAACTGTTCTCCAGGCTCTGCCCACCTCCCAACCTCATCTTCCCCATATTCCTTTTTAGTTGTTTTTCTAGCCACATCAGCCTCCCTACCTCTGGACCTTTGCACATGCTGTGCCTTGCATGGAGCACCTTTCCCCCAGCCCTCCTCATGGCCAGCTCCTTTCTGGCACTAGGTTCCAGCTCACATGTTGCCTCCATGGGGATATTGCTAGTTCCCTTTCACTGGCACCCTCGTCCCATCACCTTGTGTGCTCTGTCTCTGAGCTGTAAGCTTGTCTGAGGTCACCTTGCTTATGTGCTTTCCTGTTTGTCTGCTCCCTTCTGTCCATGAGTTCCATGTAGGCAAGCTCCTATTTTCTATCTCTTCTCCAACTTCCTGTAAATGTTTTTGAATATACACCTAAGTAATAAGGGGGTGATTTGGAGGGAAGGCCTCTGCCCCCACAGCTCCAGTGTTCTCCCCTGGGCTCCTGGCCAGCCTTCCTCCAGCTGCAGGCTTCTGTGGGGAGGCATGGCTCTAGCTTATCAGTCCTTCACACCTTAGTCTGAGAAAATGGGTTTTGTCAGTGGGTGTGGCTCAGGGTCTGTTTGGACCCAGGGTGGGTAGGCATATCACTGAGGTTGGGTTCCAGGCTCTGCTCTGCCACCTGAGGTGAACCTCAACGTCCTCTCCTGAAAATGGGTTAAGTGTGTTGCTACACAGGGCCACAGCTCCCAGCAAGGCACACAGCCCCTCTCTAAGGAGTGCTTGCCATCCTTGTTGACTGACATTGAAACCAGGGCTGAGGAGGAAACTACTGCAAAGGAGGGGCCAGTATACTCAGGCAATGACCCTACTGCTGTGTGCTCAGTATAGCTGAGCTGTGGCCCAGCCTCTCTGAGCCTCTGGGAGGCTGAGTGAAACTGCCTTGAAACCAGTTGGGTTTCGCTGTCAACACTGCTAAATTCAGCAGGTGTCCCTCCAGCCAGAGGAGGACCCAGGGTCCTGGGTTATAAACACATCTTTGAGGGGCAAGGCCTATGAACCCCATTTTCCAGATGAGAAATAGGCTCCTTGGCATTTGAGGGGCCACAGTGGGATGAGAACCCAGCTTGGCCTGCCTCCACGCTCCTCCTCTTGCCGGCGTTGCTAACCTGACCTTGGGCAAATGGCTCTCTGGCCTCGGTTGATTAAGCCCTGTCACTATGCCCAGGCCTGGCTCACAGCCATCGTGTCAGATGATTCCTGGGATCCCCGCGAGGCAGAGGAGACTGGGGGGCAGAGAGACAGTGTCCTGCCCAGAGCCAGCCAGGCTGACACGGAAGAGTTAGGATCCCAGGCACCCTGGCCAGGCACAGCTGAAGTGCCCATAGTGGGGGTGTCAGTTGCTAATGCCAAGGGGTATTACTGGCCATTGTTGGAAGGCAGAAGGGAGGTTGACCGGCGCCAGCATGCTGACAAGCAGACAGAAGCCAGAACCCAGGCATTGCCTTTGGCACCCTCTGGAGAGGCAGCCTAGTGCTGGGCTGCTGCCTGACCCTTGTCTCAGTTGGCACTGTACCTAGGGGTACCGTGGGACCTTCCAGGAGCTCGCTGCCTTCCTCCCAGGGCCTGACAGGTAGGTGCTGTGAGCAGGGACTCTTGTAGCATAAATATCTCCCTCTTTGGGTGGTAAACCCCACCCATAGTTGGTCTATGTCCACATTCCATGAAGCACTATTTACAGAAAGGGAACAGGCCCCGAGAACAGTTTATCCATCACCAACACTCAGCAAGTCCTGGCTGTGGACCAATAAAGCTGTCAGTGTTTCACTTCCATTCATTTTGTTAGTGCTGCCATTAACCCTGGGAGGTAGTTGGAGAAACTGAGGCAGAGAGTTTGAGTCACTTGCTGAAGGTCTGGTAGCCAGCAAGTAAAAAAGAGCAGGGACTCAAACCCAGCCTCAGGCCCTTCCAGCAAGGAATACCTGTAATGTGAGGATCAGTTTTCTCATCTGCAAAGTGGGTGCTGTCTCCCTCCTTGCCCCCCGCCCCCAACCATCTGGAAATCAGGTCACGAGATGGTGTTAGGGAAGCACCCAGCCCAGTAAGGACCTGATACCCATTAGGTGTTCAGCAGACCTCAGAGCCCTCCTCTTATCCAGAGAGCAGAATGGAGACCAGGGTCTGGAAGTTGCTGGAAAGCAAACCACAGCTGGGAGGTATGGAGAGAGGCCCAGGTGGGAATATCATGAATCAGATGGTGGCCTCAGGCTAGTGACATCCACAGTGTGAGCCTTGATGTTTTCCCCCTCCTCCATACTAGGAGGCCTTTGTGCTGTTGTGGATTAAGCACCTAGCAGGGGGCTTGCACAGCCCTGAAATGTGAACCCTTATTAAGGCCATCCTCAGGTTTGCTCCCTCCCAGGATTCTTTGGTTATGAACTTGATCTCCACCAACTATACCCTGCACCTCGAGGAAATAAGAGCCAGTATCTGGGAACATTTATAACCCTCTCCACCCTGGCCCTGGAGATTAAGGGAGTGCACTTAGTGAGTCAGGAAACTGGGTGGGCTTGGGCGAAGTGCCAGTGACACAATGGAGCACTGGATGGCAGGTGTCTTCTCTAACTGCTGGCGTCTATCTGCAGAGAATCCCATGAACCGCACCTCACAGAGAAGCTGAGGCCCATAGGCCAGACAGACCTGCTGAGGGTCAAATGCTTTCACCAGAATAAGACAAAGGCTGGGATAGAAGTTCTCACAGGGAAGCCACCCAAAAAAGGAAAGATTAAGGCGTAGCAATCATCGTCCCCTGAGGAAACAGATCCACAAGCACCTTGACCAAGGTTGTGTGGTGGGCGTGTAGCTGGACACGGATTCGACCCAGACCGCTCAGGCCTCTGGTGGTTCTTCTCTGATACTGCCTTACCCCACTTGCAAAGAGCAGGTTGCTCTAAATTCACCCCCAGATTTAGCCACTTGAAGCGCCGTGGGCATGGAGCTTGACCTCTCTGCCAATGGTGGCTTTGACCTCCTAGGATCAGGATTAGTTTTCAGTTAATTCACAAAAGGCTTATCCGGGAGAAGGCCTAATGGGGATATCATGAACTCAGAGAAGTCAAACACTTCCAGAAAACCACAAAGCTCGTAGGTAGGATTCCACCTGTTTCCACATCTTCACAACAACCTGGAGCTGCAGAGGACAAGCCCGAGTGACCTCAGAGAGTCTGCCCTCTCCGTGTCTTTAGCAGAGAAATAATGGAGAGTGAAAGAATGGAGAATTATCCCAGGAATCTTTCAGCCGCGATGGCTCATGTTCACAGCCAGAGTTGGAGGTCTTGCTTCTGTGCTGTGTGGTCAGAAGGACAACCTCTTTGACGTAGCCTCAGGGGACCCTGCATGGGGCGTCCGAGGCCATCTACGGCAGCCGCCCTCCGGGCCAAACTCTGCACCTTGCACACGCCAGCCGGCTCGGAGGTGCACCGCCCACTGTCCCTGCGACCGGCCTTTGGGCCTGCCTGTCTTCGGCTTTGTAGCCAATCCTCATCGCCCTCCAGGCTACGCCCTCCGTTCTTCTCGAGCCAGCCGCGCCAGCCACTTCTCTTGCCCCCCAGGGATTGGTCGTCAGGGCTGCTCGTCTTCCGCCAGAGTTCCAATCTTCGCCTACCTCCAGGCCCTCACCTCCCAGCACCTCGCACCCTGAGGGACCACCTCTGGGACCAAAAACCTCACCCAATAGCCCGCCTTTGCCCCTCAGTGATTGGCCCTAGGGGCTGCCTGTCTGTTTCGGGCTAACCAATCCCTGTCTTTCCAAACGCTGATTGGCCAACGCGCAGCCAATCGGAGCGTGGCGTGGACCCCTCCCGCGGCGCGCGCTGAGGGTGCGCGAGGCGGGGCCGTGGTGGCCGGAGGCGGCGGCGGCGGCGGCGGCGGCGGTGAAGGCGACGCGTCCCAGACGGTGAGGGGGAGCAGGGGGCGCGGGGTGGCGCAAGCGTCGGAGGGTCCGCTCCCTTGGGCCGAGCGAGGGCGAGGCACGGTCCTGTCATGTGTCCTGGGGCGGGGGCGGACGAGGCAGGGCGTGACAGCAGCGTCAAAGGGGCAGGGAGAGGTTAAACCCCCCCATCCCTGCACCCCGCATCTGGTGCTCCCTGGGGACCCTCCCAGCCGAATCTGAACCTTCACGGTCAGTCCGCGCACACCTGACACCACGTCCCTTCTTGTTGACAACCCCCCCCCCCCCCATACACCTGATACTGCCCACTTCTCTGACATTCCCCACACCTCTAGAGCCATGCCCCCAGGAGCTCTGCACAGTTGAGGCTTCACACCCACAGACATCTGAGTCTGTACCTCCACTGATATTCTCTCACACACACCTGACATTGCACACCCCCACATCACCGAAGATCGTCCCTCTTGGTGACATCTCCACACCCAGATCCATGCACCCCCACCTCTGCAACAGGGCCTACATCCCCTACTATACCCATGCCTGAGCCTGTGATGCTAAACTCTGGCCCCGCACTCACACCTGGTCCGGGTCATATCCCCTCACTGACTTTGCTCACATCCAGGTCTGTGCCCTTCTCACTTGCCCCCTCCCTTCAGCAACTCGGGTCAGGGTTCTCAGGTACCCTCCCCCTACCCCTGCGTCTGCCCTGTGCCTTTACGGTTCCTCTCTCCATCACACACCCTCAGTCTGTGTGCCCACCCGTACCTTCTTACAGGTGCATCCATGTTTGTGCCCCTCTCTGTAATCCTTGAACCCTTCCCCCACCCTAGGTCCTCTACCCTCCCCCACCCAAAAGAAAAGCCCACCCAGATGTTATATTTTCATTTATGAGAGTCTATAAAGTAACTTCTAGGCTTAGAATAATCCCTTTGGCCAGATGAAATTACAATTATCTCCATTTTACCAACAACAAACGTAAAGGGACTTCAGTTGGGGAGGCAGAGCCCATCCCTCCCTGAGCATTGCTGACTCTTCTCTGTAGACCTTCCCTGTTTTTGCCCATCCGTTGTGCTTATCTCTGAGGGATTGGCAGGGGAAGGGACCCCTACCTTCCCTGCAACTGTTTCTCAGGAGTCATGAGTCCAGAAAGACTGAGCTGGAAGGGGTGGCCCCTGATTGTTGCTGTAGCACGTGTCTCCGAGTCCTGGGGCTGGGTGGGGGTGGGGACCTTGCAGGAGTGGGACGTCAACACCTGGGGTGCCACCAGAGGCTAGGTCACCTGGGAGGGAGCTGCTGGCCTCCCGCCTCTGGCTCCAGCTCTTGCAGACTGAGGCCCCTCACTGACCCTCAAGACCTCCTTGGGCCCTTAAAGCTGATAAACCTGGAGAGTAAGGAAACACTCTTCAGAGTGAGGCGAGCTAATGTTACAGCCACTTAGAGCCAAACTGTAAAACTGGAGCCTGGTGTGGTGCTGGGATTAATGATTTTTCTGGAACTTTTCAAGTTCCCTGGAGTGTAATTTGCAAGTGTGCAGCGTAGAAGGAGCGGGTGGCTTTGTTGTTGAAAAGTAGTAGTGTGGTGTGGTTTCCTGTAAGGTTTGCATAGTGCCTCTTACCCCTCTTCGGTCTCTCCCTGCAAAGATGGTGCCAGAATATTCTGGAGGGTCACCTTCAGCTTCTCCTGGACAAACTGAAGCCACTGGGGTTTTCTGTCCAAATTCAAAAGGAGTCATTTAAAACGTGTGTGTTTATGTATGTGTATGTATATGCTTATAAGTAGATATACGCATGTATGTACATCACACTCATATATGCATAGACACACATTTTATAAATACAGATGTATACACATTTCTTATATATACATACGCAAATCTATGAAATTTGACAAGGTAATTGATGTACGTGGTAAAGAACAAACAAACAAAAAAGTCCAAAAGGACATCCAATGAAAATTAAGCACGTCTCCCCTTATCTGCACTCTGCCCTTCTAGAGGCATCCATTGTTAATTGCCCTGTTTCCTTCCAGAGATAGGCTATGGCGTGGGGGAAAGATGTATATCCCCCACCTCTTCTAAACCCCTGATACATTTGCATGAGCTTTTTATCAAATGGGTGTGCCAGTGTAATAGCCAGTCCCTCGCTGATGACTGTTCAGGTTGTCACTCGTAGCTTCTCTTGCAAACTGAGCTTCAGTGAAT
This sequence comes from Panthera pardus, assembly GCF_024362965.1. Taxonomy (NCBI): domain Eukaryota; kingdom Metazoa; phylum Chordata; class Mammalia; order Carnivora; family Felidae; genus Panthera; species Panthera pardus. The sequence continues at coordinate 14,357,322 of NW_026527013.1, forward strand.
AGATGGAACCATGCATGAGCAAATATGGAATGAATGTGTGTGGGGCTCCAGCACAGACCCTTCGAAACCTCCCTGGCTTCCTGGAACTCCCATGCCAAAGGGCATGTCCATTTAAATGGTTAATGTTCCTCCAGAGAGGCTGTGCTGCCATCCGTTGTCTCTCGGCTGTGAAGGTGGAATTCTTGTTTTCTCTCCCAGCATCCAGAATAGATATTACCAAGTGTTTTGGTCTCTCCAGTCTGATAGGTAAAGCACAGCCTACAAGATCCTTTTGAACACCACTTCTGTGCTTTCTATCCGTCTCTTTGGCGTTCTAGCCCGGGTGGTGGTGATTAAACATTATACTTCTGTTTCTCTTCCACAGTTAGACTAACGTTCAGTCCAAGAACTATTTGAATCCCTTCTCTGTGGAGCTCTGGAGGAAACCTTGGGTGTGTGTGTGGGGCGGGGGGAGGGGGGGTCCCTGCAAGACAGAGACATGGGTATTGGCCACAGTCCTGGGAGGGGAGGTCTTAAGATGTCTAAAAATTTTTTTAAGAGGTGTAAATGTTTTTTTCCCACTTGGATCCGGCAAAATCACTTGGGTGTCAGTTGAAATTGAGATAAGTCAGATGTAAATCTTCTGGGGAAGCTGTCTTGAGATTCTCTCGAGTCGTCGGCTGTTGCCCACTCTTGGTGCCAGGTGGAGAGCACCTTTTGACTGAGGCCAGGCCTTTTCGCACCTGTCATCCTGTTTTTTTGTGCTTCTGTTTTGGCAATTAGACAATACAGGAATACTGAAATGGTCAGAACTTTCAGCTTGGTTAGGTTTTGCAAACCAGCTCTTTTTAAAAACACATATATTCTTTATTTTTATTGTGAAACACTTAATAAAAAGTATATGATGTGCACATGAAAAGAAAGTGTAAAGGATAACGAAGCGGACACTCAGTTGAAGAAGTAGAACATTGCCTCCGGCGGCCCTTCCTTCATCACTGCACTATTTTTAAAATATGCTTGTCAACGTGTGTTTTCTTCACTGAGTACCTTTTGCTGCAGCTGAATGCTTGGATTCTAGGGTCTTAACAAAGATCAGCAGGAGCCAAGTTTTCTATCAAAGCTGTGTCAATAGGATGACCTGAGAGGTCCACGGAGGGAAGCAGTGACCTCAGGTTCATGGGCAGGTCACCAGCCAGTACCAGGAGCTTTGATCTTAGAAGACTCCTGTCTTGTTAGTGTCCTGGGCCTGCTGTGACAAATTACCACAAGCTGGGTGGCTTAAGACAAGAGAAAGTTATTCTGTCATAGCTGTGGAGAGCAGAAGGCAAAATCAAGGTGTTGGCAGATGCTGTAGATGGAATGCTTCTGTCTCCCTAAAATTCATATTTTGACTCTTTTTTAATGTTTATTTATTTTTGAGCGCGAGTTGGGGAACGGCAGAGAGAGAGGGAGACACAGAATCCAAGGCAGGCTCCAGGCTCTGAGCTGTCAGCACAGAACCTGATGCGGGGCTAGAATTCATGAGCTGCAGGATCATGACCTGAGCCGAAGTCGGACGCTTAACCAACTTTGCCACCCAGGCACCCTAAAATTCATATTTTGAAACCTAATCCACAACGTGATGGCATTAGGAGGTGGGGCCTTAAGGAGGTGAGTAGGTCATGAGGGTGGAGGCCTCATGAATGGGATTAATGCCCTTATAAAAGAGGCCCTGCCCCTTCTGTTTTATGAGGCACAGCAATACATTAGCTGTCTGTGAACCCGGAAAAGTGCTGTCACCAGACAGTCTGCTGGCACCTTGATTCTTGGACTTTCTAGCCTCCAGAACTGTGAGAAATACATTTCTGTTGTCCATAAGCCACCCAGTTTATGGTCTTCTGTTACCAGCCCAAACAGACTGAGACAGCAGGTCGGTTTCTACTGAGGGATCTAAGGGAGAATCTTACCAGCCTCTCTCCTGGCTGTGGTAGTTGTTGGTAATCTTTGGGGTTTTGGCTTGGAGCCACATCATCCCAATCTGCCTCCATCTCCACGCAGCCTTCTTCCCTGCGTGTGTGTCATCTTTTTTTTTTTAATGTTTATTTATTTTTAGAGTGGGGAGAGAGAGAGCGGGAGTGGAGGAGGGACAGAGAGAGAAGGAGACACAGAATCTGAAGCAGGCTCCAGGCTCTGAGCTGTCAGCACAGAGCCCGACGCGGGGCTCGAACTCACGGACCGTGAGATCATGACCTGAGCCAAAGTCAGGTGCTCAACTGATTGAGCCACCCAGGCACCCCCTGTGTGTGTGTGTGTGTGTGTGTGTATCTTCTTACAAGGACACCCATCATTGGATTTAGGACCCACCATAAATTCAGTACGATCTCATCTCAGTGTCCTTAACTAATTTCACCTGCAGAGACCCTATTTCCAAATAGGGTCACCTTCTGAGGTTCTGGTGGGACATGAACTTTAGGGGACACCATTTAATCCCTGTAGCTGCAAAACCAGAATTTCTGTCAGGATGTTATGCAAAGAAATGCTTGTCTAGTGGCGTCTACTGCTTCAGGCAGAAGGGGGCTGGTAGGGTTGGAGCACACGGCCCCTCACTCACCTGCCTCCCTACTGGAAGGTGGAGGCATCTGCCCAGAGCTAGCAAGGACCTGGGCAAGTAAGCATGTATTTGCTAGCCCTTGGCGCATGCTTACAGGACTGTGAGCTTGGTCCTAGATCATCCCAGTTTATAGAAGGGTCATCAAGACTTAGGGGCCTTTGCCCCACCTGCAGGGAGAACAGAAGGGAAGCCAAGATGAGCCTAGGTCAGCCCAAATCCAGACCCCTGTCCTTTAAGCAGTCACCCGTGGCATGCATGCTTTCTGCCGCTGCTAGACACTGATGTCTGTAAGCTGTACTGAAACACCACAGGCAGCCTACCTCCAGGAATGGAACAAACTTGAAGCCTGACCACCCCCATTGTTTTCCAGTCTGTAAAAATCTATGCACCGGGGACAGGAACAGGTGCAGAGGAAGCAGAAATACTGGGGCTCTGAAGGGTAGGGGACACAGATGTGGATCCCCAAGTGGTTGGGGCTCTGTAGTAGATCAATTCTAGCAGAGGATTGAGGTGCTAACTCAGGGAGGGGAAGGTTCTCGGAGATCTGAAAGCCAGCAAGGAGTCAGCCAGATGGCGAAGCGTTGTAAGCAAAGGGAACAAGTGAGCCTGGATGTTGTGGGACCCAAGGCATGGAATTTGAGAGAGGATTGAGGGACCTGGTCCATGGAGCCGGTGACAGGCACAAGAGGGGACTTAACCTTGAGGCCACTTCAGGCAAGGCATCGCCAGCCTACCTTAGCTGAGAGCCTCTAGCAGCCTGTGCTTTCCCAGCCGTGAGATGAGGCCACCTTGTGAGTAGTTGCAAGCCTTCCCTGATCAAATGTGCCAGTGAAGGGCTCCCAAAAGACGTCACTGCTGTTCTGTCCGCAGGTCGCATGCCTTTGCCATGGGATGAGTTGAAAAAGCGAGTATGTATGTTTCAGTTAAGTCTTAATTAGCCACGCAGACCCAAGCCCCACCCAGGCTGCGGTATTTGTCCCGGCCCTGTCTAAGGGGTAGGCTCCCAGACCTCACTGTGGCAGCTGTGACTCAATATGCCTGAGGAGGAGCTCAGGAATCCTGCACAAGTGTCCTGGAGATTCTGGGACAGGTGTTCCTGGAAACACCTGGTGTAGCAGCTCAGAGCTGGAGGAAGATGCTAGACCCTGCCTCTCCCCTGTGGTGGTGGGCAGGTCCCCGCAGCCAGAAGAGGGGAGGGAGCTTGGCTTACAGCACAAAGGGGAGACAGGACCCCTTACTGGCCAGGCCTTAGCCAGTGGCTAGTCTAGCCTTGGGCTGGCAAGGCGATGTATAAGAGCCAGGCCTTGAAGAAGGGACAGGTTTGGGGGCTGTGAACAGCCCCTTTGGCCTGGAGCACACCGGTCAGAGGCAAGTGTCGGCCAGCCCTGAACGTGAGAGTCACAGACTGCCCCACCTGTTGTGCCGGACAGCGGCACTGGCGTGGTAGAGTGTTTGGACGGGGAGCACGTGCTTCCTAAACCATTGTCACCTGGTGGGCAGTGGGGGCGCCACTTTCCAACTTCTGTTTAACTCTTTGGGGAGATGAACCTGGAAAAAGCGGGGAGCGGCGCTGGAGACCAGGGACCAATGCTCAACTCTTTTAGAGACCCTGGCATGGGGAATGCAGGCTGAATGGTGAGATCTAGGAACTGGTGAGGTCTGCTCAGTAGGGCCCTTAGTAGGGCCTGTGATGGGCTCCATCCCAGGCCCATCTGACTCCTTATTAGGCAGAATGATACTTACCAATACTTAACCAGTACCCATGACCCACTTGAGCAGCAGGACCCTGGAAAGATGGTGATGGATGGAAACTGAGCCCTGAGGAGGTTTAGTAACACGTCCAAGGTCACACGCTGGACCCCATCTTCCCACAACACCAGCATGGTGTAACTGGGAGCCTGTACACGTTCCTACTTAGGGAATGAGGCGGACAGTGATAGAAAAGGTACATCTCTGCTGCCACATGAAGGATGTCTGAAGGGCAGGAAGATGGACAGAAAAACCACCTGTGTGTGGGTATATGCTTCTGACTTCTTGCTAAGCATGGACACTGAGCGCAGCCCAGGCCATTGCCTTCCACAGACACCCCCCACCCCAAGCCTAGCAGAGGAAGCTAATGGAAAGTGACCCCTCCTGGTGCAGCAGGGAACCACGGGGTGCTCAATGTAGGGCAGAGCAGCTAACTTTTGGGAGGTGAGGCTGGGACATTTAGAGAGGGCTTTGAAGGGTGCAGAGGAGTTTGCTAGGCATGGGGTGGGGAGAGTGCAGCCAAAGCAGAACTTGGTGTGTCCTGAAAGTTAATTGTCTTATCCGGCAAATAACTGAGTGGATACAAGCACTGTGCTAGGCTCCACATGGCGAGTGGGAAAACAAGACTTTTGGGGTGAGGGCTTTACACAAGTGCACCCTCTTATTAGAGGGACCTGAGTACCACCGCGTGCCTCGGTTTGTTGTAGATCACTACGGTGCAGTTGGTGACAGGTGTTGGCAACACTTTCTTGCAAGGGCCGAGGCCAGTGATTGACAATAGGATGTTCTGTATCTTTTAGGACTTGGATGCCTGAGTGTCTGACCCAGAGAGACTGCAACACAAGGTCGTGGTGACCAGTTTGTCTGAAAGGCACGAATAGAAGGGAATGCAGCAGGGAGAGATGGGCAGCAGCTGGTGGGGTCTGGGTTAACAGGGAACAGCCATTATGTAAGATGCTACCGCTCTCTTAGGCAGAAGTTAATGCCCATTAACTGGAAAAGAAAACAGCCTTTATCAACAGGCAGATAGGATGTTAATTGGCTTCCGTTTACTGAGAGATTACAGGATCTGTCCACGACTGCTTGTAAACTCCATCAGCCGAGAACCACCCCCCCGCCCTGCTTTATGTAAACATTTCCTTGGCCCCATGGGGTGGCGCACACAAGTGCTCATGAACATGAATGGTGGCCTTGGTCAGGGAGCTTCTGAGGGAATCGGGCACAAATGTGTGTGTGCAGGTGCGTGTATTAGGACGGATGCACACGTGGAGAGGCTGCTGCGTGGGGCTCATAGCCTGGGCTACCTAAGATCCCAAAGCACCTGGTTCACATTTCCTAGACAGTGCTGTTCAGTATGTTATATTGCTGAATTGCCTCCCGACCCTGCTTTGCTTTGTTTTTTGATGAGTGGAACAGAAACATGGTACAAAAAATGAATTTTTGTTGATTGGGGCTGGTCTGTGAATGCTGCTTGCCCATGGCATGTGGGGGGTGAGCCCCATCTCACTCCACTTTTAGCAGAGATTCTGGCACCTGAATCCCAGGCCGTGGGTACCTGTTAGAGGTACGCCCAGAGAACATACGGAGGCTGGGCGCACCGGGGCCGCAGGATGCCATTGTCCATGGTTGGAAATGCAGCACGGGCCCGGAAGAGTATAAGGGAAATACACAGATCAGGGCTCTGGAAGGCTGTGCAAGGGACAGAGACCCATCCCAAACTGGCTGAACTAGAAAGGGAGCTTTGTGGGCTCCAGGGTGAAAAAGTCTAAGTGCTCCTAGCACCTGCCAGGTTCTTCGTGAGCTCCCAAGTTCTTCTAGAACCATTGGGCCCCAGGGCATCCCAAGTCATGAAGACATATGTCCACCTCCCTCCCTGGCCTTGGCTCTGTCAGCTGCCCTTGGGGCCTACCTGTTTCCCCTCCTGAGAGAAAGAGGACTTCTCCGGCCCAGTGGTTCCCTCAGAAATCCCAGTCTTTGGGTCTGGTGCTCCAAACTGAGGGTCACCCTGGAGTCAAGGGGAGGGTCAGCCCCGCCTTTCTCCCAGGTGACAGAGACAGAGTGGGTGGCTGCCCAGTGTGCTGTCTCCAGAAGGGGGGCAGACATCCCTTGTACATGTGGCCTTCCTTCTAGGAGCTTAGGCATCTCCTCGGACTTTCAGTCATTGCCAAAATCATCAGCAGGCGTTCTCCACAGGTGAGGGGAAAGGTGAGCATCAGTGAGCAATGCAGATCACCCCTCTGCTGCCATCAGAGTCCCCTCAGAGTTAAGAACACAGTACCCAGGGGCGCCTGGGTAGCTCAGTCAGTTAAGCGGCCGACTTCGGCTCAGGTCATGATCTCGCGGTCTGTGAGTTCGAGCCCCGCGTCGTTCTCTGTGCTGACAGCTCAGAGCCTGGAGCCTGTTTCAGATTCTATGTCTCCCTCTCTCTGACCCTCCCCCATTCATGCTCTGTCTCTCTCTGTCTCAAAAATAAATAAATGTTAAAAAAAAAAATTTAAAAGAACACAGTGCCCAGGTTCAGGGTCAGGTGGTCTGGGAGAGGCTGGCCAAGTTTGGGGATTCTCTTCTTTAATGTTTAATTTTTTTCTTGTGGTATAACTGACACACAGGAAAGTGAGTAGCTTCTGTCCACAGCTCAAGGAAGTTTTACATGTGTGTTCACCTGTGAAATCTGATCAACATGCAGAACGTTTCAAGCCCCCCACTCTGGCTCCTCCAATGGCCCTTCCCTGTCCTACCTCCCACAGAAAACCCCATTCTGATCTTTATCACTGCTGACGCTTTATTGTCGTGCTTGATCTATTTTATTTTACTTAATTTTTATTTATTTATTTTTTTTATTTTTTTTTTAATGTTTTTATTTATTTTTGAGACAGAGAGAGACCGAGCATGAGCAGGGGAGGGGCAGAGAGAGGGGGAGACACAGAATCTGAAGCAGGCTCCAGGCTCTGAGCTGTCAGCACAGAGCCCGACGCGGGGCTCGAACTCACGGTGCGTGAGATCATGACCTGAGCTGAAGTCAGACGCTCAACCGACTGAGCCACCCAGGTGCCCCTGATTTTTTAAATTGTGATGAAATGTGTACAACTTAAAATATACTGCCCCCACCTTTGCTTTGCATATAGTTCACTGACATGAAGTGCGTCCTCATTGCCGTGCAGCCATGACCAACCAGCTCCAGAACTTTTCCATCTTCCCAAACTGAAACTCTGTCCCCATTAAACACGAACCCCCCATTCCCCTCCCTCGGCCCCCGGCACCCACCATTGTACTTTCTGCCTCTATGAATTTAGGGACTCTAGAGACCTCACAGAAGTGGATTTAAATCTTTGTCCTTTTGTGACTCTTTTATTTCACTTAGCGTGATGTCCTCAAGGTTCCTCCATCCCGTAGCCTGTGTCAGAATTTCGTTGCTCTTTAAAGCTGAATAATGTTCAGGTCACCTGGGTGGCTCAGTCGGTTAAGCAGCCGACTTCAGCTCAGGTCATGATCTTGCAGTTCGTGGGTTCGAGCTCCATGTCGGGCTCTAATCCTGACAGCTCAGAGCCTGGAGCCTCCTTCAGATTCTGTGTCTCCTCTCTCTGCCCCTCCCCTACATGTGTTCTGTCTCTCAAAATTAAATAAACATTTAAAAAAATTTTTGTAAAAGCTCAATAACATTCCACTTGTACAGAAGGCCACTTTGTGTCACTGTGCTTGGATGTGACTTAGACTCACTTGGTGCACAGTGTTTTGTGTTGGCTTCTCTTTCTCCACTGCTTTGTCTGAGATTTGTGCCTGTCAGTTGCGTGTGGCAGCAGCCGGCCCTTCTGTCTTGTCGTGTGGACCGGCTGTGTGACCCTGCCACCTGCGAGAACTTGCTCTCTTGTGGGTGGCTGTCTGGGTTGTGTTCCCAGAGGGTGCTCGTCATCACTGTGAGATATGACAGGCTACCACACAGGTGTTCGGAGCTCCCAAATGGCATCTTAGGGGCTCAAACACTGAGGAGAGGCACTGGGGGAGGGATTTGGGGGATCATCCTGGCTGGGGTCCAACAGGGATGTTGTGGGATGGGGGTGTTTTGTGCTCTCCCACTAGCAGAGCCTTCCATGGCCCGCATGCGCTCGCCTGCCTTTATTTCCCCGATCAGCCTGAGCTGGCTCCAGCCTTGGGGGAGCCCCGCTTTTTACTGCTCTGGCTACACGGGGTGCTCCTTCCCAGACCCCAGGACTTACCCTGCCCTGCACCTCTCCCACCACAGAGCCCCGCTCACCAGCACCCCTGGGGGTCCTCTGCCCACACTCCCCGCCCCCCACCACTGTGGTGCCGTTTCCCCCAGAGTGTGTACTTGGCAGGCACACAGTTAATCAGACTCAAAGGAACCCCAGAGGGGTAGTGTATATTGGACCAGAGCAGGGCAGTCCTTAAGGCTCCCCTTTCCAGGACCATCCCTTCAAGGATCAGGACAAGAGGATTCTAGAACCTTCAAGCCCCCACTCACAAGCTCCCAGACTGGCCAGGCCCTGGCCCTGCCCAGTGGCACCTTTCCTCCTTGTCTGGGTTCCTCTTACTGGGAACAAAGGAGTGAATTCCCTTTGGTGCCCACTGCCCAGCCACCGGGCAACCCAGAGGGCCCTGTGGAAAGCTGGGGTCACACGAGCCAGAGGAGCACAGTGAGCAAGTGGGGTGGAGGGAAGACATGGGAGCAGCAAGGACCAGGATGATGAGAAGCAGAGCTGGGCCTCAGACAGGAGCTTGCACCCTGCCCTGCACCACCCTGCCTCGCCTCTGTATCTACAGAATCAGGCTTGGGGCCCACAGGCACACGTCAACATCTGTCCCTTGAGCACACTTAGTCCAACTCCTGCAGCTACTTTGGACCACCCCTTGTCATCTGCGTCATGTTGATCCCCCCACTGCCCTCCACCCCCACCACCCTCCTGCCAAACCTGCTCCTCCACCTCCAGTGGGTGTAAGACATCTTGGCCTGTGGCCAGCATTAGAAGATCAAAGCAGCCAATGAGTAACAGATCATCTTGTTTTAACCCAGAGCATGAAGTGGTCATCTACAAGGTCATACTGATATATATTTTTTTAAATGTTTATTCATTTTTGAGAGAGAGGGAGAGAGAGAGAGACAGAGCGTGAGTGGGGGAGGGGCAGAGAGAGGGAGACGCGGAATTGGAAGCAGGCTCCAGGCTGTGAGCTGTCAGCACAGAGCCTGACGTGGGGCCCGAACCCACGAACTCTGAGATCATGACCTGAGCTGAAGTCGGACGTTTAACCAACTGAGCCACCAAGCACCCCAAGGTCATACTGATCTGAATAAATGACAGAAAAAGTAAATTAGTTGGGGAGAAGAGGCCACAGTTCCTGTGTAAGAATACCCAGTCACGTATTCTCCCCCTCCAGGAAGAGAGCTTAACTCCCCCGACCCCCAAAGGTGGGCTGGTTCCAAGGAGAAGAGTCTGGAAAAGTGTCACTCAGCAGGGGGACAGACATCTGGCAGACCCCACCTTAACCAAGAGGTCCAAGTCATTCTCACCTGGATTAAGTCTGTGTTCTCAGGTATAATGTCATGAGGAGGGCTCACCTCCAAGGTCCTCCCAAGACCACACAACCCAGGCTCATGGTGAAAAAACACATCAGACAAACCCAGATGGGCTGGGGCATGAGGGAGTGGGATTCTGGGGCAGAAAAGGGAGATTAGGGGAATAACTGGAAAGCCTGGAGTTCTGTGGACAGTCATGTTAGAACAGGAGGAGTAGTAGGCTCACTGACCTACTCCCAGGTCAGAGCCCAGGTCCTCTCTTCACGGCCAACACTTCAGGCTGGGCTCCCTTTCGTGGTCACCCTTCTCGAATCTGCGGGCTGTGACACTTGAGGGTCTCAAGAGGCCTCTGCTTCTTATTTTTCCGTTTTATCAAATACCACCATGTGTCACTGTCCACTGTCCCTAATTCACCTCTACTGCCAGGGGACCAGGGCCTCGGAGGCACTGAGCAATGTTTCATGTGGGGCCCCACGTCCGGAAGGTAGGGCAGCTGGGGTTCTTCCCAATCAGACGTTCTGTGTTTTCAAATGTCTGTGTTCCAAAATATGTTTCAGATGCCCAGCCTGCCCATGTGCCTCATTATCTTAGGTTTAAATTTTTTAAGTCAGGCAAGGCTCAGGGTATCATCTCCCAGACATGATTTCTGCTGACTTCTTCCAGGCTTGTGGGAGCCAGCAGGCCAAGGCTATCTTCCAAGTTCAAGACTGGAAGTTCTCAGGCCCCCAGACACCAGGCCTTGGTCCCTCAGGGATCTCCTCCCACACCTTCCTTCTGCCAGGTGCCAGCCCATAACAGGGACTGCTCACCCAGAGCCCCACCTTGGTGATACAGACTCTGACTTCTGTCCCGGTGGCGTGCCAAGCCAGCCCTTGACTGCCTCTTCCAGGATCATGTCCTAGGGACAGAGCCTTGGGCACCTCCGATCCATCACAGCCCAGGAACCCATGGTGTCCCTTTAGCTCTGTGAACAGGTTGTTTGTGTTCTGCTGGGCTTTGCAAGTTGCCTTCAGGGGACTACTGAGTACAGCCAGATCCTCTTCCATGCTTCCCTTAAGCCGTTGTTCCTTCAGGTTAAACAAAGTCTTAAGAGGCACATGGTTCTCCAGGAGAATCATTTGGGATGAAATGGTGTTGAGGCTGGCCTAGGGGCCATGGTTTCTTGGAGAAGGATATGGCCATGACTTTTGGAGTCCTATGTCAAGGTTGGAGTTCCCTCTGCCGTTGGTCTGACCAGGTTTTTCCATGTCTCATCAGCAAAATGGAGAGAGAAACCAGTGACCGTGACACCCCTAATTGTTAGTGACAGTGATTGTCACCATTAGTGGTCTCTAGCAGGGAACGCATGCTGCCTTAACTTCCCCATTGGTAAAGCAGCACCTATACCCAGTGGTGAAGGCTGGCCAGATGAAAGAACACAGGAACAAAGGGATTTAATAAACAATAGCTGCCATTGTGTCATTGTGTTTATCGCCTGCCTTCACTCCCAGTTCTCATCCCACACTCCCAGTTCTCATCCCACACTTAGAGCCAGAGGTGACCTTGAGCAAAGGCCGTGGCCTGGGGCCCTGCAGCTGCTGACCTCTAACACCCTGCTCCAAAGAGAGATCAGGATCAGGGGGTGCCTGGGTGGCTCAGTCGGTTAAGCGTCTGACTTCAGCTCAGGTCATGATCTCATGGTTCGTGGGTTCAAGCCCCTCGTTGGGCTCTGTGCTGACAGCTGAGTCTGGAGCCTGCTTTGGATTCTGTGTCTCCCTCTCTCTCTGCCCCTCCCCTGCTCATGTTCTGTCTGTCTCTCTCTTAAAAATAAAATAAAAACATTAAAAAAAATTTTTTTAAGAGAGGCCAGGGTCAGGCTATGCCTGCCAAGAAGAGCATCGGTCTCCCCACAAACCAGGCAGCAGCCCCAGTCCCTCTCACGGGGCTCCCGTGGCTGCCAGAGCCCTTCCCCAGCCCAAGATACTAAGCTGCTGACTTGGAGGCACCAACTGGACAAGGAGGGGCCAGACCAGCCAGCCAGCCCCTCAGCAGCCGCAGACCTCTGAAATTGGTTTCTCCGAAACCTCTAGCAAATCCAGAAGGTCATGGTTGCCTTAAGGCATTTTTTTTTTTTTTAGCTTTTTATTTTGAAATAATTTCAGCCTTACAGAAAAGTGACAAAAAATAACCAGAGTTCTGGTAGACCCTTCATCCAGCTGCCAATGTTAGCATCATACAGGATATTAGCATCATACAGGATACAGCTGCCTGAACCAGAAAATACCATCGAGGCAACTTTGGAGCTCACCTCCAGCCTGAATTCAGATCTCCCCAGCATTTCCCCTAACGTTCTCCAGCCTCCCACACTGCATTTCGTCATCCAATCTGCCTGGTCCCCCCTGATCTGTGATGTGCCCCAGTCTTTCCTCATCATCCACAAGCTCCACACCTTTTTTTTTTTTTTTTTTTTTTTTTTTTGCAGTGTCCTTTGGTGTGGACTGTGTGCTGTTTACTCATGGTTAGCCTGTGGGGTCCATCTTTGGTAGGAATCTCACTGCAGCAGAGTCGTGTGTCCCTCCTATGGCATCATGTGGGGGATGCAGGCTGTCTATAGGCCCTGTCACCGGTGGTGTTGACCTTGCTCACTTAGTCAAGGTGGGCTGTGCTCATTAGTGACAGGCTGAGTGGCTTCTCCCCATGGGGATGTGAGTTACACATTCCCTCTGTCACCTCCCTCTGCGTCGCTTCCCTTCCAGGCCTTTGCTGGGACCAGCAGCTGACGGTGGCCTTAGGGCCAGTGAGTCCTCAGGCTCATGTATTGGGATAGCACACATTCCAAAGTGTTTGCCAGACCACCTGCAAAGAGGTGTGCCCCCCGCCACCGCCCCTCCTTGTCCACCCCCATCTCCTGGCACAGTTGTAATACTTGTAAACAGCCCTTCAGTGAGGGGTCAGCCTGACTTTCTCTGTTATCAGTCTTTTTTGTTTTGTCATATATTTTTTTAAGTTATTTGTTTCTTTCCTGGTGACCTGGTGTTTCTTTGTTTCTTTGCCTTTTTTTTTTTTTTTTCCTTGGGCTGTTTTTTGTTTGTTTACTGATTTTATAATAGCAAGGAGCTCTTTATTTCTTAGAGAGATTAACCTTTGGCCTGAGGGACAAAATCTTGAGATCTTACCCCCTTCATTCCCCCAGGGTAAGGATCTCCTCTTCATCCCATGATCCTTGGTGAGTTGCCAGGAGGCTCTGGACCCTGGTGAACAGCTGGCAGCCTGAGACCTTTCACTCTGCTGGGGTGGGGGTGCCTGGAGCCCCCCCCCCGCCCCCCGTCTCTTCCCTAAAAAGGGCTCTTAGTCTTAGTTTCCTGTGGCTGCCATAACAAATCACCACAAACTGGTGATTTTTATTCTCTCATAATTCTGGAAGTTAAAAGTTCAAAACTAAGGTGGTGACCGTGCACTCTGAAGGCTCCAGGGCAAGATCTGGTCTCTGCCAGCTTCTGGGGACTCCAGCAGTGGCCAGCTTGTGGCCACGTCATTCAAATCTCTGCCTCTGTGGTCACATGGCCTTCCTGCCTATGTGTCCTCTTCTGTCTTATCAGATCACATTGGATGTAGGGATGATCCAGGATGATCTCATCTCAAGATCCCTACCTTAATTACATCTGCAAAGACCCTTTTTCTAATCATATCACATTCACAAATTCCAGGTGGAGTTGTCTCTTGGGAGCTACCCGTCAGCCCTCTGTCCCAGCATGCCTTATGACTTGCTTTGGGCGCTCTGTCACCTGCAGCGACACACTCTTATAGGTCTGCATGGGTTTGTTTCTGTCTGCATCCACCACACCCGGGCCCCTTAATGAATTCTCTGCGCCGAGTTCCTGCAGCAGGTCCTGGAGCCAGGCAACCGAGGGAAAAAAGATCCAGGGGGCTCCACGGGCCGCCCCCACCTGAGCTTGTACATCCCGTCTGTGCAGAGCACCACCCGCCTGCCTCCAAAGCAGCTATGGCAGGAGTTGGAGGGAGGGAGGAATGGAAGGAGGGTGAGGCCACAGATCAGAGCCTCGTGTGGCTGGGACCAAAGGGCTGGATGCTGTCTCGGGAAGACACTTTTGCAGAATGTGTCCACACTTAACATGCCCATGCCTCGACACAGCCCTAAGAAAGGCTGCACCACCCATCCGAGTGCCCAGATGTGGGGACCATCCCCTGGAATCCGTAGCGTCAGGGATGGTGCCGAGCCACAGCCGTACACGCTAGGGGGTGAGGGGACGAGACAGTCTCGGTGCACCCTATAGGCCGGTACCCCAGCAGCTGGCTTGAAAAGGTCCCTAGAGCCTAGCTTCTCGTTGTTGGTTTGGAAAAGTTTTGGATTTATATAAAAATTGGGAAAGACAACAGTTCCCCTATACCCCACACACCTAGTTTCCCCTCTTAATAACATTTTACATTACTTTGGTACATTTTTTACAAATGTATAAATACTGATAGCTTACTATTAATTAAAGGCCATAGTTTATTCACGTTTCCTCAGTTTCCCCTAATATCATTTTCTTGTCCCCAAATCTCACCTGACATCTAATCCTCACATCTCCTTAGGCTCTTCTGGGCTGAGACAGTTTTTTGGACTTTCTTGTTTTTTTGATGACCTTGACAATTAAAAAAAATTTTTTTTAATGTTTATTTATTTGAGAGAGAGAGAGACAGACAGACAGAGCATGAGTGGGGGAGGGGCAGAGAGAGAGGGAGACACAGAATCCGAAGCAGGCTCCAGGCTCTAAGCTGTCAGCACAGAGCCCGACATGGGGCTCGTACCCACAAACTGTGAGATCATGACCCGAGCCGAAGTCAGACGCTCAACTGACTGAGCCACCCAGGCACCCCTTGACCTCGACGATTTTGAGGAGAACAAGTCAGGTATTTTGTATGACGCCCCCCAACTAGGATTTGCTTGCTGTTTTTTCATGGTTGGCCCCGTGTGATGGGTTTAATGAGGACCACGTGGGTGAAGTGCCCTTCTCATCATGATGCACACCGTGTCCACCGCACAGGCCACCAGCATGACTCATTTTTTTTAAAATTTTTTTTTTTTAATGTTTATTTATTTTTGAGACAGAGAGAGACAGAGCATGAACGGGGGAGGGGCAGAGAGAGAGGGAGACACAGAATCAGAAGCAGGCTCCAGGCTCTGGGCCATCAGCCCAGAGCCCGACGCGGGGCTCGAACTCATGGACCGCAAGATCGTGACCTGAGCTGAAGTCGGACGCTTAACCGACTGAGCCACCCAGGCGCCCCCAGCATGACTCATTTGATATTGACCTTGATCACCTGGCTGAGGTGGGACCCGTCAGGTGTCCCATCCTTGGAAGGAAATCACCACATGCAGCCCACACCTGAGGGGTGGGGAGCCACGCACCCATGCCCCCTCAAGAGTGGAGTTTCTGCACAAAGTATTTGCCTGGGGAATTTGTCTCTTCTTCCCATTTATTTCTGTATTCAATCATTTCTTTCTTTTTTTAATGTTTATTTATTTATTTTGAGGGAGAGAGAGCAGGGGAGGGGCAGAGAGAGAGAGAGAGAGAGAGAGAGAATCCCAAGCAGGCTCTGCGTTGTCAGCACAGACAACGGGCTTGATCTCACAAACCACAAGATCATGACTTGGGCTGAAATCAAGAGTCAGACACTTAACCAACTGAGCCACCCAGGTACCCCTATTTCTTTCTTTTTTTTTTTTTTAAGATTTTCTTTTTAAGTAACCTCTACACTCAACGTGAGACTCAAACCCACAACCCCAAGATCAAGAGTCATAGGCTCCGTTGACTGAGCCTGCCAGGCACCCCTCATCATTTATTTCTATCTGCGGACTTGTGGATATTTAATTTATATGTTGGATGATAATCCAGTACTCGTTGCTCAGAGAGTTCGAGCTGTGGGCCACTGGGAGCTCTTTGACTCCCCTGCCTGTCTCACTGTCACACCGCCATTGGCTTTGGTTCCTCCCTGGCACCTTAGGGTGCTCTGGGCTCATTTTTATGCTTCCTGCCATCTTGGAAGCAGCCATGCTTCCTGGAGCCAGGGCCCGTTTTAGGTAGGAAACAGCAGCAGAGGACAAGTGGAGGGGAATCCTGTTTGTGCTGTCTAGGACCTTCTGCCCTGGGATTGACCTGGGAGGGCCTGGGAAGGCCTAGAGGGCAGGAGAGGCTTTAACAGTCTGCATTATTTTGTGGGAAAGTGTATTGATTTATTGGATGATTTTTTAAAATTTATTTATTTATTTTGAGAGAGAGAGAGAGGGAGAGAGAATGCGTGCGCACACACATGGGTGAGGGGCAGAGAGAGAAAACCCCAAGCAGGCTCTGCACTGTCGGTGCAGAGTCCAACGCGAGGCCTCAAACCCACGAACTGCGAGGTCATGACCTGAGCTGAAGTCAGACTCTTGACCAGCTGGGCCACTCAGGCGCCCCAATTTATTGGCTGATTTTAAAGCATGGGACCCGAGCACCCCCGCTCCCCCCCATCCCCCAAACACCAATGCACAGTCGGCATCTTGGTGGCACTAGTCTTTCCTTCTTTTTTCCTTCTGTTCCTGTCACTGTGGTTTGCTGGGCTTTGCATGCACTTCCACTCAGAGGTTAGATATAGGTTCCAGGGAGGAATCCTCAAGTATTAGGACCCTTTACTGTAAGCTTGGCCAGAAACATCAGGCAAACTTACAGTAGGAAAACGATTAATTTTCTAAGTGTTTCTGTTGATAGATACTCAGGTCCAAGCTGACAAAAGCCCAGTGGGTGCTTGGGTCCAGGCAGGTGGGACCCCCCCCCCCCCCTCGGCCTCCACAGCCGGCCACACCTCTGCCTCCTGCTGTGTGACCTTGCAGGGGTGGCTTAACCTCTCTGAGCCCATCCGCTGCCTGGGGTTGTTACTCGGTTCAAAAAAAAAACAGACAACTCAGAGGCTTGTTTGTGATGAGCAAATCAAAGATGAGAAGGGCTTTTGTAAATGATTAAGCCAATGCCGGGGACTGGCGTTCAGATGCAGGTGCCAGAGTCCTTCCCCTGCAGGGAGACAGAAGCCAGGCTGCAAAGAGCACCCAGCTAGGGCAGTTCTCGCTTCAGGTGACTCAGGGATGAGTCACAGGCCTCAGGCTCGTGGGGGAGGTCTTCCTCTCACTGGGTCTCACCCTGCCTCCCTCTCCCAGGACCAAGTCTCCTGCTGCCTGGAGCTGGCCTGGAATGGGTAATGGTGTGAAGGAAAGTGCGGTGCGTGTGCGTGAGGATGCCGAGGCCGTCCTGCCCTCACCTGTTAATTCCAAGGCAAGTACCCCGCCTCCCCGATGGGCGTTTTCACGAGCTCTCTCTCTTCTGTGTTCCTGCACCCCATTACAAATCACACACACACACGCACACACAGTCCTTTCAGAGCTGTGTTTTTGGGAGGCCATGAGGGGCAGGCGGTGCGGGCTGGCCACCTTCTGTTCCATTTAAAGTCCCGTTTGCCATGTGGTTCCAACCTGCCCGGCTGCTTAGTAAGAAGCCAGAACCTCGCCCAGATTTGGCTAGAATGTCAGAAAGTGTCCTTTTTTCTCACTCAGATTCTAGAATTAATCACGGCCAGGGCCAGCTGTGGGGGAGGGGGCTCGCATGTGGGGTGTGCTCTCAGCTGCCAGTTTTCCTCTCTGAAGCTCATCTCGGATTCCACCCTTCAGTTGAAGAAAAGGTATGTTCCCCTTTAAAGAAATTGGATCGGCTCCATCCTTGTTCACCATAGAAGCCAGTAGAGGTTCTTCCAGTGGAACCTGGAACACAGACTGCCCCAGCCCACACAGAAACCCAGCTCCAGGGCACGTGGGCCATTCTCAAAGTCCACAGCATCAAAGGCCGAAGCAGCATCCTCTGGCCCTCCCAACCTCTCCTCAAATTCTAGGTCCCCCTTGGAGCACCAGGTGGGAGGGAGGACGGCCACACTGGGGGTGGATGCAGGGAGAGTGAGGCCAGACCCCAGAGCAGGCACACCCATCCCTCACAGGTTAGTGAACTTCCCCACAGAACAAGAGGGAGATGTCACCCCCCTGCCTCTGGCTAGCTGCCTGAATCCCACCAAGTGGACGTGCCCAGCAAAAGGACCAGCGCCCGTTGTGTGCCAAGCCACGTGCAGTGCTGGTTCTCCGTGCTAGCCAGCCACTGCCACCAGTCTTGGTTCACTTGACCAGTCAGCGGTGGGGAGCTTCCTCTGTAAAGCCGTTTCTTTGGTTAAGGAGCTGAGCATCTTCTTGTGGTGTTCGCAGCCCGTGTGCATCCTGTCTGGATTGCCCACTTTCTCTCTACTAGGCCGTCCGCCTCGTTCTTCATTCGCAGGTGTTCTCCATATGATACATACAGAGACTGACAGCTCCCTGGTGCCTGGGCCGAACTCCTTCGAGAATAAGCCAGGCATGGTCATTTAAGGGTCACCGGGAGCGTTGGCCACAGGCGGCAGCGGCCTCATCCGCCGAGCATGTGAACTGGGCTCCCAGCACATCCCCGGAGCACCACATCCTGAGTCAGGGCTGACAGCCGTGTGTTCCCGACGTGCAGAAGTAGCTTTATGACCGTGAGAACTGCAGGCTGCGCAGGAAGTTGCCTAGAGAAGGGCGTGGAAGGGACGCGTTGGCTCCACCTCTAGGACCAGGAGGGCACGTGGCCTGTCCACAGGGGACTCCCTCTGCTCCCAGCGGCCCGCGAGACGAACGGTCATCACACTGATTCAGAGAGGAAATTGGGAGCCACTTGGGCCTTGGAGCTGCTGCCAGGAACACCACTGAACCTCACGGCTTCTGCCGTCTACGCTTCTCCAGGTGGTGGAACCAGACCTCCAGAACCTTCTGTGTGATCCAGAAAAGGCACGGGGGCCCAGTGACAGGCTTCTGTAAAGGGAGGAGAATATGGAAGCCCACGGTGAAGCTCTGCCACAGAAACTGAGAAGGGAAAACACTGCCATGAGAGGTTGTTTCTTCAGGGAAGAGAGGGCCAAGCTGGTGGGGGAGGTACTGGGGGCATTAAGGAACAGGAGGTGAAGCCCTCCAGAGACAGGGCCAGATCACAGGGCACCACGGCCCCTGGAGGCACCCAGACCTGGCCAGGAGACAACACATCAGTGTCAGAGATGAGAAAAGGGACATCAGAAAGGCCATGGTCAGTGCAGGCAGGACAGAGCCCAGGTGCAGGCCAGGTGTGCAGACAGACTTGGAATCCAGCCCTTCACCCTTGATCTACCCACTGAGCTGAGCAAACTCGGGGAGTGACCCTGGACTCCACCATGCCCACTCGGACCCAGGCTGCCAGTTGTACCCCCCCAGATGCCTCTTATCCACCCCCTGGGCCTAGCCTCCGACTCTCCACCCTGAGTTTCTGCAGGCGCTGTCTCCTCTCTGGTTACGGTTACAAGCAGCCCCTGTCTGCTTGCTGGGCCCCCAGGCTCCCTGGAGTCCAGCCCCCACTTGCCTTCGATCTCTTCTCTCCTCCCTGCGCCCCCTCCTTTTCCCTGTGTCGACCACCCTGCCTGTCTTGTGGTCCCTCAGGACCCCCCACTTCTCCTCAGGGCCTCTGGGTGTTCCATTCCTCCCCCTGTAATACTATCTCACATACACACGCATCCCCAGTTAGCTGTGCCTCATCCTTCAACCTCAGCCCCTCACCACCCACCCCATGTTCTCCCGGGACCCTAAGCCCCCTCATCACAGCCATCCAAGATGGGTGACTCAACACATTTGTCTAAAGATTTAGTTCCTGTCTGGCTCTCCCCGTGGACTGGCAGCCCCAAGGGGAGGGGGAGCCTGTACATATCCCCCCATACGCACTGTGTGTCCCAAGGATCCTCAGGGCACCTGGTTCCTGTCAGGCTCCAGGGACTCCTGGGATCACTGAATGGCCTGCCCCTCCCCCATCCTTCCTCATTGTGGAGCCAGGAAAGATGGGAGCACCGCCAGGCCCCAGTGCTCCCCTTGGTGGCGAGAGTTCTGTGGCCGAGTCAGCTGAGGGAATGGAGGCTCTAGCAACATGGTAAGCAGGTGACTTCTTGTGTAACTCCTCACAGGGAGCTTTGAGAAGACTCGGGAACAGTGCTGGCTCTGAGGCTAGCCGCGTGATGCAGGCCAGCACCGTCACTGTCACCCTCACCTTGGCTGGAAAAAGAACCACAAATGCTGGCCTCTGGCAGTCCTGATGGAAAGTCGTGGAAAGGGGCCACACTGACCCAGAGGGTCTGCTTGCCTCACACCACTGCCTGATCTCCAGCCCACAAGGGCCCTGGTGACTTTGCTCTAACCACTGCAGCACAGGAGCCCAGGGCACACACACGGTGGACACAGCCAGGGTTTGCACTTGGGGTGCGGTGACTCTTCTCTTTGGGGTCGGTCCTATTTTGGCTGTCTCTGAGAAGTTGGAAACTCATGGGACAGCCCAGCCAGCGGGTCACCTCTCACGTGGATGGTCTCTATCACCCAAAAAGTTGTCACCGTGTCCCACACAGGCTCTGTGGCCACTGGACTCATGACGGCTTGCCCTGTGCCCCACTGTGCCCAGGGCCCAGCAGGGCTGTGACACTTGGACAGCTGTGCAGGTTACAGCCCTCCACCAGGAATAGAAGGAAGATGTTCCTCCTGGGTGAGGTCCCCAGCGGAGCAGACCCCTTTCTCTCTCTCTCTCTCTCTCTCTCTCTCTCTCTCTCTCTCTCTCTCTGTCTCATGACAGACTGTGTCCATGTGTTTTCTTGCAGAGCGACCACAGGCAAGTTCTCAGCTCCCTCCTGTCTGGGGCCCTGGCTGGTGCTCTGGCCAAAACGGCGGTAGCTCCCCTGGACCGAACCAAAATCATCTTCCAAGGTAAATGCTCTCTGTCCACCTGTCGTATACGATAGAGATGCTTCCAGGTGCTTGCCCTCCTCTGCAGCCCCCCAAACTGCACTGCAAACTGGCTTTAAAATGCCTTTTTAGGGGCGCCTCAGTGACTCAGTCGGTTAAGCAGCCAACTGCTTGATTTCGGCTCTGGTCGTGATCTCACGGTTCATGGGATCAAGCCCTGCATCGGGCTCTTGTGCAGAGCCTGCTTGGGATTCTCTCCCCCTCTCCCTCTGGCCCCCTGTCCCTACTGCTCATTCTCTCTCTCTCTCTCTCTCTCTCTCTCTCTCTCTCAATAAATAAATAAATAAATAAACTTAAAAAAATGCCTCTGAAAAATCCACTTAGAAACCCTGTTAGCCCCCCAGGGCTGCCATCACAAAGTACCATATACGACTCAGCTCACCCTCCAGAAGCCAGAGGTCTGGAATCAGGGTGTCATCCCCGGTCGGTTCCTTTTGTGGACTCTAGGGGAGGAGCCTTCCAGCTCCCGGGACTCCAGGCATCCTTGGCTTCTGGTCTCATCTCCCCAGACTCTGCTTTGCCCTCTGCGTCTGTGTCCGCTCCTCTCATAAGGACACTTGTCATTGGATATAGGGCCCACCCGACTCCAGTAAGCTGTCATCCTAATGTAATTACATCTGCAAAGACCCTGTTTCCAAATGAAGTCCCATTCACTTCTACTCGGCATGAGGACATGGACAGTCCTTTTGGGGAGGCCCAGTTCAAAAAACCTTCACCCTCTCCTTGGGGTCAAGCAGCCACAGGGTCCCCTGAAGAGGAGGCCTTTCCGTCCCATAGACCGTGACCAGTGCCTACAACAGGGCAGTCACAAGCGGGGACCCCTGCCCCTCAACTGTTTGGGAGGAAGGGACTGCAGAGTCAAGCCAGGTCCTCCTCGAGCTGGTCCCCGAGCCTCCCTGTGCCTCAGTTTCCTCATCCACAAAACAGGACGCTGATATCAGCCTCCTCCCAAAGGAGTGAGCTGACGTGGGAAAGAGCGTGCTGTTACCTGGAGCGTAGTGCCCTGCGGGGAGCTGGGTTTAGCTCTGAGGGCCAGTAGGTGTGCACACCTGTCCGCACAGATGAGACCGTGACGGTGTCCTGGGAACACGGTAGACGCTCGGAAAGTGAGGAGAGGGAGGCTGCGAGACCCCTTGTGGCGCAGGCGCCCGAGGGCAGAGCACACTGTGGAATTGGGGAGCGAGGTGGCAGCCATCAAGGGTCAGGAGGCCGGCTGGGGTGGCCGCCTGCACCTGTGAGAAGACAGGGTCGGCTCTGGGCAGGGGACACCTCCCAGGACTTGTTCTGAGAGGACCAAGCCCCTTGGCTGCTCTGCACAGCTGGAGGCAGGGAGGCCTTTCCCAAAGGGGTTTGGTTGAATTGGAGTCCAGCTGGGTGGGCAGAGCTGTCAACCCCAAGGGGCAGAAGCCCCTGCAGAGACCCTCGCTTTTCTGGGGAGTGAGGTGGCAGCTCCCTTCCCTGGGGAAAAGTTCACAGGCAGGGGGCCCTGAGCCAGTGAGGAAGTTCCCTGGAGGAGACTGACCCTGCTCAGAGCGCCGCCCCCCCCCCCCCCGCCCCCCACCTCAGCCCTTGGCAGGGAAGCATCCTCCGGGGCTGTTCTCACTCCCCATGCTCAGACCTGAGCCCAGCAGTGGGGTCCCACAGACCGAGGTCCTGTCCTTCACATCTAATGGTCTCTATTGTGTTTTTGTTTTCTTCCAGTGTCTTCAAAAAGATTTTCTGCCAAGGTGAGCCACTGGGTCACTGACTCCTGGCTCTGGGGCCATCACCGTCTGCCCTGCTGAGCTGGCAGGAGGTGGTGGCATGTGGCCAGGGGTGAAGGAAGATGCTTTTCAAAGTGTTTTTTCCCTTTCATCTCCCCAACAAGCCAGTTCCCAGGCTGCCAGGTGACCTGAGGCCTCCCCCACCAGCCCCAGGGCCGCCTGTCCTAGTGCCCCGACCTCTGCCTGGATGCAGCCCACCCCAGGAACTGACAGGAGACACTCATCCTTGGGGCGGTGGGGAGAAGACTTGAAGTTCTAAACCCACAATTTCACACTTGATTCATTTTTAAACAGAGAGCAGGCATCACCTTTGTAATACAGGAAGAGATAAAGAACATCTTTGAAAGCTAGACTACCGGCCAGACCCTCTGTGTGGGGCTCTTATCTGCAAACCTTGTTTCCCCTGGCTCGTGACTATTCCTCGGGTCAGAGGAGTAGGGAGAGAGGGGGTCCCTGCACGGGGCCCAGAGAATGTGGGGGGTAAGGTGGGGTGGGTCCGATAATGTGGCCCCAGTCACAGTGCTGGACAAAACAGGGTGTTCTCCATGGATGGAGCACAGGGCAGGCGAGGGTGTTGACCTTGCCCCCCTCTCCAGGAGGCCTTCCGGCTCCTCTATTTCACCTACCTCAACGAGGGCTTCCTCAGCCTGTGGCGCGGGAACTCGGCCACCATGGTGCGCGTGGTGCCCTACGCCGCCATCCAGTTCAGCGCCCACGAGGAGTACAAGCGCATCCTGGGCCACTACTATGGCTTCCGCGGAGAGTGAGTGGCCGCCCCCCGCCGCCCCCAAAACCCCTCTCAACCCTGTCCTCCTGTCTCTGCACGCTCACCACGGCAGAACTCTCGTTTGCCCACGCTCCCCTCAGAACCTAAGTCCAGGGAGGGCCCCCGATCCCCACTGCGCCCCAGTGTCCGCAGGGAAGGAACACTTCATGACTGCATACAAGCAGATGCCAAGGAAAGGCAGCTGTGGGAACTCAGAATGATGTCCGCCCAGGAGACCCATCGCTCCGCTGTAAGGCGGCCAGGCCCCGCCCATTCCTTGCTTCTCCCCCCTGGCTGAGACCTGTGGGCACCCCAAGTCTTGGGGGCGGTCCTCATTTTCTCTCGTCTCCTCCCCCTCTTTCAGAGCCCTGCCCCCTTGGCCCCGCCTCCTGGCAGGCGCACTAGCTGGAACAACAGCTGCTTCGCTGACCTACCCCCTGGACCTGGTCAGAGCAAGGATGGCCGTGACCCCAAAGGAAATGTGAGTTCCTAGGCCATGTGTTCTGTTCTGCCGCTACCCTCCACACAGGCAGTAATTGGTTCTCTTAGCCGATACTAGACTAGTATTGGCTCTCGTTTGTACTTAAACCGAAAGTCTTCATTTTTATTTTTTTTTAATGTTCGTTTATTTTTGAGAGAGGAAGAGAGAGCACGAGTCGGGGAGGGGCCGAGAGAGAGAGAGAGACACACACACACACAATCCAAAGCAGGCTTCGAGCTGTCAGTGCAAAGCCCAACGTGGGGCTTGAACCCACGAACCGTGAGCCAAAGTCAGACGCTCAACTGACTGAGCCCCCCAAGTGTCCCCCAAAGTCTCCATTTTGGATTGGCACGGTGAAAAGACAAGGGCTGGGCATAGCAGAGTGACCTGGGAGGTGAAGGTGGGGTACAGCCTTAGGCACGCATTTCCCCCTCCAATGCCAAAGCTTTTGCAATGCGGTTGTGTTCCTTAAAGAAGGAAGGCATCAACATCCAGACCCTGGCCCGCCCGTCTTCGGGAGGAGCAGAGAATTAGTCAAGGCCAGCGGCCCCTCTGCGTGCCCATAGCCCACGCACGCTGTCGCCCTGTCCTGCAGGTACAGCAACATCTTTCACGTCTTCATCCGCATCTCCCGAGAAGAGGGCCTGAAGACCCTCTACCACGGGTTCACGCCCACCGTGCTGGGGGTCATTCCCTACGCCGGCCTGAGTTTCTTCACCTATGAGACGCTCAAGAGCCTGCACAGAGGTAAGGAGACGGAAGCCGGGGCAGCACCTCCCAGGGTCACACACACTCCGAGGCGGGACCCTAAGATCCCCCCCACCGGGCCCGGTCAAGGTCCGAGTCAGAACAAGACCCATATCAAGCCACCACTGAGGCTGCTAGACTCCCAGCCTTTCGTGCCGCATTTTGAGACCAGCTTTGTGAAATCCAGAGTGTCAGTGGAGCAGTGGCAGCCACTTGTGCACAGAGCATCCCGGGTACGGTCTAGACGGCAGAGGGAGTGCCCTCTCGTGTTTAGGTAATTTTGAGAAATTCAAAAAGTGCAGAAAAACAGAGAACGATATGCCACCACCCATACCTGCTACCCACCCCCGCCTGGTGCAAACAGGTGGTGACGTCGCTCCAAGACGTTTTCTGTTAAAGAAAATGTTCCAGGTGAAGCTGAGGTCCTGTGTTCCCCACCCCCAGCCCCGCTCCCCCCTGAGGCCTCTTTACAAGAACTGCGTCCCTCACGCTGGCTGCTGATGCTTCCACACGCATTTCTATGTGTAGCAGGAGCAATACCTTGTAATGTTGTAAACAGTGACCACAGTTGAGTTACCTACACCTGCAACGAGTGCAGCTGGGCCCCAGCTCTGAGTCCATCCTGCCGGATCTGAGGCTCTGCCGTGCCTTTTAGCAGTGTAGTCGGCCTCCCCTGCCGGGGGCTGCTGGGTGTTCCCAGGTTTTCAGTGATCAGACACCCAGGGTGTGAGCCCCCAGTTTGGGGACGTACTCCGCTTGCCCCCCAGCCCTGTCTCCATGCACTCACCCAAATGGGTGCCAGCGGATTCCTTCCTGTCCGGCCAGCGTGCTAAGTGAATAGCGGTGTCCCACTGTTTGTAATTCCTAGTTTACCTTTACAACCACACCGTTTTTTTTGTTTTTGTTTTTGTTTTTTTAATGTAAAAAATTTTTTTTTAATTTTTTTTAATGTTTATTCATTTTTTGATAGAGACAGAGCGTGAGTGGGGGAGGGGCAGAGAGGGAAGGAGTTCAAGAAGGGGCTCGAACTCACGGACCGTGAGATCATGACCTGAGCTGAAGGCGGACGCTTAACCGACTGAGCCGCCCAGGCGCCCCTTAATTTTTTTTTTTTTTAATGTTTGTTTAGTTTTGAGAGAGAGAGACAGAGTGTGAGTGGGGGAGGGGTAGAGAGAGAGGAAGACATAGAATCTGAAGCAGGTTCCAGGCTCTGAGCTGTCAGCACAGAGCCCGACGCGGGGCTCGAACTCACGGGCCATGAGATCATGACCTGAGTCGAAGTCGGATGCTTAACCAACTGAGCCACAAGGCACCCCTACAACCACACAGTTTTAAAGAACCCCTCTTGTTTGGCTGCTGCCCCTTCCTGTGTCCCACATGTCCCGTCCACCCAGCTGCTCACCTCACCGCATCCCTGCAGCCCTGTGGAGGGTACCCACGGAGCGGGCTGGGTGGTGGAGAGGGTCGCGGTCGCCCCTATCACTTTCCTTCTTTGCTTGATGGGAAAACAAGAGTGATCAGATGGGAGTTCATTCTGGGTCGTAGGACTTGGTTAAAGGGATTATTTGTGAGTTTCTGCCTTTTTAGAAACTTTTCTTCTCAAATTTGATTAAAAGGAATGGTCGGGAGGTGAGGAGGCCAGGGTGGGAAGGCCCAACGGAGCCAGGGGAGTCCTGAGCCACGGCAGGGACAGAGCATGGGCCTGTGTGAGTGCCGGCTGTGGGGGTGCACCCACCACGGACCGGGCCGTGTGCCCCCTTGTGACGCCCTCACACAGCCCCTCTGTCCCTCGTCCACAGAGTACAGCGGCCGCCCACAGCCCTACCCCTTTGAGCGCATGATATTCGGGGCCTGCGCTGGCCTCATCGGGCAGTCAGCCTCGTACCCCCTGGACGTGGTGCGGCGGCGCATGCAGACAGCCGGGGTCACGGGTCACCCGCACGCATCCATCGCGCACACGCTGCGTGCCATCGTGCGGGAGGAGGGCGCCGTGCGTGGCCTCTACAAGGGCCTGAGCATGAACTGGCTCAAGGGCCCCATCGCCGTGGGCATCAGCTTCACCACCTTCGACCTCATGCAGATCCTGCTACGGCACCTGCAGAGCTAGGGAGCCCGCGGGCCGGCTGCTCTCGAGACGGGGAGCCGAGCTTCCACATGCAGCGGACCATTGACCCCTTTCGTTTCTGAGCCCGTGGAGTGAGGGTGCGCACGGTTCCACTCTGGGAGCCACGTCGGGAGCACCTTGTAGAATAAGCTGGGGGACCTGGCCTCGGTCCCACCAGCCGGCAGCCCTTGAAGTGCAATGTTGAGGCTGGTGGGCGGGGGCTACCACCCTCTCCCCATCCCTCCTCCCTGGGGCTGGCACTGTCTCCTGGAGGCGTCGCCCTAAATGCCCTGAGCCGGGAGTGACCAGCACTGCCTCCTGGCACCCTGTGACCTTGGACATGCTCCTGGTTCTAGTGACCCCATGCCCACTGGGCTCAGAGCCAGACTCCACCTGCCCCTGAGCCCACAGAGCGGAGTCCCAGAGTGTTCGGAGAAGCCTGTCCAGGCCCTGGTGAGGTGGGGCCAGACTTCTGCTCAGCTGGGGCTACAAATACAGCCTCTTGCCCTGCCCTGCCCCACCTGTCCCACCTTTGCCATTACTTCCCAGGTGACATGACTCCTCTGTCACCAGAGCCTCCTGCTTTGGAACAGCCTTCTCCCAAGAGGATTATTTGGATCCTGGACTCCGTGGCCATAGTAGGGCACCAGGAGTGGCTAGTTTGTAATGTTTCCAGGAGGGTCACATCTCCTCCACACAGCAGGGTTTGAGGAATTGCCACGGGTTTGGGTCTGAGTCCTAGCTGGAGGGCACCTGCTGGAAACTGGGCACCCAGGTCACCTTCTGTGGGCCTGGAAGCTCCCACCCCTATCGCTATCCCACAGGCCGCACCAGTAGAGGCCTGGCCTTAGGCCCTAGCCCTCTGCCCCTAGGCACAGCGGCTCCTGTGGGGATGTGTGGCATCTGGCATGTCCCTGGCTCCCCACCTGAGCAGGCACTTGGCCAAGACACAGGGCAGTTTAAGACCCACAGGGTTGTCGGATTTCCATGAATAGAGCGCATGGAGGCAACTTGCAGCCTTGATCTTCCCAAAATGGGGGCCCCTGAGACCGTGTGTAGCCCAGGGGGGGATTCTCGGAGAAACTGGGGAACCCCAGGGCACCTCCAGGGAGCTGGTCTCATGGAGAAGTCCCCTAGGGTCTGCTCGGTGTCACATTTCAGAATGACTTTGGGAGTTTCTTGATTTCTTTTGGTTTTGTTCTTCAATCTGGCTGACCCTGGGTCTAGTCACAGTAAACCCCGACCCGTGTGATCTGGTTCCAGGCAGAGGTGACCAGAGGGTCGGTTTTCACAGAGAGCTCCTCAGCCACGATGTGTGAAAGGGTCTAAGAGGGCGTGTTTGCCCCATGCACATTTCCAGTCGTGACCTTCATTTCTCCCCTTTGTTCTGTCCCGTTGGTGTCCTTGCCTGGGACCCCTGCAGGTATGAAGACCCCTCTCTCTGTCCTTCCTTGCATGTGTCTGCCGGCCAGCCTGGCTCTCATCCCCAGGGTCTCAAGGCTGTTTTGTTGGGTGGACTTCGCTCCTCCTGTCCTCGCCCTGCCCAGCGCCCAGGCTCGGCAGGAGAGGCAGGGACCCCTCACAGGGAGACGGGCTGGGGACCCAAGGGCCACCAGGCAGGAGAAAGCAGCAGGGGCTGGGGGGTCCACCGCAGGCAGGTGAGACCAAACGAATGGCTCTCTGAGCCTCAGGCCGGGTGGCAGAGGGGAGGGGACCCCAGGTCCCGCCAGCCCCACCGCGCCTCCCCAAGGTGGCTCCCAGTCGAGTGGGCCCCAGCCACACACACAGCTGGGCTGGTGCCCTCCGTGGTCACACCCCTCCCACCGGTGTCCATCTTGATCTGGAGTTACATTTTGATGCCATGAAGACACTTTGTTTATATATAATGTTTATATATTTTAAAAGATTTGTGCCAAGAGAGTATATTTAATAAAAATTAAAATGACTTTTTTTTCTGCCCATGTCTCTTCTCTTCGGCTCTAACCCCCAACCCTCCCTCCCTTTCAAACCAAAAACAGGGTTGAGGTTATTTTGACAGATTTTTAAATATATTCTTGAATAACCCCCACCCACCCTTTTTTTTTTAAGTAGGCTCCATGCCCAACGTGGGGCTTGAACTCAGGACCCTGAGATTTGGGGAGGACATTACCAGCTCTACCAACTGAGCCAGCCAAGCATCCCTTGAATAAACCTTTTTAATGTAATAATTGTTTCAATTATTAATACCTAGCATGGTCTTCTAGAAAACTCAGACTGTAAAAGAGTTACGGTGAGAAGTAGGTCGGCCTGCCCATTCCCTCCGCCAGGGTGTCTTCTGTTACCAGTTTCTCATGTGTCCTTCCGGAGCCATCCTGTGCATAAACACTCGTCCCTTTTGTTGTTGTTGTTTGTTTGTTTTTACATTTATTTATTTTTGAGAGACAGAGAGAGCGTGAGCAGGGGAGGGGCAGAGAGAGAGGGAGACACAATCCGAAGCAGGCTCCAGGCTCCGAGCTGTCAGCACAGAGCCCAACGTGGGGCTCGATCTCACGAACCGTGAGATCCTGACCTGAGCCAAAGTCGGACGCTTAACCGACTGAGCCACCCAGGCGCCCCAACACTCGTCTCTTTTGAGGACACGCATGGCGAGCCACATCATCAGTCAGGATGGGTTGCATCCTGCTGCAGCCAGCATGGCCGCAAAGTCCTGTGGTTTCTCTCCCATGCCCTGCCTGTCTGCCATGTGCTGGGGACTCCGCTCCCTGGCTGCTCGAGGCTTTAGGAGCGAGTGTGGCTGTCAGCAGGGGCACGAGGATGAGGAGGCCACCAGAGGTCTCAGTGGCCATTGAGACTGCAGCCCATTACCTGGACCAACTTGTAGGGCTCACCTGAGCAGAGGTGGGGAGTGGCAGCCTCCACACGCCAGGGGAGGAGGGGCGACTGGATGTGCGCACTCGTGTGGGGGTGTGATTCGAGTACATTCTACCTTGCTGACCCTGAACTGCTCTGCGAGCTGCTTTCAATCCACCATATTTCTTGCACGTTGGTCTCTACCGTGTACTGTTTGTCTCAGTTTAGCCACAGGTTGGCGTTTCCCTGGGGTGGTGGCCTGTGACGACATCCCTTATTGATGGTCATTGAGGTTGTTCGTGATCTGTTGCCGTGACAACGAGGTAGTGGCTCCTGGGGACTGCTGAGCTTGCCTCTCACGTCCTACTGATTTCCGGTCAGTCCCACCTCTTGTACCAGCCCCTAAACCTGGGAGGGTCTGGGTCAACTCTCCACTTTCCCCCAACCACTGTGGCATCCCCTAAAATATAGAGGTGGGCACGTGACTCCATCTGCACCCATGACAGCAGAGAAGATATTTACTAACCACTTCCAGATAGAACTTCTGGAAGCACCCTTTGTCTCTCCCACTGGCCCTGTGGGAAGAAACACCAGCCCAGGCAGTTGTTGGGACTATCCTGTGATCACAAGGTAGAAAGCAATCCCAGGGTGAAACTGACACTGCAGAAAATGGAGCAGAGATGAACAGAGGGGTTGGCGTATTTGTGACATTGTCTGGGCTGCTGGATCCAGCCTTGCCTGAAGCTCTCAACTGCCTCTCAACTTCTGGCAAAATGAGTCACGTTATCCTGTTTATTGAAGACAGCGTTGAGCTTCTTGGCACTCTCTGAAGCAAGTCTGTTATGTGCCTCTTTGTGTTCATGCACTAGTGTGTCTATGGGTTTCCAGGAACGAAATTGCTAGGTAGGGATCAAGGGATATGTTAACTGATGCTGCCGGTGCCCATTCCTAAGTCCAGCAGTCACGGCTGCCAGCAACTGCTTTTGGCTGTAAGCCTCTGCAACCAGTCTGGGGGCTTCCCCGTAGGAGCATGACTCAACACCCCAGGAGCAGCCCTTGGCCAATGATTGTGGACAGTCCTTCACCACTGGGGTGGGTTCACTCGGGTCAGATCTAACTGTCCCCCCAGGTCCCCAGCAGGACCAAGCCCGGGGTTGCCCGCTTAGTCACCTGTTCATTGGCACCCCCACAGGGCTCCTCCCTCCCTGTTGCATTTCTCCATCCCAGGGAGTCTCCCTGGGGTGACCTCCCAGGTAAACCATGGGCCCTGAGTCCTCGTGACAGGGTCATCTTTTGGGGAAATCTATCCAGAGATGAACAGAAATGCCAGATACTCCTGCAAGGAGATGATAGCCATTTATATCACATACCCTCACTGTCTTGAGTTTCCTGGGGCCGCCTTAACAAAGTACCCCAGACCGGGGGGCTTAAAAACCCAAATGTATTCTCTTACAGTTCTGGAGACCAGAAGTCCAAAATCAACGTGTCAGCGGGTTTGATTCCTTCCGAGGTCATGAGGGAAGGATGTGTCCAGGCCTTTTCTTGGCTGCCGGCTGTCTTCCTATCGTCTTCCCTCTGTGCTTTTCTGTATCTAAATTTCGTTGTAATGGAAAAAAGAAAAAAAGCAAATTTCCTCTTCTCAGGACCCACCTTCATGGCCTCGTTTTAACGTAATCATCTCTTTAAAGCCCTGGTATCCAAATCCGGCCCCACTCTGAGGTCCTAGAGGTTAGGGCTTCTGTGAATTTGGGGAGGATGTCATTCAGCGCCTATCCTCACCAAGGCCAGTCACCAGCCTTGCAGATCCTCACTATTCTGATGGGGGAAAGCAGCAGGACATCCAGGGCGTGGGCGGTGACCAGGCGGTGACAGGGGAAGAGACAGCAAGGTCAGGAGGAGGCCTGAGGCCTGGACAAGGTGGAGGTCCCAGGGACCCGGACAGGAGTGGTTTCAAGGTGCATCTTGGGTCCTGCTTCCAGTTTGCTTTGTGCCTTTTCTTTCCGCTGTTTTTCTCCTTTGCTCGTTTCTCTGGAGTCATTGAAAGTTTGACTTGCCATTGGGTTTTCCTTTTTCTTTTTCTTTTATTTTTTTATTTTTATTTATTTTTTTAATTTTTTTTTTAAATTTATTTTTGACAAAGAGAGAGAGAGTGTTTGAGCTGGAGAGGGGCAGAGAGAGGGGGAGACACAGAATCTGAAGCAGGCTCCAGGCTCTGAGCTGTCAGCACAGAGCCCGACGCGGGGCTTGAACTCACAAACCATGAGATCATGACCTGGGCCGAAGTCGGATACTTAACCAACTGAGCCACCCAGGCGCCCCTTTTTTTCTTTTTCTTTTAAATCCTCTTTTCTTCAGCCGGTTTAGAAACGACACATTGCGTTTCTTGTAACATAGGGCTGCTGGGCCGGGGCATTGCGGACTTCCGGGGTGGGGCCGTCCTGGGCACCTCAGGTTGTTGAGCAGCACCCTTGGCCTCCGCCCACCAGATGCCGCAGTGTCCCTGTCCCCTCTCAACCATGACAACCAAAAATGTCTCCAGAAAATAATGCCTCCAGACATTGACCAGTAACCCTGTGGGGCAGAATCATCCCTCCTGTGAGAAGACCTGAGGTGTGGTGACTACCACTGACATGGCAGTTAACAAGGTAATACTTCCCCTCCTGAAAACACAGGGTCCTGACCACCCCCTTCTGTCTTCCCTATTTTTCTCTGTGGCTCCACCTTGTTTCTCTCAGTCTTTTTTTTTTTTTTTTTTTTTTAATTGTGAAATGTGTCCCAAAAAGAGTCTGTAAGACCGCTGTGGTTTAACGCACGGCAGTGAGAGCCTGTGACCGTCATGGGTTCTTCCTGCCTTGGCTGGCCCATGTGCGCCTCGTGCCGGTCACTCTCTTGCTTTTCTTTAGGTGTTTTCAACTTCCCGTGTGTCCCTAAACCACGTGGTGTTGAGCTCTGAGAGCAGAGAGCACGCAGAGCCCTGGCTGAGCAAGGGAAGGGCCAGGTGGCCAGAGGCACCACCGCCGGGGGTCTGTGCCAGTGGGCTCAGGGCACCGGTTTCGGGGGCTCCCGGGGTGTCGGCCATAGCGCGGGACCAGCAGAACGAGGAGACCACACTCCATCATCTCAGAGTCCTGGGCCAGTAGGTGTGGCCTGTTCTGTCCTGGCTGGGACTTCATTCTGGAACTTCCCGGACACATGCCTAGGGATGGGGTTCTCATCCTGCAGCACCCGGAACCGTGCGGTCCTGGGGAGTTCCCATTGCCTGGCTCCATCAGCGTCTTCCTCTGCTTGGATGTCTCTTTCCAGAGCTCTGTTTCTTTGGAAGATTCTTCTGGGTCAGTCCTCTGATTTCCTTTGTCCCCTCCCTTGTTTTCCATTATCTTTTATGTCCCTGTTCCTCCTGCAAGATCTCTACAACTTTGCCACCTCCATTTCCCTCCCTTCTCTTCCTCTGTATCCACTCCCGCTCCCGGCCGCTTCCGCCCTCTCCTCCCTCTTGCCCACCCCCAGCCCTGACTGCCTTTCTTCCTTCTCCAGCCCCTGTCTTCCTCTTCTCCCCTGACTTGTCGCCTCCTGACCCATTGGAACCGGAAGTTTTACAACACTTGCGTTTCTTCTCCCCACCTTTCCTCCTCTCTTCACTTCCTGCTCCCAGGCCTTTGCTCTGGGTGGCCCTTCGCTCAGCACGGAGGCTCATCCCCCAGAAGCCCCCACAGGTACCCAGGTGGCCTGAGCCACACCAACATGCAGAGAGCCGCCTCCCAAACCACTCCAATCCTCTTTGTAAAAGCAGTCTGCTCTTTTATTCAGAAGAATGAACCCCCACTTCTGCCTCAAATGGGGGAGGGGGGCGTGCCATCTGGGAACAATGGCCCTGGGATCCTCTGCCACTGGGCCCAGGGCAACAGTTTTGAGGCAGAAACCTGGGATCCAAGGGGACCACAGCTCAGGCACTGCGGTGAAGTGGACCCGCACAGCAGGCGCTGCGGGGACTCCCAGGCCCGTCTTGCACCTGAGGACACTGAGGCACACACGGAGGAGGCGGCCGGGAACCGCGAGCTCGGCCCGGACCTCGGGGCCCCAGCAGCGTCTTCTGCGGGCGGCTAGGAGCCCGCCAGGTACCGGTGGAAGTACAGGCCGAAGAGGCTGGAGAGCAGTTGGCAGGCGGCGGTCCACCAGATGAGGAAGGTGAGGACGCCGCGGAGGAAGAGGGGCGTGAGCAGGCTGCCCAGGGCCCCTGCGATCCGGGCCGCCGTCTGCTGGGCCTCATCCTCCTCGGGGCCCACCAGGCGATCGTGGGCTGAGGACGGGGGAGGGGACAGCATGGGAACCGGGCCCAGGCCCCAGGAGTAGCCGCCTGTGAAGGTGAAGGCACAGGCGGGGTTTGACCGCTGGGACCCCCACCCATCGCCACCATCCCAAACTCTGACTCCTGGCCCCTCCCCCGACTTCGGGCCCCTCCTCCCCTCTCCGCGTCCCCAGGCCCTCCGGGCTCCACCCCCACCCTACCCCCACCCTACCCCCCACGTACCACCAGGTCGGGTCTCCGGCTCCACCTCCTCCACCTAGCTCAGCTCTAACACCAGCGGCGGTCCGCCCCGCCCCGCCCCTGGCCCCGCCCCGCCCGCCCCTGGCCCCGCCCCGGCCCCGCCCCGGCCCCGCCCAGGCCCCTTCTCACCCAGCGTCTTGAGCAGCAGCGTGCAGTTGAAAGTGAGGATGAGGGGCGTCAGGTACTGCAGGCTCACCACTGTCACGTAGCAGTAGACCCGCACCACCTAGTGGGCAGGTAGCAGTGGCTACGGGGCGGGGGCAGGTGGCAGGGGGCAGCCTTCTGGGCTTGGGGTGACCCTACGCCCCAGGGATCGGGATCCTGCCCGGAGCCCCGTGTTCCCTCCCAACCTCGGGAGCCCGTACCCGCCTCTGGATCTCACGGGCCTCTATGCGGCCGGCCTCCCGCCGCAGCTGCTCCACGCGGGCCTTGGCCAGGCACAGGTAGGCCTGCAGGTGGGGCCGGGTCACGGCCAGCCTTAGCAGGCACAACGCCACCAGCACCCAGAGGCGCAGTGAGTCGAAGGCTGAGTCCGACAGCCTGTGGGGAGGGGAATGAGGGGGTTGGGAGGCCGCCCCTGCCCCGGGATCTTCCCCCAGGACCCAAGGCTCTTCCCTGAGGCTCAGAGACTGGGGTACACAGAGGGGCCCCCAGCTGCCCTCCCTCCCAACCCCACCAGATTCGCACAGGGAGAAGGTCATCCCCCCAGCAGGTGCCTGGTGCAGGAAGTCCCGTGCAATGGGCTTGGTCCAGAGCCCCAGGATGATCAGAGGGGACAGGAAGCTCATCTGCAGAAGGAACCTACGGGGCAAGGGCGCAGAGGAGTGAGTCCTGGGCACCCACCATCCCCCCAGCCCCTCCTTTAGATTCCCAGCCGCCCTCCCATCTGGCACTCCGCATAACTGCAGCATGGGCCGGTCTTCCGACATGGTCAGCGCATCCAGGTGTGTCTGGGCCAGCCGCAGGCCTGGAAAGGTGAGGAAGGCCCCCAGCATGGATCCCACGAATGCCAGCCCCATGCGGATAGCCAGCTTGGCCAGAGGGAGCCTGAGGAGAAGAGGAGGGTCAGGAGGCTCTGAAGCCTGTCAGTACCCCCACCTGCAGGTCACAGCCTGCCCTTGCCCCACCTCACTTCCCAGGACTCACGCCCAGTCCCAGCCCTGCGTCTTCAGAAGTGGCTCCAAGTTCTGGGTCATACTGGCGAGGCCTAGGGAAGACAAGGAGAGGGCAGTGTCTAATAACCGCTGGAGCCTCAGAGTGTGCTTCTACTCCCCAGAGAGGAACGAACCAGTGGGAGCCAGGCCCGGTGCCAGGCAAAAGGACTACTTTGTGCTCTGGATATGGGCGATTTTTTTTTTTTTTTCAACGAATAGGAAGCTGTACCAGGCAGACACCCTTGATTGGACTAGGGGAGATGGGGGTGGGGTAGACTACTGAGTCTGAGCTTCCTGGATTATACCAGGAATCCAGAGGGGCGTGAAGGACTCCCATAGGAGAAAACCAAAGTTTTGGGAAGAATCCTCAGTGCAGGCCCTTGGATTTTCCACAGAGTAAAAGCAAATAAAAATGAGCTCACAACCAAAATCATCAAACACACCAGGGAATAAATCATGATAAAGGAGAGTCAGCAGAAAGAAAAAAAGAAAAAAGAAAGAAGGAAAGACAAGTTTATACCCTGCAGACTACAGAAATTTTGTACGTATTATCATGTGTGAAACGATTGAGGAAAATAAAAGTTGGAGTCACAGAAAGGTGACACGAGGCTACCTCAGATGACCAGGTATATTTGCAAAGGAACCAATTAAGCTCACCCAAAGGGAAAATACAATTATTGGAATGATAGGTTGTTAAATGGCATATTCAAATCAGCCAAAGGAGGAATGAATGAATTGGATCCGAAGATCACTCAGATTCCAACTCAGAAAGATAAAAAGGTAGGAAATATGAAGGGAGATTAAGAGCATAGAAATTGCAGCATCAGTCAAAAAGGAGGCCGAGAGAGAGAAGTGAAGAGAGAATGGAGGAGGAGAGATCTTGGAAAAGAATGACTGAAAAGTCTGCAGAATGAATGACACACACAAAGTATATCAAACTGGATAAATACAATGAAATCCATACCTAGACACTGTAGTGAAACTGGAATACCAAAAACAAAGAGATCGCAAAGCAGCCAGGGATTTAAGACAGATCACCTATAGAGGAAAGACAATTAGATTGGCAGCCAATGTCGACAGCAATCACAGAAAAAGAACAAATAGAAAGTGAAAAGGCAAGATGGCAGAAACGATGTCAAATATGTCAGTAATCATAATAAATGTAAGCAGGTTAAACTTTAAAGTTAAATGACACAGACTGTCAGACTTGATTGAAAATACCCAGCTATATGTTTTTTAAAAATTTTTTTTTAATGTTTATTTGTTTTTGAGAGACAGTGTGAGTGGGGGAGGGGCAGAGAGAGAGAGAGAAAGACACAGAATCTGAAGAGGCTCCAGGCTCTGAGCTGTCAGCACAGAGCCCGCCCGATGTGGGGGCTCTAACTCACAAGCCATGAGATCATGACCTGAGCCGAAGTCAGACACTTAATGGACTGAGCCACCCAGGCGCCCCGCGGCTCTATGTTTTTTAAAGGAGACATACCTCGACATAAGGTTCCTGTAAGGTTGAAAGAAAAGGGATGTTAAAAAGTCATGACAAATACTAATCAAAAGAAAGGTGGTATTGTGTATTTGAGAGTTACTAAGGGAGTAGATCATCACAAGAACAAAAAAAGTTATAACTGTATGGTGATGAATGTTAACCAGATTAATCCTAGGGATCATTTTGTAATGTATACAAATATTAAATCTTGATGTTGTATACCTGAAACTAACAATGTTATATGTCAATTATATGTCAACTAAAGAAAAGAAAGCTGGAAAGGCTACATTTTTGCCACACAAACTACAGTAAGACAGAATGTATTATTAGAATCAGAATACATCCTAATAAAATGGTTGATTCACCAGGAATATGTAGCAATTCTAAACTTGTAAACACCTTGTCAGTTAGCCACAAAACATATAAAGAAAACACTGATAGGGGCGCCTGGGTGGCTCAGTCGGTTAAGTGGCCGACTTCGGCTCAGGTCATGATCTCACGGTCTGTGAGTTCTAGCCCCGCATCGGGCTCTGTGGTGATAGCTCAGAGCCTGGAGCCTGCTTCGGATTCTGTGTCTCCCTCTCTCTCTGCCCCTCCCCCGTTCACACTCTGTCTCTCTCTGCCTTTAAAAAATGAATAAATGTTTTAAAAAATTGTAAAAATGTAAAAAATGTAAAAAAAAATGTAAAAAAAAAAAAAACAAAACACTGACAGAATAATCTGGAGAAATTGAGGATTCCACCATCTCCAAGGGAGATTAACCCTTTAATGACTGACCAAAAGTTAGGAAGGAAGGAGATTTGAATTTATTGGGTAGAGTCAGGGAATAAATGTTCTTCAAAAAAGTCACTAAAACTGATCATATTCAAGGCCATGATGCAAGTCTTAACAAATTTTAAAGGATTTACTTCAGGTAGACCATCTTCCGTAAGCATACTGCAGTTAAGCTAGAAAATTTTTTTTAACAATTTAAAGTTCCACATTCAACGGGCACCTCCTAGCTCAGTCCATGGAGCTTGCAACTCTTGAGTTCCAGGTTGTGAATTCGAGCCCCATGCTGGATGGAGAGATTACTTAAAAAACATAAAATCTTAACAAAATAAAGTTCCACGTTCGAAGTTTCTTAAAAAGGTTAAAAAAGAAATCACAATGGAAACTTTAAAATACCCAGAACTGCCTGATGATGAAAATTACAAGTCAAAACTTATGGGGTGGACTAAAGTGGGACTTAGTAAAATATTTACAGCCGTATATGTGATAAATGCTAGAAACAGAAGAAGCTAAAAATTAATGACGTCAGTAGCCAACTAAGAAATTGGAAACAAGAGAAAGAAGCCGGCCAGAGGAGTGCTATATAATACAAAAGCCAGAGGTCCTAGCCACACAAAAGGGGAAAGTTGGACAAGACGAAAGAAAACCACAAGAACCCACAATTCACTAAAAATACAATTGTATAGCAAGGTTATCCCATGGAAAACACTCAGTTTGATCCCTATCTCATAACACAGTAGTGAACTACCAGGAGTTTAAGGGTTTATGTGAAAGGTAAAACTTGAAGTATATACGTATATAGTATTTGAGAGAGGGAGAGCACAAGTGCAAGTGGGAGAGAGGGGCACTTGGAGAGAGAGAGAGAGAGAGAGAGAGAGAGAGAGAGAATCTTAATCAGGCTCCACACTTAGCTCAAAGCCCGACCCAAGGCTCGATCCCACGACCCTGGGATCACGACCTGAGCCGAAATCAAGAGAAGGATGCTCAACTGACTGAGCTACGCAGGCACCCCCAAAACTTGAAATATTGTGTTGGAAAATATAAAAGTCTTTCTGATTGTAGGGAAAGGAAGGAAATTTCTTCAAGACAAAAATCAACTAAAATAATGAATTGCTTGCTGTCCATCAAAAGACACCAGAGGTGAAGGTTACAGCTGTATTCAATGGCTCAGCCCAAAAAAGTGTGGTGTATGTGTGTGTGTGTGTGGAGAAAAGATAACGCAAACATGGCCAAAGGAAGCTAGGTCAAGGGCGTATGGAGTGTCATTAGCGGAGTCTTTGAACTGTTCTGTACGTTTGAAATTTTTCAAAATACAGCATTTGGGGACAATTTTTTTCAAGAGGAAAACACACCACAAAGAAAGTGAAAAGCTGCACCACAAATTAGAGGATACAGTTCTCCCCCGCTCACACCCACATTTTAACTTCTTTAAAATCGGGATACATAGGACCATTGATGGCATATAATACTTTTTTTTTTTTTCAACGTTTTTTATTTATTTTTGGGACAGAGAGAGACAGAGCATGAACGGGGGAGGGGCAGAGAGAGAGGGAGACACAGAATCGGAAACAGGCTCCAGGCTCCGAGCCATCAGCCCAGAGCCCGACGCGGGGCTCGAACTCACGGACCGCGAGATCGTGACCTGGCTGAAGTCGGACGCTTAACCGGCTGCGCCACCCAGGCGCCCCGATGGCATATAATACTTTAAGTAACAGTGTTTTTTATCTTCTTTCAGCAGTTCATGAAATAATGGTGTGTCAGATTTGATAGGAGGAAGTATGTGCAACACATGTAACGAAGCTTTAGTTTCCAGAATATATAAAGAAACTCTGAAAACCAACAAGAAAAAAAAAAAAATAAAGATATATAGCCCAAGAAAAGCTTCATAACATTGGATTTGACAATGATGTCTTGGATATGATACCAAAGGTACACACAACAAAAAAAAAGTAGATAATTTGGACTCATGAGAATTAAACATTTTTGTACATCAAAAGATACGACTGGGGTGCCTGGGTGCCTCAGTCAGTTAAGCGTCAACTCTTGATTTCGGCTCAGGTCATAATCTCAGAGTTCATGGGTTTGAGCCGTGGGTCGGGCTCCACACTGACGGTGTGGAGCCTGCTTGGGATTCTCTTTCTCCCTCTCTCTCTGCCTTTCCCATGCTCTCTCTCTCTCTCTCTCTCTCTCAAAATGGATAAACACACACACACACACACACACACACACACACACACAATCAATTGAGTGAAAAGGCAACCCACATCACTGGAGAAAATATTTGCAAATCATACATATGATAAGGGATTCATATCCCGAATATAGAATAGAGAGAGAGAACTCTGAAAACTGATCACCAAAAAAATAGGTTCAAACAAAAGGCAAAGCGGGGGGCGGGGTGGTGCCTGGCTGGCTCAGTTGGTAGAGAGTACAACTCTTGATCTCAAGCTTGTGAGTTCAAGTCTCATGTTGGATGTAGAGATAACTTAAAAATAAACTCTTTGTGGGGTGCCTGGGTGGCTTAGTTGGTTAAGCATCCGACTCGATCTTGGCTCAGGTCATCATCTCACGGTTCGTGAGATTGAGCCCCACAACAGGATTCGCTCTCTCCCTCTCTGCCCCTCCACTGCTTGCACTCTTGCTCTCTCAAAATAAATAAAATAAACTTTAAAAAATTAACAGAATTACCATATAATCCAGCAATTCCACCTCTGGTCTATACCCAGGGTGGCACAAAACCAGACACTAAGATCAATGGAACAGAATAGAGAACCCAGAAATGGACCCACAAACGTATGGCCAACTAATCTTTGACAAAGCAGAAAAGAACAGCCAATGGAAAAAGACAGTCTCCTCAGCAAGTGGTGCTGGGAGAATTGGACAGCGACATGCAGAACAATGAACCTGGACCACTTTCTTACACCAGACACAAAAATAAACTCAAAATGGATGAAAGACCTCAATGTAAGACAGGAAGCCATCAACATCCTCGAGGAGAAAGCAGGCAAAAACCTCTTTGATCTTGGCCGCAGCAACTTCTTACTCAACACATCTCCGGAGGCAAGGGAAACAAAAGCAAAAATGAACTATTGGGACCTCATCAAAATAAAAAGCTTCTGCACAGCGAAGGAAACAATCAGCAAAACTAAAAGGCAACTGACAGAATGGGAGAAGATATTTGCAAACAACATATCAGATAAGGGGTTAGTATCCAAAATCCATAAAGAACTTATCAGGCAAATCACCCAAAAAACAAATAATCCAGTGAAGAAATGGGCAAAAGACATGAAGAGAACTTCTCCAAAGAAGACATCCAGATGGCCAACCGACACATGAAAAGATGCTCAACATCACTCATCATCAGGGAAAGACAAATCAAAACCACAATGAGATACCACCTTATACCTTTCAGAATAGCTAACAACTCAGGCAACAACAGATGTTGGCGAGGATGCGGAGAAAGAGGATCTCTTTTGCACTGCTGGTAGAAACGCAAACTGGTGTGGCCACTCTGGAAAAGAGTATGGAGGATCTTCAAAAAATTAAAAATAGAACTACCCTACAACCCAGCAATTGCACTACTAGGCATTTATCCAAGGGATACGGGTATGCTGTTTCAAAGGGGCACATACACCCCAGTGTTTATAGCAGCACTATCAACAACAGCCAAAGTATGGAAAGAGCCCAAATGTCCATCGATGGCTGAATGGATAAAGAAGATGTGGTATCTATATACAATGGAGTATTACTCGGCAACCAAAAAGAATGAAATCTTGCCATTTGCAACTATGTGGATGGAACCGGAGGGTATTATGCTAGGCGAAATCAGTCAGTCAGAGAAAGACAAATATCGTATGACTTCATTCATATGAGGACTTTAAGACACAGAACAGATGAACACAAGGGAAGGGAAGAAAAAATAATATAAAAACAGGGAGGGGGACAAAACAGAAGAGACTCTTAAATATGGAGAACAAACAGAGGGTTACGGGAGGGGTTGTGGGAGGGGGGAGGGGCTAAATGGGGAAGGGGCATTAAGGAATCTACTCATGAAATCGTTGTTGCACTATATGCTAACTTGGATGTAAATTTAGAAAAAACAAAAATAATTTTTAAAAAAAAGAAGAAAACCCAGGGTTTTGAAGAGATGGTTGTACACCCATGTTCAGAACAACACGGTTCACAATAGCTAAAACATAAGGCAACATAAATGTCCATCGATACCTGAATGGATGAGCAAAATGGGGTATATTCATGCGATGGAATATTATTGAGCCTTAAAAAGGAGGGAGATTTGGACATTGGTTACAACATGGATGAACTTTAAGGACATTACACTGAGTGAAATAAGCCAGCCACTAAAAGACAGATGCTGCATGATCCCCCTCATATAAAGCACCAAGAGTGGTCAGATTCATAGAGACAGAAAGTAGGATGGAAGGAGCCCAGGGCTGGGGCTGGGGGATGGAGAGTCAGTGTTTAATGGGGACAGAGTTTCAGATTCGCAAG
The DNA here is from genome assembly GCF_024362965.1 of Panthera pardus. NCBI lineage: Eukaryota > Metazoa > Chordata > Mammalia > Carnivora > Felidae > Panthera > Panthera pardus. The sequence continues at coordinate 14,399,196 of NW_026527013.1, forward strand.
GCGAAAAGGCAGGAAATGGATGGTGATGATGTTCGCACAATAATGTGAATGTACTTAAGGCCACTGAAGTGTATGCTTAAAAATGGTTAAAAGGGGTGCGCCTGGGTGGCTTGGTCGGTTGAGCGTCCGACTTCGACTCAGGTCATGATCTCATGGTCCGTGGGTTCGGGCCCCGCGTCGGGCTCTGTGCTGACAGCTCAGAGCCTGGAGCCTGTTTCAGATTCTGTGTCTCCCTCTCTCTCTGCCCCTCCCCTGTTCATGCTCTGTCTCTCTCTGTCTCAAAAATAAATAAACATTAAAAAAAAATTTTTTTTTAATAAAAAAAAATGGTTAAAAGGGTAACTTTTAGGGGTGCCTGGGTGGCTCAGTCAGTTGGGCGTCTGACTTCGGCTCAGGTCATGATCTCGCAGAGTGGGAGTTCAAGCCCCGCGTTAGGCTCTGTGCTGACAGCCTAGAGCCTGGAGCCTGCTTCAGATTCTGTGTCTCCATCTCTCTCTGCCCCTCCCCTGCTCGCTCTCTCTCTCTCTCCGCCCCCCAAAATAAAATTTTTAAAAATGCTAAAAAAAATTTTTTTTAAAGAATATTCCCCGCAGCAACTGTGAAAAGCTAAAATCTGGAAACCACCTAAATGTCCATCAACAGGAGAAAGAAAAAGATAAGTGGTCTCATGAGAGAACATCATTCATCCGTGAGAAGAGACGAACTAAAGCCACCCAGACCAACGTGGCCTAGTTTTGCAAACAATACCACCGAAGACAGAAAAGTACCAGCGGGCAGACTGCACACTGGCGGACACCATCCGAGACGGTGAGCAAAACTGTATGATGAATTCTTCAGGGACAGAAGCATGAGTGATGAAACTTTTTTTGTTTGTTTTTTAAGGCAAAGGAATGATAAACACAAAGTTTGAGAGACTGGTTGGGGCTGTGAGTAGGGGAGGAAGGTTGGTGGGATTGGGAAGCAGCACCAGCATCATGCAGGAATGTTGGGAGTGTTCATTTGAGAGGTGAGCTCATTACATTGTTCTTTTGCTTTGTAATTTACATATACATATTCATCGATATGTGCGTGTTTATATATATAAAACATTATATAATTTTAAAAATCAAAAAGCAGGGAGAATTGGTGAAGATGAAGCTCAAGGAGCAGGCAGAGAGGTGCGTGGACCATGGTGAGTATTTTGATCTTTATCCAAAGACACTAGAGTCTGGTATTAGGCAGAGAGGTGATGTGATCCAAATTATATTTTTGAAAGATCATCCAAAGAGTAAGTCAAAAGAAAAATGAGCAACTAAGAAAAAATATTTGCAGCTACTATCACACACAAAGGCTACTGTCTTTAATATACAAAGAGCTCCTACAAATCAATAAAAGAGCCAACAACCCAGTAGAAAACTGGGCAAAAGAACAGAACTTTTCTGGAAGGAAGATAGAAATGACTCTTCAACATATGAAAAGGTACTCAACCTCGCTTATATTTTCATCCATCAGGTTACCCAAGACAAAAAAAGTCTGAGGAAACACATCGGAGAGAATTTAAGGAAACAGGAACTTCATTCATCTTTTCCTAAATGGTAAGTTGCAACATTATCAAAATTACAAATGCACTTTCTCGCACAGGGCCACATGCGTAAGGCTATTCCCATATAACACTGTTTTATAACGGAATGTTGTATAACATTGTTTAATAGTGAGAGACTTAGATGTCTGTAAGTAGCAGACTGGTTAAATAATCATGGGACATCCACTAAATGAAATACTATGTGGGTACTACCAAAAAAACCACACCGTATGTAGCATCAAGGGACAAACTCCAAATTGATGTTTTTAAGGGGAAACGGTGGTGGAAGAGCCATAAACTCTACCACTTCATGGGAGCAAAGGAAAGTGGCCCCCCAGGTTTCCTCTCGGAAGGAGAGTCAGTGTGGGTGATTTTTCCTCGATACGTATCCTCTTGCACTTTATGAATTTCGTGCCATTTACCCATTTCCTTCACCAGATTAAATTCGACTAGGTAGATATTAAATCGCAATGGCTGCCAGGGAGAGGACAGATGAGGGGAACAGAAGTGCCCTGTGGAGAAGTGCCCAGCTGCAGGCACCCATCAGAGACAGTGAGACAGGATATCCTCTTGCCCCCAAAGCCTGGGGGGTGCCCAGGGTAGCCAGCATCCATAGAGACACTCAGGCCCAAGAAGTCCCCTCCTTCACCTGTTCCGTGCCGCTTAAACCCCACCCTCACCAACTTCCGGGAGGGAGTGATGGGCGTGGGGACCCCCTGCCCCAAAGACTGCACGTACCTGGCTCCAGGCCCAGCTCGAGCGTCTCCTCCCGCACCACCTGCACCAGCATGGCCAGGAGCAGGAAGAGGAAGGCAAAGGTGAGGCAGACAGAGCGCTCACCCCCCTCCTCTGCGCTGAAATACAACCGGGTCACTGTCAGGAACATCTTGCTGGGGGCAGGGCTAAGGAAGCCGTGAGCAGCTCTAGTGCCCCCTCCCCCACTCCCAGCCGGTGATCCCCCAGCTCTAGAACCCGAACACCACAGCTGGGGTTTGGAGTCTCGGGGGGCAGGGCAGTGACCGAGGAGGAGAGTAAGTAAGCTGCTGGACAAGCCCAGGACACAAGGTCCGGTGCTGCTCATGCCTGTGTCAGCTGGGTTGGGGTGTATGGGTGGAGGGCAGGCCTGGGCCTCCAGCTCGGCCTCATCACACTACCTGTGGCCATTTCTGACTAAAATGGCCAGCAAGTCTGTCTCTTTAGGAGGTCTGGCCTCCCGGCTGCATTCACAGCAGGTGAATTTTCCCTTTCCTCTGAGAAGCCAAGAGATCAGAGATCCAAGGGCTGTATCTCCAGTCTGCTCTGAAAGAGACCCATGGGGCTTTCCAGAACCAGTGTGGGCTTCAAGATGGACTTCTCTTCTTCACATGCCCATTCCACAAGGGCATTTTGTCAGACTTGGGTCCTCGGTGTCACAGGTTTGCCTCTGTTCTCTGGGCACTTTCATTAAAAAACAAAACAAAAAACAAAACATAGCAGAGGGGCATCTCTTTTCCTGCCCCTGCGTCTGCTCTGGTGAGTTGCTTTGGCCAAGACAAGGGACAGGGATGGGGGTGGGGGCTCAGGAGGCCTGCGGCACCCCTTCTCCCTCGCTGGTGTTTCTGCTACCCCCAGGAAGCTTGGCTTAGCCTGCCGGAAGGTGGGACCCCTTTGGCGCAGAGATGAGGCGGCCCAGCTGAGCCCAGCCCAGGAGGAGAGCGAATAAAATAATGACTGCTTTATACGACCCAGTCCTGGGAAGTTTTGTGGCAGGGCGGCCCATGACAGACCAATTGGGGGCAGGGGGAAACGGGGGGGGGGGGGGGGGGGGAGGAAAGCTCAAGTCCAGCTCCCACCTGCCTCCCTCCTCCCTGAGCGACTGGGGCGCCTGAGGAAGGATACATGGAGAAGGCGACGGTGAGCAAGCACCAGAACACGGCGATGTTGGTCTCCTTGGCCGGGCCCAGCGCATAGTAGTAGGCCTCTGTGAAGACATACACGCCACCCGAGTACACGGCGAAGTCCACGAACCACTGGTACTCCAGGAAGAAGCGCAGGACTGCGGGGAGCGCGCAGCTCAGCCCTCCGCCCAGCGCCAGCGCAGGACGCTCCCCTCACCAATCCCGCCAGGGTGTGGGCTCAGGTTGGGGAGTTGGGGACTCAGCTGGACTGTTACCAAGGGCATCAACCGCTGTGAGGGGGCAGGTCTCCAGCTGGAAAGGGGCGTCTCGGGGCACAGACAAGGGCTTCTCTTCACTATAGCCATTGGCCCACCTGGGTGGGGGGAGCCATAAAGGGGGAGAATCAAAGCAGGATCCTCTGCTCTCTCCTCCCCGGTCAGCCATGGCGGCCCACCCCACACCATCCCGGGAGGCTGCCCGGTGCCAGGCTCAGAGCACAGGAGGAGCTGGCTTGGGAGTTACCTTCCCCCCAGGCCTCCTGTCTCCTACACACCAGGGCGAGGACACCACCCGCCCCCTGCTCACAGGGCTGGTCCAGAGCAAACTTCCAATAAGCATTAGACACCCAGATGGATGACAGTGATAGCTTCTCAGCCTGGGGTGTCCCCTACTCTCCTCGATGCCCAGAGCTGCACCTGGAAGGAGAGCCGCTCACCTAAGGCTGGGGGGGCTCACTCACCGCTCCTTCCTGCCTCTGGGCTTAGGCTTTCCCTCCAGGGCCCGAAGCTCTTCCTCAGAAGGGTGCTTGTATCGGAAGAGACTGAGAGCAAAGACGGGAAGTCAGGAAAACTCGGGCACAGAGGGATCAAGGCAGTGAATCCTCAAACCCGGGACTGGAGTCAGGAGGAGAGCTGGACCCAAAATACATGGGGACAGGATGGGCAGGGGCCATGCAAGGTCAGGAGAAGGCCCGGGACGTGGGCTGGGAGGTTTGCTGGGGGGGCGGGGGGGGGGGAGTGTAGTGAGAAGCTCTGGGGAAACGGCAGGGTGGCGGGGATGGGGGGGGGGGGTCCTGGACACCCCTGAAATCTGCTGACTATCTCTTCTGGCAGAGAAGGCATGTGCGTTGTCCGGGAGAAAAAGTTCACAGTTTCCACCCGATCTCAGAAAGTGTCCGAGATCCAAACAGGGACAAAAAGCATTGCAGGAAACAGATCTCCAGCGAGAGCAGTGTGGAAGAAGGGGTTGGACTGCGGCAAGGCAGGAGTTGGGGGAAGCAGCTACTCTTCCACGTGTGGAGATGTGGTCTCATGGGTGTGGACATCTGTCAAAACGGACCCAGCTGTGTGCTTCAGACATTTGCAGTTTATTGTACGTCAAGCACAACTCAAGACTGTTGTTTTAAAAAAAACCAGAAACACTGCAGAACGTGAGGCGGGTGGAGGCGGGGCGGCACAGGGGGCGGGGCCCGGTGGGGCTCCTCCCACCACCTGGGCGGGGCGGGGCTGTGGCTCACCTGCCATTGCAGAGCAGCCAGCGTGCGAAGGAGCAGTGCGGTGCCAGCCTATGCATGAGGGTGGCGGTGAGCAGGGTCACCACCAGCTGCACTCCCAGGACCGCCTGGGGGGAGGGGACATGAAGGGCAGTGCCTGCCAGAAGGTCACAAGCTCACTCCCTCAGAACTCAGGCTATTTATAGAGACTGGGGCCAGGTTGGGGAGGGTGCGCCCCCCAGACTCCAGCTGCATCTTGGAGGGCCTGCAGTGGGCTCAGACTCAACCCTGGGAGCTCCTGCTGTGTGTGGATCCCCCCACTCCCTAACACCGCCACCTAGCTGGCCTGTAAGGTGGTGGAGAGCACACGCTTGAGTAGAGACTGGGGTTCCCTTCTGGCCTCTGCTGTGGGTTTTGCAGGTATTCGTCTCCCTGAGGCCTCGGTTTCCGCATCTGGAAATGGGATGCTGCCTATTTTGTTTCATGTGCTGTGAAGACCACCTTCCGGACCTACAGCGAGCCTGGCACAGCCAGGAAAGAGGTTCGTCTCCCACACATCCCAGTTCACCGTGGCAGTCCTGTCCCCGTCTTTCCCACCTTAAATTATCCTGATGATTCCATCGCCCTCTCCTTCTCCCTCCCTTTGTAATCAACCTCTTTGGAAAGCCTATTTCCTGGCCACTACCAGTTTCAGGACAAAGACTATACATTTGAGTGGGATGACTTTTTCAATTAGGAATTTCTCATCAAGTTCTACATAACAAACTCTCTAACAATTCATAACACGTTTTCAGCTATTAATCTGTAAAACGTTTTAGAAGAAACGCTTTTGGTAATCAGTCTGATGCTGGGTTTTCCTGCTTGAATGCAGTAAATACCAATTTGGTATCAGTAATTATGTAATTATATAAAATTATGTGCTCAGGAGAGCTGTCGGCTAGTATTATCATATGATAATTAACAACAAAAGTGAACTAAAGATTACTTTAATATTAAAACTAATATTTTAGATTTTATTATAATATAATATTAAATTTTAATTTTAACATTAAAGTAATATTAAAATTAATTATTAAAATTACCTATTAATCAGGCAAAAACATGCTAACTTTAATAGGAAAAGCTCTAGTGTGATGGGATAGCACAGGAATTCAGAATGACTGCTGAGAAATCCATCATTAAAATAACTAACAGGGTATTTTCTCTATGCCTATAACTTGTTTTTTTATTTTATTTTATTTTTTAATTTGAGAGAGACAGAGAGAGAGTGCAAGCAGGGGAGAAGGGCAGAGGGAGAGTGAGAATTTGAAGCAGGCTCCACGCTTAGTGGACCCCAATTGGGGGAGGGCGGGGATCCATCCCATAACCCTGGGATTATGACCTGAGCTGAAATCAAGAGTAGGTTGCTAAACCGACTTAGCCACCCAGGTACCCCTCTAGGCCTGTAACTTGTAAACTGAAACCAGAGACATTTGCTCAGTAATAAGGTCAGGTCTCTAAATCAGACTAATCTCCTATTCTCACTGCTCACCCTCCCTAACCTGCAAGGGCCGACTGGCTAACGGTCACAAAAGACCCTGTGCACGGTCAGGGTCAGGAGGCTCCCTTCCAAGCCCAGTGAGGAGGGCCCGCCCCTCCTCCTAGGATCCTCTTCCGCCCCTCCCTGTGCCCAGAACCTCCCATCCACGCCTCCTCAGACCTCAGATCCTGGGGCTCCCCTGCCGACTTTTCTCTTCCCTCTGCGGCCTCTACTTTGGTACTCAATCCCCTGTTAGGCTTTTAACCACGTACCGCTCAGCACGAGCGGCACCAGCAGAGTGCCAGCAGAGCAGCGACCCAGCAGAGCAGCACCTCTAGCCTGGACCTCTCTGTGGAGCTCGCGGATCATCTCGGGAGGCCCCAGTACCCGCGCATCACTGCCGCGGACACAGCACCCTGCTCTTCCGGGCGACCCAGGATGTCAGTGAACATCCAACTCCTTTTCGCAGCCCGCAGGGCCTGGCGGGCCCAGCTCAAGACACCCTGCCTCACTGCCTGTAACTGCCCGGTTCTCTCAGCAGCCCTCCCAGCGTCCAAGCACTGAGGTCTCAGAGGCCCTCCCAGACCTCCGGGCTTTCCACTGCAGACCCCATCACCCTTTGATACCTCCCAGGGAGGGGACTCATTGTTCTAACTTCGGTTCCAGCACCTAGGACAGGCCGAGCGGAAGGAAGGAGAGTAAGAGGGAGGGAAGAAGGAGAAAGGGAAGGGAAGGAGAGGGAGGCATCCCTCCACCTGAGGCTCCCGAGGTCGATCCAGGGATGTTTCTCAAGGCCCGCCCCCCAGCAGCCTCCGGTCTTGGGGTTTTGGCTCTGCTGATCTCCAAAGATATCTGGAGCCTCCCATCAGCCTATGTCCCTCTCCTGCTCAAAGCCTTTCCCTGGATCTACAATCCGAGAATACAAGAATCCTACTACCTGCTAACACCAATGAGACTTTCCTCCATCCTGTTCCTGAGAACCCCTCCGCTCACCTCCCACAACTTCCTGCACCTGGGCCTGGAACCACGTCCACTTTTCACGTTCAGGCGCACCTCCAAACCCCCCTGGTTGGGGATTCTCCCAGGCAGGCTCGGGTCATGTTCCAGGGCCCCTCCTTCTGCCGGTCTGAACACCTAAGTGTTGGGAGTTCCCGCTCTCGCCCCGCATCAGCCTAACCCACAAGTGGCCAGGCTAAATTTTAAGGATAAAGTCAACAGGTTGGACCCAGAGCCACGTGAGACCTGAAGGTTCCAACTGTGTTGTCTCCAACTCTGAGACCCTGCCTCGCCCTGCGGCCACCCAGATACCTTCGACTTGGCTCCTCCTCCCAGGGCTCTCCCTGGCCCTTCCACACACCCCAACACACGCAGCGGCCCCCATGTTTCTGCAGGACCCACGTCGCCAGCGTGGGCTCCAGGAGGACCCCAGACCTCCCTAGCGAGGATCCGTACGTTCTCGGCTCCCCAGTCCCCTTCGCAGGGCTGCGACCCTCCACATGATTCCAGGCCCCTGGAGGGTCCCCGGAGATCTTCCAGAATTCCCGAACGCTGAGGGGCCTCCAGTCCCATAGGCAGAACCCTCAACCCCCACATAGGTCTGGCAGCGAGACTCTGAACCCAGAGAGGGACACAAGGCCCTCAGCGCAACCCAGAGTCCCTCAGAGCTCCCAGTCCCCACAAAGAGATCCCCGTCCTCTCGGTGTCTCCCTGGACCCCGTGAGAGGGTCTCCCACCCCTCAGGGCGCCCCATGCAGCGGGCAGCCGGCTCACCATGTCGCCCGCGGGAGCGCGGTCCGCTGACCTGCGGCTCTGAACACCTCGAGGGAATCCAACCAATCAGGATCCGACTCCGTTCTGACAAACAGCCCGAAAGACCAATCGTCAGGCTTGGAGCTGGAGCAAACCAAGAGGGAAAGGGGGGGTCGCTCGCGTTGCATGCCGGAAGTTGTAGTTTGAGGACGCTCGGTAAGCTCAGACTCGGTCGAGTCAGGACTGTCTCTGGGACCTTGTGTGGTGGCTGTCCTCTCTGAGATTCAGTCTTCTAGCGTCTGGACCTATCTCTCAGGTCGGAGGCAAATACATTAATTTATTCACGCACTGCCTCCCGCTGGAGAGTTCTGAGCGTGGAACTCCCCTGATCTAGAAAAATCGATGGCTCCCAATTGACTAGATTCCCAAGTGTCCAGACTGAATTCGTACACTTCTACCTGACTTCAATCGGCTGCCGACACTATTGTACACACTATGGTACAGCTTGCCACTGGCCATGCTGCTATTTCATACCTCCAGGTCCCTGTAAATTTTATCACTCATCTCGGAATATCTCCTTTCTCAATCTTTTTCATTTGGCAAAGCCTTATTCATTTCTATTAGCCAGGACTCTGATTGTGACACACACACACACACACACACACACACACACACACCAACCCCCCCACACACACACTCCAACTCAAATGAGCTCCAGCAAATAATAATAATAATAATAATAATAATAATTAAAAAGGAAAATTTTTTATAACAACAACAAAAACTCTAAAAGCATAGTCAGCTTCAGGCATGGCTGGATCAAGGATCAAAAAAAATGTCAGTTTCAAGAATCTGGTATTTTAGGGGTGCCTGGATGGCTCAGTGGGTTGAGTGTTGGACTCTTGATTTCTGCTCAGGTCATGATCCTCGGGTCATGAGATCAAGCCCATCACCAGGCCCAGTGTTGATTGTGGAGCCTGCTTGAGAGTCTCTCTCTCTCTCTCTCTCTCTCTCTCTCTCTCTCTCTCTCAAAGAATCTGATGCTTTGTGTTTCAAGGCTTGGAGGAAAAGGCTGATAGCCTGGGAACCTAAGTTTTGCATCTGTGTTTTTATGGATACGTGTGTCTGCCTGACATACATGGGGGTGTGATTAGATGTCTGAGGGTTTTTATGAGGCCCGTGAGTGGGACCTGTATAGTTGATTACCTTGTCTCTGGATGTTTTTGTCTTTGTTTATGAGCATGTATGGATGTCTGTTTGGAGGGGATTCACTGTGGCTTCAGTCCTCTGGACACAGAGGGGCCTCTTGAGAAAGGATGGGTGACAGTGGTGGTGAGGGTCACAGGACTTCCCTGGACCGACATGGGGGCCATGAGCTGATTTATGAATCCACGAAGGATGCAGGAAAGCTGGGACTTAGGGAGGGTGTGAGGAGAGGGGGAGAGGAGGGAGGGGTATTTCATGCAGGTGGGCTGCACGCCAGGCTGGGGAGGTGGGGTGGTTTACTCATGTGCCCCCTCTAGTAGGCTGAGGTGGCAGGACAATTGTCTCCATTTTATTGATGAAGATACCGAGGCTCTGGGAGGCCCAAATCTCTACGTCACACCTTGTCCTCTCCCCCTGGATCCAGGGCTTATGAGTTTAGGTGTCACAGCGCCCCCTAGGCGGTGAACTACAGGAAATTCCCACACATCCTGGACCTCATCTTCCATCCACCATCCTCCACCTCACCCCCAACAGTCTATTTGTCCCTGAGCAGCTTGAGAGTGCCTCTTAACACTAGAGTCAGATAACGTCCCTCCTCTGTCCTCAAACAGACACTACTGGGGCGCCTCGGTGGCTCAGTCGGTTGAGCGTCCAACTTCGGCTCAGGTCACGGTCTCACGGCTTGTGGGGTTGAACCCCACATCGGACTCTGTGCTAACAGCTTAGAGCCTGGAGCCTGCTTCAGATTCTGCGTCTCCCTCTCTCTCTGCCCCTCCCCCACTCACACTCTGTCTCTCTCAAAAATAAATAAAACATTTAAAAATGAAAATGAAACAGACACTCCTCACTCTTTATTCTACGTTGGATGCACATGTGGTCTGTTCTCCATTGGATGTTCCTTGTTCTCTGTTCTCCATTAGGTGAATCCACATTCTCTAGGCCACAATTCCCATGATGCTTTCAACCAGTGACTGAGCTCCTGAGAGATTCAGTGACCCTCTGATGGTGACAGTGGCCCTGACTGACGTCACCACGGTGTCTTTACAAAGGCTGGCAGAAGACGTTCCACACAACCCTCCCTGTATCCTCCTGCACAGAGCCAGCAGGTGCAGAGCTGGAGTCTGGATGCAAAGGTGTTTCCAGAAGCCGGTAGCCTGCTCACTGACATTTCGTGGCCCAGGTCACCCCAAGCTGTACATGTAAAATCACACATGTGCACACGACGTGTGACACAGCCCTTCTGAGTCCCCAGGCTCAGAGCCTGAAAACATGGGGTGGGACCCCTGGAAGCCAAGAGGGATTTTATTTATTTTTTTAAAGTTTATTTTATTTATTTTGAGAGAGAGAGAGAGACCATAGAAGAGGGGCAGAGAGACAGGGACAGAGAGAGAATCTCAAGCAGGCTCCATGCTGTCAGCACAGAACCCAATGAGGGACTCAAACTCACAAACCGTGAGATCGTGATCTGAGCCGAAGCCAAGAGTCAGACGCTTAACCGACTGAGCCCCCTAGGTGTCCCGGAATTTTATTTTATTTTTTATTGCTATTTCTATTTTATTTTTTATTTTTGAGTAGGGAGCACAGAATCGAAAGCATACTATTGGGTGCCACCTGATGGAAAATGAAGAAAGTGCAGCCTCCTGGGATGGGTATACAGAACCCCACCCACCGGCCTCACCACTCAGTCTTTGAAAGCTGTCCACATTTTAATGAACCCCACACTGGGCACTTAACCTGTGGGCGCTGACTTCAGGGACAGGTCTGACTTCTTGTCCACAGTGAGGGTGAGATCCAGAGGCTTAGAAGGGACCCTCTCCAGCCTTGCCTCCATTTCACCCAACCAAGTCTTGGGACTGGAGTATTACCAGGGGGGCTCAGGGCAGGGGACACAGTGGGCGACAGGGGTAGACGGAGTAGAGTGGGTGGGGGCAGTCCGGGAACTCGGGAAGGTCAGGGATCAAATCTGCATGTTATAAACATCCCACTGAGACCACCTCGGGGTGCCTGGACTGGAGAAGCAAATGGAGCCCCCTCTGGTCCCTGGACACCCAAGTCTGCCCTCAGGAGACCCGCCAAAATGGGGGGGGGGAGATTGTGGGCCCCAAAAGTGGGTTGGTAAACGCCCGGCTCCCTCCTTCCTCTAGTGGGTCGAAATTGCTGGGTCAAGGGATCAAGGGACATTTAAAAGATGAATAATGTATCGACCGCTGCCAGCCGGCAGGTAGCACATCCAGGATTCCCAAGTGCTTCTTGCTGTAACCCAGCCTAGGGGCTTCCCCTTGTGCACAAGGCCCGACATCCAAATGAGGTGAGGGTAAATAGCCCAGTCTCTCGCCCCTGGAGTGGAACCACATTAGGTGCGCGCTCTGAGCGGTTCCCCGGGGTCCTCAGGGGGAGGGGGAGGGGGGCGGTGCTGCTCTCGAAATCACCTGCTCCCTGGCGCCCCTGCAGGGCTCTTCCCCGCCACGCCCCTCCCCCTCAATGGCCTTCCCCCGGGATACCCATCCTCGAATCCTTGTCTCAGGGTAGGGTTCTCATCTCCCAAACCGAGACAAGGCAAGGCTGAAGTCTCTTGGGAAAAGATGGGAGGACCCGGGAGTGGTGGTGGCTCTGAGCAGCGACAGACAGATAGTTTCGTCCACGGACACCAGAAGTGTTTTATTGGTGGATACACACACAGGAAAGGGAGAAAGGAGCCCCCCCGCCCCCACCTCCGACCGTGGATCCGAACGCCAGGCCCTCACTTCGGAGGGTCGTAACTGCTGGGTCTTCTCTAAGGACGCGGAGAAGGATGCGGGGAAGGGACCCCACGTGCCCTAGCCCAGCCCCGCGTGGGAAGAAGGACCGGTGCCACCCCTGGGTCCACTACCGGGCCCAGCCGTCCGCAGTGGGCAGCCGGCGCAGGGGGGGGCCTGGCCGTAGGGGCTCTGCCAGGGGCCGGGACAGGAGCAAGGGGTAGGGGAAAGTCTTGGGAAAGTCGCCGGGGCCCCCGGGGGCTGGCGAGAGGCGCTCGGACTTGATGTTGACTGGGGGGGTCGGCGGGGAGGCGCCGCGGGTGGGGGGACCCTCTTCACCCAGGCTTCGACCCCCACTGCAGGGAGAGAGAGAGAGGAGAGCCATGAGCTCAGCGGGGAAGGGAGGAAAGCCAGGGAGGTGGCACGGCGTGGGCAAAGGCTCGGCAGGAGGACCTTGGGAAAGGAGTGGGTGGCGATCCCTCTTGGGGCTTCCAAAATAGCCACCCATCCTGAGCAAGAACAGTCGGGCGGGGTTGAGTGTAGAACCAGGAGTGGCCACCAGGGGTCAGCTTTGGCCAGGGGCTTCAGAAGACGGAGGGACCCCCCCCCCCCCCCCACACACACACAGCGACCCGAATTGGGGAGGGAAGAGAGGAGAGGCAGTTAGGGTACTTACCTGGGCTGGGGAGGAGCGGCTGGGGGCCCATCACCCCTCGAGTGCTGCCAGGGAGCCAGGGTGGGGGGCTGCAGCAGGCCAGGGGGCGGCGGGGGGTCTCCCAGGCTATATTCTAGGGGGTAGGAGGAATAAACTGAGGCCCTGACCTCAGGGAGCCCTTGCCCAGCCAAGTCTGACCTATCCCGCCCACCAGTTCAGAGTTCTGGCGGGTGGGGAAATGTTGACACCCACCCCCAGCGGGGGTAAGGATGTCTCCCACGGCAGGGCAAGCGAGGGTGCATACCTGGGGGGCCTGCGGGGAGAAAGGGGAAACTCCCCAGTGGGGGTCCCGGAGCTGTGGCAGAGCATGGACTCTGTAGGCTACCATAGAGGCCTCTCTGTGGGGAGACAGGGAAAAGGGGAAACTGAGGCCCACACCCCAGGCCATCCTGTCTTCCCCCATCAGCCCTGCCATACCTTCCCCTCACTCACTGAGGTGCTCAGTCCCCCTCGGGCCCCCGCCAGGCCACCAGGCAGGTCCGGCCTCCGCCCATCTGCTGCCAGGTACAGGGGTGGTGGCGTCTTGTTGGCAAGGTGGCTTGGTGAGAAGAGAGGGTGTGCCAGGCCTGAAGAGCAGGAGACCCCAGAGAGAGGGCACGTTGCCTGTCATCTAATGAAGTCTGAGGTCCAGAGGTGATACACACAGACAAGCAGTGCCAGAGCCAAGATCCCCCCCTACAAGCCTCCCTGGGACTCCCACCTCCTTCTCCCCCAGGGCCTATGCCCCATGCTCACCTGGGGGCCCAGCTTTGGGGGCTGCTGGCCGGAAAGGGGATGGGCGGCTCTGGGCCGGCAGGGCCTCCCCAAGCCCACTGGGGTCACAGCCTGGTGGGGGCAGGGCCCCATATACCATGTCCGGGCTGGGCATAGTAGGGGCTGCTGGCTGAGGGCAGAGAGGACGGGATTGGTTGGAGGCACGTGGAGATGAGGGCATTAAGTCCGAGACAGAAAATCAGGGGCCAGCCTCCACCTCTGGAAGCCTTGCTCCTCCTCCCTCTGGCCTATCCCCGTATGGCTGAAGGAGACTGTCTGGGGCCGTCACTTCTTGACAGGCCCAGAGCTGAAGCTTCTTTTTTTTTTTTTTTTAATTTTATTAATGTTTATTTATTTTTGAGAGAGACAGAGCATGAGCAGGGTAGGGGCAGAGAGAGACGGAGACACAGAATCCAAAGCAGGGTCCAGGCTCCGAGCTGTCAGCACAGAGCCCATTGTGGGGCTCGAACTCACGAACCGTGAGATCATGGCCTGAGCTGAAGTCAGCCACTTAACCGACTGAGCCACCCAGGCGCCCCTGGAGCTGAAGCTTCTTACTCAGCACAGACTTGGCACTGAGGAGGCTTCCCAGAGTGTTTGATGAATCAAATAAATACAGTAGGAAGGAAATGGTTGTCCATTGAACTCTTATTCATCCTTCAAAGCTGCAGCTATAATGCCTACTCCTCCAGGAAGCCTTCCCTTTCCACCTAGGCAGAGATCTGCTTCCAGACTCTAGGCTTCTTGGCCTTAGGTCCCTGTCTTAGTCTCAGCCCTAACCACTTGGGCCTAGGAGGTGAGGGAGGGCCCCTTCATAGTGGCACAGGGAGTCACTTACATAGAGCCGGGGCCGGGGCAAGGCTGGGTCACCCCCATCACCTGCCAACCTCCGCACCTTCTCTCCTGGCCCCTCAGGCCCCTCATCTGGCTCCAGCTCTGGTCCATCGAGGCCCACACCTCTCCGCTTCAGTGTCTGTGGAAAGAGGAGACAATAGGGTGACTCTCCCTCCAGCCTAGCCAGGGAACCTGGTTCTAGAGGAGAGGGGAGAGCCCTACCCATCCAGCTCGGTGGGTGGACAGGAGCGCAGGCACAGCCTGTTCCAGCCAGATCCCATTGGCCAAAGCCCGAGTGCATGATCACCCAGTCAATTCCAGAGAGGCCCAGGTTACACGGTGGGGGCTGAGATCCACCAGGACCTGCTGGCACTGTCCTAACACTCCTCCTGAATATGACCCTGGTGCTTCTGTTCTGCACTCACGTGCAGCGTCAGGGCCTGGAGTGCAGTAGGTGTTTAATAAATGCTGGCAGACTGAGCACCTGAGGACAACTTTATAGGCCTTCCTGAGCTGCTTCCTCCTGGACCTGCCCATTCCTGGACCCCTGCCTCTCCTTTGACAGCTTCTCCTCATCCTCCTGAAACATTAAGGGTCCCCAGGCGCCGTCCTAGGCCTGCTGGTCTCTCCAGCTCTGTGGCTTTAGCTTCCCAACTTGCATACAAATTCCCATATCCAAAGGGACAGTGATCTTGACCATCCGCTAGTGCACAGGCTGCTTCTGCCTCTTCCTCCTGAGGACCCAGCAGCTCAGACAAAAACACTCCTGGACTTCAGTGAGGTGGGCTTGCTCACTGGGACACTGGGACACTCAATGTGGCCTTTCAGTTCTGTTTCTGGACACCCCAAACAGGCGACAGGATTAAATGAGATGATGTGCGAAAGAGACACAGCGCAGCCCTCGATGCACAGTGACTGATGTTTTTATTTCTACTCTTCAGGCAGCTGACCCTGGGAGGGACCCTACATTACCCTGCACCCGCTTTTACCAGCAGTGAAGCCAATCTGCAACACTCATCTTTCGTGCAAACCAAGAGTCCCCAGGCTCCAAGCGAGCACAGTGAGCTGGACCTCAGGGCGCTGGGGAGGAGGGCGCCAAGGGTACCTCGAGGATATCGGTGTTGGTGCGGCTCTCGTGGGGCTCACTGTACTCCGTGTACTTCAGGAGCACGCGGTCCATGTCTGTGCTGGCATACTGGAAGAGGCGATTGGCGCTGTTGAAGATGATGAGGGCGATTTCACAGTCGCAGAGCACGCTCAGCTCATAGGCCTTCTTCATCAGCCCAAACTTCCGCTTGGTAAATGTCACCTGGACCCAGGACCCACAGGCAGAAGACATGGATTTGGGGTGGCATGGGGGAGCCAGAGGGGCCTCACTACTCCCTGAGCAGGCCTTATGATCCCGTGCCTGGCACCTGCTCCCTCTTTCACACTTCTCAACCTGACAAACTCCTAGTTTTTAACATTTTTATTTACGGGGCGCCTGGGTGGCTCAGTCGGTGAAGCGGCCGACTTCGGCTCAGGTCACGATCTCGCGGTCCGCGAGTTCGAGCCCCGCGTCGGGCTCTGTGCTGACGGCTCAGAGCCTGGAGCCTGTTTCGGATTCTGTGTCTCCCTCTCTCTGACCCTCCCCCGTTCATGCTGTCTCTCTCTCTCTCTCAAAAATAAATAAACGTTAAAAAAATTTAAAAAATAAATAAAATTTTTATTTACTTATTTATTTATTCATAGAGCACACGAGTTGGGGACAGGGGCAGTGGGAGAGAGAGAGAACTTAATAAGCAGTCTCCAGGCTCAGTGCAGAGCTCGATCGGTGCAGGGCTCGATCCCATGACCCTGGGATCATGACCTGAGCTGAAATCAAGAGTCAGAAGCTCACCCGACTGAGCCACCCAGGCGCCCCTCAGCCTGGCAAACTCCTACTGGTGCTTCAAAGACCCAGCCCAAATGTCCTCTCCTTTGGGGAAGTTTTCCTTGGTCTCTAGGACAGAGCCTACACTCTCTCTCTGAGCTTCCTCAGGTCTGTGCCTCCCTCTGGACCAGCCCTGTGAGTTGGGTGTGTTTGTGTCCAGCTCCATCTCTCCTATGACTGGGGCTTCAGTCATCAGGGAGAATAAACGAATAAACCATCATGAAAATGAGCAAATGCTACATTTCAAACTGCGGACACCACATCAAGTTTCCCCGATCCCCTGTAGCTCCCCCTTTGCCCAGGCTGTATCCACTGCCAAGAACGCCTTTCCCCTGACCACTGTTGTACCCACTGAACTCACCTGCCGATTCCTTTGGTCCAGAATGCGTGAGATCTGGATTTTTTTCCTCCCCATTGTCCCAGGCTTGGTGGAGAGAACTTGGCCTTGGGGGGAAGGAAAAGAGGACAGAGTGGGTACAGGAGAGAGTGAGACCAGGCATCCAGCCTCCCCTCTGTCTTCCACCTGCATCCGCCAAGCACTGAGGGGAAGACGTTGGGGGAAATCAAGGCAGGCTGGGTCACCTCCACAGCCCCCTCCCCCCTCAACCAGCCCAGGATAGAGTACATGCTCAGTGAACACCTTTGGACCAACTCCACACGAAGAGAAGGCTGACCAAGGGCAAAAGATAGAGGCACAGGGGCACCTGGGTGGCTCAGCTGGTTGAGCGTCTGACTTTGGCTCAGGTCATGATCTCATAGTTCATGAGTTCGAGCCCCACATCGGGCTCTCTGCTGTCAGCAAGGAGCCCACTTTGGATCCTCTGTCCCCCTGTCTCTCTCTGCCTCTCCCCCACCTGCGCACATGCTCTCTCTCTGCCAAAAAAGAATAAATATTTTAAAAATTAAAAAAGAGAAAGTTATCCCTCTTTAAAAAAAAAAAAACAACTTTGAAGTTTATTTATTTAGAGAGAGACAGAGTCAGCACAAGTAGGGGAGGGACAGAGAGAGAGGGAGACAGAGAATCCCAAGCAGCCTCCACACCATCAGCACGGATCCTGACACGGGGCTCAAACTCACAAAATTGTGAGATCCTACCCGAGCCGAAATCAAGAGTTGGACACTTAACCAACTGAGACACCCAGGCGCCCTGAAAGTTATGCCTCTTAAAAAACAAAAACAAAAACAAAAAAGAGAGAGAGAGAGAGAGAGAGAGAGAGAGAGAGAGAGAGAGAGAGAAGAGTTACAGATGCCCCGCCCCTACCTCTAAAACACAACAAGCTGGTAATTGTAGGACCTCCAGGGAGCCTGACCTCCCTACGCCCCCCTGTGTGTGCAGTGGGGATAACAGTGTCATGATCAGCCCAGTGTTGTCAGGAGATAAAATAAAGTAGCCCATGTGAGGCATTCAGATCTGCCCGACACACAGGTGCCACATAAGCACTGCTATTACGAATACTGGCAACAGCCTAAAAGCCCTTGACAGGCCAGGTTGGAGGGACCTCCGATGCTGACATCTGGCGGCTCTAAGGATACATTGTTCACTGAATCACTAACCCTGAGCCACTGGAAGAAAGCCTGGTCCCCACGTTGGACACCTTTAACCCATTCAATCCTATAACAGCTCCCCAACAAGCAAGATTGAGGGCTGTGGTTACAAGTAAACACATATTTAAAAATTGCATTGAGAGTAGAAAAAAGACTAGAAGGAAATACACAAGATAGGAGTCACTGCTGGGTGGAAATTTATGGGTGAATTTTCCCTCCTTTTTAAAAAGTTGACATGCGATCACACAACCTAAAATTAACCATTTTAAAGTGTGCAATTCGGGGGCACCTGGGTGGCTTGGTTAAGCATCTGACTCTTGATCTCGGCTCAGGTCATGATGTCACCATTCGTGAGTTCAAGGCCCCCTTTGGGCTCTGCACTGAGCATGGAGCCTTCTTGGGATTCTCTCTCTCTCTCTCTCTCTCTCTCTCTCTCTCTTTCCCTCTTTCTCTGCCCCTCCCACACTTGTGCATGCTCGCTCTCTCTCTCGCTCTTGCTCTCAAAATAAATAAATAAATTTTAAAAAAAGTTCCTTCTAGGGGCACCTGGGTGGCTCACTCGGTTGAGCATCCAACTTCAGCTCAGGTCATGATCTCATGGTTTGTGAGTTTGAACCCTGCATCAGGCTCGCTGCTGTCAGAGAAGAGCCTGCTTCGGATCCTCTGTCCCCCTCTTTCTGCCCCTCCCTTGCTCATGCTCTCTCTCTCTCTCTCAAAAATAAACATTGAAAGAAAAATACCTTCTAAAGTGTGCAATTCAGTGGCATTTAGTGCATTCACAGTGTTGCACAACCACCACCTCCAGGTGGTTCCAGAAATTTTTGATCCCCCAAAAGGAGGCCCCATGCCTATTAGCACTCATTCCCCATGTCCCTCCCCCAGCCCCTGTCAAGCACTAATCTACTTTCTGTCTGTATGGATTTGCCTGTTCTGGACATTTCATGTAAATGGAATCATACAATGTGTGGCCTTTGGTGTCTTTTTTCTTCCCTTTTTGATTTTCTGAATTTTCTAACTTTCCCCTCTCTTATTCTTAAAAGAATAACAGGTTGGGGTGCCTGGGTGACTTAGTCGGTTAAGTGCCCAATTTTTTATTTCAGCCCACGTCATGATCTCATGGTTGTGAAACTGAGCCCTACGTCCTGGGCATAGAATCTGCTTAAGATTCTCTCTTTCTCCTTCTCCCTCTGCCCCTCTGCTGCTGTCTCTCTCACTCTCTCTCTTTCTTAAAAAAAAAAAAAAATTATTTATTTATTCATTGATTTATATGTAACAGGTGAGAGGAGGTCTGGACAACCAGAAAAGACGTCAAGTTTGGAGCCCAGACAAGGGTTTGGACCTGAGTTCTGCTTGAGAGAAACCTTGGAACGTTCTCATGAGGACCTTGGATCTCCCTGGAGGGGTGCTCAAGGGTGAGAATGGGTAGGCCTTCCCCAGTGCTCCCCATTCAGCAGGGGTGCTGGGAACAAAGGAGTCACATTGCCCGTAGTGGGGCACTCACCCCACTCTACAGCCACCCCACGGCGTCCAAGACCCCCTCCACCAACTCTATGACCACATGACCTCCCAGCCCCTCTCATGTCACGGGTGACTGAGGCTTCGGGTGAGTGGCGTGCCCAGGGTCAGGTGAGCCTTGCTCAGGTCCCAGATGGCCTCTGACCCACTTGGCAGATCTCAGCAAGGGAGGCCTCTCCCTAGGCCTCAGTTTGCTGTTCTGTGGTTGGGCTGGGTATAAAATGCTGAGCACCTGAAACAAGGCCTGGGAATGAGCTCTTGGGAAGTGGAGGAAAATGTGGGTCCATCTCCAGGAGCAGCCATACCTGCTTCCCAGACTCCAGTCTCAGGAGTTTGGGCAGGACCCTCAGAGTCCCAGGGCCCAGGAGTGTTAGACACTGTCATATGCGGCCTGCTGTGTGACCCTAGGTGTGCCCTCCACTCTCTCCGGTCTGTGTCTCTGAGTAGTCACAACTATGCAGAGCCAGGACCCATGGGAGCCCCAGCCCCGGCCCCCTAGCTCCAACTTGACTTGCTAAATTTAACTTCCCAGGCTAATTTTAATCCCCGGCCGGAATCGGGTGCGTTCCCACGACTGGGACATGTTGCCCCCGCCCTGACAGGTCCCTGGGGACCGGAGGGGGGCACTGGTCCGGAGGTCCTGGTGCCAAGGTGGCTCCGGAAATGCCCCCGTGCCTGGGGTCCCATGGGAACAAGGGACTTAGACGTGAGTCTCCGGGCCTGGAAGATTCGAATCTTGACCCTTTTCAAACTGGACCCTTTCCTGTCCGTCCCCAGTTTAGACAAGGACGTCCTGGCCAGGGCAGAGTTCACATGACGAGGGAGCCCCAAGAGCCAGAAGGCCGGGGTTGGCCGGGGGGCGGGGTGGTCTCTTTGCACTGAGACTCAAAAGCGGAGACAGGAAGTGAGTTCCATTTAGAAGCAAGAGCAGGTACGAAGGCCCTGAAGGACACACTAACAAGGAGGCCAGGAGGAGAGGCCATAGACGCAGGGCCTCTCTGGGTCCTCTGAGCTGTGAGGAGGACTGTGGGTTTTGGTCTAAGAGTGACAGAGGGCCCTCAGAGGGTTCCGAGCAAAAAGGGATGGAGGTTTGATTTATCATTTAAAAACTTTAGCCACAGCTGCCATGGAGAGCAGGACTGTTGGAAGCCGGGCTAGAGACGGCAGGAGACTTGAGGAGTAGACCAGGGCTGTGTCCATCTGGCCAGAGGCAGGGGGTGAGGCCCCCTCTGTCCTAGGCTGGCATCGTACGCTTTAAGTCACTGCGCTCCAGGGGTCTTTGGTTCCTCTGCTGGCATGCCACCAGACCCTCTGCCATCTCTGGGGCCAGGCCTGACAGATGCCGGTGGGCTTATGCAGGGCTTTGACTCTTCTGAGTCTTGTGATCCTGAAACCCCCAATCCTCACCCAAGAACCAAAGTCATCTCCATTCTGGCCCTTAAGGGATCTACCCAACACACAGCTCTGATCATACCCCTTCCTGCTCACACACTCTCCGTGGCTCCCCTCTGCCCTCAGGGGAAAGTGCTAGTCCCCAGCCTGGCATTTGAGGCCCTGCCCCAATCAACCCCTGCCCATCTTAATCTACCTTCAATGAAATGACTCTGCTTGGAAAGCCCTTTTTTCACTTGGCCAACTCCTATTTACACTTCAAAACCCAGCTCAAAACATTTATTCCTCCACGAAGCCCTCCCTGCCCTCACTCTGGATTCCTACGGCTCCCGAAGTTTCCCTCCAGTTTTGACCCCATGGAGCTAGGGGTACGTATATCCGGCTCTGTCTCCCTCAGACTGGAAGCCCCTCATAACCAGATTTAGTGAATGGAGCAGGTCAAGAGAGACTCTGAACTCCCCCCCAGCTTCCCTCAACAACTTCCTCTCAGACTCCCCCAGCTGACTCCCTACCCAGAAATACATGGGCATGCAAATCCAGTCACTCAGCGTTGACCTGTCTCAAGCCCAGGTGTGAAGGGCCAGCCAAGGAATGCGGAGGCGGAAGGCCCAGGGTGTGCATATATATTTGTACTCACATGCAAATCCCCACTGAGCCGCAGACAGACCCAGCGGCCTGGTCTCCAGATGTTGGCGTGATCGGAACTGCTGGGGGGAGGTGGCAGCACATGCTGAATGTGCCAGGCACGAGGGGGGAGGCCTCTTCTGTGCACACATTCCCCACCCCCACCCCCCAAAAAATATCCAGCCAGAAAGCAGAGAGCTTGTAGCAGCTGCCCAGCAGAGAAGCCGAGAAATGGACCCATTGCCCTGGGAATGGAGCAGCGAAGGAGGGTCAGGAGAAACCCAAGAAGGCATCTCAGAGGAGGAAGCATGTAGTTGGGCCTTGGTGGACAGGCTGGATGGGGGCCTGAGCAGATGGGCAGGGGGTGGGCATTTGAAGCCGAGGGTCCAGCACCTCCCTCCCTTTTTCTGCACATCCTCATGCTTAGCAGGTATGAAGTATCAACCATGTGCCAACCATTGTAATAAGCTGACCGCAAAGGAAGTAGAAAGTTTAAGTAAACCAATGACCATAGAAGATTAGAAAAGTGACACGAGACCTACCATTAAAAGGACAACAGGAAAAAAAAAAGGACAACAGGACCAGATGGCCTTAAAGGTTCTTTTATCAAACCTCAAGGAAGAGGCAAGCGCAATGTTATTTAAACTAACTCAGACCTTTGCAAACAATGGGAATCGCCCCCAGTCATTTTGATGAAACTATCGCGTGTCAGAACCCGACTAAGTCCAAATCAAGAGAAGTATTGACCATGAGAGGGGTGAGCCAGGCATTTCAGAAAAGACCTCTCCGAAGAGGTGAGATTGGAGCCAAGACCTAAAGCACGAGAAAGAGACAGCCAAGCAAGGGAAGAGCCAGTAGCGGGAAGATCGAGGGGGAAGGGTGTTCCTGGCAGGGGGGAACTCCGAGGGCAAAAGTCTGCAGCGATCATGAGTTTGGCATTTTAAAGAAATCATGGAAGACTGTATGGCTGGACAGCATGGCGGTGGGGAGAGGGAGAGAGGTGGCGGTGGGGAAGACTGCAGGGGTCGGATCACATAAGGCCACAGTGAAGACCGTGGGCTTTACTCCGAGGTCAACGAAGAGCCATGGAGAGTTTGGGGGCACAGGATGTAATTTTACAGTTTTAAAAATCCCCGTGCATTCTCTTACATTGCTGGTGGGAAGGGACAGAGGTAGAGCCACTCTGGAAAGCTATCTGGCATCTGCTAAAGCTGAATATACATCTTCCCTATGACCCAGCAATCTCTCTCCTCAGTATTCACCCAAGAGAAATGGATCCATATTTTACCAAAGGACAACACCGACAAGAGTGTTTTCAGTAGCTTCGTTCATCATGGCCCCAAGCTGGAACCCACCAAATGCCCTCAATGGGAGAATCAGTTAGCACTTTCTGGTAGATTCTATGATGGACGGTAAAAGGATGCACTCCAGATCCACGCAACCACACAGGTGAATCTCTCAGACCACACGCTGATTCAACAATGCTGGACTGGACAGAGGGGACACACTGTATAATTCCATTTACGCGCAGTTCTACAGTAGGCAAAGCTCACAGTGATGAACGTCACACAGTGGCCATCCCAGGCAGGTGCCATGACAGAGCAGTGGGAGTTTCAGGGGTTCCTCCCCGGTCCAGAGTCCGGGTACACAGACGTGTTTAGTTTGTGCCAATGTATTAACCCTACTCCAATGATTTGTGCATCTTTCTCTCTATGATTTATCTCAACCAAAAGATTTTTTTTTCTAAAGCTTCTCCAGCTCATGACTGCTGTGGGGAGTAGCGTCTAATAAGGAGGACAAGGAAAGGCCCGGACAGGTGTCCAGTGGGAGACATGAGGCCTGAACTAGGACGGGGGCAGAAGTGGAAGAATTGCTTGGCAATCAAAGGGCCAGGATGCACTGGTGGCACGCTTGTGGGGGGAGGGGGAGGAGCCCAGGGTCCCAGGCCTGAGCACTGTGCAGGGGAGGGCAGAGAGGACAAAGGAAGATTTTATGAGTGCCTGGTGGTCACTAAGTCAATCAACAAACACCTCTGGGGTCCTTTGGGCCATAGACTGTCACCTCCCAGGCCTGGCAAGATTATTTAGCACTTTGGTGATAGAGATATGGGGCTGAGGAAGAATGCCACCCTCCCACGGATGGTTCACCCGTGTCAGTCTCCCCAGCGGGGGGCTCAGTTTTCTCACCTGTAAATGGGGGTGAGAATCCTTCTCCCACCAGTTGGGGAGAAGCGGGTGGTGGATGGCTCTGCTGACCTTATCTTCTGGCCTTCCAGAAGCCAGAAGGAAAAAGGGCCGGGCCTTGGAACTGGGGGCGCTGAGTCAGCATGCCATCTTGCAAGACCACAGCAACACTCACACGGTGACACGCTGGGTGACATCGAGCCCCCATTTCCTCCCCCCATAAAATGGGTCACAGAATTCTGACCTCAAAGGCCTTGAAGCAAGGGTTTGAGAGAACAGATCAGGGGTCCATCAAGTTCCCCTTCTTGGTTCCCAGTGGGGCTTTAACGAGGGGACGAGTGGCGAGCCACACTGCCAGACCCCTGAGCCCAGAGGCCACAGCTTGGTGGGGCACCCGCACCGGGAAAGGAGGGGAGGAAAGGAGAAGTGAGAGGCAGGTGGGTGGCGGGGGGGAGGTGAGGGCCCGCGGGGACGCGGCGAAGCGGGGAGGGGGCGCTGCTCCTGGGTGGCTGCAGCGAATCAGGCCTGCGGCCCCGCCTCACGCAACCCAGGCGGTGGTTTCATCACCTGCTCCCCAAGTACCTCATTACAGGCAACAGGAAGAGCCCCTTGGAAATCCGGGACACCCCCCCCCCCCATCTCTTGAGGGCTCAAGCAGTTCTGACCCCAGCTGCCAGCGACCCTCCCCTCCCCAGCAGGGGCCCTGGGTCCGCCTCCTACCCTGGGGGCCTAGGGAGATGGTGCCCCAAGTGGGGGGCCTCTGTGGGTGACCTAGAGGCTGGCTCAGCCCACAGTGGTCCCTGAGGGTAGGTGGGTTCTGGCAGTGACTCTGGTGTGGCCAAACTTCTGTGGGCCTCAGTTTCCTCCACCAGAAAATGGGGAGAGTCAGAGCCAGTGAGCTGGGGGACAAGGCTTCACAGTAGGGGGTCTGTACATGCCCTTCCCTCCTACCCTGCCCGGGGAGCTTTTCTGGTCACTGGGCCCTGACCTTCGGTCATCTCTACTCAGCCCTGGGAGGTGCCCAGATCAGAGCAAGGGTCCTAGGCAGATCCAGGCAGGAGGACTGAGGAACAGGGACGCAGGGATAAAGCCCATTCCTCAAATGGACAGATGAGCGTAGGGAGATTCCATACATAAGGAGACCCCCCAAACACATGCAGAGCCCCTCAAAATCCACAGATGCTTAAAACATATACAGATCTGGGGGCGCCTGGGTGGCTCAGTCGGTTGAGTGTCCAACCAGCTCAGGTCATGATCTCACCATTCGTGAGTTCGGACCAGGCATTGGGCTCACGGCTGTCGGCGCAGAGCCCGCTTTGGATCCTCTGTCCCCCTCTCTCTCTCTGCTCCTCCCCCGCTCACACTCTCTCAGAAAGTAAACATTAAAAATAAAACATATACACATCTCCTGGACACACACATCACCTTCAAACACATGTGGATCACTCCATGCAAAAGGCCCCCGAAACGCACGCAGTCCATAATACATGCAGACCCCCCCCCAAACCCATACAGCTATCCAAACACACATATTCCCAAAAGACACCCAGATCACCGTGTATATGCAGACCCCCAAATACACACACTGAGACCACAACACATTCCGGTTCTCCAAGTGCACACAGACTCCCAAATATGCACAGACACCCCCAAACATACCATGCCCCCCCCCAGTACAGGCATGCTTGTCGTCCATTTCCCATAGATGCCAGACACACGTAGGGCCCCCATGCCCGCGGTGGTATTGCCCAACCTTCTGGCTTCTTGAGGAAGAGTGGTCAGCAGCTCCAGGGGAGAGATGGGGGTTGGGGAGTCTGTGGGAAGTGAGCGTCTGTGGGGGGCACGTACATGGACGCTTCATGGGAGTCACAAGCTATACTGGTGCAGGAGGCAGGTGACTGTATGGATCTTCGTGGTGTTCCTGGGAACTGTGGGGGGGTCTAGAGGTGTGGTATGTCACCCACAGGTGGCTCTGAATCCCAGAAACTGAGAACGTTCCAGTTGGAGAAGGCCCCTTATGGTCCTTTGTCCATAGGTCCCTTTGGCACCCATAGGGGAACTGAGGCCCAGCGGCGTCCCTCAGACCTCGCCTCCCCCAGTCTTCTCCTTAAGGGGCCCACTGTGGCCATGTGCTGAGAGGGTTGTGGCTGTAGGCCTGGCCAGATGAGGGTTCAATTCCTGGCTCCACGCATACTCACTGCCTGACATATTCTGAGCCTTAGTTTCCCCATTTGTACTACGAGTCCCTGGGAGCTCCCCAGGTGCCCACTACCTGTCCTTCCTCTTTAGAAAGGCCTCATCTACCAGCAAATACCCAGTACACCTTCTGTCCCTTTTCGGGCACCTGACACCAGCCCCAAACAGACCTGCTACATTCCCATCACTAGGCCTTTGCCCAGGCTGGGCCTTCCCCCCCGGAAAGCCCTTGTCAGGTTTGAGGACATACCTCATATCCTTTGAAACCAGGCAAAAATCCCTTTTTCTGGAGGAGCCAATTTTCCCAGGAGAGATTCATCTCTCCCTGAGGCACTTAGCCCCACCAGATACTTTTTGTGCTTCGTTGTTACTTTCTGTGATGATCATGTTACCCTAGCATGTTCACTCAGTGAGGGCAGGGTGGAGCCTTCCCAGGGCCCTGCACACAGTAGGCCCCCCAGTCACCCTTCCTTGAATGGACGAGCCAACTGCTTAACAAATGGAAGAAACCCGTTCAGGTTTTTTTTCAAACACCTTGTGGCCCACAAGACAAATTTGAGCCCCACCCCCTCCCACCCCGTTTGAGACCCTTGCTCTAACGGCCAACAGCACAACCCCCCACTGGAGGTGCTCAAGTGCCTCTCAGGCCAAGGTACGACTGTCCATTTGGGAAGGAAATCACGTCCTTCATCTGCCAAGAAGGCCAGTTTCTCTGTCACCGTCACTGCAAATGGAAGCCCACCACTCCCTCTTACCTCCCCGAGGGGGTTGGGTCCCTAAACCCCTGGAGCCGAGAGAGACTCTACATTCAGAACCCAACTTCCTGTCCCAGATTGGAGTCCAGGGTCACCCAAAGCACCCTGTGATGTTCCCAAGCCATAGGAGCAACTGCAGGGAGAGCCCAAGATTTCTCTCTTTGTTCCAGAGAAAGAGCTCCCCATGGGAACCCCAGAAATTCATCCCCTGCGGCCAAGGCCTCCCTGCTTGGGAAATTAACACATCTGTCAGCTCTGAGCGGAAGGGACTCAGCATACAGACTGACAGACCTGAGATGTAGTCATCAAGGACCCAAAGATGGGGTCTTGGGGCATCCCTGGTCTCCACTCTCTTCCCCCAGAAATGTCTGAGAGCCCACCAGGTGCACGGGACACAGGGGTAGGGAGTGAACAGACCCAGCCTGACTTCCTCCATTGCCCAGTCCTGTGGGAGAAGTGACAACAGACACATAATCCTTTCAGAGACAGAGGCCTTCAAGGAAGAAATTCAACAGGGGGAAGGAGTAGGGGTAGGTGGCAGGGGAGGGAACTGTGTTGGGCCTTTCTGAAATGGGAGTCCTCAAGGACGAGAGGACATCAGCCATGTCAGGATGTGGGGGAGGGACTGCCTGGTGGAAGAAATGGCAGGTGCAAAGGACCTGAGGTGGGAGCATGCTGGTCAGGTTCCAGGTGCAGGGGAAGTCAGTGTGACTAAAGCACAGTAAATGAGGGGCACTACATGGGGCCTCAAGGGTGGGGATGAGAGGGTGGACTGCAGAGCAATGGGGAGTCATGGAGGGTGCATGAGCAGGCGAGGGCTGTGGTCTGATTCAGGATTTTCAGAAGACCCCATGGCTGCTGTGGGGAGAAGTCCTGTCAGGGCAGGAGACCAGGACAGCAATTGGTTGGAGACAGTGGGTGCTGTGGGTGTGGAAAGTGGACAGAAGCAGGCCTGTGCCCATGGCAGTGACTCCTTGTGCCAACCCTCCTCAGTTGCTCCCTTCTGAGGGCCCTGCCTTGACCCCAGGCAAACCTGGACCTGGAGGAGATCAGGCCAGGAAAGCTGACAGGCCTGAGGCCTCCTTGGCCCTGGTAGAGGGTGGGGTGATGGTGGGGGGCCTTGATGGGGCTCACAGGTACCTCCACTTGTCACAGTTCAGATGTCACCTCCTATTATTGAGCGCCTACTGTCTGCCCAGGCCCACATGCCACCTCATTTACACACAGGACCTGCCTGACCCACAGACAGCCCAGTGAAGCGGAGATTGCTATCCCCGTTTCACAGAGGAGGAGCCCGTCTTTCCCGGGCCACACAGAGAGACCCCCAGATTCTCACTCCAGCCTGGGCTTGAGCCCTGGGGCTATCTGGCTGTAGCCCAAACTCGCCACTCCTGCACGGTCTGGGAGGTGAGCCTGGATCACTGTTGGGATCCTAGACACTCATTCCTCAGCCTGAAGATGACCGGGAATCCTCACAAGCTCCCAGGGCACGGGCCCAGGAAGACCCTTTTGGGGGTTGAGAAATGGGGCCCAACCTCTGTGTGTACCTCACAGGGATTCAAGGGCCAGGGTTGGGGTGAGCTCTCTGACCCCAAATGGGATCTCAGTGTATGATAAATCCTCTCTGAAAAATGACATCTGTGCATATGTGCCTCAAATCTTCTGGAAGGCCAGACCCCTAACATTTCTACACTCCTTGCATCTGAGTTGGGGGTCCCTTTCCCCTCTTAATTTGCATCTTCCATATGTCTGCCCGGTTGGGTAATGATTTCATGAAATAAATCATTAGTTGGAGATAGGATGTAAAACTGAGCTCAACTTGCTCAGGTCACAGGGGCAGCCACAGAGCTCAGAGAGGGGCAGTGATCTGTCTGAAGTCACAAAGAGAGGAGTGAGAGAAGGCTGGGCCCCTCGCTCCTGGATTTTATTCTTTGGCAGTGGCCCAGGAATAGCATTGAGCCTATGTTTTTTCTGAGGGGCCTGAATGTCTCCATCTGGCCTCAGTCTTCCCTCCTTGCAAAATGGGGGCTTCAGACCAAATAAGCAGCTTCCGACTCTTGAAGGTGAGGCCCTGGGCCCTAAATGTTCTGAAATTCCATTCCCTGGAATCCAAGATTCACTCCTTGACTCAGACAGGCAGTGGTAGGCAGACAGGGGGACAGGATGGAGCAAGGCTGACTTCTCCCAAAGTCCCTTTGACCTTTGTAATCAAACCCCACACGCTTGTCTTTCCAACTCTAAATACTGTTTTGAATCCACTTTCTTTTACCCCAATAGTCTGAAAATTCTTATCACTGGATGCCAAATGTCCAGAGGTCCTGACCTTCCCGAGTGGGGATTCTAGGCCAGGACAAGCATGAGGCCTCAGCTATTTCTGACTTCTCAAGTCAGCAACAAAGGGACTGGAGATAGCCAGGTGGATCGGTCGGCCCTGTCTGCAGCCCTGGACCCTGAGAGAGGCGGAGGGGGGTGGGAGGAGCATAACTGCAAAAGTACCACTTTCATGTCAGCTTGTCATGTGCTGACAGTCTCGCAGGGCTGTGACTATCGTTCCTGTACCCATTTCCCAGATGGGACAACTGAGGCACAGGAAAGAGGGTGACCCAGGCAGCTGTGATCCCCCACCCAGGGCTCCACACCCCCTATCCTGCCCCCAGCCATACAGGCACCCCATGGGCCCAGCTGAGGCCCCGCATTCTCCTCGTGAAGCTCAAATCCCACGGGGCAGGCAAGGGTCATGGCAGTCACAGGCACACATGGATGGTTATGCCACACGCAGGTCTGGGGCAGTGACACAAAAGGGCACAGCCGTAGCAGGAAGGCACCGGGCTGTGTACAGGGGCTTGGAGGGCATGCAAAGGAGTGCATCCCAGGAGAGGAGGACACCCCAGCTCACAGACCAGACATACAGCTCACAGACACATCCAGGGGCTCATGGCCCCCCAGTTCCCCAAATGACATCAAAACCCTCAGACACAGGCCCCTTGGGCATACAACCTCTCAGAAACATAGCCTTTGGACTCACAATCCTTTGGACACACCCTCCCCCTCGAACACACCCCTCCGACTCACATCCTTTGGACACATAGCCTCTCAGGACACACAACCTCTCAGACTCACATCCTAGGACGCACATCTCTTAGACACACAACTCTCCAGCACACAGCAGCACACTTGGACCTCCAAACCCAACCCAAACCACAGATGCCGTTCTAAAGACACCACACAAACCTTGGCCCGACGCGACACGCACCTGCTGGGCCTGGGCCCTCTGGACGCTCAAGTACCAGCCAGGCAGCAGCAGCAGCACAGAGCTCGGAGCGCAGGGCGGCCACAGGTGCCTTCGGGACGGGCGGCCCCGCCCCCTCGGGAGCTGATTGGGTGGGGTGGGGATCATTTGTATATAGGGCGCGTTCATGAGCCGTGATGGGCGGGCACTTGGGCGCGTCCCCGCCCCGGGAGTTCTGGGCACTCGGATTCAGACCCCGGAAGACGCGGAAATGGGGAGGGAGTGTAATGAAGAAAGGAGACCGGAGAGGGGGCTGGATCAGACCCGCCAGACTTCCCCCACCCTCACTAGGCGCCTGTGACCTTACTACTGTGACCCTGGCGCTAATTCGGACCTTGTCTCTAATTTGGACCACGGCTAGCCCCAACTCTAGACTTTTTCTAAACTGAGTGAAATACAACTCTGACCCAAGACCCTGAAGGCCCCAGAGACGGAGCCCTTCTCGAAGCTAACATTGATCCTTGCTCTCGCCCAAATGGAGGGATTGCAGAAAGCTGGCTCTGGGATCGCCTGTGCGGGCTCGCTCATCTGTGCCTCCTGTAGCTAGATGTGTGCCTCACGTGTCTTGACAGGAAGGCAACAGACCCCTCGGCTTCTAGGCGCCGTCCTCCAGTTTAAAGGTCAGCTGTGTGTAGGGGGACTGGCTTCCAGAACTAGACTCCAGCCGAGACCTCTGCATCCACTCCCTCCATGGGATCCCAGCACCACCCAGCACACGTCTAGGCCCAGAGGGGAAATCAGAGCAGAATTAGTGAGTGAATCAATGTGAAAAGAATTACAGAATGAAGATGATTTTTGGATTGTGTAAGCCAGGAGAAACTCCTAGCCTGGCGAAGACAGAGCTGCCACACACTGCCCTGGCTCTGGGGAGTCAGGACTGGGCTAGAAGGGTTGGGGAGGGCTTCCCAGAAGAGGGGGCATTTTACTGGGCTTTGAGGCATGAACAGGAGTTTGCCACTGGGAGAAGGGTTTTCCAAGAGGCAACAGCACTCGCAAAGGTGCGGAGGCAGAGTGTGGAGCATTTTTTGGTGGAGGAGACGAGGCAGATGAAGCCAGAGAAGTGGGCAGAAGTAGATTGGGCTGGGCACTTGAAGGGAGGCTCGGAGAAAGAGAGGAGGGGGTCAGTTTGGGGCAGATAAAATGGGAGATCAAGTGGGTTGCAATGGCTGTCTGTT
Source organism: Panthera pardus (assembly GCF_024362965.1). NCBI lineage: Eukaryota > Metazoa > Chordata > Mammalia > Carnivora > Felidae > Panthera > Panthera pardus. Next base: position 14,430,223 of record NW_026527013.1, read on the forward strand.
TTCCACCTTCTTGGAAGACAACAGGGGATGGCTAGACTCTTGGATTCTGTGGGGAACATGTAGAGATATCAATGTTGGGGGGGACACTGAGGCAGGGAACTGGGGTTCTGGGAGGCCTCTCCTCAAACCTCAATCTACCCATCTGTGACATGGGCAGTTTGGATCCCTAGTCTGGGCAAAGCTTTCATCTTTGGACATATGCTAGGGTTCACGCTGTCATAAGAAGGTCCAGGGGTCCTGCCTCTGACCCCACTGCGCTGTCCCTCAGTGCCCAACACCAAACCTCTGGTGTCCCAAGGACACACCAGAAGCCAGACTAGGATGGGGGTGTCTGCCTTGGCTCCAAGGCACAGAATGAGGCTTGGGGAGCGTGGAGGTGGCTGGGGAGCCCCGGGCCCCCCGAGGGCTGCTCTGTTTACCCGTGGCTGCCCGCCCGTCTCTGATGCAACAGGCAGGCTCTGGTTACGTGAGGGCAGCAGCTGGAGCAGCTCTGGGAGCAGCCAGGGTGTGTAGGGAAGGGTCTGCCTGATCTGAGCTGACTGGGCCTGCCCCCCCACGCATCCTCCTCCCTGCCCTTTCCCACCACTAGGGCTCCCTCCCTTGTTCCTGCCACTCCGTCCCCGCCCCCACTCATACTCCATGCCTCTTTCCCATTCTGGCCAATTCCATCTTCTATCATTTGCACTCTGTTTCCTATAACAGCCCCTCTTTTTTGTCTCTACCCCAATTCCTGTCCTATACCCTCCCCCTTCAATGGCTATGTCACCCCATGTGAACCTTCATCCCCCACCAGGGCAGTCAAAGTCTCCATCTCGGTCTTTTCAGTTGAGGGGACACCCTTAGTTGCTAGAGTAAGAGGCTGGAGAGTAGAAGGGAGGGTTGGGGGGCAGGGGAGAAGAGAGTGGAAAGGGCCACAGAAGGGGATCTGGGAAGGGGGCCTAGAGGATGGGGTAGTTGGGGGTGGGTGGAGGCAGGAGTGCGAAGGTAAGGAGGTGGAAAAGCTGCTTCTCCCAAGTCCCCGTCCTCCAGATCCTATCCCACAGTATCAGAAGGGGAAGGCTTTGACAGAGGCTTCATGGCAAGTGCAGTGTGGTCCGGCAGGCAGGGCCTCAGGGTTGGAGAGCCTGGGTCCCCATCCCAGCTCTGGTTCCCACTCACTGCATGACCTCAAGCTGGTCACTGCACCACTGTGAGCCTGTTTGCTCATGTGAAAGTGGGGCAAACAGCAGCCCCTCCTCCTGGAGGCTAGAATCATTTCAAGGCCCACCTTCAAAGCCCCCTCCTCCCATTTGGGGCTTCTCTACCCCCATCCCTCCTTCCAGCCCAGCGCTGACCCAGGAGGTTGGAGATGTCTGTGTCTGACTCTGTCTCCCCCATATTGGAGGCTCCTCTGCCTCATGTGTAGTGGCACCAAAGGGGTATCTCTGAGGGTTTCTTGAAGAACTGGAGAGCCCCGGAGAGGGTCTGAGTGATGGCGGGGCATGGGGACCAAGCTGGAGGCATTCAGAGACCTTTCTGGGGGATGTGGCAGGGCTAGGAAGGGGTTTCCCAGCGGTAGTACCCCTCTGGGAGTGTACAGCAGGCCTGAAATAAAAGCCAGAACTTAGATTTGGGCTAAGGACAAAAAGCCAAAAGTGAAGTCTGATTCCCATTTTGACCACTGTGGACCAACTGGGGGCAAGCCACTGCCCTTTTGGGCCTCCTTTTACCCCATCCACAGATTTGAAAGAGACTGGGGTGGTCCACAAGATCCCTTCCAGGTCATCCCCACCCTCATGGGTGCTAGGCTCCAGCTTGAACGCCCCATGGCACAAGGGAGCTCATTGCCTCTCTCCAAGCTTCCCCCACCTCCTGTCTCTGGGGCTCTCCTGGGAGCAGATCCTACTGAGTCAGGTCTGGGAGTGCCCACACCTCCACCCTGGCAAAGAAGGGAGGCTGCCAGAACAGCCCAGGAGCACATGGGGGCAGGTGCAAGGTCCTGCTGGGTAATCCTGCCTCATGGAATCTTAGTTCACTCTCTGAAAAATGGGAGCGAGGGCGTATGGGGTGAAAAAGGATAGAGGATCACAATGCACCTACCAGGACCGGCCAGGAAAGCGGACAATGATCACTTCCGAGGCCTGACCAAGGGTTTGCCTCTTGCGCCCCCTGGTGGCCCAGGGGGTGTGGGCGTTCTCTAGGTGGGAAGTGCAGGAATGGACATGCAAATGAAATGCAAATAAACCAGCCAAGTTCGGAGCCCTCTGACTTGGGAGTCGTGAGGGGTCTTCAGTCTAAAGACCCGATCTTTGAATGGAGAAGGCTGTTAGTCACTAGTTGAGATCGCACCCAGGGACTGTGGGTGATGGGGAGCCCTGGGAGGGTCTGGGGCACCCCAAGACTGCACCCTACTAGCTCACAGCACAGGAACAGTCCAAGGCAGCCCCTGGAAAATATGCAGTTCCCTCACTTAGCCGCCTGTTTCTCCTGCCGGTCTGACCCCTAGGTCTGACAGGGCTGGCCTGTCTTGCTCACCGGGGCGTTCCCTGGGCAGGGCCTGGCCAACAGAGGGCAGTCAATGACTGCTGGATGAATGACCGTTTGATGGACAGGTAGAAGGACAGACGGACGAGTGCCTTCTGAGTAGGCAAACGGTGACAGTGACTTGGTGGGGGGCTACACACCAGTCAGGGCCTCTAATCAGGTGGACCAGAGGATTCTCCCTCCCCACAACCTGGGCTGGGGCACGTGGGGAGCCAGGATGGGGCACAGAGGCCCCTAATACACCCTAGAAAGGGGAAAGAGAATGGACTCCTATTTCCTGGCAGTGGGAGGTGGTCCTTCTTCCATATCTCCTGTGTCCATGAACCCCTTCCTAGGACCTCAGGCCCCTCCACAACACTGACACCCCACCAGGACCCTCCCTCTCTCCCGTAGGGTACCCCTGACCCTTGCCGCCTCTCTTCCAACCACTCACAACACCTAGGGAAGTGTGGGGAGATCCTCTCAGAGCAGTCGGCCTGGGACTCACCCGGACTATACTTCAAACAACTCCATTCTGATCTTCCTGATGTCTGGTGCTGGATACCGCACTGGCAGCCAGCGGGCCTTGGAGGTGTACAAACTGCGGACCATGATCTTCCAGGCTTGAAATTCACAGTGGTCAGTGTGGGCTTTTCTGCAGTCAGCAGAAATGGACTCAAAGCAATTTTGGCAAATAGTTAAGTTAGAGACCAATGAAACTGAATAATCAAGATTTACTGGTGTCAGGTACAGTTGGATCCAGGACTCCATGCAGTGTTCTTGGGTCTCCCCTTCCAACTGCCTAGTTCAACAACCCTAGTGGGAAGACAGTGACTTTCCCAGGCTTCCCAGAAAAATTCTTTTTTTTTTTTTTTCCCCAGCAAAATTCTTGAGTGAGACCTCTCACAAGGTCACACGTTCATTTCTACCCAATCACTGTGACTTGGGAGGTGGTGGCTCTGATTGGCCAGGCCAGTGTCCCACATCCACACCTGGAATTAAAGATGGCTTTTCCATATGGCCTGAGCCTGGGGTGGGCATTTCTGCTCAAGACAGAATGCAGACCGTGCAGGCAGATACACAAATGTCCACCTCAGCCTGTAGAGAAGGTCCAATCCAGGCTTCTTTGTCCAGATGGAGAAAAGGAGGACCAGGGGTGCCTGGGTGGCTCAGTTGGTTAAGCATCTGACTTTGGCTCAGGTCTTTATCTCATGGTTTGTGGGTTCGAGCCCTGTGTCAGGCTCTGTGCTGACAGCTCAGAGCCTGGAGCCTGCTTCAGATTCTCTCTCTCTCTGCCCCTCCCCCACTCGTTCTCTGTCTCTCAAAAACAAATAAACATTAAAAAAAACAGAAAAGAAAGAAAGAAAGAAAGAAAGAAAGAAAGAAAGAAAGAAAGAAAGAAAAGGAAGAAAGACCAGACCAGAGAGGCCCAGCTCTAGGCCCCATGTTATACAGCAGGAAGCACAGTAGGACTAAGTCTCTGGAGTCTGCTGTGTGACCTTGTACAGGTCATGCCACCTCTCGAAGGCTCTCTTTCCCCATATGTATTTGGGGGTAACACCTGCCTTACCAGGCTGAGGAGGAAAGATGAAAAGATAAGCCTTGAAAAGCCCCCAGTGTAGTTCCAGGCACACAGTGGGTGGTTGTTCCGGATTAACAGAGTGGCAATTACCGGTTGGGGGGGCCGTGGCCATGACTGTGTCCGTGATCAATGGGGGGCAGGTAGGAGTCCACAGGCAGCAAAGCCTTGTCTCCAGACATTCACAGAGGGGCCCAGAGGTGGCGCTGAGCAGAAGCAAGAGGAATGTGCTGGCCACACCTGCTTGGTCTTCAGTCCCTGCCAGATTCCACAAAGTTGTGTCCAAAGGCCCCAGCTTTAGTGGGGCTAGGGGATGGAGGGACAAGGGTCAGGGAGAGGTCTGAGAGACCCTCAGGGTGGCAAGGTCACCCTGATGAGGTGGCACCTGAGGCAGGAGGTACTAGGTGGGATGGGGGAAGAGGTGAAACCCCGGGGTAGGACTCCCAGCACTTCTGGTCAAGGACAGTGACTGCGCCTGGCCTCTCTGAGCCTGCTTTCTCTTCTATAAAAGGGAACTGTGCTACAGGCCCTTGACTGGAGAGGCAGGTGAAGTCAGACGCCAGGGGAGACTGTGACTTGACCCTATAAAGGTTACCAATCACCCTGTAGGGAACAGTTTGGGGGGAAAGTGCGGGGTGGAAGGCTCTGAGAGGGGCAATGGGGCAACAATTCTGAAGAGGAAGCGGGCAGGGCCTGTAGGGATAAAGGCAGGATCAGGAGAAGCCACAGAGAATTTTATTCCAAGGGGGCGCAGCAGCAGAGGGACAGCAGATGACAACAGGGTGTGGGGAGGGCAGCAGGGCGGTGTCCTTGAGGCTGGATGGTGGGAGTGACGAGGGCAAGGAGAAGGGAGTGGAGAGATGGTGGGGTGTAGGCCCAGGGCTGGTGGGCAACACTGCGTGGGCCACTGGGGTGAGCTGCTGGCCCTCTTGGTAGCCCCTCCTGCCCCAAGTCCTCCCAGATGCTCCCTAGGCAATCCCACAGCCAGCGGGATTCCTCACTACCCCCAGCCGGAGAGCTAAGCCTGGCACACAGTAGGTGCTCAAAAAGTACTTCAACTGCACACACATGAATTCTGCTGCCTCTTGTCTCTGGAGACTGTGGCTCTGGGGCTGTGGAGGCCCCATCCCACTCATGCCTCCCAAGCCCTCTGAGAGGGCCTCTGTGGCACAGAGCGCCATCGCAGTGCCTGGCAAATGGGCGGGGCTTTGAGAACTACAACAGCCAGAGCTCAGGAAGTCCCTCAGATGCCGCCGATCTGCCGGGGTCTGCCCTACATGGGCGCCGAGTAACAACATGCCAGGCCTTTCTTGGTACCATGCTCTCCTCACACAGTCGATCACACCTCCCGGTATTGAGGCCTTCGTGCAGTCCTCTCCCATCGGGTTCTTGGCCTGGCCACGTGGCTGGCCTTGACCAATGGAGCATCCGCAGTGTGAAGCAAGAAGAGGTCGGATGGGCACAGGCACACGGGGGCTGCCCTCTGGGCACCCGGTCACCAGGAGAAGCCTAGGCCGGCCTGCTGGGGAGGCCACGCGGAGGGGAACGGACCCCCTGCTGCTGACGGCACGGGTCCAGATCCAGATGTGTGAGCGAGGCCACCTCTGACTATGAGCCCCTTTGAATTCTGATGAGTGCCAGATAGTTGTGAAGTCCAGAAAAACTGCCCAGCTGAGCCCAGCCCAAATCGCAGGACTGTAAGCAGCCAAATGACTAGGGTTGTCAACCACTAAGTTTGGGGACAGTTGGTCACGCAGCAGTACCTGATTGCTACAACACACATCACTATGCAGCAGCACCCTCTGTTGCCTGCTGAACCACTCTGACGGAAGGGGAAAGCAGAGACCAGAGAGGGGAGGGACTTTCTCAGGGTCACACAGCTGGCCAGCAGTGCAGTGAAGATTCCTGAGCTGGGTGGGTAGCCATCATGCTGGGCTCTGCCTGAGAGAACGCGTGTGAGGAAAACAACCAAACGTGGGCTCCCCTTTCTGTCTTGGCAGGGGGAACACGGGATCGAGACAGGGCCTGCGGCCTGGAGAAGGGGCAGGGAGTTGGCACAGAGAGCACGAGGGAGACGAGGGCTGACCACGTCCTGAGTAGCAGAGGGCTGAAGGTCCCTACCACCCCGAAGCCTCCCACTGATGCAAGTATCCTACAAGCCCAGGGAGAAAGCCCAAGAGGTTAGACGAGCAGGTCCCTTCTTGGACACCGAGAGGGTGGGTTAGTTCAGAGCATGGAGTACAGAGGCTCACGACCCCACTTGACACTGACCTGAGCCAGAGGGGCCAAGGCACCTCCAAGTCTCTTCTGGGATCAAGCTGAGGAGGGCAGGGGTGGTTCGTCAGGGCTGGAACAAAACATGGGCAGCGTCCTTGAGGCCAATGTCAGAGGCCATCGGGCGTGCTCAGTTAGGCTGGAGATGGGTTTGGGTTACCTTCTAGTCCCCTAAGACCCCCGGCCTCAGCCTTCAGGGCATCCTCTGTAAAAATGGGACCAGCCACCCACTTCAGAGGTCGTGGTTGGGACTCATGCAGGACTGGGCACTTCGAACCCGCAGGGCTTGCCAAGAGAAGTGTTAAGCAGCACTTTAAGCTGCTAGAAGCATCTTTCAGAAGCAGGCACAAGCAAGGCACCTAAAGCACTTGGGAAACCATGAATTAAAAATAAATGGTATGGGGGGCGCCTGGGTGGCTCAGTGGGTTAAGCGCCCCACTTCAGCTCAGGTCATGATCTCACAGGTCGTGGGTTCGAGCCCCACATCAGGCTCTGTGCTGATAGCTCAGAGCCTGGAGCCTGCTTCCGAGTCTGTGTCTCCCTCTCTCTCTGCCCTTCCCCAGCTCACGCTGTCTCCCTCTCTCAAAAATAAACATTAGGGGCGCCTGGGTGGCTCAGTCGGTTAAGCATCCGACTTCAGCTCAGGTCACGATCTCGCGGTCCGTGAGTTCGAGCCCCGCGTTGGCCTCTGGGCTGATGTCTCAGAGCCTGGAGCCTGCTTCCGATTCTGTGTCTCCCTCTCTCTCTGCCCCTCCCCTGTTCATGCTCTGTCTCTCTGTCCCAAAAATAAATAAACGTTAAAAAAAAAAAAAAACATTAAAAAAAAAAATTTAAAAAAACTTAAATAAATAAATAAACAACACATAAATAAATAAATAGATAGATAGATAAATAAATAAATAAATAAGGTATGGGGGAGCCTGGGCGGCTCAGTCGTTTAAGCATTCGACTCTTGATATCAGCTCAGGTCATCATCTTGCGGTCATGGGATCAAGCCCCACGTCAGGCTCCACACCGAGAGGAGCCTGTTTGGGATTCTCTCTCTCTGCCTCTGTCAAAATAAATAAATAAACTTAAAAAAAAAAAAAAAAAAAGGTAAAAGCTATGGCTTTTTGAGGTCCTACCGTGCGGGGGGCGCTGTGCACACCACACAGCAAGCTCTGGCCCCAGTGGCTTGCACCAACCTACAGCCGGGCAGCCCAAGGCAGACAGTTCTTTAAAGCAAAGGAGCCCAGATCAACCCATGTCATGCTACCCTCTGTGAGACGATGGCTGCACGTCCATTCTTACACATTCACCAGGCTTTTTTGTTTTTGACAATTCCTGCGTCTCAGTTTTCAGAACAGTAACACAGATTTTTTTTTTTTTTTCTTTCTAAATGTCTGGTGGGGGACAGGCATGCCAGACCCAGTCCCAAACTGCAGGAGCCGGACATATATCAAAGTAGAGTTACAGCTGACAGCACGTGCACATGTGCCCAAGTGCATGTTTATTAAGTTATAATGACGATATGACAAAAACTCTCTCCCCAGGGTGCGAGGACTGTAAGTGCTTTTCATTTTTAGGCCATCTGGTCCTTGGCTTGAAGCCTCCTTCAGCTCCAGGCAACCTCCCCTGCAAGCCTCGCGGGCTCTGTCTCCCTCTTGCTCACCCACTCCAGCCACACTCGCCTCCTAGATGTTCCTCCAACACACCCAGATCACCATCCCCAGGGCCTCTGTCCTCACCGCTGTCCAACCCGGAACCCCCGCCCCGGGCCACCTCCCATCTGCATGGTGCTCAGGCCTCTGCTCCCACCCCCTCAGAGAGGCTCCCACCTCCCTTTTCTTCCTTTGCACATCTGAAATGCTCGTCTGTTCCACGTTTACCTGGTTGCCATACGCCTCCCTGTGAGACCACGAGTACATGCGTATTGGCCACCGCTGCATCCCCGGTGCCCAGCCCAGGGCCGGGCACACAGCAGAGCTCAGGACCTGGGTGCTGGGCGGCTGAACTCTCCCGTTACAGACGCCAAAGGACGAGAGGAAGCCACCAGGCACCACGAGATGAGGAAAGGGAGCTGTCTAAGGAGTGAGGAACAGCAGTTCCTGGCTGAGAAGCAAAGGTCCTTACAGCGAGGAGGCTGAGAGCAGGAGCGGGTGGTCCCGGAGCTACCTGTGGCTCTGGGCGGCAGCATTCATGTGGTCCCGGATGCTGATGGCCTGTTTCAGAAGACCCTCCACGCTGCGGAAGTAGACGCTGCTGTCAACAAGGTTCTTCACAGCACTGAAATGGGAGGATGGACCCAGTCGGTGCCACCCCGCCTTACCCTCCCCTCCCTGCGCCTGCCCATGTAGCCTCCCAACCAGAGGTTGGTGGGGGCGCCTGCACGGGCTCAGTGCTCAACAGGCACCCCAGGGATTCTGTGGGCTTATCCGGGGTTTAAAGTTTTGATTTCCCTGCCACACCTCGATGACATCTATGCGACAGAGCGCACGATGGCCAGAAGCAGCTATTTTTTTGAAAGTTTTTATTTATTTATGTATTCATTTAAGTAATCTCTACACCTGACGTGGGGCTTGAACTCACGACCCCAAGATCGAGAGCGAGTCACATGCTCTTCCGAATGAGCCAGCCAGGCGCCCCGGGTGCAACTTTTACATCCTGCTGCTAGACCACCTGATGTTTTGAAGAAGCGATAAACATGTAAAAATGGCCTTTTAGATAACCTATTCCTGCCTCTGAAGGAAGCTTATCAACTCAACTGTGAAGAGCTCTGGAGGTGAGCTTAGAGGGAACCAGAATAACTCACTACTAATTAAGGGGACACCACTGCCAAGCTGTGCTAGCCTCTGGTGTTGGTGCCAGACTAACAAACATCTAATGAAAATGCCCCTTCCAACAGCACAACAGGAAAATATTCACCAGGCCACGCAGGGCCCTGCTAATGCCAGCAACTCACCTGCATAGCATCTGCAGTAAAAATAAAAGTGTCATTTTAAAGCTGTTCTGTTAAAGACAAAAAACTCACTCCTATTTATTATCAGTCAGGGACCGGCTGGAAAACGGCCATGAGATCAAAGCGGGGATTGGGGGGCTATCGCCTGCTCTGTTAGCTTGTTCGTTTTAGCACTACCAAAATGCAGTCAGCTTTTCTAGTGTTTGCCCACCTGGATGAAAAGCTTGTTTTTATGGGAATGCAAACTGGTGCAGCCACTCTGGAAAACAGTATGGAGGTTCCGCAAAAAATTAACAATAGAACTACCCTACGACCCAGCAATTACCCCACTAGGTATTTATCCAAGGGATACAGGTGTGCTGTTTCGAAGGGACACATGCACCCCCGTGTTTATAGCAGTACCATCAACAATAGCCAAAGTATGGGAAGAGCCCAAATGTCCATCGATGGATGAACGGATAAAGAAGATGTGGTATGTATATACAATGGAGTATTACTCGGCAGTCAAAAAGAATGAATTCTTGCCATTTGCAACTACGTGGGTGGAACTGGAGGGTATTATGATAAGTGAAATTAGTCAGAGAAAGGCAAATATCATATGACTTCACTCATATGAGGAATTTAAGATACTAAACAGATGACTAAAGGGGAGGGAAGCAAAAAGAATATAAAAACAGGGAGGGGGACAAAAACAAAGAGACTCTTAAATATGGAGAACAAACAGAGGGTTACTGGAGGGGTTGTGGGAGGGGGGATGGGCTAAATGGGTAAAGGGCTTAAGGAATCTCCTCTTGAAATCATTGTTGCACAACGTGCTAACTAACTTGGATGTAAACTATGAAAAATAAATAAACTATAGGGGGAAAAAAAGCTTGCTTTTATAAGTTCCCTCTTGAATAGTTTATCCAATTTAGTATCTATAGATTCTGCATCAACTACGTACAGCATTGTCAACAACCAAAAGGGCTTTTTCATGTCCATAAAGGACATGAAAGGGCTTTTTCATGTCCATAAAGGACATGGTCCCTTAGCATAGAGAAATTCACATCTCCCTAGCAGAAGTACTCAGAGCTCAGAATACACTGGCCTCATGCTTACCTCAGCATGGCCCGGTGGAACTTTCTGGAACATGACGGACACATTCTTTATCCGCTGACATGGCTGCTAAGCCCTTGAAATATGGCTAGTGAGACAGAGGAGCTGAATCTTTTATTTCATTTTAATGCATTAAAATTTAAGTGTCACCCGCAGCCCGGACTCCTTCACTGAATGGGGCAGCTAGAGGAACCGGGACAAAGTATAGACTCTGACATGTTCTTCCTTTGACCTGGGCCTTGCTGGTGAGCCCACAGCTGCGCAGGAGCTGTTTGGCAGACGTGAGAGAGAAACTCCCATTTGTTTTCTACTCTTTACTTGAGCTAATGAGGGTGTTGGAGGCCACCATCCTCAAGAAAATGCCATCTGTCTGGAATGCCTTCTGTCCCAGTGGAGGGGCCAAGGCGGCTGATGGTAGAGCACTCAGCTCAGTACCCTCAGCAGCAGGACCTCCTGTCAAAGAACCTTCGTTCACACAACAGAAACAGGCAAGCAAACCCCATGGTTCCACAGATTGTACTGCTGGGGTGTGTCCAGCCTCCATGAAAATGACTTAGTCCACGCAAAGGGCAAATGGCACTTCTAAATAAAATTGCCAAACTCGCGAGGCAAACAGAACAAGCCAGGACATTAAGTATAGTCAGGGGAACCAACTGAAGAGGGGGAGGCAAGGCCAGGAAAGGTGCGATGATGAAAAGAAACTACTTATTACTCTGACATACATCTTTCCCTTGGGACTGGGAGGTGGGGAGGGAAGGGGGTGGAATCTGAAGACTTAGAAAAAGCTAAACACAAAATAATAATAATAATAATAATAATAATAATAATAATAATAATTAAATGGTACCCTCACATTCACAGCAGCATTATCCACAGTAGCTAAAACGTGGAAGCAACCGAAATGTTCATCGACAGATGGATAAACTGAGGTGGGTCTACGCAATGGAATACTACTCAACCTTAAAAAGGAAGGATAATCCAACACAGGCTACAGCATGGGAAGACCTGGAGGACAGCATGCTGAGTGAAAAGAGATGGACAGAAAAGACAAATACTGTCCGACTCCATTTATGTGAGGTCCCCAGATTCATACACAGAACATAGAATGGTGGGTGCCAGGGGTCAGGAGAAAGGGAAGGGGGGGGTTAGTGTCTGACGGGGAGAGTTTCAGATTTGCAAGATGAAAAAAATGCTGGCAATAGAGGGTGGGGATGGCTGCACGTGAATGTATTTAATACCACTGAGCCGTATACTTAAAAATAGTTAAGGTGGCAAATTTTATGCGTCTGTTATACACTAAAAAAAAAAATTGGAAAGAAATAAAAATTTAAAAATAATCAGCTGTATTTGTGCTGTGGCCCTCCTCTCAGCTGCCGTCCACCCCGCTGGCCAGTCTGTGGTCCTGGATGTGGGAAGGAAAAGTCCCTTGAGGCACTGGCTCCCTTCCCAGATGGCATCTCCCCTAAACCTTTCCACCCCTTCCTATGACACATGGGGAGGGGCTCCACTCGGGAAGAAGCCTGCCTGAGGCACACGGGGGATGGGCAAATGGTGAGAAGCGCAGGCCTGCATTGGAACCTGCTGTGTGGCCAAGTAAGTCGAGATCCACATGCCTCAACTCAGATGCGTTTGGCAGGAGAAGGTTCACTGGAGAGCTGGCTGAGATGCCCGAGTGCCCAAGAGGTGACCCTGGGGCATACGGGGACAACCCCGGCAGTGGGGAGGGTACAGGGCTTACCTGCAGGCATACTCCACTGTGTAAATGGCTCCCTGGCTCTGCTCCTCCCATCGCTGCATGTCAGCCTGTGGGAGACAGGAAGCTGTTAGCAGGAGGGCTGCTACCTCCACCCTCTCAGTTCCTGGGATGGAGCACCTGATCACCCATCACCATGGCGACAGAGACCAGCCCCCTCCATCCTGATCTTTCCTCCTGAAAATCCCCTCCCTCACCGGTCTGGGCTTTCCGCCAACACGTGGCTACCATGCCTCAGGGCCTTTGCACCGGCGGTTCCCTCGGCCTGGCACATCGTTCCCTCGGGTCCTCATGCGGCTGCTTCCTTCTCGCCATACAAGTGACAACAAATGCACATCCGGCCACCCCCTTCTTCCAAATCTGCCCCCAAATCTGTCCACCCATGGCCTCAACCTGTCTCAGTGACCTCGTGCCTCCTTGCTGCTGTCCCAGCCTTGACTCCTCCCCCAACAGCCCCTGTTCCACGTAGCAGGCCCCAGATCATGAGGTGAGGACTCTGGGGGAGGTCAGTGGCAGGGGTAAGCGGGGCTCACCTTATGCTGGGCCAGCTCAGGCAGAGAGCGGCGCACGTGTTCCTGCAGCCGGTACAGGGCCACGGATGGCTCATTGGCCAGGACATAGACACTCTCAGTGAACTTGTCTGTGACTGGGCCGAGCAAATCAAAAGTTGGGGGCCGGGGTGGGGGGTGGCAGAGCAAGGGAAGGGCGGCAGAGACACAAAGAGACAAAGCATAAGACTCTTGACTGCTTAATCCGCGAGTCCAGCCAGAGCAACGAGGGGTGTCCAGTGTCCACTCAGGAGCTGGGTCACCTGTGGTCCCAGTGATGGGTTGAAGGAGATAATCAAGAAAGGCTTCGCTCATCATGATGTTAACACATCCAGTGAACTCATGGTTTTTCCCCTCCCAAGCCCACTTGTAGTAGACACTGCTTCTGTCCACTTGGACCCTCTCACATTCCCTTTATCCCAAGGAATGAATCTGAGACTCTTCTTCGAGGGTCCTACCAGTTACTGAACCTAAAAATGCCTGGAAGCTTAGATCGCTGGGTGGCCTTCAGCCATGACTGACCATCAAGGGGTATTAAAGGCCACATCTCCTGCTGTCTGTTGGGACAACGTGGAGGTGTAAATCATCCTTCTGAGTTCTCCTGAAGCATCAGGCTGAGGGTCTGCCCTCAGATCACTCCTTGCTCAGCTTCCCCTATCTCCCCTGTGAAGTTCTCCTGTCCTGGTAAGTTAATTACACAGAAATCCTTACCCCACGTCTGCTTCAACAAATGACATTCCCAGCCAGTCAGTCATCTACACCCTCCCATCCATGACAGATCCTGCTGGTTCTGCCTGAAAACAAAGTCTAAATCTCACCTATTCTTACCACTACACTGCCCACACTGGTCCAGGCATGGCCACCTCTCACCAGGACGCCAGATTCAGCTCCTTCCTGGTCTCCCTGCTTCCGCTCCGCCAACAGTCCAATCTCCAAACAACAGATGGAGTGATCTCCTAATGAACATATCAGATATGTCTCTCCCTTATTTGAAACCCTCTTATGGCTCCCATCAGCCAGAGTGTAAAATCCACCTAACTTACTACGGCCCATAAGGCCCTGTATGTTCTTCCTGCTGTTAACTTCCCTGCCTTCCTCACCATCCGAGGCACAGTGGCCTCCTGGCTGCTCCTTGGACACTCCCAGTACTGTCCAAAAGAACTTTCTGAGATGACCGAAAGGTTCTATAATCTATAGTGTCCAATAATGTAGCCACTAGGCACATACGGCTGGCTACTGAGCACGTGGCTGAAACGTGAAATACGACTCACAAACTGAATTTTTTTTTTTTTGTTTAAATTTTAATTCCAATAGAGTTAACATACAGTGTTATGTTAGTTTCAGGTGTACAATATAGTAATTCAATAATTCGACACATTGCTCAGTGCTCACCATAAGAATTTTAAGTTTTACCTAATTTTAATTAACTTAAATACCTATAAATACTGTGATCAGTAGCTGCTGTATTGGTGCACAGCTTGTTCTGCCACTGACCCTCTCCTTCCCCCATGGGCTTGTCTTTATCCCTCATGTCTCAGCTCCTGGGCAAGGCCCTCCCTGATCACCACGCTTAACCGGATGTCACTTCCATCTCATTCTCAACCTCAGCACCTTGTTCATCTCTCTTATAAATTCTCATTCTTTATTACATTACATTTTTACAAAAAAAAAAAAAAAACAAAAACAAAAAAAGTTAAAGCTTGGATTCTTGAGGGCAGGGGCTTCTGGGAGCCTCAGTTTCCTTAGCTGTAAAAATGGAATAATAGTACCCACCTCAAGGTTTGCTACAGAGATGGACCCCATGCTATGCCCAGTGGAGTGTAGTTAACAAGACAGAGAACTCTGGCGCATCTGGGAGTCAAGGGAGGCTGTGCATGAGTCTGGCTAGTGTCAGTATGTCTAGCTCACTGCAACGCCCTCAGTAGGGTAGAGCCCATCCTGCCACCTCCAAACTGAGTGTACTCTTATCCCTCTTAGTCCTCCTGGTTTGGAAAATGAGCATAAGAGCTTACCCTTCAGTGCTGCTGCAAAAAAGATGGAATGAACTATACTTGCGCCTTCCAAATAATTAACTAGAGGGGTGCCTGGGTGACTCAGTCGGTTAAGCAACCAACTCTTGATTTCCGCTCAGGTCATGACCTCACAGTTGGTGAGTTCAGCCCAGCATGGGGCTCTGCGCTGACAGTGGGAAGCCTGCTTGGGATCCTCTCTACGTCTCTCTGCCCCTCTCCCACTTGTGTTCTCGCTCTTTCTCAAAAATAAACTTAAAAATAATAACTAGAAATAACGTGTGTCATAACAAAAACCTTTATGATTTAACAAGTCTGCGGCGTTTGGTAATTTGTAACTATGTGACTTACAAATATTCGATGCTAACGTAAACCTAAACAAATACGTAACCGCATACGGAAGTAACACGCACAGCGATTGCCACGTCACAGGCGTTCTTTCAATGCATTACAAATAGCAGGTCACTGAATTCTCACAACAAACCTATGGGGGCAGGGAGAGACTATTATACTTCCCATTTTACAGATGACAAAATCGAGGCACGGAGACACTCTATAAAGGTTTTTAAACTAGTCAGCGGCCGAACCAGGATGCAATGGTGGTCCAATTAGTTCCCCCGCATGCTCCCTCCAAGCCTTTGCCCCCTCCTGCACTCTGTCAGGTCACCCTTCTGTCCAGCCCGGGGCTCAACACAACCTTTCTTTCCCTTGAGTTGCATCTCCGGTTCCTCCATAACGACCGCGTACAGATTCCGAGGACCGGAAGCGGAAGTCCGGCTATGGGGAAGGCTTCTCAAACCTTCCCCTACGAAACCAGACGCCGTGGTGCTCCAGTTCCGGTGCCAATTGGCCTGCCCTCCTCACTACTTCGTGTACCTTGACTGGAGAGGAACCATGAGTGAGAGACTGGGGAAGGAGGCACACCAGTAGACGGGTGAGGAAGGGGCGGAGACCCCCTGAAGCTCCAGGAGGGACACCCAAGCAGGAAGGGGCAAGGGCACCCTCCCTTCACGAACTCCCTTTTCCGGGAGCAGACGAATTTAGGGAAACGCTCCAAACATTGTCCACTGCGGGCCACATAAACGGCCTCTTTGTACCCTCCTATTGCCATCAGATTCTTGCACATGCTCACACGCCCCCAGGACCGCAAAGAAGACATTGTTGTGAACGGGGGCGACAGTAGTGTTGCCCCTTTAAGTCCCGACACCTCGACTTTTCCCCGCCCACCACCTTCGTACAGGAGAGAGCCCCGCCCGCCCTGGAGCAACTGGAGCCTAGCGTCTCCCTCAGGAAAAACTTCTGGGTGGAGCTGGGGGGTAGTGACGCAAGACTGTCTCAATGAAATCCTCTGAGCCCTCTGAGGCTCCACCCATCCCTTCAGACCCTGCCGGGCTCCCTCCAGAGCTGCCTGGACAAGAACGCGCAGGCGCAACAGCATTGCTTGGGCCCCAGCGGAAACCACGCCCCTCCCCCAAGTCTTAAAGGGCCAGTAGCAGCTTCTATTGCTCTTGCCTTTCGGCACTTTTGGGGAGGCAGGGTGCGCAGGCGCAGTGGGGTGCTCTGAGGTGGGGGTAGCGGTCGCGTATCAAGTTGCTCTCTGTCCCGGCAGAAGAAACCAGGGCGCTGAGGATCCAGGTTCCAGCTTGCTCCCTCGTATATCAATTGAAGGAGAAAAGTTTGTGAATTGGGCCCCCAAGTTTTGGGGGACCCGGACTCGCGGAGTGGGGTGACAGACGAGGCTCGTTTGAGGTGAGTGGACCTTTCGGATCTGTTTGGGAGGGGCCGGTGGGATGGGACCGATCACACTTTGTTGAGCAGTCACTTATTCCGGGGACCCCCCCCCCCACCACGCAAGAAAAAAATAACTACAGTGAACGTTTTTTAAGCTCTGCCCGTGTATCAGGCCCCCAGCTTTGCTATGTACAGGCACGGTGCTAAGACCTCATTTCCCCATTTGATTAATGAGGAAACTGAGGCTCAAAGAAGTTAAGTCATGTGCCCAGGTGCTCACAGCTTATAAATGATGGGATTCGAACCCAGATAGCTGAACCCATTTTAAGTAAAGCATGTTGTATGTGCCCTGGTAGTGGGGGAGGAATGAGCCTGAAAAGCAGTTGGACTGTGGTTTTAACTTCCCGCTGAGCTTGAGTTTACCCACCCTTACTGTGAAAGGCCGGGTACGCTGTTGGTGCCTACTTAATAGGAGTTGTTGATAATTAGCTGTTATCTTTTGGCGCTTCTGCCAGCTTCCCCCATGGAGCCCACCCAGCCGGCAGAGGACCTCAGTCTGACCCAACAGCTCCCCATCCCAGAATTTGGGGACCCTGAGGACCCCAGCGATGAGGCCCCTGATGGCTCAGACACTGTGGTGCTCAGTCTCTTCCCCTGCACTCTGGAGCCTGGGAATCCTGAACCGGATGCTGGTGCCTCCTCACCGCAGGGTAGGTAGGATATTTCCCCTGGACTCCTGCCTCTGGGATGCAAGGACAATGGAATGTCAGGCTCAAGACAGGACCTCTGTCTTTATGTTCCATTACCCAGAATGTGTCTTCCCTCTCCACCCAGTGAGGAATTGCTTTATCTGTATATATATGATGGCTAGATCCCCATAACATAAAAGTTGCTATTTTAACCAGACTTGCATACAATTCAGTGGCGGTAAGTACATTCACATTGTGCATAAGCCCCCCACCCCCACTCTCTCTGTTGTTCCAGAGCATTTCCGTCACCCCAGAAGGAAACCCAGTCCCCATGAGTAATCATTCTCCATCCCTCCTCCCCTAGCCCCTGTCAATCACTAATCTTTCTGTCTCTATGGATTTCCCTGTTCTGGATATTTCATATAAATGAATCCTACAACATGTGGCCTTTTGTGTCTGCCTTCTTTCATTCAGCATGATGGGTTTTTTTCATTGTTTTAAGTTTGATTTATTAAGTTTGATTATTAAGTAATCTCTACACCCCATGTGGGGCTTGAACACATGACCCTGAGAACAAGAGTTGCATGCCCCTCTGACTGAGCCAGCCAGGCGCCCCTCGGCATGATGGTTTGGAGGTTTGTCTGCATTTGCAGCATGTGTTGGTGCTTCATTCCTTTTATGACCCAATAATATTCCATTCCAGACCACATTTCTTTTATCCATTCATCCATCGATGGACCCTTGGGTTCTTCCTCTTTAGGTGATTGTGACTAGTGTTGCTGGTACATTTGTGTACCGGTGTTTGTCTGAACAGTTGATTTCAACTTTTGGGGGTAGATACCTAGGAGTGGATTGCTGGGTCAGATGGTGATTCTGTTAACCCTATTAAGGATCCAAGGATTTCTTTTTGTTTTGTTTTTTTTTTTTTTGAGAGAGAGAGAGAGAGAGCATGAGCAGGGGAGGGGCAGACTGAGGGAGAGAGAGAATCCCAGGCAGGCCCTGCACTCTCAGCGCAGAGCCTGATGTGGGGCTCAAACTCACGATCTATGAGATCATGACTTGAGCTGAAATAGACCAACTGAGCTACCCAGGTGCCCCTCAAGGATTTCTTTTGACTGGAGTCCTTGAACACGTCTAATTCAGTCCCTCCTGGGGCCTTGGTCCCTGCTGTTCCCTCTGTGTGGAACATTCTACCTCTTCCCAGGGCTGGTTTCTTCATCTGGCCAAGCTCTCAGTTGGTATCACCTCCTCAGAGTGGCCCTCCCTGACCATCGTGTCTGAAATGGACTCACCCCTGGCCCTCCCCTCTTTCCATTCTCTTCTACCTCCTTCTTTTTTTTTTTTTTGTTTTAAGGATACTCTTTTTTTTCTTAAGTTGTTTTTATATATATTTTTAATGTTTTTATTTATTTTTGAGACAGAGAGACAGAGCATGAGCAGGGGAGGGGCAGAGGGAGAGACCCAGAATCCAAAGCAGGCTCCAGGCTCTTAGCTGTCAGCACAGAGCCCGACGCGGGGCTCGAACTCACAGACTGTGAGATCATGACCTGAGCTGAAGTTGGACGCTTAACCGACGGAGCCGCCCAGACGCCCCATTTTCTTAAATTTTTTTTAACATTTGTTTATTATTGCGAGACAGAGAGACACAGAGCGTGGGCAGGGGAGGGGCAGAGAGAGGGGGAGACACAGAATCTGAATTAGGCTCCAGGCTCTGAGCTGTCAGCACAGAGCCCGACGCAGGGCTCAAACTCACAAACTGCGAGATCGTGACCTGAGCTAAAGTCAGTCGCTCAACCAACTGAGCCACCCAGGTGCCCCTCTTCTACCTCCTTCTTATTTCTCCTGTTTATTTCTCTCCTTCTGTCTGACTCCCCCCTCTTGTCGATGTACCCCTTGAGGGCAGGGACTATGTATCGTTTGCCCAGAACATCGCCAGGTGTAGAGGAGAAAGGTGCACCCGGGTATCCAGGAGGGCAGAGTGAGTGAATGGTGCAGTGAGGCACTGTCTTTGGTAGCTCCGAACCCCGAGGGTCTGGTCTGAAGCCTCAGAGACATACTAGGAGCAAACTGAGGCCCTTCCTCTCTCTTCCAGGAGGCAGCTCCCTGAAGCACTCCACAACCCTCACCAACCGGCAGCGGGGGAACGAGGTTTCGGCCCTGCCAGCCACCCTCGACTGTAAGTGGGCCTCCAGTCCCTAAGGCGGGGAGAGGTAACAGGTGCTAGTAGGTAGCAGGGGCCGGGAGGAGCAACTCCGGATGGGGTAAACTGAGGCATGGAGCAGGGATGGGACAGGTGAGGACTCTGCCTCTCTCTGGCCCCTAGCCCTGTCCATCCACCAGCTCGCGGCCCAGGGGGAGCTGAGCCAGCTGAAGGAGCATCTGAGGAAAGGTGTGTGTCCACACCTGTGGTGTGTCCGAATGTGTCTGACCACACGCGCTGGTGTGTGCATGTGGGTATTGAAATGACCGGAGTCTCCACAAATGGGCCTGTGTCCACCCGTGTGCTCCCCCTCGTGTCTGACCCCAGCCACCTGCCCTGTCCCTGCTCCCACAGCGCTGGGGAGAGTGGGCAGGGGTGCATCCCAGTGGTACCACCCCCCTCCTGCCAGGCGACAACCTCATCAACAAGCCGGACGAGCATGGCTTCACCCCCCTCATCTGGGCCTCCGCCTTTGGAGAAATCGAGACTGTCCGCTTCTTGCTCGAGTGGGTGCGTCCCAGCCCAGCTGAGGGCTTCCCAGGAACTTGAGGGTGGGCTGGGGTCTCGTCCGAGTCTGCTGGTGCCATGTCTATAAGAAGGGGCTGCCATGGGTACCCCAGGATTCCAGGGGATGCCCCCACCCATCCCATCACCACTGTCTCTATTCCCCCTACCACAGGGTGCTGACCCCCACATCCTGGCCAAGGAACGGGAAAGCGCCCTGTCCCTGGCCAGCATGGGCGGCTACACAGACATTGTAGGGCTGTTACTTGAGCGTGATGTGGACATCAACATCTACGACTGGGTGAGGCACCACCCACTGGCCCTGGGCACCTTGCAGGGTACCAGGCCTGCTGTGGGTGCTGAGAACACAAGACAGCCTTCTCTGAGCCTTACAGAGCTCCTAGTTTGCGGGGAGGGCAGCCGACACAGAAACAGCTGAAATGTAGTGAATAGCACTGTAACGGCAGACACACAGGCAGCGGCAAGAGCCCGGAAAGTGGCCTCCAGAGTCCAGGGAAGTCGAGGAGGGTTTCCTGGAAGAAGGGGTATCTAAGCTAAGACCCAAAGGGGGAACGAGGCCAGGTGTTGAGCAGGAGGAAGAACCACATTAAATTGGAGGGCTGGGGGTGTTGTGAGAATTTGGAAAAGACAGAATGTCGGTTGCCCTTGCCCCTGCCTTTGACAGAATGGAGGGACGCCACTGCTGTACGCTGTGCGTGGGAACCACGTGAAGTGCGTAGAAGCCTTGTTGGGTAAGTGGGAGTAGCAGCTGGCCCTGGGGGCCTCAGAGCCCCAGCTGGCCCCACAGGAACCCTGAGGGCCAGGGAGGGGTCCAAACTCTGCTCGAACAGCTCTTGGGATGAACGGTCACTACCTGAGTTTCCCAGAGGATTGATCTGGGGACAGGAGATGGTAGGATAGTACAGGGGTCTGGCTCACCGGATTGAACACCCACACCCTTCATGCCTCAGGGACCCTGGAGGTGGGGATTCTATTGGCCACATTCTTCAGAGAGCTCAGGTTCTCATCCAAGCCTATAAGGGCAACCAGCAGACCTGTGGCTATACCGTGAGGGATCACTGGATCTCCCAAGTCTCCATGCCCCGTTCTGGGCTCCCAGCCCCGCTGCCTCTCCAGTAACACCTGCTTTGCTCTGCAGCCCGAGGAGCCGATCTCACCACTGAGGCTGACTCCGGCTATACCCCAATGGACCTTGCCGTGGCCCTGGGATATCGGAAAGGTCAGCCTGAGACACGTAGGGCAGTGACAGTGTGCCGTAAGCAGGTGACCACAGAGGGGTACACAGGACATCCCTCTCAGATGTCACATGCTAGCGTTGAGAGGGTTCACATTAGCAAACACGTGGTGCCACTGTGTACTCACCTGGGCGTGTGCGGGAGGCTGACGTGTGTCAGTGACTGGGTTCATGATGAGATACACAGGCACTGGGAGGCCCAAAGGGAGGGAGGATGGGATTCAGGCTGGAGGAACCAGGCTGGAGGATGGGATCCTTGCAGAGGCCTTGCAGGATAAGGATGCCAAGAAGGAGGGGCCGGGCCACAGAGGGTCACTGAAGCCAGCCCTCTCCATGGCAGGACGTGGGTGTAAGTAGGGACCATAGGCTGACCCCAGTTTGTTCCCCACTTCCCCCTTCAGCTTCCCCATCCACAAAATGGGAGATCCTAATAGAACTGACCCCTTGGGGTCATGGAGAGATTGAGGGCCTGGGAGATTTCTCCTCCTTCCTTCAAGTTTTATTCCATTTGGGACAGAAGTCATTCCTCACAGCCCCTCTTATCCTTTCATAAAAGTCACCAG
Organism: Panthera pardus; assembly: GCF_024362965.1. Taxonomy (NCBI): domain Eukaryota; kingdom Metazoa; phylum Chordata; class Mammalia; order Carnivora; family Felidae; genus Panthera; species Panthera pardus. The sequence continues at coordinate 14,451,863 of NW_026527013.1, forward strand.
TCGAGAATTTTGTTTGGTAAAGATTTTTTTTTTCTTTTTTTTACTCTAAAAAGCCTCCAAAAATGCATTTTTACAGACTTAGGGGAAATTGAGTTTCCTGGCGTGGGGGCCTCAGTCTTCTCAGCTGTACTCTGGGAAGGGTGTGGATTTCCCCGCATATGAATTAGGTCCTCCAGGACTTGGAGATCCCCGTTCGTTCCCTGAGAGGCGGGTGCAGTTCTCATGCTGGGACACCCCGGCTCATCCCCCAAAAGAGGTGTACAAATGGCCTCTGTCTCTGCAGCCTGCATTCGATTCATGGCCCACCTTTTCCCTTTCCTGTTTCCAGTGCAACAGGTGATCGAGAACCACATCCTCAAACTCTTCCAGAGCAACCTGGTGCCCGCAGATCCTGAGTGAAGGCTGCCTGCTGGGGACTCAGATACTCAGGGAACAAAACAGTTGACGCAGAGCTGGGGGAACCCAGACCTGGCTTCAAAGGCAGCTCCTGGACAGACAGTGGGAGGGGATCCTTCCCAAGAGGAACCAATAAACCTTCTGTGCATAACCTGAAGGACTTCACTGTGCTTCCCCAAGGGCTTCCTGGAGGAGTTAGTTAGTACCCAGTGGCCTCACGCCCTCTCCCCCAGCACGCGCAGGTGGTAGATGACAATTCGGCCAAAAAAGTCAGCGGCGTCCTCAAATGTCACCTTCAGCCGGTCCACCTCGGCAACTGGCACAGGGAAGGTGTGAGCATAGGCAGTCAAGGGAAATAGGTAGTTCATCATTTCCCATCTGGCAGCCCCAGCTTAGACACCACCAATGTGCTGGGTGACCGGGCGCACCGTGACCCCCTCTGAGGCTCTCACACAGAACCGGTTACCATCAGCTCATTTTACAGATGGAACAATGGAGGTCCAGAGCCCACTTGCTCAAGGTCACATACCAGGGCCCACGGTTTTCAGAGGCACAGACCACCACCCCCGCCCCTCCCCAGAGGCCCAGGAAGGATATCTGAAGTGAGTTGTTGTCCTCAGGGTAGAAGTCCACAATCTTGCTAAGAGCCTCATTCCCCTGGGAACCTGCAACAGAGAAAGGGGCAGGTTGTGAGGCTGGGGTGCCCTCTCCAAACCCCCACCTTCCAGAGCCCTCCAGTACCTTCCAGGTGACCCCGGCGACTGGAGAAACCCCCCTGGAACTGGATCTGCAGCTGGGAGACACGGACGCGCTGAGGAAACTCTAGTATCACCCACTGGGAGGGGCCCTGGAGACAGGGAAACTGAGGCTCACAATCTGTCCAGGCTCAGACAGAGCCTGCTATGTGTGTCTTATTCCCACAGTCGATGGGGGTAGAGGTGGTGCGAGGGGCGGTTGGCACACGTTCCCTCCGTGACCAACTCTACTGTGCCCAGCTGGAGTGCTCCTTAGTTCTCAAGGCACCCTGGACTCCTGAATCTGATTCACAGGATGGGTGGAGGGTCCAGGGAGAGGTGCCTCACCTGGTCCGAGTTCCAGCACGTTTCCTCATTCTGATCGAACAGATGCTTCTTTCCAAACTGCCGAGTGTTGCGATTCAGCACTGAACTCACCCTGGAGGCACCAGAATAAGAGCGAAAAGACTGGCTAAACCCAGCGCCGAGGTCCCGCCCACCGGTGGGCCCGCCCCCTCCTCGCCTCCAGCTTACCCCGGCACCCCCAGCTCGGTTAACCCCGGGCTCAAGGGCCACGCCCGCCACTGCCCGTCCCCAGGGTCTCACCTGCTCACTGTCTCTGGACAAACCAAAGAGTGGGTCATCCCGGCTCCACAAAGCCTCGCAGGGCTCAGCCGGTGTAGCCGGTGTGCGTATGCCGACGCCAACGCAGCCACAGCCGTTCGACCTTGACCACGCCTCAGACTCTACAAAGGTTTCAAAGAAACTGCAGTGACCCGCGGCTAGATTCTCACAGCAGGTTCAAGTAAGGGAAACAGGTTTCCTGTGGGTTTCCGGGGGTCGCTCGGACTCCGAGCTTCAGTCTCTGCGAACAGCGCCGAGAACCAGAGCAGGACCCGGAACCACGAGGACACCGCGCAAGCGCACTGTGACTCAGACCTGCCCCTCCCATGCTCTCAGGGCAGGCTGCAATTTGAACCCCGCCCCTCCGCGCCCGCCTCTTAAAGGGCCTTCATCCAGTACTGAGTTTTCTTTTGGAGCTGGAGGAAGAAGGGAGGCACCTGAAAGAATTGTTTGCCAAGTTGTGTGCGGGGCGCCGTCTTCTGGTGCCTGCGGGTATAGAGCAGGGTATAGGGTATGGGAAGTCTGAGAGACTTCCTATAACGATATCTCCCTACCTGGGGAAGTCAGCCAAAACCCATTCCGTAACTGCTAATGCTGCCGAGCGCTTCATTGCCTCCCAGGGACCAAAGGAAGAGTTGAGAAAGAGGCCACGATGAGCGAGTCTTCGTCAGCCTCGTGTATCCCAGCTGCAACACAAGAGGCTTAGCCTCCAAATCTTTCTTCTTAGTAAATGCTGCCTGGGACAGGCTTCATGGAGGAGGGGGCGTGGGAAGTGGGTTTTGAAGGATGAACTGGGGGGAAGGAGGGGGTTGGCCATACCAGATTGCACAAAGGCTAAAGATTTGGTTCACTGATTCACTAAACAAGAATTCACTCCCTGCTGCCCAGCCCTGTGCTGGGTGGTGCTGGGGACTGTGAGAAGCCTCAGTGAGAAGCCTCCTCCATACCTGAGGAGCCCTCAATTTTGGTAAGACAGAGCTACACACACACACACACACACACACACACACACACACACCCATGCAGTCAGGGCTGAGCCAGACATAGGGCTGGGAGACCAGAGGCTCTACCTGGAGGAAGGGCTTCCTGGGATAGGGGATCTTGTGTCTGTACCTTAGTGGGTGGGCAGGAATTCATCAGGGTAAGAAAAATGGGGGGAGATTTGTCCGGCAGGGAAAACAGCATAAGTAAAGGCCTGGTTGGGTGAAAGACCATGAATCTGAATAAAATATGTGGAGCAAAATCCTGCTGAGCCTGAAGGTGTTTGAGAAAGGGCAAGACACCATCCCATCGGCATGAATGGAGGGTTCTGAGACAAACAGCTACTGGCAGAAGGCTGCAGGTTCCTGGCTTTAGCTGAATGGTCTAGAATCCAGCCCCTTTCTTCAAGGGCTAGGGGAATGGTTCTCCTGGCATCCTGCTAGCATCTTCCCAAGCCCACTCCAGTAAGGGGGTGGGGGTGGGCTGGCTGGGAAACTGGGACACCACCGGAAGGGCTGCCCCATCAGCCCCTGCCTGCCAGGACTTCCTGCATTCAGCCATGGCCTGGTGCCATCTAGACCTGGCTCGGCTGGTCTCAGTGCTGGGGCCAGGACTGCGGATGGCAGAAAAGACCTCTTTACCCCCAGAGGAAGGTGGGAAAAGCATGGACCCTGGAGGGTCCAGATCCAGTTTAAATCCTGGCTGGGTCACTCACTTACTGGCCATGTGATCTTGGACAAGCATGTTGACCTTTCTGGGCCTCAATTCCTTCATCTGCGAAATGGAGGGAATTCTGTTTATAGGACTGCTGGAGAATTTGGTGGGCTCTTTGGGCTGACACATAACAACAGTGGCTTACCTTTGTTGAGAGCCCACCTTGTGTTTGACTTGAAACCACATTTTGCTGGTTGTTCATCCACTGGTTCATTGAACTTGCTGTGCTGGTCCATGTCACTTCCATTTTATAGCTGAGGATATATATACCCAATGGCCCCCAGGGAGGATATTCATGGCCTTAGCCACCCCCCCCCCCCCAGCGCCACTCCTGGTCTTGGCATGGAGCCACCTTGCCCACTGGTATGAGGCCAGCTCAATACCCTCTTCCCGCCTCCTCACCCCACTGGCGCCTGGGCATGAAAGAGCCTCCTGTTTCTCCAGGGAATTAGCAGCTCTAAGCTCCCAGCAGGGCAGCCAAAAGTGGTCCATTCATTTGCCTGAGTGAGGAAAGACCAGGCACTCCCTCCCCCCCCTCACCCAGAGGGTGGAGCAGAGGAAGCTCTGGAAGAGCCAGGAGCTGCAACCCTGGTTCACTGAGGGAAACTGAGGCACAGAAAAGCAAAATCATTTGGCTAAGTTCATCCAGGGGGAGAAGGATTCAAATCCCAATCTGACTCTGGCGTTCTCTCCACGGGCTGAGTTTTGCATTTGTCAAAAGAGGCAATAGAGGCTCAGAGAGAGTCAGGTATTTGCTGAAGTCACACAGCAAGTATGGGTCAGCAGGGACTCTCCCTGGGGATGCAGCCCCACCCATGGCAAAAACCAGATCCCACTTCTCATGTGTTTGTTATGCTGGAGCAGGGCAGGGAAAGGCCTTCAGATAGCTTCAAGCCTTGGTTCCCTCTGGGGGATCAGTGTAATGATTGCCTCAAGGCTCCAGCCTGGAGAGTATGTGGGGGTGGAGGTGATAGTTCCGTGACTCGCAGCCCCCAGTGGGGCAGGTCCAGGCCTGATTTTTCTGCCAGGGTCTGCCTGGGTTCAACAGGGCCCACCTCAGTAGATGGATGCCAGCTGGACTTGTCAGTCCTGGGAGGGTGCAAACCTGGGAGCCTGGGCAAGTGGAGGTGACAGAAGTAGGGGTGGTGGCGGTGGCCAGGCATCCTGGAGGTGATCTCATCAGGGGACCGCCCCCCCGCCCAGGGCCACTACAGGGGGAGCGATGAATGGTGAGCATGAGTGGCTGTGTTGTGAGGTTGGACCCAGGAGGACTATATGTCTCCGTGTTGGTGCCCGTGTGCTTAGCGATCATAGTTGGGTGCTAGCGATCATAGTTGGGTGCTAGATGTGCCCACAGCCGTAAACATGGTTGAGTGTGAACAATGTGGGGCACATGTGGGCTTGTTTGTGACTACCAGGAAGGCTAAGGTACTGCAGGGCATGTATTCGACCGTGAAGGGACTAGAGGTGCGGTTTGAATCACAGCTGTGAGTTTGGTTGTGCAAGAGGCATGACGTGTGTGCAGCCACATGAGGTCGTATGTGGTCTGTGTGACTTACGTGTGGCCTTGTCTCATGTGGTTGTGTATAAACCACCTGTGCGCTCACTGTGTGCCTGGGGTGTGACTGTGGGTTACTTGAGATCCAGCTCTCCTGGTGGGTCCAGCGTCCCTGCTCCTGCTCTGGGCCACCAGCCCCCTCCCTTGCTCCATCCCCCAACTTGCTTCTCAGCCCCTGGCCTGGGCCCCAGTGTGGGGGGCACAGAGAAGGCACTCAGGGCTGGTGGGGGGGGTGGCTCACCCAATCCCAGTGCAGGCCTATAAATAGCTCTTTGAGCCCAGCAGATTCCCAGGCAAGGTTGCCTCATTCAAGCCCCCAGCAACAGCCTGCCTCCCCCACCACCCTGGGCCCCAGGCCAGCCCCTCTAAGCTCAGCCCTGGCGCTGGCCAGGGGGACCTAGGGGTGGAGAGGAGGGGGTGGAGAGAGGTGGGGGCAGTCAGGAGTGGGGGTCAGCTTGGCTCTGAGGCCATGAACCTAGACTCCCACTTGACCAGTACCTATACTGTACAACCTCAGGCAGGTGGTCCTGTGCCTCTGAGCCTCAGTTTCTCCAGCTGGAAAATGGGCAGCAGCATGATAGCAGCTTATGTGTTTACTTCCTGTTTCATTCTCCCAGCAACCCTGTAAGATAAGGAGTCTTAATTATCCTCCTTTTTTAGACAAGGAAACTGAGGCACAGAAAGACAAAATGGCTGGTCCAGAGTCACTCTGTTAGGAGTGGAAGGTTTGAGCCCTGCACGTGTGGAAACAAAGCTGCCTGGATCCCTTACACATGACACAATGCGACCCCGGACCCCCGGCTCCCCCACCCTAACCAATGCTGCCACAATCACCCCCTCACCCAGCCTGTCAACTGTGGACACTCATGTCAATGTGATCCCTGACCTCCAGCTTTCCTCTGTGATGAGGACTGAACAGTAAGCATAGCTCCCCAGTGTATCACTTTTTTTTATTTTATTTTATTTTTAATTTTTTTTTTAACGTTTATTTATTTTTGAGACAGAGAGAGACAGAGCATGAACGGGGGAGGGTCAGAGAGAAGGAGACACAGAATCTGAAACAGGCTCCAGGCTCTGAGCCGTCAGCACAGAGCCCGACGTGGGGCTTGAACTCACGGACCGTGAGATCATGACCTGAGCCGAAGTCAGCCGCTTAACCGACTGAGCCACCCAGGCGCCCCACTTTTTTTTAAAGTTTATTTATGGATTGGGGGGGGGTATATGTGCCCGTGTAGGAGTAGGGGAAGGGCAGAGAGAAGACAGAGAGAATCCCAGGCAGGTTCCGAGCTGTCAGTGCAGAGCCCAGTGTGGGGCTGGATCCCACAAACCATGAGATGATGACCTGAGCCAAAATCAAGAGTGAGATGCTTAACTGACTGAACCACCAGGTACCCCCTCCCCCACCCCAGTGTGTCACTTTGGCCCCTAGAGCCATCACTGCCCAGTGCATCCCATCCTAAGCTGAGAGACAAAAACCCTGGGAAGGAAGGTGGGGGAAGGGCTGATCTCTTTAAGCTTCTGTCCCCACTCATTTCCATTATTTCCAGCTTTCATTGCGGTAAAGCACACAGAACACAAAATTTACCATTCTAAAGTGTACAATCCAGGGGCATTAATTATATTAACATTACTCTGCAACCCTCACCACTATCTAGTTCTAGAACATTTTCATCATCCCAAAAGGAAACCCAGTACCCACTTGCAGTCACTCTCTATTCCCCTTCTCCCAATCCCTGATAACTACCCATCTACTTTCTGCCTCTGGATTTGTCCGTTCGAAACATTTCACATAAATTGAACCGTCCTGTGGCCTTTTGTGTCTGGCTTCTTTCAATCAGCGTAATGTTTTCGAGGTTCACCCATGTTTAGGGGGTGTTAGTACTCCATTCCTTTTCATGGCTGAATAATATTCCATTGTGTGGATCTAGACTTTTTAAGGTTGCGGTCTCCCTGCGAAGACACACACATGCCCCCTGCCCGAAGCAAAAATATTCCTGTGACAGCAGGACTCCACAGTCAGTGCCCCACAAATGCTGACTGGATAAAGGAATGAATGAAAAGAATGCTATGTTCTGGCTGCAGGCTGCAGCTGGTGGAAACAGCTCCAGGGTGTGACACATCTGGGCTCCAACGCTGGGAGTCACTTACCAGCTGTGTGACCCAGCGATCTTCCTTTCCTCTCTGAGCCTCAGCCTCCTTTCTCGACATGGGCTAAAACAGCAACTGTAGCCCAAACTGCTTCAAGTGTGAGCCCTAGAAAGTCAGGCAGCCCAGGGTTGGAATCCCGGCTCTGCCCGTCCCCTATGCGTGACTCTGGGAGCTATTTCGTCTCCCCGAGGCTCAGTTTCCACGTCTGTAAGGTGGGACAGGCCCCCCGCGGGGCGTCTGGGAACATTTAATGTGACTCTTGGGGAAAATGGGCGAACGCGCGGGAAATCAGACGTAGTCTTCCCCTGGGTGGGGTGAGAGGTGGAAGAAGTGGGGAGGGGGGTTTTAGGTAGGGAGAGCCCCCTCCCTCGCGCAGCCGGAGGCCTCCAGCAGGCAGGGGCGCATGCGCAGAGCAGCCCCGCGGCCCCTTTATAAGCGCTGAGGCGGCTCTGGGGCGAGCGGAGCGCAGGGCGCAGGGGCTGGACCCGGCGCGAACGAACAAGACAAGCCGGAGCGTCCTTTGTGCCGGGCGACCGCCCCGGGATGCGTCCGAGCTAGGAGTCAGGTGGGGGGTCCGTCGTGGGGAGGGGGCCGCGTTAGGGGAGAGATCCGCGGAATTAGAGACGAGCACGAGATTGGGGAGGGGGCCTGGGATCAGAGAGAAGCCCCCAGAACAGGGAGGGGGGCTGAGAGGGGGAGGGGAGACCCAGGTTAGGAAGAGAACGCAAACTGGAGGGCGCTTGGGAATGTCAGGGGGACTCGGATTTGGGGGTCAATCCTTGGGTTGTCCGGAGAATGCGGAGACGGTTCCAAGGTGGGGAGGGGGCCGGGCTGGGGGTGGGTCTCAGAATTGGGGAGGGGGCACTGGGAACCAAGGCTAAGGGAGGACACAACGAGTTTAGAGAGAAGAGGGGGAAATCCAGATGCTATATGGGGGGGGGGCTCCATAACTGGGCATCCCGGTATTTGAGCTGAGGCACCCCAGGATTTTAAGTGGGGATTCCCAATTTGCAGATGAATGGAGGAATCCAGGCTGGACTGCAGCGGGGAAGGGGGCCCTCCAGGTTAGCCTGAGTCCGATGGAAGGGGGGGGTCTTCCCTGAGTGTGAACAGCAGTGGGGAAGGGGCGCCCTACAGTCTGCCTCTTCTTTTGGCCCAGGTCCTGTCACCACATCCTGATTCAGGGAGGAGGTTCTGGGGCGGGGGGGGGGGGGGCTCCATCCCAAGGTGGTCCTTGTTCTTCCCTTGGACTTGGAGTTGGGGTGGTGTCTCTTCTCCCAGGGAGCACACTGGGTCTCCCAGGTGAATGCTGGGTGTGAGTCCCTAAAACCCCAGTTAGAATCCCTAGGACCCATGAGGGGCACCCAGTCCAAAGAGGGGGGCCGCTCCCAGCACCTCCATACCTGACTGTGTCCTCACAGAGGGACACAGACTCTTGCCTCACCCCTTCAGTTCCATCTGCCCATATGGATGCTTGTGAAAGTCCTGGCTTGGTTTGGGGGCACAGGCACCGGGAAGTAGGGGGCTGGGATCCCGGGCCCAGCCTGGGCAGGAACGACCGACCCCCATTTCTGTGCACGGGGCTTTGTTCCTCTCAGCAGCATTAATGGGAGACAGCCAGGACAAGGAGAGGGTTGGCGCTGGGCCCCAGCGGGGGACGTGGGGGAAGGGCAAGGAGGGAGGGGTGGGCAGATCATGGGACCTCAGAACCCAGCAGCCTCGCTGGCTTGTGGACATTCCCAAATGGAAGGTGCCTCCCCCCCCGCCCCCCCGCCGGAGGCAGGGGCTTTGTGTGTGTGTGTGTGTGTGTGTGTGTGTGTGTGTGTCTACCCCATGCTGAGAGAGGTTGTGTGTCCATGGGGAGTCTGGGGTCCTCTGTGAGTCTAATGCGACTGAGGTTGTGTCTTTGTCAGGAAACTTGTGGCAGGGGCCACATCACCAGGTGGCAAAATGATGTGTGCCCACCAGTCACCAAGGCCACATTTATCCAGCCTGGTCTGTGCCAGGGGCTGGCATCACCATGTGTGAGTGTCTGTGAGAAACTGTGTCTGACGGTATGGCCTCATCGAGGGGTTTATATGAGGAGGCTCAGACTGTGGGTGTGTGTCTTTGTGCAGAAGACATGCTGCCTGCCTTGTAAGTGCCCATATTGTCTCTCTTTGTTAATGTCACTGTGAATCTGTGTGTGCGCGCGTCTCCCTGGCTCTGAGTCTGGGGTTGTGTGGCTGCATGTACAGCAAGGGGCTCCTCTCCATGTGATTGGCAGTGTGGACCCTAAGCACGGGGGTGTGAGATATGATCTTTGTGCAGAGTTGGGGTGCTAATAGGGGAGATGTTGGGGTTCAGGTCCCCAAAGGCATCCCGAGATGGTTTACTGAGCCTGGCTTCAGTTCTCCTCTGAGGAGTTCCACGATCATGCCCATACACACAAATATGCCCTGACTCCGAGGCCAGAAACAGACACATGTGCTTACGGCCCCTGCGGAGGGGCACTTGGACCCACACATCCAGAGACCACAGTGGGTCCCCTATGCTCCACGCAGCGCACAGAGCTGCTGCACACCGATGCACACATCCACACATCACAGGGCACAACTTCACATCCTTGCCTGGACACAGCACCCCGACACACACACCCAGGCACACAAAAATACCTGCTGGCCAACACACCCACATTCAGTGCCCACTGAGACAGGAGGTGGGTCAGAGGGAGGGACAGGGACACACACACACACACACACACACACACACACACCCTCCTTCAGCACCGCCCCTCCTCCAATGCCCCACAGGCCCCTGTTGCATATGCATGAGGCTTATGCATTATTCATGAGGGGACAAGCCCCAGACAGCTGTGTAAATGCTCACCTCTGGCTGCTCTAGGGAGGAAGTATTTTAAGAGAAGGGGTGTGGGTGTGTGAGGGTGCAAGCGGAGGGAACAGAGTGCCTCTGGGAGGGTATGTGTGTGCGTGGGAGGGTGCACCTGAAACTGTCACTGTGTTGGATCACCTCTGTACATTTGCATATGTACATGAGGCTTTGTATACAAAAAGCTGATTCTTAATTTAACATTTCTAGCACCCCACAAGTCTTTGCTCATTCCATCCTCACCGTAACACTATGAGGTACATGTTGGGTGAGCCCCATTTTACAGGTGGGGAAAGTGAAGCACAGAGAATGAAGCAACCTGTCTAGGGTCATACAATGTATAGAAAGAGGCAGAGATTTTTTTTAATTTTAAATAAATTTGGGGTTTGAACTCATGACCCGGAGATCAAGAGTCACATGCTTCTCCAACTGAGCCAGCCAGGTGCCCCTGAATGTAGTCTGTCCTTTTAACCATACAAAGTGTGTGTGTGTGTGTGTGTGTGTGTGTGTGTATGAATTCTGTGAACTCACCCCCTCCTAAGGCCCTCCTGGGCAGGTGCAGCCCAGAGTCCTGCCCCACCCTCTAATACCTTGTCAGGCCTTGTACAGCCATCAGAGGAGCCTGCACTTGTTCAGGATTCCAAGGGGGAGAAATGAGGACAGCCTGGAATGGAGGCAGAAGTTGCTAAGGTTTACAGGTTGGTAGTTGGGGGCACCATCCCAAGGCCTGGCCTCTGATCCGCTGTGCAGCCCTAGGCAAACTGCTAGCCCTCTCTGGGTCCCAGGTGAGGCTGTGGTGCCGCTGCCAGAGGAAGACAAGGAGACCAAGTGGGCATGTCATTGCTTTGCCTCCCTAGAGTTCAGCACCACGGATAGGGCCCCGGCTGGCCTCCCAGTAGGGACTCTGGGAGCAGGGAAAGAGCACTGGGAATGGGACCAGCTGTCCTCCACAGCCCCCATGCTGGATGCTATCTACACTCCCCTCCTCAGGGCTATTCTTTTATTGGGGGAGGCTGCAAGGGTTAGATTTTTAGAGGATGCCCTAACTTGCCATCTGTCCCCACCTCCTGAGCCCCAGTGAGGGGAGTGGTACAGAGGGGCTGTGAGGCTTTGGGGAGGGACTATCTCCCCAGAGTTTCTGGTCTCTGGAAGAATGTGAGGCCTGGGAGGGCACTGCTGTGTCCTGGTGCCTGGATTGGGCCTTACTTACAGTTGGCACTCAGTAATTGTCCATTTTATGTCTGAAGGCCACAACCCCTATAGAAGGCTGGACCCACAACTGGAGTTTCTCTGTGGACCTAGGAGGCATCTTTGCCAGGTGGTATGAAGTCAGGAGGAGGGTGGGGTGGGCAGGGGTGAGGCCCCTTCCTCCAGCTGGGACTTGGCAGCGTCTCAAAAATCCCAGAAACCAAGAATAGAATCTTGGCGACAACCAAATCCTGGAATTGAAGCTGAGAATCGTGTCAGTCAGCAAACCCAGATTAAAGGCTGGCTTGGAGGCCAGCATACTGCGAGGACTGGGGACCTCAGGCTGACTGGGACTGGCTACTGCCCTCCTGGAATCCTAGTCTTATGGGTGAGGCCAACATGAAAGATGGGATTTTGATCTTGGCTGTGTTAAGGACAATAATAGTAATAACAACAGCTCAGGGGCACCCGGCTGGCTCAATCAGAAGAGCATGTGGCCCTTGATCTTAGGGTTGTGAGTTCGAGTCCCACGTTGGGCATAGAGATTAAATAAATACATTTTTTAAAAAACAGCTCAAATCTATTCTTTCATGCCAGGCAGTTCTAGGCATTTCGTACATATTGACTGTATTTACCCATCTATTCCTTCCAACTACCTGATGTTATCCCTAGCTAACCTACAAAGAAACTGAGGCACAGAGAAGCTAATCTACTTGTTGAAGGTCACACAGCAAGGAACAGGCAGATAGACAATACCAGGTCTGATTTCACTTTAACACCCTTACTTCTGACTGTGAAACTTCACTGCTGGGATTCTGAAGTCAGCCGGTCCTGGGCTTGGATCCTGGGTTAACCCTTGCTTGCTGACTGTGTGTCCTTGAGTGACACGTTAGCCTCTCTGAGTCTGTTTCTAGGTCTGTAGAATGGGGAGACTTGGTCCTTCCACACTAACTGGGTGGGTTGTACTCACCCCCATTCTCCCTCTGTCTCCATCTTTTTCCAGGTCCAGGATGGGGGCCACGTCTGTCTGGGCCTTGGGCCTCCTGATGCTCCAGATGCTGCTGTTTGTGGCTGGGGAACAGAGTGAGTTAGCTTGTGGGGTGGGAGAGGTTGGGTTCTGGGGGACTGACAAGATCGGGCAGCTTTTTAACTCTAGAGCTTTCTCCTGCTGGTTCCCTGGCTTGGTCTGGAGAATAAAATGAGAATAGATGAAAAAGGTCTTTGAATAGTCAAAAGTGAACAAGACACCTGAGAGGTTATTTTTAGTCATTGCCAGCAGAGGCTGGAGGTTCCTGCCTCTCACTGTTTTGCTGAGCTGAGCTGAAGAGAGAGAGAAAAAATGAAAACAGTGCAGAGATTGATTAGTGATGTCTGTCATGGGCGGGGCAATAGAAATAAGGTATGTAGAACTCTCCCTGGCATCTCCCCAGTGATGGTTAAAAGCCCAGGCACTGGAAATGCCCCCTGATTTTCTCTGTGGTTAGGCAAATACAATGATGTCTCTGAGACTCAGTTTCCTCAACCCTCCAAAAAGACCGTGAGACATGGCTACTTCTGCCTATGGTTATGAAAATCAAATGAGCTGATCGCTATGTATAAAGTGCCCCTGTTATCAAGAAGGTACTCCTCAAGCACATTTTCCTTCTAATGGCTGCTTCTTACTGGACTTTGGGGTTAAGTGACTTTCCCATGACCACACAGTGAGTCAGTGACAGAGTCAAATCCCTGGCAGCCAGGGTCTGGATTTTGAGTGGATGCACCGCTATGAAGGCATGTGACTCCTCTTTTGCTCACAGATTGGGGTGCACATCACAGATTGGTTCACTGCATTGTGATATTGTAGGCAACCTAACCTCTCTGGCTTCAGTCTCCTTATCTGTAAAGTGAGAGAAGTAGCAGTCTCTGCTGGTCTTTGTCTTTGAGTCAGGTCCTCTTTCCACCTTCTCCACCCCAGGCACACAGGATGCCACTGCTGCTGCCTCTGCTACCGCCAACAAGGGGCTCCACATGCAGAAGGTGGGGTCAGGGTTGGTTCGGGCTGCGCTGGCAGAGTTAGTGGCCCTGCCCTGTCTCTTCACCCTGCGACCATGGCCAGATGCAGGCCGAGAAGCCCCTCGGATCAAGTGGACCAAGGTGCGGACTGCATCAGGCCAGCGGCAGGACTTGCCTATTCTGGTGGCCAAGGACAATGTGGTTCGAGTGGCCAAGGGCTGGCAGGGACGTGTTTCACTGCCTGCCTACCCCCGGCACCGGGCCAACGCGACGCTACTACTGGGACCACTGAGAGCCAGCGACTCTGGGCTCTACCGCTGCCAGGTGGTGAGGGGCATAGAGGATGAGCAGGACCTCGTGCCCCTGGAGGTGACAGGTCAGTTGAGGACGGGAGAGGACAAGGCTGGGAGGGGAGGTGCTGAGCCTGAAGCTCACCTACAGAATGTCACCTTAGAAATCACTCCCTGAACAATGATTCCCTTTCAATTCTTCTGACAAAGTAAAGTCCAAAGAAAGTCTCCTCCAGTGCTACCCTTTCTTTAATACTTCTCTCTCTTTTAGCTAAGACAAAGCAGCTTCTGGCTCCATCTATTGTGGACCACAGTATTTTATAGGATTTCATAAGCTTTTTTTTAAAGTTTATTTATTTTGAGAGAGAGAGAGAGAGAGAGAGAGAGAGACAATACAAGTGAGGGGGGGACAGAGAGAGAGGGAAAAGAGAATCCCAAACAGGCTCCGCACTGTCAGCATAGAGCCCAATGTGGGGCTCCAATCCACAAACTTTGGGATCATGACCTGAGCCGAAATCAAGAGTCAGATGCCTAATGTACTGAGCTTCCAGGCGCCCCTCCTAACCTTATTATAAGTCCCTTTCATGGTTACCTACTTTCACATAAGACAAAGGATATTGACTTTCTGTTTAAAATAGGAATACAAGGGCACCTGGATGGCTCAGTCAGTTATGTATCCAACTTTGGCTCAGGTCATGATCTCATGGTTCGTGAGTTCAAGCCCCACATGGGATCTCTGCTGTCCACGTGGAGCCTACTTCAGATCCTCTGTCCCCCTCTGTCTCTGCCCCTTCCCTTCTCATGCTCACTCTCTCAAAATAAATAAACTTTAAAAAAATAAAATAGGGATACAAATTTCCTTTTACAATAAAATGATGTTTTTTTTTAAATAAAATAAGAGTGAGGTTTTCTTTTCATAGCCAACTGAAAATATATATGAAGTAAGTAACAGTCCTCAAATACCTGTTTAACCAACTCCTGTATTAAATTCTTTCTGTTGAAATAGCCAGTGTTTCTCTTTTCCTAACTGATCAAGGTGGACAAAACAAAACAAAACAAAAAGTTTTTTAATTATTAAAGCAAAGTCCTACTAGCACAGGGGTGGCACAATAGACGCTCCATAGGTAATTGACAAATGACTCAATTGACAAATGAATGAATTGTTGTGTGTAAAACATCCTGTGGGTGCTTGCTGGGAAGTCGATTTACCTTGACCTATGCTGGCCATGGGCAAATCCCTGAACCACCTGTCCTGGAGCACAGTGTTCTCCCACCCAACAGTGTCTCACTGCATATTTTATGGGGTCAGCCAACTGTCCCTTTTACACGGCCTCGCTGCTCAAAACTGATAAACCTTGAAGAAAACTGATAAGTGATGAAGGAAGTAAAATCTACTTCTGGGATTGTTCAATTCATTCATTCAACTGAACATGTATTGAGCACCTACCTACCACATGCTAGTCTGGTGCTGGGAACATAATCATAACTGAGACGCAGCCACTGTCTTCCAGGAGCTCGGAGTTTGATAAAATGGAATCGAATGTTTCATTCCTTTGTCTTGCTCAGCCATTTCTTTCATCCTAAATCAGAATTTGAGTCACAGTGAGCCCATTATTTATGCTTCCCATCCTGGCTTACAAGTCACCTCCTCTAGGAAGTCTTCTGTGACTCCATTCCCAGGCTGGGCAAGAACCACTTGATCTCCCATTGCCACCTGTGCTTTCCCTATCAATACATGTACTTAATTCCTTTGTTTTTGTTTTTAAGATTTTATTTTTAAGTAATCTCCACACCCAACGTGGGGCTTGAACTCACAATCCCAAGATCAAGAGTCATATGCTTACCCTGCTGAGACAGTCAGGCACCCCAGCGTGTACTTGATTTTTAAAAGGAAGAATCTCCCTCTTCTCCATGCCTCCTGTCACCTCCAAGGTCTAACCCTAGGCATGAAGAGTGCTATCTTTGGAGTCAGATAATCCTGGTTATGAATTTTGGCTGTGCCTCATACTGGCTGTGTGGAACGGAACGTGTGCCTCAGCGTCTCTGAGCCTTAGTTTTCTCCTCTGGAAATGGGGATAATCACAGTGTTGTTGTAAGATTTCATTGAGATCTTGCTTATAAATGCTTTCTACATGGTAAACATTAGACACATGTTAGCCCTTTATGGTCATCGTTACCAATTTCCTTATTTAAAAATGGGGTCATATCAATCTGGCATGGTACAGGGCAGCATAGGGGAGCAGGTTTATTATTATCAAACTGGGAGAAGGGGCATTCTGCAAGAAGGAGGTCAGTTCTTGAAGATTGCAGCATAAGTCAGCCCCCTATCCTGGATGTTCCCCAACAGGTGTCGTGTTCCACTACCGGGCAGCCCAGGATCGCTATGCACTGACCTTCGCAGAGGCCCAGGAGGCCTGTCGTCTCAGCTCAGCCACCATTGCAGCCCCACGGCACCTGCAGGCTGCCTTTGAAGATGGCTTTGACAACTGTGATGCCGGGTGGCTCTCTGACCGCACTGTTCGGTGAGGGGGGACACAGGGTTGGGACGTGGAGACCTAGCTCCTGGGGAAAGATGGTCTTTGGGGGCCCCAGGCGCACATATTTGAGAGGGACCCCCCCTCCTTGTCTTGTCAGGTATCCTATCACCCAGTCCCGTCCTGGTTGCTATGGCGACCGTAGCAGTCTTCCAGGGGTGAGGAGCTATGGGAGGCGCGACCCACGGGAACTCTACGATGTGTATTGCTTTGCCCGTGAGCTGGGGGGTAAGTCTGGGGCTGGCAGGACCCCCCACCCTCACTTCCCTGAGTACCTATTACCCTCCCCAACCCCCATTCCTCCCTAAGTCCTTGCCTAGCTCTCCTAAGTCTCATCCCTCTAGAAACCTGCAGCCAATATCTGGGCTCACCCTTCTCTGAGCTTTCCTTCCCTCTCTGAGCCCCTCCTTCTCTGTGCCCCTTCCCTCTCTCTGAGGCCCTGTCTCTTCTCTGAGACTCTCCCCCTCCCTGGCCCCTCTCCCTATTCCTACCCTTCTCTTACTCTCTGAGCCCCCTCCCCGCGCCAAGATCCTCCCTTTCTCTGGAGCCCTACACACTCAAAGGCCTGTTACCCCATTTGTAAAAAGAAGCTAAGGCCCTCTTCTTCCTAGCACTGCCTGAGAGGTAAAGACCACTATGAGGGCGGGGGTGCGCACAGCGGCGGCGGCTATCGCCGCCTTGTTTAGCCACCACCCAAACCCGGCCAGGCTGGAGTTCAGAGTGGGACCCCCTTCCCGGGCTTCAGGGGAGAATTCCCCAGGCCCGCTTGACCTTCGCTCGCGCCTTCCCGCAGGCGAGGTCTTCTATGTGGGCCCGGCCCGCCGCCTGACCCTGGCCGGCGCGCGTGCCCAGTGCCGCCGCCAGGGCGCCGCGCTAGCCTCGGTGGGACAGCTGCACTTGGCCTGGCACGAGGGCCTGGACCAGTGCGACCCGGGCTGGCTAGCCGACGGCAGCGTGCGCTACCCGATCCAGACGCCGCGCCGGCGCTGCGGCGGCCCAACCCCCGGCGTGCGCACAGTCTACCGTTTCGCCAACCGCACTGGCTTCCCGGCGCCCGGAGCGCGCTTCGATGCCTACTGCTTCCGAGGTGTGTGTAAGGTCAAGCCCCTGGAAGGTGCGTCCCCTGGCAGCCACGCCCCAAAGCTATACATCCTGGTCAAGGCCACGCCCCTGGGAATTTTCCTTTCTAGTGGAGGCGGAGCCCAGACCGAGGAGAGACGTCCTTGGAAATACGCTCTGAGATAAGCCACGCCCTCGGTGAAGCCCACGCCCCTTTCCCTAGGAGCCCCGCCCTGGGGGTAGGGTCGGGGCCCGAAAAGGCCAAACTCTGGCGGGGACGTTCCGTTGAGAGTGAGCTGTATCTCTTAAGGTCCCTGAAAGACATGCTTCTGAGTGGAGCATATTTTAGCTGGAGCCTTGTGCATAAGCATCCCCGGAGGAGGGAGTGCTGTTCCATTAGCCATGGCCCCAAGGCAAGGCCACACCTCCAGGGACTGGGGATGACTCTAGTCCTTGGAGTGGGACCAAAGTTTCAGAAGCTGGGAACCTGACTCCAAGGACCTAAGACTAATGTGTAAGAGGGAAAAAAAATCCCTTTGTAGGAAGGCCACGCTTATTAGGAGCTTCCTCCCCCTGGGGGAGAAGCTATGGTCCAGGTCTGACCTGCCCCCATGAGAACTGGCCACTGCCTGAGCTTTACCCAGGAACCTAGCTGTCTCTTGACCCCTCACCATGACCAGTTGACTGACCTTGACAGTGGGCCCCAGCCTGAACGGTAGGAGTGTTAACTTCACACCTTCCTCTCTCTGGGTTTAGGGGATCCCAGAAACCACGCAGAGATTTTAGAGACAGAGGGGCACAGAGAAACAGAGAGACACAGACGGTTCACGCTGCAGCATGCTAGAGTGGGGGTAGACTTCAGGCAGAACTTCCTGGCCAACCTTCCTAACACAACCTTTTCGGCTTTCTCCCACAGCTCATCATCCTACACCACCACATGGAGACCCAGAGACCCCCTCATCTGGGGATGAGGGGGAGATTCTGTCAGCAGAAGGGCCTCCAGCCCAAGAACTGAAACCCAGCACTGGGGAGGAGATGGTCACCCCTGACTTCCAGGAGCCTCTAGTATCCAGTGGGGAAGAAGAGCCTCTGATCTTGGCAGAGAAGCAGGAGTCTCAGGCGACCCGCAGCCCTGCTCCTGGAGGCTTCGTGCTAGCCTCAAGGCCCCCCCGGGAGGCTGAAGAGGTGTGGCCGAGCACAGTGGCCCCCAGCCCTAGCAGCCCCAGCACGGCAGTGGGCGCTCACACGGAGGCGACTCCGACTGGCCCCGTGCCCAGGAGGAGGGGACGCTTTAAAGGGTTGAATGGGCGCCACTTCCAGCAGCAGGAACCCCACCGAGGCCTGGAGGTGGGGCTTGAGGCCAGCACCCAGGCCCTGACCCCAGAGGCTGCTGGGAATCACGTGGAGCCTCTGCTGGCCACAGGAGCCACAGATGCTTCAGGGGATAGCCGGAGCCAAAGCCCTTGGGCTATGCTGACCAATGAAGTGGATGTGCCTGGAGCTGGTGAGTGGGGTCCAAGGGAGAGGTGGGACCTGCCTGGGGGTCTGAGGAGGACAGGGAAAGAGGTTCCAAACCCCAGCTGGGTCCTCAGGCCTCACCAAGCCTCAGAAACCCCCTCCTCCTTGGAACGGGACTCAACAGAAGGAACTGCTGAGAGATCATTAGAATCACTCTTGTTGATATTGTTGCAGGTTCCCCTGGTGGCAGGAGCCCCCCAGAGCCCTGGCTGTGGCCCCCGACCGTGGCCCCACCCAGCGTCCCAGGCCCCAGCAGCGTTGCTGGCCTGGAACTAGAGGAAGCCAAGGGCCCCAGTGTGAGGCCAGCCGCTCCTGAACTGTCCTGGTCTCCCTCAGAGGTCACTGCCCTAGAACCCAACCCCTCAGAGGGTCCCAGCAGTGCCCCCTGGGAGGTATCCCCCATGGTCACTTCCCCAGACTTTCCTGTCATGGCCATGCTTCGTGCCCCCAAACTGTGGCTTCATCCAAACCCGACGCCCCTCCCCACGCAGGCCAACAGGGTCAAGGGGCATAGTGAGGCCGTGGCTTCTGTACCACCCTCCCCTGCCTCAGACACTGAGGCTGTCCCCCAGGACCCTATCTATCCAGAAATGCATTCCTTGCCCCTCTCCTCAGGCCCAACAGGACAGGGTAGAGAGGCCACACCCCCGACAGTCAGCGGCCACAGAGCAGGCAGTGCAGTAGCTCCTTTGCAGACAGCCACAGACACACAAGCCAGTCCTAACTCTCCCAGGGCAGACTTGGGAGAAATTGGGGGGACCAGCCCTACTGGGCCCAGCAAAGCTGAGCGCCCCAGATCCAGTCCACAAGCTGCTGTGGACAGGAGTGTGGCGGAAGATTTCGCCGCCACTGAGACTGCCACTGAGCCCACGGGAGTGAGAGACATCTCGGGGTCTGAGTCTGGGGTCTTCGGCACAGCAGAAAGCCCCACTGTTGGCGCTCAGGCCACCACGGACAAGGCACAGGGCACGTGGCCCTCACTGCACAGTGAAGGGCTGGACTCCCACCCCCCATCTGCGCCCTCGGGTGTTCCTAGAGTCCTCTTGATTCCTGGGGTCACCCCAAGTTTGGAGCCTTGGGCCACTATAAATGGAGAAGCCATGGCGGGGGCCCACAGATTCCACGGCCACACTGGCCCCCAGTGATGCTGGTGGGATTTGGGAACCTGGATCCCATGTGGTTGAGGGAGCTGAAAGCCCCACCCTGAGCCCTCGAGCGGCCGTGGATGCAAGTGTAGTGATGTCCCTCATGTCCGTGGACCAAGGGGACGAGGCTGGAGTCCTGGCCATGTCCACAGTGGCCTCCTCAAGCTCCCAACCCCATCCAGAGCCGGAGGGCCAGATGGTGACCCAGGGAATACTGGGAGCCTTGGCCCCTTCACAGGACAGCAGCCCCCCAGGGGAGCCTGTTCTTCCTCCTTGGACACCAACGGCAGCCAGCACGGACAAGCCTGTCTCAGTTTCCTCAGGAGAGCCTACAGTGCCGGGTGACTCTCCCAGAACCCCACTGCCGGCCTCCCTGGGCCCAGAGGAGTTTGAGCTGGAGGTCCTTTCAGGGAGCCCAGGTGTGGAGGGCTTCTGGGAGGAGGCAGCGAGTGGAGAAGAGCCGACCCTGCCAGGGACCCCAGCAAATGGAAGTACAGAGGAGGGTGAGTTCAAAGCTTGTGGCCTCATCCAGCCCACTGCTGTCAGGGCTTGGGGGCAGGGACTGGGGCGCCCAGATCTGGGAGGAAGGATTGTTTTGGGGGGCCTGGGAAGGTTTCTAGCAGGGGATGATGCTGGAGATGGGAGCTCACTAGGCAGAGTTGAATTGCGGAAAGGGTGTTCCTGGAAGGGACACCAGCCTGGGCAAAGGCCAGGAGGTGAAGTTACACCTTAGTTTTGATGCACAGCGAGGGGGGGAATAATGAGGCGTTGGGTGGAGTTTGATTTGGGGGATAAATCGTGTTCATGTCCACTCTGAGCCAGACGGTGCTGTGCAATACTGGGGTCTGGCCTTCAGTGAAGCCTCAGTCTGGGAAGACAGAGCTGGACACAGGCACCCTGACGCGGGGCTGGAGGGAGGAAGCGTGACAAAGAGGGCTTTCTGTTCAAGTGGGAATTTGCACCTGGGATTCAGTGATGGTGGATCGTCAGGGGGGCCTCGAGCCACAGGGAAAGTGGGTGCTGGGAAGGGGCGGGAGGGGTGGACATCACCCCCGTTTTATAGAAAGCAAAATAAGGCTTAGGGAGGTATGACTGCCTCCTGGTCAGTGGCCAGTGGCCAGACTTCAATCAGAGCCCAAGTCTGTGGAAGCCTTAACCGTTCTGTGCCTAGTGGAGTCCAGAGAAAGCCAAATGCCCTGTTTCCCTGGGGCTAGGTCTGCCCACTAGCTCAGCCTGCAAATTTTGGCTTTTTTTTTTTTTTTTTTTTTTTGGTCAATTGAGCTTTAAAAAAAAAAAGCAGCAGCAGCTAATTAAAAAACACTTATTCTGAGTTGCAAAACACTCTTATTAACACAATTGGTTTTACACTTGCTCCTTTTTTTGAAGGCAAGGTGTAGTGGCAATGCAAACAGCAGATGCAGGGTTTCTTCGCCCACCCTGTCACCTCCGGGCTGTCTCCAGGACTATAGCCTTTTTTCTTAGATGCCCAGGAGGCAAGCAGACCCTGGGCAGGGGCGGAAGCGTCACTAAAGACTGCATGCTTGGCTTGTTCTAAGCACTTTACTGCAATCGACTTGGTGAATCCTTATGATGTCCTTGTGGAACAAGTTCTAGTAAGATCCTCACTTTACAGATGGAGAGACTGAGGCACAGGGAAGTCAGATGACTTGTGCGGAATCTTGCAGCCCGAGGAGTGTAAATGATAAGATTTGAATCCAGGCCATCTGACAACAGTCTGTCTCAAACACTAGCTCATACAATGCATATTTCATTGGTATAAAAAACAAACGCCTGAGGTCTTGAGGAGGGGGTGAGCTCACCCAGGGAAGGAGCAGAGAAGAGACTGGTGGGCGGGATGGGCAGAGGGAAGGAAGCTCCAAGCCAGAGGAGCTAGAAAGGGGTGAACAGAGAGGTGGGAGGACAACCATGTCTAGGGGTGCTAAGGAAAGTGCTTTGGGTGGAGCCCCTAAGACTACAGCTGGATTTGTCTTGGACTTTGCTGCTTTCTTGGCTCTAGACTGAAGCCAGCGGCAGCCTGGGTGGAGGGAGGCAGCCAACGCTGGGGGAGACCCAGGCGCCTACCCACCCGCCTGCTTGTAGCAGAAATGCTAATGAAGCCAAAAATAAATGCAGCACCAGTGAGCGACTGAGTCACCGCCAGCCCGTGGGTAGGTGTCAGCAGCTCAGGGCACCTGGCGGGGCTCACGCGTCCCAGCACCCAGCAGCCCCAGGCGTGTGCACACACGTGCAGGGGTGATAGCAGGGACAGATACACCAGCCCCAGGCCCCTCTGGGCCCACCACCCCCGGGACAGGCTCCAACCGCTACAGAAGGGCCAGCAGCTACCTTCATTTCATTCAGTTAATGAGCAATTATTGAGTGCCCGCTGTGTTTCAGGCCCCGTTTTGAGACCAGGTCCCTTGTCCTGTGGAAGCTGACATTCTAGGGCAACATTCTAGAACTTTCCCAATGATGGAAATGTTCTGGAGCTATGCTAATATGGTAGCAACCAGTCATGTGTGGTTACTGAGCCCTTGAAATGTGGTTAGCGTGACTGAGAAACTGCATTTTTACTTTTATTCCATTTGAATTTAAACTTGAATAGCTATATATGGCTGCCGTGTGGAACATCACTGCTCTGGGGGAAGGTGCTGACAAATAATGATGATCTTAGTAAATAAGCAAATTGCATTGGAAGTTAGAAGGTGATATGGGCAAAAGAGAAAAGTAAACCAAAGGGTGGGGGATGCCCATGGGTGTTTTCTAGTTTTAGAAGGGGGGTCAGAAAGGCCTCTCTAACCAGATGAAATTTGAGCAAGGCTGAAAGGGGGGAGGGAGGAGCCATGTAGAAATCTAGGGGAAGAGCATTCCAGGCAGAGGGAAGAGCCTGTACAAAGGTCCTGAGGCAGACCTCTGCCTGGCATGTAGCAGAACAGCAACGCCAGTATGGCTGGAGCAGAATGAGCCAGGGGAAGAGAGGAGGAGGTAGGGCAGGGAGATGTTGGGAAAAAAATCACACAGGGTCCCATGGGCTGCAGTGAGGACTTTGGCTTTTCCTCTGAGGGTACTGGAGGAGCCATGGAGGGACCTAGGCAGAGGAGGGACATGATTTAACTCAGGTTTACATAGGCTACCTCTGGCGACTACAGGGAGAACAGAGATCAGACGGCAGAGATCAGACCAGGGAGGAGGCAACTGCTTATTACCGTCTTAATATCTCGTGAGGCCTTGGGCCAAGAAACAAATTCAGAAACAAATTCTGGATTATAGGAGTTGGAGAGGGGGACCTTAAACTGGGCTTCCAGAACAGAGCCTGGGAGGCCAGTCTTGGTTCTTGTACTGTTCTGCTGTGTGGCTTCGAGCCAGGCCCTGCTCTTCTCTGGGCCTTGGTTCTGGTGTCTACGCAGTGGAGGACTGGACGCTGCCCTGATAAGGGATGGGGGTTGGCTGGGATAGGATGAGAATTCTCGCTCTGTGCCTCCCAGGCTCCAGGGTGGAGACCACCCACCAAGGCATCGGGGCCTCTGAGATGGGGAGGGGAGACTCAACTGCTTCCAGGGAAGCCCAGCTGAGGGGGGAAATGGTGGGGGAGGGGGACAAGGACACATACTCCTCAATGCTCCCTGAGTGCCAAATCCATACAGAGCAATGCTGAGACCTCTGAAGATGCCTCAAGCTGATATAGACAGAGCTGGACGTGGCATTATGGTCAGGACCGGGAGAGGGATGAACTGTTCTGATTTCTATTTTGTGGATGAGGCAACCGAAATTCAGAGAAGTAATTTGTCCAGGGTCCTTAATGAGTGGCAGAGTCAGGGATTGAACTAACCTCTCTGATTCCAGAGCCCGTGGTTATAACTACAATAATCCAGCACCTCTCCAACCACTGCATCAAAAAAGATTGAGCCACCAGAATGAAGGAGGTGATAGTTCTCACTCTTGGCTAGTGCTGTTCATACCCTACCTGGGACCTTACATCCACCTCTGTGCTCCAAGTTGTGAGAAGTGCAATGGCCATCAGGCCATGTCCAGAAGAGAGGGACAAGTCAGGGAAGCACTTAAATCCATGTTCTGGGAGACTTCCCAAAAGAAGCTTTAGGAAGCTAGTTCCACTACAGTCTGTTTCCATAAGCAGAGTGGCCCACAGATGCTCTGGGGCAGTTCCTGAAAGGAATAAGCTCCCCATTAGAGGAGAATGCAAGAGGAAACTGACAATTGCAACTGCCTATTGGGAAGTTATAGAGGGGACTCCACAGAGAGGGTTTGGGGGAGTCTTAGGTCTGGATTCCAGGAAGGCAGACGACATGGTGGCCTGCCTCCTCTCTACACTGCCTGTCCATCCTGCAGCCCCCTTGGATCCCTGCGAGAACAACCCTTGCCTGCATGGGGGCACCTGTAAAGCCAACGGCACCATGTACGGCTGTAGCTGTGACCAGGGCTTCGCCGGGGAGAACTGTGAGATTGGTGAGTGCCCCAGACTCAGGATCTGAACCTAGACTTGTTTGGATCAGAACCCTGGGGTCTACCTCAGCAGCCATCCCCATGAGGACTGAGGGATAAAAGGCCGGCTTCAGATGCTCCCTTCTCCTCCCCCTTTCTTTGGTTCCAGTAACTCAGTCCCAATTAGGTGAAGCAGCACCAAACAGCTGAGCTCTTGTCCTGGGGACCATGGCTCAGGTGTCCTGCCACCCATCACTACCAGGCAGAGATGAGAGGAAAAGACAAATGATAAGGCTCAGATTCCTCCCTGATCCAAGGGGGGTTCTTCCTAGCCCCAAAGCCCAACACAGGGAACATGACAAATTAGGAAATTTTAACAATAAATATAAATGACATAAATCTTGAGCCCTGCACGTTATTTCATTTCACAACCATACTAATTATAGAATTATAACAATAAATATAAGCAATGTGATTTCGTGAGCTCTTCCATGGACCCTCCACCGACAACCACTCTTGAGGAGGTGCTATTATTATCACCATTTTGCAAACACGAAAATGAGTCCCAGAGATGGGAAGTGACTTGCCCAAGTCACTCAGGCACTATCTACACAGAAATTGGTTGAATGAGAGCTCAACTGATATCTAGTTCAACTGATTTCTAGCTCTACCTACAAACAGTTCTACCTTTGTGCTTCTGTGCAAGTCCTTGCAAATGTTATGGAACTCAGTTTCCCCAAGTTCCACATTCTGGTAGGACCCTCCATCTTCAACATTCTAGGAGTCTGTTTGCCAGAGTATAACCTTCACTCTTCTGAAGGCCAGTGGAGCATTCCACACACTCTGGCTCTCAGCTGGCCCAGTGGCATCTGCTCTCATTAATGCTAATTCATGCTAATTGTTTGAGGCTCCACCCCCTTGACCTCCAGAGTCATTGGGCCATCTGCGCAGACCACCGTTGCTTCACGCAGGTCCAGGATGGATGGTAGGACCATGACCTCATCTTCTGCCTGGTTCCTTGTGGGGACTGGGAGCCAAGGGGAGGCTGACCTCTAACTCAGTCCCACCCCTCCAGATATTGATGACTGTGTCTCCAGCCCTTGTGAGAACGGAGGCACCTGCATTGATGAGGTCAACACGTTCGTCTGCCTTTGCCTCCCCAGCTACGGGGGTAGCCTCTGCGAGAAAGGTGAGTCTCTACCGAGACCCCAGAAACAGTACCAAGAGGGGGCTGGTTGCTGGGCCACATGTTTCTCACATATGCTTCAGGTCTCCATCTCTGCTTCTGTGGCCGTGAGTTGAACAGATGACAAATTGTTGTTTGGGGATAAAAGTCACGTAACATAGAATTAACCTTTTTAGAATGTACAACTCAGTGGCATTCCGTGCATTCACAATATTGTGCAGCCACCACCTCTAGCTATTTCCAAGACATTTTCATCACCCCAAAAAGGAATCCTATATCCATTAGCAGTCACTCCCCATTCCATCTCCCTCAGCCCCTGGTAACCACTAATCTACTTTCTGTCTCAATGGATTTGCTGGTTCTGGATGTTTCATATAAATGAGGTCATGCACTATGTGTCATTTTGTGTCTGCTTTCTTTCACTCAGCATGATGGCTTCCAGATTCATCTACATTACAGTGTGTATCATTGCTTCATTCTTTTTTATGGCTGAATAATATTCCATTGTAAGGAGATACCACATTTTCTTTATCCGGTCATCGCTTGGTGGATATTTGGGTTGTCTCCCCCTTGTGGTTAATATGAATAGTGCCACTATGAACATTCGTGTGTAAGTTTTTGTTTGGACAACGTTTTCCTTTTTTCTCCCCCCATCCTTTTTGGTGTATATGCAGTAGTACAATGGCTGGATCGTATGGCAATTCTGTGTTTAACATTTTGAGGAACTACAAGGCTGTTTTCCACAGTGGCTGCACCATTTTACATCCCTGCCAGCGATGTACAAGTGTTCCAATTTCTCCACATCCTTGCCAATGTTTGTTATTTTCCTTTTTTTAAAAAATTTTTGTTTTAAATGTTTATTTATTTTTGAGACAGAGAGAGACAGAGCATGAATGGGGGAGGGGCAGAGAGAGAGGGAGACACAGAATCCAAAGCAGGCTCCAGGCTCTGAGCTGTCAGCACAGAGCCCGACGCGGGGCTCGAACTCCTAGACCGTGAGATCATGACCTGAGCTGAAGTCGGAGGCTCAACCGACTGAGCCACCCAGATGTCCCATTTTTTTTTTTAATTCTATCCATCCCAGGGGGTGTGAAATAGTGTCCCATCATGGTTCTGATTTGCGTTTCCTAATGACTAACAATATTGAGCATCTTTTCATGTGTTTATTGGCCATCTGTATATCTTTTGCGGAGAAATGTCTATTTGAGCCTTTTGCCGGGAGAGAAATTTTAGGGCTTCCTGAGACCATTTCCTGAGTTCCCAGGTCCACACAGAGGGCGCGGCCAGATCAGAGGCGACATCAGAGTTGGGATGAGAGGGATGGGTGTAATGATCTTCAGTTGAATATCTTCCTGCGACAGAGAAAGAAGTGAATATGGGGGGGGAGAGGTAAAAAGGGTGGGGGGACAGAGCCTCAGGAGGATGGGGGGAGGAAGAGGGGTGATCTGGCCCCACAGTGACCTTGGTTTTGGCCTTCTCTCTGGTGCGCTGGCTGTGCTCATGACCAGCAGGGCAGGCCTTGACACAAGGCCAGTCTCCCTCACGCTCCCATCCCACCTCCCAGACACAGAGGGCTGTGACCACGGCTGGCACAAGTTCCAGGGCCACTGCTACCGCTACTTTGCCCATCGACGGGCGTGGGAGGACGCCGAGAGGGACTGCCGCCGCCGAGCGGGCCACCTGACCAGCGTCCACTCACCCGAGGAACACAGCTTCATTAACAGTAGGGACTCTGGAGTGGGCGGGGTGGCCCTTGCAGTCCCTTTGCCAGGGCATCCCCTAGGGTCCTGAAGACACTACCTTTCTGAAGCTGTGTTTATTAATGCTAGCCCTGATCACTTTAATTCATATGTCCATTTATTCACTTGTTATTTCATACTTCACTTCATTCATTAACTCACCAAATATTTACTGAGTATCTGCTATGTGCCAGGCACCGTTCCGGGCATGGGGACACAGCAGTGAGTGAGACGCATATTGTCCTGTCTGCAGGGATTGACATTCTTGTAAGGGCTATAGGCAAACAAGTAAATATCTAATTAAATACATCTATACTATAATTTAGCCGGTCCTAAGTGCACTGATGACAAGTAAAACAGAGCCAGGGGAAAGAGGGCAATGAAGAAGCATCTGTGACGTGGGGGATGAAATGAGGAAGGAGCTCCGCATAAATCTAGAAAAAGAGTGTTGCATCAATTAAATCTGGCATTTATTGATTTATTCATTATCCCTCTGCCATTTGTTCATCCATCCAATGATTCACATTTTCCCCATCCCATCCCCTGTTAATTCTTTCATTTGTTAACTCCCTGGTTCCTTCATTTTTGTTTTGTCCCTCAATGTAATCAAACACATGCTTATCCTTGAGGACACTCAGTGACTGACTCCCTCACTAGGTCTCTCACCCGCCTGCCTGGTCCAGCCCGGCCTGCTGGCTCTCCTATCCCTTACTCTAATTTCTGCAAAACCTGATGAGTCTCTGTTTATTCCTTCCTGTGGCTATTTGTTTAAGCCACTGATCGTGGCAAGACTGGAGCCTAATTCCAGCCCTTTTCATGCCCCCCCCCTCTCATCTGCTTGGGAAGGGCGGGGGGGGGGGGACACCGCCTTCAGCCCACACAGAGTCTGGGGGAGGGGCTGGGTCCTCCCCTCCCATACCTTCCACCCCTCCTCCGGCCCACAGCCTAGGCTGGGGGAGGGGTGGGCACCCAGCCCTCAGGATGCCCCACCTCGCAGGCTTTGGGCGTGAAAACACTTGGATCGGCCTGAATGACAGGATCGTGGAGAGGGATTTCCAGTGGACGGACAACACGGGGCTGGTGAGTGGCAGGAGCCAGGCTTGGGTCTCCCTAGAACAATGGGATGTGTATAAGCCTCGTGGGCTCTGTGCTCTGGCCTGACTTTACCCTCTTGTGCAAATCAACCATGAAAGTTCCTTGTGGCTCTGAGATTGGGAAAGGAGCTTCAGCGAAGTTCCAGGTCACCCTTGACTTCCCAGCCCTGTAAACACCCGGCCCACCCGGTGACTGAAGTTATAGACGTAGGACTAGGGCCTGAGGTCTCCTCTTGCTCACTGCCGGGTCCTCCAGCCATGGACTTTAAGATATTCCCATTTCCCTACTGCCCCCTGCCTGACCAGCCTCCCTTATCACTCACCGGGACCCCTGCAGCAGCCCCCCAAGCCCCACCTTCCAAAACACACGCTTGCTACCTACCCTCTAGCCCCTCCACCTGGCAGCCAGGCGGACTTTTTAAAAAATTGTGGTGAAATTCATACAACATAGAATTAACCATTTTAAAGTTTTCTTTTTTTAAAAAAAATGTTTATTTATTTTGAGAGAGCACACGATTGGGGGAGGAGCAGAGCGAGAGGGAGAGAGAGAGAATCCCAAACAGGCTCCGTGCTGTCAGCAAGGAGCCTGACGCATGGGGACCGAACTCAGGAACCGAACGATGAGATCATGACCTGAGCCGAAATCAAGAGACACTTAACCGACTGAGCCACCCAGGTGCCCCCTTTGAAAAATGTTTTATTTAACTAATCTCCACACCCAGCGTGGGGCTCGAACTCATGGCCCGGAGATCAGGAGTCGCATGCTCTTCCGACTAAGCCAGCCAGGTGCCCCCAAATTAATAATTTTAAAGCGTATAATTCAGTGGCATTTAATACTTTCACAACGTTGTGCGGCCATCGCCTCCATCTGGTTACAGAATGCGTCCACCCGAAAAGGAAAACCTATACACGGGGACCTTTTCAAAATCATAGATCAGGATTCTCCCTGCTTCAAGTCCTCTCAGGCTCTCTGTTGTTCTCAGGGTAAAAATCTACCTCTTCCTGCGGTGAAACACAGTCTGGCGGGCCCACAAAAAGTTAAAGTCAAACACAGAATTGCCACAGGACCCAGAAACTTCGCCCCTGGGTAGATACCCAAAAGAAGAAAGATCTTTCACTCAGATATTTGTACACTCGTGTCCACAACAGTACTCGTCACAGTAGCCAAAAGGTGGAAACAGCACAAATGGCCGTCAAAAGAGAAATGCATGAACAAAATGGGGTCCATCCATACGGTGCATACTATTCAGGTAAAAAGCTGATATGTGCTACCGTGTGGATGAAATTGGAAAACCTGCTCGGTGGAAAAGGCCAGAAGGCCACAGAGTGTGTGATTTCGTTGACGTGAAGTTTCTAAAATAGGCAAACTCGCAGGGACAGAACGTGGATCGGTGGTTGCCAGGGGCTGGGGGCGGGGCAGAATGGGGCGCGATTGCCAATAGGGAGAGAGTTTCTGTTTGAAGGGATGAAAAGGTGCTGGGATTAGACAGTGGTGATAATTGCACAACATTGTGGAT
The DNA here is from genome assembly GCF_024362965.1 of Panthera pardus. Lineage (NCBI taxonomy): Eukaryota > Metazoa > Chordata > Mammalia > Carnivora > Felidae > Panthera > Panthera pardus. Next base: position 14,481,588 of record NW_026527013.1, read on the forward strand.
CTTATTAATGCCAATGAACCGGACACGTAAAAATGGTTAAAATGGTCAATTTTACGTTATATGTATTTTACCACAGTTTCAAAGCGTCCACCTCCTCGGGCCGCCTGGGTGGCTCAGTTGGTTAAGTATCTGGCTCTTGATCTCAGCTCAGGTCTTGATCTCGGGGTTGTGAGTTCAAGCCCTGCATTGGAGCCTGCTTTAAAATAAGAAATAAGAAAAAATCCACCTCCTCTACCGCAAGAACTGGCCCTTGCCCACCCACTCACCATACCCCAACTCGGTCCGGCAGCTCCAGCCCCACTGGCCTCTGTTCTATTCCTCAAACAGGATAAGCACCGCCCTGCCTCTGGGCCTTCGTGCTAGCTGTTCCCTCTGCTTGGAATTCTGTTCCCTTCCTGCATCATTTCTACCCTTGAGTCTTCAGCTATCCGCTTGTATTCTCCGGGAATCCCTCCTGGACCTTTGCTCAACTATTTATCTCAGAGTGACCTAGGTGGAAAATTAGACTGTCAGGGAGAAAGGAAGCAGGTAGGAGGGCCAAGGAAGAGGGCACTGCAGCCTTGCAGCCAGAGGAGGGGTGACTCCGGGTGCAGTGGAGGCCACCATCCGGCAGAACGGTGCCCGTTGTAGAGATAGAAACACTGAGTCCTTCAAGTTTGAGTAGGCTGGCCAGGGGAGTCCTGCAGTGAGCCGTGACGGAGTCTGAGCCTCTCTGCTCCCTATTCCTGCAGCAATATGAGAACTGGCGGGAGAACCAGCCTGACAATTTCTTCGCGGGTGGGGAGGACTGTGTGGTGATGGTTGCACACGAGAGCGGGCGCTGGAACGACGTTCCCTGTAACTACAACCTCCCCTATGTCTGTAAGAAGGGAACAGGTATGCCACTACCCTCCCCACCACTTGCCTCTGCCTTTCGTGGGGTCCTTGTTTTCTTTAAATGTGTAAATGTAAGTCAGCCCTGCCCAATTTTCACTACAGGGCTGTGTGAGAGTGCCCATTTTTTTCCCGACCTTTGCCAACTCTGTGTGTTCTCAAATCTTTTGTTCTTTGTTCATCTGGGCGGTGAAAAAATAAGACCTACTTGTTAGGGGAGTTTGCGTGCCTTTAAGGATGAGGATAACCAACTGTTCATAGGTTCATAAGCTATTTGGATGTATTTATTTTCCTGTGACCTGCAAATTCATCTCCTTTGCATAACGTTCTATAGGTTTGTTGGTCTTATTGATTTGTGAGAGCTCTTTACATATTAAGGGAACACTTACACGCGTTCTCGTGTCCACCTTTCTCTTATACTTTTGCTTATTCTCACTTATGTGTCCGTGACAGCTTTCATGTCCTTTCTTCCTTTCCTTTACTCATATCATTCTTATCTCCCACCTTCATTGCTATCATGGGTAAGGATTAAGGAGGATGGGATGTGTCCAGGAGGTTCCCGCCCCTAAGGATCTCCTGGGTTAGGTAGAGGAGACAGACACCGTCACTTCTGTCCATGTGAGGTCACAACTGAGTGAAGAGCAGGACCTGCTGATGGGTATAATTATTCCCAACAAGAGAAGAAACCAGTTCAGCCCCAGACTTGATGGTCACTTCCCTTACCAGTGGTTTCTCTGTCTCCAGTGCTGTGTGGTCCCCCTCCAGCAGTACAGAATGCCTCACCCATTGGTGCTCGCAAGGCCAAGTATAATGTTCATGCCACTGTACGATACCAATGTGAGGAAGGATTTACCCAGCACCATGTGGCCGTCATCCGATGCCGGAGCGATGGCAAGTGGGACCAGCCCCAAATCGTCTGCACCAAACGTAAGTGGCTGTCCCCAGACACCCCAACACAGGTTTCCAGTTATTTGTGGTCCCCAATTAAAATGTCATATTACTGGGGCGCCTGGGTGGCTCAGTCAGTTAAGCATCCGACTTCAGCTCAGGTCATGATCCCACCGTTCATGAGTTCGAGCCCCACGTCAGCCTCTGTGCTGACAGCTCAGAGCCAGGAGCCTGTTTCGGATTCTGTGTCTCCCTCTCCCTCTCTCTCTCTCTCTTTCTCTGCCCCTCCCCCACTTGCGCTCTGTCTCTCTCTTTCAAAAATAAATAAACATTAACAAAAATTTTAGAAGCAAAAAACAAACAAACCAACAAAAAACCCCCGTCATATTGCTACACACTTTGATCTGGCCGAATGTCTGCCTGATAATGCAGCCTTGCAGATAAGTGAGAACTTACCAGCCTGCCTGGTGTTTCCTTCGTTTCTCCTTTCCATGAAAAGGCCCGCTATATCAGGCCACCCGCCTCTCACCACCTTTTGCCACTTCCTTGTCCTCCCTCACTTCCCTGCAGCCAGACGGTCCCATCGGATGCGGCGACATCATCACCACCACCAGCACCATCACCAGCATCACCACCATAAATCGCACAAGGAGCGCAGAAAACACAAGAAACACCCAGCAGAGGACTGGGAGAAGGAAGAAGGGAATTTCTGCTGAAGAACCAGGCAAAAGGAAGCACAACCCCTTTCCCACACCTTCCCCGGAGCCTTCACCTGGGGAGACAGAGCCCAGAGAAAAACAAGAGGGTCTGGAAGTCCCTGAGCCCCAAACCACACCCCCCCCCCCCCCGCCTCCACAATCCTTTGTAAAAAGCTCCTCTCTCCTCTTTCTTACATACACAAGGTCCTCTTGGCAGGCATAGCCATGTATCTGAAAAGTCAGTTCTAGTCAGGCTGAACTCTGGGACCATCTCCCAGTGAAGGGAAGCACAATCAGCAAAGATCATTCTTTGCGTTGGTTAAGTCTTTTGTTGGCAAGGCTGATTACCAGTTGTTGAAATAAGGCTTTGATGAAGGTGCAAGAGTGTATGTTTGGGTTCACATTAAGGAATTGCTTTTCACACCAGATGATCAGGCTTAGTAAACTGTCAGATGTGCAGGTTTACTAAATGCAGGCTGAAGCTTTTAGTTAAGGTCATTGGCTTTGGGAATAGAGAACTCCATGGAAACACACTGCTTGAACTTGACAGCTGTCTTCCTTCACCCTGGACTTCAGCGCAAGTTCCTTCTCTGGTCTTGGTGGATAAATGGAGTATGGAACTCCTATGTACTGAATTTTAGGAATGTTTTTAGAATAACCTCCTTCTGTGCCCTCAGAGTTAGGGGTCAGAATAGTCAGAGCAATATATGGGAATAGAAGGAAGGTGTATTGCTTACCCTCCCAGGTCTAGTCCAGTGCTGAGATTTGGTGGTTCTGTACGTGTGGTGAATCTCTCTCACACACACAGATGAGAGGATGTTTAGGGCTTGATGAGCCCAGATTTCTTCCCCCTCCATCTCTCAGGGAGACAAAGAACCTCCTTCCTGGATCAAGGAGGTGCCAAGTTTTCTAGCTCAGTGCCCATCCCCGTCCCTCCAGAGACATTGGTAGTGCCCCTGCCCTGGGTCCTGCCCCCACTCCTGCCCCATCCCTGTCTTCATTCATTGCCTGGTGGACTAGAAATGCTTAAAACTTGAAGTAGTAACATCTTCCTGCGGTCATGTTGTAGAGAAATGCACAGCGTTAAAAACTGAAACACACACACACACACACACACACACACACACACACACATAGAGACACACACATTTTTTCTCTCATTGCTTTTTAAAAATCTTTTAAGTGGGAAAGAACTGACTAAATCTGTTCCCCCAATTGGCAACCTGTAAAATAGTTCTCCGAGCCAGAGGCCAGGATTCAGCTCCTTGATCTCTGGCAGGGAAAACCCCCATGGTATCCTTCATGTTTTGTCCCCTCTGAACTCCTCTCCTCTGGGAAAAGTCTGTGGACCTGTGTTAAAAATTACAGTGGGGAATGGCCCTCTGCAAGAAAGAAAAATAAGAAAGTAGATGGTCCAAGGGTTCAGTAGAGAAAGAAATGTGTTGATTGAGCCTATATTCCTCCTGGGAAGGAATAATCATAGCCACCAACTATGGAGTCTGTACTGTGCTAAGGACTCCCACACTATCTCTTTGAATCTTCTCAACAGCCCAGTGATTTTGGAACTATTATTTCCCCATTTTACACATAACAAGACTGAGGCTCAGAGAAGAGAAAGGCACTGGTTTGAATCCACAGCCAAGACAGGAGAAAGGATTTGGTCCTTCATCTGTCTGATTCCAAACATCGCTTTTACTTTGGGGGAATGGACTGAAGCATAATTATACTCTCTCATATGCACAGGCAGGTTTAGGAAAAGATTGAGAAGTGCAAACTAGACCCTTATCCTTGACCATGGTCTTCAGTCTTCCCCGCTATAGACATTATCTCCTGCTCCACCTTATAGTTATAGAGAAAGCCCAGGGATGTACATTTGCCTTCTTGCTTTGATAATTTTTTTTTTGCTTTTAAAAATATAATAACACATCTTCAATAATTCATGTCATAAAATAATTTTCCTTTGGGGGTGGTGCTTGGGGGTGCAACTTTTTTTTAGGGGGGGGCTTGGTTTATGCTCCCTGCCCTTGGCCCCCTTAGTCCCTTGCTCGGCCTCCACCCAGCTCCCTGGTGGGAGGGGGCTATGGTCTTTTCTAAAGTGGGTGGTTTGTCTTTTAGTCTTTCCCTTTGGGATGTGCGTGTGTTTGCGTGTGCCGCGTGCGTGGCATGCGTGTGAGTGTGTGCGCGCGTGAACAGCTTCGGGTTCTGCTGGTTTTGCTGTGAGCTGCGGTGTTCTGTGGGTCTGTGGTATCTGACACTGTGGATATTAATGTACTTCTTGGACATTTTAATAAAATTTTTTAACAGTTCAACCTGCCTGTCGCCTCCTGAGACCTTTCTTCATTAATTTACTCAGCAACTACTTGCTGAGCAGGTATTATAAGCCAGGTACTGTGCTGGGTGCTGGGGAGATAATGGTGAACAAGACAGACATGCCCCCGGGAGGTGGTCAAGAAAGGCTTCCAAGAGGAGGTGGATGGGATCTAACGGAGGAGTAGTGTTAACTAGATGAGGAGTGGAAAAAAGGAAGACACTTTCAGGCAGAAGAAAGAGGCAAATATCCTCTTCCAGAAGGGACGTGGGCTATTTGAGAAACAGCAAGGAATCCATAGTGGCTGGAGCAGAGTGATAGAGGTAGATAGTAGGAGGAAACAAGGTCAGAGACACAGAGGATGGACTACTCAGGGCCATATGGGCTGTAGTGAGGAGTTTAGGCTTCATCCTAAAAGCAATACTGACAAAAAACAAAACAAAACAAAAAAAAAGCAAAACAAAAAACATAAACAAGGTCAAAAGGTAAATGCCAACTTGGAAACAAATTTTCAAATCAGAGATAAAAGACTTGTCTTAATATATAAAGAGCTCCTACAATTCAATAGGAAAAAAAGACGAATAATCCAATAGCCAAATAGGCAAAGGGTGGGAATAACATGTTCACAGAAAAGGAAATACAGATGCTCTTAAACTACAACATATATTCAACAAAATAATACACATTTTGCAGGAACATCAGGATGAACAAAGAAGAGCATTTTTAAAAATTTTGCTCAATGTTTATTTTTGAGAGAGAAAGAGAGAGCAAGTGGGGATGGGGCAGAGAGAGAGGGAGACAGAATCCGAAGCAGGCTCCAGGCTTTGAGCTGTCAGCACAGAGCCCGACGAGGGGCTTGAACTCACAAGCCATGAGATCATGACCTTAGTTGAAGTCAGACGCATAACCGCCTGACCCACCCAGGCGCCCCAAGAAGAGCATATTTAAAAAGAGAATCAAATAAATCTAACAGGAGAGGAGGCTTGCACTGATCAATGATGACAGCATACCCAACCTGAGAACGATTTATGACTTCCTCAACCACCTGCACCTAACGTCAAAGTGGAGAATGTTTGTTCGGTTTCACTCATAATAAGAGAACAGCCAGTGACAAGCACCACGAGATACCGTTTCTTATTTATCAGGTTCACTATGGTAAAAAGGGATAACACACAATGCTGATTAGGATGTGTGGAAAGAGGCGAGTACATCTATTACTGGTGGCGTATAAACTGGCCCCACCCCTAAGAAAAGGTGGAGACCACTATCGAAGTGGCAAACGTGACTCCTTGATTCAACAACTCTTGATATCCTCTATCCTCCTCTGGTTATACTTGTGTGAGATGATGTGGGCACTTATTCACAGCAAAATAGGGGACCCTAAACATCTGCCATTAGGAAGTGGGCTACAAAAATGACGGTGCATCCAAACAATGAATAACCTGCCAACTTTCAAAAGGATATGGGGGTGGGGGATCTTTATACGGTGATGGAAACTATCTCAAATATATATTATTAAGTAAAAGAAGAATGACTTTAAAAGTATACATGGCACCAGAATGTTCATAGCAGCATAATTCACAATTGCCAAAAGGGGGAAAAACCCAAATGTCCATTAACTCATGAACGAATAAACAAAATGTGGCATACACATACCACCGAATATTATTCAGCCATGAAGAGGAATAAGGTCTTGATTCACACTCAACATGGAGGAGCCTCAAAAATATTATGCTGAGTGAAGGAAGCTGGACACAAAAGGACATATATTATATGACTCTGTATGAAACATCAAGAACAGGCAAATCTACGGGCGCCTGGCTGGCTCATTTGGTAGAGTGTGAAACTCTTGATCTTGGAGTTATGAGTTTGAGCCCCAGATTGGGTGTAGAGGGTACTTAACATTTTTTTAAAAAATCAATTACAAAAATAGGCAAATCTCTGGAGGTGGAAAGTACATAAACAGTTGCCAGGGCAGGGGGGTAGGGAAGGGAGGAATGGGGAGTGTTTGTTTCATGAGTATGGGGTTTTCTTTGGGGATGATAAAAATGTCTTGGAACTAGATAGAAATGATACAACAGTGTGAATGTTGTGTAAATGTCATTTGTGTAAAAATAGGGGGGGAAATGCATATGCATATTTGTTTGAATGACCATAAAACATCTCCGGAAGGGCACATAAAAACTTTGGAGTTCTCTGGGAAGTGAACGGAGGGCTGTACAATAGGAAGGAGTGGTTTTTCTGAATATCTGGCGTCAGAAAGGGTTCTATCCAGTTTACCAACCCTTAGCTCTCCCTTAGGTGGGAGATGCAGCAACTCCAGTAGGAGGAAGGTCCCCCTGGTCGAATTGGTTTCTTAAAATCCCAGGACTCAGTCTCACCGTCAGCCTACCTCCCTAACCATCCCTGCACCAATCAGCGTTTCCCGGGGAGGTGTGCCACGGCACTCATTGGCTGAACTGGGAGTGGGCGGTGTCAGCCCCTTAGACTCTCATTGTATGAGTGGGGGTTAGAAAATTACATACTCAAGGCAAAATAGGGAACTGGAACCGCGGAAGGAAGAAAGGAACCGCAGGGAAAAGGCGGGATGAAAGAAATCCCATGCACTCATCCCTGGAAATACGCCTCTCACCATTCCCCCATGCAAGGAAGCTAAGGCCAGCTGGAGCCCAAGGCTGTCTCACGAAGGGGCTGGACGCTGCCTTCAGATGAGTGGCTTGAGTCTCTTGGAGGGCTGTCACATCTGGTATTGAAGGATGAGCAGTTACACCGACCATCTCACTTCTACAGCCTAATCGGTTTTACACTTTGTTCTCTTTTCCCTCTGTCCGTATCCCAGAAACTGTCAATGTTTCTCAGGCCACAATCCCACCCCTACTCCACCTCCGCACCAGGGAAAATTTGCAACCTCTCTGCCTTCCTGATACAAGAACTCTCCATCCAGTTTTGCACACTTGGGTGCCTGGGGGACTGAGAGGAACCACTGGATTTGTCAACGACCCAGTCGGGACAGGGCTGTGAAGGGCCAGACACATGGGGGATGATGCAAGGAAGAGAGTGAAGGGAGAATGGGGGAGTGGAGAGGCGGGGAAAATTGAAGAGCAGAGGTGGTCCTGAGGAATGAGGGTGATGCTTCTCAAGCAAATCATCATCACACACCCCCAGCTGGGAAACGTTTTGTCCACCAAATTACATTTATGAAGTAATTACCCATCGGCTGCCTCATTTTCTCATTCATCCAAAAAAACAAAACAAAACAACTTTTTTTTTATTGAGCCCCTGCTGTATGCTTTGCACTCACTGGGACCTCAGAACAGCTCTGGTACAGAGGAGGAAACAGGCTCAGGGGGGTTGTCACTTGGTCGCAGCGGCAGGATTTGAATCCAACCCACCTGATTCCACAACTCACGGATGGGTTTCCTCAAGATGGATGTGACAATAAGGGGGTCGGGGGTTCCAGGAGGGGCCTCAGTGCTATTCCATGGAAGACCTTGGATCTGGGGGCTCCCACAGCTGGGGTGGCTTTGTTCATGGGCCATCTCTCCCGAGCTGGCTCTCAACGCTGGGGGGAGTTTGGCTGGGTTCTGACTTCTTAGCACAAATTGTCCTTTAGAGCCTGTAGCTCACTGTGGATTTTGAAGTGTAAAAAACATTCTGTCTCTCCTGGATCTCTAAGGAGTGAAACGTGGGGCAGGGGGCAGTTAGAGGAGAGAACTCAGTGAGAATGGAGATGTGGTCTCAGAGGGGAAGTGGGGAGCCCAGTGCTTGCACAGCATAAAGGGCTGGGGCTGCCAGAGTCAGTTTGCTCATCTGTATGGCAGCAATGAAAACATCTGGGGGTTGCAAGGGTGTCTCGTGCACAACTGTTGTCTGGGATATAGTTAGCGTGCAAACGGAGGAGTGTCCAGCGGCTCCAGAAGTCCAGCCATACCTGGAGATGCTGCCTGGGGCTGGGCCTCTCTGGTTAAGGAGCAGACATTAAATCCTGTGGGGTGCAGTTCCCACCCATGGTAAGAAGTTCCTGAGAGCTGGGAGGTTGGTTGTCATGGAGACGACGTTGCCGGTCTCTGTGGCGACAGTTTGATGCGGTGGGGCCCTGCTGACATGGGAAAGCCTAGGGGGACAGGTGTTCTGTCACCTCAAACACCAGAGTTTGGCTTCCATGGCAACCATTGTGGGGTTCAAGCAGCTTGGAGAGGGAGCTTGGATGGGGGGCAAAGAGCTGGGGAAAGGGCAGCCTGTTCTCATGGTGAAAACTGGAGAACTGAATGTTGGGACACTCTCAGGACAGTTCTGGGGGTAGGGGAGAGTGGTCTTCGTGGCTGTTGGTAAGGATGGGGACTTCAAGAAGCAGAGTGGTAGCTCTCTGGTGTCCCGGGGGTGACATAGGAAACGTGTGGTATCCATGGTTACAGCTGGAGGAGGGAGGCACTATCTCCATGGGTGTGACTGATGAGGGAAGGGCTGTGTGACTAGGTTACAGGTAGAAGTTGGGCTGGTCGCCTTGGTAACAATGGGAAGTGGGACAGCTTTCTCCACAGCTAGTGACACGGATCCTACGGATCCCTGGGCCCAGGGGATGGTCTCTTTGGTGACAGCCAGGAAAGAGGCCATCAAGTGGGAGCAGATTTGCTCCCTCCAAAGACATACCTGAGGGGTGGGGCATGGCCGCCAGTCATGCGAGCCGGCTGGGGCATGTCAATCTGTTTTTGTGGTGACAGACGAGGCTGGTCTCCCCTGAAACTGGAGGAGCGGGGCTGTTCACAGTGACCGGGGAACGTGGCCTGTTATTCTGCAAACTTCGAGGACTCGCAGTGGAAGGGGGGAAGAATGGGAATACCTAATATCCAGGTCACCATAGGGAAGAGGACAGGAGCCCTGTCTCCATGTGGCCACGGGGGCGTGATCACCTGGTGAACTCTGAGGTGTCTGTTTTCTATACGTGTTGAGGGGGAGGGTTAAGGGATCAGTCTTCAGTCTCCAGGGAGATGCAGAGGGCCTGAGGCCAATCTCCAGATAATCCCGGGGGTCCAGCCTCCAGGAGACCGCGGGGGAGGGGGTGATTCTGTCTGTTTCCAAGTGACCTGGGGAGGCATTGCCAGTCTTCAGGAGACCTCAGCGTCTGTTGGCCTCCAGGGGTCTTCAGGGGACATGCCCCATCTCCTGGAGAAAGTCGAAGGAGGAGGGGAAATCCACTATCCAGGAGAGGTGGGGGCTCGGTCAGTCTCCCGGGATTGGCCAGTCTATGGGGACCTCGGGGGCGCAGCCGGTGTTCAAAGACCACAGGAGGCCTGGTCAGCCTGCTACGCACCGCAGGGGAAGAGGCCAGTCTCCAGTCACGTGGTCTGTCTCCAAGAGACCGCAGAGCACTCGGCCAGCCGCCAAGCACCCCAGCCATCTGCGCCCAGGATCTAGACGCGCAGCGGGGTCCAAGCGGCGGGGTCGCGCGCGCCTCCGGCCCAGCCGCCACCGCCGGCCCAGCCCCAACCCCAGCCGCCTGGTGCGGGGTCTGGCGCGCCGGGTGCACGGTAGCAGTAGACGCCAAAGAGGCGGCGCGTGGCGTCGGGGAAGCCCAGGCTGCGCACGCCCGGCCGGCGGCCGCCGCAGCGCGCGCGCGGGTTCACGATGGGGTAGCGCGCGCTCCCGTCGGCCAGCCAGCCCGCGGTGCAGCGGTCCAGCAGCTGCAGTTTCCACGCGGCGAACAGCTGTCCCACCTTGGCCACGGCCGCGCCGCGCGCCGCGCACGCGCGCGCGGCTCCCGAGAAGGGTACAGGCCGCAGCGGCTTCAGGAAGAACACACGTCCTGCGGTGGAGTGGGGGAGAGTGGTTAAGGCCACTCCCGGGATCTGGCCTCCTAAGGGGTTCAGGATGCTCCCCACCCCCTACGTGCCTGCAACCCAGGACCCCAGCCACAGGATTCAGGAACACCCCTTCCCCTGCATTCCTGGACCCCATTGGTTAGGGCAATGTTGATGCCAAGCGATGCTTGATTGCTGCGCCGGGGTAGTCCTAGGGGTGGGGGGATATCCTGGCCTGGACCCAGGAGGGCCGGTGTGGATAGGAAGGGCGAAGGAGAGGAAACAGACGGTGGGAAAGATACAGGGAGGGGCGGGAGAGGCCCTCCTGTGGGCGGGGCTTCTTTCGTAGGGGCCAGACCTACGCACCCGGGAGGTTGGATGTAAAGCAGAAGGCGTCGTAGCGTTCCTCGGCGTTATGACGGTAGCCGTAGTTGCGCACGCCCCCGGAGGCAGCACCGCCGCCCGTCCCGGAGCTCCCGGCTCCGCCCAGGCCGCCGCAGGGCTCCCGGGGCTGGCTCACCGGGTACTGCACCGAGCCGTCGCGCAGCCAGCCTGCGTTGCACCAGTCCAGGCCGTCGCGCCAGGCCGCGTGCAGCTGCTCTGCGGATGCCAGGATGCCGTCCTGCTCAGCGCAGGCGCGCTGCGCCTCAATGAAGGTTAACTTGTAACGGCCTCCACGGGGGTGGTAAGGGAAGACAACGCCTGGGAGGACGCATACGGTTCAGCTTGGGAATCTCAACACTCTCCTACCCACCTGACTTGTGGGGTGCTGCGTGACTCTTCAGCCTAGACCTTCCACTCCATCCCTCCACTCTGGCCTCAGACCTGAGGACACCCTTGCCAAGCTCACACTCCTAATGGTTCCCTTTGCCTTAACTTTGGGGTTCACTTGACCCTCCCTCTTAAGATACTTAATCACGTCCACCCCCTTTACACAGCTGGAGACTTTTGCTTATGTTCTTTCCACTTTTTTCCACCTGCTGAACTCCTATTCGTCCTTCAAAACCCAGCTGCCGCCACCCTCCTCCCTTCAGTCTTTAGTGCTCCTGACATTCTCTCAGCACTGGGAGCTTCCCTCTGGTCAAGCCCTGAGCCCATGAAGCTGGGGATATCTGTGTCCAGTGCTGACTCCCCCGCAGGGAGCCCCTGGAAGTATGACACTTGGCAAAGCATCTTTGATCCCCAGCATTGTCCAGGGCAGTTTCCACTGATTTCTCTTCCACCTTCAGTTCTTCTAACTTGTCCTTCATTGAACCCACAGTCGGCTCAGCTCAGCAGCATTCTGTGGTGTGTGTTTGAGGGGCAGACCTTGGAGGTGCCGATGCGTCTCTCAGCAGATGAAGGGAGGAACAAACAGGGGTCAGAGAGAAGGCCTGGACCCTGACGGATGGAGGCTTGAGTCCTGGCTCTATCACTCATTTGCATGTGTCCTGGGCAAGGCTCTAACCTGAGTCAGCTGCCCATCTGCTGGTAATAGCATCTCCCTCAGAGTTTGGGGGAAAATTAAACAAGAGGCTCCAGAGAGCTCTTCAAGCTCATGGCACATAGAGCTTCCGATAAAGGAGAGCTGCTGCTATTATTGTTATTTGCTATTGTTGGGAGGTTCAGCAAGTGAGGGCTCTGAAATTTCTCCTAGAATCTTCTTGGATGGACTGAGGAAGCAGAACCGGGTGGGAGGGAATTCTTCAGACAGAACGCCCACCTCCCAGCTCCACAGTCAGCCAATCAGAGCATTCCATCTCCCGGCCACGGTAATTGGCTCATGGATGGACACATGACTCAAGCTGGGCCAATGAGGGACAACTCTGGGACTCTATCTAGCCCTGTTAGGAAATTAATTGCTGAGCTGAAAACCTGCCTGAGGAAAGCCCACTCAGGGAAACAGGTGAGGAAGGGATTCCTGACATGGTGTGAGTGGATCTCCCTGGATGTAACTGTGCCTGGATCCTACCCCAGGATTTCCCAAAGTCCTTACTACTGACACTTTAGAAGGGGTCATCCTTTGCAAGGGGGGCGGGGGAAAGGGAAGGGGGTTGACCGTCCTGTGCATTGTAGGATGTATTGGAGCATCCCTGGCCTCTACCCACTAGCTGCCATCAGCAACCCCTTTCTAGACATTGCCAATGTGTCTGGGGAGCGAATTCACCCCAGATCGGCATCATTACCTTACCCCTAAATTCCTTTAGGTCAACTTCATTTGGTTCCTATCCTTCGCAATATCTCCCACTCTCTTTCCTTAGAAACATGGTTCATCCTGTCCATGGGCTGGTTACCTTCGAGATCCAGCTTGACCATGCCAGTGTCGTCTTCCAGCTCATTGGTGACCTCGCATTCATAGCGCCCATAATCCTGCAGCGTAACGTTTCGGAGAACCAAGGAGGCATCCCCAGGCCCATCACCCTGCAGCTCCGCACGCCCGCGGTAGCTGCCAAATGCTCTGTGCTGGGGGCCGAGCGCCACGAAGACGTCGGCAAAGGCCAGTGGGTCCACCACCTTGGTCCACTTGAGGCGGACGCCGTCGTGGTCGTGGGCGGCTGCCTCATAGTGGTAGCGGCAGGGCAAGACAATGGTGCCACCCCTGTGACTGACCACCTGCCCAGGCGCCGTCTGCACCACCACCGAGCCCGACTCACCCTCTGTGGGAGAGTCAAGCAGAGTTCAGAAGTGGTCCTAGGAAGCGGGGTGGGGAACCTGGGGCAGGGGATCCCAGGGAAGTGTTATGGGAAAAAGACCTGGGTGGAGGTCAGGAGATCCGAAGGTTAAAGGAGTTCAGGGAAGGGAACTGGAACTCAGAGGGGTAGGGGCGGGGGGGGGGGGGGTGGATTCCGGCTATCAGGAACAGCTCAATGCCCTACCCCCTACATCCTCCCTGCACCCAGGCAATCACATTTGGCCATGGCTCCCGTGGGGCAAGACCCGCTTCTGCTGTCCAGACTCACCGAGCACGTGCACGACCTTCTTCCGGCCGCGCTGCGCCCCTGCGGGGGCCGTAAGCAGCAGGACTCCCCAGGCCGCGGCCCAGAGCGCGCCGGGACCGAGGGCCGCCCGAGCACACACCTGGGGGCATACGGCACTCAGTCCAGCCTCCTGGACTTTGCCTGTCGGAGGACTAGCCCCGACCTTCCTTCCCCACGGCGAGGAATTCTCACATGCCCAGGTCCCCACCTCGGCCAGGGTCCCAGAGGAATCTTCCAAGGAGAAGGCTGGCAGACCCTCCCAGCCTCCACCCCCTAACCCGCGCACCCTCCCGGTACCTGACACTCTAGCTCCCACGCAAAGCGCACGCCCCTGGGCTCACCTGCCCTTAGTCCAGCGCAGGCCACCCGCCAGATCCCCTTCACCCCAACACTGGTGGCTCGGAGCTCCGCCCCCTTCTCTGGCCGGCCCAGGCCAGGATTGGGAGGGAGGGGGGAGGAGCTGGAGCAGCGGCAGCGGCAAGGTTATCCGTGCGCCAGGAGACTGCAGCAAAGCGGCAGGGGTGTGGGGGCGGCGGGGGAGGGGGTGCGAGGGGTAGAGGAAGAGAGAGGGAGAGGCTAAGAGGGCGAGGAAAAGAAAACGAGACAGAGAAGAGCAGGGGGAGATGGAGATAGAGAAGGAGAGGCAGAGGAGAGACCGCGAGAGGGAAAGAGACACAGAAGCTAAGGAAAGATGGAGAGACAGAGACTGAAGGGGAGAGAGGAAAGGGAGCAAGAGGAGACGAGAGAAGGGGGACGCGGAGGTAGGGACTCGGAGTAAAAGAAAAGGGACCAGGAAGACAAAAAGAGGGAGGGAAAAGTAGGGAGAGGAGAGGGATATAAAAGAGGCAGAGTTCAAGGAACAGAGATACAAGAGGGTGAGAGACGGAGGGGACGGGAGAGGTGGAGCGGGGAGAGGGAGACTGAGAGGAGAAACACTGAGGGGCGTAGATTCAGACACAGAGCGAGACAGATTCCCAGAGAGGGACCTACCGGGACCCGCGCCCGTGGCCCCACTCACCATCTTGCCCGTGCGGCCCCCGCCGAGCGGCCCCTACGCGCCGGGACTGCGCTCCCCGAACACCCAGGAAGGACTGGGCAAGTCCCTTCAGGCGGCGCAATCCCGGCGTCTGCCTGCAAGGGGAGGAGGGAGGCGGACGCGGGAGCGGGGAGGAGCTTTAAAGGGGACGCAGCGACACGCGCTCCGGGAAGAAACCAGGGGCGCAAGCCGAGGAAGGACCGCGCTGGACAGTGAGTTCAGGTCCACGTCGCCGATCCTGCTGGCTGGTCTTGGGCAGGCAGAGGAAACTCTGGGCCTCAGTTTAACTATCTCTAAAATGGAGGAGGGGGGCCTGATGGAGTCTTCCCTGCAGGATGCCCAAGGTGAGCCGGGAGGGCTCAGTAACCTGCGAAAGGGGCTTGGCCTGCAGGCTTCAGTTTTCCCATTTGTCACTTGGCGGCCATCGCAGTGTCCTGGGCACCAAAAGGTTCTCACTCTGCGGAGTGGGGGCCCCACACAACAGTCACACACTCTGCAGAGGGAACTTGCAGCAACAGGTTCAAATCTGCCTCTGCCTCTCACCTGCTGTAGGACCTTGGAAGAGAGGCTTGGTGTCTCTGAGCCTCAGTTTCCACCTCTGGGAAACAGAGTGCTGGGTGGTTCTTTGGTGAAGATCCAATGGCTAGGAACACAATAGGTGGCTAAGAAATGTTGGTAGGGGCAGGGAACAGGGGAGTCTGATCAAGCCCGACCCACTCTGGGCCTGAGTCACCCCCAGAACCTGGCCCTTCACCCAAGTTCAAACCAGGAATGAAAATGAACCATTGAACCTGGAATAAAATGAGCCTTTTCCTCAACCCCTTGGCTGCTTCCTCAGCCTCAGTTTCCCCAAAATATGAACCAGCCATACAGCAGAGGCAGGGTTATAGAGTCCATGATTGGATGGGCTAGGCCAGGGCTCTGTCCTTTAGCTCAGCTGCATCCAGGAGCCATGACCTCCGAACAGGACCTTTACCTCCTGCAGGCTCAGTTTCCCCATCTGGAATATATGGTAAGATGCAGTATGTACCACTTGAGGTTAGCCCTTGAAATGGTATATGGTAGGTGCTTAATAACTGTGCCACACTATTAGTAATTATAATTTATTGTCAGAACTTAGGTTTCAGATGCTTCTCTACTGATTGTGAACTCAGACAGAGTTTGACCTCTCTGAGCCTCAGTTTTCCCCATCTGGAAGATGGAGCTGTGCATACCAACCAGAGGCAGACTTCTGCTGTCCGGCTTCTCCAGCTCCTGATGGCCACGCTGGCAGCGATGGGTAGGCCCTCATGGGGTCTGAAAAGCAGGTCCCTGACCTCTGAATCCTGAAACACTCAGGCAGCAGCAATATTTGGGCATCAAAAGGTTTTTTACTAAAGGGTCCATGGGGTATGGTATGATGGGTAAATTCTGGGAGGCAGTAGAAGTGTCCTGTGGGATTGGGGTACCATGACAGCTGAGCATGTCTGTGGCCCTCTCTGTGGGAACACTTGGCCCTTGGGTCTCCCATCCTGTCCATTGGCCTGAAACCACCATGGCCAGGACCAAAGGCACCTGGAGATGTACTTTCTGCCTCTAAACAACCCGGCCCACCCTTCCCCAAGCAGGGCTTGCTAGGCATGTAAACAGAGTCCTGGGGAGTCCCCAGCCCTCTCAGTGCTGCTTCTTGTGGTGGGCCGGGGGGCCAGGGGGAGGGCGCAGGAAGAAGGCGGGCCACTGAAGGCAGCGGAAGGCCAGCAGGTGGGGGCCCAGCGCATACAGCAGGTTGCACCCGAAGAAGCAGGCCCAGGCATCATCAGGCACACGGTAGGTGAAGGGCGTGCGCAGGTGCATGGAGGCACCCATGTGCGAGAACTGTGCCTAGTGGCCACACAGGGAGGGTGGATGTCAGGGGCCTGGAGAGAACAGGTCCTAGTATCATCAACATCCCACCCTAGGGAGCCCAGGCTGATGACCTGTTTCCCCTCTCCAGCCCATCTGTCTGCCTCTAAATATTCCGGCCCCTGCATGTACTGTCTGTCCTTGTCCATCTGTCTGTGAGCCTCCCCCCAGCTGTCTAACCAGAACCATCTTCACTCTTTTAAGTGGGCCCTGTTTCCCATCTCTCTGATCTGGGCCCGGCTCTTCCTCCTGCTCTTCCCTACCCCATTTCTGTCCCCGACACAAATCCTGGCCATTCTACCCCAGAGATGTCTTCCTGGTTTCCCCTGCCCAGGCCTGGGCCCAGGCTTTATCACTTTCCATCAGGAACTCAGAAGCAAGCCCTCCAGCTCTGACTGCGCCCTCCACAGCTCAGACATATTCCATGGCTCCCCCAAGCTCAGAGTTGAAAGCCCGCAGCATCTAGCTGTCAAATTCTCTTGCCTCTGCCTTTAACCCATGTTGTGGCTCCACTAAACCGCTATCTGCCTATGTGTTTTTATGCTCTTCCCATTCTTGAAATGCCCTTCCCTGCCTAGAGAACTCATACCCATACATCAAAGCCCAACCCCTATGCTCACTCTTCTAGGAAATCTTCCCTCTCTGGAATCCCTCTCAGCCCCTATCCTTCCCTCTCTCTAGTTCTGACCCCATGGAGTTGGGACCCCATGGAGTGTATCTTAGGGTACCAAGCTGAGGGTGGGGCCTCTCAGAGCCTGTTCAGGGAGGGCAGAAGAGCATTTGATGGGTAGGCAGAAACTTTCTTCCCTACTGATCCACCCACACCTCCCCCTCCCCCCTTCCCCCCCCCCCCCCCCCACCTCACCTGGCCAACAGCTCCAGCAAACACCAAGGCCCAGTCAGGCAGCCAAGAACAGCCAGGGACAATGAGGGCATAGACAGCCAGGCCATAGAAGGGCAGCACATAGAACATATACACCAGCATCTAAGGGGCACACGACCAGGAGGATGAGCAGCTGCCCCAGCCAGGTCTCTTGAGACCCCCGAGGTAGAGACCCCAGGGAGGATCTGGCCAGCCTCAGATCCCACCCAGGCAGGACAGGGGCTCTCTGTGCTCCCAACCCTGTGTACACTTTTCTCTATTTCCCTTGGGTATTCCCTCGGCCACATACATACACACACTGAGCCCACCCACATTACTCCGGAAGTGGCATGTGACCCTGGCCAACTGCAAAACTCCAGCCCCCTGGCCATAATGACCAGCGACAGAATGGACATGTTATTCAGTGATGATGGGCATGTGGGCCAATCAGAGCCTGCCTGAGACTTGTGCTTAAGCTCTGGGGAAATAAGAGCTCAGATTCTTCTGGGGTGGTTAAGTAGGGTGGATGGAGGCCTGGAGCTGCCCAAGGCTGACTCTCTAATCCCACAAAGTGACTACGAGGGAGTGGAGTCCATGCAAAGAAAACAGAGCCCAGAGACAGAGTTGCCTTAGCTCCTAGGTCCAGCCATACTTGAAGACCATATCTGTCTTCATTTTTGAAGACAGACATTTTTGGTAGGACAATGAATTTTTTTAACTTAAAAAAAAAAAAAAAAAAAAAAAAATATATATATATATATATATATATATATATATATATATATATATATATTGAGATAGAGAGAGTGTGAGAGGGGAAAGGGCAGAGAGAGAATCCCAAGCAAGCTCCACACTGCCAGCACAGAGCCCAACACGAGGCTCGAACCCATGAACTGTGAGATCATGCATGATCTGAGCCGAAACCAAGAGTCAGACACTCAACTGACTAAGCCACCCAGGCGTCCTGGTAGGACAATAAACTGGCTTGTGTTTGTGGTGCCTGCCTCAAAGAGGATTTGGTAGACCTCTATCCATGACAGGACCATATGGCCCTCTCCTCCCATCTGCCCTCTCACCTGCACCTTCGGATAGGCCACGGGGTCCCGTAGGTATGGCTCATACTGATAGATGTAGATAAAGCAGGCATCTGTGGGGCAGTCAAGCACCACCTGGGGCAGACAGGCAAACCAACAGCCTATCTGAAACATTTTTCCCACGAGAAGCTTTCTCCACCCTCCCAGGCGGGTCCCGTACCCCTTGCTCTGGCCTCCCCTACCCTTGGCTTTTCACTTTGGCTGGGAAAGTTATAGGGAGTGGGGCTTTGTCATGGAACACTTAGATCAGACTCAGTGAAGAACCTTCCTGGATGATGAGACAGGAGAGTAGTAACCTCTTTGCACTGGGTAAAGGAACATGGTTGGGGAGGGGACAGGAAAGGGAGCTGGAGGTAGAAGAAAGGCTGGCCACTGCAGACTCACCAGGCCCCGGAAGAGGGTGAAGAACCCAGCAAGGGTGAGGTATATGACAAGGACCAGGTCAACCGGGCGTCGCAGGAGGCCCTTTCTTTGCTCCTCCTGTACCTGCCCCATGGGAGAGAGACAGTGTGAGAAGTCTGGTATCCAACAGGCACTCAATAAAGGCTCATCCCTTCTTTCCTAATGGCCAAGGAGATCCTTCCAAAGAGGGCATATTTTTGACCACAAGGAACTCTAATGGGGGGGGGACACTGAGGTATGCTGGCACAGGGAACTGTCTGGGGGCAGGGCACTTACCATGTGAGGGATACAGCTGGTTGGTGCCCGGGACTGGCTGAAGACCTTCATGCCAGCCCAGCATGGGACCAGCATATAGGGGATGGCCAGGAAGAAGGCAGGTCTGATCTCTGAGCTGTATTTACCTGTCATAGTAGGAGAGTGGGGGTGTCACTCAGTGAGGATCACCCAGACCTGGCCAGACCTGTAGGTGAATCACACCAGAGTCCCTAGATGGAACTAGTAATTCACAAATGCAAATTTTTTTTCATTTTTTAAAATTTATTTTGAGAGACACAGAGAGAGAGAGCAGGGGAGGGGCAGAGACAGAGAGAGACAGAGAGAGAATCCCAAGCAGTCTCCTGTGCTGCCAGTACAGAGCCTGATGTGGGGCTCGATCTCACGAACTGTGAGACCATGACCTGAGCTGAAGTCAAGAGCCAGATGCTTAACTGACTGCAAGCCACCCACGCGCCCCACACAAATGCAATCTTTATTTAAGCTCTAACACCTCTGCCTCCCCAATGCTCATAAGATGATGTCTATGCTCCTTAGCCTGGCTTGCCTCAATTTACCTTCTGGGTATAGCCTCTATACTTGCTCCCTCTGGATACACCTTGGGTATCCCTCTGGTTCAGCCACTCCACATACTGGTCTGCCTCTCCCCTCTACCTATGAACCTTCTAGGTGCAGGATAGTGACCCAGCCCGAGGAGACAGGATCCCTCAAAGCCAAGTCCTTACCAAGGATGTTTCCTGGGAGAAATACCAGGATGCTCATGATGAAAGATCCCAGCCAGTACAGTCCAAGGTTCCGGTATCTCTTCCTGGGGTCAGGGACGGAGGGGTGACCAACAGATGCCTGTTCCCAAGTCTCAGAGCCCCAGCCAGAGCCCAGGGTCCACCCTGGGCTCCCCAACTCTGGGTCCCTCCCAGTTTTGTCCAGAACAGAAGGGACAACAGGGAGATGAATGAAGGAATGAACAGACTGTCTGTCCAAGGACAGAAGTGGCTGCCTAGGCACAGGGCAGTACAAGAGAAGAGAGCTGACTATAGCTTACACCTGTGACATTCCCTGGCCACTCCTGGCTGGAGCCCTAGAGAAGCCTCCTGATTTCCCCTACGCACACTTCTGGCTCCACTCAGGCTTGGGACCCCACCTGAGAACTTGACCTCCTTCTCATGGTCCAGGTGCCACTCCACCCACCCCATGCACCTTCTGTGGATGGCACCAGCCATGGCCAGGTAGAGGAGGTAGTGAACGGTGCCATCCCAGTAGCAGATGAAGACTCCATGGGCAGTGCGCAAGTATGGCTCTCCCTGCAAGGGCAGGTCAGGGCTCAGATGGGCGACAGGGCAGGAGGCATCCCCAGCTGCCCGCTATGTACCTCCTTGGTAATGAACTCCATGAAGCCCACCATGTAGCCATCTTCCTGGAGAGCAATAAGGAGGTCCACCACCGAGGTGAAGGCGAAGATAGTGAACACTGTGGGAAGAGTGGGCGGGGCACAGCCTGGGTGTGGGAGAGGCCTGAGGCAGCTTTTCTGAGACCCAGATTCCAGGCAAGGATCCTTGTCCAAGGACTGCTCCCAGTCACCACGCTCCACCGGTCACATGACCCACAGCTCTGCCTCATGAGGAGGCACAGTCCCTGCCTTTGGAAGTCCTCAGGTTGAGAAGGCACTGTCTCTGCCCTCAGGGGAATCCCAAAGTGATGAGGAAGTCTTTCAGGGGCTCCCAGTCTGAGGGGAAGATACAGTCCTTCTCTGAAGAGCCCCAGGTCTGAAGGGGGTGGCCCTCTAAGGTTCCCCAACCACTGAGGGTTCTCCAGTCTCTGTGAGCTTCTCCAGTCTGATGGGAGCCCTTCAAGGACCCCCAGTCTGATGGAGGAGGCCCTTGCTCACACAGTTCTCTCTGACTGACTCACCAGCATAGAGTGGGTCATAGTAGATATCACCAGGAGACAAGTTGTAGATAGCCATGAAAAGCAGACCCAGGATCAGGGCACTCATCAATGCCACCCCCAGGGGGCTGTGGAGAGGGAAAACAAGTCAGAGAGGCCAGGCCCAGTGCGGAGGCCCCACCTCGCCCTGGTGAGGCCAAAAGCAGACTCTAGGAAGCTCAAAATGTTGAGGCTGAAGTATCTGTCCATCCAGGAATCGCTCATTCCCTGAAACTGCCCTTTCCCATTACTAGGCTGTTGCCTCAACTGTTTCCCCTTTCGGGAAACTCCTTCCAGAAGTTTCTTCCACTTGGCAAACTCTTACTCATCCTTCATAGCCTATCTTTCATGACTCCTCCTCCAGGAAACCCTCCTTGACTTCTTAGAAAGGATCATTGCCAAACTTAGGCCAAGTACAGGGTGGGCATCAGTCAATTCTTTGTTTAGGATTTTATTGTTAAGTAATCGCTACACCCAACACGGGGCTCGAACTCACAACCCTGAGATCAAGGGTCATGTGCTTTTCTGACTGAGCCAGCGAGGCGCCCCAACTCTTTCTGACTATACAGTTCATCCTGTCACTTGCTGATATGTGTTTAACTCAATTTGCTGTCAGTCATTCAGTCCCACCAAGCCTCTCTGTGGCCAGACCCAGTGCCCAAGCCTGTCAGGTCTCTAAGTGCTCAGCCCTGTACACCTCACTCTCTGAAGCTCCAGACTCCTCCCAGCTAAAGTCCAAATACTTCCATCAACTCCACCCTACCCCTGCCCTGATCTGTCCCCATCAATCTGATAAGGCAGGTTGCGTAGATAATAGAAGCCATCTTTGGGCAGCCCCCAACACAAGTGGGCAGAGTGGGGGGTGGGAAAGCTATCCAGGGTCCCACACTCTCCCCTACACTCTCTCCAGACTCCTACCTTCTCATGGACCCCTCTGACACCTGACAATCCCCATCCTGGCCCCAACAATGACAATTATAGTAATCAGATAAGACCACACAATTTGTAATCCTTAACTGTAACTATGGGATGAGGTCTAGGATTATGTTCATTACACACTGAAGAAACTGAGGCTCCCAGAAACAACCTAGCTCACCCAAGTTCCAGGGGGGTAGAGCCAGGAATTTGTACCCAAGGAGCCAACCCCATAGTCAAGACTCCCTCTATCCCATGTCTTGAGTTGAGCTAGTTGAGCCCCTGGCTGAGGGGCTTGCAGATGTCTGGTACAGTGTGGCAGGATCCACAGGGCTAAGGTCTAGGGTTAAGAGCCAAGGGAGGTCACAATACGTAGGGAAAACAGACTAAAGACAGGGTGGGCCAAACCTTAACAGAAAAAAGTCCCAAGCTTGAGATAGGCGATGGAGGGGCCATCTGGCAGGGGTGGTGGAACAGAACGCGCGTCCCTGTGTGCGTGTGTGTCAAGAGCTAGGTCATCAGGACCTTATCTGGGGCAATACTGTGACTGACTTTGGTGAGTCTGGAGCTGGGCACAGCCCTGGGAAAACCCCGGAAACCCTCCAAAACCCTGCCCTTTGGGGGGTTTTGCTTCTCAACCTTTCTCCCCAGGCCCTAAACGTCCCAGGAGCGCCCTCCACCCCCAACACACAGCCCCCTGCCCGGCAGAAAAAGGACTTCCGACTGGGTGGGGGTGTGGGGAGTTCTGCCCTAGCCCCCCTCCTCCAGGCCAGAGCTGCGCGGGGACGCTGGCTTGGGAGAGCCAGGCTAGCCGTCGCGCATCCTCCCTCCCGGCTACCACCAATCCGCCCTGGCCGCCCACCCCCGCCCCCGGAGTCCGCCCTGGCCCCTCCCCTTACGCACTGCGAGAGCGCCGAGACGTGGTTGAGCGCATAGGACAAGGGGAGGGCGCCGAGCGACAGAGCGGCGATCTTGCCGGCAAGCGGCGGGATGTCCATAGCAGCGGCGCCTGGACCCCGGCGCGGCCTCGGCGCGGCCTCCTGGGCGCCCGTCTCTTCTGCAGTGGCGCGTCTGGGCGGGCGGAGGGAGGGGGGTGCCAGGGACGCGGCCGGTCCCGGCCCCGCCCTGCGCAAAGGTCGCCCCCCGCTGCGCCCTGGTCCCGCCGCAGTTCCTCGACCTCTCCGCTAGCTCCCGGGGAGCCTCTGAGGCCCCTCCTCCTTGAGGCGGCCCCTCTCCCCGCCCCTCTCTCGCTTCACCCTGGCGGGACTCAGCGCTGTTCTCAGCGGCCTTCCCAGCCGCCCAAGCCTGTTTCTCTATAAAAAGCTAGAACACCATGTCTCCGGATTCTTCCGCTGTTGAGGCGCGGGTCTGCAACCTTGGGGCCCTGGGCCAGCAACTTCATTCTAAGAGAATTCTTTCTCCGGTCCTCCTTCTGCACTTCTGCATTTTCTGTCCCAGGGCACCGGTGTACCAACCTCGACCCCGAAGAGAAGTCTTTTTAATTCCACATTCCCTAGACCTTTCTCCCCCTAGGATCAAGTGGGCATTGCCCATATGCGCTAATGGAGGAACCTCAGTCGCTTGGACACAGAGTTCCCTTCAGAGCCCTTGGACTTGAGTGTTCTTGCAGTGGCCACACACATTTAAGCACGTGTCCGGGTGTGAAGCTTTGACTGGATCTGGGGACTATCTCAAGGCAGGCAGCCAAGATCAAGGGTTGAGGGTCTCTTTTTTTTTTTTTTTCAACGTTTTTTATTTATTTTTGGGACAGAGAGAGACAGAGCATGAATGGGGGAGGGGCAGAGAGAGAGGGAGACACAGAATCGGGAACAGGCTCCAGGCTCCGACCCATCAGTCCAGAGCCTGACGCGGGGCTCGAACTCACAGACCGCGAGATCGTGACCTGGCTGAAGTCGGACGCTTAACCGACTGCGCCACCCAGGCGCCCCAAGGGTTGAGGGTCTCTTGAAGGACTCTCTGTGCTGTGTTCCATGTAGCGTGGGCACCTTGTGGGCAGCTGAGCCTGCGACCCTGCACAGTGGGTGGGGTCAAAGGGAGGGAGTCCAAAGGGTGTGTTTAGATTGGGTGTGGATTGCTCCAGTTTGGTGAGGAGTTTGGGAACAGTGTTTCTGGCAAGGAGAATAGATCAGGCCTGGGGCCGGTGTGTGGTGGGAGGAACAGAGGGGAGAGCTGAGGTTCTGAACAGCCTACAGGAGGCTGGGGAAAATGTAAAAGGGTGTGGATGGGGGGTGCTCAGGATCAGGGAGAGGGCTGTACGGTGGGGGAGAGAATTAGGCAGCTGTCTTTGTCACTCCCTCCAACCAGCTTTGGACTCTTGCCCATGTGGTACTTGTGGCTTTGGAAACAGCAATAACTGCCCGTGGGGGAGCCCACAGTCTGTGGTTAGGGAATATTCTAACACTCACCCTTTTTCTACACAGCCCCTTGGCCTTATGCCAGTTGGGACCCATCTCTGAACCTGCCACCAACCTGACAGCCTCCCTCCCTAGTTGTCTATTGCCCACGAAGTTCAGGTTCCTCTGGGTTGACCTGAGGCTCCAGTCTCCTTCCTGGGCTTTTCCCAACTCTAGCAGTACCAACACACGCCCAGGCCTCTTTTCTGTCTGTAAGATGGACCCTCTAGCATTTCCTCACCCCTTAAAGCAGATCCCAGTGTCCCCTCCTCCAGGTACCTTCTCTGCCCAGGGTCCTTGCTGGGCTGATACCCTGCAGGACGAGGGGTGTCTGGTCTAGCTGTCCAGCAACCTGGCCTTGCATCTGTGTCTGCAACGAGCCACCTGCACAAGCACACTGAATTCAGAGGCCATCTCTTCCAACTCTCCACTTGCCTGGGAGTAAAGTCCGTGGGCTGAGTCTGGCAAGCCTCCCAGTCACTGAGAATTCAACTAAGGGGTGACCTTTACCTGGATGGCAAGGTGCCTGGGACTAATGCCTAGGGTCCCTATCCATGGAAACTCTGGCTCCCTAGAGCTACTCTTGTGCTCAAGCCCGGGGACCCCTGGGCAGCCTCCATGCATGGGAATGTCACCCCTTTGCCCTGCTCTGGGCTGTGTCCATGGAGGGGAGACAGGGTGGCATACATCATTCCAGCCTGGGCTCTGCTGTTGAGACTCCCAGTACCTGGACACTCCCACCCCTGCCCATTAAGACACTCCCCAGGCTGCCTCCATGACAGCACCTAGTTCCTCTTCGCAGCATTTATCAGTCTCAGGTTCACTGCCATGCCAGGGGGCAGATCCTATCCATTCAGTCAGTGTTGTGTTTACTGAATGACAGAATGCAGGCTAGCCCAGAAGCCCAGCTCCAGCTAGAGTTTTCAGAGCCCATGAGCCCACAGATGTTGAGCAGAACCCACTAGGGGCATGTGTGGGCATATGGGGGAGTTGTGGGGACCCCTCAGATCTCCAAGCCATAATACTTCAAGCAGGGCTCTCGGATTCCCGGGACCCCACCCAAGCTTCTCACTCAGCAGCTGCAACTGAGGAAGAGCCCCAGGTGGTCTCGGCACAAATGGGACGTGCAGGCTCTGAAGATGTAGGCTGCATCTGCCCATAAAGCCACCTCCTGGGGCACGAGCCCCAGGGACTTAAGTGTCTACCCCAATGGCAGGACCCAGGGCAGCGGGGGCAGCCTAGGCTGCAGCTATCACAGGCTAGGCTTGCCGTGTGTGACTGTTGCAGGGAGGAGTCGTCGTCAGCGCCACCTGCTGGCAAGGTGACTGGCATAGGTGTGCCCTGGGTAGACATGCCTCACACTTCTACGGTCTGGGCCCTGTCTAGGGACCCCTTCCAACGTCCTCCTGCAGCACAGTGCTACACTGGGATGCCCCTGATGTCTCTGGTCCAGGTGCAGCCAGCTCTTGTTTGGCCAGCCACCAGTCCCACTCAGGAGGTCCATGGACGCTCCCCTCAACTCTAACCCAGGATGATGGGGTGGGGGGAGGGAGGCCACAGGCAGACAGGGTCTAGGTGGTTTCCTCAGATTCTTCAAGCACTAGGGAACCTTCCCAGCAGGACCCCAGCCCATCTGCCCAGCCCAGCCCTGCAGCTAAGGAAACAGGAGTGGTTTCTGGTGATGGCAAAACCAGGCTGCCATGGTGGGCAAGCGCTGGAACTTTTAATACACGGCACGACACTCGAGACGACGGGAAGGGCAGGCAGAAATGCAGGCCGGAACATTCCACAGTCCAGGGACGGTCGGTCGTTTGGAAAATACGTTCGTGTGTTTTTCTGGAATACTCAGTAGTAAGGCCGTCTGGGGTTGTTCTGTGGGAGGCAAATAAGATAAAATGGGGAGAAGGGGAGGGGGTGAATGCTAAAGACAGCCATTCCTCCTGCCCAGAACCTTCTAGGGACTACTGAGCTCACCAGAGCTCAGAGGGGAGGGCAGGTGGAAAGGTGTAGAGGTGCTGGTGAGACATTGCCTAGCTAGACTGGGGAAGGAGGGGAAGCTCTGTTACCAGCACCGCCACCCCCCTGTGGAGATTCTGAAGAGCCCAGCCAGAAGCCGTGTGGGAGGCTGGGGACACACGCACCAGGGGGTTAGGTCGGAAGCGGTAGGCCAGCATCATCCTCTTGCGAAAGGCCTCATACTCGTCATCCTCCTTGGAGAGCTCTGCTGGCCGGTCGATGCCAAAGCCGGCTCCATCTACTGTGGTGGTGCCTCTGCAGGGGAATGACAGGGCAGAGTAAGCAGGGGGCCAGGCCAGTGCCGGCAGAAGGGTGGTAGGGGGAGTGTACACTCACTTGTTGACCGGGTTCTTGATGCCCTGGCCCTCTGAGCCCAGCCCGTCGCCCTCCTTCCAGCCCATTTTCATCAGCATCTGATAGCCAATGTTCTCCACCGTCAGTTTGAACTCCTTGTACTCGGAGTAGTCAGGCTCTCGGCCCTCCTGCAGGGCAAGGAGTTGGCTGTCATCTACCAGGGCTACAACTGTCCCAGGTCCCAGCCCTGGCTTGAACAGCCTCCACCCACCGCACTGCCCACAACAACCTCGCTGGCTGCTGGGACCACCTGCCCATCTGCCTCCTCTGCACCAGATCAGGTTCCTTGAGAACAGACCAAGATGCTCTTTCTCAGGGTCCCCAGGGCCAGACTTTGTACCAAGCTGCCTGGTGGCCAAGTCAAAGAGGGCAAGGTGATGGGTCACACAGGCCTCACCCACCACAGGAAAAATTAATGGTTCATTAGCAACAAAAAGCCCTATGTTCTGAGGGCAATTCATTACACAGAATGCTAAAACATGTGGTCAATAAGGTGCCTGCCTTGTTGATGAGGTCATGCGGTACAAAAGCGGCTTTACAAAAATCCCCCAAAAGAGGGCATGGGATGTGTCCCGTCAGCTGTCTCTCCTCACGAGCATGAGAACAGCATGGGAGGAATGTGAAGTTCTTGTTCTGGAGAACCCAGTCCTTGGGGACTTCTGCCTGAGAAACGCTTTGCCTGTAAACTGCACTTAATTGGCTCCACTGAAAGCAGAATTTCCCTGAAGCCCTGGGAAATGTTTCTAAAGCGGCAGCTGAGCTGTTATTTGCTAATTCCCTTCACAGACGGTGTCTATCATAAACAGATGCCTCCTGAGGCAAGAGGGCCCAGCTCCTCCTGTGAATGAGGGGGGCCTGAAGGCTGCCTCAGGCGCCTGCCTCGTGATGCTAACAGGAGGGGCTGGAACACTCGAAGGGCTGCCTGCTAGACAGGCCTACAGCAGGGGCTGGTGCCTAGGGATGCTCCCAGCTCACCTTCAGGGCCTTGAAGGTTTCCATGAACTTCTCCAGCTCATCTGGTGGCAGGAAGTCTCCAATAAAGTGCTTGCCACGGCCCATCTTTGTCAGCTGCTCGGCCCATTCTGCCCGTAGAGGAGGGAAAGGTGAGAGGAGAAAAGGAAGAAGTCAGGGAGTGGGCTGGGTGGTCCCACAGCACAGGTATGAGTCTTGTGTGGGGAGGGGAGTCTGGGGCTATGGGGGAATGAGGCAGATGGTTGAGACCCTGACCCAAACCCCTGCTGCTCCAGGCAGCCCTGCTAAGTGCCATGTTCAGACAGCAGTGAACACTCACAAAGAACCATTTCTTTTTCCTCTGAGGAACCTGAGGCGCAGAGAAGCTGAATCTCTTGCCCAAGGCCTTACAGGTTGGGCAGGTGGTTTAAGGCCCCAGTGTGGTGTCTCCAGGTGCCTCCCCGGGCAGGTGAGTGTGGCCTCCTGAGCCTGCAGTACCCTCAGGGCAAGGCCTCAGCTAGGTACCGTGCCCCACCTGCAATGTGCGCTTTGGCTCACCCCGAGTCTTGTCCATCTCCATGCGCCGCAGCTGGTGTTCCCAGGTGCCCAGCTCGCTGTCTACCTCCTCGTCGCTGTCGTAGCCATGCTGGTGCTGCTGCAGCGCCTTCTCCCACAACAGCTGCATGTCCTGCATCGCACGCTTGTGCTGCATGATCATGTCATACATCTGCTGCATCTGCGGGCAGCACATGCCAGTGAGCAAGGCAGTGTACCACACGTGCAGGAGGCCAACCCCCTGGCCTTCCCTATGCAGGTCAGGCCCCCTCACCCTTCCCACTTTCTGCCCTCCCTGGGCCGGCACGTGAGCAGGGCTTGGAGCAAGCACTCAAGACAAAGTCCTGTACCAGGCCATGCCCTGTTTTCAGCAGGGAGGAGTCCTCTCTGCCTCACCCAGTCTGGTATCTGGCCCGAACCCAGCACATCCTGGGCACCCTTGCTGTGGACCAAATGAGGGCACCGCAAGCCTCTGATCACGGAAGGGTTGAAGGAGATGTGACGGGGCTGTCAGGCTGGAGGAGGTGACAAGGGTGAGCTGTCCCTAAGGAACAAGGGTGTGCCTGTAGTTCCCCAGGAAAGCAGCAGAGGCTAAGCCCCTGGCCATAGAGCTCCCTGCCAAGCCAGCCCTCATCCCAACACAGGCAACACCAACTGAGCATCTGTCACATCGTTCAGGGCGCCCAGTGCTAGCCAGGCCTGTCCTGTACTGGATGTTGGAGGGCACTGGAAGGAGAGCTTAAAATGGAGACTACCTAGTCAGGAACAGCCCACGAGCATGTCGGGGAGTAGTTGTGGAGCATCAGCCTCAGGGGCTGCCCGGGCAGTGTGAGGACTGAGCTCTGGGTCCAATTGTAGGCTGGGAAGGGCCTTTGGGGGGTGAAATGCCATTGACAAGGGCGTGCCTATCCAAGAACCTCTCCACTGATGGTGGGATCCACCCAGCACAGGGAGGCTCAGAAAGAATAGAACATGACCACTGTCCTGTGAGGTGAGGTGGGGGGACAATACTCCATTAGCCCCTTTGGAGCCTGCCTGCTCTATGCCACACAGACTTACCTCCTGTTGCTCCTTTAGCTGCTTCTTCTGGGCATCTGACAGCTCTGTGACACCCACCAGACCTACAGGCTTCCCTTTCTCATAGCCAAGCCCCTTGAGGTCCTGAACTGGAAATAAGACACAGGCTGATCAACAACGGATGGACAGGTCCAGACCTGCTCCTGCATGTGGTACAGCGTCCATGCGCTGACGACATCTGAGGCACTTAGCGCACATGGCACAAGGCCTTCACATCACAACAGTTGGTATCCTGTGTCACGTGATGATCCCAGGGGCCTCACCGTGCCGTCACGTGCATCTAGTGTCACCCTCACATGACCTCTCCAGGCAGGCGCTATACCCCTACGTGTAGATGATGACATCAGAATTTAGAGGTCCAGGGCCTCCCTCAAGGTCACATATCTAATGGGTGACATGAGGGGGACTTTGCAAAGGCAAAGACAGGAGAGGAGAGATAAACATGTGCCCGTGTGTGTGTGTGCATTCACACACTGACTCTTAGAGATAAGCCCTGCAGGGAACAGACACCCAGTGTAGACACACGAGGGTTTAAGAGTCTGGCATAAGACTCAGCTCTGTGTATAGCTCTGTTAGCTCCTTCTGGGGAAGCAGCCGACCATCCTCAAAGCAACTGACATTTAATTTGGCATCAGCTTTGGAGCTTGGCTGGAGCCAGCAACACTAATCCACAAGAAGATGCTGTGACAGCCCCATCTGGGTGGCGGAAACAACCACCCCTCAGGCGGTGGCTTCCTGGGGGAGGAGAAGCTGGGCAGAGGGGGATATAGAGGCCCTTCTGGTATGTGCAAAGAGCCAGATTCTCCTAGCTCACCAGGGCTGGGGCTTCACCTGCAAGACCCACTCACAAGTGCTTCTTGAGCCCATGTTTATTCCCCAATACCTCCTGGAAGGTCTGTGTGGGAGCCCTGTGGAGAGGGCAAGGGAGTCAAGGTCTGAGCAGCCTGCTGTGTGCCTGAAATGTACCCAAAGTCCCCCTCCTCCAGTCACTTTACCAGCAAGCAAGCAGGTGGGGGCTGTTCACACCCTCCCAGGGACGACACAGGCCAGTGGGACCTAAACCTGGATATGAGACTTCGGAGCCTGTGCACTAGACAGGGGAGGCCTCCTCACCAGCTGGGAGCTGGGGCCAGACCTCAAGGACATGGTTTCAGAACTGTGGCATGCACACATCAGAACAAGACTCAAGGCAGAGCACCCTTCGTTATAGGGGGGCACCTGAGTTCGGCATTTGACAGCAATCTGACCCTAGGCAGAGATGTTACCTGGAACCACACTGAGTACTAGAATCTTCACTAGCTTTTCTCCTTGGACAAGGGAAGCACTGAACAGACAACCTCCAGAACTGGATGGGAAAGGCCAACAGGCTAGCCATGTGACTTGGGTAAGCTGTCTTCCCTCTTGGTCCATCATAAATGAAATAAACATAGATGTCAGCACCAGAGCACATATGACTCCTCTATGTATCTGTGTGTTCAGGGGTGAGGGAGGTTGAGACGGTTCTGTGTGCAGGGCAGGCTGTGTGGAGGGCAGTGAGACAGATGCCATAAGATAGCCTCTCTCAGTCACCGATTATCACCTGCAGAATGTGATGACAACAAACTCCCCCACTCTACTGGCCGCTTTGTGATAGAAAATGAGAAACAAGACCACATGTTGGCCATCTCTGAAACTGTCAAGGAGGCAGATGTTGCAGTTGATTGTGCAAAACTGTGGCAATTATGGTGCTTATCATCATGCATTTCTTGAGCTTTCTATGACAAGAATGAATCCAAGTACTTCAAAGCTTAAGGGAGATAGCAGGATTGATCTACATGCTGTGTACAAGGCACTTGCCTTAGATACGAAGTCACAAATAAGTTGAAAGTGAAAGGATGGAAAAATGTATTTCATACAAATAGCAACTGAGAGAGCTGGGGTGGCCATACTAGCATCAGACAAAATAGACTTCCGGTCCAAAAAGGTTACAAGAGAAAAAGAAGGATGTTCTATATTGATAAAAAATGTAAAACAGAAAGAAGATAGAACTTGAGGCGCTTGGGTGGCTCAGTCTGTTGAGCATTTGACTCTTGATTTTGGCTCAGGTCATGATCCCAGGGATGTAGGATCTCACTGAGCGTGGAGCCTGCTTAAGATTGATTGATTGATTCATTCATTCATTCATTCTCATTCTCTCTCCCTCTCCGCACCTGGGTGGCTTGGTTGAGTGTCTGACTTCGGGTCAGGTCATGATCTTGGTTTGTGGGTTTGAGCCCCACATTGGGCTCACTGCTGTCAGCCTGTCAGCCCGCTCTCTGCTCCTCCCTCACTTGCGCTCTCCCAAAAATAAATAAATATTAAAAAAAAAAAAAAAAGATTCTGTCCCTCTCCCCCACTTGCATGTGTGCGCACTCTCAAAAAAAAGACATCCCCCCACACTCTACCTAACAAAAGAGCCTCATGATATATGAAGCAAAAATTGACAAAATTGAAGGGAGAAATGGACAGTTCAACAATAGTAACTAGAGATGTCAATACCCCATTTTTCATATCAATAAGGATATAGAAGATTATAGAAGATTAAACACTGCACCAGCGATGCCTAACAGATGTATACAGAACGTGCAATCCAGCAACGGCAGAATACAGTCTTCTTGTGTGCACATAAAACATTCTCTAGGAAAGATTACATTTAGACTACGAAATGAGTTTCAATACATTTTAAAAGACCGAAATCACAAAGTATCTTTTCTGATCACAATGGAATCAAGCTAGAAATCATTAACAGAAGGAAAACTGGTAAACTCACAAATATGTGGAAATTGAACAACACACTCTTAAACAATCAACAGATCAAAGAGGAAGTCACCAAGAAAGATTAGAAAATAAGATGAGGGGCACATGCGTGGCTCAGTCAGTTTAGCGTCTGTCTTCCATTCAGGTCATGATCTCATGATTTGTGAGTTCGAGCCCTGCGTGTCTGTGTCTCTCTCTCTCTCTCTGCCCCTCCCCTGCCTGTGCTCTATCTCAAAAAATATATAAACTTAAAAGATCTCCAATTAATAACCTAACTGTCCACCTTAAAGAACTAGAAAAGGAAAAGCAAACTAATTCCAGAGCTAGCAGAGGGAAGGAAATGAAGATTAGAATGAAGATACAGGAAATAGGAAATATAAATATGGTACAGATGGGGCACCTGGATGGCTCAGTCAGTAAGCATCCAACTCTGGCTCAGGTCATCATCTCCAGGTTTGTGAGTTCGACCCCCACATCGTGCTCTCTGGTGTCAGTGCAGAGCCCCCTTCAGATCCTCTCTCCCCTTTCTCTCTGCCCCTCTCCTGCTCGCAAGCATACACATGCTCGCTCTCTCAAAAATAAAGAAAAAGAAGAAGAAGAAGAAGAAGAAGAAGAAGAAGAAGAAGAAGAAGAAGAAGAAGAAAGAAGAAAAGAAGAAGAAATATGGTAGAGTAAATCCATAGAATCAAAAGTTGTTTTTTTTTTAAAAGATGAACAAAATGACATACCTTTAGACAGATTACCTAAGAAAAAAGAGAAAAAACTCACGAAAATCAGAAATCAAAGAGGGAGGGAATATTACTAATGATTTTATAGAAATAAAAAGGGATTGTAAAAGAATACTATGAACACCTAGAAGCCAACAAGTTGGATAACCTAGATGAAGTGAACCAATTCCTAGAAACCCGTAAATTACCAAAACTAGCTCAAGAAGAAATAGAAAATCTGAATAGACTTAAAACAAGGAGATTGAATCAGCAACCAATAACTTCTCATTGGGGCGCCTGGGTGGCTCAGTTGGTTGAGCATCCGACTTCAGCTTAGGTCATGATCTTGAGGTTCATGAGTTCAAGCCCTGCATCAGGCCCACTGCTGTCAGTGCAGAGTCTGCTTCAGATCTTCTGTCCCTCTCTCTCTCTCTGCCCCTTCCCTGCTTGCACTCTCTCTCCCAAAAATAAAAATAAATAAATCTCTAACACACACACACACACACACACACACACACACACACACACACACAAAATACCTCCCAACAAAGAAAAGCCCTGAACCAGATGGTGTTACTGGTGAATTCTACCAGACATTTAAAAGAATAACTCATGCTAATTCTTCTCAAACTCTTCCAAAAAATTGAAGGGAACATTTCCTAACTCATTTCAAAACACTACTATTACCCTGATACCAAAAGCAGACAAAAACACCACAAGAAAACTAGAGACCAATATTCCTTATGAATATAGATGCAGACAGACACAACAAAATACCAGCAAACTGAATACAATCACATGGTAAAAGGATTATGCACCATGACCAAGTGGGATTTATCACAGAAGTGCAAAGGTGGTTTAAATAGTTCTGATACCAATTCCAAATGTGTGTATGGTCGGGGTGGGGGGCGGGGGGGGGGGGGAGAGGAGAGGGTTCCCCACACCAACAAGCAATTCTCAGACACCTGCTGGGTGTCCTGTAGTTTAGTTCAGTTCTATCACTATCTACCAGGAGGTAGCATCAGATTTCATGGGTTAAGGGGTCAGTCTTACAAGACTGCTCCTCCCTCCCCCATCAACTTTAGATGCCAACTGCAAGCCCAAGTCATCACCTATGCTTCTAACTGGCTGTAGATCAGAGGTTCCCACAATCCCCTCTCTGGATTCAATTAATTTGCTAGAGTGGCTCATAGAACTCAGAGAACACTTTACTTACAAGATTATTGCTTTACTTATATGTCATAAAAGGATGTAAGTTAGGAAAGCCAGGTGGAAAAAACAAGGTATGGGGAAGGGCAAGGTATGGGGCAAGTGCCCAGAGCTTCTATGCCACTGAGCATGCCACTGTCTCTGAACCTCCATGTGTTCATCAACCTGGAAACTCTCTGAACCCTGTCTTTTGGGTTTTTTATGGAGGCCTCACTGCATAGGCATGATTGATGAAATCATTAGCCGCTGATCAATTCAACCTCCAGCCCCTTTACCCTCCCTGGATATCAGGGGGTGGTGGGACTAAATGTTCCAACCTTTTACTTATGGTTGGTTCCCCTGGCAACCAGCCCCGATCCTTAGGTGCTTTCCAAAAGTCACCTCAGTAACATAAAATCCAGTTGTGGTAGAAAGGGGCTTATTAATAACAAGACACCCATTTCACCTTTATGGCTCTGAAGCATTTTCATGAACTGAGGACGGAGACCAAATAATACAACAAAAGATGCTCCCATTGCTCTTATCACTCAGGAAATTCCAAGAGTTTTGGGAGAACTGTGAGCCAGGAACTGTGAACAAAGGCCAAACACATATGAGAAATATTACTTTGGTCACCTGAATGGTCAAATAGGTATTTCTTATAAACCACAATATCGCATGGTTCAATATAAAAAAATTAACCAGTGAAACACGCGTTAGCAGACTAAAGGAAAAAAAAAAATCCAATCATTTCAATTGATGCAGAAAAAGCATGTGACAAAATCTAACACACCTCCATGATAAAAACATTAAATAAACTAGGGACAGAAAGGAAATTCCTCAACATGATAAAGGTCACATATAAAAAACACATAGCTAGGGGCACCTGGGTGGGTCAGTTGGTTGGGCGTCCAACTCTTGGTTTTGGCTTAGGTCATAACCTCACGGTTTTAAGGGTTTGAGCCCTGTGTCGGGCTCTGTGCTGACAGCTTGGAGCCTGTTTGAAATTCTCTTTCTGCCCCTCGCCCAGCTCATTCTCTATCTCAAAATAAATAAATAAACTTAAAAACAAAAAACAAAAAACACAGCTAACATTACACTGAATAGTGAAAGGCTAAAGTAATTACCCCTCAGATCAAAACAAGGTAAGGATGCCCATTATTCCCACCTCTATTCAAATAGTACTAGAAGTGCTAACTAGAAGTTCTAGCAATTAGGCAAGAAAAAGAAATAATAAGAGGGATCCCACTTGGAAAGGAAGAAGTAAAATGATCTCTATTTGTAGATGACATGATCATAATTAACACAGGAAAACCTAAAAAATCCATGAAAAGATTGTCAATGCTAATAAATGAATTCAGGAAAGCTGAAGGATCCAACGTCAACATGCAAAAAAAATCAGTTGTATTTCTATACATCAGCAACAAATAATCCTAAAAGAAAATTTTAAAAGCAATTGTTTAAAAGGCATTAAAAAAGTAAATCACTTAGGAATAAAGTTAACTAAGGGGGTATAAGACACATACAATGAAAACTACAAAACATGGTGAAAAATTAACAAAGACCTAAGTCCATGGAAAGACATCTTGTGTGCACAGACTGGAAGACTGGTTGTTGTTGGTGGTGGTGTATTTGTTGTAAGAAAGACTTAAATACTGTTAATGTGTCCATACTGTCCAAAGCAATCTACAGACTCAGTACAGTCTCTATCAAAATTCCAATTGTTTTTACGAAATGGAAAAGCGCATCTGAAAATTCAAGACCTTCAATAGCCAAAGCTTGAAAAAGAACAAAGTTGGAAGATTCACACTCTCAATTTCAAAACTTACTACAAAGCTACAATAATCAAAATAGTTGGTACTGATCTAAGCATAGACATACAAACCAGTATAATAGAATACAGAGCCCAGAAATAAACCCTTACATCTCTGGACAATTGAGTTTTGACAAGGGTGTCAAGACCATTCAATGGGGAAAGAAAAGCCTCTTCAACAAATGGTGCTGCAACACTGGATCTCCACATGCTAAAGAATAAAGTTGGATCCTTAGCTTATATCATATATAAAAATTACCTCAAAATAAATCAGAGTTCCAAAACATAAAAAAACCCAGAACATAGGGGCAAATCTTCGTGACCTTGAATTTAGCTTTGGTTTCACAAATGAAACCAAAAGCACAGGCAACAAAGGGAAAAATAAACTGAACTCTGTCAAAATTTAAAACTTCTGTGCATCAAAGGACACTATCGAGGGATAAAAAGACAATCCACAGAATGAGAGGATGCATTTGCAAACCATGTATTTGAATAGGGGGTTAATATGCAGAATATATAAAGAATCCATACAACTTAAGAACAAAAAGACATGCCAATTTAAAAGTGGGCAAAGGACTAAAACAGACGTTTCTCCAAATAAGCTATACAAATGACCAATTAGTACATGAAAAGATGATCAACACCATCAGACATTAGGGAAATGTGATTCAAAACTACAACGTGATTCCACTTTATACCTACTAGGACGGCTATTATAAAAAGGCAAAGATGTGGAGAAACGGGAAGGCTGTGCACAGTTGGTAGAAACAGAAAATGGTGTACTTGCTACAGAAAATAGTTTGGTGGACCTTCAAAGAGTTAAAGAGAATTACGATATGGTCCAGTGATTCCACTCCTAGGTATGGACCCAAGAGAATCGAATCACGGATTCAAATGGCACTTGCAGACCAAAGTTCACGGCAGCACTATTCACAGCTGCCAAAAGGTGGAAACCCATGTGTCCATCAACCGATGAATGGATAAAGTGCGGTCCAGCCATAAAATGGAATATTACTCAGTCATAAGAAGGAATGAACTCTGACACATGCTATGCTAGAACACAGATGAATCTTGGAAACATTCTGCTCAGTGAAAAAAGCCAGACTATCCTGACAGAGGAGGGGAAAGGGGTTCAGCCCACCTGACAGAGGTGAGGGAGAGGCGTCTACATCCCTCTGTACCAGCTCGGCGGGCGGGAGTTCCACTTTGTCCTCTTCAGGCCCCCACCGGCTCTTTCGCTTCTTTTTCACAGTGGCTGTGGTGGCCGGCTTCCCAGGGATGGTTGGAGCTGGGGTGACTGCAGGCGAGGGGGCAGATGAGGCAGGGCAGGCAGCAGCTGGGGGTAAGGACCCTGATGGGGTCTCAGGAGGGGATTTGCGTTTCAGGCTGAGGTCGGGTGCCATGAGAGTGCCTGTGGGGCCAGCCTTAGCTTTCCGGAACTCCTCCAGCTTCTGGCGGTAGTATTTGTACCCTTGGCTGTTGGGTTCGTATAGAAAGCTGCAAAGGAGAGTGGGGGGCACACCATCAGCTGGGCCCAAGCTCCCTGCCTGATTCTGGGCAGGAGCAGCTTGGGCCTGGTGCACACATGCTCAGGTTAGCCAGGGTTATGGCTTGAGGATTGAGGTCTCCACCATGACCTCCTGCACTGCCAGGCTTTAGTGGCTGCTGGCTCCGGGAGCCCAAGCTTGAGGAACAGTGTGACATACTCAGAGCTTGTCACCATGCCACTCCTATGAGCACTGGTCAAAGTCCCTATGCCAGCGCTGTCAGACACCCATCACAACATAATTGATCCCGTTTCAAAAAAAAGGGGCGGGTTCTCTCAGACCTTCCCCAGGCTCTGTAGGGCTTCCTCCCCTGCTGCTCTAGATGAGCACACTGGTGCCTTCAAGAAATCCTGAGTTGGGAGAGACACCTGGTGCTAGAAAGGCAAGATCCGTCCCAAACCTGACAGCTTGGCACATCTGTGCTTCTCTCTGATGTATCCTTGAGAGGCATCAATAGCAAATGGAGCCAAAACAAAACTCGGAATGGATAGGGACTGCACTCCAACTGAAGGGCAAAAGCCCCCACCTCACTGGAAGCGGAGCATCCTCTTGGTCCCCCCTCCCACCCCCGCCACTAACCCCAGTCCCAAGTGTGAAGCAGGCAGAAACTACAGCTCCCTCTGCACCTGACCAGCATCTCTCAATTATGCAGGTCCTGAGCTGACAGTCCCAATTCTGGGGCCCACAACAGAGGGAAGAGTCACAGCTCAGTTCCACACAGCAAAATCTGTGTATAGCATGGGCTACACAGGTCTCAACAAGAGGGGCTAGACCTGCACTCATGAACCTGGAGGTTCTGGTTGCAGCATAATACTGTGCTATAAAGCAGTGGGCAGGCTTCAGGATGCTGTAAATTCTTTTCATACAAAAGAATGATAGCAGAAAGAAACCCCAAAGACTGTTTCTATGTGTCTCCATGAGAGCCAGGAAGGGGTAGAAGGATCCCAGCCGTGCTAACACTGGTACCTAAGGTGGCATAGAAGGATGGGGAGATGGTGGCATCTCCTTTGTACTCCTTCATACTTCTTCACCCCAGAAATACACAATGTGAACAGATCTACTTCTATTAAAGAGATTGAGTGGAGCACCCCTGGCTATTCAGTTGGTAGAGCATGAGACTCTCGATCTAGGGGTTGTGAGTTCAAGCCCCACGTTGGGCGTAGGGATTAAAAATAAAATCTTTTAAAAAAAGAAAAGAAATTGAGTAAGAACCTTTCAAAAACAGAAAGCACCAGACCTAGAGCAGTTCACTGACGAAAATACCAAACATTTAAGGAAGAAATTATATCAATTCTCTACAATCCCTTTCACAGGACAGAAACAGAGAATACTTAACTTATCCAATTACCCTAATACCAAAACCAAAGATTTTGTAAGAAAACTACAGATCAATATCTCTAATGAACACAGATATAAAAATCCTCAATCAAATATTAGCAGACTGAATCTACAAATGTGTAAGAATTACAGGGGGATGGGGGGGGACAGGCGAAATAGGTGAAAATGATGAAGAGATACAAACTTCTAGTTATAAGTCAAGGGGGGTGAAAAATACAGCATAAGGAATATAGTCAATAACATTGTAATAACTTTGTGTGGTAACACATGGTAACTACACCTCTCGCAGTGACCATTTTGTAATGCATATAATTGTCAAATGACTATATTGGACACCTAAAACTAGGTATTATGTGTCAGCCGTATCTCAAATGAAAAATTTTTGAAAATTTTTAAAAAAGTACACATCACAACCAAGTGGGATTTATTCCAGGCATGCAAAGCTGGCTTAACATGATCATATCAACAGCTGCAGAAAAAGCCTCTGACCAAACCCAACACCCATTAGTGATAAAAACACTCAGTAAACTAGAAACATAAGAGAACTTTCTCAATTTGATAGAGTGTCTACAAAAAACCTATAGCTAGCATCATACTTAATAGTGAGAAACTAGAAGTTTCCCTACTTAGGAACAAGGCCAGAATATCCCACCCCAATGTTTTCAACACTGTACCAGAAGTCTTAGCTAATGCGAACAGCAGATATACCAACTGAGAAAGAAGAAATAAAACGATTTTCAAGTAACATCATCTGTGTAGAAAAAATAGATTAAAAAACTGTTGGAACTGGACAGTCTGGCTGGCTCACTCAGTTAATCGTCTGACACCTGATTTTGGTTCAGGACATGATCCCAGGGTCATGGGATTGAGTCTCACTGGGCTCTGCACTAAGCACGGATCCCGTTTAAGATTCTCTCTCTGGGTACCTGAGTGGCTCAGTTGGTTGGGCATCCGACTCTAGATTTTGGCGCGGGTCATGATCTCACGATTCGTGGGATTGAGCCCCACATAGGGTTCTGTGATGACAGAGTGGAGCCTGCTTGGGATTCTGTCTCTCCCTCTCACTCTGCACCTTTCCCGCTTGTGTGTGCATACACACTCTCTCTCAAATATAAACATTAAAAAAAATTTTTTTTTTCCTCTAAGAGAAAAAAATTTTAAAACTCCAAGAATAAGTAATTGTAATAAGGCTGCAGGATACAAGGTTAATATACAAAGCTGGTGCTTTCCTATACACCAGCAATGAACAAGTGGATTTGAAATTAAAAGCACAATTCCATTTACATTAATACACAAAAAAATGAAGTACTTAGGTGTAAGTCTACAAAATATGTACAAATTATATATGATGAAAACTAGAAAACTCTGAAGAATGAATTCAAAGAACTAAATAAGTGGAGACATATTCCTTGACTCAATATCGTCAAAATATTAGTTCTTTCCAATTTGATTGATAGGTTCGATGCAATCTGAGTCCAAATCCCAACAAGTTATTTTGTAGGTATTGACAAATTGATTCTAAAGCTTACATGGAGACAAAAGACCCAGAATATCCAACACAATATTGTAACAAGAACAAAGTTGGAAAACTGACACTACCAGACCTAAAGGCTTACTGTCATATCAAGGCAGTGTGGTATCAATGAAATAACAGACAAATAGATCAACAGAACAGATGAAGAAGGGCCCAGAAATAAACCCATATAAACATGGTCAACTGATCTTTGACAAAGGAGCAAAGACAGTCCAATGAGGCAATGATATTCTTTTCAACAAATGATACTGAGGAATTGGACATCCACATGCAAAAAAAAAAAAAAAAAAAAAACCCAAAACAAAATGCATCTAGACACAGACCTCTTACCCTTCACAAAAATTAACTAAAAATGGATCATAGACTTATGATGTAAGGCTATAAAACCCCTAGAAGATAATATAGGCAAAAACCTAGATGACCTCATGGATGGCAATGACTTTTTAAATATGCTAAAGTCATAATCATGAAAGAAATTCATAAGCTGGACTTCATTAAAACTTCTGCTCTGCAAAAGACAGTTATCAAGAGAAGATACACCACTGACTGGGAGACAATACTCGCAAAAGACACATCCGATAAAGGACTATGAGACAAATTATATAAAGAACTCTTACAACTCACAATAAGAAAACTGGGGCGCTCGGGTACCTCAGTTGGTTAAGCATCCAACTTTGGCTCAGATCATGATCTCAGTTTGTGAGTTCGAGTTCCGCATTGGGCTTTGCACTGAAAGCTCAGAGCCTGACGCCTGCTTTGTTTTCTGTGTCTCCCTTTCTCTCGTTGCCCCTCCCCTGCCTGTGCTCTCACTCAAAACTAAGCATTTTTTTTTTTAAATGTTTATTTTTGAGAGACAAAGCGCAAGCTGGAGAGGGGCAGAGAGGGAGGGAGACAGAATCCGAAACAGGCTCCAGGCTCCGAGCTGTCAGCACAGAGCCTGACACAGGGCTTGAACCCACGAACTGTGAGATCATGACCTGAGCCAAAGTCAGACGCTCAACCGACTAAGCCACCCAGGCGCCCCAAAAATAAACATTAAAAAAAAAAACCCAGTAAGAAAACAACCCAGTTAAAAAAAACGGACCAATAATTTTAACAGACACTTCACCAAAGGACATATACAGAGGGCAAATAAGCATATGAAAAGATGTTCTGCATCCTAGGTCATCAGGGAAATGCAAATTAAAAAACACTCAGAGACCACTACACATTATTAGAACGGCCCAAATCCAAAACACTGGGAACATCAAATGTTGGCAAGCATGTGGAGCAACAGGAACTCTCACTCACTAATGGGAAAAATGCAAACGATACAGCCACTCTGGAAGACAGTTTGGCAGTTTCCCACAAAATCAAACATACCATACACTCTAGCAATCACGTTTCTTGGTATTTACCCAAGAGTTGAAAACTTACGTCCACCCAAAAACCTGCACACAGACGTTTACAGCAGCGTTCTTCACAATTACCAAAACTTGGAAGCAACCAAGATGTCCTGCAGTAGCTGAATGGACAAACAAACTGTGGTACATCCAGACAGTGGAATATTACTCAGTGGTAAAAAGAAGTGAACTGTCAAGCCATACAAAACCACGGAGGACTAAATCTTAAATGCATGTTACTAAGTAAAGGAAGACTATCTGAAAAGACTACATACTATACAACTCCAGTTATATAACATTTTGAAAAGGACAAACTATGGAGTCAGTAAAAAGATTAGTGGTTGCCAGGAGGAAGAGGGGATAAATAGGCGGAACATGGCTGATATCAGGGCAATGAAAATACTCTGTATGACACCATAATGACGGATACAGGTCATTGTACATTTGTCTAAATTCACAGAATGTATGACACCAAGAGTGAACCCTAATGGAGACTATGGACTTTGGGTGATTGTATCAATACAGGTTTGTCAATCGTAAGAAATGTACTACTCCAGGGGCACCTGGGTTACTCAGTTGGTTGAACGTCCGACTCTTGATTTCAGCTCAGATGGCCTCAAAGTTTGTGAGATTGAGCCCTGCGTCGGGCTCAGTGCCAAAAGCACAGAGCCTGCTTGGGATTCTCTTTCTTCCTCTCTCTCAGTCCCTTCCCAACACGCATGGTCTCTTTCTCTCTCAAAATAAATAAAATAATAAAAATAAATAAATAGATTACTCTGGCGGGAAATGTTGATAAGAGGGGAAGCCGTGCATGTGCAGGAGCATATGAGAAATCTCCGTGCCTTCCCTTCAATTTTGCTGTGAACCTAAAGATACTCTAAAACAATGACATCTTAAAAAAAATTAAGAGACAAAAGCAAAAACTTTTTCAGAAGGAACAGCTGGCTGGATTTCAAAAAGATGCTTGGCACCAGAAAGGCTATGATATAGATTTAAAGCTATTTGGTTCCTCTAAGAAAAGCTGACCTGTGGGATTTGCTTACTGGTGCAGGTGGGAAGCTCCTGACAGGGTAGGTTTTCTCTAGGCTCACAGGCCCCAACTTGGCCTCAGCTGCTGGTTTGCACTGAGTCTCCTCCAAGTTGCCCCCAGAGGCAGCATCCAAGAGCTCCCTGTGGGTCTGTCTGTGGTGATGGTAGAGTTAA
Organism: Panthera pardus; assembly: GCF_024362965.1. Classification (NCBI taxonomy): domain Eukaryota; kingdom Metazoa; phylum Chordata; class Mammalia; order Carnivora; family Felidae; genus Panthera; species Panthera pardus. The sequence goes on from NW_026527013.1 coordinate 14,524,350, forward strand.
CAGCCGCCATTTGACCTGGGCTCCAGTCAAGAGTGCAGGGGATTGTATAGCAAAGATTCCCTTGGGTAGGAGCGAACCTGCCCCTCGGTTAATCAAACTTAACATGTTGGTGTCTTTCGTTCCAGTCTTTCTTCTCACTATAGATTTATCTGAATGGTGCCGTGATTCTATTTTCTATGTTCTTTTTTTTTTTTTAATGTTTATTTATTTTTGAGACTGAGAAAGAGCATGAGTTGGGGAGGGGCAAAGAGAGAAAGACACAGAATCTGAAGCAAGCAAGCTCCAGGCTCTGACCTGTCAGCCCCAATGCAGGGCTCGAACCTACGAACCGTGAGATCATGACCCGAGCCAAAGTCGGACGCTTAACAGACTCAGCCACCCAGGCGCCCCTCTATATTCCGATTTAAAAGATTTTTTAACTTGACACATAAGGCTTTCCTGTTAAAACGGCATGGAGTGGTAGTGAAAGCACATCCTCCCACTGGTCTCCTTGCCTATTTCCTCCCTTGGGAGAGGCCAGTATCAGGGCTTTGAAAAGAACAACGTGGCTCACCTGGGTGACAGGTTAGAGTGGCACATGGCTTGTGGCGGATGCTGTGCTCGCTGCTACAACCTTCACCCACGTGCCTTCTGATGGCCGCGATTCCACTGAGGAGATGCAGTTATTAAGAATTTAGCCCACTGAGGCTGGACATTAACGTGTTACTCATTTTTTAAGACTATGGATGAGAATGTACTTAACATTATTTCTGGGGCAGCATCTCAGAAGTGGCATGACTGGTCAAAGGAATGGTTGTTTCCAGCTTCTTTATAGATGAGCAGTTGTTACAGATATGTTTCCCACAACACAGAGCTTGCTGGTGTGTGCCTGGCCCACACGAGGAATCAGGAGGGCAGGGAAGGGCCAGGAGAGGCAAATACATGAGCTGCTCCTGTTAGATTTGGAGGTGAAAGAAGATGCCTCACACTTGATTCCATGCAAAGATTAAACAGATCACACTGCTCACCTTCAGCTACTTCCCCACCGGGCACTCTAGGTTCTGCCCTTGCCCTGGTGCCCCCTTCTTCCCTCTGGCCTCCACCACAGTAAAACCCAACGAGTTGGGCAAACACCAATGAAGCACAGAGGAACCAGAGCTGCGTGCGCTGAGGGCATCTGTCAGTTCTGACCCAAGAGGAAAGGTCTGGCCAGTGCTGCCGGGCCCTGGACCCCTCTGACCAAGGAGAGAGCTTGGGCTTGCAGCCTTGACAGAAATCCACAACCTTGCTCACTTTGCCTGCTGTAGATTCTCACGGTCAGCTCTACTTATGATGAGCGATGGTAAACTAAGTATCTTTCTTAAATAAACCTCCTTAGGTAAATGAGGCTTAAAAAACAAAAAAGGGTACAGAGACTTTTAAGTAGACTATTAAGTCAATGCTGGTTTGGGGGGTGCAGAGTGACAGCTGGTATCACAATAATGTCAGGAGATCTCAGGTGGGTCTTTAGGCTAGGCAGACCGCTCTCTTGAACTCCAGACCCAAACACCCCACGGCCCCCACGAGGGTACCACGGCCCAGGTACAGCATGCAGGGATACGTGAACTCCCCAGCAGCCTTCTCCATGCTCTGGTCCACCGAGTAACTGAGCCATGGCCCTCCCCTCCACTAGCCTGCAAGGTTCTATCAGCCCCACTTCCTGATGTTCCTCCTCTGCCGGTGTGCTTTGGCCCGGCGTGTCTAAGCACCCTCCACAACTGTGGCCAGTGACCTTGGAGGCACAGTTCACCCCGTCACGCTCTATGTGGACCTTCCAAAGGTGCTCAGTGAACACGTGAGCCCTGCTTGGCTCCAAGGCCCACCTGCACCGCACACAGACACTCACCTGCACTCCCAACCGCTACGGCACAGTACCTGCATGTCTGCTGCTTCACTCCTGCTTCCTTTGTCCTGAGTGCCCAGCCACTAAATCAACTAGCCCAGACTGTTGCTCCTGGACATTTTGTCACACACGCCATCATATCTCTTCACTTTCTGAGTTGGAACCTATGTTATTTATGGCCAAAAACATCCTCATGGGTGCAACACCTCCACACTGAGTTCAACATCCACCCCATAAGCCCCTGCTGGTCCCTACCTAGCAGCAGTGACTTCCCAACCCCCCCACTCCAACAACCTGCCGCCAAGGAACCTCCCCTAGAAAGGAGGAAGTGCAGAACCCACCCAAAGAATGCACAGGTACACACAGACCCAGCCTGAGGGGATGGGATGTGGCTGCGTGGCTGGAGACAGCAGGGAAGTCAAGCTGCTTGTCCCACACCTTCCGTGGAGCCTGCACACAGGCTGAGGGTTCCCGCTTCACACAGCCTAAGGCACCACATTCCCACTTTCCTCACATTCCTTCACTGTCAACGTCTGATCCTATAAAAGTACGAAGTCAAAAACGGGAAGAGCCTGGCTCTCTGCCCAAGAGCCTGGCTTACTCTTAGCCTAGGGCTGCCATCTCTGTAACAAAGGGAGCCTAGCAAGCACCAGAGACTTTCTCTATAAGGCACGTGGAAAATAGAAGACCCCAAAGGCCCTGCACGCCTGCCTCAGAGATGATTTGAGCTCTGACAAGTAGTTGACCATGGGGTGGCAGAGCTGGGTTCAAGGGTCAGAGTTACTGGACCCAACCCTGCCACCTTCTGACCGTGGGGCTCTGGCACGTTGAGCCCATGGGGGTTGGGGGGTGGAGGGGGTGCTGTGATCAACGTGTATGGATGGGTCACCTCCCATTTAGTACCCCCCTTACCTGAATGCCTGGTTCTCGCGGTTGTTCTGGAGAGCGATGGTTTCCACTTCTGGACCCCCGTCTGCTATGAACCTGGCCAACTTTTCTGCAAGGTTCTTGGCCTCTTCATCCTCTGGGGGTGAAACTTTAAGCAGGCTGTCAGTACTGAGCTCAACTCACCACACCCAACAGCCTAATTTCTGCTAAGAACCCCATGGGCAACAAGAGGGGTTTATTTTAGGAACAATGCAAAGAAAAACAGGCAAATGGGAATCAGATTACTACACTGGGACCAAATACCAGAGTTAATATTACAACATCCCACCCCGCACCCTGCCCCTTCCCGCCCCACAGATCACAGAACAGAATGTGAGTGAAGGTCTGGATCCAGGCCAGAGGGGATATGGGAGCCCCACCTCAGTCTTTCTCCCAGGGGTTGCCCATCCAGGTCTCACAAGGGAGTGGGCCTGGCCCTCCTTTCCTGGGGAGGTCAGGGCAGAGGGCCTTAGGTGACAAAAAAAAAAAAAACCGTACCTACCTCTGTGGCCTGTGTTTGGCCTAAACATCGATGCCCCTGCCACTTACCATAATCTGACTGGGCTTTTACTTCTTGACAGCTGGAGACCAGCTAGCATCTCCCCCTCCCCTGATACTCATTCCACCAGAAGCTCACTGCCTCCCTCCCCAAGTGTCAGGCACTACATTTATCTCTAGGTCCTCCGTGCCAGACAGGCAGGAGCTCATTTATACTTAAATGACCAAGAACCAACAAGTAAGCACTCCTCCCTCCTACCCCCTTTAAAAACACAGAGCTGAGCTCCAAAACATAATAATGACCTTGACTTTGGCCCTCAGACTCTTTCCCACCTCAGACCACTGGTGGGGAAGGCAATGCCCTGGCCACCTGAGAGGGCACAGAACTGGGCCATCGGCACCACCCCATGTACGGCAAGCCTCCAGGAACCCCGATTTCACATGGGGTGTGCTTTGTCCACACACCTCCCCAGAACCTCCCACATCCTCCACCCACTTACCTTTCTGAAAGGCTGCCTGCAACTTCTGCGCTTCCTTTCTTATCTCAGCCACCTTCTTTCTGTAGTAGAGGAATTCCCTGCTATTCTTATCATGCAAAAACCTGGAGAGAAGTTTTGCAAAACAGAGAGGAAGATGAGCAGTGGGGATGGGGTGACCCAAGTAGCTTCTGAAGAATGTTGTGCAAAGCAAGCTGGTGAGCAGAGACACCTTGATGGGGCCCAAGACTAAGTCTCTGCACCACACTGGAGCCCCTGCAACCTCCGACATGAGTTAGAAAGCACTCAGAAACTCAGAACAGCATCTGGCCCGTGCGAGCAAGCACCCAGCCCCGACCAGCCTTAGTAACCAGTAGGGTTTTACAAGAATACACATTACTGTGTGACAAGAACATTAAGTAGTGGTGGCCTTCCCCTCCCAGAAATACTTACGAAAACGCCGGGTTATCCTTGTAGTTCTCCATAGCTACTTTTTCTAACTCGGGGCCTCCTTCTGCCACAAAGCGGGCCAATTTCTCTATCACTTTCCGAGTCTCGGCTCCCTCTGGGGGTGAAACTTTAAGGAGGCTGTCAGTACTGGGGTTCAACTCACACACCTCACAGTCAACAGGCACACTCTCTCTATGGACCACAACGACAGAGGGGTGGGGGAGAAGAGGGTGAAATGCGGGAGGTTGTCGGGTGTCCTGGGTCCAAGCACATAGCACTGTGATGAGGGGGGTGTCAGTCTAAACAATCTTTGTGAGAGACACTGGGTGGGAGAGAAGGGTGTGAGCCTCCCAGAGACCAAGCCGATCCCCAAACTGGGAGGGAGACATCAGAAAACATAGCCAGTCTCCCCCTTTTTTCTGAAATGCTTAATTCTTTTATTTACCAGTGTTCAGTTTAACAAATTTGTTTCCTGTCACCAAAGATGACAAAACCTTTTTAAAGTATCTTTACAAACTCTGACTTAAACACATCAAGAGTTTCAATCCATTGATTTAAATGTATCAGGTGGGTTTCAATCCATTGCAATTAATGTCATCGCAGAAGCTCAATTGTCCCCTCTTGGCTGGTAGAGCCTCTTCAAGCTGGCTCCTGAGGTCTTTGGGCCTGACCCCAGGAGTCTCTGACGGCCTTCTCGCTATCTGCTGGGATAGGGTGCTCCAGGATCATCTCATACACTTCCTGACCAAACCTAGAGCCAGCCATTTCTCCAAGAAGTCCTGGTTTCCACGAGGGAGAAAGTGTGTTTCCAGACCACCATCTAGGTGCCAGAGGCGCTCACTGCAACAGGCTTAATCATTACCTCAGGGCCTTTTCAGTGAACAGAGCTATAAAAATATTTCTTAATATTTGTATTAGCCTCCCCGCCTTTGATCCACGTGGAACTTGCCTTTGTATCTTATTGCTGGCCTGTTCATGAGGCATCTGTCAGCCCATTTACGCTCACGTCCCTTTTATGAGAACTCCCAGGAGAAATCTCTCACTGCCAGTGCCTAGCAATGTTCACTGCTCTTGGCAAGAGGGCTAGACACTGAACCTGCAGCCAATCTTATTCCCTTTGTTGCTTCAGCTGCCAAGAAACTGAGGGATAGGGGTCAGGGACCTATGGCTTGAGGAGGATCCTTAAGAGGTCACAGGGACATTCTGTACCCACCTTTCCCCCAGCCTTACCCTCTTCCTGAGTGCCTGGTGATGACCTGCTTGCCATTTATAGGCACAGGTGCTTTTCTGGGGCCGCATCAACAGCAGGCCATAATAGGCCTCAAGGACCTTGAGACACTGCCTCTTGTGAAGCAGCACTTCCCATCAGAGCACTGTCAGAGCCGCTAGGATGCCTCAGGAAAAGCACCCTCCCTGGCTCCATCCTGAGAGATACTCTATGGTGCGAGGTTGGCCACTGACCTACTCAGATGCATGGCCAGAAGCCAGCACCCTCATCCAGGGTAACAAGTCTAAAGGCTATCACAGCATAACTATATAGTTACTTCAATCTGTCCTCACTGTCAGGGTGATATGACTGCACCAACCAGTCTGGGGCAGAGGTGGTGCAGGCATCCTCATGGCTCAGATGGTACTGAGGCCTTATTCTGAATGTGGGTGTAGTTAGACACAGTAGGAGCTCTGCTGCCACCACCCTCCACCCTCCTACACAACAGGGCGTGGACTGGCTTTCCAAGAAAAATGATCATCCTTCCCCAGGGCAGGAGAACATGCCCTCCAACACGTGGGCCTGTACCTCTGGCCCAAACTGGTAAGCACAATAATCCACAATGGGAAGAGGCACCTCTGGTTCTAAGAGGGCTCAGAAAGTGTGCACCCAGGCTAGGGAGCCATGGAAGCTCCTCCTCTCATGTTGGACAAGGACAGACACAAGCAAGTGCTCCTCGGAGAATGCCCCTGCCCTGGTTGGAGACCAGTCTACATGAGCGGAGGATGGTTCCTATGGCTCCCAAGACAAAGTCCACAGTCTAGAGCACCTCCACACTTCCCTCTCACTTCTTCCCACGTTCTTGCTTCATTCCCCCTAACCATGGAGGGCCCCACTCTGGCCCTCAGCTCAGCCTGGAGGCCCCCCACCCCCAGCCACACTTTCTTCGCTGGCTGTGGGTCGCACCCACGGAACTGGAGGAGCAGTACTGGAAGGAAGGTGGCAGCCCCCGCACCTCACCTTTGATCTCTAGCCACTGCTCGTAGTCTTCCTCCTCATCCTCATCAGGAGACTGGAAGACGCTTGGGCGGCTGGCCACAGGTAGCTGCTTGGCATGCACGTAGTTCTTCACCTGGCCTGGTGGGCTGCTGATGAGAGGAGGCCTCTTGCCGGTGCGGGGGAGTACTCGAGTAGGGGCACTGGGCGTGCTGGGTGGGGCATCTTGGGATGGAAGGAAAGATACTCATGCTCAAGGTCTGTGGTGCACAATTCCCCGTCTTCCCACCTAAACGTATGCCACAAATGCATTAAATGGGGCTGGGTCCTTGGCTTCCAGCATGGCAACTGGTAGGGGGTGGGAGCTCATTGAGGACGCCATCTTCATTTCATAGAAGAGGACACTAAAGCTCAGAGAGGAACGACTTGTCACGGTCACCCAGCCTGAAGAAAATAGGCTGAGCTCTGCAGGCAGCAGCTCTGGCAGAAGCCTCCCTAACACCTGCACTCAAAGCCCAGGGATGTGCCAGCTCTTCTGGATAAGACCTGAATCCCCACACCTGGCTTATAACCACTTCCTCTCATTGTCAGTGGCAAGCTGATGACAGCCTATTCAGGGCTTTTCAAACACAACTCCTGGCCTGAGGGCCTGCAGTGAAGGACTGATACAGTCTTTCCTCCCTCTCTGTGAGTGAATTTGGCTTTAGGTTAATTTTTTCAGCTGTCTCCTAGAAAACCTGACAAAGATTGATGGTGTTTTGTTTGGTCAGAAACGTTCTTACATTAAAAGTAAGCTGATCAGTAAATTGCACAACCACAGACATGGGTGGGCTCCCTACAGCAAGGGATTCTCATACCTCACATGTCTCATGGAGCTCCTGTGGGCCAGGTGCCCCCCCTCCCCCAATGGATAAGGGTCCCATCCCTCACATCTGAGCTGCTGCTCTAAACCACACTGCGGCCCCACAGTCCTGGTGTTGGGTTTATAACCCTTCAGGGAGCTTCCCTGGTATAATCTGAAATTGGCCTTGAACTCAGAGGGCAAGGAAAGACCAAAGAAAGAGGCAGGCCACTCCAGGTTGGTGGGTAACAACTGTAATAAGCAACAGAAACTTACATGAGGCTTGTCTTAGGTGGCAGCAAAATGAATGGATCCCCACACCCACCCACCAAATCTTGAAGGTTTGTATTAAAAAAAAAAAAAAAAAAAAGGCCTTAAATGGGTTCAGTCACATATACCATGCAGGTGTTCTCAATACCACATCCTATCTCAAGGCTATGTGCTTAGAGTAGCCTCTGGGAGCAGGGAAGACAAGGAAGCCCCACATTTCAAGTATAGGGGAGAGACTGAGAAGCCTCTGGAGTGCCAGGATCCAGCTCACAGGCACATCTTTTCAATGACATTCCCCAACACCTGGGCCATGTTTAGTCAGGGCCCCCCACCCCCGCCGACTGAAACCTGGCTTATTTGTCTCTGTTCCTATGGGGCAAGCACTTTGAAGGCTGGGTTTATGCTCTCCCCCTGGGCATTTACTGTAGGAATGAGAAGAATGAAAGTCCTCAATGAATGCGGGATGAGAGGAAGAAGTCTGAGGTGGGACCTGCCGTTTCTGAGACGCCCAGGGACCCCCAAGGGGAAAGAGCTGGCAGAGTGAGCCCCAGCAGGGGGAGACACAGGATGGGGGAGACCGCACTCACCTGTGCTAGTTTGTGCCTTCTGCAACTTCAGAAACTGCTGCAGGAAGCTGCCATCATTAGCAAACTTGTTGGAAACAGAAGAGTTGTGTGCGTTCGCAATTCTAGACCCGAGACAGAGGACAAAGAAAGTGAGCCACAAGAGGAAAGGCAGGGGCCCGCCTCGCCCGTTCCCCCCCAGCATGCTCACCTAATGGGACCCAAAACCTGCTCCCAAAAATGTCTGGGAACTACTGAGAGCAGCCTTCATTGTAAGATGGAACACTCTTATTCTGGTCAAGGCAATACTACCTATATTGATGTTATCTCTACCTGCAATATTGACCCTGCAGGTGCAAACGGTATCTCCAACAAAACAGCTTAAAAGCACCTGATCCTCCTGCACAGCACCTGTCGTACTTGTCAACTAATTAGCTGGGCTGCTTATTGGCTCCTATGTCTGTCTCTCCTGCCAGACAACAGAGATTTCTAAGGCAGGGCCTGTGTGTCTGCGTCCATGTGTGACTGCAGTTCTGGGCCTGGGCCAGCCAGTGCTTCTGTGGGTATCACAGGTGCACAGCACAACACCCAAAGCAGTCTCTTGGTGGAATAACTAAAGGGGAATATTATACTCTTATTATTTTTACACTCTTTTTTGTTTGCCAAAAGTATATTCAAACATGTATTTTCAACAAGTCAGCACTAAAGCAAACCCAGGGACCCAAATGTTTAATTCAAATCTTGGGGCGCCTGGGTGGCTCAGTTGGTTAAGCTTCCGACTTCAGCTCGGGTCATGATCTTACAGTCCGTGTTTGAGCCCCACCTCGGGCTCTGTGCTGACAGCTCAGAGCCTGGAGCCTGCTTCAGATTCCGTGTCTCCCTCCCTCTCCCTCTCTCTGTCCCTCCCTCAAAAAAATATTTAAATTCAAATCCATTTTCCCTGCTGATAAAAGCAATAGATGTTTATTATGGAGCAATCAGGAACATATAGAAATAGAAATCAAAGGGAAAAATCCGAAAGTCTTTTCCCCTCAGAACAGCCACTGCTAACTCTTCGGTATTTTTCTTTGAAATAGAAGGAAATAAGGCTACAATCATAGTATATATCCTATTCTTCCATTTTCTGCTGTAACATACAATCTTGCCCAAATCTCAGAAATTCCTTGTATATACTGCTTTCAAGGCCCTACCTTACTCCATCCAATAATTGGTAAAAGCTTATTGAGCCCATAGATCAGGCCTTTTTCCTTTAAAATTAAGTTTTATTCTTCCAGAAATGTTATAACGAACTAAAAATGGAAACACCCTCATCACAAAAAGCACTGGTTAAATAAATTATAAGACTTCCATAGGGCTGCAGATGAAGGAGCCCTGAAAAGCTAAAATTTTAGAAACAAAGCAATAAAGCACATTAAGTCAAAAACAAAAAAAGCAGGATATGAAACAACTATAGTATGGCCCTATTTATATCAAAAAATATTTGAATTTAAAAACACAAGTATTTGAGTTAAAAATTATTAGAAAAATCCATCAAAATGCAACCAGCACTGTCTGTGGGTTGCAGGGTTATGACTGATTTTGGTTTTGCCTCGTTTTCCTCTCCTTTACTTTCCAGAATATCTACTCTGTATAATTTTTTTTTTTTAACACAAAGGAGGATCTGCAGATAACTAGCTTTAGCATTAAACAAGCAGGGCCTCTGGCAGCCCTTGTGCTCATACTGTTACCTCCCTCAAGAGGGAGGGAAAGAAAGTGGGGACAATGAAAGACAAGAAACACCTCAGGGCAGCAGCAAGACAGCAAATGAATCCCACTTATTAACAGATGGTAAAGGATATTATGCCATTAAAAATGTTGGCTCTTAGGGGTGCCTGGGTGGCTCAGTTGGTTAAGCGTCCAACTTCGGTCATGATCTTGTGGTTCGTGGGCTCAAGCCCCGCATCGGGCTCTGTGCTGACAGCTCAGAGCCTAAAGCCTGCTTCAGATTCTGTGTACCCCCCTCTCTGCCCCACCCCTGCTTGTGCTGTCTCTTTCTTTCAAAAATGAATAAACATTAAAAAAAAAATTTTTTTTAATGCTGCCTCTTAAAGAACAGATAAACAAAACATGTTCCATCCACACAACAGAATATTATTTGGCCATAAAAAGCAATGACGTCCTGACGCATACTAAAAAGTGATGAACCTTGACAGCATTATGTCCAGTGAAAGAAGCCAACACAAAACGCCAAATGTTATATGAAATGTCTACAATAGCTTAATCCACAAAGACAGTAAATTAAGAGCTGGGGAAATAAGGAGTAACTGCAAATGGGCACTGCGTTTCCTTTTGGGGTGATACAAATGTTCCAGAACTAGAGAGTAGTGATGACTGCATGATGCTGTGAATATACTAAAGAATCACTAAATTGTACAATTTCAAAGATCAATTTTATGGCATACTAATTACATCTCAAGAATAAACCTTAAAAACTACGATGGTTCTAAACAGTTGTAACGCAAGGAAAAGCTTTTCTTTTAAAAAGTTGAGGGGGAAGTGGCAAATAAAATTGATCACAACTTTGTGAGACAAAGCAAAGACATGGGAGGGGACTATAGCAAAGTGGATGTCTTGAAGCAACTTGAATACTTCTTATTTCTCCAGTGAGAAAGTCTATTGTTTTTTAAATGTTTATTTATTTATTTTGAGAGAGAGCGCAATATAGAAAGCAAGCAGGGGAGGGGCAGAGAGAGAGAATCCCAAGCAGGCTCTGCACTGTCAGTGTGGAGCCTGACACGGGGCTCAAACTCACAAAACGTGAGATCACGATCTGAGCCGAAATCAAGAGTTGGATGCTAAATCGACTGAGCCACCCAGGCACCCCTTCAGTGAGAAATTCTAAAACTTGTTGTTCTATGCTTTTACAACAAAGAAATTAACTTTATTTCCAAAGCTACCTGTATTATGTACCCACCCACGGGATGCTCCCCTTCAGCTGTCTGATCCTGGTGTTGGGATCCAGCTGATTCTGGGATCTCTTGAAAGCATTCCTACAGGTCTTTCCCATCCTGGTACAAGTCCTTCCATAACTCTAGGGCAAGAGCCCACAAGCCCACTGACTTACAAATCACTCCATATCTAGTCTCCACATTCATGAGTGCCTCAGAGACCCCAGGCTCTGGGTTCCCATAAGAATATGGTCTAGGGGTGCATAGGTGGCTCAGGTGGTTAAGCGTCTAACTCTTGCTTTCGGCTCAGTTCATGGTCTCACAGACTGTGAGATGGAGCCCCATGTTGGGCTCTGCGCTGGCAGCGCGGAGCCTGCGTGGGATTCTCTCTCTCCCTCTCTGCCCCTCCCTGCTCATACACACACGTGCTCTCTCAAAATAAATAAATCAACTTAAAAAAAGAAACAATAAGGTCTAAGTTCTGCCCTCAAGGAGATGCCACAAATGCTTAGAAAAGGTAGGAGGGGAGCTGGGCCAGCTCTGGAGAGGGTTTAATATGTTCCATGCTTCACACCCCAGAGGAAGGGGCCTGCCTCTCTGATTATCGATCTCCAGCCTGAAATTCTTAGATCCTGTCATCCTGATCACATCACCCCTGCTCAAAACTCTTGGGAGCCCTCAACATTTCTCAGGAAAGGCAGGAGGGAACGCTGCCTGATCTACCCTCTGCTTGGCTCTGAAACAATTCCTTTGGTGTAACAGCTTAGCCACCTGACACATAAGGGCTCTCTTCCCTTCCTGCCTTCTGCCAGACAGGCCTTTCCCTACTTCCTCAACAGACTGGCTCTGAGAACACAGAAGAGCCTCTTCTGGGCTCCTACAGTGGCCGCTGCACCAGGGAACACACTACCTCATGTTACCCACTGGCAGCTCTGGGGGTAGAACTGGCACTCCCTTTATTAGTAGACCATGAGTCCCATAAGGAAAGAGATGGAGTTTGGGTCTTTGCTCTGTGCTACATCTCTGGCCCCAAGCCCACAGCTGCTCAGCACTAAATAACTGGTGAATACAGGCAGGCCATCTCTGAGCTCCCACATACCCCTCATTTCTCTCTTGCCACCTGAGCCTCCTGAAAGAGCATCTGTGTCACTCCTTGCATCATCAGGCTGTGGTCAGGTGCAGGTATAACCTGACTGATCTTGAACACAAAAACTTCTGCCAGTGACCCTCTAAGACCCCAATCCAGCCACAAGGGGCACTTACTCGCCAGGATGTGGGGGCTGAGGGCTGATGACCACCTGATTCTGCTTGGCTTTCTGCTCCATTTTGGCTTCAATTTCACGTTTCTTCTGAGCAATGAGCTCTTCCTGGTGAAGTATGTTCATGTTCATTTTTCCAGACTTGGGAGGTGCAACCCCAAACCACCGGTTAGCTTTCCCTGGGGAGACAGAAGCAAATCAGAAATCATCATTGCAGGGGGCACCTGGGTGGTTCAGTTGGTTGAGCATCCGACTTCGGCTCAGGTCATGATCTCACGGTTCGTGAGTTCGAGCCCCGCGTGGGGCTCTGTGCTGACAGCTTGGAGCCTGGAGCCTGCTTCGGATTCTGTGTCCTCCCCCTGCCCCTCTGCCCCACCCCTGCTTGTGCTCTGCCTCTGTCTTTCAAAAATGAATAAACATAAAAAAAAAAAAAATCATCATTGCTCTACAAACATGTTCAGCAGCTGCTACAGGAACGGCCCAGTTGCTGCTGCCTGCATCAACAGACATTTAAGCGTCTGTTTCTTTATTTACTCCATGAATGTTTAACTGAGTTATGTACCAGGTGCTCTGCTCAACTAGGGAAGGGGTCTCTGCCCATGCGGATCTCACCTTGGGGTAAAAAGACAATGGACTTACAATGAAAAAGTACCCACAAAATCCTAAGAGCTCTCTGATAGAAACAAAAAAAAAGGAGGGAAGAATAATAGAAGAGCAACCTATACAGCTAGAGCAGCCAGAAAATAACTGTTAGCAAAGACCTCTTAAGCTAAAACCAAAAAGATAAAGAGCCAGCCTCCTGAAAAGCCACATGGGGAACTATCTTGGCAGAATAAGGAGAAGTTGCAAAAGCCTAAGGCAAAAAGAAGCCTGGTATAATCAAGGACCAGCAAGGGCCCAGTGTGGCCAGAGTGGACTGTTACAGGAATGGGGGTGGGAGGCCAATGTAGGAGTCCAGGTTTTACTTAAAGGGCATTGGGAAGTGACAAGGGAGTATTATGCTGACAAACAGTATTTTTAAGGTCATTACGGCTACTACTTGGAGAGAGTACATGGTGGCAGCAAGAGACCAATAAGGAGGTGTACTGGCTCCAAGTAAAAGATAATGGTGTCTTCAGATGACCGTGTTAAGTGTAGAAATGAACAAGACACTTCAAAAGCTTCCCATGGGACTCAGAATAAAATCCAAATTCTGAAAGTTGACTTTCAGAAATGACTCCCCTCCTCACTTCCACTTCATTCTTTTTTTTTTTAATTTTATGTTGAGAGAAAGAGAGAGAGAGAGAGCAAGTGGGGTGGGAGGGGGGAGTGGGAGAGAGAGAGAATCCCAAGCAGGCTCTGCACTGTCAGTGCAGAGCCCGATGTGGGGCTTGAACTCATGAACCATGAGATCATGACCTGAGCTGAAGTCGGACGCTCAACCAACTGAGCCACCCAGGTACCCCCCACTTCATTCTTGATATTCTTCAAAACGACAAGCTTCCCTCCAGGCACTCCCATAGCTGGCAGCCTCTCATCTCAAATGCTTTCTGCTTAAAAAGACCTTCCTTGACTACCTAGTATCAGCAGCCTCCACCTCCATTCTCTCACATCATTATAACCTCTGTAAATATTTCCTCTTGGTGCACTGTCTGACGCCCCAGTAGAAAGTAATCTTCAGGAAGGCAGGGCCCTTTTTGGTTACCACTGCAACCCCAGCGCCTAGCATTGTGCCTGGCACACAGTATTCGCTGAATGGGTGAATGCACCCCAGTCGGAGGTTGGGGGGGGGGGGGGGGACGCGGCCAGTCTGGGAGAGAGGGAAAGGTAAGCCTTGTGTTCAAGTGGGGGCTCGAAAGACCCAGGTAAGTGTGTACAAGGAGTCCTAGAGTAGTTCGGAAAAGCAGCTTTTCCAGAAAGCGGACACAGGCCAGACGGCGGCTGCTCGAAGAAAGGGGCGCAGGACAGCCCAAGGTTGCCGCTGTTTCGGGGAGCAGAGCTCTGAGCAGCTCTGAAGGCGATTATTTCGGAAAGAGAGCGCAGGACTGCCCCAGTGGCGGCCTTTACGGAATACCCGCGCCCTCAGCAAACCAGGCGGTGGGGGCAGCAACTGGGTCTGGGGTCTCGGGAGACCGGGAAGATGCAGAAGCCGCCGCTTCGGGACGCCCTGGGGGCTGAGGCGAGGGGCTAATAGGTCGGGGTAAACCCAACGGGACGACGAAACGGCGACGCGTAGCCCCGAGGACCCAGGCGGACGCTTGAGGGGAGGCGGGAGCTGTTACCTGCAACATCCCGGTTGTCCATCTTGAGACTCATCCAATCCCACAATGCTCCGGTTCCACTTGAGAAGGCTAGTTATAGTGCGCATGGCCTGACGGGAGATGTAGTCTGTGTCGGCCAACCAAGCCCGGCCACTCCGTGGATACCTGGAGCCTTTCCCCAAGGAAAGCAAACCTCAGCCTATTGGCAATTTCTGGTCTCAGTCCCGCGGACCAAAGGGCATCGCCTTTTCTCACACCTTCCCGGAGCCTCAGCCACTCCAGAGACAAACTACATGTTCCAGAATGCTTTATGCGGCAGCTCTCGCGAGAGACGTGAGAAGCGCCCCGCCCCGCCCCGCGCTCCTGCTTCCGCCTCCCTGTGGCGGCGGCTTGTTGTTGTGGAGGCCGAAATGGCGGCTCAAGCAGCGGCGGCGGCTCAGGCGGCGGCGGCCCAGGCAGCGCAGGCGGAGGCAGCCGAGTCGTGGTACCTGGCGCTTCTGGGCTTCGCCGAGCACTTCCGCACTTCCAGCCCGCCCAAGATCCGCCTGTGTGTGCACTGCCTGCAGGCCGTGTTCCCCTTCAAGCCGCCTCAGCGCATCGAGGCCCGCACGCACTTGCAGCTCGGTTCCGTGCTCTACCACCACACCAAGAACAGCGAGCAGGCGCGCAGCCACCTGGAGAAGGCGGTGAGCGCGGACCCGGCCGCGAGGGAGGAGGCGCGGGCTCTTTTCGGGGCCTGGGCTGACGGACTGCGACCCCGGCGGGCAGGGGCCTCCTGGCCCGTCTTCGGGGACCTGGGGCGCGACTTCAGGACGAGCAGCAGGACCCCGAAACCGCCAGCCTCTCAGGGCACCCGAGGGCCTTTCTCTGTACCTTACTTAACGTCTTTGGTGACACGCAGGGCCCCAGGACCCCGCGCAGGGTACTCGAGAGTTGTCTCATCAGGAGCAATAGGGTCCCCAGATTCTTCAGGATTTCGGGAGGATATCATCTTGTTGGCGCCCATGGGAACGCCACCAGATCTGCCAGTGGGTCCTGCAGCTTCCTGCTCTCCAGGGCTCAGCCCCGGGGGCATCATCATGACCGTTCCTTCCTGAAGTGACTCAGGATAGGGGAGGGTCAAGGTGACAGTTCAGACAGTTCAGGCAGCCCTTGGGAGCCTGAAGTTTGGTCTCTCAGGAAACCTAAGAAGGCATCCTCTCCCTGGACCCGGAAGTCTGATAGAAGTATCTGGAGGGTATTAAGCCCCCATCACTGATGCAGGAGTCGTAGATGGGAGGCAGAGGGTCAGAGAGAAGAGGTTAAGATCCTGTAAGGAGGCAGAACTCAGGGGGCCTACGTTCCAGGACCATTTGGTGGAGTGGGGTGGGGAATGCCTAAGCTTCTGCTTTTTCTGTATCCATGGTGACTTCTCTTCCTCCCACCATCTGTTTAGTCTATCCCCTTCACAAGAAAGACCCCATCCCCCCATCTTGACTTGTGGGATCTCGGTGCTTCAAAGAATGTGGGACAGTGGCCGTCATTGTGCCTCTTCTGGCCTTGGTGTTGTTTCTTATCATGGGAACACTGTGCTCCTGTCAATCCTGTCCATTTGCCACTTACCCAGCTTTATTCTGGTTAGAGATTTCTTGAGAAGAATCAACTTAAGTTTATTTATTTATTTATTTATTTTTGATTTCTTTTAATGTTTATTTTTCATTTTTGAGAGAGAGAGATGGAGGGCAAGCAGGGAAGGGGCAGAGAGAGAGGGAGACACAGACTCCGAAGCAGGCTCCAGGCTCCCAGCACAGAGTCCAACGCAGGGCTCGAACCCACGAACCGTGAGATCATGACTTGAGCCAAAGTTGGAAGCTTAACTGACTGACCCACCCAGGCGCCCCTTTATTTTTTTTTTTAAGTTTATTTATTTTTAAATTTTTTTTTTCAACGTTTTTTATTTATTTTTGGGACAGAGAGAGACAGAGCATGAGCGGGGGAGGGGCAGAGAGAGAGGGAGACACAGAATCTGAAACAGGCTCCAGGCTCCGAGCCATCAGCCCAGAGCCTGACGCGGGGCTCGAACTCACGGACCGCGAGATCGTGACCTGGCTGAAGTCGGACGCTTAACCGACTGCGCCACCCAGGCGCCCCTATTTATTTATTTTGAGAGAAAGAGAGCGAGCATGAGTGGGGGAGGGGCAGAGAGAGAGGAAAGAGAAAGAATTCCAATCTGCGCTGAGGATGCAGAGCGCAACGCAGAGCTCGATCTCAAACCATGAGATCAAGACCTGAACTGACATCAGCAGTTGGATGCTTAGCCGACTGAGCCATGCAGGCGCCCCAAGAATCAAATTAAATGTTTAGAACTTACTGATCTGAGGTAAATCCGGGCCCGCCTGTGGCTAGTAATGAATTGCCTTTGGGAAGATATCAGATCTTTGCCAACTGTAGAGAGTTGGAAGGGGACTTTAGTCCTTCCTTGATCATCTCCCTTGTTTTAGGAGTGAGGCAGTATGGGTTCAGAGAGATGAAGTGATTTGCCCAAAGCTACACAGCAAGTTATTAACAAAACTGGCTCAAACCTGGGCTCAAGGTCACCAACTTCAGTGCCAAGACAATAAGTCATTATTGTTTCTATGAAGTTTCTTTTTCTTTTTCTTTTATTATTATTTTTTGATGTTTATTTTGAGAGAGACCACGAGTAGGGGTGGGGCATAGAGAGAGGGGGAGAGAGGGAATCCCAAGCAAGCTCCACACTATCAGTGCAGAGCCTGATGTGGGGCTCAAACCCACAAACTGTGAGATCATGACCTGAGCAGAAACTAAGAGTCGGACTCCTAACTAACTGACTGAGCCACCCAGACGCCCCTAGGTTTTTTTTTTTTCCCCTTTTATTCATTCGGCAGATATTCAGCTCACATCAGGTGCCAAGCTCTATTCTAAGGGCTATGGATCAGGGATGACTAAAATAGTCCCTGTCAACGTGAGCTTATGTTTTAGTAAAGAAGACAAACATTGAATATGTAGTAAAAGGTTAGGTACTGGTAGAAGAGCCATGGAAAATATGGTCCAGGGTGAAGAGATGGAGTTGATGGGGAGCTTTTTTTGGCAGAGGTAGTGGGAAAGTCTATTTGTAGGCGTGACATTTGAGCAAAGGCCTGAATGGGATGGGGAAAGCGAACCTGGAGAACAGCTCAGGATGTCAGGTCGATCCTGTGACTGGATAGTGTAAGGTCTCTCCTAGGCAGGGATGAGGCTGAGATTAGACGAAGCCCCAGACTTCCTTAGGTGTGGGGGTGCTGGAGCCTGACTGCTTAGGCCTGGTGGCCCAGTGCCTTCAGTGAATTGAGGTTCTAAAGCTCTCTTCTCTGGATTAACAACAAATTCTGCCACCTTCCTTGCTCAAGGGTCATTCATTCTTTTTCCAGCAGTGGTTCATAGTTGCTGTGTATGTGGTCACATTTTGCCCACCCAGTGCTGTGCAGGGGAAGCAGCCATGCCTCGGATTACTTCCTTGTAGCCACTGGGCTTTTGGACCCATGATTTAAACCCTTATGCTGGTGAAGCACCTTCCCTTGATTTTACAGAACCCTGAATCTTGTGGGGTTTTCCACAGAGCCACAAGGTCGCCTCTGTAGCTCACGCTGACCTTATACTTGGAAATCCCTTCCTTTCTGTTGGGTGTATCCCCAGCTGGGAATTTGTCCAGATTTCAGTTAAAGTGCTGTTCTCCATGCTGTTTTCTTTCTGCAATTGTATGTTATCTCCTATTGTGTTGCAACATAAGCATGCTTTCTTTATCTTCGCTCTTTATTGGTCCTGTGATTTCCCCCAAATTAGGGTGCTATCAACTTTTACTCGTTTTTACCCAGACTCGCTCAATAAAAAAATCAGAATATATTCTTCTTTTAGAAGTGGTTTGTTTCTAGTTCTGAAGAGCAAATGGCCAAAGAAGTTCCAGTTTCTTTTCAGGGAGCCAACACAGAGTATCAAAAAGGTTTTTTTTTTGTTTTTTTTTTTTTTTTTAAAGTAAACTCTACCCCTAACATGGGGCTTGAACTCACAAACCTGAGATATAGAGTTGCATGCTCCACCGACTGAGCCAGCCAGGTGCCCCAAAACCTTTTTTTTTTTTTTTTTTTAATTTTAACATAAACGACTGCAGTATTTTGTGACTATTTTCTCCTTGATCATTCCTCTTGCTGTTATTTTCTGAACACGTTTTCTCTAACTTATGAGTGCTTTAGGTAAAACTTTTTTTTTAAGTGTTTATTTATTTGTTTTGAGAGAGAGAGAGAGCAGGGGAGGAGCAGAGAGAGGGAGAGAGAGACAATCCCACCTAAACTTAGTACCGCATTCAGCTTCCCTGTTATTTTCACATCTTTTGCTTTCTCTCTGAGAAATCCCCAATCTCCCTGGTAATCACTTTTTTTTTTTAATACAAAGTCAGGTTATTTATCCTCTGTTTGCTTACTGTCAGCATCTAACTGCCTCAACTGCATTTGTAACCTGTGTAGAAAACCTATAACATCCCCATTGGCTTCATCAATTGACCAGCTTTGGAAGAATCCTCCATTAAGTGTTTCCATCAAAGGTATGGAGGCTGTTTCTCCCTTTGCTCAGCAGCTTGCTTGCTTTTTTTTTCCTTAAGATTTTATTTTTAAGTAATCTCTACTCCCAGCGTGGCACTTGAACTCACAACCCCAAGATCAAGAGTTGCGTGCTCTTCCAAATGAGCCTGCCAGGCGCCCCTCAGCAGCTTTCTTTGAGGTCACAGCTGTTGGTCTCTCATTGGTTCCTGCCTCTATGGGCCCTTGGAGCCCCTGCTGGCTTCTTCACTCCCTGGGTCTGCTCAACAACTCCTGTAGCTCTTATGGTGCATGACTGGACGCTTCACCTGAGAGTCTCCCCTTTTAGATTATGGTTTCGGCAGTGATGTGTGTGTGTGTTACCAGAATTTTGGGCTGCTCTGGGACTCCTGGTCCCAGTTCATGATTATAAGAGATGTCTCTTTGCTGAGAAATCTCTTGGCTAGAGAATGTGTGAAGTTGTCTTCTGCAGGTTCTTTCATACTGTATTCCTTGTCATTTCATTTTTACCTGGGATTTCCTCTTGCTGAACACCTATTCTTGGGTATATTTTCAGTCTTCGCTGGCCTAATTTTTACACCGTTGTTCCAGCAAACAGTCCCATTTCAGTCATTTGCACATCCTCTGCGGAGTCAGGAGAATCTTTGTGTCTGTACTTAGATGTAGATCTATACCCCCTTAACTAAGCTTTTGATCACATTTCCTCTTTATTCTTTGGTCAAGAAATGCAGCATCATCCTTAGACTTTGCTGATTCGAATGCCACGGAGGAATAAATGCTGCTTCTCTGGAATGAATTGTGCATTATTTCCTATAATCTAGGTAGTCGTTCATTATACAGTGATTTGTTTTGACTGTGGTATCCTATATCCATGCCATATTTGCTTACTCTTTGAGTTTGGAGTGGAGCTGCTTTTCAGTGGTGGTTTCACTTACCTGACTGAGAAAGTAGCTCCAAACTGTGTCATCCAGATGCCTGTTAATTCCACTTCCAGGTTTGTTTTGTTGTTGTTATCATTGTTGTGTTTAATTTATTTTGTGAGAGAGAGAGAGAGCAAGCACGAGTGGGGAAAGGGCAGACAGAGAGACAGAGAATACCAAGCAGGCTCCATGCTGTCAGCACAGAGCCCAACACAGGGCTCCACCCTACAAACCGTGAGATCACGACCTGAGCCAAAACCAAGAGTCAGACACTTAACCGACTCAACCACCCAGGCTCCCCCACTTCCAGGTTTAACCTGAGAATCTCTGGTTTACCTTCTCAGCAAGTGATTAAATGCTTCCCTTTCTAAGGCCCGAAAGGACTTAGTTCTGGGCCTTTCATCAGCAGGCATGGCTGGAGCAGATCTTTCATCCTTCCGCATCATGTCCTGCCAAATTCCATGCCCCATCGCTGGGAGCAAAACCTTGTGCAGAAAGTGTATTTGCAGAGCTTGGCGTTAAGCATTTTCATGGAAGAGTGTGGTCTGTGCTTCCCCCTGTTTTCATTTCTATTTTCTTCACTCTCACTCTCTGTCTCCTCTGAATTCAGGATGTGAAATCTGTCTAGGAACCATCCCTTCACGGTTCCACCAACTCGTCCCCCTGCCTCCCCTCCAACCCCTGATTCTTCCTCTTCCTGCTTGGGAATCACTGAGGTATTGTTGCCACCTTCTACATGCCAGGCTCTGCATGTGGTCTTCTTGGGGACACTGTCTCATTGGATCCTCAACAAACCCATGAGGTAGGGACCCCTTCCAACTTGTCAGTGACATTGCTGAAGGGGTTTCTCCTAGTCAGGGTCACACAGCAGAAAGAGGCAGGCTGGCTTCTAAGTGCTGAGCTTCCATCCCAAAGGAGTTGCAGTCGATAACTATTTCTGTACATTTTTGTGGTTTAAAAACCTGATTAAAAAAATTTATCTGTATTTTGAGGTACAAGAAGCCTTGACACTCTCTCAGCCCTGGATGGAATCTTCAGGCATGAGAGAGAGATGCTCCTTCAAGCTCTTCCACCCCTCATAGCTTGTACTGATTCTGTGGTGCCCCTCACTTACCCTGAGGGCCCCAAGGTGACCTCAGGAATTTCTAATATGTTAGTTTATATCCCTGTCCGGCACCTGCAGGCTGCCCAGCAGTGAGAGGCTCTGACTTTGGCTTCTTTCCCGTCATGAGGCAGGAGATATAAAGCTATTTTTTAGCATTACGCCATAAAATATAGATGGGGTAGCAACTTTGTATAAAATAGGAGCCTTAGATAAGGTATCCTCTGTACTTCAATTGTGAGGTATGTTTTCTGAAGTCTACATATTTCTGGTTTGTGAATCTATGTTGCAAGTGTTACAAAGACACAAAAGTGAAGCCATTTGTTCCTTGACAGTTGTTTGACTGACATTCCGGGGAAAGTGACTGAGTTGCCCTGACAAGGGCCAGTCTTGTAGCTCTCCCAGCCCAACCATGTCTCCAGTCACACAGGTTCCTCCACTGGTTCGCCCTCTCCTTCCAACTGGTGGCCTTCAGGAGCCTCTCTTGCTACACTGACCTTCCTTGTGGGGAGGAAGTGGTTCTATAGAAAGCACACCCCGACTTCTGTATTTATTGGCTCCATTGACGTCACCTGTTTGACTGAAACGGGCCTGGCCTCCATGGGAACCCTGAGCCCCTTCTGTCCCTGCTGCAGGGGGGCCTTTGGAGGGGACGCGCAAGTTGGCTGCAGAAAACCTTTTGCCTGGGCTCTACATGTGTGTACGTGCATGTGTGTCAGGAAGGACCCCTGTCAGTAGTGCTGGGGCTTTTTTTGGTCTCCATTCCTTTCACCTGCTCCCACAGTGCCTCCTTCTGGCCCACCTATATTTTGCAGGCAGCTGGTGTCAGAGGCAGTTCCGAGTCTTTCCCTGCTCTGCGATTTCCTAGCCACCATTCACCCTAGGCCCAGAGGCATCTCTGTTCCTAAGACCAGCAGCCCCTTGGGCCCCTCTTCCTCCCTTCGCATTCTCTTTGCTGTCTCTAGGTGCTCTTAAACCCAGATCTGATTAGGTGCTTCTGTTTTATGACTCTGACTGAGATAGGCTCCAGGAATGATATTGGGGCATTTTGATCCATAGGCAGGGCTGCCACATTAATGGTACAGAGATCCATTGGGCCTTCCAGCCTCACCTTCCTGCCTTCCGTCTTTTTCATGGGTTCTCCTCTGCCTGGGGCATCTCCCACTCCCACTTTGCCTGGGGGACACCTCCCCCTCACTTTCTACACCATCACCCTCAAGGCCCAACCCAGGCTGTCATCCACGCACACACTGTTCTCCCACAGAGCATAGTGAGTCAAGGTCTTCTGTTCGGCGCTGGATCCTCCCGCCAGCAGTTGCCAAGACTCTGAATGTAGGATGAGTGGGTCGGCAAGGACAGTGTCAGTTGCATGCTTGGGTCCTAGGTGGTCTGACGGAGTGTGGTTGGTGTAGTTCATGTGGTGGACTGGCCCATGCACACCCTCACCAGTGCCTCCTGTTGGAACGTGGAACTGCAGGGCACAGCAGTCTCCAAGTGGGAGCATGTCATCTGAACCCTGTGCTGGTGTGTGTGCCAGCAGAGAAGAACAGTGAGGTCAGGTCTTAGAACTGTCCCCACAATCCTCTGGCTGGATTTTGCCCACACCACTCCTTCTTGGAGCTCTCCTGTGTCCACTCTGAGGCTAGCTTTGCTCATTTCCAAGCATCTTTTAAAGTGGAAGATTTTTGGTGCACGGTGGTGGCTCAGTCGGTTAAGCGTCCGACTTCGGTTCAGGTCATGATCTCATGGTTCATGGGTTCGAGCCTCACATCGGGCTCTGTGCTGACAGCTCAGAGCCTGGAGCCTGCTTCAGATTCTGTGCCTCCCTCTTTCTCTCTACCCCTCCTCCACTCGTGCTCTGTCCCTCCCTCTCTCAAAAATAAATAAACATTAAAAATTTTTAAAAAAATAAAGTGGAAGATTTTTTTTTAATGTCCATTCATTTGTTTTGAGAGAGCACGTGTGTGTGCACAAGCAGAGGAGGGGCAGAGAGTGAAGGAGAGGGATCAATCTCATGACTACTACATAATGACCTGAGCCAACATCAAGAGTCAGACACTCAACTGACCAAGGCACCCAGATGTCCATGGCATCTTTTTTTTTTTTTAACATTTATTTATTTTTGAGAGAGAGAGCATCAACGGGGGAGGGCCAGAGAGAGAGGGAGACACAGAATCCGAAACAGGCTCCAGGCTCTGAGCTGTCAGCACAGAGCCTGACGCGGGGCTCGAACCCACGAACCGCGAGATCGTGACTTGAGCGGAAGTCGACCGCTTAACCGACTGAGCCACCCAGGCGCCCCCATAAGCATCTTGTAAGTGTCACTGCTCCAGGAAGGACTGACACCTGCAGACCCACTCTCCAGTTGTAACTGATTTCTTGTGTCACTGTCTGCCAGCTGTCAGTGTACTGCAGTGAGTGGTACAGAGGGGCTGTCTCTACTCCTGAAGCATCTCTGCTTTGGTGGGAGGGGGCTCCAAATATGGCTCTGGAGGCTGGCAGGACAGAAAACTGCTGTCCGAAGGAGGAGCAGGTGCTCATTTTCCCATCCTTTCAGGCCGAGCAGGTCACCTTCCCCCTTAACTGAGCACCTGGAGATTTTGGTGACAGGATGACCTGTGTAAACCCTGAAGTGGAGCCAGTAAGCAGGCATCAAGTGTTTGAGAATTAATTCTTTTTTCTTTTTCTTTTCAGTGGTTGATATCGCAGCAAGTATCCTTTTCCTGTTGGTACTGTTCCCTTTAAGGAAAGCTCCATTTGAAAAAAATAATAATAATAAAGATTGTATTGCAAACTTGAACGCGCCCCCCCCCCCCCATAAAGCACCCCAGAGTTTTAGGCTTTGCCCCACCTAAAGAATCCCTTCTTCGATGTGGCCACCCTTATGGACCAGCATGGCATGCCTGGGTGCCATGCTCCTCTGTATGTCCTATCAGCTAGCTCTGCACCCAGGTGGCACCAAAACTAGGGACTGCTGGAGGAGAACGTGAACTTGAGGTTTTAGAACAGGCAAGGATGTTTCTCTCCCACCAGCCACTGTAACATAAGAACCCCAAGTTGTGGCCCTTGTAAACTGACCACTTTGCAGTGTCTCTCCTTCCTTAACTGGATGTTATTAGATCCAGCAGTTTGAAGATGTTAAGTTTGAAGCAGCAAGTCTTTTGTCCGAGCTGTACTGTCAAGAGGTAAGAACAAGGTTTCTGAAAGCAAAGTCACTTTCCCTGTAGTAAAGGCACAGTGACAAACTGGCTCTCAGGAGTGGCCTCTCTGCTGGCTTTTAATACTTCCCATTACTTTTCTACCTCCGGTGCCCTGGCACAGAGCATCCATGAGTCGTCACCTGCTAATGAAAGCCAGCAGAATCTTTTTACCAAAGACTGTTGGAAAACAGCCTTGTTCCTAGGTTTAAGGTGATTAGTTCCTAACAAGTCCATATGCCTTCTTAACCTGGTTGTGATCTCAGGCATAGCTGAAAATCACCTTTCCTCACTTTGAGCAGTCACGTGGGAGGCTCCCTGGGCAGCAGGGACTACATACTTCACATCCCTGGCCCCTCTCTCTGGTTGTAGAACAGGAAAGATGGTAATTTGTCATCTAATTTGACTGTTCGGGATTTTGGACTAAAGTTAGTTGAATGAGGAGTTATTTTAAGAGCAATGCAAAAACTTCCCAGCCAGTGAGTCCAATAAAATCTTTTCTTCTTTTAATAAAGTAAATTGGCAACCCACAGATCCTTTGGTGAGCGTGAACAGGAGTGGCCTTCTGGCGCCACAGCTGCTGCATAAGGAATCCAGCTTGCTTGCCGGCTTGTTTTTTCCTTCCCAAACTTGACTGTTTCCTTTCAGAATTCTGTAGACACAGCAAAGCCACTGTTGCGGAAAGCGATCCAGATCTCACAGCAGACTCCATACTGGCACTGCCGCCTGCTCTTCCAGCTTGCTGTGAGTACCATGGACCCAGCCAAGAAGCATGGGGGCCCAGCAGGGGCTGTGACCTTGGGGCAGGTGTGCCCCAAGTACAAATAACAAACTCCAGGACACACAGACCCTCCTCAAGCTGCTGCACTGCATGGGTGGGGACACAGGGACATTTCTTTTACCTGCTAACCAGCCTCCGTCCTTGGCAGTACCACCACCCCCAAACAGCCGGCACCTAAGGTGATGGTGGGAGTGTCCATCCCCCTGGGGGCTGACACAGGGCCTTGTCTTCATGTTCCCCTCTCTCCTCGTGCTTCATTTGGCCTGTGTTCATTTAAATATGGGGAGGGGCGCCTGGATGGCTCAGTCAGTTAAGCATCCGACTCTTGGTTTTGGCTCAGGTCATAATCTCACGTATTCATGAGTTCGAGCCCCCCATTAGGCTCTGTGCTGGTGGCGTGGAGCCTGCTTGGGATTCTGTCTCTCCCTCTCTCTCTGTCCTTACTCCACTCACACTGTCTGTCTTTCTCAAAAATAAATAAACTTGGGGCGCCTGGGTGGCTCGGTCGGTTAAGCATCCGACTTCAGCTCAGGTCATGATCTCACACTCCCATGAGTTCGAGCCCCGCGTTGGGCTCTGTGCTGACAGCTCAGAGCCTGGAGCCTGCTTCAGATTCTGTGTCTCCCTCTCTCTCTGTTCCTCCCCTGTTCATGCTCTGTCTCTCTCTGTCTCAAAAATAAATAAAAACATTAAAATAAATAAATAAGTAAACTTTAAAATTTTTTAAATGAAAATAAATTTGTTTGGGGAGCATTTCTTGCCAGTAGCCCACTGTGTTTTGTAAGAACTGAGCTGAGATTGCCACTTACCTATTGGGCAATGAATGCCTGAGTCAAGCCTGGGCTCCGTGTAGGTCCTCCCTTCATCTCCCCAGATATAGGTCGTCCCTGTATTCTGAGACACTCAATTGGTTGGGGGGCTTTCTAGGCTGGGCCTTCCTGGCTGCAGTGGAGGGGCCTGCCGTCTGGGGATCAAGATGAAGGACAGTAGGCTCTACTGTGAGGGACACCTCTTTTGTTGTGGGCTCTGCCCGTACCTCCCCCTCATTGGCTGGATTCCAGTCTCTCCTGTCTCAGAACCTCCCTGCCCACCAGGCTGCTCTCACCTACCCTTCATGACACAGCCCTGTCACCTGCCTGTACAGCCGGACTGTGAGTCACCTGAGTCATTGGGCACCACATGCATGTAGGAACCCAAGCTCTTGACCAAGGTCCTGCAAGTGTACCTTCCTTTGAACCTGTTAAAGCCTCTCTGTTTGAAACATCTATAGGCACTTAATGCCTGAGGGAGTCCCTCCTTGCTTGGGGCTCCTCTGGCCACCTCCCTAGTGACTGCCCCCAAAGGCAGTCTGCAAAGCACACAGACACACTCACAAAGTCTTAGGGGTCTATGCCCATAAGTATTAACTGCTGGCTCTGTGAGCCGTGAAGCTTAAATGAGGTACACTGTAGGTGAAGTGGAGTTCTGTACCCAAAGCAATTAACGTGATGAGATAATTTGGTTGATTTAGCTCATAACTGACATTAAGACAATTTTGTTGGGGTGTGGGGAGGTTCAGTTTTAAGTCACCAACAGAGCACTGAGGTCAGGTAGTAGGTGCTATAAAGTAAGCGTCATTGCTCTCTCTCCTTTTTAGCAACTGCACACGCTTGAGAAGGACCTGGTGTCAGCCTGCGACCTCCTGGGCGTGGGGGCTGAGTATGCCCGAGTTGTGGGATCTGAGTATACACGGTAGGCACCCTCTATCCGCACTCCTCTCCCCCTTGGAAACAGCTGGCTATCTTGTCCTGGACAACAACGAGAATTGGCATTCTGGCTCGAAGGAGAGATCACTTTGGTGCATAGTAAAAAAATGTGGCGATTAAAGCAGCACCAGACATCTCTTGCCCCATCGATTTATGAAGTTGGAGGGGAGAAGCTACTGACAAGGGGAGAGCAGCCCGCATTCTCAGCGCTTGCAAGAACGTAGTGTCTCTTAAAATAAAAAGCGTTCATATGATGTGCTGGGCTGGCCCCTTTCTGGCACAGATGCAAGAGCAGTGCTCCCAGAAGGTGGTGTGCTTGGCAGTGCCTTTGGGCAGCCCCAGTGTCCCAGCTTTTAGATGTACAACAGGAGACAGAATGAGTGGACGTTCGTGTAAAAGAGGGGACGTAGGTTCATGTTACCCACAGAACTGCTTAGACCAAGGTCTGGAGACTGGTGCCTTGGGATCAGGGGTCAGAGGGCACTGGTGCTTCATTGTGTACCCTCCATGAAGGTGTCCAGTCTGCCTCTTTTCCTGTTGAAGAGAAGAGCCCTCTGCAGTAGACGGGCACAGACAACAGTGCTCTTATTCTGTTGTATGCATTGGGGTTCTGGAAAGTTAAGTTTCACAAGGCTGATCTTACCCCATGGAATTGTTGGGAAACAACTGTTCCCGACTCTGTTCTTTGAGCTCTAGACTTGAAAGTGCCCGAGAGGAGCCACTCAGTTCCCCCTAGGCTGTCTTGGCCTCTTGGCTACCCTGCCTTGAGATGGTGGCTGTCACATACTCTGGCCCCACACTCCTGGCCTTCCCTGCCCCCCTTGTGCTGTAGCTATCACTAGGTTCATGGTGACAGGCCCTACAGGGCATGGGGACAGCTGAACACTCTACATCTTCTCTCTAGAGTGTCTCCTTACAGGCTTCTGTGCCACTGTGGACAGGCAGCCTGGGTGGGCGACCTGGGTGTAGACCCTACAGTCTGCCTGCCGTGAAGTAACAACAAGGAATGGTGTGGTGGCCTGGAGCATCGGCATCTGTTGTGCTATGTGATTGTGACCTCCCCACCTCAATCTCCTCACCCAGAAAATGGGAAGAATGGCACCTACTTGATGGGGTGTCAGTTGGAACACACGGGGATTCTGCCAAGACTGTCAGGAAGGAGACTTTGATATTGAACAAACTGGGGGCCTGGGGGCCTGTACGACCACAGGGATTCCTGAAAGCAGCAGCCCCTGCCCCACACTAGCATGCTGAGGCACCTTGGAGCTGAGTTTGAGGCCAGGCTGGCCCGGCTCCTTCCCCTGTTATTTTGGCTGTTCTCAACTTTTTAACAGCTTGGAGTACCTGATTAGCTCAGTGAGAAGATCATGCAACTCTTGATCTTGGGGTTGTGAGTTTGAGCCCCACATTGGATAGAGAGATTACTTAAAAATAAAACCTTTAAAAATAATAAATATTTTTAAAAATTCTTTTATTTATCTTGAGAGAGAGAGAGAGAGAGACAGCATGAGTGGGGAGGGGCAGCGAAAGAGGGAGAGAGAAAATCCCAAGCAGGTTCCACGCTGCCAGCACAGAGCCCAACATGGGACTCGAACACACGAAGCCATGAGATCATGACCTGAGTCGAAACCAAGGGTCAGACACCTAACCAACTGAGCCACACAGGCGCCCCAAAAATAATAAATTTCTTAACATGCTCATTTTATAATTTTTATGCTTATGATAGCAGTACACACACATTTAGAAAGTTACAAAAAGGTTTCGGTGTTGGCTATAGAAATCTCCTGGCCTCATTGCCCCCTGAGGGTTGAGACAGGGTGGTGAGGCTGCTGATGTGCCTGGGGCTTCCTGAGTTTGTCTCTTTAACCCTCAGGAGAATCTGAAGGGTTCAGAAGAGGAAGTAGAGGCGTGGATTTGAGTTCAGGCACCTGAGCCTGTGTGCTTGCCCCCTGCCCAGTGCCATCCACTGACACAGAAGCCCTGTCTACACTGTCAGCCAGGGTGAAATTATGGCAGACTTGCCATTCCATACTCTGCTCCTCCACACTTTCTGAGCACCTGTTTATGCCTTCTGGGCTTTTGAGCCTCATGAACATCTAAACCAGGCAAAAATAGTAAAGAAAGATCAAATAGGGTAAAATAGAACAGTTGTAAATAAAACACATCTCACTGGGGCTGGAGACCACCAGGGACTGCTGTCATCCACTTAATTATCCCCAGAAGTGGCACATTAGGTCCCCATGAACATTGGGGTGGCACAGTCGTCCCAGGAGATGACAGGGCCCCACAGACTGACTCACCCTCTCTTTTCCAGGGCATTGTTCCTGCTCAGCAAAGGGATGGTAAGTCAAGGCTGGGTGGAGTGGGGCTGGTTGGAGGACATGAAGCCAGGCCCTGCTCACTTGCCATGGTGCAGCCCCCCTTGGGGGCCCAGACCCTCATGTACAGCGGGCTGCAGCAAGGCCGAGGCCCTGGTGCCCCTGCTGGGTTCAGAAGTGAAACTCATTCCAGGTTGTGGGATTTGTGCTAAGGAAGGGGCACCCTGGGTTTGTTTTGTGCCCTCTTTGTGGTGCTGGTGGTCCCCTGGAGGGGGGCAGCCCTGTGCACCAAGGGGTGCTCCCACCACCTGCGTCTCCCTCCCCAGCTGCTGCTGATGGAGCGCAAGTTGCAGGAAGTCCACCCGCTGCTGACCCTCTGTGGACAGATAGTTGAGAACTGGCAGGGGAACCCCATCCAGAAGGAGTCTCTGCGTGTCTTCTTCCTAGTGCTCCAGGTGACCCACTATTTGGATGCTGGGCAGGTACGTAGTGCCTCCCGTGTGAGGGCTGATGGGGATTGAGCAGGCTGTGAGTAGGCTTCCTGCCAAGATGTCACCTCTGTGGTTGCATCCTGTCACTAGCCACACAACATGGCTGTCGTTGAGAGCTCAGCTTCTGCTCCACACCTTGTCATGGTCTGGCACAAGTGCTTTGTCCCTGTGAGCAGAGGGCACTCCGAGAATGGGAGTCTCCTGTTCCCAGCATAATGGCAAGAGTATTTGTGGCGCACACGTCCACTCAGTGCGTGGACAGTCGAAGGCGTCTAAGAGCAGTTTGGGAATCCATGAGAATAAACTGAGGATTCTGGCATGGTGCCTGGCACACAGCGGGTGCTCAAGCAGTGTCTGTCCACACCCCACCCCCTGCCCCAGCTGATGACGGCTTTATGACGTTCAAGTAGGGACTGACAGGATCAGCTGTATCCAAGAGTAGACTAATTCTCGTGTGGTCGAGGAGCAGCTGCATTTGTGCGTGGGTGAACGTCTCAGCCTTTTGGGGGTGCTACTCCATCTTCCCCACCCTGTCCTAGTGACCAACCACAGGCAGGACCTCTCTGGTGTCCTGGGAGGCCGCAGGTGGAGCCTAGTGGCTGTGAAGGCCCCAGAAAGTGCCGAGTAGGTGTCTCATTGGTGAAGGGCTTCCTTCGTTCTCCCTCTTGCACCCAGCTGTGCCTGTTGAGCCAAGCACCACACTCAACACATAGAAACACAGAACAGACACTCATGGGGTATTGATGGCTGTGTAAATGGCCTGTGGGGGCCTTGGGACAGGGCTTCGCTGTGCAGAGAGGCCAGTCTGTACAAACCATGGCATCTGCAGGACTCCCAGGTAGCCACTTCCCACCCCCTGGGATAACCAGCTGCCCCAGCCCTGTCCTTCTCTCCTGGGGTTACTACAGGAAAGAAGAAGCGTGATTTGAACAGGGTCTTTGGACAGACTTCTCGCAGGACTTGGTATTGGGCCCAGCACCGGGTGGTGGCCAAGCCTTAGTCCCATAGATGACCTACCTGGTCCTACCATGCTCCCTGAGAGCTGGCTGACCAATCTGGGGGTGGGCTTCCTGCAAGTAGTGAGCATAGCAGGGGCTCCTAGAAGGAGGGGGCTAAAAAGTTGCTGGACAGGCAAGACCTGGTTAGCTGCCACTGTGGGAGCCTTGTGTCCTGAGGGGCCTGGCACCTGGTGGGAGTGGGCACTCAGGCGTGTGGTGCCACTCGCCTGCTCCAGGTGAAGAGTGTGAAGCCATGCCTGAAGCAGCTGCAGCAGTGCATCCAGACCATCTCCACGCTGCACGATGATGAGATCCTGCCTAGCAACCCTGCTGACCTCTTCCACTGGCTGCCCAAGGAGCACATGTGTGTGCTCGTCTACCTGGTGAGTCTCTAGAGGCCTGGGGCCAGGGTGGCTGCGGGGGGTGAGGAGAGGGTCACAGTGACCACTGCTGTCTGGTCTTGTTGCCAGGTGACCGTGATGCACTCCATGCAGGCCGGCTACCTGGAGAAGGCACAGAAATACACAGACAAAGCTCTCATGCAACTGGAGAAGCTCAAGAGTAAGTCTCAGTGGGGCTGTGTTCCATTGGCAGGTTGCATAGCCACAGCGCCCCCTGGTGGGTGGCATGAGTGCCACCTCTTATGCTGGCCTGAAGACTCCGGAATGACAGCAGTGCTGAGCAGTCACCATGAGTCCCTGCCCCATGGGTCTTGTTAACCCAGTAGGAAGATGGGGGCAGTCTGGGATAGGGGCAGAGCAGGCCAAGCCTGGGCTTGATCCTTATTCTGTGGCCAGGAGGGGTCTTGTACTATCTCTGTCCTATCCCCCCACTGCTTAAGATGAGTGTGAGGGTTAGTGGGTCCCCATCAGAGCCTGTTAGGAGTCGGCGGCTGCTTTTGTTATCTGTGCTCAGTGTTGTGACTGAGGATCACACTTGGTGAGACTGGGATGGGAGCTTCAATCTCACTGACCAATAGCAGGCCCTCTAGAGGTCTTGGGTTCTGCCTGGATGCTCAACTGATCCATCTCGTGGGACCCAGGGTCCTGTGACTAGTAGAATCTGAGAGCTGCATGTGTCCATGGCTGGCTCAGCACCCCTATTAATCTGTTCATTTGCTTCCTGTGCCCTCATGAGTGCCACTGGGGGAGGAGCCTTCAAGACTGTAGAATCAAAACCCACAAAAATGGCAGTTCTTTCCCTCCAGATGAGTTGGGAAAGGGCTGTGGGTGCTGTCTGGTTCCAGTATGAGGGCAGCCTCTCAAGGAAGCCAATAGCTGGGTTCCCTCGCTGCTGCCTGAGGCCTTTTTGCACACTTTCAATCTCCTGGGCTGCAACATTTCTAGAACCATTGTGTCCAGAGTGCTCTTGAGCACTCCCCTAGGTCAGAGTGGAGTGAGGATGGAAGACCAGTCTCTTAGGATTTCTTATTCTTAGAACACTCTGATCACTAAAACCTGGCTCTGAGCCTGTCTCCCCACCTGGAGAAGGAGATGAGCCCCCTTGCTCTTAGGGTGCAGTGGGCACCAAGTGAGGTGACAGAGCTGGTGCTGAGCTGGTGCCCAGCAGAGCAGATGGGCTCAGACCTGGGTTGCCACAGGGCCAGTGTGGTGCGAGGTGGAGGGTGCGAAGTCCCTAGGAGGCTCTGTGTCAGTCTCCTGGGGTCTCTTCTCTAGCTGTACCTTGAGTGCTCACCCTCACTTCTCACCCCCAGTGCTTGACTGCAGCCCTATCCTGTCCTCCTTCCAAGTGATCCTGCTCGAGCACATCATCATGTGCAGGCTTGTCACGGGACACAAGGCTACTGCACTGCAGGAGGTAATGCCACCAGAGGCCACGCACACGGGTGGGAAAACTACTGGGAGTTTGCCACGTCTCAGAAGTCGTCACATGGGAGAATGTAAATTTGCCCAATGTGTGTCAACAGAATATCCAGGCTTGTTTCACTATAATTTGTTAGTTCATGACCCTGATGGACACAACTAATCAGAGAATATGATACAGAAGTCAAAGGTTCTGGGTACCTGGGTAGCTCAGCTGGTTGAGCCGTCAGACTCTTGATCTCAGCTCAGGGATGTGAGTTCAGGCTGCACACTGGGCTCCGCGCTGGGCATGAAGCCTACTTAGAGAGAGGGGCACCTGGGCTGTGGCTCAGTTAGTTAAGGGTCCGACTTCGGCTCAGGTCACAATCTTGCAGTTTGTGAGTTCGAGCCCTGTGTTGGGCTCTGTGCTGACAGCACAGAGCCTGGAACTTGCTCCAGATTCTGTGTCTCCCTCTCTCTCTGCCCCTCCCCTACTCTCTCCCACTCTCTCTCAGAAATAAACAAGAAAAATTTTAAAAAAGAGAGAGAGAAATCACTAGTCCTTTCTCTAAAAGTAGGCATGCCCAGGGAACACGGGGTCTAAGAATTTGGGGTCCCCTGACGGTGATCCTAACACTCCTCCTGCCCTGATCCATAATCTCTGATGCTCATCTTCCTGAGAGGAAGCAGGTGCCCTGAGTAGGTAAGGGTGCTGTATGGCTGAGACACATGGCAGAAAGAGAGGAAGAGGTGGTGGTGATGGACAAGGGTCACCATTCTCGAGGAGGTTGGGCCTGCACTTGGCCCTCACAACAGACACCTTTGCTGGGACTTTGTGCCCAGATTAGAGAAGGTAGGATGTGGGCACACCTGTCGGCTTCGAGGGCCTCCCAAATGCTGCTGGGACACCAGGTCCTGTGTTACAGGCCATGTGACGTTGAGCATGCTCTTTCCCGACAGATCTCCCAGGTCTGCCAGCTGTGTCAGCAGTCCCCCCGGCTCTTCTCCAACCACGCCGCACAGCTGCACACGCTGCTGGTGAGTGCACCAGGCTGCCTGCCCCCAGCCCCATTCCAGTTGGTGATCCCGTGACTGCCACCCCACACAGCATCCAGAATATTTCCGGTGGGCTTCTTTCTGACCAGCATCTTGAGTCTGAGTTGACCTAGGTCCTGGGAGGAGGGAATAATTGAGCGTGCCATCTTTCTGCCTC
The DNA here is from genome assembly GCF_024362965.1 of Panthera pardus. Classification (NCBI taxonomy): domain Eukaryota; kingdom Metazoa; phylum Chordata; class Mammalia; order Carnivora; family Felidae; genus Panthera; species Panthera pardus. Next base: position 14,558,000 of record NW_026527013.1, read on the forward strand.
TTTGCTGGAATAAAGCTCAGATGTAGCTGGCTCATTCGTCACTTACCAGGCTCCTGTGGGTTTAGTTGTGCAGCCCTGGGGAAACTGGCTTCAGGGCCTCAATGCCTTCTTCTTCCAGGGCCTGTACTGTGTCTCTGTCAACTGCATGGACAATGCAGAAGCCCAGTTCACCACAGCCCTGCGGGTAAGGTGCCGGCCCTCACTCCATGGGGCGGGCGGTGCTTCTCAGTGAGGAGTCGGGTGTGGTCGGTGATGAGGACAGCCTCTGCATGAAACCGTGCCCAGTGGGCCACTCTACAGCATGCAGCTTGATGCGGGTCATGACAGTGACGGGCCGGGGCTTTCCGTGGCAGGATCTGTGCTACTCAGATGCATCAGAGCCGGCACTGGCAGCACAGTATGACAGGAGATAACTGTGGGCAAGGAGGCTTCTGGCTAGCCTTGGGTGGGGCTTCCCCAACTAACCTGGAGGGCGGCCACCAGGGAGAGCCCAGAGCCCACTGGTGCCGTGGCCTGTGCAGCCTCTTTCACTCCTGATTCCCAGCCTTCCTGATATCCTGCCAGGTTGGTGTTGGCTCCTGTCACAGCTGAAAATGCAGAGTCACTTGGCAGGGTTCAGGGGATCCCTGGAGCCACCCCAACAGCAGTCCCGGGACACAAAGCTGGGTCTGCCCTCACCCTCCAGCAGCCTGGTTGCACTGGGGGCAGAGGATCCCTCGTGCTGCAGGTCACAAGGGAGCTCCGCTGGGGCGATGTTCTCGCCTCTGACAGGTCCCACTGCGCCCTGGGAAAAAGCTGGTGCCACGTCCTCCTTCAGAGACAGCCCCCCGCCAACTCCCAGGTCCGGGAGTTGATAGCACAGTGCCAGGCCCCAGTCTGCCTGCCTTATTCCAGGACCAGATAAGCACATCCCCACCTTGGCCTCTATGTCCTCTCAGGAAAAGGAGGCTAGCAACACCTTCCTCCCAGGGGACCGAGGAAGCCCCAAGCAGAGATGTTGGGACGTGGGGGTGGCTGTGTGACTCGGGTAAAGTTGCTGGGGGTGCTGAGTGCGCCCTGTCAGATGGGGAGCTCTGCTCTGTCCCTTGTGTCAGTCTCTTTGCTCCTGGGGTTGGGCTCGGCGGCATTGCTGCTCCTCCGAGATGCTCTGTGTGGCTGTGGATGCCGCCACCCCCACTGCTTGTCTTAGCAATGTTTAGGAGCCTCTGGCTGCATGCCAGAGTGTGAGAGTAGATGTGGTGTCCGCTCCCAAGGCCTTCTGGGCCTTTCCATCTATGCCCACTCCTCTGGGCCCTGGTCAGCTTGTGCTGCGGTACCAAGACACCGCCACACAGCGCCCTGTGTTGCCTGCAGTTATCCCACGGCCCCATGAAGTTCTCTCCACCTCTCCCTCCCCATCTTACTTCCCACAAGTGGCTGCTGCTGCTTTGATAGTTTGTGCCTCAGGGAGTCCGCGTGGCTCTCCTACAGGCCACGTGGGAAGTGGTGCAGCCAGGATACACGCTCAAACCCCCTGGCCCCAGACACGTGCTCTTCCTGTGGTCCTACAACAAACAAACCAGAGCGTCTTTGCTCATATCAGAAGACCTTCTGGGCCTCCTTGGCACATGCTGGGGTCCTGTGGGTGGGATCTGCATTTCCTAGGCATCCTCAGCCTCTTGCACAGCTGTGCTTTCTCAGCCCCGCTGGGAACCAGGATCTGGGTAACACTCGGGTCGCTCAGATTGATCCCTCTTTTGACCATTTTTATTTCCCAAGAAGAGCTGGGATCATCGGTCATCTACTACCAGCCATCGGCAGCATCTCTGGTCTCTGACAGTCTCAGCTACCTTCCTGGCATGTCCTCCCCAGGACCAGCAAGTGCTTCTGCTGTGTCAGCCCACACTGGAGTCCCAGGGGTCACTGGCTGTAGTGTGGAAGGAGGGGTTGTCCAGGTCTCAGACCTGAGAAACAAGCAGAAAATGGACTAAAGTGCAGTGTGTTCTCAGGGCAGGATCAGGGGTGGCTGGTTTTCCTTTGTTTCCTGAATTTCTTATAATGGGGATGACAGTTTGATAGTGAAAAGAACTAACAGCTATATGCTCCTGGGATTTAGGAGGCAGGCAAGGGGGGGTATGCCTGAAATGAAAGGAATAAAGTCATTCTAGATTAGTTGCTGTGGAGCACTTGGGTGGCTCCCGTGCCACTGAGTGGCCCTCGTGTGATGTGGCTTTGCCCAGCCTGGCCCTCTAATGCCTATGTGTCCTGTCCTAGCTCACCAACCACCAGGAGCTGTGGGCCTTCATCGTGACCAATCTGGCGAGTGTGTATATACGGGAAGGAAATAGACACCAAGAGGTAGTAGGTGACATGCTTCATGTTTGGTATCTTTTCAGCTCTTATCCGGGGGTGGTGGGGTTGGGGTTGTCCTGGGCACCAGCAGATCTCAGCAACCCCAGCGTTTCCACTCTTCAGCAAGCATCACACTTGTGTCCCCCACAGAGTTGCAAGTGTGGCTGGGGCAGGCCAGGTCTAGGACAGGAACGTTTCCTAGGTAAATAACACTTCTCCGTGTTAAAAATGAGCCAAATTTGAGGTCCCCGAGTGGCTCAGTTGGTTGAGCGTCTGACTTCGGCTCAGGTCATGATCTCACAGTTGGTGGGTTTGAGCCCCGCGTCAGGCTCTGTGCTGCTAGCTCAGAGCCTGGAGCCTGCTTTGGATTCTGTGTCTCCCTCTCTGCCCCTCCCCTACACATACTCCGTCTCTCAAAAATGAATAAATGTTAAAAAAATTTTTTTTTAATGTGCCAAACTTCATTGAGCCCCACAGAAGAAATCCAGTTTATTCTACCCTGAGCTGTCTGTTCTAGAATGTCAGTGAGGCCTCATGGCTTACTTCCGAGGAGCGGTAGCTCAGGCAGGCAGTCCTCTGCACTGTGCTCCTAGGTTATCCTAATGACCCAGCCTCCTAAGGGGTAGGGGATCCCAGGGCTTGTCCTCACAGGAGAGGTGCCCTCACCAGGTTCCCCCTGCAACCCTTACCCCTGGGATTCCCCCCTCAGCCCTAGGGTCACTGCCTCCCCTCCTAGCTCTGGCATCCTGCCTCCAGAGTATCTCAGATTTAGTTACTTTTCCACCTTCATGGTTTTCATTTTTATCTCTTGTCTATAAAAAGTTTAGCTGACCTCCCAGCTTCTGGGTTAGTTTGGATGCTTTGGGCTGCAGGGAGCAGAGAAAGCCCAGACTTCTCACTCCAGCAGTTAGGAAGCAATGGGCGGGGTCATCATAGGGTCGGGAGTGGCCTCCATGGGTCACACTTGGTGACCCATGGAGGATCTTTGCCCTCTCAGTGTCTGCCTCTTGGAGGTGCTATGGGGACACTGGGAGCAGCTTCAGCCCACTTTGACCCTTGTCCTCTCAGCAGCCAGAGAGGACCTAAGAAGTCAGTCACATGGCTGCCTATCAGAGCCTCCCAGGATCCCTGCATCTCCACATAAAGCCTACCCCCAACCCACAAGACCCATGTGGGCTGATATTACCACCTCGCTCCTCCACGCAGGGCCCCTCTGACCATACAGAGGCTGAGACTAAGCAGCTGCCCTGACTCCTCCCCCCCCACCCCCCCCGCCCCGTCCCCTTCATCTGACACAGGGTAGGTTGAGGGTGTGAGGACCCCAGCCCTTCACACTGGAGGCCGTGATTCCTGTCGGGTAGGGGGGTGAGGAAGTAGACAGCTCTGTGCAGTCTCCTACAGTGCCCTCATCTGTCCTTGTAGGTCCTGACCCCTCCCCTCACTCAGGCATGGGATTTGGGGTGAAGTTTGGGTTGGGAAGATGCAAGCGGCCCTAGTCAATTTAGCGGATGTTTGAGGCTGAATTTTCTCATGCTTATGCAAGATGATTCTAACTGACGTTTCCACCACAGCTGTACAGTTTGTTGGAGAGGATCAATCCGGACCATAGCTTCCCTGTCAGGTAGGAAGGCCCAGTGCTGAGTGCCCGTTGACCTATTGTCTTATGTTTTCTCCGCTCTTGAAGTGGTGCCAGTGCTGGGGGGGACCCAACTGCCCTGTGTATCTGTACCTCTCTCCCCACCCTCTTCCCACTCCCCTTCGTAAACCTGCTGCACTCACAAAAATCCCACCGAAGTGTCACCTGCTCTCTCCCATCAGCTCACACTGCCTCCGAGCAGCAGCTTTCTATGTGCGAGGGCTCTTCTCCTTCTTCCAGGGACGCTACAATGAGGCCAAGTGAGTACCGGGAGAGGACCGGTTGCCCCACGCCCTTCTGTGTTGCTCCCTGACAGTATGTGCCCAAGGGCCTCTGTCCCTAAGAAAGGTGGGCTCTGCTCAGGGCCTTGGGGCCGCTGCTGCCTTTTCCTACCGATGAGGCATCCCCATGGGGCTTTAGCATCTGTTTTTGCCTAGGCGATTTCTTCGAGAAACTCTGAAGATGTCCAACGCGGAGGACCTGAACCGGCTCACAGCCTGCTCCCTGGTGCTTCTGGGCCACATCTTCTATGTGTTGGGGAACCACAGAGTGAGTGTCCGGGGCTGGGCCAAGAGGCTGGGGGCCGGCACGGTGCTTATGGACTACCACCCAGCAGCACTTTGCATCCTGTGCTCCTCCATGATTTTATCTCAGTAACCCGCCCACTCCCCACTGCTCCATGAGGCTCTGTGAAGGAAGGGGCACCTTGGCACCATGGGAAGCAGGGCTGGGGGAGCTTTGGATCCCTGAAAGGTGGGTCTGTGAGACAGACGTGCCCAGTGCCATATGCAGGCAGTGGTTAAGCAGAGGCAGTGGTTAGTCAGAGCCCTGTGGGCTGTCCAGAGCTGGCAGGGCTGAAGGCACGTTTCCCTTCTGTATGGTAATACCCGGGGGTGGACAGGTATGTCTTCTCAGCCAGATACCTTAGGCTCCATTTTGCCTAGGGCACCCCATGTTTTCATTCTTACCTAGAATGGCCTCCTGGGGACTGGTCCCCAGTGGGATCAGCCAACTCGAAGTGTCTGAGTCAGATGGAGTATCTGGGGTGTACATCGTCACTTCCTCTTACCTGTAGACCTCATGAGGCGATTCGTTTTTTTAAGATAGTATTTGTTCATGTCATCTAACGTGACCTGTTCGTGATAGAAAGTCTGAGAAGCAAAGAAGGAAGTGATTGCATGTCTTCTGTGTTCTAGCTGTTTCCAGCTGCCTCTGCCTACGCATATGTTTTGTTTTTTAGGCTGTTTCATAATTTGATATCTTGTCTTTTTCTGTACCATCGGGTGAGAGTTTTCTTCGTGGCCACAAGAATTTTGAAGCAGCATCTGCTTCGTAGTTTAGTTAGCCTCACTTTAGCTAACACAGGGTATGTGTCTTGGCCCATAGGGGTTCCTCTGATCAAACCCTAGAGCTCCCTAAGAATGAGCATTTTTAACAACCTTGGCCCATCCCACTCCCCACAATCATATGACAAGCACTTGCTGTGGCCCTGCAGCTCAGGTCCTGGTGGCCATGGCCTGAACACTGGGGACGTCACCACCTCCAAAGGAAGAGGACAAGCTTTGGGTTCTCCCTTCAGAGTGCAACTCTGCTCCATCTTGAATACCCTGTCCGCCCATTCCTCAGCCTCTGAGCACACAGAACAGTGGCTTGGTGTGTGTTTAGGGGCCACGTGGGGAACAAGTTCAACATGAGGCACTGCTGAGTGTGGGCTGCCCACCTCATGTCTCAGTGTGGTGATTACCCCGCTGCGTGATTACCCCGTTTTCCAGATGGGGAGATTAAGGTCACACAGTCCCAAACTGCAGACCCAGGCTTAGAACCAGACCTCACTGGCTCTCATTTGTCTAGAAGTCTCCAGAAGCCACCTTGAATGGGGCAGGGTAAGCAAAGCAGCTTTTCAGCTACAGCTCTGGTTCATGTTTGGGGCAATCCTGGGTCATCTTACAGAACTTTTTTAGGAGCTCCGCTGCTCCCTGTGTGTCTGGGCCTATGTGGAGTGACATGGGACCCCCAAGGACCCTTAGACCCAAGCCTGGCTTCAAGTGGCTCCAGGTCTGAAGGAGACACACCTAGACACAGCCAATTCTACCTGGGCCTGCCAGCCTAGAGTGTCCACAGGCATCATGAGTTCGTGAGCAGCTTCACACAGAGTACCTGTCAGAATCACACATTTTCATACCAGATTCTGTGGGGCCACAAGCTGACATGGGGGAGCTTGCCCAGGAGAACCAACGGGTACTCTCCTTCTGGCAGCTTCCAAACAGAGGCCCAACCCCAGGCCTAAAGGAATACAGTAGTTTTTTTGTCTTCTGTTGTGCATTCTGAGGTCTTAGAAGGACTTCATTCAGTTTTGAAAAGCTTTGAGACCCACCTGAACTTCCTCTGAGGTACCAGCCATGGGACAGTGTGAAGTCATTGGGCTTTTGTGTCTGTAAGGAGGCGTGTCTCACCCGATCATGTCTGTGCTGAAGCTAGGCTTCAGGAGTTGCTTTTGATGATTTGTAGGTCTCTTGGCTATATGGCACCTGTCTGTCAGCAGCTGTTAGGTAGGGAGTTCTCCCATGTCACCTTGAATCCAGCATTCAGGCCAGCAGAGCTTGTGGTCCCTAGGCTGAGGGGGGTCAGAGCAGTGGTACCAGTCATCGTGGGGTCAGGTATGGGTATTTATGGCCCCCTGTCCACTCTCAGCACATGCTGGGCATTGAGGGGGGCGGGGGTGGCGTTGTACAGCCACTCAGAGTTGGAGAGTTGACATACCCTGGTGTCCCACAGCCCCATGTGTCAGGTAGCTTCCCACAAGAGTGGACTTGTATGTAGCAGAGAAACCTCCCTTCCTCCTTTATCCTTTCGGTCCTCATCACTCCCACCAGAGCAGACTGCTTCCTCCTCCCATGCCCTGGGACCTCTGAATGTGCATTTCTAGTCGGCTCCTGATCTGGGTCCAGAGCTGACTGCTGCCAGTGCCTTTTGTTCTGGTGAGAAAGACAAAAGCATGTAGATTTGTCCATAGCCAACAGTGCCCCAGTGAGGAAGTAGATGCAGAGTTGAAGAGTGAGGGCAGTTTATTTTTTCCTGAGGTGTTGAAGAGTACTTCATTCTCGGTTAGTTGAGTGTCCAACTCTTGATTGTGGCTCAGGTCGTGATCCCAGGGTTGTGGGATTGAGCCCTGCCTTGGACTATGCGCTGAGCATGGCACCTGCTTGAGATTGCCCCTCTGCCCTTCTTCCCTTTCTCTCTCTCTCTGAAAAAAAAAAAGAAGAAGAAGAAGAAGAGTACTTCAGAAGTCACTTGAAATGGGCCCTGAAGTAGGAGTAGGAGCTTGCTTGCCAGTCAGCAGAAAGAGGGCACAGCCTGGGCTGGGGGTGGTGGGTGGGTCCTAGGCTGTCCTTGCTGCCGGCCCCAGCCCCCACTCCCTTCCCTGGTTGCTCTTGATCAACAGGAGAGTAACAACATGGTGGTGCCTGCCATGCAGCTGGCTAGCAAGATCCCAGACATGTCCGTGCAGCTGTGGTCATCAGCCCTGCTGAGAGGTGAGTACAACAGCCAGCCCTTCCCAGAGATCAGGGCCACTGGGGAGAGCCCAAGCCTAGAAGATACCGGGTAAGCCCTGTTTAGCTTCTGCTTAGACTGGGTCTCTACAGGGCACAGCCCCAATTCCAGCATATACTCAGGCTCCACAGGAGATCCTGTTTGGGGGCAGCAGGCACTCGGCTCAACACAGGATCGGTTCAGTCTCTCCATAAAGCCGTTTCTTGGAGTCTGGGTGAAGAATCGGGCTGTAAGCCCTACCCCTCATTCTTGGTTTCCTTCCCCCTGAATGGCTGTGTCAGTCGTCCATCAGACAGTACTGGCCAGGGTGCTCTGGGTGCCCAGTGGGCTCTCAGCAGCCATCAGCGTTGTTACTGCTGCTCCCCTGTTTACAGATTGTGCTATTAAAGTCCAGAGACTTCCAGGGCCCCCTGGAAGAGACAGAGGACGAGCTGCTCCTGTCTGCAGTGGGCTCTGTGGGCCTATTCAGTCCTCCTGCCTCAGAAGTGGGTGTTGGGTTCCCTGCTCTAGTGAGTTCCTGTGTGCCTAAGGGTTGGCCACGCCCTCCCCGGGAGGGCCAATATCCACAGGGAGCCCTAAGAGCTTACACTGCCCAACCAGCCCTTGTGTCTGTCCGTGTGGGCCACACTGCTCACCCACCTCCAAGAACTTGACTCAGGAACTCAGAAGGGCATGTGTGAAGACTGTTGGCAGGTGGGCTTGCGGATCCCGAGACAGGGCTCAGGGCAGGTGACCTGCCAGGTACATAGGAACCTACTGGTTCGACCTTAGGGCTCTACCCACACCCAAAGGGAGGACATGGGGGTGGTGACAGGGCAAGATGAATCTACCCTGTGTGTGTGTCCCACCCTTAGACCTGAACAAGGCCTGTGGGAATGCCATAGACGCCCATGAAGCAGCCCAGATGCATCAGAACTTCTCGCAGCAGCTGCTCCAGGACCACATTGAGGCCTGCAGTCTCCCTGAACACAACCTCATCACGGTATAGGCACTGGGTTTGGGGAGGCAAGATGGGGGTGCTGGTTGGCTCCTCGGGTCCTACTTACCCGGCCTGAAGCACCCAGGGGGCTTGTTCCCTGAGGAGGGACGTACACGCTTGGCTGCCATCTCCTTGCACGTCTCCCAATAATCCCTAACTCAGCCTCGCCTCAGGAGCGCCCTCAGATCGGGAAGACAGCAGCAGTCACCCGAGTGGGTGATGTAGGGTGCTTCCCAGGGGCTCCGCTGACTCACGTGTGGAGGACAGAGGGCCCTGGCTGGGCGACCAGCCCAAAGAGGGCAGCAGTCCAGGGCAGACACGCAGCCCATTACACCCCTGCTCCTCGCCCGTGTGTTCTCTCCTCTCTGCAGTGGACGGATGGCCCACCTCCCGTGCAGTTCCAAGCTCAGAATGGACCCAATACGAGCCTGGCCAGCCTCCTGTGAGGCTCCTGAAGGGAGCCACCCAGCTTCTCGGGGACTCTGTGGGGTCCAGTGTGTCCCCTACTTCCATCCAGATGGCACTTGACCTTTCCTTGGAGGTGTGCTGGAGTGTGTGTCCCCAGGCTTCCTTCCTGACTGTCTCCAGAGCTTCCAAGTCCCTATGGAGTGTGCGGTGCTGATTCCGCCCTCCCAGGAAGGGCTGGCCAGCCATTCCCACCGTGTAACAAGACCCCCAGTGCTGAGGCTTGCAGGTGGGATATTGGAGCCAACTTTCCAGAGCCATCTTTTAAAGTGGACTTGAATTGCCAGTTCTGCTTCCACGTCTGAGTCACGCCTTTAAGGGAACGTGTCTGGGCAGGGGACTGGGGTGCCAGTTGCCAGGGTGGGTGGTACCACTGGTGCATTGCCACATGACTTCCATCGCCTGGGCCTCCGTGCCTGGCTGGAGTGTTTCCTCTGCTCACAGCAACTTCCAGAGCCCAGAGGCAAAACGCCAGTTTCTGCCCCAAAATTGGAGGGAAGAAGTAATGGCATGTGTCAGGGACAAAAATGCACATCCCACCATGACACTTGTCCCAGCTTGCCTTTCTGTCCAGTGTCCTCCCCGCCCCCATCTGACAGCCAGGGCCTCTGATCGGGAACCCTGGAGGACCCAGGAGCTCGGCTTCCAAACATCTGTACCTTGACTGGATTCAGTGTCCAGCCATGGAGGTGCACATTATTGTAGACACGGGTGTGCATGTGTGTGTGTGTGTGCGTGTGTGGTGATTCACAGAGCTGGAGCTGGGGGCTGAGACTCTTAATGTGTGCATCAGCTACCTTCGCCCGCCAGCATCCATGCTGCTGGGCAGGAAGCAGAAGAGAAGGGAGGGGACCCTTCTTAGCCCACCTCAGGGTGCCCGAAGGAAGAAGGGCCTTGCTTCCTGGCAGCTCTGTGGTGTCCGCAGATGCCTGGAGCTCAGCTGGCGAGCAGACAGCGGTTCCCCTGGTCCCTCGCCCTGCTCTCAGGAGGGAGGATGAGGTGACCTGCCTGCCTTGGGTCTTGGGACAGCATTGAAACCTCTTCCTGAGCTGGACCCCAGGAGGCTCTGCCAGGCTCAGACAACCGTGCTCAGTTCTGTGCTCCTCTTGGATAGTCGAGGAGGTACCCCAGCGGTGATGGTGGCATTGGGGGCAGTTGAGGTAGCCACCTCCTCCAGCTTCCGGTGCCTGGAAGCGGTGCCTCGAAGCGCCTCCCCAGAGGAATGGTGAGTGGTCTTGCTAGTCAGGGTGGCTTGTTAGTTTGCATCTTGTTACCCTTGCACTGTGAGGGCTGCTTCTCGAAGCCTCAGTGTCTGACAGAAGGAACACTGGGATCACTCAGGTCAGCTGCTCAGGCCCTGAGGCCTGGGTGTGCCTTAGCCACAAGCAGGGCTGTCAGCAGACCTCCCTGCGCTGGGCCACTGCCCTTACCAGGCCAGCATCAGGCCCTTGCTGCCCATGTGGGAAGCCAGTGACAGGCGTGCAAAGTGAACTGCTGGTTGGAGGCATGGGCTGGCCGGGACTTGTCCTATAAGGACCCACCATCTCTGTGGCATCCTGGATCACTCAGGAGAGCCTAGCACTGTCCCATGCTGCTCAGGGCCCCCTTTTTGGCTGACCCTCCCGGGCCCATGAGGCCTACAAAAGAGGGTATGACATGTGGCCACAAGTTGTCCTGTCTTCTTCCCCCCTCAAGGGTACCCTCTAGGCCCTCCCCTCCACCCAAGGGACAGAGCCCCCTCTTACCATGAGCTGCCCCTGTTGGCCTGGACCCCGCACTGTATGACCTCTCGAGACCCTCATTACTTCTTCAATCACACTGTACGTGTTTGTCTCTTCATATTTATTTAAGCCTTTCTTTGCTTCTAGAGCATTTTTTTATGTAGAGCAGTTGAAATAAGAACCTCAAAACTTAACATCTGTTCTGATGTTAAAGTATGTTTAATGACCACCCTGTTATCTATGTTCATGTAAAGTTAAGGATAAGTTTTTATGTTTACAGCTAAGAATTCAGTACTCCATGTTTAATATTCCACTCTAGCTTTATGGAAGCCAGACTGCGTGTACATGCATTTATGCGCGTGCAAGCTTTGAACTTTCCCTTTGCTGTAGCATCTTTTGGTTACGTAAAGCTGTCATAGTACTTTCTTGTGAGTCCGAATTGAGTGCCTCTCAGTTTTTCACTCAATCATAAGAGTTTAAGACAGGCAGCAAGTGATCACCCAGGGAGACCGTACACACTCATAGCTAAGTATTCAGAAAAAATACAGAAAAAATCGATAAGTGAAAAGTCCAAGCCTTTCCGTGCACAGCGGTGCAAGGGAGGGAGCAGCAGAAAGATTCCTGTTGGCAGGTAAATTACTGAAAGCTGGCCAGACTCTTGTGTGCCCCTTCCACTCCCTCCTGTGGTCCTCAGGGTCTGGGGGCTGGTCCAGGAGATGCTGGGTTCCGGGTACACACGCTGCTGCCTCCCCACTGCTGGGTCTTTGCAGTCACCCGTGGGTGAAGCGAGGGTCCTCTCCCTGGGGTAAGAACTCCACCCCACTTATTGGGAACACTGGCAAGGAAATCAGATAAGGGCTGCCTGGTGCAGTGGGTCGCATTTGTTGATTGCATTGTCTCTGTTCTGTTAAGGGTTTTTAAGAAGTATGTTTGGCATAATGTCTTTTAATGGGTTTGTAATATCTTCTGGTTTTAGCAGCCTGTAACTTCAGCTGGTGCTTTTAATCAGGAAAAAAGTTTTTGTAAATACAAAACATTGTTTAAAAGACGTAACCATAGAACATAGCTTCCCGTTTTTGGATTTCTTTTCCTATATATTCAAAGTAAAATAATTTGCAGGAGCCATCACTTGCTTTGTCTTTGTCGTGTTATCTGTCCCTTGTGTGCACTACTCCAGAGATGGGCTCTCCCCCTCTGGCCGGGCTAGCAGGGCCACTAGACGAGTGGGCATCGGGGAGTTCTGCTAACCAACAGGTGTGAGGATGCGAAGCCCCATCCCCTGGACTGGAGGACCTAGTGGAAACCTGAGTCTTCTCTTCTACCGATGATGTTCCTCCAGAACAGCCCCACCTGGAGGAGAGGGGACCCCAGAGACATCCAACATTTGGTCCACAGCGCTACCTGTGCCTCCCTGGCTCTTACCACAGACGTACTTGCTTATTCACCTAGTGTCCTATTTCCTGTGTTCTTGGAAAACACGGGGTTTGGGATTGGTTTTTGTTTTTCAATTTTTCTTCTCTTTTTTGACATGAAAGTCACATAAAATTAGCCATTTAGTGTGTACAATTCAATGGCACTAAGTACATTCACGGTGTTGTACAACCAACACTTGTCTAGTTCAAGAACATTTTTTTATCCCCTCAAAAGGAAATACTGTCCCCATTAACTCTCAATCCCATTCCCCCTCCCCCAACCCCTGGCAGCCACTAATCTGCTTTCTGTCTCTGGATTTGCCTGTTCTGGACATTTCATATAAATGGGATCATACACGTGGCCTTTTGTGTCTGGCTTCTTCCACCCAACGTATCTTCAAGGTTCGTCCACATTGTAGCATGAACCAGAATTTCATTCCTTAAAGCTGAATAATATTCCACTGTATGGATGGACCGGTTTGTTTATCCATTCTTCCGTCGATAGGTGTTTGGGTTGCTTCTTCCTTGTGGCTCTTGTGAGGAGTGCTGCTGTTGTGGATGTCCCCTACACATTTTTGTTTGAACACGTGTTTTTGATTTTCTTGGGTCGTGTCTTGTTCTTAACGTGCAGGGATGGTGCCTGGCTGCCACCCACACTGTGTCAAGGCCCTCGTGTTGGTCTCATCACTATGCCCCACAGTAACGCCAAGGTGGTCTCAACTGCTCCCTCCTAGGAGCATGTCTGAGCTTTCTTTTGGGCCATGGTCCCAAGGCGGGACCACGGGCCACTAGGTGTGTCAGTGACCACACAGCCCTGCCAGGAAGAACTCCCCACTGCAGCACGGTGGCCCCCACCACCCCCATTGTTGACGCCTGCCCCCCTCTGCTCCATCCCCAACAACCCAGCCATAAATGGCTTTGTCACTTGGGGTGGACTCTGCCTGCCCTATCGTTGGCTTGGACGTCGTTTTTTTCCACCTTGAGCCTCCCAGCCTCTCTGCAGGAATCACGACCTGAGCCCACCCAACCAGAGCACAGCCACAAATCCACCAGGTGACAAAACTACCTGCCAGCAGACACGTGGCCACCAGCTGGGAGTGAATCACATGCGACTAGCAAGCCGGTCCCGAGATGGCCACTGTTTCACGGGAAGTAGGCTCATTTGGGTGCTGCAGCACAGCGCCCTGGTTGAATAAACCACTTCCCAGAGAATTTTCCCCAAATTGCCCGATAACGATGAACAAAGAATGGCTGCTGGAGTCCTAGATTTGGGGGGAACCTCTCAGGTAAAGCCAGGCGGGCTCCCGTCAGCAAAACTGGTCAGCACAAACGGACACGGTATGGAGAAGCTCTGCGGGGGTGAAGGACACACTTGGGACGTGGATGACCTACACAGCCAGGAAGCGGTCACAGGAGGAGGGGGAGGACGGGAGTGGGCCTCACAGAGGCCAGCGGGTGGCGAGGGCAGCTGGCCCAAGCACTGAGTGGCCAGGGTAGGGGGTCACTAGTTGTCCTTCCACACACACCCCGGTCCTCAGACATCCTGCCTGTCACTCCACCCATTCCTGGCCATCTCCACCGCCCCTCCCCAAGTCACAGTCACATCTCCCACCTGGATATTGTCCAGCCTCCTCCCTGAATGATCCTGGAACATTCTGCGCTTGCTCCCACCTGTCCCCATGCCAGGGGCACTCTCCCTGCGGCTGCTCCGCTCGGCAGCCCGGCATCAGCCAGGAATGTCCCAGTTCGGGCCCGGCACATGTCAGCAAGTCCGCAGGACAGCCCCAGAGGAAGAGCACAGGCAGGACTGGCAGGTGCCACTGTGGACACCTGCCTACGTTGTCCGTGGGTGTCAGCATGCTCCGTCCCTGTGCCTGGGTCGCTCCCCCACCCCCCCAGAAATGCCAACAGGACCCTACTATACGGCAGGGGGGTATGAACTTCACACCCCCAGGCCAATGCACACTGGGGGTTCTGGGAATTGAAACGTTCACGGTGTATGTTGGCTTCCCCCTTTGACCTAGCTGAGTGTGTCAGGTTGACGTTTCCCCACAAAGAAGGCTCTTCAAGGAGAGGCAGGTAGCCCTGCCTCTATGGTCCCTCCCGTCTGTCCGGCATCTGACATGGCTTCCTTGATTTGAACGATGTTGGTAAACCCCAGTCAGCTCAAAGTTGTCTACTGGATACAAGAGGCCAAAGTGCTACTGGGGTCAGAGGAGGGTGGGCTGTACACTCCACCTGGGCCAAGGGACGGGCTGGGGGGCGAGGGAGCTCCACTCCCTCATCCCCCATCCCCTCTAAGTGCTGCTTCCGGGCCCCAGAGGGCCAGGGGAAGGGGAGGAGGAGCATTGCCGAAGAGTTTAAAAGCTCATTTCACCCCAAAGTCATGCTCACGAAGTGAGCCTACACCGCAATTGGACGGGAAAATTCCGTGTTAATTTGACTTCCTTACTACTTTGATATTTTGGGTGCTTTTTTCAAGGATCAGAAAAGAGTTCAAAAGACTATTGTAGCGTTGCTGTGTGAGAAATACAAGACCCCCAGTACATTAACAGCTGCTACAACGAACGTCATTTTTTTTTAAATCACAGTGTTCTTCCGCTAGATTAGGAGTTTGTGAGCGAGAGAGCACCGTCTGCCCCATCCCCGTCTCAGAGACGCTGAAAAGCTCTCCGAGACACAGCTCTCCAGAGACGGGCCACTTCGTCAGCGTGTGTTTGTTTTGCTTTGAGTGCCCTTCCTGACCACGATTCCGTATACGTAGCGTCTGTGCAACATGGAATCCAAGCTCCGCGTGCATCCATGGAATCAGGCAGACTCGGTCCAGAGTGAGTGTGTGCTCCCGAACAAGTTCTGCTGCCGTAGAGCTCTGCTCGCACATGCTCCCCTAAAGGGTTAAGTACAAACTGCTCAGAAGTATCAC
This sequence comes from Panthera pardus, assembly GCF_024362965.1. Taxonomy (NCBI): domain Eukaryota; kingdom Metazoa; phylum Chordata; class Mammalia; order Carnivora; family Felidae; genus Panthera; species Panthera pardus. The sequence goes on from NW_026527013.1 coordinate 14,573,019, forward strand.
TTTGAACCGGAAGCGTATCTCCCACTCTGTCTTCATCGGCATGTGTCACCAGTTGCTGTGGGCAGCTCGGGCTGCTCCATCCTCTGCCACCAGGGGGCACGGCGGCCTGAGCAGTGTTCCCACCTGGTAGAGCCGACTGGAGGCCGGCTGCAGCTGGGAAGGATGGGCTGGAGGTTACCAGTCCCCGGCGAGGCCAGGCCTTGTCCTCGTTTGCGGGGATGTGGAATAGCCTCCCCCACAGGGGCTCTCGGTTCCTCTCCTGTATCCTGTGGGATCGGGGATGCTGACCCCCAGGGTTCTCCAGGTATTAGGGCTACCCCATTCCCTCATTTACTTGCCAAACATCGATTTGGTATCTACTCGCTGCTGGGTGCTGGGGCCACAGCAGGACCCATATCAGGCAAAGTCCCTGTCCTCAGGGAGTGGACATTCTACCAGGAGTCTGACAATGGGCCTCAAGTAGGAGTGAGCCTCGTCCCACTTGAGAGAGGAGAGCAGCACCCTGTAGGACGGTAAACCAGGGGACAGGTGGGAGGCACAGTGACGGGACAGAGGGGAGACCTCCCTCAACCAGCCAGTCAGAGCCAGCCGGCGTTTCAACTTCTGCGACGCAGACACCAGGACTGTCTTGGAGAGGGCGTGGACCGGCCCTCCTGCCCGGCTACTCAGAAGAGGGTACTGGGCGGGCACTGGGGCTGCCAGCCCTCCTATGGCACTCTGAAGAGCAGGGGCTGCCACCCACAGCACCCTGAGCACAGCTGACGCTGGGCCATATCCAGGAGGACACTGATGGATGGAGAAAGCGGCCGAGCCCCCATTTCCAGAAGAAAGATCAAGTCCCTGGGTCCCCTCAGGTCCTTCTCCCCCCCACCACACTCACGCCTATCTCCCAGAAACAAACGGGGGGTGGGGATGACGCAGACGGGGCCAAATGTTCACGGGGGGGTGGTCGGATAGTGACAAAAACAAAATGGGGTCACTGACCCTCCCCCCCCCCTTGTATAACGCGGACGCCAACAGCAGGTGATGGGGGTCAGGGCATTCCGGACATCACCACAAACCGACCAGAGCAGACGCCTCAGTGCCAAGTTCCTTATCCAAGTGCTCCTAACACCCAGCCCAGCAGCTACCACACTGTTTCCTGAGCTGCCCCCTCCCAAGGGAAAGGGAATTCATCTCTTGAAGAAGTTCTTCCTGCCTCCAGAACATTCCTCTGCCTTCTGGTGCCAACAGAAGGAAGTCCCAGCTGGGCCACACCCAAATCCCTCATTCACAGGATCTGTTTCTCCCTCTCGGCATCTAGTTCTCCTCGGACCCAAAACCTTAAGGAGATTATTTTCCAGGGATTATTTACCCCTCCCCGACCGTGTCCCGAAATGGTCACGGGCCACACTTGTGGTTGGCCTGGTTACGGGACACCCACACCTTACCCTGGTGATCACAGCCAGTGAGGACAGTGGGTGAGTGCTGAACACACTCCCGTTCCGTCCCTTAACTCTCGCGAAAAAGGCCAGAACCTAGATCCATCGGAGACACAGGAGACAACACGATACGCGTTTGTGATGCAGGGAACACCAGAGGCATTCCGATGAATGCTATGTGGCCATTTAACAAGAGTCGGGGGACCCAAAAGAATCAGCGGTTCAGGTTCACAGCTTGGGGCCAACGTGGATTTTTGAAGCTCGTTCATCTCTCTCTCCCAAGGCACGCCAGATTCTCACCTTTATTTATTTATTTTTTTAACGTTTTATTTATTTTTGAGACAGAGCGAGACAGAGCATGAACGGGGGAGGGGCAGAGAGAGAGGGAGACACAGAATCGGAAGCAGGCTCCAGGCTCTGGGCCATCAGCCCAGAGCCCGACGCGGGGCTCGAACTCGCGGACCGCGAGCTCGTGACCTGAGCCGAAGTCGGCCGCTTAACCGACTGAGCCACCCAGGCGCCCCAGATTCTCACCTTTATATCTGACCAGCTCCTCCAAAGGCACCAGGCTGTGGGGTCACGTGGCGTGGACTACGCGAACCCGGACTGACTCCTAGCGGTGGCCTGGCACATGGCAGATTTCTGCCATTATCAGATTTATACTAAAGGACTGTCCATCACTGATCTGCCATTCAAGTCTAACTGGGCGTCATATGTTTTCATTTGTTAGGTCTGGCCACCCTGGAGGCTCAATAAGATCTTTGAATAAAGGAAGTGTAGGCCTGAAATCAGAGAGCTGGAAGATTACGGAATCCAAATAACGAGAATTTTACTGGTGGGAAACAGAGCTCACGGTGCCTTGCAGGATGGTTCCTTCTTCCCATCAGAATAAAAGCTCACCTCCTCCCAGCCTCTCCCACCTCATCCCTGCGCACAGGCTTGCCGGCCACTCTCTGTCCCGTACTTGGTGCCACCTCAGGACGGTGGCACCTACTATTCCCCTCTGCCCAGAAGGCTCGTTTCCCGGGTCTCCGCTCAAATCCGCCTGCTTGCAAGCCCACGGCTCCTGCCTTGGCCAGTCACTGTGTCACACCCTTGACTACTTTTCATCCTCATCATCGGTAGTTGAAATTACCTCGCTCGCTTCTCTGTCAGTCTGTCCCTTCCCACTCGACTCGCTCACCACAGCATCCAGACAGGTGATCACAGGCCTCTGAGTAGCGATGGGTGACAACTCCAACGGGGAACCTGGACCTTATGCTGAAGCTCCTACCCCAACCCCATCTCTCCCTATGCTCCTAGCCCCTGGCTCTCAGCATCGCCTGGAGCAGGAATGAAGGTTTCCAAGACCAGGCGGTTCTAGGGAACTCCTAGATTAGTAAGATTAGTAAAATTAGTAAGAAGGTAAGTTAGTCTCTAAAGCTAGGCAAAAGTTGTGGTTCAGGTTTTCCCAACCCAGGACATGTAGAAATAAATACCCCTGCTCCAACTATCCTAGGAATTCTCCCCTCCTTGGAAGGCCCCAGTGCAGGGGCTTCTAGAGCTTTCTCTGGCGGACAGCAGGCTGCTTCGTTCTCAGGAAGATTCTAGAGGCTGGAACCAACCCCCCACCCCCAGGACAGTTCTGAATCACTAATTGAGGTTGGTTACTTGAGTCTGTGGTGAGAAGCATCACTTGCCAGACCACTTGCTTTCAATTTAAGAGATCAGAGCCTATGGACTGACTGTCTGTGTGTGCACAAAATCAAAAGTGGGCCTCATATGTCTGCATATGGACTGGAACCCCCCTGGAGGGGCATGAAAGAGCCTGATGTCACAGCCTGTGGGCAAGGAGACAGGAGGCCTGAAATTTGGAGTGAGAGAGAGAGATGCCTCCTCCTGGTGCCTTTGTCCTTGAACAAATGAGTGAACTTTTGAAAGATTAAAACCAAAAGAACAAACTAAGGTGGAGGCACTACGTGTCCTCTTTCATGCCAGGCCATCCTTGAAATGCTCACCTTGCCATCTGTCCACTGCCAGCCCCGTGTAGGTCTGCAGGGGAAAGAGAGGAGACTCTGTGCTGCACAGATCTGTTTCTATAGTATTTACATGTCTGGGGGGAAATCTCTTTCTCCCGGCTCTCTTGTCTATGCTTCGGCAACAATCCAGAAGGAAATTCTCATGAAGAAGCCCAGAGCCTTGGTGATCAGATGTGTCAGAGGCTGAGCAACAGGAAGGACAAGCCTGGCCCAGTCTGGGTGGAAGCCAAGGCAGGGAGCCCTGATGGCCGGCTGCTTCCCCACAGACTGGCCCAAAGGCCTTAACATGGAGGACGGGGGCAGCTCAGCAGTGACAGGGAAACTTCTTTCGCTAAGGCACATGTGAGACCTTTAGGGCATGATTCCTGAGTGCTCAGAGCTCCTTGGGGACTGCCGAATTCCGCCCAAGACAGGAGTCCAAACCCCGGATCCCCAAGCTGCCTGTTCTGCTCCTGGAGTTTAAATGACCATGAAGGTACAGTGAATTTCTGGCCTTTAAGACTCAGTCAGGCTCAGCCCAGAGAGCGGCTTGGTCCTTGCTTTGTTGTCGAGCTAAGTTGTACCCTCTCTGCGTACTCCTCACTTGGGAAATGTAGGAGCTGGACTAGCTGCTTTCTTAACTTCTTCTCTGGGATATCCAACATAGGATTATCTACGCGAAGAGGGGACACAGAGGGGAGAAATGAAGAGGCATTAAGAAATTGGGGGTGACTCAAGAATTTAATGTTTATAGGTAATTGACCTAATTGATTAACTGCGTGTGTGTATTTATTATGTGTATATTGAGGAATGTTGTTCTATTCTCTGGGAATATATTATGTACTAGAGATAAAAAAGAAAGAAAGAGGGAGGCCTGGGTGGCTCAGTCCATTAAGCGTCCGACTTCGGCTCAGGTCATGATCTCACGGTTCGTCAGTTCGAGCCCTGCGTCGGGCTCTGGGCTGATAGCTCAGAGCCTGGAGCCAGCTTCAGATTCTGTGTCCCCTCTGTCTGCCCCTCCGCTGCTTGCACTCTGTCTCTCGCATTGTCTCAAAAATAAATAAACGTTAAAAAAAATTTTTTTTTTAATGCACAAAAACTAAAGGATTATAAACAGAAAACGTTAGTCACCAACACACTCATGGCCTCCGCAGGTGGAAAGCCTTGGCTGGAGTCGGGGATTTCGATCTTCACTCTGGAGCTTCCTGCCTCTCCATGCTGCAGCCCGAAGAGCTGTGACCACGCCCGGCTCTAGTTTGAGGTGGCCGGGAGGACTTTGGGGAGAGAGCAGACAATTGCAAAGATTTCAGGATGGGAATTCCGACCTAGGTTCTGGTTTTGTTTATTTGTGACCCTGGCCGAATAAAAAACCCTGAACCTCAGCTGTATTCCCTCCCAAATGGGGCACTATTCCTTGACCCCATGCAACTACTAAGAGAGGGAGATGTAGTGAGGGAAGCAAAAGCTGGCTTAGCCAAGGGCAGCATGCTGAACCAGCCCTTTCAAATCATAAACAACGTTCTACCGACTGTGAGTTCGCCAAGATGTTGATGGGTGTTCTGAGAATAAAAGAAAACAGATCACATGGTCAAGGAAGTTTACAATATACCACAATAACACCCATTATCAATAGTAGAGGTTTAGCAAAATCCTGTAGCTGACAAAATAATTTAACAGAGAAATTAATCGTAGAATCCCTATTGATATCTTGAGGCATTCTAATGTCCCATGGAGTCCAGAGAGGGGCATTTTGTGCCGATTAATGTATCCCCGCGGGGGATACATTCCAAGACACCCAATGGATGCCTGAACCCACAGATAGTACTGAACCCTATATATACTATGGATTTTGCTATATATACATACCTAAGATAAAGTTTAATTTATAACTTAGGCACAGCAAGGCACAATAACTAATAATAGAATAATTATAACAATACAATGTAATAAAAGTTAAGTGAATGTGGTGTCTCTTCCACATTCTCCCAAAATATTTTATTGTATTGTACTTAACCCTTCTTCTTGTGATGATGTGAGATGGTAAAATTCATACACGATGAGATGAAGTGAGGTGAAGGACGTAGGGACTGTGACACAGCATTGGGTTACTGTTGACCTTCTGACAATACCTCAGAAGGAGGATCGTCTACGTCCAGACCATCATTTGCCCACGAGTAACTGAAACCACGGAAAAGGTGTGGATAAGGTGATACTGCTGTGAGGCATCATTCCAGAATGACGCATCCCAGGGAGAAACTGGAGTGAAGGGAGGGCCACAGGAGGACTCTGAATGCCAAGCTAAGATTCAACCTTCGGTGCTGAAAGTTTCAGAAACATCTTCTTCTTAATCACAAAAGCAATACAATACCAGCCTCCTTAAAAATGGAAGTTTTTGGGGGGCGCCTGGGTGGCTCAGTCGGTTGAGCGGCCGACTTTGGCTCAGGTCACGATCTCGCAATCCATGGGTTCGAACCCCGCGTCGGGCTCTGTGCTGACAGCTCGGAGCCTGGAGCCTGTTTCGGATTCTCTCTCTCCCTCTCTGCCTCTCCCCCACCCACTCTCTCAGTCTCTCTCTCTCAAAATAAATAAGTAAATTTAAAATAAAAAAAGAACTCTCCAGAGATTTAAGAGCTTTCAGCCTAGGACACTGGAAAGTGATGTTAGTGCAAAAGAAAAGAGTGATAAAGGCTAACTAGTTTAAAGGATAGGGCTCCCTCTCCCTTTTCTCTGCCGTTATGGTGTGTGTAGTTGACTCTGTGCCTCACCATGTCTTCTTACATGACCTTTAGGATCAAGGGATTCCTGGCTGAGAAACAAAAGCAGACTCATCCCATTCCCAAGTGGGTTTCGATGAAAATTAGTGATAAAATCAGGTATAACTCTAAGAAGAGACATTGGAGAAGAACCAAACTGAATCTATAAGTCACTTATGAGACGGCACACATAGTTATACTGTCTCAAGGTCACTAACATCTTACCATGTCATATTGAAAAGGTCACTACTCTTTCTGGGCAGGTGGACATGTTTTATTAGGAAAATAATGTTTTCCCCCTTTGTCTCTGTGCTTCTGCACTAGTAGGTTGGTTCAGTAATAAATATATGAGAACTTTTGTTTGGGGGGAAAAAACAGAATGGAGAATGGATCAAAGAGAAAGACATCAGATTTTGTCTGGAACACGTTCAGATGTTGGGGTTGAGTCACATCCCATGTAGAAAGGAAGGAGATCCTAGATAGGAAGTCAAGCTGACTGGAAATACACATCTGGGAGCTCCTAAGAGTTCCACTCCTCGAAGGGATTCATTCTCTGAAGAAACACAGAGGGCACAGAGGAGTAGCAAGACATGAGCGGCCTGGCAGAATTTCCAGGTAAATTGGCACGAAGACTGAGCAGGAGACCAGAAGAGGCAAGTTCCCCAGAAGCCATGAAAGACATTTCAAGGAGTACGGAGTGTCCTCTAGACGCTGGAGGTTGGCGAAAATGCGGACCAAGAAGAGGGGAATCACTGACTTCTCAGTAATTTGAGAGAAGGGTTTTAGTGGCAGGATTAGATACCAGCCTGACAGGAGGAAGGAACGGCAAGGGAATGAAAGCATTTAGGCCAGGTCTACAGGTGTGATATGCATGCCACTTGGAGGCAGACAGGGAGTCACTTCAGTCCTAGGGCGCAGGACTGTTTTGTCTCAAGGAAGAGAGAGGTTAAGGGAAGGCTCTGAAATGCAGCAGAATGAAACCCCTGACCTGGGTTTTAGGCTCAGATGTAACTGCTTGTCTGGGATGCCAAAGGCCTTCAGATTCCGCAGAACCTCAAGGGGAATTCTCCACTGGCGGCAGTAAAGCAACTCTTTTCCATCTAGCACAGCAGTTGGCTTCTCCCTTTGCATGCAAAGTGGCCACACGTGTCTAAAATGAACTTGCTCCTGCTCAGAAATACTTTGATTCCTGGTTGGGGAAGTTACCCTTTTGGGTTAGTAGTCTTCTAGGCTGTAGGCGTGTAGGTGTAGACAATACTTTTTGCTTCAGCAAAGGGTTATCACTAATCCCATTTAATTACGTCAATAAGAATCAGGTAAGATTTGTTACTAGCGTCCAGGTTTTTGATCTAGAGACTAAAAAAGCCAGGCAGAAAGGGCTCCTGGGCTCCATCTGGACTTAGTTCCAGATTTTCTAGCCTGGATAATTCAGGTGCTACCTGACTTTCTCTTGGGGAAGCAGGTGGGTGACAGGTCAAACTCTTGAATTGGTAGTGCCTATTTCTCTCTGGAACCAGGCACTGAGTTTTTACCTTTTTTTCCCTGGGAGAGCCAAGGCGAATTCCAATGGATCTGCTAAAGGATGCAGGTTTCAGTAGATTAACAATTCACATATGTGAACCTCAAGGTGCTTGGCAAACCCAAGTGAATTTTGCAGTCCAACAGTCTTGGAAGGCAATAATGGAAGGGCACTTTGCTCTGGGCACCTGAACTGCCACTGTCATCGAGTGCCATCAGAGGACTTTAACATTTGCGCTTAGTACCCTTCCCACTGGAATTAACCAGCTGTCATTCTTCATTGTTAGTGGCCACTCTACCTTGTCTGAGACCATGACACCAATAGGGGGTCTCTGTAGGCTGGCACCCACCAGGCCCTCATTTTTCTAACTACCACTGAGGCCCTGCCTTCCTTGCTGCCTGTGAAGTCACCTGGCTCACTTCCTGTTTCCCTATTTGGATGTGAATGTCACTTAGCCAGTTTGCCCACATGATTTCCCAGACCTAGGAAGGGACACGCCTTGATGCAGAGAGATGCAATCCAAGGCAGAGAGATGTAATCGCTGTTACCACTGTGGAAAGGAAAGCCATCCTCGGTATGGATCACATGTTCTCTCCATTTTTTTATGTCAGAAGCCGTGCTCACGTCATCCATTTTGGCGGGGCATTTCGCTCCCTCTGATCAATGTCCATTTGCCTTGGGCTCTTCCAGGATACAATTTTCCAGCCAAATGAGGTTTTCGTTTTATGTTTTGGATTCCAGACTTCACGGACATCCCTTAATCCAACATCTCTGCCTCTAGGCAATGCCTTTTTCCAGAGAGTAAAGAAATTCTGTACATTCTTAAAAAGGTGAAACATAATTATAGGCCCTGACATTTAAAAAATTTTTTTTAATGTTTATTTATTATTTTTGAGAGAGAGACAGAGACAGAGAGAATGAGTGGGGGAGGGGCAGAGAGAGAAAGGGAGACACAGAATCCAAAGCAGGCTCCAGGCTCCGAGCTGTCAGCACAGAGCCTGATGTGGGGCTTGAACTCACGGATTACGAGATCATGCCCCGAGCCGAAGGTGGACGCTTAACCGACTGAGCCTCTCAGGCACCCCTAGGTCCTGACATTTCTAAGGCTTGGTCTGGAAATCACACCAGATTTCCCTGAAATAACCTTACTTCATTTGCAATCTCCCTTTGACAAAGTTAATTTCGGTGGCCTTGACCCTGATGATGGTCCCTCACTTGCCCCTTGCTCTTACTAGACCTGTATCCAGAACCTTCTCACAGCTTCCCTAAAAGAGAAGTAAGGCTCAGGAAGTTTTTGGTTCTCAACATGTCTCTGCTTGACATAAGGACTCATAGGTCCCCCTTCTTCTCCCCTTTCCTGCACATAGGCCCAAAGTGAGATTAAGGCGATGCAAGTTTAGGACCCAGCCATAAAGTGGCAGTGGGAGGTGAACAAGTCACAGTTAGCTTCTAGGCTGAGCTCCTCTTTGATCCCAGTTCAATTCAGTAACTATAATAACACTGAGGGGTTACTTAAAGGAATAAGTCTGCAGCCTCGCTCTCAGGAAGCATCTTGCTTAGTGGCTGGAATGAAAGGAAAAGCTCCTGAGTCCTACTGGGCACCACGCACGCACGGTACAAGGCATTTTGAGCTCACACTCCTCAGTGCGACCTTTAGGGACTGGCGCTCTCATTTCTGATATGGCTGAGGAAAGTAACTGGCCTAGCTCCTGGGGGTTCAACAGCAGCTCTGCTGGCTACCAAGTTCTGAGTGTTTATTTTATTTTATTTTTTTTTTAAACTTTTTTTTACATTTATTTATTTTTGAGAAACAGAGTGAAACAAAGCATGAGCAGGGGAGGGGAAGAGAGAGACAGAGACACAGAATCCGAAGCAGGCTCCAGGCTCTGAGCAAGCGGTCAGCACAGAGCCTGATGCGGGGTTCGAACCCACAGACTGTGAGATCATGACCTGAGCCGAAGTTGGCCACTCAACCGACTGAGCCACCCAGGTGCCCCAAGTTCTGAGTGTTTATTGTCCACCCAGACTGCCTCAGACACTTGCAGAATATGGTAACTGTTACAACAGAGGTGCAAACAAGGGGATCTGGGAACACATTATCTTGTTTCCAGTGACTTCCTTCCCTAGCCAAGGACTCTGTCACCCTTGCCACTTGGGTCCAGGCTGAGCTCAGTCAGGGAATCAGGCTCCACAGGACTGGTCTGCCAGCCTCCCATTCCTGTGACTCTCAGAATTTATCCTTTACTTTTCTTTCAGGAACGTCAGTCCACACAATAATCCTTTCCACTGCTGCTTCATGGTTTACAAACAGTTTTACATCATTATCTCACTTAATCACATTCCTACATCTTGGTACATCTTTAGTACAACATTCTGTCTTGCCTGACAGGCTTGTTTCCCTTTACTGCATTCATCTTGGCTCACCAGTTCCAACCTATATATAATTCAGGTATCTCGGTACCTTGCGCATTTGTGTGCACAAAGTGGGGGAGATCAGAGTTTGCCATGTTGACTCCTCACAGTGTTGTGGGTCTTTCTCATTGCTGCCTTCTTCGCCCCTTTGATTCAATGGTCGTTTTGGTTGTCTACTAAGAGCAAAGCTGGGTTCTTTTTTGTTGTTGTTGTTTATTTACAAGTAAGTAATCTCCACACCCACAGTGGGACGTCAAACTCATGACGCCGAGATCAAGAGTTGCATGCTTTCCCGACTGAGCCAGCCAGGTGCCCCAAAGCTGGGTTCTTTAAAAGATTTTATTTTTTAAGTGATCTCTGTACCCAACGTGGGTTTGAACTCAATACCGTGAGATCAAGACTGGCATGCTCTACCAACCGAGCCAGCCAGGTTCCCTAAAGATAGGTTCTTTGAGGGGGAAATCAGCCGACGGGTGAGTTCAGATTAACAGCGGGAAGATGCCTGGTGGGCCATGGTACGGGCTACAGTAGAGGTGCAAACACTGCAGTTTGAGTGACTGATAAATTTTGTCTGGGGGGTGGGTGGGAAGCAGGAATGCTTCCTGGAAGGGCCCCACCCAGCAGAGAAGGAAACGGCCCAAAGAGCTCAACAGGGGACAGAATCAGGAAAGGCCACAAATTTGACCCTTGGGAAAGAGTAAAAGAGCAGCACAGAAAAATATTCTCAGAGGAGAGAGAGAGAGAGAGAGAGAGAGAGAGAGAGAGAGAGAGAGAGAGAAAAGAGGGCTAAATGGGTAGCTTTTCCAAAAAGGAAGTATTTAATTCCCCAAAATTTTCTAGGAAAGAAGAGTCTGATGGTCACATTTCTCAGGAAAAGGGGAACGGTTACTGCAACAAGGACACTGCTTAGAAAAACCTCAGGGAGCACAACTGCCTGACATTTCTTTAGTGAAAGGGATGAGGGGGCAAAAATCTCCTGCAATTCTGCTCTGGAGAAAGAGGTGCTTGAAGTTGCAAATTTCTCCTCTGATGCGTGCGTGGGGGGGGGGGGGGGAGGTGGGGGTGGACTGTGTGTGGACATACAAGGTAGGAATTTCCCAAGTTATCTTCAGAGATGAGGGTCAGGGAGGGAGAGGGCGGTGGCCCCGAGTAGTGCTCAGAAAAGAGGCAGGGTATGCCCCCCAAATACTGTCCAAGAAAGGCAGTGGGCCGAGTGCCCCAAATTCCCTTCAGTCAAAGGGTCAAGGGCCCAAACCTCGACACATTTTCCGAGAAAACAGAGCTGGGGGTCGCGAATCTACAAAATCATCCTCATCCTGGCAATTCGCAGAAAAGTCGGCAAGGCAAAAATCGCCAAAACTTTTCTCAGAAGAGGGCCAGAGCAAGAACCTCCAAGATTCTCTTTAGAACAGGGGCCAGGAGCAAGATTCCTGGATTCTCCTCAGAATGGGGGCTAGCAAACGAATTCTGAAGATTCTCTTCAGAACGGGGGCCAAGGACAAGAATTTCCAGGATTCTTCTCAGAAGAAGTCGAACCCACAACTCTTGTCAGAAAAGAGCGCAGAGGGGGAAAGAATCCCCTCGGGAACAAGGCCGAGCCACTGGTTGTCCAGTCTCCTCAGAGCGCGCCTCACGCGGCCCCGCCCACCGCCCGGCGTAACCGCCCCACACCCGCCCTGCCCAGGCCCTCTCCGGTGCATTGTGGGTGGGGCGCCCCTGCTGAGCACTGCGGGGAACCCCCTGCCCAGCCAGTTGTCGGCCGCCGGGCGGCCCAGCCGAAACGCCCTCCGGGGTCCGAGCGAGCCGGCCAAGAATTGACGCGTCCCCAAGTCCCCGCCCCTCTTGGCGTTCCCGCCCCGAAGCCGAAGCCCCGCCCCCGAAAAACAGTGACTGGCCCTGAGGCCCGCTCCACTCTCCCATTGGCAGGTTGCCTGTCAGTCACGCCGTCCCACCCCCTCGGGCCCGCCCAGGCCGCCGGCGCGATCCCGAGGGCCAGCCGGCTCGCGCACTCATTGGCTGTCCGGCGCTGTCCGTCATGAGGCTGGCCACGCCCACGGTGGGGCGCGGACCCCGAGAGCCTCGGCCGGACCTCATTGGCCTGCGGCGCCGCCACTCGACGAGACGCGCCTCAACCCGGAAGTGTGCGAGGCGAAATCTGCCTAGCAACCGGGGAAGCCGGGCTGCGAAGCGGGCAATTTCAGTGTGAGAAGGAGCGGCGAGACCGAGCGGCGGCTCCGAGCGCGGCGCGGCGGCTCCTCCCGCCCGGGGTCAGCGCCCCGGCGCGCGCACGCGCACCCCCGCCACCCGAGCGCGCTCCGCGCCGCCCGCGCAGTCGGTCGGTCGGCCGTCTGTCGTCCTGTCGCCGCCGCCGCCGCCGCCGCCGCCGCGGGCGCCACCTGAGGGAGCCGTCGCCGCGGGACCTGAGCGGACCGGACCGGACCCCGCCTCCCGAGGCCGCCCGGGGCCCAGCAGCCACCCGCGGAGGCGCCGAGCAACTTCGGTGAGTGAGGGGCCCGGCGCCGCTGGTGGCGGGTCCCCGGCTTCCGGTGCCCCGGGCTTCTCTGGGGCTTCCGCTTCTCTGAGGGGAGCGCCTCCGGTGCGCGGACCCCCTTGTCTGAGGGGAACCCCGCCTCTCTGAGGGGAGACCCCCTTCTCTGAGGGACCCCCGTCTCTCTGAGGGACCCCCCGTTTTCTGAGGGGCTCCACCTCTCTGAGATACTCCACCCCTCGGAGAAATGCCAAGTCCTCTGAGGGACCCCCGCTTTTCTGAGGGGAGCGCTTCTTCCCGGATGGACGTTCCACTTTTCTGAGGGACCCCCTGCCTCTGCGGGGGAGCCTTCCTTCCCCCATGTCTTTGAGGAACCGCCAGCTTCACTGAGGGACCCTCGCCCCTCTGAGAACCCCCCTCCCCCCCCCCCCCCCCCCCCCCGCAACTTCTCTGAGGAGACGACGATCGCGATGTTCTGTCTCTGCGGGGCCCCCTGATTCCCTGGGGACCCTTGCTTCTCTAAGGAGACGACTTGATTCTAGGGGAACTCCCACTTCTCTGGGGGACCCAGCCCTCCCTGCCTTTCCAGGGACCACCCCCCCCGCCCCTCCCCCCTCCCATGTTCTGTGAGGAGGCCCCTGCTTCTCTGAGCTGTTGTCCCTCTTCTCTGACGTGTTCCCCTTTTGCCCTTGCTTTTCTAAGGTGCCTCCCGCTTTCTACGGGTCCCCTCCCCCCCCCCCCCCCGGGTCCCCTTCCCCCCCCTGCCCTGCCTTTCTGAGACGCTCTCCCTGCTCTCGGTCCCCACTTCAGTGGGTGACATCCCTTTCCCAAGCGTCCCTCCCCCGCCTGAGGTGCTGCTGTTGCTGCTGTCACAGTCCTTCTTGGAGGTGGTCCCCACTTTTCTGAACTGTTCCCATTCTTGATGCGACCCCCTCCTTTTTGGTGAGTGCCTCCTCTTTCCTGAGGGGTCCCCACTACCCCGAGATGCCCATTCATCGGACTGGAGCCTTAGCTGTCTGAGGAAGAGTTCCCCCCTCTTCCAAAATGTGTTCTTTTGGGTTCTCCATTAATCTATGGAAGCCACGATTTTCTGAGGGTCTCTGGCTCCTCCAGAGGTTCTGCCCCTAATATCCCCATTCCTAGGGGATCCTCATGTCCCTTAAGTGTGCCTCCACTTTTCCAAGATCACTTCTGCTGGTGGGAAACACCGTGGAGTTTTTCACTTCTCTGAATGGGTGCCCCCGCATTCTGAGGCCTTCCCCTCCCACTTGCCAGAGGACATTTCCCCCTTTCCTGAGGTTTCCCTCCTGATTCTCTAAGGGAGAAACTCTTCCTTCATTTTCCTTGGATCCCCCAACTCCAAGCCTCCCCTGTTTCTGTTTATGGCACCCTCTTCCTCCTTTCTGGAAGGAGAGACCAGAAGTGTGCCCCCTCTTGTCTTCTTTCTTGCCAGATTGGAGGAGGAGTTCTTTGAACTTTTACCTCAGCTTCCAGGGACCTGGAGAATTTTGTGGCTGGAAAGGAATTTGGGAGACAGAGTCAAAAAGCGTTGTTTTCTCTTGTCCTTCTGAGACCCGCTAGATTTGAGGGGGAGCAGGAGCTGCTTGCCAGGTGACCACCTTGGTTCGCTCTAATTGTGAGCCTTGGGCCACCACAGTGTTGTGAGGCCGATGTGAAGGCTGGAGGGACAGGGTTGGAGCGTTGTCCTCCCGTTTTCCCCCATTATCACACTGTCAGGCTGTGAGACTGACCCATTTCCTGTTCCATCCCTCCATCCTCCCTCTGCATAGTATAACTCCCCCCTCCTCCCCACACCCCCCCACTCCCGCCCCCAAACAAAAAAGGAGAAGCAAAAACAGTCCTTCAGGTCTTCCTGCTGTGTTTTCTCTCTCCTTGGGCCTTCTGATTCACCCCTTGATCTCTAGAGGATCCCTGGTTTGTGGGCCACTCTGGTTTGAAAGGCAGGGCAAGAAGCAGGAAATGGGTCACCTTAGATCCAGGAAGGGTGGAAGGGAGGCAAAGGACAGTATTTCTCTACGTTTTAGGTAACTTCAGCCTGGCCCAAAGGAAGTTTTTACATGGCTTTTACAAATCTCATGTGTACTTTTTTTAATGGCCCACCCTGGATTCCAAATTCACTCCAGTAGCTAATTTTATCTGCTTTGCCAAACGCAGAGCTCTCTGGAGCCCAAGTAGATGAATGCTGGCATTGAGAGATGGTCCAAAGGACAGGAATGAACTCAGTTTGAAACCTGAGTAACTTGTAACCACTTCGTGTCCATGCACAAGTCTCAGGCTAAAAACATGGGGGAGAATGTTCTTGAAGTAGAGTTCTGAAATGTAGGCTGAACTGTTTGGTTTAGCGTTTCAACAAGTTCTTCTCTCTGACTCTGCTAGAACTGTAGTTCACTTTACAGTGTGACTTAAAGCTGTCTTTCTCCTGTTCGTTTCCATCTGGGTCTTGCTTAATTTGAGTCCTTTGTGAAGATTCCTGCCGAGGCTATAATTTGAGTTCTAAATTCGTCGGGGGACCATGTGGACACAAGTTTCAACTCGAGCTATTTTCTTCTGTGGAGAAGTGCTTGGAGAGTTTCCTGGGCCCTCTGCTCCTGGGGTAGTCAAGTCCAGGCAGGAAGGTGCTGCAGACCTGGTTGCTCTCTTACTGCCTCTTCCTGGTCAGTTGCAGGCACTGCCCTGAGGGGAAGGGTACGGATGGTGGGGAGCTTGGGGGTTAGGGTTTCCTGAGACAGGGCAGAGAAGAGCTGGCACATATTTATTTTAAATGAAACCCATAGGACCAACAGGATGGGGTGTTGGAAAGAGAAGGGGGAGCTTTGAAGCCAGAAGGACCTGATTCAGGTTTTGGTCTGTCCTTCCTAGTTGTGTGGCCTTGCACAAGTTAAAATGCAAAATCAGCACGTTACTAAATATTTGAGGGCCACATCTCTATGAATGTGTGTGAAGGTGTCCACAGATGGGAAGTGCTTCCTAGACATACGAATGAATGAATCTGAGGGGAGGCAGTCAGTATAGACATATGAATGAATGAGTGAATGAATGAATGAAGGGGAGGCAGTCAGCATGGCGCCTAGCACATGGTTGGTGTGCAATAAAGGTTGTCTGTTGTGCTCATGAGATCAGGGTTCCAGACCAGGAAGCTTTTGACATTCTGCCAAGGCTAAATATGCCCGTAGAGAAAGAAATGTGGTATGTTTCTTGCAAAACCCGCTATCACCCTGGGTCTTGTAGCATTTTTCTGTGTTCAGATAGCAGCTATGAGATGGACTTGCTGCGTAGCAGGCATTTGCTGTGTAGAAGGCATTTGGCCTTGTCTTCTGCTTCTGTAAAATGGGGTAATTTGTAAGTGGAGGGCAAGTAGGGAGATGTACTATAATTAGACTGTTGGCAAAGTAGAAGACTATAATGAACTTTAAGAGTTGTGGGAAGAAAAAAATAGGTGAACTATAAACGTAAAGGATCATATTCATATTTTGGGACTGCTTGAGTGAGCAATATACAGCAGTTACCTGGTGAGTGATCTCTTCTTACACAATAGAACCTTGAAAGAAGAATGTTCTTTTAGGGTAATGGATCAGATTTGGGGACAAAAGACTGGGAAAGTGATGTACAAAGGCATTTGCTGTCCCATAATAATAGTACATTGAGAGGGCCAGTGTGTGGCTTAGTGCCCATGAGGAGATCAGAGTTCACCTTGAGCTCCCAGGATCTAGAGAGCTGTGGAAGATGGTAACTTAGGGTGGGGGTGGAGGTAGGGGCTGGGGTGGGCAGGACACTTTTTTTGGGGGGTGGGGGAGGATTCTTTCTTAGCAATTACTGAAAGCCCTGAAATCATGGCGAGAGAGTTGGGCCTAGCCTTTTTCACTTACTAGTGTGGGGACAGATGGCACACAAATATGGGTGAAATAATGGGTGAAAATCTGAGCTAGGCCTCCACTGGGCTACTCCCAGGTTTGAAGGATTCCCCACCTGCCTTTGAAATTACTCCCTCTCCCTCCCTCTTCCCCTCTTTACTTTCTTCTCTCCCTCCCTCTGCCTCCCTCGCTATTGAGGCGAAGAATCCCCCAATCTTAAATTTCTCTCTTTTTAAAAATTTTTTTAAAAAATGTTTTATTTTTGAGAGAGAGAGTGCAAAGGGGGGAGGGGCAGAGAGAGAAGGGGACAGATGATCCAAAGCCAGCTCCTCATTGCTGATAGCAGAGAGCCCAGTTTGGGGCTCAAACTCACAAACCATGAGATCATGACCTGAGCCGAACTGACTGAGCCACGCAGGTGCAGGTGCCCCCTCTTAATTCTTTTAAAGACAGTTATTCCATTAAAGAAAAAAGAACAAAGCTTTATTATTTTTAAGATATAAAAAATAAAGTAAATAACTCTAAAGGGCTCACTATCCCTTTTGAAATTGTTCTGTGTCTTTTTGTGTCACAGACTTCACTCTGGTGGATGGTGGCGTCACCACCAAGTCTCTTATCTAACAGGAAGTTTTTTAAACTTTTTTTTTTTTTTTTTTAATTTGAAAGATCCTTACAGCAGTAAAAACCCTTGGATAGTTAGAAATGATATTGATCTAGGTACATTTATTAGACGTAATGTAACATGGTTATCTGTTGGTGGGGAGCTCTAAAAGGCATATGGGTCCCAACACTGCCCAGCTTCTAACTCTGGACGATAAACTGTTGATTTATATTACTGAAATAGCTAGGGAAGTCAGGGTTTCCTTCCTGTTGGAGACAGCACTGGGGGCATTAAATCCCTGTAGGATCTTAATGATAAGAAAGAGACTGACCTCTTCTGGAATTGGGAAATAACTACTGTATGAAGTTGTTCCATCCAAATGCATGGAAGGTGTTATTTTTAATTTCTAGTATTAAATTTGGCTTTTTCCTCTCTGTAGCCTGGCTGCTTTTGTTTATTGTGGTGCATTGTTAGAATAATAATTTATCTCTTCAAACTGGCCTATAAGGGACAGTTTGAGCACTCAACTAAACAAGGCTTTTGTTGTGTGGCCATAAGGTAGGGCATTAACAAATTTTTTTTTTTAACATTTATTCACTTTTGAGAGACAGAGCATGAGTGGGGGAGGGGCAGAGAGAGAGGGAGACACACAATCCGAAGCAGGCTCCAGGCTCCGAGCTGGCTGATGTGGGGCCGGAACCCATGGACTGCAAGATCATGAACCCACTGAGCCACCCAGGGCCCCAGGGCATTTTTTTTTTTTTTTTTTAACGCAACTTAAATTGGATTGAAAAATAGTGTTAAATATTCTGGCTCATGTAACTTCCTATATCAGCAAATAATCCAGCAGTAAATGTTTGTGTGACTACGTTGCACCAGGTTTACCATGCTGGGTGCTGGCAGCCTAACAGTGAGTAGGATAGATGAAGTCAGCTCTCAAGGAACTTAATCCCAGTCACAGAGAAGAAAACAATCAAATGAAAGACTATTGCAGAGCTTCTTTGGGAATATCCCTGGATGTTGGGAGCTTGGGGTGGAGTTTCTTGGAGGTTTAGAAGTGAAACCTCACTACTCCTCTAATTTACTCACTGGACTCTGCTTCTGTTTCCTCCATCTTAAAGGAGGCAAAAATCATGGCATTTTCCTGGGTGATTGTTGGCTGTTGGCACTAGTTGATTCAGGATGACTGTGACTATAATCTTTGAGAAAAAAGAGAATCTGGGATGGTCACTGGCAGGAGCATTTTCAGCTTCGCTTTTCTTGAAGTCAGTGGCAGTGTGTTTTTGGAATCCTGTGGCATTTCTTCATGGCAGTGCATGTTATGCACAAAGATAAACAGGTCTAAAAGCCCTCTCGCCTTGTTTGAAATCTTAAAAGAAAATTCAGACAAGCAGAGTGCTTGGCTGTTGTTTATGGTATGGGAAAGAGTAGTGAGCTTTCAAATAGATAGACTACTTTGTTGTGCATTAGTAGGTTGTTGGTGCACAGTTCCCTCTGCCCTAGGGTTCCCTCTTATACTGGGGTTGGAGAAGCACTAACCTTAACCTTTCCATGATGTCAGATTTGATGTTAAGCCACATAGGTCAATTATGTGACAGATGCTTTTCTTAAGTGTATTTGTGAGGGATGGAGCCGGAGAGCAGGGGTGGAAATTCATTCAGGACACATGCTTCAAGAGGAGAGAGAGATTATAAGGAGAGTTTCTGGTAGTGTTTTGCTTTCCTTCAAAGTACTGACTTAGAGGTGAAGAGGCAGGCTCTGGCCGGAAGTGGGCGTGGACAAGTAATGCAACTGCATGTGACCAGGCTCCCACCTCTGGGCTTTGCTGCCCTTGGGAAGTGGATGCTTGCTCCCTCCTCACTTCCTGTTCCCTTGCCCTCCAGCAGAGTTCTTGGGCCCCAAGTTGAGTATAGAAAATACGTTCAAATTCTCACTTTTTTTTTTCTTGGTAAGCTGCTTTGTTAGAGCTGCGATCCACCAGTGGACTTGCACTTGGCAGTTTTGGGGGCTCAGCTAATGTACCTACAAACTTAGGACTATCTGGCAGGGTAGCCAACAGGATGCTTTTCTGTTGCATTATCACAGTGTTCCCTGCAGGAGCTTGCCTGTAGAGGGCTGCTCTGGAGATGTGTATAGAACTCAAGGAAGCAGACATTAGCAACGTCCTTCTGCAAGAGTGTGTTCTTGAAGAATGGTTTACTATTATTTGTCTTTATTACTTTGTAAAAGTACCCTCTGTGCAGTAGAAACTTTAGAGCCAGAAAGACTTGGGTTTGTGTCCAGATTCTGACACTTGCTGGCTCTGCGACCTCAGGGAAGTGGTTTAACTCCAAGTGGCCTAACTTCTTTGAGTCTCAGTTTCCTCATTTGTGGGGTAGGGATGGTAAGCATGAAGCAGGTGGGCAGATTGTTGTAGGCGCCCGATAAAGGTAGTTGTTATGGAATCATATCAAAGCTGAATGGCCCTCTTAAAGTTGGCACTCAAGTTTGGATAACTAACTACTTATGCCAGTTAATACTGTCTGAGAGTAAATCAGTCCATGTTGGGGCCACAAGCTGGGTGCAGCTGAGGACCGGTGATCTAGAGGTTCCCAGATTGGTTGATTTTTTCCCAGTGAGTTCTCTCAGTTCACTAGGGCTTTATGCTGCTGTGTATCACTTTGGTGTACTTACTATATAGACTTCCGGTGCCTCCTGAAGCATGGATAGGGTAACTGGGAAAAGGGCTCAAACTGGAGGGTGGGTAAAGAAAGGGTGATAGAGCTACTTGTTAGGTGGCTAGGCATTCTGGGGAGAAGAACAGCATAGGCATGGGCAGGGACCTGGAGGTTAAAAAAAAAAACAAGGTGAGTTTTCTTGACCTGAGGAGGTTATGAACATCGGAAAGTCAAGAGTTTGAACTGAGCACCTTTGGCAAGAAAAGTCTAAAGTTTACCTTTAAAGGTGTAGAAAGTTTTATAAAATGTCCATAGTAGGAAAGTTCAATTCAAAATTGAACTCAGATTAAAATAATATTTAAATTGAATTCTTAATAAACATTTTCAATCAGAAATCAATGATGTCCAGTGAAATCAGACCATCTGGACTCTCTTTGTACTGGTATGTAGTCTACATGAAGTTTAATCTCCTAAAGAGCTTCAAGAAAACAGATTTGGGGGCTGCTTCTGAATTATTATTATTATTATTTTTTTTGAGAACTGTTATCATTTAAGCTGGTCTAAAATTCTTAACACAGCAAAACAAATTTTTAACTTGCATGGCATTTTCAAGGTGTAGGTTTTATACTTAGGAAACTTTCAAGTTATTTATTTATTTATTTTAAAAAATTTTTTTAATATTTATTTTTGAGAGAGACAGAGTACGAGTGAGGAACTGGCAGAGAGAGGAGACACAGAATCTGAAGCAGGCTCCAGGCTCTGAGTTGTCAGCACAGAGCCCGCTATGGGGCTTGAACTTGCGAACCACAAGATCATGACCTGAGCTGAAGTCAGACGCTCAACCCACTGAGCCACCCAGGCTCTCCTCAAGTTTTTTTTTTGTTGTTGTTGTTTTTAAGTTTATTTATTTACTTTGAAAGAGTGGGAGAGAGAGGGCACGTGTACCCATGTGTGCTGATGGGGGAGGGACAGAGAGAGAGGGAGAGAGAGGAACTCAAGCAGGCTCTGTGTTGTCAGCCCAGAGCCCCGTGTGGGGATGTGGGGCTCGATCTCATGAACTGAACTGTGAGATCATGACCTGAGCTAAAATCAAGAGTCGGATGATAGGGGTTCCTGGGTGGCTCAGTCAGTTAAGTGACTGACTTTGGCTCAGGTCATGATCTTGCAGTCTGAGTTCGAGCCCTACATCGGGCTCTATGCTGACAGCTCAGAGCCTAGAACCTGCTTCAGATTCTGTGTCTCCCTCTCTCTTTGCCTCTCCCCTACTCGCACTCTGTCTCTCTCTCTTTCTCTCTCAAGAATAAATAAACCTTAAAAAAAAAAAAAAAAAAAGAGTTGGATGCTTAACCAACTGAACCACCCAGGCACCCTGAAACTTTCAAGGTTTATATTTAATCTCTCAATGTATCTCTATTGAAGGTTGACTTTTGACTTAAATTTGAAATAAATATCTTATTCTTCTGTTAAACAAGGAGTTGGTAAAATGTAGGCCTGATCAAGTCAGCATGCAAGAAGGCATGGGTGTTTTGTTATCAAGCTGTGAAGGAGAAAACCAGAAAGACCCATCCCCTGTATATATATTTTTTAATGTTTATTTATCTTAGAGAGAGAAAGAGACAGAGTGCGAGTGGGGGAGGGGCAGAGAGAGAGGGAGACACAGAATCTGAAGCAGGCTCCAGGCTCTGAGCTGTCAGCACAGAGCCTGACAAGGGGCTCGAACCCACAAACCAAACCATGAGATCATGACCTGAGCCGACGGACGCTTAACCAACTGAGCCACCCAGGCACCGCCCCCTGCTCCTCTGTATTTTTAATACAGACACCAGGGTAGGAAAGGGTGGGGGATACCCATCCTGTCAGGAAAACTTTTGGGAAAAATGTTTTACCTCCCTCCTATGTCAGGTTGGAAGATCTGCTATTTAACAATCGGGGAATGGGGTATGAATTGGATACCAAGTGTTAAAATATTTTTTTTTCATGTCTAAATCATGGATGGGATGTTTATTAACAGACCAGTGATATGACTAACACTCTTTCTTTGCTAAATAGGTTTGAATAGGTTCATCTCTAGACCTAAGACTAACATAAACTTTTTTTTTTCTTTTTTCTGGTAGCTTTTTGATTTTTCCTTAAAAATTTTTTTTAATTTTATTTTTGAGAGAGAGAGAGACAGCGAGGGAGGGGCAGAGAGAGAGGGAGACACAGAATCCAAAGCAGGCTTCAGGCTCTGAAGCACAGAGCCCAGTGCGGGGCTTGAACTCACGAATTGTGAGATCATGACCTGAGCCAAAGTCAGAAGCTTAACCTACTGAACCACCCAGGCGCCCCAGATGTTTTTCCTTTTAATTCTTTAATTCATAGAAAACATAGTTCACTTACTCACTTTTCAAAGACTTAAAATTGCTAAAATAGGTGGGCATTTTTTTTGTAAGCCACGTATAGACACAAAAGAGATAATCCTTGCCAACTGGTGACACACGCAGGTGAAGACAGAGTGGGAGATATACTTCTGGGTTCACAGTAATACATCTAGCAGTTTGTTTTTAACCCTTCAGGGGAGCATTTGTAAGCAGAACTCTGTAGTGTTGGGACTTCCTCATGGCCACACAGAGACTAAGTACAGATGGAGCCTGAACTCCATGTTGCCCAGCCACTAAGTATACGGAATTGTGGTTAGAAACGGTTAGAAATGACATTCAAAACAAAACAAACACATGCTGACAAAGTGGCCCGTCTCTAGAGAGCTGTGTTTTAGAGAGCTTTTCAGCATATATATGACAGGGATGAGGCAAACAGGTGCAGATATGTCTCCCACAAACTCCTAATCTAGCGTAAGAATGCTGTGATTTAAAAAATGACATTTGTGGGGCACCTGGGTGGCTCAGTCAGTTAAGCATCCAGTTCTTAATTTCGGCTCAGGTCTCTATCTCACTGTTCATGAGTTTGAGCCCCGGATCTGGCTCTGCCTCGCTGGCCTCTGCTCTGACAGTGCAAGCCTGCTTGGGATTCTCTCTCTCTGCCCCTCATCCGCTCGTGCTTGTGCGTACATGCTCGCTCTCTCTCTTTCAAAATAAATAAACTTAAAAATAAAAGTAAAAAAAAATGACATTTGTTGTATCAGTTATTTAAATTTTTTTTAATGCTTATTTATTTTTGAGAGAGAGAGAGAGAGAGAGAGAGAGCAAGCCAGGGGAATGGCAGAGAGAGAGGGAGACACAGAATCTGAAGCAGGCTCCAGGCTCTGAGCTGTCGGCACAGAGCCAGATGCGGGGCTCGAACCCGTGGATGGGACTGTGAGGTCATGACCTGAGCCAAAGTCAGACACTTAACCGACTGAGCCACACAGGCGCCCCTGTTATAGCAGTTATAATGTACTGGGAGTGTCTTGTTTTTCATAAAGCATCACTGTAATAGTTCCTTTAACTGTTTTCTGGTCCTTGAAAAAAGTACCAAAACTATCAAAGTACTAAGGAAATCACATTAACATAGAAATGTTCCTTCCCTTTCACAACAAATTGCATTCTAATCTCACCAAGTGAATGTGAATTTAGGGTGAAATAAGAAACTATAAAACAATCCTGAGAGATTGTGCTTATGATTGTCCCTAAACTCAGTGAAAACAGTTTTAGACTTGAGTTATAAAAATGCAAAGTGTGGAAAGCAGTCAGTGATCTTTTCATAAAATACTTTAAAAGAGATTTGGTACACTTTTGAATAAACAACCTGTTTATTCTTTAGAGAACTTCTCAGAAAACAAGTGGGAGCCTAGGGTCACTGATAGCAGTAATCTCAAAATTGGTTAAAGCCTACAGAACTAGGTCTGCTTAGCCTGCAAATTTAAGTAATTAAGTGACAATACATTCTGTGTTTTGAGACAGGCATCTAGAAAGTTTAAAGGATAATGAATCCATCCCTTTTCAGCCCTTTCTGTCTCCAAAGCCCCACACTCCAGGTGTGGCCAGCTCTGGCCTCTGCCTCTGCTCTTCTGGATGCTTGGGATGTCCCATCTGTTAAGATCTGGCCCACATGTCACATCCAGAAAGATTTCCCTGATTCCTCCCCTGGCAGGCAGTAGCCCCTTCCTCTGTGATTCCTGTCTTTCCTATGAATGCATTTTTTGCATTGAAATCTTCTGTCTTTCTGTGCCGCCAGCCTGTGAACTTCTGGGGATGGTGCTTGCAAACCTTTGGGGTGAATGGTCTCTTAGTTTTTCTCCATCAGTGTTTATCGCATAAGACATCTTGAATTTTGTCCACCCAGAAACTTTTTTTTTTTAATGTTTATTTATTTATTTTGAGGTGGGGGAGGGCAGAGAGAATCCCAAGCAGGCTCCGCACTATCAGTGCAGAGCCCGACAGGGCTGGAACTCATGAACAGTTAGATCATGACTTAAGCCGAAATCAAGAGTCTGATGCTTAACCGACTGAGCCACCCAGGCGCCCCTCCACCAGAAACTTTAAAGAAGTCTCCCAATTTGGGGCGCCTGGGTGGCTCAGTCGGTTAAGCGTCCGACTTCAGCTCAGGTCACGATCTCGCGGTCCTTGAGTTCAAGCCCCGCGTCGGGCTCTGGGCTGATGGCTCAGAGCCTGGAGCCTGCTTCAGATTCTGTGTCTCCCTCTCTCTCTGCCCCTCCCCCATTCACGCTCTGTCTCTCTCTGTCTCAAAAATAAATAAACGTTAAAAAAAAAATTAAAAAAAAAAAAGAGTCTCCCAATTAAAAACAAAAAAATACAGTACCTTAAACATTCAGTAGGTGATGCTACTCCTTTTCAGTTTCATGCTACTGTGGTGCCTTTGACCAATTTTCTGCCATGAAAGAGGACAGGAATATGGAATTTGGCCCAAATTTCTTTTCTTCAGTCTCTCTTTTGTGCAGGAATAGGCTCAGATGGTATTTAGTAGAAGTTTATCTAACAGTACATTAGAAAGATAATTAGAATATTTTTGCAGTGGTTAGGGCAGAAGGAAGCCTGGCTGTTATTAGCAAGGATCTGATCTTTGAAGGATATTAAATTTAAAATGAATTTGGAAGAAAATTCTGTTTAAATGACAGAAGTGTTTTTATTTTTATTTTTTTATTTTAGAACAGAAGTGTTTTTAAAAGTATTATATTAACTGGTATCTGTCAGTATTAATTGACTGCCTTGTTTTTATGGCCAAGGGGAAACTGAGAAAAACATGGTTCTAGCCCTATTTGTCTTTTAATTAGTTTCTTCAGCTTTAGAATGGAATCTAAAGGCGATTGCATCATATTTCATAATCACCCAGCTGAACTATTTGCCGTTTAGTCCAGCACTAGGCATTGAGGTAGGAAGGTCTTTAGTCTGAACAGCCTGAGCTGCCTGCCTGAGCTTCGAGGACTCTAAACAGGTCTGGATTTACTGTCGCTTTTTCCATCTACACACCTGGCCCCTCTCTTTCTATCACAAAAATAAACGCTTTAACTACTTCACCCTACCCCCACCCCTGCTTTCCCAGCTGGAGATGTTGGCACTGCCCTCTGGAGCAGCCCACCTGTCACTAGTGCACACCTCAGCCCACAGGGGTGTGTCATTAATATGTCGCAGCTGATGCCTCTCTCTTTAAAATAGGGTGGTTGTCACCTTGGTGACTCACACAGGGCTTGCCAGCTCAGACACTGGAATCTCTACATCTATCTCAAGTCTTGGGTCTCCCACCTGACCACACTTTGCTGTGTCTGTAGTTAATTAAGTTGGCATTAATCAAGACCCAGGTGAGGAGCTGTGAGGTAATATTTTGCTTGTATTGCTTTAATATACATCATCTGATTAATGGTCCTACAGTAAAGCAGTTCTCAAAATATACAGCTGCTGAATTACAGTGAAAATTTGGATATTTGCTTTTAACCTATTCTTGCACTGGGATCAGGGAGTTCCTGCATTCCTATACCAAGTCACCTGTTTGAGAATAAGACTATTTTTGAATTTGAACAATTGAAATTCTTTGTAGCAAAACAAATTGCTGACAAAATTGGGTCAGGGAAGGCGTTTGGGGGTCAACAGTTTGTATTTTGTATCATTTTTAGTTTGAGGAATGCTTGCTTTTGGCCCAGGGGAGGTTGTGCCAGATGTTGCATTAAGCAGTTGGAAGATTTGGGGAGTGGGGTGGGGGTGGAATCAAGGACAAAAAGTTGCCAGTTATGCGTGAAACTCAACACAATTAAAATGGGCTTTTTTGAACTTCTTATTGTGGGTAGCATATAGCAGAAAAACAATTTGTAAAACTTGTTCTACATTGTTTTTCAGGTTTGGAGGCAAGACCAATGGTGGGTTGAAATTACATTGAATCTCTTAAAAAATGAAATAGAATAGTTAATATCAGAATACACTGCAAGTAGTGAAAGTATATTTGGTAAAACTTTTTTCAGTAGTATGAATATGTATTAAGATGTGTTATAAAACAAATTAAAAGCCACTATTCAGGAGTCTAGGTGTCTTATCACGAATTAACTCTGGAAAAAGAACATGAAAAGGCCTTTTCTGTTGATTCTTCAAAACAGTCTTAATATTGGGAGACTTCTTGTAATATTAGATATTTTGTGTTTCTATTGAAATTGTGTTTCCCTATATATAGTTTAATATATCCAAAGCCCATCATTCTCTCTTTCAGGTTAAACTGTGTTTCCCGTGTTTCCTCTATGTCACAGAGAAAGGAAGGGTGCAGATTTGGTGTCTTGGTGTGTGTGTTGGGGGGGGGGGGGTTCACCTTCTCCCAGAGGCACGGGGTAGGGGTGGTGCCGATTGGGAGGTAACTGGAGAGGGAGAGCCGGCATCCTCAAGTGTCTTGAAGTGGGTAGGTCTGGAGCTTACTTAGAACTCTCTTCACTTCACAGAAGTGATGGTTTAGCCGACGACCCCCGCGGGGGTGGCACTCTAACCTCCGTTTTCGGAAGCAGCTGAGTTGCTCCAGGTCTTGTAGCTCAGCCGGAGCGAGGTCAGCAGTGAGCGCGTTGTGAGTCAGCCCTGGGCGCGGTCCGCCCGGCTCTGCTGCCGGTGAGCTGGCGACGACCCCTCGGCCCTGCGGAAGGCGCTGGGACTCGGCGGGGGGGGGGGGGGGGGGGGGGGCGGGGAGCCCGCGTGGGAAACCAACTGGCAAAGTAGGGAGGCGCGTGGAGCGCGGTCGGCAGAGGCTGTGTTTCCGGGGCGGTGCCGGCCTGCCTTGCCCCGCCCTCCCCTCATCATTGCCCCGCCCCTACAATAAGGCCACGCCCACCGACCATCTGTCCCCGCCCAGCCAGGCGCGGGCGGGCGGCGTCGCCTTTAAGAGCTCCCCGGTGTTTTGGGGGCCGCGGGCCGGGCGCGCTGACCTGGTGCGCATGTCCCGGGCGGTGACGCCGGCGCCGGGCTCCATGTGTGCGGCCGAGGGGCGCATTATCTGGCCGGCGGCGCGGGCGGGCGGGCGGACCGGCGGAGCGAGCGCCGCGGGCCCGGGCGGCCCCACAGGCGGAGCAAGCGCGCGCGGCCCGGCGCCCCCGGCCCCTCGGCCGCCCGGACCCGCAGGCGACCCCGGCCCCACGGCGCAGCGAACCTGCGCGCTGCCCTAGGGCCCGGCCGGCCCGCGGCCCGGTAAGTTCTGGACCAAACTTGGCGGGGAGCAGGGGCCGGGGGCTTGGGTCGGGGCTGGGGTCGTGAGGTGGAGCCCGAAGCGGCGGAGGCGGCGAGGGTCGGGCAGGGTAGGGGGTCACTGGGCTCTGAGGGACCCCGCGTGAGCATAGAAAAGTGAGCGCGAGCGAGTGAGTTGTATCTACTCCTTGTATTCTGGGAGCGTCTTCCTAGCGCTACCCTGGAAAGTTCCGCGCTCCGACGCCGCCCAGGCACGTGGGGGCCGGGCCGGGTGGGGGTCCCGGAAAGTCTCGGCGTCGCCCCCCTTCCTTCTGCGCTTCCTCCGGGGCTGGAGGAGGGGCTGGGCCTCCAGGGGTCGCTTGCGAGCGGCTGGGACGGGCGGGGGAGGGGGCGGCGGGCGGACGGCACGTGGACGCGCGGGGCGGGGGGTCCCAGGCCGGGGGGCGGGGGTCCCGGGCGGGCCTGGCCGCTGCTCTGAACCCCGCGGCGGCGGCGACGGCGGCGGCGGAGGATCCCGTGTCAGAATAAGAGTCCCCACGCGCCCACGCCTGCAGGGCCGTCCCTCTACCCGCTCGCGCCCTTACTACCTGACCCCAGGGTTCGGGGGACCCTTCCTCCCCATCTGGGCTCGAGCCCGTCACAGGGACCTACACTTTAAATTTGCCTCCCTATTTAGGCGGTGGCTGTATTGATTTCTTTTTTTCCCCACCTGGAATGGGTCGGCATCGGTGACTAGACAGCAGCAGCTGGCCTTTTAAAGGGATTATTGCCAAGAATCGGAATTGATCACTTCAACAAGGAGAGGCTTATGGGCAGGGCCCCAGCCCGGAACGTGATTGACACTGGTGTGTGTGCACACTTTGGGACCCAGAAATGAATGGGGATCCCTCCCTTAGGAACTGAATATCAACCTTGGGTGCGCGTTTCTGCCCTGCCTTGGGAACTTTGCAGGGGCTGTTTAATTTTGTGTATCTGACCCAGCGTCTTTAGTTGTGTAGTTCATCCTTATCTTGAGAGCTTTGGATTCTTTAGATCAAAGTCCGGGTGAGTCACTTGGGCCTTTAATTTTTTCTCTCTTCCTCACCCTTTTACTTCTTTCAGTTTTCTTGAGTACACAGTGCTTGTTAAGTCACTGGTTCTGTGTGTCCATTTCGTACAGTGACACCTTCTGGCTGTGGCAGCACAGAAACTGAGGGATAGACAGCCTTCTGTGTAATTGCTTCAGACTTGTACTGACTGTCCTTTGATGTTCTTTTTCTTTCTGGTAGTGGTTACAAGTTTTCTTTTAAGTTAGATTAGGTGAAATAATGTTTGCTGGCACCAGATCAGGATGCTAAGATTAGTAGCCTGTTACACCTGACAGCAAGCTGTGGAGGAGGGCTGATAGACCATACCAATCCCCAGATTTGAGTGCCTGTTGTGCACAGGCATCTTCCATGCCCATAACACTCCAGTGGGGTGGAGGATATAATCCCTACATTATGGGTGAGGGAACTGAAGCTCTTGGAGGCCAGGCTGCTTGTCCAAGGCTGCTGAGTGGTGGAGGGGCAGAGCTGGGCTTGACTGAGCCTGATGTTTTGGGCACCAGAGTCCAGGAATGCTCCTGTTTGCAATCCACTGTGTGAACATTTCCTGGGCACTCCTAAAACAAGAAGCCATTTACTTGTCCAGGCTCCAGTCCACTCCTGCTGGGAGTTGGGGGATGACCTGTGACTTGGGGACACCATTGTAGCCCTGCATTGTCCTCAGAGAGCAGAGTTACCAGCTGGCCTTGAAGGAGCCAGGCCATAGAGGTGCCCCTTTGCATTTGCTTCTTCAGCTTCCAACTCAGAAAAGTTGGTCCTTTTCTAGAAAAAATAGTTTAGAACGGAGGTTTTGAGAGCAATTTGCAAGATTCTTTCCTCATGTAGTCCCCCATTCTTGATTTTTCATCCCTTATTCCTCCCCACAAATTCTGAAGCTGATTTTTACAGAGGATTGCCTCTCATCTGGGATGTGATGTAGAAATTGGGATAGGTCCTGTATTACCGATTTGGATGCATTGTTATTTCTATTCAGATGACATCACTTTTTTTTTTTTTTTTTAATGTCAAGTCATCTCTATTAATGCAGTATCATTTGGCAGATCCTCTAATTGTATATTTTGGTAGTGAGGAAAGAAATGATGCTACTTTAGGTAGAAAAAATCCTGGAAGGATTTGTATCAGAATGTCAACAACAAAATCTCTGGATTAGGGTTAGGAGTGGGTTTTTCCTCCTTAACCTTTTTGGTATCTCTGTACTTTGTGATTATTTTAAAAATTAGAAGCATTAAATATTTTTAAAATCATTATTCTTTAAATTTTTTTTTTCAACGTTTTTTATTTATTTTTGGGACAGAGAGAGACAAAGCATGAACGGGGGAGGGGCAGAGAGAGAGGGAGACACAGAACTGGAAGCAGGCTCCAGGCTCCGAGCCATCACCCCAGAGCCTGACGCGGGGCTCGAACTCACGGACCGCGAGATCGTGACCTGGCTGAAGTCGGACGCTTAACCGACTGTGCCACCCAGGCGCCCCTTAAAATCATTATTCTTAAGTAATCTCTATGCCCAACATGGGGCTCAAACTCGTGACCCTGAGATCGAGAGTTGTGTGCTCAACTGATTGAACCAGCCAGGCACTCCAAGAAATATTTTTTTATTTGAGTAATAAAACACATTTTAAAGGCTCCAATTTTCAGTTCTCTAGTAGCTCTCACTTGTTTTGCATCATTTATTTTGCGAATTTCTGGCATGGCAAGGAATGATTTCTGGATTGATTTATTCAATAAATATCGGAGTGCACACTGTGCCTCGGGCACTGTGTTAGGAATCCCTGCTCAGTGGAGTTTACCATGAGATTAGTGAGAGAGAAATCATAATTAAACTCCTAAACATGGGGAAATTTATAAGGGCCAAGGAGAAAAGGATACCATGACCTGGTGAACAAGACTCAAGGGGGCCTTTCTCCAACTGGGATTGGAGGATGAGTGGGAGCTAAGTAGGTAAAGAGAAAAAGAATGGCATTTCTTGTAGAGTGAGACTGAAGGAAGATTGGGGTGGTTGGAACAGAGAGAGATACGGAGACATAAGAGGGTCTGGGATTTACCTTGAGAGCAGTGGGACCCCTTTCAGAGAGGACAAGGCAGGGACTGGTGTGATGAGGTTCACAGCTAGGACTTCCTTGGGCCTTAGACAGCAGATCACTGAAAGATGCTTCTGATGGGTGGGAAAGCAGCAAAGCCATTCTGAAATGCTAACATTTTCTTTCTTTCTTTTTTTTTAAAAGAGCTATTTATTTTATTTATTTTTACGTGGTTGGGGGCACCTGAGTGGCTCAGTTGGTTAAGTGTCTGACTTTGGCTTGGGTCATGATCTCGCAGTTCATGGGTTTGAGCCCCGCATTGGGCTCTGTGCTGACAGCTCAGAGCCTGCAGCCTGCTTCAGTTTTTGTGTCTCCCTTCTCTCTTTGCCTCTCTCCCACTCATGCCTGTGTTTGCACTCTCTCTCTCTCTCTCTCTCTCTCTCTCTCAAAAATAAGTAAACATTAAAAAAATCTTAAATGTTTATTTTGAGAGAGAGTGTGTGAGTGTGAGAGCTCAAGCACATGAAGAGGGGAGGGGCAGAGAGAGAGAATCCCAAGCAGGTTCCTCGCTGTTAGCACAGAGCTGGATGCAGGGTTTGATCTCACAACCATGATGTGAGATCATGACCTGAGCTAAAATCAAGAGTTAGATGCTTAACTGACTGAGCCACCCAGACACCCCTATTTTATTTAAGTAACCTCTACCCATAACGTGGGGCTCGAACTCAGAACCCTGAGGCCAAGAGTAACATGTTCTATCAATTGAGCAGCTAGGCCCCCCAGATATTGGCATTTTCTGATGTTTGTTCTCATGGGGGAAAATTAAGAATAACCCTCGGAGTCTTGGACATGTCAATTCTCAACAGAAACCAAAATGTAACGGAGTTCAGTTACGGACTGTTGGTGTGCTAACCTCTAAAAGCATGGGCAGTTCAAATGCTTGTCTGGAGAACTACTTGCTTGGACTTGTGATATATGTGTGCCATTACATGGAATGAACAAGGCTATTTTCCCTAGACTTTTTTCCCCCTGATAATTGAGTTAATTTATGCTCATTGTGGAAAACTGGAAAGATTATGAAACAGGTGATTAGGTGAGGTCTTTATGAGTAGTCGTCTTGGGGTAATAGAGCATCTCTGGGATTTCCTTGTAACAGTTGTTGGGTTAGAAGTGTGGCAAAACCAGAAGAACAAGTTGGCAATGTCATAGTTTGAGGCTCACAGAACTGTGCTGCCTGCTTAGTGTGGTTGGTTGTTAGAATGGATGCTCTTGAGTTTTGTGAGCTGTTTTAAGAAGGTGAGTTAGACAGTCTGGCTTCAGGTTGCTATTCTAGTGATGTACTAGTATCTTTGCATTGAATTAGGAAGGCCACGTGTTAAGAAGGTTGAGATAAGAGACAGGGGACCAGAAGTGGTGGCAGCAAAGTAGAAGTAGTGAGTCTGTGTTCTTAGAAACAAAAGTACCAGCTGGGGACAGATACTGCATACTTGTAGATGCTGGTAAACGTTGATCCAGGACTTTTTAGTCAAGAGGAATGTCATACCATGGGCTTATTGCCCCTCCTCTCGTTTTCTAGGCTGTATTTGTGACCTCTTTTTGTCTGATGAAAATGTAGGTTATTCTTTTAGAAGACAAAGGAACTTACTCTAATTGAATACCTGCAGGTAGCCTTAGGAAGTGACTGGGAATCCTCTGGAACCCTCTAGGGTGTCAGGGAAAAGGGCCTGTGGAGCTTCTCAGTCCCTGCACCCACTTTGGCTTGATCTTCAGAAAGGTAACTCTGTTTCCCAGGCAAGTTTGTCAGTGGTCTTTCTGCCTTGTTTCTTGGTTCCTTATATGAAAGGACTGAAGACAGTATCTGTCTGAGAATCAGAGAGACCTTCAACATCTGAGATAGAATGTGCTGACAGGATATGGACAGTACCTGAAAGTGGGCTTTCAGGTGTTTTGGGGTAGGTTTGAGATGGTAGGCCTTTGAGGCTGCTTGGCCTTAAAAGCTGCAGCTGGGGGTGGGGGGCAGTGGCAGTGGTTAGGGAGAGGGTAGAGGCAGTGAGAGAGTCTCTACTTGTTGAAGGTTGAAGAATATATATATAGGGGTTTTTTTTTGGTGCAAAAGGGTGATTATATTAAAGCACAGGGACAGGACCTGTGGGCAGGAAGAGCTGCTGAATCTTTTTTTTTTTTTTTTTTTTTAATGTGTATTTTTGAGAGAGAGAGCAGGGGAGGGGCAGGGAGAGAGGGAGACACAGAATCTGAAGCAGGCTCCAGACTCTGAGCTGTTAGCACAGGGTCCAACGTGGGGCTTGAACTCGTGAACTGTGAGATCATGACCTGAGCCAAAGTCAGACATTTAACTGACTGAGCCACCCAGGCGTCCCTGCCTTTGAGCACACTTTAAAAAATACTGCCATACTATAGTGGCCAACTAGCTCCTCATTCGGGGCTGCCTGCTGTTTGCTGGGTGAGAAGTGAGACTTCTTAGTGTGCCTATTCTTAGGCAGCAGGTCCCTGCAGTGGTGTCATGGGCCAGCCCTGGCTTTGCCTCAAACAGGTTGGGTGTAAGCTTCACTTGCCACTTCCTAGTGATGTCACCTTGCTGAACCTTGCCCTCTGTTTCCTCTTCCTTCCTTTCTCTTTCTCTCTCTTTCTTTCTTTCTTTCTTTCTTTCTTTCTTTCTTTCTTTCTTTCTAGTTTTTATTTATTTGCTTATTTTGAGAGATACAGAGCATGAGCGGAGGAGGGTCAGAGAGCAAGGAGAGGGAGAATCCCAATATCAGGCTCTTGAAGGTCAGTGTGCAGAGCCAGACATGGGGCTCGAAGTCATGAAACTGAGATCATGACCTGAGCCAAAATGAAGAGTTGGACACTTAACCAACTTAACGAGCCACCCAGGTGCCCCGTTTCCCCTTCTAAAAAGGAGGTCATGTCTACCTTGAACAACTGAGTTGGGAATGATATAAGAAATGCAAGTGGCTTAGCACAAGGCCTGGTGCATGTACGGTTTAGTGAGTATTATTAACAATTAGAATGGACAAGGCAGAGCACAAAGGTGCTGCTTTGCACCTTCACAACTTTCAGGGACAAAGCCTGTCACTGCTCTGTTCCCCTTGGAGCCATAGCCTATCCCCATATTCCAGATGGAAGAAGGTGAAGTCCCCTATAGAGGGTGATTTTTTTCTTTATTTTTAAGATTTATTTTTGAGAGACAGAGACCAAGTATGAGTGGGGGAGGAGCAGAGAGAGAGGGAGACAGAATCTGAAGCAGGTTCCAGGCTCTGAGCTGTTAGCACAGAGCCCCACATGGAGCTTGAACTCAGGAACCGTGAGATTGTGACCTGAGCTGAAGTTGGATGCTTAATCGACTGAGGCACCTAGGGGCCTTGAGGGTGATGCTTTCTAAGGGCCACCTTGCTGATTATTTTACAACCGGGAGTGGGCATCAGCTTTTCTGATTTCAGATTTTGCTTGTTTTTTCCACTAGCCTTAGCACCTCCCTAGAGATACAGAATAGCTGGGTTGGTGGAGGTCTACTAGGGTAAAGGAGATAGCACCTTTCCTGACTTTGCTAAATCCCATGTTCTGATTTTCAGGAACAGTCCCTGTATCTGGGAGGTGGGAAGTTGTTTGCCAGGCCTATCTGTCATGGGGGGCCTTGCCTTTAAGAACCAAGACACGGCTCTTGCACTTCTGGCTTTATCCCTGAGTAGATTCTGGTCAGGGATGGGAAGTGGGTCTCCTTGATGGTACATGCAGTGGCAAATTGGAGAGCCCAGACCTGAATCCTAGTCTTCTTCCAAACTTACAGTTCTCAAACTGGCTTGGGAATGGACAGATCTGGTATCATCACTGACTACAGTCTACTGCTTTTCAGCTTTGGACGGGTTGCCTGGCTACCTGGCTGGCCTCAGCTTTTCCATCTATAGACAGGGAACATACCTTTGATCTCATAGGATGGCTCTAAGGACAAGTGGGAAACGTTCACAAGTAGGAGGTAGCCCAGTTCTTGCTCCTCCATTCACTCTGAGACAAAATCCTCGCCTCAGATGACAACTACATGATGATCTCTATAAGGTCTCACATCTCAAATTATCACAAACAATGAAACACTCAGATTAAGGAGCTGTATTTTGTTTATAACAAAATCCCACCATAATTTAGTGGTCTTCAGAGCTCATTGTAGGGAGCTAGCTCTCTCTCACCTAAAAAGGTGACCAAATTATTTGGAAGGGAAGTGGGAAAAGAAAAGGGGAAAAACAAAAGCAAAAAACCCTGTGGCCTTAAACCTGCATATAATCCCAGCATAACATGTACTCTAATCCCGGTTGTTCTGTGCAATTAGCCTCTGAGTCAGTGGCTGTTAAACTGTACTCACCTCATTCTTACTTTAGAGACAGTAGCTCAACATGACCTTGGAGGTGAGCAGGTTTCAGGCCAGTATTCTCTTCACTCAAGTTTGTAGCTGGTGGATTTTTGTGGCATTGATAAGAGAGTTTTCTTGTGTGTTTTGGACAAGCTTACTCAGCAAGTTCTGAAAACTTAGCCACTGCAACCTTATTTGCATCCACAGAGGAAACCTATTTTTCCCAGTTGCTCAGTGGTTTGGGGAAAGTAGGAGTGTAGCAAACTGAAATCTTGGTTCAAAGGCATTAATTGAATTGGTCAAGTTACTCCGGACCTGTGATATTCTCAGGATTTATGTATCCTTTTTTTTTTTTTTTTTTTTTTAATTCATTTATTTTGAGAGAGAGCAAGAGCAGGGAGGAGCAGAGAAGGGGCGGGGGAGAGAGAGAATCCCCAAACAGGCTCCACACTGTCAGTACAGAGCCCTACTCGGGGCTCCAATTTATGAACTGTGAGATCATGACCGGAGCTGAAATCAAGAGTCGGAGGCTTATCCTACTGAGCTACCCGCGTGCCCCAGGACTTCTGTATCGTTGACAGAATGCCTGAACTTCATTTTTTGTTGTCTCATGTGTTATTTCTGTGCATGTAAAGCGTAAATACCTACCCCTTCAATGGCAGTGTTTTTTTTCAGAGGATTCTGAATCTGTGCCCTCCTTGGGATTCTCTAATATGCATTGGAACCCTGGGAGATTTCCAGGGTTTGATTAGTGTTTTCCTTAACATTTTTGTTTGATTAATTGACCTTCTCAGCAGTTTGTATGTGGGTCATCTGTCTCTTGCTTCCCCTTCCCAAACTTTAGTTTCTATTGTTGAGGCTTTTGTCTCTGCTGAGGTCTGAGGAGGAGGTGGGAACCTCAGCTGTCAGTAGTGTAGGAGTTATGTCTGGTCTGCTTTTGAAGTTTTCTTAGGGAAAGATTTTACATAGTAAGTCTGGATGGAAATGTAATTGCAGCCTTATAGTCAATTTATATTTGTCAGGCAGAGCATTAGAAATGTAACAATGTTTGGTCCTTGGGCCCCAGACAAGTTTTAGGATTCACCTGGGACTATGTTGCTTCTGTGTGCCATTTTAGTTTTACTGAACACAGCACAGACTTCAAGATGGGTAGGGCAGCTCTTGATGTTGAAACTGGAAACTGAGGCCTGAGGGGAGTGACCTGCCCCTGGTTTAATTTGCAAAAGGGAGGAGAATGTAGCTGTCTGTTCTCTACTGCAGTTTCCTTGATCTGATTTCTGTCATCCTTATTTCTTTTTTCTTTCCTTTTGAAAGATTTTATTATTTATTTATCTATTATTAATTTTTTTTTTAATGTTTATTTAGTTTTGAGAAAGAGAGAGCACACACACGAACGAGTGGGGAAGGAGCAGAGACAGATGGAGACACAGAATCCCAACAGGCTCCAGGCTCTGAGCTTTCAGCACAGAGCCCAGTGCAGGGCTCGAACTCACAAACGGTGAGATCATGACCCAAGCGGAAGGCAGACACTTAACTGACTGAGCCACCCAGGTGCCCCTGAAAGATTTTATTTTTAAGTGATCTCTACACCCAACATGGGGCTCGAACTTACAACCCTGAAATCAAAAGTTGCACGCTCTACCGACCAAGTCAGCTAAGCACCCTATGTCATCCTTATTTCTTTATGGTTTGCTCAGTTTTGTTTTCTCCTTTGTTCCTCCTCCCTAATCAGGAGGTCCTTTGGCAGGTTTCCTTCCTCATGGCCTCATCTTTTTTTTTTTTTAAGTTTTTATTTTAATTATAGTTAATACAATGTTGTACTGGTTTTAGGTGTATAATATAGTAATTCAATTCCATACATCATCCGGTGCTCATCAATACAGGTACACAACTTAATTCCCAAAGGGCCTTGTTTTTTGAGCCCTGAGGTCATCATGGTGTCTACAGTGTGAGGATGGGACAGGACATAGAGAGGAAGATCTCAGGGCTGCTTTTGGAATCTTAGGGCTGCCTTTAAAAAAACAAAACAAAAAAAACTGTAGCAGTGTTTCCTGTTCTGGAATTGAGTGTATGAAGACTTCCAATTTTAAGAGCATAAAACTATTTCTCCTGGTCTATTAAAAAAAAAAAAGTATGGGGCGCCTGGGTGGCTCAGTCGGTTGAGCGTCCGACTTCAGCTCAGGTCACGATCTCACGGACCGTGAGTTCGAGCCCCGCGTCGGGCTCTGGGCTGATGGCTCAGAGCCTGGAGCCTGCTTCCAGTTCTGTGTCTCCCTCTCTCTTTGCCCCTCCCCCGTTCATGCTCTGTCTCTCTGTCTCAAAAATAAATAAACGTTAAAAAAAAAAAAAGTAATGGCACTTCTTGCAGAAATTCTTCAGGTGATATGTGGATGACCATTTCAAGATCAAAAAAAGCAACCATGGAAATAAGGTGGAATGGGCTAAATGTCAGATGCTGACATTTAGTGGTTGGCTGTGCTGGGGGGGTAGGGGCTTAATACCCAGCTAAGGGTGCTAGATGATTCTAGAACAGCACAACCTGTGCTGGAATGGTCTTTAAACTGTATCACAAAACTGGTTAGAGAGATTGAACATGTTTTGTTTGGAAGAGAGAAGATTGGGGGTGGTGGCCATGAGGGATTCCAGGACGCCCTGTGAGTCATGATCTGACAGAGGCCTTTTCTACTTATGGTGCCAGTGGGCAAATACTCACCCCCTCAGAGGGTATGGTTGGGGTTTTTGTTTTTGTTTTTGCTTTTTTAGAGGTAAGATCAAGTGACCCTGCCAAAAAAAGGCAGTGAGAGTGGACAGGTCACCACCTGGGGAAGGGGCTTAGCATTGGATGAGCATTTCAGGCATGCACCTACCTTTTGTGAAGGTTAAGATGGTGGGAGAGCTTGTCTACTCTGTTGCCTTGGTTTATTGCTTAAGGGAAAAAGGAAACTTAAATTGCTTGGAACAATTAGGATAACTTTGGTCTGTTTAACCAGCCTTCTGAGTCTATGAGCCACTGTTGGCCTTTTTTTTTAAAAAGTTACTTTAAAAAGTTAACCATCAACATTTGAGAGCCTAAACTGCTCTGGAAGGTGCCCCGTGGAGTGAAATGAAGTACAGGCTTCTTATCACCACATAGTGGAATGAACAGAGCAGGAGATGTGTTGCTGACTGTAGGATTATCTAAGAAGAGCTTCTTAGTAGGCTGGCTGGGATGGGTGACAGGGATACAGAGATGTCCTTGCAGCCAGGTGGCCCTAGCCCCGGGCTGTGAGTAGCCCTTATTTTACTCCAGTGCGCTGTGCCAATGTAATTGTTGTTATATGCCACGATGTGAAAAAGATGGGACATCTGATTTATCTCCCTCCATCCTTCAGCATATTATTCTGAGAAGCGATGGTTTTCTTGGTCTCAGGAGGTCTACAGCTCTTGTGAAGAAGGTTGGTGATGTTGGACTAGACCATTTACAAGGAGTGTTCCCTTGCATTGGAGCATCAAGGATGAATGGAGTTGGCAGATAACCCTCTCGGACCTCAGGGTTTATAGAAAGTCAAAGTGGGAAGTAAGGTTTAAAAAAAAAAAAAATGCAGGTTGTTCCAGTTATTATTGATGACCTTAAATGGAAGACTGTTTACACTTCATCTGAAAAGCATCAAGAACCCTCAGATTTGTGAGGAGAATGTTCACTTGAATTGAGCAGAGAAGTCAGGAAAAAGGGAGGTTGAGAAAAGGCAGGCATGAGCTAATACAGTCTTGGATTTGCCTGGTGGGGAATAAAAAACAGGGACAGGTGCCAGAGACACTGTGCAAGGAGATTGGGTGGGGATTAGCTGGATACCAGGGGCTGAGAACAAGTCATCTGTCCATTTAACAACTGGGGTTCCTTCCCCTGCTCAGTCTGTGCTTTGCCCCTGGGGTCTGGTGATGGTCTTTTCCTGCCCTCTAGGGTCTTATGGCCACAGAAGCGAGATAGGATAGGGAACCCTGAGAGAGAGGGAAGAGTGGGTAGGAGCCTGTCCAAGAGGTAGCAGCAGCGTGAAGACTGGAAGGTGACATGGGGCCCAAGATTGTGGGTCTTTGGTTTTAAGGATGCTGAGTTTGAGCAAAGGTGAGGTGAGCTGGGTCCTGGAGAAGGTGATCCATGGTAGTAGCTACTGCCTGGGAGAAGCTGGGTATTAGACAGCTTGGCCCATGGTACTGGATGGCTCCTCTTTGTTTTACATGGCCAGGATGGGAGGATATAGTGGGTTGAAGCATGAAGGCCCTGTGTGACCTCTAGAACCCTCAAGGAGCATGTCTGTGAATCTGGTAGGTTGGTGGCCACCTCTGTTGGTGGGAGAAGGTACAGAACTTGATCTGTTCTTATGTCTCCTCTTTCCCAGCTGATAGTGCTTTGTGTTAGAAGAAAGTGCAATAAATAATAGGTGAAGGAATAAAACATAAGAGGGGCCATCTTGTACATGGTAGGAAAAGTTTGTGAAGTAGTGACAGATGGATGAAAATTAGAGGGACACAGCCTGTAATCTAAGAACTTGTAGCAATTAGAGGGACCAGGAAGAGGCTTGATGTGATTCCAGTGGCCTAGGAACTGGTTGGTAACCTGCATTTTCTAGATTCTGAGGATTTTCCAACCTGAGGTCTTCAACACTTTTCCAGAAAGACCCAGAGCAATTGATGCTTCTCTGAAACATTCACATGAATTATTCCAACAGCTGCTGCTTCCTGGTTTGAGAAAGTTTCCTTGTTTCACGCATTGCTGAAATGTTTTCAAATCATGGCTCTTTTGGCAGAGTCCAGGAGAGAAGACAGGTGGGCGTCCCACAGAGTGACGACGCTAGTATTGGGGGAGAGGGGGCTTGTGGTTGCAGGAAGGAAGGGGCCTTGGGGATTTGGCACTTGGAAAAGAATGACTTGGGTTCCAGAGTGGCACCTGGTTGGCGATGAACAAGATACTGTTGGGGTCCTGATTTGGGGGTTGAGGATGGGAGTGAGAATCAGGTGAGTTAAGTGAGGGCAGCAGCCTGGTGCCATATGTACAGAGATGGGAGGGCTGGCATGTGTCTTGGCTCCTGCCCACCCTGGGAAGCCCTCTCTATAGGGCCTGGGTTGTCCCTGAGCCCTATGTCCTCTCACTCTGTTGTGTCAGTGGCCAGGGGACCAATCTTCTTCCCACTAGTCTGTTTGCTCTGTTTACTGCTTCACACTTGTGAGTCCTGTGCTGTTCTTACGGAAAGGAGAGAAATCTGCACACATCTTCCTGCTAAGGGACCCTGGTTTCCCATAGTGTGCTAGAGTGTGGTTGGTGTGTGTGTACATCTTACTGGAAATGAAGATGGAATTTGGTCCTGGTTTGTGACCCAGGCTGGCAGTGTTGATCAGTTCCTTTAAGCCCCTTCTTTTGGCTTGTACTTTGGTAGGTAGAGGCTCAGAAATTATGTGCTTTGTCAACCTCTGAGCGGTTTTGTGCCTTTTACAAAAATGGAGGATGCACATGAGTCAGTGAATTTGTTGCACGGTCCACAGGATACAGCTTGCACAGTTGAGGCTCACTCCTCCATGAGGTTTCCAGCAGTTTAGTAAAGGGTTAAGTTAGTGTGCTCTTAGAGGAGGAATTGTGGGTGTGCTGATCTTTGCTCTAGGAAGTTTTCCCAGAGCCTTGGGAAGGATCCAGCCCCAGGATGGTTTCAAAGTCAGACTGTCCCTGATAGTAAAGTGGTTCATATTTGAGCCTGGGCCTTAGAGATGGCTGACCTGGGTTTGGATCTTTGACTTCTTAGCCCTCTGACCCTGGCCAATCACCTTGACTTCTCTCTCACCCTAAGTTTTCTCACCTGTCAAGTGTGGGCATCAGTGGCAGTACCCTGTGTGAAGTGTGAACATCAATGGTATTACCTCATGTGAAGGAGGGGTAGTAATGGCAATACCCTGTGTAAAGTGTGAGTAACATTGGCAGTACCCCATGTGAAGTGGGTAGCATTGGCAGGACCTCATTCTGATGTTATGAGGATTAAATGAAATCAGGCATGTAAAGTGCTGGCATTCTGCATCAAATAAAGAATTCAATAATTGTTTGTTTTTTTTAATTTTTTTTTAATGTTTATTTATTTTTGAGAGAGTGTGAGCAGAGGAGGGGCAGAGAGAGAGGGAGACAGAATCTGAAGCAGGCTCCAGACTCTGCAATGTCAGTGCAGAGCCTGATGCCGGGCTCGAACTCACAGACTGTGAGATTATGACCTGAGCCAAAGTCGGACACTTAACCGACTGTGCCACCCAGGTGCCCCAAGAATTCAATAATAGTTAGCCACTGTTATTTTTAAAAATTTTTTTTTAACATTTATTCATTTTTTGAGAGACCGAGCATGAGTGGGGGAGGGGCAGAGAGAGAGGGAGACACAGAATCCGAAGCAGGCTCCAGGCTCTGAACTGACAGCACAGAGCCTGATGTGGGGCTCGAACTCATGGACCGTGAGATCATGACCTGAGCTGAAGTCGGACACTCAACCGACTGAGCCACCCAGGTGCCCCGTTAGCCACTATTATACTTTTCTTTTCTCCTTTAGTAATAAAATCTCTTGTCAGTATGTTAAAGGTGATTCTCTCCGTGTCTCAGAAGTTGTTGTCAGTGGGCTTTTCTGTAGCACTTTGATTCTGTGTGCCTAATGGTCACTTTCTCAATGAAGAGTTAGGCCCTCACCTACCTAAACCTCAGGAGGAGGCCTGGACCATGGGGACAGCAGAGTCACTGTGGTCTTGGGGACAGATCTGCAGGGCCTGGGTCTCAGGCTGGATCTTGGTGCTGAATGGTTTGATAGTACCTGGGTCTGTGTGAAGCAGCTGGAGGCAGAGCAGGGCAGTAGAGTGGGCCTTGGTGGAGGCAGGAGGGTCCGCTGCAAGGCTGACACAGTAAAGACTTAGGTAAGTGAATACCACCACCCTTGTAGACCTGCCCCTTTGTACCTTTGCTGGTCTTGCAATATCCTTTTCAGGGAGGCTGATGGCCTGGGACCCTGGGTGACTTACCAGGGAATGTCTTGCTTGGGGGATGGATTGTCTTGGCAAGACTGTGCTTCAGAGACACTGGAGTGAGGTGGACGTTGTAGGTCACTTTGGACCTGGCCCAGCTTAGGACAGTATTTCTTGGGGATGTGTGGTCTATGTTTTCAACATTTGATGGTTTAGAACTGTGCCTTTGCCTGGAGGACAAAGTGTGTTGGCCCAGTATGGTGGCCTAAGTGTATTGGTCCTTTGTGTGCACATGTGCTGATCCTGGGTGTATGTATGCATATGTGCATGTGTACTTGTACATGTGTGTCTAGGGTGGCCGTATACATGCATATGTTTGTGTCTGCTGGCCCTGCTTGCTGGAATAGAGCCTGACATGTGCGGTTACTCTGGCATGTGCAAATGGAAGAAAGACACACCAGTCCATGTTGGACATGGACTTTGTGTGGCAGAGTTCTGCCTTTTGTGGGGCCTCCAGCTTACTCTGGGGTTAGTCTCAGGTGTAGGCAATGTCCCAGTGAGGGCACAATTTGAGCCTGTGTGGTGTTTGCAGATTTCTTTATGCCTTTTAAGGCAGAGATTTCATGTGACATTTGCATTGTACCTCTTAATACCTCAGAGTTTTAGTACTAAAACTTCTTACCAGCAAGGAATACTCTGACTGGAGACAGAAACAGCAAGTAAATTGTAAGACTCTGATCTCCTCACCATTGCACCTTGGGAGGTAGGCCCTTAACTGTTCTTAAGATTAAGAACTGTGCTTTTGTAGGGGCAGTTTGGCCTTGGCTGCTTTGCTCCTCTTGGAGCAGGGTTCTCCAGGTGTCCGATCTTCAGTGCAGTTTCCTTCCTTCTCCTTTAGATGCCAGTCATGTCAGGAGAACTAGCAAGTGGGGCCCTGTGTCTACTTCGTCCCTTCTCTTCCTCATTCTCGTGACCCTTCTGTGAGGATAAGTGATGGGAAGTGTCCATGCAGTCCACTGGTGAGCTCTGATGATTGAGAGAAGCCAGGTGTAGCCCATCCTCACCTCCATCTTAGCCTCAGTTTACCCTTAGGGCTGGTGACGGTGAGGACAGTTGATGGTTCTGTGAACATCCTCCCTGGGGATCCCCTTTGTTCCTGACATCCTCTTATAGTTTTGTTGGATACATTGTCAGGAAGGTGTAGCATCTGTTGACATCATTTCCCAATTTGTTCTTTTTATTTTTTTTAATGTTTACTTTTGAGACAGAGACAGAGTATGAGCAGGGGAAGGGCAGAGAGAGAGACACATACAGAGTCCAAAGCAGGCTTCAGACTCTGAACTGTCAGCACGGAGCCTGATGTGGGGCTCGAACTCGTCAACTGCGAGATCATGACCTGAGCTGAAGTCGGACGCTCAACTGACTGAGTCACCCAGGCGCCCCCCCCCCAATTTGTTCTTAATTGGTGTGTGTAGTGTAAGCCACTTTTTACTGATAGATGTTGCCGTCATTATAGTTTATCCCTTCTCACTTTGCAGCGTTTTAGTCAGTCTTGTGATTTTTGTGATTGCTGTGGTACATCGTCAGAATGTGTAGCAGTAATGAAGCATCTGGGGCCAAGGATCATTTCATTGGCCTGGACCTTGTGGCAAGGCCTCAGGACTTCTGGGCTAGCTGTGTGGCTTCAGTCAGGGCTATCAATGCCATGGTGTGGTTGGTGGACAGTTCCAGCCACTTCTGAGAAGTTACCAGATAGTATTGACTATTTGACCTGGGCCTTGATGGTCAAAGAAACAATTCTGCTACTTAGGGAAGCTTGGTTGGTCAGATGGTTGTAGTTTGTTTTGTATTTGAAGACCTAGTGTCAGACTGGATTTCTAGAATTCTATCAAGTCTACTCTCCTGCCTGAATCTCGGCTCGGGGGATCTGGAAGGTTTGTGGGTGGACGACACTAACCCTGCTGCCTGCCTGGGTACTCACTAGCCCCTCTGGATTTGGATCTAGGTAGACCCTTTAGTGTTCTGGAAACTACTAGCTTAAATAGACCTGAATCACTCCTTCCTGGTCTCCCATTGCCAGCCTGGAAGATGGTACCCTTCTTGGGAATCAAGGTGGCAAAGGCCACCTGAGGTTCCAAATCCATCCAGATGTAGTAGGATGGCTGGTGGACACTTTCCTCAACAGTGAGAAGGTGGCTGGAAGTGGGGTGGGGTTTAGAGGTGAAAACTGGAGATCCTCCCCCACTTACATTTCTTTAGTGAGATTTCTGCTATCTTACCAGCTTCTGGTAACTGACCAAAATAGTTCGTCTTGTCTTGGACCTTTCAAGGATAAGTTACATGACTACTGTGGGTAGATTTTGTTTGGATTTCAGGATTGTGAAGTTCTTTTCTTCTAGGCTCAGGTTTTCATTTGTATACAATGGAGCCATCTTTAGAATCCTGCTCTTGAAAAACAAAAGTATTCCCTTCACCCTTCCAAAGAACAATATTCTGAAAAATAAGATACGGTTCTTAAGCTTTTGGGGAGTACTTGCAGAAGATTAGGCGATTGTGCCAGTCTGGCTGCCCTTCCTACCCCGCCTCCCCTTAAATTTGAAAAAGGTTGGCACATAATGTTGTATTAGTTTTCAGATGTACTAGTGTAGCGGCTTATTCATCAGGACCGCCTGTTGGAAGATGGTTTGTTGGGGATGTTAACTCAGGAGAGATAGCCTTTATGCTGTTCCTTAGAGAGACTTGGTTTAATTTGCTGGTCTTGCGCTGCTCGTGAATATGCAGATCAGTGTTGGTGCCTGTGTTAGGATCACCAAATGAGAGAGTGAGTGGGCTGTTGACTTAGGGGCTGTCTTCACAGCTTGGAGAAGGTGCTCAGCTGGTGGCTTTGCTCCTGCTAGCTTGGCGCATGTAGGCTCCAGGCCACCCAGACCTGGATGAGGGAGCACATGGTACCTGTAGCTAGGGCCCACGATGCCTTAGTGGTAGTGGAAGATAACTTTGTCCATTGGTGGAAGGATTCTTCCAGGAGGTTGCCTTTGTGATAAGTAAGGTGTTGCTTCTTTAAAAACAAACTCAAGAGGGCTGCTTGGGTGGCTCAGTCTGGTAATTAATTGACTTCAGCTCAGGTCATGATCTCATGGTTTGGTTTGTGGGTTCAAGCCCCATGTCAGGCTCTGTGCTGACAGCTCAGAGCCTGGAGCCTGCTTTGGATT
The DNA here is from genome assembly GCF_024362965.1 of Panthera pardus. Taxonomy (NCBI): domain Eukaryota; kingdom Metazoa; phylum Chordata; class Mammalia; order Carnivora; family Felidae; genus Panthera; species Panthera pardus. The sequence continues at coordinate 14,617,954 of NW_026527013.1, forward strand.
CTGTGTCTCCCTCTCTCTCTGCCCCTCCCCTGCTCATGCTCTGTCTCTCTCTCTTTCTCTGTCTCTCTGTCTCTCTCTCTCAAAATAAAGAAACATTAAAAAAAATAAAAAACAAACTCAAGAAAACTTGCCATTAGAATAGAATAGCTGGGGATGCCTGGGTGGCTCATTTGGTTAAGTGTCTGATTCTTGATTTTGGCTCAGGTCATGATGTCAGGGTTTGTGAGATTGAGCCCTGTGTCTGTGCTTGCAGTCTGTTTAGGATTCTCTCTCTCTGCCCCTCCCCCATGTTCCCTCTCCCCCTCCCTTCCTTCCTCCCTCCTTCTCTCTCTCTCTCTCTCTCTCTCTCTCTCTCTCAAAATAAATAAAAAATAATAGAATAACAGAATAGCTGGAGGTTTTATTTCTTGACGTGAAAATAAACATAACCCTTTAGCCAGCTATAAAGTTAATACAGCTGATTGAGATGCTGGTGTGTAAGACATGGAGGCAGCCTGGATGGTACATTCTTGGGAACAAGGCTGGCTGCCATTAGAACTTTCTGTTGGCCACCTCATAGATGGAGCTGATGTCTTCTGCAGGTGGGGCTTTTTGTGATCCTCACTCCCAAATGTTTCTGTCTTGACTGATCCTGGAGACTCAGGACCACTCTTTGTCATCTCAAGAGGATTCTTTGCATGTTTTAGTCATAGGTCACACAGGGATATATGTGTTTGCAAAGGAGACTGACTGCCTGCTTGCCCTAGGCAGAGGTACTAGGTGGGGAACCCCAGACAGTAATTTTTTGCTCTTAGTCTTAATCCATTCTGGAGCAGTTGACCAAGAGATAATTGGGGTGCTCTGGGTATTCCTATTTGAAATGATAGGCAATGAAATGCCCTCCCTCTGTGCGAGTTGGATACCTCATGTTGGGGTTACTTGAGGTTACTGGGTTTTTTTGTTTTTTGTTATTTGTTTTAAATATTTTTGAGAGTGCACAAGCGGGGGTAGGGGCAGAGAGAGGGAACAGAGGATTTTCAGTGGGCTTTGTGCTGGTAGCAGCGAGTCTGATGCAGGGCTCAGACTCAAGAACCGTGAGATTGTGACCTGAGCCAAAGTTGGACGCTCAACTACTGAGCCACACAGGATGTTAGATGTCAGTGGTGAATCCCCTGGGCCTGGCTCTGCCCCACAAGGTAGGGGAGCTTGGTGCTCAGAACTTGAGGGGGGATACAGTGTTTTCCTTTTTGGTGACGATGATTGGTGGTTAAGCTCTTTGGGCTAGTTGTGTGGGTCTCTCTTGTGTAGAGTTTTTTGTGTCAGGAACTTGCACCCCTGGTGGCCTGTGTAAGTGTTCCCACATCTAGCCCAGGTGCTCCAGGGAATATGTTTGAGTTGGGCTGCGATGTCTTCTGGCTTCCGTTTTAAGGAATGTTTATATCCAAGATGAGCTAGTCATTTTTACCATTCACTCACGAGGCATTTCTTGATTGTCTTGGTTCATAGCTATGAGATGGGGCTGGGAAAGCTGTATCTCAGGGAGATGGGGTACATTGGGAAGTCAGAGCTGAGGTGACCTAAGCATACTTAAAGTCCATCTGAGGCATAATGTTTACCACTGCTCTAACCTTACCGTTCTAAGTTTTTCCAGTGCCATTTTGTATAGTTTGGCAAGTGGAAGGCAGGATTGATAGTGGAGGATGTCAGGTACATGCCTAGTCTGGGAATCAGGGTGTTAGAGTCATTTTTGGCTATAGGTATACCAGGCCCTTGGGCTTTTTTCTGTACACACATTGGCCCCAAAGGGTTAAAATAATCTGTGTGGTTTTACTTTAAGAGACATTGTGCTGAATGAAATAAGCCAGACACAAAAAGACAAATACCGTATGATTCCACTTATATGAGGTCACTAGAGTAGTCAAATTCATGGAGCTAGAAGAGTAGAATGGTGGATGCTAGGGGCTGGTGTGGTGGTAATGGGGAGTTAGTGTTTAACTGGTGACAGAGATTCAGTTTTGCAAGGTGACAAAGTTCTGGAAATGGATGGTGCTGGTGATAGTTGCCCAACAGTGTGAATGGACTTAACACCACTGAACTGTACATTTAATGGTTAAGATGGTAAATTTGATGTTACCTATATTTTAGTACAGTAAGGAAAAATGGAACCTTTCTGAATTCAGAAATATCCTGCATCCTTATGAGTATGTGTTTTACCCTCCCAAGAGTTAGCTTAGGGAGAAAGGAACAAAGGCACTCATATTTTGATGGCCTAGCTTGTGCTGGATGTTATGAGGTTAAAGAAAAAAAAAAAAAGATGTGTGGTTCTAGAAGGCCCATTGTAGCATCATCTTGGGAGTGCTGGAGCAGAGATTCTGTAGGTGTTCTTTGGTCCCCATAGGGATGGGGCCTGGATGCACTTTCTCCAGCTATCTGGGGTGACACAGGACTCTTGGAGTCTGCAGGGGACTTAAGAGAACAGAGTCCAGAAACAATCTGAGGTCTTTTCTGCTCCAGTGCTTGGCTTAGAGATAGAAGGTATTCCTTGTTTTCCTATGGCTATTTTTCAGAGAATTTCCTTAATATAGCACATATTGGTGCATGTACACAGAATGGGAGACACCAATTCTTAGGTCCTCATTGTTAACAAAGAAGTTATCTCTTTTGTTCTTGTGACATTTTCTTCAAGATGTCCTTTCAAGCAGCCTCAGTGATAAACACTAACACTTAAGATACTTCCCAAAGTTTCAGACCTGTCTAGATAGATAGATGGAGACATTTGATTCCTGAGCTTTTTATTTTTATTTTTTAAGTTTATTTATTTATGTCATCTCTGTACCCAACTTGGGGCTCAGATTCAGGACCCCAAGATAAAGAGTTGCCTGCTCTTCTGACGGAGCCAGCCAGGTGCTTCTGATTCCTGAGCATTTAAAATATGGGAGTTTTGAACCTTTAAAAAATTTTTTTTAATCTTTATTTATTTTTGAGAGAGAGGAGAGACAGAGCATGAGCCGGGGAGGGGCAGAGAGAGAGGGAGACACAGAATCCGAAGCAGGCTCCAGGCTCTGAGCTGTCAGCACAGAGCCCAACGCGGGGCTTGACCCCATGATCTGTGAGATCATGACCTGAGCTGAAGTCGGACGCTCAACCGACTAAGCCACCCTGGCGCCCCTAAAGTTTTGAACCTTTTAATGTTTGTTGATTTTTGAGAGAGAGCACATGCAAGCTGGGGAGGGGCAGAGAAAGAGGGGGACAGAGGCTTTGAAGTGGGCTCTGCACTGACAGCAGAGAGCCCAGTGCGGGGCTCGAACTCACTAACCTTGAGATCATGACCTGAGGTGAAGTCAGATGCTTAACTGAGCCACCCAGGCACCCCTAAAGTTTTGATGATCTTTGTGGACTTGCCAGGGCAGCTGCTGGGGGGTGAGTGTGGAAACTCTAGATAGGAGTTGAAATATTTTGAGGGAAAACATTAATCATACTAGTCAAAGTGAGAACTAGTTACTTCTGAGAGCCTGCCTAGTGCCAGGGCCTGTCATTTGGTCCTCAGCATAGTCTGCCCAAGGGTCAGGTGGGCTCCTGCAGCTAGTCATGATTCATCAGGAAGATGTGCTATAACATTCAGGATGGTTTTGGTGGTGTGAAAGGGAGGGATTCCTGGAATGCCCAGGGTAAAGGGGTATGTTGGAGCCAAGCCTTGGAGAGGAAGGAGATCTGTTGGAAGGACTGTGCTGGCTGTTTTAGGATAGGCTAGGAAAGGAAGGGGAGTACAAGATGTGGGTGCGTAGATGCTGGGGTAACTCATACTTCTCAGCAGTGGCAGAGGAGGCCTTCCCAGATACAAGGCCGTAGAGGCCTCTGGAACCTCTGAGTGCCTTTCTTCAGGCTCTTTGCCTTTCTCCAAATAGTAGTGTAAGGGAGGTGGGGAGAGCTTCCCAGAGGGGAAGTGTGGTGCTGTGGCCTTGCCTATCTCCATGTTGCTTCTTCCTGGTGTTGACTTGCTATTCTAATTAAGGGTAGGGTTTATATTTATGTTGCTATGTTTTTGCCTCTCGTCTATGATGTTTTGAGTATTTATAACTCATGGAGGATGCTATTTCCTCCTGTGTGCTTCATTAGGAATTGGATAAAGAGGTGAATAAGAGCCTTTCTCAAGAGTGTTTGGGGAAGAGAACCTAATGGGATGCTGTATGTCAAATGTCAAGATCAGCTGTGCCAAGTGGTGGGGCTGTAGTCCTCAGTAATAGAAGGGGGAATGGGGAGGGACTGATTAGGGCGAGCATGCTTGAGTAACAGGTGCTTGAGTTTTGAAGGATGAGTGGGAGGAGGGAAGGGGTTTCCCAGTGGTGGGAACACTGTGTAAAGGCCCAGTGGTGGAGGCAAGATGTGGTGGTATGAAGAATTGAGACAAGGCCAGTGTGGTCGGAGCCAAGAATGTGGTGTGTGTGTGTGTACACATATATACATGCATGCCAGATGACTTCATAGAGTCACTTCGGCCTAAAGCAGGCAGGGCCTCAAAGGTCATGGTAAGATGTTACAAGCATTGGGGGGTATTGAGGGCCTTAGGAAAGGCTGCACTGTGCACTGGCACAGTGTGAGGAGTTGGATGACCCATCATCCCTCAGTGAGGCCATGGTTACCGTGGCCAAGGGAAGGAGGGCAGGGATAGATCAGGGGCTTGGAGGGCACAAACTGGCTGTTACCCCAGTGGATGCCTTCTCCCCTTGACAGTGGAGAGAGGCCAGTTTTGGTTGCCAAGGATGGGCCTGTGTAGCTGGCCTTACCGTTGGCTCCTTGGCCCTCATGGGGCTGGTTCTTTGCCTCTCTAGTATGCCAAGTCATTCTCCCCGCCCCCGCCCCTACTCCATGGGGACATAGGGTTAATGAGGCTCCATGCTTTGGAGAGAGTAGGTACTGCTTTGTGCCCTGGGGCTGATACAGAGCTGGAGCATCTCCTTGGTGTGCCTGTGCCCTGACTTTTTGTCGTGGTTGTGCCACTGTGTCTGGGTCACCTCTGTCCCTTTGATACTCAGCACAGCCTGCCAGGGCTGCAGTTTCCTCCTGCTTTCAAGAACCAGGTAGTCCATGTTTTCAGCCTCTGGGGCTCTACTGTCTCTGTTTCTATTACTCAGTTTTGCCTTATGGGTGGAAGCAGCTGTACACGGTGCATATTCCGGTGGGTGTGGCTGTGTTCCAGGAATACCGTTCACCAGGACAACTTAGGGAAGTTTGCCGACCCTGGATTAAAAAATGGAATCTTCGGCCCAAGTTAATCATTCTCCAGCCAGCCAGCACATGGAACCAGCCAGCACATGGTGTGACCTCTAGGCTTCCTTGAGATGCTTTACTACTGTGCTGCCTCAGTTTCTCCCTTTCTGATAGGGCTGGCCAGGGAGTCCCCTCCTTGACAATTTGGTGGTGCAGTCACTAAGACCTTTGCCAGACAGGGTCTAGGTAATTCTTTAGGGGCACTCAGTTTTCATGGAGCTAGTAGACTTAGTGGACTTAGAGGTGGGAGAAGGTGAGGGGTATTGTTGGGTTTCTTCTTGGAGTTTTTTGGCCTTATGTCATGTTTCCAGGACTGGATTAGAGCCAGGATGGTAAATGTTTAGTTATAGACACAGTTGAAAAAGTTTTACACAGCACAGTTGTTTGGTGAGTGCAGATGGTGGTAGAAAGAGACCAGAGGTGTGTAGCTTCTATAGAGCAGGGCCTCAGAAGGGATGATGGGGCCCTCCAGGGGTGCCTTGGAGAGCTTAGGCTTCCCGGTCAGATGCCTATGGCCCCAGAGACTCATCCCTGTGCTGACCATGGGTGCTGCAACCCGAGTGTATCCTCAGAACTGGAGTTCCCCAGATAGCAGCCAGGTTTTGCCCAGTGCTCCTCCCCTCAAGTTTAAAGGGGGTCAACCTCACTTGTCTAAGCTAGAGAGGATGAAATGGCAACAAAGGACTTCTGTTGCCCAAAGTGCAGTGACTTGATTTCATGTAAATTACTATGGCTGCCTTCTTACCAAGTGTGATCTCCTTTAGACTAGGAAATCGTTGTGTTTGGGTGGGTTGCAGTGTGTGTGTGTGTGTGTGTGTGTGTGTGCGCGCGCGTGCGTGCGCGCGCCACAGTACCCAGGTGTGGGGTCAAAGCCAAGCCATAATCATTTATCAAGGGAGTGGAAGAGTCTCTTATGAGTTGGTAATTGTGTACTTAAGGGTTACTTGATACTATTTTAAATGTATGGGTTGGAAATAAAAACAGTAAAAGCTCTCTAAATCCAGCCAGTGCGGGTAGATGGCAAAATAGTCCACATGATATATCAGTAAAAAGCAACTACAGTTTATTTTAGAGAAATGTCCCTAGTTCTGATGGTGCTAAGTGATCTCTGCTTGGTTTCAGCTCCTTTGTGAATTTTGCACTAATTGTATGGAGGGGCTGCTGCTGTGTGGGCTTCTCAGATAGGTTCCTTCTCCTTCAGTGTTAAATCATCCCAGCTCATTCATTCCATAAATATTTATCAGGCACTGGTGTGTGTCCAACACTGTTCTAGGTGTTTGAAATACAATCACATCAGGCAGATAAGACACCCCTTTGCTTGTGGCATTTATGTTCTTATTGGGTGAGAAAGTCCATACAGTACTACATTATATGGAATATGCAGAGATCAGGCCTGTGGGAGAGAAGGAGCAGGGTGGACCTCTGCAAAGGAGACATTTTGAGCGGTAACATGGGGGAGGGCATGGAAGGGTCTGCCATCTGGGCGTGAGAGTGATTGAGGCTGAGGGAGCAGGTATAGTATTAAGAACTCGAACAGCTACTGTTATAACAGGCCGTATACAGACATTTCTGAGAAATTGTGTGAAGCTGAATATGAACTGGACTTTTGCTGACATTTAGGGATTATTATATGGTAGTTGTATTTTCAAAGATCATTTTCAATTTGGGATGCCAGTTGGAGAAGTGATTGTTAAAATGATAACGTATCTGGAATTTTGTTTAAAACATAAAAAGGGAGGGAGAGTTCCTGGTATGTTGGAGGCGTGGCCCGGAAGCCAGCATGGCTAGGGTAGAATAGCAGGAGGCATGCCTCAGGCCAGGAGACAGTAGGGCTTCACTCTGCGCAAACGCCAAACATGGTGTCCACTGGAGGTGTGAGAAGCTGTTGGACTCCAAATGTGTTTAATGGCAGAAACAAAACGATTTCCTGATGGACTGGATGGTGGGGTAGTCTTATCAAGAGGGCAGCCCAAGGTTTTAATCTGAGCAGCCGAAAGACTCGATCTGTCATGAGCTGAGATGGGGAAAAGCCATGTTTGAGTATGAAAGTCTGAGTTTACCTTAAAATTTCTTGCACATTGCATTCCATCCATGCATTGTGTGTGTTGTGATAACATATTAAGAAGGCCTTCTTCCTTGCTGGGTTAGCCCTCCAGGAAAATTTTGTCCAGTGTGTCTTGTGGTCTTGCAGTCTTGCAGAGTAGGATACTGGATCTTTGTCAAAAATCAGTTGTACACAGGTGCATGGGTGTATTCTATTCCATCTCTTGTCTGTCTTTATCACACTGTCTTGGTTATTGTAGTTTTATGATAAATCTTGAAATCAGGTAGGATAAGTCTTCCATATTTGTTTGCCTTTTTCAGTTTTCACTATTCTAGTTCCTTTGCATTTCCATATAAATATTAGAATCAGATTGTTTTTTCTACCAAAAAAAAGAAACATGTTGGGAGTTTTTGATTGGGTCTGCATTGAATCTGTGGATCAGTTTGGGAGATAATTGATATCTTCTGATCCATGGACAAGGCATATCTTCCTTTATGTTTTCTTTTATTTCTCTCAGTGATGTGTTATTGTGGTTCTACTTGATACGTCTTGAACATATTTTTTTTTAATGCTTATTTTGAGAGAGAGAGAGAGAGGGAGAGAGAGACAGGGCACGAGTGGGGGAGGGGCAGAGAGAGAGGGAGACACAGAATCTGAAGCAGGTTCCAGACTCTGAACTGTCAGTACAGAGCCCGACACAGGGCTTGAACTCACTAATTGTGATATCATGACCTGAGCCAAAGTCGGACACTCAACCAACTGAGCCACCCAGGCACCCTGAACATCTTTTTAAAAATTAAATTTATCCTTAAGTATTTCATATATATGCTACTGTAAATGGATTTTTAAAAATCTGTGTGGAAATACTGCTGACTTGTGTGTATTGACTTTGTTTCTGAAGAGGGTAGGTGCTCAGAAAGCCTCTCCTTCTGGGCTTCCCCCTCCATGGCAGAGTGAGGCCATGGTTCAAGAGATATGAAAGAACTAGGATTAATGGTGTCCACTGTGTTTTTTGGCCTGAATGGGGCCAAAAAGGAGTGGCAGAAAGCGCTCCCCTCCCCAGGAACTAGCGCTGGTGGTGGCTACATCTGGCCCTGGGCCTCACTGAGGAGGATGCCATGCGTGCTCCTTGGTGCCCAAAGGTCTTTGCATAGAGTTCATTGATATTTGCTTATTTTGCAAGTTCTCCCATGGGAGTGTTTCTCGCTATCCATGAACTGTGAATTGTTGTGAACCCAGTTTAAAAATAAAGGTTTCATATTAGAGCCAGGCCTCCTGGTAGTCATGTGGGCTCAAAGAATGACAACAGAGGTGATACTGACAATATTCGGCAAGCTGCAACTGATAGCACTGCCTAGGAGTCTGGGATTTGGCTGGTTCTCTAGGTTTAGCCTCTGCGCCTGGAGCCCTGCGTGTCTGATGTCATAAAGGAGGGGGAAGTCCTGGAGCCACACTGTCTCTGTGACCTTGGGGGAGTTCTGAACATTCTTGATCCTTAATTTTCCTGTCTGTAAAACAGGTACTTCCTTCCTCCCTGGGCAGTTTTGTAATTCCTGTGGAGATGATCCCTGGGGTAAAACTTCAAGTTGCCCTATGGAGGTAAAGTCTGCCTGGGCCCAGGGCACATTGCACCCTCAGCTTCTTGAGGGCAAACCCTGCACTGCCTGGAATGGTGAGTGGTTTCCCTGGTGTGTGGACCGGGCAGCAAAGAAGTCATGTCTGTAGAGCGAGACCTGGGTGACCCTGGGCAAACTCCTGAATATTAGACACATTAGATCACTTATCTGAAAATGGGGATGATCATGTAACCCCAAGGTTGTCCTGGGGATTCAAAGAGATACAGAGTTTTAGCATAGTAACTGGAATTTGCTACTAAGCACCTGTTAAATTCTAAGTATTACTGTTTCTGCTATTAATGTTATTACTGTCATAACTGAAATGTTGAGCCATTTTCTGTGTGTTCAGTATGTTGGTGTGTGGCTGCATGTTACTACCTCATATCTGTGTCCATATTGCTGAAGTCAGTGTCTGGGATGCTAGTGTTTATTGGTTAGCACTGCATCAGGTCATAGGTCAGAGAGTGATTGAAATTTATTTCCTCAGCCTGCCTCCTTGTGGAAGGTAGTAGAGGCAGAGCTCTGAAATCTAAATTTTACTTTAATCTAAATTTTTACTAATTCCAGGGGTCAGAGACATTGAAAATTGTCCATACATTCCAGAAACTTTCCTTGGAAACTCAGTATTTCTTTTTCTGTCCTTTTTTTTAGGTTGGTCAGCACGTTGACACAAGTTGCCTTTTGACGTAGCTGCCGCCATGGCCAGCTGGTAGGACCAGCATCCCATGCCCAGAAGCCAGGTGAGTGGTTGAGGTCTGGTGTCTGGAATGAAGGCTCTGACTTGTCCAGTGAACCTCATTCAGCTCCTTGGACATTTGAAACTGAGCACTGCTTCAGAAGCTTACAGCTACCTCCTAGAGGAAATAGAGAGTCAAGTTCCTCCAGAATTGTGTACTGGGCTGTTACCACAGGATCACCCAGGCCCTGCCTGTTCCTTCCAGGGAGGCTGTTTGCTCACCCCTCCTATCTCAGGGTTCACTCACTTGAAAAGCCCAGGCCTAAATGGGATAAACCTTCCTGGTAAGATCAGGAAGAGGATAATTAATCCTAGCCAGGTGGCCTTTGTCCTCTGGCCACTTTTGTGATTTCCCAACACTAACCAAAATGAGTAGAATTTTTCCCTCACCACTGTCGGTAGTGCAGGGCCCTGCACTGGTGCTTGGTACTGGTTGCCCTTACTCCAACTCACACCTGTGAGGAAACTGAGCCGGCCTCACCCCTTGCTTAGGACTCTCAAGGGCTGAAAGGACCCAGCAGGGCAGAGCCTGAGACCTGGGTGGAATTTTTATCTTGTTACCATCAGAGTCTGGCCAGTCATGTTTTGGCCCAGAACTACTTACCTAGAGAAGAAGGTAGAACTGGGAATTGTCTTAGAACTCTAAGACAGCTTGGAGGACCTCCTGAGTTGGTCAGCTGCTTTTACAGGCTAGCCAGCAGGTGACTTGCTGAGGGGTGCATGTCTCTCTAACAGCATAGCTGTATGGGGTGAGAACCGGCTGCCTGGATTTGCCTGCTTCAAGACGAGAGTTGGGGTTGGTTTTGTGAGGTTTCAGCTCTTACTTGCATATAGCAAAAAAAAAAAAAAAAAAAAAAAGTATGGTCAAGTATTCCTGTTAGCAGGAAAACATTTCCAGAATGTTCTAACAAAAGCTTTAGCAGTGCTTTAGTTTTGTTTGTTTGTTTTTTTTACAATCAGGATATAATTTGCTTACCATACAGTTCACCGATTTATGATTTAAAATTCAGTGTTTGTTTATTTATTTGGTATATTCAAGAGTTGTGCAACCATCATCTCTGTCTAGTTCCAGAACACTTATCACCCCCAAAAGAAACTCCATCCTCATTAGCTGTCATTCCTTATCCTCCCTCTCCCACTAATCTATCTGCTTTCTGTTTCTATACATTTACCTGTTCTGGACATTTCATATCAACAGAGTCCTAGACTATATAACGTGTGTGTCTGGCTTTTCTCAGAGTAATGTTTTTGAGGTTCATCTACATTGTAGCATGATTCAGTGCTTCATATGCTTTTATGGCTGAGTAATTCCATCGCATGGATGGACCACTTATTTATTCATCAGGATAAATTTGGGTGGTTTCCACCTTTTGGCATTTGCAAATAGTGCTGCTATGAACATTTGTGAACACAATTTGTGTGGATATGTTTTTGGTTCCTTTGGGTATATACCTAGGAGTGGAATTGCTGGATCATATGGTAACTGGTGAACATTTTGAGGACTTGCCAGACTGTTGTCATGGCAGCTCTACCATTTTACACGCCCCCCTGCCCTAGCTCTACCTGAGACCCTCAGAGCCCTCTGGAGACAAGAAGTGACCTAAAGTCTATGCTGGTTTCATAGAGCTAGCTGAGGATCACCAGTGTTGATGATGCTTGATACCTGGTCCTAATGGCTTCTTACCTGGTGTTGGTGGCATAGTGGGGCATCCATAGAGGATGGGTCTGGCACTTGGCTGTCATCAGGCTATCTTTAGACATTAGCATTTAAAAATCATGGAACTTTACATCTGGAAAAGGTCTCACCTGAAGCTCAGCCCAGTGTGGTGAGTGCCTGCCCTTGTCCTGCAGTCCCGGTTGTTGTCTGAAGGCAGTAGGCTAGCTTAGGGTTCTCTGAGGTCCTAGGCTAGGTGCTCCTGCTTCTGCCTAGTCCTTTGTTAACTCAAAAGTACATGGTCAGGGGATCCTGGGTGGCTCAGTTGGTTGAGCATCCTACTTCAGCTCAGGTTATACTCTCATGGTTCTTGAGTTCAAACCCCACATTGGGCTCACTGCTGTCAGCTTAAAGCTGGCTTCTGATCTTCTGTCTCCCTCTCTTTCTGCCTCTCCCTCACTCATATTCTCTCTCTCAAAAATAAAACAATTAAAAAATAGGGGCGCCTGGGTGGCTCAGTCGGTTAAGTGTCCGACTTCAGCTCAGGTCACGATCTCGCGGTCCGTGAGTTCGAGCCCGCGTCGGGCTCTGGGCTGATGGCTCAGAGCCTGGAGCCTGCTTCCGATTCTGTGTCTCCCTCTCTCTCTGCCCCTCCCCCGTTCATGCTCTGTCTCTCTGTCTCAAAAATAAATGAACCGTTAAAAAAATTAATAAAATAAAATAAAAAAATAAAAAATAGTTTAAAAAAAAAAACCATGGTCAGAGCAGTAAGTACTTGCGGAATGAATGAATGATGAAAGAAAGAAAGAAAAGGAAGAGAGGGAAAGAAAAGAAAGAAAGAGAAAGAAAAGATGGCGGAGAGAAGGAAAGAAAAAGAAAAAAACAGACCTCCTCCTTCCCTGTCCAGGAGGGAAGACAGCCATTGCATGAAGGGGTTTGATGGGAAAGGACAGTCTGTAAATAGTCATGGCATGTGATGGCTAATGTCAAACGGGCAAAAAAAAATACCCTTGAGTAATTATTTTTTAAGGATTTATAAATATGTCAGCTTGTGTACTCATTGTTGTGGGGTGTAAGTCATTTCAACAAATTGATTTTGTATTTTCTTTTTTTAATTTTTTAAATTGTTTTTATTATTTATTTTGAGAGAGAGATACAGAGTGTGAGCAGGCGAGGGGCAGTGAGAGAAGGAGACACAGAATCTGAAGCAGGCTCCAGGCTCTGAGCTGTCAGCACAGAGCCTGACGGGGGGCTGGAACCCATGAACCATGAGATCATGACCTAAGCCGAAGTCAGACGCTCAACTGACTGAGCCACCCAGGCACCCCTTCTGTTTTCTCTGTTTAACACCAGCCCAGCACCCCCTTTCAGTTGAACCGTGGCCTGTGGTCACCTCGGGTCTCCCCATTTCTGCCACCCAGAACTTAATAAGCATAGAAGAGGAGCAAGACAGGAGGAGGGTTGGCTCCTGGTGAGCCTGACATATGCACACAGCCCCCACACAGTGCCCCACACTGTACACAGTTGTAGGTGTGCACACCTTGGGTCAGACTGCCTGCTTGGGCTAATGGATGTGGCATCTGCCCCTCAATTTTTGCCTGTCAGGGGTGCTGTTTATTCAGCAGGTACACACTGCTCATGTGCTGAGTGACTTTGCCTTATGTTGGGTGTTAAGGATTAAAAATGGGTGTGACTTAGAGGAAAACAGTTCACAAAAAAAGTGAGTGCAGATGGCTCTTACCAAAGGTATAGAAGATGCTCAAGTCTTTCTGATACTAAGAATAATGCTCATTGGAGTTTCAAGACAACATTTCTGACCTTTTGTCCCTAGAGGTGGATACCAGTCTATTGATGGGAATCAAGCACTGCCATATATTGCTTTTGGAGGCTCATAGCTCTTCAGAGAGAGATTTGTTTACCCTTTGCTTCAGAAATTCCGCTTCTAGAAAAATGTATCACAAAGATACACTGTCAAACATAAGAATTGTGACAAGGATGTTCATTCTAACATTCTGAAGTAACAAAGCTGGAAATGACTTAGATGTTTGTCAGTTGGGGCTAGAGACTTATGGGGATGGATCTCCTGGGTGGGGATGGCATCAAGCCCCCTGAGCAAAGGAAGAAGGGACGTCCTTATGTCATGGTGATGGGATTTCTAGGGTGAAATGAGAAGTGGAAGAAGCAAGGTGGGGGATAAAGAGATACAGTATGCTTACCTCTCCAAGGAAAGGTGGAGGGACATGGATGTATGTGTATTTGCTTCTATTTTATTTTTAAATATGGAAATACAAACCATAAATGAACAATATGGTTATTTCTAGGAGGAGGGATGAGAGAGGACAGGGTTACCAGGAGATGTCTCTGGTTTTCTTTTCTGTGTAGCACCAGATGGGTGTTTTACATAATTATGAAACAAAAGTATGGCAAGTTGTGAGGCGGGGGGAGAGAAGCAAACCCTAAAAAGCAAAAGGAAATTAATATGAATCTAGGTGTATGTCAGTTGTGATCCAAGTTGTGACTTAACTAATGTTTCAGGATTTCCTTTGCTCAACTTTTAAACATAGTAGACTATAAATGTTTTAGTGAGATATGCTGTAAGGGCAAAAACTTTTTTTAAAAAAATCAGTTAACTATCTTTAAGAATTATTTTTAGGTTAATAATAGGTTAATAATACCAATACTCACTACTGTTTCAGCAGTGCCCCCTTACCCACCAGAACACTTTCCAAGACCACTGTGGGATGCCTGAAACCGCAGATAGTATCAAACCCTATATATACTGTGATTTGTTCCTGTATACATGCAGACCTATGATAAAGTTTAGTTTATAAGTTAGGCACAATAAGAGATTAACAACAATAACTAATAATAGAACAATTATAGCTATGCTAGGGGCGCCTGGGTGGCTCGGTTGGTTAAGCGGCCAACTTTGGCTCAGGTCACGATTTTACGGTCCGTGAGTTCAAGTCCCGCGTCGGGCTCTGTGCTGATGGCTCAGAGCCTGGAGCCTGCTTCCGATTCTGTCTCCCTCTCTCCCTGACCCTCCCCCGTTCATGCTCTATCTCTCTCTGTCTCAAAAATAAATAAATGTTTAAAAAAAATTTAAAAAAAAATTATAGCTATGCTATAGTAAAAGTTGTGTGAATTTGGCCTCTCTCTCAAAAATCTTAGTACTGTACTCACCCTTGTAATGATGTGAGATGATAAAATGCCTGTGTTATGAGATGAAGTGAGGTGAGTGACGCAGGCATTGTGACATAGCATTAGGCTACTATTGACCTTATGATATGTCAGAGAATCATCTGCTCCTGGGCCATGATTGACCACAGGTACCTGAAACTGTGGAAAGCAAAACCGTGGATAAGTGGGGACAACTGTATTATAGGAGATAACAAATAAGTAGTAATTAATGTCTTTAAGAACCAGAATTTTCAGCACCAAAGAAAAATGCAAGTATAAAATCAAGGCACTTAAGCTAAAATGTTTTAATTCTAAATCTGCATTGGGAACATGTGTAAGACTACTAACGGTGAGACGGGAGTATGAATAAGAACAGATTCCCAATTTGGAGTGTCAAATGTGTTAAAAATCAACAGGTTCATTTATATTGGTACTCAAAGGAAAGGAAGAATCTTGCTGGTCCTCTTTGGGGGGTGCTAGGGAACCAACTCATTTCGAAAATTGGTAAATGAAGGGAAAGAAACAAGCATTTATCCTCTTTTCTATGGACTGAACTCTCGAGGAACAAAACAGTGGGTGAGAACAAGATCAGTGCTGCCCTACAAAACTTCCTGGAACTCTCTGTACCCTCACTGTCCAATGCACCTGGAATAGTTTGAAGAAGTCAACTTTTAATTTTATTTAATTTTAGTCTATTTAAATAGCCACATGTGGCTAGTGGACAGTGCTGCTATTGACATATTCTGGCTAATTAAAATGAAATGATGGAGTTAGAAGTTTATAAGTTTTCAGACACCTAATAAAATGGTGAGTCCAGACAGTGATCCTCAGTGGCCGCCTGCACCCAAGAAGGGTACCTGTGCTACTGGAAGGATGTGTGCTTGTTTTGGCCGCAGAATCTAGTTTATAGTAAATCAGGGGCATGTTGCATTATACTACGGGGATGCCACCAGCAAACCTGACTGTGGGGAAATAAGATAAATAAATGATTGAAAGGAAAGGTTTTGGGAGGACCTAAGTGTGACTCTGACAAAGACTAAGAAATGCTTGTTAATTGTTGGAGGTCAGGTCACGGAATTATAGTGGTTTGTAGATACAAATACTGACCAGTGCATTCATAAATGAATGTTGTGTAGGATTTGCTTCACAGGAGCTAGTGGGGTATGGGGGAAAGGAGCAGTGTATGGAAGACCTGCAGCCTGGGTGGTGCATGTGCGCTGTGAATCCTGTTGTTTGTGCTACTTCTGAGGGCATTGCTACTTTTGCAATTTTCCGTAATCAAATATTTGAAAAATGGGCTTGACCCAGGCATATATATTCCTCAGGGAGCTTTATCACGTACATCACCCAGGGCAGGGGAGTCCTCTGTTACAAAAGGGTGGCGGCCACTGTGGTTAAATTTAAGCAGAATACTTTCAGCAGAGATTCTGGAATTGCTAAGGGGCTGTGGCTGGTGGCCTGTCAGGTGGAACAACTTCCGTTTCCAGCAGTCTTATTTTCAATAATAATAATACTCACAGCTACCCTTCATGGAGCCGTCAGAGCATTTCCCATTTCACAGGTGAGGAAAACTGAGGTGAACCAGGCATTCTGGTTTCTACTTGATGTACTGCGATGCTGATGGCACCTTCCTATCTCTGAGCCCCTGGCTTCCCTGCCCAGTGCTTGGAGCTCACCTTACCCCTGCATGTGCTTCTTCACTTCAGTACTGACTCTGTGATATCCCATACTTTGTTTTCTGACATAATATAATTTTGATTAGAGACCAGTCTCACTTCCCTCTTGGTGTCATTTGTCCATAGGAGCTATAGCCAGTGGATAAAGTAGATGGTTTGATTCCATGTGTGATCTAGGGATCACTGCAACTCTCAGAGTGATAGGGACCTCACTGTGTGTCTCTCCGCCTGATGTCCACTGCCCATGCACCTGCCTTCTTGCATATCTTCCCAGGGTTTCCAGAGAGGAGGCCCCAAGGTGTCCCAGGGGCCCAGTCAGCCCCTTGTTCTTGGTAGAAACTAAGCCGGTATTTGGACAGATGAGTAAAACACCTGTGAGACTTAGGTGGGTGGCACATTCCCAGTAATGTGTTAATGTAAAACCGTAGCATGTGTTGTTTTGGTTTTAGACCGTATGAAGCCTACGATGAGCCTGACTTAAATCGTATTCTGATGGTGGTGGTTTGTGTGACCCCAGTTGTCTGAGGCCTTACCCTCTTTCTGCCTTGGTTCCCCATTGCTAGATTGGTTCTTGTGTGTACCACATAGCCACACAACCAGGCATCAGCTTTCCTTTGCTTGGAGGTGGTTCTTAGTTCCCACCTGTGGGGTGGGCTTGTTGTGGCCTCAGACTCTGTGAGAACTGGATGGTTGACTCACAGAACCTAAAAAACTCCCCCAATTTAACCATTTTAAAGTGTGTAATTCATTGGCATTTAATGCATCCATTGGCATTTATTGTACACTCATCATCTCTATCAAATACCAGAACGTTTTTATCCCCAAACGAAGCCTGTACCCATTAGCAGTCACTATCCCCTCTTTCATCTCTGTGTCCTTCAGGGCCCTAGGAACCACTAGTCTACTTTCTGTTTCCGTGGATTTGCCTGTTCTAGGCATTTCATATAAATGGAATCATACACTATGTGGCCTTTTTTTTTTTACCTGGCTTCTGTTGCTCAACGTAGTATTTTCACTGTTCATCCACATTGTGACATGAATCAGAACTTCATTCCTTTTTATGAGTGAATAATACTTCATTGTATGGATATATCACATTTTGTTATTTGTTCATCTGTTGATGGACATTTGGGTTGTTTCTACTTGTTGGCTATTGTAAATAGTGCTGCTTTTAACATTTGTGTATAGATTTTTGTGTGAATATGTTTTCACATCTCTTAGCTTGTGTACCTAGCAGAATTGCTGGGTCATATGTAATGCTGTATTTAACTTTTTGAGAGACTGGCAGACTGTTAACCATGTCACCACGCCATTTTATAGTCCTGTCAGCAGTGTATGAGGGTTCCAGTTTCTCCACATCATTGACAACGCTTGTTTTTTCTTTTTTTCTTTTTTTTTTCTTTTTTTGTTAACAACCATCCTAGTGGGTTTGAGGTAGTATCTCATTGTGATTTTGATTTGCATTTATCTGATGATAAATGATGTTGAACATCTTTTCATGTGTTTATTGGCCACTTGAATATCTTCTTTGGAGAAATGTCTATTTAAGTCCTTTGCCTATTTTTTAATTGGATTTGTTGTTTAATTATAAGAGTTCATCGTATATTTTGGCCACTACACGCTTATCAGATAAATAATTTGCACATATTTTCTCCTATTTCATGGGTTGTTTTTTCACTTTTTTAAAGATTTTATTTTTTTTATTTAATTTTTTAAATGTTTATTTATTTTTAAGAGAGAGAGAGAGAGAGACACAGAATCTGAAGCAGGATTCAGGCTCCGAGCTCTTAGCACAGAGCACGATCTGGGGCTCGAACTTGTGTACTGCGAGATCATGACCTAAGCCAAAGTCAGACCCTTAAGTGACTGAGCCACCCAGGGGTCCCTTTAAGATTTTATTTTAAGTAATTTCTACACCAAATGTGGGGCTTGAACTTACAGCCCTAAGATCGAGAGTCGCCTGCTGTATTGACTGAGCCAGCCAGGCACCCCTCATTCTCTTATTAGTGTCCTTTGCACATTAGATTTTAATTTTGTTGAAGTCCCAATTTCTTTTTTTTTTTCTTTCATTGTGCTTTTGGTGTCACATTTAATAATCTGTTGCTGAATCCAAGGTCATAATTTACCCTTCAGCTTTTTTCTAAGAGTTTTTATAAGTTTAGTTTTTAATAGGTCTCTGACCTATTTTGAGTTAATTTTGTTATGAGGTAAGGGTTTTGTTTTTGATCCTTATTTTTTTAATTGGCCTGAAGACATTTTGGTTTTTTTTAGGAAGGGAGAATGATACCTGGGAATTCTGAAAATGCTTTTTCTTGTGTGTTAAACACCTATGTATTGAGCCCTTATTCTATCCTGGGCCCTAGGATGGTAGCAGTGAACAAAGAGGTGTTCCATGTTCTTATGGGAGATGGGGTTAGGAGGGCACATAGACAAATAAATAGAATGTTAAGTGGTGATGAAGTGGAAAAGAGGTTAGAGGTCCACCAAGGATGTGTGAAAGGGAGCTACGTGCCATTTTGGTTTCTCAGGTGAGACCTATAAAAGAGGGTAGTTCAGAGACCTGGAGGGAGGAGACTTCTAGGCAGAGAAAGCAGGATGTGCAAAGGCCCTGGGGTGGGAGTGAGCTAACCATCAGAGGAGCAGCCAGACTGTCGGTGTGACGTAAGAGAATGGGGTCCAGGGTTGGTGGGGCACAGATGGCAGATGAGGTCAGAGAGGCTGACCAGACCTCAAGGATGTGGTGAGGGCCTTGTTTTTATCTTGAACAGTATCTTTTACAAAAGGGCCACTAATATGATACGTTCAAGTCCAGTTCTGCTGTTTCCCAGAGCTTATTGTAGGTATCTGAACAGCTCCCTGCCCAAGAGGAAGATTTCCACTTATAGGGTAGAAGCTAAATGTGGGATTTCTGGTTCAGCTCTTACAGCTGTACAGAAAGTGCTAAGAGAACTTTTCGCTGGTAGGAACTGTTTCTTAGGCCCATGGGCTTTATTGAGACCAGAAACTTACATTAGTCTTAGAAGTAAGTTTCCCTGCTGGCTCTGATCCTCCTGGGGCAGCTGCCAGTGTGCTCTGACACCACAGAATATGTGCAGGGAGGAGCTTGACAAAGGAAGCCCAGGAAGAGCCTCCAGGCTTTCCCACATTGCTGGGCCCCCTGATGAAAATGACAAAAGAAGCACCCTTGGTTCCCCTACTTTCTACTCCTGTCTCCTCCTAGGAATGGAGGTAGCTTTTCTGGCCCTTCCTGCAATTGTCTGTGCAAAACCTCCCTGCCATTTCCAGCCACGGACCTCAATGGAGCTGGTGGTTAGAGCTGTGTCTTGGCCAGGCCCTGAGGGAGTTGGCACTGGAAGGGTTAAGACTTCCCATTTTGTGATGTGACACCCGATGGGCACATTGCAGATGGCATGGAAATGGCAGGTGTAACCCTTTGTAGGCCATGGAGGCACATGGCCCAGGAGGCAGCTGGGAAGGAACAGAGGCTGTTCCTTTCCCGTGGGAGGCAAATGTAGCCAGCTCGCCCTCACAGTGACATCCCGCACCAGGGGGACTCCTGGTTGCTATTTCCCTGTGGACATTTAATATTGCTCAGATTCCCCTTCACAGGCAGTACCTTTGTTTCTGTGTTATGTGCTTCCCCAACAGCATCTGTTCCTCTCTGGCTGCAGGGTTGGGCTTTGGCCCAATGGCCCTGGCTGCTGGCAGTTCAGATGCTCATGTCGGTCCACTTCCAGGTGGTTGGTGTTGGGTGCTCACTGGGCACTTTTGAGAGAGCAAACACAAAAGCCAAGTCCTTATCTCCAGTATGAGCCTAGGGGAGCTACTGATAGTTTTAAAGACACTTGTTAACAGTCTTTCCCCACTCTTAACTTGTGATCAGTATAAGTGCACCTTCTCCTACTGTGTGCTATGACTTGGAGATGAAGATGGGCTTTCGATCTCATGTCTTTGGGAAAAGGTGCTTAGAAGCCAAGGCATGGGGCCGGAGTGCAGACGGAGTTGAGTGGGATCTGTGTGGTCCACATTGTTCCCTATTTTCAGAAGTTTGCAGGAGATCAGCTGTGTCTGAGAGAAGATAAAAATATATTCCCTACATTATCTTCCCAGGATAGGATCTGTGCTTTCTCTAGTACCCATTCCCTGTGCCCCCCCATTCTCCCATGACTCTAGGGATGGAGGTTGAGGCCTGGGGACCTAATGTCCCAGGCCTGGCCCTGTACATCCCTGGGGTGAGTTTGAACAGCCCAGAGAACTGTCAGCAGGCCGGCCTCGTGACTGTCTATTTTCTGGAGACGACTTGTCCCAAAACCTGCTTTGTTCCCACACACAATGCTGGAGTGAGATACTACCGGTGCTGTGTTCTTTACTGGGCAGTCTGTGATTTGTGTTTAGGAATCTGAAGACCATTAAGGTTTTGTCTTTAAAATGTTGATGGCCACCACTTAAGTATGTTGGTTTCTGCTCTCCAGGTTAACTTTGTTAAATATATCCCAAAACATTAATTCAGAGACCTCAATTACAAGTCCTCCACTTTAAAAAAACAACAGTATTGTAGGGGCTCCTGGCTGGCTCAGTCAGTGAGCATGCCACTCTTGATCTCAGGGTTGTGAGTTCGAGCTCCATGTTGGGTGTAGAGATTACTTAAAGATAAAATCTTGGGGTGCCTGGGTGGCTCAGTTGGTTAAGCATCCAACTTCTTTCTGCTCAGGTCATGATCTCACAGTTTGGGAGTTCAAGCCCCCGTGTCAGGCTCTGTGCTGACAGCTAGCTCAGAGCCTGGAGCCTGTCTTCAGATTCTGTGTCTCTCTCTCTGTCCTTCCCCTGCTTGCTCGTGTGCATTCATTCTCATTCTCATTCTCTCTCTCTCTCTCTCTCTCTCTCTCTCAAAAAACAAAACAAAAAAGAAAGATAAAATCTTTAAAAACAAACAATCAAGATTGTAAATGTGTGCTTATTTGTAAATGTGGTGCTGATTCTTGTTATTCTTTTTCACTTAACAACCTGTTTCTCTTTTTGGTTCTTGAACCAAGGACTGAAGGTGACCAGATAGGATGGACTTCTTGGTCTTGGTCTGACTTTACCTTGCATGACTCCTCCACCCTGTTGGTGGTAACAGGCTTATATTTGAATGGGTCATTAGCATTCAGATGGAGTGTGGTGTGTGGGTATGCCTGAGATGTTTAAAGTTCCCTGTTAGGAGGCTGAGATGCTCCTGAACTTAACCTTCCCTTTTGGCTCCTGGTCCATGCTGAGCGCTACATTTACAAATGGTGTCTTTTCCTGGAAGGGTTAAGTGGAGAGCACTTATAGGGACTGGGAACAGGGAGGTCCTCTGAAGGTAGTGCTGGTGCTCAGATTGATTTGTTTGATGGAGTGACTGGAGGCATTCATTTAAGTTGTGTGTATGTGTCTGGAGTGTACTCTGTGCTATTTCACAGCTCTCAGAGCTTCCCTCCACACCCATCCTTTAGGACCCAATTGCTGGTTCCAGCCCTTCTCACTCTCACAGGCTGATGGCTGGTCCTGATCTCCACCCTACCCCCAGTCCCTGGAGTCCTGGAGGGCATCTGGTGCCCAAGGAAGTCCGTGGGAGGCCCTGTCATCACTGTGAGCCTTTTCACACTGAATATAAGTGGTCTTTCCAACAGGGATGCTTTTTCCTTGTACATGATCTCCTCTCATGTAAAAAATCCTTGTTTAAAGTTTGGATCTCCTTCTATTTGGTTTCATTTACTTTTCTTGGAGATGGATTTTCACGTGTTTATGTATTTCTGTCACTTCATCGTTTCTAGCATTTTTTCCTCCCTCCTCAATCTCTGTAAGTCCAGATTCTGCCCTTGGGGCCCAGCTCAAATGAAGCATTTCTATATTCTTCCCCCTCCTCTTTTGGACCAGCAGGGTGAACTACTTTTCTGGTGTAGACTTGTAATAACATGGTGATGAGCACATGCATCTCACAGCCCTTACTGGGTTTATGCTCCCATGAAGGTGGGGACCCTGAGCTACTCTTCTGCTCTCTACATATGAAGCACCCCCTGGGTCACTGGTCCCTTGGAGAGGTCGCTGTCTGCTGCATTAGCAGTATTTGTTAGGAGTCTGACAGCATCCACATCCTGCTGGGCCACACAGGCTGTGAACTAGAAGATGGCGTGTCCTAGGTGGTTAGTAACTGACCAGCCTCCTGTGCTGCAGAAATTCCCTTCTGGGTTAAGGCATTACTCAGATAAACAACCATAAGCAGCAGTTGGTTCTTTGCCTTCTCTGGAAGCTTAAATTACTGTGTGCACAAAGTAGTAGCAATGAGCATGGTTTCAGTGCTAGTGATTTGAAAACTCTGCTGCTCCAGCCAGGTGTGAAATTGTTTGTCTTGGATAGGGCTTGGGAAGGTGTGGGCTGAAGTGGCTGAGGTGCATGGGGATCCACCTGAGGTCCCTCAGGGCTCTGGGTTTTTTCATGGGTTTTAGAAGTTGATGATTCTAATCTAATTTTTGTACTTTAGGGTTTTCCTTTTCGGGACAGGTGGATCAGGAGTGGAATGAATACTGATCACACATAAGAACTGCTGATCTTTTGCTCAGAATTGAACAGAGAAAGACCTTTTCTGACACAATTGGGCAAGATTTGGAAGTGGGAAGAGGAGAGGAAAACTGTGCACGTGTGTGAGTGCATGTGGTGTGCATGTGTGTGTGGGCACTTGTGTCTGAGTATGCATGAATGTGGGTGTACATATATGTATATTTGTGGTGCAAGGTTGTGTGGTGTGCAACTAGCCTGGGGCACTGCAGCCTTGGGATATGGGGAGCTGTCTTGTCAATGCCCCGGTTTCCCATGTGCTTCTTCTACCAATAGGGTGTGCATTGAGTGGGGTCAAATGATCCCAAGTCTGGGGTGCTGTGTGTTCCTTGTCCCTTTCCCTCTCTTCTCAGTGCCTCACCTTCCCCAGAAACTGGAACCCAGGCGCCATGGCCATTGGAGGCTGACAGTAAGATTGTCTACCTTGTGAGAAACCTTTGAAAGAGTGAGTGAGTCCTTTCAGTAGGATAGAAGAATTTGTTGGTCACGTGTCTCATTTTAATAAAGTGATTGTCCACCTGATGAGTTGTGTTGGCTTCTCTTAACACGAAGCAGAAGGCTAGGAAAACCTGCATTGAGACCCCAGGTCCAGACAGCCCCAGTGTGGGATTGACAGGGCACCACCAGGTTGGGGGGTGAAGTGATATGCCCACTAGTCAGGCCCAGTGTCCATATAAAGGTCAGAAGAATTGAAGGACCAAGGCAGTGACCAGATGGAGGCTGAGCCCCTGAAAGATTCTAGGAAGGTTCCTGGGGCTCTCTTGCTGTCCCCGGGCTGGAGTAGGCCATGGAGCTGCAGCCACAGGCAGAATGCACCAAGTGAGGATTGTCGTTGTTAAGAGATCTCAGTGGGACAGGATGCTATGACAGTGCAGCCTTCTGCCCAGGACCTTCCTTAGAGTGGGACAGTTGGGGGTATTGTGGTATGGACCTGCATCATCCCCCTGGATGTTCCCCCCTCCCCTTCTCAAGAGTTTCCCTGGCACAGATGACCTCTTTCTTCCCAGTCCTCAAGGGTGGAGTCCTGCTTACCTGGAGAAGTTGGGTCCTGCACCTCCCTTCCTACTGCACAACATTCCCAGGGACCCCCAAGTCTCTAGCAAACCAGCCCCAGTGTGCTCAAGTCACACTGTTTTTTGTTGTTGTTATTGTTAAGTTTATTCATTTTGACAGAGAGGGGGGGGGGGGGAGAGAATGAGTGGGGGAGGGGCAGAGAGGGGTTGGGAAGAATCCAAAGCAGGCTCTGAGCTGTCAGTGCAGAGCCCAGTGCGAGGCTGGAACTCAGGAACTGAGATCATGACCTGAGCCAAGATCAAGAGTCAGGTGCTTAACCAACCCAGCCACCCAGGTGCCCCTCAGGTCATACTCTGTATCCCAGCTCAAACATCCCTATTCTTGCTTTCTTGCTTTCTTTTTCTTTTTTTTTTAGTTTATTTATTTATTTTGAGAGGTGGGGAGGGAGAACACCAGCATGGGAGTGGCAGCAAGCGAGCGAGAGAATCCCAAGCAGGCTCTGTGCTTTCAGCATAGAACCTGACTCGGGGCTGGAACCCACGAACTATGAGGTTATAACCTGAGCTGAAATCAAGAGTTGGATGCTCAACCTACTGAGCCATACTGGTTTCCCAAACAACCCTATTTCAAGAAGGGCTCACCCCACCCCCTCCCAGCCCTGTGCCCATCAAGGTTATTCACATCTCCCTGTGCTCTTCCTTAGAGCTTTGGTCTAATGCTCAGGCATGAGTGCTGAGGAACTGCTTGTTTCTGTAACTGGGTTAAAGTTTGATTCACTGCAGTAATCGAGTTTATAGCACATAATTTCCTTATACGAGGGACCTATTTATCTTGAGAGTGTGTAGGGCTTTTAGGATGGAATAAAATTGACCCGCATAGTGAGACAGACTGACCCTTCAGTGAGTGCTCTTCCCTCTGCACTTTTCGAAACTAAATTTCTTCTTTTAAAAAGGGTTAACCTTGAGTCCTGGGCTCAGGTTGAATTTACATGTCCAAGTCGTTTTTTGAAACCTGTTTTTCTTTGCAGTCAGTTCTGTGATAATGCTCGTTTTGGAAAAGCAGATTTGTTTCAACACTATTGATATATTAGGGCACAGTTGGAGCATGATACATACACGTTGTATGTGGTTGTGTGAAATTTTGTCCAGGAAAGTGCTAGGTTATGGGTTGGGAAGCTATGTCCCACAGGCTGGTGGTCTGTTTTGGTAAATAAAGTTTGAATGGGACAGAGCTATGCCCATTGGAGGACATATTGTTAAAACTGCAGAGCTGAGTAATCAGGACAGAGACAGAAAGACCTGCAGAGCTGAATATATTTACTGTGTCCCTTTAAGAAAAAGTTTGCCAACTCCTTCACTAGATAAATCCAGAAGATTGCTCTCAGCAAAAGAGCACCTGACCATACATAAAATCAAAATGTACACACCTCAGATATGCACCAAGCCCTCTCCAGGCCATACCATTTTCTCCTGGGGTCAGACAGCCTCATTCCAGCATGTCACAGTAACTCAGAAAACAGCCACAGCAAATGCCAGGTCTTCCCTCAGGTGAGGGGTTAGGCTTCAGGTAGAATTTGTGTATTTTTTAACTGTTTAACTTGCTACCATTTAAAAATCAGGTTTTTGTCTTTTTTTTTTTTTTTTTTTTTTTAATCTCATGATTAAGTTTTGGGATGTTGTGTACTGCCCTGGTCACTGGACTGTTGCAGGAGGGTCTCCCTAGCATCTTTTTAGTCCAGGTCTTTGAGGGCCCATGGAGCTCCTGGCCAGGCAGGTAAACCAAGTACCTTCCTAATGGTGTATGAGAGAGAAAGTGCCTATATTTTTGGAGTATCTTAGGTTTTCAGACCACTAAGGGTTAAGAACCCAGCTTCAGTCAGTGAGTAAGTAAGACTTAGTTCTTCTTTTGAACAAACCTGTAGCACAGGACTCAGGGTGGCTCCTTTCCTCTGTCTGAGACCATCCCTGCTCAGCGGCTTGGCCCTTGATGTCTGTACCCATGCCTGGACCATCTCCCCAGATTCCTGTTCCTTGTCTCAGCCTCAGTCTGTGGGACTCTATATATTCGCCTTTCAGAAAGTCCAAATGGCAGAGTTTTTAATGAAAGTACTTGTTTGCTTCATTTTGACCTATAAGGCAAACCCCAGGAATCGTACGTTTCATGAGGATAATCGACAGAAATGTAGGTTTAACTCAGTAGCACGTACCGAACCCATATTGTTTTGCTCCACACTGAATATGGAGGTGAATGGAAAAAAAAAAAGCTGCTGCCATGGAGGAGTCTAGCAACAAGCTGGGAGAAGAGATGAAGCTGCTGAATAGTATGGGGATTGTTGTTGTGGAACTGTGTGAGACATGGGCTCCCTCAGAGCGAGCCCACACTGATGCTGTGGCCTGGCAGCCATTCCACACAACTGATGGCCCAGGTAGAAGGTGGGCTATGGGGATGAGCTGAGGGGTTTGAGTTTACTGTGTAGAGCTTGAGATTTGCTTTAGTAAGTAACACAGGGGATGGACTTTTAAGCTGCTGAGACACTTGCTAATAATGAGTGGGAAAGTCACAGCAGTGGCACCTCTCAGTCCACTGAAGGTTGCATATTTGTCTTATGTTCTTGGTTCTGCCTGTTGGAGGAGCCAGCCTCCTGATTTTCCTACATTATAAAGCACTCTCCCTCTGGCCTGGGAGCATTTCCCTCCAAAGGGCCCTCTCCCCTTGTCTCATCCCTGTACACTTATCCTTTTAAGAAGTTTTCAGCATCTGCCTGTGGGAGTGTTATTTTATCTAGCTAGCTCTCCTTTTTATCTTTGTGTTCTTTGAATACAAGACTGATAGAAAGTCACTGTTAGGAGAAATAATTTAATACAGAAAGTGAAAGTTTCTGAATTTATTCTTCAGAAGTGAGTGCTGTGACTTTTAGCCTAATTTCTTTCACTTTTAATTTTAGTAAGCTTTTTCAGTAGTTTTTTCTGAAGATTATAAGCATTTTTAAGCCATGTGAATGGTATTATACTGTTCTACACATTGATTTTCTCATTCAAGTCATTTTTTTTTTTTTTTAACATTTATTGAGAGACAGAGACAGAGCATGAGCATGAGAGGGGCAGAAAGAGGGGGAGACACAGAATCCAAAGCAGGCTCCAGGCTCTAAGCTGTTAGCACAGAGCCCGATGCAGGGCTCAAACTCACAAACTGTGAGATCATGACCTGAGCCGAAGTTGGATGTTTAACCAACTGAGCCTCCCAGGCACCCCTCATTCAAGTCATTTTTAAAAAAAAAATTTTTTATTTATAATTTTAGAGTGCGTGTGAGTGGGGGAGAGGGGCAGAGAGGGAGAGACTCTCAAGCAGGCTCCATGCTCTGCATGGTGGCTTGATCCCACGACCCTGGAATCATGACTTGAGCTGAAATCAAGAGTCGGATGCACAGATGACTGAGCCACCCAGGTGACCCTCATTCAAATTATTTCTAATATCACTCTGTTTCTTCACATAGCATGTCTATGAGGTGTGGGTAGGGAAACTGAGGCTGAAAGACTAACAAGTTCTCTCAGCCCATTGTTGCCTGAGATTTGGCCTCTGTTCTCTCCTGTGTCTGGTAGTAGAGGCTGGCTGTTGGGATCGTCCTTCTATTCCCCAGGTTAAGTTGCATCCCTTGTACTCAGCCTTAACAGGGTTTGACGTTTAAAACTTGAGAGCTGGCATTTTTATCGCGCGTTCCTTCCAGAACACAGCCACTGCATCCCTGCTACTATCGTTCAGAGAGAGGCATCAGGAAGTGGCTCAGGACTTGAGCAGAGTGAACTCTCTGTTCTGGAAGAGAAGATAAGTGCCTGTCAACCAGAGGCTGCTGACACCAAAGTATAGCTTAGTTCTCTCCCCGTCCCCTCCCCAGGTACCTGGCTTTGACTCTCAAGAATGTAGAGAGCCTCCAGAGGGTGAGCAGAAGGGTGTACAGGTCTGGGACTTCTCTTCTGCAGCTTCTGCAGGCTATTGTGTCTGGGAGGGTAAATGGGATTCCTGGGTCCAGGCAGGAGACAAGAGAGAAATCATGCAGAAGGGCATCATAGATAGCCCCAGCCTCAGGACCACCAGGGCACAAAGATCCACCTGCACTGTGCATCTGCTGAGGGGCACTCTGGTGGTGGGTGCCTGGCTGCAGGCCTGCTGGAACTGCACACCTGGCAGGGCCTGTGTGTCGCAGTGTGGAGGTTGGCCAAGTGCCAAGTGAAACCAGTGTCTGGACCTCATCGTCACCCAACTTGGCATTGGACACTTCACTGGCCCTTCTTTCCTGACAGGGAGGGGTGCTCTGTGCTGCCGAAAACAGTGGCTGCCCCATGTGCAGGCTTCTACCTGTCCGGTAGACACTCCTCGGCCTCTCTGTGTGGGTCTGGTAGACTCCTACTCACCATGTCCAAATTTCCCTGCTTCCAACCTTCTTCTCCCAGATCTGCTCTTTCCTCATTTCAGAAAACCAATTCCATCCAGTTGCTCAGGCAAAAATAAAACAAAGCAATCTTTTCTTGCCTCCTGTCCAGCTGTTAGTATGTTGTGTTGTCTAAAGTATACTTAAGGTTTGGTCATGTCTCCCCACTGCTCAGTCTCTTTCCCATCCTGAGCCACAAGATACAGAAGTCTCCCCCAAACTGCTCTCTCTGCCATCTCCTACTCCAGTCTATCCCCATATCAACCAGATGATCCTTTAGAACAAATTGAATCTCCCCTCATCCCCACCCCTCCATGTTCCCCCTGAGGACAGTCCACACTTAGTACCCTCTTTTCTTCCACCTCCTCATGCTCACTCTTCTGTGCTCTGGAAAGAGCACCCCAAGTCCACTTTTCTCATGCCTGAAACAGGAGTGTTATTGATAGTATTCCTGCTGGTATGTTAGTAACAGAGTAATATAAATAGCATTTCCTGGTACAGATAATGATAATGCTTCAGAGTTATGGCTCCATGACTTGTGTTTGTTTACTTTTTTTTTTTAAGTTAACTTTTTTTATGATAAAAAATATGTCTGCTGGCATTATGTGCTCAACTTGTGCCAGGTGCTTTCTGTTGGTTTCCTGAGTCTTGTTTAAAAATTCTGGTTCCTGCATCATTCACCTCTTTGGAGTTGCTTTGGAAGAGGTTTTCCACCTGAGGTTCTCAGATCAGTTAGACAGTGGCATTTTACTAAAAAATAAAGTATCTTTTGGTAGAGGCATTTACAATTTGCATTGACCCAAAGCCCCTTGTCCACATTCCACCTGTTATTTGGTTTCCTCTTCGACCTGAGGTCAGTCGTTCTGTGCTGTGCCTATGTAGCCGCTAGAGTGACTGGAACCTCCCTTCTTGGGGAAAGGAAGACCTGGGTTGCTTCCTGCCACCTCTCTGCCCGCCCAGCCCTGTCTGAAGATGCATTAGAGCAGGCTCTGTGTGACTTAATTGTGTTTGTGAGAGTGAGAAGAAAGGACTGAGGCCATCTGGGTTCCAGCCCTGCTTCCTGGGTAGCAGCCTGTGCCTCAGGCAGCCTTGCAGTCCTGGGAGCCTCATCTTTACAATGGGCTGCTGTTGTCAGGATCTGCCCCTGTCTTCAGGCAACAGCCAGGACAGGATCCCCCTTAAGTAAGAGGGGGTTGCTCTTTGTGGGCTGGCAGTTCCTGAATGGGCCTGTGGTAGAACCCTCACTGGCTAGGGGTTTTGAAGCAGATCCTAACTTTCCATCACAATAATCCAGCCTCTTTACCTGTTTTTTTTTTTATTTTTAATGTTTGTTTATTTTTGAGAGAAAGTGTAGGTGCATAAGTGGGGGAGGGGCAGAGAGAGGGGGGCAGAGGATCCTAAGTGGGCTCTGCATTGACAGCAGCAAGCCCAATGTGGGGCTCAAACTCAAAAACCGTGAGATCATGATCTGAGCTAAAGTCAGATGCTCAACTGACTTAAGCCACCAAGGCGCCCCTTTACCTGCTCTTTAGAAAGTATTCTGAGGTAACTCCTCACTGCTTTTTTGCAGAAATTGTAGGTCATGCTTCATTCCTCAAGGCTGGTTTCTTCCCTATAGCTTTGTCCTTGATCTTGGGTTTGTGCCTGCAGGGTGATGGACACTAGCCCTAATGTGCTAGGGCACTGGTCCTTCCTGCTGAGAGGAGGGAGGAGCGTTCTTTACTAGCACCTGTACTCTCCAGGAGCAAATGCTTCCTGTGGCCTCTAAGGCAACCATCTTGCTGTGGAGTAGGCCCTACCCAAGATGGAGGGGGGCACGGGGCAGGTGGTGCAGAGCTGGACGCACCCTCTGCCATAGTCAGCCCTGCCCCCTCCAGCTGTGCTGTTCCTTTCTGTGGTGGGGGAGGGATGCAGCTGGCCACCCCTCCCGAGAATGCCCTGCTGGAGCCAGAGGGCAGGGCATGCATGTGCTGCCAGGCTGGCCATTGGTTCTGGGTCCAGGGTTGGCAGATTTCCAGTCCCTTGGCTTTAGAGTGAGCTACCTTGCTTGACACTGCACACAGAACATAAACAGGCTGTATTCCGGGCCCTCTGCTGGGGACCCTGATCAGCTACCTGAACTAGGGTGTTGTTGGGCCCTGTGGCCCAGAGTAGTCACTGGAGCTAGAAGAGGAGCAGCCCTGTGTGGGTATGAGGCTCTGCTCTGGCCCTTTATGCTTGCTTATTTTAAATTAGTGACAATGAAGTGAGGTCACTTGGGTACTACTTTGTCAGTCTGGTGACCTGGCACACGGTGAACTGGTTGTTGGTCCCCACCCGCCCAATCTGTGTGGGTATTTGAGAGGAAGGACTTCATGCAGGGTCTGGGTTTGGATGACTTTCCTGGATTGGAGCCTGGAGCTTATAAGGCCAGAGACTGCACTAGGTGGGTGTGCCAGGCTGGAACAGAGGCAGAGTGGGGAAACATGGGGGAGTTTAAGTACAGGATTGAGGTGGGGGCATCCTCTTCCTCCACCTCAGTCCCATTCTTCCCTGGTCTGTACCAGCCCAGACTGGGAACTTCTCCCTTAGGGACAGAATTTCTTCTGACTCTAGTGGGCATGCCTTTTTGCCTCTTTCCTGGTCTTGTCTCTTCTCCTTTTTGATCCTGACAGGCTCCTCTCTTGCCCTGGGAACACAGCTACCTGCTGTCCAAGGCAGCTACTGAAATTGTTACTCTTGTCCAATTCCCCAAATGTTTAAGGAGCTCCTCTTTTAGGCAGCCCTCAAAGGAAAGATGACCCATGCCTCCCACAGTGAGGGAGGGGAGGTTGACTGACACTCATCTCAGGGCAATGACTTATCTGCAATCTCACAGAGAGGACTGATAGATTCACTGAGCAGGCTGACAGGGTTTGTTGTCAAGACATATCAAAGAAGGACAGAAGCCATAGAGCTTTAGGCTAAGAGGGACATGGGGTATCCTTTGCTTTTCTCTGGGGCAGTTAGGAGACCATATCCATACAGAGTGTGGGAGGAGGAGATGGGGGGATGTTTCGGGGGGTGACTAGGACTGAGTAGTTGGTACAGGGTGGGCAGCAGGCACAGGCTAGTATGCCAGGAGGGGTTGGGGGCAGATGGAAGTCTTGTCAGTAGCCCATGCCCTTGGGCTTCAGAGTTCTCCAGCCCCACCTTCTGTCAACATGGGTGGAGAGCATTCTGGGGGTAATATGACCACCGGGAGACTTGCTCATTTTGACCCTTTTGGACTGCCTGTAGGAGCAGATATTTGAGTGCCCTGGCCAGGCCACAGTGGCCCGACACGTGTGCATGTGGACTGCTCTGCCTCCTGAGCCAGGAGCATGAAACAGCAGTCAATTTCTTTCCTTTAACTCTAAGTCCACCGAAGAGGCCACTAGGACATGGTCCTGCACTGTTGCTCATTTGAGAAATCGGCTCCTTAACAAGGTTGTGAGTGAGTCATCTTAGGAATGCATCCCATGTATGATGATGTTGCCCCTGCATTGCCCTGTGTTGTCCCTAGTCTCCCAGAAGGTGGGCTCCAGGACAGGCTTCTCAGGGTATTCGTGGTGAGGAAACTGGGGTGCCAGATGCCCTGCCTGTGTGGACACAGAGCCAGGAGGCCTTCAGTGTAGGCACACCACAGGTATGAATTGAGATTCTCAAGGGGCTTGTAGTGTGTTCCTCTGTGGACCCTGTGTTGGTAGACATAGGCACCTACCATCCTGTGTAGAACTGGCATTTTGGGAATCCTCCTAGAGCCTGGCAGCTAAATTCTTTTTTGTCCCTCATGAACTCTGGCTTGGCTTTTTTAGACCCTGACTCTTGCAGTCTTATTTCCTGTGTCCTGCCTTGTTGGGACATTGGGGCTGGAGTGGCTCCTTTAAGAGCGAGCGCCTGTGTCCCAGACTCTGTTGTGGAATGCCAGCAGCCTCCCTGCAGACAGACATCATTGCGCTGTCCTCCGTCCTGTCTCTGTGAGGGTTAACAACACTTCAGCTTGTTGTCTGGAACCGGTTCAGACTGGTTTTCTGGAAAGTGCTTTGTCTCTCAGACTGAATCCTGGGAAGGGTCATGTGGAGCCCAGTGATGTCATGGGATCAAAAACTGACTCAGCTGTTTTTTTCTTCTTTTCTTTCTTTAAATCAAGATATGTGTGTGCTGCAGGTACAGGGTGCTGGCATGGTGACGGGCCAGCTCTCACCCCACTCAAAGTTTACCTTGCTGGCAGTCAAAGGGTTAAAGGTGACCCCCACTTCTCACTCCCCTGAGGTGAGCAGGGAGTAAGGAGGCCGCCCCTCACTAAAGGGGAGAATGGTCAACCCGAGTCAGTGCAGTGCAGTTCTGGACCTGGGCAGTGACCCTGCTTCTGGTACAGCGGTGTCTCCCCTTCCCGGATTCCAGAAATCTCCAATCCAGGGCAGGTACTCAGAATTCCATAGGCAGCAAGTTCAGATCTAGAACAGTTTTCCTCTCTGCTTTTGAATTTGGAGCACAGAGAATTCCTCTTCCTTCTAATAATCAGCCACTTTCCATTGTTCCTGTCCAGGTCCCTGCAGGTCTCAGCTCCCCAGATGCTCCATGGATCCTGCCCAGCCTTCCCATGTCAGTTAAGAAAGGTCCTGGGCACACTTTGTGAGGCCTGCATTTGTTGTACCGACTTCTACTATCATCATGGGGCAAGGAAAACTCTTCAAGCTGACACACTGAAGTTTCTAAGAAGGTAGCACCTTGGTTGTGCCAAGTTTAAATGTCATGTTTTCTCCTTCCAAAGTTCAGAATGACTGAAGAAGCATGCCGAACACGGAGTCAGAAACGAGCGCTTGAACGGGACCCAGCAGAGGATGATGTGGAAAGCAAGAAAATAAAAATGGAGAGAGGATTGTTGTCTTCAGATTTAAACACTGACGGAGACATGAGAGTGACGCCTGAGCCAGGAGCAGGCCCAGCCCAAGGGTTGCTGAGGGGGGCAGAGGTGACAGCCATGGGCAGATGTGAAGGGCAGGCGGGCGACGGGCCCGTGGACATGCGTACCTCATACAGGTGAGCAGGAGGGACCTGGAACCAGGTCTTGTGGGTGTGAGAAGGCGGTGGGGAGATGGGCCTGAGGAAGCAGCCCTTGGTGAGTTACGGGTTCTAATCCTAGCATTGCTGTGCTGTCCTGGACAAGGGATCTCCTCACTGGGGCCTGGACATCAATGGCAAGGGGTATGGGTCTCACAGGAGGAAGGGGCAGTATCCTCCATTGGCTGCCCTGCAAGGCAGTGAGTCTTCATTAAACTGATACCACTTGTTTCTTCAGCTGGTGCTTTTGGCTTGTGGAAAAAGTTGGGAGTTTTTCATTTCAGTATATGTCCCTGCTTTACAGATCTGGGGTTCTGGAGGCCAGGGATTCTATACTGGATCTGGGTCACTAGGCTGGGGGCAGAGTCTGGAGACCAGCTCAGAGATGCCTCTCACATGCGCCACCACTCCTCTTAGGCAGCACCTTGTGAAGGAGGAGGTCACTATTCAAGTCTGTGGTGTGGTCTGTTGATTTTTCTTTAGTCAGTACTGATTACTTCAAGAGTATTCAGATCCTCAGTTTTGTGAGGTTCTTAAGGAAAAAACTTGAAAGAATTAAGACTCACTTTACCCCCCTTCCCTACCTCCTTCATTTCTTCACTCAGAAACATTCTTTTCTTTCTGTAAAGAGAAATCTGGGCCTAACTTCTGCTGTCACCGCTCCCCTTGGAGCTCTGTTGGGAACCATTGTCTCTAGCATGTTTACGCTTAGATGTCCTATGAGCCAGATACGCCACAGTGGGTGTGTTGGTATGGCCACGGTCTCCTGGCCACCCCTCACCAACCCCCTAATCCTCCCCTGCAGACTCCCTTCCATGTCTGTTTGCCCAGAGTGGGGGTGAGGGTGGCAGGTGCAGAGCTAGGGAAGCTGGGAACGTTTTGCCTTCTCATGAGTGTTGACTAACCCCACACAGGGACTCCACCCTGTAGTCTTCATGTTAAATTCATTTTGGAGCTCAGACTTTTGGAATCCTAAGAACTTCAGAGATTATCTGGCCTGGTATTTCTCAGCTTTACAATTTTTACCTCTTTGAGATAAATGGGAAAATCCAACCCCTTCTACTGGGGAAGCATCTTAGTTTGAGGGGGTGTGTGCTCTGTGTTTCTACTACCCAAAAAGGCCTTTTTCTGTCTGGCTGTGCTTTTTGCTGTTCCTGTCCCAGAGGCCTCTTTTAAAGTTCCAGAAATAAAATTGTAAGTCTGGTTCTCCTTTCTCTCCCTCTGACTTGGTCCTTAGTAGTGTCTCAGGTACTATGTCAGGTAGCTGAGGAGGAGAAAGAGCCTCCTGCTGTTTGTGAAGATCTGCTGGATGTTTGTTTCTTTCTTTAATTTTTTTAATGTTTATTTTTGAGAGAGAGAGAGAAAGCATGAGTCGGGGAAGGACAGAGAGAGAGGGAGACACAGAATCTGAAGCAGGCTCCAGGCTTTGAGCTGTCAGCACAGAGCCGGAAGTAGGGCTCGAACCCCCGATGGACCAGACTGTGAGATCATGACCTGAGCCAAAGTGAGACCCTTAACCAACTGAGCCACCCAGGCACTCCATCTGCTAGATATTTCTCATGATCCTGGGCTCCTGGTGTGCATTTTCTCATGTTATCACCTTGCTGCCCTGCAGGGCAGCCCAGTGGATTGTGAGGGAGAGGTTACCAGATCTTTCTGTTGATACAGCCTGGGGCTACATTTGGCCTCTGGGCCTCTTGCTTCCAGACTTTTCCCACTATGCCCATTGGCTTCCAACCCAAGGTCACTTAGACCGTGTTTTCTGAAGTTGATGGAGAATAATATCGTTACAACACATAAAGGATGCAAGGGAGCAGGGATCAGAGATTAACTTAGGCACACAGGGCATTGGTGATCAGTACTCCAGGACTAGAAACACCTCAAGACACTTATAAAGCAGTATGAGAATGTGGGCAGAGTTTGGCCTTGGTGGCCAACAGGCATAGTTGGGGTCACATCAGACTCCCTGGCTGATCTTGAGCACATGATCTTAGTCTTTGTTTCTTCATTAGTAAAATGGGTGATAATCTCTGGCTTATAGGTTGATGGGTGACAGACATGTACCCAGAATTGGTCCTAGGGTGGAGAGCAAGTGTTGGTAACAACTGCCCTTCACTCTTTGCTCAAAATAAGATGTCCATATGTAGAGCTAGTATCTCCCCAAGTTCCCACGTAGAATGTTCTGTTTAATTCATTGGAGAAGTACACTTGTGCATTTTGACAAAAATTACAGGAACAAGTACCCCAAAGCCTTTCCAAACTGTAATCTGTTCTGGAGTGTATGGCCCCAGTTTCTGTTAGAAACAGGCAGTCTTTGGATCCTTGTTGAGAGCATGTGGCTCAAGAACATCCCTTTAAGGACCTTCCTATAGCACAGTGTGGTTGTTCTTGGTTCCCAGGTTAGTGTGAGATCCCTCACTGGCCAGATCAAAAGGTGGCACGGCACGGCTGTATCTGGCCATAGTTTAGGTTAGCTGAAGCTCTTTGGCTTCAGGTTCACTGAATCGTGTAAGATTAACATGCCAGTTTTATTTTTACTCATTTATTTTAAATGTTTGTTTATTGGGGCACTTGGGTGGCTCAGTTTGTTAAGCGTCCGACTTCAGCTCAGGTCATGATCTCGCGGTCTATGAGTTCAAGCCCTGCGTCAGGCTCTGTGCTGACAGCTCAGAGCCTGGAGCCTGTTTCAAATTCTGTGTCTCCCTCTTTCTCTCTCCTCCCCCACTCATGCTCTGTCTCTCTCTTCTCAAAAATAAATAAACATTAAATGTTTGTTGTTTATAAACATTTAACAATAAAAAATAAATAAACAAACGTTAAATGTTTATTTATTTTTGAGAAGAGAGAGGATGCATGCGTGCATGGGAGAGGCAGAGAGAGGGAGATAGAGAATCCCAAGCAGGCTCAGTGCAGAGCCCACTGTAGGGCTCAAACGCATGAACTGTGAGATCAAGACCTGAGCTAAAACGGAGTCTGATGTTTAACCGACTGAGCCACCCAGACGCCTCTAACGTGCCAATTTTAGATTGTTGTGCTGAGAGAATTTCATTTTTGTTTTTTAATTGAGATGTAGTACACATACTGAAAAGTACAGATGGGTGCCAATTTTCACAAACTGAATACATCCTTGTAAACTAGAATCAAGAAACAACCTTGAGGCCCCCTTTAGTCCACTTATCACTACCCTCTGAGGGTAACCAGTTTCTTCTAACAGCATAGATAATTTTCTGTTTTTGTACTTTAAATAAATGGAATTGTGCAATCTGTACCCTTTGCTTGCTTTCATTCAATATAATGTTTGTGAGATTTACCCATGTTGTTGAATTGAGCAGTAGTTAATTCATTTTCACTATTGTATAGTATTCTGTGTCTAGAATTTGGCTCTGTTTCAAAACTGCCTCATTTTGTTTCATGCTGTCTTATGACTCAAATTGGGCTTTTTGAAGACTGGAGGGAGTTTTTGGTGGCTTCTAGGAGAGATAATTTTCTTTTTCTTTAAGGCAGTGAGTGGCTGGTGAATTGAAATCACCAAGATAAAACCTTTTTTTACTACATTGAGGTGATATGTAGCATACATAGGCAGACAAAGGGGTAAAGTCCATTCTTTCCCTCTCTACAGTTCCCCTCTCTATCTCTGACAGTTTTTCTGACTTAGGCTCCCAATTTGTGTATCTTAAAAAAAAATTTTTAATTAATTTTATTTTTTAAATTTACATCCAAATTAGCATATAGTACAACAGTGTTTTCAGGAGTAGATTCCTTATTACCCCTTACCCATGTAGTCCATTCCCCCCTCCCACAACCCCTCCAGTAACCCTCTGATCTCCATATTTAAGGGTCTCTTAGTTTTGTCCCCCTCCCTGTTTTTATATTATTTTTGCTTCCCTTCCCTTATGTTTATCTGTTCTATGTCTTAAAGTCCTCATATGAGTGAAGTCATATGATATTTGTCTTTATCTGACTAATTTCACTTAGCATAATAACCCTCCAGTTCCATCCACATAGTTGCAAATGGCCAGAGTTCATTCTTTTTGATTGCCGAGTAATACTCCAGTGTGTGTGTGTGTGTGTGTGTGTGTGTGTGTGTGTGTGTGTGTGTGTGTAATATATACCACATCTTCTTTATCCATTCATCCATCGATGGACATTTGGGCTTTTTCCATACTTTGGCAATTGTTGATAGTGCTTCAAAAAAATTTTTTTTAATGTTTATTTATTTTTGAGAGACAGAGTACGAGCAGGGGAGGGGCAGAGAAAAAGAAGCAGAATCCGAAGCAAGCTCCAGGCTCCAGCTGTCAGCACAGAGCCCGAGGCAGGGCTCAAAGCCACGAACTGTGAGATCATGACCTGAGCCTAAGTCAGAGGTTTTAACCAACTGAACCACCCAGATGCCCCTCAATTTGTGTATTAAAAAAAAATTTTTTTTAGTATTTATTTATTTTTGAGAGAGAGACAGAGCGTGAACAGAGGAAGAGCAGAGAGAGAAGGAGGCACAGAATCTGAAGCAGGCTCCAGGCTCTGAGCTGTCAGCACAGAGCCTCATGCGGGGCTTGAACTCAAAAACCACGAGATCATGACCTGAGCCGAAGTTGGACGCTTAACTAGCTGAGACACCCAAGCTCCCCCAATTTGTGTATGTTTTATTTTCAAAATAAATCAAAGCTGGGGAATAATTTCCTCCCCCCCTCCAGCCCCCCCCCCAAAAACCCATAAAACAGGACAGAATTGGCCCAAAAAAAGCCCATCGTTTGAGCACTCTAGAAATTGACCAGAGGCATACAGCAATATGAGAAGTGTTTGTGCTTAAGAAACTGCCAAACTTCAGGTAAGAATAGTGAGAATCTGTAGCATTTAGCCTGGGACTCCTTCCATACCATCTCCCCAGTTCTATTGGTAGGGAAGTTCTGCCTAGGCTGTGAAGACCAGCCTCTTTTCTGTAGGGGTGAGAAGGGACTCACTCAATTTAAGAGAGTGGTGGATAGCAACCTTGGGCCCATGGCCTTGTTGGTTGAAGTGACAGTCTTGGAGATGGGCAAATGGGGAAGGATGATTGCTGTATTAGCCCCAGGCTGCAGTCATAGTTGGAGCAAGACAGAAAAACTACTTGAAGAGATAATGGTCAAAAACATGTGAGGAGAAGCTCAACAAACCTCAGGGAGCTTAAATGCAAAGCGATCTATAACTAGACACATCATAGTCAAATTGTTAATAAGTCAGAGAAAAAGAAAATCTTGAAAGTGGCAAGAGGAAAAGGACCCCTCACATACGCGGGAGCATTAATATGATTAACAGCCAGCTTCTCATCCAAGACCATGGAAACCAAAAAGGAGTTGAGTGACATTCAGAGTACTCAAAGACAAAAACTGTCAACCTGGAATTCTGTGTCCAGCAAAACTCCTTCAGAAACGAAGGCAAAAAAGACATTTTCAGATAAAGACCAAGAGAATCTGTCACGGGCAGACCAGCCAGTTCTTCAGACTGAAAAAAAATGACATGTTGGTAACTTAAGTTCCCAGGAAGAAATAAAGAGCATTGGAAATGGTAAATACATGGTCTAATATAAAATACTTTATTCTCATTTCTTCTTAAAACACATATCATGTAAAGCATTAACTGTAACTAACACTGGTCAGCATAGACAAAAATAACCATTTCAGCTCTCTGGAAATTGACCAAGGTATACAAAAATCTCTTGTGTTTATATGTTTATAGATCTGTCAGACAATGATAGTATAAAACAGGAGGAATGAAATGGAGCTCTGTTGGGGTTAAGTATCTACATTTTACCAGAGTCGAGTTAATATTAATCTGAAGTATGTTGCGGTAAATTAATAAAATTATTGTAATATCTAGAGCAATGATTAACAAAATAGCTTTAAAATATGACTTAAAAAATCAACAAAAGAATATAACGGTACACTAAAAAATGTTTAACACCAAAGGAGATCGTCAGCAAGGAACAGAGGAACATAAAAGTAAGAATGGGTGTAGAATACAAATAGCAATATGACACCTGTAAACCCAATCATATCAATTATTGTGTTAAATGTGAGTAGTCTAGAGGTACTGGGGTGGCTCAGTTAAGGTTAAGTGTCTGACTCTTGATTTCGGCTTAGGTCATGGTCTCACAGCTGTGAGAGGGAGCCCTGCATCATCTGTGTTAGGCTCCGTGCTGGATGTGGAGCCTACGTAACATTCTCTGTCTCCCACTGCCCCTCCTGTGCTCTCACATGCACTTGCTTGCTCTCGCTCTCTCGCTCTCTTTCCAAAAAAAAAAAAAAAAAAAAAGGTAGTTTAAACACCCCAATTATAAAGGCAGAGATTTTCAGACTAGATGAAAAAGCAAGATCCAGCTTAATTATATGTTGTCTGTAAGAGACCCCCCTTAGATTTAAGGATGCTTAAGATCCTTTGGTAAACTGATGGGAAAAGCTATACCATAAGTAACCATAGGAAAGCCAGAGTGACTATTGATGTCAGATAAAATCGACTTTAAGACAAAAAATATTACTGTAGCCAAAGGGCAGCATTTTATAACAATATGTCAGGGAGACATAACAGTTATAAATGTATATGCACCTAACAACAACCCCCAAATACCTTAGGAATAAATTGCTAGGATTGAGAGTAGAAATAGACAATTCATCAGTTATAGAGAATTAAGTACTCCACTCAATAATTGGTAGAACAGCTAAACAGAAAATTGGTAAGATTCTAGAAGACTCAAAGAGCATTGTTGACTCATTTGATCTAACAGGAATCTATAGAAGACCTGGTGACTACAGAAAACAGAATATATCTTTTTACATTCTCATGGATCATTCTCCAGGGGAGATCAGATGCTGGGCCATAAAACAAGTCTCAAGGATTGTTGTGGGTTTTTTTGTTTGTTTTTAAAAGACAGTAACAAGTGTTGGTGAGGATGTGGAGAAAGTGGAACTCTCATACTTTGCTGGTGAGAATGTAAAATGCATAACAGTTGGCAGTTTATTATAAAGTTAGACCTGAACATTCAACATGACCCAGTATTCTATCCAAGGACGGTACTCAAGAGAAATGAAAACATGTGTCCACGCAAAGACAGGTTCATGGATGTTCATAGCAGCATGATTCATAATAACCAAAAAGTGGAAACAGTCCATATAGCCAAGATTAAATAAAATGTTATATCCATGCAGTGGATTACTATTTAGCAATAAAAAAGTGAACTACGGATTTATGCTGCAGCGTGGATAAACCTCACACTCCCTATGCTGGTGGGAAGACAACAGATCCAGAGACTGCTTGTTGTATAATTTCATCTACAGGGAATGTCCAAAGCAAACTTACTGTAGAGACTGATCAGTGGTTGCCTGAGGGCAGGGGTGGGTGCAGTGATTAACGTCTCACAGGCAAAAGGGAACTTTTGGGGGTGGTGGAAGTATTCCAAAATTGGATTGTGGTAATGGTTGCACAATAAGTTTATTAAAAATCATTGAATTGTACTCCTACAGTGAATGAAGTTTGTGGTATGTAAATTAGATCTCAATATGGACGTTTAAAAAAACTAATGAGGTTAAAATAGTTTGGTTTCTGTTCTGGCATCCATAAACGTGCTTACAAGAAAACAGAAATCCACAGAGGTGGAAGTTGAGCCTGCTGGCCTTGTGAGACCAGCCCAAAGGTCATGGGCACATGCCTCCCCCCCTCCCCCCCAAGTCAGGACTATTGGAGGAGGCTAGAGCTGGGGCTGGCAGTGGAAGCTATGTTGAGTTGTTTTGTTTCTGTGATAAGTAGATTCTACTCCTGTACTTTGCTATAGAGAATCTCTTTCTGTCACAAATTGTTGATCTTTAGAAATAATCTGGGCCATGCATAGATGAGAACAACTTTTCTCCCCCCTCGTTTTGGGTGAAGGAGCATTTAACTCAATAAAACACGAGCCTCTTCTCTAGATGTCCTGCACCTGAAAGGTAAGGACTAGGTGTCTTGTTGCCCTGGGCCTTTGTGGGGTGGGAACTCCATGAATGGCCACCCCCATGCTTTACTGAAAACGTGTTTATATATGCCTTTTTCTGAGACATCAGCCCTCCCTGGATTGTTAACACGCCAGGACCAGGTTTACTGTGATAGGCACCATGGTGGTCCCTGGAGGTAGAAATGATAGGACAAGATCTGACTGCAGCTACTTTCTGGTGTGCTGTAATATGAAAGAATGTACAGAGGTCTTGGGGAGAAAGACTAGAAGTTAAGGGATATGGCTCATTGGGGATGGAAGTCAATGGGCATTGAAGCAGATCATCTCTACTTCTTCATTTTACCTGGTTGGGGCTCCCTGGTCCCACGGGGGCGGGTGGGGGTGCGGGGTAGGGGCAGACTAGTAGGCCAACTTCCACTTCTCAGTAGCCTGCTACATGGGCCTCAGTGGATGTGGGGCAGATGTACTGATGACTTCCTGTCGGGTTCTCTTGGGGTGTGTGGCCTTTGGGTAACTGCATGTCTCCCTCCTCTCTTCTCATCCCTCTTTGCATCATGCATCTCACCCACAAGATGGGGCTTCATTCAAACCAAGGGCTTGCCCTGTGCTGTGGGTAGAAGGGGCTCCTATCTGGCGCTGAGGGGCCCTTGGCCTATTGGGGACTGGCAGTAGCATCTGAGGTGTTAGAGCTGTCCCTGACTTTTGTTTTTCTGGCTTTCCACACTCCCTTGTCAAACACTCGTGAACTTGAGCATACTAAAAATGCATAAAAGTGCTCTCTGTTTTACCAAGCCTGCAAAGCAGGGCTCTTTTGTTAAAGCTGGTGTTCTTGATGACAGAATCCCTGCTCCATCTTTCTTTAGAGACTTTGGCATTCACCAAGGAGGTGACACATCTGTAAATAAACTAGTCACCTTTTTTGTGCCTAGGGACGTCACTACTCATCATTTGGTATTGAAACAGGGCTTGGGTGTCCTGCAGTGGTGTGTTGTGTGAGGGCACAATCATCTACACTCACATTAACGTCTGATGTCTCTTCCAAAGCGAAAATGAATCTGAAAGTAACATGATAGTGCAGCCACAGCTGCCTGTTGTCTATAACGTGGGATTATGTGGACAGTCTTCTTCTGTTCTAAATAGAAATGGGGCCTGCAGGAAAAGGTGTGTATTCCTTAAATTTTCCAAGATGACATTCTAGGTCATAGGTAGAGTTCTTGTTGTTTGGGTGGATGCTCTTTACAAGCAGCCTCTTGGGAGAGGAAAGATAAAGTAAACACTTGGGTTGCCTGCCTTGCAAGGAGGTAAAGCGCAGTGAGCCTCTCCTGGTGTGTTTTTCACCTGTGTAGTCCAAAGCCTTATCAGGATACAGAACCTAGTCATCACCATAAGAAGGGGCCATTTATACATTTCCTGTCCTCCTTGACTGGGTGTACTCTCTCACCCTAGACTAATCTTGCCTCTTCTCAAAAATGGATTCTAGAAATGGGATCATGCGTGTGCTCAGTGGGGCCTGACTTCTCTCATTCCATGTGCTTTGGGATTCATCCCTGTTGTACCAGTATTTTCCTGAATGACTCTTATGTGGGTATGCACAGTGTATCCACTCACCTGTCCATAGACACCTGGCAGTCTGCATTTTGGGGCTGGTGTGAGTACAACTGCTATGATTATTCCTATAGGGCTGCACATGGGCATCAATTCTCATTTCTCTCTCTTGGTAAATACGTAGGGGATGAATTACAGGGTCACAGAATAGGTGCATGTTGAATTGTTATTAAAAAAAAGAAAAAAAAACCTACTAGGCCTTTCCCCAAAAATATCTGAGCTGTTTTGTTCTCACAGGTATGGGGATTCAGCTGCTTCATACTCAATTTGGTATTGTCATTCTTTACAGTTTTAGCCATGGGGTCTACAAAGAGGTCTGGGTCCAGGTCCTAGCCTTCTTGTGTGACTTTCACCTTTACCCCGTGATGATAAAAGGGTGGTCGTTGCCACACGGGGTGTATGAGGATAGAAAGGCAGTTCTCACCAGCTATGTACTGACCTGAGCCCCCATCTATTCTCTTTTCAGGACCGTGCCCCATCATAGCTGTGCCTGGTCTGGCCAGCTGTCTGCTGGAATGTGCATCCTTGAGGGAATTGGGTGGGTGTAACACAGCTGTGGGTGTGATGGCTTGGGTTTTTGCCCTGCCTGGGCAGGTGTGGTTGCGACCCTCACTCTTGACTCTCTGACAGTCTTCCTCATAGGGAATGACCACCTCTCCCTCCCCCTCCCCTTTTGTGTGAATGCTTTGGAAGTCTCTCAGCCAGAAGCCTGTCTACTGTGTGACCATCACTTCCCCTGAGTCTGGGGCCTCCTGCACTCTTCTGGAAGGTTCTCTGGAGTCCAGCCCAGCCCCAGCACCTGTTGTGGGCTGGCTGCTGCCTTTTACTTTCTAATTCTCTACTGCTAGGTGACTTCTAGGAGGGGCTGGGCAGTCTCAAGGAGCAGCTCCATCAACTCAGACTAGAACTCTCCATAGCCTGCTTGCTTTTCTTAGCTTGGTTAGCGTATGGGAACTGAGAGGCATATTCCTTTGGAAATCTGGTTCTGGTTCTGTGCTTCCTTCCCTGCCTAAGCTGTGGCCTCTCTTATCTCCTCATTCTCTGCCTTATCCCTTCCCTCCAGGCTCTTCATCCCAGTTCTGTCTTTTTGTCCACATGCCTTTATTCTGGACTATATCTTATCCTAGGTTTGAAATTATTGAAATTTGAGAGGTTCAC
Source organism: Panthera pardus (assembly GCF_024362965.1). Classification (NCBI taxonomy): domain Eukaryota; kingdom Metazoa; phylum Chordata; class Mammalia; order Carnivora; family Felidae; genus Panthera; species Panthera pardus. Next base: position 14,661,907 of record NW_026527013.1, read on the forward strand.
CTGTACTTCTAAAAATCATTAGGTAATGCTGGGGTATCAGAGTGACAGACTCTGGATGTCCTCTTTCTAACTCCCAAAGAGACTTAGTTCACATGGGGCTAGTGTAAGCCAGCCTGATAAGAGGTAAGGAGCCACCTGCCCCTTGCCTTTACAATACCTTCCTCTAGTCATGAAGGTCTGTCCCTTTCTCACTGGACGGTGCCTGCCTTCTTAGGGATGTGATGGTCCTGACAGGAACCAGAAGGCCACTGTGTACAGTCAGTGAGGTAAACGCCTGTCAAGACTCCTCCTTTAGCAATCAGGGGCTCTTCAGACATGTGAGTTAAGCAGAATTATAGATTAAGCAGGTCATTTTATTTTGAAATTATTTAGTTTAATTCTGCAGTTGAAGTTTCTGATACCTCTTCAGCACATATTCCTGCTAGTGCTTTGTTTGTCACCTGACAGATTCCTCATCCTTTAACTGGTGCCTTAGCTGCTGTAGCAGATCATTTAAATGTTTTACCTGCGCAGATATGTGAGGGCTCTTACCAGCCTTCCACTATGCCACTTAAAACTGCTTTCATGTGCTTTGTTTTGTATCTTGCAGCCAATTCTGTGCTGTATTGAGAACTGTTTGTACCAAAACCATAACAAACCTGGATGGTGGGGGTGGCAAGCACACTGGCCTGAGGGATCCTGTCCTGTCCCTCGCAGCCACCTAGCCTGGTGAAACAGTGGGATGAAGAGGGCCCTGTGTAGAATAGGTAAAAAACAGGGGTAAATGCCTGGGACCTCCCAAGGGCCTGTGTGACTCCAGGTGGGGCAACCAGGAGTCCACCTTGAGAAGACTTCTCTCAGCAGAAAGCGCCTGGGAGAAAAGGAGAGCTGACCCAGTGGTAAGAGATTTCCAGGGTGGTTTTCTTTCTGTCAAAGAGATGAGCATGTGAATTATAATTTGTGAGCCCAAGGGGAGTAGCAGGTGGTGGAAAAAGAATTGACGTCCAGCAGCCTCATTCCATTCACATCCCCATGTGGCCCGGGAGCATTCACTCTACCCTGGTGAAGCTCATTGTCTTCTCTGATGTGAGGCTGGTCGTTCTTAAGCTTTGGAAGCTCCCAGTGTGGTCTAGTAAGGTGTGTCACAGTGCTGATAGGAAGACGTCTTGGGACTTAGAGTTGTCCAAGAATGAGGGAAAGGAAGGCAGGTGAATGGTCACAGACCTCTGTGGGAAAAAGGTGGTGACACAGTGGCCAGGCAAGGTCAGTTGCCTTCAGAGACACTGAAGTGGCCAAAGCAGCCTAGATGTTGGTGAGAGGGGCCTGCCTGGGGGTGGGATGGGAGAGGAGGTAGGGAGTGTCTGTTGGGTGGAGAGGGGAGACATACCAGACGTTACTAATCCCTTTCCTTGGGTCCCAAGCCATAAGACTGCTTATTTTTAGAGCTTAAATCATAAAAATAGTCCTGATGTAAATAACCACATTGAAAAGCTTTATTTGGATCTTAGTGGGACTAAGACCTGGTGACATGCAGAGTTCCCTAGTGCAGGGCCTTGATAGCATTCAGAAGCAACTTTAACACAGCCACACTCTCTAAAGGGAACAAGTCCAGGTATCCAGTGTTCCCTCCTTCAAGAGGACTTGCAGTGTCCGTGGGCATTGTGGGAAAGAGTGGTCTGGGTAGCATATTTTATGGAGCTCACACACCAGAAATTGGGGTGCTTAGGGGCTCCAAGTCCTTGGAGGCACTGGGTTTGGTGAGAGGGCCTGAGAAGGCCCACAGTGGCAGTGGGAGCAGGGCCAGGTTGTCCGGTGGGAAGGATGAGCCATGGGGCACCTTCTGGAGGGAAGAGAGTTGATGTGCTCTGGGCCTGGGTATAGCCCAGAAGCTTGTGGGACACCTGATTGTGATGGTGGAGGTAAACATGTCTGGAGGAGGGAGAGAGGGAAATGCCTTTACCTGGAGAATGGAGGTAGGAAGGGAATGGGGTATGAGAATGGACACCACCCTTAGTGTCCTGGCATTAGGAGCCTGGGGCACCTGACTGACCTCCGAGGGAAGTCTGGGCTTGGCCTCCCCATCTGCATACGCAGGGTGTCTAGGCTGCCCTAGATGGTGCCAGGTTCACTGTGAATTGGGTAACTGTAGAGCCTGTACAGTTACCACTCCCCCCCCACCAACCTTTTTTTTTTTTTTTTTTTTAAGATTTTATTTTTGAGCAATCTCAAAAGTCAGTGTGGGTCTAGAACTCACAATCCCAAGACCAAGAGTCGCATGCTCCACCTGCTAAACCAGCCAGGCGCTCCTACAGTTGCTGCTTTTAAGGCCATAAACAGGGCCAAATTTTGTTGGCTTATAATTGAATAGATTTTATAGGGAAATTATGGCGAATCTGTTGGGTGAGTTCTGTGAAATTTCTAGCGTGTCTCACTTTTCAGAACACAACTTTGGCAGCAAGTGACAGCCATATGGGCCATGATGTGTCAGGAGGACTCCACTCAGGAGCCTTTGCTCACACTAGCCCTTGCCATGGGAAACCTTGGCAATGCCTTGCTGAAAGCATTGGTGCAACCCCCTTTCCATCTTGGTTATGTGAAAAATATCTTTTGGCCATTTGCTGTGTTGGAAATTTGAAAATATTTATTAATTCTGTCCTGGATTTGGTCATCATGTCTCCTTAGACTCATCTGGGCTGAGAGTTTCTCAGACTTTCTTATTTTTGATGACCTCAACAGTTTTGAAGAGGACTGGTCAGGTGTGTTGTGGGAAATCCTTTAGTTGTGATATGTCTGGTGTTTTTTCATTGTTGGCCTGGGTTGATGGGTTTGGAGAGGACCACAGAGGTGCAGTACTCTTCTTACCATATTGTCTCTACAGCACATGCCATCATCTTGACTTTTCACTGTGATGTTGACCTTAATCACCTGGCTGACATGGCATCTGTCAGGTATCTCCACTGTAAAGTTACTCTCTTCTCTCTTTCTATGTTGGACTCCTTGGAAGGAAGTTACCAGGTGCAGCCCACACCTGAGGGGTGAAGAGTCACACATACACACACCTCCCGAAGAGCAGAGCAGCTGCACAAATTATTCGGGATTCTTCTGCCTCGGTGATTTGTGACTTCTCCCCCTGAGTGATCTTTGACTCATGTTTGAGTTTGTAATACCATGAAACATTAGAAAATAGTAGTTTACAGAGTTATAGAGACCTTTGAAATATACATTGCATTATTCAATATCACAAAATCAGATTAGCTAATATCTGACTTCTTGGGCTCATGGAAGCAAACACAAATTTTCCAAAATTCTACATTTTGTTTGTTGGAAGCTTGGACTTTTATCATTGGCAACAAATACTGTCGGTTGTTTCCTAGAAGAAACAGGCTTTGCTTTAACCATTTTGGGGGAAATGTCTGCCAAACACTCAAAAGTCTAACCACAATGTGTCTGTCAGTCTTTCCTTCATGTATTGTGAGTGCTCATACACATGCTTTTCTTCTGGATGGCTGTCATTTGGTACACAGCAGGAGTGCTTTATCTTGACAACAGAGTATTAAAAAGGTAGGTACTTGGGCACCTGTTAAGTGTCCGACTTCGGCTCAGGTCATGATCTCATGGTTCATGAGTTTGAGCCCCACCTGGGGTGAGCTCAAGTCCCACTTCGGGTGAGCTCGAGCCCCACTCTGGGCTTCACACCCCGTGCTCACTCGCTCCCTTCTCCATCCCTCTGCCTCTCACTCACTCATGCTCTCTCAAAAAAAAAAAAAAAAAAAAAAAAATTGAAAAGGTACATACTCCAGGGTTGAAATTAAATAAAGTCAATAGCTTGTACTTCATTCAGGGCTTTGCCTACAGTATGGTGTCACTGAATCCTGGCAATTTGGCTCTACTGTCCTAATTTGGTGAAAAAGGCAGTTGTCTCAGTGTTACAATGAAAACGACCTGGCAGAGCCCAGTTCAATGCAGAGTTGCTTAGGTGGGCTGGGGATAGGTCATCTGGCATGGGCAGAGACCAGGACATCCACCAGAGCAGTGAGCTCACCTCTCAGGCAGCAGTGGTTAATGGCCTGCTGGAGTCAGACAGTAGAAGGAAGAGAAGCCCTCAGTGTGGAACCTTGTTCCCAGGGACTTCTGACTGCAGGCAGGTGACCTGATGAGTCAGTTCAGAGCTAAATTATAGCTACATAGGTGATGGGAGCTGTTCTGTCTGTCCACGTCATGTTCAGCAAGGATGGGGAAGGGAAGTGGGGCTGTCATTTGTGGACTAGGTGCACTTTTTGTGCCTTTTACATTTTACAACATTTCCTGGAGGTCAACAGAATCCCATTCTGCAGATGAAGGAACTGAGGGTCATTGAGGTTTGGTGATTGAGTGGAGCCCCCATAGCTGCAGAGGTAAGCCCAGCCTCCCATGGTCCTGCTGCACTTACAGCAGCTGGAGTAGATCTGGTGGGGTGTGGGAAGCACCAGAGCTGTGCTGAGAGAACAAGTTGAGATTTGCCAGGGAAAGGTGGGGGAGGATCCAGCTGTTTGAAACACAGATTTTTTAAGGGGACAATAAACTTTCAGGCAAAAGCAAGCACTTTCCATTTATCACAAAAATTTGTAGTTACTCCAAGCTGGAAAGCAATGTTTATTTCTTATGGGTGGTTTTCATCTGCACACAGGTGAGTTTTCTCTTGCTGTGAGGTGGTGGTGGAGCTGGCATGCCAGGAGATGTTTGGGTTTATGTGATGTAGGGATTCCCTCCATGCTTCAGAGTGCTCCTAGGTTCTCTTTGTGTTCTTACCTGGAGGAAGGTTGGTCTGGCATGTGGGTCCAGTGACTGGAGGAAGGAGGGAACGCCAGTATTGGTGCTATGGCGTCTAGGGCCCCATGTTTCTTTTTCCTCATTCTCCCAGGCCCTGGGCCCTTTGGGAATCTGGATGCCTGAGTGCTGCACCTCCCCCCCCCCCCCCCCCCCCCCCCCCGCCGGCTCGTTTCCTAGGCAGGCAAGAGTTCTAGCCCAGTCACTCTGAGGGCCACATCCATGTTGTCACACTGTCCTCTCTTTCTCACCTCAGAGACTCGGCATGTGGATGCTGCTGGCTTGTCCAGGATCCTAAGTATAAATAAAAACATTTTCCTCTTTAAACTAATCCAAAAATGATATTTGATAATCTGAGTTAGAGGTGTCAGAGTTGACAGTCATGTGAAACCCATCCTCTCCCATGCTGTGACTGCTTCTTTTTCTGGGGTGTCATTGAGCCCTTTAGGCCACGGGCATGCAACTGTTCTGATCCGTGGTGGGGGCCTCGGTCCCTGTGCAATGCACAGCCTTCGGTGTCCCAGAATTGGGCAGGATTACCAAGGGTCCACAGAAACCTGGGCCTAGTATGGGCCCAGGTTATCTGCTGCCATAGGTGTGTGACCTCAAGAAGTCACACCTTTCAGACTGCTTCCTCACCTATAGAATGGGGTGACAGTCAGTTGAGAGGAGTACACAGATTACAAGATTACATCTTGGTGGTTGGCATGGAGATGGCCATCGTAGAGGGTCAGCAAATGTCCTGGGTGATTTTTCCAAACCTAACATAGGTCAGCCTTTCAGTTCTATGACTGTGGTCATTTGTAAGAAGTGCCCTTCCCAAGTTTCTGAGCAGAGCATACTGAATTGTATTTAGACTTCTAGTGGTGTCAGATCCTGGCTAGACATGTGGCTGCTGGCAGAGTTAGGCTGCAGTGACCTCCTTGGGTGGATGCCAACCCTCCGGGCTGCCCCATTGCCATTTGGTGTTGGGGTCTTTATGTGGGGCCACTATTGGCTTCTCTCCCCAAGGAGTGCTTTCTTTAACCCATCCTTGCCCTGTGTCTATAGCCCTTAGTGACTCTCCACGCCCCTAAAACTGGCCCCTATTGCTAACTCCAGTTACAGTGAAGTCATCTGGGCCTCTCTGGCCAGGCTGTGACTTCGGGGGCTCGTGTGTTCCTAGAAGGAGCCCCAGCAGGACAGGCTGAATGCTTCCTGGCCTTGCTAACATAACAGCACAACACTCCTCTGCTCTGGCCATGCACCTTGGGACTGCTCTCCTCTGTGCTGGGGGTCCTGGAGGGGGGTTGGGCTTGCAGGGCCAGAGCCCGATTCCAGGAGCTCCTTCTCTTTCTTCTGAGATGCTCAGCTGTAGCTGTTGCAGGGTGCACCATAATGGATTCCCAGAGTGATAACTGGACCTGAAATCTCCAGGAAGAATGATGGCTGGATTTCAAAACTCTCATCCCCAGCTGCTCACCTCCATGGCCTCTGTGGCCAAGAAGCAAAATATGTTCTGACTTCCCAGCCCCTATAAAGCAGACTCTGGGCTTTTCTCTTGACATCCCAGCCAACAGAGTGTCAAGTTACAGGGCTGGAAGAAATGGTAATGGATGCCAAAAAGGGAGTCCAGGGAGTTGAAGAGGGGCCAGGGCAGGCAGGAAGCAGGTGGGCTCCAGGGCCCTGAGGGTCTGGGGAGGGGACCAGGCACCCGTCCGCGCCTACCATCCCTTGGGCAGGCAAGTCCTTAGCTTTGGGGCACAGCCCGTATCTGTGTGCAACAGAGTTCCCTCTTTAATCGCATCAAGTGTCCCTTAGTGAACTGTGCCCCTTGGGAAAGCAGGGTGGGGTGTCGTGGGGTCCTAATGAAGCAGTCCCATGTCCAGATGGCCATGAAAGATCCCAGAGGCATGTGCAGGATCTGCCAGTGAAATGTTTTGAGGTGGTAGGACTAACCTAGGAACTTGTGGTAACCATCTTTCTCTCGTAGGATTTTTCTAGAAGTGTTTCTGGAAAGGGGATACTCATTAGATTAAGCATGTGGAATTGCTTTCTGGCTTTGATTCACACCACTCAGTGCAGTGTTTAAGCTGTGGTGGCTCCCAGACCCACAGATGGCCCTCTCCTCTCCTATGGGACACTCTGTTGACTTCTTTTTGAGCCACTCTGACGTCTTAGGTCTTTCTGGAGCTGTGCTTCCATATCGTCTCAAGTCTGCATCTGCCATGGTCTTCCATGTTCAGAGAACTGCCCCCTGCCCCCAACTTTTGGGAGTGCTTTAAAGTTTAGCAGGGGTGACTGCTTAGGTAAACCTTTTCTTTTCCACCTTCTTTCTCCCTGCTTTGTCCCAGGGTAATTTCTAGAATGGGTCTCGTTGGGGACAGTCTGAGAAAGATATGGAGTTATAATGGTGTGGGCTGGTTCCCTGGGGTGGGCAGAGCTGGGCTATCAGCCCCGTTAGCTTAATCGTTTAAGGTATAGATGTATTAGTGTAGCATTGTCTTGTCATGTCTGCTTGTTGGTTGGTCCTAGCTAGGCACTGCTTCTTGGGCTCTCCTCCTTGCAGTCCTGTGTCAACCAGACTGGATGTCCCCAGTGGCATTGTCACTCATTAGGATGGCTGGGCCCATCTCTGTGTGTCTGTTGACCCTCCATCCATACAGCTAGGTTGGCATCCTCAGTACGGTCAGATCCTACTGGAGCATGCATTCTGAGGGGCTAAGCGGAAACTGCAAGGCTTCTGTGTCCTTGCCACAAAAGCTTGTAGCATTGTTTCCTCTGCATTCCTGTAGGTCAGAGAGTGAGCCACAAAACCAGCCCAGATCCTAGAGATAGGACTGGAAGGGTGTGTGAGCATGGAGAGGTGTGGTCTTCTGTACATGGTTTTGTTGACTGTGAGTAGTAAGGCTCCTTCTTAACAGTCACCAAAGTCCTGACTCACAGGTTAGGAGTTGGACTTCCAAGACCTATTGCTTGAAAAGACATAATGACACAGAATTCAGAAATCCTTTTAAGTGAATTTGCACATCCTTTAGCAACGTGGCATCTGTGCATGTGGAAAGAGCTGCCCACATCAGTCAGTCTACAGGCATCACTGGATTCCTCATGAGCTCACAGACTTCATCCTGGAACCAGGTGCTAAGGAAGAGTAAGGTGGGCATGCCCACCAGCCGCGTTGCCTGAGCACCTATTGTGCCAGGCCCTGCACCAGCTGCTGTGACAGAGCAGTTCACAGAACAGACACATTGCTGCCCTTTCCGGGTTTGAGAATATTTGAGTGTTAACCCTCAATGGCTAGTTGTCTGCTATGTGCCAAGCTTGCATTCATGGCAAGCAGCTCCTTACTGTTTAGGAAAGATTGGAGCCTGAACCTCCCTGATGGTTTCATAGGGTGTCCGAGCCTCAGCAACGAGATCTCACCTCACCAGCAATCCTGAGTGACAGCAGAGCAGGAATTCCTGTCCTGGTCCTTTTAAGAGGCACAGGGAGGGAAATGTCCTGCCCTGGGTCTTCACTTACAAGAGGTAGAACCAAGTGAAACTCGGGTGGCTTTGTGGGGGAAGTCCCCAGTGTGCAGGCTTGGTTCATAGTGCCTATTTATGGTGAGCTTTCATGAGTGCAGCCACAGGCTTTGGAGGAGGCCCTGTTGCCTGTCCCCAACTCCCAGCCAGCGTGGCACTAGAGAGAGAGGTTCCTGCCCCTCTGGCTCTGTGGAGGTAGGGGGCATCACCCCCTTTCCTGGGGCCATGGTGTCACATCAGGGCTGGACCCCTCCCTCTCTCTTGCCCTTTGCGTGTTGGGTCACCCTGGGAATATCTTGGTCCTCACTGGGAGCTGAAGTGCCTCAGCCTTGTGGAGACAGGCTCCAAGTGGGGCTGGGGAGCCATGGCTACTGTGCCTATGATGGCTTCCAGTCCCAGCTAGCAGTGGGGGAACCTGCTTGTCAGACAGTGACATTGTCACCCTGGGAGGCTGTAGGATGGTGAGTTGACCTAGTAGAAAGGTGAAGTCACTTTCCTTGGACTAATTTGCTGGAGTGAGGGTGAGTAAGCTGGCTACCAGCAAGGAAGCCTCTGCTCAGGCCTGTGCTGCCTTTCAGTGGAACCCCATAATTCTGTCCTGGGCTCCGCCCCCAGGATGAATAGTACCAGGCATAGCTAAGGCTTCCCCAGGCATGCATGAGTGGACTAGGGGAGTGCTGATCATGCTCCCAGGGCTGGCATGTTGGAGGATTGGGCCAGCCAGGGACCTTTCGGAGGGTATATGGTTTGAAATGTGTGTTGAAATGTGCATTGAGGCTCACAAGGGGGCCTCAGGAGTTTGGTGGAGGGACATTCCATGAAGGGACTGATCGTGAAGGCAGGAAGAACCCACAGCACCATGTATCTGTGAGTAGGAGCCGGGGGTTATAGGGGCTGGGAGCTGGAAAAGGCAGTGGATAGATTTGGCCTGGGAGGTGTGAATGGGCTCCAGTGGAGGAACACAACTGAAGGAGGGTCAGGTGGAGCCAAAGTGAATATTTGCAAGAGTGAGTGAGGCTGGTGCTAGGTCTAGCAAAGACCCCTACCCAGCTCTTAAACACAGCTAATAGTTACCTGCCTTTCCCCACCTAGCCAGACCCAAAAGATGAGGAGAGTAGGGGAGAGTTCTGGTAGGGAATGGTTGTAGCTGACTATACCTGTCTCTTCAAGTGGGGACTGAGGAAGAGTTTGTTGTCCTGGGGCCTTGTTTTGTTTACAGTCCTCCCCAGCTTCTCTAGTGTGTGCAAGAATCTTGGGGATCTTGTGAAATGTAGGCTGTGATGGAGCAGGTCCTTGGGGTAACAAGATACTGTATTTCTTCGAGCTCCAGTGAAGCTTCCCTTCTGTTCAGTGAGCCTAGGCAAGTGGTGGTCCATTTCTTGGGCCCTGCTTACCCTTCCTCCTCCTGGGGGGTCTGTTCCTCCTGGTGGATCCTGAGGATAAAACTGCCTTTTATCCGGGGATTTATCCTCATTGCTTGGCATAGCACCTGCTTTCTTAGGTGGGTTTTCAGTAAATACGAGTGGATGAATGAATGAAGTGTCCCCTTTCCCACAGTCAGACCCCACATCAGGCATGCCTGTTCAGAGAATAACAAAGGTCAGAGCTGCCAAGCACAGTTTCTGTGTTCTCTTGATGAGACTGCTTCTCCTGGCACAGGCTAAGGGGGACACTAAATATTAACCTTGTACTGACTACTGGGATGGTACCCTGGTGCTGAGGACATGGGATCTGTCTTGAGATAAGATTATAATCCTTGCCTTCTCTCTAAGAAACTTGATGGAAGATTCAAGTAAGTAACAGAACTTTTGTGTTTCTTTAGCCAGGGCTGACATATAGAGGAGAAGGTGGTGAGACTGTTTTTGCTGATAATAGCCTGGTCTGCTTCCAGGGATTTTCATAGGTCACATAAAATCTCTTTTGATCATGACTCCCAAGATGGACAGAATGGGCTTATTAGATTTGCCCTGAAATCATATGGCTCCCAAATAAACTTTGTGCTCAGGCGGCTACCATGGACTAAACGCAGTAGAGCAGCGTACCTGGCCACAATGCCATTTCCCTGGCAATGTTGGGCTAGATTTCCTCTGCTTTTGTTCTTCTGCCTAAATGTTTTTGTAATTTAAAACAATTTTTTTTTTTAAAAGAATGCCCATAGTAATTTTCAGCCTGTGTCAAAGGGGTGTTCTTTTTCCTGAATTAAAAGCACACTCTGATAAAGTACTGAGACTTTTGAAACACCTTTACTTTAAAAATTGAGTTCAGCAAAGTTTTCCATGTTGGAAACTAGAGGGGCTGGTGGCCTCTCTGTGTTTGGAAGAGGTAACCCTGATCCCTGTAATACACCAACGGCTCCCTGTGGGCTGGTGCCACATATGAAGTTCCTGCAGCTGGGCAGCCCCGGGGTGAGCTGGGTTGCCTCCATTTTCTGACAGCACCTGAACCCTACCTCACTTCTCAAAATGAAGGCTGCGTGTCACGAACCGGTTAGAACTGGCTGTTGCCATGGTTTTCATGTTGGAAGGCACAGTTAAAAGGGTCACATGACCAAGGAGGGAAATGCCTTTGTCACATGACTTTTTGGTGGATGATTAGCATACAGGAAGTTCACTCCCTGCTGGCTGCTGGGATGCTGAGTGATCATTGATGGGGGTGGGGTGACGTCATCTCTTGGATGAGTTATTGATTAGTCTCAGGCCAAGATGAGACCTGGGAGTGCTGTGGTCAGAGTGGCCATCTCAGGGAGCTTCAGCCTCCAGATGGTCTTGGTCCCTCACCCTGCCCTCTTCCCTTGGGCAAATTTGAGTTTTATTGGACCTCTCACCTTTAGAAAACTGCATGCCCCCAATAAGACGATAAAAAGTGATTGCCATGATCTCTGTGCACTCTTGCTCAGGAAGAAGTGCCTGCAGTCTGCAACTCTAAACATGGTTCTGTCTGGGTTGCTGCTCTGTCTGCATAAAGCCACCTGGGAGCCCACCTGATCTGGGACCAGTGGCCACAGCTTCTATGCTAGGGCCTTGCACTGCCCCTCAATATCTGTGGATGCATCCAGAGAAAATGGAATTGGAGTCCCAAGGTCACCTTGAGAGTTGATCTTGGGCAGATTGGGGAGTCCGCAGACACACAGATGAGTGGTGGTTCCCAAATTGCATTGGTCTTTGGTTTGGTGAGGTCCAGTGTGATGTTCTGAGTTACTTTATAAACAGCCAACCAGTTTCTGGACTTGAGAATGTGGGTTGATAACCCCAATGAGGAGACTGTATACCTTGAAATAGCACCTTTTAGTCCATTCCCCTGATCTCTTGTGAGAGTTCAGTCAACAGCTACACTGGTTAAATCCGATCAAGGTTAGGAGTATTGAGGTGTAACCACCATGTGACTCTTTAGGAGGAACAGGGGGAGAACTCTAGGGGATGGGGATAAGGGTCCAGAGGTAGACATGAACCCTCGGGATTTGGTCCTCTGAGCCCATCCATCCCTAAAGACAGAGCTCATTCCAGGAATGAAAAAGGCAGCTCATTGGGCTGTTAAAGTACTAATTCTCCTTCTATAACTCTGTCTCTCCTTGGGGGTCTGGTAGGAGGAGTGGGACAACTTAGAGCTCTTCTTCCTAATTAACTTCATCAGTTTGTTCTCTGGGTCACAGTGCCACCTAGTGGGTGTATTTGGTCCTCTGCTGGTTTTCCCACTGATGAAAGGAAGGATCAGATCCTTTTCATCACAAGTGGAGGCCAGGTTTTAAGGGAAAGTTCACATTTGGCCAAAACGGAGATGCTTGGTGGGGGGCAAGCACTGTCTCTGGGACCTTGTGTGTGGACTCTGCGACACAGTAAAGGCTTAGACACTGTCACACCAACACACAGGAGCCCCAACAATAGGCCAAGACCCTGCCTCAGCCCCAGGATCAAGGGCTGAGTGTTTTTATCCAACACTGAACCACATGATAGAGAAGGAAGCTTTGATGTTTTCCAAAATGGCCGTATCACCCTTGAACACACCAGCTTGTCCTTGGCTCTGGGTACACAGAGGTGGGCAACCAAGAATGGTCCTAGCTAGAGGCCTAGCTGTGGGCTTGGGTGCCTTATGGTGAGTTCAGTGAGAGAAGTCAATTTGGGTGTACGGTAGGGAGGACACCCAAGGAGAAGAGACTGGGGAAGGTGAGCAGGACAGCCATGCTCTCCACCTCTGTGCTGTGACTAAATTTGTGCATCTGTGGTGTGTAGGTTCTGGGCTCTGGGGAACGGCGTCTGGCAGTGTCCAGGCAATCTGGTAACAACCTGCTATCCCTGCTTCACAGTGACATGAAGTCTGAGAGGAGAGCCCCCTCTCCTGATGTGATCGTGCTCTCCGACAATGAGCAGCCCGCAAGCCCAAGGGTGAACGGGCTGACGAAGGAGGCCTTGAAGGAGACCAGTACTGAGGCCCTCATGGTGAGCTTGTCCCTGTATTGGGGGATGACCCTGCCTGACAACACCCTGAAATGGACCTGGTGACATGGGGCTTGTGCTCCCTGGCTGTGGCCCTCCCCCTCAACCCTTGTTCTCTTGCCCTTACAGAAAAGCAGTCCTGAAGAACGAGAAAGGATGATTAAGCAACTGAAAGAAGAGTTAAGATTAGAAGAAGCAAAACTTGTTTTATTAAAAAAGTTGCGGCAGAGTCAAATACAAAAGGAAACCACCACCCAGAAGGTGTGTGTGCATCTGTTCTCTCCTCAAGGCCAACAAGAGCCATTTAGAACAGGGGACAGAAGTTCACAATCATTACCTTGGCCCACCTCAGTACCAGGAGCTGGAGTGGCTGGTCATGGGTGAACAGGTTTCCTCAGGGGTGTGAGGGTCAAGATCTGAAGTGGAAATTTGCAGTCTCAAGTTTGAATTTTGGATTTAGCGAAAACGATGTCAGAGTAAAAGGATATTACAGTGCATTTTGGTCTAGAATATTCTCAATCTGAGTATATAAAACTTACTCCTTACAGATTATAAGCCTTAAGAAAACAGATGTCTTTGAAGCTGTTAGAAGAACATTTCTGGATTGAGAACTGTCACAAGCCCATTTACAGAGAGGCCTTCTGCCCTGTGGATGGCCATGCTGGGCATCAGTGGCTACCATGGTTTTGTGGACAGATTCCCTAATGCTACAGGGGCATGCCAAGTGCTGCCCAGGCCCCAGAGTTTCGGTCCTAGGGCTTCTGCTCTTGCTATCTCCCCTGGGGTCTGAGGCTCCTTATGCTGCCTCTTAAAAAAAATTTTTTTAATGTTTATTAATTTTTGAAGCAGAGAGAGATACAGCGTGAGTCGGGGAGGGGCAGAGAGAGACGGAGACACAGAATTGGAAGCAGGCTCCAGTTTCTGAGCTGTCAGCACAGAGCCCGACATGGGGCTTGAACTCACAAACTTGGGAGATCATGACCCGAGCTGAAGTTGGACGCTTAACTGACTGAGCCACCCAGGTTCCCCATCCTTATGCTGCTTCTTAATGCAGCTTACTGTGTAGGCCAAGGTCAAGTTTGTATTCTTGGGTTTTTATAAGCTACCCTTCTATTTACTTCAACCACTTTATCAGTAAGCTAGAAAGTAAATGTGTCTTGGGCAGTATGAGCTGACAGTATGTGGAACACATGTCTTCTTAAGGGAACAGGACAGGAGGATACTCATTGGTCTGACTTAAGGCTTTGCTTGAGCTCCCACTTGCACATAGTCAATTAGTGGACATGGCCTGACATCTGTTAATCTCCCAGTGGACAGAGCCCTGCTTATTACTTGTTTTCTTGTCAGCTGTTTAAGACTCGATGAAGTGAACCAAGTCTGTCACTGTCCCTTCTCTAGTGGAATATGTTACTTTAAGAAGTTCCTGGACTCAGTATTTTCTCACCAAGGTTGGGATTAGTCTACCCAGGCCTGGGGTCCTTTGGCTCAGTCACCACTGCCAGCCCTCATATTCCCAGGAAGGCAGAACCTGCTTTTGAACCACAAAAGATGCCAAGCGTCCCCAGGGGTGAGGGGTGCTGGAACATCTCTCCCCTGCCCATTTCAGACATGTCAGTTCCTGCTACAGACGTAAACAGACTGGAAGCAGAACCTTTGAGAGACTGATGCTTTTGGAAGAGGAAGAAAACCAATTTTCCTCTGTCTGGATTATGTGTGAGGGGAGCAGGACTGACGGCCCCCTCATCTCTCACATGTCCTGCTCTCTTGCAGCCCACAGGCTCTGCTGGGAGTGCCGTGACCACCCCTCCCCCGCTTGTGCGGGGCACCCAGAACATTCCTTCTGGCAAGCCATCCCTTCAGGTCAGTGTTCCCTCTGTGATCCTGGGCAGTCCTGATCCAGTTCCTGTGAAAGGCTGCCCATTCCTTCTGATTAGATTTGAGTGAGGCCCAAACTTAGGCCACTGTTGACATCATGAATAAATAGTCACTGCTAGGAGGAGTCCTAGCAAAACTGGAGAAGAACCAAGATTTAGGCAGACCAGGCTCCTTTCATTTTGACACTCCCAAGGGTGGTTGTGGGATGCAGCAGGACCTCCTCTGTCCATAGGATGAGATGGGTAGAGCTCCTACTCTCAGACATGAGATCAAGGTCTAGACAGGGGCCCACCTTCCCTCAAACAGGCCTGAGCCCCCAGCTCAGACCAGCAGGCAAGTGACACCCAGCCTCGGTTGTCTGGACACCTGCTGTGTGTGAAAATATGCTACCTTGTTGGTGCAATTCACTTTTGAGTGAGCCCAGTCTGCACAGCTCTTGTCAGAGTCCATGTTCCTTGTTTTCTTGTGCCTAGAATAGACATTTTAGTGCTCCCCCCCTGCCTTTTAAAACAAGTGTGTACTTTTACAAAACAGCAAACCTGTTTGTTTAAAAAAAAAAAAAAAGCCATGTAAAACCTGGGGTTCGGTGCCGTTGACAGACCTCTTCGACAAGAATGCCTGGCAGTGTCATCCCACCACCCCTGGTCCGCGGCGGACAGCAGGTGTCCTCCAAGCTGGGGCCACAGGCGAGCTCACAGGTCGTCATGCCCCCACTCGTCAGGGGGGCTCAGGTGAGCAGGGCGTGCTTTTAGGATGCAAGAGTGTCCAAGCAGCTCCAAACAACCAACCACCTCACAAGAACAACCCTTCCCAGTCATCAGGTTGGGGGCTCTGGGGCCCAAATCTTCCCTCCCTCCATCATCCCTCTTACCATCTTATCCCCTATCCCACCCCACAGCAAATCCACAACATCAGACAACATTCCAGCACGGGGCCGCCACCGCTCCTCCTGGCCCCTCGGGCCTCTGTGCCCAGTGTGCAAATTCAGGGACAGAGGATCATCCAGCAGGGCCTCATCCGTGTCGCCAATGTCCCCAACACCAGTCTGCTCGTCAACATCCCACAGGTGAGGGCTGTGCTGAGTCAGGGTGGGGCACATGCCCTACAGACACAACACATCAAGGGCCCACACTCCTGGGGCATAGTCTTGTCACTGGAGTGGTATGTTGTGGCCTGCCCACTCAGAGCCAGGCAAGGCCTTGTATACCCCATGGAGGTTTAGACTAGAGCTCCTTGGGACCTGTCACAGTATGAAAGTCACGAGCAGGAGTCCTGTGTTCAGAACTGTGGTCTAGCAGAGGTGGGTAGCTATTGAGAGGGGGAGAGGTGCAGAGCTGAGTGGTGGGGGGAAGATTCAGGTTGCGTATGGGACTCAGCATGTTTTGGAGGATGGATGAGTCCAGGTGAAGAATCTGATAGGCCTGGAGATGGATGCGGGGCACCATAGCCTTCCCCACCCTCCTCCCTGTCAGCATGAGCACACGAGGGGAGCATGTCTACGAATGTCCTCACAGCACCGGCACATCTATTCTTAGCCGTGAGTCCCTTCACCTCTTGTACAGAGCCTCTGAGATGGGGTGGGTCTGTTTCCACCCAGCAGAGCCCAGAAGATGGGATCAGGGTGGGTGGGCAGGCTGGAAGCAAGAGCTTTATTGACAGATAAATTACTGGGTCTACAGCGGCTTTTGCTGATGGGTGTGTTAGCTTCTCTTCCTCCTATGGTGTGGTGCATCTTTGTCTGCCTCCCTCAAATAAGACCCCGGCCAACAGAACTCTGGGCAGCATCCCTGCCTTCTCTGAAGTCAGGCCAGGCCAGTGTGCTATGATGGCTGGCTTCCTCTCTGTTGGGAGGCTTGCTCAACTCTGAGAGTGGTCCTGGGATAGCATCGTAGGCTCCCTGGGTCCTGTGATGTGTTGTGTGCAAGTTGTTGGGTATGTCTATTTTCCTGGGGGTGGTGTATGCTGCTTTCCTTAGATTTCCAGAAGGGCACTGATGAGGTCAACTCAGAGTTTTGAGGAAAGCGCTCAACAAGGTTGGGGGCTGGGTGAACTAGAGCAAGGAGAAAATGGAGCATTGGCCACTGGGATCCAGATGAAGGCAAGAAAAGTAGTGCAGGAGCACCAAAGATCAAGAGGGGGAAGGGGCAAGGATTGGTCCAGAAGCCGGTCTTCCCTGAAACCCCAATGAGGATACATGAGCTGAGTAAAACATTAGTCGCCAGATAAGCACACACAAAGATGCTTATGAAGGAAATGCCACCAGTGTTCTAGTGATCCACTGCCATACTGCTGTAATGAAGGAGGTCACCTAGCCCTGTGCTGGGAGGAGGGCTGCTAGGCCATAGTGACAGGACAGTGGCTGTGTTGCCTGAGTGGGGGTGCCCACTGCCCTAGTCGTGGTTTTGGTTTCATGGGTGTCCTCATGGCAAAACACAGCAAGTTACAGACTTTAAATGCATGTAGTTTATTGGATATCAGCTAAACCTCAAGTATGTTTACAGGATTGGTCAATCTCATAGAGTGATGAGTTTAACGCTGCTTTGCCTGTTGCTTGCTGATGTCAGGAAGCTCAGAGTTATTGTCTTAAAGACAGTGCAGCTAATGATGCCATCCTGGGCTGTGGGGTCAGGCACCCCCAGCACACTGACCAGGTTGTTATCTCCCAAAAGCCTTCCCCAGCATCGCTGAAAGGGACAACAGTCACCTCTGCTCAGGCGAACTCCACCCCCACCAGCGTGGCCTCTGTGGTCACCTCTGCGGATTCTCCAGCCAGTCGTCAGGCAGCTGCCAAGCTTGCGCTGCGCAAACAGCTAGAGAAGACGCTGCTTGAAATCCCCCCTCCCAAGCCCCCTGCCCCAGAGATGAACTTCCTGCCCAGCGCTGCCAATAACGAATTCATCTACTTGGTCGGCCTGGAGGAAGTGGTGCAGAACCTGCTGGAGACGCAAGGTGAGTGGGCTTTGGGGCCATTTTCATCTCTTGCTACTGAAGTTTCTCTTACGTAGGTTGTTTTGAATGCACAGCACGTGTTAGAATATCAGTTCTGCTTGCTGCGAGGCTTAGATTACTTTTTTGCTTGTTTGTTTTAGTTCTTGCATTTTTAAAAATACTTATTTTTGAAGTATACTTGACATACAATGTTACATTAGTTTCAGGTATACATTATAGTGATTTAATAGTTCTATGCATTAATCAGTGTTCACCACAATAAATGAAGCCACTATTTGTCACCTTAGATAACTTCTTAAACACATTACAGTCACCTTTCTTCTCTTGTTGAGGCTGCCTCTGAGAGCTGGGCCCTGAGGAAGCCTGAGGCCCTGCACACATGGTCTGAGGGGGGTGAGAATCATTCCCCAACAGCTTTGTGACGTTGGGGCAGGCAGAAGAGGGTGAGGAGAAACGTCTGCAGGAAGTTGACAGGCTTTGCTTCCAGACGGGGCTCTCAGGCTAGAACTTTCCAGAGCCTTGAGTGCTCTGAGCCCCCAAGGTGGGAGAGGGACACCTATGTCTGGGCCAGATTCCCTTGAACATCCTCCTTGGAAACTGTTTGGAAAGCACCACTTGCATGTTAGGTTTTAGGGATAAAAGGGCATATATCAGTTAGTGATCAAAAGTAACACTGGAAATGGAGGTGGGAAACCAGATATTGGCCCTTGGGAGGCCTCTACCAGATGCTGATGTGAAGATGTTCTTGCTCTGAGATTGATTTGTGGTGACTTTATTTGGGCAGCCAGCCTGAATCCTCTCCCTATGTGATCTCAGCAAATGCTCAGAGCTGAGGAGGAGGTGGAGCCATAACCAGTCCAGGGCAAGGGAGGGCTCAGTAGGCTTTAGACCACATACCTTGAATTGTCCCTTAGTACATGCCGACTGCTCCCAGGGTACAGACTCTGGGGCGAGCGTAATTGGGGCCCGTACAGAGAAAAAGCACCTTCTGCCTGCTTGCTTCTGCAGAGAGGGAGGGAGGCAGGTGTGTATAACAGGGAGCTGTGACCCCCGTAGTGCCTGCTTGCTGTCAGGGTGTTGGTGGGAGTGCTTTCTTCTCCCTCATTAGTCAGCATATCACTGAATTTCCTCCTCAGGTGTTGTATTCAGTGCCTTTGAGAGGCAGAGCCCTCCATATGTAGGCAGGACCAGACCCAGGGCAGAGAACACCCAGCCGGCCACCTCAGATTTACTTGTAGCCTCCTTACTACACCCCACCCACCTACCCAACCCCATTGCTCTTAAAACAGTCCCCAACCACAGGGCCATATCAAGGATTGACCATGAGTCAGGTTGAGAGTAGGAGACCACAAAGGCCCAACCAACATTGGCTTCTGTAAAATGGGGGTGGTAGATAGACTCTACTTGTCAGAGGGCCCCAGAGCCAGGCTCAGCAGGGAAAGGTATGAGCTGTCACATGGCTTGGATGTGTTTGGATCCCTTTGATGTCTTTATGATGGAGTGTTATTGGCAAAAGAGCTGCTGCGAGCCCAGTGCAGGATGGGTGGGTGGGAGACCCAAGTCAGGACACAATGCCCGTCCATCTGCAGCCATCTGCCCTGGGGACCTCCTCTCCCAGATCAGCCTTTTCTCTACCTGTTCTCTCATCAGGAGTCAGTATCCCTCTCGTATTGCCCAAAACTGGTCCTAAGTGTGGGAGGAAGCTCTGAGCCCTATTTGAGGTGTCTCCTGATACCTCAGAGAGCCTCAGTCTGGTTGGCTGTGTGCAGCCTCATACCAGCGTCTCCACTCTGGTGCCATTCATGCCTACCACAGCTGCCTAGGAGAAGGTACCTTGTCCTCCAGGCTTGGATGTTTGGAAGGGGATGTGCTCTTTTCACCAGAGCATGTTAGCTGCAGGTGAGGGCCTGGGGCTGGGGGCCTGAAGTAGACCCTGGGTGGCTGGATCTGGTGACATCTCATCTGCTCTGTGGGGTGAGGGGCTTCCCCAGTCTGATCCTGCACAGGCTCTCAGCATCTGGGGCAGTTTGGGCAGGCCAAGGGTCTCTCAGCAGCATGGTCTCTGATGTTAAAAGGAAGTTAAGCCCTTGAGTACTAGACACAAAAAGATAGTTGTAAAATGCCAAAAGTACCCCTTCACTTTGGATGGCAGAAATAATTTTGATCCCATGCCTGAGCATGCACTTTACCTGGCTTTCCCCAGTCACCCTTCCTATGGCCAACCGAGGTGATGCCACATTCCCATCTCAGAAAAGGGGGCCAAGGACCCAGAGCAGTTGTGTGCTCTCAGCTGGGCAGCAGGTATGAGTCCTGGCCCTGCTGCTGACTGGTGTGTGACTCTGCAAGTCACTTCATCTCCTCAGCCTCGGTTTTCTCCTCAGAAAAACTTTTAGTGGACTAGGGTGCCCTGTTAGGAGGTTATTGTGAGAATTGACCACCTTTGTATATGCACAAGACACTGGGTAGGATACTTGTCAGCATGAGTACTTGCTGGATGATTGGTCCTTATTTGACTTGCCCATCACAGCGAGGTGGGACCTGGAGGGGGTTACCATTTCCTTTTCACTGATGAGGTGTGGGAGGGTTGGAAAAACCTCCATCCCTGAAATTTAATGTTGCACTGAGGGTGGGAAAGGCAACTGGGAGGAGCCAATCTGAGAGCATTGATGTTCTTGAGAATTGGTACCCAGTGTACCTGATCCATGGCATTTTCCAAAGCTTCTCAAATTCCCTTCTATTGGCAAACCTTCCCCAGGGCCGGCCTAGTGTCCACACACAGCATCCAGTATGTGTGTGCCAAACAGACATTGTCGACTTGGGATTTTGGTTCCTGATGCCAGCTGGGCCATGCAGCCCAGGGCACTGCTCTAGATCTGTCATGTGTCCTCATTCTGCCCTGGGATGGTAGGGGCTCTGACTCTGGCATCCTGTTCCTCTGACGTGAGCCCACCTGTCTCTCCCTGCAGCAGGCAGGATGTCAGCCGCTGTTGTTCTGTCCCGGGAGCCCTACATGTGTGCGCAGTGCAAGACGGACTTCACGTGCCGCTGGCGGGAGGAGAAGGGTGGTGCCATTATGTGTGAGAACTGCATGGCATCCAACCAGAAGAAGGCACTCAAGGTAGAGCACACGAGCCGGCTGAAGGCTGCCTTTGTGAAGGCGCTGCAGCAGGAGCAGGAGATCGAGCAGCGCCTCCTACAGCAGGGTGCCGCCCCCGCACAGGCCAAGGCTGAGCCTGCCACCGCCCCACACCCCGCACTAAAGCAGGTGAGAGTCCTTAGGGAGCCAGAGCTGCGGCCCTGAGGCCTGGGATCATGGGCTGGGCGGCCTTGCCTCTAGGAGAGGGGCCTTGTTCCCTTGGCTGGGAGTTGTTGCTAGCAAGCAAGATGTTCCGACGTTCTGTCTCACACTGGGCAGTCATCTGCCTGGTTGTTAACTGTGTGTCTAAATTGCATTTAATGGTGGCCTTTGGTGGTGAAAATACTAATTTGCAGTTTCTTTAGATTTTGTAGCTTTCACTTGCAGTGTTCCAGCTGACAAGTACTTCTTGTCTAAAACGACTTTTCTGAAAGCCACATTGAGATGCAAAAGGGGCATTTGGAAGAAATGTTCTAGCTAAATTAAGGAGAGAAGCAAGTTTGAAATCAAGTTTTTTGGCTGCTTTTTTTTAATGCTTTGCTTTCCCAGCCCTTATAGACCCAAAGCACCCCGTTGGCAACTTTTTGTGTCCTTGGAAGTCATTTGTAATTCACTAATAAATACATCTTCTCAAGATCCCTATGTAGTGGGTGGCTGTGCTGCCCTCGGGAAACAGCCTGTCCCATGGGGACTGGGCCTCATGCGGCCACAGCTGCTGCCCTTTGGTCACTCTAGGTCACCCTAGGCCGGCCTGTGGATGGTGCTGACCTCGGTTTCAACCCCCTCCCCCCCCCGTTTGTGTAGGTCATAAAACCCCGGCGTAAGTTGGCGTTCCGCTCAGGAGAGGCCCGCGACTGGAGTAACGGGGCTGTGCTACAGGTCAGAACTGCGGTGCCGGGAGCCCCTGCACCGCGCCACCAACCAGCCCTCACGCCCCAGACCGTGACCACGTCAGTCGCCGACTGTCACGCTGCCTGCGTCTGTCTGTCTCTCCCTGCCTCCTTCCCCTCTCCCCCCGGTGTAACTTACCTGGTCTCCTGATTTTGGACTTTAGGGACCCTGTGTGGGTGGGAAGAGGTCGGCCAGAGCACGGAGAGGCTGCGCTGAGCGTCTTGCCCTCTGTCTTCCCCTTCCCCACATGAGCCATCATACCTTCTCTCCGCTATAGGCCTCCAGCCAGCTGTCCCGGGGCTCGGCCACAACGCCTCGAGGTGTCCTGCACACATTCAGCCAGTCACCCAAACTGCAGAATGCAGCCTCGGCCACAGCCCTTGTCAGCAGGACCGGCAGACATTCCGAGAGAGCTGTGAGCACCGGCAAGGGCAATGCCACCACCAACTGGAAGAAGGCACCCCTGAGTACAGGTGGGTGGCCCCCACAGGGCTTAGAGTGGGGACCTTGTCATGATGAGGTCCACAGGGGCACCTGGGTGGCTCAGTTGGTTAAGCATCCAATTCTTGATCTTGACTCAAGTCATGATCTCACAGTTCATGCATTCAAGCCCTGCTTTAGGCTCCATGCTGGCAGTTCCGAGACTGCTCGGGATCCTCTCTCTCCCTCTGTCTCTACCCTTCCCCAGCTTGTGCTCTCCTCTCTCAAAAGAAATAAACCTCAAAAAGAAAAGAAAAACATGCACACATACAGGTGAACAGAAATGATAGAAAGAGCCCTGAGACCCGAGACCTGTTCCCTGAGAACACCTGCTTCTGACTCTTCAGCTTAATCTCTGTTCACTAAATGAACACTCTGAACAGCTGGTAGCCCTGGGTAGATAACTAATTGCCCTTGTTTGCTCGCTCTATACCCAGACTCTAGCTCTTGACCCAAAACGTGGAGCAGACCCAGTTTAGGTAGTGTGTGTCTCACACACACACACACACACACACACACATATCATCCAGCCAGTGGGCATCTGTCAGCACAAACACTCAATCTTGCCAACTCGGTGCCGTGCCTCCTCCCCACTCCCCCACCTTCCTGCCATAGGGAATGCCTGCTTTTGCTGTTATGTTTTACCTTCTCTGGTGCAGTAATTAATTTATTGTTGAGCCAGGCAGCATTCTTCATTCCCTGCTCTGTGGTTCACTCTTCCCACCCTCTGGCTTGGACAGGTCAGGTGGTGCAAAGTTGCAAGCTAGAATGAGAATGTGGTAGGGCGCCTTGGTGAGCTCAGTCAGTTAAGTGTTGACTTCGGCATAGGTCGTGATCTCATGGTTCATGGGTTCGAAGCCTGCACCAGGTTCTGTGCTGACAGCTCGGAGCCTGGAGGCCTGCTTCGGATTCTGTGCCTCCCCCTCTCTCTGCCCCTCCCCTGCTCATGTTCTGTCTGTCTGTCGCTCTCTAAAATAAATTAAAAACTCCAAAAAAAAAAAAAAAGAATAAAAAACTCAAAAAAAAACCCCAAAAACATTGAGGGAGGAAGAGGGAAATCCCTGGAGCAGGGGCAAGACCACGGTGGGCATCAGAGGACTCTGAGGAGACCACATTTGAGAAACAACTCAAGGGAGGAGGGATACACTTAGGTGAGCATTCCCTAGTCTGCCACAGCCCCCATCATCCTTGGGTCATCCCCTACACCACTTGCCCCATTTTTTATTATTTATGTGCTGTCATTAAGGTGACAGTTAAATATTTCCACTAAAAACAGGAAAGTGAAAAAGACACAGAGGGCTGAGAGAGACAGGTGAGTGCTTTCACTGTGGGAGTGAGTGTCCTGCCCCCCACCTGAGCTCGCTGCGTCCCTATCAAAAGAGGAGGCACCATCATGAGATCTGTCTCCCTAGGCAGAACTGGGAAAGCCAGGCTGTCTGCAAACAAAACACAGGAGTCTGCTGTGCATGCAGCTGACCGTAGAGTTAGAAATATGGCCAAATATCAGACTTCCACAGGATGTAGCTCAGGAAAGGGAGGACATTGGTCTGATTGCCGAAGAACCTATTCTGTAGAGCAGAGAGAGAGCATTTGTAAACATAAAGCGGGCAGAGATACTTTTGTGTGTCATGTTTAAGATGCAGCTAAGAACTCATAGCAGTTTGGAAATTCCTTTTGTGGAAAATTTTGAAAGTATATGAAATCAGTGGGAAAAGTCCAATGCAGGTGTGTGCATGTGTACACAGTGAGTGGTAGGAGCCACATAAAACTGCATATTTAAGGTAATATTTGAAAGGGAATATGAAGGAATAAATAGTTGCTGTGTTCAGCAGTAAGACTAGAGGTAAGTGTGTAATAGTTTTAAAAACAGCATTTCCCAAAAGAGTTCTCCCAGCATTCCTAGTTAACCCTTGGTTTCTTGGCAGGACTCAGTCAGGTTTCTCTTTAGAATGTATAGAGGTTTCCCAATTGCATTTGACCTCAAAACACTTGTTCCACAAAGTACATTAACCTCCACCAAAAGCACTCTTGGGGTAACACAGTGATAGGGGGGATGGAATGGGGCAGTCTTTACCCCAGGCCAGCCAAAAACCTATTTGTGTTGGGAGATTGGGGGTCATTTCTTCATTTTTCAGTTGTAAAAGAGATGCTTGTTCATTGTTGAAATTTCGAGAGTACGAAACAAATACAACGGTGTTTCTACCCCAGGAGAACAAATGCTGTATTTCGGGGCTTTCCCCCTATTCTGCGTCTCCACTGGTGTGTCACTTGTGTGTAACTGAGTGCCCGACAGAGGTATCCTGCTCTTTTCACCATTCCGTGTTCCCTTTAATGTCATGAGATTATTACCATACCATTAAAACTGTCACTCTGTTCTTTTGCAGGTGGGGCCCTTGCGTTTGTCAGCCCGAGCTTGGCAGTGCACAAGACCTCCTCAGCTGTGGACCGCCAGCGAGAGTACCTCCTGGACATGATCCCGCCACGCTCCATCCCCCAGTCAGCCACGTGGAAATAGTGCGAGCCGGGCCCGGTGGAGAACAGGCTCCCTCCTCCCTCCCACCTGGCCCTGCCACCCTCCACTCGGGAAGACATCATGCTCCCCGAGAGAATGAGTGAGCGAGCGCCGGCCATGCTGCAGAAGCAAGGGCTCCATTCTTGGCTGCAAAGTCTCGTCGCAGCTGAGGGGCTGCTTCACAGGTGGACGAGGAATATCACTGGGGGACCTTTCCCTTGGGCTTTTTTCCTTTCTTTGCCTTTAGTTTGCCCAACACCAGCAGAAAAGTGGACCTCGGGGGCTGGTTCTGCTTCCGGCCCTTCCTTTCAGCCCCCCCTCTCCCCCCAATCCCCCCAAGCCCGGCAGGGTGCATGGACGGCTCACCCTGGACACTGTGACACGCTCGGCGAGACCGGCGCCCGGGGCTTCTGAAGTCGAGCGGAGCGTTCTGTTTTGTTTTTGCTTCTCCCCATCTTAGCCCTCCAAGTCTTTGACTGCCTTCCTTCATGGCAATCTCTAGGTTGACAGATTTTTTTTTTTTAATCACCTCATGATGATGGAGTTTAAAGTAAACCGTGCAGACCCAGGGGTCCCTGCCGAGCACGGCCCCCACACCCCAGAGGGTGGGCCACTGACTGCCCAGCTCTCAGTCTAGCAGAAGGCCTCTGCTGCTGCTCATCCCGGAGACCCCGGACCTCCCACACTTAGCAGAAGAACAAACTGCAACCCTGACCCAGACAGAGAGCCTGGAATCCCGGAAGCCGCGTACCACCAGTGGAGGGAGGAGAGAATTGGCAGCAACATCTGGAGCCTGAGTGGGAAATTAGAGGGGCAGGCTATTGTGTTTTTTGTTGTTGTTGTTGTGGTTTTATTTTATTAAATTTTTCTTTTCCTACTTATTTTGATGGACAACATCCTAAGGTACCCTGGCCTATGCTCCTGTCAGGTGTGTCTGGTGGGGAGGTGCCCCTGCCCCTCCAAGACGTCAGGGTTTCTGTTTGGGTCTAGTTTAGAACCTTTCCTTAAAGCGGGGCCATGCTGCCAGGGTTCGCCTTCAGACTTTTTTTTTTTTTTTTTTTTTTTTAAACCCTCTTTCGAGTCTACAGAAATGTCTTTCAAAGGATCAGGTCTGCTCTTAGTTTCATTTTGGTTTCTCCCACTCTTTAAAAATCAGTTCCATGAGGATAGACAGAAGCCGTCGTGAGTGTGCTGTGCACGGGGCTGTCTCTGTGCAGGTGCAAGGGTGTCCTGTGTGCATGCACACACGTGTGTCGATGTGGAGATGGGGTACACTGCTCCCCACTTCAGCCCCAGCCCTAGTTTTCCTATCCATGCAGTTAGGGACTTAATTTAAAATCCTTATTTTGTAGGGCCGCCGCCTTCAAAACACACTGCTACAACATTCTAATAAAGGCTCATTTAACCCCCTCTCTCATGTTGTGTGAATATCCATGTTTAGCAACATTTTGACCTGCGGTAGAAGACTTAGTTTTGCAACATTCTAATTTTTTGTTGTGTAAAACCCTATATTGCTCATTGATTTTTGTTTTGAGTGCATAACTTACATGGGCTGAAGGAGGGGAGGGTGGGGAAGAGTGGCTTTCATTCCAAGATCCAGGGATTTGGGGGATAGGAGGGATATTGACATTAGGGGGGGAGGTGTTTTTACACCAAAAAATTAAGAGTATGCAAGCATTTCTATTCCTCACATTTTTCTGTGTGCCTGGCAAATAAATACTTGTCTTATACTACCCTGAGCTGTTAGCCCTCTCTGTTCAATGACATGGGCCAGGTTTTCCAAATCCTTCAAGAAGGAGCACCTGGTCTGGCCTCTTTCATGGGCAAACAGACCTCAGTTCTATGCAGTAACTTGGGATCAGGCATCCAGGCGAGAGTCACCTCTGCACTGGAGGGGTGTGCCAGGATTGTCACACCCTAGCTGGAGTTGAATGGGTCTGTGACTCAAGGGCCTGAGTTGAGCTGTGCTGCACAGGTTGGGCCTCAACCCCAGCCCATTAGAACCTCGCTCATCACTGTGCTCAGGAACCACCTCTGCTCACCTTGCCTGGCTGGACTTCTACCAGCCTCTGAGCTATTAAGGGAGCCTCATGAATTCAGTACAAATCCGACCACCACTGGTGGAGGATAGGGCTACAAGCCCTGGCTCTGCCTCCTCCAGCCCAGGGTCCCTGGGAATAATCCCATCAGGGGCCACTTACTGTGACATGTAACTTTTTTTTAAAGGGGACAAGAACGTGAGATGCCTTAATCTTTTGTTCATTTCTACTGTATCAAAACTCCTACTCCCCCCCCCCCCGCCCCACTTTTTTTTTTTAGTTTCTCCCTTTGTGGTATAACTTCTCTGATAAGACCCAAATAAGTTCTTTGATGAGACTTACGATGTTACAGGAAAGGCATATTAAATCTCTCTGCATGTGGGGTTTGGACATACTCAGAAAGGATATTAATGTTAAGGGTGTTTTCCCAGCAGCAAAGCTCATCCCTCAAAATTGGCCACAGTGCTGGGGTTCTGGTCTCTCCCTGACCCCTGGGGCCTCAGACCAAGAGGACCTGGTTCCTAGGAGCAGTGAGAATTTGGGAGCCCTCAGTCCCAAACGATAAAGGTCCAGAGTTATCTGTGACATGAACTCCCAATGGCAACTGGGAAACTGTTCAAGATGCTGGGCACCTCTGGAAGGGTGAAGGTTTGCATATTTGAAATGGCCATATGTGTATACATGCATGTGCACATAGACACCTGTGTGTCCACTTGGAGCCACCCATTGCTCTGGCCATCCTGCCCATGTCGTGGGGCCCTGGTTCCCAGTATCCCAACCGTAATGTTGGGACCCACACCTTTGACAAGGCCGACAGTTGCCCTCCTTCCAGGGGTAGCCTCTGGTCCTGTCTGTACCCTGAGACCTTCATGAAGCAAGGCTTGGACCCAGCGCAGAGGGAATGAAAGGCAACTGAGTACAGCCCTGCTGTGTTGCGGCTCCTGTGTCCTACATGTCATTTTCCTGTGGACAGTCATGGGGAGGGATTTTCTATATAATTTAAACATTCTCGTCACAGGGGTGTAGATCATGAAAAAGACAGTTGTTGCTGCTCCACCATAGGGTTTTTATTTGATGCTGAGCTATGCTGCACATGATGGTTGCCTAAAAAATTCGGACTGAGCTTTTTTTTTAAAGGACAGCTGAAGTTTTATAATACTTAACAATGAAAGTGTAATAGACAGTTACACTAGTGCAGGGTATTTGGAAAGTGGGGTTTTGGGGGGTGGGTGGAGAGGTTGTCACTTGTATTTATTGTGACTCTAAATCTTTGATAATAAATGTAAAAAGTTGACCACCAAACCGGAATAGAAGTTCCAATGAACACAGGCTGGAATCAATGGCTATACATTGTGTCATGAGGAAGTCTTAGAATCTGAAGGAAAATAAAGAAATGGACAATGTGTTGGCTGTATTTTTCTTTTGTCCCCCCAGTCCTGGTTTCCCTGCATTATTTTTGTCCCAGCTTTGGGGCAGCTTGGAGACTGGGGAAGGTGTAGTAGGGTGATCCCTTGTTAAAGGGGAAACAATGAGACACCTGATTCTTGGGCTTCTTTCAGACTTCATTTCCAAAAGTGGGTGGAGTGTCTCCCCAAACTGGGCACTGTGGCTTTGCCTCTGGGCCTCCCATCTTCACCAGAACCTGTGGCTTTGTGGCCTACTTACCCACAGAGCTGAGGGAGCAGGGTGAGGGTCCAGTGAGTTTTGCCCATCCACTGGTTCTTAGCCCCTTCCAGCCTCCACCCTGGAGTGGTAGGTTTTTCTGGAATTTTCAAGCTTGGCATCTACATTGGGTGTCTTTGCTGCAGGACATTACTAAAGATGTGAGTTCTAGCACAGACAGAGCTGTCCTGTCAGCTCTGAAATGAACAATTTCAGGTGTTCATCAATATTTGTTATCAGATATTGACACAGTTTCAAAAGTTATGCATAAAGTGAGACTTGTGATCACTGGTAAATTCTAATGTACATAAAATATAAGCCTGTTTTCCTAGCTGCTTTTATTTTTTGCAGTTTGTTGTTGTTGTTGTTGTTGTTGTTGTTGTTGTTGTTGTTGTTGTTGTTAAGACCTTCCTGCCTCTGGCCTGGGGTGTTGATTGTCGTCTCCAACCACCACAACTGGCTAGACTTCACATGGGTAAGACACAGAACTGCTAACACTGACATTAGAGAAATTAGGCCCAAACCTGTCCCAGTCCACCTGTGACATCCTGACTGGTGCCCCATGCCCCAACACTGGCTGCAAGAAGCACATTTATGGGGCATTTTCTTGGGGGCTCAAAATTCAGCCCTCAAGTGAGTTTTCACTGAGGCAAGCACAGGCTCCTCAATTGCTCAGGGGTGAGTCTCAAGCAGCTTCTCCAGCCAACAAATGGGACAATTGCCCTGGTCCCTGAGGGCTTGTCCCCTCTGAACTGAGCCACACAGGTCTGTGGCCATGGGGTAGGAGGAGCCCCAGGCCCCATTGCTCACACAGATTAAGGCACATGCCATACCCCAGGCACTAGAACCCCACCTTGTGACAAGGGCAAGGAGGGAAAGAATGGGGTGTCAGGGAAGAAGTGACTTGTTAGGCCAAGTCTGGAATGAAGACAGAGGGAAAAGTGGTAGGGAATGGCAACAGCCAATGCAAAGGCTCAGAGGTGAGACCAAACCTGGAGAGTCAAGGACAAGGAAAGCAGTGTGGATGGACCACGGGGCAAAAGGATGAAGGAGTGGGTTTCATTCTGAGAGTGGTGGGACCCTTAAGAAGGCTCAGGATGCCATCCTTCAATAACCCACAGCCCTTCCCAACAACCTGGAGGTTGTTCCCACTTCCATTTTCCAAGGTATGGTCCAGACCAGAAGAGACGCTTTTCTAGTGCAAACCAGAGGGGGTGGGTTTTCTCTCAGCTCAGATGTGAACCAGCCAAGACTAGAGGCAAGGCACTTTCCCCTCTCTTAGCCTCAATTGCTTCAGCTGTCTCTTTAAGGGGGTTAGGGAAGAGCTGGTAGTTAACGCCCAGGGCACCTGAGAGCCACGAAGGGTGAGTGAGCAGGAGCAGGGCATGGGCAGACCCACAAGATGATCGGCCTCCTTGGGAAATGCGTGGAGCTCCGATGGAGGCGAGCAGGATTAGGGCTTAGGGGGACATCTCCACACACCGCAAATGAGAGACAGCTGGTGTCACTAAACTCAGTAATCTCATTGCAACAAAAGTCCCCAATCTCCCCCAGGCCCTGTGGAGTCCCCTGTCCAGATACACATCTCTCCACCTCTTCTTCCTCCCTCTCTATTCCAGCCATAGACCTTCCTGGCATTACCCAAACACACCAGCTCCAACATATCTTGGGAACACTTGGAACACTTTCTTTCTCCTATTTCCAGTGACTGATTCCTTCAGGGTTCAGCTCAAATGTCTGCTTCAGTCCTTCCTTGGTAACTCGTCCTTCCCCTCACCCAGCTTTTAGCACAAGTTACAATTCTTTACACGCCATTCATTTTTTACTTGACTTTTTACTTGCCTCCTAGCTGAGGGCAGGGATGGATCCAAGCCTCTTTGCTGAGTCCCAGAGCTTGGCACACAGTAGGCATTCAATAAATGCATGAATAAAGAAAGGACTTAAGTAACCAGCTTGCCCAGCAGTCTCATGCTTTACCCTTGACTCTCCCCTCCCCCTGCCCCAGACAACTTCTTTACCAAGGAAGGACTTTTACTAAGGAGAGTTTCCACCACCTCCCCAACTCCACTCCAGCCTTTTCTAGTTTCAAATTCCAGCTGTGTTCCTGGGCAAATGACATCTGTATGGGCCTCAATTTCCTCATCTGTAAACGTTCAATTTATGTTAAGGCAGGAGGCCCCCACCCCCACGCGGTTCCATCCTTAAACACAGGCAGGGTGCTAGGATCCTTGCTCCCCAGCCCAGCAATTCCATTGCCATCACAACACCTGGGATGGCCCCAAAGCTCTTTCGAGTTGGCTGAGGTTGGGGAGCCCAAAAGTCTGGTTTGAATCTTCCCAATTCCCTTTTGAGACCTAGGACAAGAACCTCAACAAGCCTTTTCTACAATGGGGCTCCACGCCTGCCTTCCCCTGCGGGATGAAACACCCTCCCCCCTCCCCCCCCCCCCCCACACACTCGGTAAAAGGGGGCCATTGCCAGAGGCAGGTGCGAGAAAGAGCGAGTTTATTGCAAGTTCCAAGGATGCAGCGCCGGGAGCTTGCCGTCCCTCACACGCTTTCGCGGCTGTCTCGAGGAGGGCGCCCTTCACACGCGTCCACTCGCTGGCAGCTCCTCCAAGTAGCCACGGCCTGCCTGCAGCCATCGCTCATTCCGCGCTGGCGCAATGCTTCCGATTCCTCTCGTCCCTTCCCCTCCCGGGGACTTCTCTTAGGAAACAGAGGAAGCGCTTGCGCCGTCTTGTTCTTGGGATCATGGGGAGAGGAGCTAGATTCTAAACAGGGGCGACTGTAGCCCCAACCATCCAGAGAAAGGAAAAGCGGCGGGGGCGGGGGGGGGGGGGGGAAGAAGGGGGTGTGCGCGTGCGCAGTGGCGCGTGTCGGCTTCGCGGGAGTACGGAAGCACGCCTCGCACGCGTGCGCTGCGCTTGCGCAGTGCTCAGGGCGGCGTAAATGGCGGGAACCCCGGCTTCTAGCCAGAGTCCC
This sequence comes from Panthera pardus, assembly GCF_024362965.1. Taxonomy (NCBI): domain Eukaryota; kingdom Metazoa; phylum Chordata; class Mammalia; order Carnivora; family Felidae; genus Panthera; species Panthera pardus. The sequence continues at coordinate 14,693,153 of NW_026527013.1, forward strand.
CAGCACGCAGCCAGCCGTTGCGCGCTACCTGGCCCGCCGAGGGCCTGGAGGACGGGCTGAACTGCAGCAATTCAGCAATCAGGGCCTTGCAGCGCTCGGACACCTCGAAGCCGTCGGGGTAGAGTACGCCGCGCTTCTGGCGCCTGGGCAAGCCAGCGATGTCCGAGTCGTCGAAGGGCATGCACCCGGTGACCATGACGTAGAGCACGACGCCCAGGCTCCACACGTCATACTTCTTGGGGTCGTATGGGATGCCCAAGAGTACCTCAGGCGACGCGTAGGCAGCCGAGCCGCAGTAGGTGGTGCTCAGGTCAGGATAGCCATGTGCCTGGCGACCAAAGCCAAAGTCAGTGAGCTTCACTCGGCGCTCGTCAGGGCTCAGCAACACGTTTTCGCACTTGAGGTCACGGTGCACCAGGTGGTGGTCATGCAGGTAGCGCACAGCTCCGGCGATCTGCGCGAAGAGGTCGCGCGCCTGACCCCCGGGGATGCGCCCGTTGCGCTGCACTGCCTGCAGCAGGTCGGTGGCAGCCGCCTCCATCACTATGTACAGCTTCCCATTGCACACCTCGATGAACTCGAAGACGTGCACGATGTGCGGGTGCCGCACGCCCCGAAGGATGGACAGTTCGCGGGGCAGGAACTTGTTGACGAAGTCTGGTGGCGCGCGTCGCCGGTCCACCACCTTGATGGCCACCGTGCCCTTGTACTTCTTGGACGTGGCCACCTTCACCTTGGAGTAACTGCCCTCGCCTATCGTGCGTCCCAGCTTATAGCCGAGTTCGCTCAGAAGTTTGTCGCCCGACATGGTGGCACCTGGGGCGCGCGGGGAGCAGGAGGCGGCTGCTGTCGGAGGGCGGCCGGACTCCAATCTCGGGCCTAACCCATGGCGCTTGGCACCTGCACACCCGCACCCCCATGTGCCCACTCCCGGGTCCCTGCCCCTGCGGAGCCTTTTATTGCCCAGGTAACAGTTTCTGCCTTGTGAAGTGACTGTGGGCGTCACCCCACCTCGGGGTAAGGGCCCCCTGGACCCCGCCCTGCAGGGTCCCCCAAGGCCATCAGGCTTTGTGACTCATAATTGCTCTGAATGCCCCAGTTCCCATTAGAGGCCATTGGCAAGGGGTCTCGACCACGACCGGGAAGCAGAATCTGTGCCTGGCACTGGGGAGGCTCCTCATGAGTCAAATACGAACAACAGTCGTCCCCCAACTTCGTGTACCCAGCCCTAGCCATGTGAAGCTCTGGGCTGCCCGCAGTGCCCCGCGACGGGGAGAAAACGAGAGGGGGCTTAATTCGGTGACCTGGCTCTGAATGGTCTGAGCATCGCACCAGAGGGAAGGTGTAGGGGAGGGAGGTCCTTTAGGGCAAGGGCCCAGGCGACCGGACGAGCTCCAGGCGTCTACACCGACTGGGCTAAGCTCCGTCTGAGAGAAGAAATAGAGTCCTCGGCTGCAGCCTGGTTGCCCAGATGATCCCTGAACCCAGTCCCGGAGCTCTACCTCGCTGTAGGACCGCTACTAGTCCTGCCTAAGACATGCGCGGTACGTTCCGCCACACTCATCATGGCGGCGGCCGCCGGACGTAACTTCCGCCCGCGGTCGGAAGCACGGGTCCTGCGAACATGGCAGCGTCGAAGGTGAAGCAGGACATGCCCCCCGCCGGGGGGCTATGGCCCCATCGACTACAAACGGAACCTTCCACGTCGGGGACTGTCGGGTCAGTGTCGCGCTGCGCCGGGGTGTCAGGGTTGGGACTTCAGGGCGCCGCGAAGGGAGGTGGAACCCGAGGATCCCCTATCGCTTCTGTAGTAAGAGGCTGCTACTGGCACTCAGGGCCATCCAGAGTAAAACTGGTGCGGAAACGGGAACATTGAGGGAATTTAGAAGATGTTCCTTTCTGGTAGTCCCTACCTGTGGATGTCCCAGGAATATGTATTCTTAAATTTTTCAGATGTTTTAATAACATTTTAAAATTATGTTATTGGGTTCAACACAGAAAAATGTAAAAAAAAAAAAAAAAAAAAAAGTAGAAGTGTCACATGCTTTGCACCCAGGGCTAACAGAGAAATACACACTTTTAAACAAGGGTAAATACATTTCCCATAACTCGAGGAACTTTACATTTAATGTTACGCAAATATGCCTCAATTAAAAAAAAATATATGGGCATGGTTTAAAAAAAAAAAAGGTAATTCAGCCAGTGGGAAAGTTAGTATCAGGTGAAAACTCAAGCTCTTCCCAAGCTCTTGGCTTTTTTGTGGCCCACAATAGAGGTTGGCAAACTTTTTCTATAAAGGCCCAATAAATTTTTTATGCTTTGTGGGTGCCTGGGTGGCTCAGTCGGTTAAGTGTCCGACTTCTACTCAGGTCACGATCTTGAAATTTGTGAGTTTGAGCTTCCTATCCGGCTCTGTGCTAAGAGCTCAGAGCCTGGAGCCTGCTTTGGATTGTGTGTCTCGCTTTCTCTCAGACCCTCAGCCCTTCCCCTGCTCATGCTCTGTCTCTCAAAAATAAATAAACATTGGGGTGCCTGGGTGGTTCAGTGGGTTAAGCATCTGGCTTTGGCTCAGGTCACGATCTCACGGTTCCTGAGTTCGAGCCCAGCGTTGGGCCCTGTGCTGACAGCTCAGAGGCTGGAGCCTGCTTCGGATTCTGTGTCTCCTCCTCTCTCTGCTCCTCTCCTGCTCACATTCTGTCTCTCTCTCTCTGTCTCTCACAAATAAATAAATAAACAAACAAATGTTAAAAAAATTAAAAAAAAAATTTTTTTAATGTTTATTTATTATTGAGAGAGAGAGAGAGAGGGAGACACAGAATCTGAAGCAGGCTCCAGGCTCCCAGCCGTCAGAACAGAGCCCAACGTGGGGCTCGAACGCACAATTTGTGAGATCATGACCTGAGCTGAAGTCAGACACTTAACCAACTGAGCCACCCAGGAGCCCCTAAAAAATTTAAAAAATAAAAAAGATGTGATTCAGTTAACTTGCTAGTAAATCGATCCTTTAAAAAAATAAATAAACATTAACAATTTTTAAAAAATTATGCTTTGCTAGTCAGAGGCTCTCTATCCACTGCCGCTGCTTTTTTTTTTTTTAAACAACTGTTTACAAACCTAAAAGTGTTCTTAGCCCGAGGGTCATTAAAAAAAAAACAGGTTACAGGGGCGCCTGGGTGGCTCGGTCGAGCATCCGACTTCGGCTCAGGTCATGATCTCACGGTCCGTGAGTTCGAGCCCCTCGTCAGGCTCTGTGCTGACAGCTCAGAGCCTGGAGCCTGTTTCAGATTCTGTGTCTCCCTCTCTCTCTGCCCCTCCCCTGTTCATGCTCTGTCTCTCTCTGTCTCAAAAATAAATAAACGTTAAAAAAAATAAAAAATAAAAAAAACAGGTTACAGGCTAGATTGGCATCACATTGGCACTTGACTCATCGTAGAATAGATTGAACAAATACAATGTGATGTGAATGTCTTCATTTGTTTTCTCAAAGTATAACTTAACACCCAGGCCAGTGTATCCCTCAGGTGTGTGGCATGAAGTCTGTTTATGCCTGTGCACCTGTGTGACCTGTACCCAGACCAGGCTGCAGAAGGGTCCCAGCCCTTGGTCCTCCCTGGACTCCTAGTCAGCATCTCTCTCTCTTTCTCTCTTTTTCTGTCTTTTAAAGTTTATTTCTTTATTGGGGGGGGGGGGGGGCAGAGCCCGATGAGGGGCTTGAACCCACAAACCGTGAGATTATGACCTGAGCTGAAATCAAGACCCCAATGCTCAACCAACTGAGCCACCCAGGTGCCCCTCTTTTTTATTTTTAAGTCACAAATGTGCCCGTAATCCCAGTCCTCTTCCAGTTCATGACACAGTAGTGCTTCTATACCATTATCTAGGGTTAGGCCTCCTGGTTGCAACCCCTTCACACCAACTCGCATTGTACTACATACAAACCCATCCCAGTCTTTCCTGGCTGCAGAGGGGTGAGGAAGAGACCCCTTCTGGCGGCGTGGTCTTTGTGTGTGTACGTGCTTTCAGTAATTGCTTGTTGAATGCGCACGTGGCACTGAGCCCTGTCTGGAGGAGCTCACAGCCTAGCAGAGGAGATTAAAATAATCACACCATAGGGGCGCCTGGGTGGCTCAGTCGGTTGGGCGACCGACTTCGGCTCAGGTCATGATCTCGCAGTCGTGAGTTCGAGCCCCGCATCGGGCTCTGTGCTGACAGCTCAGAGCCTGGAGCCTGTTTCAGATTCTGTGTCTCCCTCTCTCTCTGCCCCTCCCCTGTTCATGCTCTGTCTCTCTCTGTCTCGAAAATAAATAAACGTAAAAAAAAAAATACATAAATAAAATAAAATAATCACACCAGAACTTCTCATTTTGGTGAGGCCCCAGATAACCAAGGCCTGCTTTGCCCAGGGTGGGCTGGAAGGACCTCTCTGAACAATCCCCAAGGTGGAGGGAACAGCAAGTGCAAAGGCCCTGCTATCCATCCTGCGCCCCACCCTAATCATCTTTCCTGTGCCCCTCCTCCAGCCTTGCTTTTGAGCCTTGTTCTCATTAGCCCTACCCTCCCTTGCTCCCGTAAGGCACCCAAGCCTGGCACCCACTCCCCTTCTCTCTGCCTACATCACTCTCCACTAGTGTCCTAGAACATGCCAAGCTGGCTCAGACCTTCTTTTTTTAAAAAAAAATTTTTTTTTTTAACGTTTATTTATTTTTGAGACAGAGAGAGACAGAGCATGAACGGGGGAGGGGCAGAGAGAGAGGGAGGCACAGAATCGCAAGCAGGCTCCAGGCTCTGAGCCATCAACCCAGAGCCCGACGCGGGGCTCCAACTCGCGGACCGCGAGATCATGACCTGAGCCGAAGTCGGCCGCTTAACCGACTGAGCCACCCAGGCGCCCCTCAGACCTTCTTTAATTTATGCTGTTCCCAAAGTGACTGCTACCTCCATCTTTTCCACTCAGCTCTCTTCTCTCCGCTCCTTCCTGTGCCCAATAGGTGGGCCTTTTTTTTTTTTTCCTTTGTGTCTTTAACATTTTTATTGAAATTCACAAACCAGACCAGACCATTCACCTATTTCATGTGTACAAATTGTTGATTTTAGTCTGTCCAGAGTTGCGTAACCATCCCCTGGATCTAAGTTTATAACACTTGCATTACTCCAAAAGGAAGCCCCATGAACATTCACTCCCCATCCTCCCTCCCCCAGCTGCTGGCAACCACCAGTCTGCTTTCTGTCTGGTATGGATTTGCCTGTTCTAGATATTTCGTATAAATGGGTCCTACTCTATGTGGCCTTTGGTGTCTGGTTGCTTTCACTCAGCAGGATGTTTTTATTTTTTGTTTTTATTTTTTATTTATTTTTTATATTTAAAAAATTTTTTTAACGTTTATTTATTTTTGAGACAGAGAGAGACAGAGCATGAACGGGGGAGGGTCAGAGAGAGGGAGACACAGAATCCGAAACAGGCTCCAGGCTCCGAGCTGTCAGCACAGAGCCCGATGCAGGGCTCGAACTCACAGACTGCGAGATGGTGACCTGAGCCGAAGTCAGCCGCTCAACCAACTGAGCCACCCAGGCGCCTCCTTTTTTTTTTAATTTATTTTTTATTTTTTAATGTTTTTATTTTGAAAGAGAGAATATGTGAGTGGGGTGGGGGGGGTGGGGGGTGGGGCGGGCAGTGAGAGATGGGGAGAGAGAGAGAGTCCCAAGTAGGCTCTGTGCTGAGGGCCCTCAGCACAGAGCCTGACTTGGGGCTCAATCCCACTAACTGAGAGACCGTGACCTGAGCTGAAGTCAAGAGTCAGATGCTTAACCGACTGAGCCTCCCAGGCGCGCATAATGTTTTTAATGTGAATATTGTAGCGTGTGGCAGTTTCTTTCTTTTTTTTTTTTTTTAATGGTTAAATAATATTCTTGTGTGAATGGACCACAGTTTGTGTATCCATTTACCACTTGATGGACATTTGAGTTGTTGCCACATTTTGGCTGCTGTGAGCATTCCTGTGCAAGCTTCTGTGTGGAAATGTTTCATTTTTCTTAAGTGAAATTTCATCCAGGAGTGGTCTAGCTGGGTCAGATGGTAACTCCACATTTAACCTTTTGAGGAACTGCCACACTGTTTTCCAAAATTAGCTGTTCTGTTTTACGTTTCTACCTGCAGTGTATTGAGTTCCAGTTTCTCCATATTTGGATAACACTGATTATTTTCCCTTTTTTTTTTTTTCTTTTTTCTTTTTAAAATTCTAGCCATTCTGGTGGGTGTGAGGTGGCATCTCACTTTGGTTTTGATTTGCATTTCCCTGGTGACTAATTATGTGGGGCATCTTTTCATGTGTTTATTGGCCATTTGTATAACTTCCAGGAGAAATGTCTTCAAGTCCTTTGTACTTTTTTTTTTTTTTTTCTTGGAGAGAGAGAGAGAGCTGGAGAGGGGGCAGAAGAAGAGAGAGAGACAGAATCTCAAACAGGCTCCCCACTGTTAGTGCAGAGCCCGATGAGGGGCTTGAACCTATGAGCCATGAGATCATGACCTAAGCTAAAATCAAGAGTCAGATGATCAACCGACTGAGTTACCCAGGTGCCCCTGTACATTTTTTTGATTGGGTTCATCTTATTACTGAGTTTGCAGAGTTCTTTATACATTTTGGATGTCATTCCCTTATCAGATACAGGATTTTCAAGGACATTCTTCCATTCAGCTTGTTGACAGTATCGTTTGTGGCACAAAAGTTTTTCATCCCCATGAAATCTAGTTCATCTATTTTTTTTTTTTCTTTTTGCCACTTGTGCTTCTGGTGCCAAAGCTAAGAAGCCATTATCTCATCCAAGGTCTCAGAGACTGACTCATCTGTTTTCTAAGAGTTTTATAGTTTTAGCTCTCAAATTAAGGTCTTTGATCCATTTTGAGTTAATTTTTGTGCATGGGGGAAGGAAAAAGTACACTTTATTCTTTTGTGTGTGGTTGTCCACTTATCCAATTTGCTGAAAGACTATTCTTTCCCCATTGAATTGTCTTGGCACCCTTGTCCAAAATCAATTGACCGTGAATGTGAGGGTTTATTTCTGGACTCCCAGTCAGCTCTGTTCCGTCGATGTACATGTCTACCCTGGTGCGGTGCCACGCTATTTTATCTTGTACACACAGCTGGGTGTTAAGTTTTGAAACTGTAAAGTGCAAGTCCTCCCCCTTTGTTCTGCTTCGGAATTGTTTGGTTAATCTGATCCCACGAATTTCACAATCCGCTCTTCAGTTCCTGTGGGGCTGGTAAAGGGTAAAGGGTACCGCGCTGAATCGGTACCTCAGTTTGGGGAGGGCTGCCGTCTGAACAGTGTTAAGTTCCAGTACGTGAACACAGGATGTTTATTTATTCAGGTCTTCTTTACTCATGGCCTGCACCCCCTTCTGGGCGTGCTCTTCGTCAGCCTCCACCACCAGACGGGCAGCTCCTGAGGCACAGACCCGTACTGAGGGATTGGGGTCTCGGCCTCGCCACTGTCAGCAAGAAAGGGCTGCACCATTGTAAAGGCCCCCTTATTGGAATTTATTTTACTCAGGGGCCCACGCGGGTGCTTGGTGTGAAGGCAAGAGGTTTCCGTGAGGACAGCCCGGGCTTATCCCCTGGGTCGAAAGAAGAGGCCCCTGGGCTTCTCTGCAGCTACTGAAAAGAAAGAGGCAGCTCTTCTAAAACGCTCCTGCCCAGCACAGGTGGTCAGCCATGTGTAAGAGCCACAGGTGCACTGGAAGCTGGTCCCAGGCACTCGGGCCTCGAGAAAGGTTCTGCCTCTGTGCACAGGAACCAGGGTGCCCTCGTTGTCCCACCTTCAGTAACATGGAAGTATCTTACTCAGCTCATATTTTTAACAGGTTTGACTGAGGGGGTAAAAAATCTAACCAGTTCCTCATGCATCTCTGGGTCCAGCAGAGGTGCCAGAAAAGCCCTGTGCTGGAGCTGAGCTGAAGAAGAAGGACGAAGACCAGGACAACAGAGGCCCCTTGCAGACACGGAGCAGGGCTGCGACTCCCAGAGTCCCCACTGTGCACCCCCACAGGTTCTAGGGAGTGGCCTTACCCACTATTTGCTGGTCATTTAGTGGCTGTTAACTGGAACTTGACCTGCCTGAGCTTGTCAGTTCTTCCCAGCAGCCACGAGGCCCGTCCAGGGAAGAGATCACAACTCAGGAGATGAGAGGGTATGGGGTGAGCCAGTCCCAGCCAGGCCCCAGGCAGCTTGGGCCTCCCTGAAGACCCCAGCAGGCCCACAGCCTGTCAGTCAGAATTATAGCGCAGGTGCCTGCTGGTGCCAGTAAATATTCATGGCAGCCTCTGTCTCCTGGTGTCCAGGCAGGGGGCTTGACCCTGCTGGGCCAGGAAGCAGCAGCACCCCCCGGGAGCCCGGGGTGGGGAGGGGGGGGGCTGGGCCGCCCCTGCAGGGCACTGCTTGCCTCTGGCAGCCCCTCCCAGCTCCTTGTGGGCAGCACTCAGAGAAGTGGCCCAGGCAGCCGGAGCCACCATGGAGCTGGGCCCAGCTGTAGATACTACCCTTCCCCGTGGAAGCACCTGCTGACTGGGAACCAAACAACAAGATTGTGGGGCTGGGGCCACCCGATCATAAACAGCAAGGCCTTCGGGCCCTCCTGCAAGCCCTGCTCAGCCTGTACCTTCCAGAAACGGGGATGGGGGGATGGGGGGCGGAGGTGTGTCAGCCGCAGCTGCCGCACTTGTCAGAGGAAAGCCGAGGCAGCCTGGTGTCCCTGCCTGCAAGGCAGGTGCACGGAATCGAGAGTCGTCTGCAGTTGGGAAGGACGGGTCCAGGGGAGAGGGCTGGCGGACGTTCCACAGAGACAAAAAAAGAATCTGAAGAAATACGCACTAGAGACGGTACTGGCCATCTCTAGGAGGGGGTCACTAAGACTTTCACCTTCTCTCGCGTCCGTATTTCCGGTGTCCGTGCACAGGAAGCAGATTGTGCTTCATGAGAAGGAACTACAAGGGGTGGCCTTTCCCGAGGGTAGGCGCTGAGCTGGTGCCCCCTTTCCCCACAGGCTACAGCATGTTTGCTGTGGGCATCGGGACCTTGCTGTTTGGGTACTGGAGCATGATGAAGTGGAACCGAGAGCGCAGGTAGGCCCCAGGCTGGGGACCGTGGGGTGCACCTGTGGTCTTGGTGTCCCTCGGGGCCCTTCATCAGCCCCTCAAGGCTCAGGAAGTTTGGGCCTTCCAGAAAGAAATGGCAAGAAAGGAGCTCTTCACCAGGTGTCTCTTGGCCTCCGCTGCTAGGGACTCGAGGGTTGGGATTAGGACAACCCATCAGGTGGAGGTGGAGGGCAGGCTCAGGACATGCTCGTTTACTGGTTTTTTTGTCAGTGTCAACCAGGCAAAGAGGACAATAAGGGCTTAGAAACAGGCCATGCAACACAATGACCCCGCCAGCCACATGGGGCCTGAGGGACCGAGGCAGATAGTGGCCTCCATTCAGACTCTCGCTGCCTCTAAGCTGTCAGGATGCCCTGCCAGGTGACCCCTTCTGATTGGCCCCTTACTGGCTGGGCCCCTTTGCCCTGCCACACCCTGTGATATGTGTCCTTAGCACCCCCTTTGAGCTCACTTGCCCCCCACAAGTCTGGGAATCCCCAAGGGTGGTGGCGGAGAAGGCCAGCCTGTGTCAGGTGCTCAGCATTGTTGAGTGAGCTCAAACCGGGTCCAGCTGCCCCACATGCACCACCCACAGGAGTATGGACACGGTGACAGTAGTGTGGGGCTGTGGTGGGGCCAGCAGCCTGGGGTGGGGATGCTCCTCTGGGTTTGGGAAGATGGGAGGAGGTGTGAGGGCTGGAGTGGGGGCTGAACTTCATCCAGACCCTTCCCTGTGAGGCTGTGAGATTTCTGGTGATGAGGGGACACGGCCAGGGGCCACATCACTGGGTGCCGCGCCCTCAGTATAGATGGGGCTGGTGGCTTGGAACACACAGAACTGCCTGCCCCGGGCTCACACCCCAGGGTTATTTTGACAGGAAGGGGATATGGTTTTGTAGGGCCCAGAGCCCTGTGATGAAGGTCCCATCCCCAGTCCCCAGTTAACCACAGTCATCAGGCCAGGGCTATTTTTAGGATTAAAAGCTAAAGTTTTTAACTGAAAAGAAAGTGCGAAGCCATCAGTCTTGTAGACCAGTGCCTGTGCCAGCCCACGTGCCCACACCCTGCCTTCTCATCTTCTTGTGGGTAGAGCTTACTCCCCAAGCCTGCCCCACTCACTTGCCTCTCTGCCGGCTCCCCTCCCCACGCATCAGCCTGAGTCTGAGGCCACATCACCCACCCCGAACTCCAGCCTCATCTGATCTGACTGTTGGTTTTTGGGTTTCACAGGCGCCTGCAGATTGAGGACTTCGAGGCCCGCATTGCGTTGATGCCACTGTTGCAGGCAGAGAAGGATCGGAGGTGGGGCTGCTGGGACCAGGGTTGGAAGGTCACAGGCCTGAGTGTCCCAGCCCGCAGTGCAGGACATGACAAAAATGCATTTGGGGGCTGACAGCTGTGTCCTGGCATATGTGGGGGAGACCCAAGGGCTAGAATAGGAAGGCTCCCTGGAGGAGGGGACATTGAGGCTGCAGCAGGAGGACAGTAAATGTTTGTAGGGGAAGGAAAGGACAAGAAGGGTTGGCACATGCAGGGTTGGGAGTGGCAGGAGGTGATTGGGGTGGAACAGGGAAGGATCTGGCACGTCTTTTCGGGAGTCTCTCGGTGCTCAGGCCTGTCCCCTACCGCCCATTCCATCCCCACAGGGTTCTGCAGATGCTTCGGGAGAACCTGGAGGAGGAGGCCATCATCATGAAGGACGTGCCTGACTGGAAGGTGGGCCCTGGGTAGGGAGGGTGGGGGTCCAGGCCCCCTGCAGGAACACAGCCTCCCAGGGAAAACCTGGAGCCGAGAGGGGTAGTGGGTGCCAGGCGTGAGGAGGGGAAGGCAGCAGCTTTTGGTGTAGGCACGGTAGTCACCAGGCCTAGTGGGGTCCCAATAGGCAGTGTGGGCCTGAAGGGGTAGCTGCACCGTCACCCATACCCCACTGTTCCCACAGGTGGGTGAGTCTGTGTTCCACACAACGCGCTGGGTGAACCCCATAATGGGCGAGCTCTACGGGCTGCGCACTAACGAGGAGATTCTCAACGCCGCCTACGGCTTCACGTGGTACACATAGGGGCCTGCACCCCTCTGACTACTGGACCCCTGCACCCTCCCCACTGGAAAGAATAAATGCTCTGGAGACCTGTTTGCCTGTGTCCCAGCGACTGAGGGAAGGCTCGTGGGACACGATTGGGTTACACACGGCCTGGGGATATAGGGTCTAGACCTGGGGTCTCTGCAGAAGATGCCAGGTAGGGTGGTTTCAAAACCCACCCAGAGACCGCCCCTGGATCCATCAGCCTTGGCTCAAGAATATGCTTGGATTTTCCTACCTCTATTGAAGTCCTCGTTGTCAGCAGCCCACCCCTCCAGGCTGGGGCTCCCCATCCTGCACCCTGGGCTCATCAGTAAATGGGGGATCTGAAGAGTGGAGCATGGGGTGGAGGGGTGTCAGAGGTAGGTCCCCTTGCCCCCAGGCCAAGACCCCATGACAGGGGTAGCAGGTCCGTCGCTACCCGTCCGTGCCTTGCCCTGCTAATACCCACGTCTCTACTATTCTCCGTCCCCAAGGCAACTCCGCTCCTGGCACCAAAGGGTTAAATCTGCCTGCACCCGCCAGCCAATCCCTGCGCGCAGCGCCTTCGCGGTGTCACCTGATTGGCGGATACACAGGGTGGGCGGGAAGGGAGGAGGACCGAGGACGCCCCCATCTGCCCTGGGATGCTCTTAAAAGGCTGTGGCGGTGGCAGCCAGGCTGCGCGTCCCGGCTTACCCTGGCCATGAGCAGCGCGGCCCGCCCGGACCCAGTGGAGGCGCCCGAGGAGCGGCGTTTCCTCAGGTCAGCCGGGGATGGGGACGTCAAAGACCATGGCAAGGATGCGGCCCCGAGGCAAGGGCATGGCTGGGAGGGGGGCATCACGGGCAGGATAGATCAGAGGAAGGGCATGGCCGGGATGGGGCCTGGGGGGATCCAAGGCCCACCCCGCATTTCGCTGGAAAGACGAAGCCTGAAGCCTGCTGCTGCCAAGGTCTCCTAGCCGAGTTGCCAGGGAAACTGCATCCTCCTCAGCCCGCCCTTCTGAATTATTCAGAACACCACTAGTAGCTCTCCCATCACCCTTCAACCCAATCAAGGCCCACCTCCCCTTTCCATCTCACCCAGGGACCCTGGCGCTCCCACCCTCATCTCCCCGTCTTCCCTGGGAAGAGCTGAGCTGTTAGCTCCTCACTCACACCCCTTTGGTGGTCCACCTGCGACTATCTTCTTGTCCAGAGAGGGAAACTGAGGGCTGGGGAAGGAAGCCACCGCCTGAGCCAGGGCTAGGGGGATTTTTGAACACATGGACCACTTGCCGGTAGTTTGATTGGATTTGGGGTCTGAAATAGGCAGCTGTGGCTGTGTCTCCCACCTCGTCCTGAGTCCTCATCTTATGTCCTCCTTTAAGTCCTTGTGCCCTGGGACTCCAAGCAGGGCTGTGGACCTCAATGGAAACCAGATTTGGCTGACAAATCTGTCCTCTGCCCACTGTCCATTCAGGCCCTCAGGGCAGATACTGTCCAGTGACTGATTGATGTCCAGATTGAGCCTGTAGACCCAGCACATCCTAGGCAGAAGGAAGCTGGGTCTGCGATTTCATCTGGCATGGGGGGGGGGGGAATTGTGTGGGGTCTCAGATGCCAGCTGAGGGGTGATGGGGCGCCGTGGGACGGGTAGGAGTGGAACATGGCAAGTGGAGAGGAAACAATGAGGTAAGAGACATAATGGGCGTGTAGGTGTGGTGAGGAATTTGAATATTCTCTGAATATTGGGGAGCCATAAGTAGGTTTGAGACAAGTGGTGATGTCATCTGGCATTCAAGTTTCAGAGCCCCGTGGCTCTTGTGTTGAGTTTGGGGGCCATGAAACTGCTGTAGGCAGCCAGATGGGCAAGATGGTGGGCCGGTGGGCAGAGGCCTGAAGGTGGAGAAGCAGAGGGAGCCAAGAGAGCAGGGAGGGTCTGGCACGGGTGCCCTGGCCTTGGCTTCACCTTCGTAAGGGCCTGCTCCTGGAAGTATTTTGGGAGTGTCAGGCCCAGTTCCTTTGAAAGCAGGCCGCTTCAGCCTTCCTGCTTGTGGGGGATTCCTGGTCCTCACAGCTCCTCTCATCTGGGAGCTGATGTTGGGAGCAGCAAGAGGCACCCTCATAGCTGAGCCCCCTGCCCTGCCCAGTCCCACATGGCTCTGCCCTGTTTCCCTCCCTCACCAGCCCTAACTCCCACTCATACCTGACCCAGAGCTGCCACCGTCACCACTCCCAGGCTCCTAGGCTGAACCATCCTCTGCCCGTGGAGTCCCCATTATCACTCTAATGACCAGTTGGGCAGGGAGATAATGTTCCAAGTGGTGGCCTGAGGCCAAAACTTTGGGGCAGAGGAAGAAAAGGAGGAATGGGTGGTCCTCCCACACTCCTCTTCTCTCTGCCCTCCTGTGGGGGCAACAGCCAGACCCGTCACAAGTTGAAGGTGGAGGAATGAACCACATTCCCAAACACCTTCTCCCATGTTCCTTCCTGGGACCTAGGTGGCCTGCCCAGAGGGGTGCTCCTCATTTGTCCCACCGTGAGCTCCTTTTCCTCAACTGGTCTTTCAACTGGACTTATTTGAAGTCAGGTGGGGTTGAATCTGGCTCTGGTTGTTGGGATGATTCAGGGCATGTAGACTCCCTGCCCTAAGCCTCCATCCATCTCCCCCATCTACGTGGACCCCCAAAGTGCCTTTCTGACCCAGTTTCTGTTTTGCTTGTACCGCTCTAGCCACACTGGCCTCACTTCCATCCCTAGAATCTGCCAAGCTCATTCCCACCCTCGCTGTTCTTACCACGTGGATTACCTCCCATAGTGCTCCAGGCCATCTCCTCCAGAAGTCCTCCCTGATTCCCCATCCCACAGCAGTCCTTACTTATGCCCCTCCTCCTGCCCAGCCTGATCACACTGCAAAAATTGGCCAAAAGATTGTGGTCTCCTCACAGAACTGAAGGAAGGAACCTAAAGATTCATCCTAAGAAACCTCTGCTGTCTGTAGGTCTGCCCCTGCCTCTTTGCTCACACCCTATCCATGGCTCTGGAGACAGACACCAAGGGCAGAAGTCTCGGTTTTTCCCCCTTGTTTCCTGGGTGACCCTGGGCAAGTCACTTGGCTTCTCAGAGTGCTTGAATGTTCTGATTCTTCTGGGCCTGGTCCTACTACCACTACTATGCTCTCTAGGGTCTGCTGAGGTGGCGGTAGGTGCTCCTTGGAAGGTCCCTAAGCCAGGGCCAGCTTGGTCCCTGCTCTTAATAGGGCCCAACGCTTAGTTTCATGCTGTTGTCATTATCTGAAAATTCTTAAATCTTAAATAGCGGGCCCCATGTTTGCATTTTGAAATGGACCTTGAAAATTATCTAGCCTATCCTTCCTGCCTTTACTTTTGCAAAAGAGGAAGCAAAACTCAGATGTGACAGAGCCCAGTCACTCGGTGAGTTGATGGCAGACCTTCACCCCAGATGGGTAAGCCCCAATTCTCTGGCCACAATTATTGCAGGGTCACCAATAAGGCCCCATAGCCGTGGGCTCCCCATCCACCTCCCTAAGTGAACCCCTCTGCAGCCTTCAAAATCCGCCTCCCTCGGGCACCACCCCCCTCCCCAGGCCAGTCTGCCCCCTCCAGTGTTCGGGAGCTTGCTCAGCGGTTTCCACTGCATGCAACTGGCCCCTCGCCCCCATCAAAGTCTCTCACGCTCCATTCCTCCTTCTGGGTTCTTTCCGCGGTGGGGGCGGGCGCATCTGGGCCCGGCTCCAGTATCCCACGCTTTGGGGCAATAGAACCAACACGCGCCGCCACGCCTCCCTCGACCACCAGAGGGCGCCCGTGCCTTGGGCTTCAGCTTAAACCTTCCGCGGTGCCAGTCAACCGCCAGCACGTCTGGTGGGGAAACTGAGGGGGCGGGGGGGGGGGGGGGGGGGGGGGGGCATTAGGGCCTAGCTGGAGATATTAGTGGAACATTACCGGTTCCATATGAGCCTCTCTCTCTGTCTTTCTGTGTGTCTTTGAGCGTCTCTCCCCACTCTGTCCCCCAGCACTGCAGAGGCAGCAGCCCTGGAGCGGGAGCTGTTGGAAGATTATCGCTTTGGGCGGCAGCAGCTGGTGGAGTTGTGTGGCCATGCTAGTGCTGTGGCTGTGACCAAGGTATCTAACCCCTGATCTTTGACCTTGACCCCAGCCAGATGGCCAGCCTGCCAGAGCAGAGGAGGCCTAGCTGCATGAGCCCTGTGGTCAGGCTGATCCAGGACTCAAGAAACCCCTTTTTGTGTGGAGCCACTCCAGCCCATCACTCAGGTGGGGAAACTGAGGCCCAGAGAGGATCATCACTGGTCTAGACCAGGCAGGGACCCAAGACCCCAGGTGTCAGTGAGGGTCAGGGCAGATAGAGAAGTCCCCAGAGACTTGGAGGCCGGGGAGCAGAGACTAAAGCTGCTGCAGGATGGTCCTGAGGTCCTTGAGGTACAGATGTGACCACCTGCCTCTGCCATCAATTGGATCTCCGTAAAGGAGACATCGGTTCCTGGAGGCCGAGTACCAACCCCCCTCCCCATGCTGCAGATGAGGAAACTGAGGCCCAGAGGCAGGGGTGGCCTGCATAGTGTAGGTCCTAGGGAGGAGTTAGCAGAGTCCCAGCCTCGAGGTGCCTGCAAGGGATGCGAGAGTGATAAGCAACGAAGATGCCGCCATGCAGTGCCTTTGGTCATGTTGCCAAACCGCGGGCCTGTTTCCCCCTCCAGAGAAAGAGCGATAAACTGACACCAGCTAATAAACACAAATGCCTTAGAGAAGTGCCCGATGGTGTCAGGGCTCCCACATGTAACCCTTCTCTGCCTCCCTGTCTTCCTCTTCTTGTCGCCACTGCAGACTTTTGTTGAACACAATTGCTTTCTTCATGTAGGCTCAGTTGGTTGTTTTTTTTTAACATTTCTATTTCAAATGAAACATCCTGAGTGAAGGTCCCGAAGGAGAAGGAAATGGTGAAACCCCAAAAGTAAAAGTAAACCCAGTGTAGTGAACTCCTTCCTGGCCCTTGCTGACCAGTCACCGTCCAGTTTTTGCCCCGAAAGCCCCAAGTCTGTCCAGAGGACCCTCAGCCCCAGTCAAGCTGGAGTCACTGTTGCCTCCCTCAGTCTCCGGTCTCAGGGCTCCGCACCTGGCTTAGTGTGGTCGCAGGTGGCTCAGGACCTCACCGAGACCTTGGGGAGGAGACAAAAAAGGTACACCTGGCTCTCTGTGTGGTTGGAGGTCAGGGTACAGCCAGGCCCCCTGGGGTGCCCTGTCTCCGAGAGAGGCCCCATGTCAGTGCCACCGTCACTCCCAATCGATAGAGGCCAAGTGAGGCTGGGAGAGGAGAGGGGGCAGAGGCCATGCAGAGAGTCAGGGCAGGGCTGTGACTTGAACACCAGTGCTCTTAACTCCTGTGTTAAAGAGACTGATGCACAGGCCCACAGAGACACAGAGAGAAAGATAGACGAAGACAGAGGCAGATGGAGGGAAACAGGGCATCTCAGGTTGGAAAAAATACCCTCCCTCTGTCCCCCCCCCCCCAACTTTGGGGCCTCTGGGAGGGCGAGGTCTGGAAACGTGGGCGGGGGAGGGGCAGCCACTGCGGTGGAAAAAGGTGGAAGAATGTCTGCAACTCAGGCCGAGAATAAACAAACCACACTCTGGGCGCCGGGTGGTGGCAGAAGGCACGTTTTCCTGCTCCAGCTTGGCAGAGCCTGAAGCAAGGACTCTGCATCTCCAAGGAGGAAACTGAGGCCCCAAGGGGCTACGCCCCTTGCCCAGAATGTCTTTCCTCCTGTTCTATGGCCTCCGGGCCCATGGCCGTTCCTTCGCTACTCCGAGCCTCAGTTTCCCCACCCGAATAAGGAGGAATTCCAAGCATCATGCCTTTGCCTTTGCTGTGCCCCCTGCCAGGTGTTCCCCTTGCCAACTCTCTCCCGGAAGCAGAGGACAGTGCTGGTCGTGTGTGGCCCGGAGCAGAACGGGGCGGTGGGGCTGGTCTGTGCCCGGCACCTGCGGGTGTTTGTGAGTAGCAAGGACCCCCTTGGCCTCCTAGGGTCACCCCCTCAACCCTGTCCCCGCAGAAATTGCTACCTCCTCTTGACAGTGTCCCAGGAGGGACAGAATATGCCCAGTGCTTGCCCCAGGCAGGGTCTCTGGCCTCATATCCAGATCTGGGGGCTAAGTAAGGCCCAGTAGGAAGCCTGGAAGGGCCCTCAGGGCCGACTCCTTTCTGCCCCTCCCCACCAGGAGTATGAACCGACCATCTTCTACCCTACACGCTCACTAGACCTGCTGCACCGGGACCTGACTACCCAGTGCGAGAAAATGGACATCCCCTTCCTGTCCTATTTGCCCACAGAGGTCAGCGCTTGGTGGCAACTGAGGGGGGAAGGGGGGGGGCAGTGCCCAAAGGCCACCTTCTAACCATGCCCGCCCTCTCAGGTCCAGCTCATCAACGATGCCTATGGGCTGGTGGTGGATGCCGTGCTGGGCCCTGGTGCGGAGCCGGGAGAGATCGGAGGCCCCTGCACTCGTGCGCTGGCCACACTCAAGCTGCTGTCCATCCCCCTTGTGAGCCTGGACATTCCTTCAGGCATGCCAGGCAGGCGGGGGGGGGGGGGGCATGTTGGGGCCTTGGGAGGGGGGCCCTCTGCACCCCAGTTTCTGATGGGCCCAGCCTGTCTGCCTTCTCTGAGCCTCCGTTTCCCCAGCGTGGATGGCTCATGCACTCTGGGTGAGGGTCACGTCCATCCCTAAGATGGGGAAGACAGAGGCTGCCGCCCAGGTGATCCCATGTCCCAACCCCTCCACACCCGGCCCAGCATGCCCGCTGCCCACCCTGGCCCAGTTGCCTGGGCAGACGTGAGCTCACTCGGCAAAGGCCTCGCCCGTCCTGGCCGCCGCCCCACGCCTGTTGGAGCCATTAGGCGACGGGCAGACGGAACAAACAGCTGCTGGCCAGCCGGACCCTCCACAGGGGTGGCCATACTCAGGGGGATGTCCCCCAGCTTTCAAGACCTCAGGGCCACCCCCAGCAGGGTGCCACAGAGCAAGGGGTTAGCTATGAAGAGGGGAGCTGTCTGGTCTGAAGGTAGAGACTAGGGTCACAGAAGGAAGGATTAAAGTCAGACGGAGAAGGCTTTTAGTTAGTGGCTCCAGACTCTGGTCAGAAGCAGGGGAGAAGCCAAGGCCCCTAGTCTGAAGGTAGAGGCTCATTTGAGAGCTGGCAGAGGCTAGGGCACAGTGAGGGAGGGGCCGGGGTCCTGTCAATTCAAAAGGCAAGATCTAGTGTGAGGATGAACACAGAGATGTCAGGTCAGAGGGAGGAGGATGGACGTTGGGGTTGGGTGGGGAGGGGGCCACATCCTGTCAGAGGCAAGGACCAGGAGTAAGGAGACAGGTCTTAGGGGGGGAGGCTTGCCTGAGGATGAAGGCCAGTCTGTCCTGAGTGGAGAGGGGGGATCTGGTCAGAGGAGGAAGGCTGGCTAGGAAGCCTGGGTGGAAAGAGGCTCTAGTCGAAGAGGGGAAGGTCAAGATCGATCGGGAGGGAGGAATTGGGACAGATGCTGGGTCCAAAGGCAGAGGCATGGGTCTGACTGGGAAAGGGCAGCAGGTGGAAACGATGTAGTCTGAAGGCAGAGGCTGAGTCAGATGGAGAAGAAAGGTTGGTTGCATGATGGCAGCAGGGGCAGAAAAGATGAGGGCCGACGCCCTGGTCATAGGAGGAGGGAAACATCTCCAAGGAAGGGGAGACACTGGTCTGAGGGCGGAGGCTCAGTACTATGGGGAGGCAGGTCTGACCAAGCCTCACGCGTCAGAGAGCAGAGGCTGAGTCTGATGGGGAAGGGGAAACGGGTGGAGAGGAGGCAAGACTCTCTCGCCCGAAGGCAAGCACCCCTCCCAGCTCCCGATTCCCCCACCCTCCCTCCCTCCCTCAGGCTGGGACGCCGAGACCGGCGGCGGCGACGCCGAGGACGGGCTCCGACCGGACGTGCTGGTATCGCTCGCTGCGCCCAAGCGCTGCGCCGGCCGCTTCTCCGGCCGCCACCACTTCGTGGCCGGCAGATTCGTGCCCGACGACGTGCGCCGAAAGTTCGCTCTACGCCTGCCAGGATACACGGGCACCGACTGCGTCGCGGCGCTCTGACCGCCACCCGCGTCCCCGCGGCTTGGACCCCCGCCAATAAACAGCCGTCCCCCCACCACCTCGCCTCCGCCTCCTCTGTGCGCCGGCTCCGCTGCGGGGGTGGGCAGACTCGGGGGGGGGGGGCTTCCCGCCGCCCCCCGGAGCCCAAGGCTGGAGGCACGGAGGGTAGTCGTAGAGCGGGACTTCCCGCTGGCCGGGAAAACTAGAGCCAGAAGAGTCGAAGGTAGATTCGGGGTGGGACTTCCAGCCTGCTTGGGGTGGCCTAACGCCAACAGGATTGAAGTTAGACTCGATGGAGGATTCCTCGCCGCCTAAACGGCTGCCTGAAGCGTGAGTGTTTGGGCAGCCTCAGGCTCCATTCCAAGAGGCACGTCCCGCAGGCAGCTTGGGACCCAAGGTGGAGAATGGAGAGTGGGTTGAGGGAGGGACTTCCAGCTGGCGACGGGGGGGGGGGGGGGTGGGGGGGGAGGACGCAGGCCAGCCTGAGGGCGGAGGCACAGCCGGACGCACCGAAGGGGGCGACCGGGGAGGTTGCTAGCTCACCGAAGTCACCCAGGGCCGGGGAGCGATGCTTGCACGGGGCGTGGCCTGCACGGGGCGTGGCCTGCGGTCACCTCCCGCCCCCACCCTCAGCCCCAGCGGCCGCCAGACCCGCGGGAGTCGGATCCGAGCGCGCCGCGGAGCCCGGACCCTCCCTCGGACTCTCGGACCCGGCCATGGCGTCATTGCCGCCACTACTCTGCCTCTTTGTCGCCGCCGCGCACCTGGCGGGGGCTCGAGGTGAGGCGCCCCATGACCCCAGCCCAGACCCCTAGGCCTGGCACGCAGCCGCTCCGGGAGAGGGAACCAAGGGACCCTCTGGCGTCCTCAGACCTGGGTCCCCCTTCGTCAGCCCGGGAGTGGAGTGAAGGGGCGTCGGGGGTATGGATTCTTGGGACCAACAACGCGCCCGGGGGAGGGAAGGGAGGAAACTTCTCTGTTCTCTTGCCTCCTCAAGAGAGGTAGGGGAACTCGGAGTATCCATATGAACTTTAGGCTCCTTTAGGTTCCTGGGGACAGCGGGGGGCCGGTCTCACCCCCAGCATTTGGACTCTGAAGCATTGTGTCTTGGCCCAGGATTAAGGGGTCAGAGCGGCCCCCTCTCACACAACTCCTCCTCTTCCACAAACACACCATTCAGAAAACTTCCCGTCTCAGGAGCACTCAGTGGAACAGGGCACTGGATCCATTTCCCAGATGAGGAGACTGAGACACAGACAGGGAAGGGACTTGTCTGAGGTCACCGCTCAGCCTGGCTATCTTAGATAACTCAAGGTCAGAGAAGCCAGGCTAGATGCCAAAGACCTCCCAATGGCAGCTTGGGCCCCAAGTGAAGGGATGGAAGGTACACTGAGGGAGAGACCTCCAACCCCGCAAATGGATGAAGAACGCAGCTCCACCTGAGGGCAGAGGCAGAGCCAACTAAACCCATGGTCGCTGAGCACACTGAGGGGGAGAACTGGGTCAGACCAGACACACAGACTTCCCCAGACTATGGCATCCTGGCCAGGGCAGAGGGAGGGATGGGGCTGCAGGAGATTGGGGGGTAGGGGCCATAGGGAGGTTTCCTGGAGGCGGGGGGGGGGGGTGTTCCTGCATTCCTTGGGGTCAGTCAGAGAGATGGTTCTGGCTTCTGAGACCCTCACTCACTACCCCCCAACCCCGCCCCGTGAAATGGGGATGATCATGACAGCACCTTGTATACAAGCAGCCCACAGAGGTCCCCATCAGCATGTTTCCTTCCCTCCATTCCTCATCCCTCCCACAGTCACTACCCCCCCTGAGGAGCCCACAGCAACTGCCTGGGGCTTTGAAGGCCCATCTCTGCGCCCCGGACAGCCCTCACCAGCCCTGGAGGATTGGGAAGGTGAGTCATCCTGGGTCCAAGTCCTGGCTCTGCTGTGGACTCACTATGTGAGCTCTGGTTGGTGTGGTCATGTAAGGAGGGGACACAAGGGGTGAAAGGCCAGTAACTTCCTGGTCCCTGGACATGGCAGCCCTTGGCACAGGTGCCCCCAGAAGTCTAAGTTTTAGGAGCAGAGGGGTGAGAGTCCAGGGCCTGTTTTGTCAAGGAGGAAACCAATGTAGGGTGGGGGTGGGTGCTTCCTCCCTGCTACTGGAAGCATCGTGCAGGGTGCTTCTAGTAGATTCCAGACCTGTAGTTCTGGAACCTGGGTCTCTGGTTTCCTAGCTGGGAAAGTCAGGAAAGGAGTGAGCACACACACCCCGGCCCCTGTGCAGGTGGGGTGGGGGGCGGTGGGGGCGGGAGTTGATGGAAGCAGAAGCTGACTTCTGGGAGGCCAGACCGTTCCCACCTGTGGCTTCTGTGAAACAGGTTGCCTGGTGGGTTCATCCAGGCAGTGAGCAAGGGCCCAGCTGGCTCTAACCAGGAGCAGCCAGGCAATGGAAAGCCACAGCTAGGGCTGTTCTCCATCGGGTCTCCTCCTGCTACTTTTGTGTCTCCTCACACCTCAGGGGTTCTGAATTCTGAGGTGGGGGACAGGCTTAATTTTAAGGTTGGGGGCTGCTGAGACAGTGTCAAGATGTCAGCGTGGCAAAATGTCAACCTGAACTAATGGGCCAGCTCAAGTATTGGGCAGCAGAACGGGGGCTGGTGCTAGGGGAGGCCAACCTCCCTTAATCCCTTTATAGCTCCTTGTGCCCTAGAGGACCCTGGATCTGGGCGGGTCAAGGGCGGGCTGGGTTAGCCCGTGTTCATTGGGGGTGGGGTGACCGTCTTAGCAGGTAAACAGTTACCTCGGAGATGGGGGTGGGCAGGCCGCTTCCTGGGCCCCTGCATGCACTGATGAGGCCCGACAGGCTGTGGCCCGGGTCCCAGAGCGTGCGGTGCCCACAGAGGCCAGCCAGTGGACGTCCTGGTTCAACGTGGACCACCCCGGCGGCGACGGCGACTTCGAGAGCCTGGCTGCCATCCGCTTCTATTACGGGCCAGCGCGCGTGTGCCCGCGGCCGCTGGCGCTGGAGGCGCGCACCACGGACTGGGCCCTGCCGTCCACTGTAGGCGAGCGTGTGCACTTGAACCCCACGCGAGGTTTTTGGTGCCTCAACCGCGAGCAGCCCCGCGGCCGCCGCTGCTCCAACTACCACGTGCGCTTCCGCTGCCCGCTTGGTGAGGGCGGGGCCCAGGGAGGGGCGGGGACTGTGTGGGGATGGGCGGGGCTGGGGAGAGGGCGGGATCTATATTAGTCATGCAGAGAAGAGAGTGGGGATTGGCAGACATGGGTTATAGGTGGGTGGAGCTTGAATGGGTGGTACTGAGGAAAGGGGGCAGGGCCGTGTGGATGTAGGCGTGGTTAGAAAGAGCTGGGGGTCCTTTAGCAGGGCCCAAGGAGTGGGCTGGATCATATAAGGGCGGGGCTTTGGAAAGGAGGGCCTGGGAATAGGGGCCCAGGTAGGGAACAAGAAAGACCCCTCAGGAGCTCATCTCCCTCCTGCTGCCCTCAGTTGCTCATCTGTAACAGCTCCATTCTTTGGGGGGCGTGTTTTGACCCCAAATGTATGAGGGACGCAGGGAGAACAGCACGGCTAACCTCGGGGAGCTTATCTGGGGTTGGGGCAAATGGGGTGTTACCTCAACTGCACGTTCGACAGGTGAGCCTGGGGGACAACTGATGAGAGCAATGGGCAGAACCTCTCTCTTGGGGGACCCATCCTCGGACGCACTTAGCGGGGGGCGTCCTCCAGTCCTACATTGTTACTAGATTTCCAGGAGGCGCAGTCCCTGGCGTGGGCCACCGTCTCACCTTCCCTCCTCTCCGCCCTTACCGCAGAGGCCACGTGGGGCGCGTGGGGCCCGTGGGGTCCCTGTTCAGGGAGCTGCGGGCCAGGCCGTCGCCTGCGCCGCCGCCGCTGCCCAAGCACGTCTGGGGATGCGTGTCCGGGGCGTCCCCTGGAGGCGCAGAAGTGTGTACGCCCTCCTTGTCCAGGTAGGAGGGATGGGGCCTGGAGGAGAGTGTTGAGTTAGAGGCGGGGCCTGGACTTGGAGGGAGGCGGCCTGCTGAGGAGGGTACCTAGTGGGGAGAGGCGGGTTGGGAATGAGCCTGATGGGATAGGGCTGGAATGGAAGAGGCGGGTCCTCGGGGACCAGAACTTGGAACACATGGAGACTGGCCCTTCCTTCCCTTCTGCGCCCCCGTCCCCCCGCCCCACGCGGAGGAGCATTGGTGAATGTGTGTATCTGGATGGGTGAACGCCAAGAAGGTCATGTCCAGGCACGGGCAGATCCGAGTGGGCATTGCTTTGGGCGCGCCACCAAGCGTGTGGATGTCCTGGTGGACACGGACACACTGAAGCCAGCTCATGTGCTTGGGGCACACACGCGTGGCATTCACAGCCCCCCTCTCCCGTACCCCACGCCCACGCGGACACGCGCTCACACCCTGGCAGACACCATGCCCAAGCCCTCCCAGGGCCAGACACCAGGCCAGCCAGGAGGCGACTGGAAATTCCGATCCGCCTGGGCTCCACAAACATGGTCTGGAGACTGCGCCCGCAGAGCCCATGGCAGGGTGGGGGAGCACGGTGGCCAATGGGGTAGTGGGGTCCCCACCCTACCCCGCCTGGCTCTGCCCTCCTGACGCCTCTGCCCTGACGTTTTCAGTGGAATTTTCCATCTTATGGAGAAACCGCGGGATTGGGAGGGGAGGGGAGGGAGATGTTCTGAGCCTAAGACCCAACCCCTAGCTGGGCCCCCAGCCCCTGCTGGACATTTTCTCTCATGCTAAAAGAAGCTTCTCTGTCCTGTGAGAGTCACCTCTCCTGTCCCCTCCACCAGGGCATTTTCCTCACCCCTCTGGACCACAGGTCTGCCCCAGTTCTGACTGCTCAACCCCATGTCCCCACTCACACAAGAGGCTGTTGCAAGCAGGGCCATGCTGAGGCCTCTGAGGGGCACAAGGTGGGGGGGAGGGTGTCTAGGCATCTTTGCTGAGTGACCGAGTGGAAGGAGGGAGTGAAGAGGCTCCTCTGTTCCTCTGCCTGCCTTTGTCCCCCAGGTTGCAGCTCCAAGACCTGCAAGTGCCCTGACCACATCCTCCTGGGCTCGGTGGTCACCCCATCTGGGCGTCCACTGCCAGGAGCCAGGGTCTCCTTGAGAGACTGGCCTGGCACTGTGGCCATCACCGATGCCCATGGGACCTTCCGGATTCCCGGAGTGTGTGCCAGCAGCCGGGCCAACGTCAGTGCCCAAATGGATGGCTTCTCTGCAGGCCTGGGCCAGGCCCAGGCCAATGGCTCTATCTCTGCTGTGGTCACTGTTGTCCTTAATAAGTTGGGTAAGTGCCCCAGGGCAAGGAGGGTGAGGAGGCTGAGAAGCTAAGAAGGAAATTCTGGGTGACACTTGGGAGGATGTGGTGCAGCATGAGGTCACTGGGGAAGAAATAAGATGTGACACGGCCATTGGAGAAAGCATAACACTAAATATGTTGCCATGGGAGGAACAAATACACTGTGAGAAGCTGGAGAAGACGTGAGATGAGACAGGGACTTGCAGGGGGGCAGCATTAAGATGGGGCACCATCTTGAGCAGCCATGGGGTGAACTTGAATGGGGAGGTCATCAGAAGAGCCACAGGTGAAACAGGGCACCCCTGGAAGGGCAAGGATGGGGCCCTGCCCTTGGGAAGGTTTGTTGGGAGAAGCTGGGATGGGGCAGGACCTTTGCCACCTTTGCCCCCAGAGAAACCCTACCTGGTGAAGCACCCCGAGTCCCGAGTGCGAGAGGCTGGCCAGAACGTAACCTTCTGCTGCAAAGCCTCAGGCACCCCCATGCCCAAGAAATACTCCTGGTGAGTGCCCTGCTCCAATGCCCAAGGGCCTTGCACCCAGCTTTGCGGTTTGATTGGATTTTCCATGACATGTGGTGCCTCAGAGACTGGGAGAAAGATGCTCTACAACCTTGCTGGGCTGCATGGGGGATGGGGGACGGATGCAGCCCCTTCCCTGTGCTGAGGGCCCCCTGGTGTTGCCCACCTGCCACCCAGGTTCCACAACGGGACCCTGCTGGACCGGCGAGAACACAGGTACGGGGCCCATCTGGAGCTTCGGGGGCTGCGCCCAGACCAGGCAGGCACCTATCACTGCAAAGCATGGAACGATGCGGGCACTGTGCGCTCGGGCAGCGCCCGGCTTACTGTGCTGGGTGAGCACCCTCAGCCCCCCAACCCTGAGCATGCCCTGAAACTTAGCCGAGACCCATCACCAGCGAAAGCAACCCCAAATGGAGCCCCAGCTGCAGACTGCTCTCTGACCCTGCTGAGTCTGATCCCGGGCCCCCACCGAGCCCCTGGGTTGAGCCCCTGATCCCAATCCAGGCCCCAACCCTGGCTTCAGTGGAGCCCTCCCCCTTACTCTGATCTGCTCTGATTTCTTGCTCTGCAGCCCCGGGCCAGCCAGCCTGCAATCCCCAGCCCCAAGAGCATCTGATCAAGCTCCCAGATGATTGTGGCCAGCCTGGCAGTGGCCCCGCATACTTGGACGTGGGTTTCTGCTCTGACACCCTCTGCCCCAGCCCTGCAGGCTCCAGCTCCCGGTGTGGGGACTCGGGGTCCCGCTGCTGCTCCGTTCGCCGCCTGGAGAGCAAGGAGATCCACTGCTCCAACTATGTCCTCCCCGTCAAAGTGGTGGCTGAGTGTGGCTGTCAGAAATGTCTGCCCCCTCGGGTGCTGGTTCGGGGACGCGTGGTGGCTACCGACTCAGGGGAACCCCTGCGTTTTGCCCAGATCCTGCTAGGCCGGGAGCCCATTGGATTCACATCTTATCAGGGCGACTTCACCATTGAGGTGCCGCCCTCCACCCAGCGGCTGGTGGTAACTTTCGTGGACCCCAGTGGGGAGTTCATGGACACTGTCAGAGTTCTGCCTTTTGCCCCTCGAGGTGGTGGCGTATACCACGATGTCAAAGCCATGCGGAAGAAAGCCCCTGTCATCTTAGATGCCAGCCAGAGCAACACGATCCCTCTTGGGGAGCTGGAAGAGGAGGACCCGTTGGGCGAGCTGGTCCTCCCGCCCGGGGCCTTCCGCAGAGCCGATGGTGAACCCTACACGGGGGCCGTGGAGGCCCGGGTGACTTTCGTGGACCCCCGAGATCTCACCTCGGCGGCGGCCGCCCCCAGTGACCTGCGCTTCGTGGACAGTGACGGCGAGCTGGCCCCGCTGCGCACCTATGGCATGTTCGCGGTGGACCTCCGCGCCGCGGGCTCCGCGGAGCAGCTGCAGGCAGGGCCGGTGGCCGTGCGCGTCAATGCCGGTCAGATCCACATGGCGGGCCACGTGGAGGCCCTGAAGCTGTGGTCACTGAACCCTGACACAGGCTTGTGGGAGGAGGAGAGCGGCTTCCAGCGAGAGGGGTCAGCGGCCCCTCGGGTCCGCAGGGAGGAGAGGGTCTTCCTAGTGGGCAACGTGGAGATCCGCGAGCGGCGTCTGTTCAACCTGGACGTGCCCGAGCGCCGCCGCTGCTTCGTGAAGGTGCGCGCCTATGCCAACGACAAGTTCACCCCCAACGAGCAGGTGGAGGGTGTGGTGGTCACGCTGGTCAACCTGGAGCCTGCCCCCGGCTTCGCGGCCAACCCCCGTGCCTGGGGCCGCTTCGACAGCGCGGTCACCGGCCCCAACGGCGCCTGCCTCCCCGCCTTCTGCGACACGGACCGGCCGGACGCCTACACTGCCCTGGTCACGGCCACCCTGGGCGGGGAGGAGCTGGAGCCCGCGCCCTCCCGGCCCCGCCCGCACGCGGCCACCGTGGGAGTGGCGCAGCCCTACCTGGACAGGCTGGGCTACCGCCGCACCGACCACGACGACCCAGCCCTCAAACGCAACGGCTTCCGCATCAACCTCGCTAAACCCAGGCCCGGCGACCCCGCCGAGGCCAACGGCCCGGTGTACCCGTGGCGCAGCCTGCGAGAATGCCAGGAGGCCCCGGTGACCGCCAGCCACTTCCGCTTCGCGCGCGTGGAGGCGGACAAGTACGAGTACAACGTGGTCCCGTTCCGCGAGGGCGTGCCGGCCTCCTGGACTGGGGACCTCCTGGCCTGGTGGCCCAACCCCCAGGAGTTCCGGGCCTGCTTCCTCAAGGTGAAGATCCAGGGCCCCCAGGAGTACATGGTCCGCTCCCACAACGCTGGGGGCAGCCACCCGCGCACCCAGGGCCAGCTCTACGGGCTTCGGGACGCCCGGAGCGTCCGAGACCCCGAGCACCCCGGCACGTCCGCAGCCTGTGTGGAGTTCAAGTGCAGCGGGATGCTCTTTGATCAACGTCAGGTGGACAGGACGCTGGTGACCATCACGCCCCAGGGCAGCTGCCGCCGAGTGGCGGTCAACGGACTCCTGCGGGATTACTTGGCCCGGCACCCCCCACCCGCCCCAGCTGACGACCCGGCTGCCTTCGCCATGCTGGCCCCGCTCGACCCTCTGGGCCACAACTACGGTGTCTACACGGTCACCGACCAGAGCCCGAGGCTGGCCAAGGAGATCGCCATCGGCCGCTGCTTCGATGGCTCCTCTGACGGCTTCTCTAGGGAAATGAAGGCCGATGCTGGCACAGCTGTCACCTTCCAGTGTCGGGAGCCACCAGCCGGCCGGCCTAGCCTCTTCCAGAGGCTGCTGGAGTCCCCGGCAACAGCGCTTGGTGACATCCGCAGGGAGATGGGTGAGGTGACCCGGGCACAGGCTCAAGCCGCAGGTCCCCTCCGTACCCGCCGGGGCAGGGCCCGCCAGTGACCTGGGCTCGTGGCCTTACTCCTCTGCCTTGCTCCGGACTCCTCTGTACCTCGGAAGTCTCAGCCCCCTTCCCCAGATGCTCCCTCCTTAGGTTTCTGGGCCCCCCTCTCCCTCCCCTGCCCAGAGTTCAGAGTCAAGATAGGAACTAGGAGTGTCGGGTTGTGGAACTGCCAGGCAGGGGACTGTCGCTGTGTGAGGCAAAATGGAGTTCTTCCTGACAGCAGGAGCCAGCATCCTGGGAGACCATCGGGCAGCCGACAGAGGCCTGGGAGGAATCATTCCCAGCTCGAGCGCTGGCTCTGATTTTATGTGTGTTTTGACCCTGATTTCAGATATTCTGCCCCTTGAGATTTCCCGCCTTCTGCCTGAAGCCCCCTCTGCCTGTTGCCGAGCTGGGTGCTTTATTGGATCCCCTGCCCCAAGCTTTGTTCTAGGGGTTATTTATTGAAACAAAGCCTACGGGGCTGGTCGCAGGGGTTAAGAGTGGGGGTCCAGGCCCAGCGAAAGTCAGGCAAGGGCTTCTTGGTTCTGGGGCTGAAGGGCACAGTTCTCACATGTTTGGTGCTTGGAGACACCCCCCCCCCCCCGGGGCGGGGGGTTGGGGCAAGGAACCAATTAAAGATGCTTCATTTCCCACTCATGGTGTCGGTCTTGGGGACTGAAAATGGAGGCTGCGGCTGCTGGACCCAGACCTTGGCAGGTGGAAAGGGGCCTGGAGCAGACACGGACATGGGCGTGCAAGCAGCTCAGAGGCCTCCACGAGGTGCCGGGCGTGCCTCGGGCTGGTGTGTGAGTCCTGGCAGAGTCACACAGAAGTGTGTCTGTGACACGTGTGTGCAGACCTGACTCGTGGGCAGCCCGAGCCTGTGCCGCCCTGACCGCTGAACACGGTAGCAGCTGCCGCCCTGGCCTTTTCCTCTGAGCCTGGCCGTGTGCCCGAGGGCCGCACTGGGCAGGGAGGGGCCCTGGCAGGGGCCCATGCCCCAGGCGGCAGGAATCGAGCCTGCTCTGGACTTCCTCAGCCAGGGTCACGCTGCCCCTCCTTAGGCCCCACCCGGCTGAGGCCTGGCCACACCTTGGCCACATGGTGACCGGGCTGCCCGAGGCCATGGCCCTGGGCCCTCTACTTCACCAGGAC
Organism: Panthera pardus; assembly: GCF_024362965.1. Classification (NCBI taxonomy): domain Eukaryota; kingdom Metazoa; phylum Chordata; class Mammalia; order Carnivora; family Felidae; genus Panthera; species Panthera pardus. Next base: position 14,722,391 of record NW_026527013.1, read on the forward strand.
TCAGTCTGGAGGCGGCAGAACATCGCTTGCTGGCGCTCTGTGTGCGTGGCTCTGTGTGCTCGCGTGCGCGAGTCCTCCTGGCCACACTCCCGCTTTCCAGACAGAGGAAACTGGGCCCCCACAGGGAGAGGCAAAGGGCTGCCCGGGCCCTGGAGTGAATCCCCGCAGGAGCAGGGGCTCCTTGGATGGCTCAACAGCCCCCTCCGGCACATGCTTGGGACTCCCTTGGCCCCAGGAAGGCATCAAAGCGGCATTGCTGGGGACCTGGGATGGGAGGCATTGTGTCCCTCACCCCAGGGATGGGGTGACAGCGGGGAGTGGGGGTGCGGGGTGTTCCCTTAACCCAGGGCCCTCTGCACACCCACCCACCCACCCACTTACCTTTCTACCACCCGCCTGTCCGCCCACCCACTGCTGCCTCCGCCCCTCCCGTCCACGCCACCATGTGCCTGTGCAGCATTTGGAGGCTTCAGCTCTGTGCCAGCGCGGAGCCGATCCGGCCTTGGTAGGGAGGTAGGTTCACACACGGACCCCAGCACACCTGCGGGGTCAGCCCTGGGCCCACATGGTCCGCTGGCTCCCGTCCAGCTCAGTCTGACAGCTCTCAACCTCTCCAGCCCTCATGCCTTTGCTCAGGCCATTCCCTTCGTGGGAACCTCTTCCCTTGGCCGGGGGTAGGCTAGGGGGCCTAGGGGGTCAGGGAGAATCTGACAAACCCAGAGGCCTCAGCCCCAGTCTCTGAGGGTGGGCCTCAGAACTCTGCTGGAGTCCAGGTTTGGGCGGCCCCGGGGGGGCCGGCGCCCCAGCCTCTGCCTGGATAGGCTAAAATGCACAGGAGTGGAGAGATGCTTTGAGATGCCTTGGGAGCCAGGGAGGGTGTGCGTTGATCCACAATACACTGTGTCTACACCCCTAGCTGACAGGGAGGCTCGGAGGGGGAGTTCCTCGCCCAAGGGAACCTGGGCTCTGGGCTGCCCGGTGGGGTCCCGGGGAACAGGAAGAGCCAGGGGGGCCCCCCCACCGCAGCCGGCGGGTAAAGCTGGCTTCCAGGCTGAGGGTGATGAGGTGTCAGTCTCCGTGGCCAAATACCTTTCATTGAGAAAGTGTCGGGGCTGTGGCTGCTGCCAGGCCTGGGGCAGCTGGGTTTGGGGCGGGCAGCTGGCCTCCCTTCCCTGGGGTGGGGCAGGGGTGGGTGGGCGTCCTCTTGAAGCCCCTCCCCAGATGCGGGGCCAGGCCAGGACTGAGAGGGGCTCCCAGAGGGAAGCGGATCAGGGAGGACGTTCCAGGTGGAAGGCACAGCCGAAGTGAGTGCTTGGCACCGGGCAGGGACTGTAGCCTCAGCTCCTGCCCATCCCTGCCGACACTGTTTAAGAGGACAGCGCCTGGCTCCAGTTTCCAGATGAGGAAACTGAGTCTCCCAAAGAAGCCATCGCCCTGAGCTGACAGCCCCGTGCCCCTTGCTGCTGCCTTGTGACCCTGTTTGAGCAGAGGGGGAGTTCAGCCTCACCCCCCGCCAACCCCCCTCCCCCCCCCCCCCCCCCCGTTCTGGAACCTTGGCCATCCGCCTCCTGGTAAATCCATTGCTCTCCCCCCAAACTGGGGCTGCCAGACCACACCCCCTCAAGTCTGGGGAAGTGGGGGGCATGAGCCCCCCACCCACCCACCCAGAGACCCTGGCTCCAGCCACCCTGGGGTCAGCTCAGGGCACAAGGAGGCCCTTGGTCCCGCCCACGGCATTTCAGACTCTTATAATTTTAGAACCAGGGGTTCTTAAAATTCCTAGCACTGTGAGTGGGAGAAGAATCTTGGAACAATGCTTAAAACAAGAGAGTCTTAAAACCGCAGAATCAAAGAGGAGGAAGACGATCATGAACACACATTAAGCACTGACTGGATGCAAGGCCTCCCTGCTCCCCCAAGAACTAACTCACTTTAAGGGCATTTATTATCTTTTTAATGTTTATTTAGTTATTTTGAGAGAGAGAGAGAGAGAGAGCATACGAGCAGGGGAGGGGCAGAGAGAGGGAGAGAGAGAGAGAGAGAGAGAGAGAGAGAGAGAGAGAGAGACAATCCCAACAGGCTCCACGCTGTCAGCGCTCAGTCCCACGAACCGTGAGAGCATGATTTGAGCTGAAATCGAGAGTCAGATGCTTAACTGACTGAGCCACCCAGACACCCCTCACTTTAAGGGCTTTTAATGTACACTTATTGTCTTGGAGGTCAAAATAGACTTGTAGGGAGGGTAATTTTCATACAACCCCCATTTCACAGCTGAAATTGGCCCAGGGTCACAAAGCAAACAGGGACACTGTGGGATGGGGGTGGGGGAAGGCAATGTTTCCCAGAGAAGGGGACATAGGTGCTGGGTTCTGAAGGATGGCGTAGGAGTTTGCCCAGCAGGCAAGGCAGGAAGGGCATTCCTGGCAGCTAGAAATGTGTCTGGGAAGACTGGAGGAGGGAAACCTCAGGCGGGCACGGAGGGCAGAAGGGAGCACAAGCGAAGCACGCAGGGGAGACGAATGGAGCCTTGAACGCCGAGTCAGAAGCCTGAGCTATCTCTAGCAGGCGATCGGGAGCCAAAGAAGGTGCTGGAGCGGTGGAAGTGTGCACACTCGCTCATGACAAAGACTCCTCTGGAACTGGTGCGGGATTCAGCCTGTTGGAAAGTGTTTCTTTCATGGAACTGTGGTCTGCTTCTTCCCACGTGGCAGCCCTTGTGGGGTCCAAACCCTGCAGTCCAGTGCCCCCTCCCCCTCGGCTGCCTCCTGTCCTGGCTGAACATTGCTGGCGCCTCCATCAGGGCCTCGTGGGCCTGGCGTGGCCACCCACCACTTCCCCGGCCCCGTCTGTCTCTCTCATCAGCCCTCGGAGTTGGGTACGTCCCAGTCTCAGACCCCAAAGACTGGAGCCAGCCTGGCGGGGAGACCTGGCCTCCGTCGGCTGGGGGGAGTGGTGGAAACAGAGGCAGGGTGCCAGCAGAGAGAGAGCAGTCCAGGTGAATGCTGACGTCCTGCTGCCTGACCCCTCTCCCAGGGCCTGGGGTGGGGGGTCTGAGCAGGCAGGAGGGAGGAGACCCCAAAGATGAGGGAAGGACCAGGCACCTACATGTTGGTGTATATGCCGGACCACACACACTGTCCTACCCAGGGTCACGACCACCACATGGAGCCACGCACGGTGGAACCAGTCTCCCTCATCATCCGTCCCAAGGTCACACTGTGCTCGTCACACCCCGTCCCTGTCCTCCCCAGACATGCCCTCCCACACCACTGGGGACCCCTTTTCATCACCCATTTGGGTGATGCTGTCACTCTCCATTATAGCCCCACGTGCGGTCACCAACCCCCCATCCGACTTGCCGGATGTGGGGAATACGCTGGACGTGCACCCTTACCAGCCACCCCGGGGGGACGCACGCCTGACACGCAGGCCCGTGTGCGTGCAGCCAAGCGCACCTGTGCGTCATGTAGCATGGGCACAGCCACAGTCTCCCTGCACTTGGGGATGTTCTGACCCCCAGATGGCTGGAACGGCCCGAGTCAGGACTGATCGTAACCCCCCCCCCCCCCCCCCCCCCCGCCACGACCTCCCACGATTCAGTCCCTCCGAGCACACTGGGCCACAGCCGGACACGTGTGGCACCTCCTACCCTTTTGGAGCCCTGGGGAGGGCGTGGGCGGGGGGCTGGAAGCTGGGGAGGGGGCCTCAAGGTCCCAGCGGCCTTTCCCGGGAAGTCCCGAATCCCTTCCTGCTGACTCAGCCCTGGGGGGCTGGCAGGCCGGGTGCTGCCGAACCTCAGGTATGTCCTCGAAGGCTGCCTGGTGGGGCCTCCATCAAGGCGTGGGAGGGGAGCTCCCACTCAGCACTCAGCCCTTCCCCGGATCCCAGCCTCCCCTTTTGCCCCAGATGGAGCTCGAGCGTTAATGGTGCAGCTCAAGACCTGGTGCCAGCGTGGTGGGAGCTGAGGCCGGCTGCTCATACCTCCGGTTTTTTCCGGTTGAACGTTGGCGGAGCAAAGAGTTCCCAGCCGAGCGAGGCTCCCTCGTAAAGGGCCCCTGCTCAGCCCACTCTCCCAGCCTTGTAAAGACGTGGATGTCTCAGATGGTCTGGGGGAAGTTGGCCTGGCGGCTTATCCTGGGGCCCAGCGCAGGGACGGACACACACACACACACACACACACACACACAGATGTGCTCATATGTTCCCATGTGATGTCTACATGCAGACCTGTGGCTACAAATACACTTGATCATTCACAGACTCAGCCCCTGGACTGGCCCTCACAGAGCCCCATTCTAAAGAGCAAGACTAAGACAGGTGCAGATATCCCAGCCTTTGGGGCCAGGGGTTGGGAAAACCGAGAGGAGCACCCAGGGAAGGTTTTCTGGGGAAACGAGCATTTAATATGGGCTTTGAAGGGTGAATAGGAGTTTGTCAAACCCAAATCAGATGTCCAGAGGTCTTGAAGACTGGTTTTAGAGTTTACTTTTTTTTGTCCGTGAGGATTTTAAGCAGGGGAATGACACGGTCGGACAGACCCCAACTCACGACCACTTCTTGAGGACCCGGCCTTTGCCCTCAGGGAGCTCTTTAATCAGATGGGGGAAGGAGAGCCAGATCCAACCAGGAGGAGCAGACGAGACCTCTGGTTTGTGAAGCACCTGCTCTGCATTGGTTTGCATCCTGTTAATAACCCTTCGAGGGTTCCATTATTATCCCCATTTTAAAGCTCAGGAAACCAAGGCTGAGAGAGGCGAGTACTTTGCCCAGGGTGCTGTAGGGAGGTAAGGCGTACATTACCCTGGCCTCCTACTTGAAACTGCCTGCTGACCTGGTTCCAAGCTAACCCGAAAGTCTGAAGGACAGAACGGTGAGGCTCAAATAAGTCAGCTTTGCCAAGGGTCATGTGTTTGCACCTGGCCAGGGAGCTTTTACACATAAGCTTCTTGTCATTTGGCTGCTGAATGGCTTTAATGGGGGGCTTCTAGGCGGGGGGATGTCCAGGCAGAGGCCCGAGGGTGCTCCTCCTCCCTTTTGGGAGGCCTGGGCCCCTGGCCTTGGCCCCCGTCTGCCGTCTGGCCCGGCTGAACACAAACACTTGGAAATGGCCGACCCAACGGAATCTAGGTTGTGGTCAGGCTGTGGCTGAAGAAGCCACTGGAAAAACACGCAGTCCACGGGGCCAGGCCCAGCTTACGTTTCACCAAGCAGGAGTGGCCTGCCCAGTGCCCAGAGCCGAGGAATGCTCGTTTTCGAGCTCTTTGGAACCTGTCATCTGAGCAATCTAGCCGCTGGGTGGTGCTACCTTCTGTCTCATGTCGTCAGGCTGTGACCTGCCTCCTGGGGTGTCCTTGAAGAATCGGGTCTCTTGGGTTGGCCTCCTGGTCCAGCTGCTGTTGGAAACCCCTTGTCTGCTTGCATGACCCTGACGATGGGGAGTTCACCCCTTTACGGCTATTATTCCCTGCAGCCAAGAGCCTGTAATTGGGCAGATTTTTCACAGGAAGCTCTGGCTCCCTTGACCACACAGAGGGGAGGTCAGGCAGCCCGAGCACCCCGCACCTACACCCCTCTGTTAGTCCAACCCCTCCCGGGCCTCTGGATGACCCCCAGGCCCTTTGGGTTCAGTGTGGCCCAAGGGGACCTGAGTGTCTCTTCCCAAAATGTGTTCTTCGCCTCGTGGCCATGTTTCGGTGCTATTTGCCCATCCACCTGTCCTGAGCCACACGGGCCGGGCAGGTGGCCCACACATCCATTAGGCACCTACTGCTAAAGCACTTTACTTACATCTCTTCTCTGATCCCTCCCAGTGTGGCTGTTTCTGTTATTGCCTCAGTTGACAGATGGGGAAACTGAGGCTCAGCCAGTTAACTTGGTATCCTGGGGTCACAGGGGCAGATACTGGACTTGGAAGCCTGTTTCCTACTGGAACCAAGATAGCAGCCTGGGCAACCTCATCTTTTGGGCTGAGGCATCCCCTGGAGGCCATAGGGGGAGCAGGTGGGCCTGAGTGTCTCCAGCTTTCCAGAAGCTCCAGTCACTCCCTTACTCACACACCCTCCATGACTCCCATGGTCCCTCTCAGTGGGGCTGGGGGCTTTGGATGAACCCTTGCAGGGTCACCACAGAGACCCCTGAACACAAAGCCTAGCCTCTTGGGTCAAACCTAGGCCCCGACCCCTGTCAACTTCACAGCCTCAGTTTCTCTCAGCTGAAGAACAGTAGGCCCAACAATCGCCTCTGCTTCTTCGGGTCTCAGTGAACACAAGTTGGCATGCAGTAGGTGCTCGCTAACTGCATTCTCACCCTCAGTAACATGCAGGAGGGGGCAGGGTTTGAGTTGAGGTGTTCTGGGCTCCCCTCCCTAGGCTACTGCCACCCCCACCCCCACCCCTGAGCTTTGCAGTGATATCGAGTGGGGGATGTTAAAACTCCCCAAAGCACCTAAATCAGGGCCTCAATTTCCCCACCAGTGTCTGAGGGCCTCCCGACCCCTCCTCCAGGGTTCTGGTGTGGAGGGTCTTGAAACACCTCCTGGAGTCTTAGGGGAACAGAAATCTTTACTAACGATTGGATATGGGCCCTCATCAGGCACTGGACTTCCTATCTTGAAACTGCACGCGGGGACCTTGAAACTGCCACAGTGCACTTAACCTACGCCTGGATATACCTCTGCAACCTGGACTCTAGCAGCCCTCTAAGTCTTCCCGTGGACTGGTCCAGGGGATCTGGAAATTTCAACTAGGGCTTGGTCATGGGGAACCTCCAAACTCCCGCGGGGGGGGGGGGGTCTCAAACCCCCTATTTCAAGGATCACATCTTTTGCGAAGGATGGGAGGCTGTGGCCATTCTTGGAGGCAGGAGACTGGGGTGCGGGTGAGGTGGGAGGGAAACCTGAAAGGGGTTTGGACCTGGGCCCCTCTGAGCCCAGGGCCTGGGGGAGGGGGCGGCGTCCGGGACCCAGGGCAGCAGCCACCAGAACCCCCAGTCTCTGACCCTCCCCTCTGTCCCAGACGACCCTGACGCCTTCCCGGGAGGTGGAGAAGGCCCGAGGCCGGGAGCAGCTCTCGCGAGGGGAAAAGCTTCAGGGCGATAAGAGGCGGGGCCAGGATCCGGGGGCGGGCCCAACACCCCCAATAGAAGATGAACCCAGGGCTGGGGCGGGACCGCACAAGGAGAGGGGCCAGACGAGGGGAGGGACCAGACTAGGGGTCTTGAATACTCGAGCCGAGCCGAGGTCCCTGAGAGGAGGTGGGTCGATGAGGGGCGGGGTCTAGTTGGACAGAGACCAGTTGCCTGCCAGATTCCCTAACCCTACCCGCCCCAGGAGAGATCATGAAATTAAACCAGAAGCTGCGGGAAACTTCGACCCACGACCAACGTGGGGTGATTGAAGTCGGAAACCTTCCCCACACACAGACCCCAGCTCTCCTCACCCCTCAGCCCTCCCCAGGACTTCCCCATCAACCAGGCAGTCGTGAGGTTGAGGACAGAGAGGGGCAGCCTTGCCTCTAGGAACACACAGTCCACTCCCCTCCCCAGGATTTCAGGGCAGTTGCCCCCGCCCCCGCAACTGCGGGAATCGCCCTATCTCTACCCCAGAAGAGAATGAGGTGCAAGGCAGGAGACATGACAACGCCCCCAGCATCTTAGCCACCTCTCGCTAGACTGAAGTCCCAGGATGCTGGAGTCAGGGACTCAGAGGTCAGGGCCTGGGAAGAGGGGTTTGGGAGGGAGTGGGATAGGAGCAGAGGGAGCGGTAGAGCAGTTAGCTCTAGTCAAAGACGGGAAGAGAGGGCAGTCAGGCAGGCACTCAGTGCAAAGGCCCTGGGGTGGGAATGCTTTATAGGACGGGTAATGAGGTTGGCGAGGAGGCAGACGAGATCGACTTTGTTGGGCTTGGAGGAGACACAGGAGGGGGAATTGGATTCCGAGAGGGAAGAGAAGGGAAACCAGGTTAGCTAATAGGCCTGGATCTGATTTACGTTGTAAGATCGCCCTCTGGCGTCCCCGTGGAGAACGGACAGAGAGACGGGGGAAGTCTGTCAGTTTATTCTGGCAGTCACAGCCAGGCCGATCTTGCTCAGACGACCGGCCTCCTGTCTTAGTGTCCCTTCGGCAGAAGGGGTACAGGATAGCCCACACCTTCTGAGAGCGCCCCCTACGTGCACATCGTCTCAGTGCTGTCTCACACGATTCCTACTGAGCTTTACTTTCTATTCCCACTTCAAAAAGACGCATTGCAAGAGACAAGTTGAATAATAATGATAGTAATAGTGACGAATGAGGTCCCGTTTCTTGCCGAGCCCGGCCCTTTACGTGGATCAGCCCTTGGACAGCACAGCCACAAGGTGAGGGGGTCTTATGTCCTTGGTAGAGGCAGGCGTCCAGACCCCCAGCTCTGTGCTCTCTGGCAGGGTCTGCGGGCCACGGCGACCCCTGGTGGTAGGTGGAGGGACCGCTGGACCTCTCACACCGCGCTCCCTCCCCCCTCCCCGCCCCCCCGCCCCCATCTCCTCTCTCTGCTGTGGCCTCCAGTTCCCTCTCCTGATGGGTCCCCTCAGATGAAAACCCTGATCATGCACCTCCAAGCCCTGTGATCACCCAGGTGGTGGGGGGGGAAATTCAGGCGGGGTTGGGGGGGTACACACCTGACTTGCTGTTGAGTGGGAGTGGGGTGGACCGAGCCGCAGGGAGAATACGATGCCATGGAGGGAAGGTAGTTCAGCTCTGGGCCGTCAGGTTTGGGGTGTCTGTCACACAGCTGGATGTATTAGTTGTGTTCAGGAGAGAGAAATTTGGAAGTACGGAGAAGCCAGAATATGGCACAGAAACCAAGCAAGAGAGGATGTCATGGAAGACAGAAGACTAGATTTCAGGAGCAGGAAGGAAATGAAGCTGCATTAGCATCGAGAAGTGACCGCCAGACAGAGCAGCGTGGGTTCAGTGGAGCGATAAGGCCACTGACTGGTTCAAGAAAGAACCCGAGACTGGAGCACAGTCAGTCAGCTCTGGGGGGGAGGAGGAGGGGGTAGATTCCCAGCAAAGAGTTGGCCAGGGGCCCCTCCATGTCTGGGACAGCTACACCGGGGAAATCTTGAGGGTGAGAGAAGGTGGGATGCTCCGGGACAGGTCATCTGGGCAACAGAGAGGTGTGAGGTAGAGGTGGAGGGTGTGGGCGTGGAAGACAGCGGTGACCGGGGGTTCCCGAGAGACACAAAGCAGCGACTTGCGGTTCCCAGCCTGACGCAGGAGCCCTCCTACGGCTTGGCCTCCCGCTCACGCGCGCCCTCTTGTGGCCATGGTGTGAATTCGGACTGTGGTTCTCTGGGCTGCAGGCCTGGAGCTGGGTCTTTAGGAGGGTTTTTAATTTGTTTTATATATATATATATATATATATATATATATATATATATATATGTCTTATATATATTACATATATTATATATAATATATAGCATACATAATATATAACATACATAATATATAACATATATAACATATAATATATATAACATATATAATATATATAACATATATAATATATATATAAATCCACCTTCTCCAATGAGATATTCAGTCATAAAAAGGAATGAAGCCCTAACTCACGCTGCAACACGATGAACCTCAAAAACATGCTGACTGAAAGAAGCCAGTCACAAAAGGCCACAGAGTGCGATTCCAAGTATATGAAACATCCAGAACAGGCAAGTCCCTAGTCACAGAAGGGAGAGAAGCCAGATCGGTGCTTGCCGGGGGCTGGGGGAGGGGATGCAGAGTGACTGCTGGTGGGGATGGGGTATCCTTTGGGGTGAAGGAAATGTTCTGGAACTAGATAGAGGTGGTGATTTCACAATCACACTGTGAATGTAATCAATGCCACTGAAATTATTCACTTGAAATGACTAAAATGGCATATTTTGCTATATATATTTATCACAATTGTTTAAATGTTTATTTTTATTTTTGAGAGAGAGAGAGCGAGAGAGCACACAAGCCGGAGAGGAACAGAGAGAGAGAGGGAGACAGAAAATCTGAAGGAGCCTCTACACTGTCAGTGCAAAGCCCAATGTGGGGCTCGAACCCACAAACTGTGAAATCATGACCTAAACCGAAATTGGAGGCTCAACCGACTGAGTCACCCAGGCGCGCCCCTTACACAATTTGCATAAAGGAGAAAGGGGAGCCTGGGTGGCTCAGTCAGTTAAGTGTCCAATTCTTGATTTCAGTTCAGGTCACGATCTCATGGTTGGTGAGATCGAGCCCCTGCTTCGGGCTCTGTGCTGACAGTGCAGAGCCTGCTTGGGATTCTCTCATTCTCTCTCTCTCTCTGCCTCTCCCCCACTCTCTGTCTCTCTCACAAAAAAATAAATTTTAAAAATGGCAGGGGGTGTGTGAAGGCACCTTTTCCCAGAGGCCAGCCCTGAATGCACCGCCGACTTCTGCTCATGTTTATTCTCCTTTTTCTCTAGAATATAATTTCACTAGACCAGGGCCTGGGTCTGTCAGTGAGTCTTGGGCTGCAGGGAACCAGGAAGCAGGCTCGTTAGACCTGGGGACAGGCACTTAGGGCAGGGGGAGGGAGTCAGCTGCCACCTTCAGGTTGCAAACAATAAAAAACCCACATTGAACATTGCAAGGAGCCCGCAGTGCAGGGCTGGTCCCCAGCTGGCACCCCAGCTGGTCCCCAGCTGAACAGACCCGGCCAAGGCCAAAGGGCTGGCAAGGGAACCACGCCTCACCTCAGATGTCCCTCCTGTCCCACAACTGCCTGGACCGACTGAGACACCCCTCCCCCCGGCCAGCTGTAGTTTTGGAGCTGCCCAGCACCCAAATAGCTCCTGCTGGCAGGGACGTGGTGAAGTATTGCTGGGAGGGCAAGGGGGAAACCACTGCTGCACCGGGAGGCCCCTGATGGCTGCCCCTCGGCCGCCCTGAAGGCTTGCAAGGCAGTGAGGGAAGAGGAAGGGCAGCCACGCCAGCGACTGTGCAAACGCCTGGCTGGGGCAGGTTCCCAGAGCAGCCCCACAGAGGCCCCGAGCCGAGTGGCATCGTGGGCGCACAGCCACTGACGTGGGCCCCAACTACATGTTCAGCGCTGAGGCCGAGGGGCTCCTGCCATGGTGCTTCGTTCGCTGGAGGAAAATCCTGGTCAGACACAGAGGCGGTGGCTGCCCCAAGCTGTACCGTGCGGAGAACAGCAGCGTGTGCAAGGTGGGGACACGCACGCTGGGATATATCACAGGCCATCTTGGCAGGATACGCTGAGCCCTGCCCGGCAGTGGTCACCTACGGAGAAGGGGCCCGGCCCAGGCGGGTTGTGATGCTTTCTACGCAGGCCCTTTTGTACCGCCCGCACGACAGAGTCACTTCCCGGCTCTTCAATAGCAACAGAGATGGAGTGTGGACACGGTGTGGTGACAAACCCGTGGCTGGGCCGAGCTCCTCTTGACCCCCACGCTCGCTGGCGGAGAGGGACGAGGAGGCAGAGGAGGAGAGGGGTGAGGGGACCAAGAAGGACTCCCAGGAATCAGGGAAGGCCTCGGGGCCTCAGCACTTCATGAGCACAGACGCAGGAAAGCACTTGGGAAATTTATTGTCTTTAGTGACACGTCAACTGAGAATGGAAGAACTTATATTAACAGAGAAAAATACAAAACCAATTCCCAGTAAAATTCTGAGCTCACAACAGACTTAAACAAAAGCATAATGAAATGATACAGCAGAAGCGAGTGGGGAAGGCGGCGTCCGGGCCAGTCGGCACACGGAGGGACAAACGAGCGGACAGACTCACGGCTCGGACACCGCCCAGCTACCGCCGTGGCCGGAAACAAACCTTGTGTGAACAACATCAACGTGAAAAGAAGTCAAAAATTGTAATGGGAGGATTGTGACAAGTCCTAGAAGAAACAATTGCACAGTCTTATCATAAAATTACTATGAAAAAAAAAAACCCAAACTGAATCGAGAAAATGAGAGCATCTCAGACCATTTCGAATCCCAGCCGGCAAGCAACGGACAGCAGCAACCCAACGGTTCTGGGTTTTCTGAGGTATAATGGGCTGCACGCGCAGTAAAAGGTCAAGTGCCAGCAAACTGTGGCGGGTCACGCAGTCTGCTGTCCTGCTTGTCCCCCAAACTTAATTAGATGCATCTGAGTTGATGCTCCCGGGGTCTCCGGAGGGGGAAGAGGTCAACACCGGGGGGGTGGCTCCCAGCCGGCTGCCCCTGGCCTGAGAAGACAGAGACTGAGTGTCAGAAGGCCGCCCATGATACCGACGGCCCGTCCCACCCCACGTCCCCGAGAACCGAGGAGAGGAGCCAGGAGACAGGGGGCAGACCCAGGGGTCCCTCTTGAGTTACAGGTGGCCTTGCCACCTGACCCCTGATGTGGACCTGCTTCCTCGGCAGGAAGCGGCCTCCACTGGCCACCTACGGGGCTCTGGTCAGGGACTGATATGGCATCGTGGCACAGCCAAGGCTTCTACACTTTCTGAGGGGGACACAGACCCTGTCAGGCCCGGAGCTGATGACAGTCCCTGAAACATCACGGCCAGACGCAATGACCGGGAAGGGGCTTGGAACCCTGGCTGGATGGTGGTCTAGCTCGGCAGCCAGCAGGGTGACAGCCAAGGCTACCAGGCCTGGGGCTTTGTCTGTGGCACAGGGACAGCCTCAGGATGTTTGTCCACAGGATCCCCCACCCACCATAAGGAAACCACCACTGAAAATGGCTCTTCGCGGGTGGCCTGCTCCATGGCGAGTCCTGTTTGCAGCGCACAAGAGCAGGGCCATTCCCTCTCCCGGCTCCCAGGTGTGATGTCACACCCTCCATGTGACCCTGAGTTCTAGGTCCCTCCAGAGACCACACAAGCTCCTCTCCACCTTCCTCTCTCTAGCATTTTCCTTACAGGCTGAGGCCTCCTGCCTGTACCCTCTTCCTCATCTGACCCCACCAGGCCACGACCCTGCTCCTTGCCCCACCTCGCCTGGTCTATTTCCTTGGCACGTGTCCCCAAGCCAGTGTCAGGTGAGCGATCGACAGACTGTGGGCTTCCTGAGGGCGCTGCCTCATCCTGGGACATGGGGGTGCTCCGCTATCAGTCTGAGAGCAGCGGGGACGAGGCCTGGCCTTGGGGGACACTCTGCCCTCGGAAGGACACCCATAGGCCTGTGCTCCAGGAAGGAGGCCGTGGGTGGTGGAAGGGAGGGGTCCAACCACAGGACTGAGAGGTGACAGGTGAGTGCCCAGGTGTGGGACTGGCAGCCCAGACGTTCCTCGAGTGCACAGGGCAGAGGTAATGGCTTCCAGCTGGGGTGGCCTCAGCCCTTGACCTGCTCTCTTGGAAGAGCATCTGTGCCTGCCCAGCACAAGGGTGTCCACCACCAGACCGAGGACATTCCCACTTGCTGTGTGAGGCCTACAGGGAAGCCACATCAGGACTTAGGCAGCTCCAGATCTCCTGGGGATGGTTCTAGGGGTAAGGGCGGACCTTGTCTATCAGCTCCCCGCTGGGGGACACTCACTCCCAATTCACTCTCATACTCACACCCACTATACTTGAGTCACTGAGCCCCAAGGAACGCACAGAGCAAGATGAGGCTCGGCCACCTGGTGGCGCCAGAGCTCCCTGTTCAGCCCAGGTGCTCATTATGGGCTGTGGTGTTGCCATGGTGATGGGATACGCACCACCCAGCATCAGGTCCCGCCAAATGGCTCCAGGGGGCATCCACTCCCTGCACCAACATGGGGCTGGGGATAAATCAGTGGAGGGTCACCTGGCACAGTAGGGTACACTTGTGTGAAGAAAATGGTGGGCAAAGGCCCTGCCCGATGCCACACATCCTCTTTAGGGTGACCCTGCATGTGGGCCAGGCCCTTGTGACAGACAGCGGGATGCAGGGGAGGCACCAGGGGCCATGAGACGGATGGGGCCCCCCAGTCCTGGCTGGTCCAACACACTGCCCAACATCCTGAGAAGGTTCCAGAGGGCACATCTGAGGTGCCCATGATTCCTGGCTCGTTTTCTTTCCAGTCACCAAAACAGATCTTCACTCTGGCCCAGCTGGGCCCTGGGGAGGGGGCAGCTGGGCTATGGCAAGGCCAAGGCACTGACATGGCAAAGGGTCTGAGCCTAGAGAGCCTTCATGTTCCAATGGTCAGGGCCTTGTCTGCCTGTCCCCTCTTACCCCCTTGGGGTACAGATGTCCACTGGGAGGGAGGGCTCCATCCCACCAGCCCCAGCCCTTGCCTCGGGCCCACCACCCAGCAGCTACTGTGAACTACCGAGTCCTGGGACTGGGAGTGAAGCGCACAGGTCTTTACAAAGTGGGCCTCACAGGGCCGTGCCCCTGGGGCAGCTCTGTCCAACTGCAGCCATCAGGACGATGAACCACGTACCCAGTGGGCCCTTACTCATTGCTGGGACCTCTGAGGGAGGCTTGTGGAGGCCGAGACGTGGCTGGCAAGATGACCCACTCCAAGGACCCACCACCCACCTGGGCTCTGCATATCTGTCCCAATACTGAGTTGGAGACCCCAAGGGCATCCTCGAATTGTGCCCTGAAACTCACCTGAGACCGTAAGCTGCCTCCCGCAGGGGCGGGGCGGAGAGAGGCCAGTGTCTGCAGGGTGACAAGTGCATCCCCGGCACTGGTCAGCGGGAAGGGACCAGAGGAACCTGGAAGGGGTGGGAAGTGTTGGGACAGATGTTCCAGCCCCAGAAGTGACAGAGACTCCTCAGGTGGGATCTACCAGCCCCTCAGCCAGGAAGGGGTGGTGGGCACAGCTCCCAGCATCTGGCTCCCCTGGCCTCCTCGCCCCTTCCCCTGCAGCTCAGTGGGCATGGCCATGCATGAAGGACAGTGCCTGGGCTGGGCGGCCTCACTCACCGGAGCTGGGTGTCGATGGGCAGCTAGCCTGGCTCCCCAGGCCCCCGACTGCCATTTTAGTCGTATAAATGGTAGCTTCTTCTTGAAACTTCCCCATGTTCTTTTTATACCGAATTCTTTTGTTGCCAAACCAGTTAGAGACCTGTGGACACACAGAGAAAGAAGTCACTGGGAAAGCTGACCAGTAATGAGATAATGTGAACAGATGGGCACACTCTCTGAGGTGCCCGTGCTCCCACTGTCCAGGAGGAACATCTCTGAGTGGCAACACGGGGCCCTGGGGCCAGGTGAGAGGCCGGGACTGAGAAGCTGGTGCTGACTGAACCGTGGACCCAGGGCAGTGGCCGCAGCGGGTGGGGGCCACCTCGGAGCCGGCCTGCCCTGTGGCAGAGGAAGGCCTGAGAGCCAGGGACGGGAAGTGGCTGGAAGGACACAGGCGCGTCGGACACGTGGAGAGACGAGCACCCACTCCCTGCAGGGGCAGGAACAGACTGAATTCTGGATTCCTCTTTAGGGAAAGTGAGAGTCAGGGAGACACATATCCCCTGGGACCCACTAACCACATCCCTGGGAATTCGGTCTAAGGAAAAAACACACTGGATCCACAACTTATCAAAGGATGACACGGACGGACAGACAGACAGGGCAGTGGGGAGGAGTCCAGCGCTGAGCTCAGTGCCTTTTCACTTGCGCCTTGCCCCTGTCCTCAGAGCAGCTGGGGACAGCCGCTGTCACAGCCATCCTACAAGCAGGCAGGCCCGGCGGGTGCAGGAGCTGGCCCAGGGCCAAGCGGGCCGAGCCCAGCGGCCTCCAAACCTGTACCAGGACTGGGCCAGGGCTTCTCCTCCTGGGTCGTTCTCTGCAGCGGGGCTGTCCTGAGCACGGGAGGGCACTGACCAGCATCCTTGGCCTCCATCCAACCCCACCCAAGGATTGTGACAATGGAAACTTCCCCTGGGGGCAGAATCAGTGAGACCCCAGGGCCAGCGCCTTCCACGGAGACATACACAACTAGAAACACTTTAATATCCCACAGTAAGGCCTGGGGCCCTGCCGTGAAATATGTGTGGTTTAACCAACAGTCATAAACAGTTAAGTTACGGTGGCAGGGTTTCGATGACCTTTTCTTTTCTAAAAATGTATTCCTTTAATGTCCCCACATTATCTTCTGTGTTAACCATGAAAAGAAAAAGCTCTGTGTGTGCTCCTGTCCCTCAAACAGTGTCTCTTCCCTTCTGCCCCCGGGTGTGAGGGTGGCCAGAGCAGCACTTGCTTCCCACTTACCTACACGGAATGTGCTGGAACGTCTTTGTGGAACGAAGTATGCAGAGGAATGGTAGCAAGCAGTTTTCCATGTGAATTTAACTGGCAGAGCAAACTTCGTGTGTGGGCGAGGCAGGGAGGCTGGCCCTGTCCTGAGCAGATAGGGGTCCCGGTGGCTGGGGAAAGAGCTGGTCCCGGGCCAGGGTCTGCACCCCAACATGGGCACCTCAAGCACGTGTGGGCACAGCACAGGCTCTCGGCTGTCCTCTTGAACAGTGCAGCTGGGAGCCACTGGCCACCCCTACCCTGTCCCTCTGGCCCTGTCGGCCAAGCCAGCTACAGCTGCTGCCCAGGTTCCCCTCAGCACCCCATCTGAGGCTCATCCACGGCCCCTCACCCCCTCCGGCCTCCTCAGCCTGCAGCTGCAGCTGATTCTATCTTGAGAACATCTGCGGCCTCACTTGGGACACTTGCGCTAATGGTGCCCCCCTTACCCTCTCCTCATGAGAACCTCGCGGCTTGCACCTCTGCACCCCAAATTCAGAATCCCCCCTCTGCTGACCGTCCGCCACTTCAGGCCGTCCCGGGTCACGGGGGACCCGCCACAGTGAGGAGCGGCTCCCAGCACAGAATTCCGCTGCTCGGTCAGTCGGAGTCACCGGAAGGTGGCCAGGGCTTTTCAAGCTTTTGTTTCCAACGGACCCTCCCCTTAGACGAAGTCTAGACCCGAGACCCATCCGCTTTCCGTAGGCGCCGGGCTCTGAAACGAGTCTGGGTGGCCTCCAGACAACTGCACGAGGTGGCCGCTGCGCTTCGCAAGTGCACCTGACCTCAGCTCTGGCCTTGGTGCCGAGGACGCAGAGCAGTTCCCCAGTGAATGCAGTCAGCTGTGTCAGCAAGGTCCTGCTGCCTGTGTAACCCTGTGGGGCTCCTGCGTGCCCTTGTCATGAAGTCGCAGCTAGACTTGGCCCAGGCCAGGGCAGAGGCTTCTGGCTAAAGGCACAGGTTCTGAAGGCAGCCGGGCTGGGCTGGAAAGTCAGGCCACCCAACTGCCTTTCAAAAGCTGGAGGAGGGGCCGCCTCCGAGCGGAAGGTGATGCGCGATGAGCTAGAATTAGTGTCAGTCACCCTGGGGCCACAGGCCCGGGTGCTGCCCTGCGGTGTGGCCTGCCCCGGCCTCGCACCGTCAGCTGCCTGTACTCACCATTCCACTGTAAACCTCCTGAGATGTCTCTTGGGCTCTTGTCTCAGCGCCACCTCCCTTGCCCCCAATTCCACCGAGAACACTGGCAGTCCAGACTCCCCGGGTCTCCCAAGGTCGTCCAGGTCCCAGCTCTGATCTGTACCACCACTCCCCATGTGGAGCCAGATGTTGCCAGATGTCCTACAACCCTGGCCACACAGTCTGGAATACCGGAGAAACAATCAAGCACCCGTGCATTCAAACCTCTCCCAGTATAGCTGAACGGGTACTTTGGCACGAGAGCTGGTCTAAATTAAGTCCTAATTTTGCTCCAAGCTCTTTTTCTTCGCCTCCGCTTACACCCTCACCTCTCTCACGCAACACAGGACATCCCCGCCATACGAGCATGATATTAGACGCTAAGGACTGCAATTCACAGAGGGCCACCCTCTACACTCCACTGGTCTTGTGTCAGGGACCTCACGCGCCACCTGTGTGCTCCACACAGTTGATGAACTTCCCTGGGTGTCCTCCTCACTGGACGTGACCTTCTCCCCCTTCTATGTTCAGGAAGGCATGGCAGGAGAGGACCGTCACCTGGGAGACTGTGATGCCGCCCTTCCTGGCCAGCCCTTCTTTGGCTTCTTCACTGGGATAAGGGTTGTTCAAATGGGAATAAAAATACTCATTCAGCACTTCCGTGGCCCGCTTGCTGAAATTCCGCCGCTTACGCCTGCAAAGATGGACAGCCTCAGCCAGTGTGTACACACTGGCCTCTAGTGATGTCCCCTCACGCCCATCTGTGATTTTCTAGCGGTTATAACAGCAGCAGTCAACACTTCTGAATTGCCTCCCAAGAGGCTGTGTGAGGGCTATGCCCACAGCCATGGGTGGAGCCCCTGGACAGGCTCGGAGGCCCCCAGAACTTAAACCCAAGCCAGCAGCCGTTTCTTCTTCTTAAGAGCTGACCCTGGGGTTGCGGGCAGTGCTCAGGGCCTGACCTGGCATCAAGGAACCGTGAACGCAGGGTCATCACGGCCTCGCAGGTGCTCTGCTTCAGCTGCATCTGGATGGCACTGAACTTGCCGTGGATGACACTGACCATGCGCTCGATCTCCTTGGGCGAGACGGGCCTCATCCTGCTCTGCTCCCGGAGAAGGTTGGTGACGTGCGTGGTGAACTCGTGGCAGGCCTAGGGTGGGGACGCACATGCCAGCTTGTGACCACCCAGCGGGCTGGCTCGGGGCTCCACGCGGGACCAGCCACCTGCCACCCCCCGAGGCCTCCGCACAGGCTGGCTACTGAGAAGTGAATGCAAAGGGTTTCCAGCAAAATTGACCACCTTTGCCGTGAGACCAAGTGCGTGTACTCCCCGGTCTGTGCCACAAAAGAAAGGGGGTTAGTGTTCCACGTTTTGCTCTGACAAATGCGCATTCACATGATAGAAACTCTTCCATGCAGAAAGATCACCTGTTCATATTTCTCTAGCTCAGAGTGGTAAATCTGTCGGATCTGGGACAGCTTGGCCCTGTAGTCAGAGTGTTCAAGGCTATTGTCATTTGAACAGCCACCTGGTGTTGCTGTGTTGGCCGCTGCTACCGGGCCTCCTCTTCCCCGCCTCTCCGGCCTGGATACGCCCTCGGCCAGCAGCATGTTATCCAGCCGCATGAGCTGAGCATTGGGGGGACATTCTTCTTGAATGCCATGGATGCTTAACCCTAGATAAGAAAGATGGGACTAAATCAGTGTCTGCCGTCAGAGCGAAAACAACCACAACAGATTATCAGCACTGGGGTCATATCTGAACACTCCATGTCTGAACACAGAACTCCTGAGGGGAAAGGAAGGCTTCCTTTTATCCGGTAACACACACCAAGTCACCCACTTTGATAGTGGCCCAGGTGCCACACAGGAGGGCAGTCCAGGGAGTGCAGACAGGACACAGATCAGTGCAGCCATGTGGGCAGAGCTCAGAGTTCATGGCTGGGTCCACACGAAGGCCTGGACAGGGCAGGTCTGGGGTGGCACATGGCCCTGGAGAAGGCTGAAGCCCTGAACCGTGCCTGCAGAAGGGAGAGGAGGGCACATTTCCAGATACTCACGCCAGGACATGGACGATTCATTCACATGGACACAAATGTGAGTGGGAGCCTAGCGTGGGTGCAGGGCTGTGTTGGTGTGCCTGGGACTGTGTTGTTGTGTGTTGGGAGGGGAACTGCTACTATAAAGTCAGAGAGGAAAAGCTTGATCCAGAGGGTACCGGCAAAGATGAATTAATTCACTTAAGAGAATTTTTTTGAGAGAGAGAGCACAGGCTGGGGAGAGAGAGACAATCTTAAGCAGACTCCATGCTCAGGGCAGTGCCCAATGCAGGACTCGATCCCATGACCCTGGGATCGTGACCTGAGCCGAAATCAAGAGTTGGGCGCTCAACTGACTGAGCCACCCGGGTGCCCCTCCACTTAGTTTAAGCAGAGAAACAAGACATTTGGCTCTGAAACTTGAAAAAGCTGTTCCAGCTGGGCTGAGAGAGTGGCCTGCTGGAGGGCAGGGCCAGACAGGCAGGGGAGGCAGTGGGGAGAGCTGTCCCCATCCAGGTGGACACAGAGCAGCCGCAGGGCAGCCAGAGGGAGAGTCCCCAGGATCCCTGACCACTGGATGTGGCTGTGAGAGAAAGAGGCCAGGGCCACTCCCAAATCATGTGGGCAGCACAATAGATGGCACCACATTCTCCCAAGCACAGTATGCAGAGTGGCAGGTGGAAAGCCTGACCCAGCCTGGGTCCCTGATCTAGCCAAGCACAGATGTGAAGTCGCTGCTTATTGGGAGTTGGGATTGAGCTGGCCGGTCTGGGTGGGAGACAGGTATTCATGTGTCATCGGCATGTGGGGTGTTCGTATCCACCTGTGCCTGCACCTGTACTTATGAGAGGTAGGCCACGCCCCCTGAGTGCTGGAAAACCAACATAAGGGACAGGAAAAGGAAGAGATGGAAAGAATTACCAGGTAGGTCGAGGAAAAAAGAGAAGTAGTCATGGGGGTGAAATGTGGGCTTAGTCATTAGACCGCTGTTGCTCTCTGCAAAAGCAGCTGTGGGGTATGGCAGGGGAGAACCCAACTAGAAAGCTCCAGGGGACCATGGGAGGCAGGCAGTGAAGGCCGGCGGGGGGGGCGGTGGGGGGGGAGAAGTCTGCTGCAGGGGCTGTAGATCCAGGCTCAGATCCAAGGAGGGTGGGCTTGCAGGACCTGAGTTTTGTTTGCTTCTTTAGTGACAGCACAAGTGTCCATGGCTACAGAGAAATAGGTGGGTGATCATTGCGGAGGTCAGGTGGGGGGGGCGTCCTTGAGGGGAGGGAGGCAGGGAATGGGGAAGAAAGTGATAATGTCCATCTAGTTCTGACTTTCCAGAAAAACAAAGTTTAAAGGGTTTTCTTAGTGGGGGGGGGGGTGCCTAGGTGGCTCATTTGGTTAAGGGTCCTACTTCGTGGGTTTGAACCCCGCGTCAGGCTCTGCGCTGACAGCTCAGAGCCTGGAGCCTGCTTCAGATTCTGTGTCTCCCTCTCTCTGCCCCTCCCTCTCTCACACTCTTTCTGTCTCAAAAATAAATAAATGTTAAAAAAAATTAAAGTGTTTTCTTGGGAACTGGCTCTTTTAATACTATCAACTACTGACTTAATCCCTCAAATAAGAAAGAAGTCAAGCCCTGTCATATTTATTTACATATCACTGTCCCTCTCCTGTTCCCTGAATAAAGGATTAACCTTTTCTGCCTAAAATTTACTTGTGAAAACATAAAGAGCTCAGAAGATATCCTTGTAGGAATGTCCCTCATGTGTGGGGACGCTTGCCATCTACTCAGTCCCACTGGGTTGCAGTGGGGGGCTTTCTGAAAGCACGGAGGGGAAAGTGACACCTTCATCGGTTCCCCACTAGAGAAGTGGAGACCCAATTCTCTCATAATCTTACTTGATCTTCAAGAGGCACCAGAGGTGAATTTTAGTTCCTGGGCTCAACCAGGACAGGGCTCACAGGGCTGCACACACCCACCATCTGGTTCTTGCAGAGTTAACCTGCACTGCCTGGTCTTTGTACAGGCCCTGCCCCCCTCCCCGCCTCACCTCTCCTTGCCCAGAGTAGATAATGGAGGCCCTCCTGCTCAGTCCCTTTTCAAATCCTATGGACTACACCTCCTCAATCAACTCACCATCCATCCCCTCCCTTAATGCCATTCCTGGGCCCTGCTGTGCTGACTCCTCCCTGGCCCTCCATGATCTGCTGAGAAAATCCCTCTCTCTGTCCCATCCATCATGCACACCTGCAAGCTGACCACCTTCAAACACGGTGTTCATCGTGTCAGTCTTTGGTTCGAAGACCTCCACAACTCCCTGGCATCCACAGGTAAAATCTGGAATCTGACACCAGGCACTCATGGACTTGCCTGGAGTCTCTCCAGGCTCACCTTTGTGAACTTTTCCTCTGCTGGGCCCTGCACACCACCCTTTGTCAGCACGACGGACACCACTCTTGTCTCGTGTTTATTTCGCAGCTCCTCCCTGAGTGCCCGTGGCCCAGGTAGGGGATCGGGAGTGGGCCAAGAGGAACACACAAGGCCCGATCCTTCCTCAGGGGACCCCCAGCATGTCCTGGAGTCCATGGTGGAGAGGCTATCTCCACCTCTTCCATTATGACTTCAACTGAATTAGGGAAAAGAGCGGACAGGGTTGGAGCATGAGGTTTAGTGAAGGTGTGTGTGTGCACGCAGAGGTGTGGGCGCACGTGAGGGTAAATGTGTGTGTGTGTGCACACACGTGTATGTGTGACTCTGGGCTGATCCAGGGAGTGTGGCAATCTTTCTCATGTTCTTTTATCTACCCAACAGCAAGCATCTAAGAGCCCATCACAAGCTGGGTACCACACCAGGTGCTGAAGATTTTTAAAAATACACCAAAAACATGGTGCTTGCTGTTCTCAAATGAAAATTATCAAATTACAGAGAATACCCAAGCCTTTTCTCACATCTATCTATAGGTATGTATTTTTAATGTTTGTTTATTTTTTTGAAGGGGGTGGAGGGGCAGAGAGAGAGGGAGACACAGAACATGAAGCAGGTTCCAAGCTCTCAGCTGTCAGCGCAGAGCCCGACGCGGGGCTCAAACCCACAAACCGTGAGATCATGACCTGAGCCGAAGTCAGATGCTTAACCGACTGAGCCACCCAGGCGCTTTTCAATGTGCTTTTTCAATGTTAACCAGCATTTCAAAACTCAGCTCCAAAAACGACTGCATCAATACATACCTATAGATGGGGCGTGTAGGTGGCTCAGTTGGTTAAGCATCTGACTTTGGCTCAGGTCATGATCTCACGGTTTGTGGGTTTGAGCCCCGCGTCAGGCTCTGTGCTGACAGCTCAGAGCCTGGAGCCTGCTTTGGATTCTGTGTCTTTCTCTCTCTCTCTCTCTCTCTGCCCCTCCCCTGTTCACGCTCTCTCTCTCTCTGTCAAAAATAAATAAACATTGGGGCGCCTGGGTGGCTCAGTTGGTTAAGCAGCCGACTTCAGCTCAGGTCACGATCTCGCGGTCCGTGAGTTCGAGCCCCGCGTCAGGCTCTGGGCTGATGGCTCAGAGCCTGGAGCCTGCTTCGGATTCTGTGTCTCCCTCTCTCTCTGCCCCTCCCCCGTTCATGCTCTGTCTCTCTCTGTCTCAAAAATAAATAAAAACGTTAAAAAAAAAATAAATAAATAAATAAACATTAAAAACATTAAAAAAAAAAAAAGAAAAAGGACATATCCTTTGATCTCCAAATTACTATTCTGAGAACGTGTCCTACAGGAACACTGACACCTACAGGTGTATACTCTACCTACACCATTTGTACTTTTGAAAAACTGAAAGCACCTAGATGTCCATGAATAAGGAGACAACATGCCTGTCACACCTCAGGCCTTGTGGTATTAACCATGCATACGCCTTGAGGTGCTGTTTTGGTAAGCAATCACACACTACAAGCTTTATTTCTTTAAGGCCGATAATTTTTGCAAATGAGTAAAAGCAAAACCAAAAAAAAAAAAAAAAAAGTTACCCCGTGCTTTGGTCACCACCGCCAATTATAGCTGCGGACATGGCTGTGCAGAGTACATGTGTCTGGCTGTCACTTTACCTGCTTGCAAAGTGCCCTGTGCCCTTCGTCAGCTGCCCCTCCAGTGCAGCTCTGTCTCTCCCTCAGCACCAAGCGTCTGTCCTCCCAGGGCACCGCAACGGGCCTAATTAGGGTCGTTAGTTACTCATTACCGTCAATTACAGCAAGATCATTCCCGTAGCCTGTTCCAGAGCATCTCAGACTACTTCTCAGCTCCCTCAAGGGCCCTCCACTGGTGCCTGGGAGGCCTCGGGGACCAGGAGCTTAGCTCAGGGACACTGTCTGTCAGAGG
This sequence comes from Panthera pardus, assembly GCF_024362965.1. Taxonomy (NCBI): domain Eukaryota; kingdom Metazoa; phylum Chordata; class Mammalia; order Carnivora; family Felidae; genus Panthera; species Panthera pardus. The sequence goes on from NW_026527013.1 coordinate 14,746,153, forward strand.
AACTTAGAAGAGGAGGTAGGACCTAAAATAAAGCCCCTCAACACCTGCCCCACCACCCCCCCAGCCAATTGCCAGATTTCCCTCTGTTCCCAACTTCCTGAAGGTGATAAAAACCCTGGTGAGTCAAACAATGAAAACTGTGAGTATCAACACATTTTGTTTGTTTTTTAAAGAAATAATATGGAACTGCTATGGACTGAACTGTGTTTAAGCCCTAGTTCACATGTTGAAGCCCTAACTCCAGTGTGACTGTATTTGGAGACAAGACCTGTGAGGAGGTAATTAAGATTGAACGAGGTTGGGGGGTGTCTGGGTGGCTCAGTCGGCGAAGCATCCAACTCAAGTCATGGTCTCAGGGTTCGTGAGGCCCGCACTGCAGAGCCTGCTTGGGATTCTATCTCTCTGTCTCTCTGCCTGCGCCCTCTCTCTTTCTCACTCTCACTCTCAAAATAAATAAATAAATAAATAAATAAATAAATAAATAAATAAATAAAGCTTAAAAAAAAATTGAATGAGGTTGTAAGAGTGTAATGAGGATGCTCTCATCCTAGGCCTGTGGCCTTCTGAGAAGAGGAAGAGAGCCCTCCCATTCCCCCAACCTCAGTCTGAGGAACAGGCAAGAAGGCGGCTGTCTGCAGGCCTGGAAGTGGCCCTCACTAGGAACCAAGTCAGCTGGCACCTTGACCTTGGACTTCCAGACTCCAGAATTGTGAGAAAATAAATGCCTGTTGTTTAAGCCATCCCAAGCAGACTAAGACAGGAACGTGATCCCAAGTTGTTTTTATTTTTCTCTCCTTAATGGAACATATGGCTGCTGGGGGAGACGGAAGGCTCAGAGGGGAAGCCTCCTTCACCCTGACGCCCCCATACTGCTTGCCCAGCCCTTCGCCCATTCAGGAGTGCTCTGGCTTGGCAGCAAAACCGTGTTGCAGCTTCCTCCCGTGCCAGGGTGGGAGTCTGGGCAGAGCCGTCTCCGGGACCCATACCCCTGTGGGAGGCAGTCTAACCCATGAGCTGAGCCCCAGAGGCCGCCGATGCCCCTAACTGGCCTGATCGCATGGCTGTGACTGTGTCACCCTGTAAACGTATAAATGAATAAATGGCCACAGCTCTCCCTGAGCACCCGATGGGATGGGGTGACACAGGACAGGCCTGACCTGGAGCCTGCCAGGATGCGGGCTTCCTCCCTGCTGCCCTCAATGGGAAGGGCCCTAGACCCTCAGAAGCCTGCCTCCCACTCCCACACAGTGGGGTCTCCACCGCCCGCCGGCTGGCCAGCTGAAGCCGACAATGTGTAACTGAAAGATGCACGAAAGCCAAGGGAGAGGCAGCAACCGAACGGCTTTCTGAGGAGCCTTTTGATGAAAGAAAGCCCAAGCCTGGTGTTGGGACGTCAGGGTTACGGTCTTGAGCCCCAGAATCTTGAGAACACACCCACACACTGAAGGAAGGCGAGCGGCGAGAGCAGGAGGTGGCCTGACTCTTCTTAGAGAACCCGAGGCCCCCACACCCTTCCGAATCCGGCCCTGAGAAGCTCCCGACCTTCTCCGTTGCTGCTTGCTCCCCTCACCCACTCAGCTCCAGCCTGGCCAGGAACACCAAGCTCTGCCTGCCCTCTCAGACCCCTTCCCAGCAAGGAAGGGAAGGTGTGCCATCAGGCAGGTAGAGGCCCACCCGGTCGAGGTGTAGAGGCCACAGCCCTGAAGCTGTACGTCTGCCTCTATTATTGTTGTGTGAAACTACCCAGCTCACTAAAGGCCATCACTGTCCTGTCTGCTCCTTGGAACATGCCTGGCTTCACAGAATCACGTTCCAGAAATAGGAACTTGTGCGAAGAAATCTCTCCCCCCAGGCTACCAGGCCATTTTATGGCTACCAGGCTCTCCAGAAAGACAGACCCCCTTTCCTTCAACAAACTGCTTCGGAGAAGAGACCCAGGAGAAGCCACACTCACTGTATGGAGACCTCAAGACAGGAGCTCATAAGGAAGTCACGACCCAGCCTCATTCATGTACAGACAGCCAGATGTCTGACTAAATGACCAGCAACCTGAAGCCAGCAGCATCCATGTCCATGTACATGCATAAATATACGAATCAGAGCCAAGAAGCTTTACCTCTGCATCCGGGTGCTTTCAAACTGTGTCCATGTAAATAATCAGTGTAAATGAAAATCTACCAATGTAAATCATCACAGCAACCTAAAGGAGGAAAATAACTCAAAAGATACAAAAAGAAAAAAAAATCAACTTAAACAATACTTACTAATGATAAAAACCCTTGGCAAACTGGGGTGGCCTCGTTTTGGCTCAGCTGGCGGAGCATGTGACTCTTGATCTCACCCCACATTGGGTGGAGAGATTGCTTAAAAATAAACCCTTTATTATTATTATTCTTTCTTTTTTTTTTTGAGCAAGAGAGAGAGAGAGTGGGGTAGAGGAGCAGAAGAAGAGAGAGAGAGAGACAGAGAAAGAGAAAGAGAGAGAGAGGGAGAGGGAGAGGGAGAGAGGGAGAGAGAACCCCAAGCAGGCTCCATGCCCAGTGCAGAGCCCGACGTGGGGCTCGATCCCATGACCCTGGGATCATGACCTGAGCTGAAATCAAGAGTCAGACATTCAACCAATTGAGTCACCCAGGCACCCCCAAAATAAAATCTTTAAAAAAAGCAACCTTAGCAAACCATGAATAGAAAGAACCCTCCTTAAGCTGCTAACAAACATCCTGTCAGACCACAAAGCACACTTGGACTTACTGGGGACCCCTTAAAAGCACTCCTTCAAGTCAGACACGGGCAAGGAGGCCTCTCCTCGGCTCTGTCCTCAGGTGCCGGTGGAGAGGATGAGACCAGGAGTCTGGGAGGGACAGATAGGCAAGGTAAGGATGGGAGATGTGACCAATTCAAAGGCTGAAGGATGTCCCTGTGTCCCTGCCATGGCCCAGGGACTCACCACCAATGTCCTTGTCATCCTCCATCCCACCCCAAACCAAACTCCAGGTTGGTTCTTCATTGAACAATGGCATTCTGACCATCTGGCACAGTTTGCCCCTCACACTACTCTACCAAGGGCCCTTTTATATTCTTATTTCCTGGGGATAATGGCCCTGAGTTCTTCACTCTAAGTGAGGACACTTTCAAACACAGCCTGTTGGTGTTGAGACCTGCCTGCATTTACTTGTCAGGAAATGTATCCTAGGGCAGCTCATTTAAGCAGCACTCGAGATAAATCCTTGTTGTAAGTCCCTGAACTTTCTCAGTCTTATAGGACCTTATGGAGAATATCCCTTTAACAAACACTCATCTGAAATCATGACTGCCACGCACACCAGATAGTTACCAAATTGAGGAAGTACGTTATGCAAATTCCCACCGTTTCTAATGAATCTTTAATTAACATACATCACAACCAGGGCACCTGGGTGGCTCAGTCGGTTGGGCATCTGACTTTGGCTCTGGTCATGATCTCACGGTCCGTGAGTTCGAGCCCCGGTACTGACAGCTCAGAGCCTGGAGCCTGCTTCGCGTTCTGTGTCTCCCTCTCTCTCTGCCCCTCCCCTGCTCATGCTCTGTCTCTCTCTGTCTCAAAAATAAATAAACGTTAAAAAATTTTTTTTAAATACATTGCAACCTAAGTGCTTAAACCTCAACCAAATATGCAAATTAATTTTCATTTCACTATATTTATGCATTTATTAAAACTCTGCAGTTCTGTAATAAACTGCTATATGAAGTAAAAATGATATGCAGCTTATTTAGGTTTGTCTTCGTTGCATGTGGCAACAGGCAAAAGGAAAAGACAGCAAAATGCTGTAATATACAACGCGGCCAGGTAAAAGGTGTAGAAAATTGGTCCATGCTCTCCTATAATGACAAGGCTTTGAGAACATTTAACAGCCAACAGCTAAAAAAACACTTACTGATGATTTCTGTCTATATTAAACAATTTCATCTTTTTATCATTTTATTATTTTTTTAAGTTTTGAGAAAGAGCGAGAAAGAGAGAAGGAACATGAGAGGGGGAGGGGCAGAGAGAGAGGGAGAAAAAGAATCCCAAGCCATCTCAGTACTGTGAGCACAGAACCCTATGCGAGGCTCGATGTCACAAACTATGAGATCATGACCTGAGCCAAAATCAAGAGTCGGACACTTAATGGACTGAGCCACCCAGGTGCCCCTATTATTTTATTCTAAGGAGAGAGAGCGTGCGAGTGGGGGGGGGGAGGGGTAGAGGGAGAGAGAGAGAATGAGAATCTTAGGCAGGGTCCACGCTCAGCACAGAGCCTGACATGGGGCCTGATCCCACAACCCTGGGATCATGATCTGAGCCAAAATCAAGAGTCGGATGCTCAACCGACTGAGCTACCAAGGCACCCCAGTGATCTCATTTCCCATCCAAAGAAATGCTCCAACCCTAACTGAACAATGTGAGCCATTGGGAAAGGCCTAGAAAATTCCAAAGCTGGGCTACCGTCACCCAAGCTGTGACCTTTATTTTGCCGTGTCCTGTATAGGGAGGTGACCAGCCCACACATCAACCAAGTCCTATCCAATTTTCCAGACTGGAATCAGGTTTTCAGACCAGCCAATGCCCTAATTACCCTAAAGGGAATTATCCCAGGAACTGATGTTAAGCAAGTTCTAAGTATTTATAAAGGAGTATTTTCTGTCAAAAAAGATTGGTCATTCTCATGCCATCACCACGTTTACTGATAGCTACTCTGAGCCAAGACCCTGACAGGACTGGGCTGCACTGTGGGCACGCCTGTGCTTTTAGGGGCTGGCGTTCCAAGTCGGGAACAGGAAACAAACCAGAAACAAAACCACAAGATCATTTTAGTCAATGGCCACGCCCTAAGAAAACACCTGAACAGGGTAAAAGATTCTGTAAGTAAGTGCTGTTTCACAAGAATCTGTGTCTTTACATAAGGTTTTAAAGCTCCTGGCTCATTCTTTATTGTAGGTGCACCAGCAATCAAAACGCTTTAGTTCCTGAGCTGGTTGTTTGTTTTTTAAGATTTTTATTATTTTTAAATAATTTCCACACCCACTGTGGGGCTCAAACCTACAACCCCGAGATCAAGAGTTACATATTCCATTGACTGAGGCAAACAGGTGCCCCAAGCTGTTTTTATAACAGCTTTACAGAGATGGAATTCGTGTGACATACGATCCACCCATAAAAAAAAATTTTTTTTTAGTATTTATTTATTTTGAGAGAGAGAGAGAGAGAGAGAGAGAGAGAGAGAGAGAGAGCATGAGCAAGGGAGGGGCAGAGAGGGGAGGGAGACACAGAATCCTAAGCAGGCTCCAGGCGCTACACTGTCAGCACAGAGCCCAGTGCGGGACCTGTGAGATCATGACCTGAGCCGAAGTCGGATGCTTAACCAACTGCACCCACCCAATTAAAGTGAGCAATTTGGGGCGCCTGGGTGGCTCAGTCGGTTAAGCATCTGACTCTTGGTTTCAGCTCAGGTCACGATCTCACGGTTCGTGAGTTCGAGCCCCGCATTTGCGTTGACAGTGCAGATCCTGCTTGGGATTCTTTATCTCCTTTCTCTCAGCCCCTCCCCTGATCGCTCTCTCTCTCTCTGTCTCTGTCTCTCAAAATAAATAAATAAACTTTAACAAAAATAAATAAATAAAGTGAACAAGTCTGGGACGCCCGGGTGGCTCCGTCAGTTAAGCATCTGACTCTTGATCTCAGTTCAGGTCTTGATCTCAGAGTTGTGAGTTCAAGCCCCGCATTGGATTCTCCACTGGGCATAAAGCCTACTTAAAAAAATAAAATAAGTGAATAATTTAGTGCTCTTCAGTACATTCATAAGGTTGTGTAGCCATCACCACTACCTAACATCTTCATCACTTCAGAAAGAAACTCTGCCCTCATTAGCAGTCATTCCCTGCTCGCCTGCCCCTGAGCTCCTGGCAGCTGCTAATCTCTTCCTGCCTATTCTGGATATTTCATATAAATGGAATCATACAATATATGGTCTTTGTGTGGCTTCTCTCACTGAGCGTAAAGTTTCCAAGGCTCATCCACATTGTCATCATGGACACTGTTTTTTTTTTTTTTCATAACCCTTGATGTGTATATTTATATATTTGTATATACTAGTCACCTATATGTCCAATAGAACTTTCCACTATTTTAGACTTATGCTGTCTAATGAGAGCCACCAGCCACATGTGGCTACCGAGCACTTGAAATGTGGCCAGTATGGCTGAGGAATGCCTTCTTTAATTATATTTAATTTGAATTAATTCAAACGTATATAGCTCCCTGCTGTAAGAGGCTGGTGCATGGGAAGGACCACAGCTCCGGTCTATAGCAGCACCCGAGAGACAGGCTGATTAGAATCAGAGGCCAGGGGCGCCTGGCTGGCTCAGTTGGTAGAACATGCAGTTGTGAGTTTAAGCCCCATGTTGGGCATAGAGCTTACTTTAAAAAAAATATCAGAGGTGGGGCGCCTGGGTGGCTCAGTGGGTTAAGCATCTGACTCTTGGTTTCGGCTCAGGTCTTGATCTCACGGTTCATGAGTTCGAGCCCCACATCCAGCTCTGTGCTGACCGCGCAGAGCCTGCTTGGGATTCTCTCTCTCCCTCTCCCTCTGCCCTTCCCCTGCTTGCACTATCTCTGTCTCTCAAAATAAATAAATAAGCTTTAAAAATTCAAAAAAGAAATCAGAGGCTTGATTCACAAGTCACCCTGAAACTGGGGGACCAGAAAAGGACACTCCAAGTAACTCCCCAGCTCTAGGAGATCCACTCTTAGCACAGCTGTAAGGAAACGTACATGAGACTCAGCCTCGGGTACAGCCAATCAGAAAAGGGATTGGAGTTCCAGATGAAGTCACACTAGAGCGTAATGGATAATGGCCTAAAGAATAATTATTGTTGGGATAAACCCAACCATAAGGCTGGACCTACAGATCATGAATTTGCACAATTGCAACAGACCTGACTAGGTGATGAGGAAGGAGAACAAAGGTAAAAAAAAAAACCTCCTGGGTTGGGGGCTCAGTCGGTTGAGTATCCAACTTCGGCTCAGGTCATGATCTCACGGTTCGCGAGTTCATTTGTGAGTTCGAGCCCTGCGTTGGGCTTGCTGCCGTTAACGCAGAGCCTGCTTTGGATCCTCTGTCCCCATCTCTCTGCCCCTGCCCCGCTTGCTCTCTCTCAAAAATAAATAAACATTAAAAAAAACAAAACAATAAACAAAATAAAACCTGCGGGTTACTTGAGCCTGACAGCTCCTAGCCAGGCCAATGAACAGTGGTCAGGAAATAACAGCGAGTTCCCTTATGTTATGTGTTATTTCCATTTACTGCTCTGAAAGGCAGCTGTGTGTGCTCTTGCAACACAGAGAGGGTTCCTTGGCCCGAAGCAAGTCTGGCCGAGCCGGGTCTCTGGGACTTCTCGTTCCTCAGCAGACAGTAAGAACTGACCAAGGTATAGACGTGCGCTTGAGACCAGCACGGGGGACAGTGACAGCACTGAGAAGATAAAACAGGCCCCTCTGAGTGAACCGCCCAGCATTCCAGTGGCTTTTCAGGGCACTTCCTGTGCACACGGGGTCTAAGTTGCCCGCCCCTCCGCCATCCAAGATCCAAATGCTTTTATAGAAGTTGGCACTCGAGTTCACTTGGAGGCAAAGCCTGACCCAACCAGGGTGTAAGAATGTTCTTGTCTGGTGCTAAATGTCACCTTTGGAATGCAGGCTCTGCCCCAGAAGTCATCAACACAACGGTGCCTAAAATCCAAACAACTCTGAATTCTGTAAAGCATCTAGCCCCAAGGGTTTCAGGAAAGGGACTGGGCTAGTATTTGGTCCTCTTGGCTAAATTCAAAATTCTCTAAATACAGTTTATTAGGACAGCTCCTCTCGACACCAAGAACAACGGCTGTCTCAAGGGAAGGATTCGGGAAGGAGGGCACACTCCTAAGGTGCTGCTGGTGTTCAGAGGCCTCTGCAGGGAGGGACACCCAGACACCCCTGACCTGGAAGATGTGCCAGCGTCCCTCCCACAGGCCAGAGGAGACAGTGGGAGGCAGTGAGGAAGTGAGGCAGTGCTTCCAGGAATGTCTGCCAACACAGGGTTTACACAGAGGATGGCTTTCTCTTCAGGATGATACGAAGTCAGGCCCCAGGCACTCAATCTTCCCGAACCTCATAAAATGAACAGGATGAAAAGGATTTCAATTCATAGGTATCAGTCACCAGGAACAGTTCTCCATTCAACAAAAACCTAAGGACAGTCCTAGAACGCAGCACATCCTAGGCCCTGCGCTCACTGGAGGAGACAGATGGCAAAGCCCCAGAGCCATCATGGACGCAGCGAGAGCAGCGATGCACAGACGGCACTTGGAACTGGTGGGTGCAGGCTGTGAGGCACAGGACGGGTTCCCTTTCTGAGCCAGGACAGGGTGTGGAAGGGTGGCACACAGCCCGGCTGTGGGTTACTGGGGTGCGACCTGTTCTCTCCAGAGGTTCACTCTGATCATCCATAAAACAAGAGGAGAGTCAGCGTCTGCCCTGAGCTGCTAGAAGGTTCAGGAGATAATGCCAGGAAGCTCAGAGCTGACTGACTGCAACCCATACTCCATCGATGCCTACTGGGCTTTAAACGCTCTGCACAAGTGGCGCCTGGGTGGCTCAGTCAGTCAAGCGTCTGAGTTCTGCTCAGGTCATGATCTCACAGGTCGTGAGTTCAAGCCCCGCGTCAGGCTCTGTGCTGGCAGCTCAGGGCCTGGAGCCTGCTTCAGATTCTGTGTCTCCCTCTCTCTCTGACCCTCTCCTGCTCCTGCTCTTTCTCCCTCTCTCTCAAGAATAAATAAACATTAAAAATATATTAATAAAAAAAAAGTAAATAAACAAATGCTCTGCACAGTTTTTGTCTTTACCCTAAAGGCCTCTTGCAGACTTCAGCCAGAGGGGAATGTGAGGAATGTGGGTTAAACCAAGAAACAGTCATGCTCTGTCCCTGCAGGAGGAGTCCCAGAAGGCCTGGCTCTCAGGATCACCAATTACGTGGTGACCCACTGGTGCCAGTGTGCGGCATCAGGACACTGAACAGTTTTCTTTGGGCTAATACTGGGTCGTTCCTGTCACAAGGTTGGGAGAAGCTGAAGCAGAACTGAGATCTTGTTTACTTTCCTGCCACTCACATGTTGGACGCACAGTGATCCCATGGCTGCACTTCCTAATCATGAGAAGAGAGATTTGGCCACACTGAACTTGACAATTCAGCCAGACCATGTGGAGCCCGGCTCGTGGCAACTGCAGATAGCTTGCACTTTCCCAGGTTGAGCAGGGCTGCCCCATTCACGTGCAACCATGTCCCAAAATGCATGACGCACCCCAATGTTTGAGCCAGTTGGTGGAAAGGAAGCCTGATTTTCTGAAGAATGCCCAGATCTGATGTGTGTGGCTTACGCTCTGAGCCCCATGGCCTCCTTGGGACTCAGCCTAGGGTAAAGTCGAAAGCCCCAAGCATGACCTCTGCAGACTGGAAGGATGGGACAGGTGATAGCATGGTTTAAAACGGACACCTCAGCTTGTCCTGGTGGCAGTAGGTATCAGTCCTGTCTTTTTCTCCTGAAACTGCAGAGTTGGAAGGTGACGGACAGCTGCCCTCATGTCCACACGTACAGAATCAGATGGAGCAAAAAAGATGTGCCCAGACTGCACACCTCCCAAGAACTGGTTTCCTGTTCAGTTCCAGCACCCCACAGACAGAATAAACATCATCAAGAACTAAAGCTTGCTGACATCATGGTTGATGGAGTTACTTTTAAAAATTGTTTTTATGGTGGGGACTGAGGGGTGAAAAGGGGTCCATGTTTGGGAGGAGGACTGGGCATACATGGGGGGTAAGGAACAACTGATTGAATATGCAAAAGTACTGGGGCGCCTGGGTGGCTCGGTCGGTTAAGTCTCCGACTTCGGCTCAGGTCATGGTCTCACAGTTCATGAGTTTAAGCCCCACGCTGGGCTTGCTGCTGTCAGCGCAGAGCCTGGTTGGGATCCTCTGTCCCCCTCTCTCTCCCCCTCCCCCACTTGTGCTGTCTCAAAAATAAAACCTAAAAAACAATAAATAAAAGTACTGAGGATACCGGGAGCAGAAATCTAATTGTGAGGAAACATCAGATCAACCCAAATGGAGGGGTCTGCCTGTGATCTTCTAGATGGTCAAGGTCATGAAAGCCAAGGAAAAACAGGCTTGTTCCAAATGGAAAAAGACCAAAGTGACATGATATGTAACATGAGATCCTGGGCTGCATCCTTTTCTATAAAGGACACTATTGGGACAACTGAAAAGCTTAAATAAGGTCTGAGGATTCTATGCTAGTGGCGTTATCAATGTCATTCCCTGACTCTAAGGGATGTCCTGGGGGGAAACAGGAGAATGTCTTATTCATTGGAAACACACTCAGGTAAGTGTGCAGGGGTCACAGGGCATCATGGCAGCCACTTATTCCGCAACAGTGCAGGAAGAAAATACATTTGCACTGTTCTGGGAACATTTCTGTAAATCTGTGATTATTTCAAAATAAAAGGTTAAACACACACAAGCAACCTATGAGAACAAATGGAGGCCACTCAAAGTACAAGGGCCTTGTAAGCCAAGCAGAATAATAGCTTCTGGGTTACAAAGTGTACTCAAAGGTAAAGGAATCAGGGATGAAACATAGCACAGGCTGGCTTTTATGAAAAAGGAAAGTGGTGGTAAAGATAACAGAGAAACCGTTGACTATGACCTGGGTTGGTAGCAATACCATGAAGATCCATCATGAAATATTTCTTTGTTTTGTTTTGTTTAATTAAAAAAATTGTAATGTCCATTTATTTTTGAAGGAGAGACAGAGTATGGGCCCGTAAGGGGCAGAGAGAGAGGGAAACACAGAACCCAAAGCAGGCTCCAGGCTCCGAGCTGTCAGCACAGAGCCTGACGCAGGGCTCAAACCCACGAACTGTGAGATCATGAAGGAAGTCAGACGCTTAACCGACTGAGCCACCCAGGCATCCCTATTCAAATTTTTTTTTTTAACGTTTATTCATTTTTGAGAGACAGAGAGATAGAGCACAGTAGGGTGGGTCAGAGAGAGAGGGACACACAGAATCTGAAGCAAGGTCCAGGCTCTGAGCTGTCAGCACAAAGCCTGTTGCGAGGCTCGAACTCACGAACCGTGAGATCATGACCTGAGCTGAAGTTGGACGCTTAACCAACTAAGCTACCCAGGTGCCCCTAATTTTTTTTAATGTTTAATTATATTAGAGAGAGAGAGAGACAGAGACAGAGCATGAGCAGGGGAGGGGCAGAGAGAGAGGGAGACACAGAATCCGAGGCAGGTTCCAGGCTCTGAGCTGTCAGCACAGAGCCTGATGCAGGGCTTGAACTCATGAACCGCGAGATCATGACCCGAGCTGAAGTCGGATGCCTAACCAATTGAACCACCCAGGTGCCCCATGAAGTATTTCTTTGAACTAATAGGGTTCCCCACCAATGTCAGTCCCACCAAATGACTGAGCAGTTCTCAACCAGAGTGTGAAGGTTGTAGATGATGAAGACTGAGGACCATCACAGATCAAAGGAGACTAAGGAGACAGGATGACTAAATGCAACGTGGGAGGGTGGACCAGAGAAAAGGCATCAGGGCAAAGGCTGGGGAAATCCGAATACAGTCTGTTGGTCAGTGCAAGAACACTGTACCAAGGTTAATGTCCTGGTTTTGATCACTGTGCTACGGTCCTACTGTGCTAGAGGAGGCTGGGAAAAGGGTATAGGAGAACTCTCTTGCCATTTTTCAACTTTTCCGCAAATCTAAAATTAATTCAAAATAAAATGTTTCTTTTTTTTTTTTTAACAAAAGGATTGGCAGTGGCAGAAGACTTCCGTGGGGATTACTTTGAATACTTAAAACAACTAAAATCAGGGGCGCCTGGGTGGCTCAGGCAGTTGGGCAGCTGGCTTCAGCTCAGGTCATGATCTGTGAGTTCAAGCCCCGCGTTGGGCTCTGGGCTGACAGCTCAGAGCCTGGAGCCTGCGTCCAAGTCTGTGTCTCCCTCTCTCTCTCTGCCCCTCCCCTGCTTGCTCTCTGTCTCTGTCTCTCTCTCAAAAAATAATAAACATTAAAAAACAAAAATAATCTCATTAGTATTCTACTTTTCTAAATCTATCATCTTTTCTTTAAAAAACTTTTTTTTATTTTGAGAGCGTGAGTAGGGGAAGGGCAGATACAACGGGAGACGGAGGATCCCAAGCAGGCTCTGCACTGTCAGCACAGAGCCCGACCAAGGGCTCAAACCCACAAACCGTGAGATCGTGGCCTGAGCTGAGATCAAGAGTTGGGTGTTTAACAGACTGAGCCACCCAGGTGCCCCTCACCTTTTCCTTTTCCAAAACAATGGAATGCCACAGTGCCTCTTAGGTCTTCCTTAAGAACAATGCAGCTGCTCGTTACTCATTGGCAACAGTATTTCTCCAGTTACAAACTGCAAAATTAATCCATGCGATACACGGATACATCAGAAAGCAGGGCACTGATGAGACAGAAAGGACGCATCTGGACCGTCTACTGCCAGAGAAAGACGTGACAGGCAAGACGGCCCACGACATGCATCAGGCCGCGTCAGGACCAGATCAGAGGGTGCATGATTGTCATGGTCCCGTATCCACAAAAAAAAAAAAAAAAAAAAAGTCCTCTCAATGGCCTACCTGTCTTTTCCTTGATCTCACAGAGCACACTGAAGAGAGCAGGCTTCATCCGATGGCAATTCAGAGCATGCTTTCTGAAAGAGAAACAACAGAAGAGAGTGTGAGAGACAGAAGAGTCATCCTGTTCAGGAAAGTAAAGATCTTTCATATTGACCCTGCCGGTTCTGTTGAAAATTGCTCTTACGAAGTGACAGTACAAAAGCATTTCCTATGACTTCCATTTTGTAAAATTCCAATGGAGCAATACACAAATATTCAAAACATTTCCTTATTTTTGAGAGAGAGAGCACAAGTGAGGAAGGGACAGAGACAGAGGGGACAGAGGACCCGAAGCAGGCTCTGTGCTGGCAGCAGTGGGCCTGACGTGGGGCTTGAACTCAAACTCAAGATTGTGACCTGAGCCGAAGTCGGACACTCAACCGCCTGAGCCACTCAGGTGCCCCTCCGTGAAAAATTTTAAACAATGCAAATTTAAATAATGCAAATAACTTGTCAAGGACTACGAACTTTTGGGGCACGTGGGTGGCTCGGTAGGTTAAGCATCCGACTCTTGATTTCGGCTCAGGTCATGATCTCACTGTTATGGGATCGGGCCCCATGTCAGGCTCAGTGTGGTGCACGGAGCCTGCTTGGGATTCTCTGTCTCTCCCTATCTCTCTGCCCCTCTCCCCTGCTGTGCTCTCTCTCTCTCAAAATAAACATAAAAAAAAAAAAACAAAAAAAACACAACCCTATGAACTTTCAAGATCCAGTGATTTCAAAGCTGTGTTCACACTATTGCCCTGTCATGGCACTTTTATGCATAAGCAGAAATGCCAGCCATCCTACCCCAGTGTCCTGAGATGTTAACTTAGTAGGTGTTTACTGAGCAGCCTCTATGTGCCATACACCATTCCAGTGTCACAGACACAGACAGATGAGGTTCCTACCCACGTGGCAGTTAAGAGGGAGGGAGGGAGAGACACCAAACGCACACACAAACGAGATAACCACGAGCCACGGCGGGTGCATTGTGGCAACAAACTAGAGTGATGGGTAGAAGGCTTACTGGAGTTTGAATGTCTCTGATGTGACCTCAATGCTGAGATCAGAATGACAAGAAGTCAGGCAGGAAACGAGAGGCTGAAGAGAGTAATAATTTAGATTGAGGAACCAGCCAGTGCAAAGGCTGAGTGAGAACACGCTTGGCTTTTTAAGAGACCAGGATGCTGTAGAGTAAGGGGTGAGGGAGAGAGCCAGGAGGTGAAGTTAGGCAAGGGGGAGTCACCTAGAAGAGCCTTGTCAGTCAGGGGAACAACTCTGGCTTTTGTTCCTGGTGATGGGAATGGTGGTTTGGCAGAAGAATGGCTCCCAAAGATGTCCGTGTGCTAATCCTCAGAATATGTTACACTGGAAAAAGAACTCTGTGGCTGTGATTAAGGTTAAGGACCTTGAGATGGGGAGATTAGCCTGGATTACCCAGATGGGCCCGATCTAATCATACAAGTCCTTAAAAGTGGACAACCTCTTCTAGCTGTGTTCAGAGAGAGATACAGTGACACGGAGTCAGAGACACTATGCTGTTGGCTCCGAAGACAGAGGAAGAAAACTGCAAGCCAAGAAATGCAGGTGGCTTCAACAAGCTGGAAAAGGCAAGGAAATGGACTCTTCCCCTGTGGCCTCCAGAAGGAAGGCAGCCCGACTTCAGCTCAGGTCATGATCTCACAGCTTGTGAGTTGAAGCCCCGCATCGGGCTCTGTGCTGACAGCTCAGAGTCTGGAGCTTGCTTCGGATTCTTTGTCTCCCTCTCTCTCTCTCTCCCCTTTCAAAAATAAACATTAAAAAAAAAGTTTTGGGGTGCCTGAGTGGCTCAGTCAGTTAGGCGTCCGACTTCAGCTCAGGTCATGATCTCACTGTTCGTGAGTTTGAGCCCCGTGTCAGGCTCTGTGCTGACAGCTCGGAGCCTGGAGCCTGCTTCGGATTCTGTGTCTCCCCCTCTCTCTCTGCCCCTCACCGGCTCACACTCAGTCTCCGTCTCTCTCAAAAACAAACAAACATTAAAAAAAATAAATACAATTTAGTGGCTTTTCGGAAATTCACAATGTTTAATCATCACCACTGTCTATTTCCACAACACTGTCACCACCCCCCTGAAGAAATCCTGTTCCCATTAGCAGTCATTCCCCATTCTCCTCTCCTCCCACCCAGCAACCACCAATCTTTTGGTCTCTATAGGTTTGTCTCTGGACAAATGTCTCCTGGACATTTCATATAAATGGAATCACAGAGTATGGGACCTTATCTGCCTTTCCCATAGCATGTTTTCATGGTTCTTCCAAGTTTTTGTGTATCACTGCTTCATCCCTTTTTAAGGCCAAATAATATTCCATTGTATGAATAACTTTCGTTTGTCCATTTATCAGTTGATGCACTCTTGGGTTGTTTCCACTTTTGGCTGTTATGAATAATTCTACTATGAACATTCACGCGTAAGTTTTTATGTGACCGTGTGTCTAGGGAGAATCGCTGAGTCATATGGTAACTCTGTTTAACCTCTTGAAGAAATGCCAAACTTTTTTTTTTTAATGTTTATTTTTTTATTTTTGAGAGAGAGAGCAGGGGAGGGGCAGAGAGAAGGGGAGAAAGAGAATCTCAAGCAGACTCTATGCTGTCAAGTGCAGGGCCTGATGCAGGGCTCGATCACGAACCATGAGCCAAAATCAAGAGTTGGACACTTAGGGGTGCCTGGGTGGCTCAGGCGGTTAAGCGTCTGACTTCAGCTCGGGTCACGATCTCACAGTTCAAGGCCCATGTCAGGCTCCTGCTGTCAGCACAAAGCCCACTTTGGATCCTCTGTCCCCCTTTCTCTCTGCTCCCCCCACTCTTGCGTGTTCTCTCTCAAAAATAAACAAACGTTAAAAAAAAAAAAAGAGCTGGACACTTAACCGACAGATCTACTCAGGTGCCACGAGGAAATGACAAAATTTTATAAAGTGGCTGCACCATTTTCCATTCTCATCAGCAACTAATTAAGATTCTAATTTCTCCGCAACCTCACCCAAACTCATTGTCTTTTTTACTATAGCCACACCAGTGGGTGTGAGGCAGTATCTCATTACGGTTTTGATTTATATTTCTCTAAAGACTATTGACATCGAGCATCTTTTCAGGTGTTCATCGGCCATTCTTTTTTGGGGAAATACCTATTCAAATTCTTTGCTCATTCTTTAATTGGGTGATGTCTTTTTTATTGTTGAGTTGTATGAGTTCTTTATATTTTCTGGATACTAGACTCTTAATATATGATTTGCAAGTTTTTTCTCCCATTCTGTGAGTTGTCTTTTTACTTTCTTGATAGTGTCATTTGAAGCACAAAAGTTTTTCATTTAGTGAAATCCAACTTATCTATTACTTTGTTGCTTGTGCTTTAGGCATATCTAAAAAAATGTTACTTAATTCAAGGTTATGAAGATTTATGCCTATGTTTTCTTCTAAGAGTTTTACAGGGTTAGCTCTTACTTAGGTATTTGATCCATTTCATTTTTGTATACGGTGTTAGGTAAGGATTCAAATGCATTCCTATTTTTTTTTTTTTATTTACTTTTGGGAGAGAGAGAGGAGCTGAGAGAGAGGGAGATAGAGAATCTGAAGCAGACTTGGAGCTGTCAGAGCAGACCCCAGTAGGGGGCTCAAACCCACAAACCATGAAATCATGGCCCGATCCGAAGTCAGGTACTTATGACTGACCCCATCAAATTAATTATTTTCCATGTGCAGATCCACTTTTCCAGACCATTTGTTGAAGACACCATTCCTTCCCCACTCAATGGTCCTAGCACCCTTGTAGAAAATCAATTGGCTATATATATATATATATATATATATATATGTATATATATATATATATATATATATATATGGGTTTATTCCTGCATTTTCAACTCTATTCCATCGATCTATTGCCTATCTTCAAGTGAACTGCATTTTTAAAAGATCACCGTGGCTGCTCTGAGACCAGAATGGAAGGCAAGGGGTGGAATGCTAGTCTGAAGGCTACTACAGCTGGAATAGTCCAGAAATACTGCTGGCTTAGTTTAATTATGGTACTAGACATAAAAAGCAGATAGATCTTGGGCTGCCTGGCTGGCTCAGTCAGTGAAGCATGCAACTCGATCTGGGCGTCCTGAGTTTGAGCCCCATGTTGGGCATGGAGACTACTTTAAAAAAAATAGGTAGGTCTCTGACTACAGCAATGAAATCAACAGGACCTCCTGATAAACTGGTGTGGGATTGGGGGAAAGAGGAGATTCAAGGATAACTACTACTAGCTTTTGCATGAAAGGAGACACCATTAACTGCCACAGGGGAGACTGGAAGGCAGCAGGTTTAGGGAAGAAGGGTCTGGAAAGCAGAGCTGTGCTTTGATCGGGTTACACTTGAGATTGCTAGGAGCTACCCAAGAGGAGGTATCAGATAGGTAGCCAGGCACATGGACATGGCCTCAAGGTTGGAGATAAGCAATATAAAGATGGGGAGTCCTGGGCATAGAGGTGGCACTTTAAGCCACAAGATTTGAGGAAAGCATCATAAGGGGTAGATAGAAAGGAGTCCATGCCCCAGACCCAGGCCCGTGGACTTCTATAAGTCAAGCAGAGAAAAGCCTGCAGAAAAGACAGGGACCGAATTGCCAGTGAGGAGGAACCAAGAAAAACAGTTTCCAGGAGAAAAGAGCAATCTGTGAGAAATACTTCTAAGAGGCAAAGCAATAGAAGAATCCAGAAGAGACCTAGGATTTAGCCACAAGGAGGTCATCGATGACTCAGCAGAGGGAGAAGGTTGGGAGAGAATGGGTGGAGAAGAGGAAGTAGAAGCAGCAACCTCAAATAAAAGAGAGTCAAGAAATGCAGGAGGTGTTTAAAGAAAAGGTGTGTAGTATGTTTTGTTTTTCCTCTGTATTTTATGATGCTTTGACATCCTGGGGCCGGGAGAAACTGTCCCTCCCAGCACTAGCTAATTCCAGATATACCAAACAGCTTGCCTGAGAGCATGCCTTTCCTACAAATCCAAATCCTAAACCCATATGCGTAACCACCTTCTTTATCTACCTCTCAGCACCGGCCAATACTTCTCCTGCCCTAAATTTCCAGATGGCCAGCTAACAATTAGCGACCGCTATCGCCCAGAGCCTGCCAGAAGTATTTACACTGCCCAATCTTAAACTTGCTCAAACTCACCTGCCCTGGTTTGCCCATTCCTTCCCTTGGAAATCACACTAAAGATTCTGAGCCATGCTTTCCCTGCACTCCTTCTTTCTCCTGACGGACTTGGGTGCTTCCCAGTATGGCCCTGCCTCCTCCCCTGGGGAACTGTAAGTAATAAACTTCTTTCAAAGTTGTCTCTATGTCTGTCATCTTACCTTGACTAATTAAAACAAATCCCTGGGGCGCCTGGGTGGCTCAGTCGGTTGAGCATCCGACTTCGGCTCAGGTCATGATCTCACGGTCTGTGAGTTCGAGCCCGCGTCAGGCTCTGTGCTGACAGCTCGGAGCCCGGAGCCTGCTTCGGCTTCTGTGTCTCCCTCTCTCTCTCTGCCCCTCCCCTGCTCATGCTCCGTCTCTCTCTGTCTCATAAATGGATAAAACATTAAAAACAATAATAAAAAAATAAAACAAATTCCCAGCTACAAATCAAGATGCGGGGGACAGTCAAGGGACGTTTTTGGTTGTTGTTCTTTGTTGTTAAAGACAGGAGACACTTGCACGTTTAGACACCAAACAGCCAGTCTAGAGGGAGAACGTGATAACACAAGAGAGCGAGCATAACTGTAATTGTAATGGTGTGTCCATGTGTCAAAACTTCTGCGAACTCTGAGGAAGTACCATGCCATCTATTTTAACATTTGCTGTTATTGTGACTTTAAATCTCGTAATGCTATCATCTAAGTACCCATTATTAAAAGACACTGCCAAGGCTGGATAGTGTACCTGAAAATTGGTAACTTCATGACTGAAGTCAAATATGATGAACGCTACGAGGAAGGCCAGACATCTGCCACAGCTCCCTACATCGTCAGTCTACAGGAGCCTCCTTGTTTCTAGGTGCCTTCCAAATTCATCACGCACCCCCCCCTCCCCGTGGGATGCCTTTCAAAAGGCTAGAGTTGGGGTGCAGGAATCAGGTCCCCGTCTCTGAACCTCAAATATGAAAATGTTTGTGGGGGTTGAGATTTGATCTTCTGCAAATCTAAACCCAAATATTAATCTTTCTTATGCAGTGCACGGTAACTGATCACAGAGGATATTCAGCCTGGAATGTTTTCCTTCTATAGAGGCAGTAGTACCATTAATGAAATGGATTCCAGCTACAGCTTGTTATCTTCTGTAAATGTAATTCTAAAAATGCGAGGAAAGAAAATGAAGTCAGCCGTTCTGCTTCCTAAAGGGAACTTCAGGAATGTTTATCCCCAGCTCAGTTTTCTGCTTAATAAAACATCGTATTGCAGATACAGGTATAAAGTAACTTTAAAAAAATTTTTTTTAATGTTTATTTTTGAGGGGGCGGGGCAGGGGCAGAGAAAGAGACACACAGAATCTGAAGCAGGCTCCAGGCTCTGAGGTGTACCCCCAACGTGGGGCTTGAACTCATGAACCACAAGATCATGACCTGAGCCAAAGTCAGACGGCTCAACTGACTGAGCCACCCAGGCAGGCACCCCTAAAGTACCTATAATGCACTCAAAGTATTTCACAGGAGTTTTTGTGGTTTATTATGAAAAGTAAACAAATGTCTAAGCTTTGGGCATGATCTTGGCCTAGAGGTGATCAAGCAGCTGACAGCAAACCATCAATGACGATGTAAATAAAGTGGGGACAGTCCAGCACATTCACAGCATTACCAAAGGGGATGAACTTATGTGATGGACATTCTGAAGGTGACTCCCAATGAGTATAATCCTCTTTCCTTGTTCGGGCAGAACCTGTGACTTGCAAAGTGGCAGAGATGATGAGACAGTCTTTCCCATGCTTATGTTACATTATCTACAGCTCCATCTAAGCGGACTAGACAGCATCACCCGTGGGCCCTGAAGCCAGCTGCCATGTGGTGAGAGCTGGTGGCAGAACTACAGGTAGCCCCGGCTGTCAGCTAGCAAGAGAACAGGAACCTCAGTCCCATAACTGCAAGGAACTGAACTCTGCCAACAATCCCACAAGATGGAAGAGAACCCTAAGCTCCAGATAGGACCACAGCCCAGCCAGCATCTTGACTATAGCCTTGGGAGACCCTGAGCAGAGGTCCCAGCTCAGCTGTGCCCAGATTCCTGACCCACGGAAACTGAGATCGCAAATGTTATGTTGTTTCAAACCGCTAGGCTTACTTTTAAAAAATTATTTTAAAAAAAAGAGGGGAGGCACCTGGGTGGCTCAGTTGGTTAAGCATCTGACTTCAGCTCAGGTCATGATCTCACGGTTCGTGAGTTCAAGCCTCGCACTGGGGTCTGTGCTGACAGCACAGAGCCTGCTTGAGACTCTCTATCTCCGTCTCTCTCTCTCTGCTCCTCCCTGACTCACTTGCCTTCTCTCTCTCAAAATAAATAAATAAACTTCAAAAATCCTTTAAAAATTACCACTAGGGGGGCGCCTGGGTGGCTCAGTCAGTTAAGCATCTGACTTCGACTCAGGTCATGATCTCATGGTTTGTGGGATCAAGCCCTGCATCAGGCTCTGTGCTGACAGCCTGGACCCTGCTTCAGATTCTGTGCCTCCCTCTCTCTCTGCCCCTCCCCCACCCTGTCTCTCTCTCTCTCTCTCTCTCAAAAAAAAAAAAAATGAATAAATGTTAAAAAAATAAGTAAAGAGGGGCGCCTGGGTGGCTCAGTCGGTTAAGCGTCCAACTTCAGCCAGGTCACGATCTCGCGGTCCGTGAGTTCGAGCCCCGCGTCAGGCTCTGCGCTGATGGCTCGGAGCCTGGAGCCTGTTTCCGATTCTGTGTCTCCCTCTCTCTCTGCCCCTCCCCCATTCATGCTCTGTCTCTCTCTGTCCCAAAAATAAAAATAAAAAGACGTTGAAAAAAAAAAATAAATAAAAATAAGTAAAGATACTTTTGAGGCTCTTTCTAAACTAAATTAAAACAAAGCAACACTGTGAATATCCTTTTAAAACCAATGCTAAGAAATCTATAGCAAAACTGAGTCATATAAGAATCACTCCAGAAAATGAAAGCACAGAGGTTTATCCTCTCTAACCTCATTTATTCAATATTTATAGGACTTTGGAACAACTATATGCTGGTCACTATATCAGGAGAAAGGAACATGGAAATGAAAAGAACATAAGCCACATTCTGGATTCTACTACCAGTATATTATAGCTCCTAATTTTAGCTGGAACTTACTTTTACTTTTCCAAATTATGGAACAATCTACTTTCCTTAACAAGGTATCATTTTAAATTACCAGGGAATTTAAAGATTTATTGAGATTTAAAGATATACTGAGATATATTCTTCTTCATAGAACAGGATACTTCTTGAAAAATCTTCCCTGAGAGCAATAATGATTCTAATGCCTTAACCAAAGATGGAATCAGATCTCCTTAATTATTCTCATTTCTAGAAAGATTTGTTCAGCTGACAAAAACAGTCAACAATATTATGTACCTCCCAGAGACAGACCTAGGTACAGAACAAAAATTAGAAGACATGATGGGGTACATGGGTGGCTCAGTTGGTTCAGCATCCAACTTCGGCTCAAGTCATGATCTCATAGTTCGTGAGTTTGAGCCCCACGTAGGGCTCTGTGCTGACAGCTCAGAGCCTGAAGCCCACTTCGGATTCTGTGTCTTCCTCTCTCTCTGCCACTCTCCCGCTCGCACGCTCTCTCAAAAATAAATAAACATTAAATTTTTTTTTTTTAAATTAGAAGACATGAATTCTTAATAGAACTTCGATGGAAAGCCTAGAAATTCACAGAGGGTCCCAAGTTCCAGGAAGGAACAGCAGCCCAGGACTCAGAGGCCAGCATTTCAAAATAAGGTTCTCTGTAACAGTGAAATTGGGAAAAATCAATCCATTAACGGAAGCCATCAATCACTGGTAAAGGTCACTCTAAAAGCAAACACAAAAGCAAAAAACCAAAAATGGTTAGATGAGTCGGGGTTGAGATTATATATGGATATCCAAGGTCAACCATGGAAATTATTACAGTAATTTAGCAAAATGAAACCTTGGATCAGGAGCTAGTTTTGGCACTAAAAAAGGGGGGGGGGAATTCTTTCACATGACACAAGAAAACAATCTGCAGAACTTGAATAAAGGAATGACCTTTAAAATGAATAAATTTAAGTCTGTGAAAAGCTCATTATAATGTCCTTATTTCTTAATTTGTCCCTGGACTGGTTATAATCAATACTACTGCTAAATTTCTTACTCAAAACCACAACTTCTGGTCTCTCCCCTGCTCAAAAAGGTGGTGTGACTTCTCACTGCCTGCTTTAATAAATTCTAGCCCCTTAGCAAGGCATTCAAGGCTCTTCACCAGCTTCTCTTTGACCCTCTCCCTCCTCTGTACTTGGGGAAGTCCTACTCCTCTTTTACGTGCAAGACTCTGATGGGTGGCCTGTCCCATCCTGGATTCCTTACTCCTCCCCTGCTCCATTCCCTTTATTTATTTTTTAAAAATTTTAACCTTTATTTATTTTTGAGGGGGAGAGAGAGAGAGAGAGAGAGAGAGAGAGAGAACATGAGTGGGGGAGAGGCAGAGAGAGAGGGAGACACAGAATCTCAAGTAGGCTCCAGGCTCTGAGGTGTCAGCCCAGAGCCTGACACAAGGCTTGAACTCATGAACCATGAGATCATGACCCCAGCCAAAATTAGACGCTTAACCAACTGATCCACCCGGGTGCCCCTGTGAAACTTTTCTAAAATATTCTGCATGTTGCTTTACTTAATAAAACCACTTCAAAAGGGATTTTGCTGTGACCCTAGATTTTAGATAGCTTTTAGGAAATTGTTTTAAAACCAACAAAATTCGGGGCGCCTGGGTGGCTCAGTCGGTTGGGCGTCCGACTTCGGCTCAGGTCACGATCTCGCGGTCCGTGAGTTCGAGCCCCGCGTCGGGCTCTGGGCTGTTGGCTCAGAGCCTGGAGCCTGCTTCCGATTCTGTGTCTCCCTCTCTCTCGGCCCCTCCCCCGTTCATGCTCTGTCTCTCTCTGTCTCAAAAACAAATAAAACGTTAAAAAAAATTTTTTTTTTAAACCAACAAAATTCAACTCTTAGGGAAAGTACTCCAAAGACAGCAAGACTTTCCTTTGGCACTAGACCAAGCCAAGCTAAGCATGTTAATCCTAAGAACAAAGCTAAAACCTACAAGCAGGCTAAGAAGAGAGTGCTGTCACTAAGTGGGTGGGATCTAATGAACCTTCTTAAGATTGATGAAAAGAAAAACTTCAACTCTGAAATTCTACTTCCCAGGTTTGGACAAGTAGATCCCATCTGGCTAACACTATCTAGCTTTGGGAAATTCCAAACCATAAATTCCTCCTCTGACTCCCCACATGCTTTGAACAGGCATGCTGAAAACCAAATGCTCACTGACATGCATTCCAGAACTAGAATACTAAATACAGGGACATAGATCTTTAGAAAAGGGGCACACCATTCAGTTGACAGTTTATGCTTTGTCACTTGTGTAAGTTCTAAAGATAGTCAAAATTAGATCTTTTTTTTTAACGTTTTTTTATTTATTTTTGAGACAGAGAGAGACAGAGCATGAATGGGGGAGGGGCAGAGAGAGAGGGAGACACAGAATCGGAAACAGGCTCCAGGCTCTGAGCCATCAGCCCAGAGCCTGATGCGGGGCTCGAACCCACGGACCGCGAGATCGTGACCTGAGCTGAAGTTGGACGCTTAACCGACTGAGCCACCCAGGCGCCCCATAGATCATCTCTTTTTATTTAACAACTAAAATTTAGTCCATATTATAGGCAATGTCAATCTGCAGAAATACCGGAGGAATTAAGAAAGTCATACATATTTCAACTAGCAGAAAATATCTAGCATGTCGTGTATGTAAAAGTCAAATTAAAAAATTCAGGGCACCTGGATGGCTTAGTTGGTTAAGCATCTGACTTCGGTTCAGGTCATGATCTCATGGTTTGTGGGTTCGAGCCCTGTGTCAGGCTTCGTGCTGACCGCTCAGAGCCTGGAGCCTGCTTCAGATTCTGTGTCTCCCTCTCTTTCTGCCTCTCCCCGACTCGCCCTCTGTCTCTGTCTCTGTCTGTCTCTGTGTCTCCCTCTCTTTCTGCCCCTCCCCCACTTGCCCTCTGTCTCTCTCTCAAAAAAATAAGTATTAAAAAATATATATATGGGGCACCTGGTGGCTCAGTCAGTAAGCATATGACTTCAGCTCAGGTCACAATCTCATGGTTAGTGAGTTCGAGCCCCGTATGGAGTTCTGTGCTGATAGATCAGAGCCTAGAGCCTGCTTCAGATTCTGTGTCTCCCTCTCTCTCTGTCCCTCCTCCGATGGTGCGCTGTCTCTGTCTCTCTCTCTCTCTCTTTCTCAAAAATAAATAAACATTAAAAACATAAAAACCAAATAAAAGAAAAAATTCAGAGAGGGGTGCCTGGGTGGCTCAGTCGGTTAAGCGTCCAACTTCGGCTCAGGTCTTGATCTCATGGTTTGTGAGTTTGAGCCTCACATTGGGCTCTGTGCTGACAGCAGAGTCTGCTAGGGATCCTCTGTCCCCCATCTCTCTCCGCCCCTCCCCCACCCATTCTCTCTGTCTCCAAATAAACTTTAAAAAAGAAAAAATTCAGAGAAATCTTTTCCTAAGAAAAATTATGAAGGTCTTTAATTGGAGTAGTACCTGTTATGTTGCCTAAAAGCCAACTTCTAAATGTGATCTTTATAGTTTCAAATACATCACCCCATATACCAAATTGCCTGCTTCTAAACAAATACAACAGTGACCATTCTCCATCATATCTTTATTCACTATGTATAAAGGGTTTTTGCCCTAAGAACCTATTCCCATCCCCCAGCAGTCACTTGCTATTTATTACACTCAAGTTCTACAAACACAAATCTGGGCTGTGGTTTTTTGTTTTTAATTTTTTTAATGTTTATTTTTGAGAGAGAGACAGAGAGTGAGCAGGAGAGGGACAGAGAGGGAGAGAGGGGGACACAGAATCTGCAGCAGGCTCCAAGCTCTGAACTGTCAGCACAGAGTCCAATGCAGGGCTCAAACTCACAAACCGTGAGATCGTGACTTGAGCCGAAGTTGGACACTTAACTAACTGAGTCACCCAGGCACCCCTGGGCTGTGGTTTTATAGACACTATAAAGGAAATACAGAAACAACCTTGGAACTTCCACAACCTGATTTCCTTAGGCTGAAAATGTAAACAGACCCTGAAACAACAGGGTGTTATGGCCCCAAGCCAAGATTTTCATTAAGAAGAAAAAAAAAAAAAAAATCAACTAACTATTTCCTGAATTTTATCTGTTCATTTTGAATGTTCTTTCCATATTAAGTAGGCAAAACAATGCTAATATGTGACCCTTGTGATTAATTTAAAATCCATTATGCCCACCAACACAACTTAGGCTCCAAAATAAATTCATTTGTCAGATTAACAAACTACTATGTAAACTGATTCATGAAAATAGGAATAAATGGGACACTATTATCTCCACTCTTGAGAGCCCGACCTCTCCAAGTGTGGTTTGGGATCCAATGCACTGGCACCCTTGGGAGCTTGTTAGAAATGTGGACTCTTGGGCTCCATTGGGACCTGCTACATTAGGACTTCCATTGCAATAAGATTCCCACAGAAATTTTCTCCATGTCCAGCCTGGGAAGAACTGCTCTAAAGCACCACTATCCAGTATTTTCTGCAATTCTGGAAATGTTTTCTATCTGTCCTCATATGGTAGCCACTCGTTACATGTAGCTACTGAGCACTTGAAATGTAGCTAGTGCGACTGAGAGACTGTTTAATTTTATTTAATTGTAATTCATTTTAATATAAAAAGACACATAGAGGGGCGCCTGGGTGGCTCAGTTGGTTGAGCGTCTGAGCATCCGACTTTGACTCAGGTCATGATCTCACGGTTTGTGGGGTCGAGCCCCGCATAGGGCTCTGCGCTGACAGCTCAGAGCCTGGAGCCTGCTTCAGATTCTGTGTCTGTCTGTCTGTCTGTCTCTCTCTCTCTCTCTCTGCCCCTTGCCTGCTCGCACTCAGTGTGTACCTACAAGCAAA
Organism: Panthera pardus; assembly: GCF_024362965.1. NCBI lineage: Eukaryota > Metazoa > Chordata > Mammalia > Carnivora > Felidae > Panthera > Panthera pardus. The sequence goes on from NW_026527013.1 coordinate 14,772,105, forward strand.
GGATCAAGAAGTGACCACTGCAGCCAAACCCGCCAATCCAGCAACACATAACACAATTCACGCAGAACGACTTGAAGGCCAGTCCTCTTCAGCTGCCTCTCCCAGAACATCAGGTATGGAGCATGGATTTCCAGTAACATTTTTTTTTAATTTATTTTGAGAGAGAGAGAGAGAGAGAGCACAAGTGGGGCAGGAACAAGAGAGGGAGAGAGAATCTCAAGCAGGTTCTGCACTGTCAGCACAGAGCCTGATGCGGGGCTCGAACCCATGAACTGTGAGATCATGACCTGAGCTGAAATCAAGAGTTGGATGCTTAACTGTCTGAGCCACCCAGGTGCTCCTGGAGAATGAATCTCCAGATGACACTGTGACCATTCTGCTTCCTTTCTCCATCAGGTTTCCAAAATTAACCCCTCGGCTCTAGAGTTTTCATACTAATTTCTTAGAAATCTCACTACTAGATAAAAAAGGAGTCGATCAGCCTTTGATAAGTGGCAGCTTCCTGGCTCTGAGTCCTGAGGATCCCCGAGGGTATGGTACCTGAACAAACCGGTGGGGGTGGGGAGTGGGAGAGGGCCCAGAGCTTGCAACAGATTTTTATGACTCAAACACTGGGTAAAGACCCTGGGAGGAGGGAAGAATTTTGGAGCCTGACAGTCTTGACAAAAGAGCCCTCATAATAACCCTCATAAACCCCTCATAAAGGTAGTCATAGAAGCAAATGAAATAACCTATGTAGAAACTGTAAAATGTTGTAAAATTTATTGTTATAAAAAAACAAGGCTATGCATGATAGAGCAAAATAGTCAGAGTGCCTGGGTGGCTCAGTAGGTTAAGCGTCTGACTCAATTTCCGCTCAGGTCATGATCCCACAATTCGTGGGAGAGAGCCTCATTTCGGGCTCCGTGCTGACAGTGCAGAGTCTGCTTGGGATTCTCTCTCTCTCTCTGCCCCTCTCCCTGCTCATGCTCTCTTTCTCAAAATAAATAAACTTAAAAAAAAAAAAAAAGAGACAAAATACTCAGACAAACCTTGGCAAATGAGATAAAATTTTCTACCTTACTGGTTTCATACAAAAAAAGGGGCACCTGGCTGGCTCAGTCGGTAGAGCATGTGACTCTTGATCTCAGAGTTGTGAGTTCAAGTCCCATGGTGGGTATAGAGATTACTTAAAAATAAAATCTTAAGGGGCGCCTGGGTGGCTCAGTCACTTAAGCGTCCGACTTCGGCTCGGGTCATGATCTCACGACTCGTGACTTCAAGCCCGGCGTTGGGCTCTGTGCTGACAGCTCAGTCTGCTAGGGATCCTGCTTCGCATTCCGTGTCTCCCTCTCTCTCTCCGCCCCTCCCCTGTTCACGCTCTGTCTCTCTCAAAGATGAATAAACTTAAAAAAAAATTTTTAAATAAAAACAAAATCTTAACAAGAAAGAAAGAAAGAAAGAAAGAAAGGAGGACATCATCAGTAAACAGTTCCAAATCAGAAAATGCAGAACTGCCCCTTCTCGAGGAAGAGCTTAGAATACAGCTGAAGGTCAGAAGATCATCCAAGAAGACTGGTTATCCCTCACGTAGTAGAAAGTACCCAGTTGACTCAGGCTCAATCTAAACTAAGACAGTATATTCCAAAGTCCCCACACTCCACTATCTGTGTAGCCCAGAGGAAGAACAATACACAGTTCACTATTCTAAGACTATTCAGCTACAATGACAAAATGAACAACGCACAAGCATTTGCAGCTGCCTTTGAATAATGAAGGTTTAAGGAGAGTAGGTGTGCTTTCCCTCTTTAAACACACCTGTGGGGCACCTTGCGTGGCTCAGTCGATTAAGCATCCGATTTCAGCTTAGGTCACGATCTCATGGCTCGTGGGTTCGAGCCCCACATCGGGCTCTGGGCTGACAGCTTGGAGCCTGGAGCCTGCAGCCTGCTTCGGATTCTGTGTCTCCCTCTCTCTTTGCCCCTCCCCTGCTCACACTCAGTCTGTCTCAAAAATGAATAAATGTTAAAAAAAAAAAAAATTAAAACAAGAACAAAACACATTTGTGGTGACCAGATAGTTTGAAAGGGCCTCACATCTGAGATGAAAAATTCTTTCTTGCTAGACAGTTGAGCTAAACTGACTCCAGGGCCTATGAAGGGGTCAGCAGGGGTACTGAGAGAGGGCAGGGTCAGAAAGACTTGCAAAAGCCTCACCCAGTTGCCTGATCAGGACAGACAAGATCTGTTTCCCCTCTTGAGTTGGTCATCTACCAGGCTGCAGAGTTTACTATGAGGAAAAGACCCACCCAAGTTGTTTGCTCCAGAGAAGAACTAACAGTGCACTTGCGGACTGAAGACTGTGTCTGGAGTTGAGTGACTTTTAAATGACTTGGGTGAATTCAGGTAAAGGCTGCATCCAAAGAAAGGGGGGGGGGGGCAGATCTGAAGCTACCAAGTCTCAAAAGAAAAGCCCCAGGGGCCTTTTTACCTCAAAAAGAAACCAGGAACCACTTACGCAACAATCAAGTTGTCATGCATGGATAATGCCTCACTATTCAATTTGCTAGTCTTAAAAGAAAAAAAAAAAAAAGCTGCCTTCAAGATTAGCAAGGAATGGGGTGCCTGGGTGGCTCAGTCAGTAAAACATCTGACTTCAGCTCAGGTCATAATCTCCCAGTTCATGGCTTCAAGCCCCGCGTCCGGCTCTGTGCTGACCGCTCAGAGCCTGGAGCCTCCTTCAGATGCTGTGTCTCCCTCTCTTTCTCTGCTCCTCCCCCACTCACGTCTGTCTCTCTCTCTCTCTCAAAAACAAATCTATAAATTTAAAAAGCATTTAAAAATTAAAAAAAAAAAAAAAAAAAAAAAAAGGATACCAAGGAAGAGGGGTGCCTGGGTCACTCAGTTGGTTAAGTGTCAGACTGTTGGTTTGGGTTCAGGTCATGACCTCATGGTTTCATGAGTGCAGAGCCTGCTTGGGATTCTGTCTTCCTCTCTCTCTGCCCCTCTCTCACTTGCACTCTCTCTCAAAATAAATAAACTTGAAAGAAAAAAAAAAGAATAACAAGGAAGAGGCGGCTGATTGCACGCCATTCTAAAGCCTATCTAGGGGAAGTCTGGATTGCTATAAGAAAAAAAAAAAAAAAAAACCAGCAGCCATGGGGCTGTGATGGGGTGACAGATGCTTGAGGAAGGCCACACCTGAGCAGAGTTCACTCCTTAAGCAGCTCCCTACCTAGAAGAGAAGGAACTCAGGGAGCTCCACAAACACCCAAAGCACTGCCTCTGTGGTTCCTTGGGTGTGAAGAGCCCATTTCCCCCTCCTGAGCTTTCCAGAATCTTAAGTGCCACAAACTTTACTATATGCTCATTGTGCACATGAGTCCTGGGAATACACAGGAAAATATGACAAAGCCTCTGCCCTCAGACTAGCCTAGCAGACAGGGGATCACACAAGGGCACCCTCTCCTGGCCCAGCTCTTTTTTTCCAGGTGTCGGGGATCACCTCTATTCAGTGCACACCCATTACGACAACGATTTATAATTAGTCTCCCACACACCCTACTTCTCAATGAGCTCTGATGGCGCAGAGAAGGTCTTAGCCATCTTGGTTTCACCAGCACCTAGCACAATGCCCCCCAAAGCAGAATGAACATAGGGAGGTGGGGGAGAACACTCTTAACTTTCCAGATAGAGGCTATGAACCTGCAGAGCGTGGACGATCCACAAGAAGCAAAGGAGACAAAGTCTGACGAACGATGCATGCCATATCCACCTTTTATTCGCCTCCTCCTTCCCGTGGCTGCTGTTCACTTGGCTTTGGCATAACCCCTCCTCACTACGCGGCTCTACTGACTACACAGTCCATACCACCAGACCCTGGCCCCATCCTCAGGGACCACCCTTCACCCCAAAGAATAGGCCCCATTCAACGAGGCCTCATCCTCCAAAAGGACTTCAGTCTTTCCTATTTTCTAATAACTTGAGAAGGCCCCAAACACAACGGGGGCTGCCTTGTGAAGCAGATGCTACCACTCCTCACTGGCTGACAAGCGGTGGGTGGAGGGAAGTAGGGCAGGTGGTCTTAAACCCGCTGTGATTTTTCCCGCTGCAACTGAAAGGAAATCCAAACTCCTTCCTGAGACGTGCAGGCCGCGTGCGATCTGGTTCCAACCTCTCTCCGAACTGAACCCAGGACTTTCAGTCTCTGGCTGCGTTTTCTTCCAGCTCTTTCTCACCTTGAGCCCTCTGAAAGTGCTGTGTCCTCTACACCTGACTTTGCACAGGATGCCGTCCCTTTTCGTAGAGTTCCTCTCACAAGGTGGACTTAGTTTTCGCTACTCACTTTCTCTTCCTCAAACTATGAGCTTGAGAGCAAGGGCTACGTCAGCACCCAGCTGGGTGTCGCACACATAGTTAAGTGTCTAATAAAACTTTGCTGATTTAATAAAACGGGGGAACCGCCATCCCTCCACCCAGCTCCCCCACCGTCCTTTTTTTCCGGATGGTTCCCGCACCAAGTCACCCCCATCACTTGCAACCTGAGTCCCACTGCCCACAACCCACTCTCCGTTATCTGCCTTCACAACTTCCCACCTCGTAAACCCCACGAATGCATCCATTTAGCTGTCCATCTCTCGGCCCTTACACCCCCCAGCTCCCCTCTTAACCCTTTACATTCCATAAACCCCAAAACTGCTTTTCACCATATACCTCCCCATCCACAGACTCCCCTTAAACCCATCCCTCTCGCCCCAGGACAAGCTCCTAAAACCCATCACCTGCTGCTTAACCCCCTAAGCCTTTCAGTCCGTCGCATTTTAACCTCATAAATCCCTTCGGCCTCAGAAACCTCCCCCCGCCGCGTTTTCAGTCCTCCCTGGGCCCCCACATCTCCCCTCCCAGCTCCCCGCCCAGAGATGCACCCCAAGCTCTCACTGTGCACCGTCCTCACTCCTCAGGCCCCCTGTCAACTTGGCCCTGGCCCCGCGGCCCGCCCCCTTCACTCCCGCGACTTTGGGCGGCCCAGGCCCCCGTCGAGCCCGCGCAGCACCTGGCCTGCGCCTCCTCCAGGCTCTGGTCGGTGATGGCCATGATCTGCTGCAGGACCTCGCCTGTGTCGGGGCCTGGTGGGGGCCCGGGCGGCGGGCGGCGCAGGGCCGGGAGAGGCGGCGCGGGGCGCTGCGGGCTGGGCGGGGAGTCCATGGGCGGCGGGACCGGGGAGGCGCCGAGGAGGAGCGGGCCCGCTCACAAAAGCGCCGCAGCCAACCACCGCCACCCGCGCGCACCGGGCGCGCGCTCGCCCAGGCCCCACCCCTCGCCGCCGCCGCCAGCCAACCGCCGCCAGCCAGGCCGCCGCGCACCGCCCACAGACACGCCCCTAACCGCCCCTTGCAACGGCCCGGGACTCTGTGGGGAGTTGCCGAGGCAACGGCTCTTCCCAGCCTCACGCTCCTCCTGGCCGAGGAAGGGCGACCACTGCTTCGCTCTGCTTCAGAGGCTCCCCGCCCCCCCATGTCCGCCTCCCTCACCTGCTCAGAACGACTCCTGCTTAGAGACCTTAATCTTTCTTGGGGCCCCTCATGTCTCCTCAGAGCCCCCGCACCTCCCTCAGAGAGCTCCAGCATTTTTCCTCAAGAGACCGTCAAGTCTCCTCAGAGACCATCCCCGCTACCTCCTCACGCCCTCTACTCCCCACCAGAGCCTCCACTCCTCAACGGTCCCCGCTCTTCCTCAGTGGCCCCCGTGTCCCAGACACCCCCCCCCCCGCCCTCCTCAGAGCACCCCACTCTTCAGGCCACCCCTTCCTTCTCAGAAATCCCTGTGATTCGCAGATCCTCGCCAACACTCACCATTCATCTCCAGAAGCCCTAACACCCAGTCCCCTAATGGTCCCCTCAGTCTCGCCCCCGTCAGACGGGCACTAGGGCTCCTGGCCTCCCTCCCGGCGCTTCCCTCTAGAGCCTTCCACGCGGGGTGCAGTTGTGTGTGGTGACGGTGGCTGGAGGGCTTGAAGTGAGTGATTGTCTCGGCTGCAGAAATGAATTCTCTCTTCAAGGTCTGGCTGACGAGTGATCGCCCGTTGAGTCACTCTCTCCATCTACTCCGGTCTGGGCCTCCAAAACCCTAGCACGCGGTCACTGAGCTACCGAAGGACGCTTCCTGAGGGTCTGCTCTGAGGTGTACCCACCCCAAGTAAGAGTGGATGTCCACAGGTCTTTTGTTTCAAACCATCAGACCTCACAGCACCAGAGAAGGCTCATCGTGTGAGAGAAAAGCAACAGACTGGACGCGAATCACTCCTCCAGAGTCACAGGACCTGCTGGCGCCCGTTTTCTCTGAGGACAGATTCGAGACGCAGGCTCCTCAAGGGTCCTCAGTCTCTCCGGAAACCCTTCAGGGCAAGGCCCGTCTTCTCCTTGCCGCTGGAGAGGAAACACAGTCACCCCATCTGGTGTGACTGGCTCGGCGGACTCCAAAGAGGACGGCAGGGAATGGAAATGAGTGATGCGGGATGTGAAGAACCCCTTTGAAAGCTCCCCGCTTGAGGAAACCTGCCACTTGGCCCCAGTAAGAGGAAGTTGTGGCGACCATGACTGTTGTCAGGGGAACAGCTGCTGCCCTGTACAAAAAGTTCAGCAGCCCCGTACGTGAAACCTCAAAGTCGTGTGCGATTTCGGTGTCTTTCAGAGAACAGTGGGGGCGCAGGGTTGAAAGCTTTAGGGACCAAAACTTGCATGGCGGAGACACCTACAGAAGAGGGAAAAATCGATGGGACAAGATGCCAAAGGAGCCCAGAGGAGTGGGGGTTAGAGCTCGGAGGATACTAGCGCGAGAGCGGCCAGCTCAGAGCAAGTGAAACTTAAAACTGCCTTTGGGAGGCCACTTGGGGTCCCCAGCCCCATAGGAAGTGGCTTTGGCACCTAAAGTGACATGTCTGTCCAATGGGCCTGGAGTCCCGCAGAGGCAAGGGCTGCCTTTCACGGGCCTGTGCCCAGGCATATGGTGGGAGGGTCATCATCTCTGGAGATTTCAGGCCTCAGGCCCTAGAAGACATGCTGCCCACCTCGGATCCTGAAGTATCCAGCATCCCGGTTCATTCTGGCCGCCCCACAGAGCTGTCTTAGGCAGGGGGAGCTTTCCCAAAGGGAAACCCAGCCCCATTCAGTGAAGAAGGGACCTAGATGTTTTTGGTTCTTCAGCAACGTGTGCTTTAGTGATTGAAGAATTTGGCCTCCAACGGGAGGCTTTTATTTAGCATGTGAACCTTAAGAGGCTATAACCTTGTATCCCCCTGCCCCCCCTTAAGCGGAAGCAGAGAATCCAGATTCTGGTCTACACTGTACCTAGCAGGGTGCCTTTATGAGCACCTGAGAGGGGGCTCATCATGGCATGTCTGAGCCTTGGGGGGCTGTGGGGTGAGATGAGGAAAACCAAGCTGAGGTTGTGACCAACTCTTGACTCTGTGGGGAATCCAAAGCCCTTTCCCCAGGTGCCTCTCTAGTCCCTTGATTCATCTCTGTGTCTTTTGAAGCTATGCAACCACAGGCCAGATGGCAACCCCTCTGAGCTCCTGTCCTGTGAAAGTAAGTGTCATACGTGCACCACAAGATGCAAGTGATGATTAAATAACGCAACTACAGTGCTTATCAGAGTGCCAGGCACATCAGAGGAGCCTGGGAAATGGCAACTCTAAAATCCTGCATCCTGCTCCATGGACCCTACTCCCCTTGGTCGGGGGGCAGGGAAGGGGACGGACACAGCTGACTATTAATAACCTGGACTCAGACAAAAGGGCAGGCAGGAGAAAGAGGGCTCACACAGGCCAGAGACCACTGTGGGCTCCAGAGGACAGAGACAGTTTGGGGGGGGGGGGGGAGGTAAGTTCGAGGCAGGGGAACAGGCAGAGGAGACCGAGGCAAAGAGAATGGGTGTAAGACCTCCAACAAGAGAAATGGAGTGCGGCACCTGGCTGGCTCAGTCGGTAGAACACGCGATTCCTGATCTTGGGGTTGTGAGTTTGAGCCCCATGTTGGATGTAGAGATTACTTAAAAAAGAGAGAGTAACAGCCGTGCAGAGATCAAAGATGAAAGAGAACGGGGCTGAGGAGATCCCAGCCTAGCCTGAGCTGAGGCGGACAATTCTGGGACACAGGGACAGACGGGACTCTCTGAGTTGATGATAGAAAATGCTCTGGAGACCTCAGTGGAAAGACTTACTCCTTATATCATGCTCTCTCCCACAGACCCCCTCGATTCTAATAACGGACAGACAAGACCCCAGAGGCTGCAAGGGGCCACAAACCTTTTCCCAGATCACACTCAGCACCCCTCAGTCTGCGCCCCTAAAGAATCAGCTTCAGGCAGATGGTGCGTCCACGGTCCGTGTCACCCTGTCTCACTGGGCGGGGTGGCCTCATCTCTCCCATCTTTGACACCCACATCACCACAGACAAGGAAGCAGTCCACAGGGTTTACCAGGGATGTGTGGTAAAAATAGAAAATGTCAGTTAAAACCCCCAAAACCTGAGATGATTAATTAGCAGATTCCTGAACCCCATCTGACTTTTCTCCTGGGCATTTAGAGGTGACCCCACACCCCCAGGCCCCCGGAGCAGGCAGAGCTGTGTGCCTGGGGGAGACTGGCAGTGGAGCTGTGCCACGGCAGACTGGGGGTCTGCCTTTAAGTCTGTCCTGCAGATTGGGTAGAGCCAGGTGCGTCCACGAGTGGTCAGGGGCTACGATCTGGCATCTGCGGCACCCCAGTGAAGTCCCAGGTTGGCTAAAGGGTGGAGTCCATCAGGGGATGGCCATTCTCAGGAAGCATGATGCGAGTGCTGGCACCCGTTCGGGTGGAGGGTGCGTAGCGGGCAGACTCGTGCGTGGACCGGCGAAGGCACAGACAGCAGAGGAGGCGGCGGAAGGTGCGGCGCATCTCAGCATCTCGGCACGAGTACACCACGGCATTGACCAGTGAGTTGGCCTCAGCCAAGAGGAGGAAATACTTCTCCACAGCCAGAACATCGCAGGACTTGCAGTCCAGACCGTCCAGAAGCAGCACCACCTGGCCCGGCGTCCAGCAGACCACGAACGCCCCTGCAGGATGGAGCCTGAGGTAAGCAGAGCCGGCTAGCAGGGGGCCTGGCACCCACAGCTTAGAGCTCAGGGCTGGAGGGGTCTCTGGAGCTCAGACAACGGCCACTGTTGCAGGGCACGAGCGGCCGGACACGGTTCTCTGATCTGTCTGCCAGAGGGATACCTTTCCTAACCGGTACACGGTAGATAGGGTGCTGGGCATTTCTACATGGAGGCTGGTTCTGTGGGGAAAAGGAGGTCACTGTGGGACAGGCCAGTTACTTGGGGCGGGGAGGGAGGGGATCGTAGGGAAGAGGCACTCTTTGATCTTGGGGTATGGGGGTGTATCCTCCCGGGATACACCTTGCCGCCTCCCCCACTCAGACTACTCAACAGCCAGACTGATCTCGTTCCTCCCTGCTAAGAACTCTTAAGGGCTTCTTCCCCCAGAACTCAGAACAAAATCTGACTCTTGCCTGTGCCCTTCGAGGCGATGCTGACCTTCTCTCTTGCTTCTCTCCAGCCACACCGGCCTCCTCTTTGGAGACACTGGCCCAGTCCTGCGGGGCTCTCACCTTCTGTCCCCTCTGCCTGGAACTCTTCCCTTCCCCAGCTTTCAGGTCTCTGCTCAGATGTCACCTCCTTGGAGAACATTCCCCACCCAAATCCTCCCCTCCCCTGTCTCGTGGGAGTTGGGTGGGGGAAGCAGGGGTCCTGCAACCCTGGGCCAGCTGAGGGCACTCACTCACCCAGAATGATGACAACGGTCTTGACCAGGCTGAGTGTGGTCTCTCGGTAGCGAGGGTGGCAGCTGACATGTTCTGCCATGCGCTGCACCCTCCGCCTCACAAAGAAGAAAATGCGGGTGTAGACAGCCACCATGAGCAGGAAGACAAGCAGGCTGGACAGGGCCCAGACGGCCAGGTAGGAACGGCTGAGCAGGGGGGCCATGCGTGAGCAGCGGTCCAGGGCACAGAGGCAGTGCCAGAAGTGGGCGGGCAGCAGCCCCAGGCCCAGCGCGGCCACCCACACCCCCACGATGAGCATGACGACTCGGCCATGGGGCAGGCGGCTGTGCAGTTGCACGGCCATCACACTGCGGTGCCGCTCCACAGCGATGGCCAGCAGCGTGGCCACTGACGCCGTCAGGCTCGTGTCCAGCAGGCCCTGCCGCACAAACCAGCCCTCCACCGAGAGCCGCGCAGTGCGAGGGCCCGTGTGGAACATGAGGAAGAGGTAGGCCACACCGGCAAAGAGGTCAGCTGCAGCCAGGTTGCCCAGCAGGTAGTAAATGGGCTGGTGGAAGCGGCGGTTGGAGGCGATGGCCGCGATCACCAGCAGGTTGGTCAGCAGCACCAGCACGCTGACGGTCAGCCCCAGAGCCACCACAACTACATCCTTGGGCCGCCAGTGGGAGCTGAGCTCCTTGCCACTGTTGTTGTAGAAGAAGCCGATGGTCTCATTGTAGTAGCACTGGCCCATGCTGACCATCTGGGGGCACAGAGGGAGAGGTCAGCGCAGGTGGCATTTGTTGGAAGGATACAGGAAGGAGCAGCGGCCAGAGGGGAGGGTCAGGACAGGAAGGGCAAGGGTCTCAAAGTCAGATGCCTCAGGACCAGGGTAACCTGGAAAAGCAAGCTACACGGTGGGAGTGCGGGGGGGATGGGTAGAGGTTGCTTATTGACTACTAAGACGCTTACAAAGATATCTCCCAAATCAAATGGCTGGCTTTTTTTTTTTTCTTTTTTAATCTAAAGGAGAAAAATAAGGGGCGCCTGGGTGGCCCAGTCCATTAAACGCCTGCTTTTGGCTCAGGTCATGATCTTGTGGTTTGTGGGTTCCAGCCCGGAGTAGGGCTCTGTGCTGACAGCTCAGAGCCTGGAGCCTGCTTCAGAGTCTGTATCTCTCTCTCTCTGCCCCTCTCCCAAAACAAATAAACATTAAAAAAAATTTTTTTTAATAAAAAAAATCAAATAAAGAAGCAAAATAAGCCAAACAAATAAAAACCCAACAAGAAATCATCTGCCCAAGCGCGGCCAACCTGTACTAGGGATGGGGGAAGGGAGGAACAAAGGGGGAGTGAGCTGTGAAAGTAAGTGAGGGAGGGTTTGGTGCTGGGATCATCGAAGGGAGCAGAGCGCAGGGGACGTGTGTGCGCAGGGTGGGGTCACCGCTGTCCGTGCGAGAGCTTGGAGGTGACCAGGTCTATCAGAGTTGGACAGCGAGGCCGCCCCAGAAGTTAGTTGGGCGGCGGGCTTTGCGCGCGAGCGCTCCCGAAGCGGGCGGGGCATCGGGCCTTTCTGAGTGGGTCGGAGGACCCTGGCACCCTCGCGGACAAAGGGGGCTGTCAGGGAGGCTGCAGCTGGCCGGGCCTCCCGGCGCCCCCAGGCTAGAGGAGGAGCTGGGGAAGAGGAGAGCAGGGGGACAAGGGGCGGGCCCGGGCCCCGCAGGCACGTGCCGCGCCCTACCTGGGACCCGCGCCCACCTACCACCGTCAGTACCCGCCTCACCTGGGCCGCCCGTCACGCCGCAGTAGGGGCGGCCTCCCCGGGGGTCGGGGCGGGCCCCAGCCCCATAGCCTGGTGACTGCGGCGGGGAGCGGAGGAGCGGCGGGGAGCGGAGGAGCGTCCGAGTGCGCTGGGCGCGGGCAGCCAAAAGAGCACGGGAGGCGGGGTCCCGCCCCTGCCTTGGCGCAGCGCCCCGCCCTCGCCACCTGGGGGAGCCCCGCCCCGTCTCTGCCACCTGGGGGAGCCCGGCGGCTGCGGTAGGGACAAGGTCTCCCGGAACCTCAGCCCCCCCTCCGCCCCCTCATTTCCTCCAGGCCTCACGGCCTCTCGGTCGCCCCTCTCCACTTCCGGCGCGGGACCCCCGCCCCCGTCCTCGCGCACCCCACACGCACGCAGTTTCGAGCCTTCCGGGGGCTGAGTCACTCAAGTCACGAGAATTACCGCAGTGACCTCGCGCAGCCTGGGCGCAGCTCCGGGTGGTCTCAGGGTCCGCGCCCCCGCCCGGCCACCCCGCCCGCTCCCTGGCGTCCAATCCGTCGCTGAGTTCCAAGCCACGCCCTGATCCGACTGGGCTCCTACAGCCGGGACCCCCGCCCCGCCTCCGTTTCTTGAGCGCTCAGCTACCGCGCGCAGCGGCCTCCGGTGCCCCTCGGACCTCTCCGGCCCCAGGTGACCCTCCGGGAGCACTCAAGTTTCTCGAAAATCCCGCCCCCACGCCCTCCACCCCCGGCAGCGCTGCCCGTTGCCCGGCCCCGGCTTGTGGCGGCCCTGGGCTCCCACAGCCCAGAGCACACAGCCCCATTGTCCCAGTTATCTGCACTTTGTTATATTTGTTTGATTATGCAGGACCGGATCGGGGACGTGGAGCTCCGGGAGGGCCGGGCCGGTGTGACTCAGCCTGGTGCCCGGGTTCAGCCCGTACTGCCTGTAGGTGCTCAAGCATGTTTGGGGATGAAAGGGGGCCTTGGTGTCTCTGGTGGGTAAATGGGGCCAAAGGATGCTACCCTCACCCATCTCTCCCATCACCCTCCCCTGGCAAAGAAAGACATTCAAGGGTATAAAGGACACAGTTTATTCTGAGGCCATCACACCCCAGGTACCACCTGGATGTTGAGTTTGGGCTGCCCACTCCCAAGTGCTGGTCACCTGAGGTCAGCTAAGAAGACAGGCAGAGGTAGGGGAGTGGCTACAACCAAAGTAGCAAAAGGCACCCCTGTCCTAGGGGTCAGAGACTAGAGTGGATGTCAAGAATCCCATGACCTATATTGACCCTGAGCATTGACCCTGACTAACCTCTCTGAACCTGAGTGGCCCTGATGCTTCGCAGTGACCGGTGTCCAGTTGAGGGATCCTGATATATTGCCTCCAAAAGGGTTTTAGTACCTGAGGCCATGTAGTCTTTCCTCACAGGAACTCTCCAGACACCCCAACACTGAACACCTTCTGAGTCCTTTCCCCCTTGGTCAGAATGCTGGGATGGTCAGAGATGGTCCTCGACTTCCTCAGGTTGGGGGTCTGGGCAGCAGGTGGCCTTGGGCACAGCCTCACTGTGTAGCTTGGAGAGTAGCCGGGCTGTCTCTTGGGTGATCTCAAAATGCTTGGGCAGCGGGGTGCGGCGCAGAGGGCTGCCCTCAGGGGAGGAGGCGGTAGGGCCAGGTCCCCTCCTCCGCAAGCTCCCTCGGGGCACTGATGTCACAAGGGTCTCCTCGCACAATTTGGAAGCCACCAGGGCCAAGCTGGACAGCTGGTGGGTGACTGGCCGAACGCCGCCCCGGGGATATTTCACTGGCTGGCGGCTGAAGTGACCACGGGATTGTGTTCCCAGGAGTGAGTCCTCTGGACCTTGGCTGGACACTGTGGGTTGGGGTGGTCAGTGCTGAGCATCCCTAAGTCCTCAGGGTATCTCCCGGGAGTCATCTCTCAGCTAAGCCACCCCAAGCAAGGATATCCCTATAACTCCTGGGCTCCCCCCTACTTACTCACCTTCCTCTCCTTCCTCTTTGGTGTCATCAGCCACTTCTCTGTCGTCACTCTGTGGAACTGGAATCTACAGGAACAAACCGAAGACCAAAACCCCAACAATAAAATTCCAGTTCTTTGAGACTCTTGGGAAACCTGAGGGTTTGTTCCACATGCAAAAGATCTTTGGCAGTTTGGGTATCTGGGGAGACGATGCCCTTAACAGTGTACTGCTTGTCCCCTCGTGCAGAGCAATGTTATTAATTTCGACTGTGGGCTCCATGAAGGCAGGAATGCCCTTGCTCAGCAGAGGGCCAGCCCAGGGAGTGACTCAGCCATGTCCACATTAGGACCAGGGGAACTACCTGTCTCCCTCCTTCTCTGCAACCTTGCACCTGCTTTTTAGTTGATCTGTGTATCCTTCAGTTCATCCTTTAGTTAAATGCTAATAGCTGCTGGAGTTCTTTCCACATGTCCCAAGCACTTTCTGAACCATTCCATTTCTCAGAGACCCAGAACTCACTGACTGCTCCTTCGCCAGTTCCGGGCTGCTTGTCAGGGGGAGGTCCATGTTCTAAGGAATGATATGTGTATCAGGACCTGAGGGACAGGGAAGGCCCCTGTAGGAGTCTCATCTGTAAATGGTTTTCACTAACAGTGTCTACCTCTCACAGCCGTGGTGAGGATGATAGGACGCTTATGCAGTGCCCATGCATAGTAGGTGCACGGTCTGCGTAGCATTAAGGGCATTAAAGGCATTAAGACCCCTCTTTGGCTTCACTTTCTAGCACCTTCTCCTCAGTAATTCATTACAGCTTGGGGCTGTGCCCTAAACACACCAGGAATGTTCTTACCTTGGGGCCTTTGCACCGGCTGCTCTCTTTGGAACACCGTTCCCCAGATTGTTCCCACATTGTTCCAGTCCTTGCTCGAATCCACCTTCTCCATGGGACCAGCCCACAGAATCCTACTTACTGCTACAAGCTGCCCTCCACCTCTCCTTGGTGCTCCCAGTGTCCCTTACCTTATGCTACCCTTTCTTTTCTCCATAGTACTTGTCACCTCATAATGTCCTATAAACTGACCTTGTATCTATCCTATTTTTTTTTTTTATTGTTGGTCTCTTCCCCACTAGAGTGCAGTCACCAAAAGGATGGGGTCTCTCAATAATTTACTCACTGATGTATGTGTAATGCCTGCTACAACAATGCTCGGTACACACTAGGTGTTCAATAAATGTTCCGTTGAAGGAGTAAGTGATCACCCTTGTTAGTAACTGCAGAGCTATACCTTATTGTTCCTCCCTTATTACCCCGCCCCCCCCGTTCCGTTCCTCTTTTTTCCTCCCAGAATGAGCACAAGGTAAATAAGGAAGGGAGAAAGGGGATGAAAGAGAAAATTTTAAAGGCAAAGGAAGGAAGGGAGACAGGAGAGTGAGACGCTTAAATGCAGAGAAGGCCTACCCGTCTGTGGGCCCAGTGGGTTCCTACCTCAGGAGGCGTAGCTTCGGGATGCTTCTCCAAGGTACTGTGGGGACCAGGGTCTGGGTTGGGGTCCAAGGTTAGGACTGAGGGCAGGGGATCTGAGGCAGGGTATGAGGGTGGTGGCTGGGGGTTGATTGTGAGAGCCCCAGGAGCTGGACTGGGGTCTTGGGGTGGAGGCTCAGTGGCCACGGGGAGGTCGTCCATCCCAAAGATTTGCTCGTAGTTAACAATGAGGAACTCAATGAGCTGAGCCTGGTGCCCAGAGTCTAGTAGGCAGGTGACAGGGCCAGCACCAGCTGCCCCTGGACCGTCTGGTGGCCGCAGCAGCGTTGGCCCAAACACAATGCCCAGGTTGTTGGCAGACATCTTGTTTTCCTCAAACTGTGCAGCCACCCTGGGGACAGTATGAGGAAAAGGGTCAGGGCATGGCATGCGTGGTCATTGGTCATCAGGGAGGAGCTGTAGGCCAGGCTAGCGGCCACTTGCCCAAGTCCTGGGTAAGTGGTCCTGGTCATTGAGACCAGCAGCTACATGCCTGGCAATGGAGATCAGGGGTCAGCACCCAAAGTCTGGAGTCATCTATTAAGATTCAGAGCTCAGAAAACACATGCAAAGGTCAGAAGTCAGTGGCAGGGGTCAGTCCCAGAGATGAGTAGTCATATGTCCAGGGATGGGGTCACAGATCCGTGCCTTAGGTCAGAAATCACATTTCAAGGTCAGGGACAGTGCACACCTGAACAGATGGGCCACCAGGTGCCGCAGGGTGCTGTAGTTAGAGTCAGGCAGCTGCACCAAGAGGGTCTTCAGCGAGCAGATAACCTCAGGGCTGGGGCTGGGGGTCCCAGGGTCGTGCCCAGGGTCTGCATGCAGGGTCTTAGCCAGAGAGATGAAGGCGTCGTAGAGGTGGAAGGGGACCACGGGGTCAGTGAGCTGAGGGTGGAATGGTGGGAGGGACATGGGTGTGGGTGGGCTGCAGAGGGTCCTCAGCCTGAGCCCGCCCGGCCCTTACCCCTGAGCCACTGAGTACCCACCTCCTGGAGGAATCGCTTGAGGACACTCGAGATATCGTGAGGGGAGTTTCCTGACATGTCCACCAACCCTCGGCCATTCTCGAGAGCCTGGCATAGCCGCTCCACGCGGACCCGGGACCCGCTGATCCGATAAATGCCCTGCAGGGCGAGGCAGGAAATGGACATCTGGCTTACGATACAGCCATCAAGAGGACCAGGTCACTATTGGGGATGGTCAAGAGTCAAGGCGGCACCTGCACACCCAGGGCACGCTGTTCTATCTCGGCCGTGCACCTGGTGATCACAAAGGGCACCTCCTCCGGGAAGTCCCTGGGCAGCTGCAGGAAGTCGACCCCAAAGAGGGCAGTCCGGGCGGGGAGTCGCTTATGTCCACAGAGGATCAGTAGAGTCTCCAGGCACCGCTTGTGGCAGGTCAGAAAGCACTGAAGGGAAGGTTATAGGGTCAAGGAGGTCATCAGAGGTCAGCAGGGGAAGAGAAGGTCGTAGGGATCCTCAGGGGGCAGGGGGCTCATAGGACATCTTTAGATCAGGGCAGGTCCCAAGGGCAGAAAGGTCATAGGGATTTCAGGTCAGGTGCCTGGGGTCAGGGAGGTCACTGGGGTCATAACAGGTCACTGGCTCATGGGCCCAGGCCGCACCTCCTCACACTCAATCCCGCTGACCATGAAGGCTTCACACTCGCGGCACTTGGCTGGGCCCCGTAGCCGCCGCAGTCGGTGGGTCTGGGCTGCGCCAGATAGTGTCCACTTCCTGAAGGGGCTTCCTGAGCCGTTCTCCAGCCCATCTCCCAGGTCTGTGGGGATACAGGGTCAGGGGTGCCTGGTCCACCCCCTGCCATGCCCCACCTGCTTCCAGCCTCACCAGGGTCTCGCTCCTCAAAGTCATCTGAGGACTCGGTGCCTGTGGATGACACCTTCACCAACCGCCTTGTGCCAGGGCCTGGAGTCATAGGGTCACAGAGGTCGGGGGTCACAGGGGTCATTAGGAAGCGCCAGGGCTGAGGAGATATGCCTGGTTTTTAGGCTTTCCAGAACCACCCACAGATGCCCTTGGGGTAACGGTTAGAGATCAGGAGGGAGTTCAAGGCAGAGGTTAGGGGTTGCAGAAATGGGTCAGCGATCTGGGGGGCGGTTCAGAAATTAGCTCAAGAGAATGAATCAGAGGATATAGGAAATAGGTCAGGAGTGCAGGTAGGTCAGAGGTCAAGTGATAGGTTAGAGACCGAGGGTCAGAGCCTGGCCAGGGTCTGGAGGGCGGTTAGACGTAGGGAATGGGTTACGGTCAGGTCCTGGCCCCACCTGGGCTGGAAGTGGGAGAGTCCAGGGACCGAGACTCACTGCTACCACCCACGCTGTCCACGTCGCTGCTTGGAGTGGGGCCTGGAATCCCTAGAAGGGAACAGGTCAATTAGGATGGACCCCTGCCCCAGCACCACTCCTGCCCACCCCTCACTGCACTCACCCTGGCAGCCTGTGCCTACATCATCCCAAGGGCCTGCCTCAGCCGCACTCTCATCCAGCCGTGGGGGTAGGGGGCCAGAGAGCTTCTTTCTTGTGTCCAGAGGGGAGCTGAAAGGAGAAGGGTGAGGGCTCTGATAACCAGGAAACTGCCCTGGGATGACATCACCTAGGCATTGCATTTAGGACCCAAATCCAAGCACTTGGGTCTGCAAGCCTTGACACCAGTGAGCACCCAGTACAGTGACCCTGAAGTTCGGACTCTCCCAGAACTGGGACCCCTCCCCCAAAATAAGAGCCTCGGTATTAATCCAAGAACTCAAAACCTCATTGAGTTTCCTGACCCTGAGTACTCAGCCTGGTGGCTCCAACAGCCTGAAACTGTGTCTCTGGATCTCATTCCTGACCCTGCTCCCAAGGGGCCCACCTGTGTGCAGTGGGCACGAACTCTTGGAAGGAGAAGGCAGGCGGCGGGGGTGGTGGGGCCTCGGGCCGCAGCACCCTCACGTACTCCTGGTAGCGCTGGCCAGGCTCAAAGGGCTCACAGCACTCAGCCAGGGCAGAGAAGGCACGGGGACCATGCTCTGCTTGCGCCCCTCGAAGCCCTAACAGTCCCAGGGTCACCTGTGGGGAGCAGACTACAGTGAGAGAGGAGCAGAGCCTGAACTTTAGAGACACCAGCATGGTCAGGGTTTGGGGGCAGCTTAGGGAGGAGGGTGTGATCAGAGCCTGGCCTGGATGGAGTGGGGTAAGGGCAGGGGTGGGGGGTGGGCAGGACTCGAGAGGCCGAGATGCTCTCAGGGACTGAGGGTGGAAACTGGCTGTCTAGGGAGGAGTTCTGGCGCCCTGGAGAAGGGTTAGGGGCAGGGGGCCCTCAGCTGGGGGGCGGCAGTGGGAAAAGGCCTCACCCGCCTCAGCACTTCATCCCCCTGCAGCACCAGCTTGCGCACATGCGACACGATCCGCTGCTTGGCGGCCTCCAGGTCCTGCTGCCGTGCGTTGGCCTCACGGACACAGGCCTGGTACAGCGCCAAGGCCTCCTGCGCCTGGGGAAACCGAGGCCGGGGCACCGGTGGGATGGAGTGTGGGGTGGGGCGCACCGAAGTGCTGGGGGGGGGGGCACGGGGCCAGGTCCCCACCTTGGCCTGAGCCTCCTCTCGTGATCGCCGCCGCCGCTCCTGCTGTTTGCTGGGTCCTGGCGAGGCCTGGGGTGCCGGGTCCTCAGGGGACGCCTGGGAGCGAACCCACAGGTCCTCGCTGCGCTGCAGGTACTGTTGCTGGGCCCTCCGCAGTGCCTGCACCGCCTCATTCTGGGGTCGTGGGGGGCGGGGACAGGGACAGAAGGGGATAGATCAGCACCGCTTCCTCTCATCCACCAGCCGCATGCTGGTACCCACCCCTGCCAGGCCTCACCATCCGCTTCTGCTCTTTCAGCCACTGCTCCTTAAACTCCTTCCGCCACTTCTCGATCTCAGTTCGTTTGGCTGCCAGGGGCTGGCAAGGGGGACAGATGGGGGTGCTGCCTCAGGGCCACCCAGTCTTTCTGCTTCCCGCTACCGCGTGCCTTTCATCCTCTGGACCCTTTTCTGGGTCTGCACGCTCCCCACCCCCTCTCCCTGCCGTGTCCCCACCTCATCCTTGCTAAAGCCTGGCCCCAGAGATGCCAAAGCTCTCTGCCTGTGAACACTCGGCACTTTTCCCCCCAAGCCCTGCGAACGAGCAAAAGCACAGTTTTGCAATTGTACAGGAAGCCTGGTTTGAATCTCTGCTGGGTGACCTTGGGCAAGTTCCTCAGCATCCCTGGGCCTGAGCTTCCTCATCAGCAAAACAGCCTGGATGGGTAACCTTGCCTTCCTCCTGGGGAGGTGGGAATGGAATAAGGCGTGCGGCAGGGCCCCCTCACCTGGGAGAAATTTCTTTTCTGCTGGGCCACTGTTTCCATGGCCAGGGCTCCCAGGCTGAGGTCATGTTCCAGAAACAGGGTATAGATGTACTGCAGTGGCATATGGCTCTGGGGTGGGAGAGTAGGTGTTGGGGGACGCCGAGGATCTAGGGGATCGGGGCGGGGGGATCTGGTCACAGCTACCTGCTGGTGGATCGCCACCTTGCCAGCCTCGGCGATCTTCATGATGCTTTTGGTAAACTCTAGCTCTGTAGGGGGAGACAGCCGGGGTCTGAGTTGGGCAGGGTGTGGGCACTGCCTGGGGTCTGGGGCAGGGTAGAAGGGACCCTCACCAAGGCTGGCTCTCTTCTCGGTCCAGGCCAGCAGCTCCTTGGCATAGCGGCTCCAGGTCTTGGCATACTCCAGAGCTGCATCCACACCCCCCTTGGTCCGAATGAGCCGCAGGTCCAATTCTTCCCCTGGGGCAGGAGAGTGGACCTCTGACCTCTGACCCCCGAGGCCGCTGTGGAAGCTTTCCCTGAGCCCCAAGGCCAGACCAGTGACCACTATTCTATACCCTGTGGCTTTCCCCAAACACCCTTTTATGATCTTGTCCAGGTTGCAATTTTACGCTGACTCTCCACCCAGACTGAGGGATCCCTGAGGGCAGGGGCTCAGCTCTGTCGCGTACTGTTGTTTCCCTGGCACGTGGAACAGGCAGTCGGTGACGACTTGCTGAGGGAAGGAGTCCTTTCTGCCCCCACTCCCCTGGCCTCAAAGCCCCCTACCTGTAAGGGGTGCCGGACCCTCCAGGGAGAGGCCACTCCAAAGGCTGGTTTCACTGGTCTGAGAGGTAGGGAGACAGCATTCAGGAGCGAGCAGGGCAGGGGCCTCAACCCCCTAGAGCCCCTCCTCCTGGAGGCCCCCTCCTCCCTGCCTCATTGGTCCCGCCCTTCACCTCAGTGGCTGTGGGGGTCTTGTCAGACTCTGGGTCTCCTGAAAGCACGGGGTCTCCAGGCAGCATCTCAAGGGTCCTGGGAGGTAAGGGTGTCAAGATGCCACCCTCCACCCAGTCTGTCCTGCCTAGGGGTGCTGGGGGCCCCCAGGGCAGTTTGAATGATGGTCCTGGACATTACCTCTGTGACATCTCTTGTACGTGGGAGGTCTGAGTGGTTTGGGGGGAAATTAGGTGACTTTTTGTCATGGGACTTGAGAGAGTTTGAAAGGTCCCAGGTAAATCTGGGGTCCATAGGGTGGGATTCTAAGGATCTCAAACGTTTTAAGGGGTTACAAGAATACATGGGGAGGGGTCCTAGGACCATTTTGTGGATTTCCAGCAGATCTGGGGGGTTGGATTTGGGGATTTTTCAGGTGTTTTGGAGGGACCCATTTAAGACTTCTCAGGTTATTAGGTAAGTGGATCCAGATGTTGTAGGTTCCTAGTGAGGCCCCTAAACGATTAGGGATTTGGGGGTGGCCCAGGCTCAGACTCACACGTTCCCCAGTGAGATCTCGAGGTTGTCCAGGCTCCGGAAGATGTCACTGTACCTCTTCCTGCTCTCTGGAGCTGGGGGTAGCCCTGGGGGAGGGGAGTGTCACACATGGGCCAATGGAGGCCTCCCTCCACTCACAGCACTTACACCTAGGGTAGGCCCTTAGCCAGTTGTTTTGAAGGGGTGGGGGGAGGAAGGGGAGGAGACAGAAAGAGAGTGTTCTGATCCTTGGGGAGGGGGGGGATGGGGGTGGGTGTCAGAGTCAGGATGGAGGCAGTGTGGCCTGGGGTGAAGCCAGCTCAGGGCAGGCAGATGGATCAGGCACAACCCAACACAGGGGCAGCTGCTCAGAGGAACAGACACCCACACACACATGGGCCCAGAAGCAAAGCGGCAAAACAGATGCCCCAGATGCAGCAGCACTGTCCCTGGGGAGAGAGCCAGCTTGACAATGGAACCACATGGACCTCAGGCCAGACAGATGGAAATACACGTGGGAGAGGCCGGCACAGAGCCTGTGGCACAAACACATACAGGCAGACTGAAACCAGAGGAACATAAAGACCGTGTGACACTCAACGTGCACAGCAGAGACACAAAGGGAGCCGGAAATACAAGTCGGACCTTGCCACATTTCTGCCACAGTCCCCCTTCTAAGGGGCCCAGATCAGCAATGGCCCCTCCTCAGTAGGGATCCTGCTGCGTCGCCCTCCCCCTGCCCCCCATCACAAATATCAGAAGCAGAAGCGGCCACTTCCCCTTCCTGGACTCCCTCCCCCAGGCATCCGGGGTGAAGACTCCAAAGGGGGAGGAGGCCAGGGAATGGTGTTCTGGGCCCCTCTAGGCTTGGGGGTCCCCACAATAGTGGATTCCCGTGCCCTTCCCATTCCTGACTCCTTTCCCGGGTCTCTGGACGGAAAAGGACAGGCGAAGCGCCTCAGTTTAGGAGGTGGGGTACAGTTGGGGGAGGTCTCTCTCGGATCCCATACCCCGGACCGCCTACCCGGCTCTGCTGCGTCCATGACAAGACCAGAGGATCGCTCGGCGGGGACCGGGTCTGGGAAGGGATCTCGCGCTGGCGGGGCTCAGCCCCGATTTCCTGCCGCGGCCGCCGCCGCCGCCCGGGTTCTGCGTAGCCCCGCCCAGCGGAGGCTACGCCCGCGAGCGAACACGCCCCTGCTCATCAGAGGCTCCGCCCGCGACTACACCTCAGCCGGTCGGCCACGCCCCCGAGGCCCTGAAGTGTGTACCGCGTCCCCTGCGCCCCCTGCCCGAGATGCGGGAGATGTGTGGGGCCAGGGCTGGGCACCCCATGATTCCATCCCGGCCAGGGTTCTCCTCGCCTGATCTTTGCACGGCGCCAAAGCTCCAGCACACTCTCTGGTCCCGGGCTCCTGCCCCTGCATCTTCCACACCCCACGACTCAGTGACTTCCCTGCCCAGGGGCCTTGGACCCCTGAACCCATCCAGGCTCCACGGAGCCTTGGAGCCCCCTGGTGGAGAGGGCCTATTCCAGCGGGATCCGGTCTCCCAATGCTGGAGGGGCTGGAGACCTCTGGTCTGGGGCACCTGGAGTCACCTTGAAAGCTGCATCAGACTCTTGAAGTCGATTACAGTGCGCCAGAAGCACCCCTAGCACCTCCCTCAGGCATGGTGATCATAGACCCCCACCCTAAGCACCCCAAGAATCATTCCCAACGAACAAATCCCAAGACCAGTCACCATCGGGTGGCCTCAAATTGTCTCAGGGACTCCAAATGATCACAATAGCCCCCTTTCCTGGTGCGGTCTGGCACCCCCACACTTGCATACACCTTCATCTGTGCTCAGGGCCCGTGTGATGCTCACAGGCATTCACAACCGGTCCCCACTGTTTCCCTGCTTTGGATCCCAGGGCTTTCCTTGGGCTGTGCGTCCTTCGCTGAGGGAAGCAAAGGGGTGAAGATGGTAAAGGGCTGTGAGCCCCTCACTGACAAGCAGCAGGGAGGCAGAGGTTGTTATCCAAGAAGCTGGGACTGGGTCCCCTGGCTGTAGGTCCCCACGTGCAGCTTGTCAAAGTTATAAAAATGCACCCATACCCTGCACTCAGTGGATTTTCTAGTTGGAAACAAAGGCATCATGTTTATGACTTTTGCTTTCTCAAGTTTTTGGCTGTTGCGAAGGTAGGAAATTTCCCATTGACCATGACTCTGCTCTCGTGCTGCCTACTCCACAATTCCTGAGTTGCAATGAGTGCCCTTTGAAAGGAAGGATAGTGTCAGTACAAGGGCAGAGCCAGATGCAAAGCTGGGCTGTTACATGAGATGGTGATGGCACTTGTGTGGCACAGGACCCCAATGAGTGTGACCCGAGCTACTATCTGCAATGATTCGGATTGAACTTCCTCCCATCTAAGACATCATGAGAGAGAAAGGCATGCTGTTTTTTACATATTACTGAAAAACAGAAAATGCCATTGATCCCCAAACTCCCCCCCCTAGTGCCTGAGGGACCAAAACATGAAGATGAGAGACGATGGAAATATGGAGGTGCTCGTCAAATTAGGAAAATATGCACAACTCTCTGGACTTGGAGCTTGGCCCTTCTAAGTGCTGAATGTATTACAGAGGCTGTCGTTAATAATCTCACGGCTCCTGAGGAGGGTGCTGGGACCCTGCTCAGTGACTGCCCAGCCCCACAACGACCCCTTCTGTGGTGCAGACAGAGGTGGAGGCAGGGCTTCTTAAAATCATGGATGCGGCTTTATTTACCAAAGGTGCCAGCCCAGGGCTGGTTCTGCCAGCCAGGCCCTCAGATGGCTGTGGGGGATAGGGGGTGTCCCAGCTCAGATCAGTCCTGGTGGCCACTGGGGCAGTGTTCCCTCTTGGGGCTTCCGCCCGGCGGCACCAACATGGGCAGCAGGTGCCGGCACCGCCATCTCAGGAAGGCACTTTCAGCTTCGGGGTCCCCAGGAAAAACTGCAGGACACGGTCGGCCAGGAGCGCCAGGCAGAAGTCCAGGAGCAGGACCTGGGCGATGACCAGCTTGAACTGCGGGGCAGGGAGCACTGGTGAGCTGGAAGCCCACGGTCGGGCCCAGGCTGAGTCGTGGGGCCACGTCCACGGGGCCACTCACCTCCACGGGGATGTCCACGAGGCCAAACTGACTGTTGAAGTCAGGTGAGGAGCCAAGGAGCAGGCCCACGATGGCCAGGAGTGACACAGCCAGGCTCCACACCAGGGGCCTGTTCTCTGGTAGGCTCTCCATGAACGGTGGGCCCTGTGGGGACAGATGGATGGACAGTCAAGTGCTGTGGGGGCCTAGAAAGTGGGCAGGGTGAACTCAGGCATGGGCTGGACCTCACTTTGTAGTTGATGGCAAAGGTGGCCATCTGCATGGCCATAGCCATGATGTACACGGTGCTGTTGACCAGGCTCGGCTCAAATTCCTTGTACAGGTCCACAAACTGCTCCTGCCTGCAGCAACACATGGGGGACAGGGCCACCCTATGACTCTCACCATCCCTGCACAGAGCCAGGGCTGTTCCCTGGCTGACTCCACTGCCTGGCTGCGGTCACCACAGGGCAATGTCTGCGTGTGCATCCTCGCGCACCCTCCACCGCAGGGACGCTGCCTTCCGCCCCTCCCCAACCCCCATGCTGGGACAGCACTCACTTCTCAGGGCTCCGGGCCTGGGCTTCGCTGTACAGGTAGACGAGACTCAGGAAGTGCACACAGAACTGGAGCACGACCGTGAGGACAGTGTATAGGTTGAAGATGTTGGGCAGGGGCCGCTCTCGGGAGAGAGTCTTGAGGGGCTGTAGCAGCAGGGTGGGGGGGGTCAAGGTCCAGGCTCACCCCGGGCCTACTCTCCCACCCTGCCTCCTAGCAGGGCTCATGCAGAGAGCAGTCACCAAATCCTGGAGGTTGTAAGTCAGTACCAGTCCCTGGAGTCCTGCTTGTCCCCCAGCACCTCAGTCTAGATGCCATCACACCCTCAGTCAATGCCTACACTCCACACAGCAGTCAATGGGCACTTAAAGTCCATCCTCTTTCCCCTTGTTCTACAATAAACCAAAGCCTTCTCTTTGGGGCCCACTGGGTGTGCATGGTTGACAACACCCACCTCCCACCCTCTCCAGCTTCCAGGGCCTCTTTTGCATCAGCCCATGCCAATCTATGACCTTTCTGCCTACTTCCTGGCCGGTTCCCTCATTCTGTAGGGAACCCTACGGGCTCCCCTGAATGACCATGAGGCTGTGCCCTGTGAGTCACTTTGTATTTTTCCCGACACCGCACGCTTTGAGTGGTCTCAATAATTATTTTCCCCATCTGTCCTCTCCTTGTCTGTGGGCTCTATGTGGCCCACCTGAGACCCCAGCTGGCAGACAGTGCTGGGAACCGAGTTGGGCCACTCTGGGGAGTCTCAGCGTGTACCTGCCCTGTCCCCTGATTCTCATCTGTGATGTGGGGATGACAGTTCCCACCCTGAGAGCTGCTGTGAGGACAAACGGATGACACGTGGTGGTGTCTTTAACAGCCCATCCTAGCTAGCCCAAAGAGGCAAAGGGACTCGTGGGCTGGGGAGGGAACCCCTGCTTTGCCTGTGTCTCAGCCCACCTTGGAGCGGGAGATGAAGAGGAAGCAGCCGGCCAGCAGCAGCCCCTGCAGCGTGGCCTGGAAGTCACTGAACTTGACGCCCTCCAGGTAGAGAACACTCTGGCTATAGGCCAAGATGAGGGCATTGAGGGCCAAGATCTTGAACATCTGCAGCGTGGTCACCAGCGTGCAGCGGCCTTGCTTGATCACATGGCAGACTGCGGGGGGTGGGGGAGGAAGGTGTGAGCATGGGTGCCAATCAGGATAGGCCTGGGGTGGGCACGAGGGAGGGGCTGGGGATGGGACTCACTGCACTGGATAGAAGACAGCTTGGAGGTGAAGGGTGCAGCGATGCTGGCGTCCCCCAGCTTCACGATGGGTGTGCTCTCGTCCTCCAGTTCCCGCAGCACCTGGCTCAGGCGGTCCTGTGTGGCGGGCGACACGGGTGAGACATGGCCACCAGGGGACGCCGGTGCCCCCCTCCTGAGACTCACCCGCTGGGAGGCCAGCTGCTCCTCGGGAGGCGGGAGCCCCGACCTCTGCTTGGCCGCCCTGGAAGTGGCCCGGACTCCACTGTTGCTCAGGACGGGGCTGTCTCGGGGTCGTCGTCGCCGTTCAACGACTCGCTCGGGGGCGTTGGCCAGGAGTGCCACACCTGGGGGAGAGGCATGTGATTGTATGTCTGGAGGCAGAAGGAGCCTGCCACTCAGGCCCCGTGCGGAGTGCAGAGTCTGCTCACAGGAGCCTCAACTTCCTCATCTTAGCCCATCTCCCCAGGGAGTGTCTCAGAGAGCATCTATCTTACTTTCCACACTTAGGAAGCAAAACCCAAATACACAAAACACAAAGGAGACAAAATGAACAGACTCCCTAAGTCTATTGCCAAGGATCGTAATTCTAAGACGTAATAGATGATAAACACCACAGTTGACTAATAAATCAGTTAAGAATCTCGAAAGAGCTACAAGTACGCCAGATCAGTTTTTAAACGTCAGCCCGATGACTACATTCTGTTGACAGGAATCCAAGCCTATGAACGCTTGGCAAATGCCTCAGCTTCCATCTGTGCATCGCCACTTGTCCCATCTCTCACTGGCCTTTGGCCCTCAGTGCCCACGTGGTCCCTGCGTGGGGCCGGGGGGCCTCAGCAAACCAAGCTGTGTCTGCCACATGGAGCCTCCCAGAGGCCCTGATGCCCTCACCTCACTCTTCCTCAGACACCTGTGTCCCTTCCAGGCCTGCAGGTCCCAGATCCCCAATCCCACTGGCCCCTGCCCTCCTCCCCAGTGCCTCCTCACAGAACTCGCTCAGTGACGTGTCTCTGAAGCTAAGCCTAAGCCCGTGCTGGCAGAACATCGATGGAAGCGACAGTCCATCAGCTTGAGGGACTCACCCACGTCAGCATGCTTCAGGGCACCAACGTCATTGGTGCCGTCGCCACACATGAGGGTCACGTAGCCCAGCTCCTTCAGGCTGGTGATGACAAACTCCTACGTGGGCAGAGATGGGCGGAGTGAGGGCTCTGTGCCGCCCCCAGGGCCCCACCTGCCCCTCTGCCTCCTCCGTACACACCTTCTGTTTGGGGGCCACGCGGGCGAACACCTGCACATGGGGAATGAGGCGAAGCAGCTGCTGGGGGTCCTCGGACTGCAAGTGGGCCAGGCCGTCACCCGTGAGGCACAGGGCATGCTCCAGGGCCAGCGCCTTTGGGGAGCCCCTAGCCAGGGGCAGTATGACACTGCCATCGATAGAGCGCCACACGCAGGGTCGACCTGCAGGGCCAGAGCCCAGGGTCAGGGAGAGGGGTTCAGCCGCTCAGCAAATCCCCCTCACATGGACCTCACATATACGGTCCTAGTCTCATCTCCCTGAAGCATGTTCTTGCCCTCACCCCTCTTTATCCCTACCGACCGGGTCCACACCTGCAGCCCAGGAACCCCACAGATTGTTCACAGAACCCTCCCATACAAAGGATTCAAGAACCCAGAGCCTAGGCCACTGGCCTGAGACCACATGACAGTCAGATTCAAATCCAGACAGCCTGACCTCAGGAGCAAGGCACCCCTACCCCTGGGGCCTGCCTGAAACCTTCCTCTCCTAGGGCCTGGACACCCTGAGTCACTTCCTCGGGCCAGACACTGCTTACCAACCACTTCCTCTTTCTAGATGGCTGGCCTAGACGTGGATGCTGAGTGACAAGGACGGCTGAGGGAGGCCTTCTGGCACTGCATGGCTCATCCTGGGCTGTCCTGGCTAGGAGGGAAACCAGCCTCCACGTGCCTTTTGTTGTGGCCGTTTTGTTAGAGCAGCTTCATCTGCCAATCAACAGTCCCGACAGCCACCTCTGGGCCACCTGCCTACAATCCCTGGGCTCTGGAAGACCATAGTGCCTGGGGCTGGGACAGAGACGACAGAGATCTGGCACTAACACATTGACTAGAAGGGCTGGGAGATTCTAGAATCCAGCACAGTTCCCAAAGCTGCAACCTCCTCTGATCTGCAGCCTGGTGACATTCCGACGCAGGTCATTCCCCAGCCAGACGCCATCCCTTGGCATCTGACAATCTAACAGACCCCACACCCCACCAGCCGGAGGTGCTGGGGCTGGATGTGCCCCTCAGTGGACTCTACCCTTGGGCACCACTGGCAGCCAATTTGGTTACTCAGGAATGACCAGAGGCCATGAGCTCTGGAGTCAGGACACCTGGGAGCAAATCTTCCAAGTACCACTGAGCGACTGAGGTCGATGAGTTTACTTCTCTTTCCTTGTCTACAAAGTGGGGGCCCTAACAGCTGACCTTTGTCAGTTTCCTCCTATGGGGTGCGGAGATGACAAGGGTGGTAACGTGCACCGCGCCCTCTGCCTGGGGTCTGGTCGTGCCAGCATCCCCGTGCTCACGAGAACCCTCACCAGGTACGACAGCCTGCCGGCCCCAAGGCAGGTGTGAGGACAGAAAACACAGACTGGCTGACGACAACCAACCACCCTGATTGTAAGTCATCGCTGATCCTGGAACCAGTAGCTGCTCGCACGCTGCTGGACACACAGGTGTGGAACTCCCTGGCCAGGGGGCCTGAGCATGCCGACGAGGCAAGGCTATGTTCCTCAGGCCTGAAATCCAGGTGGGCCACCAGACAGGAGCTGTTCTTGGACTCAGGGTCCCCCAGAGTCCAGGGCTCCACGGCGCCTCACCTTTCTCTGTGGGAGGCTGCAGGATCAGCGTTTGTGCCTTTTCAATGAAGTGCAGCTCCTGAGCCACGTGGCAGGCAGTGAGCGGGTTGTCGCCTGTGATCATGACCACCTGGCAAGAGAAGAGGGCTCAGTGGGGCAGGGCTCAACAGGTCAAACTCCAGCCTGGAGACCTGGTGATCGAGTCCCCTCTAGAGAAGGTCACAGAATGAGGTCTTGGTCTCCTAATGCAGAATGGGTTCCAGGGGCCACAATCCACCCCAACTTGGTGGCGTTTTATGCAAATAATTCACGTATGCATGTCTTTCTGAAAACACTCAAGCCTTTTCTGTAATACAAACTAAGAACCAGCTACTGGTGTGGACCCCCTTGGCTTGGTAGCTGCCCCAGGCAGAGGGGAACAGATGCTCCAGCCTTTGCACTTAGGGCCCAGTGATGGGAAGACGGGCTGTGATTGCTGAGAGCCAGGTGGGTGCCGCTCATGTCACCACCTCTGTGACTGCTCACTCACCTCCCACATTCTAAACTGCATCCTGAGTCCCAAACTAGAAAACAGAAACCACAGGACAGATGGATGCGGTCTGTCTGGGAAGTGCCTCTGTATCCCCTGTCCCAGCTCCAGCTCTTCCTGTCTAGGATGGGGTGGAGTGGGGGAACTGCCCTTGCATCCCAAGGATGCTGAGGGCCAAGGAAGCAACTTGAGATGGGTGGGCACAGGCCGGGTCCCAAGGCATCCTCAAGCCTGGAAAAGCGTTAGCACCAGAGCTGTGACGGAGCTCAGCTGAAATCCAAGAAAGACGTCCCTGCTATTGAGACCTGGATACCCACTTAAACCTGCCCCACTGAGGGGAGAACTGTCCTCTACTGTCACATCCCCCTCTCCGGAAGGAACAAAGACCCACCCACCCGTCAGGCCACCCTTGGGGCCCAATGGGGAGGGGTGTGGCAGCCATACCCGGTGGGACGCATTCTGGATCTCACGGATCACAGCCTTGGAATCGGCCTTCAGCGGGCAGGAGACCACAATGAAGCCAACGAACTTGAGGTTGCACTCCAAGGCCTCCCGTTTGACTTCCCGGGCCTGTGTGGGGACACAGGGGTGCCTTACAACCCATCCCCCCATCACTTCTGAGCTGGTAAGGGAGGTCAGGGAAGGCCCCATCTTTACAGGAGGAACATGTAAGGGTCAGAAGCTGAGAAGTGGGGAGGGCAACCCACAGGGCTCAGCAGGGCTGTGTGGTTTCCCCACCGTGGGGCCTTTCCTCCCTATGTGGGCAACAGCAGGGCACGGAGCCCCTGTGACTCAGCCTCCCAGACAACAAAGTCAGACACTCCTTTGTTAATCACTGAGCACACACTCACCCTGTTCCTCCTATCAGAAACCCAAACCTCCTGCCCTCACAGAGCTTGCCTACTACCAGAAGCGATGTGAAATAAAATCACAGAAATCAGAGCACTAACTGCCATGAGAAAGGACAGCAGGGGAACGAGACAGACAGACTCAGGGAGTGGCATCAAGCAGGGCGGCTATGAACGTAAGCCCACAATCTGGTGCGCACTCTGGAAGAATCTCTCAGCTGCCAGGTGTTAAGTGGACTGGATGAGGGCCCAGGTGGAAGCAGATAAAGGAGGAGGACTGACGGTGGAGGGAGAGAAGAAAGCCGATGACCGATGTGAAGATGTAGGGCGTGAACGAGAGCTGGAGGCGCCCCAAGACCACACAGTGACAGGGTGGTTGGACAGGGTAGGGGCAGAACTGGGATGGAGACAGGAATCCGAGCTGCTTCCTGGTGATCCTTGGGGAGGTGTGAGGACCCAAGGGTGTAGGGGTAGGAAGCTGGATGGAGGCGGGCCTTGGTTGTGCTCGGCAGAAGTGGCCTCAGGAGCCAAGATGGGATGGGGTCCCCTAAGGGACAGGGCACACAGTGGGGAAGAAGGGACCAAGGACCGAGTGCCACCCAGGGCCTCCAAAGGTAGAGACATGGGAAGAGGAAGAAAGAACCATGCCTGCTCATAGTGGCGCTGACGGGAACAGAAGGCGGTGAGGACAAGGGGCCAGCAGGTGGAGAGCCTGGGCCCTTACCTGCTGGTGGGTGAGATGCCCCAGCTCCTTGTACCCCAGCGCCAAGACTCGGGCTCCTTCCCGGGAAATCTCCGTGTGGATGTGGTGGTAGTCAGGTGGGCACTGGGCGAACTGCAGGGAACGCGGGGGGATGTCACCGACCGCCCCGCGCCCCCCTTCCCCCTGGGCCGGGGCTGGCTCACCATGGAGTGCAGGGTTTCGGGGGCCCCCTTCACAGCCGCAATGTAGCAGAGATCAGTGGAGCCTAGCTTCTCATAGGAGGCGAGCACGGACATTCGCTTTAGGGCACTGGCAAAATGAAAGCGCTGGTGAATTTTCAGCCCCTGAGTTTTAATACTTCGGGGGAATACTTTCTCATCTGGAAACAAATAAGTACGAATCCTGAGGGCCTTCGCTCCAAAGAGGCAGCCAAGCCCCCGCCTCCCCCTTCCACCCCTCTCTTCCCCCCACCCCCAGACCCAGGGCCTGCAGGTGGGGGTTGGGGGGAGGCTCCTCACTCCAGGTAGGGTCAAGGCTGAGAGACCTGTGCTCAGAGGACCCTGCCTGTGACTTCTGACAGGGTGGGGCAGGCTCTACTCCCACGGGCATGGACTGTCTCAGGTCAGAGGTGAGCCTGTGCCCACCCACCTAGGGGAACATCACGGTTATAGGCCTGCCTGCCCGAGGTGGACACACAGGTGTCTCCGAGGGGTGCAGCCCGCCCACCCAGGAGTGTGAGAACTGGGCCCAAAGCTCCAGCCCCTCACCTTTGGTCAGCGTCCAGTCCACAGCTGTCAGCATAGCCTTCTCAAGTGGATCACCCACAAGGGTGCCATCATCCAGCTGCATGAGGGAGTGGCATGAGGCCAGGGCACGGTGTGTCTCTACAGGGATGTTAGACACAGGAGTGACCTCCTTCCCGTCTCTGCAAAGAGAGGAAACCGCTTGTTATGGAGTGGAGGGACTCTTGGGACTTGCTAGCCAGGATGAGGGATGGGCCTCCACTCTGTGCCAGTCACTACAGGGGCTGAGACGCATGGTCTTGGTCTTCGTGCCAACTGTGCCCATCTCAGAGACGGCTCTAGGGATCGTATGGCTGCTTGGGGTGGGAGCTGAGCCTCCACACTGCTGTCACATTGAAGAGTACACGGGGAACACCCCCCTCTGCCGCCTGATCAAACTTCAGTGGTCCACTGTGGTGGGTGGGTCTGGGTGGGTGCCGTCTGTCCCTTGAGCTCCCAGAAAGCCACCTGCTGGGGGAGAGGCCTAGGCCCCCCATGCTCACCTGAGCCCGGCCACCCCACGAACGACTAGGCTGTCGCTAGTCAAGGTCCCTGTCTTGTCGAAGCAGCACACCTCTACCTTGCCGGCAAACGGGATCCGGAAGGGCTCCGTGCAATACATGTCTGGGAAGGGGAGGAGCCAGGGTCAGGGGCTCTGCCAGGCCCCGGCCCGCTAGGCACCCAACCCTGTCCCAGGCACTCACAGAGCTTAGCCAGGGCAATGAGGGAGGTGTTGACAGCCAGAGACAACTCGATGGGCAGCTCAGGGGGCACGACCGAGGTGAGGATCAGTGTGCATTCCAGAAACAGCTTGTAGCGGTTCCGGCTGGGGTCCTTGGTGCCTGCGGAGACAGGGCCTGCCAGCCTGGGGGCCATGGGGACAGGTCCCAGCAGACAGGTGAGGGGCCACAGTGCATACCTTCAATCCACACGTAGGCAGCTGCTGCGATGGCGAAGACCAGGAGGAAGAGGATGAAGATAAAGGTCTCCAGGTTGTTTGCAGTCACCCTCTTGACTCCAAAGAGGATGGTTCGAAGCAGCTTGCCCTAGAAGGACAGGGGGTTAGAGGCCTTTCCTGGCATGGGGGTGTGGGGGTGTGGGGGTGTGGGGTAGGGGTGGCCTCCAGCATCTGACAGCACAGAGGGTCAGAGTATCCCTCTGCTGATGGGGAGGGCCTGCCCTGGGCCCACCAGTGAGTCCTGCAGCCGTGACACAGGGACCACACAGGTATGTGGGAGGCTGCAACTCAGCTAAGGGTTATAGAGACCAGTGGCCAAAAACTGGGGGTTAGGGAAAGAAGTGGTTTAGATGGGGGACTGGGTTTTCCAGAGGGAGGTCCGGCCATCACCTCTACCAGGCAGCCCTCATGCCATTTTAGTGAAGTGTTTATGAGCGTGACTCTGTACACCATCCCAATGTGTGTGGCAACAGCCCGTTCTCTGTCTGTGCTCCCCACCAGAAGCTCAGCTGAGGACAGCGGGCTCAGTCTAGGGCTTGCCTCTGCACCCTGCCCCGAACCAGTACCCTCTGTCAGAGTAAGCCTGTGGCGGGGATGTTCTGGGGTCCATAAGAGCCACTGTCTCAACTGTCTGCCTCCTGCCCTGGGGCCCACCCTCCCCAGAGCCAGACAAGGGGCCATACCTGGGACGTGTTGAATCCGGTCCTGAGGACGTAGGCCACGCACCCATTGTCAACTGCTGCAGAGACAAACAGAACGAGCGTCACTTGTATCTGTTCGTCCCGACTCCCGCACAGCCAAGCAGGTGTTGAGGGGGTGGGGACGGTGGGGCCAGAACACCCCCGGATCTCCCCAAGGCACCTACGCTTCAGGCCCGTGGTGGCCTTCTGTGGGGGGATGTGCTGTACCACCTTGGTGCCCCCAAAGATGACGTGGAGCCGGGAGTCGGCCTGGAGGTCCAGCACCCGGTCGGGGCTGAGGTCTTCAATGGGCTCCTGAGGAGAAAAGAGAGGATGGTGAGGGCGCTCTCACCTCGGCCTCCTTCTCCATCCCCAGTCTCCCAAGAGGGGGCCCCTGGGGCTGGGTTGGGCCACTCTGACCCTCACAGGGTTCCCAGCCTGACCTCGTCTTCTCCCCACCTGCGTGCGCGCATCCACTCCTCGGGATCCCCCAACTGGCCTCACTCGGGGTTCACGCTCTCCCGGTTTCTCTTGGCCCACCCTAGTCCGACATCCCCGGTCCCTGGCCTGGACAACCCCCAACGACCTTGGCCTCTCTCTTCACCACCCAGCTCCCCTTCGTTCAGGGTGCAGACCCCCCCAGGAGAGCCGGCAGCTCCGTCTGGGCACCGCACCTCCTCTGGCCTCCTCCAGCCGTGCCTAGGCAGGATCCCGGCCTAGCGACCAGCCCTCTCCCTGCTCCACGAATGAGACAGTGAGGCACGGGAGTACACCGAGCACGACCCCTACTCCCCACCCAGCACCTTCATCTGTGGCACCGACTCCCCTGTGAGCATGGCCTCGTCCACGATGCAGCGGCCGCGCAGCAGCAGCACGTCACAGGGCACTAAGTTCTCCTGTGGGGAGCGGCCTGCGGGAAGGGGCGGGAGGGTTGGACGGAAGCCGAGAGAAGGGCTCCCGCCAGGACGGAACAGAACTGTGCCTCACCGATTGACACAATGTCTCCCGGAACGATCTCATCGCTGGCGATGGGCCTCCACTTCCGGCTGCGGTAGACCTGGGTGGAGGGGAGGTGCACTCAGCTCTGCCTCTTGAGAGGGGGCATGATGCAGGTGCACGCCGAGAGCCGACCTCACCCTGCCCTCGCTCCACGCCCACCCTGAGACTGGCAGGTGCCCCCCGCACCCCCCCCCCCCCCCCCCCGCAGCAAGTCTCCCTGTTGGCCACACCTGGATCATGTGAGGCTTGTTGCCCATCTTCCGGATCTCTGACATGTTCCTCATCTGCTGCTGCACCAGGGAGGCCTCGAAGGCCACCAACATGGAAAGTGTGAAGACGCTGTAGTACCAGTACTCATCCAGACACCAGAGCCCCACGCAAAAAACCTGCAGGACGCAGCCTGTGTGTCCACACCCCCGCCCGTCCATCCACGGGAGCACACGAAGATGGACAGCTGAGGAGGCCGGGAAGGCACACCACGGGCTGTTCTACCCACGGCCCAGGCCCGTGCAGACAGACAGATTTTCAGGTGTGGAGAAGGGAGACTGTTCTGGCTGTGGAAGGCCCAAGGAACAGGGTGGGGGGAGAGCCCAAGCTGTTTACCTGGAACACAAAGAAGGGTGCTGTGGCTCTCTCCTTGAACAGCTCTGAGAAGTCAGGCACCACCATCTCGGCCCTGCAAGAGACCAGACCCCACATCTTGTTCACAGCGTGAGGCCTCGGGAGCCCCTCGGGAAACAAGGAGCCAGGAGGGACAGTCCACTCGACTGTGACGAGCATGCTAACTGCTGCCAGCCCTCTGCTCCACAGAACCCAGGTGAAGCTTCTGAATCAGCGACAGGTTGTTCAGGTAGCCACGCACTCAAGCAGGGTTAGTGCAAGACAGAACCGGTCATCAGATTGGGTGACAAGCAGGCGGAGAAGGAGTACCTGACTGTGGGATGGGGGCCCTGAAGCTGTGCAGGAGAGGCCTGGCTGTGGGGTATTGTGGGGTCCCCTGGGGGCTGAGCCCCACCCTGATTTCGAGAGGGGAGGTCTGGAGCTGAAATTTCCCCCAAACTCCCTCAACGAAAGCCCCAGAATTTGAGGAGAGGGGCCTAAGGGTGTGTTCTGCGGCATTGTGTGATAGCCCAGCAGGGCCAGGGAACGAGCCAGGCAGCCTGGGTCCTCCTCGCCCTGCCCTTAGAGATGAGTACTAGAGGTGAGATGCGAGAAAAAGAATCCACTGTGATAAAAACAAACAACAACAACAACCGGGGCCCATTCCGCATTGTCAGGTGACTTTGCATGAGGCAGGAAGGTGTGCAAGGGGACGTCCCATGCCACCATCAAGGCTGACCTTAAGCAGGGAAATAAGTAAAAAATTTCTTATAAACCTCCCCACTACGTTGCTATTTGAAATAACACATCTGTATTTTTAACGTTTGCTTATTCTGAAAGTGAGACTGTGTGTGCACCTGCATGTGTGTGAGCACAGGGAGGGGCAGAGACAGGGAGAGAGAGAATCCTAAGCAGGCTCTGTGCTGACAGCGCGGGATCGGTTTGGGGGGATCGATCTCACAAACCCCGAGATCATGACCTGAACCAAAATCAAGAGTCAGACGCTTAACCAATTGAGCCACCCAGGTGCCAACCCCCCCAACCCACCCCGCCTCTGCTGCCACCATCTGTAATTTTTAAAAAGCAATGAAGTCAGGGAAGAATTCCCTAAAGGGTCTAAGGATTTTCAGGTCAAGGATGATTATCATGGTGGCAGGGACAGGGGCTCTGAAGTCCAGCTCTGCCCCCTCCCAGTAGTGTCTCGGCACTGGTGGTTTTGGTGACTGAAGAGAAAGCACATACGTACAAGGCATCTGGCATCCTGCCTGGCACAAAAGAGAGCCAAGGTGATCACTAACAATTCCTTTTACCACTCTTCCTGAAGTGCTGGGAAAAATATGAGGACAAAGGTGACAACTTACACTCAGGAAAAAACCTTAAAAACAAAGAGAAATAGGACACCTGGGTGGCTCAGTGGGTTAAGCATCTGACTTTGGCTCAGGTCACGAACTTGAGGTTTCTGAGTTCGAACCCTGCATCGATTCTCTCGCTCTCTCTCTCTGCCCTTCCCCTACTTGTGAGTGCACGTGCGTGTTATCTCTCAAAACAAATAAACTCCAAAACAACAGGGGCGCCTGGGTGGCTCAGTCAGTTGAGCATCCGACTTCGGCTCAGGTGGTGCTCTCACGGTCCGTGAGTTCGAGCCCTTCATCGGGCTCTGTGCTGACAGCTCGGAGCCTGGAGCCTGCTTCGGATTCTGTGTCTCCCTCTCTCTGCACCCCCCACCCCCCCCACTCATGCTCTATCTCTCTCTCTCTGTCAAAAATGAGTAAACCTTAAAAAAAAATAAAACGACAAGACTAAAAAAAATAAATAAATAAGCCAGAGAAAAACTATAGTAATTACAAAACGAGGATCAACAACCAACTCCGGGGCCTCAGGCCAGGCTCCCATGAAGAGCTGCACGCACTCCCGCTGGAGGGCCCTCCAGGGTCCCTGTCAGCAGGCCAGCTCAGGGGAGACAAGACTACAGCACATTTCTCAAAAGGTGCCCGCCATCTTCACCTGGGATGTATTGTTTATGTATTATTTTTGTTAATGTTTATCCATTTTTGAAAGACAGAGAGAGACAGAGCACAAGCAGGGGTGGGGCGGAGAGTGAGGGGGACACAGAATCGGAAGCAGGCTCCAGGCTCCGAGCTGTCAGCACAGGGCCCGACACGGGGCTCGAACCCACAAACTGTGAGATCATGACCCGAGCCGAAGTTGGACGCTCAACTGACTGAGCCACCCAGGCGCCCCTGGGATGTATTGTTTAAAGGGTGACCTCCTCCACCCCACTTCCTAGGCACCCTGACTCGGGAGTGTGGCGGGGAAGAAATGGGAAAGGGGCCACTGGCACGGCCAAGCGTCCCTGCTGTGACCGTGGGCAGAGCTCCAGCCCTGTCAGAACACGGGGGCACCCTGGGACTCACTTATTGCTCCCAAACTTCTTCTCGGCCGCGCGGATCTCAGAGTCCTCCTGGAAGCCTCTGTTGCTCTGGTAATATGAGAAGGCATTTCCCACAGGGAAGGCCACAGGGAGGAAGCGCTTCTTCTCCAGGGCATCGTAGGAATACTTGATCTTCTGGAATTCGAAGGACAGCACCTCTTGCCCATCTTCACCCTGTGGGAGCAGAGGCATCTCTGTGGCAGAAGCCGCTAACCTGGGCGTGCCTGACAGTGCCTGGGAGTCCACCCCCCCGCCCCCCGCCCCAAACCCTGGGCTGGGCGGCCCAGCAGCAGGTCCCTACCTCATCCCGGTGGAGGGCCACAAGCTCAGTGGAGCCATTGTTGGGGGTCGGCACCACCTTCACGAAGGTTGCTTTGCTGGCGTCGTACTCCTGTGAGAGACAAAGTGCTGCTGCTGAGCCCTTCCCACCCCCCAGCTGCACAGCCCCCGCCAGGGAGGCTGCACGCACCGCAGGTCTGGTCGCAGAACACGCCACTGGGCTCCGGAGGCTGGCCCGGCCGCTTCCCCATCTGTCACTGAGACATAGACACTACCTGACCACACTGCTGGTCTCGTGTCATAAAATCAGGAGTGATGGACAGCACCTGACGCCTGGGGCACTGCTGAACTCAAACAGGAAGAAGGCCCCCCCGCATGAGATGCGCCCTCAACGCACATGGGCCGGGCCCTGTCCCAGCCCGCTGGCCTACTGCTGCTCTGCCTCCCCTCCTTTAACCGTTCATCACGTGTCCTGAAGTGACCAGGGACGACGAGGCAAGACTCGTCCTTGCCTCAGCTAAGGGCCTCTGCACGAGCCGTTTTCTCTGCCTGGAACATGCGGTCACACACTCAGCTTCAGGCCCTTGCTCAAATGTCACCTTCTTAGGAGCCCTCCCCTGGAGGAGGCTCCGTGTAAAGGGCCCTCACAACACTCCTTTCCTCGTCCTGTTTTTTCCTTTTGAGCACTGATGGCTGAGTACGAGCTCTACCTCTCTCGCTAACGCCATGAAGGCAACGGCTTTCGTCTGCTTTGTTCGCTGCAGGCCCCTCAGCACCTATGACATGGAGGCGCTGGCTGGAGGTCAGTTAGCGCTCCCTCAAGCCCACGCTGCAGCCAGCTTGCGGCTGCTGGGCCAGCCCACTCAGTCCCTGGGACGTGTGTGTTTGCGTGGGGAGGCGCCAAAGGGTGACCCTCAGTAGAAAGGCCCTGACCCTCGGGGCATTCACCGGCATGGAAGCAGTCAGAAAAGAACGACAAAGACAAAACATTAAGCGATGAACTTGGGGATGGGAATGCCACAGAAAAAAAGTGCAAAGTGCTACGTGGGGCCGGCCCCACGCCAGGAAGGCTGCGGTCATTTCAGGCTCTTCCCACTGTGGAACAGGAGGTGGGTGTTACAGTTCTCGCTTTACACAAGGGTGAACTGAAACCCAGAGAGAAGCACCCGTCTGAGATCTCTGATCCCGGATCTGCCTGTCCTAACCCCACAGTCACTTAGCTCCTTGTCCTTCATCCCTGGAGAGGAAGTGAACAGTCACGTTTTTTACCTGCAGGCCAAAAGGCAGCTGGACGTTTGGGGAGAGATGTCACACTCTCTCCAATTTCCCTCCATTTTTTGGTCCCTCATTGGAATCTTTCGTTGTACTGACCTGAAGCCACCAAGCCCGTAAGTTTGAGCCCCTCCTCTGGGATAAGGCTTGTTGGGGAAACAAGGGACTTTATTCTCTCAGAAGAGAAAGAGGACCCAGCCCATGTTTGCAGTCAAAGAGAGTGGACTTCTCTTTCTGCCGCCCTTAATGCTGCTCCCTTTCCCTCTCTTTCCAGCAGACACACGCCTGGGATCAAAGGGGAGACTGGCTGGACCTCAGTGCCCATGGCTCCAAACATGCCAGTGTCATCCAAGGCAGGCCCAGAGAGCGGTGGTGCAGTCACTGATAGTAACTGCTGACCCCGGGCAGCTCTCCCTATCCAGATCCTGGCAGTTAAGGGTCAGAAGTGCTACTGTGCTTCTAAAAGTGTGTTCTGAAAGAAGTCCTCACTGTCACCACACTCAGCTTGCATGCAGGCATAAAGAGACAAAAAGCAAAAAGCACTTGAAGTCACTTGCTCACAAACTGCTCCTGCTCCTCTTAAATGCTTGCTATGATCAAAGTGCATTTCAACCTAATTTTGGTCCTAGTATGTGAGGGCCTGTAAACACCAGACAACAGAGCTCTCAAACCAACCTCCACAGACAAGTAAACTCACCCGGCGGGTCTAGCCTCACACTCTGAAAACCAAAGTAGTAGACAGAGACACAAGGGAAGAAAGTAGGACCGTTTCTAGAAGCAACCTAGTACTTGCTATTATGGTCGCTAGCATTAACAAGCCATAACAAAGAAGAACATATGTCGGATCCTACGCTGAGCTTTTTATAGATATTAGCTTCCCGAGCCTAAATGACCACACCAAGGAGGGATTCCAGAAAAAGGAAATAACCTGCGTCAGGGTCGCACAGCAAGTCAGTAGTAGGGCCAGGGTTTGGACACCCAGAGGGCAACGCTGGGGACTCAGGCCCAGCAAATGGGAAGCCCGGGATGGAGTGCGGACCTACACAAACGTCGTGACTGCGACCCGCCGCAAGGTTCGACCGAGTCGAGGGTCAGGCTCGTGCCCGAGCACTTACCGGGGTGCAGGTGAGCGCGCAGTGCGCGTGCACGGACCAATGCCCCGAGAGGACGGTGAGCGCGTGCGCGAGGCAGATGCTGGCGAGCACAAGCAGTGCGGCTTCGGGTATCTGCACCCAGCTGCTGCCCCAGCCCCAGCAGCCGGCGGCCGCGGCGCCCAGCCAGGCCGGGTAGAGCAGACCCGCGAACGGCAGCACCGTGAGGCGCCGCAGCAGTGCCAGCCGCCGGTACGGCCACACGGCAGCAACCAGCTCGTCACCGCTCGCTATGAGCGCCGGCCCGGCGGCGAGGAGGGTGCGCGGCTGCGGCCCGGGCTTGGGCTGCCCGCCGGGCCGGGCCCCGCAAGGCCTGGCCCCGCAAGGCACCGCGTTGCCCACCGCAGCCGCCGCCGCCATCTTTCCCAGCGCCGCACTCGCTTCCGGGCAGAGGCACCGCCTCACTTCCGACGGCTTACTTCCGGTGAACCTTGGGTGCCGCCATGGCAGCTGGGGCTAGGGAGAGCCGGACAATTGCAGAAGCTGCGTCCGGAAGTGGTTACTCAGGGCGCCGCCATGACAGGCTGAGGCCGGAAGGAGAGGTAGGGCGCGGCCATGACAGAGAAAGTCTTGAAAGGGCTAAGGCTGCCCCCGCCGCCCTGCCACGCCGGACTGAGACCGGAAAAGACGAGGCTAGGCGGGCTGGGCCCCACCATGACAACTAAACCGGAACTGGGGAGCCCTTGTCCTAGGCTACCGAGCAATGGCCTGTTTGCGTATCAGGGGCGGAGCCTGGGCACTGCGGAGGCGGGGCCAATTACTGAAACGCAGGCATTCTGTGGGCGAGGTCAGGATCCGCCGAAGGGGCGGGGTTTGTCACGGGGGTGGGGCTTGTTAAGGACCCGGGTCCTTGGTTGGTCTCGGCGCCGGGGAGGTCCCTCCCTGGGGGTCCCGGGGGAGGGCAGGTGCTGACAGGCATACAGAACACAGCCACAGCTCACCAGAGCGATCATGAAATAATGATTACACACACGTTACTACTTTAACATAAATATACGAAAAATTGTTTATTTGAGATTACGTATGTTGTGTAATGTTTACTCTCCTACTATTGCTTGAGCAAAACCACAATAGGGCTAATTAACAGCGGCACTTAGTAGTATTTGGTAGTACTACAAATAGAAAACATTGTTTCTCAAACAATATGTTTGAGAAAAATGTATAACAACGCTTTTATGTTTCTTTCCTCTCACATAAAAATTTATATGAACTGCTTTTTAAACTCTTTATAGGATATTTATATTTGTAGGTTATATTGTTGCATATTCTTAGGGTAGTAACAGTAAGACTTCGTAAAAGGAGAACATAATAAATGCAGTAGGACTTCGTTAATATTCTTTTTTTTTTAATTTTTTTTAATTTTTGAGAGAGCGTGAGTGAGCAGGGGAGAGGCAGAGAGAGAGGGAGAGAGGATCCCAAGCAGGCGCTGCTCTGTTAGCTCAGAGCCGGATGCAGGGCTTCAACTCACTAATTGTGAATCACGACCTGAGCCGAAATTTGATGATAAATTGACTGAGCTACCCGGGCGCCCCTTTAGTTAACATTGTATATTTAATGAAAATAATGATGACGTTTCTTTCTGTCCCATTACACAGTAGAATATCTTTACTCTTTCAGTTTTCTTTTCCAATAATACTTATCTGAGTGGACTGCAACCCTTAGGACAGCTTTTTGTTTTATATAGTGATAAAACGAATGCAGTCAAAGGTGATATCACTGATTTGCTTCCCTGCTTTTATCAAGCCCACGGATTACTCAGATTCTTGGTGTCATTCTAACGTGATAACATGAAGCTGAATATTGTCTCGACTAAAGCCTTGCAGAATGGATTTTACTTGTTAGGTTTTTGACTTGGATAGTTTCTAGATCTTGAAAATAGGGTGCGTTTGTTTGTTCTGGAGACCCTATTCGTCAATCAGGTCTTTGCATCTATACATTCATAATACATTGCTATCTGTGTCCAAAATGTTCATTATTTTTGAACACTCTAGAGCACATTGGATGTCATCGTAAGTTAAACCTCCCTTTCTCAGGGACAATGGTTTTTAAGCACATAGGTAATTTGAAATTGTGATATCAAAGCTAGACTCCAAATAGCTACTTTATTCAGAAAGAAACTGAGAATATCCTGTTAAATTTGTTGATTTAATTTTTTTAATTTAAAAAAATGTTTAAATTTTAGAAAAAAATTTGAGAGAGAGAGAGAGAGAGAGAGAGAGACCGTGAGTGGGGGAGGGGCAGAGGGAGAGAGAGAGAGAGAAAGAGAGAGAGAAAGAGAAAATCTTAAGCAGGCTCCACGCTCAACACAGAGCCAGCCCAACGTGGGGCTCTACCCCACGAGCCTGAGATCATGACCTAAGCTGAAGTCAAGAGTTGGAAGCTCAACTGACTAAGCCACCCAGGTGCCCCTTGACTGCCCATTTCTGAATACATTTTGAAATCTGAATCAGTCCTTATTGCAAAAAAGTGAGTCTTTTTTAGGGGCACCTGGGTGGCTCAGTTGGTTAAGCGTCCAACTTCAGCTCAGGTCACGATCTCACAGCTCATGGGTTCCAGCCCCACATCAGGCTCTGTGCTGACAACTCAGAGCTTGAACCCTGCTTCAGAATTTGTGTCTCCCTCTTTCTCTCTACCCCTCCCCCGCTCACACTCTTTCTCTCAAAAATGAATAAATGTTTAAAAAAATGAGTGGTCTTTTTTTGCCGTATGAGGTTTTAGGAGCAGTCACTTCATACCTGTCTGGGCTCCTATGGCTTCTTCAAAGATCATCGGAGAGTTTTAGAGAAACAGTACCTAAGTTTCTGCTTTACTAGAA
Organism: Panthera pardus; assembly: GCF_024362965.1. Lineage (NCBI taxonomy): Eukaryota > Metazoa > Chordata > Mammalia > Carnivora > Felidae > Panthera > Panthera pardus. The sequence continues at coordinate 14,814,768 of NW_026527013.1, forward strand.
TTGTTTTCTCCACTCTAATCTTCAATGCATTTCCAAATTAGAGGACATTTTTCTTTTGTCTATTTTGGAACTGATATTATGACGGTCAACTAAAAAAAAACACCTTTTTTTCAAAGTTTGTTTCTTTTATTTATTTTTATTTTTTTTAACGTTTATTCATTTTTGAGAGACAGAGAGAGACAGAGCATGAGTGGGGAAGGGGCAGAGAGACAGGGCGTCACAGAATCTGAAGCAGGCTCCAGGTTCTGAGCTGTCAGCACAGAGCCCGATGCGGGGCTCGAACCCACAAACTGTGAGACCATGACCTGGGCCGAAGTCAGACGCTCAACCAACTGAGCCACCCAGGCGCCCCTATTTCTTTTATTTTGAGAGAGAGAGTGTGTGTGTGTGAGAGAGAGAAGAATCCCAAGCAAGATCCACACTGCCAGTGCAGAGCCCAAAGTGGGGCTCGAACCCATGAACTATGAGACCATGATCTGAGCCAAAGTCAAGAGTCAGATGCTTAACTGACTGAGCCACCCACGCCTTTATTAGAGCGGTTTTAGGTTCAAGCAAAATTGGGAGAAGGGTACATGATTTCCTGTATATCCTCTGCCACCTCAGATATATAGCACCCTGATTAGCAACATCCCTCACCAGAGTGGTACATTGTTACAAATAATCCCAGTGCCTGTAGTTCATCTTTGGGTTCACTCTTGGTCCTGTACATTTTATGGGCTTGGACACATACAGAATGAATGTATCCATCATTACAGTATCAAACAGAGTAGTTTTACTGCCCTACAAGTCCACTGTGCTCTGTCTCCTCATCTCTCCTTCTCTCACCTCCTGGGAACCCACTGATCTTTAGTGTCTTCCATAGTTTTACCTTTTCGTAATGTATCATTGGAATCATACAGTGTGTCCCCTTTTCTGATTGGCTTTTTCCGCTTAGTAATATGAATTTATGGTTCCTCCATATCTTTTTATGGCTTTATATCTCACTTCTTTTCAATGCTGCATAATATTCCATTATCAGTTTGTTTATCCATTCACATACATCTTGGGTCTTCCAAGTTTTGAATTATGAGTAAAGCTGCTATAAACATCTCTGTGCAGACTGTTTGCTCATTGATGGCTACATGGTGACTTCTAATTAATTCTCGACTTTATTGAGATATAATTGACACAAATCATTGGGTAAATTTAAGGTGTACAATGTGATGATTTGGTATACGTATATATTGCAACATGCCTACCACAATAAAGTTGACACCCTTTTAACCCTTTACCTCGCCATTTTTTAAGTTTATTTATTTTGAGAGAGAGAGAGAATCCCAAGCGGGCTCCATACTGCCAGCACAGAGCCCAATGTGAGGCTCAACTCACAAACCGTGAGATCATGACCCAAGTCAAAGTCGGACACCTAACTGACTAGCCACCCAGGCGCCCTTCACCATTTTTTGTTGTTGTTACAGTGAGAACATTAGAGCTCTACTTTCACAGCCACTTTCAAGTATACAATATTGTTAATTATAGTCACCATAATGTATACTAGATACTCAGAATTTACATCTTATAACTGAAAGTTTATATTCGAACCGACATCTCTCCATTTCTCCCACGACTCGGCCCCTGGCAACCACCATTCTCTCGAGTTCCATGTCTTTAGGTTCCACACGTAAGTGAGATCATACAGTATTTGTCTTTATCTGTCTGACTTATTTCACTTAGCATAATGCCCTCAAGGTCCACAGGTCCAACCATGTTTCTACAAAAGGCAGGATTTCCTTCTTTGTGACTAGTATTCTAATACATATATTAGAATATTATATATATATATATATAATCTCACATTTAGCTTTATATATAATATTTTCTTTATCCATTCATATGTTGGTGGACACTTAGGTTGTTTCCATGTCTTGGCTCTTATGAATAATGCTGTCACGAACATGGGTGTGTAATTATCTCTTTGAGTTAGCGATTTCATTTCCTTCAGATATATGCCCAGAAATGGGATTGCTGGTAGTTCCATTTTCAGTGTTTTTGAGGAGCCTTCATACAATTTTCCATAGTGGCTGTATCAGTTGACATTCCCACCTACAGCGCACAAGCGTTCTACTTTATCCACGTCCTTGTCAACATTTGTTATCACATGTCTTTTTTTTTTTTTAACGTTTATTTATTTTTGAGACAGAGACAGAGCATGAACAGGGGAGGGGCAGAGAGAGAGGGAGACACAGAATCCGAAACAGGCTCCAGGCTCTGAGCTGTCAGCACAGAGCCCGACGCGGGGCTCGAACTCAAGACCGCGAGATCGTGACCTGAGCCGAAGTCGGCCGCTTAACCAACTGAGTCACCCAGGCGCCCCTGTAGTATAGTTTTAGATCAGGAAAAATGATGCCTCTGCTTAGTCCTTTTTTAGGATTGCTTTGGCTATCTAGGGACGTTTGTAGCTCCACAGAAATTTTAAGATTTTTTTTTCTATTTCTGTGAAAAATGGCATTGGAATTTTGATAGATATTGCATCAAATCCCCACATGGCTTTGTGTAGTGTAGACATTTTAACATCAGCTTTTCTGATCCATGAACATGAGCTCTATTTCCACTTATTTGTGACTTTAAATTCTTTCATCAAAATGTAATTTTGATGTTGGATATTAACCAATATCTAAAGCTCTAGGCAAAGCTTTTACTTCTTTAGTTCCATTCATATCTAGGCACTTTGGTCTCTTTGATGCTGTTGTAAATGGGATTATTGTCTTTTTCAGCTAGTTCACTGTTGGTGGGTAGAAATGCAACTGAATTTAGCATGCTCATTTTGTATTTTAAAACTTTTTTGGGTGGCTTAGTCGGTTAAGCGTCCGACTCTTGGTTTTGGCTCAGGTCATGATCTCACGATTGGTGAGTTGGAGCCCCACACTGGGGTCTGTGCTGGCAGCGCAGAGCCTGCTTGGGATTCTCTCTGTCTGTCTGTCCCTCCCTGCTTGCATGCACTTTCTTTTTTTTTTTTTAATTTTTTTTAACGTTTATTTATTTTTGAGACAGAGAGAGACAGAGCATGAAGGGGGGGAGGGTCAGAGAGAGGGGGACACAGAATCTGAAACAGGCTCCAGGCTCTGAGCTGTCAGCACAGAGCCTGACGCGGGGCTCGAACCCACGGACCGCGAGATCCTGACCTGAGCGGAAGTCGACCGCTTAACCGACTGAGCCACCCAGGCGCCCCGCATGCACTGTCTTTCAAAATAAACATTTTTTTTAAAGTCTTAAGCAAAGGTAAGTTGGGATGGCATTGTCTCTCTTTCCAGCCTGATACAGGAAATCTTTCTTCCCGGTTATTTTAAGAATAGCAATTAAAAAAATTTTTTTTACATCTCTCTCTCCCTCTATCTGCCGCTTGGCTGCTCATGCTCTCTCTCAAAAATAAATATTAAAAAAAAAACAAAAAAACTTTTCTGAATGTTTTAGTTCTAACAGTTTTTTGATAGTCTTTAGGATTTTCTATATACAAGATCATATTATCAACAGATGGTTTTACTTCTTCCTTTCTGATTTGGCTGTCTTTTGTTTCTTTTTCTGGCTTAGCTGGGCGGGACTTCCAGAATTATGTTGAAAAGGAGTGGTGGGAGTGGGCACTCTTGTCTTGTTCCTGATTTTATTTTTTAAATTTATGCTTATTTTTGAGAGAGAGGCAGAGAGAGAGGGAGACAGAGGATCCAAAGTGGGCTCCGTGCTGACAGCACAGAGCCCAATGCAGGGCTTGAACTCACGAACTGTGAGATCATGACCTGAGCCAACTGAGCCCAGGTGCTCCTTGTTCCTGCTTTTAACCTTTCACTAATGGGTATGATGTTGGCAGTATGTTTCTCATATACAGCCTCTATTATGTTGAGGTGTATTCCTTCTATACCCAATTTGAATGTTTTCTATCATGAAAAAATGTTGAGTTTTATCAAATGCTTTTTCTGCATCTGTTGAGATAATCACACAATTTTTGTCTTTCATCCTTTTAATGTGCTATATCATATTTATTGATTTGTGTGTGTTGAATCATCTTTGCATCCCAGGGAAAGATCCCATTTGGTTATGGCATATGATCCTTTAATGTCCTGTTGAATTTGGTTTGCTAATATACGGAGAAATGTTGCATCTATATTCATCAGGGATATTGGCCTGTGTGCACATATATACTGGATGGCGGCAAAACAATACTCCAGGCATTTCTTAGTTTAGTTTACACTTTTATTTCTTAAGTTAATACACAGTACCGTGTCACATTTGATAGATTCCATGCTTCTGTGTTCTGGTACTTAGCACAATGCCTGGCCCGTTGGGAGGATCAGTTAATATTTACTGAAAAACACCCATAAAGGTTAACAATATTGATTCATTCTACCTAACTGAAGTTCCTTGAGTCATAGATTTTTAAATAGTTTTCAACGAACATATTAATAACTTGTTCATGTCAATATTTTCCTTTTTTTTTTAAATTTTTTTTTAAACGTTTATTTATTTTTGAGACAGAGAGAGACACAGCATCAACGGGGGAGGGGCAGAGAGAGAGGGAGACACAGAATCGGAAGCAAGCTCCAGGCTCTGAGCCGTCAGCCCAGAGCCCGACGCGGGGCTCGAACTCGCGGACCGCGAGATCGTGACCTGAGCCGAAGTCGGACGCCCAACCGACTGAGCCACCCAGGCGCCCCACACGTCAATATTTTCAATGATTCCTCTGCGCTCTGTCTTTCAAATAATATTTTATTTTACATTTTTAAAAAGTTAATTTATTTTGAGAGAGAGCTGAGGGGGGGGGGGCGCAGAGAGAGAGAGGGAGAGGGAAAATCCCAAGCAAGCTCCTGGGGGTCAGCGCAGGGCCCAAAGCAGGGCTTGATCCCATGAACTGAGAGATCATGGCCTGAGCCAAAGTCAGATGCTTAACTGACTGAGCCACCCAGGCTCCCCTCAACTTTTACATTTAAGGATACTGCAATGGACATAGCAAGTTCTCTGGCTTATGGAAGGGAGAAATCTACTCCAAAGACTCTGGGCAAAATTTGTAACTAAGAAATAAAAATATGATGAAAGCTAACTTTCCTTCAGCTTTATAGAAGTTAGTAACAGGGGAGCCTGGGTGGCTCAGTCAGTTAAGCAGCTTGAACCCGGCTCAGGTCATGATCTCAGGGTTCATGAGATCAAGCTTCCCGCGTCAGTTCTATACTCATGGCATAGAGACTGTTTGGGATTCTCTCTCTGCCCCTCTTCTGCTTGTGTGTGTACTCTTTCTCTCTTAGAAAAGAAGTCAATAATGTACCTTGTTGTGTCTTATGCAACAGAATATTTCCCTACTGTGTTAAGAAAAAAACAAACAAACAAACAAACCCAGAGCGGGACAGTAGTAGTTAAAGCAGTAAAAGCAAGTTTTATTCAGGAATTACTGCAATAGGGGGAAAAAGAGGCCTCAGTATAGAACTGGAACCCATCCCCAGTACAGCACAAAGTGGGGGTTTATAGCCGAGGAGCAGGGTTGGGGTCAGTAGATGGAACACTACTAAGGAAACCTCAGGGATGGAAGGATTCTAGTTAAACAGATCTAACAGGATTCTTGCTGTGGGCAGGCCAGGGTGGTCAGATGCCATACAAAGGAAAACCCAGTCACTTCTGCTTACATTTATTAAAGGATGTGATAAAGGATACATGATCAGTTAGATGAAGAGATACATGGAGTGAGGTCTGGGAGGGTCCCGAGCACAGGAACTTCTGTCCCCATGGAGTTGGGGTACATCATGCTCCCAGTGTGGATGTGTTCACCCATACGGAAACTCTCTGAACCCCATACTATTGGGATTTTTACGGAGGCTTCCTCACGTAGGCGTGACACATCATTAACTCCACTTCCAGCCCCTTTCCCCTTTCTGGAGGATTGGGGAGGGGGTATGGAGCTGAAAATTCCAAGCTTCTAATCATGGCTTGGCCTTTTGCTAACAGTCAGAAAGACTCCCCGCCAGGAGTCATCCAGGAGCCCATCCAGAGTTGCCTCATTAGAACAAGACATTCCTACCACTCAGGATATTCCAAGGAATTTAGGAGCCCTGAATCAGGAACTGGGGTTAAAGACCAAATATTAGAAAACGAGATGCTCCTAGTGTCTTAGCACTTAGGAAATTAGAAGGCTTTCAGGAGCCTGTGCCAAGAACCAGGGACAGAGACCAATATATATTTTCTATTATTTCACAGACACCAAAGGTGGGGTGTGTGTGTGAAGAATATTATGAGATATTGAGGGTGGGGAGTTCTCTTTAAACTGACTTGGCAAGGTTCTTGCTACAACTGGGTGATGCAGGCCAGACAAGGGCAGGCTGCAAGGTCCAGACCTAGAGGAGAACGACTCAAGTTTAGTCAGGGAGAGTCTTTGTCATTGGCTATCGTGAAGCCAGTTAAATTGTGGTATCATTTTGAGACCGATCATCCAGAGTTTAAAGAAAAAGGAATTGAATTATTCTAAGTATAGATGTCATGGCTTTCTTTAAACATCAAAAATTATTACAGATTCCCAAACTAGACATGAAAAGGCTACTGAAGCATCCTTCAGGTTTTAATTTCTAGTAAGGTATGTATCAATCACTATAAGACACGTAAACAAAAAGGCCTCTGGGGGCATCCCTCCCCCACGCTTTTAAGAGTAAAGGGTTCCTGAGAACCAAGTGGGAAAGCCACTGTGAATTATCCCCAGCCTTACAGGTGCATTTCTTGCACTGATCTCAAGAAGAGCCATCGAGAGAAAATCCTAAGCACCTCTCTGTATCAGCCCTTGGCCAGGCCTACATGTTTTGGTTTTTTTAGGCCAGGAAGCTGGTGTCTGGGGACCTGAGGGACTTTTGGCCACAGTTTTGCTTTTTCCCTCTCTTTTCTCATTTTTTCTTTTCTTTCCCATCTTTATTTAGTTTGTTAGTACTGTTAGGGGGCACTTTTAGTTAGCATTCCTAGCAGTGAGTCATTGAGCTGCGGGGGCCTTGCGGCCATCCCCGTGACCAGGAGAGCCACAGTGACCACCACCGGCTCCTCAGGACCGTCGGCCAGGGCAGCTTTGCCCAGGTGGGGTTGGTCTGGCACAACCCGAGTGGGACAGAGGCGTCCATGAAGGTCATTAACAAGAGTCAGCAGGGCTCCTCCAGCCTCCAGAGACTATTCCTTGAAGTCCAGAGCATGAAGGCCCTGAATCACAACCCCCGAGTCGTGAAACTACTTGAGGTCGCTGGCACCATGGAAGCAGGCGACCCGGTCACGGAGTCCACTAGCGAAGGACAGGTGTTTGAACTGCGCCATGCCTGCATGAGAAAGGGGGAGCCCCGAGGCAGATTCTGCCAGATAGCGCCCACTGTGTGGTACCACCACCAGGAAGGTGTCATCCACAGGGACCTAAAGCCAGAGAGCCTGCTTTTGGAATCCGACCCGAACATCGAGGTCGCATACTCTGGATTCAGCAATGAGTTCACCGCCGCCCATAAGCTGACCCCCTTCTGTGGTAGTCCCCCTTGGGTGGAGCCTGGAGCCATCCTCTATACAATGACTGTCCAGTGACCAGCAGGTCCCTGCCTTGGCAGGACTTCAGGGAGCTGTGGGAGCGGGTGCTGAGCAGGATATACCACGTTCCCCTTTCCACGTCTGTGCAGCGTGGGAGACCTGCTAGAGAGATTCCTGCCCCTCAGTCCCAGTGAGAGAAGCACTTTAGAGGAAACCATGAAGGGCCCATGGATGACCATGGCCCGTGAAGCAGAACTACTAAAGCCTTACAGTGAGCCACTCCCTGACTACAAGGATCCCTGGCAGAACTGAGGTGACATTAGCTGTGGGCTATGAGTGGGACCAGATCCAGGACCTGCTGAGGGGCCAGAATTAAGAGGAAGTGATGGCCAACTACCTGATCCTAGGCTGCAAGAGCCCCAAGGTGGAGGGTGGACCATTGCTGCGAAGCCTCTGCCTTCAGCTGATCCTGCCAATAGTTGCTGTCCTTCCAGCTCCCACAGGCTTCAGCCCAGGGTCTCTGCCAACCCGGAGGAGCCTGGTTTCGGTGGGCCTGCCCACCTCTGCTGTGTTGTGTAACTCAAAAAGTCAGCGGCCTGGGGAGCACTGGGAGTCAGTGGAAGGCCAGCAGCCCATCCAAAGGGCCTGCCAGTCCCCCACCAAGACACAAGGACCATCCCTTTCCCCAGCACAGTCCCTAGTGTGACCCTGGGGCCTCCCCTCCACCCACAGCATCAGCAGCAGTGGTGATGCCCCACACGGAACCAGCTGCCCCCAGGGTTTGTCCTACAACTGGCAACTCCCTCCATGCTGGGCGGCCCGGTGATAGGACCCCAGCCTCTCCCTCTGGCAACCCCCAAGGCTGAATGGGCTGCTGGGAGCTTCTTCAACTTCTTACTCAGGCAGATACCGTGTTTCAGGCCACCTGGAAAGAACCGATGTGGCCCTTAAACCACAATGAAGCCAATGAAAGCTCACGTGGTGGATAGCCAAAGAAGGGACAAAACCAAAGACTGTTTTTATATGGGCAGCAAGAAGATCCTAAGCTCCACCGAGCCCAGCAGCAGGTGTGGGAGGTGGGCCAGGGCTGACACAGACAGCCGTGGGGACGGGAGTGGTGCAAGGAGCTTACGGCTTGTATGTGGGGACACCGAGGACCACGGGCAGGGAAGGATGGCAGGTGCAGACTGCCAAGGTGGTCTGCACGGGATTCAAATCAAGGGAGTACCTGTGCTTCCACAGCATTCAAAAGCACTGAATCAAAAAATAATGGTGGGCTTAAAGGATGGCTGGGTGCCACCGGGGAGATAAGAAGAGAGGCTGGTCCTGGCTTCGGGCAGGTCCTCTGTCCCAACCTGGGTGAATCTTCAGAGACTGGACTGTCGTCCTGGGGTACTTCTTCCCTCCTACTCTTTTCTCTCGTCTTCTCTCGTGCTTATCAGGGACGGGAGATGCTTCTGTAGAAACAAACACAATGAAAAAACCACATTTAATGGGAAGGGATTTAACATGTATTTTCTTTTTTTTAAGACGGGAAGTAGGACTTATTGGTGGGCATGAACAGAGAAGGGGCAGTGCCGAGGTTCTCATGAGCACAGAGCCCTCCATTTGTCCAAGGGACCATGATAAGGGATATATTTGACCCCATAGCCATCTGGGGGTGAGCAGCTTTTCAGCCACTATGTCTTCAAATTTATCCACGTTAAAGTCCCACTTCTTGGAAATGTGGATTTTCGGGCGGCCAGGGAACTTGAACTCGGCCCTACGTAGGGCCTCAATCACATGCTCCTTATTCTGCAGCTTGGTGCGAATGGACATGATCACTTGGCCAATGTGGACCCTGGCCACTGGGCCCTGGGGCTTTCCAAATACACCCCACATACCTGTCTGAGCCTAGACTGGAGCCTAGACTGTGGCATGAGGCCACACCTCAATGTCCACTGGAAAGGGCTGTCTCCAAGGTCCCTTAGGGCAACCTGTACAATCAACAGGCTGCATACACTACCAAGGAGGCTACTGTTTGCAGCCATTGCACACTGGGCTCCCATGGGGAAAGAGCACAGTCGGCTTAATTGGCTGCATTGACATCTATTTTCTGAGTTGCTTTTAAATTTTGTTTGATGTTTATTTTTGAGCGTGAACGAGAGAGCGAGCGAGTGAGGGAGGGGCAGAGAGCGAGGGAGACACAGAATCCAAAGCAGGCTCCAGGCTCTGAGCTGTCAGCACAGGGCCCGATGCAGGGTTCGAACCCATGAACCATGAGATCATGACTTGAACGGAAGTCAGATCCTTAACCGACTGAGCCACCCAGGCGCCCCTGAGTTGCTCTTAATGCTGGATTGTGGGAGGTGATTATTGATACGACTGGTTCTCATTCATGTTTGTCTCAGAGAACACTGGGCTGTCACTTCCTTCAGCAGGTTTGATAATAGTAATATTAACACCAACAAATACCAGTAGCATTTACTAGTGGCCCCAGACCTTCTACACCATTTCAATCCCTTTTAGGTAAAAGTGCCCATTTACCAGACTAGGAAATGAATGTTGAATGGGGTTAAGCAGTTTGTACAATCGCAGAGCTGGTGTCCAGAGCACGTGCTTTGAATCTTGGGTCTACGGCCTCCCTTGGCTCAGGCCTGGGGCTTCTGCAGTCCCGCTTTTGACATCCTGCTGAGGTTGTTACACCGAGTCTCTTGATTAATGGACAATTCAGTAATACACAAGACGACACCAAACACTTGTGTGGTAATCTTCAGAGCTTCTTGTGAATTCGCTTGTTTGCGGGCCCCTAAGTCCTCTGCGTACGCAGGACACGTCCTGAGTACAAATTCTACCTCAAAAATATGAAAGAAAAATGAAGTTGTCCAGAGTGCTGGCAACACTGAGGTGGTATGGAACCCTGTTCAGCCCGAGGGACAGTGCCTTGTAGGCTGGTTAGCACACAGGTGGGCCCCCTGGTGTGGGAGCCTGATCCGGATCTAAACGCGTCTACAGTGGTGCCCAGCAGGGTGGCCTTCCCGCTCTTCTCCTGCCTCCTGTCAAAATCTTACTAGCTAGAGAACAAATGTAGACTGATGTCTTGCGGATGAACTCCTATATATTAAAATTCACTTACTGGGGCGCCTGGGTGGCTCAGTCGGTTCAGCGTCCGACTTCGGGTCAGGTCATGATCTCGCGGTTCGTGAGTTCCAGCCCCGCGTCGGGCTCTGTGCTGACAGCTCAGAACCTGGAGCCTGTTTCAGATTCTGTGTCTCCCTCTCTCTCTCTGACCCTCCCCCGTTCATGCTCTGTCTCTCTCTGTCTCAAAAATAAATAAACGTTAAAAAAATAAAAAAAATAAATAAATTAAAAAAAATAATAATAAATAAATAAATAAATAAATAAATAAATAAATAAAATTCACTTACTGGACTCAAGAGCCCTTTTCCCTATCCCAGTGCTTTTTATTCATGTACAAATTAACTAGAACTCGCCTGAGTACACCCACTCGCTCCAGAGCTGCTGGGTCACATCTGTGCCCAGGCATCCGCCCCTAGAGGATCTATCCCCTATCCTCCCAGGCATGGGGAAGAGACATCTCATTTAGGGCGAGTGTTGAGCTTTTTCCAGAGGCACACCGCTCGGTGAGGTCACTGAAGAGTTCTGGAAGGGTCCTCGATTGAAAATTTGGTGGCAGTTCTTCTTTGGCAGGTCCCCGGGGTTGAGGTGCAATCCTGTGGCCTCCGCCTTCTTGATGATCATAGTCCTGGCACATAACAGTGCTCCCCAAGTAGTGTTTCTCCTCTCTTGCCTGCAAGGGAGTTACGAAAAAAGGAATTGCAGGGAAATTTCAGAAGAGACTGCTATGTATAGCCAAGGTGAGGGTCGGGAGTGTTTTGTGGGTGAGGCAGATTTGAAGCTGAGGCCTGACCAGAACTTTTGGGATCCTGAGTCCTCACGTGAGGGCCATCATTATTTTCTACTGCATGTGCTGCACGTGCCGGTTTCCAGGCTGCCTGCTGTTGGGAGGGCAGTTTTGAGCTTGTATGTAACACAGATCCGTTAGTGGTGTGGCCTGGAGCCCTGGCTGGAAAGGATCCTGAGGTCAAGGTCAGGCCCAGTAGAACACAGTCCTACTTATTAGGCATCTGTAATAGTTATAGTTCCTAGTACTGCCTTCACTGTTGCTCCCTTTTGTACTAAGATGATGTTAAAGGACTCTGTGGCAGAGCTTAACATAACCTGGTTACAACAGAAGCTTCTGAGTCAGAGAGCTCTCTTATCACCCTGCATATATCTGGGTATGGTGTATTTACAAGCACATATATTTATAGCCACTGCAGTTGTGCTTGGGATTTGCACCCTGACCCAGGCATTAATTTATTTAAAAGAATATCTTGGGGCGCCTGGGTGGCGCAGTCGGTTAAGCGTCCGACTTCAGCCAGGTCACGATCTCGCGGTCCGTGAGTTCGAGCCCCGCGTCGGGCTCTGGGCTGATGGCTCGGAGCCTGGAGCCTGTTTCCGATTCTGTGTCTCCCTCTCTCTCTCTGTCCCTCTCCCGTTCATGCTCTGTCTCTCTCTGTCCCAAAAATAAATAAAAAACGTTGAAAAAAAAATTAAAAAAAAAAAAAAGAATATCTTAACATTTTCAAAGAATTGAGCATTTTAATTTTTTTTTTTAATGTGTATTTATTTGAGAACATGTGCATGAGTGGTGGAGGAGCAGAGAGAGAGGGGGGCGGAGAGAGAGAACCCCAAGCAGGCTCCATACTGTCAGTGGGGAGTCCAATGCAGGGCTCAATCCCATGTACTGTGAGATCATGACCTGAGCCGACACCAAGGGTCAGATGCTCAACCAACTGAGCCACCCAGGAGCTCCAAGCTGAGCATCTTTAAATTCCCTATTTCTGTTACTTCTAATTGTATTGCATTATGGGCCAGAAATATAATATGTTCAATATTTGTCCTTTTATATTTACTAAATATATTTTTTTTTGTTTTTAAAATATAATCAAAGGTATTTCCATTTCTTTGACGCTGGCTTGGTTTCTAACCATTCACTTTGTTGAGACATTCTTTTGGGTATATACATACAGATCAGTTATGTTTTCATTGTTTTGTATGCTTTTGTGTTTTTTTTAAAACCATTTTGGGCCCTTCATTCTCTCTTAATACATTTCTTTCCAAGCCTCCCATGCTCAATAGATTCTATGATTTACTGTTTCTCAGTTAAGATTGCTTTCAGCTCTAGATACCAGAAAATCTGACACACAGTAGTATGAACAAGCAAGGAGAGGAGATGAGGTCAAAAAGGTAGGCAGGAGTCAGGTTATCTGGTTACCTAAGCTTTTATTTTATTGCAGTGAGAAGCCAGTGAGAGGGTTATAAATGGGGATAGGAGGGAATGGAGGGGGAGTGGGGTGTCTGTGGGGGGTGGGGGTTGGGGTTAACATATATCATGGTTTTCTTTTTTTTTTTAAGTTTGTTTATTTAATTTTGAGAGAGAGAGAGAGAAAGAGCAAGCTTGCACATGGGAGAGGCAGAGAGGGAGGGAGGGAGAGAATCCCAAGCAGGCTCCATGCTGTCAGCACACAGCTTGATGTGGGTTTCAATTCAACAAATCATGAGATCATGACCTGAACCAAAATCAAGAGTCAGCTACTTAACCGACTGAGCCACCCAGGCACCCGTTTTTCATGTTTTAAAAGAAAATTTTTTTAATGTTTCTTTATTTCTGAGAGAGAGAGAGAGAGAGAGAGAGAGCATGAGCAGGGGCGGAACAGAGAGAGGGAGACACAGAATCCAGAATGAGAGAGAGAGAGAGAGAGAGAGAGAGAGAGAGAGAGAGAGCGCGGCGCGCATGAGCAGGGGCAGAGCAGAGAGAGGGAGACACAGAATCCAAAGCAGGCTCCAGGCTCCGAGCTGTCAGCACAGAGCCGGACGCCGGGCTCGAACTCACGAGCTGCGAGATCATGACCTGAGCCAAAGTCGGACGCTTAACTGACTGAGCCACCCAGGCACCCCTTCATGTTTTTTTATGGAGCACTGTGGATGCTGACTGGAGAATGGACCGCAGGAGAGTATAGAGGGAAGCAGGAAGCTAGTTCGGAAGACAGTGTTTGCAGAAGATCAGTAAGAGAGGACAGTGGCTGAAACTGGTTGTAGAAATGGATGCAATGAGAAGAGGCTGCAATCAGGATGCATGTCAAGAGGACTTGTTGGAGGACTGCATGTGGTGGGGTGGGAAGGGAAAGAGAGTCAGTGATGGCTCCTGAGTGCTCCCCTCAGAAAAGAAGACCCAGGCCTAGGGGTTCTCAGCAGATAGATGGTATTCAAAGCTGGGAGCCTCTGTAGGTTTGCTCTGAGAAGAGAGGGCCCACAAGAAAGAGAAAGGGGCTGAGGGTCCCAGAGATCTGAAGGAGGAGGAGGAGGAATAAAAGGAAGATAGAGTAAGATGGGAGGGAATCGGGGGCGGGGGGGGGGGGGGGGGGGCTTGAGAATCCAGAGGAAAGAAGTGCTCAATCGTGTTTCAAATGCAGCTATAAGACTGAGAGAACAAAAACTGCATCTTGAATTTAGCAAAATGGAAAACATTGGTGACATCATGAAAGCAAAGTGGTGTGGAGGAAAGCCGGAATGGAATGGGTTCAGGAGAGGAGAGGAGAGGTACCTAAATGGAGCAGAGGAAAATGGGAAATGGAGAGGACTCTGGGGTCAAAGGAGGTCTGTGTTAATGCACAACATTAGGGCACCTTTGTATGCTGATGTTGGCAAGGGATCATTACTGACACAGGACTGCAGAACTCTGGGGTCATAAGCTGAAAGGACTTCTCAGCGCCAAGTTTACTTGAAGTTATAGCTTTAATCTTTAAAGTCTTTAAAATCAGTGGGCTTTGGGGGCACCTGGGTGACTTAGTCGGTTAAGCATCTGACTTCAGCTCAGGTCACGATTTCACGGTTCACGGGTTTGAGCCCCACATCGGGCTCTCTGCTGTCAGCACAGAGCACTCTTCAGATCCTCTATCCCCCTCCCCCACTTGCGCGCACTCTCTCTCTCTCTCAAAATAAATAAACTTTAAAAAATATATTTAAAAAATAAAATAAATGGGATTTTTGCCATTTAGTTCATAATACAGGCATACCCACAGAATATATCCCCCAATTAATGTTTTCCTGGAAGAATGTTTTCATTTTCAATACATAGCATAGAAGTTATTTCCCTCTCAACATTTTTAGCTGATATGTATATAAAGTTTATATTGAGTCTTTAAAAAAATACATTTTATTAAATTTTTTAAAATCTTTTTTTTTGAGAGAGAGACAGAGTGTGAGCAGGGGAGGGGCAGAGAGAGAAGGAGACGCAGAATCCGAAGCAGCCTCCAGGCCCTGAGCTGTCAGCACAGAGCCCGACGCGGGGCTCAAACTCACAAACAGTGAGATCATGACCTGAGCCGAAGTCGGACGTTCAACCGACTGAGCCACCCAGGCGCCCCCCCAAAAATACATTTTAAACGGCTTCAGAAAAAGTTCCACGTTGCTTCCAAATACAACCTGCAGGCCCATCACACTTTGGAGTGTTGGCAAGATGTACAACATCTGATGTTATTGGTCTACAAGTAGCCACTGCTAGTGCACACAAAGCACCTGTATGCCAATGACTATTTTTTTAATTTAATTTTTAAGTAAACTCTACTCCCAACGTGGGGCTCTAACTCCTGAGCCCGAGATCGAGGGGCTCTAGCGACTGAGCCAGCCAGATGCCACAAAATTGGTCGGGTTTTTTGATGGGACTTGCTATGCCTTATAATTTTTTCTGTTTAAAATAATGGGAAATAAGTTATCCTTAGGGTCTCTTCTTAGAGAAAGTCTGACATTTCAGGCATAGATTATGAACCATCGCTAATGGCATAGGACTTTCCAGCCTTGTCTTAGTTTTAAGTTTTCAATTACTTACCTTGGAAATGACTTCATTTCTTCCAAATCTTGTAGAATTGATGCTCCAGAAAGTCCTACCATGGATAGTTTGCCGTTTTGCATCCTCCCTGCACAGAATTGGAGCTGTGCATAAATTAGCTGGAGATGTGTGTCGTGACCTCATAATTGGAGTTAATCAGAAAAACTAAATAGAAAAATGACATAAGAAAATTATCACTACAACTCCCAACAGCGACAGATTGTTTTAATTATTCTGTCTTCTGAAAGGATATTTAAAAAGGGATATTTAGGGGCCCCTGGGTGGCTCAGTCCGTTAAGCCACTGACTCTTGATTTGGGCTCAGGTCCTGATCTCACGATCCCTGAGATTGAGCAGGAATCTGCAGCTTTGCACTGACAGCATGGAGCCTGCTTAGGATTCTCTCCCCCCATCCCCCCCCCCTCCCCCGCCCCTCTGCTAGGCGTGCTCTCAAATAAATATATATATAAAAAAAAAAGAGGGGTGCCTGGGTGGCTCAGTCCCTCAGGTGTGGGGCTCTGGATTTCAGCTCAGGTCACGATCTCAGGTTTGCGTCTAGTTCTGCGCTGAGTGCCCGGAGCCTGCTTGGGATTCTCTCTCTCTCCGCCCCTCCCTTGCTCATGCTCGCTCTCTTTCAAAATACGTATATAAATTAAAAAAAAAAAAAAGAAGATATTTATAAGGGGTTCCAAAGGAGCCCCTCCACAAACCTCCCTGACGTTTTGGGAAGGATGAACGGGAGCTTCTGGTCCAGCTGGCCAGTGTGAATTAGGCCAAGAGGTCCGAAATAAAATAATCAGCCACTTGGGACTCCCCACCTGGGAGTCAGGGAAGTGGCTTGGGCGTGGTCCCCCAAGGGGGTTAGGAGGTCACTGACCTGCGCGCCGGAGGTGCCTATGTGTGTGCAGCAAGGGACTGCACTGGACAGTCCCTCTAAGAGGCCTGACAAGGTATTGGGAGTTCAACCAGCCGGGGGTCCAGGAGGCGTTGTGCAGGCAACCACACGACCAGCGGTCCATAAGGACGATTATGGGAACCCGGAGAGGCAGAGGTGATGACGGGAACCGTGGCTTCGAAAAGACAAGTTCCAGGTTTCCAGGTACCGGTATTTCTATTTTAACCGATGAGTTTCCGTTTCAAATACCGGCTTAGGAGCTTCCGCATGTGTTCTAAACCGCCTCCCCAACCGCCAGGCCTGAGCGAGCCGCTAGCCACCCCCCCCCCTACCGGCGGCACTGCGCATGTCCGAGGGGGCGTGGCAAGTGGGGGCGTGGCGAATGGGGGCGGAGCGAGGCAGCGGGAAGGGCGGGACGCGCTGGGTTCCTGGAGGCCAGGTTGTACCCCTGGCCAGCTCGCCTCAGGCTTCCGGAGGTGTGGCACTTGCTGGCCTGCGAGAAATCCAGCTTTGGCCGCAACAAATCGCGCCATCGGAAATTCGTGAAGATGCTCTATCACGATCACATCTCGAGTCAGGCTGTCCCGGGCCCGCCGGGCTGCGCTGGGTCTCTGGGGGGCGGGGCTCTCGGGAGACCAACGCTCCCTTGAGCGAGGCGGGACGGCCGTTGGTACTCCGGGGGGCGGGGCGGAAGGCGGGGCCTCTCTTCCCCAAGAGGAGACTGAGGCTGCTTGCTGGGCTGAAGGCCTACAACTCCCAGGACGTGCTGGACGTTGGGTGCTCCTTGAGGTTCAGGGTCTTCTGCTTAGATTTTGTGGGTCTGACATTTTGCTTACTCCATTCCCGTTCCAATGTGCTGCAGTAATTGTTTCGTAGGAGCCATTTGGTTGTTTCTGTATCTTGCAGTGTTTTTAGGGATCCCACCCTCACTACATAAGTCACTATGTACAATAAAAAATACAATAGCTACCTACTTGTAGTTGTCACGTCTGTCTTCTCCAATGGAGCTGTGAAGAATCCTAGTTACTTGTAGCTTCTTTCATTCTCATACACCTGGGGCCGCTTACAAACTGGGCATTCCATCTTTGGTCTCATTGACCTTATCCTTTTAATCTATTTTGTGATTTTAATTTTTTTAATCGTTTTTATTTTATTTTTTGAGAGACAGAGACAGAGTACTAGTTGGGGAGGAGCAGAGAGAGAAGGAGACACAGAATCCGAAGCAGGCTCCAGGCTCTGAGCTGTCAGCACAGAGTCTGACGCGGGGCTCGAACCCACGAACCCCGAGATCATGACCTGAGCTGAAGTCAGACACCTAATCGACTGAGCCCCCGGGGCGCCCCTCATTTATCTTGAAATATACTTTGCTAATACAGTGGACACTGACAGGCATTTTTTTTTTTAATTTATTGGGGTACCTGGGTGGCTCAGTCGGTTAAGTACCAGACTCTTGATTTCAGGTCAGGTCATGATCTCACAGGTGGTGGGTTCCAGCCCCACGTTGGGCTCTGTGCTGACAGTGCAGAGCCTGCCTGGGATTTTCTCTCTCCCTCTCTCTCTGTCCCTCCCCTCCCCAAAATAAATAAATAAACTAAAAAAAGTAACTTTGTTGCTGAAAAATTCTATTGCCAAGTACTTGTCCTTATGAAAAGAAAAAGGAGAGCTTAAATATATTTGTTGAAAACAAACTGCTTGTTTTCTTGTCCTGTTCCCCCAGATATTTTGCGCAGTTATATCACTTAAGAAAAGAGCGATATTCTATGGAACAAATATGATCTATTTTAAATATTGGAGTTCCACAGAATATTTCATTTTGAAATGGGGTGTGGAAAAAAAAAGGTGACCATCTTTGAATTCAAATCCTAAGATTTGTTCAGCGTCAACAGTCTGTGAATCACTGGGCATTAGCAATAGGCCACGTATTGTATAAAGTGGTACTTTTTTTTTTCTTTCGGGGAAGTACTATATAAATGAAATATGCACATTATGTTTAAATATCAGGAAACTCGGGGCGCCTGGGTGGCTCAGTCGGTTAAGCGTCTGACTTCGGCTTAGGTCATGATCTCGCGGTTGGTGAGTTCAAGCCCCGCGCCGGGCTCTGTGCTGACAGCTCAGAGCCTGGAGCCTGTTTCCGGATTCTGTGTCTCCCTCTGTCTCTGACCCTCCCCCGTTCATGCTCTGTCTCTCTCTGTCTCAAAAATAAATAAACGTTTAAAATTTTTTTTTTAAATATCAGGAAACTCAAATCCCATATTGAAAAGAATATATATTGAACAGAATCCTATTTACCTATTTACCTCCTTATCCTCCTCTCCTTCCTCCCCCTCCTCCTCTTCCTCCCCCTTCTTTTTAATTTTATTTTTAATTTTTATTTTTTTTTAACATTTATTTATTTTTGAGACAGAGAGAGCATGAACAGGGGAGGGTCAGAGAAAGAGGGAGACAAAGAATCTGAAACAGGCTCCAGGCTCTGAGCTGTCAGCACAGAGCTTGACACGGGGCTGGAACCCGCGGACCGCGAGATCATGACCTGAGCCAAAGTCGGACGCTTAACTGAGCCACCCAGGCGCCCCTTAATTTCAGAGTATGGGAGGAGGGGAGAGGGGCAGAGGGTGGGAGAGAGAGAGAGAGAGAGTCTTAAGCAGGCTCCACACTCAACACGGAGCCCGAGGCAGGGCTCAATCCCACAACCCTGGGATCACTACCTGTGCGGAGATCAAGAGTTGGACACTCAACTGACTGAGCCACCCAGGCGCCGCCACAAGCACGCATTCTTAACCTTCACTATGTCTAAGGTTTAAGTCTTGAGGGTTTTCCTTTTTTTTTTTTTTTTTTTTTAAAGACACTAACCCTTACATAGCACTTTTGTTTTGTTTTGTTTTTTTTAATTTTTTTTAACGTTTATTTATTTTTGAGACAGAGAGAGACAGAGCATGAACGGGGGAGGGTCAGAGAGAGGGAGACACAGAATCTGAAACAGGCTCCGGGCTCTGAGCTGTCAGCACAGGGGCCCGATGCGGGGCTCGAACTCACAGACCGCGAGATCGTGACCTGAGCCGAAGTCGGCGCTCAACCGACTGAGCCACCCAGGCGCCCCGAGGGTTTTCTTTTTTTAAACACAACTTAATTTTTCACATATACTAGTTTAGAACTTTGACTCCCTTCAATAAGAAGCTTGGAGGGGATGCCTGGCTGGCTCAGACAGCGGAGAGTGCAACCCTTGATCTCAGGGTTGTGGGTTTGAGCCCCATGTTGGAGGTAGAGGTTATTTAAAAAAATAAAATAAAATAAAAACAGATTTCGGATTTTTAAAAATCTGGTGAGTTATTCTGTAGTGTTTCAGTTAACAGAGACTTTGAAAATAGCGTTATTGAAGAAGGGGGACACTGTTCTTATGCACTGTGGGGTTTTGTTTTGTTCTTTTAATCTCAAATGATCTTCCAAAAATAAGGGCAGGAACAACTGAAGTTTGTTTTGTGCATCGTTTTATGTTAACCTTTATTGAATTTACAATAGGGCATCAGGAATTTAATCTCAATCTCCTAATTTTTATAGATTAAATCTAAGGTTTAAGCTTCATTAGAATGGCAGAAATACTGCTTATCATGGGTAAATAAAAAATAAATGTAAACATTCCCAACTCTTCCCGTTTAAGAATTATCTTTCTGGGGGTGCCTGGCTGGCTCAGTCCGTGGAGCACACGACTGTTGATCTTGGGGTGGTGTGTAGAGATTACTTAAAAATTAAAAAAGATAAATAAAAATATCTTTCCAGATGCTGATTTGCTTAGCCAAAGTTATGTTGTGGTTCAAGACTTTGCAGATAGCTCTGTTTCACAGAGAGAATATGAACATGGTTTTTGAAAAGGAGAACATTGATCCAACTTTGTGATTAAAAAAATGATTTGTTGATTTGTTTGTTTGTCTGTTTATTTGTTTGTTAGGGGAGGGAGAAAGAGAGAATCCCAAGCAGGGATCTCACCAACCATGACATCTTGACCTGAGCCAAAATCAAGAGTCTGACGCTAGGGGCAGCTGGGTGGCTCAGTCGGTTAAGCGTCTGACTTCAGCTCAGGTCATGATCTCACAGTTCATGGGTTTGAGCCCCGCGTGGAGCCTGCTTCAGATGCTGTGTCTCCCTCTCTCTCTGCCCCTCCCCTGTTTGCACTCTGTCTCTCTCTCTCGAAAATAAATAGTTATTAAACAAAGAAAAAAGGAGTCTGACGCTTAACCAACAGAGCCACTCGGGCGCCCCCAGAACTTTGTGATTTTTTAATAATAATCAGGACTGGGGTGCCTGGATGGCTCAGATGGCTGAACATCCGACTTGGGCTCAGATCATGATCTCGCGATTCATGAGTTGGAGCCCCCTGTGCTGTTAGCACAGAACCTGCTTTGGATCCTCTGTTCCCCCTTTCTCTGCCCCTTCCCCACTTGTTTTCTCTCTCTCTCTCTCTCAAAATAAATAAGCAAACATTAAAAAAATTAATCAGGACTATTGGCTTCAGAGGCCGTTGGGGAAGATGATGACTCTTCACCGTAAAAAATACAAAATTTAAAATTGTATTCGTTTATGTTCATGCTTGCTTTCAGATTTCTTAATGCTCAAAGGGCAAGGTGTTCCTTCAGGCTTGTATGATAGTATTTCTTTGATCAGCATCTGCTAGGATCTGCTCTGGGTTTGGGCCCATCCTGTGACTGCAGCAGGGCCTGCCATCTGGTGACAGCTCATAGTTGATTTCTTTCTGTTCTTATGAGCACAGGTTGTGGGTTACCACCTAGTAACACGGGCCGGGATGGCCAAGGACCAGGGATAATGGGATCACTGGGTAGGTAGGATTGTACTGTTACTAAGGCACATGATGACAACCTTTTCAGATAATTATAAAAAGAAATCCTCGGGGCACCTTGGTGGCTCAGTCAGTTGAGCGTCCGACTTTGGCTCAGGTCATGATCTCACAGTTTGTGAGTTCGAGCCCCGTGTCAGGCTCTGTGCTGACAGCTCAGATCCTGGAGCCTGCTTCGGATTCTGTGTCTCCTTCTCTCTCTGCCCCTCCCCCACTTGTGCTCTGTCTCTCTATGTCTCTCAAAAAAAATAAATAAATGTAAAAAAAAAATTTTTTTTAATAAATAAAAAATAAAGAAATCCTCATATCATCCTTACCAGTGCTGTTCTTTGCTTTCATTAGGAACCTCACAATTCTCGAGTGTGAAATGGTTTAATAACCTTTTGGGAGTGGTAAGTGATTAAATAAGCTATTAGTCGAAGTGCCTTCTTAACAAAGTAAGAAACCAACAAATCGAAGCGACAGGGACATTATTCTTTAAAATGTCAGAGAATCTTGATGCAATGTCCAGCATTCTGAATGACCAAACCGGCTTTATGTGGAACTCGGGGCCAGCGGGTGTGGCCTGTATTATCTCAGCACAGATCAGGCAACCATTACAGATATGCGGACAGACAGGTGTAACTTCACACGCCAGAGGCTCCCGGGACTGCTGTACGGAAGGACAGTCCGAGCCTGGCCCTTCCTGTAGGATGAGCTCTCTTTCCCTCCAATTTTCCCTGGGACCTCCCAGCTTTTGTTGTTATTATAACTTCATATAAAACTTCCTATAACTTCATCCCAATTCTCTGCTCGTGGAGTAGCCGAAGCCTTGCAGTGAATTCCGGTCTCGCCATTCCTTCAACACTGGCCACAGTTTTCCAAATTTTGCTCTGCCTACTATATTCCTCTTCAATGCACTCCCGAAGTTGAGGAAACGATACATTCTATAGATCACTTCCAGTTCCAGAACAAAGGTTATTTACAAGGGGCAACAATGGGTGGTTTGGAACAAGGATAAAAGGAAGTATTTTGTTTCTGTTTTTTAGAGTTTTACCAAATGTTCAATTGTATTCTTAGAAAGCAGAATTAAAATTAGAAGGAAAAAAAAAGGCACAACCGACTCTTTGCTGTCCCTTCAAGCCCAATCCTACAGACGTGCCTCTCTTTCTCCTGCTCCCTCAATTCTGCACAGACGTCATGTCAGTGCTGCGACCCTGGACTGATTGAACTCACCTGCTGACACACCTGCCTCCCCAACTAGACCTTGAGCATCTGCTTTTGCTCGTCTTTCCCACCTGTGTCCAAAACGTGGCCTGGCTCACTGCAGTCACAGATGTAGTTAAGGAGCCAGTCGCTTTTTTTTTTTTTTTTTTAAAGTTTACTTATTTATTTTGAGAGAGAAGGAGAGAGCGTGGGAGAGAGGGAATCCCAAGCAGGTTCCTCCCTATCGGCACAGAGCCTGAGCCGGGGCTTGATCTCACTAACCGTGAGATCATGATCGGAGCCGAAATCGAGAGTCGGATGCTCAACTGACAGAGCCACACAGGCGCCCCAGGAGTCAGTCACTTCTATATCAAGGCCACGGTCTAGTTAGAGAATTGTAACCTCTCATGTTCCCTCTTTGCAGGCATAGCCTTCTTGGAGACTGGGACACGTAAGTACAAATGTTGGAAAGGAACTGATTTTCCTATCGGTCCCCGACCCAGTGCAATGATCACCGAGACATGGGGTGATGACCGGAGCTCAGAGCCTCGGGCAACTTTCAGATGCATTTAGAAGTCTCAGTCCAAGTGGAGACACCTTTCTATCTACTGGAAACAAGTTTTTAATTTGGGAGAAAGAGAAAGGCCCTATTGACATGCATATCACAAGATGTTTCATGAATAGAAGTAGAACTATAGATGAGTAGAAGAGAGAGACATCCCAGGGACAAGGGCTCTATCAACTCAGTCTGTCACCCCCCCTCAGAAAGCTCAGTCTTATCTTTTCTCCCAAATCCCACTCATTGATTGAGCCCATCTAGTGGCGTCTCTGATATCCTTACTGACCTCTCTTCCCATAGGCAATTTTCTCCAGTCCATGCCCTTCTTGTTCTAAAGTCCACTTGGGCTTCTGAGACCCTTCTGCCACATTAACCCCAGGTTTGTACCCCCAGAAAAGAGCAGAGAGTTTTCATTTTTTTTTTTTAATTTTTTTTTAACCTTTATTTATTTTTGAGACAGAGAGAGACAGAGCATGAACGGGGGAGGGTCAGAGAGAGAGAGGGAGACACAGAATCGGAAGCAGGCTCCAGGCTCCGGGCCATCAGCCCAGAGCCCGATGCGGGGCTCGAACCCACGGACCGCGAGATCGTGACCTGAGCCGAAGTCGGACGCTCAACCGACTGAGCCACCCAGGCGCCCCGAGCAGAGAGTTTTCAAATGGCCTCGAGGACAAGCCAGCTGAACCCTGCTTTGGAGGGAGCGACTTGGAGCAGGGAACAACAATCACCTGAGGCCTTCAGGCCTTAGGGTAAAAGCCCAGAACTTGGCAGTGGAGCAGATCTCTGACGGTGAATGCACCCATTCAACTTTAGACACGAGGAGACTCAGCCCAGAGAGGCCAGGTGACTTGCCCACCGTCACACAGCCTGCACATGACCTTGCAGCCAGGAGTAAAGTGCCCTCCACACTCCATAGCTCGGTGTGCTTGTCTTCTTCAGCCCCTTTACCTTCTAGGGAATATTCTGAGAGTGTCTCTGAAGATGCAGACAAATGTCTGCTTTGGGTAAAAAGCCATTGGATGAGTGAGGGCTGTCTGGATGGCTCAGTCGGTTAAGTATCTGACTCTTGGTTTCGGCTCA
Organism: Panthera pardus; assembly: GCF_024362965.1. Lineage (NCBI taxonomy): Eukaryota > Metazoa > Chordata > Mammalia > Carnivora > Felidae > Panthera > Panthera pardus. The sequence goes on from NW_026527013.1 coordinate 14,838,765, forward strand.
GGTCATCTCACGGTTTGTGAGTTCTAGCCCCGAGTTGGGCTCCATGCCGACAGTATGGAGCCTGCCTGGGATTCTCTTTCTCTCCCTCTCTCTCTGCCACTCCCCTGCTCTTTCTTTCTCCCTCCCTGTCTCTCTCCAAATAAATACATAAACTTTTAAAAAGCCATTGGGTGATTTAAACATAGGTTTAAAAGTTACTGTTTTGGTAAGGTAGGAAACTGCAGTATTTAAATTAAAAGCCAATGTTATGGTTTTAGTTCCAAATAGACTAAGATTGACTGGTAAACTGTTTATTGCAGACAATTGTAAGAATAAAAGCTAAGGATGGGGGGAGGCTGGGCGGTTCAGTCAGTTGAGCCTCCAACTTTGGCTCAGGTCATGATCTCATGGTTCCGGAGTTTGAGCCCCACATCCTACTCACTGCTGTCAGTGTAAAGCCCGCTTTGGATCCTCTGTCCCCCTCTCTCTCTGCCCCTTCCCTGCTCATGCTTTCTCTCAAGAATAAATGAAATATATTTTTTTAAAAGCCTAAAAGATAAGGACTAAAGAGTCTTGACATTAATTTATATTTTCCCATGGGGCGCCTGGGTGGCTCAGTCGGTTAAGCATCCAACCTCAGCTCAGGTCATGATCTCATGGTTCATGAGTTTGAGCCCCACATTGGGTGAGCTCGAGCCCCGCTCTCAGCTCTGAGCTCTCTCTCCCTCTCTCTCTGAACCTCATTGGATTCTCTCTCTCTCTTTCTCTCTCTGCCCCTTGCTCATTCATGCTCTCTAAAAATGGTATGTTCCTTAATTTTACATTCATTATAGTCTAAAACTGGGGCCTATCTGTGTATTTCTATGTCTCTCTATGTCGCTTTGGGATGTGTGTCCCTATTTGGTAGATGACAATTCTCTTCCAGCACACATACTTTCTTTCCTTTGGAGAAGTTATGACATTTGTTCCTACTAATGTAAGCAAAGAAATAATGTTTCGGTGGGTTGGGGCCTCTGTGATGTGCCAAAGAAGAGAGGTAGTTGGCTTCGAGGGCTGGCCCCTGGCTTTCTGGGCTCCTGCTTTGCTTGGACACCTGGGAAACCCTCATTCACTCTTTACCAAGTAGCAGGGGACCTAGAGGAGTGGTGGGAGCAGACCTAGTTGATGCCCTCCATGCAATTCTCTCCACTTACATCATAAGCATGGGTTACCCTCAAAGATCTCCAAAATTCTGGGTTTTTCTGATTCCTTTAGTTTTCCTAGGCTTCTTGCCAAGGATGCCACAAACTAAATCAGTCTACCAAAAGATTTTATAGAGGGGCACCTGGGTGATTCAGTCAGTTGAGCGACTGACTCTTGATTTTGGCTCAGGTCATGATCTCGCGGTTTGTGAGATCGAGCCCCATGTTGGGCTCTGGGCTGATAGCGCACAGCCTGCTTGGAATTCTCTCTCTCCTTCTCTCTCTCTGCCCCTCCCCTGCTCGTGCTCTCCCTCTCTTTCTCTCTCTCAAAATAAACATTAAAAAAATTAAGCGTGCCTGGGTGGCTCAGTTGGTTAAGCGTCCGACTTTGGCTCAGGTCATGATCTCACAGTTCATGAGTTCAAGCCCTGAATCGGCTCTGTGTTGACAGCTCAGAGCCTGGAACCTGCTTTGGATTTTGTGCCTCCTTCTTTCTGTGCCCTCCCCCCACTCATGCTCTCGCTCTCTCTCTCAAAAATAAATAAAAATTAAATTAAAAAAATAAACATTAAAAAATTAAACAAAAGAAATAAATAATTAAACAAAAAACCTTCTCAGTCCCTGAGATATCTATTGGTGAGAAAATATTTTATTTTTTAAATTAAATTTTATTGTAATGTTTTTAAAATTTATTCTTGAGTGGGGGGGGAGACACAGAATCCAAAACAGGCTCCAGGCTCTGAGCTGTCAGCACAGAGCCCGATGCGGGGCTTGGACTCACACAGACCGTGAGATCATGACCTGAGCCGAAGCCGGACGCTCAACCGACTGAGCCACCCAGGCGCCCCGGATGCCCATAACTGTCAACCAGACTCCTCTGAGCCTGCAGAAACGGCCCATCCGTCCTTGTTAAGAGCAAGTGCTATCTTTCCATTCTCTTCCTACAACTAGAACCATTGATCTAGGCCTTCTTTTTCCTCAAGCCTCGCCCTCTGAGCCACCGGCTCTGGGAAGAAATTGGTAGCCCCAAACGACCCAGCAAAAGGGCCACCCAAGTCAGAGGTGCGGAAGAAGTCAGTATTTGTTAGAGCCATAAAGTGCGGCTGGCTGTCTCCCTTTCCCGATAACGACAACAGCACCTATTGTCACTGACGGCTTTCCCCGGAGTAAGGGGATCTGCCCGACCCTACCTAACTCAATTTTTCCCGTTCTGGGCTCTTCCCCATCGTCGCTCTCTTCACCTAGGAACGTGTTCAAGAAATGTGATGAAAAAGAAAATGTGTCTAACTGCATCCAGTTGAAAACCTCAATTATTAAGAGTATTAAGAACCAGTCGATAGAACAATTTCCAGGTAGAGAACCATGGCTTAATCATATAATGCCTAAGAAAGATCCTGTCAGAATAGTGCCATGAACCTAGAGAAATCCTTGCAGTAAATGGATTTAGAGAAATCCTTGCAGTAAAACTTACTATTTTTTAGACAAAGGGAAGGACCTTTTTATCCAACCCTAAGGTTACTCCACAAATATCCTTTTATCCTGGTGCCCCAGCAAGTTGATAAAGGAGTCATCACATTTTTACTCAGTCGAGCAAACATGTGTCCAGGCTTAACTTCTCCTGGAGCCAAGCTTTACCCTGTTGCAGTACGTACGATCGTTGCAATCATGCCGGAAGGAAATCAGCATTTTCTGTGTGTGGGAATCATGAAGATATCTGCAGAAGATATTGAGTAAGTCAAGAAAGCAATTAGCATTAAAAACATCCATTATTGGGGCGCCTGGGTGGCGCAGTCGGTTAAGCGTCCGACTTCAGCCAGGTCACGATCTCGCGGTCCGTGAGTTCGAGCCCCGCGTCAGGCTCTGGGCTGACGGCTCGGAGCCTGGAGCCTGTTTCCGATTCTGTGTCTCCCTCTCTCTCTCTGCCCCTCCCCCGTTCATGCTCCGTCTCTCTCTGTCCCAAAAATAAATAAAAAACGTTGAAAAAAAATTAAAAAAAAAAAATCCATTATTTAAGTGACGGTCTGTGGCTTATGAAAATATATAAATGAGCCTCAAAAGAAATACACTTGGACAAAATGTGGATAATAGTGCTCGATCTTGTGTTTTTGTTGGTGTGTCACTGCATGAAGCCAATACTTCTGTGGTTATGCTCAGTAAATTCAGTGGATACTAAAAAAAAAAGAAAAGAAGAAAAAAGAAAAAGAAAAAGAAAAGCAGCGTTTGTTATCACCTTGCTTGGAGACAATGCAAACAGCTCTGTCTACAAGACAAGGTCACTTTCCTTAAGACCTGTACCTTGGGGGCGCCTGAGTGGCTCAGTCGGTTAAGCATCTCACTTCGGCTGGGGTCACGAGCTCACGGCTTGTGAGTTTGAGCCCCACGTCGGGGCTCTACGCCGACACCTCAGAGCCTGGAACCTGCTTCGGATTCTGTCTCCCTCTGTCTCTGCCCTCTCCTGCTCACGCTGTCTCTCTCTCTCAAAAATAAATAAACATTAAAAAATTTTTAAAAAACAACAACCCATACCTGTCTCCTCTACTAGCCCCCGGGCTATAACTCCCCCAGAAGACCTGCATGACCAACTGGGAGAAGACATGTGGGAGTGAGTTCTCGGGATGCTTGACCCATGGCCAGACCACAAAGATGGGGAGCTCTCCTGAAATCCAAGATTTAACGCCCTGGCAAGTGCCCTAGGAGATGGTGTGACCTCAATACCTGGATGGCTCCTAGAAGCATGGAGAAGGTCATGACCCAGGCTAAGTGAATTGACACGCCAGAATGGCCGACAGTGGAGGCAGTGGGACAAGGTGCCATATGGAGCTCGTGGCACTTGCCAGAGCAAGGGCCATAATGAAGGCCTCTGGGGTTCTGGAGCCAAAAATGCAGACGGCAACTTCCCTGGAGCCTCATCCAGCAGGGGCCCAAGATGACAGTGGTGGAGGAAAACATTCTCAGGTGGGGGATATGCCCGGTCATCCACCTGGCGGAGAAGGCAGAGTGGACGAGGGTTAGAATTCACACTGACCTACGGCACCGGGGAATGGCCTGGCTGGCCGGTGAGGGGCCTGGAAGGTTGGGGATGAGGAGATGCGAAGTGGATGGGTGACTGGGAGACTATGCGGGTGGGTGTATCATGTTAATGCCCGCCAGACAGCATCCATCATGGAAGGGCTAACCGACGAAGACAGCTGACGTTGGCCAGCCTCGGTTGTTGGCCACCCCGGGACCGGCACAACTGACACATGAATAAGTGTGGCCAAAAAATAAATAAATACATAAAAGTGGCCACCGTCGTAGAGATGGAGCTTGTCAGCATGGACTGACGACTTGGGAAGGCTGATTTAGCTGCTGTCATCACTGAGTGCCCGCCCTGCCTGTCAGACGCCAGTACTGGGCCACCTGCAAGGCATCATCCCCGAGAACTCCGGCCAGTCGGCCACTTGACAGGAAGTTGAGAGTTTTCATAGGAATGGGCATCCTGGGTCTGAGTTTGCTTTCCTCCCTGCAGGCCCTCGGGCAGCACCACTCTCTGGGGCTCCTGGAGCCTCTGGCCCATTGGCATGGGGTGCCACAGAGCACAGCACCAGACCAGAAGACAACCCCCCCCCCCCCACCGTATATTGAAGGAAGTGCAGGAATGTGTTCATGACTGGGGTGGGGTGTCGTCTGGCTGAGTCACACATGGTACTTCCAGAGGCTGCCTGGTGGAGGGGGTGTTGGGATGGTCTGCGGAGGGGGTGAAGTCCCAGCTTGGAAAGTGTGCTCTGTAAAGATGGGCACAGTCTTCTGATTCCACAGTATACGCTCAGTACTGAAAATAGTCTGGATGCTGTCTGCAATCCAGCAATTTGAAAGCTAGAGCAACCTGGTCAGCTTTTCTCTGAACATCATAACAGCATTTAAAGAGTCTCCCTCATCCCGCCATGAGAAAGAATGAAATCCCGCCATTTGCCAACAATGTGGATGCAACTGGAGGGTATTATGCTGAGTGAAATAAGTCAGTCAGAGAAAGACAGATGGCATATGTTTTCACTCATAACGCGGAACTTGAGAAACTTAACAGAAGACCAGAGGGAAAGCGAAGGGGAAAAAAATAGTTTCTAACAGAGCAGGAGGGAGGCAAACCATAAGAGACTCTCAAATACAGGGAACAAACTGAGGGTTGATGGAGGGGGTGGGGGAGAGGGGAGAATGGGAGATGGGCATTGAGGAGGGCACTTGTTGGGATGAGCACTGGGTGCTGTATGTAAGCGATGAATCACGGGAATCTACCCCCAAAACCAAGAGCACATTGTACACACTGTATGTTAGCCAATTTGACAATAAATTATATAAAAAAAAAAAGTCTCCCTCATCCCAAATACTGACACAATGGGTCATATGTTGTTTTGGAGGGGTGCCTATTGGGGAGGCGTGGAGGGTGTGTGTGTGTGTGTGTGTGTGTGTGTGTGTGTGTGTGTGTGTTAAAAGCAAGGAAGAGGCAGGGTTGTAGGTTTCATGTTTAGCAGCTATAAAGTCTAGTTCCAGCTACTGCTCTCGAAGACTGCACAGTCAGTGCTGCTGACCTCAGCACAGTGTCCCCTCAAGTCTCAAGGTTTGGGGGACAATTCAAGTGAATACATTGCCCTAAGACGTTCTAAATGAGGGAGCCCGAGCCTGAGGCATCGTTAGAAACATCACAGTGTGGGGGTGGGGGAGCCCCTGGGTGGCTCGGTTGAGTCATGACTTCGGCTCAGGTCATGATCTCACGGCCTGTGAGTTCGAGCCCCGCATCGGGCTCTGTGCTGACAGCTCAGAGCTTGGAACCTGCTTCGGAATCTGTGTCTCCCTCTCTCTCTCTGTCCCTCCCCTGTTCGTGCGTGCTCTCTCTTTCTCTCTCTCTCAAAAATAAATAAACATTAAAAAAAATGGAAAAAAAAAGGGAACACCACAGTGGGTGCAAACGATACAGTCAGACATCTGTTTAGAAAGGTTCTGGAAATAAGTGGAGACAACCTACATAAGGCTGCTTCAGGTCCGCCACCTTTTGAGGATTTGGGGACAACGACGCATGATGGAAACATGCTTTCTGTGTTCAGTTACTGACGACTCTTAGGACCGTTGCCACTGAATCGTCTCCATGGTGTAGGGCAGATGTTTTCAAAATATGTTTCCTCAGGGGCCCTGGAGTAGCTTCACTTTCATCTGCTTCATATGAACAGGGGGCAAAGCAGATTTTGTTCCAGGACTGACAACACCCCGAAGCCATGGGGGGAGGGAGGGATGAACACGAAAGAAATGCTCAAACCAGTGTCATAGTAAAATGATTCTACAGAGAAATGGTGGAAGGAATTCATTGCTTCACGTAGCAGGGCTCCCCTGCTCCCGTGTTACATGTTTGTATAAAAGAAAAGAAATCTGCTTCTAGAATAGATTTTGCAACTCAAAACTTGGATTTTAACAGGCTGGAGTTTTGTTTTTTTTTTTTTTTTTGAATGTATTGACCCCTAAAGAGATTATTTATTTATTTATTTTTGCCTGGAGTAACTTCACTTGAAATTGATGTCTATTTCTGGGAGGGGTGGGAATTAACCAGCACACTCTGGAGTGTAGACCATCTTCCCTTTGCAGAGGGCTCAAACTGGCCATTCTGATGTAGGAGTACTATAACGCCAGAATGTAGCCTGCAGAGAAATACATTTTGTTTAAAAACAAGAAAAACAACAAAAAAACCTCCCTTCATTGAAATCCTTTTCTGTTTAGTAGAAACTTCCCAGGGCCACAAAGGCTTAGCCTTCGGGGCTGCAAATCAGACTCCAATGCTACCAGAGATGGGGAGGCGGGAACTGCCTTCAGGCCTGGGGACAAACCTCTCAGGAGACCTGAAATTCAGGGAGGGCCCGTCCAAGGAAGTCAAATTCATTCAGTCAGCACAAATAGTACTATGCATTTTAATCTTTGAAGCTTTAAAAATAATACATTTAATTTCTTGAAATTTCTGAAGAGGTCATAACATATATGCATGTTTCAAGAACCTAAAAATATAAAAAGACATGGTGATGGGCCTCCTACCACCTCCCTTTTTGCCCAGGACCCCTAACCTTCATAGTTAGCCCCTGTGGGTGTTTACGTATATGCAAGTAAATACACGCGCACACACATACACGCATGCATATAGGATATATATATTTCTCCTTCACCCCTCTCCCATTTAAAAGTACAGGTGGCAGAGCTCCTGGGTGGCTTAATGGGTTAAGCATCTGACTCTTGATTTCGGCTCAGGTCATGATTTCACGATTTGTGAGACTGAGCCCTGAGTTGGGCTCTGCACGGCAGTGGGGAGGCTGCTTGAGATTCTCTCTCTCCCTCTCTCTCTTTCTCTGCTCCTCTCTCCTTCTCTCTCTCTCTCTCTCAAAAGAGATAAATAAACATTAAAAATATACAAAAATGAAACTATATATGGTAGTGGCACCTGGGTGGCTCAGTTGATTGAGCATTGGAGTCTTGATTTCCGATTAGATCATGATTCCAGGATCATGGAATTGAGCCCCATGTTGGGCTCCGTGCTGAGCATAGAGCCTGTTTGAGATTCTCCCTCTCTCTCTCTCTCTCTCCCTCCCTCTGCCTCTCTCCACCTCCCTTGCTCTCTCTCTCAAAAACAGTACAAATGTTAGTATACTAGGCACGGTGTTTTTTGTTGTTGTTTATTTATTTGTTTTTAAATGTTTATTTCTGAGAGAGAGAGACAGCGCAAGCAGGGGAGGGGCAGAGAAATCAAGGGAGACAGAGAATCTAAGGCAGACTCCAGGCTCCGGGCTCCAAGCTGTCAGCACAGAGCCCGATGCAGGCCTTGAACCCACAAACTGTGAGATCATGACCTGAGCTGAAGTCTGTCACTTAAGGGACTGAACCACCCAGGTGCCCCTCTACATCGAGCTTTATGTTGCCTCTCTGTATAAGAAGGAAAACGAAGCTACCATTAAATGGATGTCTCTTAGGGGGCAACATATATTTCTAAGCAGTGAAAATGTCATGGAGTCTCCTGAGAAAGCAGATGAGTAACCAAAGCATGGATTTCACTAGAACGGGGTGTGGGGGGGGTGTCAACAAACTTTTTCTGTAAGGATCAGATAGTGAATGTTTTAGGTTTCATGAGCCATATGGTCTCTGTCACAATTTCTCGACTCTGCCCTTGTAGTGTAAAAGCATCCACAGACAAAAAGTAAATGAACGGGCATGACCTGTTCGAATAAAACCACTTTAAAAATGAACAGGGGGCTAGATCTGGCCTGTGAGCCATAGATTCCCAACCTTTCGATGAGAGAAGCAATGTGAAATGCTGTGCTGTGTGTTTCATGTAATCAGCTACCGCCCAACATGCACATCTGTGTTGTACATTTCACATAACGTTGTTGGGGGCGGGGGGAAGCTGAGTGATCAGCAGTTATACTTCATGGAGAGAAGCAATAATTGTATTGTGCATCGGGTGCTACATGCCCCCTGATGTGGGAAGAAAGGTGTGTTAACAGCTATTTATTTTTCAGAGATAAACTTACCACGTTGTGCTCTGTTTTCTTTATATAACCTGCTGAGGGGAATGAAGTTAGGTGCATTACTTTCTCATGTAACATAGATCTTTGTGGATGTGTAATTCTTTCTTTGACCGTCTTGCTCTAATTCCACCTCCCCCCACCATGGTTATTACTTTTCTTTTTTTATTTTTATTTTTTTACGTTTATTTATTTTTGACACAGAGAGAGAGCATGAACGGGGGAGGGGCAGAGAGGGAGGGAGACACAGAATCCGAAACAGGCTCCAGGCTCTAGGCTCTGAGCTGTCAGCACAGAGCCCCACGCGGGTCTCAAACTCACAGACCGCGAGATCATGACCTGAGCCAGAGTCGGACGCTTAACCGACTGAGCCACCCAGGCGCCCTGGTTATTACTTTTTAATTGTGTATTGAAGTTGGGGGTGTCTCACCATATCTTTTAATACTTAGCGTCTCAAAAATCTAGCACTGACTGTGTTGTCCTCTTGAGAAGGAGACCTGAGTTACTAGCAAGGGTATCTCACTTAGATGAAATTTACATATGTGTATATGTATGTATGTATATGTGTATGTATATATATTAACATATATTTCTATTAATATATATTTCTTAAAAATTTTTTTTCAATGTTTATTTATTTTTGAGAGACAGAGACAGAGTGTGAGCGGGGGAGGGGCAGAAAGAGAAGGAGACACAGAATCTGAAGCAAAATCCAGGCTCTGAGCGGTCAGCACAGAGCCCCTTGTGGGGCTTGAACTCACGAACCATGAGATCATGGCCTGAGCCTAAGTCGGACACTTAACCGACTGAGCCACCCAGGTGCCCCAATATATATTTCTAAATAGTGTGTTCATTTAACTTGCTTTGGTGAAAAACAAACAAAAGCCCCGAGTTTTCAGTACCTGTATCTCACAGAGAAAGGAAATTCACCTCTGTGGACTATATGTTTCCTGCAACCTGGTTGGACTGAAAAAGCTGAATTAGTTATAATTTTATCTTTCCTAGAGACAAAACTTTTAGGTATGTAGACCATACTTTTTAATATATTCTCCTTGCAGAAGTGAATCATTTGGGAAAGCATTTGGCTACATATTAAAAAACCCAACTAGGGTGGATGGTCCAAAAGAGGTTAATTTTTATCACTTAACAAGGTGTCCAGGAGACTCAAAAACCAAGCCCCTTCTTTCCTTTAGTCGTGCCATTCTTATAATGTGGTTACCATCTTCATGCTCGCACCTCATGGTTACAAGATGGCTGCTGCATCATCAGCCTCATAATTGTGTCCCAAGAAGGGAGAAGTGCCAAGGACACAAAACGTTTTCCAACCAAGTCTGTTCTTTTCAATTAGGAAAACAGCAGTGTTCTGGAAGCTCCACGCAGAAGCCCTCTACAATTTATCTCTTATACCAGAACTGTGTTATATGGCCAGCTCTAGCTGAGAAGCAAGTTGAGAATTCTGGACACAGTGCTACCCTGAATAAAAATTTGGTTTAGTTAGTAAGGAAAATGATGACAATGGATACTTTATGGGCACCATGTAGTGTTTGTCATGATATCTTTGCTAAAACGGTGATCATTGGATCTAAAGTTTGTGTATATAGTTCTGGCCCCTTTAAAGCAATGTAAAGAAAAAGGAGACGATCTAGACGGGGGCAACTTAAATCATGGAAAGGGGAGGGGATTGTCTGCCATGACCTTCAAAGGGCACTGGGTTTGGAGCCTGAAGTTCTAGCCTTCTAAGGCAATTCTTTCGCTTACAGTCTGTGTGATATTGGTTGCATCAGACTCTCTTAGCCTGTTTTTCTTGATGGTAAATTGGGCACAGAGTGTTAGAGAGAAAGGGAGATAGAGACATTGCGTAAGCAACTGTGAATGGTAACAATGGTTGCATCTTGCATAGAAAAACAAGACATCTTTATGGCATATTCTTCATGTAGTCTCTATTGAAGGGTGGTTAAATATGATTTACCAGGAGTTTCTAATTTCCCCAGGGGAAGTAACATTAACCTATTTAGAATATGTGCCGTAGGTAATCTGGAGGAAGAAAGTTGATTTTCCATGAGTTTTATCTCTCAGATATAAGAAATATACATCTATGTGGACTAACTACTTCATGAAACTTATTGGAACATAAACTAGAACCATCTATCCTATCTCCTGTAACTCTGGTGATGCTGAACTTGAAACTCTTGTGTTGGTGCTCCTCAAACATGACATGATGTTGAGTGATCTATTTATGTTTAGAGATGAGACTCCAGGTGGATCAGTATCAGTAATGAAGGTGGAGTTCCTCAGCTCAAGAAAGAAATCTGATTCTGGTGGCTTAGTCAGTCATTCACCAAATATCTACTGAGTGCCAAGTATGTGCCAGCCACTGGTCTAGATGTGGTTAGACAGAGTAAGAGAAAAAAGGTTCCCGTGTTCACAAAGCTTACATCCTACTGAAGGGGACCACGGTTGGATAGACCGAGGTGAGTAGATGGGAATATGCCAGCTAGATGATCCTTTCGGATGTTCAAAAACTTGTTTTCTGGATTTAAGCTATGATATTCACATTTTTCTCAATTTCTCAAAAATGCAATTAATCTGAACTTTACTTTTGTATTTGATTAATGGATTCGACGCATATTTATTGAATACCTTCTCTGCCAGATACTGCTAAACACTGTGATATGATGGTAAGTAATAGCTCCACATTAACTGGGTAGAGTTGTACAGAAGATGAATTGGGTTCTTCATAGTTGCCTGTGAGGGGAATGTTACCTGTGTTTATCTCCCTAATAACGTGTGAAAGTGGACCAGTGCGTGTATTTAGGAAGCCAGCTAGAGCTGGAATTACTCATGGGGTGATAATGGAGTGTAAACACTAGTGAAGGTCAAGATTTGAACTGGGTCTTGAAGAACCAGTACAAATTGAATGGGGGGGAGGTAGCAGAGAGTGAGTAGAAGGGAGGGAGACTATCCCAGAGGGGCAAATCCTGGAAAAGGGATCCAGTGTCAGGAACAGACCGGAGATTTCAGGGTGCCAATGGGAAGTCATTTATGATAGAAAAGAGAATGTGAATGATAACAGAATAAGAGATATTGCTGGGTGAGATCAGTGTGTGGGGGCCTAGATTGGGAATCTATCATTCTAACTAACGGATCTTTCGAGGTTCTTAATCAGGGGCTGTTTTTCGCAGATGAATAGACTAGCGCCTTGCTGAGACGGTCCCTTCCGACTCCTACCCAGCACTCTTTCCAACCCTCACGACCCCATCTAGAGTCGGCCTGAGGGATGAAGTGGTCACTGTGTTCCGGGCAGAGGTAGTCTTTAACGCGACATCAGGGACTCGGCTGTGTTTCGGAGGGAAACCAGGCCCCGAATCGCGGCCTTCGAGCACGCCATCGAGATGCTCCTCCCGCTTCCTAGAGAGGCAGCGGAGGGATGCGCCCGACAAGGGGCGCGGAGCCGCTGGTGACGCACTACCGGCCGCGCCACTGCTTTTCCGGCCTGGCGGGTAAACCTGCTCCCTGGGCTGGCGCGCACCTGTGGGACAGTAGTTGCCGCCCCGCGGGGAGCCCCCGGACCTCACGGTGAGCGGGCGGGGCCTTCGGGGGGGGAAAGGAGCGGCTCCGGGCGCCCTCGGCTGGGGCGGCGGGCCGACGCTTCTGTAGAAAGCCTGTCCCGACCCCCATCTCCCCCCAGATTGCTGCCTGCGCGTGCGGCCCGGAACTCCCAGCGGCCTCGGCACCGGGCCCTGCACGGAGCAGAAGTCTAAGAACATGGTGGAGGGAATGAACGAATGAGTGATGACTGAGTGATGGGTAGATAGGTGATCAAGAGCTAGGACCCGTGTTCGGAAACGAAGTCCCGGGGCTCAGAGTTCTCCGGCTGAGTACCAGCTACTCCCACCCCCCCGCCATGAATCTTGCAGCTCAGAAACATTTTTAGGGACCGTCGTAATAGGAAACGGCGGTAGTGTAAAGCGCACCAGGTGGCTAGTCTCGAGTCTCTGAGTCATAATTTTTGAGGCTACAGAGGCTGTTTCTTGATCTATAAAGTTGGACTTTCCAGTAGTCAGTTGACAGCATGTATGTGATAGCACATATGGAAACGTCAGTGTCTGGCTACAAAATTTTACTCGTTACTTGCCGAATATGATCCAGAACTCAGGGGCGGGGCTACAGAATGAGTGACGTTGGAGCCTGCCGACTGCGAAGATGCAGCCAGTCTAGCGCTGGAAGATAGAGATGTGAGCGGATTTTTGTGATAATATTTTAAACTACACTTATTAACACTTAACATGTATCAGGCACTGTTCGAAGCAGTTGTGCTAATTGATTTGACCTAAACCGCAGTGTATTATCTGTAGTTCTTAATAAGCATGTTGAGATAGGGAAAGACTAGATGACTGTCTAAGGACACATTGCTGCTAAGTGACCCAAGGTGCAGAAGAGAGATCGACTGTGCTGCTGCAGCCTGCATGAATAGGTTACTTTTGGCCAACCGACAAATCCAAGAAGGGCTTCAGAGAGGAGTACAGTTAAGTGTGGCCTTATTGAGGGAACTCTCGCTTCAAATTCATCAAAAACCCTACCTGGCTTGCCCATAATCCTTTCTGGCTAATTAGTGAGAGGTAAGGAGGTGGCAGCGAGGAGAAAGCTTATAGGGTTTGAGGAGAGAGCTAGCTCTGTATTACTTTTAACAGGATTAAGCTATTAAAAGTATCTTTCCTTTTTACCCTTCACCACAATACCTGTCTCTTCCCCAAAACCTGGATTCAGACACATCCTTTTATCGTCTTAAAATCATTGACAGTCAGATTATTCTACACTAGGCATTGGTGGAGACACCTGTACATTCCTTTCTGGGGAATTTGTAGGCAAGGGGTCAGTAGACTATGGCCCACAGGCCAAATTTGGTCTGTCACCTGTTTCTGTAAAAAAAAAAAAAAAAAAAAAAGTCTTCTGAAACACAGCCGAGTTCATTTGTTTATATATTGTCTAGTTCTGTTTTTAAGCTACAAAGGCAAAGTTGAATAGCTATGACAGAGACCGACCATATAGCCCATGAAGCCTAAAATATTTAGTTTTCTAGCCCTTTACAGAAAATATTTGCAGTTTGACATGAACTGCTGACAGTTCAGATGACCCACGCTTGGAGCAGAGGGTTGACACCGAGATGTCTTTTCTTCTCCGTAGATTTTAGTATCAAACATGATAATGCCTGACCCCTGTGGAATGCCTGCCATGTGGAAGACATCTTTATAAATGTTTTATATGAACTAACTCATTTAGTTAAGGATTCACAGAATGTTAAAGCTGAATGGATTCATGGATATTATCTGTTTTGTTAGTTTTGTCAGATAAATAACTAGTCCTTTAGGCCCATTCACATGGGCTGTGACAGCAGTTTCTGATTCCCAATTCAGTTCACTTTAATCTTTCTCTGGACAAGAGGCCAATACCGTACCCATTTGGTCTGGCATTTTGATGTTGTTTTTGTTTCTGGTTTTTTTTGGTTGTGAAACCTGTGAGCAAGAACTGTCATTTTTGTTTTATGTGATTGTTTCTCTAACCGTCAAAATAATTCATGCTTGTTGTAGGGAAAGTGAAATATATAGAAGAGTATAAAGGACAAAGGAAAGTAACACCTTAAATGACCCAGGGATCAGTGTGTTAACATTTTGGTGGATTTTCTTCTGTTCTTTGTATTTTGTATATATCTGTGTGTTAATAATAGTTTCTGTTTATTGGATGTTTACTTAGTGCTGGTATATGCATGCATATTTTTTATTTTAATGTTTTGCATTCTGGGTTTTTTAAATTTTTAAAAAATGTTTATTTAATTTTGAGAGAGAAACAGAGCACGAGTGGGGGAGGGGCAGAGAGAGAGGGAGACAGAGAATCTGAAGTAGGCTCCGGGCTCTGAGCTGTCAGCACAGAACCCAACTCAAGGCCCGGACCCACAAACTGTGAGATTATGACCTGAGCTGAAGTCAGACGCTTAACCGACTGAGCCACCCAGGTGCCCCCCAAAATGATCTTTTTAAGGTCTTTTTTTCCAGAGTGTAGCTCTTATATTAACAACCATTACATCTATATATCAAGACTGATGGTTCCAATTAGTCAGTGAGGTCCAGGTTTTTGAGAGCTGTTAATATGTCCTTGAGCCATTACTGTAGCAGAGTTAAAAGGTGTACCTTTGAAGTTTTAGATTGAGGTTATCAGTTTCATTCATGAGCGAAGGCAGGAGTCCTGAGAATTATATGCTGTATTTCTCTGCAGATTCATTCACTAAAAGGTTCTCCAGTTCCCATACACAAAAGTTTATGAAGTTGCCACATTCTGCTTCTCTGCCCTCACCCCATTTCAGAACAATAACCACTGAGAATCAATCTTCCTCTGTAACCATTGAGAACCAGATACTGTAATAAGCATTTACGAATTTTGTAGTGAACAAGACAAACAGCCCCTTGACTTCATGACACCTAAGAGACCAGCAGAGCGGATACAACAAAATCAAGCAGGCATTTAGATAATTTTTTTTTAATTTTTTTTTTAACGTTTTATTTATTTTTGAGACAGAGAGAGACAGAGCATGAACAGGGGAGGGGCAGAGAGAGAGGGAGACACAGAATCGGAAGCAGGCTCCAGGCTCTGAGCCATCTGCCCAGAGCCCGATGCAGGGCTCGAACTCACAGACCTCGAGATCGTGACCTGAGCTGAAGTCGGACGCTTAACCGACTGAGCCACCCAGGCACCCCTAGATAACTTTTCTAAAATCAAATTTATGTAGTTTTCTCTTGTTCCTTTTTTAAAAGTTAAAAAAAATTTTTTTTTAATGTTTTGAGAGACAGAGCACAAGTGGGGGAGTGGCAGAGAACAAGGGAGACACAGAATCTGAAGCAGGCTCCAGGCTCTGAGCTGTCAGCCCAGAGCCTGATGCGGATCTCAAACCCACAAACCATGAGATCATGATCTGAGCCAAAGTTGGACAATTAACTGACTGAGCCACCCAGGCATCCTGATAAGTGTACTCTTTAATCCCTATCACCTATTTCACCCATCCCCCTCCCATCAGCCCTCTGGGAACCATCAGTTTGTTCTCTGTGGTTAAGAGTCTGTTTCTTGGTTTAGCTCTCTCTTTTTTCTTTGCTCATTTAAAAAAAATGTTTATTTATTTATTTTTGAGGGAGGGAAGGAGAGGGGTAGAGAGAGAAAGAGAGACTCTAAAGCAGGCTCTGTACTGTCAGTGCAGAGCCCGATGTGGGGTTGATCCCACGAACTGTGAGATCATGACCTGATCCGAAATCAAGAGTGGGATGCTCAACCAACTGAGCCACCCAGGTGTCCCTCGTTTGTTTTGGTTCTTAAATTCCACATGAGTGAAATCATACGCTATTTGTCTTTCTCTGACTTATTAAACTTAACATACTGTCTAGCTCTATGTTGTTGCAGATGGCAAGATTTTATTTTTTTATGGCTGAGTAGTATTCCATTGTGTATATATACAACATCTTTATCCATTCATCTACTGATGGACACTTAAGCGGCTTCCATTTTTTGGCCATTGTAAATAATGCTGCAATAAACATAGGGGTGCACGTATCACTTTGAATTAGTGTTTTTGTGGTTTTTTTGGTAAATACCTAGTAGTGTAATTACTGGATCATAGAGTAGTTCTATTTTTAACTTTCTGAGGAACCTCCATTCTGTTCCCACAGTGGCTGCACCAGTTTCCATTCCCACCAACAGTGCACGAGGGTTTCTTTTTCTCCACATTGTCTTCAACGTTTGTTTCTTGTGTTTCCGAGTTTTGGTTTTGTATTCTCCTATTTTAACATACTATATTTTCTCATGAATATTCTTTGAAAATAGGACTTTTAAGAGTTATAAAATCTACCATATCGATATGCCATCAATGTTTATTTGCCTGTTGCTTTACAATTATATTAACAGTGTGATCTTTGTACTTAAATTTCTGTGCCTGTCGCTGATTATATTTTTTCCCTTTTTTCTCTGATTATTGAAGCTGTTTATTCCTACAGGAAAACTTTAAAACATTACACAAAGATAGGCCTTAGGACAAAAGTTTACCATAATCGTATTCTTCAGAGATGATCATGGTTAACAATTTGATACATATTCTTAGAGATTTAAGTTAGTTTTTAAAAAAGAAAGCAAGATGTAGATAATAGGGGAAATTTGGGAAGTAGAAGGGAAAATCATTCATAATATACCATATTACCATAGTGATTGATGATTAATTTTCCTTCTTGACTTTATTCATATGCACATTTTAACATATATGCTTGATAGTATTATGTACTTTAAAATTTGATATCCTGCATGTTTTTCATTTATATAGATCATATTTTTCCAAATGATCACATATTTTCATTTTTAATTATTTTAATGTCTATATAATTGCCACCACGTGGAAGTACCATGATTTGCTAAGCATCAGTGTCCATTAGTAGAAAGATTGTGTTTTCCAACAACATTGCAGGGTATTTTTTTTTTTTTTTTAATGTTTATTTATTTCTGAGACAGAGACAGAGCATGAGTGGGGGAGGGGCAGAGACAGAGAAGGGGGACACACAGAATCCGAAGCAGTCTCCAGGCTCTGAACTGACAGCACAGAGCCTGACGTGGGGCTTGAACCCACAGACCTCGACATCATGACCTGAGCTGAAGCCTGACGCTCAACCCATCCAGGCGCCCCCTTTATTTTTTACAGGTAACAAAAGAATACAGCTTTTTTCTTCTTTGAGAAGTTCCTTCTTTCTGAGAAAGTTCTTTTTCTTTTTTCTTTTCTTTTTTTTAAATTTTTTTAATGTTTATTTTCGAGACAGAGAGAGACAGAGCATGAACAGGGGAGGGGCAGAGAGAGAGGGAGACACAGAATCGGAAACAGGCTCCAGACTCTGAGCTGTCAGCACAGAGCCGGACGCGGGGCTCGAACTCACGGACCGTGAGATCATGACCTGAGCTGAAGTCGGACGCTTAACGGACTGAGCCACCCAGGCGCCCCTCTTTTTCTTTTTTTAATCTTTGTTTATTTTTGAGAAAGAGAAGGAGTGCAAGCGGGGGAGGAACAGAGAAGGAGACACAGAATCTGAAGCAGGCTCCAGGCTTTGGGCTGTCAGAACAGAGCTGGAGGCAGGCATCAAACTCACAAACTGCGAGTTCATGACTTGAGCCAAAGTGGGACGCTTAACAGACTGAGCCACGGAGAGGCGCCCTGAGAGAGTTCTATTAGTAGAATTACTATTCTACTATTTGAAGAATATAGGCGTTTTATAGGAATGCTGATGACTTTAAGGACCTTCTGAGATACATTGTATATACTTAGTATTTCTTTTTAAAAATTTTTTTTAAAATGTTTGTTTATTTGTGAGAGAGACAGAGACAAAATGCGAGTGGGGTAGGGCAGAGAGAGAGGGAGACACAGAATCTGAAGCAGGCTCCAGGCTCCGAGCTATCAGCACAGAGCCTGACGCGGGGCTCAATCTCACTGAGCTCCAAGATCATTGACCTGAGCCGAAGTCGGACGCTCAACTGACTGAGCCACCCAGGCGCCCCAGGTAGTGAATATTCTTATCTGAGTTCCTATACCCACAAAATGGTGATCCTGTATTCCAACCGCAACTTAGCCTACAACTTTAAGACCTGATGTATATTGCCAAAGTATCTCTAGGAGAATGGCACTAGTTTACGTTCCCATTGCTGGTATATGAGAAGCTCTTTCCCCATACCTTTGCCAGTCTTTTTTTTTTTTTTTTTTTTTTAAACATTTATTTTTATTTTTTGAGAGACATAGAGACAGAGCGTGAGTGGGGGAGGGGCAGAGAGAGAGAGGGAGTCACAGATTCTGAAGCAGGATTCAGGCCCTGACCTGTCAGCACAGAACCCGACCCGGGGCTCAAACTCACGACCCATGAGATCACGATCTGAGCCAAAGTGGGATGCTTAGCCAACTGAGGCACCCAGATGCCCCTGCCAGTCTTGACTTCTGGCACAAAAAAGAAAATTTCCAATTTGACCTAAAAATAGATTCTTTATTCTTTTCAATTTCTTTGATTACCACCAAGATGGAATTTTGTTTTGATAGGTTTATTGGCCTTTTGTATTTTATTTATTTATTTATTGTCTCTTATAATTCTTGCTCTATGTTATACTTCCCATATTTTTTATGAGTTCATCTTTTTTCCTTACTCGTTAATAAGAAGTCTTTTATCCATTAGGTCCATCTACTCCTTGATGTATAAATCAAAAGTACTTCTCCCAGATTTTTTCTTTTGATTTTATTTGTATTTTGGATATAGAGATTGTTGCTTTTCTGTGACCAGATTTATCAAGTTTTGTCCTTTGTAGTTTGTTTTTTTGCATAACGCTTAGAAAAGTCTTCTCTAATCCTAAAGTCAGTCATTTCTTAATATTTTGTGGTTTCACTTTTTGTATGTAACCCTTTAATCAGTTTAGATTTATTTTGGTATATGGTGTGAGGTAGGAATCTTACTAAGTATTTTTTTCCAGGTAAGCAACAGTTGCAACATAATTCAGAAGTAATCAATTTTTTTATGACTAGAAATGCCAATTTTCTCATATATTAAATTCTTTTATTTATTTCTCTTTGGGGATTAGGAATCTCTAAAATCAAAAGCCAGAGTTAAACTTCCTTTTATTTTTATTTTATTTAAAACAATTTTTTAATGTTTATTTCAGAGAGAGAGAGAGAGAGACAGAATGTGAGCAGGGGAGGGGCAGAGAGAGAGGGAGACACAGAATCTGAGGCAGGCTCCAGGCTCTGAGCTGTCAGCACAGAGCCTGATGCAGGGCTTGAGCTCACGAACTATGGGATCATGACCTGAGCCGAAGTCGGACACTTAACCGACTGAGCCACCCAGGCGCCCCAAACTTCCTTTTAAATATATAAACTCATTGTTGAGGTTTTCCTAGCCACACTCATTTGTTGGTTTTACCTGTTACTCCCAGGATGTTAATTACTCTCTTTATGACACTTCTCTATTCCAGATATGTAAGTCTAGTTTCTACTTGGATATTTGAAAACTAAATGTATCTTCTTTCTCTCCAGACTAGTGTTCCCATTCTCTCTAAAGGTCATTGTCATCACTCAAGCCCTAAACTGGCAAATTATCTTGACTTCTCCCTCACCCTTACACCTCTCCTAAATATTCATCCAGTCCTGTGGATTTTGTCTCTTAGTTGGTCCAGTCTCTTTACTGGACCGCTGAAACAACCTCCCATGGAAGCTTCCAGCCTTCATCTTGCCTCTCCACCTTCCACCCGTTCATACACAATTTTCCTCTGTGCTATGGGCAGAAGGGTGTGTGTGTGTGTGTGTGTGTGTGTGTTTTTAAACGTTTATTTATTAAAAAAAAATTTTAGAGGCGCCTGGGTGGCTTGGTCGGTTAAGCGTCCGACTTCGGCTCAGGTCATGATCTCACGGTCCGTGAGTTCGAGCCCCGCGTCGGGCTCCGTGCTGACAGCTCGGAGCCTGGAGCCTGTTTCGGATTCTGTGTCTCCCTCTCTCTCTGCCCCTCCCCTGTTCCTGCTTTGTCTCTCTCTGTCTCAAAAATAAATAAACGTTAACAAAAAATAAAAAAAAAAAAAAACTTAATGTTTATGTTTTGAGAGAGATAGAGCATGAGTAGGGGAGGGGCAGAGAGAGAGGGAGACAGAGAATTCGAAGCAGGCTCCAGGCTCTGAGCTGTCAGCACAGGGCCCGATGTGGGGCTTGAACTCAGGAACTGTGAGATCATGACCTGAGTTGAAGTCGGACGCTTAACCAACTGAGCCACCCAGGCACCCCAGTGTTTACTTATTTTTGAGAGAGAAAGAGAGAGTGCAAGTGGGGAATGGGCAGAGAGGAGGGAGACGCAGAGTCCGAAGCAGGCTCCAGGCTCTGTCTGTCAGCACAGAGCCTAATGCGGAGCTCGAACTCATGAACTCTGAAATTGTGACTGGAGCTGAAGTCAGACACTTAACTGAGCCACCCAGGTGCCCCAGGATATGTTTTTTGTTTAAACAGTAGATATACTCATGTTACTTTTTGCCCCCAAACCTTTTCATATTCCTTTTGTGGCTTTCTACTCACTTTCAGGTAAATTCCTTAAACTGTTTTTCAGGGTTGGATTTGATCTGGCTTTTTCTTGCCTCAGGCTTCATGTCTTATTTTTGTGCTTAATAATTTGTCTTACTGGATCTCTTTTTCATTTTTCCCAAGTACTGAGCAGGATTCCTTTTGTGTATCGTTTCATATCTCTGGTATATTCTCTTCTGTCCTTACCTGTCTCATTCCTTTTTATCTCTTTTTCAGCGAGGCTTTCTTTCCCAGACTACATCAGGGCCCCTCTGCTCTACATTCCAGCATCTCATATTTCTACTTTTGTAATTCCCATAATTGTAACTACACTTTAATGTCTTTGTCCAGCTGTAATGTAAGTTCTGGGCAGGTCGGGGCACGTCTGACTTTTTCTTCACTGTTTAACTCTGATTGTACTGAAACCCCACTCTACTTCATGGTTCTCTATAGGATTGTGTTGTGGGTTCTTTCTATGCCCCTCTTACAGAATAGGATCAGGAAATCCCAGATAGAATCCTCTTAAACCTTTAAAATTTAGCACAGAGCCACAGGCTTTGGATGAGAATACCACACTACCAGCCTTATGTATTTCAGTAGACTTGTGCCATGCATACATGTGTTTTGAGCACTCGGTTATGGTAAAATCCTCTCTCTGTCTTCCTTTTTCCTTGAAATAATGCTTCAGATTCTTCTTTTCATTTCAGGGTTATATGGAGAGACATTTTTGGATGAACAGTTGTGATTAAATATTATGAACATGAGAAACTCTGTACTATTTTTGCAATTTTTTTGTAAGTGAAAAATTATTTCACAGTTTAAATGAATTTTTTTCCCTTTTAAACTGCAGCCTACACTCTTCATGTTGAGCTGTGCCTGAAGAGAAACTGTTTAGTTGATCTGACCTCTAGAAGAAAGGGCAATCAGTATACTTTCAAGTTGTACAAATAGAGTTCCCTCACTGCTGTCCAGCTCCATAGCATATAGTGGAGATGAGTGGATCAGACTTTAAAGCATCAGCTTTACTGTGAGGCCATTTCCCTGTGCAACTTTTGATTATATTGACTTTTTATATGGATTGTTGTATATAAAGACAGGGCATTAATTAACGTGAATACTTCCATCCGCTTCATAGGTATCATTCTGATTTATTCATCCAGCGCTTGAGTGTTTGCTAATGTGTCAGTCTGGCCGTCACTTTTTATACAGCTGACCAATGGAATTTGTGAAGCTGGAAGGCTGGAAGCCCACTGCAATTTGCGCTGATGCAATCCCTCTGCTAGCTAGACATTTTGTGTCAGTTAGTAGATCGTGTTCCTAGGCAACCATTCTTTCTCATTTTCCTGTTTACTGGGACAGTGATATCCCCTCCCCCACCTTTTTTCCCCCTATGAGCAGGGCTCCCAGTTTTCCAACTCTGAAGTGTTTTCCTATCAAAGCAAAGAGAAGATTTGTGGATGTTGAATATGCAAGGAGCTGAAGAGCAAGAGCTCGGAAGAGAGGTTTGTCCAGGTGAGTGAGCAAAAGGGAAAACCAGGGGGACAGACAGCGGGACTTTGGGCATTGTATAAGAGAAAGTGACTGAAGCTCAGGAAGGAAGATTACCCTGTGTTTTAGGGATGCTGGGGGGACATTGGGGAAGATGTGGGTGAGCGTCTCCTGGGACCAACTTTCCCCAGTACTCATTTTGTCTCCTTTCCAGCATTCGCGTGTCCATTTGCCCATGGTCCACTCTGAATACAAACCACGCCCTGATCTTCATCGTTTTCCCTGTATTTCCACTGTCTCTGGTTCTCTCACTTCCTCTTCTGTGGGGTACCTTATTAATGGTGGTCACCTTACCCTAACACAGATCTCTTCCACCACTTGTAATTGCATTACTTGCTCTACTTGCTTTTATTGGCCCTTACTTCTATGCCATTATTGAGTCACGTCAGAATTAGGCCCCTGTAACTTCAGGGGCTTCCCCTCTGGCCTGCACGAGAGATACTCACTGTGATGTCTTCTTTCAGATTTGATGAGCAAGTCTGTTCCAGAGCAGGATGTCTCTGAAATTGATTCACCAGGGATAGTAGCAAAGAGATTACAAGACGATGCATACCAGGATTCTACATTTGGAGAAAAATATGCATGTGAGAGCATGAAGGAAAACCCTTCTGGAGAGGTTCCTGGACCATGTCTTTTCAAAGAAGGAGGTTTTGGGGGAATAACTTTTATCCACAAGGAAGCATCTCCTGAAATGATTAGCCAAGAATATAATTTTGAGAGAAGCTTACTTTTGACTTCAAGCTTTGTTACACGTCTCAGGGTTTCTACACAAGAGAGCCTACATCAGTGGGAGACAAGTAGCATACACACCAATGAGATTTCAGACCAGAGTAAATGTCCAAGCCTCTCTGCGCAGAAAAAGCCTTGGGAATGTAACGAATGTGGAAAAGCTTTTACTCAGAGCTCATCCCTTACCCAGCATCAGAGGACTCA
Organism: Panthera pardus; assembly: GCF_024362965.1. Taxonomy (NCBI): domain Eukaryota; kingdom Metazoa; phylum Chordata; class Mammalia; order Carnivora; family Felidae; genus Panthera; species Panthera pardus. The sequence continues at coordinate 14,862,026 of NW_026527013.1, forward strand.
TACTGGAGAGAGGCCCTATGCATGTGAGGAATGTGGGAAAGCCTTTAGTCGTAGCTCCTTCCTTGTTCAACATCAAAGAATTCACACTGGAGTAAAACCATATGGATGTGAGCAGTGTGGGAAAACATTTCGGTGTCGGTCATTTCTTACTCAGCATCAGAGAATCCATACTGGAGAGAAACCTTATAAATGTAATGAATGTGGGAATTCCTTCCGCAATCATTCACATCTCACTGAACATCAGCGAATTCACACTGGAGAGAAACCTTACAAATGTAATCGATGTGGGAAGGCATTCAATCAGAACACACACCTCATTCATCATCAGAGGATTCACACTGGTGAGAAACCTTATTTATGCAATGAGTGTGGCTCTTCTTTTCGTAAACACTCAAATCTTACACAACACCAGAGAATTCACACTGGGGAAAAACCCCATAAATGTGAGGAATGTGGGAAAACTTTTCAAACAAAGGCAAACCTCTCTCAGCATCAGAGAATTCATACTGGAGAGAAACCCTATAAATGTAAGGAATGTGGCAAAGCCTTTTGTCAGAGCCCATCCCTTATTAAACACCAGCGAATTCATACTGGAGAAAAACCTTATAAGTGTAAGGAATGTGGCAAAGCGTTTACTCAGAGCACCCCACTCACTAAACATCAGAGAATTCATACAGGGGAGAGACCCTACAAATGCAGTGAATGTGGTAAAGCCTTCATTCAGAGCATTTGCCTCATTCGGCATCAGAGAAGTCACACTGGAGAAAAACCCTATAAGTGCAATGAATGTGGGAAGGGCTTTAATCAGAATACCTGCCTCACTCAGCATATGAGAATTCATACTGGAGAGAAGCCCTATAAATGTAAAGAATGTGGGAAAGCCTTTGCTCATAGCTCATCTCTTACTGAACATCATAGAACACACACTGGTGAGAAGCTCTATAAATGTAGCGAGTGCGAGAAAACTTTCCGCAAGTATGCACACCTTAGTGAACATTACAGAATTCACACTGGTGAGAAGCCTTATGAATGCATTGAATGTGGAAAATTCTTCAGACATAGTTCAGTCCTTTTCAGACATCAGAAACTTCACAATGGTGAATAACCCTGGCATTCAGGTTATGACAGCTTCTCTAGAAATAGTGACTAGGAAGCTGGCTGGGGCCAGGGCGGGGGGCAGGTACATTTCCCGGAGGGAGCACCGACTGTTACACTCAGAAGAGTATTTCCAGTTACGGAGGCGGGAGCTTGGAGAATGCAGAGCCTACAGCTGGGCATCTGGGAATTCAGGGTAGAAAGGAAGTTCCCTGCTTTTCAGATGAATCTTTGCTGCTTGCCACTTCTCCTTGTGACTTTCATACCTTGAGGTGCCATTGTTAAGTTAGCACTTGTGTTTCCCTTACTGCACTCCTGCCCCACCTTCCCAGCTTGTGACCTGTGTTCTCTGGCCAGTAGGCTGAGGTGCTTTCCCAAACATTCAGTGTGAAAGTGGCAAGAGTTCTGAGGTAGTGCTAAGTAGCCTCCAGGTATCTGAGGCTGCTTTCAACATGCGATCTGTAGATGTGGTCTCATGAAGGAGAGGCGGAAATAAGGGAAAACAAAGAATCCTTATTCATTCATTCAACAAATAAGGGGGTATGTGGCAAGCACTGGGCTTATGTCTACAGATATGTTAGTGAAGAAGGCTTTTCTCGGGGTGAGGGAGATCTTTCCTGATCCTTTCAAGATGGAAGGCAATTTGGGGCTAAAGTGGAAGTAGGAGGTCAAGAGAAACTTATCTTGAGCGATGCCAGTTTGGAAAGGGAGTCAGATCTGCTCAGAGGGCCAGGAAGAGGAATGTCCAAACTTTGTCCCAGAGGAACACTGACTTACCCAGGAGGGACATAGTATGTGCTAGGCTGCTGGTGCTGAGGGACAACGTCCAAACAACTGTTAATGGGTGTTTAGGGAGGAGAAACCATTGGTGATAAAGACAGCCTTTTAGGTTGGCTGGATTCAGGGCTGCCGGACCAGTCCTTAAGAGAATGTTGGTCATTGTAGCGGAGAGGGCTAGGTTTCATTTAATTATGCCATTGGTAGCTATAAACAGATTAGTTAGGTTTCAGATGTTTCCATTTTTATTGGCACTATCTTATTCTTGGATATTTTACCCTTCCCTGTAGGTTAGGTGTAATCAGGGAAACACTGTCATGGGATAAATTTGGAAAGTGTTCTAGAGAGAATTACCTCTTGTTCAAATCATTGAATGTTGAGACAGCATAGTTAGCCACTGACTATGATGGTATTTTATTCTTTTAAGAGAGAAGGCATGTTTTTTTTCCTTTATTTCCTTACTCCCTTTCATGTTCTTCACTGCTACCCAGACCTTGAACTCTGAGAGATGAGGTGAGGATAGCCGTTGTCTGGTATTTGGAAGAGTTTCTATGCTCTGAAGTTCATACAGTTTTAAAAATAATGACTGTTAAAAACAAAGTCAGTTGATTCTGGAGTGGTTGGTTACTTAGAACTCAGTATTAATTTTTTTCCAGAGCAACTGTCTTGTAAGTAGTGGTTTGAGCTATTAATTACCATGAATAGGAACGTGGCAGAAATATCACTCTCTTCCTCTCTAGCTGTGAAGAGTATATTTTCAAAACCTGTCACAGGGCAACTAATAATTGAGTAAATCAATGCTTTATGGACAAAAAAACCCTGTTAAAACTTCATGTTCATGAAAAGTTATATTATTGAAAGGAAATATTGATGTATTTGTACTAAGTGAAAATAACGCTACAGAATTCATTGCTGGCACATACTAAATATGTAATAAATATTTGTTGAATTAATATATTTTAATCAAACTTTGCCCACCAGAAACTTTAGCAACTTCCTGGGCTATGTAGGTGTTTAGAATATTTATACACTACTATCTTCAGAGTCTTGAGTTGAGATTAGAGAGAATTGGGAGAGTTTTCTTAAGGAAGAAATGGGAAATCTAAGGTTGAGACATCTCCAACTTTTTGTTCGAAAGCTTTTTAAAAATAGAATAGACACAACTCTTTTTTAAAATGGTACCATTTTCACTTCCTGGGAAAACAGGAAGGAAAGGATCTTGTCATCTTTCCACTCTCCTTATCCCATATTCTCACACTTGCAAATATTTGCTCCTGGCAAAATTCTCTCATTCGCTGGCCAACCATGTGCCTACTTACTCTAGCTTGGCCCCAAATCCTGGAAATGCCCCCTCTGTCAATCTTGTACTCAGTCTTCGTATCCAAGCAGCCACTGTATCCTGCTTACGTCTCCTAAATCTCAAAGCCATATCCATTGCTACTGCTTTAGTCCACTCCCCAGTTTATTTCCTAGACCATTTTCCTATTTTCCCAATCAGTCTTCCAGTTACCCCACTAGGCCGTCTTTCACATTTCTTCTTGATGGTCTTTGAAAGACACAACTAGCAGTGCTGCTGTTACCTCAGCATATTCTAGCCCCTTAAAAGGCATATAAGGCTCCTATGTTGGCCCATGCCTACATCATCATTCTCAGGTGCCATTCCCTGCATTGCATGCTGTTCCATTGTGCAAATTCCGTGATTCCCCATCACTGCTGGACTCAACTTTGGCACCTTTTGCACATCCTGTTTTTATTGCCTCAATATCCTTCCTTCTGCTTGCCTGGGAAGCTCCCCTCTGTCACTTGTGAACGTGCTCATGCAACATCTCCTTTGAAGCTGTGTCTGGCCTCACATATTTTTTATTTTTGTATTTTATATCTTCATTTTGTTTATCATGTTACATTGTAATGGCTTGTTTACAGATCTTTTCCCACTGAACTATCAGCTCTGTCAAAGCTGGGGCCATGTGATCTTTATTCAGGTTTGTATCCACGGTCCCTGGAATTTAGAGTGTGTTCAGTAAATATTTGTTGAGCTACACTAAAATGTTGAGTCAGACATTTCTCCATGCCTCCCTGCCAGGCTATAACTTAGGTCCACAGTTACCAGCAGAAAGGAAGTGTGGTAAGTATAGAAGCGTGTCCATGAAGTATTTGCCAGGTGCGAGAACTCCAAACCTTTCCCCAAGATACAGATGGTGTGGTTGTATTAAGCAGAAGGTCTCTTAAGAGAAAGTAACCTTTTGTAGCAAAAAACCCCCCAAAACTCCACTTGTTATAAATTAGCCATTTAAATGTCCCATCATTTACTCTGAAAAACCGAGTATTTTCAGACGTCATATTGATGTCAGGGTCAACTGGGAGAGACAAATGCAGCTGTAGAAGCACAACCACTTCAGCTGGAATATCCCTGAAATAAGCAGGAGCTGAATAGTGATGCTGGCCTGGCAGGAGAGCGATTGAGCTTAGTAGCAATCCCAACCATGGAAGCGCTTCCTGAGCTCATGGCTTTCCTTGGCTGGGGATGATAAAGAGCTGGAATATGTTGCTTATTCTCAGTGTGCTGAAATTTAGTATGTGATTTCAGAAGGACATGGCATGAGGCCACATCAGATCCTCAAAACTAATAGAGACAACAGGTGGTTGGACTTGCCCAAGGTCACACCGCTAGTAAGTGTCATGTGAAGTTTAAATTCCTGTATCTTTTCTTGCTTTTCCTTCAGATTTCTCTTTATTGGTCATACTTCTGTTCCATGATGCCCCTTTAGTTGTTTATTATAGAGTTGACCACTTAGGGCTCCACTCTTGCCCTGCTTGTGAGGATGGGAGGAGATTGTTTTAAGATTATATTTATTTTTAATGTTAATTTTTTTTATTTTGAAAGACGGCACAAGTGGGGGAGGGGCAGCAAAGGAGAGGGACACAGAAAGGATCCCAAGCTGACTCTGCACTGCCAGCACACAGTCTAAAGTAGGGCTTGAACCCACAAACCGTGAGATCATGACCTGAGCTGAAGTCAGATGCTCCACTGACTGAGCCACCTAGGTGTCCCTTAAGATTTTATTTTTTAAGTAATCTCTATACCCAAGATGGTATAGAGATTGTGGTTCAACCCCAAGATCACAATCCCAAGATCAAGAGTCACATGCCCTACTGACTGAGACAGCTGGGTGCCCCTGGGAGCTCCTTTTAGATGAAAAAGCTTTTTTGCCCTCAGACCTTCCTGTGTGTGAGTGTGAGAAATAAAATGGTTTTGCATTTTGATTTTGCCTTTATTCGTACATAATGCAGAAGTGTAGCTTTGACCTCAGGTGGCTTCGGTTTCACTCTCCTTCAGCTACTGGCCACCACAGGACTAAGGTCATTTTAGTTTTGTGGAATGGTTTTGGTGTCCACTTCCTCCCTCACCCCCTTCCATTTTCTACTTCTTTGAAGAAGCTCAGCCCAAATTATGTTAAGCCCCAGATTCATATTTCCAGTAAATTGCTCTGCCTAGGGTACCCCACTCTAGTTAGTTGCCACAGAGCAGAGCCTGCTGAGTTAGATTCTTTGAAGCCTAAAAGTTAAGGAAAAATGGTTTGGCCTAGGCTCTTTGGCCTGTGGGATGTTAGGGCTTGCAGGGGAAGAACTTGCTACCCGATTTCAAACATGTGCTGAGAATGTGACACTTGGTAAAAACTAAGGGGAGCCCAACATTATTGTTCCCTGGCATGTCAGCTGACAGTTCTACAAAGGGTTCTTTTTTAGCTGTACATGGTTAGCGATGACCTTAGTATGGGGCATCTCCACTCCTAATTTCAGCCTCCTGAGGGGACTTCATTTTGGTAGAACAGCCAGGCTGGAAGTTTGAGCAGATAACTTTTCTGCTGCATCTCAGTCATTTTTTTCAAGTGTTTAACCCCCCTATGAATTAGCCACTAGGGATATGGTGAGCAGACAGCCCTATTTTCCAGGGCTTGCAGATCAAACGCCTGGAAGTGGATCACGTGCCCTATTACCCCGCCTGAAAGCGGATTAGGTGCCCTGCTGCCCTTCATCCCGGGAATACACTGTCAAGAGGTGCCTGGATGTGCAAGTACTTCCTGAAGGAGTCCTAGGCAAGACCCGAAGTTTTGCAGCGGGGGGGGGAACGGGGGCCTTGCCTTGAGGGCTGGGAAGGCCCCTTGAAGCCAATGCTGAACAGAGGGCTGCTGGGATTTGCGGAGCACGATGGGATGCACATTTATCGAACACTTCTGAAGTGCCAGGAGGTCTTCGTAGTAACACATACTGACTCCATTTAATATTCATGATAACCTTATGAAATTTGGTACCACTATTCAATTTTAGAAGTCAGGAAACAGGGACAGAGAGGTAAATAAAGTAACTTGCCCAAGTTTGCACGCTGAGAATCCGGGACTTAAGCTGAAAACAGACCTATTCTTTCGGCCAACTGTTGAACAAAGTGGTGTCTGGGGCTCCTGTGAGGAGGCCAATTTTCTGGCAGGTGAGAATGTAAGGAAGGCTTACGCCCGCTTTGTGAAACCCTTGGGAAGACCCAAAAGGCAGTGACGTGGAAGAGTTTTTAGGAAGATAAATATGGCCAGGTTGCAGAATGAGTAATAAGAGCGCCTCGTTGGCCGGCCACCAGCCTCTCACCCTTTTGGTGTCCTTACAGTGGGAGGGAGCCTGGTGCGGTGGGTTTGCGGGCTGTTTCCGCAGCGGCGGCTCCCGAGTCGGGCTGAAGCCTGGCTCTGAGCCGGGGAGGAAGCAGCGAGAGAGAGCCGCTCCCGCCTTCCTAGAGAGGAGACCGCAGTCGTTCCGACCGGCGCGGGCTGCTGACGTCACGCCCGCCCGGCGCGGCCCGGGCGGCGTCCAGGCTGCCTGGGAGCGTCCCGACGCCGAGTGTCGGGACGTGCGACGGGCCGTGCCGCGGACAGCACCCGGGGAGTTGAGTCGGCCGTGCCGGGCTGCGGTGATCTCGTCGCGGCGCCACCCTCAGAGCCGGGGCCGGCCCCCCGCAGCGCCTCTTCCTTCCCGGCGCGCGGGAACCTTTGGAGCGGGGGTCGGGCGCCGCCAGCGGGGGCCGGCTTGCCCTGAAGAGGGAAAGGAGAAGGCTGTTCGAGAGCCCTGGTCTGGGAGTCGGGAGACCCGGGTTCCATTTGTATGTACTTGAGGGAGGAAGCGAACTTCTGGGTGCGTCGCTTTTCTGGTTTCCAGAAGCGAATGCTATTCCTTGCTTTTCCAGTTGGCAGAGTTGCGTGGGTTGAATGAGTATAGGTGAGAGTTTGCAATTTCCTTTAAGTTTTTATTCTCTAATAGCAACAAAATAGGTTCTATATGAAGACACGTTTAGCAGCAGGTCCTATTTGTTGAAGGCATTTTCCTGAATACTTCCATGTATTGACTAATTCATGCATCATCACAACCCTTTGAAGTAGTTATTGTCAACGCCAGCCATGTAACCTTTGAAAACAGATCTCAGAAAGGTTAAGTAATTTACCCAAGATCACTTGTCTCATAAAAGGTAGAACAGGGATTCAAACCCAGAGGAGCCAATGGCATACTTCAAGTTTAGTGGAGGAAGACATTTTATCAGAGCATCAAACCAGTGGAAAGTGCCACAATAGGGCCATGTGAAATCCTTTGGGAATCTAGAGAAAGGGCATTGCACGTCAAAAATTTTTCACCAACGAAGAGTGTTCAGTTCACATTTTAGCTGAGTATTAAAGTTGAGCAGCAGTTTGAATTCATTTGTTCAGTGTCAAATAGAAGGTGTTTGTGGATTGGGACCGATTAGACTGGTAACCAGATCCGCGTCTTTTGCTAGAGTGTTCTTTCCTTTCCATTCAGAGGGAGTTCTTAAAACCTTTCCTCTGAAGAGGGGTCCTGAACATCTTCTATAAGACTCCCCTAAAAGACTTCCCCTGTCCTTTCTTGGAGTTTCTGCTTTACAGAGATGCAGTCTTAACTTTGGATTGTGGGAAGATAACTGTAGGGGAGTTTCCTTGCTGTTGACTCAGCCTCTTCTCAAGAAGAGCTGATCTCACTGTTTGATGCATAGTGACTGCTCAATCAGTATTTTCCAAGTAAATGAATTCAATAAGCAGCCTCAACCACAGACGGACTGGACCTGAGGTTTTTGCTCTTTTCCCATCTGTTTTTAGAATCAAAGGATCACTGAATGTTTGTACTAGTTTTCCACTTTCATTTCAGATACGAAAACAAATCACAGATGAAACCAAGTGACTAGCTTCAGGTCATTGAACAAGTTAGTGGCAGAGCCCAGACGAGAATCAGGCCAGTGTTTGTTGTAATGTCCTCTACTTTTCCAGTAGGTTTGGGCTGGGGGCGGAGAGGTGGGGGGGGGGGGGGGAAGGGCTTCGGTTCCAACCTTATCTCCTGTGGAGAAATGTTTACCCCAGGATAGTCCTTAGGAGCACCTGCCCCCTTTCTTTGTGCACTGTCAGGTCTCTCAGAAGACTACCCACTTACTGATTTTTGTCATTGGTAATACTCTTTTCAGGAGAATAATGATATTCTTCATTCAGAATTAAAATAGTTATTTGGTTAGGGATGGGCTATTCCTGAGTTCCTCTGAATCCAGCAGCTGACAATTTCTGGGTGCTTTTTTTCTCCTTCCTCCATGCCTTAGATTTCTGCCCTCCCTCAAGAGAAGGTTCCAGGAGACAAACCAGTGTCGCTTGTGTTCCTAACAGCTTATCTCTGGGTAAGTGAAATCTAACTCAAGAGCCCACGATGGGTTGTTACGGGGGTGCTCATTGGAAGTGGTGGCAGAGCCACAGTGGGACCCACCAGTGACCACCACACCTAAACGCTGCAGACTGAAAACACAGAACCACCCTGAAATGGGCCCACCTTATTCAAATCAGAGTGAGTGCGGCCCATTATGGAAGCAGGCAATGAAGTAACTGGTTACAGGACAGATCAGAGAATGTACTAATTGTGTATCACATGTACTTAAACTGTAGCAAGAGTAGCTACCCCTTCTGCAGTTATCTGGTAGAACATCTGGCAGCTTCACTGAACTGCTTGGTATAATGCCTTAATGGTGTACCAGTGAGAAAACTGGCAGTACATTACTGGAAGACCCATCACAAAGGTGATTTAAGTGTCTCCTCAGGGAATATGAATGGGCTACCGGCTCCGTTTGGCACAAGAGTCTAAGTAATAGCAACTTCTGTTCTTGTGCATCAGAAGGCAAGATGGAGCCTGGGATCTGTTAAATTCAGTAAGAAAAGCACTGTCTGAACTGGATTCGTAGGTTATGGGAACTCTATGAATAGATTGTGACTATGGTCTGAAGGATTCAGTGTAGTTTAATACGTATGCATAATATATGTACACATGCATATGCCTAGAAGAAAGGTCATCAAAAAACCAACTGTGTTTTCACTAGGTGGTGGGATTTCAAGTAGTTTCCTTTGTGGACTGTTTTAGAAGGAGCATACATTGTTTGTATCTGTAATAAACAAAACGAAACAAAACTTTTTGAGACAATAAAAATAAAGGAAAGAAAAGTGTGGTTAGGGTTTGGGTGTTATGTTTCACTATTGAAACCATATGGGGTTAATTTTTTCTTTAAAAAAAATTTTTTTTTTTAACGTTTTATTTATTTTTGAGACAGAGAGAGACAGAGCATGAACGGGGGAGGGGCAGAGAGAGAGGGAGACACAGAATCGGAAGCAGGCTCCAGGCTCTGAGCCATCAGCCCAGAGCCCGATGCGGGGCTCGAAGTCACGGACCGCGAGAACATGACCTGAGCTGAAGTCGGACGCTTAACCGACTGAGCCACCCAGGCGCCCCTGGGGTTAATTTTTGTATACAGCATATCTATACTGGAAGTTTATACATAAGATAAAGATGATACAGTCAGGAAAAATATTCAATATATTTAACCACCAGTGTGGTACAGTAATGCCCAATCAGATCAGTCTCTGATTTTATACAATTTGTGCAGAGATCCCAGTGTGTCCCAACTCTCAGCCCCAGTAGATCTGTATGGACCAAGAAAAAATGATCCTGAAGACACATTCTTTACTGGGAAAAAAATGAATAAATAAAAGCAAATAGCAGAGCAGCAGAACCTATAGAACAATTTTATTTATGCAGAAAGAAGCAAATGGTATGTGTATAAAAATATATAGAAAAAAGACTGAATGAATCTACTCCAAACTTGATAATCTCTGGGAAGGGATTGGGTTTGTTTGGGTAGGGTGGGCGGTGATAAAAAATGACTAATTTATCCTACATACTTTTATATTATTTGAGTATTTTAAAGCGAGGATTTATTCATATGTAACTTATATTTAAAAATTGAAATAAAAAGCGGCCTCAGAGAAGAAGAATGTGTCAGTGTCTTCAGCACCATCCAGGGAGGAGGTTGCTAATGTGTGGCACATGAATATCTGTTCTCAGATTCTGTGCCCTTATTCAGAGCATCAGGATTTCAAAGTCTGATGCCAGTAAGATCATCTAAATACTTCTCTTTCTCCAGTTCTAAGGAGTGTCCTGATGACAATGATTTGGTTCCCATGCAGTTTTTCTGTAGTGGAGAGAATGTGTCAACTAGCTGGACATACAGCATATCAATTTCTCATTATAGATCAGCAAAGTGACTTTCTGTTTTCTGTATCATCTTGTGAATTTGATTAGTATACATCACATTCTGAAGCACTTTAAAGCGTCACAGGTGAGGCTGGGTTCTGGACCATGATGGTATAGTCAAGTTACTGTCCAATGGGGATCTCTTCCCCAAGGACCACCGCTATCCTAATTTTTCTCTAAACAAAACAATGATATCTTACTTGCTTTCAGTAAGCAAGGCTCTAGTTTTTAAACCTAAAGATCTTCCAGTTAGACACAGGGGAGAGCTACAGATGCTGAGTTTTGGAGAGAGAGGTCCAAAGAGACACCTATCAAGGTGAGTGAATAGGAAGGATTGGGGTGATGGACCCGGTAAAAGTAACAGCCTGGAATACCTTTGAAATCTTAAAAGAGAAACTCTAATTGTCACTAGACAATGATGTAAACTTGTACTTTTCTCAAGCAGCACGAGCAAGACATTGCTTATAGGTATCCTAAGGAAATGGAATTACTTTTCATCTGTTTTTTGAGGAGTAGAGACTATAGGTAGGTAGTACTTTTCCCTAACGGTTTACCCAAGATTAGAATACTTATCCTTTTCACATTCTACTATTTATCACTCTGGATCATCCTAAATTACCTGGATTAATTTTTAGTACTTGAGTGTTTCAGAATCAATCACGATACGGAATTGTATAGATTTCCCAAGATATGTCACTACTTAATCTCTTCTCTCTATTATCTGATCTTCTCCCCAGGTTATTGTGATCTGTATATATTATTGAGAAGAGGATAAAATCAAGATTCTACAATGCAGGTCCCTTGTTCTGCACAGAGGACATCTTCCTTCATGATTTTTTTTTTCAGGCAAGAAGACCAAGCCTGATGTAACAAACAGTGTTAAGTGACTTGTGGAAGATGACGAGGATGTCGAGGGTCAGGGAACCTGGTCATCAGGGGTTTACAATTGGAGAAGGTGACGATACATGCCGGACAAGGAAGAGGAGGGGCATCCTGCAGGAATGCCTGAGAGTACAGTACATGCACACATACACACAGAACATTCCCAGGACAGTGTTACTGTAACCATAGTCATCTTTGAGAAAGTACCTTGTAAGTATCATGAACTTGAGAGACAGTTTCCCGTAAACTGCACCTATTGGACAGACGTTCCTTGAGTGCGTTACAAGCAGCACGAATGCCCGCCAAATTTCACTGCAAATGAACCATCAGAAACTTAACATGCAGAAGAAGCCTTCAAGGTGTAGTGAATGTGGGAAATTCTTTACTCAGAGGTCGTCTCTTACTCAGCACCAGAGGATTCACACGGGAGAGAAGCCCTATGTATGTAGTGAATGTGGAACTTGTTTCCGTAAACAGTCAAATCTTACTCAACATTTGAGAATTCACACAGGAGAGAAACCTTATAAATGTAATGAATGTGAGAAAGCCTTTCAAACAAAAGCAATCCTTGTTCAGCATCTGAGAATTCATACTGGAGAGAAACCCTATAAATGCACTGAATGTGGCAAAGCTTTTTGTCAGAGCCCTTCCCTTATCAAACATCTGCGCGTTCATACTGGAGAGAAACCTTATAAATGCACTGAATGTGGCAAAGCCTTCAGTCAGAGCATTTGCCTTACTCGTCATCAGAGAAGTCACTCTGGAGTTAAACCTTATAAGTGTAATGAATGTGGGAAAGCCTTTAATCAGAGTGCATGCCTCATGCAGCATCAGAGAATTCATTCAGGAGAGAAGCCCTACACATGTACTGAATGTGGCAAAGCCTTCACTCAGAACTCTTCCCTCGTTGAACATGAGAGAACTCACACTGGAGAGAAACTTTATAAGTGTAGTGAGTGTGAAAAAACTTTCCGCAAGCAAGCACACCTTAGTGAACATTACAGAATCCATACTGGAGAAAAACCTTATGAGTGTGTTGGATGTGGGAAATCCTTCAGGCACAGCTCAGCACTTGTTCGACACCAGAGGCTTCATGCTGGAGAATAAAACTTGGGATATAACCCATGTGGAAAGATTTGTATGCAAATGCCACCCCCCCCCCCCAATTCTTAGATATTGAAGACTAAGTCTTCAGCTGGGATGAGTGTTCTATATGTTGAGCAAGAGGCAGTGTGTCCTGAAAGTTAAGAAAATAGATCAGAATTAGATAGTCTTGAGTTTGATGCCTTCTCTGCCACATAATGGGTGTACGACCTGATTCTGAGCCTGCTTTCCCCATCCTCCTCAAAAGAATAATGACGATATTTACTAGGGTTATCTTTAAAACTTTTTTTTTTTTAACGTTTATTTATTTTTGAGACAGAGACACAGCATGAACGGGGGAGGCTCAGAGAGAGGGAGACACAGAATCTGAAACAGGCTCCAGGCTCTGAGCTGTCAGCACAGAGCCCGACGCGGGGCTCGAACTCACGGACCACGAGATCATGACCTGAGCCGAAGTCGGCCGCTTAACCGACTGAGCCACCCAGGGGCCCCTACTAGGGTTATCTTGAGAATAAAATGAGTTGTATGTAATAAATAACTGCCATTAATTGGTTTTGAGTTATAGATGTTCCAAAAATATTTAAATCTGGCTACTGAAAACAAGCAATGTTCAGCATTACTGTTTTTGGTTCTTGATGTACTTTCAATGTTTATTTTTGCGAGAGAGAGAGAGAGAGAGAGAGAGAGAGCGCGCTCATGTGCAAGTGGGGGAAGGGCAGAGGGACACACAGAATCCAAAGCAGGCTCCAGGCTCTGAGCTGTCAGCACACTTGGGGCTTGAACTCACAAACTGAGAACATGACCTGAGCTGAAGTCAGATGCTGAACCGACTGAGCCACCCAGGCACCCCTCGGTATATTTTTTAAGAGCATTCTTGATTTCGTTTTTTTTTTTTTTTTTTTTTTTTTTAGAGTAATCTCTGTACTCAACATGGAGTTCAAACTCATAACCCCAAGACCAAGAGTCACGTGCTTTTCTGACTGAGCCAATCAGGTGCCCCTTAACATTCCTGAAATTGGGCTATGATTTCATGCTTAATCTACAGAAGGTTATTTAAACTATGTCTAGATTTAAATAGGAGAATACAATATAAGACTAGTTTACCCTTGGGAAAATTCAGATTTAGAGAAAAAAGAAATTATTGGTATTTGAGTGGACATTGTGCAGTGGATTTCTGGGTCCCCTGAAGCGCCTTCTTTAGATTTTGTTACCCTCACTATTGGACCTTATGTCACTGTAAGCTCTAGACTTCTCTTTTCCATGAAAAGGAAAGCCTTGCTGACTCTAACTGAATAAAAACTCATGTTGTGGGACTTTTGTTTGGTTGGGGAGTGGTGAGGAGAAGTTCTGTGAAAATAAAGAGGGGTGGAAATAGCATGTTGATTAGTATGTGGCTGTGCTTGCTTGGAATTTGTGAAACTGAAGAAAGAAAACCTCATTTAAAATGGGAGTTGGGAGGCCAGAAGGGGGAGCTCACACATACCACACCTCACACCTCGCACCTTTGCAGAACCAAAAGAAAGAGCCATACCTGGCATTCCTAATAGGGAAGAAGCCTACTCTACTAATCCCCGCCCAGGGAACAGCCCAGCCCAGGAGACAGTCACAGCTCAGCCAATGAAAAGCCATTACACTTGAAACACCCAGTGTAGCTAAAGGAATTTTGTTTATAACAGCTCCTCCCAATTCCCCCTTTCCTCTGTAAAAGAGCCGTCCTCTCCTTTGTTCTCCTGACTTGCCTATGGTTTTATAGTAGCTTGCATGTCCCGAATTGCAACCGTCTACCATTTTCAAGTAAATCCATTTTGCTCATAAAATAACTGACTTTTATTTTTAAAGGTAACGAATTCTCGGAGCACAACAGGAAAGGAGGCCTCTTAAGGGAACAGGAAGGGCAGGAGGCGTGGAGTTCTCGGGTGTCAGCAGGAGGTACCACTGAGCCACAACTTTCGGTTTATTCTTCTCATGTGTTAACGAGTCCAGAGGCTGGCAGTCCGTGGCTGCTGTAGCAGCTCCTCCAGGCATGCTGCCAAGACCCAAGTGCCTTCAGTCTTTCCACTGTACCACCCAGAGCAAAGGTCTGCCTTCCTTAGGCCAGAAAATGGCTCTGCTCTTGATACGTTCCATGTATGTGCTCCTGACAGTATGTAGCGAGGAGGAAGGTTCATGCTTGCCAAATCTGCTTTTTTGTATCAAACACCTGGAGGCTTTATTAAGTAGACTTCACTTGTATCTCTCTCTCTTTTTTTAATGTTTATTTTTGAGAGAGAGAGAGAGACAGAATGCCAGCGAGGGAGGGGCAGAGAGTGAGGGAGACAGAATTCGAAGCAGGCTCTAGGCTCTGAGCTGTCAGCACAGAGTCCACTGTGGGATCCGAACTCATGAACTGCAAATTCATGACCTGAGCCGAAGTCAAACGCTTAACTGACTGAGCCACTCAGGTGCTCCATCTCTCTCTTCTTTTAATGTTTATTTTTTATCTTTTTTAACACTTTTTTTTTTACCTTTATTTATTTTTGAGAGACAGAGACAGAGCACAAGTGGGGGAGGGGCAGAGAGAGAAGGAGACACAGAATCCGAGGCAGGCTCCAGGCTCCGAGCTGTCAGCACAGAGCCTGATGCGGGGCTCGAACTCACAAACTGTGAGATCGTGACCTGTGCCGAAGTCAGAAGCTTAACCGACTGAGCCCCCCAGGCACCCCTTTAATGTTTATTTTTGAGAGAGAGAGAGAGAGAGAGAGCGAGAGAGAGCATGAGCTGGGGAGGAGCAGAGAGAGACGGGGACAGAGGATCCAAAGCAGGCTCTGTGCTGACAGCCAAGAGCCTGAGGTGGGGCTCAAACTCATGAGCCGTGAGATCATGACCTGAGCAAGTTGGACGCTTAACTGAATGAGCCACCCAAGTGCCTCTCCCTGCTTTTATACTGTTATCAACTATAGTTACCATGTTATATATTAGATCCTCACTTGTATCAAGATCACTTGTATTAGGTCCTCAATTGTACAAGACCCACTTCTATCTCTAAAATTGCCGGGGCTGTTATACGGCTACCTTTGGCAGGAGCTGGGGAAGTATTCTTAACTAGCCACATTATCATCTTCCTCATCCGAAGTGGGCTTCTGCTCATGAAGATACTGAAGATTTTGTCATTTAATGACAAAATCATTAGATGACAAAATTCTCAATAGCAATTATGTTAAGTTTTTGAATTTTACTGATCAGGAAAAACACTCATAACGACATGTAACATGCAGGACAGATTAATATGCACAACATAATCCCAGTTTTGTTTAAAAAATATAATTTACATACACACATACATGCCCCACACATGGAAGTTCCAAAATGTTAATAGTTGGTAATATCTACAGAGTTTGCATCATGTCAAAGGGGTATTGATAAACAAAGTTTTTATCATACATTTTTTCCGAATTTTCTAAATTTTCTGTAATGAACTTGTATTATCTTTAAATAGGAAAAAGATGCCATTTTAAAAAATACCCCATATACTCTAAAGGAAGACCAAGTCCAAAATATTTACACTTATTCAGTTTCATCTTCATTGTCAAAAGAAAGGAGGGAACTGTTCTTGATTTGCTTTTGTGAGTTCTTTTTAACGGAGTCCTGCTTATTTATTTGACCTTCATTTGACTTTTTCTTTTTTGAGCTTGCTGTTAGACCTGAATATTTTTCATCTGAGGAACGCTTGACTGGTTTTCGATACATGATTCTTCCATCAGCAATAGCCGGCTCTTCATCTGCAGCAAAGACAAAGTTAAAGAACTTTCTTCTCTCATTTTGCCTTTAATGGAGAGTCAAATGGCAAGAAAAATCTCAGATGGTATTTAAAGATGTCCTGAGTCCATTCGATCTGGTCTTCTCCACTGCTTCTAGCTACATACCCACAAGATGGGCAGTCACTTAATAAAAACTCACTTCCTGTGAAGTATTCCATAACATTGCCAGTCCCCAATTAGTTATAATCTGGCTGTATTTTGAAGTGTTTTGAAAAGTGATTGTTTTGAACTCTAGCATTTTTCCTTAAAGCAATGTAATTAATATTTAGGAATAATGAAAAACATACCATGTCGCATACCGCAGTTCAGGCACTGATTAAATAAATACACCTCTGTTGACTAATTTGTAAACCTAACCACTTTTTTTTTTAAACAGGATGTTTTTATTTAAATTTGCACTTTATCCTTGTAACAACCCAATAAAGTAGGTACCAATCATTATTGTCTCCATTTTATTGATGAGGGAACTGAGGCTGAGACGTGAAATAACTTGTTCATGATCACACATCTGGTGAGTGTTACAGCTGAAGTGTGAACCTAGGACCGTCTCCTTCAAACATACCATACTATTACATAAGATAGTTTCGTATGTCAGGTTCCTTAAATTGTTAGAAAAAAAAAATCAGATTACTTCCAGACATACCTGCTTTGGCAGCCTTTATTTCTGCTTTAATTTTCATGACTTCTTCAGCTGACAGGTCTCCCTTTTTTAAAATCACCACTTGGGGCTGTTCATCTTCTTTGTCACTGTGATCACCATCTTCATCTGGGAGCTGAAGCTGGATTCTCTAGGGGAAAACACAAACACCACATGCAGACGTCTGACCTTGAACCAAATACAACCATGAGACACCGTGATTACTAATGGAGAAGGGTAACTTTATTGACAAAATGTGTTTGGCAGTGAATTTCCAAGTAACTCTTAAGAGCCTAACCCTGCCACACTAGGGAAGAGATCCACCTGCCAGTTACCCTGAAGTGCCTGCCCACAGGGATTAATTTCCATCTCAGCAGGACCCCAGCTCACGGTTCCCAGTGTCAGGGGCCCTCTGCTTCAAGTACTGCCCACCCAGCCGACTCGGGGCAGTGCTGAACCACATCAATTCTGTCTGCTCTTCACCAACTGTTTTCACTTCCATCTCTTCTCAAAGTTAGACAAAAAATAATCAACGCCGAAGTACAGAAGGCAGCAAGTAAAAGGTGTTCTTCCACCTCTGATTATCTCTCCTCCCGTCTGACAGCTTCAGTCAGGTGGGTATCCTACAGCCATTTCCTAAGTGTATAAAAATATGGAAGTATGGAAAACATTCTGTATGCAAAAAGAAGACTGTACATATTATGGGACTTGATTTCTTTTCTTTATGAAATTTCCCAAACATAAAAGTACAGAGAATACCAACAGAAAACATGTACTCACTATACACATTACAAGCGGTAACCTTGGGTCAGTTGATTCATTTTCAAAAAATGTCAGCTACCATAAAAGCCCCACTCCTCCAACTTCTTTTTTTTAAGTTTATTTGAGAGAGAGAGAGAGGGAGAGAAGGAGAGAGAGCTCACGCACGCGTGCATGTGGGGTAGGGGGCAGAGAGGGAGAGAGAGAATCCCAAGCCGGCTCTGTACCGTCAGTGCAGAGCCTGACTCGGGGCTTGAACTCCTGAACTGTGAGATCATAACCTGAACTGAAACCAAGAGTCGGATGCTTAACCAACTGAGCCGCTCAAGCACCCTGCACCCCAATTTTTTTACTCAAAAATAATCTTTGTATAGCACCTTGGAATTATCTGTTAATATGAAATTCTGTATTTTAAAAACCACTGCCTAGTATTTAATTATATATATGGTCATCTCATGGTTTATTTGACCAGTACCCTGTACGTAAAAATTTTGGTTGTTTCTAGTTTTTTCCACTATGCACACATTTTTATTTACTTTTTCTACTATGCACTTATTTTTGTTCAATTTTGTGAACTCATGTGTAAGATAAATTCCTGGAAGTGGAGTTGCTGCGTTGAAAGGTATGTGCATGCACCGCACATTATTCAAATAACTTGTTACTGCACCTCTCACAGAGCCCTCCTTGTCTCCCAGACAAGGCAACAAAGCCCTACGGCACCTGGCCTAGAAACAGAGCTTTCTCCTACACCACACTCATGGCCTCTGGACTCCAGCCGGGTTGGAGGACTGCAGACACATGACCATATTAGCTCCTTTGCCTCCCCTATCTCTGCACCAGTTCCTAGTGCCTAGAAAGCCCCACTGCCCCTGATGTATACCTGCTCAAGCTGCCTTCTAGACTTAGATTCTTTAGAAGTACTTTCCTGATCTCACCTTGTCTTCCTTCTCACACTGTGCATAGCTCATAGGGTACATGTACCATACTGAGTTGCCAATATTTTTCTATCTGGTTCTGCTAGGTGAGTTCCTTTGACGTTCTAGAGGCTCAGAGCCTGGCAAACAGCAGGGGCTCAAGAAGTATTTGTTGATCTATTCATGAATGACTAATAGGATGAAAAATGATGAACCTGAAAGCCCTGGCCGGCAAGTTACAGGCAAATTCGCTCATTTTGTCTACATCCCAAATCTGCTCGATCACTTCACAAGTGCATTCTCTTTAATAATATCCATGTTAGTTCACTGATTATTCATTAGTTTTGCATTATTTTTTTCTGAAAGTTTCCAATAAATGATCACAAACTAGTAGGTAATTAGTACTAAAATTTTTAAATGTTTATTTATTTTTGAGAGAGAGAGAGAGACGGAGCACGAGCAGGGGAGGGACAGAGAGAGAGGGAGACATAGAATCCGAAGCAGACTCCACGCTCTGAGCACAGAGCCCGATGTGGGGCTCAAAACTCATGAACTGTGAGATCATGACCCGAGCCCAAGTCAGATGCTTAACCAACTGAGCCACCCAGGAGCCCCAGTAAGTATTTTTAACCAAGGAAATGGGACAGTGAAATAAAATAAATCCTGGGGTGCCTGGCTGCTTCAATAGGTGGAGTATGCGACTCTTAATCTTGAGGTTGTGAGTTCAAGTCCCACAATGGGTGCAGAGGTTACTTAGAAATAAAATCTTTAAAAAAATTCCTGGTGTTTATTAGACTGAGAATCATTAATTCTGACTTCTCTTTTTGTTTATACGACTGGCTGGAAAATAAGAGAAATGGTTAAAGAAACAGTGGTTGTTCAAAGCCACTCCTGAATTGACTCTCAAGAAGGTGAATAAGGTAATTTAACTTGACTATATAATGATTTCCCATGAAACTCTTCTTTTTGTTAACTAGATTACTAGATTGACTAGATTACTAGATTGACTAGATGACTAGATTGATGATTATATTGCCAACCTGATTAAGAGTGCAGTTGGTTTCTCAAACACAGAAACATAGGGGTATTTTTCTGTGGAAAAGTCTCTTGCATAAGTTTAAGTCACTGATATGAGTTGGAAAGTACCACCCCCACCCCAGGTTCTCCTAAAACAGCATTCCCAGCTAGAATCTTCAGGGTGTTAACTACACACACATGATCATCACAAGGACTTCAAACAAACTATAAAATTAGGTTTCATAGTCTCCTCATTGATGAATCCATATCTGTTTTCTCAAATCTCATCCTTTGTGTCATCATCACCGTTTTTGGTCCTGGGGATCCGTCACTCCCTGATCAAATTCTCTCTAACCAAAAATGGCTCCTTGTTGCCAAGTGAATAGTCCATATGGCTTTCTCTCCAACCGGTTCCTCAATCACACAGTCCATGCTTTACCATCTTTTTTTTTTTTTTTAAAGATTTTACTTTTAAGTCATCTCTACACCCAACATGGGGCTCGAACCTACAACCCTGAGATCAAGAGTCGCATGCTCCACTGACTGAGTCAGCCAGATGCCCCGCTCACTCACCATCTTTACACCTTTATCCACCCTTCCTTCCATCTCTACCTGCTGACCTACCCATGCTCAAGATTCAATCTAAGTTATCCCTTCCTCTTGAAGCCTTGCCTGATGATAAGCACAGTCAACAGAACTGGTCACCTACTATTTGGTCCAGGCACTGTGCCAGGTGCTAGGAAAATACAGAAAGATTAAGATACTAACTCAGAGAGTTTGATTTAGTGGTGACAATCACAGGAAAGCAAGTAGTTGCAATGCAAAAAGATGAATATCACAGATATGGACAAAGTGAACAGAGGAAAAGTATTTGTAGGAGCTTTGAAGAGATTCACAGAGGTGGTGACCTGTGAAGGCAGAGACGAAGCAGCGAAGAAGGTTTTTTTTTTTTTAATTAATCAATTTATTTTTATTTTTTATTATTTTTTAAATGTTTATTTATTTATTTATTTATTTAATATATGAAATTTACTGTCAAATTGGTTTCCATACAACACCCAGTGCTCATCCCAAAAGGTGCCCTCCTCAATACCCATCACCCACCCTACCCTCCCTCCCACCCCCCATCAACCCTCAGTTTATTCTCAGTTTTTAACAGTCTCTTATGCTTTGGCTCTCTCCCACTCTAACCTCTTTTTTTTTTTTTTTTTGCGAAGAAGGTTTTAAAAGAATATGGTATTTTGGAGATACATCTCTGTGTTCTTTCATTTTCTTTCACAATGCCTGGACTTAGCATATTCTCATTGGATTGAGTAATTTCACACAAGTCAATCTTGTTTCCTTTACTAAACTCTTAAGTGACTTGAGGGGCGGGTATTAGTGAAAGTGCTAGACACAGAATGCTAAGTAAATTCTTTATTTCTCCACACATCCCCTAAGCATAATAGTCTCTTCCTACTTAAAGAGATAGGGCAGGTTTTGGCGTGAACCAGTTAGGGCTGAAGCCTGGGAGGGCTCAGAAGTTGACTCCCACTGATCTCTATCCTTAAACTATAGAGGGACTGCTCTTTCCTAAAGCTCCTCTTCTACTTAGATCCAAAATATTCTTAAACATACTTTTGGTGGGGAGAAGGAGGAGGGAGGTGTGGTTGTTAAACAATAAAGCATAACAATAGATCCAGGGCATTCTTCCAAAGATCCAGACTCCAGGTCTAGGACATCAGGTCATTTGATCGAGCGGCCTTCAGTAACTTTATCTGGAAAACGAGACTACGCTACCACCCATCCTGCTAACTACAGGTTTTGGGATAAGCAAGTAAGAGAGAGAAAAGTGATCTTTCTTAACCATCTACCAAGGACGAGGCGCTTTACCTGGGTCCAGTCATTTTCAAGAATACAACAGCACTACGAAAAACGACAAATATCTTCCTGGGTATAAGAGGCTGTAGTAGTTTGAAGAGGACCAGCCTGGGGACTGAAGCCCACCCAGATTAGGGGCTGGGCGCAGGTGAGGGGAGGGACCCGTCACTGCCAGGCAGGCCTTCAAGTCCAGGCAGAAGCCGGAAGTAGCGGGAGGGCAGCGTTTCTCCGGTAACGCAATTGCCCTGGGCTCACCTTGGTCTCCACGGTGGGCCCTTCTTTGTAGCCGATCCTCTCTTTGAAGCGGGCCAGGAACGCCGGCTCGGCTGGCCGCACATACGAAACCTGGTTCCGCTTGCTCATGGCTGTCCCGGGAAAAGACAGGTTCCCTGGGCCCGCTTGAGAGTGTACATTGGTTATGGCGCCTGCTCGTGACGTCACGCAGTCCCCGCCCCCTGACCGGAGGCCGGGCAACATGGCAGCCCCCTTGCTGGCGTCAACGTCCGACCGGAGCGCCAAATTCAAATTTGCGGCCATCTTGAGCGTTCGGAATCCCGGCGCGCTGCGCGGCTGGAGGTGGGGGTATCCGCTGCATTGGTCTTGGGATCGAGGCGTGAGGGCGCCATGGCGCCCGGCTGCAAAAGTAAGTAAGGAGCTCCGGCTTCGTGACCCTGTCTCCGCCCCCAAATGCAACTGTGCAGGACGGCAAGCCCCAGCCGCCCTCAGGGTTCCCGGCTGGGCGTGAAGGGCAGAAGCGGACCTAGCGTCGCGGGGCGTTTGGGACCTCTCTCGGACCCGCAGTCAAAACGCGGCTCGAACAGCTGTCTTCCCTTGTCTCTGTGTATTGGGCCCACGCCACAAGCCAGGCACAGTTCTAGGCGCTTGGGCTGAGCAGGGAACCGGAGAGCCCTCCAGGAGCTTGATGTCCAGCGACCTGCTGGTTCTTCCTTCCCGTTCTCGGTTCTGTCGTTTCGTCGCTGCCCTATTCCCGTGTCCCGACCGGGGCTGTCTCTAAGTATCCTTGCCTGAGGTCGGCCCTGGCTCTCACCACCTTCTACGTGTTTCCACGTTACTGACTGTCCTGAATGGGAGAACTTTTCATGCTCCAAGCACGTCTTTGCCTTCTGGAGGGCCTGCTGTACAATTTCAGATAAGCACAGGATGTCCTTCTATTATCACAAATTCCTCTTTTCTTCTCAAGGGGACCCGTTCCGTTTCTTCCTTTTAACTTTGGAGAGGAGCACTGCCGATTTTGATAAACCCTCCAGTTTTCACTAATCGTCCTTTGGCGTTCTCGTGTACGTGCCCCATGTCTTACATTGCCTAATCCTTTAAGGATTAGATTTTGAGCTAATTCGATGGATCTTGGTGAGTGGTATGAATGGTAATGAGGAGAGGCCGATGTTAGAAGATTGAAGAAACTGAATTTGTGGTCGTTGATGAGGCTTCCAACAACATTAACGCTTGCAGCTGTCAGTTGTAATTGTTTTCTGATGGATTTGTTGTTTTCGTTAACTTTTTAGGTCATCACAGTGTGCTCTCTTTTTCCATCTGAAATGTTTCTCTTGTCATTTTCAGTATTCAGGGAATATTAGCGCGCACATTGGTTCATTTGTGGAGTGAAATGTTGAGTGTGCGTTCTGCACAACCATGGTGTTCTGTAAATCTGGACTCAAACGAGAGAGTTGATAACCTGTGATAAAATTAGAGCATCTGTTTACATAATGGAAAGTGACATCTGTGTGTCACTGTCTATGAAAGGACTCTGACCTATGTGTAAGTGATGGGAACAAGGGTATTCACAGCTCTCTTGTGTGAAAATGGTGATTTCCATGGGAAACGCTTATGTTCCTTGAAGTCTCTTAACAACGTCAAGGTTGAGGACATCCCAAGTGCTGCTTGCATTTCCAGGAGTCCAGAGGTCTGGAGCAGGACTTGGGGAACTCAGGCAGTGCTCCCCACCACTGTTACTTTTGCCAAAGCTACACAGGGACTATTTCTTTGCTGCCAACTCTTGGAGAAGCTGCGAAGGAAGGGCAGGTGGGGAACTGGGCAATCTGGTGTATTTCCCACTTCACAGATCTTCATCTGCTTGAGGGGATGTAGCTGCCAAGGGTAGTTTCCAGAACAGTTGTTCTGTGTGAATATTTACTTTGAGCTTCTGTGCTATGAAATTAAGAATAGGGGCGCCTGGGTGGCTCAGTCGGTTAAGCGTCCGACTTCAGCTCAGGTCACGATCTCGCGGTCCGTGAGTTCGAGCCCCGCATCGGGCTTTGGGCTGATGGCTCAGAGCCTGGAGCCTGCTTCCGATTCTGTGTCTCCCTCTCTCTCTGCCCCTCCCCCATTCGTGCTCTGTCTCTCTGTCTCAAAAATAAATAAACATTAAAAAAAAAAAAAGAAATTAAGAATAGAAATAAGCAGAATAGGAAGAATAGAAATTAAGGTGTTTTTTTTTTTAACTGATGTCCTAGTATTTATTTATTCAAAGTTTATTGAGTGTTCACAGTATGTCAGGCACTGCTCTAGATAATGCTTTACAGTTCATTTGGAAGAGAAAGAGAGTAAACTAATATATATTTTGATGACTGTAAGTCCCTTGAGGGAAAACAGGCCCCAGAAGGGGAGTTAGAGTGATAGATAATTGGGTGGGTGTGTATGGAGATAAGCTGGTGTTTCCCATAATTCAAGGTCATGGAATACTTGACCCATACTTGACTAAATACTTGAGTAAGTCCCAAAAGTCAATACTTGAGAGCACAATACTTGAGTAAATCCCCCCCAAAATGTTACAGGCAGAAGGTACAACACGTGTAAAGGTCCCAAAGGGTGGCATGTTCTAGAAATAACAAGAAATCTAGTTTGGTTGTACTGGAGCAAGGAGTGTAATAGGAAACGAGTTGTGGAGGTGGTGATGGGGGAGGCAGGGGCCCTAGATCATGTCCGGTCCTGTAGGCTGTTTTAAGAACTTTGCCTACTCCGACTGAGATGGACAACCACTGCAGAGTTTTGTATTTTTGTTTTTACTTTTTTTTAACGTTGTATGTATTTTTGAGGGAGGGAGAGAGAGAGAGAGTGGAGGAGGGGCAGAGAGAGAGGGAGACACAGAATCTGAAGCAACTTCCAGGCTCTGAGCTGTCAACACAGAGCCCGACACGGGGCTCAAGCCCACGAAATGTGAGATCATGACCTGAGCCCGTTGGATGCTCAACCGATGGAGCCACCCAGGCGCCCCTAAAAAATAACTTTTAGAGGCGCCTGGGTGGCTCTGTCAGTTAGGTGTTTGACTTCGGCTTAGGTCATGATCTCATGGTTTGTGGGTTCGAGCCCCCCGTCAGGCTCTGTGCCGACAGCTCAGAACCTGGAGTGTGCTTCGTATTCTGTGTTTCCCTTTCTCTCTCCTCTTCTCCAACTCATCCTCTGTCTCTCTCTCAAAATAAATAAACATTAAAAAAAAAAAAGACATCCACAAGAATAGCAGCTTTAAAAAAAAAGAAAAAATAATAAAAAATAACTTTTAATTTTGCTACAATTTATGGAAAAATTGTGAGAGTAGTACAAAGAAATCTTGCATAATATTCTTTACCCGTAGTGACCACTTTCCATTTTGCCGCATCTGCTTTATCATTCTTTCTCCCTCCTCTCTTACCCTCCCAATTGTGTGTGTGTGTGTGTGTGTGTGTGTGTGTGTATGTATACATATTTTTTATGAGCCATTTGAGAGTAAAATGGGGACATGATATACCTTTACCAGTGAGTAAATATGTATACTTTATCAGTGAGTGATTTCTAAAAACAGGTATATTCTGTTGACTAATCACATTGCAGTTATCAAGAAAGTTTACATTGATATAGCACTCTTGTCTAATCCACAGTCCATATCTTACTTTTATCCATTGTCCAATAATCTACTTTCATAGTTTTTCTCTAGAACCAGATCCTTCATTGCATTTAGTACTGATGTCTGACTTTTTTTTTTTTTTTAAACAGTTTGAGATGTAAGTCAGATACGATACAATCCACACCTATAAAGTGTAAAACGGTTTTTAGTATATTCACAGATAATGTGGAACTATCAGCATCGTCCATTAGGACATTTTGGTCACCTCAAAGAAATCTCATACTTTCAGTCCTCACCCTTCCCACCTCCTTATCCCCCCACCCCCAGCCCCAAGTAACATCTACTCTTTTCTTCATAATTCAGAGTGGCATATTGAAATCTCCAGCTGTTGTTGTTGAATTGTCTATTTCTCCCTACTCTTCTGTCAGTTTTCACTTTGTGTATTTTGGTGATCTGATATTAGGTGAATATATGTTTGTATTTGTATTATCCTGAGGGGTTGACCTTTGTATCATTATAAAATGTCCCTCTTTAAAATTTGTTTTTTAATGTTTTATTTTTGAGAGAGAGACAGCGTGCGAGCAGGGAGGGGCAGAGAGAGAGGGAGACAGAATCTGAAGCAGGCTGCAGGCTCTGAGATGTCAGCACAGAGCCCCACGCGGGGCTGGAACTCCCGAGCCGCGAGATCATGGCCTGAGCTGAAAAGTCAGATGCTTAACCAACTGAGCCACCCTGCTGCCCCTATAAAATGTCCCTCTTTATCTCATTTATCTTTTTCTCAACATTTGTTGTTGTTTTGTCCAATTTTGGTTTAGGTGAGATACCGTTTTTAATTCTTTTACTTTCAGTGTATTTTTATCTTTGAATCTAAAGTGTGTTTGCTGTAGATAGTATATAGTTGGAGCATGTTTTCATTAGTCTGACAGTCTCTGCCTTTTAATTGGGTTATTTAATCCATTGGCATGTTGTTATTGATACAGTTGGATTTACATCTGCCATTTTACTTCTTGTTTTCTACGTATCTCACATCTTTTATGTTCCTCTGTTCTTCCTTTACTGCTTTTTTTTTTAAAGCTTTTTAAAAGTTTAAATGCATATCCTAACATTCTAATTAATTTAAGGTAGGCTTCATGCCCAGTGTGGAGCCCAATGCAGGCCTTGAACTCACCACCCTGAGATCAAGTACTGAGTGAGGATCAAGAGTTGGATGTTTAACTGACTGAGCCCCCCAGGTGCCCCTAACATGCACGTTTTATCAGAATTAGCTTTGGGTTTATACTAGCTTAATTCCAATGATATAAACCTTACTCCTATGTAGTTCTATTCCCTCTCACCCCCTTTTTTGATATTGACGTGGATATGTCAGGTAGGCAGTTAGATGTGAGAATCTGGTGCTCAAGAGAGTGGTCCAGGGAGAAAGTTTAAATTTGGGACTCGTCAACATACACTTAGCATTTAGAACTGTGACCCAAGAACCGTGAGATCATGACATGAACTGAAACCAGGAGTGGGACACTTAACCAACTGAGCCACCCAGGCGCCCCACCTTTACCATCTCTTGAAACATGGGTCTGCTAGCAGCAGATTCTCTCTGAGATGCCTTCTGGCCTCCATCGGTTATGGTGAGACGTCAGCTGGTCATGTAACTGGGTTCGCTTATAAGTAACAAGTTGTTTTTCTCTTGCTGCTTTCAAGATTTTCTCCTTCTCTTTGGCCTTCACCATTTTTACGATAATGTGTCTGTTTGTGGATCACTGTGTTTATCCTGTTTGGAATTCATTGAACCTCCTGGAGGTATATGTTGTTTTTTCAATGAGTTTGAGAAGTCTTTGGCTTTAAAATACTTTGAAAATTTTTCCCTGCTATTTAGCTTTTCTCTCCTTCTGGTACTCCCCATTACACCTATGTTGGTGTGCTGAATGGTGTCCCACATTTTTCTGAGGTTTGCTTCACTTTCCTTCATCTGTTTGTTCTTTGGCTTGTATAATTTCTGTTGATCTGTCTTTGAGTTTGCTTATTTTTTCTTCTACCAGTTCCAATATACTGTTGAGCCCTTCTAGTGAGTTTTTATTTCAGTTATTGTACTTTTTGGACTTCAGAGTTTCAGTTTTTCAGAATAATTTCTATTGCTATTCTCTGTTTGATGGGACATTGTCATCATTCCTTTAACCCTTTAATTATGATTTTCTTCAGTAATGTGAACATGTTTATAATGGTGACTTTGAGGTCTCCCAACATCTAGATGCTGTCATAGGCAATTTCTCTTGCCAGCTTCTTTTTCTTTTTTGTTTTTCATAGTTTATGGGTCATCCTTTCCTGTTTCTTTGAATGCCTTGTCATTTTTTTGTTGTTGTTGTTGTTGGATACTTAACATCTTAGATAATAAATTTATAGCAACTTTGGATACTGGCCTTTCTACCCTCTGGGGGTGGTTATTTGCCTGTTTGTTTAATAACTGGCTGGATTGCTTTAGTGACATTTGTTTCCCTCCCAACGTTAAGCCTTTGATGTTGCTCCTCAGAGAAGTCCAGTTTTGGGTACGCCCACAGTCACCCTGATGACTTTTGGTGGTTTTGGTGGGGATCTCTCCCTCTTTCCCTGACCACACGTAGCTCTTAAACTTCAGGAATACCAGCTGATTGCCCTGTTGTTTTCCAACAAAGCCTGGAATATTGCCTTATAAATCAGTCCAATTAGATTCTTGCCCTTTTGAAGGAAAAGTTTCTGAGGTCTGTGTTTGATATTTGTTCTCATCCCGGTAAAGCCACTTCCAGCTGTCTTAGGTCCCAGTTCTCACCTGCAATTTTTTTTTTTTAAATTTTTTTTTAACGTTTATTTATTTTTGAGACAGAGAGAGACAGAGCATGAATGGGGGAGGGGCAGAGAGAGAGGGAGACACAGAATGGGAAGCAGGCTCCAGGCTCTGAGCCATCAGCCCAGAGCCCGACGCGGGGCTCGAACTCACGGACCGTGAGATCGTGACCTGAGCTGAAGTCGGACGCTTAACCGACTGAGCCACCCAGGCGCCCCTCACCTGCAAATTAATAGGCCTGCAAGTTTTGTTTGAATATTGAATCTCCTCCTAATTGCTTCTCCCCACAACCTTCACTGTTCTTGAGTGTGCCATTGGGCTTGAACTTCTTGCTTTGTTGGAAATGAAGTCAGCTCCTTTGGAACTATCTCTTTGTGGTCTGTCTCTCCCCTGAGGCAAAATCTCTCATCCTAGGCTCTGGAGCTGGGGGTGAGAACAACAACAGTGTTCTTTCAGAGTGACACCTCTGGTCTAGTTGCTGAGTGTTTGTTGGGAGTGGGAGGGTGTGTGTGTGTGTGTGTGTGTGTGTGCACGTGAGTGCCCACCGCAGCAGCCTGGGGTCCTCTTGACTTGCCTCTCCTAGTGGAGAAACACTGTCTCACCAGCCAGAATAAGGGTCGTCAGGGCCCCAGTGTTCTCAGCACACTATGTCCAAGGTAGAGCCTCGTTCCACAAGTGGAGGCTGGGTGGAAGAAGGGAACCCCCACCTCTCAGTCATACTTACCTGGGATTTAGACTTAGGCAGCTGGCTGGAGGCTGGATGAGAAATTGGTAACCTGCTCCTGGGAAGAAAGCCCTCCAAGTAGGAACTGAGTGGGGGGAGGAGGATCCCTGTGTTCTCAGCTGCAAAGTCTGGAGTGGCGACTCCCAACTCGTTGAGCTGGGAGGGAGGGAGCCATCTTGGTTCAATAGACACTCACTTCTCTTGTGAAATTTCCAGTGATCTTGACTAGATGTTTTTTCATTTGCTGTTTGCCTTTATGGCTGTTTCTAGAGGCTTTAAGTGGCTTTTATCTTTTTATTTTACCAGTTTCACTGGACAGTGGGTCAGTATAGTTCCTCTTGCAGTCATGCTGGAAGTTGATCTCTGGCTTCTTTTTTGGCAGAATAATTCTGCCTGCTAGATTGAAAATAGGTGGTAATTGGGGGAATGAGAGAGTGAGAGAAAGAAAAACAGAGACACTGTTGTAATAGCTCAAATAGGTGATGTTGCTGTCATGGTGGTCATAGCAGTGGATTTAACCAGAAGTTGTAGGATTCTTGATGGATTTTGAAGGTAGAGCCAAAGATTGGCTAACAGGTTGGATATGAAGCGTGAGAAAGAAAGGGGTGAGGGATAACTCCAAGGTTTTCGGCCTGAGCAACTGAAAGATGGAGTTGTCATTAATCAAGGTGGAGAAGCATGTTTGGGGTAGGGGTGGGGTGATCAGAAATTCAGTTTTGGACATTTTAAATTTGAGACGTTGCCAACTGGGCCTCCAGCTGGAGATGTCAGGTTGGCAGTTGGATGCGAGAGTCTGTTGCTCAAAAGAGTGGTCCAGGGAGAAGGTTTACATTTGGGACTCATCAACACATACTTAGCATTTAGAACGATGAGTCTGGATGTCCTCACCAATGGAGTGGATGTGGAAAGAAGAGAAGGAAGATCGAGACCTAAGCCCTAGAATGCCTCACTGTCAAAAGGTCAGGGAGCCAAGGAGACTGAGGAGTGTTAGCAATAGAAGAGTAGGGTAGATAAGAATTGGATTTTTAGGGGCACCTGGGTGGCTCAGTTGGTTAAGCAGCCAGTTCTTTTTTTTTTTTAATTTTAATTTTTAATGTTTATTTTTGAGAGAGAAAGAAAGAGAGACAGTGTGAGTGGGGGAGGGGAAGAGAGAGAGGGAGACACAGAATCTGAAGCAGCTCCAATCTCTGAGCTGTCAGCGCAGAGCCCGATAAGGGGCTCAAACGCACAGACCGAGAGATCATGACCTGAGCCGAAGTCGGACGCTTAACCGACTGAGCTACCCACGTGCCCTTTAAGTGGCCAATTCTTGATTTCAGCTCAGGTCATGATTTCGGGGTTCGTAAGTTCGAGCCCTGTGCTGACAGCACAGAGCCTGCTTGGGATTCTCTCTCCCTCTTTCTTTGCACCTCCCCCACTCATGTGCACCCCCCCCCCAAATAAATGTTTTTTTAAAAGGATGGGATTTTACATTGCAATTTTTTAAAGTCTATTTATTTATTTTGGGAGAGAGAACGTGAGTGGGGGCAGGGAATGTGAACAGAGAGAGAGAATTCCAAACAGGGTCCATGCTCAGTGCCAAGCCCCATGCAGGGCTCGATCCTATGACCCTGGGATCATGACCTGAGCCAAAATCGAGAGTCCATCACCCAAACAACTGAGCCACCCAGGTGCCCCTATACTGCAATTTTAAATGCCTGTAATAACTTCTTGTCTGTTTTTCTAGCTGAGTTACGCAATGTGACAAACTGTCAGTCTAACCAACCAAGGTAAGAAAAAAATATTGTCACTGAGACCAAAAGAATTAGGGATGTAATATATTTTTTTTAAGTTTATTTTTTTATTTTTGAGAGAAGGTGGGGGGGAGCATGTGAGAAGGGGAGGGGAGAAAGAGGGAGAGAGAGAATCCCAAGCAGGCTCTGTGCTATCAGTGAGGAGCCTGATGTGGGGCTCCATCCCACGAACTGTGAGATCATAACCTGAGCCGAAATCAACAATCAGGCACTCAGGTACCCCACCCATGCGGATGTAGTATTCTTAGAACGTTTAACAAAGTAAGGGATACTTGTTTCAGCATAAAGCTCAGTTCTTAGCTACCTGGAAATCTGGAAACATCACACTTCTTCCCCAACTCTCCCCCCATCCTCTTACCTTCCAGGCTAAAAGATGGAATCAGTAACATAATTCTCCCTTGGGGTGACTATTTTATTATGGCTGTTAAGAGGGAAATCAGAGACAAGCAATGCTTAGAGCTCCGTGGAATCAACTTCCTTTGAGTTGATTTCACGTAAAAGCTTGTGATGATGAGTATCGTGAAGCAAATCAGTAAAGGGTGTGAGTCACGTGCGACACTTCTAGAAGAGGTGAATGTAAGTGAGTAGGTTGGGGGCTTTGTTGGGGAATCTCAGTATGGAAACATTACAGGCAGTATGGGACTCAGATCCTTTTTTAGTTTTCTCCAGTAAACTTAGACTGGTACATTTCTTGTCTTTAGTAATGAAGGTGATGCCATCAAAGTTTTTGTGCGAATTCGTCCACCTACAGAAGGTTCTGGATCAGCTGATGGAGAGCAAAACTTATGTTTGTCTGTGCTCTCCTCTACCACTCTCCGGCTGCACTCCAACCCTGAGCCCAAGACCTTCACATTTGATCATGTTGCAGACATCCACACCACTCAGGTAATGATAATTTTGGAAACTTCACTTTCCTTTTGGATAAGATTCTATGATTTGCGAGGATTTCATTTCTGGTCTCTTTAGTTTGATAGATCTCAGATAAGGAAGCTCAAACATTAAATATTTTAGATGTCATCGATTTTAAAATATTTTGAATTTAATTTTATTAGGTTTTTTTTTCCTTCATCAAACTTTGTACCAGAATGATCAGCCTGCTTTACTTTTCTCTCACCATCCAGTGATGGTGGTTAGTGGAGGTGTATTTTTCAGAGCCAGTTGGGTGATTGATAATAAGTTTGGTTCAGCTTCCTAGTTTAGGGAGAGTATCTTAGTTGTGGCCGCTGTAACAGAAATCTCAAAAACAGGGGGGCTTAAACAGCAAACATTTATTTCTCACTGTTCTGGGGATGGGAATTCTAAGATCCAGGCCAGGAGATCTAGTGTCTGGTAAGGACCTGCTTGCTGGCTTTTAGACAGCTGCCTTTTCACTGTGGAGAGAGAGAAAGCAGTTCTCTCGTGTCTCTTCTTAGAAGGGTACTACTCGCCTCACTAGTGCTCCACCCTCATGGTCTGATTACCTCCCCAAAGCCCCAAGTCCAAATACCATGGCGCTGGGGATTAGGGTTTCAACACAGGAACTTTGGGGAAGACACGTTCAGTCCATAGCAGAGAGTAACAACAGGTTTAAGATTACTATGATGTTGGGGCGCCTGGGTGGCGCAGTCGGTTGAGCGTCCGACTTCAGCCAGGTCACGATCTTGCGGTCCGTGAGTTCGAGCCCCGCGTCAGGCTCTGGGCTGATGGCTCGGAGCCTGGAGCCTGTTTCCGATTCTGTGTCTCCCTCTCTCTCTGCCCCTCCCCCGTTCATGCTCTGTCTCTCTCTGTCCCAAAAATAAATTAAAAAAAAAAAAAAAAAAAGATTACTATGATGTCAGTAACTGGTTTTCTAATTCAGGACAGTTTAGTTAAGATCTAGTCAGCACCATCCATTAGAACTTTCTGTAATGAGGGAAATGTTCTATATTTGCACTGTCCGTTACAGTAGCCCCTAGCCATATGTGGCTATTTAAGTTTGAATGTATTAAGATTGAATAAAATTTAAAATTTAGGGGGCGACCGGTGGCTCAGTGGCTTAGGCATCTAGCTCTTGATTTGGGTTCAGGTCATGATCTCACAGTTGGTGAGTTCGAGCCCTTCATGGGGCTCCATGCTGACAGTGCAGAACCTGCTTGGGATTCTCTCTCTCCTTCTCTCTCTCAAAATAAGTAAATAAACTTAAAAAAATAAAAAACTTTTAAAAATTTATTTTCTCAGATATGCTAGTGCATGTGGCTGTTGAGCACTTGAAATGTGGCTAGTGCGTCTAAGGACTTGACTTTTAAGTTTAATTTTAATTAATTTGAATTTAAATAGCCACATATGGCTAATGACTAGTGTATTAGACATCACAGATCTTGATTATTCCTTTATACACATGGATGTTTTTAGTGAGACATTTGGATCCTTTGATTTTTTTTCATCTAGGACATGGCTGGTCAATGGAAATATATAGTTATCCACCTATATAATTTTAAATTTTCTAGTAGTCATGTTGAAAAAAAGTAAAAAAACAGGCAGACTCACCCTTCCTTCCTTCCTTCCTTCCTCCCTCTGTCCTTTCCTCCCTCCTTCCTTCCTTTTGGAGGGACTGGGGGAGAGAGAGAATCTTAAGCAGGCTCTGTGCCCAGCATGGAGCCTGATGCAGGGCTCGATCTCACAACTGTGGGATCATGACCTGAGCTGAAATTAGGAGTTGGATGCTTAACTGGCTGAGCCGCCCAGGTGCTCCAGACTTAATTTTAATCCTATATTTTATTTAACCCAGTATATCCAAAATATCTTTTCAACATGTTATCAATATAAAGCAAATTATTAATGAGGTATTTTCCATTCTTTTTATTCATGCTCAGTCTTCTAAACCTGGTGTATATTTTATACTTATAATAAATCTCAAGTTGGAGTAGCCATGTTTCAGGTGCTCAATAGTTACATGTGGCTCATGGCTACTGTATTAGTGCAGGTTTAAGAATTCTTGCACTGTTGATAAGATTGCATCTACTTATGTGTGTAAAAATGAAAGCAAAAAATCAGGTATTGATTATTTAGTACAAACTTGTGGGAAAAGCACTGAAGAACACATAGGGCCATGTATCTGATGCTAATACCCATATAATATTTGTACGTAATGTGCCGACAAAATTCTGTATGGATTCTAGATGTTAGTTTTAAATCTAGCGTTGTATGGGGGTTAGTAGACGTAATTATGTTTAACGTTTTATCATCTTATAGTTGTTTTAGCTTTTTTTCAATACTGGATACAATTTTTATTTTATCACAAGTGTTGTAAAGTCTAAGCACACTGTTTTTATTGTTATATTTTAGAATGTAATTTAGGAATGTGGTTCATTTTTATGAAATGTTAACATATTTGGTGCTTACATTTGTAGGAGTCCGTGTTCTCGACTGTGGCCAAGGGCATTGTGGAGTCTTGCATGAGTGGGTATAATGGCACCATCTTTGCATAGTAAGTTGCCGACTCTGTCCTTACACAAGGGTGCAGTCGTGAGTGCTTCTGTTCATCTCTTATGGCCACACCGTGAATTACCACAAACTTAGTGGCTTGAAACAACACAAATGTATTGTCTTTCAGTCCTGTAAGTCCGAAGTCTAACATGAGTCTTGCTGTCTCACTAAAATAAATAAGTGTCCAGGGCTGTGTTCCTTTCTGGAGGCTCTAGGGAGAATTCCATTCATTTCCTTGCCTCTTCCAGCTTTTAGAGCCCACTCATATTACTTGGCTCCAGGCCCCTTTATTTTCAAAGCCAGCAACATGCAACCTTCCAACTCTGCTTCCTTAGTCACATGTCCCTCTGACTACAGCTGGGACAGGTTCTCTAATTCATGTGATTAGATTGGACTCACCTGGATAATGAGGGTGGGGGGGATTAAACGCTACCTTGTGGAGAAAAGAGTATTTATATTATTTGAAATTCTTTTCTGAGGAAGATTTGTCTCTTCTCCCCCATTTTTTAAATTATACTTTGGGTTATAATCCAATACCTTATTTTTATCATATTGCTCATATTGTCCTAGATTGGCCATTGGGAGCTGTTTGAGGCTGGTTTCTGTGTCCTTTTGCTTGAGCACTTCCTTTATGACAACACAAGCTATTCCTGGCTCATCTGTGTTTTCCCTGTCCTAGGGCTAGAATCAGCCATTTCGACAAGGAGCCCTGGTTCCTTTTATTGGAGAATGGTATTCAGAAACCAGGATGTGGGCACTAGGTGTGTTTGTTGCTACTGGAGTGTCATTGCTTCTAGGCCTTCTCAGTAGACAGCTAGGTAATATATGTATACATACTTAGTCGTGTATGTGGACATACCTGTAATTGTATCTGTATCTATCCGTTTGCATATATATACATTAAGTTAAACATGAGTTCATGCTTATGTCTCTGACTCTAATCCAGGAGGTTAGAATCCATATGGGTTCATTCTAACCTTCCTTCTTTGTTTATCTGTAACTTCCCTTGCTGGCATTGAGAAACCTGGCTGCCACTTTCTATCATCCCTTTACTGATTCGTTCAGCCCCAGTATACATGTAAAGTACTTTCAGAATTGTTATCCTGTATCCCTGTGAGAAACAAATTTACACAGTACAATGTTTATGTACAGTTCATTTTCTTTTTAAAAAAAAATTTTTTTTTTAAGTTTATTTATTTTGAGAGACAGAGCAGAGGAGGGGCAGAGAGAGAGGGAGAGAGAGAATCCCAGGTAGGCTCCGTGCTGTCAGTGCGGAGCCTGACGTGGGGCTCGAACTCACGAACTACGGGATCATGATCTGAGCCAAAACCACGAGTCGGATGCTTAACCGACTGAGCCACTCAGGCACCCCTCTTTTTTTTTTTTTTTTAAGCCTTAATAATTTCCAGTCAAAACCTCCTTTTCTAAAGTTACTTAGGTCAGCTCCTTTGCTGCCCACTGACTTTGGTGTAATGTCACACACTTGTGATATAGTTATGTGCATTCCATTCTGGGACCGCTGACATCCTAGTTGATGTGTTTTGCTTGTTTTTTAGTTTGCATGCTTTAAAGTTCACCCTTTGTGATATACAGCTGTATCGTGTTTTGATAAATGTAGAGAGCCATGTATTTACTACCCCGGCGCTGACAATGACTGTTTCTGGGATGTCTGGGTGGCTCAGTCGGTTAAGCGTCCGACTTCAGCTCATGTCATGATCTCGTGGTGATCTCACAGTTCATGGGTTCAAGCCTCGCGTCAGGCTCTGTACTGACAGCTCAGAGCCTGCAGCCTGCTTCAGATTCTGTGTCTCCCTCTCTCTCTGCCCCTCCCCTGCTCACTCTCTGTCTGTCTGTCTCTCTCTCAAAAATAAACATCAAAAAAATTAAAAAAAATTTTTTTTAAACATTTATTCATTTTTGAGAGACAGAGAGTAACAAAGCATGAGTGGGGAAGGGACAGAGAGAGAGAGGGAGAGAGAGGGAGATACAGAATCCGAAGCAGGCTCCAGGCTCTGAGCTGTCATCACAGAGCTTGATGTGGGGATTGAACCCATGGACTGCAAGATCATGACCTGAGCTGAAGTCGGATGCCCAACTGACTGAGCCACCCAGGTGCCCCCTCCCCCCATTTTTTTTTTAAAAGGACCGTTTCTTCACCTTAAAAGTTTCCCGTTTGTCCCCCTTGTAGTCAGCCACTCCCCCTTCCCTCAACCCCTGACATCCAGGGTACACGAATACATTTTCTGTTCCTATAGTTCTGCCTTTTCCAGAGTGTCATATGAATGGAACCACACAATATGTAGCCTTTTAGATCTGGCTTCCTTCTTTTATTAAAAATGCCTATAGGATTTGCCTGTGTTGTTGCAGGCATAAATAACTTATTTTTCTTTCTCAGTAGTTTTTTTTACTGTATGGATTTATCATCATTTGTTTATCCATTTCCCCGCGACGGGATATCTTAGATGCTTCCAGTTTTTAGTGATTATGAATATATTGCTACAAACGTTTGAATGTTGGTTTTTGTGTGAACGTAAGTTTTCAAATCATTTGAGTAAATACCTAGGCATGCAATTGCTGGGTCATATGGCAAGTCTATGATCAACCTTATGAGAAACTTGCCAAATTGTTTTCTATATGTATATTTAAAGTGAGTCATGATCCTCAACTTTCTAAATTTTGGCAGCCTTAAAATATTGCTATAGATTTAATGTGGAATGTGAGATGGAGTCCAGAAGGCATTGTCACCTTGGCATTTGTACAAAGTGAATTTTAGTATCATTTCAGATTTACAGGATATATAGATTAATGGGCATATATTTATAGTGTATTATTATTATTTTTTTTAGCAGTAGACTTTCAAATTGTATTTAGAACTAGAGCTTTTTAATAGAATGTAGTGAATTATTTGATACATTTGAGGGGTGGCTGGATGGCTCGGTTGAGCGTCCAACTTCAGCTCAGGTCATGGTCTCGCGGTTTGTGGGTTCGAGCCCCCATGTCGGGCTCTGTGCTGACAGCTGAGAGCCTGGAGACTGCTTCGGATTCTGCGTCTCCCTTTCTGTCTGCCCGTGCCCCTGCCCCACCTACACTCTTTCTCAAAAATAAATAAACATTAAAAAATTTTTTAAAATATATTTGGGCAGCTAATGCTTTTTGTGCATGTGCCCTTGGTTTATAATTGTCTCAAAACACAAGAAAATAAAAAACACATTAAGAAGTATGAACTTTAGGCTCATATGCACATATATACCAACTTGAAAGTTTGCCTTTGCTTTTCATGCTTACTTTTCAGCTGTGTTCAGGAGAGCTGAGTGTTTTCTCTTGAGCAGTAAGGCAGAGGCCTATTTTCTCATTTGTCTTAAGAGAAGAAAGATTTTTTTTTCCCCACAGAGTATTTTGAGTGGTAAAGTTAAAAAATGAATTGGAAATAGAGCCACAATTGCCAGAGACTGTGTTATCTTTAGAACTGGTATCTTTAAATACCTTACAGTTATACTAATTATGTTTAATTTGTGGCATATTCATTAATAATTTAACCAAAATTTCTTTTGGTAGAAGAAGGTAGAAATGAGAAACACTTGGAGAGAAATGAGTGAAAGTTGGATGCTTAACTGACTGAGCCACCCAGATCCCCCTGTTTTTTCTTTTTTTTAATCTTTTGGGGCCATTTAACCAAAAAGTCAATTCAGATTTTTTCTTTAATATTTGGGCTGTGAATCCAAACTAAAGACATTTGACATCCTGATCGACATCTATCTTTCACATAAACGTTTTTAGTTTTAGTTTTTGTTACTCTTGTTTCTTGGGGTAACGGAGGAGACATGATGCTATGCGCAAAAATCAGGCCTGTACCATAAGGGTTTTTGAAATTGCTTTGTTTTTAAATGAAGACATTTAAGTATCTTTAAAGGCATAATTTAGGAAAGGAATTGCTAAATTGTTAGAACAGAAAAAGTTGAAAACAAAATTCCAGTTGGTTCTGGTTAAATAAATGATACATTCATGGAATACAATGTAGGTATTAAAAATAATGAAGTAGATCTCTATTTACTACATAGAAAAATATCTGAGATAAAATTAAAGGACAGAACAGATCACAGAGCAGTATTTCAGTTTTGTAAATAAAAAGTAAATGAGGGGCACCTACGTGGCTCAGTCTGTTAAGTGTTTGACTCTTGACTTTGGCTCAGCTCATGATCCCAGGGTCATGGGTTTGAGCCCTGTGTCGGGCACCTTGCTGAGCATGCAGCCTGCTTAAGATTCTCTTTCTCTCTCCCTCTGCCCCTGTCCCCAGTTCCTGCGTTCTAGCTCCCTTAAAAAAAATTTTTTTTTTAAACAAAAACTCTGATGGCTATGTTTGTATAATCCTGAAGAATTACCAGAAAATTAACAGTCTAGCTCTTGGTGGTAGAATAGAAGAGAAAAAAAATGAATCATTCACTTTTTACCTAATATAATTTTTTTAAAAAGTAAGCTCAGCACCTAATGTGGGGCTTAAACTTAACTACCCTGACATCAAGAGTTGCATGCTCTACTGACTGAGCCAGCCAAGTGTCTCTACCTAATATAATTTTAAAAAAGAAGGAAAATAAGATCTTTGTGGGGAAAATTTTTTTTATGTTTATTTATTTATTTTGAAAGAGAGAGAGAGAGAGAGAGAGAGCGAGAGAGCACGCGTGCACACGCATGGGAGAAGGGCAGAGAGGGAGAATCCCAAGCAGTCTTCACAATGTCAGGGCAGAGCCCCATGCGGAGCTGTATCCTGCAAACCATGAGATCATGACCTGAGCCGAAATCAAGAGTCAGACGCTCAATCAACTGAGCCACCCAGTCACCCAATGTTTGTGGAGAAAATTTATCTGTTAGTAGACCTTATTAAAGTAGGAGGGTAGTCTTTTAAGTTTTGTGTGTAAAAATAACATATAAAACATTTGTTTTTACAGTGGACAGACTGGCTCAGGGAAAACATTTACGATGATGGGTAAGTGAATTAAAATTTATTATTGGCTGGCTTAATCTACTCTGCAATGACAGCACCTAGGCACCAAGTACATTTTGGGGGAAGTCATACTTTCTATATACTATGTTGACCTCATAAAATTAGAGATATTTCCCAGGCTTATGTCAAATTGGGAGCTCCATGATAACAAAGTCCATGTTTGTAGCTGTGTTCCGTCTGTGCTTAGCACAGAGTAGGTGCTTAATAAACAGTTTTTGAATTGGGTTTAATGACTTTTTATATACCTATAAATCTGTAAAATTACCACCCAGACCAAGATTCCTAATCGGTAACTACTTTACCCCCTTCCCCTGAAGTATCTAGAACTCTGACTTCTATCATCACTAGTTTTGCTTGTTTTTAAACATCTACAGATGAGAGTACTGTATGCACTCTTTCGTGTCTGGCTTCTTCCTCTCAGCATTAAGTTTCTAAGAGTCGCTCATGTTGTTGCATGTAGTGCTAGTTTGTTCCATTGCTGTATCCCGTTCCTGTATAATGTGTTATTGTATGAATATGCCACATTTTCCATTTTACTGTTGATAGACATTTGGATTGTCTCCGGTTTTAGACCATATGAATACTGCTGCTATGGCACTTTATCTTGTATGTGTCTTTTCAAGTTCATTTCTGTTGGGTACATCTCTAGGAGTGGAATTGCTGGATCATAGTTACGTGTTTATCAGCTTTCGTATTTATATGGCCCCGATAGATATGGAAATTCTAGGGCTTCCACGTCCTTGTCTATACTTGGTATTGTCAGTTTTTAAAGTTTTAGCCTTTCTGGAGTATGTGTAGTATTATCTCATTGTGTTTTTGTTTGCAATTCCCTGATGTCTGTTGACAACTGAGCATCTTTCATATGTTTATTGGACATTTGAATATCCTTTCTGTAAAATGCCCCTTCAAGCTTTTTTCCCATTTAAAAAATTGGCTTATCTCTTTCCTACTCATTTGTGGGGATTTTTGTAAAATAGGTTAGCCCTCTGTGTACAACATAACAGATTTTTCTTTAGTTTTTTCATTTGTCTTTTGATTTAAGGTTTTTCCCTCTGCCAAAGTTTTTAATTTTTTTTTTGGTGGTTGAATTTCGGTCGTTGTTGTTTTTTAATGGCTTCTGAATTGTGAGTTATAGTAAGAAAGAGAATTACGGAGCGAAATGAGAAGGAACCACAGACTCTGGGAGAAGAATCTTCCAGGCTGTAGGCTCTGAGTTGGGAACTTGCTCAAGAGTGTTCAAACATCAAGAAGACCCATGGGCTAGAGGGGAGTTTTCCACACCAAGGTGTTGTAGGGAGGGACGTTGGAGTTATACTCTGAGGCCAGCTCATGTGGGACCTAGCTGGGATTTTGTATTTTGTGAGTGCGATGTGAAGTCATTGGAGGTTTTTTGTTTTGTTTTGTTTTGTTTTTTAAAGAACTACATGATATGATACATAATTAAAAGGGTTACTCAGGCAGCTGAATGGGATAGTCTGGGAGGGGGTGAGTAGAAACAGGATGAGGAGCTAAGGCATAGATGAGGCAGGAGATGATGAAGGTAACCATAAAGAATATGTTGAATATCTTTGTATATTATTTAACAGGAAAATGTTATGAGATTATCTGCTTACTCATATTCTTTGTCCTCTTTGTTTACGCAGTTCTGAGATCTATCTATCTATCTATTTATTTATTTTAGGTACAGTTTACAAGGGCCATTTATAATATTCCAGGTGTAGCCAGCATTAGTGGCTATTGAGGGCCCTTCCTTCAGTCCCGTTGATGGCAAGGTCTGTTTTTTCTCTCAGACTAAAACTTGTTCAGGGGCACAAATAAGAAACTGATTGTACAATGTCATCTTATTTCTGAATAAATTTCCTTTCAATATTGCCATTTTGAAGGACTCTTGTTATAAAGATAATGAATATATATATATGTTTTTATACATTTTTCTTCAGGACCATCTGAATCTGATCATTTTTCTCATAACCTGAGAGGAGTAATCCCACGAAGTTTTGAATATTTGTTTTCCTTGATTGATCGTGAAAAAGAGAAGGTAAAACTTGCTATGAAAATAAAGTGGTTCTATGAAATACCTAGTTTTGAGCAGTTAGCTGCTAGTAATTAGCTCATAACACATGGAGGGTCGGTCCTAAGTGGTACTCTGCAATGTGGATAGCCTGGTGTGGCATGAAAAAAAAAAAAAAACAACCTCTCAGTTCTTAAGAAAAAATGAAGGATTCTGAGTTATTAATTTTCTAAACATTTTTTGTTTCTAAAATTTTTATCATCCATAAACTCAGATTAAAAGATAAAAGAATGTGTGCTTCTTAGGCTCTCAGATTTTGCAAGAGAGAAAGTATAAAGAGAATTTTAACTAAGGAAAACAGATTCATTAAGCCCCATCACCTATTGCTCATAGGCTCACACTTGACTGCAGGTGTCCCTAGTTCCTCAGGATGCCCAGGAGTGCTGGAACCATCCTTGCCTCCTGTGCAGAACCTTCTACCACCTGAGGATAATTTGATGGTTTCGTATGCAGTGTGACCCCATCACCCTGGTGATGGGGGCTTCTCTGTTCCATTGACTCCCAAGTTGGGCCTTTCTCATGATTGTGCCTCTTTAGCTTGGTAGATTCCAGGCTTAAGAGCCATTAGTGTTGCATGTTCCAGTCTGTGTGTACTCAGGAGACTGACACATAACACTGACTTATTATTACTACCCTGTGCAGAAACTATTCCTAACAATTGCAGTTAGGCATGCACCTTGGGTGCCAGTGATGTAGGTTTCTGTGGTTAAAAATCCTATAGAGAGGCTTTTGAGACAAATTATTTTCAGTCTTTAAAGAACATAACACTTGCTTCAGGTAACACTTGATGAGCAAGTCCAGTGTGTGACAAATAAAAACGGAATTGTTCTTCTCATCGCAAGGAAAAAAATATGTAACTGTGTATGGTGATGGATGTTAACCAGACTTACTGTGGTGATTATTTCTCAATATATATAAATATTGAATCATTATGTTATACACCTGAAACTAATATGATGGTGTTTGTCAGTTTCACCTCAGTTTAAGAAGGTGGAATTGCCCATCTGAACCGCCTGAGTCCCATCTCTTTGTCTTGCTTGTGAGTCACCTCTGGAGACCTAGGCCTCCTGGGATCACAGTTTGATGCTGCCTTAAGATGTAATGATGTGTCAAAACTAGTTATCTGGACTTTTACTTGGCTTTTAGGGATCTTGTATCGTGTAAAGGACAACATGGTAGGAAATGCACACCTTGTGAAGCAAGTGAAAGGGTAGCACTCATGAGAGGGATGACTCATGCCAAGAACGTATCTCAGCGAGGCTTCTCTTTCCAGGCTGGAGCTGGAAAGAGTTTCCTTTGCAAGTGTTCCTTTATTGAGATCTACAACGAGCAGATCTATGACCTACTGGACTCTGCATCAGCCGGACTGTACTTAAGGGAGCATATCAAGAAGGGAGTCTTCGTTGTTGGTGCAGTGGAACAGGTGGTGACCTCAGCGGCTGAAGCCTATCAGGTACGCTCCCTTCAGCAGCTTGATCCTTAGGCAATGTAACGTGTTGTGAAAGCACCTTGATCTCAAAAAAAAGCAAGAATTGAGCTACTAAAAATAATTTTGTAAAGGCATGACACAGAAGGTTCATGAGGAGAAAAAAGAATATGACTGTTTTATATAGCTCTCCCCCGTAGCTAAAATAGAACTTTGAGCCTCTTGGTTTTGCATTATTTAGGTGCCGTTCATTCCGGTCAGGCGCCCTGTAGGCCACCGGGGGACGTTGTTAACGTCTGTATCTCTTTAGTGATTCTTCCTGGAAGCTGTGCTTTTGAGGAGCTTCTGGGATTGCTACTTTTTAAACCAGCTGGCTGTTCTCTTCCCTTTATTTTCTACCCTTGTTTACTTGTTAGGTGTCAAAAGCCAACCTCTTTTGAGCACTCGCCTCAGGACAAACAAACCTCTTGATGGGAATTTGCAAAATACTCGCATTTTTATGGGGTCTGACCTGGCCAGTTGATTTTAAACATATTTTTATTGTGTAATATTTGATATATACAAAATACTGGCACATGCATATAAGTTACTAAGCTTAATGTCAAAATGAACTTGGAGGACCTTAGACCATCAAGACCCAGATATCACCAACACTATCCTGTCAACCTATATGCCTCTCCTGCCTCATGTACCTGGCTCCTCCCTAAACATGAGCACTATGCTGAATGTCATGATCGTTTCCTTGTGCTTTTAAATCATAAATGTATTTCTGAAAAGGTTGGTTTTGCCTACTTTGGACTTTTAATAAATTGTGCATATT
The DNA here is from genome assembly GCF_024362965.1 of Panthera pardus. Taxonomy (NCBI): domain Eukaryota; kingdom Metazoa; phylum Chordata; class Mammalia; order Carnivora; family Felidae; genus Panthera; species Panthera pardus. The sequence continues at coordinate 14,905,402 of NW_026527013.1, forward strand.
TAGCCTTCTGTAGCTTTTTAAAATCAATGATGTCTGTGAAATTTATCCACGTTGCATTTCACTTATTTTCACTGCTGTATATAATCCATTGTATGAATATCTGTGTGTGTATAAAAATCATAGTTCGGGGCACCTGAATGGCTCAGTTGGTTAAGTGTCCGGCTTCAGTTCAGGTCATGATCTTGTGGTTCTTGGGTTTGAGCCCCACGTTGGGCTCTGTGCTGACAGCTGGGAGCCTGGAGCCTGCTTCGGATTGTGTGTCTCCCTCTCTCTCTGCCCCTTGCCTGCTCACACTGTCTTTCTCTGTCTCTCAAAAATGAATAAACGTTAAACAAAATTAAAAAAGTTATAGTTCAATAATCTTCCATCACGGGGCACCTGGGTGGCTCAGTCGATTGGGCGGCTGACTTCGGCTCAGGTCATGATCTCGCGGTCCATGAGTTCGAGCCCCGCGTCAGGCTCTGTGCTGACAGCTCAGAGCCTGGAGCCTGTTTCAGATTCTGTGTCTCCCTCTCTTTGACCCTCCCCTGTTCATGCTCTGTCTCTCCCTGTCTCAAAAACAAATAAAACATTAAAAAAGAAAAATTAAAAAAATCTTCCATCTTCAGCAAGCCTCCTGATTTAAACTTATTTTTTTTTTTTAAGATTCTGTTTGTTTATTCATTACTTTTTGAGAGAGGGAGAGCATGTACAGCGGGTAAGAGGCAGAGGGAGGGGCAGATAGAGAATCTTAAGCAGGCTCTACACCCCGTGCAGAGCCTGACACGGGGCTCAATCTCACGACCCTGAGATCATGACTTGAGCCAAAATCAAGAGTCGGACATTTAACCGACTGAAGCCACCCGGGTGCCCCATGATTCAAACATTTTACACTGTGACTCTCATAGTAAGAAATAGGTTTTACATGTGACCCAGTGTGTGTGTGTGTGTTTGTGTGTGTGTATATATATATATATATATATATATATATATATACCCCCTAAAATTTTGATTGTAATTACATTGCAGTTATAGACCAGTTTGGAGGGATTGGCATCTTTACAATATTGAGTCCATACATGAACATGATATATCTCTTCATTTATTTAGGTCTTTAATGTCTTGCAATATAATACTTTTCACCTAAAAAATAATTATGTAAGCTAATTATTAACTTTTTTCCAATATGCCTTATATTTTTTGTTGCTCTTATAGAAGGTAATCTGTTTTTTAAATTGCATTTTATAAGGCACCTGGGTGGCTCAGTCAGTTAAGCATTCGAGTCTTGATCTCAGTTCAGATCTTGATCTCAGGATCGTGAGTTCAAGCCTTGCATTGGACTCCATGCTGGGAGTAAAGCCTACTTTTAAAAAAAAATTGCATTTTGCTTCATGTGTATGCAGTTAATTTTTATAGAACGCTTTTATAATCCACCTTGCTGCCTTACAGAAATGAAGAGTGTGTGTTAAATTTGTTAGGTGCTTTTCCTGCTTCTATTGAGATGATCTTGTTAACATTTGCTACCATTTAACATGTTAACATGATAGAATATTGGATTACATTTGTTAGTATTTTGTGTAGGATTTTCCCTCAGTGTTAAAGATTGAGATCAACCTGTGATTTTCCATTTTCCTAACTTTTTTTCGTTTGTTTTATTATCACCTTTGTCTTTTTTTGGAAGTTTGTATGATTGGAAAGACTTGTTCATAAAAATCATTTGTTTCCCCAAATCATCTGGGCCTTATGTTCTGAGAGAAGATTTTTAGCTACCAATGAAAATTCTGTAATAGAGCTTTGCAGTTTTACCTCTTCTTGGGTCAGAAGTTCAGGGACGCTTTTTATTCCTAGAAAATTTCAGTCTCCTCTCAGTTTTTAAATATATTGACAAAAAGTTTTTTCCAGTATTCTCATCTTTAAAATCTTTGCTGTAACTACAATTTTGTTTTCTTTTTTTAAAAGTTTTTTTAGGGGCGCCTGGGTGGCTCAGTCGGTTAAGCGTCCGACTTCGGCTCAGGTCACGATCTCACGGTTTGTGAGTTCGAGCCCCGCGTTGGGCTCTGGGCTGATGGCTCAGAGCCTGGAGCCTGCCTCCGATTCTGTGTCTCCCTCTCTCTCTGCCCCTCCCCCATTCATGCTCTGTCTCTCTCTGTCTCAAAAATAATAAAAATAAACATTAAAAAAATTAAAAAAAAAAGTTTTTTTAAATGTTTATTTATTTATTTTGAGAGAGAGAAAGAGAGAGAGCACAAGCAGGGGAGGGGCAGAGAGGGAAAGAGAGAATCCCAAGCAGTCTCCACGCTCCCAGCCCAGAGCCTGATGCGGGGCTCGAACTCACAAACCATGAGATCATGACCTGAGCGGAAACCAAGAGTTGGATGCATAACTGATTGAGCCACCCAGGTGCCCCCTATTTTGTTTTCTTTTTGCATAGTTGATTTTGCTTATATGGGTTGCGTTTTTTTCTTTCTCATCCTGCTTTTGTTCCAACTTCTTAAGCTGGATGCTTAGCTTATCTGGCCTTTCTTTTGTGACGTAAGTATTTAATGCTCTAAGTTTACTTCTTATTGTTTAAATTTCACACAAGTTTTAATATCTTTTTTTTCTGAGAGAGAAAGCGCATGCGCATGCGATCTGGGGAGACGGGTAGGGATGGGGGCAGAAAGAGAGAGAGAGAAAGAGAGAGAGAGAGAGAGAGAGAGAGAGAATCCCAAGCAGGCCCATGCCCAGCACGGAGCCAACATGGGGCTTGTTCTCACGAACTGTGAGATCACGACTTGAGCTGAAATCAAGAGTTGGATGCTTAACCGACTGAGCCACCCAGGTGCCCGTCAGATCACATTTCTCAGTGATTCATGGGTCAAAATGAAATTATAATGGAAAAATTCTTAGATCCACAGGACAATTAAGATATTAAAATTTGGTACACCTGGGTGGCTCAGTTAAGCATCCCATTCTTTTTTTTTTTTTAACATTTTCATAACATTTAATAGAAACTGTATACAATAATTTTTTTATTGTATCTTACATAAGATAGCCACTACAGAAATTTACATAGGTTAGAAGCAAGATGGGTGGTTAAGGAGGGCCTAGTCCTGTGGGGTATGCTCAGAGGTTATAGGTCAGAGTTCATTGGGGGAGAGAGGGAGGTTCAGATTACCCAGTCAGGTGAGAGGTGAAGAAAGGCTAAAACACAGGCCATTAGATAGAGATAATCAAACACTGGGTTTCATCAATATCCCAAGGGTACACATCTCCTACCCAAACACCTATGTGGATTTGTTCCAAGGCTTGGGAATTCCCATTACAAAGATGTCTCTCCCCTCAGACACGGTCCCAAATACTCTCTCAATCCCAGCAGCTCTGACAGGAATCACCTCTCTCTCTTCCTTAAGCATCCGATTCTTGATTTTGGCTCATGTCATGATCTCACAGTTCATGGGATCAAGCCCCACGTTGGGCTCTGTGCTGACAGGGTGAGCCTGCTTGGAATGTGCTTTCTCTCCCTCTCTGTCAAAATAAATAAACTTAAAAGAAATGTGATTTGAAATTCCAAATTTATGATAATTTAAAATTTATTTCTCATGTTAATTCTTAATTGCAATGTGATCAGAGAAGGTGGTCTTCTGTGATGCTTGGTCTTTGAGATTTATTGAGAAACGACTTATGAATTAATACAGTGGACAATTTTATAAATGTATTCATGAGAAGAATATCCTTGAATACAAGGATTTATACTGTATTTTTACTCAGATTTTTTTCTGTATAATCTGTCAGTACTTGAAGGAGATGTATTAATCTCCAGCTAAGGTGTTGGTTGTAATGATTTCATCTTGATTGTTTTTATCTCATATATATATATACATAAAGAGACTGTTTTATTAGATGCATATGTAAGCAGTAGAGTTAGTATAACTTCCTTTTATTTAAATCTATATTTTTTTGACCCTGTATCCCTATATTTTCATATTAACACTTTTTGCTTTAAAAATCTCTTTGGTCTGATATTCAGGTACCTCTCATTGTTTTGACTAGAATTTCCTTGGTATAGGGGCACCGGGGTGGCTCAGTTGGTTAAGTGGCCAACCTCAGCTCGGGTCATGATCTCACGGATTGTGGGTTTGAGCCCGTGTCGGGCTCTGTGCTGACAGCTCAGAGTCTGGAGCCTGCTTCAGATTCTGTGTCTCCCTCTCTCTGTCTCTCCCCTGCTTATGCTCCGTCTCTGTCTCTCAAAAGTGGAAAAACAATTAAAAAAAAAAAAAAAAGAATTTGCCTGGTATATGTTTTGCCATCAGTCTCTCTGTGTTAATGTTTTAGGTGTTTCTTGTAAACCACATAACTGTATTTTCCTTTAAAAAAAAATCATTCTTATTTTTCTTGATTATTTTAAGTTTATCTGTTTATATATTTTTATTTTTCAAATGTTTTTATTTATTTTTGAGAGAGAGAAAGAGCAAGCAAGCGCGCGGGAGGGGCAGATAGGGAGGGAGACACAGAATCTGAAGCAGGCTCTGAGTTCTGAGCGGTCAGCACAGAGCCTGACATGGGGCTCGAACTCACTAACCATGAGATCATTGACCTGAGCCGAAGTCGGATGCTTAACCGACTGAGCCAGCCAGGTGGCCCCGTTTATCCATTTACTTTTGAGAACATGCCCACAAGCGGAGGAGAGGCAGAGAGAGAGAGAGAGAGAGAGAGAGAGAGAGAGAGAGAGAGAATCCCAACCAGGCTCTGCACTGTTAGCATCTAGCCCGATGTGGGGCTCGAACCAACCTATGAACCACGAGATCCTGACCTGAGCCAAAACCAAGAATCAGATGCTTAACTGACTGAGCTACCCAGGTGCCCCCAAGACTGCAGTTTTGAAGAGCATTTTAGGTTCACAGCAAAAGTAAGGGGAAGGTAGAGTGATTTCCCATATACCCTTCTGTCCCCACAAATGCATAGTAACCTCCCCTATTATAAACATTCCTCACCAGAGTGGTACATTTTTTACATTTGATAAACCTATATCGACATGATCATCATCACCCAAAGCCTATGATTTACATTAGAGTTCACCCTTAGTATTGTACATTCTATGAGTTGCCTTTTTATTTTTGATCCATTATGTAGCACTCTTTGTTGAAAACAATTTTTTTTCCCGTTGAATTGCCTTTGCACCTTTGATGAAAATCAGTGATTTATATGTGTATGGATTTATACCTGTATTGTTTAATTGATTTAGGTATCTCTTCTTGCCAGTATAAAACTTTCTTGATTCTGGTGGCTTCTTATTGCTGAATAGTTAAGTCTTGAAATCAAGTAGAGTAAATCTTCCAGCTTTTTTTTTTTTTTTAAACAATTATTTTGGTTATTCTTGGTCCTTTGCAATTTCATACCTATTGAATTGACTTGTCAGTTTGTGTACAAAACGCTGCTAGGATTTTGAGTGGGTTTGTGTTGGATCTGTTGATTACATTTGGGAGAAGTAACCTCTTGACGCTATTAAGTCTTCCAGTCCATGAACATTCACCAAGTAGTTTTTGGTTTTGTTTTTGATTTTTGTTTGTATTTGGTTTTTATATAAGGATTTATTTACTAAAAAAAATTTTTTTAAATTTAATCTTCACACCCAATGTGTGGCTTGAACTCATGACCCGAAGATCAAAACTTGCACGCTATTCTGACTAAACCAGCCAGTTGCCCGTTATATGAGGATTTAAAGAAACACAGTTGTGTTTGCTTTTTCTCCGTATGTTGCACAAATGATAGTATATTGTGCTGCCTTTGTACCTTGCTTGTTTAAGACAATAGTATTTTAGAATTTGTCCCATGTTTTAGGGTCTGTGTCTTTCTTTCCAGCTGTATGAAGAATGTATTATGGCTTACCTAATATTTAATATACTGTACTTAGTGTTATGAAAAATAAGCATAAAGTACTATCCAAAAAATGTAAAAGAAACCAATAGCTTCAATTTTATGCTTTGCCTGGTTAATAGGATTCTAATAGCTCCATTTATTGAGTGTATGTGCCAAGCACTGTGCTAACTTCTTTTGTGTCTGTTATTTCGTTTAAATTTTTTAATCTACATTTTGATGTAAGACGCTAATTCGCCCATTTTATCCTATACATATTATTTCCATGCTACTCAAAAACGTAGCTCTCAGACTGTTAGCGTTGCCTGGGTTGCTTGTTACAAATGCAGAATGTCAGGCCTTGCCTTCACACCTACTGATCAGAATGTGAATTTTATCAAGATCCCAAGGTGATTAGTGAGCACATTCATTTCCGTTGGTGATGTTCTGCCTTGTCGGGTAGGTGCCCATGTTCCCATTTTACAAATACAGGACTGAGCCTTGAAGAGGTTCAGCTGGCCCAGACCTTACACCTAGTAAATAGTGGAACCAGGGCTTGACTTCATGTTCATCTGATTCCAAAGCCTGCAGTTTGGACTTTCATGCCTCCTCTTTGCCTTTAGGGATCAGGGAGGTCTTTATAGACCAAAAGAGCTGACAAAACGTTGGTCTTGAAGGTAGTTTTGAGATTTATTTTGTCTAACTTTCTCATTATCTAGGCAAAAGGATTGAGAGAGATTTTATGATTTGCATTAAGTTAATACAAATCGAGAACAGCAAAACTAGTTCTGGATCCTCAGCCTGCTGATTTCCTGTTTGTTCTCTTTCCGTAACATGGAGAGGGAACCAGAAGGGGGAGAGTAACTTGAGTGCGTTCCTCGATGGACCAATATTTCTTCTCGTTGTCCTTTACAAAATTTCATACTGAGGATAGTGGCTGTTGTGTCACTTGGAAGTTGTGACAGTATATTTCCCTGTTGCCTAGGTGCTGTCTGGAGGGTGGAGAAACAGACGTGTGGCATCAACATCAATGAATAGAGAATCTTCTCGGTCTCATGCAGTGTTTACAATTACAATCGAGTCAATGGAGAAAAGCAATGAGACTGTGAATATACGGACCTCTCTACTCAATCTGGTGGACTTAGCAGGATCTGAAAGGCAAAAAGACACCCATGCAGAAGGCGTGAGGTTGAAGGTAAGAATGGAATTCTGGTCTTCAACTCAACTTGTGTGTGAGTTAATTACTAAAAGTCAATACCAAGGTAAGTGTGTGAAGGTTACAAAGGAATGAGATGTTGCTCTCATTCTAAAGGTGCAGAAATTTTTGTTGTGGTGTAGGGACATTAAACATACGCAGGATAAGACAAGTCTGTAGCCAGAGCATCTGAATTCATACCAGAAGGGATGCTAGTACAAATACCAGCTGGGGTCAGAGGAAGAAGGGACTGGACCGCTTGAGGGAAGTATGGAAAAGAAGTAGTTCTTGAGTGGATTCTCCAAGGGGGCAGGATTTGGACTGGGCGAGAGGAACAGGGAATACATGCCCAGCTGGGGCACATCTCAAGGGTGATTGTGGATGCAGAGTGAGTATGGCATTCGGCACTTCAGCATGGATCAGGGAACGGGTTGGGTTTGAGGTGCAAGCAGACCCAGGCCACTGAGGGCCAGGAGTGCCAGGCCAGGTTTGTGCTCAACTCTCCAAACGTTGGGAAACACTGAAAAGTTTTGAGCGATTTCAAAAGCCTGTTTATTTATTTATTTTTATTATTTTTTTTTTTAATTTTTTTTTAACATTTATTTATTTTTGAGACAGAGAGAGACAGAGCATGAACGGGGGAGGGCCAGAGAGAGAGGGAGACACAGAATCCGAAACAGGCTCCAGGCTCTGAGCGGTCAGCACAGAGCCCGACGCGGGGCTTGAACTCACGGACCGCGAGATCATGACCTGAGCTGAAGTCGGACGCTTCACCGACCGAGCCACCCAGGCGCCCCTCAAAAGCCTGTTTAATAAAAGGTGCGCCATCTGGCTCACCACTGCCAGGTTCACACGGGGAGAGCCTAGAGAGAAAGGAGGGCAGCTGTGCTGGTTAATATTTCAGGGGGAGGGCAAGGACCTCGTCCTAGGCTAAGGGATTGGCAGTGGGACCTCAGGTTTTCTGAATATGTATTGCTGATGTGTATACATGTATTGTGATCTGCATTGTCAGTAAAACGTGTGGATACTATAGTTGAGGGTGTATCATGGCCAGTTGGAAATGGTGGGAGACAGTCTACTTTTTTTTTTAATTTTTATTTATTTTGAGAGAGAGCATGGATGCAAGAAAAAGAGAGAATCCTAAGCACGCTCCATGCTGTCAGTGTAGAGCCCTGTGTGGGGCTCGAACTCACGAACTACGAGATCATGACCTGAACCAAAATCAAGAGTTGGACACTTAACCAACTGAGCCACGAAGGTGCCCCAACAGTCTATCTTTTGCGTTAAAAGTAAAGATAGGAGTCTCCTGAACTGTCAGGCAGTTTCAGGAGATCTTAGGCTCATATTTCCATTGAGACATGAAGCAAAGAGAAAGCATATGTTTATAATAGGACATATGCTGGGCATGTTTCAAGTGTTTTGTGTATATTAACTCATTTAGCCTTTGCAGCATCTTTGGGAAGTAGTCCCTTCTATTATCTGTTATCCCTTCTATTTTAGAGAAACGGAAGAGAAATTGTCCAGGGACACACAGCTAGTAGTGGATCTGCAGAAGGAGTCCAGCTCCACAGACAGTGCTGTCAGCACCTTTCTGATTTACTGACTGCTGAAACAGACAGTGTGGCGTGTGAACTCAGCACATCTTGCTTGATAATTTGTACTCTTCCTCTCGTTTTTCTATACTCCCACCACTGCGGACCCAGTTATTGAAGTATACTAAATACAGTGAGAATCTAGTGTAACATATTTTTTTTCTCCCCAAACGACTTTTTAAAGAGGTTTAATACCTTACAGACTTAGACTGAATATTCTCTTGGTATAAGTTCATCAGTGACTTTGTGGGACATGGGGTGGGCTATTACCACACCATTTTAATGTAGCAAACATTTTAAAATTCTATATTGGAAAAATTTTTTTAATGTTTATTTTTGAGAGAGAGAGCACGCACATGCACCCACATACGCACGTACGCACGCGCGTGCGTGAGTCAGGGAGGGGCAGAGAGAGGGAGACACAGAATCCGAAGCAGGCTCCAGGCTCTGAGCTGTCAGCACACCGCCCCGAAGCGGGGCTCGAACTCAAGAACTGCCAGATCATGACCTGAGCCGAAGCCAGACGCATAACCAACTGAGCCACCTAGGCACCCCTAAAATTTTATATTTTTGAAGTTAATTTATTTTGCAAGAGAGAGCATGCGCAAGCAAGGGAGGAAAAGAGAGAGAGAGGGAGATAGAGACTCCCAAGCAGGCTCTGTGCTTTCAGGACAGAGCCCAATGAAGGATTTGATCTCGTGAACCATGAGACCATGACCTGAATCAAAATCAAGAATTGGATGCTTAACCAACTGAGCCACCCAGGTGCCCCAGTAGCAAACATTTTAACACAAAATAATTGAAAAATATGCCTATTAATACACTACTCCAACTTTTTGTTCTGTTCCTTCCAGATTTTCATCCCTACCTATAGGTCAAATTAAAACATTACAATCACGAGGTGACATATTTTTTTTTCCTTCACATAATTTCTGTATTTGTCTTTGAACACTAAAATTGCAATGTGTGTCAAATAGGAAAAAGGGGATAGTTGAGAACATCTTTTTGCTGTAAAATCAGTTATCCTTAATATCATTGTCAACGACTTGACTTTCCATTCAAAATGCACTGCTAGCCATATTTTAATTCAAAATGCCAGTGTACCTAACTTTTTGTTCTTTTTCCTTTTAGGAGGCAGGTAACATAAACCGATCGTTGAGCTGCCTGGGCCAAGTGATCACTGCGCTTGTCGATGTGGGTAATGGAAAACAAAGGCATGTTTGCTACAGAGACTCCAAACTTACCTTTTTACTTCGGGTAAAGTAGATCATTGGCCTCCTGGACCCCTTTTCTGGTTACTCTCACTATGGTTGATAGGTAATCTCTCAGCCTTAGTGGTAAGAATATCCATTTTCTTTGCTTAAAAAAATCTGTGGTTTCTCTCCTGAAAATGTGTACCATTCATATCATTAAACAGGATTCCCTTGGAGGCAATGCCAGAACAGCCATAATTGCAAATGTTCATCCTGGATCCAGGTGTTTTGGGGAAACTCTGTCAACGCTTAATTTTGCTCAGAGAGCCAAGCTGATTAAAAATAAGGTAGGGGCACTTTGGAAAACAGTGTGGAGGTTCCTCAAAAAATTAAAAATAGACCTACCCTATGACCCAGCAGTAGCACTGCTAGGAATTTACCCAAGGGATACAGGAGTACTGATGCATTGGGGCACTTGTACCCCAATGTTTGTAGCAGCACTTTCAACAATAGCCAAATGATGGAAAGAGCCTAAATGTCCATCAACTGATGAATGGATAAAGAAATTGTGGTTTATATACACAATGGAGTACTACGTGGCAATGAGAAAGAATGAAATATGGCCCTTTGTAGCAACATGGATGGAACTGGAGAGTGTTATGCTAAGTGAAATAAGCCATACAGAGAAAGACAGATACCATATGTTTTCACTCTTAGGTGGATCCTGAGAAACTTAACAGAAACCCATGGGGGAGGGGAAGGGAAAAAAAAAAAAAAAAAAAGGAGGTTATAGTGGGAGAGAGCCAAACCATAAGAGACTCTTAAAAACTGAGAACAAACTGAGGGTTGATGGGGGGTGGGAGGGAGGGGAGGGTGGGTGATGGGTATTGAGGAGGGCACCTTTTGGGATGAGCACTGGGTCTTGTATGGAAACCAATTTGACAATAAATTTCATATATTAAAACAACAACAACAACAACAAAAAAACTGAGAACAAACTGAGGGTTGATATGGGGGGTGGGAGGGAGGGGAGGGTGGGTGATGGGTATTGAGGGCACCTTTTGGGATGAGCACTGGGTGTTGTATGGAAACCAATTTGACAATAAACTTCATATATTGGAAAAAAAAATAATAAGGTAGAGGCACCTGGGTGGCTCAGTTGGTTGGGTGTCCAATTCTTGATTTCAGCTCAGGTCATGATCTCACTGTTTGTGAGGTTCAGATTCTTGGGATTCTCTCTCTCTCTCTCTCTCTCTCTCCCCCCTCACTCTCTCTCTCTCTGTTTCTGTTCCTCCCCTGCTCACTCTCTCTCTAAGTAAATAACCATTAGGAAAATAGGGTAAAATACTGAGTACAATAAATCGGAAAAATACTTAACCTTGTAGCATCTCACTTTTGTGATTGCCCTAATATTAACACTAGTTTCTATTTATTTCTCTGTGAAAGCTTATCTCTAAGCAAGACTTCTTTTTTTGTTTTAAATTTGTATTAAATTCTAGTTAGTGTAACTAAAATGCATATATTTTATAATATAAAATATACATTATATAGTATATATATAGAGAGAGTGTAATATTGGTTTCAGGAGTACAATTTAGTGATTCATCACTTACATACAACACCCAGTGCTCATCACAATAAGTACCCTCATTAATACCCATCACCCATCTAGCCAAACCCCCACCCACTTCCCTCTATCAACCCTCCGTTTGTTCTGTATAGTTAAGAGTCTCTTTGGTTTGCTTCCCCCCTCTCTTTTTTTCCTTCCCCTATGTTCATCTGTTTTGGTTTCTTAAATTCCACATATGAGTGAAATCGTATTGTATTTGTCTTTCTCTGACTTCTTTTACTTAGCATAATATGCTCTCGCTCCATCCACATTGCTGCAAATGGCAAGATTTCATTCTTTTTGATGGCTGAGTAATATTGCATTGTATATATACACCGCATCTTCTTTTTCCATTCATCAGTCAATGGACATTTGGGCTCTTTCCATAATTTGGCTATTGATTCTAAGCAAGATTTCTATTTCATCTTCCCTAGCCTTCTGTATTGCTCATGTAGTTTGAGATCTAGATTAGGTCTTATGGTTAGTATTAATTTACTTGTGTTTTCCTAAACAAAGGCAAAGTTTTTCCTTTGCAGTTGGGTTGGAGACTAAATTTATTTACCTAAACCGATGCAATCAGAGGTGTGTGTATGCGTGTGTGGTTTTGCTATGAAAATAGTTTGATGATATTGGCTAGCTTTGTCCTTTAAGTTGTCTATACCTGCAAGGATTCCCCATTTTTCTTATATGTAAGAAGCTTCCTTGATATTTGTGTACACCAGTGGTCAGAAAAGTTTTTCTGTAAAGGTAAATATGTTAGACTTCTTTGGCTGGATAGTCCGTATCCCAGCTACTTAGCTCTGCCTTGTTAGTGAGAAAGCAGCCACAGGCAGTATGTAAACATAAGGGCATGGCTGTGATCCAGTGCAGCTTTACTTATAAAAACAGACAGCAGACTGTGTTTGGCCCATGAGCAAGTAGTGCTTTGCCACCCTCTGGTGCAGACTGTTAAAACACCAAGGATTCCCCACTCCTTTTGGAAACGTTAGAGATCCCTTTGGTTCTAGACAAAAGAATCATAGTATCATGAATTGGCAGATTAATTTCCTCTTTCTTTTAAAGGAGAAGTTGGTCATTTCTACCCCGCCAAGTAGACTCTCTGATCATCTTACCATGTAAGAGTGAAAAGGTCCATGTTACCTCTTCTCCTGGGTAAACCAGAAGACTATACATCTAGTTACTCATTCATTTTATTGGATTATGACCCTGTGTGGGGTATTTGTAATATGAGGAGGAAAAATCATTACAGCTTCCTGACCCTATCTCTTTGAACTTAATAGAAGCTTTTAGAGAGGGAAGAACTGCAGGGATAATTAGGATTATGATGTCACTGATGTGACAGTGATGTCAGAATATACAGGAGTGCCTTATAATGAGGCTGGCCGTTAGCATCAGAAACAACTAGAAATGACTTCTGAATACATCAAACAATAAAACCAGGAGACTTATGCTAGTCATTATCAATGGTAAGTCCCCTTCTGCAGCCTACCGGTGGAAAGTGGCTAGGATATCTGGGACTTGTTTAAGGATGTGCTATTTAGATCTTTCCCAATGGGCAAACCTGGCTTGAGACAAGAACACGGGGACCTTGAGACTGTCAGTTTTTTTTTTCCCCCGCTAGGATATTGGGTGCTTCACAACTGGGTCCCTTTGATCTGGTTGGTAGCCAACTGTTGGCTCTTACTATCACCCTGTGGGTTTTATGGGCCTTTTGAACCTCTTAGAAGTTGTCTCAAAGAAGTAATTTCTTTAAGATAATTTCTCAAGAGACATTTCTTTAAAATAACATTTAGTGTGGTAGTAAAACAGAAATGGAGCTGTCCGACCAACTCCTCCCTCCAGGAGGGCTATTAGGAAATATAGGGTGGGTTCCTTTGGAGACAGTGGTTTCTGCCAGACTGATGGAGCTCAAGCCACCTCTGCAGTTCATCACATCCTTACTGTGCGCCAGGACAGAGGGGAGGGGATAGTCTTTCCCGAGGGGAAGAGGAGTTTGCTACTTTCCATGGGGGTGGGATTGTCCCAGGAAGCAGGCAGTGTTAGGTAAACATACCCAGATCCTGGGGTGACCCAGCCCAACAGGGTAGTATACCTAAGGGGGAGCATATGAGAGGGGTGGTGAGGGGGAGAGCCCCAGCCCGAAGGTACAAGGCACGGGGAGAGGAAGCCTCCTCCCCACTCCAGCACCCTGTGATCCTAGTGGCCTTGTGACTGTCGAAGCACAGTTTTGTTTGGTGTTTGTCACTCCAGATCCTACAAACAAACATGAACACAAGACTGGATGACGCAAAAGTATTCCTTTAACACTTTTTAAAAAAATTCTTGGACAGGCAGTAGTAAATGAAGACACCCAAGGAAATGTGAGCCAGCTCCAAGCTGAAGTGAAGAGGCTCAAAGAACAGCTGGCCCAGCTTACTTCAGGGCAGTTACTACCAGAGAGCTTTCTGACCAAAGGTAAGATGAACACAGTGTCCTTTATCCCGGGGAAGACCGTGTGCGGATATTAGTGGGAGAACCCTGTGACGACAGGCACAATACAATAAAGCTACCCAAACTTTTGAACAAGTCTATTTGACTCACATAGGAACACGAGACCGGCATGTCTCGGAGATACTGCAGGTTTGGTCCCAGACCATTGGGATAAATTAGCAAATACTGCAACAATGCTTGTCAAATAAATTTTTTGTTTTCCCAGTGGTGGGAAAAGTTCTGTTTACGCTACACTGTAGTCTATTAAGTATGCAGTAGCGTCCGTCTAAAAACACAATGTACATACTTGATTAAAAAATACTTTATTGCTAAAAAATGCTAACCATCATCTGAGCTTTCAGCGAATTGTGATGGTGGAGAGTTTTTTTTTTGTTTGTTTTTTTGTTTTTTTTGTTTTTGTTTTTGTTTTTTTTTTTTGCCGGTGGAGGGTCTTGCCTCCATGTTGACAGCTGTTGACTGATCAGGATGGTGGTCACCGAAGGTCGGGGTGGCTGTGGCATTTACTTAAAAAGAAGACAGTAGTGAAGTTTGCTGTATCTATTGGCTCTTCCATTCACGAATGATTTCTCTGCAGCGTGCCATGCCGTTTGATGGCATGTTCTACCCACAGTAGAACTCCTTTCAAAATCAGAGTCAGTCCTCTCAAACCCTGCTGCTCTTTTTATCAACGAAGTTTATGTGATACTCCAGATCCTTTGTTGTCATTTCAACGATCTCCACAGCATCTTCACCAGGAGTAGGTTCCTGCTGAAGAAACTACGTTCTTTGCTCGTCCATTAGAAGCAACTCCTCTTTGGGGGGACGGGGTGGCTCAGTCGGTTAAGCGTCTGACTCTTCGTTTCAGTTCTGGTCACAATCTAGCGGCTTCACGGGTCCGAGCCCCACATCCGGGCTCTGCGCTGGCAGTGCAGGGCCTGCTTTGGATTCTCTCTTCCTCCCTCTTTCTCTGCCCATACCCCACTCACGCTGTCTCTAACTAACTAACTAACTAACTAAATAAATAAATAAACTTAAAAAAAAAAAAGAAGCAACTCCTCTTCCATTCACATTTTATCATGACATTGCAGCACTGTGGTCCCATCTTCAGGCTCCACTTATGGTTCTGGTTCTCTTGCTGTTCCCACCACACGTGCAGTTACTGCCTCCAGTGAAGTCTTGAACCCTCAAAGACATCCATGAGGGCTGGAATCCACTTCTTCCAAACTTCTGATCATGTTGGTATTTTTACCTCTTCCCATCAGTCAGGATTGTTCTTAACGGCATCTAGGATGGAGAATCCTTTCCATTCCAGAAGATTTTCAGTTGACTTTGCCCAGATACATTAGAGGAATCAGTATCAGTAACAGCTATATCCTTAGAAATGTATTTCTTAAATAGTAAGACTTAAAAGTCAGAATGACTCCTTGATCTATGGACTGCAGAATGGATGTTGCGTTAGCATGAAAACAGCATTTCATCTCATTATACATCTTCCATCAGAGCTCTTGGGTGACTAGGTGCATCGACAGTGAGCAGTAATATTTTGAAATGAATCTTTTCCTCCCTTCCCTTCCCTTCCTTCCCTCCCCTTCCCTCCCCTTCCCTCCATGTTTAGCACAGAGCCCAACATAGGGCTCCATCCCAGGACTCTGGGATCATGACCTGAGCCGAAATCAAGAGTTAGACGCTCAACTGACTTAGCCATCCTGAAAGGAATCTTTTTCTGAGCACTATGGCTCAACAGTGGCCTTAAAATATTCAGTAGGCCATGTCAAACAGATGTGCTGTCATCCAGGCTTTGCTGTTTTGTTTACAGAGCACAGGCCCAGTAGATTTAGCATAATTCTTTTTGTTGTTGAGTAGAAGTAAAGTTGATTTTTTTTTAGCCTAATTCTTTTTTCTTTTTAAGTTTATTTATTTATCTTAGAGAGAGAGAGAGAGTGTAAGACAGGGGCAGAGAGAGAGAATCCCAAGCAGGCTTGCACTGTTAGCATAGAGCTTGATGCAGGGCTCGAACCCATGAACTGAGAGATCACACCTGAGCCACAGTTGGACACTTAACTGAGGCACCCAGGTGCCCCTATTTATCCTAATTCTTAAGGGCCCTAGGATTTTTCAGAAGGATAAATGAGCACTGGCTTCAGCTTGTAGTCACCAGCTGCATGGCCCCTAACAAGAGAGTCAGCCTGTCTCTTGAAGCTTTAAACCAGGCATTGACTTCTCCTCTCTAGCTATGAAAGTCCTAGATGGCATCTTCTTCAATGTGGTTTCATCCACATTGAAAACCTGTTATTGGCATAACCACCTTCGTTATCTTCTGGACCACTTGCTGCAGCTTCTACAACACTTGCTGCTTCTACTTTTATGTTAGGGAGATGGCTTCTTTCCTTAAACCTCATGACCCAACCTCTGCTACCTTCAAACTTTTCTTCTGTAGCTTCCTATCCTCTCTCGGCCTTGACGGAATGGAAGAGAGTTAGGGCCTTGCTCTGGACTAGGCTTTGGCTCAAGGGAATGTTATGGCTGGTTTGATCTTCTATCTAGACCATTAAAAGTTTCTGCACATCAGCAATAACGCGGTTTTGCTTTCTTATCATTCATATATTCACTGGAGGAGCACTTTTCATTTCCTTCAAGAACTTTTCCTTCGCATTCACAACTTGGCTAACTGGTACAAGAGGCCTAGCTGCCAGCCCGTCTTGGTTTCCGGCACACCTTCCTAAATAAGTGTAATCATTTCTAGCTTTTGATTTAAAGTGACACATGCGACTTTTTTTCTTTTTTTTTTTTTTTTACTTGAACACTTAGAAGCTGTTGTAGGGTTACTAAATGGGCCTGATTTCCATATTGTTGTGTCTCTGCGAACAGGGAGGCCTGAGGAGATGGGAAGAGACAGAAGGAGCCAGATAGTCAAGCAGTCAGAAAACACATTTATTGATTGAGTTCGCCATCTTATATGGGCATGGTTTGTGGTGCCCAAAATAATGACAGTAGTTACCTCAAAGATCACTGATCACAGATCACCATAACAAATATAGTAATAATAATGAAAATTTTTGGAATATTGCAAGAATTAACAGAATGTGAACAGAGACACGATGTGAGCAACTGCTGGCAGAAAAATGGTGCCAGCAGGCTTGTGCAGGCTCGTGCAGACCTTCAGTGTGTAAAACACGCAGCATCAACAAAGCACAGGAAAACAAAGAATGCCTGTACTTTGTAACCAGATACAGATACCATGTGTACGGAGTTCTGTGGGATGTGGTGGGGAAGGGGGAGTAGAAATAATTTTGAACAATTCTTCCCTTACAAGTGCTAAAAAGAGATATTAATAAATTTCATTTAGATCCACTTTCAAGATTCTGTCATATGTAATGTGTATTATGATTACTAAACAGGATAAGAGAAACTTATTTTTCTTCAAAGAGTCGCTAATTAGGTTGGGTTAATATGAAATCTGTGATCTGGTGATGACAGTCTGATTCGTTTAGATTCACTGAGAGCAGTCAGTCAGAGGCTATTTTAGCTCAATTCTTGGTCCTAAAAGTTGAGAGATAAACATTTCTTTCCTGTTTCCTTTTCTTTCTTACTGGATCAATTACAGAGAAAGATGAGACTAATTACATGAAGTATTTCCAAGAGGCGATGTTGTTCTTTAAGAAATCCGAACAGGAAAAGAAGGTAGGAAACCGAGTCGGTATAAAGCGGATTCCAGATTTTTTAGACTTTCACTACGTGGTACCTTTCTGAGTGAAATAAAAAGTGGCACAATTAAATAAAACAAAGGAAAGCTATGGAAAATCTAATTTTGCCTTTGAGATTAAGTGTCAAGTTAGCATTTGTTGCTTGGTTTGTGGAAATTTAGGGAGGCTGATTTACTTTTCATGTTTAACCAAATTATGAATTTCTTAAGTCTCTGGTAGAAAAAGTTACCCAATTAGAGGACCTCACCCTCAAAAAAGAAAAATTTATTCAGTCTAATAAAATGATTGTGAAATTCCGAGAGGATCAAATAATGCGCCTGGAGAAGCTCCACAAGGAATCCCGGGGAAGTTTTCTGCCTGCAGAGCAGGATCGCTTGTTGTCGGAATTAAGGGATGAGATCCAAACCCTGCGGGAACAAGTGAGTGCATGACATTTGTAGTATTTCTAAAAAGAAAGAAGGTTTGAGGCAAATATAAGTCTGTCGCCAAATTCGCTTAAGTTAATACAGTGGAAAGTGTTTTGAATGAATTCAGCTGAGGTGTGGTTGCACCTCCCCTGCCTCCATTTTCCAAGATGGCCGGCCGAAGGGGGCGGGGAGGAGCTTCGAAAAGTTGCTG
The DNA here is from genome assembly GCF_024362965.1 of Panthera pardus. Classification (NCBI taxonomy): domain Eukaryota; kingdom Metazoa; phylum Chordata; class Mammalia; order Carnivora; family Felidae; genus Panthera; species Panthera pardus. The sequence goes on from NW_026527013.1 coordinate 14,923,596, forward strand.
TTAGGGCTTCCTCCCAGGCAAGGTGGGCAGCTGTGCTCGTCTCAATGGGCAGATTATCCTTACAGTGGGTTCCTTCCGACTTCTTGTTGCCGGTTTTCCTTTCCCTGGAGAGGATGGGTGGTTACTACAGGCACAACATTAAAAAAACGAAGAAAATCTGTTTCTGGCTTTTGTATCTTTCCGAGGCTTTTTTTAACGCATACTCAAACTAACGTGGATATTTTTACTCTTGTTCCTTTTTAACACAAAAGGCAACTTACCTTACACGCTTTACTGCTGCTCTTTTCCTGTAGTGTGTCTTGGAGGGCATTGAATTCTGGTCAAGAGAGAGTTTTCCTTATTCTTTACACTGTGTTCATGTCACCAGTCCCCACTGCATGAAGAGTCGGCCACAGTGTGCACCCTTTGTACTTCTCTCCTTATGAGCCCGTGCCTGCAGGAAAATCTCGAAGCACGACCCAGGCGTGGAAAAATGGCTCTGGAGGCGATGCACATATTTAGTGTGATCACACACGCCGGTTGCTGTCCACAGTCCTTGCCACGGGCCACCGCCCCCAGTGCACGCAGCATTCCTAACGTTTCCTGATGGCTTTGCGGCAAGACTGGCCATTAAGGAGAAATGTCTGTCCATACGTAAGTCTGTCATTCTTCTGTGTCACAGATAGAGCACCACCCCAGGGTTGCAAAGTATGCTATGGAAAACCATTCCCTCAGGGAGGAGAACAGAAGATTGAGATTGTTAGAGCCTGTGAAAAGAGCCCAAGAAATGGATGCCCAGACCATTGCAGTACTAGAAAAAGCTTTCTCCGAACTATCTGGCACAGAGAAAAAGGACAAGGGTAAGAAATGATGGTTGTCTGCATGCCTTGTAGGGGCTGGGAGGCTGTTTGAAAGGGCATTTATATTACCTCACAGGCGGGGTCTTCATTTTAGCCTCTAGACCTGGTGTGCATATACATACTTACGCTTTTATGTATCAAAAGGCATTTCCTAAAGCTTTTTTTCACAAATCACATGTAGTGAGTTATGTAGGCTAACTGACATGTCAATGAAACATATTTCTGTTGCGTTGATAAAGACAGTTTTTATTTCTGTTTTGTTGATAAAAGATTCAGATATTACTTACAATTTTTATTAAATGAAACTTACCTGTTAGAAGTATTTGAAATTAAAAGTGCTTAACTAATCAACACGGATGAATGTTGAGTAGAGACGTTTACCTGTCCAGCTAAGGTCTGTGCATCGCGAGAGGCAGTGGAAAGTCAGGGTCCTGATCCCAGCACGGTGCTTGCAGCCTGAAGACATGGGTGCCAGTTATGTTGACCAGCATACACTGTTAGTCCCAGGTGGTTCCCGTCTATTTGTATTCTGTGAAAAGTGGCTCAGTTAGTGGGATTTGGCAACAAAGTCTGTGTTTGCCCCACTTTTTTTTTTTTTTTTTTTTTTAAGTTTTATTTATTTGGAGAGAGAGGGCCCGCAAACGGGAGGGGCAGAGAGAGGGGGAGATAGAGAATCCCGAGCAGTCTCCGTGTTGCTGGCACACAGCTCGATGCATATCTCAAACTTACAGACTGTGAGATCATGACCTGAGTTGAAATCAGGAGTCAGTCGCTTAACCAACTGAGCCACCCAGGTACCCCAGTGCATTTGCCCCATTCTTAGAGTGAATATTTTTGTGGGCTTTTCTCATATTCGGTGGCAGCCTTTGTGTCATTCCAGGTTGCAATTAAGAAAACCCTGGGGCGCCTGGGTGGCTCAGTCGGTTGGGCGTCCGACTTCAGCTCGGGTCATGATCTCACAGTCTGTGGGTTCGAGCCCCGCATCGGGCTCTGTGCTGACGGCTCAGAGCCTGGAGCCTGCTTCCGATTCTGTGTCTCCCTCTCTCTCTGCCCCTCCCCTGCTCATGCTCTGTCTCTCTCTGTCGCAAAAATAAAAACATTAAAAAAAAAAAAAAAAAAAAAAGAAAACCCTAATGTTATCAGCACTCATGACGAAGCCTGTTCATTTATTTAAAAAAAAAAAAATTTTTTTTAACGTTTATTTATTTTTGAGACAGGGAGAGACAGAGAATGAGCTGGGAAGGGGCAGAGAGAGAGAGGGAGACACAGAATCCAAAGCAGACTCCAGGCTCTGAGCTGTCAGCACAGAGCCCGACATGGGGCTCAAACTCACAGATGGTGAGATCATGACCTGAGCCGAAGTCGGACGCTCAACCGACTGAGCCATCCAGGCGCATCCCCCACCAAATTTTTTTTTAATGTTTATTTTTTATTTTTGAGAGAGACAGAACGTGAGTGGGGGAGGGGGCAAGAGAGAGGGAGAGACAGAATCTGAAGCAGGCTGCAGGCTCTCAGCTGTCAGCACTGAGCCACCCAGGCACCCCCGTGCCCTTTTTAAATTTTCATTTTGCAAGCCTTCTTCCATTCTGTTATGACTCAATAAAAGAATAAAATTCACCGTATTTGGTTTGTAGAGAGACTGATTTTAGACGTGAAGTTAAGGTCACGGTTTTTGCTCTTTATTTCAGCTATTTTTCCCTACAATGCTCTCTAGTTTTTTCGCCATTTTGACCTCAAATAATTCCTTGACTTACATACCTTTGAAAGATACTAATGGTCATTTCTGGATCCCACCATCTTCCAAACAAGAATCATTCTCTAAATAACTTTTACATAAGTTTTCCCTCGGTGGAGCTCATTGGAACTCTCTTCAACATAATTAGTCTTCTAAACAATCCCTGAAAATATTTTCCACTTGTTAGATGGTACCAAGCTCTTTCAACTTGCTGCCTTTGCTATTTGGTTCCTTTTCTGAATAATTTATTGACTGGTGATATTAGCCTTTGGCATGAATTTCTGCAGTATTCGCCTGTTGATGGTTCACCATCCAGCCGTGTGTGTGTTGTACTTGATGGCTTGCTCTTTCCCCTGATGGAAAACGTGTTGCCTTAAATACACCCCTACATCCTGTGGCTTCTCAACCTCTCAAAAATCAGTACTCTCTGACACCCTGTGTGGTGTCTTTGTCTCTTGCTGAGCTATATACAGGCTCTTGTTTTTTAGGGTCCACCTTCCAACCCATCTCTCATTTTTCCTTCTTTGCTTCAAAATTAATACCTGGCCGAGAACTTAAAAAAAATGTACTCTGTTATTCTTGTCTTTCAAAGACCGAGTTGTTTCCTTATTACCAGGTCAACCGGGATTTTCTCCTAAAGCACCAAAGGAGCCATGTTCTTTAGTGAACACTGAGAAGTTGAAAACACAACTCCTGCAAATTCAGGCAGAGCTGAATAATTCAAAGCAAGAATATGAAGAATTCAAAGAACTAACGAGGTAAGGTGTAAATACCCATTCGTGCTTACCTATTTCAGTATCTTTTAGTGTTGAGTTGTTTTCGTGTTTAATATTGATAATTTGAGCATTTTACTTTAAATATGAATTCGCATTTACCAACTAACGTGTGGCGTGAAGAAAAAGCTCTTTTAATATATTTAATGAACTAAATGATACGGATGTTTTCACTGATACACCTGTATCTGGTTACCAAATTTAAATCAGTGTTTTTATGAATGAAGTCAGGATTTTTAGAAATTATAGGTTTGTTAATATTCTTTATGCTCTTTGTGTAAAGGAAAACGAAGATGAACCACATTCATATTACAACTAAGATTAATCCTGTCCTAAAAAAAAAGAAGCGTTTATTTTAAAAATAATATATCACGTGTGCTATCGTCATGGACTACTTGGGCTTTTGAATTGGAACTCTACCATTTACTAGTTAAATACTTTACACTGTAGTTAATTCTCATATGCTGTATTTTCCCCAACTGGAAAATGAAGGTAATAATCTAAGAATATCTCTGAGTTAGAAAACTATCAAGTTATGTGAGAGTATAAAGTGTAAAGTGTTCGGGCGCCTGGGTGGCTCAGTCGATTGAGCGTCCGACTTTGGCTCAGGTCATGGTCTCACGAACGTGAGTTCGGGCCCCGTGTTGGGCTCTGTGCTGGCAGCTCGGAGCCCGGAGCCTGCTTCGGATTCTGTGTCTCCCTCTCTGTTCCTCCCCCACTCGCACTCTTTCTTTCCATCTGTCTGTCTGTCTGTCTGTCTCTCTCAAAAATAAAGATAAAAAAAAATTTTTTTTAAGTGTAAAGTGTTTTACAAATGTATGACATTACCTAAAATACTTGACTTTTAAATATCTCTTAGGAAAAAGCAGCTAGAATTGGAGTCAGAGCTTCAGTCTTTGCAAAAAGCAAACCTTAATCTTGAAAACCTTTTGGAAGCAACAAAAGCCTGCAAGCGACAAGAAGTTTCTCAGCTGAATAAAATTCATGCCGAAACGCTTAAGGTAGGCGATCTGAAGCACTTCTTCTATCCTAAGTCAGTTTGATCTCATTTTGTTAACAGTGGAGAGAATCTGCACTGATGGTTGCCAGATACAATAGAACTCTTGCAGACGGTTAACTCCAGGGTGACTCTGGCTCCAGGGGTGGGGTGGGGTGGGGAGGGAAAGCATGTGGCATTTGAAATCAGACCTGGGTTCAAATTTTCATCTGTCACTAAACTTAGGCAGGATTTCCTAACTTCTTTAAAAAAAAATATTTCTTGGGGCGCCTGGGTGGCTCAGTCGGTTGAGCATCCGACTTCAGCTCAGGTCACGATCTCGCGGTCCGTGAGTTCGAGCCCCGCGTCAGGCTCTGGGCTGATGGCTCGGAGCCTGGAGCCTGCTTCTGATTCTGTGTCTCCCTCTCTCTCTGTCCCTCCCCCATTCATGCTCTGTCTCTCTCTGTCTCAAAAATAAATAAACGTTAAAAAAAAAAATTAAAAAAAAAAAATCTTTAAAAAAAAAATATTTCTTTTAATGTTTATTTGTATTTTGAGAGACAGAGAGAGACAGATTACAAGTTGGCGGAGGGCAGAGAGAGAGGGAGACACAGAATCCGAAGCAGGCTCTGAGCTATCAGCACAGAGATGTCTCGAACTCATGAGACATGAGATCATGAACTGAGCCGACGTCAGATGCTCAACCAACTGAGCCACCCAGGCGCCCCAGGGTTTCCTAATGTCCAAGCCTCATATTTATGATCTCCAAATTAAGGGTCAGACTAATTTGGCTGTAGGTTTTTTAGAACATCAAATGGGATAGTAGAGTGCCTGGTGCCTGGTGGATCTCGGCAGCTGTTGCTATAACGTACTGTGTACCCACAGCTGTTGTAGAAGAATAGACATTTTAAAGACAAAGACCCCTAAAGGATCCAGGTAACACTAATGATAATAGGAGGGCTTCTTTCCCTAAACAACCATAGCCTTCATAAAAGAAAAAAAAAAAAAAATGAACATCTAGGAATGCGAAGAGGAGGAGAAGCAAAAGATTAAAGAGGTGATGATGCTGATGCCAGTGAATGGGCTTTTGGACCAAATTCTCTGAAGGCTAAAAAAATGTTTCTTATACATCTTAAAAATAGATGTTTATCCCTACTGGTTATTTTACAAGGGATATTTTTGGTGTCACTTAATAGGAGACTTCTTTTAAAAGAAATTTTATTCATTCATTTGAATAGGCAGTTCACATGGCTGGAATTGTTAAAGGTACAAAGAATATATGGTGACAATCTCTCCCTGCTGTCCTTCCTGCCAACCATCCAAGGCCCTTTTTGGAAGTAGTCACTGTTACTGAGTCTTGGGTTTGGTTTCCATCCTTTAATTTTTAATTTTTTTCTTTTTTTCAATTTTAATTGAATTCTAGTTTACATACAATATTATTGTTGTAGCCTCAGATGTACAACATAGTGATGTGACCATTCTATACATTGTGCAGTGCTTACCCAGTAAGTATAGTCCCCATCTGTCACCATACAGAGTTATTACAATATGATTGACTGTAATCCCTATGCAGTACATTACATCCCTTTGGCTTATTTATTTTATAACTGGGAGTTTGTAACTCTTAATCCCCTTAGGCCATCTCACCTATCTTCCCCAACCCCTTCTCCTCTGGCAACCACCATGAGTCTATTTCTGGTTTGTTTTGTTTTGTATTTAATAACTTAATTAATTTTTAATAGGGGCCCCTGGGTGGCCCAGTCAGTTAAGCGTCTGACTTCGGCTCAGGTCATGATCTCATGTCTCATGAGTTCGAAACATCTCTGTGCTGACAGTTCAGAGCCTGGAGTCTGCTTCGGATTCTGTGTCTCCCTCTCTCTCTATCCCTCCCCAACTCGCGCTGTGTGTTTGTGTCTCTCAAAAATAAATAAACATTAAAAAAAGATTTATAAAAAATTTTTTTTAATGTTTATTTTTGAGTAATCTCCACACCCACTGTGGGACTTGAACCCACAACCCCGAGATCAAGAGTCTCACAGTCTACTGACTGAGCCACGCAGACACCCCTTGTTTTGTTGTTTTAGATTCCATATTTAAGTGAAATCATATAGTATTTGTCCTTTTCTGACTTATTTCACTTAGCATGATACCCTCTATGTCCATCCATGTTGTCACCAGTGGCAAGATCTCAGTCTTTTTTATGGCTGAGTAATATTCGTGTGTGTGTGTGTGTGTGTGTGTGTGTGTGTGTGAGAGAGAGAGAGAGACATCTTTATCCATTTATCTATTGATGGACACTTGGGTTGCTTGTATGTCTTGGCTATTGGAAATAATGCTGCAGAAAAGCATAGGGGTGCATATATTTTTTTCAAATTAGTGTTTCCATTTTCTTTAGGTAAATACCCAGCAGTAGAATTTTGCTGGACCTATTGTAGTTCTATTTTAACTTTTTGAGAAACCTCCATACTGTTTTTCACAGTGGCTGCATGATTTACATTCCCACCAACAGTGCAGGAGGACTTCCTTTCTCTTGTCCTTTTAATACTAGCCATTCTGACAGGTGTGAGGTGTTGATTGCTCATGGTGGTTTTGATCTGTGTTTCCCTGATGATGAGTGATGTTGAGCATTTTTTCATGTGCATGCTGCCCATCTGGATGTTTTCTTTGGAAAAATGTCTATTTGGGTCCTCTGTCCTTTTTTAATTGGATTATTTGGGGTTTTTTGGTTTTGAGTTTTATGAGTTCTTTATATATTTTAGATCTTAAACCCTTATTGAATGTCATTTGCAAGTATCTTCTGCCATTCAGTAGGTTGCCCTTTTGTTTTGTTGGTGGTTTCCTTTGCTGTGCAAAAGCCTTTTACTTTGATGTCCCACTTGCTTATTCCTTTTTTCTTATTTTACACAAATGGTAACGTATTATACATATCATTCTACACCTGGTTTTTTTTGGATTTTCCTTAGAGTGTGTCCCATGACTAAAAAGAACTTTCTCTCTGTTTTGTTTTGTTTTGTTTTTGACAGCTGCACATAAATCTGTTCTATGGTTGTATCATGATTTATTTAACCTCAAAAATGCTATTTTAAAAAATAAAGGTAGAATGTTTTTCTTTGGTCTTTAAAAATGATGGCCTTTAAATTCTGTGTAGGAGATTATTTTAAAATATTTGCAGAGGGACGCCTGGGTGGCTCATTCGGTTAAGCATCTGACTCTTGGTTATGGCTCAGGTCATGATCTCACAGTTTGTGGGTTCAGTCCTCACATCGGGCTCTACACTGACAGTGTGGAGTCTGCTTGGGATTCTCTCTCTCTTTCTGCCCCTCCCCTACTTGCACACGCTCTCTCTTTCTCTCTCAAAATAAACTAAGAAAAAAAATTCCTGGGGTGCCTGGGTGGCTCAGTCAGTTAAGTGTCTGACTCTTGATTTCGGCTCAGGTTGATGGGATTAAGCCCTGAGTTGGGCTCTGCACTGACATTATGGAACCTACTTGGGATTCTCCATCCCTCTCTCTCTCTCTCCCCATTCCCCACTCTCTCTCTCTCTATCAAATAAATAAATAAACATTAAAAAAATACTTGTACAACATTGCCAAATGTTTTATAATCCTGTGTTTGTAGCCCTCTACCTTGGTAGAATTCTAGAGCTTGAAGCACCATGCATGGCAGGCTAGTCCTACTTCCTCCATTTATAGCTCCGCACATAAGACTAAAGCGATAACGTTTTGCCAAGAGTAGCCCAGCCCTTCAGAGCTTTCGTTGTTGTTCGTTTTCAACTATATGAGTACTTTATGAATACGTTCTTCTTGTTTAGAAGAAACATATACATACATCTGTAAGTTTCGGTTCAAGTTCTTTTTCAGCACTATTGCCAGTCGGGTTCTAATCCAGTCCTTTATCCCCCATCCCTGGGAGTCATTTGTTATCAGTTTAGGAATCTTTTTACTTGGCAATTTTCTATGGTAAATATGCATGGACTGGGAAAATACGCCAAGTTATTTCATACATTGTTTTTTTGTTGTGCTTTGTTTTTAAAATTCATTGGAATCATCCTACATATGTTATTCTTCAGTGGACCTTTGTTAACTCTGGGTTATGCTGGGGTCATTCCACATTAACTAGTACGTAGAGCTCTACCTCATTTTACATCTAGGCTGCCATGTTTTGGACAACCCATGGCTTGTTTAGGTGTTTGCCAGGGTAGGTGTTCTTTGGGGGTGGAGTCTGTGGACGGAGTGGTCGTCTTCTGATGTCTCAGGAGTGGGGTCCTTCCCATTCAAGTGACCGCTGGGTGTCTGCACCATGTGCTCTCCCAGGAGGTCTGGGAGCCCTCACTGCCCAGCGCCAGCCCCTGGAACTGGCATTGTCTGACTCTTTAATGTTTGACAGTCTGATGGGTGAGGGATGTTCTCTTGTGAAGGTTTTAATTCTCATTTCTTTTACTTCTGTTAAAGTCTCATATCTATGATCGCTGTCCTTTTTCATGGAGGAAAAAGAAAAATAAGTCTGTTTTCCTACTAGTTGTTTTACCTTCTGATTTGTAGTTTTTAACGCGTTACTCTTTTGTGTGTCGTACGTACTACTGCCAGTGTATTCGCCGTCAAGTTGTTTGTCTTTTATCTTTGTATGTGATTCTGTTAAAAAGAACTTTTACAATTTTGATATAGCCAGGTTTATTCATCTTTCGTATTTGTGACTTATGTATTTTTTTTCTGGGTACAGTATACTTGATTGATGGTATGTGAGAAGGTAGGGCTCCCCAAGCCCCTCTCCTTTTTCAGGGGGTCTGGGATGGAAACTGTGTAGAGGTCAGGAGATTCTCAGTGTGTTGGGGATGAGTTGGGGAAAGGACTCCTCAGAAGCTGAGGGCCTCTGTCTTCCCCTTGCTCTCCTCAGGGCTGGTGGTCCAGGAGATGTTTACTCCTTGAGTGCCATGTGGACCATGAGGTCTACCACCCGGTTGCTGTAGCAAAGTTCATTGTCATACCAGGAAATGAGCTTAACAGAATGGTCATTGAGGCAATGCCAGCCCCAGCATCAAAGATGGAAGAGTGGTTGTCACTGTTAAAGTGGAGGACAAACCTGGTCCTCCCTGTAGCCCAGGATGCCCTTGAGGGGGCCCTCCAATGTCTGCTTCACCACCTTCTTGACGTCATCGTATTTGGCAGCTTTCTCCAGGCAGAGGGTCAGATCCATGGATCTGACACATTAGGAGTGGAAACATGGAGAGCCATGCCAGTGAGCTTCCTGTTCAGCTCAGGGATGGCCTTGCTTGCAGCCTTGGCAGCACCAGTAGAAGCAGGGCTGATGTTCTGGGTGGCAGTGATGGCATGGACTGTGGTCATGAGTCCCTCCATGATGCCAAAGTTTTCATGGATGACCTTGGCCAGAGGGGCCAAGCTGTTGGCGGTACAGGAGGCGTTGCTGACAATCTTGAGGGAGTTCTCATAATTCTCAGGGTTCACGCCCATCACAAACATGGGGGCATCAGCAGAAGGGGCAGAGGTGATGACCCTCTTGGCCCCACTCTTCACATGAGCCCCAGCCGTCTCTATGGTGATGAAGACCCCAGCAGACTCCACAATATATTCAGCACCGGCATCGTCCCATTTGATGTTGGTGGGATCTGGCTTCTGGAAGATGGAGATGGGCTCTCCATTGATGACAGGTTTGCAGTTCTCAGCCTTGACTGTACTATGGAGTTTGCCTTGGTTGGAATCGTACTAGAACATGTAGACCATGTAATTAAGGTCAATGAAGGGATCATTAATGGCAACAATATCCACTTAGCCAGGAGTTAAAAGCATTGCTGATGACCAAGTGCCTAATTTGGCTGAATCCGGTTACCCTGACCTTCACCATGGTATCTCGGGGACATGGCTGGCTACAGTGGAAGATGAGGCTGTCTGTCCAACGGGGAGGAGCAGAGAGCCTCTTTTATGTATTTTTAAAGGCCCAGACAGTCTCAAGATCATCAGTATAATTTTATTTTTACACTGAGATGTTTAATGCATCTGCTATTTTATTTTTGAATGGTGTGACTTAGGGATTTAACTTTTTTTTTTAATGTTCATTTTTGAAAGAGAGAGAGAGACAGAGACAGAGACAGAGAGACAGAGACTGAGCCGGGGAGGGGCCAAGAGAGGGAAACACAGAATCCGAAGCACAGAGCCCAACGCAGGGCCCAAACCCACGAACCTTGAGATCATGACCTGAGCGGAAGTCGGATGCCCAACAGACTGAGCCACCCAGGCGCACCAGGGATTTAACTTTTAATAGTCCTTGTTTTTCTCACTAATTTGAACTTTCAACATAAGTCACTCTTTTTCTGTGTATTTGATGTAGGCCAGGGAAATCTTTCCAATTTGTTCTCCTTTCACTCGTCTCTTCTTGTACAATTACTCTTTGTATGAAGTTTGGAATTGGCTGATCTAGTTTCAGTTTTAAAAATCTTGGGGTGCCTGGGTGGCTCAGTCGGTTAAGCGTCCGACTTCAGCTCAGGTCACGATCTCACGGTCCGTGAGTTCGAGCCCTGTGTCGGGCTCTGGGCTGATGATGGCCCAAAGCCTGGAGCCTGCTTCTGATTCTCTGTCTCCCTCTCTCTCTGACCCTCCCTCGTTCATGCTCTGTCTCTCTCTGTCTCAAAAATAAATAAACGTTAAAAAAAAAATATATATATATATATATATTAAAAAAAAAAAAAAAAGAAAACTTAAGAGAATTTTCCTTGAGACCGCATTGAATTGATAAATTTGTTTCTACTTGGGCATTTCTCTGCTGCCTCTCGAGGATACTCTTCTTTTGATGATTAGAATTTCAATTTTATCCTTTCTGTTCACATGGTTATTACTCAGTGCTATGGCTGTGTTGTTCACGAGTGCTAATGTTGTCCATAATCACTTTTTGCCGCAGATTATAACTACACCAACCAAGGCTTATCAACTTTGGTCCCGACCAGTACCAAAACTAAGCCCCGAAGCAGGGAGCTCTGGCCCTGTGCATGCTCAGAATCCCAGCACATTAGATGATAATATCTTGAATGAGCCAGTTCCACCTGAGATGAACGAACAGGCTTTTGAGGCCATTTCTGAAGAGCTTAGAATGGTGCAGGTAATGGTTAGTTTTAGAAAAAGCAAGTAACTAGACATTCATTGAGAAACTCCCTGTATCATGTTAACTCTAATATGTAGTGTTCAAATCTGTGTGGTATTAAAATTGTATCTTGTTAAACATGGGTGTGTGAAAGCAGAAATCAGCCTGCTTTTGCTCGTTCTTTTTGTTTGCTCTGCGGTATTTAGCAAGTCCCACTCTCTAGTCTCCTCAGGTTTTGGCTCTCTCCTATATGAAGAGACCAGTCTTGTCCCCAGCTTCAAGTTCCAGAACTGGTTTATATAGCACAGTACTGTATCTGCAAAGAAAATTTAAATAATTGAAAGAATCTTCTTATAGATCAAATTGCAGACAGTTTTTGATGTATTTGAAAGAACATGTGAAGTGTGTTTATCTCAGAATTCTGGTGATTTATTTTTTCAGAAAGTTTTTCTGCTGTCTGACAATACTTAGAGTGAGCCAGACTACCCTCAAATTCCAAAGGTTCGCCCTTTCCAAGGCATGGAGGCCATTCTTGTAAAGTCACTCCATGCAGCCTTGGGAAAGCTTCTTAGAAGTCTCAAGATGCTCTATGATTGATTCCATTGAATCATTTTTCCGCTTTGTGTTTCAAATTATCCGCTTTGATGGACCACAAGTGTAATTCTGAAACATAAGTCATTAGTGTAGTCTTTGGAAATTGTTTTCTGGCTCCAAACTGGCCTTTGATATCTTTGTCTATGTGAGGTTTTGAATTTTATTCTATTTTATTTTATTTAGTGGAATGTTTGCGATTTCCACTGAAAAGAATTTTTGACAACTCAAGTTTTTGTGTTGCAGGAACAAATGAGTGCCCTTCAAGTCAAGCTGGATGAGGAAGAGCATAAAAACCTGAAGCTTCAGCAGCACATTGACAAACTGGAACATCATTCTATACAAACGCGGGAGGTGAGACCCAAGAGCAGGGCCTCAGAAGATGTATGAAACAGATCCTCAAAGGAAGAGTGTTACAAGAAGAACAGGACTTTGCAAAGCCTTTGTCAAGGCTCATTTGGGTTGTATTCTTTATTGTGTTACTTCACACACTGCTCTGATAATGACACACACCGCCTAGGCTGAATTCTAGCTCACTTAGTGGACAGTGCAGATAGGGCCCTTGCTCTCGGTTCGGAACAAGGCAGGGTAGATGGCCCAGGTGCTTGCAGTGGCCCTGCCTCTTTGTTGGTCTTCCTCACTGTAGTTCGTGGGAACGGCCGACTTTCTTCTGTCAGACACCTGAAGCTAGATTTTAAAAACAGAAACAAGGTAATGATTTGGAGAGTATCTTAGCATGCCAGTATTCCCTTTTCTAATCAATTTATCTTTTTCTCAAAGCTTTTCTCGTCAGAAAGAACTGATTGGACCAGACAGCAGCAAGAGCATCTCTCACAACTGAATGTCCTTGAAAAGCAGCTTCGGGACGCTCAAACTAAGAATGAGTGTAAGTTCGAACGGCTGGGAGCTTTGTAATCTGAATACCATGACTCAGTATCTTTTGACCTCTATGAGTAAATCTTGCCCCTATGTTGTTGGTTGTTTTGTTTTGTTTTTAATTAGATGACCAGACTTGGGTCTGCAAGGCAGTGGTAAGTAATAGTCTCATATCAGAAAGGGTGCTTTGCTTCAGGACTGGTCATAAACAAGTGATCGAACTGGTTGCTGAACCTTTTAATACTGCTTTGAAGATGAAGTGTCTTGAAATCATAAGACGAATAATATTTTGACAGTGAGAAAATAAAGAATAACTATGTATTTGTATGTGTCCATAGAGGTGGGAGTATCATTTGATTCCCAATTTTTTGCAGCTTATTTCTCCTTTCATCAGAGTGTTTGCAGCAGTTTGTAATAAAGCTAAAACAAAAGGCGGCCATTATGTTTTCTTTGATCTAAAGAGTTACTTGATGTCACCTCCAATTGGAGTTTTCTTAGAAGACCAGCAGTGTTTAACCCATTTTGGAATGTTCTGGTGTATCACCAAAGGGTTTTCAATAAGTACGATTAGGTCACTTAAAATATGTTAAATCTGTTGATTTTTTTCTCCCTTATATTAAAAGTTGCCATACACATGCCTCAGGAGAAAGTGGAACCGTCAAGTGACCTGCAGATCAGGGACAGATGTTAACCCTTTACTTTTTTTGTAGAAATATACCAAAAATCATAAACGAGGAGGAATAAAATAGAAATCTCTGTGCCCCTAGGTACCTACCACTTGGTTGGTCAACATCTTAAGATTGGTCTCTCCAACTTGTTTTTGCTGTTTGTGTGGAAATATCCATCCAACCTCTTTGTCTACTTTGTTAAAAAAAGTGTGTGTGTGTGTGTGTGTGTGTGTGTGTGTGTGTGTGTGTGTGTGTGTGAGAAGAAACCTGTTGAGGATGTATTTTGTTTTGTTTTTTAGTTTTGAAAAGTGAGGTGCATGACCTGCGAGTAGTTCTTCACTCTGCAGACAAGGAGCTGTCTTCCATGAGGCTGGAGTATAGTTCGTTCAGAGAGAGTCGGGAGAAAGAGCTGAGTAGCCTCTCTGATCGACACGCGCACACGCAGCTCCAGCTGGAGAGCGTCAGGTAGAGTTGTTCTGTTATGCTGTCCCGTCGCCTGGTTGGGGCCTGCAGTCCAGGACTGCTCGCCGTGCAAGTGCTATAAACCCAACTCGAACTAGTTAAACTAAAAGGTAAATTACTGGCTCACAATAACGGGGAGGCCTAGAGGGGATTTTGGTTTCAGGGGCAAACTAGACCGAGTCTCAAAAGATACTGTCAGTGCACATTTCTCTCTGTCTCTGTCTCTCTGTCTCTGTCTCTCTCAGTTCCTGCTCTGCTTCCCTCGTTACGTTGCCCTTACTCAGTCCTACTATTGAGAGCCTTCCTCTCTGTGACGGGGAACAGATCGCCTCAGACCGCTGCATATTCTCTTAGCGTAATGACCCCTGTGATGAAATCCTCTGTCCCAGAAGGCATGTATCAATCCCAGGGAAAATCTGAATTGGTTTTGCCGGAGTCCTCTGCTTACCTGCGGACCAGTCACTTCCCAGGGGTTCGAGGGGATATAGGCCCAACATAGGTGATGCACCTTTTCCAGAGGGAGAGGTATGCTCTTATTAGAAGAAGGGACAGTACAAGGTAGAACAGATCAGTAGTTGTCACTGTTGTCCACAGTAACTTGTCAGAGGCTGGCAGGAGTCAGTGCTGGTAATCTTGAAATAAAGGAATGACAGATGTAAGGGGTTTGTTTTTACTACTCTTTTCCTTGCCAATTTCAACCTTTTATAAAATCATTTTGTGTTTTGGTTGCCGTCGTATGGGTCCGTGGCAATAATTTAATAATGGACATTTGGCACGTGATACTGTGAGCATGATACATGTTGCAAAGGTTTAAATCTGCAGTTTTTGGGGCGCCTGGGTGGCGCAGTTGGTTAAGCGTCCGACTTCAGCCAGGTCACGATCTCGCGGTCCGTGAGTTCGAGCCCCGCGTCAGGCTCTGGGCTGATGGCTCGGAGCCTGGAGCCTGTTTCCGATTCTGTGTCTCCCTCTCTCTCTGCCCCTCCCCCGTTCATGCTCTGTCTCTCTCTGTCCCAAAAATAAATAAAAAATGTTGAAAAAAAAAAAAAAAATCTGCAGTTTTTACGTGTTTTCTGCACGAGGAATTAAAATAGAGGAAGAAAATTTGAGATCTGCAGACCGGATTCATCCATAAACATGTTTTTGCTGGATCTTCCCAGTGTGGTTTTTAAAAAGTTTAGCATAGGGGCGCCTCGGTGGTTCAGTTGGTTGGGCATCTGACTTGGGCTTGGGTCATGATCTCATGGTTTGTGAATTCAGGCCCCGCCTTGGGCTCTGCTGACAGCTCAGAGCCTGGAGCCTGCTTCGGATTCTGTGTTTCCCTCTCTGCCTGCCTCTGTCTGTCTGTCTGTCTGTCTCTCTCTCAAAAATAAACATTTAAGAAAAAAGTTTCGCATTGCATTCTTAAGATTGAGAGCTTTCTTGTAAAAATCCATCTTTCAGCATCCCCTGAAATCCCATCCCTGCCCCCTGAATGACTCCTTTCCCGTGAGTTGGGCGGAGCGCTGTCAGCCTCCACTGCCCCTGTTTCCCCAGCACCGAGTTGCCATTTGTCATCCCTGGTGCACTGTTGTTTTTTTCTTACCAGGCATTTGTGGGGTTTTTTTGTTGTTGTTGTTGTTTTTAATCTTTATTTATTTTTGAGAGAGAGAGAGCGAGAGAGCGAGCATGAGCAGGGGAGGAACAGAGAGAGAAGGAGACACAGAATCCGAAGCAGGCTGCAGGTTCTGAGCCATCAGCACAGAGCCCGATGCGGGGCTTGAACCCATGAACCGTGAGATCATGACTTGAGCCAAAGTCGGACGCTTAACCAACTGATCCACCCAGGCGCCCCACCAGGCATTTGTTTTTAACATCTGAATCACTGACCCTAATCTTGGCGTGTCATAAATTAACTTTGTGTGAGTTTTTTGGAAAGGTCACTCCACTTATCTCGTTGGATTTTAATTTCCTCATGTTTATAAGTCATTTGAACCAGATCTAAAATATTAGGAATCCACTATATTTGACTATGTACTTAAATTCTGTCTTAAAAATAGCGAGTACTTCTTTGCTTTTTAAATTTGATATAATTTTTCTCAGTGTCTCAGGTTTAACTCTCTTGCTCAAACCGAGTGTATCACTCTTTGGGCTGCTTATACTCCATGGCCCCACAGGTGGTGAGAAGGCCCCTGCGTGAAATAGCCCAATACCGCTATGTGTTCCTTGAATCATTTGGCTGCTTTCTATACTCAGTTTGTATCATAAATACACACATCTCTCCTCTGGTCTATTGTCTGTATGCCTCTCTTTAGCAATTGATTTATACCACTTTGGTTTTGTTTTTTGGGTTTTTTTTTTGTAAGTTTATTTGTTTTGAGAGAGAGCACACATGAGCAGGGGAAGGGCAGAGAGGGAGAGCGAATCCCAAGCAGGCTCCTCGCTCTCAGCACAGAGCCCAATGCAGGGTTCAAACCCACAAACCGACCATGACCTGAGCCGAAATCAAGAGTCGGACGCTTAACCGACTGAGCCACCCAGACACCCCCGTCCCACCTTGTAATGTGCCACTTCTGCTCTGCTTTCAGCAAGTAAAGCAGATGAATCCCTGCTTAATCTGTTGACAAGCTGGGACATCTCTTTTGGATGGTGCAGAGTCAGGTTCATTGTTCACTAGTTCTTGGCCGAGCCCTCGATGTTTGGGCCTGTCACAGCAGGTGCAGAGCAGAACGAGAGGATGAGAACCTCAGAAGCGGGAAACAATAATCACGTGAATTAAGAAATGGTTCTTTCTGAGGGAGTTACTCTCTTGCTCAAACCAAAGCCACGTTTGCCATCTTAAAATCTTCCTAGAATTGAGAGGATATGTGATGAATGAATAGAGGTGAGGTGTCAACAGAATTAAGTGAACGGCCATTTCCTAGCTTACGTAAGGAAGGGTTAGGTCTGGAACTCCCTAAAATGAATCCACGACTCAAAATGGCCCACGAGTTAAACATGTCTGGTTGAGACCATGGGAGGCAGAATGAGGAGGTATATGGCTCAAGCTAACATGCCCACCCTGTCTCCTCCGGCCCCGTCACACCGCTCTGTGGTCCATTGTGTGTCACGTGTTTGTGCATCGTGGGCATCCCACACACGGTCACGTCAGTCAAGGCTTCTGTAAGTTGGGCACGGTCTGTAGACAGGAGCAGTGGAACTGCCGGTAATTGAACTCGCAGAACTACATTTGATGTTTATATTGACCATTGTAAAAATGTTTTCCTGATAAAGATTAGAAAAGGAAAAGCTTCTTGAGAGCAAAGCCTGCCTACAGGATTCCTATGACAACTTACAAGAAGTAATGAAGTTTGAAATTGACCAACTTTCAAAAAACCTCCAAAACTGCAAAAATGAAAATGAAACTCTGAAATCAGATCTGAATGTAAGTTAAGAAAGGTATTGGTTATTGATGAATTTGTCCTGAATGTGTGATTGTTCCCTGGAGCACAGGGCAAGGCCTGTTTATTGACCTCTTCCTAACTTCTGTACTGGCCCCTCGTGCCTGCCAACATAGAAGGTACTTGATGTGTTTGTTGACTGTGCATTGCTAGTAACAATTTCTTAAAATCTAATATAACATTGTCTTTTAGAATTTGGTGGAGCTTTTTGAGGCAGAAAAAGAACGCAATAACAAATTATTATTACAATTTGAAGAAGATAAAGAAAACAGTTCTAAGTGAGTGCTATTTATCTTTTCCATTAGTTGACTAGAGTATCATTTACTATCACATTCTTTATCTTGAGTTGTTTGGGTTTTTTTTTTATTGCTGATGCCCTGTAAGGTTATTTTTTTAAAACATTCCAAAATGAATATCCGATTCTTTTGTATAAGAGGCTATGTAGAGAAACTTAATTTTTCAAAAGCATTCAGGAAGTAGCTATGCTACTTTTGAAATGAATAGCAGTTGATGGTGATCAGAACTCTGGTCCTTCTATAAATAAATCTCGGTATTTTTATAACTGGAAGGTGGGGACTGATTTTTATTTCTGTCTCTACTATTCTTTTTCTAGCTGCTCTGTTTTTCTCTTGGTCCTTTAATATGGAATGCCATTGTCCTTCTTGCCTATCTCTCCAAGTTCTTTTCCTTGGTGATCTCTGTCAGTCTCCTGGCCTCAGCCAGCAGGATGATCATTACTGTAGCAAGAGGAAGTATTTGTTTATTCAGCAGATACCTGTAGAGTTTTCAGTATGACTCGGCTTCTCTTCTAGGCCTGGGGATACGGAGGTAACTACATCTAGTGGACATACATCTTAGCTGGGAAACAGTTAACCATTTAGTTGTTCAAACACTAGGTGATATCCAACAAGCCAGGCACTATTCTGGTAAGTGCCAGAACACTTATTTAGAGGTAAGACAGTGAACAAAATATCCCCATCCCCGTGAGTTTCACATTCTAGCACAGAGAGATAGGTAATAAACACGTGCTTATGTCAGCAAGTCCTGAGTGCGCCAAAGAAAGAGAAACTCGTAGCACAAAGATAGGTTCTCTTTGGTTTGTTGAAGAAACGGGTTCAGATCTTGACTCCTGCTGGAACGCAATGCCTGATGCCAAGCGTGTGCCAAACAAAGTTCCGTTGCCGTTCACGGAATCTCTTCTGTACAAATGCACTCACTTCCTGTTTCCATTGGATGAAGTCATGAGTAAAAAAGATCATTCTTTTCTTTCAGAGAAATATTAGAAGTTCTTGAGGTTGTGCACCAGGAGAAACAGAAAGAGATAGCCAAATGCGAGCAGCAGGTGAGTGATCTGTGCTCTTAATTCTAGCCTTTGAGGTCTGTAACTCCCGGTCCGGTGTCTGGAGAGGTGCATTATGAACAAGGTTTCAGCTCTCAGGTGTCGAAAATAGGTAGTAAAAATAGATGGGCTTTTTGGTTGGTTGTATTATTTTTGAACTCTTGTTTTTCTAACTCCTTGGAAGGCTATAATCATACTTTGTTGGTGGCCCCCTGGTGGAGACCCACAGAATCAATGCCTTTTAACCCAGCTTCTCCTTTTCAAGTGTTCCCTGATGAGCACCATACAATATGAAAAGGAGATTTCAACTTCTTTTTTTTTCCCCCCTATATGTGTATGTGGTTGGCTTTGGAATTTAATTCTTTTTCTAAAAATAGTTATTTTTCCCCATAGATGGCAAAAGTACAGAAACTGGAAGAGAGTTTATATGCTACCGAAAAAGTAATTCGTTCTCTGGAAAAGTCTAGAGATGCTGACAAGGTTGGTAGAGGTTGAAGCTGAATCCTCTTTATTTTCTTCATAAGTGAGGCTTTAATGTTCCCGTCCCCTGCCCGCAGGGTGACTGGTAGCTGGCATTCCTGTAGACACTTAGGCCTTGTTTGTCTTCCAAGGTTGGCAGAGAAGGGGATCTTCTATTATTATTATTATTATTATTATTAATTCTCCATGTAACTTCAAGAGGAAACTGTTCTACTACTTCTGATGGCACTGTTTCTATTTTTATTATTATTTTATATACTTTTTTATTTTGGGGTGGGGGTAGAGGGAGAGGGAGAGAGAGAATCTTAAGCATGCTTGATCCCAGTAACCATGAGATCATGACATGAGCTGCAATCAAGAGACGGATGCTTAACCGACTGAGCCACCCAGGTGGCCCGCTGGTGGCACTGTTTCTAAAACCCATCCTGCCTCTCTTTACTAGGCTGCTGTTAGTGTGAGCCTTTCTGGTTGACTCTGAGTCCCATGATACAAACTGTCAGATTTCTGGTGTGTTGTCTTTAATTAGGATAGTAAATGAAATATGCATGTGCAAGTATAAAATTAGGTATAAATTTCTTATATGCCTACCTATAATTCATTCAGAAAAACCAAAGCAAATGATTAAGTAAAATAGAGTAAGGCCATTAATATACAAACTGATAATAATATAATGTGATGTATTTTGCTAAAACAAAATGGACTTCTCCTGTTTTCTTTCGGAGAGGTAAACTGTTGTTTACCGCAGTAATGGTCTCCTCCTTAATGTCATTGGGTGTGAAGACATTGTTTCTCTCCTCATCAGGAAGTTGTAGCTGACCTCATGAGCCAGATCCAGGAGCTGAGAACATCGGTGTGTGAAAAAACAGAAACCATAGACACCCTGAAGCAAGAACTGAAGGACATCAGTGTAAGTTCTGTAACCGACAAGATACATTTGAGCACTTCCCAGATTCTTCAAGAGTTTGACAAATGCTACACCAGAACAAAAGGATTGCTGTGGTCAAATCGGTTTGGAAATCCTAGTCAAAGCCTCAACAGGTTTCTGGATTCGCAGAACTTACAGAGCTTTTAATATGCTGACCCCTGCGAGGCGGTGCCCGCTGCTGCCCTGCTCTGATCGTCCCGCCCTGGCCTGAGTTCAGTGCTCTGTGTGCACCGATTGGGAATTGCTGATCAGAAGCAGGCCGGTTGTAATCTGTGATAGTTAAGGGTATGTGGTGTTCCTTCGTTGCTTTGAGGAAAAACAATGACACATTTTGGTTAAGTTCAGAGACATTCCTTGTATAGCGAGTGAGTTTTTCCATTATTGGACTTTCTGGTTTCCTCAAGTAAGTATTTTCTACGAGTAACTACTTTCCCCCTCACGCGCACACATATCTAAGTTGAATGTTGGTGCTTCCTCCTCACCTCGGGTCAAGGTGAAGTTTTTTTGCCCACGTTGGTCATTCCTCTGCTACAAAGGGAGGTTGCTGTTCTCACGTTTGTTGCTGAAGGCAGTTTCTTGATAAAGGTGTGATAATAATTTATTAATATGGGGCGCCCAGCTGGCTCAGTCGATGAAGAGTGCGACTCTTGGTCTCTGGGTCGGGAGTTTGAGCCCCACTGTTAGGGGCAGAGATGACCAAAAAACAGTAAGAAAACCTGAGTGGTTTTTCACCGCTCCCTGTGGGACTTTTTGACTTCTCTTTACCATTCATGCACTTATCCTTCCATTCGTTTGTCCAATAAATAGTTATTGAACTATTTGTGTTAGTCTCATCATCACCTCGGAGCTCAGACTCCTTCTTGTTATTTTAGTGAAAAAATAAGCACAGGAAAGCAGACAGCTCTTACAACTTTCTTTCTGCAGTGCAAACACAACTCTGCTTTGGCTGACAAGGAAGAGAGCAAAGTGTTGATTAAGAAACAGGAAGTGGAGATTCTGGACCTGAAAGAAGCCCTTAGACTGAGAATACTCTCTGAGGACATAGAGGTACATGTTAACACATCCTGACTCTTTTTTGCCTTTTTCCTTGTCAATGTTTGTATGTGTATGTGTGTGTGGAGGTTATTAATGAAGAAATAGAGGGCTTTTTAAAGGGACAAGTCCTAATTAGAGCCATTTTCCCATAGGGTAGTTAGGCCAGTAATAGATAACACTAAAATTGTTATACTTTATCCAGTTGACATGCATTCATTTGTGCTAACACCTGGTAAGTTCCTGTAACTGACCCTCTTCCCAAAGGGGAGCAGAGTGGCCACTGCGTTTACTTGGTGGAGTGGTAGCAGCAGGGAGCAAAGAAAGATCAGGTTAACAGGTTAACCAGCTGAGGTAGGTTTTAGCTAAAGTGGGTTTTAATTTTTCGTTG
The DNA here is from genome assembly GCF_024362965.1 of Panthera pardus. Taxonomy (NCBI): domain Eukaryota; kingdom Metazoa; phylum Chordata; class Mammalia; order Carnivora; family Felidae; genus Panthera; species Panthera pardus. Next base: position 14,945,188 of record NW_026527013.1, read on the forward strand.
TTGGTGTAAATGTGTCTATTTTTAAATGAAGCAGTACTGGGACGCCTGGGCGGCTCAGTCAGTAGAGCGGCCAACTCTCCATCTTGGCTCAGGTCATGATCCCAGGGTGGTGAGATTGAGCCCCGAGTCAGGCTCTGCGAGTCAGGCTCTGGGTTGGGCATGGAGCCTGCTTAAGATTCTCTCTCCCTCTTTCTCTGCCCCTCCCCTCCACGTGCGCAAGCTCGCTCTCTCTCTCTCTCGCTCTCTCTCTCAATAAGTAAGTAAATAAACAAGCAAGCAAGCAGTATTGTCACATGGCTCAAAATTCAAATTACATAAAGCAGTAGATATTCTGTCATGTATCCTTCCAGAGATTTTTTTTTTTTTTAATAAATGTTTATTTTTGAGATAGCGAGTGTGAATGGGGGAGGGAGAGGTAGGGGGACAGGGGATCTGAAGCAGGCTCTGCGCTCACAGCAGAGAACCCGATGTGGGGCTCGAACCCGTGAATCATGAGATCATGACCTGAGCCGAAGTTGGCCGCTTAACCAACTGAGCCACCCAGATGCCCTACTTCCAGAGACATTTTAGGCAAATCCCATATACATTTAATTTTCTTTTTCTCACACAAATGGTAACCCACCATATATACTACTCCGTGGTTGCTTTAGAAGTAAAGCTTTCTTGCTAAACTATGCTATCCATGAAAGAAACGACAAATATTTATTGAACCCACCTACCATTTGTTCTTGCCTGGAAGAATGACTGAAAAACACTGTTACTTACGTCAAAATCTGCTATCTACTTTAAGAGTTAAACATATCTTGATCTAACAAAGGATCTGGGAGCACAGGAAAGGGAGGAGGGGAGTGACTGTGCCAAAATCGCAGAGCACTTCCCAAAGGAGATAGTATTTGTACAAGGCTTCGCTAGGGAGGGGGCTGTGGGTGTTGGTGGGGCCTGTCCGGCTGTGGGGGGGAGAGCTGAGGTGGAGACGGATGGAGTCTGTGTCACGGAGCGTCTCCAAGAGTGTCGGCTGCATAGACTTCAAGCCCAGGCCAAAGGCGAAAAGGCCAGAGCCCAGAAGTGGTGGTGGGAATATTGGCAAGCTAGAACTGAGCAGTGCTTTAGAAGTTCAGCAGGCAGTTGCAGGGTCCGCAGGACGTGTGCCGTGGCAACAGCAAGCAGAGTGGGTGCCGAGGGCTCTAGCCACAGTGACCGAAGACGGTTCTTTGTACGTCTGAGATGGAGAAATAGCGGCCTGGGGAAAGTTGGTGAAACACACGGTGTATGCGCTAGTTTTGAGCTTTAGAACCTGTGGGGATAGATCTCCAAGGCAGATTTACCCAGGAGTCTGTATTTCTAGCCGCCTGTATGCCAGAAAGGACCTGAAGCTAACACACCTGCAGTGCAAGGAGATGAAAATAGACAAGGACAGTCCAGGCCGCAGCAGCACAAGACAAGAGTAAAAAGCTGTTAGGGCGCAGGCTGCGGAGCTGGCTGCTTTGGAGTCTGAGTCCTGGCTGTGTGACGCTTTGAAAGTTACACTTGTCTCTGCCTCATTCGTCACGTCTCTGGAGCAGAGATAACACTGCCGCCTAGTGCCTAAGAGGAGGTGAAATGAGGTGACACATGGAAAGGGCTTGGGAACTGACTGGCAGCTTGTGAGTTGCTCAGTCCGTGGGAGCTGGCAGTATTTTTAGGAGGTGAGTTGGAAAGTTTGTACACAGTGTCAACTGTACTTCAATTAAAAAAAAAAAAAAGAAATTTAGGGGTGCCTGGGTGGCTCAGTCAGTTAAGCATCTGACTCTTGATCTTGGCTCAGGTCATGATCTCACAGTTTGTGAGATTGAGCCCCACGTTGGGCTCCACGCTAACAGTGCAGAGCCTGCCTCAGATTCTCTCTCTCCTTCTCTCTCTCTGTCCGTCCCCCCACTCCTCTCAAAATAAATAAATAAACATTAAAAAAAAGAAAGTGGAAAGTAGCACACAAAAGTCACACCCTAAGGTCTTGTACAAGTATAAAATGGGGACTAAATCTTCAGTTCCACACTGCCTGTTGCCCAAGTGTGGAGGGAAGCCTGGCTGTTTGAGTGGGAGTGGCTAATGATGGGAGCTCAGTACAATTCACCTCCAGGCTCTTCCTTACTCCCTTTGTCTCCTGTGTCTTTCTTGTTCTTCTCTTAAAAAACGTGTGACAGTGCATATTGAAGTATCTTAGATTCGAGGGGGATCATCCCACAGTCACTTCACGTTCCTCCTTTTACTAATCACCTGGCTTCCTCAGCTAACGTATTTACAACTGATGACAAAGGGGTCCTTGCCTTAATCCATAGAAGAGCTTTTAGGTCAGAATACTCAAGAAAGGACAGACACACCCTGGTGGTGAATGGATACAGGAAGGTGTATGAGCAGCTCCCCCAGGAAGAAGATAGTGGCTAGAAACCTTGCTAAAAGAAATGCGAAATTAAGCACAAAGGTACCGTTTGATCTTACAGCTAGTAAATATTAAGATATGCAGAGAAGGGTGATTACTGACACTTGTGATGAAGTTTAAGTTCAGCCTTTGGGGAGGTGGTCTAGTAATACACAGCCTTAATTTTTTTGCATATGCTTCGAGTTTGCACTTTTTAGAAATTAGCCTAAAGAAATAATCTAGTAGGGAGGCGCCTGGGTGGCTCAGTTGGTTAAGCATCTGGCTTCTGCTCAGGTCACGATCTCACGGTTCATGAGTTCGAGCCCCATGCCAGGCTCTGTGCTGACAGCTCGGAGCCTGGAACCTGCTTCGGATTCTGTGTCTCCCTCTCTCTCTGCTCCTCCCGCGCTCACACTCTCTCTCTCTCAAATGTACATAAATGTTAAAAAATAATTTTTAAAAAAGAAAGAATCTAGGTATGAGAATATAATGCATATGATAGTGAAAAATTCAAATCAGCCAAAGTATTCAGTGATGGGCTAAATTGTGGTGCATACTTAAGATGAACTCAAGCCCGCCCAATGAAAAATGATGTGATAAAAGAATGAACATGTGGAAAAGTGTTTGTGATACATCAAGTATGTGTGTGTGTGTGCATGTATGCCTGACGTATTACCAACATTTTCCACATACTTTTATATCCTATCATTTATATATGTACGTACATTTTTTTAGGTGATACACATATTAATATATATCACATATACCTGTTATATGCAGTATTATACATGTTAACATATTTATAGTGATATAAATATGTATACGTACATATATACATGCACATTTGGAAAGTTAGAGTAAGCAGATTCTGCTCTAACTTGATAGGGATTACATGCTGTGTACCCAGGAATTATGTATGCAACCCACAGGACTTCTAATTCTCTCTGCCACTTTCCATCAAGCTACTCCTCTGAAACTCTGATGGCCTATGACAATGTATCACTACCTGGTGACTGCCCAGCCCCTCCCCAGCTGGGTGAGGGGTACCCATCTTTATAGCTATTTACCTTCTAATGTGTAAAAGACTAGAGTCAATTGGTCAGACAGCAGGTAAGCTAGGGACCTGTTTCTGGAGTCCTCATACGGAAAGAGTGATCGATCAGCTTTGAGATCCTGGGGGTCAGAGGAAATGTTCAGTATTAAGCAAAAGGGGTGGAATGCACTGGAACCCCAATTGGGATACCTGTAGGAATTTCCTGTAATGTTTCTCTTTAGACCTGTTCTTAAATGGGGTGACTGGGTGGATCAGTCAGGTAAGCGTCTGACTTTGGCTCAGGTCATGTCTCACTGCTCATGGGTTCGAGCCCCACGTCGGGCTCTGTGTTGACAGCTCAGAGCCTGGAGCCTGCTTCGGATTCTGTGTCTCCCTTTCTCTCTGTCCTTCTCCCTCTTGTACTGTCTCTCTTTGTCTCTCAAAAAATGAGTAAATGTTAAAAATAAATAAATAAATAAATAAATAAATAAATAAATAAATAATATTAACTGCTTGTTTGCTTTGGACTGGATTAGCACATAGGCAAAAAAAAAAGTTAAAAGTTCTTATTTAAGACTTTTTAACCTTTTGCAATTTGCCCATACTAGTGATTTGCAAATCCTTAGTGGAGTATACAATTATGAAAGCAATCTTTCTTTGCGGGGATCATCCCGACAGAGGGATATGCTCTGCGAGGACCTGGCTCATGCCACCGAGCAACTGAACAAGCTCACCGAGGCCTCGAAGAAGCACTCAGAGCTGCTGCAGTCTGCCCAGGAGGAGATGGCCAAGAAGGAGGCCCTGATCCAAGAACTTCAGCACGAGGTGAGGTCCAGTGCCGCGGCTCATTCTCTCTGTATACAGCAAGGTGGGCCAACAGGGCACTTAGGTGGTCAGGCTGTGCCGTGGGCTCTGAACAACTTGGTTGCTCACGTGTGTTCCGACTTGCTCGGCTGCCTCTCTGCCCACCCTCGGCCCCCTGACACGCGCCAACAAGTTCTAACCTCTGGGGCAAGGTTATGGCTGACTTGTATCCTCCTTTTGGCTGCTGTTTTACATTTTATTTTCCTCAAACGACCCTTTGATTACCAGCGAAGCTTTAAAAAGTTGTTTTTAGGAGCACCCAGGTGGCTCTGTCAGTTAAGCGTCCGACTCTTGATCTTGGTTCAGGTCGTGATCTCACCAGTGTTAGATTGAGCTCCGCATCGGATTCTGTGCTGAGTGTGGAGCCTGCTTCAGATTCTCCCTCTCCCTCTCTCTCTGCCCTTCCTCCGCTCATGCTGTCTTTTCCTCTCAAAATAAGTAAACATTAAAAATGTTTTTTAAAAAAAGTGTAAATAAGTCTGTGGGAGAGAGGGAGAGGGGAGGGTTGTAGCAGCAACCAGCGTTTACGGATGTGAACGGCAGCCGCAGGGTCGACAGCTACGGACTGTGAGCATTGCTGTGGTTTGGCTTGGTTTTAACACCTTACTGCTTTATCAAGCAGTATTTAATGAAAGCCTGAGAAAATCATGTGAAAAGTCTGTATCCTCACACCTTGGGAAATTTGTCTGTTCTGACCGGACCATGTGCCCAGCTCTAACTTGCCACCTTCATCTGTTCGATTTTCTCAGCTAAACCAGAAGAAAGAGGAAGTAGAACAGAAAAAGAATGAATATAACTTCAAAATGAGACAGCTCGAACACGTAATGGATTCTGCGGCCGAGCATCCCCAGGTACCTGTGCTCTGGGGACATGGAACGGTTTCGTGAGGGATCGCAAATGTGGGCATTACTAGGACTGTAGCTTTGTGTTTTTATAGAAAGAGATTTTCACCAGTACCTTTTCTGCTCTTTACTTGATAAAAAGGTACTGGTGTTTTATTTGTTTCGCTTGCACAGGAATTAGAATGACAGGCTGAATAGCTAAGTGTTTTCATTTGAAATGAAATCTTTATAAAACATCACTTAATCAGGTGTTTGGATGGAATTTAATTTTATTTTAGAGCCCTAGAACACCACCTCACTTTCAAACACACTTGGCAAAACTCCTAGAAACCCAAGAACAAGAGATAGAAGACGGAAGAGCGTCTAAGGTTTCTTTGCAACACCTTGTCACAAAGCTAAACGAAGACCGAGAAGTCAAAAATGCTGAAATCCTCAGAATGAAGGTAACTGGATCCTCTTTTTCAAAAAAAGTCTTTTCAAATAAACAGTATCCAGAATCAACAAAAGAAACAGTATCTTTCAGGGTTACTGAGGGTACAAAATTCAACAGGCACAGAACTAAATAAAGGGCAGGCAGAAAAGCCTTCCTCTCCCCGCCGACTGCAGACTACCTGGCTGACGGTCCCTGGAGGCTCTCACGGTAGCCACGTTTCCATATAACCAAGTCTGCAGCCGTCATCTCCCTGTTTCTACGATGCTGTCAAACACAGGCTGTGCCAGCTACTCTGATCACGGTGCCGCCTGACTTACATCCTTGCCGGTTTCATAGCTAAATACTCTGTCTTGCTACAGTTGTAAATTTGTATTTTTCTCATTAAGAATAAGATGGAGGAACGGGGCGCCTGGGTGGCGCAGTCGGTTAAGCGTCCGACTTCAGCCAGGTCACGATCTCGCGGTCCGTGAGTTCGAGCCCCGCGTCAGGCTCTGGGCTGATGGCTCGGAGCCTGGAGCCTGTTTCCGATTCTGTGTCTCCCTCTCTCTCTGCCCCTCCCCCGTTCATGCTCTGTCTCTCTCTGTCCCAAAAATAAAAATAAAAATAAAAAAAAAAAAACGTTGAAAAAAAAGAATAAGATGGAGGGGCACCTGGGTGGCTCAGTTGGTTGAGCGTCCGACTTCAGCGCAGGTCGTGATCTCACAGTCCGTGAGTTCAAGCCCCGCGTCGGGCTCTGTGCTCACAGCTGGGAGCCTGGAGCCTGCTTTGGACTCTGAGTCTCTCTCTCTCTCTCTGACCCTCCCCTGTTCATGCTCTGTCTCTCTCTGTCTCAAAAATAAATAAACATTAAAAAAAAAACTTAAAAAGAAAAAAGTAAGATGGAGCACGTTTTGTTTCTCTGACCTCTATCCTTCGCCCATCTTGCTATCATTGGACTTTCCCTTAACAATTTGTAGGCATTCTCTGTATATTCTAGAGATTCGCTTTTGTCTCAGGTAGTTAATAATCTTCTCTTGTTTGCCATTCCTTTAAACTTCTGTTTTACTTTTTTTTACTCAGGGACTTGGGGTTATGGTGATTCTGCACAGGGAGAGTGTGTTTCGAGGAGTATCGAGGAGAGGGAGGTGTGTGGTGTGGAGGTGTGGACAGGTGTGGGTGGAGTAGATAGGATGCTTCACAGAAGATCGCATTTAGGCTGTGAGCCTTGGCTCTGGAGCGAGGTTTTGTTCAGGAACAGAATTAGCTTCCTGTAACCAAGTGATGTGAAGTATACAAAGATAGTCTCTCAAGCTTTGTTCCTCGTGGAGGGGATCACTCCTTGCCTTTTTAATTAGCGCAGCTCTCAATCTGCCGAGGAATGTGGCTGTTACCCAGATTGGCATGATTTTAGTACTCAGAGGAAATTGGGTCAGCTTAAAAGAAATCAGACAATGGACAAGAAGTAAATGGAAAAGGACACCCCTTGCAGACAAGCATTTATTTCTTCTGGATGGTTATGCCCATGATTTTCAAATTAGAGCTCACTTGAGGATTTTGAGCGATGGCTGTGGCACATCAGTTGCACACTGTGTACAGCATTGTTCCATCCATTATGCTGTGCTCACCGCAAGTGTAGTTACCACCTGTCACTATACAACATTTTTACAGTATTACTGGCTCTATTCCCTCTATCAGTTTTGTTTTTAATTAGAATTTATTAAATAGAATCAAATAGAACGTTTATCAAAGTATGGACTTTTGGCCGTCATTTTTCATAAAGGCATTTTAATGAATTGTGTGCTATTGATAAGAGACTATGTTTAACACCCTGTGGGTGTGAAAATCCCCAAAAGCTTGTCGTGGTCTACTTGTTATCCAGCGACACCCAGTGCAGTGTTCCGTGCATAGGAAGGGGCTAAAAAGATGAATATGTGTCTCATTTGTGGGCTTGGGGAGCAAAATAACACCTACTACAATGTGTCTTCTAAAAAGACATGATTTGCTGTCTTCTTAGGAGCAGTTGTGTGAAATGGAAAACCTCCGCCTGGAAGCTGAGCAGCTAAGAGAAAGGAACTGGCTGCTGCAAAGTCAGCTGGATGATCTTGAAAGGGAAAAACACAAGAGGTGAGAAAGAGCCACCAGAACTCTGTGGGCTAAATCTTGGCCTGCCCGTGTACAGTTGGGTAAAAGCGGTTGAAATTGGTTTCACGGCATGCGCAGCGTTCACCCCCAGTCCAGGGGGTGCCCTGTCAGTTGCTTTGGAGTCAGGTCTGATGAGGGGGTCCCTTTTTTGAGTGGGAGAATAGGCCTTCATGGTATCACCTACTCTGTTAACCTTCGCATTGTTGTAGAGCTATTGAAATGAATTTGAAACCTGTGAAAAATTTGAACCAAACTGTCTACTCCTATTTTAAGAAAAGGGGGTTGGGGTGCGGAAGCAACAGAGAAGGTTCAAGAGGGCCAGCAGAAAAAGGGAGGATTTCCTACCAGTTTCTTTGGCTTCGTGACTCATGGTCCAGGGAATGCTCCTGCGCAGGAAGGAGCTTTACTGAGGAGCATTACCTTGGGTTTGGGTATCTCTGTGCAGGTGGTTTGCCTTTAGCCAAGGCGCTTTCTAGTTGTATTTGCTAGTGACAGGGCAGTATGTCCCAGGCAGCTAGGCTTTGTCCTATCGCTGACACTTGAAAGTCCTGTGACTTTGGGCACAGTTTTTGACTTCTAGTGACTTAGTTTCCTTAGCCATAAAATGAGGAAAATGATAGCTCTCTCACAAGGTGTTTTAAACACCAAAAATAACATGTATAAAGTGCTGGTTACAGTGGTTGGCAGAAGGGAGTCAGTCAATAAATGGCAGATATTAGGTATACAAGGCGGAATTATGATCCTGCCCTTCTGTGAACTTTTCTGAGTGAGGGCTTAGAGATGAGGGTGACCAGGAAAATCGTATAGCAAGTGGAAGTGAAGCAGAGAGAGGTCTCCATTTGGGATGAAGGCCCTTACTGAATTCAGCTTCCCAGATTAGGGGTGCCTGCTGTTCCTGCTGCTGCCAGCAGGTCTTGGGCAGACACTCTCCCCTCCTGCAGTTCCCCTTCCCTGCCCGGAAGTGGGCCTGAGATGCTCTGTCCGAAACCTAACGAAGACAACAGATACTGGAAGACGGTAGTGGTGGATGTGCTGACAGTCCTTTCCTAAATGCTTCAGGTTTCAGTGAGCATCGGACATGCTCATTTTAGTAGCGCCCCTCCTGGGGATTTCACTTCCCTTTCCAGGTGATTCCAATGCAGGTAGTCCGCAGCCTGGCCACATGCTCCCCACCAACCCCTCCCCCCGCCCCCAATAAAGAAGAACATTGTACTTGGTACATTGTCTTTTATCAAGAGCTAGTTTGAGCATGGAAGATAGAATGTTCCTAGCCCATTTATAAAATCACAGGTAAAAAAGACTTTATTTCGGGGCGCCTGGGTGGCTCAGTCGGTTAAGCGTCCAACTTCGGCTCAGGTCACGATCTCGCAGTTTGTGAGTTCGAGCCCCACGTCGGGCTCTGTGCTAACAGCTCAGAGCCTGGAACCTGCTTCAGATTCCGTGTCTCCTCCTATTTCTGCCCCTCACATGCTCATGCTCTGTCTCTCTCTCTCAAATAAATAAATGTTAAAAAAAAATAAAAAAAAAACACTTTATTTCATAGCCACATGTCCCTTATGAGGAGCCATACATAACCTCCTTCCTGAAAGATTAGAATGGGAGAAAACTGACTCTGGGGTCGGATCCAGCCCACAGCGTGTTTGGTAAAGACAGTTTTATTGGATCATAGTCACGCTGTTTCATTTCAATACTGCTGTGGCTCCTTTTGCATTTACAGCAGCCACGTGGAATAGTTGTGTCAGAGACCTCACAGCTCCCAAAGCCTAGAACATTTTGTCTGGCCCTGGACGGGAAAAAGTTTACCCACTTTTAGAGTAGAGCATAGAAAACACTTCCCTAATGATTCCGGGCGTTTTCCTCACTGAGGTCTCATTACCATTTCTGTCTAGGCTGCCAGATTCATTAAATGAAAGAAACTACTGGAGCTTCTGCTTTCTTTCAAGAAACGATCTTTTCCTCATCAGTGAGAAATATTTCTAGAGGAGCCTGTGGCATTCAGGCAGCTTCTCCTTGGGGGATGTCCCCCTGGTCTAGGAGCTGCCCACAGACACTCAATTTAGGATCCTGCCCTGGTCAAGCTTACAGGGAATGAACTCACATTAATCAAATTCACATGATACTGATACATCGTCCAGAATGTAATTTTCTTTATATAGAGGAGCATTCCTTTTCCGTCAAGAGATTTATGTCTGGTGCTCAGGGAATCCCCTTCCTGGTGTCAGCATACATGGGATGCCAGAGTGTCATCAGAAAATTGCCAGCTGACCATGAAATCCAAGCAAGTGGAGTGTTGGGGCTCCAATGTGCCAGGCCGGCCCAAGGTACCCTCCCCATACCCAGAGATGCCCCCTCCCAGCTGATCACCAGACTTCTGGACCACCCATCTCTCAGCCCCTTTTGCTCACATTTGAGCTTCATAAGATACCATTCTTGGCTAAATTTCTATTTGACTTTCAGCCAAGCCTTGATTAGATTCCCTAGCTCTGTGCACCTCATTTTTTATGAGGGGCATCCTGAATTCATGGGAGGTGCCTTATTTCATCCCCATATATCAGTCACATTTGTGAACTGTGCTAACTTGGCCCAATCACCAGAGTTAGCTTTTCGTTGCAGAATTTGGCATTGCTGCATACAATAGATATGAAATTGCTACTCGAATATGCTTAACAGTGTGTCCCCTTCCTCCCTTTCTCATCTATGCAGCCAACAGAATAATCCAGGTCATCAACAACTGAAGAATGAACAAGAAGAAATGATCAAAGAAAGACTTGCTAAGGTACAATTTTTTTTTTTTTTTACATAATAGTTGTTTTTCTTGTCCAAGAAATGCTTTTATACTTAGCATTTGTGGTTATATGTTTTTTAGAAACCATTTTTACTTTTGAAACTTGTTTTTTCTGTATTCCCACTGTTAAGATTGATACTTACCATCAGTTTTTAGACCTCACTGATAATCGAGAGCGAATTTGTCTTCATGTGTTTCCACAGTTAGCCTGCTGCTCGGTTGTCTGCACACGGTTTTGCATTTAGAATAGAAGGAAGTTTGGGGCATCTTTGTGAGGCCTCCCAGGGCACAGTTCATGAAGTCTTAGAGACATGTACTCCCTTTATGGGTGCGCAGTTGGGATATTAGAAAAAGATGTTGGTTTAATTTCATTATCGTGAGGGAGATGAACTGCTTACTTTCAGTCTTTTCTTAGCAACAGTAAAAACTTAAGCCATCTTTTTTTTTATCTTATTACAGAATAAATTACTTGAGGAGATGCTGAAAATGAAAGCAGAGTAAGTGCACTCTTTCATAATTGAAGTTCTTGTTGGTCTTCTCTTTCTTCTCTCAGGGAGGAAATACTTCCTGTATCCACAAGGTAGGTGACTGCTTGCCTTCTGTAGTATGTGGACACGACACAGCAGGTGTTTTCCTAAACACCACTTGCTCATGGGGCTCCTCACGTGAAGCCATTCCAAACAAATTCTTAAAGAAGTAAATGTCGGGGCGCCTGGGTGGCTCAGTCGGTTGGGCGTCCGACTTCAGCTCAGGTCACGATCTCGCGGTCCGTGAGTTTGAGCCCCGCGTCGGGCTCTGGGCTGATGGCTCAGAGCCTGGAGCCTGCTTCCGATTCTGTGTCTCCCTCTCTGACCCTCCCCTGTTCATGCTCTCTCTGTCTCAAAAATAAATAAACATTAAAAAAAAATTTTTTTTTTTAAATAAATAAATGTCCGACTTCAGGTCATGATCTCGTGGTTCGTGGGTTTGAGCCCCACGTTGGGCTCTGTGCTGACAGCTCAGAGCCTGGAGCCTGCTTCCGATTCTGTGTCTCCCTCTCTCTCTGCCCCTCCCCTACTCTCTCTCGCTTGCTCGCTCTCGAAAATGAATAAACATTAAAAATATTTTTTTTTTTAATTAAAAAATAAAACCTTGAGGCCCCCTGAGACCCACAGATCAATACTCCTGATTTCTTCTTGTCTTGACTTTGGGTCTCTTTACATGTGTTCTGTAAACAGGATTTTTAGTTTATTTATACAGTTTTCATATTTATGTAATCTTATAAACCACCTCATTCTTTTTTTTTTTTTCTTATTTATTTATTTTGTGGGGGGAGAGTGCAAGCGAGGGAGGGGCAGAGAGAGGGGGACAGAGGATCCAAAGCGGACTCTGCGCTGACAGGCTGACAGCAGTGAGCCTGATGTGGGGCTTGAACTCACAAACTACAAGATCATGACCTGAGCTGAGTCGGACGCTCAACCGACTGAGCCACCCAGGGGCCCCATAAATTGCTTCATTTTTTTGATGAACAAGATATACTGTATTTTCTGTCAAGTTCAAAATAAGTATACTGGTTGGTGTTAAATAAAATGGTAAAACATTAGAAAGGTAGTGTACCCTGAATAGATATTCATGTGGAACAGAGGTCCTCAAACATCTTCACTGGTTATATATACCTCTTAAGAGATTTTTGGAACACCATATACCCTCTTGCACATTTTTGAGTTGATTTCATTGAAATCATTGAAATTTTTCATTGAAAGGATGGAAGTTCCCTCATACTGAAAATAGTGCCATTTAGGAATAAAGATCTTGGCATCAGGATGGCCAAGTGGTCTAAGGCACCAGCCTCAAGCTCCTGCTTCTCCTGGTCAGCGCTTCTGGTCTCCACACGGAGGTGTGGGCTTGAATCCCACTTCTGACATGTCTCCATTTTTGTTCCAGCCATTGTCCTATCGAAAGTCTCACCTTGAACTGGCCGTAGAATTAAAGCTCTGGTGGTGTTCTTTTAAAAGTATCCAACTGACTTGCTACTTTCTATCCATTTAGCAACACGGGAATAAATCCCCGCCCCCCCAACTTAAAATTGTACATTGTTCCTTTTCCTTTCAGACTGAGTTTCCGTTCCGTACCTACACAGAATTATATCCTAATTTAACATATTGTTTAGAAAATTTTTTGTACCCTTGGCAACAAAAATATTTATATAAGTGGGAAATAATTTGTAAGTGTTTTTTATTCATATGGCTCTAGTGCTGTCTTTTTTCCGGATTGAGTATTCATTACAATTATTACTCACAGTGTCCTAAATTTATTATAAGTTTTTATAAATAATTAGTATACCTGGTAAAATTTCACTGGAAATGCATATCCCAGTGCATTTCATTTTAGTGCTCTTGCTTCAATTAGCTCATTTTTCTGTTATACTTAATTCTGGAATGAGACCATATTCAGTATCAATTCTATTCCTACTTTCTGTTTTTACAACTACATGTGCTGATAAATCTTATTCACATAGTAAGTAAATGACAACAGAAGACATTTTGTTAGAATCCTGTCATACAATTAATTATTTGAGCTCCAAGTTAGTACATCAAAGATTACATAATCTGTCATCAAAAATTCTTTTTAGTGATCAGCTGACAAAAACTACCTATCTTGTGAAAGATTTGTTACCCAGTCATCTGTTTCATAGCATCAAAGAGTGTAGATGTGGAACAGAGCTCGTTTCATACTTGGATCATACATACGGTTCAGGGACTGGCTCCCAGACTGTTGTAGAGCTAGGATAGAAATACTGATCACTTACAGGATCTATGAGAATCCAGCTGTATAGTGTGTAGAATTGTGGCTATTTTAGAAATAATGTCCATTCTAGACCTTCTAGCAAAAAGAATAAAAGCTGTGTAAGTTGGCACGTGATTTATTTCATAATCTAGTGACCAAGAGTCTCGAGTGATACATTGTCTCTAGAAGATACTGTGTGCGAGAGAAGCATGCACTAGAAAATGGCACACCCAGTTTTATCGGTCCCAACCCACAGCAGTGATTTTTACCATACTGTTATTATCTATTTGTGTATGTGAGGCTCCTTTAAAAAGCTATAAGGAAACCAATTCCCAGCTAACGGTGGTGTAGGCACGAGATGTTTAATTTCGTACCACAAGCAGTGTGGAGGTGCATTGACTCAATAATGCCATCAGGGACCCATACCCTTACCATTCTTTTGCTTTTGGCACCCTTGCTTGTGGCCTCTTTGCCACGAGATGGCTGCCGTAGCCCCAGATGTCATAAACAAGAGGATCCCGGCTTATGGTGAGGTGGGTTCAAAAGGGCTTTCTTTTGTCGGGGGAAAAGCTCCTAGTAGCTCCCAAGAATCAGCCTGTGCTTCGTGGACAGAATTAACACTTCCAGCAAGCTGAGGAAACCAGTACCTGGCAGTGGGGTGGAGAGATCCATGCTTAGTTTAGACCAGTTACTTTTTTTTACCAACCCTTGGGAACTGGGTGTGCTTCTCCTTTTTTTTTTTTCCTTTTTCCCCACATAAAGTGAGTTCTTTTAATTTTTTTTTTTTTTTTAACGTTTATTTATTTTTGAGACCGAGAGAGACAGAGCATGAATGGGGGAGGGTCAGAGAGAGGGAGACACAGAATCTGAAACAGGCTCCAGGCTCCGAGCTGTCAGCAACAGAGCCCGACGTGGGGCTCAAACTCACGGACCGTGAGACCATGACCTGAGCCGAAGTCGGCCGCTTAACCGACTGAGCCACCCAGGCGCCCTAAAGTGAGTTCTTATAAGCAAGGAAGTAAGGGAATGGCCCTTGGGTAAGCAGCAGGGTCTGCCATGCCTCCGAACCTTTTCATCAAACTGGAGCAAAATACACAAGACAAATGGAGAACAGCTCCAAGTGAACTGGGGGAAGGTCCGTGCCCTCCGCCCCCTGCTATTCTTCTGAGGTTTCACGGAGTGTAGTCTGAAAACACTGCTCCTGAAATTAGTTGGCCTTAAGTGGTATATTAAATTCTGAGAGTATTATGTCATTAAATAATCCTTCTATTCCATATGCATAAAAACACAATAAGAAGTCTTTGTTTCTTTTGGGAAGCCTCTAGGATTCACACAATTTTATTAAAACAGTGAAATTCTATAGAACTCCATGATAACTTTGTTCCTCATGTTCCTTTTCAAAAGTGTATAAATTCTAAATAGCACATCCTTGAAGAAATGACTAAGGTCCCATGGTCTGAGAACCAGTTTTTGGAATCAGAAATGATTAAGATAGGGGCGCCTAGGTGGCTCAGTCAGTTAAGCATCCGACTTCAGCTCGGTCGTGATCTCCAGTTTGTGAGTTCGAGCCCTGTGTTGGGCTCTGTGCTGACAGCTCAGATTCTGTGTCTCCCTGTCTCTCTGCCCCTTCGCTGCTCGTGCTCTCTCAAAAATGCATAAACATTAAAAAAAATGATTAATATATGGAGCCTTGAATAAACGATGCAGACCGTCATAATACTTAAATTACATTTGCTCCAGATGGGCTGAATCCAAAAGTTTACCTTTTAAATTTTCATTATCTAAGAAATAGTTTGAGGAGTTTTCCAAAATGAAAGTCTTTGGTAAAGTAACGACAACAAAGCCTATCTGCAGCCCTCGCTATCTCCCTAGGCTGTCAGTAGGGGAGGGCTGAATAATTTATGACGCTTTCAAATCAAAATTCTGGGCTTGGGTGAAAAATGTCTAATTTGAATACTGTTGTAATTATGTTCCTTTGGAATACCACAAAGTGATATTTGTTGCTACAGCCTAGAGGAAGTCCAGAGTGCCCTTCAGAACAAAGAAATGGACTGCCTTAGAATGGCTGAGGAAGTTGACCGGACCAGAACTTTGGAATCCAAAGCATTCCAAGAAAAGGAACAACTGAGATCAAAGCTGGAAGAGTTGTATGAAGAAAAGGAGAGAATATTCCAGGTGCATTTGTGTGTTGGTTTTTTGCATATAGTCAGGACACGTGTAGGATCACGCGTCCTGTGGTTCAGAGCTACTCTAGCACACGTGGAGATGTCTGGTCAGAAAGCCGGGAACCCGGGCCCTCTAACGCCCTGTGCTCTTGGAAGGCATGAAATAATGTTGTTGTAAGAGAAAAATTAAGAGCGGTTCATTTTCCCCTCCCTGGATTGATCTGCCTGCAGGAGATGGAAATGTTAAGGAAGCAGGTGGAGAGTCTTGCTGAGGAAAATGGAAAGTTGGTAGGTCACCAGAACCTCCATCAGAAGATTCAGTACGTGGTGCGGCTGAAGAAGGAGAATGTCAGGCTCGCCGAGGTAAGCTCTGGAAATTATTCTAAAGAAACTCAGTCAGGTTTTAGAATGAGTGTGTAATTAAAGTTTAATCATTGAATCACTTAACTGTTTTCTGGGGGGGAACTTAGAATTAAAAAAAGGGAAAAATCATTCATTGTCATTTCCAAGCATCTTTCAATCCGTTATCATACTCTTACACATCAGCTTCTTGTTTAACATTTAGTAGTTTACGAATTGAAAATTGTCATCTTAATTTGACATATAAACTTAATGAATGCAAAGAATATCTTCCTGTAAGCCTTAGAGCCTGAATTTTTTTCTTCTTTTCCTTTTTTAAAAAATGTGTTCCCTAGGAGACTGAAAAGTTGCGTGCTGAAAATGTATTTTTAAAAGAAAAGAAAAGAAATGAATCGTAAGAATCTCGGTCAACTCCGTAGGCATCACCTCTTGGGAGGCTTTCTTTCTTCTTGCAAAAGTAAGACCTACACTTGTGCATTTAACAGAGCCGAATCAAGGAGCATGATTCCTGCGCGGGGGGCAGCAGGGCTGACATTCATAAGTTCTGCATCCACACACACCCTGTGGCAGTGGGCTTAGAAGTTACCACACCACTTCAGAGCTTTAAATCGACTGTAAATACTGGGAAAACCTTTTGCCTTTTTAAAATAAAAACCTGTAGCTAAGGTTTGCGGTGGGTGTTGGCCAGGTCATTTCTTCCTTAGGTGCTATGATACTCTCCTCGGAGGCCTGTAGCAGAAGCTCTAACAATACGTGGTGGTTTCAGGACTTGCCATGAGGTTCATGTTCGCGTAGCATGTATGAAAGGCAAACTTGTTTAATATAGGTTATTTTGTATTCCTACTTTATTCTCATGAGCATTTTTTTTATGACTGTAAATATGGCCAGTTTTCAAAATGTAATAAAATCCCTTAAACACAGTTTCGTAAAGTGATTTACATTGTTCACTTAGGAAAGCTGAATTAGAGGCTTGTTCGTTCAACTTGTACTTAATGAGCGTCCGTCTTCCGCCTGGCACTGGTTGTCAGTGAACACAGCAAACAAAGCCTGCTGTCCCCCAGGAACTTCTGTGTGTTAGCACTTCATTCCTTTTTGTTGTGAATATCTCATTGAAAGGATAGGCCACATTGTATTTACTCACCATTTGATGAACATCTGAGCCGTTGGCAGTTTGGGGCTACCCTGAATAATGTGGCTATAAATATTTGTATAGAAGTCTGGGTGGTGACTTATGTTTCCTATTTGTTGAGTAGACACCTAGGAGTGGAATTGCCGCTAAGTTTGTGTTTAGCTTTTTAAGACGCCAGTTTACTTTTCCAGATGTGCTATTTGATTGCACCATCTATGTTCCCACCAGCAGGGCGTTCAGTTTCTCCATGTCTTCAGCCCTTGTTCTGGTCACGTTTCTTACCGTAGCCATCCCGGTGGGGTGCAGTGGCTCATCATGTAAACGTTCTCCTAATGACTAATGATACTGAGCATTTGTTACATAGAACACGATACTCAGCAATAAAAAAGAGGCAAACTGACAAATGCCACAACATAAAGAACCTCAAAAAGTGAAGACAAACCCAAAAGATCGTATACTATATGATTCCATTTATGGGAAAGGTCCAGAAAAGGCAACATTATAGAGATAGAAGGCAAACCCGCGGTTGCTGTTGGCTGGGGATGGGAGCGGGTGACCGTATGGGCAGGAGGAAACTTTTTGATAGGGGGGAAATGATTTGGTTTGTTGTGATGATTGCATAGCTCTGTAAGTTTACTAAAAATTAAACTATATTCAAAATGGTTTCATTTTATGGTTTGTAGATGATACCTCAATAAAGCCAAGGAAAAACAATTAAAAAAATAAATGTGTAGGGGCGCCTGGGTGGTTAAGCGTCCGACTTCAGCTCAGGTCATGATCTCACAGTCCGTGGGTTCGAGCCCCGTGTTGGGCTCTGTGCTGACAACTCAGAGCCTGGAGCCTGCTTTGGATTCTGTGTCTGTCTCTCTCTTTGCCCCTCCCCTGCTCATGCTCTGTCTCTCTCTGTCTCAAAAATAAATAAAAACGTTAAAAAAAAATTAGTGCCTAGTTGAATTCTCAAGGAGTAATAGTAAATCCTTGAGAGCCAGAAACAGAAAAGGAATTAAAATTCATGCAGGGGGCACTTGGCGGGCTCGGCTGATGGAGGATGCAACTCTTGGCCTTGGGGCTGTGAGTTCAAGCCCCACGCTGGGTGAAGAGATTACTTAAAAATAAAATCTGAATAATAAAATTCTGCGTAAGGTAGAGAGTAGAAACTGAGAACGCCCTGAAGGTGGAGAAGGGTTGGAATATTGAAGCTGGTACTAAAGAGGCTTGGGTCTCAACTCACTCACCTATAGGAATGTCTGGGGGCTGCTAGAACAAATTACCACAAAAAGGCGGGGGGGGGGGGCTGAAAACAAATTTATTCATAATTTCTGGAGGCTAGAAGTCCCGAAATCAAGGTGTGGCAAGGCCATTCTCTCTGAGGGAGCATCTGTTCCATGCCTTTCTCTTAGCTCGTGGTATTGACAGCAACCCCTGACATTCCTTGGCTGGTAGATGCATCACTCCAATCTGCCTCCCTTATCACATGGTGTTCTCCCTGTGACTCTGTCTCTTATAAGGACACCAGTGAAATTAGGGCTCATGCTAATGACTTCTTAATTTGTTTACATCTGCAATGGATTCCATTTCCAGGAAAGGTCACATTCACAGGTGTGGAGGATTAAGACTTGAACGTATCTTTTTGGGGTGGGGAGGGGGACACAATTCAGCCTATAAATAGCAGTTATCAGGTTTATCTTTGCCTTAATTTGAGCCACAAAACAAACCCCCCTGTGAGAGAGGGGGGCAAGGAAGGACTTCATGAAAAACTTTCTGAATGGAAAAAAAATACTACTGAACAGTTTAGTGTGAAATCATACTAAATAAAAAAGGCTCATACAGATTACATAAACTATTTTTAACATGTGCTATATATAAAACTATGCATAGAAAGTACTCTAATAATATTTAAACATTTAAGTGCATAGGAAATTAGAAGTAATGTTAATCCTGGTTATCTGACCGGAGTGAATATGGATGATTTACTCTATATTCAAAATCCATCTGCGCCTTTTGATTTGTCAGAAAACCCTAACCCGAGCTCGCCTTCTTCCTGAGTCGTGGAGATCTCTAGCGCCCTCTGCTGAGGAGTCTTTCCACTTTGCGCCTCAATCTGGAAGGTGCAGGTCAATCTCCTGGGGCTCCTGTTGAAATGCAGATTCTGATTCAATGGCAGTTGGGCGGGGCCTGGATTGGGCATTTTTAACAAATTCCCAGGGAAAGCCGAAGCTGGGCAACACTCTGGCAAGGACTGAAACTTCCGGGTCATGGATAGTTAATTCTATAACAGCAACCACACAGTACCGCCGGCGCTTCAGACGCCAGGCGCGGACAGCTCCCGGGTTAACCTAAACCAACGCCGGAGGCTGGCTGCCCTCCACCCCACCCAGGCTCCCTAGTCTCCGCCCCGCCCCGTCCCCGACCCCGCCCCTGCCCTGCGGCTCTGAGGCCCTCCCCGCGTCCTAGTTGGCTGCCCTGCTCACGTGAGCGTCGCGTCACGTGAGGCCACCGCCCAATGGCGGCGCGCGCTCGGTCCTGCCGGTGGCTGGTGCCCCAGGAGCCGGGAGAGGTGGCAGCGGGCACCATGGCCGAGAGGCCACAGTCCCCAGGCGGCGCCGTGTGCCCAGCCTCCTACCCCGACGCCCCCGCGGAGTTCCCCCCGCACCTCCAGGCCGGCGCGATGCGGCGCCGCTTCTGGGGCGTGTTCAACTGCCTGTGCGCCGGCGCGTTCGGGGCGCTGGCCGCCGCCTCCGCCAAGCTGGCCTTCGGCAGCGAGGTCGAGCCCGGGGCGCCGCTGCGGCAGGCGGGCGGGTGGGTCCGGGCGGATGGGGGGCGCTGGGGGGGCGGGGTCTGTTCGCCAGGTCAGCTGCCGAGCGCTGCAGTCAGCTGGGGCGGGGGAGCATCCTTCTATTCTAAATCCCCTCAAATCCTCGTCCCGTGTAGGCGGTAAGAGACCTGAGCCTCTTCCCTACCAGGGACCTAAACTCTGCCCTCCGACTGGGTTAGTTCGCTTTCCTGCATCCACTCTCTACCTCTCATTTTAAGCCCCTTATGCCTGGACGTTTCTCTCCTCGTAACTTAAGGTGAGAAGCCTGTTGCCCGTCTTTACTCCGTAATTAACGGGTGTTTTGACCAGTATATACCCTGCTGCCCGGAAAATTGGGAGTTTGGGACACCTAGACATGAGAGGACAGAGAAACATTTTGGACATTCCCATCCCTGATGCCGAGAACTCCTAAACTGCCTCCCCACGCCTGCTGAAGTGTATCTCTGCCCCTCCCATCCCAAGTCACAGGCTCTCCTCTGCTGCTGGAGGGATTTCATTGCATCTGCAACCCAGGGTTAGGTCCTTACCTGGAGAGCCTACAGACTGATTCTTGGGGGGGGGGGGGGGGGGGGGGGGGAATCAGGAGGCCGGTAAGCCTGTTTAGGGCCAATCCAGTGGGAACCACTATGCTTGAAGTTAGTGTTCTGTTGGCTGTAATTCTTGAAGTGATCCAAAGTTGGATGAGTGACTCTGAACCATGAGGTTTTCTAGTCTTTTTAGTTGTGCACCAGGCCTTAGTGACTATATGAGCAGACTGCCACTGGCACAAAGAGTGCTTTTGTGAAAATTATACAAAGACACCCTTTTCCTTAAGACACTCTTTTTTCAGCAGCTGGAAAACTGTTTTAGAAATAAGAGCCTGATATTTGGATGGCCACCCCAGAGGAAGCAGCTCTGTTTGCAGGAAGGTTTCTAACTCAAAATCAAGCAAGGGTGTCTTACATATTCTTTGTGTAGGAGGCTTAATTTAAGATCCTCTCCTCCAGGCTCTCGCCTTTAAAAAAAAAAAAAAAAAGGGGGGGGGGGGAAGCAAAAGAAAAAAAGGCTGCGGATTCTCCCAGTGATGTCTGGGATCAGTAGTCAAGTCGGTGGTGGCTTCCCTTCCCACAGCAGGGCTGTGTCCTGATTAAGAGCATGGAGCCACACACTGCCTGAGTTTGAATCCTGGTGACTACCACCAGCCTTTGGCTCTTTAGGCAGGGTATGTAATGCCTTAGGTTCTTTATCTGTAAAGTAAAGGTAAGGAATAAATGAGAATGCACTTGAAACGCTTGGCACAGGGCCTGGCACAGAGTGAAAAAAAAGCTCGAGGATGCCCAGCGGGACTGGCCTGAGTGTCCTGTAGCCTGCATGGGATGGGGTGGGGTGGCGGGGCATGGGCTAATTCATGCTTTACCTGATCCCAGGAAGTGAGGACTCTGCCCCTGGTTTACTCATACGACATACTGACCGATAACTGCTTGGCTGTCTCGCACTCATCTTTTAGCATCAACAAGTGACTGGTGTTCCAGAGAAAGTACTGGTTATGGCTTAGCAGTTCACTCTTCCCAAGGACACATGGCCGGCAAGATGGCTGAAGAAGTCTCCTCGGGGTTTATTTCAGCTATAAAACGGGTGTGCTGAGCACAGCGTTAAGTGAAGTCTTGTGCAGGAAAGCTCAGGAACGGCCCACCCAGGCTCTGGTGGGATCTCAGTAGGGGCCCAGCTGCTGCCCATCAGGGCCCTGGGTGTGCTGGGAGGAAGGCTGCGGGTCTGCCTTGGCCGAGCGCAGCTGCAGTGACACTCTCTCCCGCAGGTGAACATGGTCTTCTGCATCTTAGGCATTATCGTGATGGCCACCACCAATTCTCTCATGTGGACGTTCTTTAGCCGGGGCCTCAGTTTCTCCATGTCTTCGGCCATTGCATCTGTCACGGTGACTTTTTCAAACATCCTCAGCTCGGTGAGTAGCCTGCGGGTACAGTCAGTACCCCTGTCCCAAACCTGGGTTCTGGGAGGGTCCTGGGTGAGTTGGGGAACCCACCCTCCCAGATAGGAGGAAAGACAAGAGCTGAAGCAGAGATTGGGCTGTGGCTTGAGCCCTGGTGGCTGCTCCTCTGATCTCGAACTTGGTAGAATCCTCAAGTGTTAGCTGGGAGTGAAGGCCAAGTGTAAAAAAAAAAAAAAAAAAAAAAAAGCCCACCTGCCTGCTGCCCCTTCAGGCTGCAGCCCTCATGCTGATGTCTCTGTAACCTCTGTGCAAGCTGTCTCCTAGGGGTCTGTAAACTTGAGCGTGAGACGTGGAGGGTGGACGCTCTTTCCTCCGACAGCCTGATGTCAACCAGGTGGGGCTGAGCCCAGTCAGTCCTGCCGTCGAGGGAGGGAGGACGTGGCAGGCCTGTTTGGATCAGCAAACACCAGGCACCGGCTGTGTGCTGGGCCTTCGCTGCTGGCCTCTGCGAATCTTTCTTGCGCACTTTGCTCGGGGCCAATGCTGCAAGGAAGGTACACTCCCCCCACCTCTCCGGGCGAGCCAGAAATGGATAGTGCCTTGCGGAAGGTGACAGCTGGGTTTCAGGCTCCAGACCTCCAGCTCCAGACCTTTCCTCCTGCCCCAGGAGGGAAGTCAGGCACGGGGGGAGTGAGGTTGTGCCTGCCCGCCGTGGTCAAGTCCTGCGGGCACGTGTCTACTTGGCCTCACAGCGGTCTCTGTCCCACAGGCCTTCCTGGGCTTTGTGTTGTATGGAGAGTGCCAGGAGGTCTTGTGGTGGGGAGGTGTGTTCCTCATCCTGTGCGGACTCAGCCTGATCCACAGGAAGCTGCCACCAAGCGGGAAGGCCCCTCCACACAAGCAACAGTGACATCGGTTGACTGGACGGACCGGCTGGAGAGAGAACGTGGCGGCCCGAGGAACGGGTTGGCGTGCGGGGACCACTTCCCAGGGTGATCTGGGCGTGCAGCCATCTGAGCGTCAGCCAGAGGAAGGCGCCCCCAAGGGAAGCAGGCCTCTGCCCTGGCAGCCTGGAGTGTGGCCAGCCAGAGCTTCTGGATCAGGAAGGACATCCACAGTTGTGTTCTGCCCGGAGCCCTGATGACACCCGCACAGTGCTTTTGATTCTCACGCTCCTGGGCCCACCCAGTGCCCCTTGGCAGATGCTGGAGACCCCGGGGTTGGTCTGCTTGGTGTATGGACTTGAGACCACACTGTAATCGTTGTCCTGTCGCGTCGCATTGGAATCCGTTGCTGGTGGAGCTTTCTGACGGCTTCAAGCCGATGTATCAGGACACCTGTGTGGCCCTTCTGCAGTACGGCAAAGGAAGGAAAACTGGATTAATAAACACTTGTTTTTGTCAGTCAAAAGGAGCAGGTGTGAAATCTTTATTCTTTCCTGCCTTTCCCCCGCCCCTCCTTTCCTAATTTTTTGGAGTGCGAGGGAGCAGCCTAGATGAGCTGCAGTTCTTGGAATGGAGTTAAGAGCTGCCCCCGCCTCCCGCCCATCCCGGGCCTGGGGCCCATGCGCTCTACTGTCTGTGAGCTGGAGCACACGGTTCCTTCCTGATGTCACCCAGGCTGGTGCCCTTCACGTTCGGGAGGGTCTGTCCATTTTCTTGGTACACAAGGAGGAACACCTGACCTTCCTCTGGGGACCTACTGTTATTTTACTTGTTAGGAAAGGAAACTGGCCCAGCTGCTGCTCCCACACCCCCATTTCCCCTTTAGGCCCCGTCTGTCCTTTGGTTTTCTTTCCCAGATCCCCGTGACTTGTTTGTTTCTTACACAGTGTGTAATTCCTAGTTCAGCGCGGCCTGTGTGCTGCCTCACCTTCTCTTGTGCATAGCTTCACGTGCGATGCTCACCTGCTCGAGTTCTCTGGGGGGCTCCCCTGGTGTCCCAGCGCCCCCTTCAGCTCTCCTGAGGCTGACCACCTCCACGTCTTCTTCAGACATTCCCTGCAGTGGAGAGGGACTTGGTGGTGGGCGGGGGGGGGGGGGGGCGCGGTTGGGGAACGAGGCTGTCCCCTCCTTCCCGCCCGCATAGCACCCTCACTGCCCTCCTCTATTGCTCATTGCACGGGTGACAGATGTGCTTCCTAACATTGTTTTGTGGCTCCTACTGAGTGGGATCTGGCATTAGCCCAGCTCTCCAGTTCTCTCTCGGTGCCTCCTTAGTCCCCCTGCACCTACCGTGTTTGAGTTGCCCCAAATATTCTCATCTCAACAGTTCTCGAGTCCACTGTGTCCAGCCCTGCTTCCATGCTTGGTGTTTTGCAGGAAGAGGAAAGCCCATCCTAAAATTCGTATCAACCCTCAAGGGACCCCCAGGTAGCCCAAACAGTCTTGAGAAAGGACAGCAGGGTTGGAGGACTTACACATCCCTGATTCCACAACTTACAGCAACGCTGCATAATGAAAACGGTATAGTAACTGGCATACGGACAGGAACCAAGGGTACAGAATAGAGAACCCAGAAATAAGCCATTTGAGAAGACTTGACATTGAAATGTCAAGACCATTCAATGGGAAAAGGCAGCCTTTTCCACAACCGGTGCCGGGAAAACTGGATCTCTGCGTGCAAAAGAGTGAACGTGTGGACCCTTCCTTGTCACCAGGCGAAGGACTTGAACAGGCGTCTCTCCAAAGGAGATCTACAAATGGCCAAGAGGCCCGTGGAAGACGCTCAGCATCATGAGCCACTAGGGAACCGCAAATCTAAACCACAGTGAGATGCCACCTCGTGCCCATTAGGACGGCTACCACAAAACCAAAAATGAAACGAGCAAAACCGAAAATGACAAGCATCGGTGACAGTGGAGAAATTGGAGCCCTTGTGCGTTGCTGGCGGGAATGCGATCTGGTAACAGCCACCATATTGGCAGTTCCCCAAAAAGCTGAACAATTGTGTGAGTCCAGCAATTCCAGGTCTAGGGAGATACCCCAAAGCACTGAAAGCAGAGACTCAAACAGCTGCTTGTATACCAATGTTCATAGCAACACTAACAGTCATCAGAAGGTGGAAACAATTCAAATGTCCCAGCAGCAGAAGGATGGACAAACGAAATACGGTGTATACATACAACAGGTCATTCAGCCTTAAAAACGAACAAAGATCGGGGCGCCTGGGTGGCTCCGTCGGTTAAGCGTCCGACTTCTGCTCAGGTCACGATCTCGCGGTTCGTGGGTTCAAGCCCTACCTCGGGCTCTGTGCTGACAGCTCAGAGCCTGGAGCCTGCTTCCGATTCTGTGTCTCCCCCCCCCCCCCTCTGCCCCTCCCCTGCTCATGCTCTGTCTCTCTCAAAAATAAATAAAGACATTAAAAAGAAAAAAAAAAAAGGAATGAAGATGTAACACAGGGGCTACAGCGAAGATGAACTTGGAAACATTTTGCTAAGTTAAATAAGCCAGACGCAAAATGACAAATATTGTATGATCCCACTTATGTGAGGCATCCAGAACAGGCAAATTCATAGAGGCAGGAAGTACACTGGGGGCTGCTCAAGGACTGGGAGGAGGGAGGGTGGGGAGTTAGTGTTTAATGGGGACAGAGCTTCTGTTCAAAAAAATTATGGAGACGGATGGTAGTGATTGTTGCACAACATTGTGGATGTACTTAATGCCACTGAATTGTAACTTAAAACTGGCAAATGTTACGTTAATGTGTATCTGTCCGCAATTGAAAAAACAGGGCAAAACAGAGAAGAGAGGGAATGGTAGGAGGAGGAATTAGAGACAGCTAGTGGTGAAGGCTCTTTCAACAAGTTTTTCCACAAAGGGGCAGTAGATGGCAGGGAAGATGGGGACAAGAGAGGGAGGGTTGTTTGGTTTTATTTTTGGTTGTGAGAGGAGAAATAGCATATTTAGGTAGGCTAATGGCAGTGATCTATCAGTGAGAAGACTGAAGGTGCAGGGAGGGAGCTGTTTAAAAAATTTTTTTTTAGTATTTATTTATTGTGGAGAGAGACAGAGACAGAGCTTGAGTCGGGGAGGGGCAGAGCGAGAGGGAGACACAGAATCCGAAGCAGGCTCCGGGCTCCAAGCTGTCAGCACAGAGCTCGATGTGGGGCTCGAACCCACAGACGGTGAGCTCATGACCTGAGCCAAAGTCAGATGCCCATCCGACTGAGCCACCCAGGCGCCCCAGGAGGGGGAACTGTTTAAAGAACAGTGAGCCTAGGGGCACCTGGGTGGCTCATTTGGTTAAGCATCCAGCTCTTGATTTTAGCTGGGGTCATGATCTCATGGTTCGTGAGTTTGAGCCGCACATTGGGCTCTGCACTAACCATGGAGCCTGCTTGGGATTCTCCCTGTCTCTCTCTCTCTGCCCCTCCCCCACTCACACTGTCTCTCCCTCCCTCTTTCTCTCTCTCTCAAAATAAATAAAATAAACCTAAAATTAAAAAAAAAAAAAAAAAAAAAAAGAGCACTGAGCCCAAGCTGGAGCTGGTGAGCTGGGGTCCGATGCACAAGTGAGGGTTGGCTTAGCAAGGAATGCGGACATCTCACTGCAGAGGTCAGGAACGGCCGTCCGTGGGCAGAGAGCCAGGTAGGTGGCTGGACGTGGTTGGAAGGGGCTCGTAGAAGTTCTTTTCTCAAAGTTCCCCAAACTTTAAGTCATTAAGAAAAAGACAGGACACCTCAAGAGAAAACTGGGCAAGGCGTATGAATTGATAATTCATAGAAGACGAAGATTGAACAGCTCATAAACAGACACAACGCGTCAGTCTCACTGGTAATAGGGAAACGCAAAATAAGACCACCGTGAGGAGAAAAGAGAAAGGCATGCCAGAGGCTGACAATACTTGCAAAACATCTATCCTGTAAAGGACTGGTCTCCAGCGTTGGGGTGGGGGTGGGAGGGGGTTTGTGCTGTGTGAGGCTCCCTTTCCGTAGGGCTTAGTCCAGTAACCTCACCACCCACCTTGCAGTGGTCTGGCGTGCAATGCCTCTGTGGGCTCACAGGAGCAGCACTGCATTTGTTTTTCCAACGCCTCTCGAAGGTCACATCATTCCAGGGACCTGGGTAATGGTGGTAGGCATGGTTAGATGTTCCTAAAAGAGATCGTGCCGTTCACGACATTGAGACACCTGGTTACTATTTAGAGAAAAATAAAGCAGGGTTCCTACCTCATGCCTTATTCCGCCATAAATTCCAGAAGGGTCAAAGATGAAACTGTAAAGGAGAGGAAAATGAAGGCGTGTGTGAAAAGTAATCTTGGCGCGAAGATGTTTCCAAGGAAACAGGAAACCCAGAAACAAAGGGGAAGATAAACCGACTCCATAAAAGTTAAAAAAAAAAAAAAAAAATGGGTGTGTAGCAAAACTCAGAGTCAGAAGGTAATGAATATTCTAAAGTCTAAAAAGAGCTCCTGTGGATCTATAGGAACGTGACCCACACTCCAAAAGATAAGGGCACAGTATTAGGTAGCCGAGAGTATTCTATGAAAAGATACTCAGTCTTACTTGTGATGGGGGGGGGGGGGGCGGCCGGTGGTAATGGAATAAAATTGAAACAACATTGAGATTGCTTATCTATCTATCTATCTATCTATCTATCTATCCATCCATCCATCTATCTATCAGACTGGCCACAATGAAAAGTTTGGGAGTGGCCAGGGTTTGGTTGGTTGGTTGGTTGGTTGGTTTTTAAAGGCATCTTCCCATCTTTTTATGGGAGCCACTGGCACAGCCTCTGGAAGGCTCTTTCAGCATGTACTGAAATTCTAGGTGCATGTATCCTGTGACCCAGCAGTTGACTTTGGAAGATTTATGTCACAGATGTTGTCACCCGCAAGTGCAAAGACGTGTGCGAGGAAGTGACGTATGAGGTCTGGAACAACTTCAAGGCCCACCCAGAGGCAGTAGTGGCCGCTGAAGAGAATGACATCTACTTGGATGGTTAAGAAATCAACTCCAAGGTATGTTTTAGCGGGGGAAGGAAAAGAGAGCTCGTACAGGATGGGATGTTGAGAAAGCTCCCGCTTATGGCAGTCAATGTCTATGGCAGAGGAAACTGGAAAGATACTTTATACTGGTGGCCTCTGGAGAGAGGGCCTGAGGGTCTGGGGTGGGAGAGACTTAGTTTTTACAGTGGGTATTGATCACTTTCCATCCTGTCTGGAATCTCTTTGATTCCTAAATAAAAGGATTCAAGGGGCGCCTGGGTGGCTCAGTCAGTTAAGTGACCGACTTCGGCTCAGGTCATGATCTCAGGGCTCGTGAGTTCAAGCCCTTGCGTTGGGCTCGCCGCTCTCAGCACAGAGCCTGCTTCGGATCCTCTGTCCCCCTTTCTCTCTGCCCCTCCTCTGCTTGCGCTCTCTCAAAAATAATAAAACATTTAAAAAAATCATTCTAAAACACCCCAGGATCTCCGATAGCTGGCAGAGTTGGCAGTGGCCCCTGCCTCTTCCCAGTGGGACAAACAGGTGAAGCCGCTTGCCCCAGGTCGCCCACGGCAAGTGAGCCCTTCCATCTGAGGCAGAGCCCGGCAAGGGCTAAGCAGGCAGCAGCAAAGCAGATGGGGACACGTGACACGACACGTGTGGCAGAGGCCCCGACAAAGTGTTTCACAAGAGGGAGGCCCGGTTCCCTCAGGGGGATCAGGGAGGGCACGGAGAGCAGGGGGCACAGGAGAGTCATCCACGTTGAGCAGAAAATTAAACCTGGGAATTCGGGGCATAGGAGGCCTTGAGGCCTCCCTGGAAGGGGAGGCAGCTGGGGAGGCAGCTGGGGGCGGGGTGGGGGAAGGCTGCAGATCTTGGGGCCCCAGGAACCAGAAGGCAGGTGAGGAGCCTTGGGGGTGGGCATTGGGCCGGTGCCTCACTGATGCTGCCTTGTACCGTTCACCAATTGTTCGGCAGGTTTTAGGTTTTCTCCCCCAGCTGGCATCTGAACCACACAATAGTGTTGTTCCGGTCGCGACAGTGCTATTCCTGGTCAACCCGTCAAAACTGTCAAGAAATACACATTTGCCGATGTCTATTCTGAGTGCAGGTTAAGTAGGCTCCGTGCCCAGCACAGAGCCCAACTCGGGGCTTGAACTCAGGACTCAGGATCAAGACCTGAGCTGAGATCAAGAGCTGGATGCTTAACCGACTGAGCCACCCAGGTGCCCCTTGAAGGCAGGTTTTCAGGTCTGACCTGAGCTTAGAACCCAGCCTCTCCCAGTGGCCCCGCCTCTCCCAGCCTCAGCTTCCCCAGCTGCCAATGGTGTTTACACAGAAGGTCCCCCCCTGTTTCTGGCTGGGCTTCAGTTTGGGTGAGCAAATTATTCCAGTTCCCCCCGGACATTCCTGGTTTTAGGACTAAGCGTGCTGTGTCCCAGGAAACCCTCAGTCCTGGGCAGACAGGAGGGCTGGTCACCAAAGTCCACTCGGTTCACGAAACTCCGTTTGCCCAGAGCAGCGGTACTCAGGCAGCTTGGTTTCATGTCCCCTTTACACACTTACAAATTATCGAAGACCCCAGTCAGCTTGTGGTTATGACGTTTCTACCTGCAAATTTTTACCATTTCCGAAATGTAAATTGAGCAGGTAAATTATTTTTAATGTTTATTTACTTTTGAGAGAGATGGAGACAGAATGCGAGGGAGGAAGGGGCAGAGAGAGAGGGAGACACAGAATCCGAAGAAGGCTCCAGGCTCCGGGCTGTCAGCACAGAGCCCGACGCGGGGCTCGAACTCACAAGCTGTGAGATCATGACCTGAGCCGAAGTTGGATGCTCAACCGACTGAGCCACCCAGGTGCTCCGTAAACTGAGAAGTTTAAAAAAATATTTATTTTCTTCTGAGAGAAGAATAATAAATTTTCCGCCCATTATATAAATAACGTATTTTTATGACAAACAGCTATATTTTTTCGGAAGCCTAAAATGTAGAGAAGAGAGTAGCATTGTTTTACATTTCTGTAAATCTTGTTAATATCTGGCTTAGTAGAATTCAGCTGGATTTTCCCAATTGCTTTTGCATTCAGTTGTGTTTTTTAAAATGTTTATTTTTGAGAGAGAGGGAGACAGAGAGTGGGTGAGGGGCAGAGAGAGAGCGAGACAGAGAATCCCAAGCAGGCTCCGCACCGTCAGCACAGAGCACAACTCAGGGCTCGAACTCACGAACTGTGGGGTCACGCACGCCCTGAGCTGAAACCAAGAGTCGGATGTTTAACCGACTGAGCCACCCGGGCGCCCCCTGCATTCAGTCCTTGAGATGCATTTTTTTTTTTCTGGTTGAAATCTATGAAGAAAATCTGACCTCACTCAGATACGGAGATGAAAAAGGCAGGAATATTTCCACAGCCTTTTCACATAACGGGTGTTCTTCTTTGATACTGTCCCCATGTGCAGTGGCAGTTTCTTAAAGCCGATGGCAGTGTGGACTCTGAGCCACATCACTGTACCCTTGAGGGGATGACCAGAAAGAGGCAGCTCTTGGGATTATTGTGCAAAGACTCGCAGGCCTCTAGACTCCGGGGAGCCCCGGCCACACTGAGAACGCTCTCCAGGGGCCCGCGGGGACTCTAGCCACGTGGTTGTGCTTGCATGTGGGCGGCCGGCCGACGAGTGTCCATCGCTGGGTGAGTCTGAAGTGCTCCCTCTGCCAGGCGGCTGTGAGCGTGTGCTCTGTAAACGGTGGGGGCTCCCGTTCCCCACAGCCGGCCGGCTCATCCCAGTTAGAGGCTGCTGACCCGCCCTGACCGCCGGGTCTTTCCGTGTCCACGGAAAGAAGTGCCTGTTCCTTCCCCCCCGCGCTGGCACATTCTGGCGACCGGAGGCTCGGTCGTCTCATTTTGGGGGGTTGTTAGGAGGTTCGGCCGCATATAACAAGTTCCCGCTACAGTGCTTGACACGGCCGGGGCCCGTTGGTGGCCTGTTCCTGGGTGGCGCTCACCAGCGTTGGGGTTTGGGAAGCAGCAGGCTGAGCCCACTCTGCTTGCTTCAGAGATGAGGAAACCAGCCCAGAGAGATGGGGCCAGTGGCCCAAGGCTGCCCAGCAAGGCGGTGGTTGAGTCCGTTCTACTGACTCCCGGCGCGGTGCTCCCTCGGGACGTCCACCAAGCCCAGCCCTGCAGGCTGTGAGCCAAGCAGGAGCAACCAGAACGCCCAGGTGTCGCAAGAGTCACGTCCAAGTTTAGGTGACAGAAGATGAGGTCACGAGGTTGGGAATCTCTGAACCCCAGCTGACCTCCGAGGTCCTCTTCTGGGGGCCCGACAACTTTCCCCTGTCAGGTGCCCTGTTACCGCTACTGCTCCTTCACCGTGAGAAATGTGTGACCGCGAGCGGGCCTGCTGGGTTGGCTGTGGAGCCACGGCCACCAGCTGGGGCTTCTGGTCGCGACTGTCTAACTAGGGCTCCCACTGCGGGCGGGGGAAACTGGATGCAGCAGTTAGGGCGTCAGTTTCCCGCTGCTCCGCAACAAATTACCCGTGAGGGCAGTGCTTTCAAACCACAACCCTGTGGCTTCTCACCAGGACTCCATCAAGGCCCCTCACGGCCTGCAGGCCTCTCAGGGTGGGGGGAGGGGACCCCGGCCCAGGCTGCCTGCACGCCGCTGCGGCAGGCCTCGGTCTCTCACCCCGTGGGCCTCTCCCCAGGACAGGCCCCCACCAGGCGTCGGCCCATCAGAGCCGAGAGCGAGGGTGGCCGCACCCAGGGCGGAAGCCGAAGGCTCCTTGTAACCTAACCTCAGAGGTGACATTCACCACTTTTCCTGCATTTTGTTTAGAAGCGAGGCACCGGGGCGTTCCACAGGCAGGAGGCTGCCCAGCACACCTGGAAGAGGGATTTGCTTTGTTTTGCAGGAACTAGAATCGTCCATTGGGATTTCTGAAAGTGTGAGTATCACTGGGGCTCAGCCTCACCTTCCACCTCCCTTTCCCTGAATTGCTCTGTCATCAGCATGGGGCCTGGAGGCACAGGGCAGGGACAGGTGGGGTGGGCCACTAGGCGGGACAGGAGGGCACCTGCAGCCAGAGAAGAGAGATGCCTGGGTCCTCAGTTAAGATGGTGTGTGTGTCCCTCTTCAGCCGGACCCTCTGTCCGTCTCTCTCCCGTGTATTTGTGTCCCTTCTGACCACTCCCAGGCGTGGGGTGGCGCTCGTTCCCTCTGAATCAGGAGAGGTGGACCGTGTCGTCCAGCCGCGCTGCCTGACAGGACCCTGGAGGCCCAGGCCGCACTGTCTTTTGAGGCTCCTTATAAATTAAAACCAAACGACCTCCAAAACAGGCTTCAGGAACTGTGGCATATTGTAAAAGCCCGAATTTAACAAACTGGTATCTTTATATATATACATAATTTTTTTTTAAGTTTATTTCTTTATTTTGAGAGACAGACGCAGCGTGAGGGAAGGGCAGAGAGAGAGAATCCCAAGCAGGCTCCGAGCTGGCAGTGCACAGCCCGACTCAGGGCTCGAGCCCACGAAGCTGTGAGATCATGACCTGAGCTGAAACCAAGAGTCGGACACTAAACTGACTGAGCCACCCAGACGCCCCATAAACTGGTGTCTTTAATATTCAGGAGACAGAGGGAAGCGTGACTGTGGTTTTCACCAGGCCTGATGGAGTTTGCAAAGAACTTTCATGCTCCAGACAGAAGGGGGAGGAGTGTGGTCGAACCCAGGCCATGGGTTCAGAGATTTGTGACAAGTGTCATTTTAGTCCTGTACTTGCCTGTACAGCCTTTTTTAGAGATTACATCAAAAGTCTACATTAGGGCCCTCTGCTCATTTATTTTTGCATTTATATAGCACTTACTATGTGTCGTGCACTGTTGTAAGTGCTTTTCAAAGAGGAACTCAGGGCACCTGGGTGGCTTTCTCGGTTGAGCATCCGACTTCGGCTCAGGTCATGATCTCACACTTCGTGGGTTCGAGCCCCACGTGGGGCTCTGTGCTGACATCTCAGAGCCTGGAGCCTGCTTCCGATTCTGCGTTTCCCTCTCTCTCTCTCTCTGCCCCTCCCCCACTCATGCTCTGCCTCTCTCACTCTCAAAAATAAACATAAAAGAATAATAATAAAAGAGGGACTCAAGCGGCTTTGCCCTTTCTCTGGTTTCCATAAAGTGGAAGAATGTCCAGCCGGGACGCAATCAGGGTTTGGGAGAGATGCGGGCCACTCCCAGTTAATTTCCAAAATAGAAGATGCCCAAATAGGTATAAACATTTTAACGATCACCATTTCACGGAGGAGGAAACTGAGGCACAGAACGTGAGCATCTGTCCCAGGTCACACGGTGAGTGTGTGCACAGGCCCTCCTGGGCGCCCTGCCCGTCCGGACAGGCCACGCCCTCCATGTGTTCTGCGATGCTCTGGGGAGCCACACTGGGCGGGGGTGCCAGGCTGGGCTGGCAACCCCTTGTGCCACTGGGGTGGACGCTGATGCCCACCCCTCACGCGTGCGTCAGATGGACGTGCTCGCCAGGAATCGGTCCGGGAGCTACCAGAGGCGCCTGGCTGGTACCTGTGGGCGGGCGGTGCCCTAGGCTTTACCCAGTGTTCTCCGGGACCCTGAGCACAGGTCGGCAGGACACCAGGAGGGAGAGGACGGGAGAGGCCCCAGGAGTGGGGCTCCCAGCACCCCCAGTCGCTGCTCACCCCGCCTGGCATTTCTGTGCTGAGAGCGTGGGGTCCCCACCCCAGCTCGCACTGAATCCACCTATGATCCAGCCCACGACGTGAGAAGAACCTCAGAGAGGACACCCACCGGAGCGAGAGGAGAGAAACTGCAGACCGTGTCGGGTAGGGGCCCGCCCCCTCCCTCCCTTTCCTCCCTCTCCCAGGAATCTTCCAGCACAAACCCAGTCTCCAGACCCTCCCCACCCCCAAGACTCGTGGAGGCCCCAACCGCTCCCAGAGACTGACCCAAGTTGTACACAGGTGTCCACTGCTCCTGAAATGCAGTATTTTCCACAAGCAGATCAGCTGGAGGTGTGCGTACAGGCAGCGTCCTGGACCGGTGCCCTTGCCCCCAGCGGTGGAGGCTGGGAATCTGCACTGAATGAAGGGACGTGCTCCCCTTTGCAGGAAGGCCTCACGGGGGAACGGCCACGGGTGGGGGCCCCAGGCCGGCTTGTGAATTTGCCGGATCTGCTGCTTCGGTTCCATCTTCTACGCTCCAGCCCCTCTCGGCCCAGCAAGTACCGTTTACTCCAGCACCCCTGGGTCCTCCCCATCCACTGCTCCCCGGGACTAACGCTGCCTTTGGGACCCTGGGGGCCTCCACCTCAGGGCGCAGAAAGATCAGGTCAGTCAAGGGGATTCCAACTTTGAGTAGCCTGGGAGAAGAGCATTTTAAACAAAGTGCCCCTTGGGGGCCCCTGGGTGGCTCAGTCGGTTAAGCGGCTGACTCTTGATTTTGGCTCAGTTCTTGATCTCAAGGTTCTCGAGTTTGAGCCCCGCATCGGGCTCTGTGCTGACAGCTCAGAGCCCTCTTGGGATCTTCTGTCCCCTTCTGCTCTTCCCCAACTCGTTCTCTCTCTCTCAAAAAAACAAACATTAAAAAACAAACAAACAAGGTGCCCTTTCCTGACCTTGGGGTAAAGCAGATACCCCCCAAGGGGCACCCCACTTGAAGCCTCCCACCTTGCCCACCCGTGCCCCAGTGGGTCTGGAAGCATGGCCAGCAGACCGTTCAGGAGCCCACCCTGAGGCGCCCAGGTCTGCAGACGGGCTCTTGCAGGGCGTGGGCCGGCCCAGCTTGGGAGCCTTGGGCAGGCGCAGGGGAGGGAGACCCCCATGGCCAGCAGGTTCCCCTTCCCTTGAGCGGGGGTCTGTTCTGGGGTGGGGGGCAGGTTCGTCTTCCCGGGAGGAGGTACCTCCTCGTGTGGACTGAAAGCCCTTCTTCATTCACCGAAGGTGCTCCTTGGTGTTGTGCCCTCCAGAGACTTGCTCAGATGATCAATATGCTTTTAATTAAAACTCAGACTGCTTCAAGATGACTGTGTGGTCCCCTGGGTCATTTTCTTCTTTCTGCCAACAAGTTTCTTAAAGTGTCTTGTGCTGGGCATCACGTGGGCCCTTGGGGAGCCATCTGATCCTCTGAATTTCCCGGGCCAAGGGCCTCTTGAGAGGTTGGGCTTTCTTTTTTTCTCTTTTTTAATACTTATTTGAGAGAGAGAGCAAGCAGGGGAGGGGCAGAGAGAGAAAGAATCCCAAGCAGGCTCAGCACAGAGCATGACGCTGGCTCGAACCCACGAACTGTGAGATCATGACCTGAGCTGAGTCGGACGCTCAATCTACTGAGCCCCTCGGTCTCCCTGGTCGGGCTTCTTTATTGAGCCTTATTCAGGACGCCCCGCCCCTCTCTCAGAGGCTGTAACCCTAGCAGACACATTCTGGCTGAGTCATGTGTTGAATGAGTGTCTTTTAGTGTGTAATCTGCATGACATTCAGGGGCAGTGGCCTGGCTTCTAAAGTCAAAACCCCTCAACCTTGGGCACTCTTGCCCCAAATGCCCACCTCCGTGGCATACAGTAGTTGTTCGATAAATGCATGAAAGGTAACTTTTCCTGGGCGCCTGGGTGGCTCAGTTGGTTGAGCGTCCAACTTTGGCTCAGGTCATGATCTCATGGTTCGAGCCCCACATCAGGCTTTTTGCTGCCAGTACGGGACTCACTTTGGATCCTCTCTCTCTCTCTCTCTCTCTCTCTCTCTCTGCTCCTCCCCTGGTCTCTCTCTCAAAAATGAATAAACAATGGGGCGCCTGGGTGGCTCAGTCGGTTGAGCGTCCGACTTCAGCTCAGGTCACGATCTCACGGTCCGTGAGTTCGAGCCCCGCGTCGGGCTCTGGGCTGATGGCTCAGAGCCTGGAGCCTGCTTCTGATTCTGTGTCTCCCTCTCTCTCTCTGCCCCTCCCCCATTCATGCTCTGTCTCTCTCTGTCTCAAAAATAAATAAACGTTAAAAAAAAATTTAAAAAAAAATGAATAAACATTAAAAAAATAATAAAAATAATAAAAAAAAAAAAGAAAGAAAGGTAAGTTTTCCTTCTGCTGGAAATGCCACCCAGGAGATGACCCAGAGAGATCTTAGTAACTCTCCATGCATCACTTGGTGCCTGTGTGTGACATTCACTTGTGTCCCACACTGGGAATGGAGAAAAGGGACCTCCTTAGAGGTGCCCTCGAGCTGCCCTAAGAGGGAGGACACTGCCCAGAGATCTTGACCGGGATCTTCTGCCGAAGACAGGAGACTCCAGCCACCAAGGTCGAGCAAAGAGCTTTTTATTCCAGAGCACGAGGTGGAAGCTTGCACCCAGCCTCCCTCCCCGTGGTCCTCGTCATGTGTGGACAAGTTACGATCCTGTTAGTTTGAGGCAAGCACAGCGTTATGCTGTCGACAGCTGCCGCGGAGGCCAGGCCGCCTGTCAGTGGTGTGGGGGGAGCTCAGGGTCGGACGCGTCTGCGCCCCCAGAACGGGCTCTGCCGTGGCCGAGGGCCAGCACGAGAGGAGCTCGCGCGTTGGGGAGGCCAGTCTGACCGCAGGTGACACGTCTCCCACAGCCAGAGACAGAACTGGCTTTGGGGTTGCCGGGTGCCTCTGCTTTCAGGCCAGTGGCCCCGAGCAGGCGCTTCAACACCCCTCTGAGCACGGGCCTGCCAGCAGCGACCGGGGAACCCTCTTCCCTTATTCTAACTGCCCTCCAGGGGTGATGCCGCAGTGTGCAGTCTTTGGTATGCAGTCTGCCTGCCTTCCGGGCTAGGACAGCAAATGGCAGGCCTCTTGTGATCTTAGAACGGCTCTCCCAAAGTGGCAAGTGGCCGTGGCCTGCCCAGAGTGCGAGGTAACGGCCTTCGGAGCTGACCAGGGCTCCTGACGTTGTCATTAATAAATATTAAAGCTGATGTGGACCAAGAGGATAGGGCTACAGCCTGGGTGTGGAAGGTCCGGGCCTTTCCGGTTGCTCTGTCACTGCGAGAGCCCTGCCATCACCCCCCTCACGGGACGTCTTCCAAGGGCTCTGAGCTGAGATTAAGACAGGTGGCTATGTGAACACCAGCCCCTCTGAGCAGTTAGCCTTGGGGCCTGGTGGGTCATTAACTGCAGACAGGGGGTCTCTCTGTGACAAGAGTCACTGCCCTTCACAGTTGCTGCCTGAGAACTAGGCCGCTGCCTGGCCCTCCTCTTTCCTACGGTTCCCACAAGCTTCTTTCCTAAGCGACCTGGGCTGTGCCTCCAAACTCTGACCTTCTTCCCCACTTAACTGGGGCTATAGGCCCTCTGGGGGCGGTGGAGGGGCTCCTGCTCTTCTGCCTGGAGCCCCGGACAGAGACCTGGCACGGGCAGGCTGTGCCTCGGTGCCCGAGTCCTCCTCCCATGCTGGTGCCCGCTGACCCTGGGACGACGGGCCAGAGAGAACCAAGGTTTACTTAGGGGAGTTGGGGTGGTGAATCCATTCTTAACACCAGACTGAGACCCGAACCCTTCGGTAGGACTTTGTGTGGAAGACGCCTCTTCGGCACCTGTTGGAATGGGGTCTCAGAGCCCCAGGACCCCTGCCAAGGCCTTCAGTGATGGCCACGGACACTTCAGGCTTCACACGGAGTGGCCGGGGTCCAGGCTCATCCTGGCAAAGTGCGGTGTGTGTGTGTGCACGTGTGCTCGTGAGTCTGTCTGTGCGTCTGTCTGGTCTTCCCGGTCCATCCATCTGCAAGCCCTGGCCACTACCCACCCTTCAGAGAGACAAGTTGGACCCTATCTTAGGAGACCTGGCCTAAAACACAGGGGCCAGATTTCTGGTCAGTTCTGCACAACTGGGTTGTTAGACTCCCTCCAGAGGGAAAGTTAATTAAGCTCTCAGGGGGGCGGTCAGAGAGTCCCCAGCAGCTCTGAATAGGTCCTCTCCCCCGTCCCTGTCTGTGAATGGACAGACCTGTAGCCACAAGGCAGGATGGCTCCAAGCCGCCCGGCTCCGTGACAATTCTAGCATCTTTGGGATGGAAAGGGAGCTGAGTTTTGGTGCCACTGTCCCGACACAGTTACAGTCAGAACCCGTGTTTCCAACCCCGGGCACGTGTCGCACGTACGTGTGTGCGCGCAGCCCAGTATGGGGCATGGGGCCCTGCTCAGACCCAGCCTGGCCCGTGCCAGCTGCTGTGGCAGCCCTGCCCTTCTTCTGTGTAGACAGGCTGAGGGAAGCCTTTCTGGGAGCAGCTGGGCCTCTGCAAACTTTCGAGGCTGGTCTCTCCTGGTGTCAGTGTCTACCCCAGGCCCCGAGGCCAGCCCTGCCCTGTCCCGTCACAACATCATGGCCTTTGTTCTCAAAAGTCAGGAGCCAGGGCGCCAACCTTCCCAAGAAGAGACAGACATCCCAGGAAAATCCAAAGGCAAGTTCCTCCCTGCCCCTGGGCTGCCCAGTTTAGAGCGTCCTTTGCTGGCCGGGCCGTGCCGGTCACAAAGGACCCTCTGGAAGAACAGACAATCCCGCTCTGGGCAGACTCTTCTTAGATGGACCCCGAGAGTCTCTCGTCCCCCCGTCACCTCCAGCCAGCCCCTCCCCCCCGGCCTGGGGAGATAGGAGGGGGCACAGGGGCTGGCGATGACAGCGAGGGGTCCACAGGGAGCGGTGGGGTGCAGGGGTGCAGGGTGGCGCATCACGACACACCGTGGCCATGACACCCGCAGCCGGGGTCGCCAGCGGCTTCTCAGTGTCCGGCCCTCCCTCCACGGCAGCTTCACTCATCTATCACCTCCACAGAGTCCTCATCCTTCCTCTCCTCCGACTGCTCCTCTGTCGTCTCCGTGTTGTCCATGTCGGACAGCGAGGCCACCTGCCGCACCCAGTCCCTGTCACTGAGAGGCTCTGGGTCGCATGGTCGGGAGAAGGGGTTGAACCAGTTCGGGGAGAAGTCCCCACCAAAGGTCTCCTTTACCGACTTCCAGCTGGCCCTGCGCTCCCTGGGCTGGTGCTTTCGTTTGAGGCGCTCGATGCCCTGGAGGGACAACGGGACAAAGAGGGTCAGCGTGGTGCGGGCCTTGCGCCCTCAAGCTCACCCCCAGCCCCGGCACGGCAGAGCACGGAGGCCCAGGGCGTGGGCGAGGGGGCCGGAGGGACACGGACTGCCGGGGCCAGGTCAGGGCTGTGGGGCCCTAGGGATGGAGGGGGTGCGGGCAGAGAGCAGTGGAGAGCGGCACAGCAAGCAGGGCCTTCCTGGGGAGCTGGCCCGTGTCCCCCACCCCGCCCCGGGCCTCTGTCCTTTCCTCCCACAGGTGCTGGGGGCCCGCCCAGCCTCCTTAAGTCAGTCCAGGCCGCCCAGGGGCCCAGGGCCAAGGAGTGACGTCGCATCTGCCCTGAGAGCCCTAGAGAGACGACCCCTCCCTGGGGATTCTGGGCCGCGCCCCCACCCCCCCAGCAGGTGCAGCCGACTTAGCACGAAGAAGGGATGCAGGCGGAAAGGGCAGAGCACAGGTACACACGACGCTGGGGCCGAGGAAGCGGGGGTGTGCATAGCTAGTGCCAACATGCGGCGGGCAGCCGGGGGCGCGCGGGGCCGCCGTGGGGAGGCCCGGGCCGGCGTCGGGCCCCACTCATGCGCAGACACGCCCTGCCGCTGCTCCCAAGCTGCCCACTCACCTGCCTCTGGGCGTCGGCGGCGACTCAGCTGCCAGGCCACAGAAAGAGGGTGTCAGGTAAGGGGGAAAGCCCACAGGAGTTAAAGGCACAGCCAGGCCAGCTCTTCAGGCCACAGCACCCTCCACAAAGGCCTTTAGCCCCACCGTTAGCACTGGGGCCTCTGCCTTCTCCGTCCCTTCCGGAAACCCAGGGAATGTGCTGCGGGTTTGCCGGGCACGGGCCCTGCTCATTCACACGCCTCATTCCACCTCGGAATGATCCCTGAGTACCTCGTTCTAGGTTTCCTCCTCCTCTCCACACAAGAGCCTCACATAACCGGAATGATCCCTTCTGTTATGTGGAAAGAGAAACTGAGGCACACCTAGACTGAGCTCCACCCCATCCTGCGGGCCAGTTCTCCTCCAGCACTCTTTCTTCCCACCCCATCTCACAGATTTCAGTGTCTTGGCTTTTGAAAAAGACTGTAGTTTAAAGAATCTGCTCGTAAGCTGCTAATTACAAAGGGCGGACCAGTAACTTTACAGTGAGGGAATGTTTTGCGGGTGTCACCTTACCCAAATCGAAGTTAACATCACTGAGATGTGTCAGCGTCATAGGCCTCAGGACGAGACATACCCGGGACCTCGCCCCGGTGGCCCTGCCCGAAATGCATAAGCTTGACCTAATTGCAAGAAAACATCAGACAAATGCAAACTGAAGGCTATTCTACCAAATACGTGACCTCCAACCTTCAAAAGGGTCGAAGTCTGATGGAAATGCTTTGGAACCAGATAGAGTGGTGACTGTGTACAGAAGTAGGTCTGTGCTAAATGCCACTGAATTGCACACACGAAATTGGTTGATTTTATGTTATGTGAATTTCACCTCAATTGACAAAAAGGGGTCACAGGGCGCCTGGGTGGCTCAGTCGGCCAAGGGTCTGACTCTTGATTTCGGCTTATGGTTCATGAGATGGAGTTTTGTGCTGACCGCAGGAGTCTGCTTGGGATTCTTTCCTCTCTCTCTCTCTCTCTCTGTGCCGCCCCTCCAAATAAATAAACATTTTTTTAAAAGGGTTTGGGGCGCCTGGGTGGTTCAGTTGTCTGACTTTGGCTCAGGTCATGTCATGATCTCATGGTTCGTGAGTCTGAGCCCTGCATTGAGCTCTCTGCTGTCAGCACGGAGCCCGCTTTGGAGCCTCTGTCCCCCTCTCATGCATGCACGCTCGCTCGCTCTCAAAAATAAACATTAAAAATATTTTCTTAATAAAAATAAAATAAAAATTAAAAACGGGGGTCAAGTTCACGAAAGACAAAGCCTGAGGAATGTCACGGATTGGACTAGAGCATGACAAGGGATGAACTGTGGCCTCCTGGGACAGACAAGGGTCTCAGTGGGGCACCTGGGGAAATCTGAATAAAGCATATAGATCAGTTAATGATATCAATGCGTTTCCAGGTTCCTGCATTTGTATCATGCTTATATGAAATGTTTACATTTGGAAAAACTGACGGAAGGGGTTCTGGGGAGCTCTTCGGGCTATGTTTTCCACTTTTCTTGTAAGTCTGAAATTCTTTCACAAGAAGAAGTTTAAAAAATCTGAGACGCACAGACGTGAGCAACGGTCTCGAGTACTGAGTTACAGCGTGAAAAGCTGCAAACAGCCAACACGTCCAACAGCGATGGCTAAGTCAGCCGTGGAAAATGGGGCTAATACAGCTTCACGTCGCACTGGAAAATCCTGTCCCCATGGTTAACAAGGGAACAAAGAAGTTAGTTGCACAGGACATCATGGGACCTTTGGGGACGGGATGTGAGATGGTTTGTGTTTCTTTCTGTGGACTCTCCACACGTTCCAAGGTTTCACCGACGAGCAGGTGTTGCTTTTACAATCAGAGCAGAGCAGCTATTTCAGGACACGGACCCTGCTGACAACCTTTGAGGGGGCCTCCCTTCGGTCACGAGCACCTGATGTGGTGCAGCTCACGGACTGGCCCCTCTCCAGGCCTCCTTATTCAGCACAAGCAGCAATGGCCAACCGAGGGTGACCTGCTTTGGGTCACCAAATGATCGCGCCACTTTGCGATCCTTTGCGGCCGGTCAAGAGAGGCATTTTAAGCATGACGTCAGGGAAGCTGAGGCATCATCATGAGGCAGGCCAGTCTACAGAGGGGACACCCGGAAATGACAGATGTACCGTATCCACACTGGGCTCACTCCAAGCCGCGACTGTGGATCCTTACAACCGCCCTGAGGGGACGTGGGCGTTGGTAGTGACACTTGGCAGATGGAAAACCAGAGGTTTCTGAGAGGCCCTTACGGCGGCCGAAGCTTGCCCTGGTGGTCAGAGCCGTGGCGAGAACCAGCGTCTTCCTTCTGCCCAACGCGTTTTCAATCCTACTACAAATTCTCACTCTCCCCGTGCTGACTGCAAAGGCAGAGCAAAGCCACAGAGGAAAATGAAGCAAGAGAGCCCAGCGGGATTACTATGTTCCGTTCCAGCCGTGTGTTCCCAGGCGAACACTCCGGACTCCGCACAATCTCTTCTCCAAGCTCGTAAAACAAATTCCACCCAGCGCCCGGCCTGTCCACCAGATAAAGTTCCCGACATCCAGGTGTGTCAGCCCTGAGTCTGGACAGAAGCAAATATTCCAAACAAATCTGATGCCTACAGTGAGGCCCGAGGGTCTGGCTCAGGAGGGGCCAATGGGGTTTCTTTTTCCCGGTAGGACTCGATTTTGAGTTTTGTGTGGGTTTCGGGGCGTCCCGAAGGCAGAGTTCTTAAGCTGGAGGTCTGCAGCGGCGACAGTAATACCCACTTCAGGCTCAAGCGGACAAGAGTGGTCGATTCCTGGTTCTGGGGCGACGGCTAACGCCAGCATGTCTAGGAGGGAGCGTGTGACGGGGGGCTTTTGGGCCCCCTCGGCCGGGAAGACACGTGAACTGTCGTCTGCAAGCAAACCCACCCAGGTCCCACATTGAATGTACCAGGACTAAGGCTCCCAAGGAAGGCAGAGACTCAACTGAGGAAGTAAAGACTCAACTGAGGCCCACAGAGCAAAAGCTCATTGTCCCCCTGCTCCCCACATCATCGGATGGACAAAGTCGGAGCCGCTGCTGCCCATGCCTCGCGCCCTCCTCGTTAGACGGTCCGATCGCTCTCGCCGCATCTGTGGTTCACATCTTTCGACCGCGACCCGCAACACGTGATGCTTTTCTGTGCGGCCCGGCGCCGCCCCCCACAAAGTTCCACGAAACCACACGTGATTCTACAACTGTCATGCATTTTTATGTTTATTTTTTTAAAAACTGCCGCGGCGAACCCCAATGAACCCATCTCACAGATCACCAACAGTTGTGAGCGCGCTTTGAAACAGCAGAGGTCTAACGGAGCCAACATCTACGAAAGCCATCGTCACGCTGACATTCACGACCCTCGTGTAATCCTCACCGCAACCTTGCGATTTGGACAAGCTCCCCGGTTTTACAGAAGAGATGGAGGCGTAAGTGCCCAAAGTCACACAGGAAGGACGTGGTTACCAGACTACACTAGAGCAGCAGAAATCTGGGGCGTCCTCACATCCCTGGGAGAACATGTGCCTTCCCCCGGCGGCCACTTGGATTTGCTAGAGTACTCACGATGGGCAGGTCACCAATGACTTTCTTGGTCACCAGTGAGGTCTGGGGCTGGGGAGAGTACACTGGCCAGCGGCCTGTTTCCGTGTCACCGTGAAGTCCTTCTATCCTATGGACCCCTTGGAGCAGAACCCAGTCGGACAGATGAAATGTGCGGAAAGGCCGCTGGACAGACTAGTAGCCTGGCTCCCCTTCCAAGAGAGACTTTTCCCGTCTGCTCAGCATTCATTGGTTGGGGAGGCTGTGGGTCGTGAGGGGAGAGGGGCTTCCGGTCAGCACGCCTCACCCAGCACCACATGGGACCGTATCGTCGGCAGGCACCAGGGGCCGACCACCTCGGGGGTGACCCCCGCGCGCCCCAAGTGGACTCTCAGTCTTGAGCGTGTGTCCCAGTCGCGTGGAGGGCTTGTGAAATCCAGATCGCTGGGCCCGGCCCCGAGAGTTTCCGACTGGGTAGGATCTGGGCTGGGGCCTCAGCATGGGCATTTCTAACAAGTTCTTAGGTGATGCGGATGCTGCTGGTCTGGGGACCAGACCAGCACTGCCTCGGGGCACCGCCAGCAGGAAGATTCTTGAGAGGGATTCTGGCAAAATCTTCGTCTCTTCACATTTCTTTGGTATTTAAGGGCGCCCTCTATATTGAGACCCCCTGGCTCCACTGGCTGGCTCGCCCGTCTGGCCGATGCACCACAAGCCGTGAGATGGGAGAAGCTAAAAGCCCGTTAGCCTGGCTGGGAGAGCCCAAGGCGGGCTCCTGAAGTCCGGGGTTTCTGTGGGATGCTCAGGTCACATGGGTGGTTAATAAACATTTCTTAACTTCCCTCATCGGAAAGATCCCTGCAACAGGAAGGGGGGTCGTAACTTTCTCAGCGGCCGAGCCAGAATGAGCAAGAAGGGGTGATTCCGGGTGCCCGACTTTTGGTTCTTCCAAGATAAAGTGTTCCAGAGATGAGACGGTGTGACTAGAAGGGGATGTGACACACGCACGGCTGCCCAAGCTCGCTTCGTGGGCACAAGGTCACCCAGCCCGGGCACGTAGGCAGAGATCTGCCCGGACGCAGGCCTTTTGCACGGTCAGTCCGGTTGCTATGGGCACAAACCTGAGGTCACAGGTGGGAGGGAGTCACCCAATCCAGCCGGCCACCTCACCTTCCTTGGTTGTTCCCGGCCACTCTCCAGGGCCCCCACTCCGAAAGACCACGGCTGCTACAGACCCATTTCGCAAGTGCGTGCCATCCGGCGCCGTCAGAGCCAAAAGCTGGGCCGCTTTTGTGGGGAGACACGTCCTGTGTCCTCAGCCGTCTGGGAATGCCGAGAGCTCGGCGGGGATCGCTTCTTCCACTGCGGACGCCAGGCTGCAGACCAGTCACTCTGCTCCCAACGACAGCCGCGTTCGTTCCCTAGTTAATAACTCCCGGAAAACTGTCTTCCATCTCCATGAACGTGAACTAGGAAATCCACCGGGAGTCTTGGGATATTCCTATCTGCTGAGAGCAGCATATCTCTCTGGCTGAAGAGCCTGGGAACGTTCCTTCTTTCAGCCCAAGGGCTCGTCAAAGCCCAGAGGTAGAATCATACGGGAAAAGGCTGTCAAAAGCAGCCTTTTTCTCTGGGGAGGATATGCATACTAGGCTCAGGTTTAAAGGATGAATTTCTATTCTTAGGACTCAAAAAAAAAAAAAAAAAAATCAATACATTTTCAGCACTATCTGCTGCATTCCTTAGAAATTCCATGGGGAGGGGCGCCTGGGTGGCGCAGTCGGTTAAGCGTCCGACTTCAGCCAGGTCACGATCTCGTGGTCCGTGAGTTCAAGCCCCGCGTCAGGCTCTGGGCTGATGGCTCGGAGCCTGGAGCCTGTTTCCGATTCTGTGTCTCCCTCTCTCTCTGCCCCTCCCCCGTTCATGCTCTGTCTCTCTCTGTCTGTCCCAAAAATAAATAAAAAACGTTGAAAAAAAAATTAAAAAAAAAAAAAAAAAAAAAAAAAGAAATTCCATGGGGAAAAGAACCAACCTGGGTCACTTAAAAAAAAAAAAGCCTTGAAGATGGAGTGTTAGGAGGGCAACCAAATACTTAAAAAATATACCCCCAGCAGGGAGGACCAGAAAGGCAGCAATGCCTCCCACGGGAT
The DNA here is from genome assembly GCF_024362965.1 of Panthera pardus. Lineage (NCBI taxonomy): Eukaryota > Metazoa > Chordata > Mammalia > Carnivora > Felidae > Panthera > Panthera pardus. Next base: position 14,990,174 of record NW_026527013.1, read on the forward strand.
GGATCCCTGAGGGGAGGGAGCAGGTCAGAGACACTTCTTCACACACTTCAGGGAACTGTTAGGAAGGAAGGAAGGAAGGGAAAAAAGCCTGTAGGAAACAAATGCTATAAATGAGATTTAAACAGAGCATTAAAAAAAAACCACTTCAGGGGCGCCTGGGTGGTTCAGTCGGTTAAGCATCCTACTTCGGCTCAGGTCACGATCTCCCAGCCCGTGGGTTCGAGCTCCACGTCAGGCTCTGTGCTGACAGCTCAGAGTCTGGAGCCTGCTCCGGATTCCGTGTCTGTCGCACTCTGCCCCTCCCCTACTCATGCTCCTCTCTCTCTCTCTCTCTCAAATAAATATTAAAAAAAAAAAAATTTTTTTTTAAAACTGCTTAAAATAAAAACCCAACCCGCTTCAGATCTCAGCCCTGACTTCTAGCAAACATCAAGTGCATAGGAGAGTCAAGGCAGAGTTGACTGGCTTGGGGAAGGGTCGCGGCTCACGTGGGACGGGGGATGAGGAACTCCCCGAAGCACTGGCACTGTCCGTGGAGGTTTTCGGCGACTTCCCCTGGCCCGACTCTGCTTTCTGCTGGGTGGGCAGCGGCCGACGCGCCTCTTCCCCACGCGTGGGACTAAGCAAAGTCTGCAGACTTGAAGACTTCTGTAGCCCAGGAGCATATGAGGGATTCAGGCTGCCGAAAGCCAGAGCCAAGGCCCAGGGGCAGGCTTGGTCAAGAGCGGGGTGCCTAGCGTCCTTTAAAAACAACACGGCCGAAACCTCGCTCAAGAGCAGCAGAGATAAAGATCCTTTAAGAGCAATGGAATGAAGGCCCCGCCAGGGCTCTCCCGGAAGGGAACAAGGTGAGAGAGCACGGCTCAAGGAGAACAGGTTTTGGAAAAATTTTATTGCATTTTTGTTTCCATGTGGAAGCACGGACAGAATCGAAGAGAGGCAGCACGCTCCACTTACTGTTCATGGAAAATCACATAGGCTAGAGGAATTTCCTCCCTATCCTGATTGGGCTTAATAACCCTTACCCCCGCCCCTCCCCAAGCACAAGCTAAAAAAGGAGCTTCGTGGTGATCACGTAAAAAAAACAAAAACACAAAAAAACCAAAAACCAAATCCACGTGTACGGATTCACAGATGGTCAGCGCTCAGATGTCTGTGATTTCTGCATTTGTGGCGGGCACTCCCCGTCCCCGTCTCATCTCCCCGCTATCTTCAGGCCTTCCTCTTTTAAATGGGGTTTCACACAGGAAGTGCCTCCAGGTGGAAACGCTCCTCAGTCCCCGGTGCCAGCCGATTGATGATTCCGGGGAGCAGGGGTGGCCGTCTGCCAGCTTTCCAAAGTCTGGGGGCTGTAATGTCGCCCCCGCATCGTGGGCAGCCCCAGGCCAAGACGACAGCCTCCCAGGTTAAAATACAGAGAAGACGTGGGTACGTGTACATTTATGTGTCTAAAATATCAGAAAGGGAGCCCACTTTAGCGATTTACAAAATGGGTTCGGGGGAGGGGGGTGGTTGACGACGGGGCTGGGCGCTTGGGGACTGTGCTGTGTCACTCTGTCACTCAGCATTATTGCCGCTTAACTGACACCTTGCTAGGACAGGGGAGAGGGCAGGTGCTAAGAGTAATCAGACAAAGGAAACCTGAAATCGCGTGATTTTTTTTCTCCTTTTGACTGTGTAAGGCATTTTGAACTGGAAAAACTTCTCTCCTTCACATTCGTCCAAATAATCAGCGGGAATATAATTGGTGATTCAGAATACAAATGAAACCCCTTTGATCCCACCACCCTCCCCCCAAAAGTCACTCTAAGCACCCCAATCCCATGGCGTGCGAGGAGGCAAACCGTGTCCACGTGGGGGATGAGGCCGCCGTGTCAAGGGCCCGTCTTAGGGCTCCAGCCCTGATCCTGCCCCTCTTTTGGTGTCTTCGGTGAGGTTTTAAGTCCCATCGGGCTGCCTGCCACCGCCTCCTGGGCAGTGGGAGGTCATGGCCTTCCTGCCTCTCCTACGCATCCCCAACTGGGCGTCCGGGCCGGTCCATCCGCGTACCGGCGTTAAGTCTCACTCAGTTAGTAGAGGTGGGCTTGGCCCGGAGACAGCACCCTCCACGTTAGTCATGCCAGACAGACAGCAGAGAGGAAACCAGAGGCCAGAGAAGTGATTTTAAAAAAGGGGGGGAGAAAAAGAGCAGCTTCGGTCACCAAAAAATAGAAAGGATGATCTTTTAAAAATAAAACATGGGGACATTTTTTTTTTCTCTGCAATGCTCAGCCATTTTACTTGAGATGTAAAAAAAAAAAAAAAAGTTTTAGAATAGTTGTTTTGCTTTTTCGATTTAAACATTCATGAGGACGGATGGGACGGTAGTGCTGTGATGTGGTTTGTGTCTGAAGGGCAATGCTGGTCAGGGTCCTTCAGACCACATACTGGTATGGGTCTGCCTTCCCTTGGTCTGGCGTGGCAAAGGGGCTGGCCCAGCCTAGAGAGAAGGGGTGGCCAAAAACGGCTTTCATGTTCATCCATTTTGTTTTTTTAGCCCATCTTCTCTCTTCCTTTTTCAATTGTTCTATTCCCTGAAAACAAGAACAATCATACTTTCAGTCAAGCACTTTATTGCTGTGGTTTTTGGGGAGGGACGTCCATTAGCCTGAGGTGAATGGAGTAAATGCTTCCTTTGAAAGCCATAAAGCTATCTGCATGCTACGCTTTTCTTCTCTTTCTCTCATAAAAAGTGTTAAAGGGAACAACAAAAAAAAAAAATCACGCTTTTTGTGGGGGGTGGGGCATGGGCACCTAGTTTACAAGCCCCTCCAGGCAGGGAGGGGAAAACAAGCAAACTCACGCCCAGGCCCACAGGCCACTACGCCAGCATTTCTGGTCATGCCCTTCCGGTGTGTTTTGCTCAGGGAAGGCGCACATCTACGTGGCCCAGGTTCTGCAGGGGCGCTTCCGGCCTGGTGCCGGGCCCGGCGGTGTGTGGGAACACGGAGAAGGCTTTGGTGCCACAAGCCTCAGAGCTGGCAGGGGCTCGCGATCGTGAGAGCCGTTGCTGGCCTTTCATTTGGGCTAGGTTCAAGTTTGATGCTACTATGACCACTTTGCAGACAAAAAAAAAAAGAAAGGAAGAAACAAACAAATCAATGACCACTCTGGCGCTGTGAGTCTTGCCAGTCTGGGAGGTCAAGAAGCACCCTGCTTAGCGGCGCTGGCAAGGCAGACCTGAGAAGGTCCATCGGGAGTAAGAGACCGTGGCGGGGGAGGGGAGAAGCCACCACAGAGGAGGAAGGAAAGGGATTAGTAAAGGTTAGAGGGGCTGCCTGGACAGACAGCCAGCCCCAGGCACGGCAAACGGCTTCCTAGTGCTCCCTTGGGAAGAAGTGGGGCCAGGGGCCATCTGGTGGTTGTCCAGAGCCTGGGCTACCCCCCCCCCCCCCCACACACAAAGTCTCACGGGGAGAGTAGGCTGGGGAGGAAGAGTTCCCTCCCTTCTCCCCCCTTCCGATGGAGCTGGTGAGCAGGCAGGGCCTGAGGGCGGAACTGGAGAGAAGCAGCCTGGCAGGAGCCTGGCCGAGCGGTCTGGCTGGAGCAGCTGGCTGCCGTGGTCTCTGGTGAGGAGGAGGAGTAGGGAAGAGCCTGAGGGTCCAGCCTAAGTGAAGGCTCTACTCCTGGCCGGGGACTGGGCGGATGCAGGTGGAGGGGAAGGCATCCCTTCCCAAGCGGGGCCCTTCCTTCTTTTCTCCTTTCCTTCCCAACACAATCCCCTTCAGGAAAGGCCCTGAAGGGGGAGAACAACTAGGGCCCGGGCTGTGTGAGCTTTCCTTCGGGCTCCCCCACACCACGGCCTGTGGGGCCTGGCAGCATCCAACAGGGGGCGGGCCGGGCCGGTCACCTCTGGGGTCCCTGCAGGTCTTATGCAGAGAAGTTGGCTGCATTTACTGCTTGGACACACAGCTGGAACTATACCATGGGCTACTATTTTGAAAGAAACTCTTACAATGACGCTATCTCGTATAAAGGATAAAAAAGTTGCCGAGAGCCCCCCAAGCCCCCACATTCTACACCGCCGGGGATCCCCACGATCTAAACGATGTTGCCTTGGCTGCCGGGAGGGTAAACGCCTGATTTTCCACACCGGCAGGGAGGGGCCTAGGCAGCAGGGGCAGGGAGTGTGTCTTCCTGTGAGCCACCACCTGAGGCTGACTAGTCAGCGGGCCCAGAGCTGCCCCGGAGGGCCCGTAGATGACCAAGGCTTGCCCCCTGAGGGGGGACCTTGGGAAGGCAGGAAGAGTGGCAGGAGGGACCTACGACCTGGGGCCCCTCGTCTGGAACCCAAAGCCGAAAAAGGAAGAAATGCCCACATCACAGCAATGGATTGACCACCTTGAGGCTTTGGACACTTAGGACAGTCAGGAGGCGGTGTCGTCCGTGGCGCCGGGTGAGTGGGCCTCAGTCCTGCCCAGCCAGCTGCCTGAAAGTTCCCAGAGGTGGGGCTGTGGGTAGGGTGGAGGTAGGGGTGGGGTGTGGGGAGAAGGCAAAGGACGAGCTGGGCCAGAGCTGGGCCAGGCAGAGGTACCTAGAGGCCAGGTGAGAGCCCCTGCCCACCGCATGGCGGGGTCTGAGGCAGGCTGATTCCTGACTCTGCCCTCTGGACCTGCTCGTGAAGTCACCTCCTGTGGGAAATTGACCCTGCCCGTGCCAGCTAAGGCACCCTTCCTTTGTCCATCATCCTCTCTGCAGGCCTAGGGCCCTCGGGTGGGAAGGATGTCCCCGGGCCCAGCAGAGTGCCTGACACAGCGCAGTGTGTAAGACAGAACCATCAAGGGAGGACGGAAGGTCTTTTGGCAAAGAGCACCCTTCCCAAGGCTGCTGGGTCCCATTCCTGGTGCAACCTGCCGTGCCGGCCCCAAGGAGGGACCTGTGTGTGTGTGTGTGTGTGTGTGCGCACACGTGCACACCCTGCACACCTGGGCCCTGGCCATTGGGCTCCCGGGTCTGGCCTGCAAGCCGACCACACCCACCGTGCCCCCCCCCCCCCGCCCCCTCCCATGCCCCGAGCCCAGGGCTGGAGCTGGTGGGCAGGCCGCCCGCTTACCGTTTCGTCTGTGCAGATGGAGTGCACCTGGGTCCCAAACATCACTGATGTGAAAATGAGGAAGAGAAGGCCCTCGAAGCACAGCAGGATGAGGAGGATCACCGTGGTGGGTGGCGAGAAGGAGCTGCACTCTGGAAGAAAAGGGGCACGTGGGACTTGGGGCTGCTGTCCCCGCCCCCCGCCCGCTCGCACTGCTCGGCCCGGCGGGACTCGGCTCCTCCTGGCCTGGCGGGGCCCATCCGGCCCCTCCTAACCCCTGTTCCTCGCTCACTCTCTTTCCAGGCCAGTGTGTCTGTATCCTGGTGCCAAGCACGTGGAAGGACCCAGAAGGGCCCCCGGGGCTGAGGCATGAAGGCAGGGAGGCCCTCCTCTCCTCAGCACAACGTGGGCTGTACAGGTGGAGGAGCGGCCTCAGTCTGGTTCTGGTCTGGCTGTGAATTTTCTGGACGTTCCGGTCCCTCTGTCTGCTTCTGGGTGACCGGAAGGGGCACATCTGGAGGATCACTCAAGTGGTTCTGGGACTCGAGGTTTTACGAGGGGGCGGCCTGGCTGCCGGGCTTGGCCCCGGGCCGGGTGTGAAACAAGCCCCGTGGGAAACGTCCTTCTCGGGAGCGTCCGCATCACTGAGACAGTCACTCCAACCGGAGGGCCGCCTGGCGCGTTCACTCTCCCAACCTCTCTCCGAGCCCAGGCTGACCGTCCAGGCCTCCGCTCCCTCCTCAGTACAGCAGCGAGGTTTCACCGCTCTGTCTTCAACAGCAGAATCCTCTGTCTGAACCAAGTCTAACTCAGAAGCCGCCCCCGCGCCCCCCGCAAATGGAGACAAAAGCAGAGGTGTTATGGGAGACGGTGAGGTCTCCCTCAGCGGAGGCACCTGGGGGAGACACTGGGCGGCGGGGGTCCCAGCTGACAGTGCTCACTACCGTGGGACTCCTGCCCCCGCTGATAGCCGCCTGGGCCTGTCGCCCTGGGCCGTGGTGCACGTTTCTTGTTGCCCCGGTGCTCAGGCCTGTTTCCCTGGCTGGAGGGGTCCTGGCAGGGTCGGGCTTCCCTGGGCTTTGGGAACTCAGGGAATCTGGGGATTCGGTGCCCCTCTGAGCCACCCTGCCGCCTCCCTCACAGGAAGGTGCGGAGGGGCAAGGGAGGTCAAACCTGGGAATGGGCACCGAATGGGTGGTGGAGGTGAGGACCATCTCCTCCAAATGCCTTGATCTCCTCACGTTTCTCTCGGGACGTAACAATGCCCCCAGACGTTTCCCTTATTGCCTCTGTGCTAGGCCGGGTGGTGGGCAGGCCAACGGTTCTGCGGTCAGGCGGACGCAGCAGGGTGACGATCCTGGAAGAAACTCCCGACCACGAGCTGCTACTAAGATGTCGCCACGGACGCTCCGTTCCGGCTCCTGCGCCTTTCCCGTCCCGCACACCGTGCGGTCATGTTTCTTCCCGCCCTTGCCTCCTGCCTGCCTTTCCCGGCACAACTCCGGCTCCAGGAGGGCGGGACGCTGGCTCCCTGCGGTACAACCAGCCTCGGAGCAGCGCCTGGTAACGAAAGAATGTGGGCACAAGGCCGGGGCTCTCTGAGCTCTGGTTCGGCGGTCCGCTCAGGAATGCACGGGAGAGCATCTGCACAGCTCGGCACCGACCCAGGGTGAGCACGTGGCGGGTGCTCCCCGGACAGAGGTCCTTGCTCCTTCCTTAGCCACCTGGGCTGCCCTGGGGCTGGAGCTGGCGGCAGAGCCCAGGGCCACGGCATGTCTTCCACCCATGGCCTCCTGAGTGGGCCCCGGGGACTACGAATGGAGTGGGGGAGGCAGAAGCCAGACCCAGGGCGCGCGGAACTACCGCTCTACCCTTCTCTCAACATCAACTCAAATGCCCTCCTTCTGGGGACACTCCCTTCTTGCACAAGCTGGATGCAAGGCCGCTCATCCACGGCTGAGCAGTGATGGTGGTGACCGTCATGCACGGCGATCTCAGGCTTCCGCTTTGGGGACGGTCCTCCTAGCCTTAGCTGCCACAGGAACTGGTGCCCCAAGCCTCTTTGGTCACGGACCTTGACTGCAGACGATCAAGCACATGCAGGGAGGACCCGGGGCGCTGGAGTCATCCAGGCGGGGCTGGAAGAGCCCGCTCCGGGCTGGCGCTTCAGTCACGGCCCTCTTCTTAGCTGTGTGAGCTTGGGGACTTGCTTGACCCCTGTGAGCCCCAGCTTTCATCATCTGCTAAGTGGGAGCATCTCTCCCGCCCTGCGGGCTTGTGGTGACGCTGAAATAAGGCACTGCTCACGCTGGCTCTTGGCAGGCATTAATGGAATGGCCCCTACCAGCTGCGAGCTGAAGACAGAGACGTTCTGCCTCATTGATGGCGAGTGTCACTCTCATCACTGCCTGTGTCTGTTAGCCCGACGGCGGGGGGTAGGGGGAGCGATGGGGTTGATAGAACGTCCTTGTCAGACTCCACCGTCAAGTCGCCAAGCCCACATCTGGAGTTGGACTGGATCCCCAGGGCCTGGCAGGATACATGTACGTTCAGAATGCTCACCGAGGAACATGCTGGTGCCCTGCCCAGCTACGCAGGATGCTATGGATGCCCCTACTCTTCTCCCCACTATCCACTAGCTTGACCCACCCCTCTGGCTGGCACCAGAAATGCAGTAGTCACGAAAACTGGGGGACACGGGGACATGGACTGAATTCTGTCACCTGCAAAACTCGTATTTGGAAGCCCCACCCCCCAGGTGATATTATTTGGAGATGGGGACTTGGGGAGGTATTGAGGGTTAGACGAGGTTGTGACGGTAGGAGCCCCTCACGGTGGGGTTAGTGCCCGTATAAGAGGCACCAGAAAGCTTGCTCTCCTCTCTCTGCTGTGTGAGGTCACAGAAGGTGGCCGTCGGCAAGCCAGGTAGACAGCCCGCACCAGAAACTGAATCGGCCGGCACCTTGATCCTGGACTTCCCAGCCTCCAGACGGCGAGAGATAAATGCTGAGGTCACCCAGTCCATGCTACTTGGTCATGGCAGCGCACACTGACGGAGACTCGCGGGGTCTCTTCCCCTAGGCGGGGCCAGGACGGACAGGGCAGGGGGCAGGGCCACAGAGGGCGGAAGGCGGCGGATGCCAAACCACGGGCAGAGGCAGGGAAAGTCTCTTCGCAGCCGGCTGGGAGCTAAAGATCCCCCCGCTTCCCACGGGCTCCCCGGTTCTGCGGAACAAGACCAGCAAGATAGCCGAGAAGACAGTACGTGCGGGAAGAGCAAAACTTCTGGAAGACGGGAGAATGAAAACGGGGACCCGTCTGATGTTTCTGCTCTCACGGACCGTGTGTGTGTGAGATCTCGCCCAGCACGTGGCCTCTCTTAATTCCTCCAGCCCCTATTTAAAATTCTTTTTCTTATCTCTTATTTTTTTATTCTCCTTTAAAAATCACAAAACGGCATTGACTTCCTTCAGCATCTACTTTTTCCTCAGGATTTATGCGGTCGTCTGGTTGGAGCTCCTTCTTTGGTGTTTGCGCCGTGAGACGGGTAATTCTAAAGCGGAAAGCTTTGCTCTACGATCTTTACGTAGATTGGGAATTATGCAGTTAAAAGACAACCACTAACAAAACAAAACAAAACAACCCCAAAGTTCAAGACGGATTTCCAGGAGATCGGAAGGAAATGAATTTTGATTAAAGTGCCTCTTCTTAAAGACACAGAAGCAAAGGTCCTCTCCCTGGCAGGGCTCCCACGCCCTGGGACGTGCTTCTGGGGTGGGGGGTGGGGGGGGGTCTGCATTTCCCCCAGGCGCGCTCGGGCTACGCGGTCTGTCCGCCTCACTACTTTACCTGTGGAGCTTTTAAGGGGCTGCTTTATTTCATGAAGAGAGGTTCGGGCCTCTGCTGTCCCTTCCCTGGGCAGTCTGTAGGCTTGCTGCTGATCTGATAAAATGGGGTTGGCCCCTGGCACCATGAGACAAACCAAGAGCCCGCCCCGCCTGGGTCACACACTGCCCCCCGGGGGCAGGGAGGGAGGCCCTGGCATATACTCACTTGTCCAGTCTTCTTCAAAGCAATGCAGAAAGTGGAATCCCACCATGATGAGGGCGTGCAAGGAAATGAGAGCTATGTACATCTGAAACAGGAAAGCAGGGCAAACGCCATTGTTGTGAGAACCTTCTGACCGCGCAGGCTCCCGGGACAGGGGCCCTCAGAACCTCCCATTCCGGAACATTCAGTCAGGCTGAGGGTTGACCAGGAGAGAGCCAGGGAGGCATCTGCTGATTGCCCTACCGGTCTGGCACCCCAGGCCTGGGACCGAGGCGAGCAGCTATTCACCAGGAGTGCACAGACGAGCACCTGTGACCAGGCGTGACCAGGGCCCTGGGTGGGTGGGGGAGCTCTGGGCCCGTGGCTTCCCTTCACTCGGAAAGTCAAGGTGCTGACTGCCAGTAGGTGCTCTAGTCCTCACACTATCCTCTATCCACCTGCAGCTGAGGGAGAGCTTGTTGTCATCACCAGAACTGCCTTGTTTAGCTACTCAGACTGGACGCTTGGGACGGGAACAAGGCCCTTGCTTAGAGCCAACCCGCTTGAGCCCGTGTTCTAGACGCTCAGGCGAAGGGCCTACGAGCAGGCCGTGGCTGAGCTAGGAGTGCTTTGGAAGAAAGGCGCAGGTCTACATGGCCACGCGGTATTTGGAACAGCAGCAAAAACCATCGTTGCGTGCCGGGAATTGTCGGAGGCCCAAAGCGCTCCATCGCTCGGCGGAGGGTGGGGCAGGATTTGGAAGCTGACTTACTGTAAACAGGACAAAGTACTTCTGGTTGTTCTCGCCGACGCAGTTATTGACCCAGGGACAGTGGTGGTCCATCTTCCGAATACACCGCTTACAAACACTGAAAGGACCCACAAGGCAGACCTTTAGTGGTGTCCTCACGGTGGCGGGGACCCGAGGGGAGCAGAGAACCCACCCCCCAGCTCTACTCCGCGGCTGGGGCCTCCTCGGGCTCTGCCCCGTGTCCCGCTTGCTGGGTGTGTTGCAAGGGGCCTGGAAGGTGGGGTCAGGACCCCCAGGGTCACGTCATTCCAAACAGGGGACAGTCATTTGTCAACAAGGCCCCTTCTCTTGTTTAACACAGACACAGGATGGAACTGAGGGGATCTGAGCCGGAAGCTGCTCTCTGGCGGTAACTGGGCTGGGAATCTGGTTTATTGAGAAGGACAGAGCAAAGAAACAGTTTTGAAAATGGACAGGCTGGGCTGGGTATAGAAAGAAGCCGCTCCTAACTCCCCGCCAAAGACCAAAACCCCAAGGGCCGGGCGCTAGCAGGGAGGGTGGCCCAACGAGGGCGCTGGAAGGGCACAGAGTGGGCTCAGGTGCAGGATGTCTCAGGGCGGCAGGAAGGGCCCCTTCAAGAACCTTTTAGCTCTAAGACAGCATCCACTTAGCTGAAAAAGCAGAATGTATTTGAGCTTAAGTGTCGATCAGAAATCCTGTTAATTTGGGGCGCCTGGGTGGCTCAATTGGTTAAAGCATCCAACTTCGGCTCAGCTCATGATCTCGTGGCTCCTGAGATCGAGCCCCACATTGGGCTCTGAGCTGACGGCATGGAACCTGCTTGGGATTCTCCCTCTTCCTCTCTCTCTGCCCCTTCTGCGCCCCCACTTGTGCTTGTGTGCACACTCTCTCTAATTTGCAAATTACTACCTTGTGATTGGGCTCATTTTGGGACTGAGAAATTGGTCCTTCCTCAATTTATTAGCATAGGCTCCTTGACATTTCCTTGAGAGTATTATTCCACACAGTTTGAAATGCTGTAAAGGTACACTCGGAAATAAGATGATTAGAGGTTTTTCTCTTTTGAAAGCCCCTCAGTTCACCCCAGCTTTTCTTTCCACTCGTTTCCACAACTAACTTTATCTCAGGTTCTTCATCAAGCGCACCGTGGGCTGTGGCAAGTGGAGCCCGGCAGAAGGGCTCTCATCAGGATCACACGGGGGGAGCTCACACTTGCTGAGCGCTGGCTGGCCGACAGTCAGGGCAGGGACAGCAGGGAAGGAGATCTTCTGGGTGTGGGCGTGAGCCGCTCCCCACACTCCAGGCCAGGAGGTGCAGGCCACTCTGAAGGACAGCCACGGCCAACTCGGGGCTGCGGGCTCATCCACACCCCAAGGAGGACGTGTGGCTTTTTCTAAGCACAGCGTGAGCTTTGGTGGCAAGGCAGACCTGGGGCTGCTGAGCTACTCTGGTCAGGCTGGCCAAGCTTGGGGGCCTCAGCTTCCCCATCCACGGGAAGTAAGTGTTGTAAGGAAAAGGTGACAACGGATTGTGGGGGCCTGGTCAGTCTCCACCCTTGTTCTTCTCCACAACCTCGAAGGTCCTCCCTACTACAGGGGAAATGGGCACATCTCAGAGATGCTGGCCCAGCTCCAGAATCTCCCTGGGAGCCTGGAGAGCAGGAGGAGGAGGAGGCACGAAAGGGACCTGGAGGGATATAAAGTCAGGGATATAAACCCATCTCTCTCTGTATGCATGTGTTTCCAATTACAAACATACATGTGAATATGTATAATGTATACTTCATTAGCTAACACTTGTTCCCAGTATACAAGTTTAATAATTTTTAAAATGTTTATTTTTGAGAGAGCACGTGTGTGCAAGTGGGGGAGGGGCAGAAAGAGAGGGGGACAGAAGATCCGAAGCAGGCTCTGCGCTGACAGCAGAGAGCCTGATGCGGGGTTCGGACTCACGAACTGTGAGATCATGACCTGAGCCGAAGTCGGACGCTGAACCGACTGAGCCACCCGGGCACCTCCTCTAGTAGACAAGTTTCAAAGTACAGACAAGTAGACAGTGAAGAATGAGCTGCTCCCTGCATCCTGGGCCGCAGCCACCAGGCCCCACGTTCCCTTCATGGGGCCACCTTGCAAGTCCTTCCTCAGCCCTGGGGTCTTAGCTCCCTTCCAATCTGGGGCCCAAACTCCCGAGGGGAGAGGCGCCTGGCAGCTCAGTGCCACCGCCACCTTCTCCAAGGGGCTTCCGGTAGGTGCTCTGAGGGAGGCAGTGTTTGCTCAGCAGCACAGAGGGGTCAAGTGGCCTGACATCCTCCGAAAGCTGCCCAGGGTTTCAATGAGCTGTCACATCCGTCCTTTGCTCTCCTCCCAGCTTCTCAAGAGACCCCGCGTGCGCCCCAGGAAGTGAGTTTCACAACGGGTTACGCGTCCCTGGGAGGCCACAGCAGAACACTCCTCCTCCTCCAGGGAGCAGGACAAGTGAGCACAGCAGCTGGGCTACAGAAGGTGGCCCTGAGTGCCAGGCTCCGAGCTTCCTGCCCGCGGAGACACGGAATGCCGAGGTGGTCCCTCTTCCCCGGCTGGAGCAGTTGTTCAGAGGCAGGCTCTGGGGCCGGGAGGTGGCGCGTGTGGGTGGGTGGGGGGTCCATCCGTGAACATGGCCCTGATCAGGGGCCGTCTCACCCACGGCTCTCAAAACTAGCAGCCTGAACGGTTCTGCACTTGGGGCCTGGAGAACAAGGGCAAGGCCTGCCCGGGGCCGCCCAGCTGCTTCGCCTCAGGTGCCATCTGTCAGGAGGAAGAAAAAAATGCAGCCTCCCACAACCCTGGACACCTCACTGGGGTATCGGTCACTTCAGAGCCAGCCCTCTTCCTGTTCCCTGTGGCTGGGTGGGCAGGGGGCTCTGCGGGGTCCCCTCCCCAGACAAGGCAGGCAGGGGGCCCTTTACCCAGGCTGCCGCCCGGCAGAATCTCTCCTCTCTGGGGCTCCTCGCTGCTCTTTCCGTACTGAGCGCACCAGCCCCCTCCTGGGACTCCTCTTGGGCACCATTTTGTGCCCCCTGTGCGAGACGCTGCGGGCGAGCGAGCTCCTGGGGCACAGGCACCAGGGCCTGGCAGCTGGTCCTCAACCTGCGCTAACAGTCACTGGAGAGACGAAACGTCTTCGATGGAGGTATTTTTTGACGTTCCTGCCTTCGGGGTTTCCTGAGCCCTTCCGTGTTTTTAAATCAACGTTCCAGAAGATGGCGATGCCTCTCCTTCCCTCTTCCTCCAGGTTCCCTGCCATTTTTCAGGCCCCGAAGCACTTCCGTCAAATGCCTGGTGGAGCCCAACAAGCTCACGGGCTCCCATGCCCTCAGGCTCCTTCTCGCCTGTGTTCCTTCTCTGGCGAGGTCCGAGGGCACTTGGCGCTCAGCCCCAGAGGAGCTGGCCGAGGCCCCTGCCTGGCCTGGGTGATGGCCCACCATGGAGACACAGCTGTGTCCGTGAGGGCCTGTGTCTCTCCCTGCAGAGGCGCTTACCAAGCAAGGGTCGGTTGAGTGCGGGTCCTGATGCCACAGATGGGAAAGAGCTAGCCTGGGAAGTGGCCCCACCACATCAGAATGGGACGCCCAGCAGGACAGGAGGAAAGATGCAAAAAGGCATCTACCGCATCCCGGTCCCAGCTCCGCAACAATTTCGGGTAGGGCAGTCCAGCGTAGCGGACAGAACACTGCTCTCAGATCCCCGTGCTGGGCTCCGGGCAGAGAAACTCAGCTTCTCTGAACCACCCTCTGCAGGATTGGCCCCGACCCGATCTCCCAAGGTTAGCGATGATGTAGGTCAAATGCTTTTAAAACAATACTACTGCTGTGTAAGTTTTATCGGCAGTCAAAATAACCACGAGAGAGAGACAGGGGCCCTGAGCAGTCCGTGACCGTCCGAGCCTCAGCATGTTATGTGTGTGTGGGGGCGAGGGGTGTGTGGAGGGGTGTGAGGCTTTGCCAGGGTCACAGGTCTCCGCCTCCTCGTGCAAGAGGAACCTATTGCATGAGTCCAACACCCTGGCTGTCCACGTTAGCGTGAACGGCTCCCTATGGGGTTTCCACATGCCTCCGTGGTCCTCAGCGCCGGGATGAAAGCAGCCTGGGGTTCCAGAGTGCCCCTCCGTGGAAAGAAGACCCACCCACCCACCACCGGGCTGGAAGGAGCATCTACACGTCCAGGGTCAGGAAGCGTCTGTGGTACCCACCAGAGCTCAGGGAACGGGGCCAGTTTTAAATTCCACGGGCTCTGTTGGGGGGTCAGGAACCAAAGAGCTGGGTGAGCGCTCACGGATGTGGGCACGCACCTTCGCCTGAGCAGGGAGACTGACCGCAACTCTCGAGCCAGGCAGCGGGCCTCCCGGCCCAGGCAAAACCCGGCTGCGTCTGGCGGGCTGGAGACCGTGCGTATCCCAAACCGCGGGTCCCCAGACGGCCCGGGCCACCACGGGCCCTCACAGACGAGCAGCCGTCGCACACGCTTCCTGACGCAGGAGCAGGGGACACACAGACAGCCTCACCAGAGTTCATCTGAGTCAGCGGGTCTTGTTTTGCTCAAGCTGATTTGTTTACTAGCACTCAAGAATACCTCCCTCGGATCATCCTGGCAAGAGAGGCGAGGAGGAGGCGGCGGTGAGGAAAATGCCAGGCAGGGGAGGCAGCCGAGGGCCCAGGAAGGAAAGAGAAAGAACCACTGTGGTCACCGAACGTCCTTTTCTACAAAGGTCGCAGCTCCGTGTTTCTATAAACCCTGCGCACCCCCAGTGCCCGCACCCGCCTCCACCCACAAACGGCTCCTGCTTGGACAGCGAGCTGACTCCGTTATCCAGACTCAACCCCCACAAGCCGGGGGGGCAGCAAGTCCCTTTACAGGGGACAGAGCCGGCCTCAGAGCGATGTGCTGCCTGGTCCACGGTCTGGGGACACGTGTGGCGGGGACACGGCTGGCCTTCCAACGCCAAGGCCGGAGCCGGTCCCACCACACCGGGCCGCCTGGAGTCACGGCCTGAGGAACCACACAAGCAAGCTGGGCCTTTTGGTTCAGGTGATGAAAACAGCTGGCTTCCCACGCCTTGGATGGCAGAAAAGGCTAGACGGGTGCCCCCGTCACAGATCTCAGAGGTAAAGTGACCACCCCACGCCGGGCTCTGCGCAAAGACACTTAGCTTCTCCAAACCGCCCAACACCCCACAGGCGACAGCAATGACCACAGGCCCTGTCCAAGCTCCTCGGCCCTCATGCTCAAGAGGTGCCAGCTTGCTGGGGAGGTCGCCACTTCTCTGACAGAGAAACGTCCATACGATTACATCAGGTCACATGATTCCCCCCCCCAAACTGGAATTCTAGTGGAAAGAGCCCCCCAACCGGAGCCGCAGACACTGGGAGCCAATCCTGTCTCTGGTACTCACCAGCTGTGTGACCTCGGTGCGACCCTCCCGCCCCAAACACACACCAGTCCGAAAAAGGGACCAAATGACACGTTTGCATTTCTGTAATTTATCATTTAAAGTTCCCTTGTAATGATAAAATGCAGTTTTCAGCTAGATGTCTTCTTGTTGAGAAGACTCAAAACAATGAAGAAATCTGAAAACCAAAGGGAAAAATCACCACAGAGGAGATGGGGAGATGGCTCTCGCGGCCGAATTCTACAATTGTCACAACCTCTAGAAGGTTGTTGTGTGGTGTTTGTTTGTTTTGTTTTGCTTTGTTTTTGTTTCTCCCCAAGTAGGCTTCATGCTCAGCGCGGCGTCCAACTTGGGGCTCGAACTCACGATCCCGAGATCAAGACCTGAGACCAAGAGCAGACACTCAACCAACCAAACCACCCAGGAGCCCCTAGAAGTTTTTTCCTTTTTTTTTTTTTCAAGTTAATTTATTTTTGAGAGAGAGCACAAACTGGGGAAGGGCAGAGAGAGAGGGGGACAGAGGATCCAAAGCAGGCTCCACAATGTGGGGCCTGAACTCATGAACCGCGAGATCGTGACCTGAACCGAAGTCAGCCGCTCAACCGACTGAGCCACCCAGGCGCCCGAAGTTTTGTTTTAAAGAGAAGCCTTCATTCAAGGACAACCCCTTTGCTAAAATTTAAGCAAATGGGGCCCACCTATTAGACACTCACAGAACGATTTTCTAAAGCTTTGTCTCCTGTGCCCTTAATTAATAAAGCTGTGAGGTAGAAAGAGGAGAAACCCCCTCAATCGTATAGATCCGGAAACAGGCGGAGACAGTCAAGGGCGCTTGACTGTCAGGGCAGGGCGCTTCATCAGCTGTGGGAGAGTCAAGTCTTAGGACAGGTGTCCTGAGCCCAAACCAAACGCCCTTTCCCATCTAGTGAGCTCACGGAGATGGGGAGGGAGAGTCACAGTGGCCGTTCCCTGCCCAGAGCAGGGGACGTCCAGAAGTCTTGCTGCTGACGGCACCCACTCCGGAAGCAGGTGGCGGGGTGGGGTGGGGGGTGCTACTCCAGAGCAGGTGAGAGGTGGGGGAGGGGAGGAAGCGAGCCCAGGTCGGGAGGAGGGGGTTGGGGCGCACGCGTACCTGCAGTGGTGGGCTCGGTCGGGCTTAATGCTGCAGCATTTGGGACACTTGTACACCACCTGCCCGGGCTTCAGCTGTAAACTCTCGATGAATTCTTTAGTGGCGTTTCCTTTGGGCACCGCGCCCTGTGAGAAAGAGGACAGGGGTCAGGGCTGGGCCAGGGATTCCGTCGGTTCTGACGCCCCGTGGTGGAGGTGGTCACCTGGAAGCAGCAGCTAAACACACACACACACACACACACACACACACACACACACACACGGACAGGACAGTCTCATCCCAACAACACGTGGACTCTGTTCAGAATCACGCCAACACCGATGGATACTTATGGACAATGAGGTTTCCTGTGGAAAAGTAAATGATTTTCCCCAGTGGACAGTTAGGCTGTTCCTAACGATCTTTCTGCTTTCATCTCAGTGACGTGGTTTTCACTGAGTCCGTTCTTTCCTGTGTAAATACTACAGTTGGGATTTGACTCGCCCATTCCCGTCTGGTCTACGTTAAAATTTCCCAGTAACACCTTGGGCCTTTGCGAAGTTTTACTAACGGGCTTCACACCCCCACAGCTCGGTTCTTCCAGATCAAAGTCTGCAGCTCTGAATGTCACTGGCTCCTGCTTAAACTAGAATCGTTTTATTTTATTCTCTTACCAGTACAATTGTTAGGAAGCACCGGTGATCTACATTTGGTTCTTGTGGATCCAAAAGCAACTGTGAACCATGGCCCTCGGATCTCTGACTTGCTTTCTGACCCGACGTGCCCTCCCGCTTGCCATCCCACCCTTTCGTGCGCTCGTGAGTGCTCTGCCTTTTGTTCTAGCTGTGAACACCTCCGGTGGAGCCAACAGCAGACCCAAAGTGCCACCAGCGTCTACTGGGGCCCGTGTGTCTGTCCAAGCAGAAGGAAAGCGGGCGGTGTCCAGGCCGACGCAGGGTCTCGATGACCAGTCTTCGCCACGGGCCTACTCGGTGCGCGGCCCGTGCTCCAGTGCTCACTGCTATGGATTCAGGTAGCAAACCAGGTCTCTGTCCCAGTAGGCCCTTGGTCTCTTGGAGGCTAACGATGCTAGAAGACAGCTGTGTTGAGAGAGCACAGAGGAATAGGTACCGACCAGCCAGGGAACCAGAGAGGTTTCAAGAGATGAGGTGTTTTGTTTTTTTTTTAAGTTTATTTATTTTTGAGAGAGAGAGAGAGAGAGAGAAAGAGAACACGAGTGGGGGAGGGGCAGAGAGGCAGACACAGAATCCAAAGCAGGCTCCAGGCTCTGAGCTGTCAGCACAGAACCTGACGCAGGGCTCGAACCCATGAACTGCGAGATCATGACCTGAGCCGAAGTTGGATGCTTAACTGACTGTGCCACCCAGATGCCTCTCAAGAGGTGAGGCTTAAGGGTGGTCCTAAGACATGCCAGGTTGTCCTGAGGGAGGAGAGGGATTCTGGCCAGAGGAGGGGCATAGGTAAAGACAAAAAGGTGAGAGTGAACCCGGCCCGTCTGGGGGCTGGTGAGAAAATCGGCATGGTGGAATCCAGGGTAGGCAGAGGAGAAGCTGGACGGATGGACAGGGGGCCAGCTTGAGAGAGAGTGCTCGGCACAGGGCACAACAAGGGACCGAATGTGTCTCCCAAATTCCTAACCCTCAGTGTGTGCTATTGGGAGGTGGGGCCTCGGGGAGGTGGTCGGGTCACTAGGGTGGAGCCCTTGCGCCTGGGCCTTAGCGCCCTTATAGTGACTGCTGAGAGCTCCCTCACCCCTTCTGCCATGTGAGGACACAGCGAGAAGATGGCCGTCTGCGAACCAGGAAGTGGGCCCTCCCCCAGAGGCTGAATCTGCCAGCACGGTGATCTTGGACTTCCCAGCCTATAGAGCTGCGAGAATTATAACTTTCTCTTGTTTATAAGCTAGCCCGTCTCTGGTAGTTTGTTGCAACAGCCCAAACGGACCGAGGCAGGTAGCCTGTGTTCTTGGCCGGGTGTTGGACGCAACACTGTGCCTGTAACAACCTCCGGATGCCTCGACTCTAATGCGGGGTTACCACACAAAACTGTCAGGGTGCCTGGACACCCGCATTTTTACAAAGCGCTCAGCAGGGCTGAGAATTACTCTGCTAGACCAGGAGCTCCACGACGGGTCTACCTCATTCAGCACCAGAGCCTCTAGCCTGGAAAAGGTCTATCAGTTTTAGCACGGGGTGAAAGGAGCAGTGAAAGCAAGCAGGACAAGAAAGAAGGGGGCTCAGGGTGCCAGCCTGGGGGGCTCCAGCAGCGTGGCTCAGCTCCCTATCAAGAACCGGGCCTGACACTGGGTCGAGTCATGGCTCTGGGATGGGACTGCTCCACACCCCCCACCTAAGGTCTAGGTGACAGGAGGCCGTGCTCATCAGTGGGCGCCCATGGGACACCACCATCAGGGAAGTTGACGCAACATCTGACCACAGAACTGGGGGCCACGCCCGAGTCCCAAAGGGGCCCGGGTGAGGGGCAGTGTGGTCGGCTAGGGTGGGTAGGTGGGTAGGTGGGGATTTCAGGGCTGACGGACTGTAACAGGCCAAGCGAGGGGTTCCCGGGTTAGAGGGGAGGAAGACGGGGTGTCAGCACCTTTCCCACGAAGGAGAAATTCTGGGATAGGAAGAGCCACTGAAGAAGCAGTACAGACCAGGGAGCTGGAGTTTTGTCTTTTGCTACAAAAATGACTCACGGGGACAAAGACCCTAGCTATGGAAACTGCAAAGACAAATCAAGTACCGACCCTCTCCTGGAAGTCTACACCACACTGAGCATTGTGGGAAAGTGCACGGAAGTGATGGGGGCCTGGGTCCCAAACAGCTGCTGGGGCGGATGCCCAGATGCCCAGACACAGCAAGGAGGCCGAGCACCCGGCCAAAGCCACGGCCACTGGTGCATCAGGAGCTAGGGGAGGCGGGAAGGCCAGGAGGATCCTGGTGGACGTAACAGGACAGGGGCACCTGGGGACGGAGGCAGTCCAAGCAGTGGCCAGAGGTGGCCTGTCCAGAGGATGACGGATAGAGCAGAAGCACTGGAGCCAGAGGGCACGCGCAGGGGTGTCTCCCAGGCAGCGGAGGAAAAAACTCAGGACCACAGTTCAATTATGGGAAGACTTGCAAGTTGTCTCCAAGAGGGCCTCGGGTGCCTCTCTGGGGTCTCCAGCCAGCATGCACCCTCTCCTCCCGCCCCTCACCCCACTCCTCATATGGCTCTTTGCTGGCGCCCCCCCCCCAACTTTCCCCTGCTGACCATTCCGTCACCAGCTCTTTCTCTGCTCTCCTGTCTCGTTAAGGACCCGCTTACACTCGAGATGGGCAGCATGTGGCCGACATGTCACTAGGAACGGTGCTGTGCTTCCCCACTGGTCTGCCTGAGGCCAATGGGGCAACAGACAAGTACGAGCCCAGAAAAGCCAAAGGCATGCTCATCCACATGAATGCTCTTCTCATTGGTGGAGGCTCAGGACTTTGAGTGGGACAGAGATGAGGTCCTGAGAAGAAACTTCTAGAAATGTGGATCCTGATACACAAGCACTGTGGGCACCAAGATGCTGAAAACTACATGTGATTCAGAGTAACAGTCACCTCCATGGTGGTGGGGAGGCTGGGAGAGGAAAAGTGGGGGTGGGGTGGGGAAACAAAGAGGTTAAACCGCCTTTGTAATGTTTTATGTATGAGGCTGGGGGTGTGGAGATATCATATTATCATATCATTGTATTATCCTTCATGCCCTTTCAACTGTGTCATATGTTTCATTACAATTTTTTTAAAAAAAGTAGGAAAAAACCCCACCTAGTCTGCAAAACACCGTCAGATGCCAGAAAAGCCTATGATAGAAATTTTATTTTTTTTATTTTTTTTTTATTTTTTTTATTTTTTAATTTTTTTTTTTTTCAATGTTTTTTTATTTATTTTTGGGACAGAGAGAGACAGAGCATGAACGGGGGAGGGGCAGAGAGAGAGGGAGACACAGAATCGGAAGCAGGCTCCAGGCTCCGAGCCATCAGCCCAGAGCCTGACGCGGGGCTCGAACTCACGGACCGCGAGATCGTGACCTGGCTGAAGTCGGACGCTTAACCGACTGCGCCACCCAGGCGCCCCATATGATAGAAATTTTAAAAGCAGGGGCGCTGGGTGGCTCAGTCGGTTGGGCGTCTGACTTTGGCTCAGGTCATGATCTCATGGTTCGTGAGTTTGAGGCCCATGTCAGGCCCTATGCTGACAGCTCAGAGCCTGGAGCCTACTTCAGATTCTCTGTCTCCCCTTCTCCCTGCCCCTTCCCCACTGGGCTCTGTCCCTCTCTCTCAAAAATGAATAAAAACATTAAAAAAAAAAAAAAGAAACTTTAAAAGCAAACAAACTTTGATAGGTGAGGACTCTGTGATATGTATAATGCCATACAGGACATCCCTCTAGACATTAAATATGCTATAAAAGTATACAGCTATCAGCATGGAGAACATCTATGACAGATGGCTAAAGGCACACATAGACTTCCAAAGAGTATATGGCATATAACGCATCCTGGAACAGATCTGATACCCAGTTGACATTTGAATAATGCAGGGCTGAGGGGTCCGTGCAGCCAAAAATCCACATATAGCTTTTGACTCACCTGAAACTTAACTGCTAATAGCCTCCTGTTGACCAGAATACCAAAAACGTGAGTAGTCAACTCACACATATATTGTACATTATTTGTATCCTACACTATATTCTTACAATAAAGCTAGAGGAAAGAAAATGTTAAGAAAATCATAAGGAAGAGAAAACACATTGCCAGTACTGGACTGTTCTTATCAAAAAAATTCGTGTATAAGTGGACCCGTGCAGTTCATACCACATTGTTCAAGGGTCAGCTGTATGTATATATATAAAGACAAAGACATGTGCCAAATTATTAATGGATATCTCACATAGTCAGATCACAGGTTATTTGCATTTTTGTGACTATATTTCTTAAATGTTCTAATATGAACATGTGGCTTCTGCAATTAGAAAGAAACTCATTAAGAATACAGGCAAGGGGCGCCTGGGTGGCTCAGTCGGGTAAGTGTCCAACTTCGGCTCAGGTACGATCTCATGGTTAGCGAGTTTGAGCCCCAAGTCGGGTTCTCTGATCTCAGCACAGAGCCTGCTTCGGATCATCTGTCTCCCTCTCTCTCTGCCCCTCCCTTGCTGTCTTTCTCTCTCTTTCTCTCAAAAATAAACACTAAAAATTTTTTTTAAAAAAATACAAGCATAAAAATATACCTCAGGAAGGAACTACCCAAAGTAGGAATATGCCCAACTTAACTGAATTTTATATTCAAAACGCTGTGACCATCTCATCTTGAGATATCTGAGGCCCTGCCCTGGGGCACTAGGGTCTGGAAGTCTTTACAAGGGCAAAGCTGGACCCCGACCACCCAGATGACTGGACTTTGAAAGAGGATCCAGAAGGAGGGTGCCTGGGTAGCTTCAGTCAGTTAAAGCGTCCGACTCTTGGTTTTGGCTCAGGTCACGATCTTGCGGCTTTGTGGGTTCAAACCCCTGCATCAGGCTCTGTACTGACAGCTTGGAGCCTGCTTGAGATTCCCTCTCTCTCCCCACCTCTCTCTGCCCCTCTCCCACTTATGCTGTCTCTCTCTCTCTCAAAATAAATAAATAAACTTAAAAAAATGTTCTTAACCCTTTAAAAAAATAAAAGGGGATTGGGAAGGGCTCTGGCCCAGGCAGAGAGGGCCCCACAAAAGCCCAGAAGGCCACATTAATGCTCTTTAATGCAAAAGGTCATTGAGTCTGGGCAATCGTGTGAACTTGTATGAATCCTGAAGGCACAAAACCACAACTGGATGTCACTCCTCATGCACAAAGGACAAGCCCTAAGGAACATCGTCTGCCCAAGGAGATAAATCAATGGGGCAGAGTTTTCCTAAATGAAGGCTCAGGTCGCTATTTTCCCCCCACATCCAGTTTTTAAGGTCCCAGAATTTGCTGTAAACCTCAGGAGGCCCCACGTAAAGGCCTATAAGAGGAAAACCCTAAACTGCAAAGGGCAATCGGAACTCTCTTCTGGTATTCTCATTATTGCCTGCTATTCCAGACCAGGGCACATCATGTAAACAGCGCGGCCTTTTTATTTTTTTTAATTTTTATTTATTTATTTTAATGTTTATTTATTTTTGAGAGACAGAGAGACAGAGAGACAGAGAGCAAGTAGGGGAGGGGCAGAGAGACAGGGGGATACAGAATCCGAAGCAGGCTCCGGGGCTCCCAGCCGTCAGCACAGAGCCCGACGCGGGGCTCGAACTCACGAACTGTGAGATCATGACCTGAGCTCACAGTCAGATGCTCAACTGCCACCCACGTGCCCCACAGTTCAGCTTTTTTAAAAGCCTGTCCCCTCCAGCAGGACTCTATTTACATAAATCCCCTAGAAGGCTCATTCCCTTCCAGGCAAGACCCCATCTGCCCAGCAAGTCCATCTTTCAGACCCAGAGGCCAGCTGGGCCAGTCCCTGAGACAGAGGATCCTGTGACACAGGTGCTTTCCTGCCTTTGCCTCCAACGTCTTTTCCTTTCTTCCCTTCCCTTCCTTTCCCCTTTCCTTCCTTCCTTCCTTCCTTCCTTCCTTCCTTCCTTCCTTCCTTCCTTCCTTCCTTAATATTCTCTCCTGTGCTTATCTCCACAGACTTCAGAACTTCCTGTGATTAGTTCATGGTAAGGAATTTCGTTCTGTACCATTCTGGACAGACGGCAGGGAGTCGGTAGGCCTGCTGAGACATTTCTGCCAATGTTGTGACGCCTGCGTTACTGAGAACCGCCCACCCCCCCGTCCTTACGCATCTCACAGGGCTGTCTTGAGGCTCCCAGGCTACTGCAGCCTGGCAGACCACAATGTACCGATTTCCACCCCCCCCTCATTCCCACAGTCATACTTCTTCATGATTAAAAAAAAGAGACGAGAAAATTAAAAGGGAAAAACCCACCCTTTGATTGTATCGCCCAGAGATCTGTATAATCAACATTTGGGAGCATATCCTTCCAGTCTTTTCTCTGTGCACACAGCAAGCTAAAGACACTAAAGAATTTATAGGCCCATGATACTCAGACGTTCCTCAAATATATGTTTGGTCCCGCAGTGGAATCCGTTTAAATCTGGGGCAGGGAGGTGTGATACGATTCTGTCAATCATTCCCCTTAGTGGCTAGCCCAAACTTCCAATACTTTCCTCAACCCCCACCTACTCCCTTTTCTATTTCAGAGAAAACTGAGGCAGCTGGGATAAACCACCAGCTTGGAGGGTGAGGGTCCCAGCCAATCCTGGCCCTCAGGGGCCCCAGACTTTTAGCTCAAAGCTTCTCCCTCATGTTGTGCGCACACTCTGGGCCCTCCCACCCCTCACAGCTAAGCTTGTCGAGTTCGTGTGCATTTCCGCCTCTACTATCCCTCCCTGACTCTGCTTCACTGCTCTCCGGTGCCTGTCGTCTTCACACCAGGAACACCTGTCACCAGGTCACTGAGCAACTCCCTGTGGCCAAACCCAAAGGTCGGTTCTAGGCCCTCAACTCCCTTGGATCTCCCGTGACCACCAGTCCCTCCTTCTGTCACTCTCTCCTGAGGCGGCTCTGCTCCCTCTGGCTGTCCCCCTGCCTCTTGCTCTCCCTTGGGCTGTTACCCATGCTGGACCCCGGTGTTCCTCAGGGATCCCCCACCAGCCCTGTCCCCTGCTCATTCTGCACCCCGCCCCCTGCTGACAGTCCTCCCCCATCACACCCAGTGGTGAGGCCCAATCGTGGGCTCCAACCCAGGCCTCTTTTCGAGCTGCAGACATCTCCACCTGGTTGTTCAAGAGACATTAAAACCGAGGAAAACCGACCCCTCAGATTCAACATGCTAGAACTGAACCCATTCCTTTCGCTCCAAACCGCCCCTCCCATTCTCACTTCCCTGGCCCGTGGCGCCTCTATCTACCCTGGCTTACCCCTTACCCCTCCTACTCCACCAGGTTACTCTTGTCCCAAACCGTGCCTCGAATCCCATATCCTCCCCTCCAAGCTGCTGTCACGGCCTTTGTTCCGGCCCATCCTCACGCGCCCCAGATGTTAGAGTCACCTCCCACCCCGGCCTATTCTCCTATTTCTCAGAGTAAACTTTCTAAAATGGGA
Source organism: Panthera pardus (assembly GCF_024362965.1). Classification (NCBI taxonomy): domain Eukaryota; kingdom Metazoa; phylum Chordata; class Mammalia; order Carnivora; family Felidae; genus Panthera; species Panthera pardus. Next base: position 15,014,756 of record NW_026527013.1, read on the forward strand.
ATCTGATCATACTATTCTCCCTGCCTGGACACCTTCACAGGCTTCGCAGAGCCTTCCCCTGGCCCAGGGTCCGGGCTCCCGGTCAGGGCTCGAGCAGGGCCACCACAACGCGGCCTTAGACCACTGACCCAGGGTCTCCCTCTGTCCCTGCCCCAGCAGTCCCCCGGCTGTGCACCACCTGCAGCTTCCCAAAGGCACCATGCTCTCCGAGACTTTCACCTTGTACCCCCGGGGACTCACATCAGCACCTCTGCCCAGCCTGTTTGCCTCTTGTACCGGAGCCAAAACCCACTCAGGGATCACCTCCTCTGCCTTTCTCCTCATGGCCCCAGGCCACACCCAAGAGAGAAGCCATCACTTGGCTTTTGTGTTGTTCCAGCCTGTATTTATTGGTCTCAACACCTATCGTTTAAGTACACACTGATCTCTCCTACACAGCTATAAATTCCTGGAGGATAGAGACAATGTCTTTCAACTTGCAGCCCCAGTGAATTGCCCAGGGCCTGCCACGGAGCATGTATTCAACAAACCAAGCTGAATGATAATGATGATACAACAGGCATTTATGGAGTGCTCTATGCCAGACACAGTTCCACGTGCCTTACTGTATTTTGTCAGTTAATTCCGCCAATAAACCTGTGAGGCAGAGACTGTTATTACCCATTTGACAGATGAGATAACTAAAGCAAAGAAATTAAGCAACTTCCCAAGGTCATATGGCTAACAGATGGCAGAACCAGGATTCAGACCCAGGCAATCCAAGTCTAGAGCCCTCACCTCCATCAGAAGACAACGTATGTATTTATCGGACATTGCTGTTAAAAGCCCTGAAGAGGCTTTTTCAAACTGCCCTGATGCCATAATATTATTCTGTCAACAACTGTATTAGCATGTTACCATTAACACTGAAACAGGCCTGGGGTGCCTGGGTGGCTCAGTCGGTTAAGCGGCCGACTTCGGCTCAGGTCATGATCTCGCGGTCCGTGAGTTCGAGCCCCGCGTCGGGCTCTGTGCTGACAGCTCCGAGCCTGGAGCCTGCTTCGGATTCTGTCTCCCTCTCTCTGACCCTCCCCAGTTCATGCTCTGTCTCCCCCTGTCTCAAAAATAAATAAATGTTAAAAAAAAAAAAAAAAAAAAGACTAAAACAGGCCTGTATCAGGGCACCTGGGTGGCTCAGGTGGTTAAGGGTCAAACTCTTTGATTTATGCTCAGGTCATGATCTCACGGCTCGTGAGATCAAGCCCTGCATCAGGCTCTACACTGACAGCAAGGAACCTGCTTGGGCTTCTCCCTCTCTCTCTCTGTCTCTCTGCCCTCCCCCTGTGCACGTGCATGTGTGTGCATATGTTTTCTCTCTCAAAAACTGAAGCAGGCCCGTTTCAGTAAGCATCTAGGACAACATAATGGCGTAAAAAGGACATGATGAAAAGTCACAGAGGGGTGACTGGGGGGCTTCGTCAGTTAAGGGTCCGCCTCTTGATTTCAGCTCAGGTCATGATCTTGTGGTTCATGAGATCAAGCACCGAGGTGGGCTCTGTGCCGAGAGCATGGAGCCTGCTTGGAATTCTCTCTCTCTCTCTCTCTCTCTCTCTCTCTCTCTCTGCCCCTCCCCATTTGTGCTCTCTCTTTCAAAATAAATAAATAAACATTAAAAAAAAAAAGCAACAGAGAAACTTCCAAAGAAATACCAACAAATCTAAGGCCTCAATATCCTCATGTATTTGAAGCAACAGGGATGAAACTTGCCTAAAGTGTTACAGGGGCCCTGGGATGGAGATGTGAGCACACCTGCTGCCCAGGCAGAAACTCTCTCTCCATCAGCTCTGCCAGGAACATGGTGACCAGCCTCAGGCCTGTGTCACAGGCCACCTGTCTCCTTCACAGAAAGGTGGAGGTAGGTAATCCCTAAATGGGTCACTCGCTTCTCTCTGGGGCCCGAAAGATTTTTCAGGGGGTGTTTTTAAGTTGCTCCGTGACAGCTATGAGATGTTGCCTGGCATGAGGGAGGATGTAGCAGCGGGCTTGAATTAACCCGATCTGGCAAGTCCCCTGACCTGGGGAACGGGTCAGTACCTCCACCCTCACCCGGCATGCTGGGGGGAGGGCCCGGTGCTATTCCTCCTCTGTTTCTGCGGGCCTGCCACCATGCCGTCGCGCCGCTGGTCCAAGTAAATACATCAAACCTCAGATGGCCAGTAACTTCTTCAGCGAGTGTCCCGCAAGATGAGCAAACATTTTTAATAAATTTTAACTTGATAAATGAGCGATGTCTTGCAATATGAGTGGTATGTGATGCTGAACGTTGCATGATCACAACTGAGCCAACAGTTCTTGAAACTCACTTCCATATGCGAGTGCTTTGGATTACAAGCATGTTCCCGGAATGAATTACGCTAGCACACAAGGTTTTACTGTACTTGCTAACTGACTCTACACGCAACATGCGATCGATAACGTCGCCGAGAGAGGCTCCAGGAGGGAACACACGAACTGCACAATGGATCCTGATATCCATGGATGGGTTTCGGCAGCTGAAACCGAAATCAGTGGCCTGCAGTGGTCTGGGATAGTCACGCGAGGTCTGTCTACAGCAAGGTGTTCACAAGACGGGACTCAAAGGGAGGGAGAGGCAGCGGCAGACTGATGAATTTTCTTTTCCTTAACAATGTAGTTAAATTGATTTATAGGCCTCCTTTGTCAAATCTCAGATTTGAGATAATTAAAAAAACTTTTTTTTAGGGGCGCCTGGGTGGCTCAGTCGGTTGAGCGTCTGACTTCGGCTCAGGTCATGATCTCGCGGTCCGTAAGTTCGAGCCCAGCGTCGGGCTCTGTGCTGACGGCTCAGAGCCTGGAGCCTGCTTTGGATTCTGTGTCTCCCTCCCTCTCTGCCCCTTCCCCGCTCATGCTCTGCCTCTCTCTGTGCCAAAAATAAACATTAACAAAAATTAAAATCAAATAAATTTTTTTTAATGTTTATTTATTTTTGAGGGGAGAGGGGCAGAGAGGGAAGGAGACAGGGGATCCCAAGCAGGCTCTGTGCTGATAGCGGAGAACCCAATGACGAGCGGCTTGAACTCATGAATTGTGAGATTATGACCTGACCTGAAGCCAGATGCTTAACCGACTGAGCCACCCAGGGGCCCCTCAGATTTGAGACAGTTTATAATGAGGTTAGTAAACGATTAGTTAGTAAATGACCAAAAGGGTTTACACAATTATTGCGAGATTGTGAAGCGCTTAGCTTTGAGCTTCCTGGCAGCCAGGACAGAAAGAGACAAGCTATGCCTTCCAGCCTTAAGCAGCTTCCGGGTAACAGACAATGTCCCAGATCTAAATGTTAACAGGAATCCCTCAGGATTCCTGAAGAAGCTCACAGGATGAGGCACTGAAATGGATTTGCAAAGGGAAAGGAAAAAGTGATGAAATTGGAGGGTGGGGTGGGGCGGGGAGGGAGACCGGCACCAAGATAAGAGTTTCTGAGTGCAGGCACTCAGAGCCTCTCTGGACCTCTTAAGTGTTTCAGGAACACAAAAAGCTCCTTGATGACATCACATCCTCTTAGAGCGAGCAAGGAGAGGGCACCAGATACCAAACACCGATCTGACTTGTGCTCTGCCCACACCCTGTGACCTCTAGGCCAGCACCCCTGCCAAGTGAGGCCCCTTTGGCCTCTTTCTCTCTCCTTCCAGGCCTGTCCTTTTTACCCCATTTCCCATGGGAACCTCACCTCCAAGGCGGCCATTCACACCTTTGTGCACCATTTCCCTCTTCCCTTTTCTGCTCAAGCTCTCCGTGGACCCATTTCCTACTGTGTTGGAGGAAATGATTGCTAAATGGTCCAGAAAGCTGGGGGTGGTTGCAACTGTTCAACTACAATTGTTACAACTGCAGGAAGAATTTCAAAGCTGGAAGTGGTCTGTTAACTGTTTGCGGAAGACTGTGAGAGACTTTTTGTCTTTAATTATAACCCAGCAATACTAACAAACCCAAATGGGAAACAATGCATACGTCGTTATATGTTGTTTATAACCTTTGCATATAGGTTCTCCTGCAGGACCGTATACAACACGAATTCCTGAGATACAAAACATTGTAATCCTGTTAGGGAACTCCTTAGACCCCTCAGTGACACCTTTCTAAAAACAGACTCCCCCTGCAGTGTTAGCAAGGAGCCCCCGGTTGATCTGTTTTCAGTGTGAGATCTAGGCTCCCAACTCGGCCCCAGGGCCTCCCACTCTCTCTGTACACACCGGGTTTTGCATAACATGTCATGTGCTGGGAGGGGAAAGGCAGGTGAGATGGGGCGTGTATTTAGGACACGTTCGAGTTGCTTCATTTTGGGGCCCAGTTTTCTTTGGGGCCACTAGCGAAACACCCGAATGAGCAGCAGACTGGTGTCTGGGGAATAGTCTTTGGTTCTCATTCATTTGGGATCGGCAGCCATGCGAGCTATTCGCTCCTGCATCCAAGTGCAAGGGGCTAGACCGGGGAGATCCCTGGAGAGGCCACGCAAGTCAATATGGGGTAAAAGGACACAGGCGTGAATGCCAGGGCAGAAGCCTTCCAGCTGCCCTCCTCCTGACATCCAGTTCCCTGACTCACATGCCTTCTAGACACCAATGACCTCAAACCTGCTGTCTGATCCTGAACCTCCACCTGGCTACCTACTGCTTACCCGGCATCTCTGCTTATGTGTAATACACAGTTGGCCAGAACAGAAGCTTTGATTTCTCTCCAAAATCTGTTCTCCTAGATGTTCCCATTTACTAAATGGCACCAATAATCCCCTAGAGCTGCTCAAGCGAAGGCTCTGGACAGCACACTGTCCAGTCCCTCTCCATTCGGTCAATCAACCCTTCTGCACAGAGCTTCTCAGACCTAGCTGAACACAAGGGACACCTGGGAGCTTTAAAGCACCCTAACACCCAGGGCTCTGCCCCAAACCAATCAGAGCAGAATCTCTGGGGGTGGGGCCCGGGCACCGGTACTCTTTCAAAGCTCCCTAAAGTAGTCCAATGTGTAGCCAGGTTTGAGAATCAGTGGCTGAAAAGATACTCCAAATCCAATAGCTTCTGCCCAGATTCACAGCTCCCATTTTGGTCTGAGCCACTACCCTGTCCTGTGTGTGCCACTGCAATCCCGGTGATCTTCCTGGGTCTCTGCCCCACCTCCATCACAAGCACAAGGCACTGTCGTTTTAAAAATCAGGTTATGCCGGGGCGCCTAGGTGGCTCAGTCGGTTAACTGTCCAACTTCGACTCAGGTCATGATCTCGTAGTTCATAGGTTTGAGCCCCGCGTTGGGCTCTGTGCTGACAGCCCGGAGCCCACTTCGGATTCTGTGTCTCCCTCTCTCTCTCTGCCCCTCCCCTGCTCGTACTCTGTCTCTTTCCCTGTCTCTCAAAATTAAATAAACATTTAAAAAAAAAAAATCAGGTTACATCATGCCTCTCTGATGGCTTCCTGCTGCATTTAGGGTAAAGACCAAAGCTTTCGTGAGGCCCTCAGGGTCCTGCCCAATCTGGCTTCTACACACCTCTTCTGGCTCCTCTTGCCCCGACTCACCACGCTTTGGTCACCCAGGTCTTAGTCCTGTTCCTCAAACACCCCAAGCACGCGCCCACCTCTGGGCCTTTGCACCTGCTCTCTCCTCTTCCCGGAAGGCTCTGCCCTCAAAGCTTCGTTTGCCTGACTCACAGCTTCGTGGTCTCGGTCAGGTGGCACTGCTCTGAGGTCTTCTCAGACTCCCTTCAGGTAAAGAAGGCCTCCTGCACCGCAGAAAAGTCACTGCCACATCACCTCGGTCACACCCTTCGATTGTGTCTAAAACACTCATCGCTGTTTGAAATTCCCTTGTTCTTATATGTCTTCACTGCCTGACCCCTGTGCCGGGACGTGAGCTTCAGGCGGGCAGGGGCGTCTGGTCTGACTTGCTCACAGCTGTGTCCATTGCTCAAAAAGGACCTTTCACAGAGGAGGCACTCAATGCACATGCCATTCATTGGATCCCATCCCGCGGTGCCCCCAGGGCTCCTCCTCACCACCGCCAGAGTGATCCCTGTAAGATGACAGCTGCATCTTGCCACCTTTTTTTTTTTTAATGTGCATTTATTTTTGAGAGAGAGACGGAGACACAGAATCCGAAGCAGGCTCCGGGCTCCGAGCTGTCAGCACAGAGCCCGATGCGGGGCTCAAACTCACAACCATGAGATCGTGACCTGGGCTGAAGTCCGACGCTTAACTAAGCCACCCAGGCACCCTGCCACTCTTTTATTTAAAATCCTCAGGGGCTCTAGACTGCCCCTCGTCACCCAACTGCTTTGGCACTCCGCCCACACCGCCAGCCCAAACCTATCGCCCTCCTAAGTTCCCACCATCGCAAACAGCTCCTGGGGGCCTCGAGGAGCCACATGCCTGCGTTCCTGTGTCTTTGTCCATGTTACTCTCTCTGCCTGGCACACCAGCAGTGTCCTCCCTCCCTACCGCCCGTCACCTCCCCTAACAGCATACACAGCGCTCACAAGACCTGGCTTGGGTGTGCCGAGCGGCCAACGCCGTCCAGACTGGTGAACGTCCCCGCCCTTGCTCTTCCACGGCAACTGGCGCTTTCCTCCGCCACAGCCTCAGTCGCACGGGGCTGGCCTCACCCGTCTTCTCTAGACAGAGGGCACCCCGATCATAACCGGGCACAGGCTTCCCCTCAATTATAAACCGTTCTCCTTACGTCGCTTTGCTTTTCCAAGAGACCTACTTTAGTACCTGTTTTTGCCAACCGAAACAAATCTGAAGAGGGTGCTTTGCTCTTACAAAACGGCAACTGCTTCTTCGCTTTATGTGATTCTAGCTTATGAAAGGTTTCCCGGGAACTGTCTGCTCTCAGATAGCAGGGGAAATCTGAACTTGGTTTCCTTCAGGCGCCGACTGTCTGGTGACCCCGCAGAAGGTGCTGGCGCGAGAAGAGGGGCTATCTGGACGCGGAACTGAGCTGCGAAAGCTGCTCTCCCCGGGGGATGGGGTAACACCCACCACCTGAACCCGCAGGAAAGGGAGCCCTCTGAGAAGGGAACCAGCCCGGGACCCAGGGTCTCTAGTTTGCTCTCCCCGGGGCTCACAGAAACAAAGTCTGTGTGGCCACTGCCGTTAGCGGTGTCTTCCCTTTCCTAATTTAAACACACTCGTCCTACGCACTCAAACAATTAAGCCACAGGAGGTCTTTATCAAATCACGCGCTCTCCTTTCCCTACACAAGATAATGAACGGGAACAGAGGATTTAATGCCAGGGTACACGACATTCAATGGCCACTTGCACAGCTGGTATATTTCGCTAAGTCCTCAGGCAGAACACCACCGCTTTCCCCACAGATATTCACCAAGAGGCACTTGCTGCGGCCTGAAACAGACTTGTCCAGCTTTTCAGGAAAAGGCGAGCCTCGCCCAAACAAAGTGAAGGCCATTTCCGTGCAGGTTCCTGGAATTGGATATGGCTTTAATTTCGAGAGCACCTAGCTGCAGTCCTGTCTTCACCGGGAAGCCCCGGCCTGACCAAACTCCCCCCGGCCCCCGAGCATGCTTGCCACTCTGATGACCGGCCCCCAGTCGCCATGCTTATCGGGCTGAGCCTTTCTAACTACAGGTTGGATTTCACCTGGACCGGAGCTCTCCCAGAGCAGCCTCCATTAACGTCTACATCAGTATACGGACAGAATCATTCGACCAAGACGGGTAAGCTGTGGCACTGATGGCGTCCTCCGGGGGCCCTGAGTCCACTTCCCCACCCCAGCCCTGGCCCTCCTGATCTCCACACGCCCAAGGTCCAGGGGAAGGAACATGCAGGCTGCGGCCATGCCAGGACCAGAGGAGCAGAGTGTGGGCTCGTCAAAACAAGCCCAGACATACTCACGGGGTCCGTCAGCATGGCCCGGCAGTGGGAAGCCAGGGCCAAGAAGGCCAGCAGGTTGAACACGATTCCGTTGATGACGCTGTACACATAGTCTCGGGATGGAATCAGCATGACAAAGAGGACCACAAACTCCGCGTAAAGGACCAGAAACCAGGTGACAATGGCACAGGCAATGCCACAGCCGTCGCGGATAAACCACATGGTTCCCACAGGACCGGGGTGGGGAGGTGGGACGCACTTCTCCGGCTGGAGGTATTCTGGCTTCCGCTCAATGTCTCGGAAGTGGTGGGTGGGGATAAGCATCATAAGCTATTCTGTCCATACTGGCATCTGGAAGAGAAGAAAGAACCCAGAAATTTGGCGTTGTCTTGTTATCAAGGAGACCTGACAAAATTATCTTTCCAAAGCGAGCCATGAGGATCGATGTGCGAACTTCCTGCAGGAAAGCCGCCTAAACCTTCTGTTCATTTAAAATGTGAGTTCTTAGGGCACCTGGGTGGCTCGGTCGGTTAAGCGTCCGACTTCGGCTCAGGTCATGATCTCACGGTCCGTGGGTTCGAGCCCCGCGTCACGCTCTGAGCTGACAGCTCAGAGCCTGGAGCCCGTTTCAGATTCTGTGTCTCCCTCTCTCTGTGACCCTCCCCCGTTCATGCTCTGTCTCTCTCTGTCTCAAAAATAAATAAACGTTAAAAAAAAATTATTAAAAAAATAATAATAAAATAAATAAATAAAATGTGAGTTCTTGGGGCGCCTCGATGGCTCAGTTGACTGAGCATCCAACTTCGGCTCAGGTCACGATCTCGCGATTTGTGAGTTCCAGCCCCGCATCGGGCTCTGTGCTGACAGCTCAGAACCCGGAGCCTGCTTTGGATTCTATGTCTCTCTCTCCTCTGCCCCTCTCCCACTTTCTCTCTCTCTAAAAAGTAAATAAACATTAAAAAAATAATAATAATTAAATAAATAAATAAAATGTGAGTTCTTGGGGCACCTGGCCGCTAGAGCATGTGACTCCTGATCTTGGGGTTGTGAGTCTGGGCCCCATGCTGGGCACAGAGTTTCCTTTAAAAAAAAAAAAAAAAAAAAAAAAAAGTGAGTTCTCAGCTCTCTTCCCTATTTCTGAGAGTTAACTTAGCGTTTGCAAAACAGGGCCACCTTGCCCAAAGCCTTTCGCATGACAGATAATGAAAAGGGAGCCTTTGAAGGGCAAATGCCTCACCCAAGGTCAGCCAGACCAACAGCTACACACAGGACACCAGCTCAGAAGTGGGACTAGAACGCGGGTCTCTTCATTTGTTAGGGATCTGCTGGGAAGACAGTGTCTCAACAGATTATATTCCAGTTGTGACTTCAAAGGCAAGATGGGGCACAGAGTGCCAAGCACTCTGGGAAAACTCTTCAGTGTTAACACTGCTGCCTCTACACCAAGGACAAACCCAGAGACTGATGTTGAGGCTGTCTGCGGTTAACAGGGATGAGCAGAACGAGAGTACCTGCTTCACCAGAACCAGGCTTAAGCTGCAACCATTAAGTTGCAGTCTAACTTATGGGGGGGGGCGCCTGGGTGGCTTAGTCAGTTGAGCGTCTGACTTCAGCTCAGGTCATGATCTCACGGTTCGTGGGTTCGAGCCCCACATGGGGCTCTGTGCTAATAATAGCTTGGAGCTTGGAGCCTGCTTCAGATTCTGCGTCTCCCTCTCTCTCTGCCCCTCCCCCGCTTGTTCTCTCTCTCTCTCTCTCTCAAAAATAAATAAACATTAAAAAAAAAAAAAAAGACATGCTAACTTACTACTGCATTAGCTGATGGTAAAGGCAAAACCTAGATAGGGAAGGTTCTCGAAACAAACCAGGCTTTTTAATCCTAGGGCCAAAACGGTTGATTTTCCGGGAATAAGAGACTCCCTTAGCTCTGCCCTCCTCTTGGGTGACGGGGTCAAGTGGAGAATGTTGGACAATGAGTCCAACAGTGTGTCCGCACCGCCTGGCTGTGGGGCTCCATGAGCCTTGGTCGCCTCACCTGCCTCCTCACCCCAGCCTCCTCGTCAAAGGGCTGGTGTGAGGGCCGATGGAGCAGGAGGTGCCCGTGATGAATCCCGTAGCCTGGAACAGCCCTCACACACCACGCACGTATTGTCTCTAGGAAAGACATCCATTCCTTCCTAAACAAGCGCTGAGCAACATGCCCCTTTTTCCTAACGGCTGCAGCTTGCGTCTCTGGAGACAGCAACAAAATAGCTAAGGATCGATAATGAAGTCTATCTGTCCACGGCACGTGCCACAAAACATAGCAAGTACAGATTTCCCTCCTCCGATTCTTTATCGTACACGTGGCGGCCTGTTGCATCACCAGATGGGTTTCTCAGTCAGAAACTGTGCCGGCGGGGGCTGACCCTGATGGCGGGGCCGCGGAGAAGCCAACGTAGCACAGTCCGCAGGACAGCAAAGGACATCTTGGTCCTCTGAGAACGCTACTCACTTCGTAGCAGAGGAAATCGTTCAAAAGCAGCACCGGCGACGTGTGTTTTTCTGAAGACCGTGGCTCTAAAGGGCAAGTGCAAACTTTCAATGGTTGTGTCGGCTTTTTCTCACCCTTTGCCTTCTGCCTCCACTGCCTGCTTCCCCCACAGAGAAAGAGCATCTGGACTGAATACGCTACCATCATGACGAGTACGGATGTGTCTAGAAAGCTGAGAGGGTACAGCAGTAACTACTACTCAAAACGACAGACATTCTGGAGTCAAAAGTTGCACAGACTAATAATGAAAGAACAAGGCCAGGGCCTCCCCTCCCAGCACGGCGGAGAATTAGTGGCCGAAAGGCAGCTAAACGCGTAGTGTGTACTTGTCCAAAGCAACGTCGACTCAACAAATACTCAAGAGGGACTATCACATGCTGGGTACCCTCTGCTGGGAGCTGAGGAAAGAGAAGTCACAACACACAGGGAATGGCCATCCCAAGTAGGAGTAAGAGCAGCAGTTCCCAATAGGCCACCAACCAGAATCTTCTAACAAAGCAAGCCAGTGCTGTCCACAAGACAATGGCAACCAGTGTTGCCAGTGACAACTCAGAGGCATTAAAGATGTAAGTGTACCTTCTGAAGCACCACACGGAAGGACAGCAGGAGCTCGTAGACAGGGATGTCTAGGACTCGACCTGGGCCCAGCAAATTCTAAAATTCCCAGCTCCGCTCAACCCAAAGCCAACAAGTGGAAGGCTGAAATCCCATGAAATCCCACAGCGATTCGAAAGCTGATCGAAGCTCCCCATTTTGACAATGCCCATGTTATTCCCTTGGTTTTTCCTGCTGCCGTACGGATTTGTGGGTACTGAGGCTCTAAACCAATAAAGTTGTATTGGACCACAGCCATGCCATTTGGACACATAATGTCTATGTCTGCTTTTGTACTGCATTGGCACCGCTGAGCAGCCGTGAGGGAGGCTGGCTGACCGGCAAGCCTGGAGTATTTACTCTCTAGCTCTGTGCAGAAGTTTGCTGACCTACGGTTTCAGGCCGTTGTTAGCCACCGGCTGAGCAGCTCAGTGTGACACTGGTGGTCGGTCACAACTCGCCCCGCCCCTCCAACATCTGTGGCAGCATAACCTCCTGTCCTCTGCAGCCTGGGCATCAGCTCACTTGTGTACTCCACCAAGCTCTTCAATGATCAGAAAGGCGTGTGTGTGTTTTTTGAATGTTTATCCATTTTTGGGGCGCCTGGGTGGCTCAGTCGGTCAAGCGTCCGACGTCAGCTCAGGTCACGATCTCGCGGTCCGTGAGTTCGAGCCCCGCGTTGGGCTCTGTGCTGACAGCTCAGAGCCTGGAGCCTGCTTCCGATTCTGTGTCTCCCTCTCTCTCTGCCCCTCCCCCATTCATGCTCTGCCTCTCTCTGTCTCAAAAATAAATAAACGTTTAAAAAAAAAATAAATGTTTATCCGTTTTTGAGAGAGAGAGGGAGACACAGAACCGGAAGCAGGCTCCACACTCTGAGCTGTCAGCACAGAGCCCGACGCGGGGCTCAAACTCACGAACCGGGAGATCGTGACCTGAGCTGACGTCGGACGCTTAACCGACTGAGCCACCCAGGCGCCCCAAGGTGTGAATTTTTGAAATGCACGATCACTGCAAATAAATTTTAGAACGATGCTCCTGTTCAGATATTTCCAGTGATGAAATTATGCTCACAGTATATTTGGACTAGTTGACCGTATTCTGTCCTCTGACAGTTACTCATTCTTGACTACACAAATGGCAACGTGAGTAAACTGGGGTAATGTTTCGTATGTGTGATCGTGCTGAGGAATAGGCCTTTCCGCAGAAGTAAATTTCCCGGTAACCACGTTTTAACCATTAGGATGGTTAAGATAGAAATGAAAAATAAAAAATGCAAGTAAGATAAAGACAAAAAAAAAGATACTGATAGCTGTCCTTGTCTTAAGTACAATAACCATCCATTTCTTTGGAGTGACTTAAGGTCATTACCCAGAACATCAATTACTGGAGTGTGTTAGGTAATGATGTCCTCAGGGGTTACAGAGATTCACTGCGGACTCTCGGCCTCACACCAGCTGGCCTGTTCAGACTACTATAATTTTAATTCCAACGTCTCCTTTGTATGGTTGTCTTCCTGTTCCATTGCTGGCTACTGTCATTTCTGTGTCTACAGTGACTCCCGACAAATTGTCCATTTATGATCACTGACGGGCCGAAGGCTGGAAAACAAATGAAACTAAACCACGATTAGATTTCTTTGTAACAGAAGGGTACTCATTTTAGGTAACAGGACTTTAGGAAGATGCTATGTTCTCCCGCCAAACAGTTCCTGGGCTGGATGTCTTTTCATTAGCCCAGGGCCTGGCACATAGTGGCCACTTACTATGTGTGTCATTACACGAACGCTGGAGTAAAATGCCTTGAGTAAAAGGCCCACCTCTGGAGGCCCCGTGTGCCTTACTTTCAGGGGCATGGCCATATTCTAGATGGTGGAGGGTGCACCAAGTAGGACTATGAAGTAGGTGGAGGGCCATGACTCTTTCTTAAGTAACTGGAATGTTCCATCCTTAAACAATGCGGGACCAGATGTGCATAGAGGAGCTCTGTTGTCCTGTTGCCCCTCGTTGGTGAGGGACAGTCTGCGATCTGGGAAAGCACTCGGCCAAGGGCACACCAGGCAGAGCCAGACACCAAGTGTGGGGCTGAAGTTCACACTCTAACCCACACTTTAGAGTCTCAAAATACCCTGCTCAAAACCAATCAAGGCATACTGTTATAAAAAGTGCACCTAACCCCCAGGCCCCTTAAGAGGAATGAAGTCGTGTTCCAGTAAGGATTTGTTCCTTCAATTAGCCAACTGAGAATCTGAGAAATACGGGGGAAAACTCACCTGGAGCAAACCGCACACCTTCCCTTCACTCTGCCCCTGAAGACAGCACTCGGAAAGCCAAACACTGACCTCTTTTCCTTTTCTAGTTTGAATTGGGGAAACTCTAATCCTTGGGGGTGAGAAGTGGCTCTTTGCCCATAACCTACTCCCCACATGAGAGTCCTTGCTTGCCAGAGTTGGGCAGAACTGTTTGCTCAGGCCTCTGGGGCGCGCACGGAGTGTTTGCTCAGGCCTCTGGGGCGCACACGCAAGGAGGCTGGTGGGGGGGGAGGCTTCAATCCTGCCTGCCAGCTCATGCCCTCGGAGGGGCAGCCTCCTCCATTCTCCCTCTCCACCCCTTTCATCTCATTCCTTTGCCCTGTTTACCCTCTTAACTCTGTCTTCAATTCAATTTGTTTCAATTCAAAAAGATATTCATGGAGCAGCCACTATATATATATATAAGGAACTATGCAGGGGGCTCCCACACAAGGGATGGTGAGGGCAATAATGTGTATGTGCTGCCCTGTTGGGGCCCTGCCATTCTTCTCTCCCAGCTCCCATCTGCTAAGACTAGTCTTATTTGCTCTGTTCTATTAACCTGCAGGTCCCATTTCGCTTAGCATTGGAGCCTGGTATCTCATGAGTTTATGCTCAAATCAATATTTCTTGAGGGAACAGATACAGAAACTGCACAGACCCACCCCACAATGATCCTAACACACAGGTTTCTAATGAACAGCACAATGGAGAGGCAAACAGCACCACCCCAAAGCAAACAAAGCCCAGAAGTGAGATAAATAGGCTTTCTCACGGCCAGGACGTCTAAAGGGAGGGGCTCTGAGCAGGCCACGGAGCCAGGTGAAGTGTTCTGCCCAAAGGCAGAGGGAGTGGTGATGCAGCCCGGGGGAGCAGGATGTCCAGGGTGCTGTGTGTGAGTGTGCACACACCTGGGCTGTGTCGGGCACAGGGGGTGGGGGTGTTAGGTGGAAATGAAGCTTTAAAGGCAGGGCTGGGGCGCCTGGGTGGCTCAGTCGGTTAAGCGTCTGGCTTCGGCTCAGGTCATGATCTCGCGGTCCGTGAGTTCGGGCCCCGCGTCGGGCTCTGTGCTGACAGCTCAGAGCCTGGAGCCTGTTTCGGATTCTGTGTCTCCCTCTCTCTGACCCTCCCCCGTTCACGCTCTGTCTCTCTCTGTCTCAAAAATAAATAAACGTTAAAAAAAGTTTTTTTTTAAAGGCAGGGTTATGTTCTGTAGGCTGTTTTACAAGGCCTTGAGCTTCATGATGAGTTGGGACTTCACCCTGGGGGTACTGGTGAGGCACCCCAGTCTCTGAGAAAGCTCTGAGGATGGTAATCACGCTATTAGTAAGGCCCCTTGGGCACTGCTGACAGGCAAGAAAGACGAGACAGACGAGAGGGTTCAGTGTCCACCAGAGGCCAAAGAGCCCAGACAGGCACTCAGGCAACAGGTGAGAGTTCCAGCTGGGTGGAAGGAGGTTTTCTGTTCCTCTTCCATGTTGTTTCTGAAGAAAGACTGAAAACAGTGATCATTTTGCAATTTTAATTATAGTAATTGTGTTGTGTTTTTTTTGGCCAAGGGTTCTGTAGCATTAAAAAGAGTTGGCCTGTCCACACGTAATCCAGGCCCGAAGTAATTATTATTCCGCCTGGCAGAGGAGTGCAGCAAGGCCCAGAAAGGCAGAGGGACTAAGCCCTGGGGGTAAGGAAGTCCGAGGTGGATTCACAGAAGCAGAGGACTTCTGAGGCTCCCTAGAGCTAGAGATCCACACGAGAAGGAAGATGCACTGGCAGAATGACCATCTGAGCTCTGTCGGGGGCAGTGTGGGGTAAATCTAAGGAAATCCTCTAGCCTTCCTTCTTAGACTTTCAGAAACAAAACGCAAGAAATGACTGACATTAGTGTTAATTCCCTGAAACAAAAACACATGCCACTGCATCTGGTCCGGAGCACTGCCTCCAGATCCATCAATAACTCACATGCTTCATTATCCCTGACCACAAGTGTGCCCTTCCACTCACGCAGACAGGCAGACACAAATGTGGTTAGTGAAACGCAGCCCGGGGCCCTACAAGCCCCAGGGACTGGGGTGTGGCGTTGGCTTTGCGGGATGCCGCTTATGACTCCGTTCCCGTGTTGCCCATCCACAGCGGAGCCACACCAAAGGGGTCTGAGAGGCTGATGCTAAGGCCAAGTTCACAGGCCCCATCTCCCTGTGGCCCATCTGCAGGTTGACCATCAGCGATGGGAAGAGTCCAGATCTAGTGCCTGGACTTAATCATCGTTTGTCGAATGAGGAGCAAATCCTTATAAATCCATCACCTGCCCTAAGACAACTGACCCAAAGCCCAGGCTTTATGCGCAAGGATCAAAGCCATGACATGCAAGTTCTGTGCTGGATGCATCAGAGTCCCCAAACTCAACTGTTCTCAATCCAACAAGGGTCCCAGGGACGGCAGATCCTCTCAGATTGCCAACTTCACCGGCTTTCATGACATAAGATCCTATACTGAAGTCATGGATTAGTGGAGCTAGATCTGAAATCCTTAGAAGCATCTCGAAGTACTTTGTGAATTTTACTTTCCTAAGACACCACACCCACTCACGTTCTCACATCCACGCATGCAGTCACCCATAGCATAGAAGAAGGTTTTGGGACTGTACAGATTTAAAGCAGCATAAACAAACCCAACCATTATGGCTTGTATGAAATATCTGTCTGCATCAACTCCAATCAGGTGCAATTTTTTTCCCTTGACATAGAGAAAAGGATCATACAAATACTCAAAAAACAATTTTTTTTTTTTTTTTTTTTTTTTTTAAGGATTAGGCTTTCTGGATCCCTACAAGTGGGAACTATATAGTTGAAACTCAATTTCATCCCCTTAAAGAGGGGGGAGCAGATGTCATGAACATAGCAAGGTAGTAGAAACCCTTAACTAGACGGCTTTTAGCTTAGGTCAAAATTTGTTTCAGGTGAATAGTTAACATGTGAATAAATCTAGCATTATGCTGAATTGCCGTGGGGGGGGGGGGGGGGCTTGTCTTGTATCCTCTTGAACTTGCCCTAAATGTTCACTCTCAATTAAACTAACTTTTACTGCAGTTAAATAACTCTGTCCACCCCTACAATCCCTTAAAAGGCCCCCTGGAAGAAAGTAGCATCTTTTCTGATATTTCTACTGTTTTTCTCAATTCATCTTAACGTTAAGAAATTCATCTTAACGAGTATATCAATAACCTTCCAGGTTTAAATTCCACTGTCTCAAGAATATGGTGTCTGCCTCTTTTAGAATTTCTCACATTTCAGAGTGATAGACTTAAGAGCGTTCAAAAGCCAGCCCTACAATTTCAAAGATGAATAAATGGTCTATATCCTAGAAGCTTTAGAAAGGAACCTGAAGCAAAGTAAAAGACGAATTAATCGGAGCTACAATTCTCTTAATTTGTGCTAGGATCTAAAAGGGTTGTAAATTTTATACCCATTTTTTATCATTTATTTTTCCTTCGAAGATTTTATTTTTAAGTAAGCCCTAAACCCCGTGTGGGGCTCAAACTTACAACCCTGAGATAAAAAGTCGCAAGCTCTACCGACTGAGGCAGCCAGGAGTCCCAATTTTATGCCCATTTTTAGATGGTTCTCAGAAAAACAAAGAATGAGCCCCGAATCACTATGTTTGATATATTTCATTAAAAACAAAACCAAAAACAAAATGAGTCACTAAACTTTTTTTTCCCCCAAAAGGTAAGGGTGTGGTTCAAAGGAAAGGTGCCTTATCATCTGTATCACAAGCTGCCAGCCAAGGAGGGTGTCCAGGCAGGGAAAGCACCTGGCCTGTTCTAGGTCAACATGATTTCCTCCCTCCGTGGAGGGTCTGTCACGCTCTGCCCGCCTCTTGTCTTCTGACATACTCAACCTTCAACAAAACACTTAAAGAAAACAAAACAAAACGGTAAAACATCACATCCCCAAGCCAAATCCCATAGACATTAAAGTTTACGGAGAAAATCAGGTAGTGGTCGGTAAGCTAAATTTGCCTTCGTGCCTCATAACTGGCCTTTCTTTCTTTCTTATTTATTTATTTATGATGAAAGCACAAGTAGGGGAGGTGCTAAGAGAGAGGGAGACAGAGGATCCAAGTGGGCTCTGTGTTCACAGCAGCGAGCCTGATGCGGGGCTTGAACTCACAAACCGTGAGATCATGACCTGAGCCGAAGTCCGTGCTTGACTGACTGAGCCACCCAGGTACCCCTGGCCACACCTTCTTTTAAAACCCACTTGTGTGCACACGCAGACTTCTAACAGTAGGCCTTCATTTCAGAACAGAGTCTGGGATTTGGACGGCTCATGGGGGCTAACAGTCCTTCCACTAGTTCACCACCTCGTGACTTTCTAGATCTATTAAAAAAACACACACCCGCATATAGGATATGCCGTAACATAGGTCACAAACGTTGGGGATCAGTAGGAACTACACTCGTTTGGGTAACACATTCTACTTTCTCCTTTTCTGGGCATGCTTCGTGATATGTAATAACAATGTGGAAAATTCACGAGACTTTAAACAAGACCATGCTTAAAATTAACTGATTAAAAAATAAAAATCAGGGGCGCCTGGGTGGCTCAGTCAGTTGAGTGTCCGACTTCGGCTCAGGTCATGATCTCGTGGTTCGTGCGTTCCAGCCCCGCGTCGGGCTCTGTGCTGACAGCTCAGAGCCTGGAGCCTGCTTCGGATTCTGTCTTCCTCTCTCTCTCAAAAATAAATAAACATTAAAACAAATTTTTTAAATTAATTAAATAAATAAATAAATAAATAAATAAATAAATAAATAAATAAATAAAAATCACTGTCTGGGCCAGAATTTTAGAGCTGGAAGGAAACTTAAAGACCATCTATTCGATTTTGGTCAAACTCCTTCTGTTTCATAGATGAGGAAATCGAAGCCCACTGGAGATTTTGTCGAAAATATAAGTTTTAGACAAAACATGCAGTGCTGTCTTCAGGCATGCACCAACATGAACTAAATGCCTATGATGAGGGAGGACATAGATAAAGCATTTCATTAAAATTTTTTTTTAACACACAGCCTTTCAGAAAGAGACTGTAGGAATTACCTGACCTCTTCCAAACTCTGGTTCAGCCTGTTTTTTGGGGGGTGGGTGAGAGGGAGAGAGAAAGAAAAAGAGAGAGAGAGAAAGAGAAAGAGAATCCCAAGCAGGCTCCACACTGTCAGCACAGAACCCAAAACAGGGCTTGAACACACAAATCGTGGGCCCAAATCAAGAGTTAGATACTCAACTGACTAAGGCACCGAGGTGCTCCGTAGTCCAGCCCGCTATATAGATAGGTAAAGAAATGAAGCTCTACGGGCACCTGGGTGGCTCAGTCGGTTGAGTGTCCGACTTCGGCTCAGGTCGTGATCTCTCAGTTCGTGGGTTCGAGCCCCGCGTCAGGCTCTGTGCGGACCGCTTGCTCAGAGCCTGGAGCCTGCTTCAGATTCTGTCTCCTTCTCTCTCTGTCCCTCCCCTGCTCACGCTTTGTCTCGCTCTGTTTCTCAAAAATAAGTAAATGTAAAACAAAAAAAAAAAAAAAAGAAAGAAAAGAAATAAAGCTCCAGGAGTGAGTTCAACTTCCAAAAAAAACATCTAGAGAGGGGGCTAACTTCCCCTCTCGGTCTAGTGGACGGTATCTACCACTGGCTTGTGCTGCCATCTCCCTGAAGGAACTCCTTCCAGAAATCTGCAACTTAGCAGCAAACTCTTTCCAAAGGTAACAATGTATCACCAACCTAGCTACCTTCAACAGGTCAGAGTGTGTTACTCTCACTGAACGGGAACCCTTTGTAATCAGGTGCAGTGGTCTCATCTGGCCCTGAACTGCCTTCTGGCCTCTGTCCGGGTAGGCACGCTGAATATAAGGGCGGGGCCCGGATTCTTCCTGGGTGTCTACTACCTGCCAGGCATCGGGCTGGGCGCTAGACATGTCTCATCTGGTTTGATCTGCACATCTACTCTATCTTGTCGATATAAACCCTGGCTTTCCCATCCCCCTTTGAGATGAGGAAACCGAGGCATGGAGAGATTTGCCTAAGTTCCTATTTCTTTTTTTTTTTTAATGTTTATTTATTTTTGACAGAGAGAGAGAGAGAGAGAGAGAGAGAGAGAGAGAATGAGTGGGGGAGGGGCAGAGGGAGAGGGAGACACAGAATCTAAAGCAGCTCCAGGCTCTGTGCTGACAGAGAACCCCGATGAAGGGGCTCCAACCCACAAACCGTGAGATCATGACCTGAGCCAAAGTCATGCTCAACCAACTGAGCAAGATTTTTTTTAAATGTTTTTATTTATTTTTGAGACAGAGACAGAGCATGAGCAGGGGAGGGGCAGAGAGATGGGGAGACACAGAATCTGAAGCGGGCACCAGGCTCTGAGCTGTCAGCAGAGCCCGACGCGGGGCTCGAACTCACGGAGTGGGAGATCGTGACCTGAGCCGAAGTCGGACGCTCAACCGACTGAGCCACCCAGGCGCCCCGCTGAGTTCCTATTTCTAAGAAGCAGTTGACAGGGTACGCTCCCAAGCCTGCTCTCATTCCAGAGCCTGCTGTTTACACCTCACTACAACCATTCATTTTGCCCCATAACTAGAAAACCAAAGGGAGAGGTGTACTGGGGCCTCCACCGTGACCTTGGGGGACTTACTGTTTGGTGTCCTGCCCACACACGGTTATGAGGAGGTGGCAGTATCGGGTGGGCCACGTGTGGGGGCGTTCACAGGCCCCAGGCCTGAACTTAAGCATTCTGTTCTCTCAGGTGGGGCCCTGGCTGAGCACCAGCGAACATTTGGAAGGCTGATCCTGCCTTAACCTAGGAAGCAGGAAGGATGTGAAGCTTCAGCCAGGAGAGTCACCCTAAGATTGGGTCCCTCAAACCTGCTTCTGTTGGGGGATGCTTCTTGTGGGGCCAAGTTCCAGCACGCTGCTTTTTCGGGGAGAAAGCCCCCCCATGCTAGGCAGAGACCAACCAGCAAAGGGTCCCACCTGAGGGTGCTGAAAACAGCACCTGTCCCCACACTGTGCCACGTGCGGACAAGCAGCCACTGTGACATCACCCAGGCAAGAGCCTGGCTTTTTGAAAGACTAAAAGCAAAAGCCCTTGGAGGGATCTGAGAAGAGCTACGAGAGAGAAAGAGAAAACAGTCACTGCAATGGCACCGGGCCACAAGCAGGGCAGCCAGTTAGCTTTCAGACGTCTGATACCACTTATCCCAGACATCAGTAAGTGCCATGCAAGAGCAGAGCCTTGGAGGAGCCCGGGACCAAGGAACAAGGCTGTCCAAGTCCGTAGCCCCTGCCTACCAAGTCAACAGGCTCTCTGGCACCTATTTGAGGGCTCTGGAGACAGATGGATGCTAGTGCTAAATGAATACTGGGCTTGGAGTCAGGACGCCAGAATTCTATTCCCACTCCTACAGCTTCCTATCTCATGATCTCCGGCGACACAGTTGCCCTCCCTGGACCTCAGTGTCTTCATCCATCTAACTATATATTTTTTAATGCTTATTTTTGAGAGAGAGAGAGAATGAGTGGGGGAGGGCCAGAGAGAGAGGGAGACGCAGAATCTGAAGCAGGCTCCAGGCTCTGAGCTGTTAGCACAGAGCCCGATGTGGGGCTCGAACCCATGAACCATAAGATAATGACCTGAGTCGAAGTCAGACGCTTAAATAACTGAGCCACCCAGGAGCCCCAGTGTCATCTTCTACAAAACAAGAGAGAAGACTGAGCTGATTGCTAAGATCCCTTTCAGGGTTGAGATTCTGATTCCTTTGTTCTCGTGAACAAATTCAATATTTTCATTGTGAATTTCTTGGGTTTTATATTTCTACCAAAAGCATCCCTTAACTTCCTTTCCTCGTTGTTTGTTAATATTCAAACAGAAATCCACCAATAACTGTTAGCAATCTTCCTGAGCGTGTTCAGTTTTTCAATCAAGTATGGCATGTAGGGGCACCTGGGTGGCTCAGTCGGTTGAGCGTCCGACTTTGCCTCGGGTCATGATCTCGAGGTCTGTGAGTTCAAGCCCCGCGTCAGGCTCTGTGCTGATGGCTCAGAGCCTGGAGCCTGCTTCGGATTCTGTGTCTCCCTCTCTCTCTGCCCCTCCCCTGCTCATGCTCGGTCTCTGTCTCAGAAATAAATAAAACATTAAAAAAAAATTTCTTTTTTTAAAGTATGGCATGTAATTACCATTTCCTTTTGTTAATTCACTTAATTTTTTTTTCAGAGTGGAAAAAGCACTATCAAAATGCATCCAAGTGGTAAAAGAGAGAAATCTTGTAATAAATTTTATTTTATTCTTGGTAGACAGAGAATGTGCAAATTGGGGGGAGGGGGAGGGAGAAACTTAAGCAGGCTCCACGCTCAGCTCAGAGCCTGACGTGGGGCTTGACCCCATGACCCTGGGATCATGACCTGAACCGAATTCAAGAATCGGATGCTTAACTGAGTCACCCAGGTGCCCCGAAGAGAGAAACCTTAAAATGTAATGACCATTTTTCATTGTTTAAGTAATGATCGGTTCTGAGCTTTATTTACCATCTGGTAAAGATGCAAATTTTAGGGTAAAATGAGGCTTAGAGAGGTTAACTGACTTACTCAAAATCACAGAAAATGACGTGAGCAAAGCCCAGATCACTGGAGTAGACACCCAGTAGTCTTTCCACCATAGATCATTATTTTCCTCATCATCTGACCTTTCTAGATTGTCTGCTATCTCTTGGTTTAGGAACACACACATAGCAAAGCCAATACTTAGTGCAACAGAACCGTGGCCAGAACTGCCTTTGTCCCGCTAGGTTTATTTTTCTAAGGTGAGGTATCTATCCCACCCAAAGGCATTCCATCCCCACAGACCCTGACAAGGAGAAATTCATGTCTCGGGTGGCCCAGAAAATTCAGAGATCAAATGTCAAGTTTCTACCTCCCTGGAAGGTTCTAGTTTGGAGGAGAGAAAAGATGGAGTGTTCTTGGTATTTCCCTGCATTTCTTGGAAGAATAACTGAACTAGGTGGGACACAGAACTGGAGCCTTCTAACCTTCAGAGTTCACAGCCAGGAATAACCTAGCCGTTGTTTCTGGAAATCCGCTTTCAAAGAGGAAAGCAAAGGATGAAAACATGCAAAACCAGGAAGAAACTGGAGGCATGGCATTTGCTTCCTTTTTTTCCCCAACAGGTCAATATCCAGACCTCACTCCACCATTTCTGTTTGGATTCTGTGGCTATCAGCATGTGTAAGTGTGCTTAAGTATTTCCAGATTTGCTAATCAGAATATGTGACCCCTTTTTTTCCACACGTAAGAAGCACCCCGCTGCCCTCTCAAAATGAAACACACGTGAAGACCCTTCCTCTAATGAGAATAAGCGTCACCCATGTATTCCTATCAATTTTTCTACCAGTGGAATTACAAGTTGTAATTTCTAGAAGAGCAAGACCTGCTGGCCTGACTGACAGGTTATTTACATCGAGTGTGTTTTCAGACAAGGTACAGGCAGGACAAATCAGAGGGTTTAAAGGAAACAGTTCTATAGGGAAACCGGGTCGCTCACTTTTGCTTTTCTGGGGTGCTGGGCTGATTGTGAAAATGCAAAGGTAAAGAAAAGCCTAGAACTTGGCTACCTCTCTTAAAGACTGGAAAGAAGATGTTCCCCTGCTGGGCTTTGAAGAGCTCTCTGCAACTTTGACCCCACAGACTCAGCATTGCCCCAAGCTCTTCTGTAACTGGCTTTTATTGCTTTAATTAACCGAGGCTAGGTGGGACAGATTTACTCCACCTCTGTAATGTCATTGTTGCTTGCGAGTGGCTGGCGGCAGGCCTTTACCTCTCCCCCTTGATGCCTGGCCTGCACAATTAGCGCCTTATTATAGGTTGGCCTCACGTCTAATTGCTACACGGGCTCAACTGAGCACTTTGTTTCATTGTCTTGTTCATGCGCTTGTTCAAGTGCCTGGGTTCCCCAGCTAGAGTAAATCCTAAACTCCTTTTAGGCAGGTGTGTTCAGTGTCTCATCTCTTTGGGCCCACAAGAACACTAGACACTCCCAGGCCTGCAAACAAACACTTCCTGTTTGAAGAGCTTCCGGATGTCTATTCTGGGAGGAAGGCACATGGTTAGAATCTGGGTCTCCATGCCTATCTCAGTCCTCCGTCCCAGATCCATCATCCTTCTCTGTTGTTGAGGGCTCTCCTCAGCTACTCTGAGTTAAGCTGTACTTGGCCTGTATGTAACCTTTTCCCTTATCTAAAAGGATCGACTGAGGGGCGCCTGAGTGGCTCAGTGGGTTAAGCGGCCGATTTCTGCCGAGCTCGCAGTTCGTGGGTTCGAGCCCTGTGTCGGGCCCCGTGCTACAGCCCAGAGCCTGGAGCCTGCTTTGGATTCTGTATCTCCCTCTCTCCCTGCCCCTCCCCCACTCTCGTTCTTTCTCTCACAATTAAAATAAACATTAAAAAAATAATACAAGGGTTGACTGAAACAGACATTGGAGTGTCCCCCTCAGCACCACGTTCTATGTAGTTTTCTACATTTCCTTTAGAAAAAGGATTCAAGGGATGTGAACTTATGCTTGAAGAGCTCCTTTGTTTTTGGAATAAAAAGTACAGCTTCTAGGGCAGTTATCAATTCCATAACAAACACAGGCCTCCTTCACCAAATACTCCAGCAAAACAAAGGGGAGCCTGGTGGGAAGACTGCATAAAGGGATGGTTAGGAGTGCAAGGATGGGAGCTGGATTGCCTGGTCTCAAATCCTGGCCCTGCCATTTTCTAGTCATGTGACCTGTGACCTTGATCAAGACAATCGACCTCTCTGCCCCTCAGTTTCCCAATATGTAAAACTGGGATAATACTTGCCTCATAGGGCTCATGTGAGGATCGAATCGGTTAAGAACAGTGCTTGGCACATAACGGGCACTATGTAAGTTAGTGTTAAATAAAAATTAATAGAGTACAGAGATTCAGAATGGACAGACCTACAAAACAGTATGCCCCCCAAGGAATCTGACAGTGATGGGAAAACATGTTGGTTTTATAGACTAAGGTGTTACCCTTGGCTTCTTCGTTTTCTGGCTAATGTGCATTCTTTGAACTGCTTCAATAAATCAAAAAAGAAGTCTGAGTTTGTGAGTTTTAAACATGTGTAATGCATTGTCACAACCAATGTGATAAAAAATGTTTTGGAAGCATTGGAATAGAATGATTAGTGAAGGTGCTGTTGTTTCAGTAGAGAATTTAAAGTAAACATTCCACTGTTTACACCTTTCAGACCTAGTCAGCCTAAAATGTCAGACATCATTCATAATATTAATATCATAATAATATTATTATTGTCAACCCTTCTCCAGCAAGGAAACTTTAGCCAATTGTCAGGGGAGTGGTTCAAATATATGTTCTATATTTTTAAAGACCTGTTGAAAGATTTCTATATAACGATGATTCCATGGTATCCAACTCAGACTCTTCCTTCTTTTTAAAAAAATTTTTTTTAATGTTTATTTTTGAGAGAGAGAGACAGAGCGCAAGCGGGGGAGGGGCAGAGAGCGAGGGAGACACAGAATCTGAAGCAGGCTCCAGGCTCAGAGCCGTCAGCACAGAGCCCAACGCAGAGCTCCAACTCCCGAACCGCAAGACCATGACCTGAGTCTAAGTTGGACGCCTACCCGACTGAGCCCCACTTCTGTCTTTTCTGATCTGTCCATTTGCTGCCACCTTTTAAACCTTCAATCCTCTTAGATATCCTAGCTACTAAAATTCCATGTCCAGGGTCTCTACTTTCTGGGCAATCTTCTAGAAGAAAATATCATTTCTAACATCAGCAGTCCCTTGTTACCTCATCAGAAAGATCCCCATGTGCCACAACAGGTGGGGCACCTGTGCTTTCATTCAGAAGAAAACCCTTTCGGCTTCACCTCTCCCAGTTTCCCTGAAGGGCAAAGTCCAACCACGTGAGATGTCTTCCCTATAAGTGCACCTACAGAGAACTATGTAGAGACATAAGAAAGAACTGATGTCCAGTCTACTAAGAAGTGATCATTTATTTTGGAACTCAGCAGTTTAGAACTTAAAGAGTATGGGCAGGTCCTTCTTCCCTGTACCCTCCTCTGACCCACCTCCCTAACCCCAGTGTGCTCATTGGTGCCACCATCATAGCTCTTAACCATGTCCTGTTAGGTTAGGTTGACCCAGAGCCCTTCCCTCTGCCTGGGGAGCTTCTCTGGGCAGAAGTTGTGTTTTATTTGTTTTAGTGTTCCAAGGTTGGCACAAAGCCCATCCATAGTAAGCTCTCAGTAATCTGTGAAACAGTACTGAAGCTACTATCTGAGAAATACATTCTTTAGATGATTAAGCTGTCAAGGGTTATTGTACTTTCGCTTTTGAGAACAGGGAGGCTCCTTAGAAGAGGGACATTTAGAAAAGTCATCAGATCCCCTTGCTTCAATCACTTTGGGTTAACTTTCCCCCATCTATCCACATAACCTTTTTAAAATCTGTACTTACCCTATCTGCCTCACCTTAATGGGCTCCTTCAGTGACCCTATATTCACCTTGCAGGTATCCTTTCTGGATATCTAAGGCCCATACTTTTACTTCGCTACCGCCAGGTCTGGCTTTTTTTCGGCGGCGGGGGGGGGGGGGGGGGGCAACAGTCCACAGCGCCCAGCGATCACTCCCTCAGGCCGAGCTTCCAGCCATCGCTGGAGATGGCTGGGCACTGTGTCCTTCGCCAGCGCCGGTTACCAAGACTCTGCCCCCTCCTCTGGGAGAATGCTCCAGCGACCACCCCGGACAAGGGGGATCCTGCAAGGTTCTGGGTGTGCGTCTGGTCAGCCCCAGAGAGCGGGCAGGGAGGTGGAATCCTTGGGGTGTAGGACGCCTCGGGACTAATGGGCACTCACTTCTGGCTCGGACCCTTCCCACCGAGAAGGAAGTAAAGAGGGCTTCAACGTCTCTTCTTTTCAACCATTCTAGGGACTAGGGAAACGCAGGAGGGAGGGCGGGGGGTGGGGGGAAGAGAGGAGGAGAGCAAGGAGACAGCCCCTCAGGACAATCACGACGTCCGCCTCCCCTCACTCGGGGTCGGTCTCTCTTCTCTCTCTCCCTCTCCCTCTGCCTCTCGCTCTCTCTCACACACACACACGCACACGCACACACGCGCGCACGCACGACCTGCTACTTCAACTCCAGCTCCCAGCAAACTGCGACGCGCGCCTCTCCCACTGCAAGTCCTAAGCTCCCGCCCCGGCCCACGCCTCTGGCCTCACCCCAGCCTTTTTCACTCAACCCCAGTTCCCCCTCCCCACTGACCGTGAAGCCGGAGGCAGTTCCCCAGTCCCAGGCCCCCGGTGGGGCTCCCACCGCCGCCGCCGTCGCCTCCCCCTGCAGCCCCCGACCCGGGACCCGGCCTCGGGCTGCAGCGATGGCTCCCCGGCACGAGGCGCCGCGGCTTCCTGGACTCGTCCAGACACGGGGCGGCGCGCAGGAGAAGCCCATCGAGCTGCCGGCGGTGGCGGCAGCAGCGGTGGCTGCAGGAGCGGCCGCCGCGCCGGCTGATGACGCACAAGCGCATGGGTTGGGGTGAGGGGGGGGCGCGGCCGGCGCGGGAGCGACGCGAGCCGATGACGTGCGGCGAACGGGGCGGCTCGGCAGCATGGCGTCCGTGGCGCTGAGCGAGGCCGAGAAGGTGTATATCGTGCACGGCGTTCAGGTAGCTACGCCGCGGCGTCAGGCCCCGGGTGCCCCTGGCCCTGCGCGTCTCGGCGCGCCCTCGGTTCGCTCGGGAGGCGGCGGCCAGGCGGCGGGTTGGGTTTACCTTGTGGTTAGAAAGCACTGCGGCCGGCGTGTGCCGCCCGAAACGCGCGATGCGGTTGTGTTCAGGACCCCACGGCGAGCGTCCACTTAGGACTGTGTGCGTACCTGCGGCCTTCCGCGTGTACAAGGTTCCAAACCTGGATGGGAAGGGGTGGGCAGTCCCTGAGGCCTTTTCTCAATGAGGGAGCATCGCCCCCGGGACAGACTGTTCAGCTCTCGCGCGTCGCATCACTGGGCTGAGCCTCGCTTTTCTCTACTAGGAAATGGGGGTTGGCGGTGGGCTTCTGGCCCGCTGTTCCTTACCTCGTGGTTGGGAAGCACAGGGAGAGAAGACACCGAAGTGAAAGCGCTT
This sequence comes from Panthera pardus, assembly GCF_024362965.1. Taxonomy (NCBI): domain Eukaryota; kingdom Metazoa; phylum Chordata; class Mammalia; order Carnivora; family Felidae; genus Panthera; species Panthera pardus. The sequence goes on from NW_026527013.1 coordinate 15,042,234, forward strand.
TGAAAATACAAATCGCCCACCGGAGGGGCGCCTGGGAGGCTCAGTCGGTTAAACACCGGACTCTTGATCTCAGCCCGGGTCTTGATCTCGGGGTCCTGAATTTAAGACCCGGGTTGGGCTCTGCGCTGGGCGTGAAGCCTACTTTAAAAAAAAAAAAAAAAGGCGGATTTACAGCTGGTGGCCTTAGTTCTGCCGTGGAGGTCTGAGATTCCCAGAGGCAGCTGTAACTATAGTCAGATCTTCTGTGCTTAGTCTTCAGTCCCAGGTCTTGACCTCTCCAGAGCGAGAGTTGGAGAATGCTGGGCCTAATGAACTACCAGGGAAAGCCAAGTGTGACCTTATCTGTAACCTACCCAGATGTACCTTATCTGTAACACATCCCCAAATGTCTGGGCAAAGCCTCACCACAATCCTGTTCTTGCCCATAGAGACCTAATCATTTTGTGTTTTACTTTTCACTTTTGGTTCAGTAGGGTCGAATTTACTTCCTGGTGTCCCCTTTCCGTCAGCCTTTGATTCCTTTATTATTCCAAAGATGAATAAAGTAAAGGCAATGGAATATAAGATGTTTGCTAAGGGAGTGGTATAGTTTGTGGGGGTTAAAGGAGCTATACAATATTGGTCTGTGATGTTCGGAGGGCTTCCCTAAGGAGGTGGAATTGCTCCCCTAATCTATGTCAAGTGTTCCTCCTGTGTATTTTCAGGACTCAGTATTCATTCATTCAACCTAGAACTGAGCTAGACTCAAGGGATAGGAAGGAGCCTGCCCTTATATAGCTCCCATGCTAGAAGGAAGAGACAGAAATTATAGATCTCTTTGTGTGTTTGTATGTGAAATTGTACTGATAGCTGTAAAGGGAAAAAAAATCAGGGACCTGATCTAGTCTGGGAAGTCAGGGGAAGCTTCCCTAAGGAAATAGTATTTGAACTGAGCTCTCAGTGCGCTTAAGAATTAATTAAGTAGGTTTGAGCCTTGCAGGAGGAAGGGAGGCTGAGTCTACCCACAGGCTTTCAGGTGGAGAAAGTGTGGAGCCACAGGGGTGGGCTGGGGGTAGTGGTGGGAGATTAGGTTGCAGAGGTGGCTAGAAGCCTGATCCTAGGAGTTTTAGAGGCTCAGTCACTCCATCATAGATCTTGGGAGGTAATAATCTGTTGATTTGTCTGTATGGTACTTTTAAAACCTTGCCAGTGTCCAGCACTTAGTAGATACTCAGTGACATTGAGTAGGGTATTTCTTAAAAGGGGGGTAAGTTGGACATTGTTTTCATTTTTAAAATTAAACCTCTGTCTTACCAGTACCATGAACATATTAGGGCCACAATTGTTGGTAAATGGTCTGTTCTGTGTATGGTAGAGCCATACAGAGTAACTGACTTTAAATAAATCTCTTCATAAGGACTATTAATGTTGGCCACAAAATTGCTGTATTTATGGAGGAGGGAAACTGAATTTATACCATCTGAATAAAGGTCAGAAGGCAGGTGATTGAGCTTCCACTGACTCAGTTCTAAAATCGCCTCAACTTTTGGGGCATCTGGGTGTCTTAGTCGGTTAAACATCCGACTTCGGCTCAGGTCATGATCTTGCAGTTCTTGGGTTTGAACCCTGCTTCGGGCTCTGTACTGACAACTCATAGCCTCAAACCTGCTTCTGATTCTGTGTCTCCCTCTCTCTGCCCCTCTCCTGCTCTCACTCTGACTCTCTATCTCAAACATAAACATTAAAAAATAAAAAATAAACATTAAAAAAAGAAAGACTGGGGCGCCGGGGTGGCTCAGTCGGTTAAGCGTCCGACTTCGGCTCAGGTCATGATCTCACAGTCTGTGAGTTCGAGCCCCGCATCGGGCTCTGTGCTGACAGCTCAGAGCCTGGAGCCTGCTTCAGATTCTGTGTCTCCCTCTCTCTCTGACCCTCCCCCGTTCATGCTCTGTCTCTCTCTGTCTCAAAAATAAACAAACATTTAAAAAAAATTAAAAAAAAAAAAGAAAGAAAGACTGAGTTAATTTTTTTTAAATCACCTCAACTTTTGTTTTGTCTTTTGACCAACTTCTGTTTTGGTCTTTGAGGGCCAGTAGTGCCTCACTGGAATCCTGTTCTTGCCCTTACCTATAGACCTACTCGTTTTTTTTAATTTTTCACCTTTGGTTCAGTGTGGTCAGTTTCAGTTTCTGTCATCCCTTTCTTCTCAGCCTTTGATTCCTTTACTATCTTAGGAGCATTTCATCCTGGTTTGGTGGTGGTTAGAAGCAGTTGAAATTAACCTCACAATGTGTGTTGAGGACTCAGTTGCTAGTAATGGTAACCAACTAACTGGCCCAAGCAAAAAAAGTATGTATTAGAAGGTTACAAGTGTTTCTCCAGGAGTTCAAGGTCATCTTCAGGCTCTTCCTTGCTCTGCTGCTTTTACGCTTTTGCTTTGTTCTTACCTGTCTTCAGAGTGGCTTTCTGTTTCTCAGGCCATGTGTTAGAAAGAATATGGTTACCTCTTAGCTCCTGGGATTACAGTTCCTCTCTATAAGAAACCATCCCTTCCTGAGGGAATGGATAGACAGGCTCAAGCTGGCCACTGGGAGGACGAGGCACACTTGAGAGAGAGCAGTTTGAGAGCAAGCAAGATGAATCATTAGGTCCTGGCAGAATACGGAACCTCATTCAGATAATTCAGGAGACTTTCATGATATCACTCTTGATAATGCTATGGGGGGGGGGGGAGTTTCAAGGATCAATAAGAGAGATCAGGGAGCCCAAAGATGAGCAACCAGGGAGTAGATGTTACCCCTGGGCTGAAGGGGGCCAAAGGAGGCAGTTGTGTTACCAGATGCTAGTGATAATTAGAACAGTGGAGGAATGGCTGCTCAACAGAAATTGTAGGCTTGGGTAGATGAAGGTGCTGTCAGAAATGTGGTACCAATTAGGGGTGCTGGGGATAGGGAGCGGGGAGCATTGTCTCCTCTCCTTTTCGACCTTTCATTGACCAAACCCAGCCACAAGCCAGTAAAGGGAGCCCAGGTGATGCAGTCTGGAAGGAGTCAGCCTGGTGCACAGATGAGAGCAGAGAAACATGGAGAATGGATCTGAGGGAGTGGGGCAGGAAAAATGGAAAGGTTGATCCATCAATATTCTTAGCATACGATTGGACTGGTTTCTGTTAGGTTGCCTCTCACCCTTGAAGGCTGGGATGTCCCACTTTTGTTAGGTACATATTATAATTTTTTTTTATCTTTATTTTTGAGAGAGAGAGAGAGACACACACACACACACACACACACACACACACACACACACACACACACAGATGCAAGCGGGGGAGGGGCAGAGAGAGAGGGAGACACAGAATCCGAAACAGGCACCAGGCTCTGAGCTGTCAGCACAGAGCTCAAACTCAGGAACTGCGAGATCATGACCTGAGCCGAAGTTGGATGCTTCACCAACTGAGCCACCCAGGCACCCCTGTTAGGTACATGTTATGATTTTTATGTCACTGAATCTTTGAAACAGGCTTGAAGGTAAATATTATTAATCTCTACGTTGTAGATGAAGAACTGAGCTCAGACAGGCTAAGTCACTTGTTCAAGGTGACACAGAAAGTGTGTAGTGGAGCGAGGACAGAAATCCAGATCTGTCTGATTGCAGAGCCCATACCAGATCCTCAGGCTGCTTTCCTCCTGCAGTGAAAGCCATTGTCTTCCCTTCCTTAAATAAGGATCTGAAAACAAAGGCCAGAGAGAATCCCCATTTCTACTTCTCTTTCTTTTTTCATCTGGAAGCATGTGAGCAAATAGGAAGGAGGAGGGAAAGTTCTGACTCACCCCCCACCCCCTGTACCATTTTTCTAGACTTTAAAAAGTGTATGACATATGTTATTATCTTTTCAGGCAGTATTTTTTCCGTATTGGCTATAAGTTCCGTTAGAACCCTATTTGCCTTTTCTTGTACAGCTTTTGTGTTACTAACTTGTGTCTCAAACTGTTTTTTTCTCTGTTTACAATATTCAGGAACTGGGGGACAGATTTCAGAATTTGCAGAATCTAGGATTTGTCCTCTTTGGAGTTTGCTTCACTGGCTAGAGGTGTGTTTTCTTCATGAGAAGACATCGCTAACCTCCGTCACAGCCCAGTGATTCTGATGCCTGGAAGTACCTTTTACTCAGCCACAAAGTACAGATTCCCAGGCTTTACCCGGACCTTCTGAATCAGAACCTCTGGGGCTGGAGCATGGGAATGGATATTGTCATAAAGTGTTGGGAGATTTTGATGCAGCCAGCAGACATTGGCCCCTGGGCAGACCACTGGCCTGGTCCAGCTGAGAGCCTGCCGTGGAGTCTCTGCTCCGGCCTGCCTGAGGTCACGTGGTCGCCCACTGTGTTTGCAGGCTCCTTTCCCAGCTCTGCCATTCACAGCCAGAGAGATTTTATCTGAGTAGTGGAGCTAACCCCCCTCCCCCACCTGCACACACACACACACACACACACACACACACACACACACACACACGTAAAATGAGAACATGTCCATCTGGGGGCCGAATGGGGTTGTGAGGAATGATGAGATGACAAAATATACAGCGCCTGGCATGTGGCCAACCCTGAAGGAACGTTAGCTCCTTTTCAAGTTTGTTTTTTCCATCAGAAGTATGACTTTGTCCTAAACCATATACACTGTAGCCCCAGGCTTCACAGTGACCCCATTAGGGGTTCAGGCTGTGGCTCTTGAGATTTAAGCTCTTTCAGCGTGGAAGGCTAGAGATGATTGAATTATCTCAAGAGAAAGGGGATTTGGGGCACTTGGGTGGCTCAGTCGGTTAAGCGTCCAACTTCGGCTCACGTCATGATCTCACGGCTTGTGAGTTCAAGGCCCGTGTCGGGCTCTGTGCTAACAGCTCAGAGCCTGGAGCCTCTTCAGATTCTGTGTCTTTCTCTCTCTGCCCCTCCCCTGCTCACACTCTGTCTCTCTCTGTCTCTCAAAAATAAAAATAAAAACATAAAAAAAATTTAAAAAAAAAAGAGGGGATTTGTGGCAAGAGCTAGGAAGTCCCTAGGGAGCTCTAAGGCACCACATCCCATGGGCTCCAGCGTGGATCACATGGTCTGCACTGTCTGCCTGTCTTTATGTCTCTGGTGACACCTCCCCTTCTCTGTCCTGAAGCGTATCCCTTCTCTGCAGCCATTTGCTGTCTAGCTTCCCTTCATCTTGGTATAATCTGACCCCTCCCCCAACCCCCGCCCCCTGCCTTTCTTCTGTGTGGCCTCTCCAGCCTCCCTCCACACCTGACGTGTCCACTCCTCTTTAACTCCCTTCTTCTTGAGTATTTCCTAGGTCAGAGATCACATTCCAAGGAGAGAGTATGATTCATGCCAGAGGAGCTGGTTGCTCTCTGGGTTGTGAGCACCTACCATTGGCTCGGGCTGTTGGAGGTGGATGGTGACTCGGTCATGTGGGCTCAGTAGACACGATAGGCTTTCCAGGGGTCTGTTTACTGGTGCCCTGGCCATGACCTGGACATTAAACTGGACTCCGTAGGTTTAGACCAGTCCCTAGCAATGGATTAGCCCCACCAGAAGGCATTCCCCTTGGGGCTTTGGCAAAGCCATGTTATGGAATTTTTCTTGGCAGTCGAAGGGAGGTGTAGCTCAGCTGATGGTTTCAGTTTCTTTTCTGTGGCTCTAGCTTTCTTCGTAAGCATCGCTGAAGGAGCAGCACAGAAGGGGGAGCAGGGCTGAGACAGGTCTTTAGCTGTAAGATTGAGCGGTCGGTACTCAGCTGCTCAAGCTGGCCATGCAGAACTGGAGCCAGCCCTCAGGGCTCTTGATCTGGAGCCCCATGCCCTTTCCATTTGCAGGCCCACGGCACGGAAAGGCCGCGCTCAGGCACTTTACAAGGTGAACAGAATCCCACCCTTGCGAGGAAATGCAGGACTACTCAAATACACTTGGAGGGGGAATGAGGATCGACATCTGATTTTGCCTGCGGTGGCTTGAGCGGGGCCCGCGGAGCTGGATCTGATGTGGTCCTTCTAAGTGGGGTCATGTTCCAGTAGGGGTGGCGTTCCAGCTACCGTTCGCTAGCACGTCCGAGGTGGTGGACATGTCAGAGCAAGGTGGAGGGGGTTAACATCACTGAGGACACAGTCTAAACCTCCCCAAGCACATTAGGTTAGCAGAGTCCACTTTCAGCTTCGGTTAGGGAGCCATAGGACTGGGTTGTCTGGGTGTGAGGAAAGCAGCTCTGGGTGGAGTCACCTGTCCTTCCAATCTGTCACAAACAGCGAGACTGGTGCCTCAGGGACCTCGTCAGTAACCTCTCTCCACGGTTGTTTTCGAGGATTCGGTGAGCTGATACGCGCCCCAGAACAGGAGAAGGGAACTGTGGAGGGGGCATTCTGCGTGTTACACTGCGCTGAGGGTCCCCTGAAATGACTCCTGGCTTCTGGATTCTCCTGTAATTCTGTAAGTTTGGGGTCAGTTCCCCTTTCTGGACGGACGGACCCCAAGCTGTTGAGGAACTAACTTGCGTAAGGTCGCAAAGCTGGTGTGTGACAGGAGAGGTTTAAATAGAGGCTGGAGGGGACCCCACCACGCCACACCCAACTGGGAGTTAACAACTGGAAAGTCCCGGGAGCCACCCCCGCCCCCTCGGCAGAGAAGGACAGGGCCCCACTTGGTGGTGTCGTCCTGCACATGTTGACGTCTCTGTTGAGTTTTTGAATGGAGCTTTCACTTCAGGGCGCCCCCTGTTTAGATGTTCACACAGGGATTAATTCCTTTGCTTCTGAATACTACCAGAGAATAAATATTTTGGTCGGGCCTCTGGCTCTGAGCCAGGCCAAGCAGGTTTGGGTGATTTTTAAGCCTTTTATGAGGAATGCTGGATTAAAAAAAAAAAAAAAAGAAAAGTTGTGGGTGCAGTGATTCAGACTAATTTGTTTGGGTTTTTTGGTTTGTTTTTCTCTTATTCTCTTAGGTGTTTTTTTGTGTTTTTGTTTTATGTATATATTTTTTATATTATATGCTGGTGAGTGGGGGAGGGGAAGAGGGAGAGGTTTTTTGTTTTTGTTTTTTTTTTAGTTTATTTATTTTGAGAGAGCACACAAGCTTGAGCAGGGGAGGAGCAGAGACAGAGGGAGACACAGAATCTTAAGCAGGCTCCACACTGTCAGCACAGCCCGACACAAGGCTCAAATTCATGAACCGAGAGATCGCATCCTGAGCCGAGCAAAATCAAGTTGGCTACTTAACCGACTGAACCACCCAGGTGCCCCAGAGGGAGAGAGACTCTTCAGCAGGCTCCATGCTTAGTGCAGAGCTTGACATGGTGCTCAATCCCATGATCCTGGGATCATGACCTGAGCTAAAATCAAGAGTTGGACGCTCAACTAACTACCAGAGCCACCCAGGCATCCCAGTCCTTTTTTCCTATCCAAAAAAAAAAAAAAAAAAAAAAAAATCTATGCATGCTTGCACAGAAAAATTTGTAGCTTTTTGTTTATCTCTTATTTGTCACCTGAGCCCTTCCCATAGAGCCTTCCCCAGGGAACAGAGAGTGATGTAAAGGTTGGAAAGGCAATACCTGGTGAGGCCCAGTTTTCTGGCCCCCTCCCAAGTCCCATCCTGGAACAAGGGGCATGTCACGACAAAGGGTTGTGACTAGGTCTTTCCAGGGAAGTGGTATTTTATTTTTTTAATGTTTTATTTATTTTTGAGAGAGAGAGAGAGAGAGAGAGAGAGAGACAGAAGGCAGGCTCCTGAGGCGGGGCTTGAACTCACAAACCATGAGGTCATGGCCTGAGCCGAAGTGAGACGCTTAACCAACCCCGCCACCCAGGCGCTCCCCAGAGAAGTGGTATTTTAAAGGCATAGTGGGGAAGCCTGTCACCTTGTGGCCTCCCTGCGTGCAGAGTCCTCTTCATCATCAGGACCAACTGGTATAGCCAGCATCCTCGCAGGGAGGCCGTGCTCACTCCTGTTGCACGGTGGAGAGACCCTTTAGAACGCAGGAGGCCATGTGGACTTGTTACGAGATCTGGCGCGGGGTTCGGGTGCTCCTTATCGGCTGTGGCCTTGAGCCGGCCATTTAGCATCTTTCAGCCTCTTTCCTCATTTGTAAAATGGAATGAAAAAAAGCTCTCTTACAGGGTTATTGTGAGAATTAAATGTGTCAACTGTGTAGCATTTCCTGGCACATCACTTCCTATGTGGTAAAGGCACTGAGGGAGTAGCTACTGTTCATTGTTGCAAATGATTGCGGCTGTTTCAATTTACAGGTCTGTGGAATTAGAGCAGTATCTTTGAGGCCTTCTGATTCAATGTCCATTCTTTTAACAGAGGAGGGAACTAGTCTAGAGCATCTCGTCCTAGGTCAAGCAGCTAGTCATGGCAGGACCAGACCCGGAGCCCATGACTAATACTCGTAGTGATTGATCGCACTTGCACCTCAAGAAGGAGTCTTTTGTAAAGGATGTTTCTGGGCCCTGTTTTCACTTTCCTAGCAGGGCATCCTGGGGGGGGGGGGGGGCGGGGGGTGGAGCATCAGAGATTGACCTAGGAAGCCTTTCCTGTGCTGCTGTGTGCTGTGGGGTTGTTAAGAGACAGTGACATAGTTTTGGGATCCTTTAGTGAAGAGGGGTCACTTTATCTAACTCATTTCCTAGACTTGAAATTCTGTTGCTTTCAAGTACAGGTCTCCCCAGACTCACGATGGGGGTTGCCTCCAGCAAGGGAATGGCCTGGGGAGCGGATGAGCCGGCAAAGCGACTTCAGGCTGATTTGTGATGCTTATTTTCTCTTCATTAAGAGGAATTGGGGGAGGAAAAGAGTAGAAACGAACAGGGCAGATGGTGGGGGTTGGGCTTTGCTGGATTTCAGTGTCTCAGAATCAAAACGTCAGTCATATATGCAGTTAGCCAGGCAGTTTAAAGATAAGTTTGTGACAGTTACATACTTCAGAACAGTGTTTTTAAACTTTTTGAGGAGCATTAGCTCCTTTGAGAATCTCATAAGCTAATGAGTCTTTTTCTGAAAGAAAAAAAAAAGTGCTTTCAAAAGATGTTTGCAAAGGGGGCGCCTGGCTGGCTCAGTCAGAAGAGCATCCAACTCTTGATCTCAGGGTCGTGAGTTCGAGCTTCGTGTTGGGTGTAGAGATTACTTAAAATCTTAAAGAAAGAAAATGTTTACAAAGAATAAGGAAGGTCTCCGTGAGCTGATGTATAGTGATTGCCCACATATGTATTAAGTGTTAAAAAAAAAAAAAAGAAAGAAAAAAGAAAGAAAAAGAAGCAAAGTGTAAAAGAGTATCTGTAGTGTGCCACTCCTCATTTAAGAAAGAAGGATAAAATATATTCATGGATCTGCTCATTTGTGCAGAGGAAATACAGGAACTATGAGCCAGCAGTTAAATAGCCTGGTTACCTGCCCGGGGTGTCTGGGAACGAGGCAGAAAGATGGGGGTGTGAAAATAGGGCTGAGAGCAGAGCCACCTTTCCCTGAGCACACCTTTTCTGATAGCTTTGACTTCTAGAGTCATGGTGCTAGTCTGCATACCCACAATGTAAACGGGTAATTAAAAGTAGCCAGGATGCGGGGCACCCAGACTCGAGCACAGACAGGTACCGATGAACCTCACAGGGGTAGGAGGGAATAACAGGCATGCTCAAGGAGGGGGAGACGACGGAAAATGGGATGTGGGGTGGGCACTCACTGTAAGGCTAAAGACAAAAAGAATGCCACACAACTGCTGTCCACTAGTAAATTTGTTGCTCGCAGGGGTATGGGTTAGCAATTCTGAAAGTACTTCGTGAGTATACTAAGATTTAATAAATACCTTGTGGATAATGAGAGCCAGGTGTCTCCCTGTCTGAGAAAGAAGTTATAAATAAGACACGAAGGAAAGTTAGAACCAGCTATCAGGGCCTTTTTTTTTTTTTTTTTTTTTTTTAACATTTATTCATTTTTGAGAGAGAGACATAGACAGAGCATGAGTGGGGAAGGGGCACAAAGAGAGAGGGAGACACAGAATCCGAAGCAGGCTGCAGGCCCCGAGCTGTCAGCACAGAGCCCGATGCGGGACTCGAACTCACGGACCGCAGGATCGTGACTTGAGCCGAAGTCGGATGCCCGACCGACTGAGCCACCCAAGTGCCCCATATCAGGGCCTTTTAAGAGCTGCATGGATAGAAGAGCTGTATGGGTTAGTGCTGTGTGGGTGAGTGTAAGTACGTACGTAGTTATCGAGCTCTGTCTGCTGAGAAGGTCTGGAAGCAATGACACCCCAGTAGCAGTGAACTTGCTTAGCACTCAGATCCTGTTTTTTAAAGCACCATTCTTCAATAAAAGGAACCAGGACTCCTCGGAGAAAGGGCTGACCCCGAGGCCAGGGCAGGGAAAAATACAAGAGGCTGGAACATCTTGTCTTGTCAGAAGTAAAGGTGTGCTCGGGAAAGATCGCAAGCGTGTTGAAAGAACGCAGGAAGCAACCCAAAGGAACTCCCAGTGGCCAAATCTGGAACGCGTTGAGCAGCAGGATAAGTAATGGTCGTACTGGATCACAACCACAGCATGAAGTGGGTATCTGTGAGATACGTGGATAAGAGTAAATAAACAGGGATAAAGGGCAGGCAGGACGTGGGCCACCCTGAAACGCATCTCCCGCAGCAGAGGTCGGCAAGTTTTTCCTGTAAGGGGCTACATAGTGAAGATTTGGGGCGTGTGGCTCGTAAGATCTCTGTCACAACCGCGCAGCTCTGCCGTTGGAGTGTGAAGCTGCCATGGACAACCTCAGCGCACGGACCTGGCCGTGCTCCAGCGAGACGTTTTACAGAAGCAGGTGGCCCCCGTGCCGAGGTGTGCCGTCCCTGTTCTAGAGAATGCCCAGGGTAGAGATGATAGCTGGGTTTTTTAGCCATTAACAGAGTAGATTTTGTTCAGGTTAGGGTGCGGGAGGCCTGCGGCCGAGAGAGTTGGGCTCTGTGGCCCCCACAGTGCATACCTCCTGGTGCGTTTTTTTTTTTTTTTTTTTTTTTTTAATTTATTTTTGGGACAGAGAGAGACAGAGCATGAACGGGGGAGGGGCAGAGAGAGAGGGAGACACAGAATCGGAAGCAGGCTCCAGGCTCCAAGCCATCAGCCCAGAGCCCGACGCGGGGCTCGAACTCACGGACCGTGAGATCGTGACCTGAGCTGAAGTCGGACGCTTAACCGACTGCGCCACCCAGGCGCCCCTCCTGGTGCGTTTTTGGACTTGCAGACTTGGAAAGAGGCAGCCTATTTCGCCTCTTGTTCCGATTTTGTTTGTTCCGTGTGTCTGTTTGGCATAGTGGGATGTGGTGTGGACTTTGCACTGGGACGTACCTGGGTAGAAACCCAGTGTGCTCTCACCAGCTGTGGGACGTCGGCCACATGGCTGCATCGTGGCTGCATCACATCCGTCAAGCCGCTTTACTTCTCTGAGTCTTTGTTTCCTCAGATGTAAAATAGGAATATTGTTACCAGCAAAAGGAGAGAGTTTTGGATGATTCGCTAAGGGGGAAGGGGATGTTGTACCGCCTAGTTCTCTAGGAGGGAAATGGCACGGATGAGTTGAGGAGGCTGTTGGTGCTTTGGTTGTGGTTGTGTTAGGATTGTGGTCGTTGCACTTAGGAAGACCTCCGTGTGGACGGCCGTGGCTGTGAGGACTACCGATGTGTCGAAGTGGAAACCGACGTGGTGTCCAACACCAGTGGGTCTGCCAGGGTCAAGCTGGTGAGTACTGTGGCCATGGTCCGTGCCCGGGGGGAGGATGGGCAGGTCCTAGGGGACCAGCTGCAGGCCCCTCGGGGCTTTGGGAGCACATACATTTCTGGGGTGGACCCAAGACCCAAGCCAGATTCTGGGTGGGTATCTGTCTAGATCTGAAGGACCCTTTACCTTTCCAAAGGGCCACTTCACAAGTTCCTGAGAGTCCCTGGGGGCACAGTCTGGGAGAGGAAGGAGGCGGTTGGGTATGTGGCTACCTGCCCTGAGTGAGGACCCTTCTTGCGTGTGTCTGCAGGGTCACACAGACATCTTGGTGGGAGTGAAAGCCGAAATGGGGACGCCGAAGCTGGAGAAACCCAATGAAGGGTACTTGGAGTTCTTTGTTGACTGGTCAGTACCATGCATATGTTTTTAAAGAAAAACGATTTAAAAGAAGATTCAGAGGGGTGCCTGGGTGGCTCAGTCGGTTAAGTGTCCAGCTCTTGATTTTAGTTCAGGACATGATCTCATGGTGATGAGATCAAGCCCCGCCTCAGGCTCCACCCTGATCGTGGAACCTGCTTGAGATTCTCTCTCTGTCTCCCTCTGTCACTCCCCCACTTGCAGGTGCACCTTCTCTCAAATAAATAAGTAAGTAAGTAAGTGAGTAAGTAGATTGGAGACTGGACCTCTGGTTTCCTTTGAGCCCACTTTGACTTTGTATTCAGTCATCACCTCTGCAGCCAGCAGGTATTTCCTGCACCCCTCCTATGCGCCAGGCACTGGGGTGTGTGGAAGAAGGCCTTGGCTCGAGTCCTGCCCTTGTCCTAGTCACCTGGCCCGCACTGGGCCTTGTCCCTGTTGGAGAAAGGAGGGCATCAGGCAGCCCAGCACATGGTTGTTATGAGAATCCAGTGAAATGGTGGGTATTACAGTGCTTTGAAGAATGTCAAACATAGATAAATAAGGATCATTTGGTCTAAAATGTCTTGTTTCTCCTCCTGCTCTAGTTTTGCAGAAAACTTTTCATGACTTGCTTGGCAGAGCAAGGACGAGGGCCGGCCAAATGGCCTGACAGACAGAGGGAGTGGCAGCTAGGCAGGCCGCGTGGCTGCTAGAAAAGTGAGGACTCCGCAGTTTCTGCAGCAGCCAGCCTTCTCTGGCCAGCTGTGTGATCTCAGGCTAGTTACCTAGTCTCTCTGTGCCTAAGTTTCTTTATCTAAAAAATCGGGGTACTAATACTCTTGTGAGGATGACGGAATGAAATAAGGAAGGCAGAGTGAGTGCCAGCACCGTGACTGGCTCCCAGTGGGCTTTCCATGAGTGTTCTTTCTCCCTCCTGTTGCCTCCCCTTTCTCCGGCCTTGGGCTTTTTAAACCTGGGATCCTAGCTCAGTCCCTCTTCTGTCTGGAACATTGCTTCTAACTAGATGGTGATGGCAGGCTTTCTCGAGGTGGGTGAGGCTCTCTATTAGCTCATGCTGGGTGCAGGTATGTAATACTGGTTCTGTATGGGAGTCCCCAAGACCACTCCCGTATTTGGAGATTTGCTGGAAGGACCCCCAGGACTTAGCATATAGTTGTACTCGCAGCTGAGATTTATTATAGCCACGAAACGCGGCAACGTGTGTGATGATTCTGCCCATGAAAGCCCATTAGAGACTCGGCCCCCGAGATTTTCACTGGGGCTGGTCACATGGGCACCCTCTGCTGAACACATACCAAAATTTCCAAATCCCAGAAGGAAAGCAGATACTCCCTTTATCATATTATTTGCACAAATAGTCTAGGCACAGCAGACCACGGTTCACTGTTGACTGGGAACACTGAGAGTCAAGTTCCCAGATGCCAGCCGAGGGCCCACCTTTCAAGCAGGCCCTTCTAAAGATAGCAGCCTTGGGCCCGCCGTGACCGCCTTTTCGGCATAGATGCCAACCCCCATTTACATGGTGAGTTAGATTCTTCTGGTCTTCTTCCAAACTCAGAAGTTGGTCCTCACGACATTCCTATGAGAGAGACAACCAACTTGGTTGAGAGAAGGTAAACGAACCCCCGGGGTCACAGAGCTAGTAATGCCGGCTCGGGCCTCTCCGACCCTGAGTCTTGCCTTGTTCTACTTCGCGCAGCCTACAGAAGCCAGCTTGCCGGGGGTGTGGTGCTCAGAGTTCCGAGAACGTATCTGCGTTCAGCTTTCTGGCGGTATTCCTTCCAGACCATTCCTGCACCCTGCCCTGCGAGACGCCCCCCCACCCCCCGCCCCCAGCCAGCCGTCTCCTCTTCTGGTTGGACCCGCCTCCCCTCGCCAATCTGAGTTGTCCAGTGGGACTGGCTCATCCTTGAAGCTGCCGTGGATGGTGGTGACCCTGTTCGGGCCTCCAGCTGATTCCTTTGCTGTCGGTGGAAGAAAAATGTCTCTCCTGGCCTTGACCTGCCTAATTCAGTGTAGTGAACGGTCACCGAGGGGCAGACACCATGTGTGGGGAACTGTAATTTGCTTTTCTTTTCTTCCTCCTCACTGTCTTCTACCTCCTTCATCTTGGGCAGACCACAGGCAGTCAGCCCAGCCACACCAAAGGGAAGGTGTTGCCTTCAGATGCTAGGTATAGGGGACACATTTCACTGTGGCTCCGTGTCTGAACATGACTCCGGGTTAGCCTGCTGCTCTTGTCCCAGCTGTGAAGGAAGGGAGGCTCCAGGGTGGGAGGAGGCAGGGAGCTGCCTCTTCCCAAGATCCGGCTCCCAGGAGTACCTCCCCCGTCCCAGCTGAGCTGGGCTGCTCGTTCCTCTCTTCTCTCCCCTTGTAAGTCTCAGGAGACCCTCAACAGGCCCAGAAGCTCCAGTTCCCAGGGAGTCCTCCTTGATTCTCTTTCAAGATGGATAGTCTCAAGTGGCACATTTTAGTGTCTTATTTAAGCGGCTCAGTTACTGTGATAGAATCACCATGAGAGATTCACAAAACCTCGTATTCCTACAGAGAAGGGAGATGTTGATTCACCAAGCACTGCTGACTGCCACCTTTATCAAAGCCTCATCTGAATCTTCAAAGAGCAACTCTTTTTTTTATTTTTAATGTTTGTTTTTGAGAGAGAGACAGATGGAGTGCGATCCGGGCAGGGGCAGGGAGGGAGGGAGACAGAATCTGAAGCAGGCTCCAGGCTCCAAGCTGTCGGCACAGAGCCCGACACGGGGCTCGAACCATGAACCGCGAGATCATGACCTGAGCCGAAGTCGGACGCTTAACCACTGCGCCACCCAGGCACCCTAAAGAGCAACTCTTAATTGCATAAACAAACCCCTTTATTCCCATCCAGTGACTAGGAATGTAGATGTGCCCAGCGCTAAGGCTTTTACCCACTAAGCCCTTCCGCAGGAGAGCCCAGGGCATCTGCCCATCCACAGACTGAAGCCGAAGTGTTACCCAGCCGGAGGACAGTAATTGGGGCAGGGTGGGGCTGTCAGTCTGAGCCCAGCTTGACTCATCAGCAACTTCCAGGGTTTAATTATTTCAACTCCTGGTGATTAGAGAGCTAACTGCTTTTCCACTAACTCGTCCTACTTTGGTTTTGTTGGCTTGGAATAATACATGGAACCTGAGGTAGACCTGGCCTCCCACCCCC
This sequence comes from Panthera pardus, assembly GCF_024362965.1. NCBI lineage: Eukaryota > Metazoa > Chordata > Mammalia > Carnivora > Felidae > Panthera > Panthera pardus. The sequence goes on from NW_026527013.1 coordinate 15,057,554, forward strand.
ATCATTTTCCCCTGTGCCTAGGGGATGTTTCCCTTGGGAGGGGGCTACTCAGCTGTACCAGCCCTGATCCCCATCCCAGTGGAGTAGTAAAGACTTGGGGTTCCTGAGCACTGCCCCAGGGATGCCTGGCAACACACATCAAAACTGGGAGCAATCTTGGACCTTCTAACTCCCATCTCCTGTCTTCGATTTGTTAGTCATAACCCGGGACCAGGCTGTTTTAAGTAAGAACTTTGAAACTTTGAAAAAGATGGTTTCTATCAGAAACCTGGAGGAAAGGTAAGAATTGAGTGAGCTGGTGTGTCAGTCTGGGCTACCACTAGGTGGCGGTCCATCTAGTCTCTGCTCTGACACCATGTTGATGGGGGGTTAGGAAGCGTGGTTTAGCCTCTCCCAGCGGCTTCAGTTTTTCACTGAGGGAGCTGAGGAGAACATGTTTCATTCACAGACATTTCGGTGTGCTCATCACTTGCCACTTCCCGGTGGGATCTTTACTTTTCGATGTGGTCGCTCGTATTTGTCACTAATATTGAACCGGAAGCTTCAAGCCCTGAATTGGTGGAAAGAACCACTTGATCTCTGTTCCTCAGTGCTTAGTGCTGCTTGCGGGGGTCCCTGTTGGTGCCTGATGGACGGGGGACAAAGCAGACAGGCAAACTACAGAACTCATTTGAAGCTAGCTGTACTCTGAAAGTCTCCAGAAAGAACGGATAACTCTCCCAGAAACTTACAATGAACAGTTCAAAATGTGTTACTGTTCCCATCCCCACTCATAAGGAAGCTTCTGCAGGTTCAGAAATGAGCACACGTGCACACAGGGGAATGGGAGGGATTGGGGCCTGCTGCGGGACCACCTGACTGACTCCTGGAGGGGTGAGGCCCAGAGCTAGCCCTGCCCCCACGAACCTGCTAAAGCACTGTCCTCTGTCATGGTCCTGGCCTGACCTGGGTGTAAGACTCTATAGATTTGCAGGCTAGATGGATCACAAGGGAAACAATGGGCTAGTGTCTGAAATCCTGTCTCAGGTGGACATGGCCTTGATCTCACTCTACCCCAGTTAAATCAGGGATGTGCCAGGCAGGAGGAGCACAGTAGAGGTGATGAGTCAGGATGGGTGGAGATCTGGGTGGGGCAGCATTCCCAGGATTTTTATTAGTTTATTGGCTCAGCAAGCAATTTCCCAACTGCCCTGGAAGAGGGGCTGGGTCATACTTAGGAAGGATCTGAATTGGTTTTGGCAGTTGTAAACAGAGAAAGCACTTGGTTTTATGCCCCGAACCCTGAGCAAACACTCCCCTGCTGAAAGAATGTATTGTGATACCTCTGAGCAGGGAGCCAGGATTACTGCCTGTTGTGCTTTCCCTCTTTTTAAACTTTGCACTTAATAGAGAAGCGTTTTATTTAGGGCTCCTTTGGTCTGCATTCCTTGACTCCAGTGTTTGTGGTCTAACAATAAATCTCGAGACCAGAGCATCCATTCATTAGCTTGACTCATGTCAGGCTACAAGCCAGGCATGCCGAATTCCACCTTCAGGGAGAGTCCGGTGCAGCCTTGCAGATAAGGGCTGGGCTGCCTGGCTTGGAGTCTTAGCTCCCCCGTCCCTACTTGTGTGAGCTTGGACAAATTATATAACCTTTCTGGGACTCTGTTTCGTTTTCTCTAAAATGGGGTCGTAAATAGTAGGGTTGTTGTGAGAATTGATTGAGCTGGCACATCTAACGTGCTAAGAGTCGTTTCTAGCACATAGTAAACATTCAAAAGAGCTGTTAAAGTTTTCCACCTTGTATAACAAGAGGCTTGGACCATCTGAGGTCTCACCACATTCTCCTGTAGGTCAGACCCCACTTGTGAGGTTTTTGTTTCACTAACGGAGTTTGTTTTCAGAGGTGAGTTAAAATGCCTTTGGAGCGGCTGGACAGTGTGTCAGCCTCCCTCACGGATCACCGATCTCCGGTTGCTCTTTGTTCAGATGCACGTGGTTACCTGGCTGGCCTCTGCGGGCATTCGGCTTCTTGTCCTCTGACATGGTCGGCATCTCCGTCCACCTCTTCTAGGAAGTGTCCTTGTGCTAGGAGCACCCCTAGTGAGGAGGGGGGACACTCAGTTCTCTTCCCCAGCCCTACCCTTCATCCTTTGTTAGAATATGGGGTCTTTGGCTTTTCTTCTTGTGTTACCTGAAGTTACTGTGCCCCAACGCCCGGCCCCCGACGATTCCCTTCCATTTTCCCAGCTTCCTCCCCAGAGTCACTCCGGGGGCCTTGGCACCATCCAGATGCGGGAGCTTTTCATGGTCTCATGAGCCCCTAAACCTTCCTCTCTGCCTGACTACCAGCTATGCTGAAAGTACAATGTGTTAAAAAAAAAAAAAAAAAAACTTTTAAAATAGGAAAAATTCCCACTTTATTTATTTATTTATTTATTTTAATTAAAAAAAAAATTTTTTTTTAACCTTTATTTATTTATGAGACAGAGAGAGACAGAGCATGAATGGGGGAGGGTCAGAGAGAGGGAGACACAGAATCTGAAACAGGCTCCGGGCTCTGTGTGGCAGCACAGAGCCCGATGCGGGGCTCGAACTCATGGACTGTGAGATCATGACCTGAGCTGAAGTCCGACGCTTAACTGACTGAGCCACCCAGGCGCCCCGAAAAATTCCCACTTTAAATTAATGTCAAAAAAACCCACAAAAAAACAGTGGGGCGTGGTCTTACGGGTAGATGAATTTAGCCAGTTGGACCCAGGAGGTTCTGTAAATCAGCCCTTGGGGGTGTAGAAGAGGGAATGCATCAATCCCTAAGTAATTAATTAGTCATACCCAGGAGGGCGTGGCCCACTGCAGTCAGGGAAAGGGACACATTTTAAGCATAAGCACCTCCTAACTAGATTTGTCTATTTAGCTCTATAGAGATGTGTTTTTAAACACTTAAAAGATAGATCTTGATATTGATGAGTGTGTAAATTAGAAGCAGCTTTTGTGTGCTGGCTGTGCAAAATTACTAAGTTGGTCCTTGGTAACTTGATTATTTCACCTTAAGTGAGCTGCTTTTTGTGGCTCAGTGCCTGAGTCCAGCAGAGGCAGTGAGGGAATAGCAAGGTTGCTGTGGCAGTAATGAAGTTTCTCTTGGGGATTTTAAATTAGGGCTCTGCTGGCTCACAGTGGTAAGGGAAGACTATATATTTAGAGAAACAGAGTTATTATATAGTGACACCTTCTGATTGTTTTAGGGGTCGTCCTTACACCTATGTGAGAATGGTCTAGACAAAAGGGATGTTTAAATACATTAGGTGAGATTTTTAGCATTATGCAGATGGGGTAGGCACAGCCCTGAACCTTCATGTGGGTTTTGCTTTGCTTGGAACCCCCCTGCCTGTCTGTACCCTGACCCACTTTTGCTCACCTTCTGGTTTGAGGTCCTCGGCACTGGTTGACATCCTTCCCAGCCCTACTCCTGCTCTTTGCTCCCTATCATGAAGCTCCCTGACTTTGTGAAATTGCCAGCTTAGGGCCTGCATCCACCTTGCTCAGTCTCTCCGTCTCCAGTGCTAGCATAGAGCTGGTACCTTCTAGATGGATGAGTGCGTGGACCAGAAAGTTTCAATACCTGATTTTGTAGAGACCGTACTGACTGAAACAGCTGGTTTGTTACTTTTCTGGACCCTCTTCGTTACAGCAAAGTGATTATTGGAATGGTTACTTATCTCACAGATGTATATAATGTATTGAGGGTTTGTTTTTTATTAAGCCAAAACCCTCAAAAATTTCCCATTAAATACTTTTGCATAATAGGGTGCCTGGCTGGCTCAGTCGGTGGAGCATGAGACTCTTGATCTCAGTGTTGTGAGTTCGAGCCCTGTGTTGGGTGTAGATATTGCTGAAAAAGAAAATCTTAAAAAAAAAAAATTAAAAAAATTTTATTTAGAGAGAATGCATGTATGCTTGTGCAAGCGGGGAAGGAACAAAGAGAGAGGTAGAGAGAGGATCTCAAGCAGGCTCTGAGCTGTCAGCACAGAGCCTGACATAAGGCTTGATCCCATGAACCACGAGATCATGATCTGAGCGAAAATCAAAAGCCAGATGCTTAACTGTCTGAGCCATCCAGGTGCCTTCCCCCTCAAAATACTTTTTTTTTTTTTAAGTTTATTAATTTACTTTGAGAGAGACAACAAGAGGGCTCTTTGTGCTGATAGCACAGAGCCCGACGCAGGGCTCAAACTCACAAACCGTGAGATCATGACCTGAGCTGAAGTCAGATACTTAACCGACTGAGCCACCCAGGCGCCCCCCAAAATACTTTTGAATAATGCTTAGGGCAACAAATGTTGATGCTTGTTTATTCTTTGTTGAGGTAATTGGGCATAAGATTCAAGAGGCCAAAATGGAAAAGTTTTTTCTCTTGAAAAATAGCAAATAAAGTAAAAGGGCTATTCTAATATTTAATCAGCTGGCAGTCTTTCTCTCTCATTTCATTTTCCTGCTTTTCAGTACAGTGATAATCTAGTTTGTGATATAATTGGCATACCATCATACATATCTTCTAAATCATTCAAGGAAGGTCATGGTACTTAATGTTGTGGTTTTTGTTTTGAGAGTTTGGTGGTACATTTAAAAAACAGAAAAAGAAATTTTCTTTAATGTTTATTTTTGAGAGAGAAAGTCAGAGCAGGACCAGGGAGGGGGCAGAGAGAGAGGGATACACAGAATCCAAAGCAGGCTCCAGGCTCCAGGCTCCGAGCTGTGAGCACAGAGCCCGACACAGGGCTCGAACCCACGAGCTGTGAGATCATGACCTGAGCTGAAGTTGGATGTTTAACCGACTGAGCCACCCAGGCGCCCCTCGTGGTGGATTTTAAATGAAAACTCGGGATGGTGTATGTGATGTGACCCCTCCATGGCCAGACTGCTTGACTCTAGGCCTCCTGGGCCTGTCCGAGAAGAGCATTCTACTGTCAAGATAAGAGAGTTAATTATTACTGGCCAAGGTTCACTTTACTGTTGTTCTCTCGTGTCTCTTTGGATAAAGATGGCTTCTGTTAGAAGTCGGGGGGGACCCCCGTCACACACACTGACAGATCCAGGGCACCGTGCCAGTCTGGCTCATTGGGTGTGTCTGGAGGCTAGAAAAGTGGCAGGTGCCATCCTCTCCTCACTTCAGTGACTTTTCTTGTACAGCCGCTGGCCCGTCCAACATTCCATAAGGAAACTGGAACAAAGCCGTGTGCCTCTGCTCTTTGTTTCTGAAAAGACTCACGCGGCTTTTCTCTTGCCCTTCTATGTAGTTCAGCCAACGCTACTCCTGAATTTGAAGGCCGGGGAGGTGATGACCTTGGCACGGAGATTGCTAACACCCTCTACCGGATATTTAACAATAAGAGCAGCGTTGACCTGAAGTCCCTCTGCATCAGTCCCCGGGAGCACTGCTGGATTCTCTATGTGGACGTGCTGGTATGTATCATGTTGCCGAGACGGCCACACTCTCTGCTTTTGCTGGAGACTGGTTGGCCTACTTTCCTTCTGGTGCTTTTGCCCTGTTCAAGTGGATGCTTTCAACTTCCAGGGTGAGATTAGATGGAAAAAGAATGATGTCCTGTAAAGTTTTATTTTTGTCATTTTGTAAAACTTTATTATTTATTTATTAATTTATTTTGAGAGAGAGAGAGAGAGAGCGTGCACGTGCATGCAAGTGGGGAGAGACAGAGAGAGAGGGAGAGAGAATCTCAAGCGGGTTCCGTGATGCCAGCACAGAGCCTGACACGGGGCTCAAACCCCCAAACCATGAGACCGTGACTTGAACCGAGGTCAAGAGTCGGACGCTTAACCGAGTGAGCTACCCAGGCACCCCTGTATTGAGTTTTTTAAATTAAATACAACATATGTATTGTATATATAATACCATCCTACAGTGAAATCATAGTCATATCATGGTAGCACCTAAAATTATCCCCCGAGCTCATCAGGGAAGAAATAAAAAACAAGAGATGCTTTCTAGATGCCATCAGGTAGAAGTTATAGGCAGAAGTTAGACAAGTTGGCGTACTCTTGTACGTGGAATGGGGATGAACTCTTTCTATGCATTTCATTTAGCCCTTACGACTCTTCAGCGAGCGGGCGCTATTGCCCCATTTACAGGTGAGGGAACGAAGGTTCAGGGAGGCAGAGTGACCTAGCGCAAGAGGTCTCAGCTTGTGAGTAGTGGTGTTGGCACTCAAAGCTGGGTCTCTAATGCCTGTGCCTGCTGTTGACCTCACCAAGCCCTCCTCCCTTGAAAGCACCATGGAACCCACCGTCGGTGTGTTCCTCACTTCCCAGGGGAGGACCCTGAGACCCTGCAGCCTTCTCTCCCGAGTCCACTCCTACAGGAGCCTCTCTAGGCCAATCTCCCATTTCCTTGCTGGTGTTTTCCCAAATGCTCCTCGCCTGGTTTTGGCCCCTGGACGGTGTGATTAATTGTGCCACGTGCTTATTCGTGTAAGGCAGGCTCTCATTGGGTCTGTTTATTCCTTTTAGTGAAATTTCATGAACCTTGAGATGAGTGGCTACATCATCCCCTTCGGATTGAGGTCACAAGGCTAGGCCGTCAGCCAAACAGATTCTTTCATGAATCTAGAGATAAAGCAGATTCCGTGGACTGAGAGGGAACTTCTTGATGAGGAAGAGCCTGGCTGTCTCCAGATGTTGGCCCTGCATGAAACAGGGCGGGGCTTTCTGGATACTTTTAAATTAATTTGATAATGGGTGGAGCACAACTAGCCAAAAGGTAACAGTGGTTACCATTGTCCCGCAGGTTAGGGGTGTTCTGGACGCTGACGCTAATGGGTAAAAATAATGAAATGACAAGTCCGTTTGCTTCTCCTCATGTCCGATAAGCGGGATGTACCTTTTAGTGTGATTCCTACTAAGCAAGTACTTTTGCAGGTGCTGGATGTGATGAGGCGGGAGCCGGCAGCCTCCAGTCCTCACTGATAAGGGGCGGGCTTCACAGCCACCTGGGGAGGTGCAGCCCCATGGTACGAACTGTAAGGTTCTACCCTGTGTCTGAGGAACATTCTCTCTTTTCCTTCCTCCCCAAGAAGCTAAAGGCAGGAGTGTTGTGGTGCATTGCACCTGTCCGTTGGCGATCCTGCTTTTGCTCCTCGTCAGAATTTGTCCGCACTTGTGATTTTTATAGGAGGCTGGCCCGGTGAGGGGTCCTGATCCACTTTATGATTTCGTCCAGAGACCTGTTCTCTGAGTGAAGGCTTGTGCAAGATGGATGAATATCGGATGTTGTCTCAGCTTAGAACCGGCGCCCTCTTCCACGGGGCGGGGGTGGGGGTGGGGTGGGGGGAATATATGGTTAGCAGGTGCCTCAGTGGCACACCGTGTCCCTGTCACCTGCAGACCTTTCCTTTTAAGACTCCTCGCGTTTGGATTTCTTCTCTCCTGTTTTTTCTCCAGGCTCTGTCTTATTTTGGAAATAAGACATGATCTTTTGAAATGTTGTCATCCTCAGAAAAGTTTTGAATGAATTAGGAAAGCAGTTTTTGAAATTCTGTTATTGAGGTAGATCCGTTTTTGTCATTCATGTAATTCGCATCTGTGGAGGCTTCCACTTCTGTGAAAGCAAATGTTTGCTTTCAGCCTTGATGGGAATGTGCCTCGTGCGTGCGAGGCACGCGTGGGTTTTTGTTTTATCTTTTACATCTAAAAATACGCGGAACGCATCGAGTCCATGTTTGAAGCAAGATGGTGGGAATCCAGTCTTGTCACTGGAATTGCAAAAGTGAGTGAATCTCGATGTATTTTTACCAACCGGTCCGGATAGTCCTCAGGCAGAGCCCATCTTTCAACCAAATATTCGCTGGGCAACTTTCCATGTTTTTATGCTTTTAGTGTAGGTGCCTTTACTTGAAACCTGTTACAGTCAGACCAACCACCTATTTCCAGTATTATTCTTTTTACCTCCATTGGGGTATTTTATGAGACTAGAAATGTAACTTCCTGGACGCTTCCCTCTTCTTTCCGCTTCGCACTCCTTCAGTGGCCTGGTTGTGACTCCGAGTGGGAGAACCGTCAGGACTCTGTCACATTGACAGTATACAGGCGACCTTTGGTGGGGAGACCGTCACAAGGCTGTCTTGTGATGAGCCCCGGGAGTGGGGACGAGAGGCTGGCACGTGGTCCGTGGCACTGGGCATGGGCAAGGCAGGGGGAGCGGGGGAGCGACCGCAGCACCTGGCAGCTGGCTATGTGTGGTGCCAGGAGGTGCTGAGCCCGGGGGTCTGAGAGGATGGTTGAGGGGAAGTCCAGGAGGAGCAGGTGTCTTGTGGGGAGACATGTTTTATACTTGGGCGTCCTAGCAGTATTACGGTTTTGGAGGTTTGCCTTGTGAAAAGAAACCCCTCTGGCTCAATCAGTTAAGTGTCTGATTTCAGCTCAGGTCACGATCTCACTATTTATGAGTTCAAGCCCCGCGTCGGGCTCTGTGCTGACATCTCGGAGCCTGGAGCCTGCTTCTGATTCTGTCTCCCTCTCTCTGTGCCCCTCCCATGCGCGCTCTCTCTCTCTCTCTCTCTAAACAGTGAATAAATAAACATTAAAAAAAGAAAAGAAGACATCAAAAAGAAACCCCTCATTCCCAGAAGGCCAACAGCATAAGTTGTGCTCTTCCCCTAAAAGAAGAGTTCTGGAACCTGTGCACCTGACAGGGGAAGGTGTGTTTGTGACCAGGTGTATCCTCTTCTTCTCCACTTCTGCTTCCCCACCTCTGTTATAGGAGGGATTTTCGCCCTGGAGCCGGGACCACGGCCCAGGCTCTCTGTAACGCTAGACGTCCCGCACCTCCCGTTCTCTCCTAGCTTGCCTGGGCCTGTTCAGACACCGGGTCGGGCCGCTTTGGGTCTTCATATCGCGCCCACTCTCCCCTGCCTCCTGGCTGTACCACTGTGTTTGGCAGAAAGGTTCTTGCTAGGCCGCAGCCGCTTGGCTTCCGAAAGAGGAAGGTAGGGCCTTCAAGCCCCTGTTATGTGCCAGGAATGGTAAGGATGCGATCTCATTTAATCCTCACGGTCACCCAGTAGAGAAGCGTGGCTTTGCTTTCCTGACGGGGAAACTGAATCCCGGAAGGTATGTGGCCAGCAAGCTGCGGAGAAGAGTGTCAGCCTCGCAGCGCCCCATCTGGCTTACCCCATCGTGTGGCACAGCCTGAGGAGCCTGGGCAGGCGGACCTGAGGCCTGGAGTGGGCTCATCCCTTGTATCCATGGAGGAGGGCGGGCTGATCGGTAACTGCCCTTTGGGGGGCCCTCGGCAGATAGGGTTTAGCGTTCTGCCCTCTTGATTTCATCTCTTGCCGATAAGCCAGAATGTTGAAAATCAGAGTCTGTATCAGGCCACTGTGCACGAGTGAGAGGGCTTCTGTGTCCCCACCTGCCAAGTAAGGGTGGGTGATGGGCTCTCCAGGGTCCTTTCCGACTGGGGGGCTCCGTGGCTGCTGGAGCACTTTCTCTGCATAAAGTAGATGCTGTGGAAGAGTGGCGTGTGAAATGGTGGCCTTCAGCCCAGGCTGATCCTCAGGGCCACCTCAAGACTAAAGTACACATGCCAGGGTCTCACCCCGCATTTTTCTTTTTTCTTTAAAAAAAAAAAACAACTTTTTTTTTTTTTAAGTTTGTTCATCCACTTTGAGAGAGAGCGTGAGCTGGGGAGGGGCAGAGAGAGAAAGAGAGAATCCCAAGCAGGCTCCACACGGCCAGCACGGAGCCCCACGCAGGACTCGATCCCGTGAACCGTGAGATCATGATCTGAGCGGAAATCAAGAGTCGGCTGCTTAACCGACTGAGCCACCCAGGCGCCCCGGCTCCTTCCGCCTTGGTGACAACTCTGTGACATAGTTGTGATTTTTGCCCTTCATGAGGCGCGGAGCGCTGAGGTAGCTCCCGGCTGCCCGGTGAGCATGGGGATCCTAGCAGACAGTCTGACTCAGGAGTCCAGCTGGAGCTCTTCGCTGTGCGGCAGTGTGTCTGAACCAGCGTAGAGAAGGGCTAGTCGCGTGCTAGGCGAGCAGGCTGCTGCGACAAAGCCAGGCAGTAGTACGGGCTGGCGGGGTGGAGTGGGGAGTCAGGGGAGGTCATATTTTAATAAGCAGTAATTATGCAGTGTCGTGGGAAGGGTGCTGTCTGCACTTGAGGTTCGAGCTTAAAGGGAAGTTAGAGATTTGCCCTGGGCACGAATGCAGCGTGTGAAGGAAACGCACCAGATTCTGAGTCGGGTTCGGAAGGCCCCGGGCTTGGGACCCGCCTGCCTTTGGTTAAGTAGCCACCAGGCTCCGCAATCAGGAGCCATTTGGGACAAAATGCAGGTGATCATTTCCTCCTTGAGTGCAGACCCAACTGGCTGGGGGGCCAGTTAGAGGAGATCCACTGCAAGCCGGGGCCTGAGTGGTGGCCCCACAGCCGATGCCAGCGGCGACCTCAGCCGTGGGGCCCAGGCCAGCACGGCCTCCAGGTGCTTCTTGCAATTAGGGTGACGCCTGGAGTGTCAGGCAGGAGAGCAACCGCCTGTTCTTTTCTTTATTTTGTAAATGCTCGGTCAGTATTTCTTAGGAACCAGTGTCCTTTACTTAGGATAATACTTAGAGTAAGAAATGACCCTTGCTTTTTCTTCCCACCTCACTCCCTGCCTCCCTTAGCTGCTGGAATGTGGCGGGAATTTGTTCGACACCATCTCCATTGCTGTAAAGGCTGCTCTCTTCAATACAAGGTGAGTCTTCCTGGAAACAGCCCCGTGGGCCTGCGGAGAACCCCAGCCGACACTTGTGATGAAGACTCAGGACACTTCTACCAAAGCTTCCAGGGGAAGGTGACAGGGGGTTTAGCGTGAAAAATGGTAGCCTTTAATGGTAAGCTCCGGATTTCACAAGATAAAACTAAATACATGCATATATTTCTGTATTTGTTTTTTATGTTATTATTTTCATAAGTAACCATGTCCCATGTAGAAAAATGTTAGAAAACCACAGAGAAGCAAATGGAGTGAAAACCACCCAGAGGTCGACTGTCCAAATACTGTTACTGGGCACAGAACTTCGGGGGCGTGGGTTTCACCTGTTGTGCAGTCTGCTACATCCCCACCACCACTGGCAATGCCTGACACAGAGTAGGTGCTCACATATTCCCCAATCGGACACAAGAATGTTCTAAACGCAGGGCGGCAGCCTGCATTTGGCTTTAAGAGCAGGAAGTGGTTACGCCACTGTGGTTAGGCTCCCCGGCCAGATGTGCAGCAAGGGACGAGGCACTCAGCCTTCTTGGAGTTGGCATTCCCTCTAACCGTTTGATCCTGTAGCCTTCTCCCTTTCTACGTGCCAGCTTCTTTGAGGACGGTTTGCAGCATTCAAAAATAAATACATGGGTGGTGACGTTCATGCCACGAGAGAGCTTACATTGAGGGAGTGGAGGACCGTGGGGTTTAGAAAATGAGGGTTAGAGACTTCTAGGGTTATCGTCTAAGGGGTTAATTGGATAAGTAGGCAAGGGTATTATTCTAGAATGTTCATCACAGCCTCTTTGTAATGGTGACAAGTTGGGAACAACCGGAGTGTCCCAACATAGGGGATCGAAATCCTGCACAGCAGCCTCTTTAGAAGTTTGTTAATCCAGAAAGCCAGTCATTAAACACAGACCTCTCATCTTGTTTGTTTCGTTGATTTTTACTTTTGGTAACTCGTATATTTAATATGTCGGATATGTCCCAGGATGGTCATTGTGATTCTTTTCTAGGGCTCCCATCATAGGCGACTTAACATTCATCTGTATTTTAGAGGTTTTCTATGGTGGATTTAGACTACCTGGGTAATTCAGAAGAAAACAAAAACAAAGTTAAGTAAATTCAGGTGAGACATTGCAGGATGGAGTACCTGCTGAGAACGAAAGCTGTGGAGCCCCCCACCCCCACCCCAAGCTGTGCCACTGGGCCACGCCTTTGTGGCCACCGTGGGGCCCGAGTACCAGTGCCATTTGTGGCAGCCTGTGCTCGGGCTCTATCGGAGAAGAAAGGAAGTGGCCATCTGTTGGACCTGGAGCTTTGGAAAGCACTCCCCATCTGCCAGCTGGTTTTCCACAGGCACCAGGGCAAAAAGAGAGAGTAGAACCAGACAAGGCTCGAGGCTGTCTGGCTGTGGGGGGAAGTGTTGGGCAAGCTGTGCCCCAGGATGGTAAGACCCAGCTGCTCAAGTTGGGGAGGACACCTGTCCTGGGTGTAGCCAGGAGTCTTGTCCCCAGAACAAGAATAGCCCTGCAGGTAGCAAGGGATGTGGACCATGTGAGACATCAGGTCCCCTGGTACGTGGAAAGACCATACATCCAGTTCGTGTCCTTTAGAAGGACAGAGGCTCTTCTGTAGCCCTTCTGCTGAACTATGTTGTGGCCAAAGTGTCAGGAAGGAGTGTGTGTGTGTGTGTGTGTGTGTGTGTGTGTGTGTGTGTGTGTTTTAACATAACTGACCCAAATTCAAATGGATTACCTGACTTGCTCAAATAGGATATTACTTAGTACTTCCACTCTGGGTGCCCTTGACACGGAGACTGTGAGCCAGGGCAGACCCTAGCAGGACTCCTTGGCTCCTGTGGACGTTCCCTGGCCGCGGCTTATCTGCTCTGGATGTTGCCTTGTGTAGGGACAGCCAACAGGGCTGGAATCATCGACGGCTTTTGTTAGAGGAGCAGGGAAAGGCACCAACGCTGTTTCTATCACGGTAGCTGAATGGACCGCCTCTTCCTCCCTGGCTCCCCCACCCCAGACAGAGATGAATGGACTCTGGGGGTTAAATGTATTTTCCAGCACCCGGCTTAAGAAACAACGTGTTCAGGCCCCCAGAAGCCCTCTCACCCTCCACCCCCGTGCAGTCACTACACCCACTGAGGAGAACCGTTGTCCTGTAACAATAGAATGGTTTTGTCCTTGATATAAATGAAATCATACCGTGTGGTGTTTTTGTGTGTCTGCTTCATTCACTGAGCATTATGTTTTGAGACACTCGTATTGTGGCCCGGAGTCATAGTTTGCTCTGCGCGGCCTGCTGTTCCATTGTGTGACTGTGCCATAGTTGATTTATCCATTCTGCTGTTGATGAGCATCTGGGCAGTTTCCAGTTTTTTTGGCTATTCCAAACACGAACATTTTTGTATTTTTCTTGCACGTATTTACCCATTTCTGTTGGGTATGGGTGAAAGTTTTGGATCATAAGGCATGGCTGTGTTTGGTTTTAGTAGATACACTGCAAAACAGTTTTCTAAAGTGCTTTTACTGGATGATACTCCCACCAGTGTTGTATAAGCGTCCTGGGTTGCTTCATATCTTTGCCAACTTGTGGGCTTTTTTTTTCTTTTTTTTTTGTCTTTTTAATATCCGTCATTCTAGTGAGTGTCTCTTGGTATCATATTGTTTTAATTTGCATTTCCTTGATGAATATTTAAGTTGAATATCTTCTTGTGTGTTTATCAACTACTTTAGTGGCCTCTTTTATGAAGTCCCCATTCCAGTCTTTTTGCCTATTTTTCTGTTGGGTTGTCTTTTACGTTTGGTAGGAATTCTTTACGTAACATGTCCGCTTATATGTACACATGCACGCACACACACGTTTGCAAATATTTTTCTCCATTCTGGATTCTCTTTTTAACTTCTAAATGCTGTCTTTTGACAAACAGGAGTTCATATATATATATTTTAATTTTTTTTAATATGAAATTTATTGTCAAATTGGCTTCCATACAACACCCAGTGCTCATCCCAAAAGGTGCCCTCCTCAATACCCATCACCCACCCTCCCCTCCCTCCCACCCCCCATCAACCCTCAGTTTGTTCTCAGTTTTTAACAGTCTCTTATGCTTTGGCTCGCTCCCTCTCTAACCTCTTTTTTTTTTTTTCCTTCCCCTCCCCCATGGACTTCAGTTAAGTTTCTCAGGATCCACATAATAATTAATTTTGAAACATTGTACAGAGGGCCATTGAGAAAATGTCTCATTCTGCTTAGTGCTGATTATGCATGCCTTTCTGAAAGTAGAACATCAGCCTGATGTGGGAAGATCATTTCATTTCTAATATCCATTTAGTCGAGATAAAAAATTAGCAATAAATGCAGCCTGTGTACAGAGGCCCTGGCCAATGAAATCAAAGAGGTCGGGTTTATCCCTTTAGACAGCACTGGAGACATTCCCCCCCTTGGGAACGTCTCTACTAGCGTAAGTAGCTCTTTCCAGAATAATGAAATGTTAGCTATTGATGCTCTCTTAGCCCCCAGGCTTTCTCATCAGCCTTAGTAGCACTTCCTAATACCTTTCAGAACATGGTCTTCACTTCCATGGGTCTAAATATGTTAATTTGGACAAATGTGTTTCTAAATATAGAGCAGATGGACACATTGACGGTAGTTATGGGCAGGGACTCCTCAGCACCTGCCTAAGTTCTTAGTGACCCAGGCTTTATCTTCGTCATCTGTTTACCTGCCAACATGTTAAAAGTGGACAGGTTGGTCAGTTTCAGAGAAAATACAGACACGTGTCCATTATTCTTCTCTGGTTTTCTAGTTTCTCTGCCTTTATATAGGCAGATGCTGTTACGTTAGCAGTGGTGCAGAGCAAACACTGCTGTTGGGGCCCGAAGGCCTGCGTTTAGTCTTTGCTGCAACAATTGTTAGTGCCTGTGACCTTGAACAAGTAATTAAATCTTAGGCAATAAATGAGTCCCTCCTTGTGGCAGTTAGTGTGTTAGACTCTGAGGATGGGGAGGGGAGGACAACATTGACCATGGTTTCATTTGTCTTTTTCTGTCTTTGAAGAACATAACTGAGTAACAGGCAATTAAAATGTCCAACTCTTACCTATTTCATTGCTTTTTTGTTTTCAATGAAATAATAAATGTGGAAGGATTCCAATAAACTCTAGAGGATTATCCAGATATATGGTATTATTTTATTGTAGTGTATTCCATTGGTACACATAATTTTACATATTCAGAATATCTTGGATACAAAGGCCTCCAATGTCAAAGAAGAGTTTCTGAGTAACAAATGAATTTCTGCCTGAAAGTAACAAGGTAAAGACCAAGAAGAACCTCATATAACTGATCACATAATAACTCATCACATTCCCTAACAAGTCCCTCACACCCTGTGTAATTTAAGCATGAAGGGATTCACTCTTAGGTTAAGATTCTTTGCCTTGTTCACAAACAGCACAATATAGAAATCTGTGTGCTAGGTTTTATGATTCTTCAGATGTTCACTGTTCTCAACACAATTGAATCTATCGGGTTTTGTTGTTTTTTTTTTTTTCTCCCTTTATGGTAAGCCCTTTTTGTGTCCTGTTTAAGAAATCTTTGTCTACGCCAAGATGCTGAAGATTAGTTTTAGGTTTTTAGTTTTTCTTCTAAAAGCTTTATTGTTTTGTCTTTCTCCTTTATCTCTACAGTCCATTTGGTATGGATTTTTATATATGGTATGAGGCGGGGATCAAGATTCCTTTTTTTTCCCCCCCGTGTGCATATCCGATTGACCAAGCGTTATTTTTAAAAAGACCTCCTTCCTCCACTGCTCTCCGGCGTTGCCTGTGCACTCTTGAGAGGGATGGCAGGGATGAGGATGATAAAGTACAAGCAGAGTGTGACTTCATCTTGTGAGGCGCAGGAATTCTGACCCCTGTCGTCAATCTCAAGAAAAAGAAGTTCTCTTTCTTCCTCACGGGAAGCAGGGATTTTGATTGGGCTTCTGTTTCCAGGATCCCAAGAGTTCGGGTTCTAGAGGATGAAGAGGGGTCCAAGGATATTGAGCTCTCGGATGACCCTTATGACTGCATCCGGCTAAGCGTGGAGCATGTCCCCTGCATTGTCACCCTGTGCAAGGTATGTGGTTGTATCTGACGGCTTTGGACTTCCTTGTGAGTCTGCTTCAACCCCAACCCATTAAGGTTACTTAATAGATTGAGAAGCTACAGCTGCACAAATCATATAGAAATAGCTTTAATCCAAATCCAGTAATTTGCTTATTTTAGAAGCCACTATATGAGCAGCTTTTCCTTTTATTTTATTTGTTTTAATTGGAAGACATGACGGAGTCGCAGGGGGACACGAGGGGGTTCATAGTAATAGTAGCCAGAGTTTTTTAAGCTCCTCCATACCAGGCATTTCACTGAAACACCCTGTGTGCACATTTCCCTTAATTCCCTCAATTCTATGGGGTCGAGGCTGGAAGAATAATAGCAGGGAGGTTGAAGGGCGAACACTGCCCCCTCTGTGCTCTGTAGTGTCCATATCTGTGAAGTGAGGGGTGGGAGCAGGATCTGGGCATCTGTTGTGTCAAGTGTGGCTTTTACGTTAGCACCGAGGCCCGTGGAGCCCAAGCTCTGGCTGATGCTGCTGTGTACCTGGCGCTGCCCAAGGCCGTGCAGACAGGCCTGCGTTGGCTGAGATTGTCCCTGATTCCGCACAGGATTCATGGAAAAACAGGACTGTATGGGTCAGGTTTAATGCCACTGAAGTCACTTCACGAACCTGGGGCTTTGGTGAAATGTGGGGACTGGCCAAAGCCATCTGCACTTGACTCATTTTTGAGCATGTGACTTAGCTTGCACCCCCTTGATTCATCTTTGTCTTCAGTGAAGCATCTGTGTGGCCTCACATGTCAGTTTCTCCCTGGGCCCCTCTGTTGGAGACGTTTGGTGGCCTCACTTGGATAGTCTCTGAATTACGGCTCTAACCCCACTCCCACCCCACGTTTCCTTTTTATGCTTTTGTTGTTCTGCTGGCAGAGTGGCCCGTGATAGAATTGCTGAACATTGTTTCAGGCATTTTCCATACGAGCAGAATCTAAAATAAGGTCTGGAACGGGCAGTGCAGGTTCTTTGCTGGTGGAGATACTCCCTCCACGAGGCTCTCCAGGGTGGGCATCTGGGATGTGTGTTACCCACGTGTGCACTCTGACCTTGCAGATTGGCTACCGGCACGTAGTGGATGCTACTCTCCAGGAGGAGGCCTGCTCCTTGGCCAGCTTGCTGGTGTCCGTGACCAGCAAGGGAGTCGTGACATGCATGAGGAAAGTGGGGAAGGGCAGCCTGGACCCAGAGAGCATCTTCGAGATGATGGAGGTGAGGCTTGGCCCTGAAGCAGGTGCAGGCACTGTCTGGGAGTGTTTGCTGCCGCTTCTTACTCCCTTGGTCACACCAGGGGAATTCTGCCTTTGCGCCCTTGACCCCAGACTTAGAGCTGGGAGAACAGCTGGTGTGAGCTGGTTTCTACTGACATGGCAAAGGGTGGTGGCCGTGGGGGGCTCCGGACTGGGAGGTAAGGAACCTGTCAGTGATCGTTCCTTGTCCTCTCCCTCTCTGATCTCACATTTCCGTGGTTCTAGATGAAACGGATGAGTGTGTTGGACTGATAACGTGGAATCGCTTGTAACTAAAACCCCAGGCTTTTGCGATCTGATGAGGGAACTGGGGTCCCGCCTGACTGCTTCCTGTCCTTTGAAGGGAATGAGAAAAGGTAGAGCCGGGGGGCTGAAGGATGCCGTCTCCCCATGTCTTCATGGCTCTAGAAGTGTTCAAAAGGAGACAGACAGGAAATCCTTCCAACTGCCTCGGGGTGGGTCACTCCCCACGGGTCTCAGGCTGTCAGGCAGCACCAACCATTGGGGTGGTGCGTGTGTCTCCCTTACAGGCCTGAAAGGCCCCCGTGGCAGGGACCACCTGTGTCTTCCCAGATTCCCCTTCCCCCACGTCCACCTTGACTTTCCAGAAATCTTTGAGGACTCTGACACTGACCGACTGACTGACTGACTGACTTGCCGGGAACAGAGTTGGCCAGACCCAGGTTTTTTGCTCTGGGTACTGCGTCACAACTCAACGTCCAGAGGTCATGGCTGACTAGCAGGCAAGGTTGCCACTCACACTCTTCCTTCACGCCTGGAAACGCTGACTTTGCACTGAAGGCTCTAAGCATTTAAAGTCCATTTTCTCTTTCTGTTGTCTTATTTGAAAGCAAAAATGCGCGGTGTGCACGGTGTTGAGAACTCAGGCGTGAAGACAGACTACCCGGGCTGGGAGGCAGCTCATCTCAGGGAGAGCGTAACAGCGGTCGGGGTGCCTGCCGCTGGACGTGTTGTGAGGCCGCATGACGGCCCCTAAGGGCGTGGGGGTGCGGCAATATCGCGGCTTGGGTCTGCCCGGAGCTCAGGTGTCTCTTGCCGTGCACAGCAGGGGGATTCTTCGTGGCCCGGTTGGTCAATTGGTTAGTTTTTTTTTTTTAAACAAAAACCCTTCAAATACTTTATAAGTTCTGCCTCTCTAGACAAGTGGCTCTGAAACCTTGTCTTGGAAGGAGCTCTTCTCCCCCACCTCTTCCAGGAGAATTTTACGGGAATCCCAGTACGTAAAACAAGAAAAGCAGTAAGGAATCACGACAATTTATCGGGCACTCACTTTGTGTCAGGTGCTCTGTGTTTAGTGCTTTAAACATATTATGTCATTTATCTATTTACTTATTTTTAATTTACTTTTGGGAAAGCGCAGGTGGGGGAGGAGCAGAAAGGGGGACAGAGGACCCGAAGCAGGCTCTGTGCTGACAGGCTGAGAGCAGCAAGCCCAATGTGGGGCTCCAGCTCACAAACCACGAGCTCATGACCTGAGCCAAAGTCAAGATGCCTCCTCCCGACTGAGCCACCCAGGCACCCAACCTATTATGTCATTTAGTCCTTAGCCTTCCTGTGGGGCAACCATTGTTGTTATCCTTGGTTTTGCAGACGTGGACATTGAGACATGTAGCAGATAGGTAAGTTGCCTGTGGGTTTCCCAGCTCATCATGCCGGCAGTAGGATTCACACCCAGACTGTGCGCTTCTAGGGCTGCCCTGGCACCCCTGCAGCCACACTGAGCTATTTTTAACCCTACAAACCAGGTAGGCTGTGGCTGCCGTGGCTGGTAGGAGAGCCAGAGCTCTGTCTGGTGAGCCGAGCTACATCCTCCTCCGGGGCTCGGCAGATGAGGTCTGCAGACCCAGCTCAGGGGGAACCATAGCCCCGTGGTCCTGTCTGACTGCTCTGGCCTCACCCAGGGAAGCAGCAATCCAGAAATGCCTGTTGTGAAGCTTAAAACATCGGTGGGGGGTTGGCCTCTGCCGTTCACATTCAGACCTCCCAAGTCCTACTGTCCTGTCTGTCCCGTCCCCTCTTACCCCGTCCCCCACCTTCATTCATATGAGTAGTCAGTAACCCTCTCTGATCGACTCTGACATGCTCTCCTTCTCTCATGTTATGGTAAAAAACCTTTCTGGTCACTTTGGTCCTTAGCTCTGACTTTGCATCTCATGCAAGTGAACGCTTCCCACTTTTGGAATGAGATTTTTTCATATGAATTTCCGGCAATACTTGGAGTCTCATCCTGTGTTCCAGTTAGGGGCCAGGGGAGAAGTTCCTCGTAACTGGGAGAGTTGAGGCGAGGGTCTTGGCCTGGGTATCTTTCTCCCTGACGTTGCTGAGAGTGGAACCGGCAGCACAACTGAATGAAAACTTCTATGGGAATGTGGAAGACTTGACGACGTGGAGACCTGTGGTTGGTTCATCATAGTCTTGAAATACACATGAGCAGGGCGCCTGGGTGGCTCAGTCGGTTAAACGTCTGACTTCAGCTCAGGTCATGATCTCCTGGTTCATGAGATCAAGCCCTGTGTCGGGCTCTGTGCTATCAGTGCAGAGCCTACTTTAGATCCTCTGTCCCCCTCTCTCTGCGCCTCCCCTGCTCACTCTCTCTCTCTCTCTCTCTCTCTCAAAAATAAACATTAAAAAAATTATTCATGAGCTCAGACACAGAAAACAGTTTCATAAAGAAAGATTTTTGTATGTTAGTGAGTTCTTTTTGAGGGCCCCTCCTCGTGTCTCCTGTGTGGGGGCTAATTAGGAAGTCTGCGGGTTGTCTGACCTCTTGATGCGTCTTGCTCCTGACATCCCATTCTTTTAGCCTCTCTGCATGGCAGCGATACCGGAGACCCTACCCAGGTATCAGCTGGGTCCCCTCTGAACAGTCCCGCTTAGAGATCTGGTGGCAGGTGAATGAGAAACTGCTTGTTCAAACGTGTCCCCAGCGCCATCTGTTCCTTCATTAGACACACTCTCGGTTCCCTGTGGCCTCCCTCTGCCTTCGCCCCACCGGGCAGCAGGACTCGGCAGTAACCAAAACCGGGTCTGCTTGACGGTTTTGCTGCTTGTTGTAATGGCAGCGGGAGTGCTAAGCGGGAGCTGATGGCTGAGGCAGCCTTGGCTGCTTCCTGCTGGCCGCCTGGGCCTGGGGGTAGGTGTTCTCCTTTGTTTTTGTTTTTAGTATGAGATTTTTCCAGAAGGTAACTGTTCTGTTGTTGTTGTTTGGGGGTTGTTTTTGTATTGACTTGTTTAATTAAATAAAAGTCCCTTAAGGCAGATGGAGCCGGTATAGTTTGGAGGTATAGTTTGGACGGCTGGCAGGCAGCGAGGGAAGCTCTCCTGGTCTGGGTGTGTGTGCCTCACAAGTGGGTGTGTGCTCTCTTCTGCCCTGCAGACTGGCAAGCGAGTGGGCAAGGTGCTGCACGCCTCCCTGCAGAGCATTCTACACAAGGAGGAAAGCCTGGGGCCCAAGAGACAGAAAGTCGGATTCCTGGGATGACTCACGTCAGCGCAAACACGGGCTGCGTGTTTCTTCCTTTTCCTTTTTTAAGCCGCAGTTTGTATATATTTTTCTTACCTGCTGTAAACCTGAGCTGACATTCGTATGTGTAAAATTAAAGTCTGTTTTCTAGTCCGGTTTGGTATGGCTAGAGTTCTTCAGCTGTAAGCCAAGGTGCCGTTCGGTGACCGCCCGGAAAGTCTGGCCCTCGTCTAGCCAATGGCAGCTGAGCCCAGGGTTGCTGTCCAAGGGGGAATTCTCTGGTCGTGCCTCTCCAGGGAGACTCCTTTATCTCCTGCTGCAGGAGTTCAAAACAACAACACAAACACGAGAATAAGGGCCTGCCAGAAAAGTGGTTTAAAGGAAATGCTTATGATAATGTATTTTGTGAAAAATATTTCCCCTGTAGGGCTTTCAAAACAAGAAAAACACACACACGGTTCATTCTTGTGGATGTGGTGCTTCTGAGGGAGAGAAGGGAGGCATATGCCCCAGATACATACCCGTGGCTTCTGCCGGGCTGGTGAACCTTCCTCAGTCCCAGGGAAGCCCAGTTCTTGCTTCCTGCCCTCCCAAGAAATTCACGCCGAGCTCCCTAGGGTCGGGGTGCTTAGTGGCCACTTTGCCCCTTAGCCACAGCTTTCTTATCACTCGTTTTGAAATTGCTCTGCATTTTGTAACCACTCCCTGGTGTTTCATAAGATTTCCTTGCTTTATCAGCATGAAGAAGGCTGCTTCAGAGATGTTGTCATGTGATTACTCAGCCTGTCTTCACACTCTGGGGACAGAGGGAAGGCCATTCTTGATGGCCCCAGAAGGCTCCTCATAGCCTGTATTCGACTCACAGCGCAGTGTGTTAGAATTAAGTCTGCTCACAGGTTGAGCAATCTCTGTTTTTTTTCCAAACTGAAACTCCCCAGTCAGTCTTACAGAGCTGCGGGGAAGGAGCTGATTCACCAAGGGCGAGTATTTCAGCCATGGCATTTGCCCTCTGCATTTCGGCTAGACAAATAGGGTGAGGAGTTAGGAACTTAATGCCTCACGGAAGGAGCATAATGTGAGCTGAAGCCGTTGCAGACCAGTCCCAGAGGCCCTGGCATGGCGCCTTCCGGCATGGCCAGGTCCGTCCAGCAGAGAGAAATAGTGCCTAGACTTGGGGCTGCCGCCCTCTCGAGAACACAACCTGGGTTTTCATTTTTCGTAAATGCTTTTCCAGCGATTGTTCCTCCAGGCACCGTGACAGTGCTCCCAACACATCAGCCTGCTCCTCCCGCCCCTGCTCCTGGCTGACTGCCCGTGATGGAACATTGACAGTGGTCAAGAGGCAGCCAGACTTTGGATCAAGTTTAGAAGCTTCAGTCTTGCTGATTAAAGACCTCAGACGGACGAGGCTTTGCCAGGCTGGGGGTATGACCGCTGCCCAACTGGGCTGACTGGCCGAGCGGTGAAAATGGAGGTGAGAAATATGTTAGCATCTGTCTCTGCCACCACCTTTCCTGAAGGCCACCCCTCCTGGTAAGAAGTGCATATCACAGGGGCGCCTGGGTGGCTCAGTCAGTTAAGCGTCCAACTCATGATTTCGGCTCAGGTCGTGATCTCATGGTTTGTGGGTTCGAGCCCTGTGTCGGGCTCTGCCTGCTGCCTGCACAGAGCCTGCTTGGGATTCTGTCTCCCTCTCTCTCTGCCCTCCCCCCAACTCACATACTCTCTGTCTCTCTCAAAATAAATAAGTTTAAAACAAATTTTTTAAAAAGTATACATCACACATGAAATGGAACACCCAATGAGCAAGGTCTGTCCAGGAGGTTCATATATTGGAAATATGTGATGATTGCAGCTAGAATAAAGGAGGAGAAAACTGATGGCAGAGACTGGCAAAGACTTGGAAAAATACTGTCCTGGAGAGACTCAGTGTTTCCTCCAGCAGAAAGAGAGCTGTCCTTAGCAGCCATTAAATAATCATCAGGGAATGCAGTGTTCTAGAATATTCAAGTTGATCTTTTAAAAAAAATTTGTAACGTTTATACATTTGTGACAGAGACAGAGTGCAAGTGGTGGAGGAGGGGGGCGGCGAGAGAGAAGGAGACACAGAATCTGAAGCAGGCTCCGGGCTCTAGGCTGTCAGCACAGAGCTCGAACTCACAAGCCGTGAGATCATGACCTGAGCCCCTAAGTTGGTCGTCTCGTTTCTGTGACTTCTTGGTCTCCCAAATCACGTAAATTTAAGCCTACAAAATACACCCGTTTCAAATATTAGCCCGCTCGGCCTTGAAGTATGTGCACCCCAAAAGTGCTGGGGACTTAACCCTTCCTGAGGCAACCCACAACCATGTGGGGACAGGGACCGTGGAGACATGCTGTTCCACCTGATCCTCGGGTGGACGCTTGTGGGACCGTGCCTCATGACCTCATGACCTCATGACTGTGGTCAGTCCTTTCCTTCCTTGTTTATTCTCCCCAGTCCCTCCCTGTTGGATCACTTCCCAAATAAACTACCAAACACGAGTCCTTGTCTCAGGCTTTGACTCGGGGAGTGACCCAGGCTAAGCATTTGGTACTAGACGCGGCCTTAAAAAAGCAGACCCTCCAAATGGGTCTTGGAAACGAAACCAGTCATTGGCAGATAGCAGCAAAGGCCCTGTGGGTCAGTGATCAGTGTCCTCATTACCAAAACTTGCCTGTGGTGGGTTGGGATGAGGTCCAGGAGAGGTCATGTGGGGTCATGTGAAAGCTCTACCACATGGAAGCATGGAGTCAGTGGTAATTATGGGGATTGTTTAGTTGACTGGCTTCTATTAACTCTGAAAAGCCTTTTAGAAAGGAATGAAAGGCTTGTCGGCCAACTCTCAACTTGTGGTGTGGCATAAAAACCAGGGGACCTTCATAGTACAGTTTAAGGAGACCGATCTGCAGCTTCTACATAGAAGGTATTGACATTCAGACCCAGGATGTTCTTGTGCATGACTGGCAGAGCTGTGAAGGAGACAGGCTGCCTCCTTGGCCAAAGTCAGGGCTTTTGTCAGGAGAGAAAGGGACTGAGACCTGGGATAAAGACAGGATTTTCGTCCCCAGTATTTCCCTGAATGCTTTGGGCAGACAGAAGAAGCCCCCGCCCCCTAGCTGAAGGAGAGCAGCCATTTCCTGGAAGAAACACGTGACCACCAAAATAATTGCAAGACCTGGCTTGGCATGTACCAGGGAGGTGGGAATAGGAGTGGGTCTTGAGGGTATTGGACCAGGGCTATGGCTGAAAAGAAGATTTCATGTCCTGGTAAGGAAGTCCGACTTGTTGCTAGTTCCCTGCTGGGGTAGCTCCCTGAAGTTTGGACCTGAAGTAAATGAGGAGGAGATGCCAGAACGGAACACACATAGAAAAGGCAACAACTCTTCTTGGATGCGTAAGAGCGGTGAGGTCACAGGGCAAACCACTGCTCCCCAAATTGGAGAGAGCAACAAAGAGCCACAACTTCCTGGAAACCAATAAGGGAACTGGCCCAGGGGAGGGAAACCTGCATTATAACTGGTAGATTGCTGGAGGCTCAGTGTGGACAGCTCTGAGAGTTAAAAACTCCAGAGGGATCCAGTCATCAAGCCTCCCTACCCCCTCCACTTTTGTGAATTTTATCTCCAGGAGCTCAACCTGCTTCTCACAGTGAATTTCAGAGAAAAATTCTCTCCTGCTTTTAGCAGGTGGGAAGGGAGAGAGGGAGGGGAGGACCATTTGTAAATATACCAGAGCACTCCATTCTTTTTTTTTTTTTTAATGTTTATTTATTTTTGAGAGAGAGACAGAGTGTGAGCTGGGGAAGGGCAGAGAGAGAGGGAGACACAGAATCCGAAGCAGGCTGCAGGCTGTCAGCACAGAGCCAGACACAGGGCTCAGACCCACAAACCGCGAGATCTTGACCTGAGCCGAAGTCGGACGCTCAACCGACTGAACCACCCAGGCGCCTCGGAGCATTCTATGCTTAACAAGGCCTGCCCTCAGGAGAAACTACTTAACCAGAGCCTAACTGAACTGAACGAAGGGAAATACCCCACTCAAGCCCCCTCTAGCCCTCCTGTCTCACCTAGGGGTGTATGTGTGTGAGGGGGCTAGTCAGAGTCAGGTAGCTGAGAAGCAGCATGAAGTTCACAGTCCAGGAGGAGAGGCACACTAAGAGACCTGGTCACACCACAGATCACTTCCCCTCATCAGCCTATTTATGGCAGTTCCTTTTTACCCAGGACATTGTGTTTGTCCATGAAGTAAAAAGTATGAGGCATGCTGAAAAGCAAAAAACACTTTGGACAAAAAGAGCAGGCACCAGAACCAGACTTGGCAGGGATGTTGGAATTAACAGACTGGGGATTTAAAACAACCATGATTAATATGTAAGGGATCTAATGGATAAAGTAGACAGCATGCAAGAACAGATGGGAAATGTAGGCACAGAGCTGGAAATCCTAAGAAAGAACCAAAAAGAATTGCTAGGGATAAAAATGCTGTAACAGAAATGAAGAATGCCTTACAGGTTTATCTGCAGGCTGGACATGGTAGAGGAAAGAATCTGTGAGCCTGAGGATATATCAATAGAAACCTCCCAAAATGAAAAGCAAAGAGAACAAATACTTGAGAAACAGAATGGAATATCAAGGGATGTAGGACAATGATAAAAGGTGTAACATAGGCATGATGGAAATACCAGAAAAAGAGGGAAAGGAACAGTAGAAATATTTGAGACAGTAATGACCGAAGATTTCTCCCAAATTAATGTCAGACACCAAACCACAAATCCTTCAGTCAACTGGGTATAAAGAACCTGTATAGACTACTTCATCAACAGCTGAATATACATTTTTCCCAAGCCCGCATGGAACATTTGCCAAGATAGACCACATTCTGGGCCATAACACATACCTTAACAAATGTAAAAGCATAGAAGTCATACAACGTTCTGCTGTCAGACCACAACAGAATTAAACGAGAAATCAATTACAGAAAGATAACTGGGAAGTCCCCAAATACTCAGAGATTAAACAACACACTTCTAAGTAACACATGGGCCAAAGAAGAAATCTCAAGTGAAATTAAAAAAAATATTTTGAACTAAATGAAGATGTAAGCACAACTTATCAAAATTTGTGGGATGCAGCTAAAGCAGGGCTTAGAGGGAAAGTTATAGCAATTGAATGCATATTATTAGAAAAGAAGAAAGATCCAAAATCAGTCAGCTAAGCTTCCATCTTAGAAAAAGAAAAGCAGATTAAGCCCAAAATAAGCAGAAGAAGAGAAATTACAAGAATGAGAGCAGAAATCAGTGGAATTGAAAACAGGAAATCAATAGAGAAAACTAATGAAACCAGAAGTTGTTTTTTTTTTTTTTTTTTTTTTAATTCCAGAGAAGGGAGAGATCAGAAGCGATCAGGCCATCATCAGCCATTTTCTTCCCTGGGGATATTTGCAGGTTCTGCCTATGCACTAAGGATCAGATTTGGTGCACATAGAAGGATCCTAATGGGAGGGGGGTGGGAGAAACCAGCAAAACCTGGCAAGATTATGCAGGGCTAGGGTGATGATTTGGAAACCTCATGATCCCTAATAACACAGCCAGGTTTACATTTGTTGAATTCTTAGGCTCTCTGGGGAGGCAGGGACTTTTAGTAAGGTAGATTGAAATCTGTTGTATCCTATAGAGCTAATCAGGTTTTCTGTTTCTTCTTGTGTATGCTTTTATAGCCAAGATTATAACTGGGCTGAGCATGCCTAGTTGATCCTTCGCAAATTTACAAATCAGATGATTTACTGTCTTGCCCCTGGACTCGACAGAATAAAGGGAGGGACAGATGCCCTTGAGCCCTGAGGACCATGTGCCTTCTCAGACCAGTCCTCCTCTTCCCACACCTTTGCAAGTCGCCAGCCTGCCTCACACCTGGGGTCTGCGTGTGTCCTTGCAAGGATCCCATGTGTAGGTGGGAGAGAGATTATTGTCCCATTTTATGGATGAGGAATCTGGGTCTTGAATAACTTGCCCCAAAGGGTGCAAGTGCCAGATGTCTGAGCTGGATTTGAAATCCAGGACGCCAGTGCTCTTCATTGGGGCGTTGTTGACCTTTAGAGACAAGACAACCAAGGAACGTGAGCCCCCTAAGAGCCAAGAACTTGGCTAGGTGGTGTATCGCCTCTCCCAGTGTTGTGTGCCCCAGGGCCTGGCAATACTGCTTGAATGCATGACAGCACCAGGCCAACGAGGTTTGAAAAGGAACAAAAGACTGTCCTGATGAGAGGGTCCTGGAGGCCAAGGTTATAAGCCATTTGTCTTTGGTTTTGACGAAGGGCCGAGACTGCCTTTGCGATATTTTTGGAGGTGTGTACCCTTCATGCTCTTACCTTTGAAGAGAGTCTGGAAAGTTCTCTGCCTCCACAGGCGGGCCACATTTCTGTTGATACAGGGCCAGCGAAACTAAAAGGAAACAGCTGTGCAGGACGAGGGTAGGGGGTGGGGGATGGCTCCATGTTGGGCCAGAAGTTTTCATGGTGTTTGGGCTGACATGGGTGGGGTGGCCAGGGTTCGTTTTATATAACTCAGACTTCCAACAGCTTTGGAGATGGAAAAAAACCAAAAACCAAAAAAACCTTACTTAAAAACAAAAATATGCCCTTTAGAGCTCTCCTGGTTTTTCTGCCTCTGGGCTTTGTTATCAAGATCATTCTTTGTTCAGGGAAATTGGCACGAAAAGATTAGACCCTGAAGGCCGTGTGTTGGTGCACGGACATGTCCCAGGGGAGGGAGGCGGTCACTCGTGAACATTAGCACGACTCTCCTGGCTGAAACCATCCCCGACTTGCTCTTCCGGCTGGCCGAGGCCTCACAGGCAGGGCCAGCAGAGGAGGTCTTTCATTCTGGGAGAATCGAATCCATCAATTCCACCAGGGCTGTCCGTGAGTCCGTCACAGGTGACCACAATGGTGGGCCTCACCTGGCCAGGGACAGTGGGTGGTGGACAAGGGGAGCCGGATATTTTAACGGCTGTGAGCTCGACATTGGCAACAAATGAGGCACGGTTGCTGCAGAGAGCCCATGAGTCCGTGTCTTTTTGAACAGTGACCATTCTGACCACAGGCAGGCCCCTCGAGAACATGTATTGTTCTGGGAGCTGAACCATAATGAAAACAAGTAACAAGCAGAATTCTGTCGAAAGGTGATTTTCCAGAAGGTTAAAAAAGGTCCAGGAACCGTATTGTAGAGGAAGATGGGAGCAAAAGGAAAAAAAAAAAACAAAACACGGAGAAGGGTCACAATGGCCAGTTTTAGGAATTTGCTGGCCTCTTCCGGGATTGCCCCCCTGCCTCACTGCAGGGGAACTTCACAACAAGCCGAGACTCTGATGATGGACCAGCTGCTTTGCAGAGTAGTGAGCTGCCCGTCCCAGGAGGGGTTTAAGCGAGTCCAGGGAGTCTGAGAGGGTCAATGGAAAGGGGCATCCCTCATTAAGATACCAGACTGCATCTTCCAACCTGCTTTTTAACTCAGAGGCTGAGAGACAGCGGGCCGCTTGTATTTTCTGAGGCCCACCGAAGCAATTAAAAAACGATGAAATGCCAAAATAGGTTTACAAAAATAGTGATGCATCTTAAATGCTTGCCGTTAACGATATCGCCCTTCTAACACACACAACCATGCACGGCAAATGCTGTTCACAAGACGGGACTCCCTTTTAAAGCATCATTCTGATGGGGTGCCTGGGTGGCTCAGGCGGTTGAGCAGCCGACTCCTGATTTCAGCTCACGTCATGATCTCACGGTCTGTGAGTTCAAGCCCTGCCATCAGGCTCTGTGCCGCCAGCTCAGAGCCTAGAGCCTGTTTCGGATTCTGTGTCTCCCTCTCTCTCTGCCTCTACCCGGCTCCCATTCTCTTTCTCAAAAATAAATAGACATTAAAAACAATTTTAAGTGTGCGATGAACTTGTCTTCTCTTAGGGCTGTGGGTGTATCTCCAGGGCTGCGTAGACCCTCCTTGGGAGACATGCCAAGCCTACACCTGGGGAGACCCCAAGACAAAAGACACCTTCCCTGTCGTGATGTTATGTAAGTCATTTTACTTGATTTAACTTTTTAAAAGTTTAGAGAAAGAGAGAGAATGAGCAGGGGAGGGGCAGAGAGAGAGGGAGAGAGAGAATCCCCAGCAGGCTCCACACTGTCAGGGCAGAGCCTGATGCGGGGCTCAAACTCACCAACCGTGAGATCATGACCTGAGCCAAAACCAAGAGTTGGATGCTTAACCGACTGAGCCACCCAGGCGCCCCTCCATAAGTCATTTTAACAGCACACTGACTCCCAGTTGCTTGCAGAGGGGCTCCGTGTATTGCACACACACATGCACACACACCAATGAAAAGCTGCAGGGTGAAAAAAAACAGACACTGCTCACCACTTACGAGAAAACTCTCCAAGGAAGCCTCCTTCCTGGAGAACAGAGAGTTCACCTGCCAGGTTACGTAGGAGAGAGTCGCACTCCCCCATTAGCCTCGCTTGGGGGCGCTAAAGCTGGACAGAGGCTGAATGTGTCCCTGCTACCTCCCCGGGCCCCGGTCTGTGTCCAAAGTTTAAGGTTGGCTCGAGCAGCGCTTTGAGTTCTGCCCTGCCTACATCTGCGGCTTTATTTCTTCCCCATCCCCACCCCCATTAGTGTTCAGGATGGAGAATGTGCAGGGTTCTGTCCACCAGGAGCGCTGTCCACATTTCTTCCTCCTGTCCTCTCCCCTTCCCTCTGTGGTCCCCCCCCCCCTCAGCTGGGGGCTGCCTTCCTTCCCACCCCCGCGCCCCACCCCGTTAGGTGCCCTTGGAGACCCCAGCGTAGTCCCTCAGTCCCAATGGCACAGCGGGCCCCTCATATTGAACCCCTGATGCCCAGGCACATCACGGAGGGAATGAGGGACTCATGGGACGCTAACAGTTCCAGCCGTGTCCTGGCACAGCGTGGCTCCTGTGTGGCTCCTGCGTGACAAGACACGGAGCAAGGGGCTCCAGTTTTCTGAATTGCCACGGCAGAGCTTTTCGGGGGCCTCCTCCCCAGTATACCTAGGGCAAGGCCTCTACAGCCAAGCTCATGGTGATGAACGTGGTACCTCTGGCTGCCCCGTGTTGGGAACAAACTCCTTCCATTTCCCTGCTGCCGAAGAACCAAGGTGAGAAAACCAGGACAGCAAAGGAGTTAGTAAGAGAAAAAAAGATCAGTCGTTTTCTTTTGCCACGTGCTACCCACCCAGAGTTCCAGGAAGCAAGGCTCCCTTTTGGACTGGGTGCTCCGTGGCCCCAACTTGTCTCCCCGAGGGCCCAGCTGCACCTCTAAAATCCTCTCCTGCCCTGAGCACAGGAGATGGGGAGCACGGTGTCACCAAAGGGTCCCCCAGTGCTTGCTGCCTGCCCCCGGCTCCCGCCCTGGGCCACCACAGTGCCTGGGGCCAGCCCCGCCCTGCCGCAGACAGGTCCCTGCCAAAATCTGGTGGGGTTAAGGCAGGCTCCCTGGAAGAAAAGCCCAAATTACATAGTACTGTATTTTCTTTTTGAACAATCTTAAGCTCACAGAAAACCGTCAATTCCAGCAGGAAGACCATTTGCCCCCTTAGTCGTTTGTAAGTTGTCAGCCCGATGCCCCATCACTGGCTTCATCTGACAGTGTGTGTCGCCTCCAGGCAAGGCCACTGAATCCGTCCTACGGAATCACAGCTCACCGTCCAATTCGGGACAGCAGCAGGGACACGTGACAACCACGTGCTGCTCGGGTTTCTCTGACTGGTTCGGTGGCACCCTTGCGAGCGGAAGGGGCCAGAATCCCAGGCTGCGTCTGCTGTTCTGTGCCTTCAGTCTCCTTCAGTCCGAGATGGTTCCTCAATCACAGTCTGGCCAGTTTGAAAGAGCACAGTTTTGCAGAAGGCCGCTCAGTTGGGTCCGTGTGATGTTTCTTTGGCAGGAATCTCCTGGACATGGGGGTGGGGGTGGGGGTCTGCGTGCTTTCTGTCTGTCCCTCGATCCCTGATGCTTTTACTCTGCTCACTTGACGAAGGTTGGTGGCTGCCAGGCTCCTTCCCCGCGCGCTTTCTCTTTTTCTCTTGGTAAGTGATAAGTATTTTGTGGCCAAGTAATTTGAGTCTATGAATAGAGCCCGTTCTTCATCAGATTTGCAGTGGATTCATTTGCTTATTTACGTGTGTGCGTGCTCAGCTCTCCTACTCCGTGTTGCTATCGCTCTTTTGCTGACTTTCGGACCCCCGGAAGCTCCCCCGAGCTGGCTCCCTGTGCTGCTGGCACGTTCCCATCATTCCTTAAGCACTTTCCTGCTATCT
The DNA here is from genome assembly GCF_024362965.1 of Panthera pardus. Lineage (NCBI taxonomy): Eukaryota > Metazoa > Chordata > Mammalia > Carnivora > Felidae > Panthera > Panthera pardus. The sequence continues at coordinate 15,088,534 of NW_026527013.1, forward strand.
GGCCAAACAAGTTGTTCTGGGCTCCTTTTTGACTTTCCCTGCCCCAGCCCTGGAATCAGGCCTGTCTCCCAGGTGCTCTGGTGGCTTTTCGTGGGAAGCTGTGTTTCGAAGCCAGTACTTGGAGGCTAGGAGGGCTCGAGGCCTTGGAGGAGGCGTCCCTGCTCCACGGCCCTCCAGGGATGGCTAGGGAACAGATGTGCACATTTCCATCTAAATGTACGGGTTAAAGACCCAGATGGATTAAAGACCTCAGCGTCAACAAGGAAAAGTATCTTAAGAAAATGTGGGGCACCTGGGTAGCCCAGTGGGCTCAGCAGCCAACTTTGGCTCAGGTCATGATCTCGAAGTTTGTGTGTCCGAGCCCCCTGTCGGGCTCTGTGTTGACAGCTCGGAGCCTGGAGCCTGCTTCGGATTCTATGTCTCCCTCTCTGTCTGCCCCTCCCCGACTCATGCTCTGTCTGTCTGTCTCTCTCTCCCTCCGTCAAAAATAAATAAACATTAAAAAAATAAAAAATAACCCCTTCTGTTAAATGTATGGGTTCGTCTTTATATGTTGAAGTCCACCCTGACACATCCATAGCTTTGATTTTCATTCTACACCATACAATTCATTCTCGTTGTCTCTGTCTCCATATTTGTACTTCTCTGATCATGAGAAACCTGGTTCCCGTTGTCTTTGATAGATGTGCTTATTCGACGGGTGCCCCTGTATGTACCCTACCTCTCAATCCCTGCCACCCCCACCTCCTGTGCAGGATCCCCTCCTCCCCTGGCTTGGACTCCATGCAGGGCCTCTGCTCCCATCCCCCATGCCCCCTCTGCACCCTGCAGGGCCAGGATATTCTTTTCTCCCCGCTCCCTCTCTGGGGCACCACACCTTCCACTCTCCCCCTGTGGCCACCTCTGCTTCAGGATGGGATGGTCAAGAAACAGAATGTGAAGAAAGGAGAGGACTTCCTTGTATTCTTAACCAAAAATGCACCAAGTGTCTAGGGACAGAACTGCAAAATAATCACAACAAACATTCTTTTTTTTTTTTTTTTTAAAGTTTATTTATTTACTTTGCAAGGGGGGTGGGGAAGGGCAGAGAAAGCGGGAGAGAGAGAGAATCCCAAGCAGGCTCTGCACTGTCAGCCCAGAGCCCGACTCGGGGCTTGAACTCACGACCTGAGCCGAAATCAAGAGTTGAATGCTTTTTTTTTCTTTTTTTTTAAGTTTATTTATTTATTTTGAGGGAGAGAGAACACACGAGTGGGGTAGGGGCAGAGACAGAGGGAGAGAAAGAATCTCAAGCAGGCCCCCCACCAGCAGTGCAGAGCCCGATGCGGGGCTCAATCCCACGAACCACGAGATCATGACCTGAGCCATCACCAAGAGTCGGATGCTTAACTGACTGAGCCGTCCAGGCGCCTCGATCATAACAAAACATTCTACGCAATCAGGCACTCGGCCCCAGGCCATGCTGGAAAGAGGCCTCCACAACTGGTAAGTCTTGGAGTCCCCCCATTTGGATTCAAACACCGGCACTGCCCCTGCGTAGCTGGGGCAGGTTCCTTCACCTCTCTGGGCCTCAGTTTCCTCAACTAGAAACTGGGGAGATGACAGTACCTCCCTCGTGTTGCCGGTACGAGCCCTCCATGAGCTAATGCCAGGGGAGCACATGACCCTGCACTTGCCCAAGGTAACTGCTCTGCAGATGTGAGCTCTGACAAGTATTGTGTCTTTTTCAGAATCCTAGAAAATAGGGATTCTGTTTTAGAAGGCAGGGCCAGGATGCCGGGTGGGTGTTCCCTGGGCAGCGAGGCTCTCCCAGGCCTTCCTTTTTTGCAGGCTTTTTTTTTTTTCTTTCTTGGCACGCCCGCAGCCAAGTCTGGGAGGGTTTCCTGGACAGAAGTCCCTGTGGCCGCTGCCTTAAGACGTGTGGGCTGGGCCGCGGCCGCCACTGCTCTCCGACCCAGGCCAGTGCAGCAGCATGGAGCTGTGGGGAGCCTACCTGCTCCTCTGCCTCTTCTCCCTCCTGACCCAGGTCACCACCGAGCCGCCAACCCCCAAGGTCAAGAAGGCTGCAAACATCAGGAAAGGTAAGGAGGGGGACAGGGCGCCTCCCCCATCTTCCAGGGAGCCGGTCACCCTGTCCTTTTCTGCTCTTCCTGCTTTCCTCCCCACCTTCATTTTCCTTCTTCATAAGTCCCGGGAACCTTAGCGAGGTACGCTTGGAGCCCGGGGAGACTTCTCCAATACCGGGGGCGGTCGTCAGCATCGTAAGCATCGTTGACTCTCAGATTGGGAAAGAACCTTCCAGATCACCTAAACTGACACCCACTACCCACCCCCGCCCCAAATACGTTGAAGAAATCAAACCTCTGGTCTGGCAGTGCCAGTGGGCTCTGTTTTGTGATCTCCGAAACTGCGGTCACTCAGCTCCAAAATGGGGAGCGTGGCATTTGCTGAAAGGCTTCTGGTTAGGATTTCACGATCCCAAACATGCAAGTGGGCCCCGTGCCTGGCGCGTGGGATATACTTTAGGTGCGGGGGGTGGAATAAAAGGACCAAGTTAATTCTCTGTGTGATTAGTGCGTCTCACAGCCTTGAGGAAATAAAAATGTGCAACCCCCAACGAGGACACCAGAAACGGGTTCGTGTTCCTTCTGTTGCCTCGGGGTTTGGGGTATCTTTGGGTCGCCTTGGCTGCTGCACGGCCTGCCCTTGGAGACCTGCCTGTGGTGAGGTCACCCCAGGCTGTGTTGAGACAACATTAGTGAAATGCCATGGCAATGAACCGGGCTGTCACCCCCATAGGGCTCAGAGGCTCCGAGAGAGAGAGTTCCAGGGGATGAGATTGTGGATTTAGGCAGAGAAACAGACAGGCTGGAGCCAAGAGCATGGAAAAGGCAAGGCAAGGGGGCGTGGGCCACATTCCGGCCCCTCTCTGAGCCTCCTCTGTAAACGACAGCTGCCCATTGGCCAGGGACTGGCGGAGTGTGGAAAGGTGCCTCAGGACAGTGGAGACCCACAGGGCTGTGGCTCAGTTGGTGAAGCATTTGACTCTTTTTTTTACGTTTATTTATATTTGAGAGGGGGGGGGGAGGGGCAGAGAGAGAGGGAGACACAGAATCCGAAGCAGGCTCCAGGCTCTGAGCTATCAGCACAGAGCCCAACTCGGGGTTTGAACTCATGAACCGAGAGACCATGACCTGAGCTGAAGTTGGAGACTTAACCAACTGAGTCATCCAGGCGCCCTAAGCATCTGACTCTTAACTTCAGCTCAGGTCATGATTTCACGGTTTGTGGGTTCGAGCCCCGCGTCAGTCTCTGTGCTGACAGTGCAGAGCCTGCTTGGAATTTTCCCTTTCCCTCTCTCTCTGCCCCTCCCCTGCACTCTCTCTTTGTCTCGCAAAATAAATAGACATTTTTTAAAAGTTCAAAACAGAATGGATACCCTGCTGGCATTTATTTTGAAAAGCAGATTTATATACACGTACACATTTACTTTTATATGGGTAGAATTTTTCTGGAAGGCTCCACAAGAGTTAGTGACAGTGATTACCTCTGGGAAGAAAAACTGGGTAGCTGACAGCAAGCTCAGTTGGAAAGGAGACCGATATTTTGAACGGTTTGGGTTTTTAAAAAGTTATATGCAGGTATTACCTTCTCCAAAATTGTCAGTAAAAAGAGAAGAGTCAATATCCTGCATGGTTGTGTCCATGAGCATTGGCTAAAACTGCCACGTAGAGATCTTTGTAAAGGACACACAGTTCCAAGGGCAAATTATAGGATTTTTACATGTGGAAAGAGTTGCTGATTTCTCAACTACCAAAGATTTAGTATTTATTTAATCACGTGAACCATGTGTTTTGTCATTTGAGAAAGGAGGTCAGACCAGATGATGCCTTGGCCCTCTCCAGCTGTCGCACTCGAACCCTGGCCCCAGGTGGTCTCCGTGGCGGCCCCTGGAGGCCCTGGACCCTGGAGGCCTGCAGAACAGCTGACAGTGACCACAGCCCTGGCCTCTCCCTGAGCCCCGCTTCAGTGTTCTGACTCACCCTGGTTTTTCTTCCTTCCACCGATTGCCCACATACACAGCAAATGCTTCCAGAATGCTTCTCCACGGGGGCCAATACATGTGCTGAGCATCCGAACAAAGGATCGCCAGCCTGCTCTTAAGGTGCAAATCGGAACAAAAACCTTGGTGGTTCTCGCTCGGGCACCAGCGCCATCTGGGGGCGGGGGAATACATTACAGTCCAGGAGCCTGGGCCCCACCCCTGGAAATGCTGGATGCAGGGGGGGAGGGCAGGAGGCGGGAGGCATCTGTGTCTTCCCCAAATCTCCAGTGATTCCAAGGAGCCGCCAGGATTGAGGATCCCAGGAACGAGTGAACCGGCCGAGGCAGAGGCCCAGCAGGAAGCACACATAACCCCACCAGGCTAGTCTGCCAGCCTCAAACCCTCCCTTTTATTGCCTTGCTCATCTGGGTGTTATTTTCCTCATATTTAATAAGTTACATCACTAAATTCTGCACATACAAGTATGTTTCTTGCTCACATTTGTTTCCTGCGATTCCCCTGCAAAAGCCTCTTATGGGTGGACAAAGGCTCTGACCTCATCGCTCGTGACCTTGGACTTTATGCAGGCACAGCTAAATGGACCGCAGAAGCGCTTCCCCACCCTCTACCCCAAGCCCTGCAGCCTTTTCTGAAGCCCCTGGGATTTCAGTAAGACCAGGGTCCACCCACAGAGCCTTCATCCACACACACACACACACACACACACACACAGGAAGATACTTCCCACCTGCCCCTGTCGGCCCACGCATAACCAGCTCCCAACGGGCCTTTGTGCTCAGGATGGCTCAGGTCAGGAACCTACTCGTGTGCTGTCACAAGGGCGGGGAAGGCCCAGCTTGGAGCCTGGTGGACCTGGGTTCGGGCCAGCCCTGCCTGCTGCTGGCTCTGAGATCTTAGGCGAGTTGCTTCCTCCCATCTTCGGTTTGCTGTTTGTGATGCGGTGCGATAGAAGAGAGACGCATTACCCCTGGTCAGTAGGGTTGATTTAAGAGACAAGCACTGTTCACACCCTTTGTTTCTCTTAGGCTCTAGTCTTCTTTGGAGTCTTCCGAGGTGGGGGCTGCTAGCATCCCATTTCGCAGAAAAGGAAACTGACTTCGGAGAGACTGAGCAACTCGCCCCAGGCCGCTCACGGCCTTGTGACCTCAGAGCCCACGCACCTGTGCTGTCACACTCAGCCCCCAGGCTGGAGCGTGTGCCCTGCTGGGCCACGTCCTGTTGTTCCAGCCTAGGGGGGTGAACTTGGCAGGGCTCAAGGGCATCTGGCTCTGCTTCCTATGCTTTGTACTCCTCTGGATCTGGGAGCAGCGTTGGGCGTGCACCCCCAGCCCCTGCCAACCCTGACCCCATCTGAACCCCAGCAATATTCCTAAACAAATGTACAGGTCTCACTTACGGAGGAGCAAGTGAAGGATGGGTCCCCTCCCCCCAGCAGATGGAAAATCACAGGGACTTAGGCTACCACCAACGGGGACAGAGAGAAAGTAGTCCAAGATATCAAGGTCTAGGGGTGTCCTTTCCTTTGTCCCCTTGTGGTGGATACAGGTAGCGTTTATCCCACGCCGTCCTTGCCAGCCCGCATCCTTAACTGCCTTCCTCACGCGTCTGTGATTGTCTCCATCCTAGATGTCGTGAGTCCAAAGATGTTTGAGGAGCTTAAGAGCCAGCTGGACAACCTGGCCCAGGAGGTGGCCTTGCTGAAGGAGCAACAGGCCCTGCAGACAGGTGAGTGCGGACGACAGCCTCTCCGGGCAGGTGTGGGCCAGAGGAGGGCTCAGGCGGCAGCCAGCAGTGTGCCTGCGGCCAGTACCGGGGCCCCGGCTGTAGGCCAAGAGCCGAGGGGCTCAGGGAACCCCCTCCTCGGCCCGCTTCCTCTTGGGTAGGTCCCCTGACGTGTGTGCAAACGGGAATGTTCTCAAAGGACAAAGACTCTCCCCCAGGAAGCGCATTACCACCCACCGGAACCGTGGCCCCAGGAGCACTGTGGAGCCAGCCAGCAGCCTTCCTAAAGAGCTCCCAGAGGACCGTCCCCTCAGCCAGCCCCCACAGCCCTAAGGGGCAGTTGGCTTGCCTCCCCCGCGTGTCAGCACATTTGCTGAAGCTGTCACTCTTGATCATCGTAATGATGCTGACGCAGGGTTTATCACAGCCATTTTAAGGAAACTTAGGGGCGGCTGGGTGGCTCCGTTGGTTGAGCAGCTGACTCTTGATTCCGAGTCAGATCATGACCTCACGGTTCGTGGGTTCAAGCCCCGCCTCGTGCTGACGGTGTGGAGGCTGCTTGGGATTCTCTCCCTCTGCTCGTCCTGCTCTCTCTCTCTCTTTCTCTTTCTCTTTCTCCAAATAAGTAAGTAAATAAAAAAAAAATGAATATGGGGAAACCAAGGCAGAGACAAGTCCTTTTCCTTGCCCACGCTCACCTGGCCGGTTAGTGCAGATTAGGGTCTGAATGCAAGCAGCCTGCGCAGGCTGGGTGGGAGGGAGGGTGGGTTTTGGTCTGCCTGGCCCTGCGCTAACCAGACAAGCAAGGATGGACCCAGTCACACAGCCCCAGAGCCTGGGGGCAAGGTCGGGGCTCCGCCACCTGCCCCAGCTCTACCTGGGCCACAGTCTCTCTCAACCACGTTCCTTTCATAGCGGCTCAGACTCGCCTACTCCTTTGCGACCTTGCCCCAGAGAACCAGGCTAATGGTACTAGATTACACTTACAACGTGAGTTTGCTGCGCGCCTGGCACTGTTCCAAGTGCTTTTTGTACGTGAACTCCTTCTCCACAGAAAAGCCACGTAGCGGGGCTTATGACTAGGACCCCACCTCCATTTTCCACCAAGAAGCTGAGTGTCTTGCCAACTGTCAGAAGTAGCAGAGTGTCGCTCTTAGCTCTGCTCCGCTGCCTCTCAGGTTCTCATCTGGGAATCACCTCGGTCCCTTCTTAGGAAATCTGCCAACCTCCCTGTGCTCACAGCCATCCTCTCCCTTAGGGTGACCGAGGTGCATCCAGCTCCTGAGCCTTGGATCTCCCCTCCCCTCGTGTGTCCTTGGAGACCTCCAGATCCTTCTCACTGGGCGGTTTGCTCACGCTTCCTCCCACCAAGATCTTTCCTTTCAGCCTCCACACCGGCCATCCTTCTGGCCCGCTGAAGTGCCACGCTCTGTTCCTTCTACCACAGGGCCTTTGTCCATGCTGTTCAGGCAGCTTGAATTGCTCTCCCAAGATCCACCTAATACGTGCTTCTGGCATCACTGTCTCAGGACTCTCTCGTCCCTTGTCTCAATCAGTCTCCTCAGTTATCATCCTCACAAAATGATGTTCTCTCCTTCACCACATTTACTGCAGTTTGTAATGCTATATTCATTGGTTGATTTACGTCTGCCTCCTTTGCTAGATGATAAGCCCCAGGGACACAGGGACCATGTTTGCATTTGACGACCTTATCTCTTCCACCAACTTGCCCAACATAGTGCCTGCCACATATCAGCACTCAGCAAATTGCTAAAAAAATTTTTTTTTAATGTTTCTTTATTTTTGAGAGGGGGTGGGGAAGGACAGGGAGAGAGGGAGACACAGAATCTGAAGCAGACTCCAGGCTCTGAGGTGTCAGCACAGAGCCCAACGCGGGGCTCGAACCCACAAACTGTGAGATCCTGACCTGAGCCAAGGTCAGATGTCCAACCGACTGAGCCACCCCCGCCCTCAGCACTCACTAAATTTCTGAAGAGAAATGATTTTCTTCAACCAGCTTAACATAGCAGCCGGGGTCAGGGAGTTCTAGAAAGGGAAGGGTCTACCACGATTTGGCTTCCAGTTATAGAACACCTCATAGTAGATTAAACAAAAAGGGAGTCTGAAAGAGGGTAGCTGTTGAGCTTTTGTTCAGAAGCTTTGCCTCACGGCCGCAAGATGGCTGCTCCAATTCCAGGCATCATGAGTGCATTTTGAGGCAAGACGGAGAAAGAATGGACCAGCCATTTACCAGGAAAATGGAGGTCTTCTATTCCCATCTTGCTGATTAGAGCTCTATTATAGGACCACCAGTAGCTTCATTACAAGAAGGAAGCTTTTCCAGCCTCCGTAGTCGAGGCAGACAAGAGAGAGAGGAGTTGGGAACCGATGTTGGTTGGATCAGCCGTTGTTGGTGGCAGTATCCGGGAACACCGAGGGAATGTTCCCAATGAGCACAGTGCCATTCTGGCTGTCCGTTTCCTCCTCTGTGCAGTGGGAGGTGCGTGGGCAGATTGCACAACAGGCCCTAAGTCTCTCTCTCTCATGTCTAAGCTTTGTGCCTGGACAAAGTCCGTGTAACCCGTGTGCCCCTTGCCCCCTGAGGTGAGGATGTGGTGGGGACCTCCTGGCACAACGTCTCTGACATATGGCAGTCCAAACACCGCCCCCACCCCATGCCTGCTGATTCCTAGGAGGTTCACGGCCTCCCAAGCTGACAGGGCCTTCCAGAATTCCCCCGCTTCGGGCAGAGATGTCCCCGCCCTTACACTCCCGCGTGCCCCAGGCCTTGGAGGTGGCACGCAGGAAGGGCCCTGACCTTGAGCTAGGGGCTGTCTGCAGCTGAAAGGCTAGCCTTACCACCTCTGGCATGGGGACGAGGGCTCTGCATCCGTGTCCATCACGGCACCCCTTCTGGTGCCCCCTGGGGGCTCTCCAGGGCCATGGGGGTGGCCGGGCGGGAACCGCAGGAGAGTGGGCCTGGCCCTGGAGGTCGGCCTTGGGCTCGGGAACCTGCAGACCTTGGGTGATGGCCATCTCTGCCCCCTGCAGTCTGCCTGAAGGGCACCAAGGTGCACATGAAGTGCTTCCTGGCCTTCACCCAGGCGAAGACCTTCCACGAGGCGAGTGAGGACTGCATCTCACGCGGGGGCACGCTGGGCACCCCGCAGACGGGCTCGGAGAACGACGCCCTCTACGAGTACCTGCGCCAGAGCGTGGGCGCCGAGGCCGAGATCTGGCTGGGCCTCAATGACATGGCGGCCGAGGGCACCTGGGTGGACATGACCGGCGGCCACATCGCCTACAAGAACTGGGAGACGGAGATCACGGCGCAGCCCGACGGCGGTAAGGTCGAGAACTGCGCCGCCCTGTCCGGCGCGGCCAACGGCAAGTGGTTCGACAAGCGCTGCCGGGACAAGCTGCCCTACATCTGCCAGTTCGCCATCGTGTAGCCGACGGTGGGCAGGGGAGGGGGGTTGCGGGGACCGGGGCGCCCAGCCCGGATCCCCGGTCGGTGGTGCAAATAAAGTCGGTACCTCTGGACCCAGAGTGGCTGTGTCTGTGTTGGGCCCACCGGGCGAGGAGCTCCGGAGAGGTGGGGGGAGGGGAGGAGGAGGGTGGGAAGGAAGGAGGAGGGACGAGGGGAAGAAGGGAGGATGGGAGGGGAGTAGAGGAGGTGGAGGAGGGGGAGGGGAAAGTAGAAGGAGGGGAGGAGAAGGGAGGAGGGGAGAGGGGAGAGGCGGAGGCGGGGAGGAAGGGAGGATGGGAGAGAAGGGGACGAAGTGGAGGAGGGGGAGGGGAGAGTATAAAGAAGGGAGGAGAAAGGAGGAGGGGAGAGGGGAGGGGCAGAGGGGGAGAGGAGAGGAGAGGGAAGGTGAGCTGGACACACACGGTTCACACCACGAAGGGTTTCTCTGCAGGAGGATGGAAAATGAGGGGAGACTTAGATCCCCCCGACTGCAGCTGCCTCTTTTCTTTGCGTAACATTTTCTCGTTTAATTTCCTACTTACTGAAAAGTTGCAAGAATTCCCAGGTCCCCCTCCTCCACATCTTCCAAAAATTAACATTTCCCCCTATTTGCTTTATCCTTTTATTTTTTTCTGGACCATTTGGCAGTAAAGTGCAGACATGATACCCCTTGACCCCTAAATGCTTCCGGGTATTTACTTCCTGAGAACAAGAACATTTTCTTACATAAGCACAGCACCGTTATCAAAATCGGGAAATTGACGCTGGCGCAATGTTGCTGTCTAGCTTACTGCCCTGATTCCGATGTCCAGGCTTCCTTTTGGAAACTCCACTTCCACGTGCTGGAGTCCAGCATCCCCTCCCCAGCTCCAGAAAAGGGGAGACCCCCCACCCCCTGCAATCCCTCCGGCTGTGGATCCATTTCTGGGATGCCCCCGACATCTGAGTCCTGCTGAGGGCTGAGGGGTTGGGGTGGGGGATGAGAGAGGAGGGTGCCCGCAAGATAATTTGCATTCCTGTCCTCCCCCAGCACACCCTGGGGGCCGATTTGACAATTGCCAATACTGCCTAACTGGTGTGTCTCCTCCTTCCCACTCCTTACAGGAAGCTCCACGCTAGCAATGACACCCACCACTTGCTGAGCCCACCGGAGTACAGGAATTTTAAGTATGTTGCTTTATTTAATCTTGTCCCCCCAGGACAGGATGTGCTATTATCCCCATTTTGTAGAAAAGGAAGCTGAAGCTCAGGGAAGTTAAGTGACTTCCCTTGGGGTCACCCAGCGAGTAAATGGCAGAGCCAGGATTTAACCCAGGGCTGATTCCAAAGGCCTTGGCCTTTCCACCACCGCTGTGATGTTTGTTTGCTCCATGTACTGGAACCTTCTGGAAATAAAACAATAGAAAAGTGGTGCAGTGACCCCCCCCCCCCCAAAGGCTACTGGCCAGCTCCTGGTGTGACCTCCCTGGGAGACACCTCCCTAGGGGAAGTCTTCCTTGTCCCATCAGTCCTGGTATCATTCCACAGTCTGGACGTCCACACTGCCTTTTTCTCCCTGGCGGTTTTTTAGTGTATCTTGCCTTCAGGAATGAATTGATAACAGTTTGATTTGCTGCATGGCAGGAGGGTGGGCTGGGGGAGGTAGCTTATAGTGATCGGTGTGCGTACTTCATGTCAGGCAATCTGCTGGGCACTGACACAGAAAGCCTCTTGTGTAATTCAGTAATTATGGGAAGAGGTAATACAATCCAGTTGTAGAGACAGGCTCAGAAGGCTGATGCCATTTGTTCAAATGCAAAGCTGAGACAAATCTAGGCCTTGCAGCCCTGAGTTTTGGGCTCTTTTTACCCCACTCAGCTGCAGGATGCAGGTGACCAGGGTTTTTTTTTTCAGAGTTCCTGACGCGGGTGGCTGCCCGCAAGAGGGCACCATGCCTCTGCATGTGAGCACGGGTCCTATGGAGAGGTGCCACCCAGGTGCCTCTTGGGCAGGCAGCCAGCACTTCCCGCCTCCAGCACCAGGTGGCAGTATGGCCAAGAGAATCGTTATGCATCGCTAATAGGGAGGGTCACAGATGCTCTTACATTTGGAACACGGAGACCAGTGGATGGCAAACTGGGGTACACCTGTCCCAGGATCTTGTTTTTTTTTTAAGTTTACTTTGCTTTTGAGAGAGAGCGAGCGAGCAGAGGAGGGGCAGAGAGAGAGGGGGACAGAGGATCTCAAGCGGGCTCTGCGCCACGTGGGGCTCGAACTCACACACGGTGAGATCGTGACCTGAGCTGAAGTCTGATGTGTAACTGACTGAGCCACTCAGGCGCCCCTTTCTTGTTTTTATTTTAATTTTTGGCACTCTGTGTTTTTGGACTGTTGTGTTATGGACTGTTTTGCACTCATTTTGAATATCACGTTGAAATATGAGTTATCATGATTACTAAGGTTGTTTTTGTGTTTTGTTTTGTTTTGGGTGCTTCCTTAAATTTTGTACCCCGGGTGACTGCTTCACACGGTGCTTTACTCACCTCACTAGTCCTGGCCCCGGCTCAGAGGTACAAACTTTGGAGAATCTTCCAAGGTGTATATAAGCAAGGATAGGAATTTGGGGTTTAGGACTTCACCTTCTCCTGGAAAGAAGTGTCCTAATGTTCTCCTGGAACTGATATTGAAGCCTCTTGTGCAATCAGCCTTTATTCTCTTCCTCATGCTGTGTTGCCTGGTGTGTAAGAAGCTTTGGGGATGCCGAACAAACAGACAGTTTGAAATATTGGTCAGGTCGGTGGGTCTCAACCCTGGCCAGACATTAGAACCCAGGCTGTATGCTGGACCAATTAAATCCAAATCTCCGGGGAGTGGGCCCAAGCACTGGAGTATTTGAAGCTTTCCAGGCAATTCCAAACAATAGCGGTTGAGAACTGCTCACTTTGGGAAGCCAGCTACCTATTAGGTTAGGATTTTGGAAAAAGCCCAACAGCCCCAGAACATCTTCCTCTTCGGTCTGCCTCGGTCTGAATTTCCTACCGTTCTAAGCCTAATGCACGCTAATCAGGATTGGCCAAAAGAAGTCTGGTTACTGTTTTATATTGATTTTGACAGGATGCAGAGGCTCAACTTGAAGGAGTTAGTATAAGTTAATTTCACTAGAAAGTAGACATGTTTATCCAGTTGGAATTAGACTTCGTTGCATATAATGAAAAATCCCAAATAACAGGGCCTTAAGACAGAAATCTGGAGGCAGATAGTCCAATGCTGATATGGCATCTCTAAGGTCACAGGGTATTCAAGGTTGCCTTTGTTTTTCCCATTCAACCATTCTAGTGTGCACTTTCTGTCTTTGGGGTCACCTCATGGTCCATGATGGCGGCTGGAGTGCCAGCCATTATTACCCACATTCCAGGCATCGAGTAAAAGACAATGGAGAATGGGCAAGAGAGTTCCAGTCAGCTCCCTTTAAGGAGTCTTCTCTTTTCCTTATGTTTCATAGGCCAGAACTTTGTCAAATGCCTATCTGCAAGAAAAGAGGAAAAGTACAACCCTTTAGGTAGGTACCTTCACTCTCCAAATAAAATCAAATGTCTTTAAGGAAGAAGGGGTAAATGGTAGGTAACTAGCCGTTTGAAGTTGTAGTATGGAGCCATTGCAGACCCAAAGCCTGACCGTGGGAGGGAACTAGAAACTAGGAGGCCAAATTAAGTGATTTTGAAGAACAAATGATTTGTTCATCTTGTTCCCCCAAACTTGCTGCTGTGGGTCTTCCGACTTGTTTTTAGTTGGGCATCTGGGTCAAGCCCTAGGGATTTCAACAAATTCCTAGTTCCTAAGCACAGCCATCTCAGCCTCAGATTGGGGTCTGTGGTCTCCCAGGGCAGCCGTCTTCCTGAAGAGCCCAGACCAAGAAAGGTGTAACCCCCAGGTGCTTCCTGCCTGCCCTTACCTGGGTGGTAGAATCGGTGACTGCCAGTCTGGGGTCAAAAGCCACAGGGCATACCTTGGCTGCCCCTGGCTGCATTCTGTGAAGCTTTCTCTTTCACTCCCCTGGAGAGTTCGTTGCACACTGTATCACTTACGGTCCCAGCAGGAAGCCGAATCCAATTCAGGCAGTAAGAAGGATTGTAACGAAAGGCCTATGGGAGGCCCTCGTTTTGCACAGTTCTGACAGATATGAATTTCAATTATGGATAATTTCAATTATTTTAAATGACGCCGGTCCCACAGCAAAATGGTTCCAATCTCCATTCCACTGGTGTATTCACTCTGAGCAATTGTCTCAAGCTTCAACGTAAGGTGTAGTTGGACTACTGGCTCTTCAGACCAGAAATCGCTATGTGAACAGCAGGTACGCTGTGTGATCGGTGACCAATCATGTCACCTCTTTCAAGACAGACAGCAAAGTATTCAGTCGTGTTGCTTCCCGTCTCCCACTGATGAACCCAGGGGACATTTTACAAAGACGGAGACCTGAAACAGGGAACTGGCCAATGAAAATGCAGCCCAGCAATGAACCCTAATAATGCAGCAGAGAAATCTGAATATAGACCAGGGAGGGGGCATGGTTAGAGAAGAAACAGCTGATGTAGGAGTGACCCCGCTGCCTTTGGAGACTCCGTATGGGGCTGGAGGAACTTAGGGAAGGTCAACTTGTCATACGTAAGTGAGAAAGTGAAGAACTGATGATGTCCCTGTAGAAGTGATGCCAGCAAAGTTCCACGTGAGGGGAACTCTTGGAGGTATTTTGTGACTTTAGTAATAAGAAAGATGGGGACGCCGGGGTGGCTCAGTCCGTTGGACGTCCAACTTCAACTCAGGTCATGATCTCACCCGTTTGAGTTCGAACCGACAGCTCAGAGCCTGGAGCCTGCTTCAGGTTCTGTGTCTCCCTCTCTCTGCTCCACCCCTGCTTGCTCTCTGTCTCCAAAATTGATTTAAAAAATTTTTTTTTTAAATAATAAGAAGGATAGGGGCACCTGGGTGGTTCAGTTGGTTAAGCGTCTGACTCTTGATGGCACGGTTTCATGAGGTCGAGCCCTGGGTCAGGTTACATGCTGACAGTGCGAAGCCTGCTTGGGATTTTGTCTTCCTTTCTCTCTGCCCCTCCCCACCCCTCTCTCTCTCAAAATAAACTTAATTAAAAAAAAATTGTAAGATAAATGCTGGAAGCTGATCCAAACTTAGAAAGCAGTATGACAATTTGCCGAGGCACAGAAAAGATGCCCACTCTATAGCAAGATTAGCCGGCGGGGAGAAACATGCAAGGCACTGTTCAAATTCCTCCTGGCAAGACTTTTCCGAGGAAGTACTTTCTCAGTGCCGGGGGTGATTCAAACTGTTGTATTTAATATTTGTGCCTTTTCTCTTACCAGCAGCAAGAGGGTTTTAATGTGTTCACGAACTTTTTGATAGGTGGATCGTAATTCACTCCATTGATCACGAAGGTTGTTTTGCACAATTGCAGCTTGCTTGGGCATTTTTACAGTCCCACGACCACTGGGTGACGTGAGGACTCCTGTATTTACAGAGATATGGGCATTCTCAGCAAGTAAGCTCCCTGGCCGCAGCAGGAAGCACCCTGTGGGGCAGAAGGATCAGCAGCGGGGCTTGGGGGCCAGATAGTGCTTCCCGGGAACCACTGAGCAGGAGCACATGGGAAGAGAGCTCTGTGCAGGGGGACACAACCACAGCCAGGAAATGCAGCCCAGAGCACAGAGCGGGGACTGGGAGAACTAGCCGAACACCTGCCTGTGCCCACCCTCCCAGCTTGACAGTGTGCTTCCTGCTCACTGGGTGAACCCCACTGAAAAGCAGCTAACAGTACTGGGTCTAGGCAATGCGGTCTGGTCAGACTCCCAGGGCACAGGACAGGGGAGAGGTGGGTAGAGCCTGGACAGGGGCGTAAGTACATTGAACATGTGCTGTATTTTTATGTCCATGCCCTGCAGTCAAGGAGGAAGTCACCTGCACCTCTGGTGCTCAGTGCTACCACCTCAGTAAGGACGAAGGGAACAGATCTGGGAATCCAGGTTTCCATTTTTTTTCAATGTGTCCCGGAATTCCCTCGATGCTGCTGGTCACATTGGCTGGGACGTAAAACAGAAAACACTCAGGGTCAACGGGAAGGAGAAAAAGCAAAGTCAGTGTTTTTCAGCCAGTGTTTAGAAGAACCATTTCTGTTGAGAGTCCCCCAAACTCAGATGTTAAGCGAGACAGGCTGGGAGAATTTCGAATTACCTTCTAAATACAACTGACAGAATGTCAGGGCAGGCAGGCGTGGGTACAGCTCTCAGAGGTTACTGCATATAAAGCATAGCGCTGGGGAGGGGGGGGGGGTGGTGGATCAGGTTTGCAAGCATTTTTTTACTGACATGAGTTGCTGTAACTTACATAAGGCATTTCATGTGTTTTAGTTACAGCTTTGGAAATGTATTGGGGGGTCTGCGGCATTCATTAAACAGAAAGTTGCTATTTAAATAGAAAAGCAGTTCTCCTTGGCCTTCTGCAGGATGCTGGGTTTCTCTCGCACCGTCTTCTGTTAGGTCTTTTGCTGCCTGCAGCTGCCTTGCTCTGAGCTGATTCGGGGCTGCATCTCTATCCAGGAGGTCCCAGGCTCTGGGGGTCTCCCCACTAGGCCCACGTGGCTAGTTGCTTTGCGAGAGGGTAAAGAGGATCGGCAAGGGAGAGTTCTTCACCTTCGGTACTGACCTTTGAGGCCAGATGAGCCTTTGCTATACAGGCGATGCTGTGTGCACACGGCAGGATGTTTAAGCAGCTCCCTGACATCTGCCCGCCAGCCACTCCACTGTGACAGCCCAAATGTCTGCAGACATTGCCACATGTCCCCTGGGGGAAGGCAAAAATCACCCCCTGCCCCCCACTGAGAAGTTGGGGAGCCGTAGATACCTGAGAAGCCCTCACAAAAAAGAGCCGTGCAAAAAATAGAGGCAGACCTTGTTTGAGGTATCAGATTCCATGGTTTATGAAGAAACCGTATTTCCCACGCCAAAGTTCAGCACACGTGACTTAACAGAGGCTTAAAAAACAAACAACCCTCTTCTGTGAATTTATTTCTTCACCAGTAGTACACAGGTTGTATCACATTTGTGTAGGGTTTTGTGTTTGTTTTTTTTTTCCCTCTCTTCTCTTTCCCCCCTTCATCCTGCCGGCCATTCCCCTCAATAAATCTCTTGCATGTCTAATCCCATCCTGGTGCCCGCTTCTGGGGGCACTTAAACTGGTTCAATGGCTCAAAATAAGCGAACTGTCCACTGAAGAAATGTATGGCCCCCCGGGGGGGGGGTGGCCCAGATGTCTACAAGAGAGCCCCAGCCTCGGCTGCTGCCCCCCAGGGACAGGAGGCCAGTCTTTCCCTCGCTGCCTCTGAGCAATGACTGAGCAGGACAGGGGCATCGAGGCCACACTGTCCCGCTAAATAAGGGGACTCCTCTGATGAGGCAGGTAAACATAGGGAGTCCCCAGCAGCTTGGCCAAGATTTTCTCAGAAGTGCACTGCGGCCCGTGGTTCTCCCTACCCAGTCCCTCTCTCCCCGGGTCAGCCCGCACAAGCATCCCCTCCACCCCACCCCCCACCCTCCCCTGCCGAACTGCAGAGGGCTCCCCCTGCTGGCTCCTGCTCCCTCAAACCCTTGATCCCTCACAGGTGTTCCCACTAATAAATCTCTTGCACTTCTAATTCCATTTTGCTGTCTGCTCCTCATAGGGTCAGACAAGTAATGGATTCCCTTCACTAAACAATCTGAATTCTATAAAATATGTAGCAAAACTATATCCACAGTAATCGAGTAGTTGTAACACTTGAGAGCAGGAATGTACCAGAAAATTGGGACGTATGATCACTCCACCTAGGTTTCCTAAGAGAATGGATCGTGTTTCTAAGTGAGGACTATCTGTACTAAGAATGGCCATTTACTGCCCTCCCCCCACCTCTTTATCAGAGCTTCCTCCAATAGAGGAAGGGAACCCTGGATCCGTTCAAGTCACAGAGCCATGAACACCCTAAGCTAGGCTGCTATTTCACCCCCACCCCCAGGAAACTCCCCCTCCCTGTTCTTGTCCATCCCTCTTCCTTTTCCAGTGTGATGATCCTTATCCCAACATGAAGATATGAGACTAGGATGGACAGAAGGCTGGCCCTTGAAGGCCAAGGCTTTGCCATTGCGGTGAGAAAGAGAAAAGTAGTCCCTGGCAGCTAGCTCTGATCAGCCAGGTGCTCACAGCTAGGCCTGAACAGAGCCAGTCTCTTGGATAGCCACCATCAGACAAGGCCTGACCAAACAGGACGATTCCACGCTTGTGTCCAAGCACAGACAAAATGAAGGCCACTGTGCAAACCACAAAAACCACCCAACATCCCCCGCCCCCCAGCGATGGCTGTCTGGTTACCAACCGCAGTTTTAGCTCTGCCTTTGTCTCAGCTTCTCTATGAAAATTGAGATGCTCAATCACAGAATGGATCTTGCTTCCTGAAAGCATGCAGTCCAGAATGAACCCCCCGCTTCCTTGAAACTCCACCCCCCCCGCTACGGTTTTTAACACAAGTTCTGTTATAAGTCCCTTGTAACACCTTCGTACTGAGACGCCCCAGGACTCCTCGGCTATACCCGTACGTCGTCGGCAACAAATCAGTAAATCCAACTTTGTTCCTGGTGGTCTTTGGTTATGGGCATGGACAGGAGGTCCACAGGTGGCCAGACCCTGGTCTGTTCTATGACTATGGCTCCTGGGTCTGTCTCCAAGGTGCCACAACCATCCTAGGAGAGAAAAGGAACTGTAGGCAAGACGACAAGAAAAGAGGTTTCATCCATACAGCAGCTGAGGTGTAGATGGATCTCCTGACTGTGGCTCCGATTCTAACGAGTTGCTCCGTGGCCTTGAACAATTCAGACAAAAGTGGAGAACTATTTATCCTTCGCAGACCTGCAAAGTGAGTTTTAAACACATCAAGGATGACAACAAGCTGTGCCCAATGGCCGGCACACAAAACCCGCTTGTTCACGGCTAGGAGGAGCCGGAAGGTTGAGGGAAAGACGGAAGGTAAGGGAACACGAGGAGGTGAACCAAGAGATGGTGAAAGGATTATCTTAGGGAGAGAGAAGAGCCAAGAACATCTGGGGAAAAAGCTGTAAATAGAACTGTAGGAGACAGAGAAAAGGGGAGACCAAGTCCATCCCGGCTGGGAACCCCCTGCCCTTGGAAGTCTCCCTCAGCCAAAGGAAGGGATCTGGGGAGGCACGGAGAACCGCACCAGAGAAATGGTGGGGGGGGGGGGGGGGGGGGCTGGCAAGATTGGGCAAATGGGCACCAAAGGAAGGGTCAGGGAGAAGAGGAGGGGGACATCCACGCCTGGGGAATGGGGTTCAAAGTCCACCTCTGAGCGTGAGCTGAAGGAGGAGCCGCGGATGGGCACGGGATCCCCTTATTATCTTCCTGGATATTTCAGAAGGAAGCTAGACTCCAGAGCAGGCGCCAGGTCCCAGCCTCCTGGCAGCTTGTATGGTACTCTCCCCAAGTCTCCACCTCGGGTTCGCTGTGCAATTGAGAAGTGCACAGGCCTGTCAGGAGAAACGACAGATCAATAATGAGGGTGGCTTCCAGAGACTTCAGAGGCCACATAAGGAGTGTAGAGGCTGCAGAGTGCAAAGGGTCCTGGGAGGGCCCAGACGAGGAAAAGAAGCGTGCCTGGAAGGGGTTCCGCGCGTCCCACCCGGCCCACCGGGCCGGGGCGGCGGGCGGTGTGCGGGCTGCCCAGGGCCCGGGGTCGGGGCCTCCAAGCCTCGCCAACCCCTGCACACTGCCACCCTCTCGAGCTGCCTGCTTTCACTGAGGGAGGGCTGTGGGGCCCCAGGTGGGGAGATAGATGCACGCTCCCCCCCCTCCCCCCAAAAAACGTGGGCCCAAACCAAGAGGGGTGTCTTCTAGAGCAAACCTCTTCTGCCTTCAGCGGTGAAAACGTTCACCAGAAACTCACTCGGTAAGCCCTTGGGACAGTTTCATGGATGAACCGGCTCGTTCTCCACCTGCCTACATCCTCGCCTGGGGGTCCTAGCAGTTTCCTCACTGGCTTGCTGCCGTGGCTTCAACAGGTTCCTGCGCCCTGAGCAGTGCCCTCTACCCGGAGGCCGGGCCAGGCGGGGCCTCCTTGCAGTCTGTCCCACCCTAACCAGAGAGCGGTTTATCCACTGTATGGCGATAGGGCGGGCGTTCAGAACTAGGAACACCGACAGGCTCGACTCCGCGAGACTAACGGCGCCAACCGCCCGGTGAGATCCAGCCAAAGGCCGCTGGGCCCCGCCCCTTCCAGCCCCGCCTAGCTCCGGCCCCGCCCCCCTCGCCCGGCCCAGCTCCGGCCCCGCCCGGCCCTGCCCAGCTTCAACCCTACACCCACGCCCTCCCTACAAGTCCCTACCGACGTCACGCCCCGCCGCGTCCGCCACGCCCCTGTCCCACACGCGCAGCCCCGCCCACCCCACCTTATCACGCCCCGCCACGCCCCAGCAAGTCACCGCCGCGTCCTCCAGCCACGCCCCACGCCCGCAGCCCCGCCCACCTCACCCTGCCTCGCCCAGCAAGTCCTCGTAGACGCCACGCCCCCACCACGTCCACCACGCCCTCAGTCCGCCTTGGCCTCGGGCCCCGCCCCTTTCTTAGGCATTGCCCACGGAGTCTCCTCCTCCAGGCCTCAAGGGTCTTTCTCACCCGCTAAACCTGTGAGGCCCAGGCATATTTTGCACCATAGTCCGTTTTAAACATAGTTTAAAATCGTGGCTTGGAAGTGGGAGGCAGGTTGGAGAGCAGGGACAGTAGCTGGTTTGGGCATACATCTCAAGACCTGCCTCATTCTTCCCTCAGAGATGAAGCAGCAGGAAGGGTCTGGATGTCTGACCTAGGTAGGCGCTGTCGCCCCGAAGTCCCAGGATGAGAGTTCTACCTTATTACGTAGAAAGATGTGGAAGGATTAGGGCCTGAAGTAAACCAGGATCTTCGGATGGGGCTTTTTGTTTTAGTTGGCATTTGGGGGCAGCTCTTTGAGATTTTGGGGAGGAAGCTGTCCCCTGTGCACCAGCAGTCCTGTATTGAATGGTCCTCAATGGCAAGAGCTCTTTCATTGGGATTTGCTGGAAGAATTTGACTAACCAAGGAGACAAAGCTCATGATTCCCTTCCCCTGTCCTCACGTCATATTGCTTATTCAGCATCTTGGGGCATCTGTTCAGAGAACGGTCGCGAATGGTGTTTATTCTGCAGAAGCTCATCCCTAATGTAGCCATTATCTTCAAAACCTTCCTGTGGCACCTGCGTGGCTTAGTCAGTTGAGCATCGGACTTCCGCTCAGGTCATGATTTCAGTTTGTGGGGTCGAGCCCCATGTTGGGCTCTGTGTCAGCACAGAGCCTGCTTCAGATGCTCTGTCTCTCTGCCTCTCCCCGTTCACGCTCTCTCTCTCTCTCTCTCTCTCTCTCTCTCTCTCTCTCTCTCTCAAAAATAAACATTTAAAAAGCAAAAAAAAACCCTTCCTGGGGCACCTGTGTGGCTCAGTGGGTTGAGCGTCTGACTCTTGGTTTCAGCTCAGGTCATGTTCTCACGGTTCATGAGTTTGAGCCCCACGTTGGGCTCTGTGCTGACAGCTCAGATCCTGGAGCCTGCTTCAGATTCTGTGTTGCCCTCTCTCTCTTCTTCGCGCCGGCTCGCACTCTGTCTTGCTCTGTCTCTCAAAAATATATAAACGTTAAAAAAAAAAATAAAAAACACTTTCTTCCTGATTGTTTGGGTGCTTAAAGATCTGGGGAAAGAGGACCTGAAGAATGTTAATTCAGAAACTTGAGATGGGGCTAAAGCATTCTAGAAGCGTCTGCCCTCTCCACCCCCAAGCCTGGGTATGATGCGATGGGTCAAGAATACCCCAGAGGGGGGCGCCTGGGTGGCGCAGTCGGTTAAGCGTCCGACTTCAGCCAGGTCACGATCTCGCGGTCCGTGAGTTCGAGCCCCGCGTCAGGCTCTGGGCTGATGGCTCGGAGCCTGGAGCCTGTTTCCGATTCTGTGTCTCCCTCTCTCTGTGACCCTCCCCCGTTCATGCTCTGTCTCTCTCTGTCTCAAAAATAAATAAACGTAAAAAAAAAAAAAAAAAAAAAAAAAAAAAAAAAAAAAAAAAAAAAAAGAATACCCCAGAGGGCCACCCTCTCCCGCTGAGCCTGTTTGGTTATTTATTTTATTTTATTTTATTTTTTTCTGGGTCGCCTGAATATGGGTTTCCTCTCCCCTGCAGGTGAGAGAAAATACCAGGTTGCTATGAAAGAAACAGTTCTCTCTGCAAAGGTTTGGAAACAAGATTAAATCTTGAGGTGAGCCTATCTCGCTGCTCTGGACTTCGGCATTGCTGGGGGCCGTGATGGAGTGCATGATTTTCCCTTACAGCATCCAAAATGTAAGTTTTTAGTTAAAGGATTATTGCTAAGAAATCATTTTAATATGCGTTACTAGGTTTATAGATCAATACAGCTTGCTTGCTAGTGTAAACAGCTCGCAACTCATCTGTTGCCTTGGGAGCAGGTGAGAAACAATGGGAAATTTCCCTCTGAATTGGGAAAACAGAATGGAAATTGGCAAAGAGCCCTCATCACACTTTCTTACTGCAGCTCCAGCCTCAGCCCCACAGTCATCCCCTCTGGTGGTTTTGAAGTGTCTTAACAGCTCAGGAGAGCGCGCCATAGCCAGACTTGTTGAATGAATGAATGAACGCTACCACCTAAGGTTTGTAATCCACCCCTCACCTCACCCCCTGCGGTCCCCCTTCCTTCTAGCACTTGCAGGGGCTTCTCCACCCACACTTAGCTTAGCACCACGTCTTTCACATCGTATGTATTTGATAGGAGTGTGCTAAAACTCTTCATGGGGACCAAAGTGGATGTGATGCCATGTTCAATGATTGCTTAACTCTTGGCAAGGGTCTGAAGACAAACAAACGTCTTGATCTGTCTGTGCAAGAAGTCTACCCTTGCAACATCTGCTGCAAGTGTAAATTTTTATCTTAAAAATCGGTGGAAGAGGGGCGCCTGGGTGGCTCAGTCGGTGAAGCGGCCGACTTCGGCTCAGGTCATGATCTCGCGGTCCGTGAGTTCGAGCCCTGCGTCGGGCTCTGTGCTGACAGTTCAGAGCCTGGAGCCTGTTTCAGATTCTGTGTCTCCCTCTCTCTCTCTGACCCTCCCCCGTTCATGCTCTGTCTCTCTCTCTGTCTCAAAAGTAAATAAACGTGAAAAAAAAAAGAAATAAAATAAATAAATAAATAAATAAAAAATCGGTGGAAGAAAATAAACTAGATTAATTTTTTTTAATGCCGAAGACAGAGACTTTATTATCTCAAAAAGGGCTTTGAATCCATTAAAAAAATTTTTTTTAACATTTATTCATTTTTGAGAGTGACAGAGACAGAGCACGAGTGGGGGTGCAGAGAGAGAGAGGGAGACACAGAATCAGAAGCAGGCTCCAGGCTCTGAGCTGTCAGCACAGAGCCCGATACGGGGCTCGAACTCACGGACCGCAAGATCATGACCTGTGCTGAAGTCGAAGTCGGACGCTCAACTGACTGAGCCACCCAGGCGCCCCTAATCCATTTTATTTAAGGAAAACATAACTGAAAATACAACTTCATCCTGGGTATCCTGGACCAATTTGACATTAGACCTTTTTTAAAAGGTGTAGGACATTTTATCTTCATTATTGGAACTCTCTCTGTTGCCAGTGCTTCTCAAAGAGACTATCTGCAGAAATATCACTGGGTTGCCATTCAAGAGGAAGTGAGGAAGATTTCTGGAAAGTTCTAACCCCTGACTGGAAGGATCACCTCTGAAGAACACATTTCCCAATTGTCCTTTCTTAGCTGGGCCTCAGTTTCCACATCTGTAAAATGAATGGGCTGGTCACTAGATAATTGTTAACATTCTTTCTAATTAGAATTTTCATAATTATTTAGTGTTTTTTTGTTTGTTTGTTTTGTTTTGTTTTTTGTTTTTTTGCTGGCCGAAATGAAGGGCAATTGGTCAATTGGTCAACTAATACCAAATGATGAATCTTAGATTTTTTGTTCTTAAATGTGATTCCATAAGAAAAGACTTCTGCTTTCACTAGGTCTCCCAAAGTATTTGTGTTTATTGGTAAGTGTTTGCATTTCAAATAGAAACTCTGAAAAAAGCAGGAGAGTGAAGTCTGCCCTCTGTAAACCAGGCATCGCTTGGAATGAGTCACAGACTATCTTAAAAATACTGGAAATTTTTTTTTTTAATTAAAAAATTTTTTTTAATGTTTATTTTTGAGAGAGATAGAGCGCGAGTGGGGAAAGGGCAGAGAGAAAGTGAAACACAGAATCCTAAGCAGGCTCCCTCCAGGCTCTGAGCTGTCAGCACAGAGCCTGATGTGGGGCTCGAACTCACAAACTGTGAGATTACGACCTGAGCTGAAGTCGGACGCTTAACCGACTGAGTCACCCAGGCACCCCAAAGATACCGTAAATCTCAATTAGTGCTTTTTTCTTCTTAAATCAATTTTATTGAGGTGTTATTTACCTACACTAAAATGCACACATTTAAAGTGTACCACTGATCACTTTCGACAAATATTTGCCTCCAGACAAACCACCATCCCCATCACCCCCCAAAGTTCCCTCATTTCCTTTTGTAGCGGGTCATCATCAGACTGGATCTTCAGTGCAGATACATACATCTTCCCTTTGCATCCCATTTTTTGACTTTCCTTGGGACACAGAGGTGAACAAAGGCCCAGTCTCTGTGCTCAGGGGCCTTATACCCTAGCGCTGTAGAGTGAGCAATTCTGTAGCTAGCCTGAGCCCCAGTTTAACTACGTCAGCCTCTGTTACTGGATAAAGAGATAAGATTCTGTTTAGACCTTTGGAGGATGCCCCACATGGGGGCTCCACCCCTCTCGCCCCCACCGCCTTGAAACAAAAAGCTTTTTCTCACAGGATGAGGATATTCTTAAAGTATCTCCTGCAGCTGAATACCAGTGGAGTCTTCCCTTCTATTCTTTTTTCTTTTTGCAACAGCTGGGGTAGGCAACCCCAAAGGCTCCTAGTGGATAACGGCAGGGAGGAGAATTGCTGGGCTTTTCAGATGGGTTTTGTTCTTCTCTTGAAGCTGGTAGCTTGTTTTAGAAAAACAACCCCTAAGAATTATTTATTTTTCTGAAGAATCATGATGCATAGTAAACGTTTACTCAGTGGGATAAATAATGTAGAACAAGAAGGCAAAGTTAGATACAAGACTGGTTAATGTCCTACAGGGCAATGAAACCATAACCTTTAAGGTTATCTGTTCTACTGGACAGAGTTCATTTGCATTGTCTACCTGACAAAAATCATTTGCAACTTATCAGTTTTCTACAAATAAACATATACTCTTAGCAGGGTCTAGGTCCCAATCAATAGTGAGTCAACCCACAATTTCATTTCCCTAGAGCACTGAATGATCCTTAGGTGAACTTAGACAATGCTCCGGGAGACTTGGAAAGGACATTCAGTCCATCATTTTGTGTAAGTTTCGAGTTTTGGATTGTCTCTCTTCACATGATGGCCCACACCCCTGCAAAATAATAACCAAGCGTCGTTAGATCAAAGGGACAAGTGCCTCTTCCATGGCCTGTGGAGCTGCTCGAGCTACTGATGAGGGAGCATCAGGCAAGCTGACACCTCCCCCTTCTCCCCGTCGCCTGCAACCTGCACCCCCCTCCCCCTCCTGCCCAGGGGGATATGTGGATAGGTCTGGCATTCCTCAGGGACTCCTGGCTGCCCAAGAACAAAGGAAAGGGAAAAACAAACGGTTAACTGATAGAGATCACTGTCCCATCAGTTTACAAGTGTTCTAGTAAATTGTGAGAAAAAGGCAATTTTATCAATAGCCTAATCTCCAGAAACCTATAGACTCAGTTTCCTGAAGACCCAACATCACCCTCCCCACTATAGTGATGTGGGGAACAAAGGCAAAAAGGAAACGGTAGGTAAAATTAAATTTCCTGATAACCCGCAGCCCATTGACAAACACTTGAAGCAAATACAGAGTATAACATTCTTCCAGGAACTCCCTCCTGTCTTAACTTGAATACCTTACTAAGCGAAACAACCTTAGCTTGACAATAGCTAGGCCTCCAGTATCTTATGAGCCTTCCTTAGCATATGGAAGTCCTTCTGGAGGCCTCCCTTTTGCCTTTAACTTTCCCCACCTCCTTAGTATATAACTAGTCACTCTACAACCCCAGTGCCACACTTTCTGCCCAGGGGTCTTGTCCCCTTGCTTTAACAATAACACCTTTTTGCATCAAAGACATCTCAAGAATTCTTTCTTGGCCATCAGCTCCAGATCCCTACTTCTCCAAACCTCATCACTACCATATCAGATGTCTTTCTCCCCAGATTCTTCCTCTGTCCTCTGGGGGAAATGGCGATGTCTCAGTACAATCTGATGAATGAGTTATTTCTTGCAGCTTCCTGGGTGGTGTCTTCCTGGAATGGGAAAGACCATTGCTCAAGAACGTTTGGCTTTCCTGGAAACTGGGACTGTGAGTAAAAAGATTGATTCATTCTTCCTTGGCAACTTTAAATTGAGCTTTTTGGCCCATTTGTGACTTTACTTATACAAAGACATCTAAGCAAAAGAAAGGAAATAGGCCTGATTCGGAGTCATAGTAATCCCTATGTTGAAGGCCTTTGGAGAATGCCTGCCCTGAAGCTCTGTAGGGTCCGTGCCATTGGGACAACCAAAATGCTGACTGAGTAAAGAGATCAGCAGCCACTAGACAGTTTTATAAATATATATATATTTATATATATATATATTTTTTTTAATTAAAGTATGGTTGACGTGCAATATTATATGAGTTTTGGATGCACAATGTAGCAATTCGACAATTACATACATTATGAAATACCGTGACAAGTGCAGTCACCATACAAAGTTATTACAGTATTATCGACTGTATTCCCTATGCTGTATTTCTCATCCCTGTGACTTATCTATTGTACAACTGGGAGTTTGTACTTTTTGATCCCATTCCCCTGTTTTGCCCATCCTCCCACCGCCCTCCCGACCCTCTGGCAACACCACCAGTTTGTTCTATTTGTGAATGTGTTTCTGGGTTTTGTTGTTGTTCTGATTTGGTTTTTAGATTCCACCTCTAAGTGAAATCCTATGATATCTGTCTTTCTCTGTCTGACTTATTTCACTTAGCATAGTACCCTCTAGGCCCATCCGTGTCGTTGTGAATATCAATTGCATTTTGGAGTGCCACATGGTGTCTGGGTAGCCCTCCCTTGCGCCTCCCCTAGTCCGCAAAAAACGAGGCTGGAGTCCATCCACAGGTCTGTGCCTCTCCTGCTGGTGGCCTTAGGCAAAACCCACACATTCTTTGTATTTCTTCATTTAAATTAAAACAAAAGAAGAAAGAAAGAAGAAAGAAAGAAAGAAAGAAAGAAAGAAAGAAAGAAAGAAAGGGAAGAGGAAGAAGACAATTAGCCTGCAGGACTCACGGGGTGGTTATTAGAACGAATTCGAATTCCCAGTTTATTGAGTTGTTAAGGTACACAGTGCCCAGTGGGATAAACCTGTAACAAGGCTTGTGAGGGCGTTTTGTAAACCAAAAGAGAAGGTGTAATTAGTTGCGATCAAAGACCCATGACAGCCTGCAGGCTGGGTCTCCTGGGTGGCTGCAGGGACCAGAGTGGGGGGGTGGTGACGGTGGGAAAAGAGATTTAACTCAGGAACGTCTGACGATCCTGCTGGTGTTCAGCCTGCAAACAAGTTCAGACAACACAGCGGGTGGCCAGCAGCCAAGCGACTGGTGTCTTGCGAAAAGAAAGGGATCCAGAATGGAATTGGTGGCTACTCAGCTCCTGAGCCCGAGCGAGCCCACGTGGGGTCCAAAGGACACACTTGAGTCCCAAGTCTGAGGCAGAGCAGGAGGCTCTTCCATTCACTCCCGCAGCCTCACGGACCTGGATCTTGGGTAAAAATATATTCTCTCCTAAAATGACAGAACAGCCACAAAACAAGGTTCTTTTTCTTTTTTCTTAGGTTTATTTATTTATTTTGAGAGCGACAGGGACAGTGCAGTGCAAGTGGAGGAGGGGCAGAGAGAGAGAGGGAGAGAGAATCCCAAGCAGGCTCTGCGCTGTCAGCGAGGGGCCTGATACGGAGCTTGAACTCACGAACCACGAGATCATGACCCCAGCCGACACCAAGGGTCGGACGCCTAACCGGCTGAGCCACCCAGGCGCCCCCAAAACGAGCTTCTGAGTAGCCTTTCTCGTCTGGCAGGCTGCTTTCCCTGAACTCTGAGGAGCGGCCTGGCCCCCTCACAGCCCGAGTCCCAAGGTTAAGGTCTGAGCGGATTTTAGTCATTGGAGCCTGGGCCTCTGAGAGGTCAGATCTCAACGTCCTGGGTAACACGAGGAACCCGCGAAGGGATCTGAAGTCACTTCACTAGCTGGTGCCGGGACTCTTCTTTCCAGGTGGGAGCCCAACACCCCCTCCCCCAGAAGGTTGCCAGCCTTCTGGAGACATCTTGGCTTGGGAGAATCAACAGTTGAGGAGCGTGCGGGGCGATGGGGTTCCGAGTCACCAGAGGTGTGTAGAAGAAGCTTCTGGCAGGGTGTGAGCGGCATTTCTGCCACCACACCTTCCAGTCTTTTCCAGCCATTAGCCTCTCGGGGAGTAACCTCGGATCTCTGACCAGAGGGTGGGGGTGAAATCTGGCCAAACCGGTCGCAGCACCTGGGGGTGGGGAGGGGAGAAGAGAGGCTCAAAGTCTGAAAAACTGGACTTAATGGAGGCTGGCAAGACTGCCGTACTTTTCTGAGACATTTAACAACCGCAGAATCTTGCGTTTTAACACGGAAGTTTTCATCTTCATTTTATTGTATTAAAAATATTTTTTCAAAATCTTTATTTTTGAGGGAGAGAGAGAGACAGAGTGTGACCGGGGAGGGGCAGAGAGAGAGGGAGACACAGAATCCGAAGCAGGCTCCAGGCTCCGAGCTGTCAGCACAGAGCCCGATGCGGGGCTCGAACCCACGAGCTGTGAGATCATCACATGAGCCAAAGTCAGAAGCTTAACTGACTGAGCCACCCAGGCGCCCCGCCCCAGCACCATCTTTAAAGGAATGGTGGTGTTTGTCCATCCCCTTGCCAGTGAGGAAAGTTGTCCTTTGGCAAGTGAGATGGGGCATGGAGAAAAGACCGGACAGTTGTTATGGTTACTATAAGCCTCAGTGCTGGGAATGCTGCCTCCCCCCCGCACCCCCCACCCCACCATGTCTCTCCGTTGGTGTCCACTGCTCACCAGGCAGACCCAAACACACAAGACTGCCTCAGACACGGGCCGCCAAATCTCAGCTCACCGCTACAGTGTTTACAAGATGAGATCCTGAACTTCCCTCTTCCCTGGCGGTTGAGCTCCCACGGCTCACGCCGCGACGCTCCTTCCAGGAACGGCTCTTTCTAGGGCTGCGCAAAAGCTGTGCGGTCACGTGCCAGCTTGCTGGAGCTGACAGCTAAGTGGGTTTGGAGAAGATGAGAACGGCATCTTCAAATGTGACGCAGCTAGCTGGAGAACGGTCAACTCACAGGAAAAGGCAACCAGCTTGCCGAAGACGAGTCCGAGCCAGAATGAGCCGACTACCGGCGATGGTTTTCCTTTCGGACGCGGATTTCATGAAGATTGGCCACTAAAATTCAGACGTTGTCGTATACGTCACCTCTCCCCACCCTCGCAATCGCCTTGTTAGGTAGGCGCTAGGATTCGTATTTTGTAGTCGAGGATATTTTGGCTCAGCAAAGCGAAGGCGCTTGCTCGGATGAAACAGCTGGACTTCACAGCCGCCTCTCAGCAATTCTGAGGTCTTTGTCAGTCTGGGGACAAACGTTCCCTCAAAACAAGGCAGGTGGGGGGGCGCCTGGGTGGCTCAGTCGGTTAAGCGGCCGACTTCGGCTCAGGTCACGATCTCGCGGTCCGCGAGTTCGAGCCCCGCGTCGGGCTCTGTGCTGACAGCTCAGAGCCTGGAGCCTGTTTCAGATTCTGTGTCTCCCTCTCTCTCTGACCCTCCCCCGTTCATGCTCTGTCTCTCTCTGTCTCAAAAATAAATAAACGTTAAAAAAAAAAATTAAAAAAAAAAAAACAAGACAGGCTGGGTTTGACATACATACCCGTGAACACAAATTGATAGACCTGCACCATTTCCTTGACACATGGAGGGCGAGTGGCCTATGGCGTCCTCTGAGGGACACTCTTCAGCGAGCGGTCACAATAGCAGTGACTCCCTCAAAGGCGAGCCCACTCCCCAACTGGTGCTCCAAGGAGCAGCAAACAGGCGATGGTGACACAGGCGGGCCAGAAAGTGAGCCCCCGTCTCGTCACCTGTGAGTCCCCTTTCTGAAGAAAGTCTTGGTCGGTTGGCCCAAGCCCAGGAAGCCTGTTGAGAACGTGGCAACTCCAGTCCCGGAGATCCTGACTAGTGCGGTCACAGCTGGGGCCAGAAATTTGCATTTGATCTACGGACTCCAGGCAATTTGGACACGGGTTCGAGAAATCACACTGAGACACTCCTGGGCCCTGGAATGGGAAATCAGCTGGGGTGGAGCAGAAAACATCTAGAAGCTTTTCCACTGAGGCCACAAGGGCAAATATCATACCCAAGCAAGTCTTAAGGAGGCCTTGAGTGTGAACAGACTCAGGCCCTACTTGGAACTGGGGAAAATAAAGACGAACTATTATATAATGAAAGCTCCTAAGTGGATGGACAGCTCCAATTAGCTTGTTCTTGGTCCGGATCTGCCCACTTGGGCCTCTTTGGTGCCCAGTGCTCTATGTCACATGCAGAGACTTTCAGTGGCAGATTGCACTTTGAGGTTAGTTAATGTCCATTATGGAAACAAAACGAAACAGAACAAAACATCATCATGTTACAGCTAGGCTCAAGATCTTTCTACGGCGTTATAATGGGCTGTGTTTGTATTACGGGACGGCACTCATTTGAAGCCTGCCGAAAACAGGCTCATTTTCATTTTTGAAAAAAATTTGAATGCCAAACGACCCAATAGTTTTTTAAAGCCCTGCTCTTGTGACAGAACCTATTTAAGTTTATTTTATTTATTTTGAGAGAGAGAGAGAAGGGGGTAGGGGCAGAGAGAGAAGAGAGAGAGAATCCCAAGCAGGCTCCATGCTGTCAGCACAGAGCCTGATGTGGGGCTTGAACTCACGAACCGTGAGATCATGACCTGAGCTGAAATCAAGAGTCAGACGCTTAGCCGACTGAGCCACCCAGGTGCTCTGACACATTGCTATAAATGGAGACGTTTCTCTACTCCATAAGGGCAGGATCGACCTATTTAAAACACATGGTGACTTTTAGCATGGTCTCTAATAAGCTAGGGATAGGGATAGGATAAGGCGGAATCTCCTTAGAGGTTCTTAAATTGATAAGGCAGGAAATAATTTTTTTTTTAATGTTTATTCACTTCTGAAAGACAGAGAGAGACAGAGCACAAGCAGGGGTGGGGCAGAGAGAATGGCGGGTGGGGGACACAGAATCCGAAGCAGGCTCCAGGCTCCGCGCTGTCAGCACAGAGCCTGACGTGGGGCTCGAACTCACGAACCGCGAGATCATGACCTGAGCCGAATGCTCAACCAACTGAGCCACCCTGGCGCCCCAATAAGGCAGGAAATAAAAGAACACCTAGATGCATAAATGTCTGAGGGAAGAGCATCTAGCCAATCTGGCCATCTAATCGGATATGCCTGCTACTTTATGCTGAAACAAACAGTGAACATTTTTGAGATTTACAATCATATTCAAATGCAAACAATTACACAAAAAACCAGAAACGAAGCGAAAATGCCAAGGTGCCTAATCGGTATTCATGTTCTTATTCCCCCCCCCGCCAACAGAGTTTTACATTGCTAGAGTCACCGAAGTGCCTAGCTAACTTTCCAGTCATCCTTGAAGATAGAGGTGGGAATGCAATAAAAAGTTAAGCGGAGTTCCCAGGAAAGGTGTTTACTCCCCACCTCTCTTCTTCCTGCCTGGAATGTGTATGTGGCTTCTGGACCTCCAGCAGCCATAGTGAGACCATGAGGTAAACTTGACGGTAGAAGCCACAGCCAGGATGGTGAAGGAGAAAGATAGGAACCTAGGTCCCACCTCTGAATGTCACATATGTGAGAGAATATGCTCTGTCTTGCTTAAGTTATTATTGTTTTTTGTTACATGAACTAGAACCTACCTATGTGCTAGGTACAGTTCCAGGTACTAGGGATGGGGTTGAGTAAAACATTTCCTGCCTCGTGAAGCTTGTAATTTAGTTGGAAGAGCAACAACAGGCAAGATAAAGAAAAAAAAAAAAAAGCAACATACGGGGCGCCTGGTGGCTCAGTGGGTTAAGCTTCCAACTTTGGCTCAGGTCATGATCTCAGGGTTCGTGAGTTCAAGCCCCGCGTCGGGCTCTGTGCTGACAGCTCGGAGCCTGGAGCCTGCTTCCGATTCTGTGTCTCCCTCTCTCTCTGTTCCTCCCCGATGCATGCTCTGTCTCTGTCTTTCAAAAATGAATAAATGTTAAAAAAAAATTTTTTTTAAAGAAATAAAACATATACTTTTATAATTGCTAAGAAGTAAAAATAAAGAAAGGGAGCAGATACGAAGGGTGGAAGCTGGGGGGAAAGCTTGACATTCTAGTGTGGCCAGGGAAGCTGCATGGGATTTTGCCAAGGAACTGAGGTGACATTTATACAAAGACCTAAGGAAGTAAGGGTGAGAACAGAGGGATTTCTGGTAGAAGAACATTCTAGTTGGAGAGAACAGCAAACACAAAGGCTGTGAGGCCAGAATGTTCAAGAATGAACAAGGGTTTTGCGTGAGTGGAGCTGGATGATTGAGGGATCAGGTATTAGGAGCTGACGTTCAAAGAAGTGATAGGGCCATGGGGCACCTGGGTGGCTCAGTTGGTTAAGTGTCCAACTTCGGCTCAGGTCATGAGCTTGTGGTTCGTGAGTTTGAGCCCCACGTCAGGCTCTGTGCTGACAGCTCAGAGCCTGGAACCTGCTTTGGATTCTGTGTCTCCTTCTCCCTCTGCACCTCACCCGCTCACACTCGGTCTCTCTCTCTCTCAAAAATAAACATTAAAAAAAAAACAAGAAGAAGTGATGGGGGCAGGGTCCAGCAGGGCCTCATGGGCCATTGGAAGGATTTCGGCTTCTACTCTGAATGAGATGGAGCGATGGGGAAGGTTCTGAGCAAGGGAGTCACGAGATCTGCCTTATATGAGCAGAATCACTGTGGTCTTGAAATGAGGGAGCAGAGGGCAAAGGCACAGAGACTGATGAGGAGGTGACGGCATTGTCGAGGTGAGGGATTTAGTGAAAGCAGTGGAGGTAGGAAGATAGGGGATCGTGGATACAAGGAAGAGCCATTAAGATGACTGGTGGCCCCGGGGGGGCCTGGATGGTCCAGTCAGTAGAGCATATGACTCTTGATCTCAAGGTCACGAGTTCGAGCCCCACGTTGGGAGTAAAGCATACTGGAAAAAAAAAACAAAACAAAACAGGATTGCTGGTGGACCAAACATGCACGTAAGAGAGAGAGTCAAGGAGGACTCCAAAGGTTTTGGACTGAGCAACCAGAGGGTTGGGATCGCCATCAACAGAGTTAGAGCAAACTGTTTCCTCTACTCTTACCCTCAATGGGAGGAGCAGATTTGGAGGGGGAATAGCAGGAGGTCAGCTTGGGATGTTTTGACTTTGAGATGCCCATCAGATGCCAGGTGGAGATGCTGACACACAGCTCGGAGTTCAGGGGAGAGATCTGGCTCGGGAGCCATCGGGATGTAGATGGTTTTCAACGTCACGTGACTGGGGGACGTCACCAAGTGAGTGAGGGTGGAGGAGAAAAAAGGATCCGAATCCTGAACCACAGGCCCCTCTGATGTTTAGAGATTTGGAGGCAAGCTGGCACCAGTGAAGAAGGTTGACAAGAAACCAGAGGGGAAGGAGGAAAACCAGGAAGCCTGGGGCCATCACAGCCAAGAGAAAAAAATATTTCACGGGGAAAGAGTGAGAGGTGGTATTCACTGCTTGTCAAGCTGGCCACATAGACCCCTCGGAAGAGTCCTTGGTACACAGGACTCTTCCTCCTGTGCGAGGAAGGTGGTACTTTACATATCACACACGCACGCACACACACGCAGGCACACACTGTTAGTGCCTCATAGCAGAATTTTCTGTGATGTGCAGTCCCATACTCAGCACTTAACCACAGGTGGCTACTTAGCACTTGAACATGTGTCTAGTGCAATTGAGAAACTACATTATGGGAGGGGCTGACACACGGCAGTCTCGTGAAATTCAGTTCCAACACAATAAGATGCCAAAGCGTACCTTATCCAGGCAAACACCCTTAGCTGAACATTCGAGCCAAGTGTGAGCCCCAGGCCCGTTTTCCTAGTCCTCCCACCCTGGGACCTTGGTATCCCCTCCATACATAGCCACGTACACTTAATTTGAAAAAGAAAGCCCCAATATATTTTGATGTACTAATTAGCGCCCAACCTGCTTAAACTTTAACTACATTAGGATTAATTTAATCTTAAAATTTAAACAGCCACATGTGGCTCCTTCCTGTATTGGACAGAATGGTTCTGTGGTCTATCCCATGACCTATTATAAATTTCTCTTCAGATTATCAGCCTAATAATTACGTGTTTTAACCGGTTAATAAGTGAGTGGTATAGAAAGGCCCTTCGGTAGCGTTTCAAAAGTCAGGTGCACGGGAAGGCAAAAAACCTGAAGAAAGAGGGATAGAATTGAAAACGCTTGAGGACTCGAATCTTGCTTCTGTCCCTTGGCTGCGGGGCCCTGACGAGTTACTGGACGTCTCCAAGCCAGCCTCATCCTCTGAGATGAGGGGTCATAACAGCCCTGACCTCCAGGCAGAGATGGTCACGTCATTGGTGGGGTCCCGTCCAGAAGAAAAACGTGAGGCCCCTCGTGCAACAGTTATTTCAACCTGGCGGGCCACCTGGGTGGCTCAGTTGTTAAGCATTCTGATTTCGGCCCAGGTCACGATCTCATGGTTTATGAGTTCGAGTCCTACATCCGGTGAGCACAAGTCCCGCTTTGGGTAAAACACGAGCCCTGCTCCGGGTGAGCTCGAGCCCTGAATGGGGTGAACACGAGCCCCGCTTCTGGTCAAACAGGAGCTCTGCTTCGGATGAGCCCTGCTCTTCTCTCTCTCCCTCTCTCCCCACCCGCTTTCTGCCTCTGGCTAAGTTGCACCTCCCCCCCTCCCCCAAAAAAAGAATTTCGAACTGGCCACAGTGGAGCGCTGAACTATGCGTAGGTCCTGTTGAACACGTGGCTTGTGTGGCTGCAAGGGGGCCCACACGTGAAGTTGCCTCTAGGGTCTGAGAGGGGCTGCTGGGTGGTCTAAGTGGTGAAAAGAGTGGGCTCAGGGGGTTTGTTGCGGCTGCTGCACTGGCCTGGGGCTGAAGGCTGGGGTGGGAGATCTTTCCTGGCATCTGTTCTGGGTCTTTCCTCTTTCCACATCCTTAGACTGCTTTGCAGCAAATCTTTTTCTAGGCCTATTTGTCGTCTGGGTCTGAAACGACCACAGTCTAGCTTCTGGCAATTACCTTCAGCAAAGACTGGCCAAGAGGCCGTTACAGCTCAGCTGTGAGTCACGGATCAGCAGAGGAAAGGAGGGGATGGGTGGGGGTGGGAGTTAGATTGAGTTCCATGTCTCCCTGTTTCCTCATAAGCACCTTACTTTAGTTTTTAATTTTTTTTTTTTACTTTTAAAATGTTTATATATTTTTGAGACAGAGAGAGTGAGCAAGTATGAGTAGAGGAGGGGGCAGAGAGAGAGAGCAGGCTCCAGGCTCCGAGCTGCCAGCGTAGAGCCTGACGTGGGGCTTGAACTCATGAACCTGAGATCATGACCGGAGCCGAAGTCGGATGCTTAACTGAGTCACCCAGGTGCTCCAGTTTTTAATCTTTTTTTTTTTTTTTAAGCTTATTTATTTTGAGAGAGAGAGAGAGAGAACGAGCAGGGGAGGGACAGAGAGAAAGAGAGAGAGAGAGAGAGAGAATCCTAACTCCATGCCGGCAGCACAGAGCCTGATACGGGGCTTGAACCCACGAACTGTGAGATCGTGACCTGAGCGGAAACCAAGAGTCGGGAGCTTACCTGACAAAGCCACCTAGGCACCCCCCCCCCAATAAGCACCTTTAAAGCCAAAAAGCAGCCCCATCAACCCCCAAACAGAGGACAGTGAGCCCTGGGGTAGGGAACTGTTTGCTTACCTCCGGAGGAGAGCCTGGGCTGAGGTCACATCAGTGCCTGGAGGTGGCACTTTCTGGCAGCAACCCGGGAGGCCACACAGGTGTGAAGCGTGACTCCCCCCCTCCCCTCAGGAGCAGGAATCCTCAGGAGCAGGGGTGAGTGTGGGGAGCCGGACTTGGCAGGGCCTGGAGGGCTGCAGGCCCTTGGCTCTGTGGCTGACCACCAGATTCCCAGGCATCCCCGACAAGGGGGAGGGGCCGCTAGCACAAAGTCCAGAGAGGGCCTGTGGCGGCTACGGGCGTCCCTGAGGCTTCCTTCCCCCGAAGTTCACGGCCTCCTGTAGGAAGGGGAAAAAGATGGGGGAGAAAAGGATCCCATGGGAGTCCTGGGCCACCTCTGGCAGCCCCTCACCTGATCCCGGATCCAGAGCCGGGCCCTCCTGGGCTGAACTGAGCAGGGGAACAAGGTGGAAAGGCTGCTATACATTTGTTGCTCCGCCTCTTCTGGGTTTGTGTCCCTGGGCAAGTGACTCCATCTTTCCGGGCCTCCTTTCCTCACCAGTAAACGGGATGAAGCATTGCTGTGGGGAGTCGGCAGCGGCTGCCGCGAGGGAAGGCTTGAAAGCTTCTAGCACGGTCTTTGCCTGGCATCTAATCCCCGCCCTCCATCTGGTAGCCTCAAGTAGGATACCTGCCTGATGTCACTGCGGAAGCACAATATGTCTCTGTTGTGACAGTTAACGTCCCAGATGTTGTTTCTGGGCACCTGCTGTGTTGGGCAGTATGAGGAAGCCGAACCAAGTACAAAATACAGACTCCTCCTTCCAAGAAAAATACAATCGTACTGGGCAAAACACAAGTAAGTATAACCTTTATTTTCTTCCATTTTTTAAAATGTTTTTATTTATTTTTGAGAGACAGAGAGAGAGAGAGAGAGCACGTGAGCGTGAGCAGGAGAGGGGCAGAGAGAGAGGGGGACACAGAATCCGAAGCCGGCTCCGGGTTCCGAGCTGTCAGCCCAGAGCCCGACGCGGGGCTCGAACTCACGAAGCGCGAGATCATGACCTGAGCCGCAGTCGGACGCTCCACCGACTGAGCCACCCAGGTGCCCCCAAACTTCCTTTTTTGAAGTGTACATTTGATTTTTTTTTTTTTAATTTATTTCGAGAGACAGCAGGGAGGAGCAGAGAGAGAGAGAGAGAGAGAGAGAGAGAGAGACAGAATCCCAAGCAGGCTCTGCACTGTTAGTGCAGGGCCTGATGCGGGGCTTGAACCCACGAGCCATGAAATCGTGACCTGAGCTGAGATCACGCATCGGACACTTAACCGACTGAGCCACCCAGGGGCCCCCGCAAGTACAAACTTCTAAGTAAGAAAACTAATGTCCCTCCGTGCGGACTATTGCCATTCAGAGGGAGAGCCTGGGGGGGGGGGGAGCTGGAGGGCTTCTTGGAGGAAGTGGGCAATGGTGTGATTCTGAAGTGCTGGTAGGCTTTTCGCCAGGAGGGGAGGTAGGTGGCACAGATTTTGGTAGAGAGTAGTCCAGGAACAGTGGCAGGAGCAAATCACGAGTGGTCACACAGGGAGGCGCGTGTTGTCTCAACAAAGACAGAGCAGAGCGCGCTCTGGCGTCTGAGGTACCCACTGTCAGCCCAAAGCCTGGCATCCCGTGCCATAAACACACAGAAGACACGGCATCTGCTGACCTTGTGCTGAGCCCGTCACAGTGAACTGGGGAATCTGGCCCTCAGTCGACCCAGGGGCAAAGAACCAAAGCATGTAAAACAACTCAACGCCCGTTTTTCTTTCCTGTACATTTGTTTATTAAAAAAAAAAAAAAACAGAAACAAAAACAAAAAGTGTAGGAAATGAAGAAAACGGCGCCTAAAAAGTATCTACAAACAAAATAAATTATTTCCAGCGAAGGATTACAGATCCACACACACCAGTTCTCTAACCGTGACCAAGGTTACATCCCCCTGGACATATGCTTTTCCCCCCTTGACTCTTCCTGGGCCTTTCTCCTCCTGGGCAAAATGACCCCAGCGCTACAGCCCAGGCCTGGACGAGCCGGGCTTCTTCACCAGCCCAGCAGACGGGTGTGGGGGCGGCCCCGGTGCAGGCAGTCCCAGCAGGAAGGGCACCGTGCCAGCGCAGAAGGCATCAGCAAACGTGTCCGACTGGTTTCCAGTGACCCCGAAGTACTTTACGTAAGTGGGGGTCTGGGCTTTCAAGAAAAGGGCCAGGGGTATGTTGGGCCGGCACCTGCAGGGAGGCAAAGCTTCAGAAAACGGTTCAATTCACCTGCGGTCTCAGGAAGAAGGCAACTGGGTCTGGGGCTTTGAGCTCTCGGTTAAAAAATGGCCACACGGGGCCCAAGGGTGGCCAGCCACGCTTCGTGGCTACAAGATGCAGGGCATGGGTTGAGGGTGCTTCCGCAGAGCCCAGGAGGTCGGGGAGGGTGGCAGGTGGAGGCTGGGGCTCCTACAGGGACTGGAAGCAACGATCAATTTTAGTTGTGGGCAGGAAGCCCCAGCCCTCCGCTGGCCCCTCATGGGGAGGTCGCCCGCATCTCAGGCCGAGAGGCCGAGGGTAACTGGGCAGGGGGCCGCCTTTCAGAAGAGAAAGGTGCCGGGGGCACCACCAAGGTCATCACTAAAACAACAGACTCTTCCTTTCTGGAAAGAGTCCAAGAGGCCTCGGAAGATACACCAGTCCGGAGACTGCACAAGTCCTCATGGAGGCAAAGTAGCAAAGTCTAGGCCGGGTGTTTCCCAGGTGAATTCACCGAACACGATGAAGCCGGTTTACCTTTACAGGAGGTCTGGCCACAGAAACACTGACCTCTGGATGGTGTCAAGCCGGAACACCATCCCTCTCCTCCCAGAGGACAGCAGGGGCCGCAGAGGCAAACGCCCACAGGAGCTCGGCTGGTCATTAGTATGAACGAGGGACGCGGGGCTGTGTGTGGGAAAAACCTTTCCTGAAACAGACACCAGCCTCGAGGCCTGTCTTCTCATTTGATGAGAGATCTAGGGCCCAAACTTTCCATTTCATTATAAACAAAGCAACCCTGCAGCGGGGCAGGGGGACGCGCACTGATCTTTAGCCACAGGCTCAGCATCAGTGAGGGAGGCGAGAAGAAATATGGTGGCAGGGGTGGGGGTGGGGGGGGGTGGGAGGGGGAGGCTGGGTTGAACCGGGACACCAGCTGTCCCACCTAAAACTGGACCTGCTTTACCAGCTCCAGCCAGCGGCTGCTGGGTGACAGCGTGAGCCCCCCAGGCCAGCCGCACGTCCCGATCCGGATTTTTACGCAAACGTTTTAGAATTTTAAATGTTAGTGGCTAATTCTTAAAAAAATAAAAAAATAAAAAAGATTCTTAGGCCAAACCAAGCACACTGGCGGGCTGGGTCATTTCATAGTCTGTCCTGCACTGGCAGGGGGTTGTGATGGGCAGAACGATGATTCCCCAGAGATGTGCCTAATTCCCAGGTACCTGTGGATATGGTACCTCACACGGCAAAAGGGGACTTTTTAGTGTGATTAAATTAAAGAGCTCGACACGGGGAGATGATCCCGGATTATCTGGGTGGGCGGGCTTTATAAACGAAAGAAGGAAAGAGGGGCATCAGGGTCACCCTGCCAGTGACAGTGCGGTGCCACGGTGTGCCCAGCCCCATCGGAGGCAAGGAGTGTGAGCAGCCTCTAGAAGCTTGAAGAGGCAAGGCAACCGACTCTCCCCTAGAGCCTCCAGAAGGGGCTAACACCCTGATGCTAGCTGGCCCCGTGAAACCCATCTATGCCCTTCTCATCTGCAGAACCGGAAGCTAAGAAATTTGCGTTGTTTCAAGCCACCGGGTTTGAGATAATTGGTTACGGTAGCGATAGGAGAGGAACCCAGTGGCCAGTCTCCCCTGTGTCATTAAACACTTTTAGGGGATGCAAATCCTCTCTACATTTCTGTTTAAATACCAAAGTACGGCTGGAGCCGGGACAGCCACCCACGGCAATTCAAGGAAATTTCTCTTCCTTCTGGGACTGAAGGACAGTGAGGATGACCACGAGCAGAGCAAGAGAACCATGAAGCCTCTTGTCAAAGCAGGTAAGTGTCAATGCCCTCAAACATGCGCACCCTTTCCTGGCGGGACAGATCGCAAATCATTCCCATCTTCCGGGGAACAGGCACATGTTTATCTAGCGGTCGGGAGAAGTCAAAGCCCAGCCATCCGACCAGTGAGCGTGAGCTGTCACTACGTCAGGTGAAAAGAGCTGCGTGGTCATACCTTCGACTTCTTAAATACACAGGACCCCCAAATAAATAATAATAATAAGGCACATCGTCCTTTTCATCCAGGGGGATCCAGGGGGAGCAGGGACCTTGGATGGGCTCCTAGGGATCAGTATTGTCGCCCTGAAGAGTTCCAAATCCAGATCCAGAGGTCATTACAACCTCGTACGGGGTGACTCACAGCCCTCCCCTCTCCTTACGGCTGGTTTACAACCCAACCTGGCTTCAGAAGGATACGGACTGGGACGACTGTATCCAGGTAGGCATTCATCACTTTCAACGTCCCATTGTCGGAACGAGCCCGCTTGGAAATCAGGGGTTGATGGCGTCCAGTAAAACCTCCTGCCGTTCCTTCCATAAAACTCCTCTTTAGGGTTTCTGCTGGAGACCCCTAAAGGGTGTCTCAGTGCCCTGCTTTCAGCAAAAGTCTTTGGGATGGGTCCAGGTTACTCCCCAGGCTCCGTGGGCTCGTGGGTGTCCAGCAAGGGAATGTCTGTGTTCCCGTTGTTGGGGTGGGAGAAGGTATATGGTTCACTCTCAGACTCAGCAGGGAAGCTGGGGGATGGCTCGTCTACGGTCAGCTTTGCAGTCGGGGCCCTGGAGCCTGTGAGGGGTGGGGAGGGAGGGCAGTCCCCCGTGGGACCCTGGAACGGCCGGTAGGTGTCCACCTCTGGCTGCAGGAAGGAGCCGTTGGAATCTTGCAACAGATGGCCATATACCATGGTGTCATCGATGACTGCGTACACGTGGGAGTCACTGTCCTTTCGTCCCTTCTGAAACTTTTTTGGCTGCATCGGCATCTGGGTGTTGATGTTGCCGTTGTAGATGCCTACAGAGGGGCCTTTGCTTATCTTCTTTTTCCTACTGACAGACAAGGGAACAGGACAGGAAGGAAACGACCTTAGCTGTGTTCCATTTGTAGAGCCCCTACTGGAACTCGGGCACTTTGGGGTTCCCACACGTTTCCCCCAAGTCTCTCAAATCCCTCGGTCCTTGAAGTGGAAACTCCTGTCCTTAGAATTTAGAGGGGACCAGCTTCTGGGGCGCCTGGGTGGCTCAGTCGGTTAAGCATCTGACTCTTGATATCGGCTCAGGTCATGATCTCACGGTTTGTGAGATCGAGCCCCGCGCTGGGCTCTGTGCTAACAGTGTGGAGCCCACTTGGGATTCTGTCTTCACCTCTCTCTGCCCCTCCCCCTGCTCACATGCTCTCTCACTCTCAAAATACATAAACATTAAAAAAACAAAAAAAGGGACCAGCTTTTGTCTCCAGTCTTCACAGTGGACACAGGGTGGTGGAGACGGTGCCCGTTTTAACACTGTCTGCGCTGGGGCACCTGGGTGGCTCAGTCGGTTAAGCGTCCGACTTCGGCTCAGGTCACGATCTCACTGTCCGTGAGTTCAAGCCCCGCGTCGGGCTCTGGGCTGACAGCTCAGAGCCTGGAGCCTGTTTCAGATTCTGTGTCTCCCTCTCTCTCTGACCCTCCCCCGTTCATGCTCTGTCTCTCCCTGTTTCAAAAATAAATAAAACATTAAAAAAAACAAAAAAACAAAAAAAAAAAACACTGTCTGCGCTTGGATGTGCTTCGGCGAATGCGCAGTACCCCGGGGTGGAAACATCTGACAACCAGCTCCCCTCTGTCCTACGAGAAAGGGCCGTGCCCCACCCCGACCACATCAGGTGCGGTCATGCCCAGGCCAACCCTCTACGACTCAGTCCTTCCCGTAGCTTAAGGCTTCACCCCTCCTTTGCATGGGCAGAACTCTGACCGTCTGCATTCTCAAGGATAGGACATAGGAGACTCAGGATGGAAGGCTGTATCCTAGTTTTTAGCTGGAGCCGGGGACAATGGAAGTCAGTATTAGCAGAGGGATCCAGCCCCTTCAGCAGGAAGCTGCATAAGGGGAAAGAGCTCAAAAGAAAACAGCATTTAGGCCGGGACGCCAGAGTTCCTCAGTAACACCATTAACCTTTGGTTTGTAATGTTCTTTGGTCCTTGGGCGTGGACGGGCATTAGCACTCGCCGCCAGGGAAAACAAAGCTTCGCCCTCCATCGCCACGAGCCAAAAGCAGGGGATGCTGGCTTTTTAACTGACCAGTGATTCAAATGGAGGACATTAGCCCAATTAACATAATGGACTGTATAACGCACTTGCTGGCGGCTCACTAACTGTGGACAGGCTCTCTGTCCTTTTCTGAGATAAAAAAATAATCTAGTACATTTAGCTTGTAACACCGCGTGTCTGGCTGGACTGATGGGTTCCGAAGGCTCCAGCCTGAAGCCCTGAGACGGACGCCCCTCACTCGTGCTTCGCAGAGCCTCGATGCTCTCCACGAACGCTCTTTTCAGGCAGTTCTGAAGCTGGTCCTTCATTTCGTCCCTCTGCCCCCACACCGGGCGGTGGGAGAGACTCTGTCCTGCTCACTGTTGCATCCCCAGCACCGTGCACGGTCCCCAATGTCCAGGAGGCCGTCATTCCCAATGCAGAACCTCCCTGCCCTCCTACAGCTAGTGGCCTCCCCCACCGCAAGGCCGGGGCTGCCGATTCTCAGGCCAGAAGCTGGACCCTCCCGTCGCCCGGTTCCCTCCTGATGGGCAGGGGCCCAGTGTTAACACGGAGCTTTCTGGTCTGGGTGGAAGAGACTGCACCCCAGACAAGGAAGCTTCCTGGAGAAACCATAAATCGATGATTCACAAAAAGAAGTCCTTTCTCCCCGTGCGATATATATACAATCCCATCTCATGGAGAAGAGGTGTTTCCCCGGATCGGCCGTGGGCAGCCCCCTCCTCATCAGCAGAGACATTTCTGGACAGTCTCACTGTTGGTCAGGAATTTCGGTTGGGTGCTCATGGCCCCAGTTAATTAAAAAAAAATTTCGTTTTGGCTTGTTGGAAGGTTGAGTCGTGCTAAGGAAAGCAATTTCCCCCCCCTTCCTCACGGCTTTCATCAGAAATATGAGCAGAACTGATCAAATCTGGTAGCAGCATATATTAGGTCTAAAAAGGTCAACGCTTCCCTTTCATGAAACAGCAGCCGTCGCCCTGAGGGGGAGGGAGGGGAGACTGAGTCAGATAACTGGGTCTTCCTTCCTCTCGCCCACAGGGCTAGCTTTTTGGTGCCTGTCTGGAGTCCAATAAACAGACATAAAATAGTTTAAGAAACCGGAGGAGAACATGCCGGGGGGGGGGGGGGGGTGGGTGGGTGGGGGCAGCGTACGTTTGCTCTCAAGGGGACAGAGGACACAGGCTCAGAGGCCCGGTCTGGCGGGGCTGACGTGATGGTTTTCCTACTAAGGTCACCCCGGTGATGGCCACCGTGTGATGAGCAGACAGTACATGACTCACAGCTGACTTGTGCTGAGGCAGCTGTGTAAAAAACTGCAGGCCAAAGTGTCACCGGCCGTGTTTTCTGTTTTTTTCCGCCCCGTCCCCTCCAAACAATATTATCTAACACCGATCCTCGGGAGAGAAACCGGGAGCAAGGAAAGAAATCCGTAATTCACGACAGCTCTGGTCTGTGGGATCTAAGGAGGCGTCAGGGCAGCTGAAGACAGTTTTGAGAAATTCCACCTACTTCTTTCTCACGAAGCAAATGATGAGTCCGAGGGCAAACAGCAGCAAGGCGCCACCTCCCACGATCGCCGTGATGATGACAGTCAGGTCTGTGAGCAGAGACACGATGGAGAGGGATGAGGAGACGCTGGGGGCGTCGGGCCGACGATCAGCCGGAGGAGACAGTCTCCAGAGATGGCCGCCATCCCTTCCTTCCCCCCGCCCCCCATACACACACGCTGCTCCTCACAGTGAGAGGACCCTATTTCCCCCCTTCTCGACTCTTCTTGACTCGCCGGTTCCGGGGCCTTCTAGAGGCCTGGCAACATCTTGCACTTCCTGTCTGAGGGCAAGCCAGTCAGACGCCACAGAAGAAGTCTGACGACGCTGAGGCCACCATGTTGTGAGGAAGCCCAAGCCAGCCATGTGGAGACTCCGTGAGGAACACATACCAAGGAACCTGGCCGAAGGTGACTACTAAGGCTCCAGACATCTGTCCCCAGGTGAACCATCCCAGCCAAGAGCAGAGAAGAGCCACGCTGCCGTGTCCTGTCCAAATTCCTGACCCACAGGATTGCGGGCAAGCAAAATGGTGTATCGTCTCAGCTACTAAATCTTGGGGCTGTTTGTTACACAGTGATAGGTAACT
This sequence comes from Panthera pardus, assembly GCF_024362965.1. Taxonomy (NCBI): domain Eukaryota; kingdom Metazoa; phylum Chordata; class Mammalia; order Carnivora; family Felidae; genus Panthera; species Panthera pardus. The sequence goes on from NW_026527013.1 coordinate 15,132,618, forward strand.
AAAACAAACTGGGGGCCCTACCAGATCCACTCCAAAGGCTACGCTGGGCCTGCCCCTGGGTGTATTTACCGGGTTGCCACAGCCTATGTGAGAGAGGAGAGCAGAGGGGTGGAGGGAAAGCAGGGAGTCAAAAGTCAGCAGTGAAGGTGTTCAGGACAGGGTTGTTTCACCTACGCTATTCTTTTCCTACAGTTGTATAAGAAGGAAGGAAATAAATCAGACAGGGAGACCCACGCTGAGCAGGGATTTAGCATTTCTTGCTTGTTTACCAAGAAAACGAAAGGTGAGGTTAAGAGGGAAACAGGAATAAATGGGGCGTCTGGCGGGCTTGGTCAGAGGAGCGTGCAGCTCTGGATCTTGGGGTCGTGAGTTTGAGCCCCCCCCATTGGGTGTAGAGATGGCTTAAATAAATAAACTTAAAAAAAAAAAAAAGAAAGAAATAGAAGTTAATGACAGAAAATGAATGTGAGAGAGTCAGCAAACCCGGGAGCTGAGCTGAGACTATGACAGAGCTTCTCACTTGTGGTTTTTGGTTCCCCCCAGTTCTGCTGCTGATCAGCTGTGTGGCTTGGGCAGACACGCAGTCTCTCTGACCTCCAGAGAGGGAAGGAAGGGGCCGGGAGAAACCACCTCCATGGTCCCTTCTGGTTCCAACACTCTGTGGTGCTCGGTGACTCTCTTGGAATAAAGGCAAACGTGGCCCCATTCAGTGGCCGTGCCGCACATGCGTTTCCTCGCTGGGAACCCTTCAGCGGATTCTGCAACTCTGAGCACGAGACCTGCCCCCAGGGGCATTTTCCAGGGCTTCACCGGACTTGGAAAAAAATGCCAACACCAAACATCTGTGTCGCACCTTCCAGGTCCCCGCATGTGAATCCCCAGCGTGAAATTCCCGCTGATATTTCTCTGAGGTAGTTATTACCATCCACCCTCTACAGACCAGGAAGGTTAGGGGAGTGAAGAAACTTCCCCAGTTGTCAGAGAGAGATTAATGGTAAATGACCGTGACAGACGGACAATAAAAACGTACTAGTTCTCCCCACTCCCTGAACCATATCTTTTACTATGTGACCCTTGCGGCTCCTCCCACCGAGAAGTGGAGTCGTTTGGTCCACCCCTTGACTTTGGGCAGGGCAAAAGAATTCCAGGAGGGATGGTGTATGAGTTCCTAACCCAAGCATCAAGAGACCTTGTAGGCTTCCCCCAGACTCTCTTGGATCTCTCTGCTTCTGCCGTGAGAACAAGGCCCAGGCTGGAGTGAAAGGGACAGTGGGGAGGAGAGCCAAGGAACCTAAGTGTCCCAGCTAATTGAGGCTGGGCCCCAGACTTGTGAGAGTGTGCGGCCAAGCTCGGCAAAGTCCTCTAGCTCCGTGCAGCTGCCCACGGGTGCATGAGTGAGTGAACCCGGATAAGCCCAGCTCAGACCAGAGCCGCCCAGCCAACGCGTGAGCAATAACAAACGGCTGTTTTTAAACCTCTGAGTGCCGGGGCCGTTTGTTACGCAGCACTGCTGATGCAAAAGCTGACAGAGACATGGACAGCCAGCACTCAAATCCCTGTCTTCTGACTCCCTCCCAGGCTTGCCCCCCAGGCTTCGGCCGCCCATTTGCCGTCCACCGCCACCCGCACAAGACCTTGCAGGCCCTTACCCATAGTCCTTGGGGTAAGCAACACCCAGAAGAACAGGTCCAGCTGCTTGCCACTCACGGGGCTGCAGTTGGAGATGTTGACCCAGAAGCTGTGGTGGTGGAAGCTTGGCTTGGGGAGGACCTCGTCCTCCAGGCTGAAGATCTCCTCGGCCTTGGTCCGCTGCTCCTGGATGATCATGAATGCACGCCCCGTCTGGCAGACCACGCCGGTGCGCTCCTTGAGGAAGGTCAGGCAGGCCACCTGGCCGCTGGGCACACTGATGTTCCAGGACACTGAGGTGAGCGACGGCAGGCCCCGGTCCCAGTTAGGGCTCCTCAGGTAGACCTTGCTTTTTGTGTCTGGGGTCACCGTGAAAACGCCTTCCTCTGCAGGAAAGGGGAGAGAATCCACATAGATGTGTCACTGAACCCAAACAGAGGGGAAAACGACAGAGGAGAGGACATTCAAGTGCCTGGACTAGCGTCGTCCAACAGAGCTCTCTGCGGTGACGTTAAAGTTTCTCACAGGCTCACCTCATTTTGCTACCTTTTGCGGATCCTGCGCTTTTTACAGATTGAAGGTCTATGGCAGCGCTGCGCCCAGCAAGTCTGTGGCGCCATTTTTTTACCAACAGCATGTCTGTGGCGCCATTTTTTTACCAACAGCAAGTCTGTGGCGCCATTTTTTTACCAACAGCAAGTCTGTGGCGCCATTTTTTTACCAACAGCAAGTCTGTGGCGCCATTTTTTACCAACAGCATGTCTGTGGTGCCATTTTTTTACCAACAGCAAGTCTGTGGCGCCATTTTTTTACCAACAGCAAGTCTGTGGCGCCATTTTTTACCAACAGCATGTCTGTGGCGCCATTTTTTTTACCAACAGCAAGTCTGTGGCGCCATTTTTTACCAACACATGTCTGTGGTGCCATTTTTTTACCAACAGCAAGTCTGTGGCGCCATTTTTTACCAACAGCAAGTCTGTGGCGCCATTTTTTACCAACAGCATGTCTCTGGCGCCATTTTTTACCAACAGCATGTCTGTGGCGCCATTTTTTTACCAACAGCAAGTCTGTGGCGCCATTTTTCCAACAGTATGTGCTCACTCTGTGTCTCTGTGTCACATTTTGGTGACTCCCGCAACGTTTCAAACTTTTTCATTATTGTGTTTGTTACGGCGATCTTGTGATCAGCGATTACAACTTGTGGGAAGCTCAGACGATGGTTAGCATTTTTTAAAATGTTTTTTTTAATGTTTATTTACATTTGAAAGAGATAGAGACAGAGTGCGAGCTGGGGAGGGGCAGAGAGAGAGGGAGACACAGAATCCCAAGCAGGCTCCGGGCTCTGAGCTGTCAGCACAGAGCCCGACACGGAGCTTGAACTCACGAACTGTGAGATCGTGACCTGAGCCGAAGTCGGGCGCTTAACCGAGTAAGCCACCCGGGCGCCCCAATGCTTAGCATTTTTTAAGCAATAAATTTTTTTTTTTTTTTTTTTTGCTTACAAAAATCTTATGTTTATTTATCTTATACTACAGTATGGTGTAAATATAACTTTTACATGCGCTGGGAAACCAAACTCATTTCACTTGCTTTATTGCAGTAGACTGGAACGGAACCTACAATATTTCCTGGGTGCCTCCATCTGTACCATCCGGGGGCAGAGCCACAGCCATGTGCGTTGTGGACGGCCTGAAAAGTGCTTGATGTGACAGGAACTACATTTTTAATTTTGTTATTAATTTAAATATAAATTGCCACACGTGGCCAGCGAGCATTGATCAGCACAAGGTTAGAGTCTCAGGTCAGGTGCTCAGATCTCGAACAAAACCAACCAACCAACCAACGAACCAAACAAACAAAAAAAGAGGCTCATTTGCCAAACCGCTGGTTCTCTCTAAAAGTTTCCTTTCAGAAACGCCCTCCAGCTAACTAATGTCCACCCGATGCGCTGCTCCCAGCGGGACTGGTAAACAGCGATTTCTGTTTCAGAGACGAAAACGCTTCAGGTTCTGGGGCGCCTGGGTGGTTAAGCGTCCAACTTTGGCTCAGGTCGCGATATCACGGTTCGAGCCCCGCGTCGGGCTCTGTGCTGACAGCTCAGAGCCCGGAGCCTGCTTGGGATTCTGTGTCTCCCTCGCTCTCTCCCCCTCCCTCGCCTGTGCACTCTCTGTCTCTCTCAAAAATAAATAAACATTAAAAGAAAAACCCACTTGGGGTTCTGGGAAGAATGGGAGAATTGCAAAGCCGAAGAGCCTCCGACACATTAACTGGATTCGTTCTTGGCCTTCAAGTGAGATAAAACCCCAGCATTCACACTGCACGGAGTATGTCTTGTTTTCAAAGAGCCCCCAGAAGGGGTTTCTCGGGTAGCCTTGGAGAGATCTGGCAGCCTGGGCTGACCTTAATTTTTTTTTTTTTTTAATTTTTAAAAAGATTTATTTATTTTTTGAGACAGAGAGATGGAGAAAGAGAGAGAGAGAGAGCGCACAAAAGTGGGGGAGGGGCAGAGAGAGAGGGAGACACAGAATTTGAAACAGGCCGGATCCGGGCTCTGAGCTGTCAGCACAGAGCCCAATGCGGGGCTCGAACTTGCAGACCAGGACCTGAGCCAAAGTCGGATGCTTAGCCAACTTTGGGTAAGCCACTTAAGCCACTCAGGGGCCCTAAGGCTGACCTTAATCTTATGGCCAAAGACTCTTCTCCCTCCCCACTCAGGCCTCTGGGAACAAAGTACGAAGTGAACTTCAGATAAAAGTCTTGGTTGGGGGGCCCGAGTGGTTCAGTTGGTTAAGTGTCCATCTGCCTCTTGATCTTGGCTCAGGTCGTGATCTCAAGGTTCATGAGATTGAGCCTTCCAAGTGCAGAGCCTGCTTGGGATTCTCTCCCTTTCTCTCTGCCCCTCCCCTGCCTGCACTCTCTCCCTCTCTCTCTCAAAATAAATAAACTTTCAGACTTGAACCTGATGATTTGTTCTTCTGCCCGCCACCCGTCACCTCCCACTGTCAGAGACTTATTTCTACCTCCCGGAATTTTCCACACGAGGCTAACGGCAGAGTCAGGAGGAGGGCTCCCCAGTCTGTCACATTTCTTGCGCCAGGACCTGGCCACTCAGCTGCCCCTTCCCTTCGAGTTGACAACTTAATGAAGGCGATCGCCCACCCAACAGAAGAGGGATGCCCAGACAAGCAAGGGGCAGGGAGATGGGGACACAGAGGGAGACGTCCTCACCTTTGAAGTAGGGGATAAAGGACACGGTCAGGCCCTGCCTGGAGGCCTCTTGTTGGAAGCTGGGGGCGAAGGTGCGGAGGGTTACGGAGACGTTCTGCTTCACCTGGATCTGCTGGATGGAGCCTCCGGGGCAGAAGGAGCCGAAGTAGAGGTCCTGGCCGGGGACCGTGCTGGCCACCAGGTAGCTGTAGCTGGTGTTGCAGACCTTCTCGGGCGTGTGTTGCTGCAGCTTCTGGGCTGGCACCAATGCCAGGCTGAGCCTGTCCTTGGGTACCAGCAGTTTCCAGGAGAAGTCGTGCAGTTGCACGGGCAGCTGGAGGATGTCCCTGGGCACCTGGAGGGAGTAGGGCCTCCTGGGGCAGTACCGGTGGTCCATGCAGCCTGGAAGAGAAGAGCTCGTGGCACCAGGCGGGGAGGAGACCAGCAGGTGCATCCTGCCCTGCCCTCAAGGCCGCCCAGGCTCTCTTGCTCTTCCCTTTGGTCTCTCCTCTCGTTCTCTGTCCTCCACTCCTGGCTCCCTGATGCTCCTGTTCCAGCTGCCCCGCTCGCCCCCTCACATTCTTTTTAACATTTTTTTCAATGTTTATTTTTGAGAGAGAGAGTAGGGGAGGGGCAGAGAGAGAGGGAGACACAGAATCCGAAGCGGGCTCCAGGCTCTGAGCTGTCGCCACAGAGCCCGACGTGGGGCTCGAACTCGTGAGCCACGAGATCACGACCCGAGCTGAAGTTGGACGCTTAACCGACTGAGCCACCCAGGCGCCCCAGAGTCTTACTCTTCCCTAAACCGGCAGACCCACTTCTGGGGAGTATCTGGGGCGGAAATGTTCTGTTCTTGTTTGCCAGCGTCTCTTTTGTGGATCTGAGTCTCAGATGCTAAGTATGGGCAGGGCATATAGGTTCTCCCTCCACCCAGACCTTCGTCCCAGCGTCCATGACCGTGGGCAGGTAGTTTTGTGCAGTGGTCAGAGCAGGGCTGGAACTGGGGAGACGTTAGCCCGCGTCCCAGCTTGGCCGCCTCCTAGTGGGCAGGCTGCTTTGCGTCCTGTGGCCTCGGCTGCTGCATCTGCGGAAACTCGGAGAGCATCCACGTCGAAGGTCACGGTGGCCCAGCGGGGGGAGGGGACTATGTGTTTCGCTGCCCTCCAACCGTCAAACATTTATTAGGTGACTAATACGTGTGCAGCACCACCAGGGGCTCAAGGGACCGAAACAACGGAATAAGCCACAGTTCTTGACCTCCAGACGCTCGGTCTCACGCCAGGGGTGCTAAGTGCGCAGTGAGCGTGGAGGTGGGGACATGGGGATGGGAGAGGCTGGGGAAGGCTACACAGACGAGAGGATCTCAAGAGGGATTCTGGAAGGCTGGGCAGAGGAGACAAGCAGGGACGTGGGGACGTAGTGTACTTCTGAAGGACACCGATGCAGCAGAGGCTCTGGTCCGAGAGGGGCACATCTCTACCTCTCCTGGTCGCCCCTGCCTATTCTGTACTGCAGGGGACATTTCTGATCAGACTGTCTATAGCCTACCCAGTGGACCCCACGGAGAAGATGGGGAGGGGCAGGGAGAGCCACCCACGGCCCCAGAGGAGCGCCAGCCAAGGGGACGTACTTATGGTCTTCTCGGCGTTCGCCCACAGGCGAGTCAGGTCATCACAAAGGAAGGAGATCTTGTGCTTGGAGCCGGAGGTCAGGGTGAGGTTGGTGCTACAGGTCCGAGACTCCAGACACACGAAGCAGCCGGGGACAAACTTGCGGCTGAACTTGACGGGCCGCGGCTCGATGGTGAGCGACATGGCTTGCTCGTTGCTCAAGTCGACCACGTAGATTTTATCTGAAACCGCAAAGAGAAAACAGTCTGAGGCACGGGTCAGCGGCCACCCGGCGGACAGGGCAAAAATTAGCACCAAACCTCTCCTGGCTGGGAAGCAATGGAAACACATTTTCTTAGTAAGAGAATACACAAAGGGGCGCCTGGGTGGCTCAGCCGGTCAAGCGTCTGGCTTCGGCTCAGGTCATGATCTCGTGGTTCAGGAGTCTGAGCCCCGCGTCGGGCTCCACGCTGCTGGTGTGGAGCCTGCTTGGGATTCTCTCTCCCTCTCTCTCTGCCACCCCCCCCCCCCCATTTTGTGCTCTCTCTCTCTCCAAATAAATAAAATAAACTTAAAAAAAAAGAGAGAGAGAGAACATACAAGAACTCTAGGAGAAACTGAAAAAGAAAAATAATGGACTGAGTTTCTACCACTGCTTAACTGCTGTTACTACTTCAAGTTCATCTTGGTCCTGGGTCACACGCACGCGTACGAACGTTTTCACCTACGGAAAAGTATAGTATACATAAAATTGTATACTCGGCTTTTCCTTTATTACTTTACACGGCTTTGATTATGTTTCCAGGTAGTTTTCATATTCACGAATCTTTGAAAATATTCGGTCATTTAGTGGCTGCTTGGTAATGAACAAGTGATATTCGCCATCATTTATTTAAATATTTTCCTGCATAAATATTCTCTTTTTTTTTTTTTTTTAAGTTTATTTATTTTGAGAGAGAGAGAGGAGGGAGAAGGGCAGAGAGAGAGAGGGAGAGAGAGAATCCCAGGCAAGCCCCGCACTGTCAGTGCAAAGCCCGATGGGGGGGGGGGCTCGGACCCACGAACTGTGAGATCATGACCTGAGCGGAAATGCTTAACTGACTGAGCCACCCAGGCGCCCCTCCTGTATAAATATTCTCATGTGTAGTAATTAGCAGCAGTGTGCCATTAGTTCAGGGATAGAAGATTAATAGATATAATATTTCTTCATAGATATTATCATTATTCATAGATGTTATACCCGTTGATATTATAATGTGGTCTCTGATAAATGCTATTAGTTCCAACAAGTGAGCAAAAGATGAACCACTCCTGGCTGGGCCAGGAGAACAGTGTCTCCCATTAGTAAAAGAATCAAATTAGACTGGTACTTCAAAGCAAAGAGAATATCCTTATAGATGTGGAGCAAACACAAATTATAAAAGAAAAAAAAGAAACGTTTAGGGGCGCCTGGGTGGCTCAGTCGGTTAAACGCCCAACTTCCGTGATCTCACGGCTTGTGAGTCGGAGCCCCGCATCGGGTGCCGAGCTGCCTGCTTGGGAGTCTCTCTCTCTGCGCCCTGCCCCCCTTTCTCTCTCTTGGAATAAATAATAAATAAACTTAAAAAAAGGCAGCACATCAATCTTTTATTCAAGCTCCCTGTGTTCAGCTTAGCACCTCCCTATTCATGCAAATAGGATCTCTGGTTCAAAACCTTCCCTTTACCAGGGAAGAAATTCCTACCTTCTGTTGGTCTGGGGCTGGAGTGGCTACTCCAGCTCTTAGCCCTAGTTCTGGAGGTAACTTGCTGCCAACTCCTGGGCCTTTGAAAGTTTCTTCTGGAAGTTTCCCCACTGTGGGATTAGATTCTGCACTTTCGGGTCTGCTGAATCAGTTACCCGTCTACGTCCCACTTTGGGAAATGTGAGCATATTGTTGTTTCCTTTCCGTTTGTCATTTCCCTTGGGATTTATGCTTTTAGAAATGTTTTAAATGCCATGACAGGGTGGCTGAAGAAGGAAACGAATCTCTCTTTAATGGGAAGTCCTCATTTTCCAATTGCTTGCCTGTTCTTCCCGTCGGGAGAGTGAACTTCATGGATCTCCATGACCTGCATATCTGGCACATGGCAGAGAGTCCCTGACGTGTTAGGTTAAGCCTCATGATATCCTTGAGAGGGAGTGTGTCGGTCAGCTTGGGCTATGTTATGTTGCAGTAACAAGTGGTCCCGAAATCCAAAGGGTTAGAATACCAAAGATTTATTCTGCATTCAATGTATACATCCATCGTGAGTTGGCTGCAGTTCTGATGCCTGTCTTTTATTATTTTTTAAGTTTACTTATTTATTTATTTAGAGAGCCCGTGTGGGGGAGGGGCAGAGAGAGAGGGTGAGAGAGAATCCCAAGCAGGCTCTGCGCTGCCAGCTCGGGGCTCTATGCGGAGATCCACCTCATGAACCGTGAAATCATGCCTCGAGCTGAAACCAAGTGTCAGAGGCTTAACCAACTGAGCCACCCAGGCACCCCTCTGGGGCATGTCTTTTTAATTCTGAGATCCAGGCTGAAGGAGAGGACTCTGCGACACCCCGGTCTTATGACGGTGTTTGAAAGGTGAACCACAAGACATGTGCTGAAGCTTCTGCTTGGAAGTGGTACCCGCATTTCCCCTCACATCTCATTGGTGGAAGCAAACTCACGTGGCCAAGCCTGTAGCCAATGGGGGGGACGCCTGGGTGGCTCAGTCAGTTGAGCATCAGGACTCTTGCTTTCTGCTCAGGTCACGGCCTCGGGGTTCGTGGGATTGAGCCCTGCGTCGGGCTCTGTGCTGACAGCTCAGAGCCTGGAGCCTGTTTCGGATTCTGTGTCTCCCTCTCTCTCTCTCTCTCTGCTCCTCCCCGATCACATTCTGTCTCTCTCTCTCTCCAGGCTCTGAGCTGTCAGTACAGAGCCCGACTCAGGGCTTGAACCTGTGAACCGGGAGATCATGACCTGAGCTAAAGTCGGCCACTCAGTGGGACTGAGCCACCCAGGTGCCCCTATTATCTCCATTTTATAAACTACAACTTTGAAGCTTAGAAAGGTTAAGTAATTTTCAGAGAGGCCTGGGTGACTCTGTCGGTTAAGAGTCCTTTTGGTTTCGGTCATGATCTCACGGTTCGTGGGTTCGAGGCCCATGTCGGGCTCTGTGCTGACAGCACGGAGCCTGCTTGCGATTTTCTGTCTCCCTTCTGCCCCTCCCCCACTCACCGTCTATATGTCTCTCTCGACCTAAAAATAAATAAATAAACTTAAAAAAAAAAGGATTAAGGGGAGCCTGGGTGGCTCAGTGGGTTGAGCGACCGACTTCAGCTCAGGTCATGATCTCACGGTTTGTGAGTTCGAGCCCCGCATGGGGCAAAAACCCACTAACCGCGAGATCATGACCTGAGCTGAAATCAAGAATCAGACAGTTAACTGACTGAGCCACCCAGGCGCCCCTGTTATATATTCTTTTATAGATCTTTGAGCAGACTTACGGTTTTGTTTCTCTGGCCTAATTACCCTGGAGTGAAATTTCTGGGTCATAGGTAGGTAGAAGTTTGTGAGAAACTGCCAGATTGTTCTCCTAAACGATCGCACCCTCTTACCCCTCCTGCCAGCAGCGTGTGAGGCTTCCAGTGCCCCTCGTGCTCGCGGACCCTTGCTGTTGCCACAGTGGCACAGCTCCTCTTTTCTTTGAGGAAGAGACCCCCACTGTATACTGAGACACCCAGCGGTGAAGCCAAAACAGAGAGCGGGGTTTGTTGGGGAGAACAATCCTGATTCCGGGGCAAGACAGACCTTGCATCGTGGGGAGCGTCAGGAGACCCCCGGCCTCCGTGCTAACACGCTGCATGCAGCCGGTTCTCTGGTTGTGCGTATGCCTTTCATTCATTAGTCCTCTGACGCGCCTTCCTTCCACACTGAGTCTGGCTGGCTCTCAAAGTAAGTTGAGGGGTTGGGGTGCCTGGGTGGCTCGGTCAGTCGAGCGTCCGACTTCAGCTCAGGTCATGATCTCGGGGTTCACGGGTTTGAGCCCCGCATCGGGCTCTGTGCCGACAATTTGGAGCCCGGAGCCTGCTTCGGATTCGGTGTCTCCCTCGCTCTCTGCCCCTCCCCTGCTCGCGCTCTGTCGCTCTGTCTCTCACTCTCAAAAATAAACATTCAAAGATCTTTTTTCAATGACTCGAAGGGCAGACACAGTAAATTCACGTGCTGCCTCAGGCACGTGCTCCCAGGGGGCCTCAGCTGTCAGAGCAAGAAGGACGTGTGCACCCCTCACCTCTCACAGAAGGGAGAAATGGAAATGTCTTCTTGCCTCACCCCACCCTCACCAGGAGGAGGAGGGGTAGGTGTGACCTTGGCCAACTTACAGCTGAAAGAGACCTCCGATTTGCTCAAGGCTCCATCCTGATGGAAGGCTTCCTACCGCAAGAGAATCAGCAGGTGCTTCCTCTCGGTAAAGAACACCTGAGCTGGAGATTTGGAAAGACCCCTCCCCCTTAAGAAAAAAGACAACCTTTCACTACCTGCCACTTACGGACACCGTGGAAACCCCTGAAGGGATGAGCTTATTTTTTTTTTTTTTTTTTTTTTTTTTTAATTTTTGGGACAGAGAGAGACAGAGCATGAACGGGGGAGGGGCAGAGAGAGAGGGAGACACAGAATCGGAAACAGGCTCCAGGCTCCGAGCCATCAGCCCAGAGCCTGACGCGGGGCTCGAACTCACGGACCGCGAGATCGTGACCTGGCTGAAGTCGGACGCTTAACCGACTGCGCCACCCAGGCGCCCCAGGGATGAGCTTATTGACTGAAGTTTCATAAAGGCCCCTCATCATTTCTGTGGAATCTGTAGAGATTTTTTTTTTTAAGTTTATGCACGTACGTTGAGAGAGTGGTGGAGGGGCAGAGAGAGAGGGAGAGCGAATCCCAAGCAGGCTCCGTACTGTCAGCACAGAGCCCGACGCGGGGCTTGAACCATGAGATCATGAGCTGAGCCCAAGTTGGACGCTCAGCTCCCTGAGCCACCCAGGCGCCCCTGGGCATCCGGCTCTTGATCTCAGCTTAGGTCTTGAGCTCAGGGTTGTGGGATCAAGCCCCGCGTTGGGCTCCATGCTGGGCATGAAGCCTACTTAAAAAACAAAAACAAAAACAAAAACAAAAGGGCCTGGAATGTGCCAGAATCCGTGGTGGGTGTAGGAAGATGGAGGAATGAGACAAGATTCCTGATTGGGAGGAGGTTAGCGGGACACAGCTATGCAGACGGATAAATACAACATTGTGCTGAATGCAAACCCCCACATGCGTGTGCTTGGGGCGCGGGCTCTGCTCTGGGCAGTTGTTTCTTCTACGGGGCAAAGGGCGGTCAAGTGAAGGGCAGAGGCTCCTACCGAGGGACTCCGTGTCTTGAAGCAACCCCACAGCTTCTTCCTTCTCATTTCCAAGGCCAAGAAAGAGCAGAAACAAACAGCACACAGACTAGACTCCCTTCCAGTGGCCACGAGAGGCAGCCACCGTCCGGGGGCCTCCTGCGTAGACGGGAAACGCCCGGCTCTGCCTTGAGTCTCCCCCCGGAAATCCTGCCAGCCTGCTCTGCACTCCCCGCCTTGAGCCCCATGGCACCCACCCCCCCGAAAACTCCTGGGACGTGACCTCCTGCATCCTGCAAGTCATGTCTCTTCTGGGTTACGGTCTGTCTCTGAGGTCAAGCGCTGGGTCTTTGATCTAGAACCACGTAAGGGCGCTGATCACCTGCCAGGCACTGTGCTACCTCATTTCATCCTTAAAACATCCCCACGAGGGCGGGCCCACCCTCTCTATTTTAAGTTGAGGAACTGAGTCACACAAAGGTGAGGTGCTCTGTCCACAGTCCCACGGCACGTAGGGAAACTGGGATTTGAATCCACGCAGGCAGATCCCCCATTACGTGAAGCCGGGACACCGCTAAACAGCTTTAAACCGCAGCTAGCGACTCTTTACTTACCTCGAAACTAAAGCCAAATCCTTCTTGATGCGGGTGAAGAAAGCCTGTTTAACAGTCTGATTCGTTGTAGAGATCAACTCAGCTGATGTTCCAGGAAATACAAGAAATCGACAGCACTTAACCATAGCTGAGATGATAAATCTCTCTGTCTCCTAAACTCAAACCCACACCGTTCTTGGGTGGTGGTTTTTAACATTCTGATGATAAAATTGTGACAGTGGGATCATGGAAATACGTCGGTGGACACACGCACACACGCACACACACACACACACACACACACACACACAGCTACACCTTCTACACGGTTATTATAAATCAGAAGTCATCTTGGGTCAGGACATGGTGGGGCTGGGGCACCTGGGTGGCTCAGTCAGTTAAGTGTCCAACTCTTGGTTTCGGCTCAGGTTATGACCTCACAGTTCATGAGTTCGAGCCCCTGCATCGGCTCTGTGATGACAGCACGGAGCCTGCTTGGGATTCTCTCTCTCCTTCTCTCTCTCTCTCTGTCCCTTCCTGCTTGCTCTCTCTCTCTCTCTCTCTCAAAATAAATACAAAAACTTAAAAAAAAAATGGATGTGGTGCTGCTGCATCTTCCAGAGACGCCCAGAGGCAGCCCCTTGGGCGGGTCCCACACTGTCACTTTCCAGACGTTTATCAGCTCTACTAAAATAAACACCATGCTCCCATTTAATTCCACTCTGAACTCATCTTGTACCCTTTTTTTTTTTTTTAAAGTTTATTTATTTATTTTGAGAGAGAAAAAGCACAAGTTGGGGAGGGGCAGAGAGATAAGGGAGAGAGAGAATCCCAGGCAGGCTCTACACGGTCAGCTCAGAGCCTGATGTGGGCTTGAACCCATGAACTGTGAGATCATGCCCTGAGCTGAGGTGAGAGGCTTAACCGACTGAGCCACCCAGGCGCCCCTGGTCTTGCACCTTTTATTTCAACAGCCGCGCCACTCCCCGTGGAGCAAAGTTGAAGGAGGCGCTCGCTCTCAGGGGCTGACCTTGTACTTACGTGACCCTGAGGGTGAGCACCTCCAGAAGGGCAAGTAAGTGCCTTAGAGCAGGTGCCTGCTTCAGTGTCGGTACCTGGGCACCTGGCCTCCCCCTACTTCCGGCCCTGACTCCCCTTTTCTAGGTTCGTGGCATCTCAGTAACTGCGTGTAGAGTGATGTAAACCCCCCACTCGGGGTTCAGAATGATCCAGAGCACAGGCTCTGGGTTCTGGGCTTGCTCTGCTCCAGACAAGCTACGTGACGTTGGGCTAGTTCTATAAGCAATCTGGGCCTCTTGGTTTTCCAGCAGTAATTGAGGGTAATTCCCGCCTCCCCTCTGGGGTTGTAATAAGGATTAGCTGAGGCCGTGTAAGTGGTTGCTTAGGTCAGGGCTTGGCATGGAGTGTGTGCCCACAGTATGGATGGGGCACTCAGCCAATAAAACTGGGTTCGTTAATGCTGACGGTGGCCGTGCAATGTGAATCCTGATTCACATCGAGGGTCAAGACATGCGATACAGAAAGTAACCTCCCTATACTTTCATTAAAAACAACTTAGCCTGGGGCGTCTGGGTGGCTCAGCGGGTGAAGTGTCCAACTTCGACTCAAGTGGTGATCTCATGGTTTGTGGGTTCGAGCCCCGCGTCGGGCTCTGTGCTGACAGCTCGGAGCCTGGAGCCTGCTTCAGATTCTGTGTCTCCCCCTCTCTCTGCCCCTCCCCTACTCATGCTCTCTCTCTCTCTCTCTCAAAAATAAATAAACATTAAAAAAAGTGAAAACAACAACAACTTAGCCTGGGGCCACCTGGGTGGCTCAGTCGGTTAAGCGTCTGACTCGGTTTCAGCTCCGGTCGAGATCTCACAGTTCTTGAGTTCGAGCCCCACATCGGACTCTGCGCTGACAGTGGAGAACCTGGTTGGGCCTCTCTCTCTCCCCATCTCTCTCTGGCCCTCCCATCTTCTCTCTCTCTCTCTCTTTCTCAAAATAAATACACTTAAAAAAACAAATAACTTGGCCTGAATGCAAGTTTGCATTTGCTTCTCGCAGTGGGTGTTCACCAGCGAGCCCGTCTTACTGCCTGGCAACGCACGTCCTGAAACTCGTACGGGGTCCAGAGTTCAGGTGTTCCAGAAGCCACAGGTGAGAAACAGAAAGGGAACCTCACGCCAAGCGGACTATCCAGGAGGGAAAGAAAGAACTGGAGGAGGAGGGAAAGGAAAGCGGGGCTCACTTACTGCTTTCATTCTGTGGATGTTGGACCAAAACTTGAAACTGTAGCCGGAGGATCCCTGGGTTTTGGGCGTCTTGGTCACAGCCCTGGAGAGACAGGTTGAAGTTCCCAGCCATGTTCCCGGGCTGCTTGTCCCCCAGCTTGAACACCTCGGGGTTGGTGGTGGAGCCCGGGATATAGTATTCAACCCGTTCCTCTTTCTTCTCGCAGTTGGAGACGTTGAAGTGAAGGAAGGAGACGCTGGCCCGCAGGTGCGGGGGGACGACGAACTGCCAGGTCATGAGCTCGTCCTCAGGGAAGCCATCCGGGTAGTTGGCAGACATCAGGGTGGCGGAACCTTCACCTTCGAACACGGATTCGATGATGCACAGCCCTATAGGGAGCGGGGCCCAAACGAGAAAGAACGGGAGGCGATGAGACCCCTGTCCTGGCTGTCGGTGGCCGGTGGGCAACGGGGTCAGGAAGAGGGGAGGGCGGCTCTCAGCTCCCGAGCTCTGCGTCTGGTCTCATCCTCGCTAAGGATACATCAGTGGCGGGCGAGGAGGTGTTTACCAACCCGACAGGGGGAGAAAAGCACCCTAACGTGGGGCGCCTGTCCATTTCCTGGCACCGTGGCTGATTTCAAGCATGAATGTGGAGTCGGGAGCAGACGCACAGTAGCTTGTCCCTGTATTTGTCGCCACCGTAGAGGCACAGTCAGCGTAAATAACCTCAGGAGCACAGAGAAACGTCAAATGTGGTGAAATCATTAGGAAGTGATGAGTTCTGAGCGCGTATTACCTTTGTTTCTAATTTAACTGTGAGTTGGCGTGATTTTATTTTCATTAGCTCCGTTTAAGCCTCAGCTCACAAAATTCCCTCTGGCAAGCCACCGACACAATTACAGAAAACGTGACGGGGTCAGAAGACAGGACAAAGAAATGAGGGACGGGGTCATCAAGAGAGGTCTGTGGAGGCAATCCCACTTCGTGTTGTGCAAACAAACCTCATAGGCAACAAAGGACCAAGAAAAGAGAGGGGCATCACGGTTTGTTTATGAAGGAAGGGTGGCGGGGCGCCTGGGTGGCTCAGTCGGTTAAGCATCCGACTTTGGCTCGGATCATGATCTCACGGTTCGGGAGTTCGAGCCCCGAGGCAGGCTCTGTGCTGACCGCCTGGAGCCTGGAAACTGCTCTGAGTCTATGTCTCTCTCTCGTTCTCTCTCTGCCCCTCCCCTGCTCACACACTGTCTCTCTTTCAAAAATGACTAAACGTGGGGCGCCTGGGTGGCTCAGTCTGTTAAGCGGCCGACTTTGGCTCGGATCATGATCTCACGGTTCGTGAGTTCGAGCCCCGCGTCGGGCTCTGTGCTGACAGCTCGGAGCCTGGAGCCTGTTTCAGATTCTGTGTCTCCCTCTCTCTGACCCTCCCCCGTTCATGCTCTGTCTCTCCCTGTCTCAAAAATAAATAAAATGTTAAAAAATAAAAATAAAAAAAATGACTAAACGTTAAAAAAATTTTTTTTTTTAAATAGAGAAGGGTAACTTCACACCAGGAGATCCGCACCACTTACAGAAGAGTGAGATCTTCCTTCAAGATATTCATACCATACTGCCCAACACCTGACCGTCTAGAGCAACGGGCACTTTTTGTTTTGGTACGTTTCAGCCTCAGCAAACGGTGGGGACGGAGCGGGGGGAGGTGTGCTCACGTTTTATAGAAGACCGGTTTGCGATGCTGAAGCCAGAGACGTTTCTCTTGTGGAACCACGGCAAGTGTAAGGCCATTTTCACCCCTTCTTGCATTTTGATGCGGGACACAGTGCCGTTGCTGCAGAAGGTTCCGATTCTCACCACGGTGGCATCGATGCGGCCGCTGATGTTGTAAGTGACTCCGTCTGGGCAGCTCGCCCCCGGCCCGACCTGCCTCAGGCGAGGGACCGAGAACTGCAGCTCTAGACCAATGCTCTTGTGAGCCTTGACGTCCCAGATGAAAGTTCTGTTGACGGCGGGCAGCACCGATGTTGACGGCTGAAGCTGGACCTCCCCGAAAGGACACGGGCCTGACATGCAGTCTGAAACACAGCCACAAGAGCAAGCTTGGTCACAGATGCTACCAGGCCACGCACTGTTCCCCTCGACCCCTGTGGGAGAAGCCGGGGGGCACCGCCAGGCAGAGGCGTGATCTCCTGGCTGCGTGAGTGTTGGTGGCCAACAGCTCACTCTTCTCTGGGGAGTCGCCTAGGCCGGGGGAGCCCCCCTTTGGCCAGAATGCCTGAGAGTTGTCCTGCACCTACCCTTGCCCCCCAAGGTGGGTAGCAGCCCACAGCCGATCGCTGCCCAAGGCTGGGGGGAACAAGCCTGACCTCCCTGTCTCATGTGACAGCCTGGGGATGCCCTCTGACACCAGCATCAGCCTGTGGTTCCACTAGCTAAAACCACACCTTTGCTTCCTTCTTCCCTTGGCTCTACCTTGCTTTTCTCACTGCTTTGTAAGTGTCCTCCAAGGGTACTCTCTCGACAAATGACTTAAAAAAATCCCCATCTCGGGGTACCTGGGTGGCTCAGTCGGTTAAGCTTCTGACTTCGGCTCAGGTCATGATCTCACGGTTTATGAGTTTGAGCCCGGCATTGGGCTCTCGGCTGTCGGCACGGACAGAACACGCTTCAGATCCTCTGTCCCCTTGTCTTTCCCCCTGTCTTGCTCATTCTCTCTCTTTCTCAAAAATAAATAAACATTAAAAATCATTAAAAAATTTTTTTAACATTTTATTTTTTGAGAGACAGAGCACGAGCAGGGGAGGGGCAGAGAGAGAGGGAGACACAAAATCTACAGCAGCCTCCAGGCTCTGAGCTGTCTGCACAGGGCCCGATGCGGGGCTCGAACCCACAAACTGCAAGATCATGACCTGAGCCGAAGTCAGAGGCTTAATGGACTGAGCCACCCAGGCGCGCCACCCCCCCCCCGCCTTTTTTTTTTTAAAGGCTAGCAGCTGATGACATCCTTTGATGTACTTTTGTTTCCCAAGACTCTTAAAACAAAGCAAGAACGCTGTTCTCGAGGAGGAAGGAAGCATGTGGAAGAAGGGACAGAGAGCAGACACAGAATAGTAAGGCTTCCGTCGTCTCCCGTGCAGGGAATCTGAACGGTGCCTTGGCTTCCGGCCACTCTAAGGGGACCCTTCGAACCCTTACTGCTGCTCCAGTGGGGTGTCGAAGGCACCGGCAACGTGAAGCGGGATCATGGGAGTCTTTCAGGGCTGTCTGAGGACCCCCCGAGGTCATTCACGCCCAAACACTCATTTTTGCAAAGCAGTCCTGGAACCTCGGTGACCAGTGTGTTTGCAACGCACAGCACCCCAGGAGGAAAGCCCGGGCTGTGGCTGGTCCGCCCGAGTTCATGCCAGCACAGTGCGTTGCCTGACCGACAAAACAGGGTCTTTAGATAACAAGGTGACAGAATTGGCTAAAATTAGATTTTGTGTGTGGGTAAGGATAGTACCTGTTTTTAGGAGCTCGGGGAAACTCCACTCCGTGAAGCCATTTCTTTCTGGGCTTTGCAGCCACACCTCCAGTGTGCCCAGGGCCCCATGGAGTGGCTCCTGCTGGGCTCCTGTGGGATCCCTTCACCCTATTTAGACAGTGGTTTTCTTTTTTAGGCTCTGGCGCATTTTGATATGAGGGTTGGAAGAGCTTTATTCCATGAATCGGGAAATGCCACCTCTTTCTGTGCTCTAGAACAGGGAGGGAGTCAGCAAATCACAGCTCGTGGGCTCAGTCCAGCCCAATACCTGCTACTGAGAAGAGACATGTGGGACGGCGCTGCCCATATGTTTAGCTATTATCCGTGGCTGATTTCGTGCTGTCCCAGCGCAGAGCTCAGTGGTTGGGAGGAGACGCTCTGAGATATTTACCATCCCGTCTTTTACAGAAAAGGTTTGCCAACCCTCTCCTAGAATGTTCTTTTTTTTTTTTAATTTGAAGAGGACACGGAGAGAGAGAGAATCCCAAACAAAATCCAAAATCAAGAGTCGGGTACTCAACTGACTGGACCACCCAGGTGCCCCTAGAACGGTTTTAAATATTATAGAAATGATCTTCTCCTCGATGTATTATAGGATCCTCTATGAAATCATCTCTAATAACCCAAACCCCACTTTCCTCCCTCTTGCACATTTTTTTCCAACCTCCTCCTCGGTTATTTATTGATTTGGGTTTCCTACCTTTCTATGAGTCAATCTGGCTCACTGAATTTTCCCTGAAAATTATTCCTTTTATTCAGATTTTCACATTTCTACCATAATGCTGTACACAGTCTATTTTAGAAATCGCCTCTGTAAATGTCACGAAAGCAACATTTAGCCTTTCAAAGCTGTACGTTTGTATTTTCTCTGTCTTTTTTCCAGCAGACTAGTCAGAGATCTATTTAATTAGTCTTTATAGAGAACCACACCTTAGCTTTAGTTACCAGATGGAGTTTCAAGCTGCTGGTAAGCACTTTAATTTCTTTTCTTTTTCTGAATGCCTTCTTCCTAAGGTTTATTTTGCCCCTTTCCTTGCTTACCTATTGCCTGATTCATTTATTTTCAATGGAAAGCAAAGAAATTTAAAAAAACTTAATGTTTATTTATTTTTGAGAGAGAGAGAGAGAGAGAGAGAGAGAGAGAGAGAGAGAGAGAGAGACGGAGCGTGAGCAGGGGAGAGGCAGAGAGTGAGAGAGACATAGAATCTGAAGCAGGCTCCGGGCTCTGAGCTGTCAGCACAGAGCCCAATGCGGGGCTCGAACTCAGAAACCGTGAGATCGTGACCTGAGCAGAAGTCAGACGCTCAACCCACTGAGCCACCCAGGTGCTCCAGTAAAGACATTTTTTGAGTATGGCTTTGACTGGATCCCAAATAGTGCTCTCCTTGTTGTTACGACATCTATGTTCCTAGCTGGCATGCCCACCTTAAGACGATTAGGAAATTACACATTTAATTCTTTCTGCCTGGTTATTACATCTTATGTTAATCTCTCATCCCAAGTTCAAGTTGTGAGTAATAGTAATAATGTCAGAGTCATAGTTTGTTGAATCCTTGTGTGTCAAACATCATCAGTGTATTAGTTTATTTCACCCTCATGAGAACCCTACTGGTTGGTACAATGACTCTTATTTCACAGACTAAAAAACTAAGTCACAAAGCAGTTAAGTGACTATACAAAGCCATGTGATGAGCTCACATGACCAGGAGCCTGAAGCTTGAAGCCAGACCAGATCCCTCAGCCTCAAAAATTCTGTTTTTCCCCATCGTGCTTCGTGGACCCACCTCTCAACCCTCCAATTCCTTTCCTCAACCCACCTCTCAACCCTTATCTGCTCAACCCTCCAATGCCTTTTCTTTTTTTAAAAAGATTTTATTTGTAAGTCATCACTACATCCAACGTGGGACTCAAACCTACAACCCCGAGATCAAGAGTTGCACGTTCCACCCGACTAGGCCAGCCAGGCGCCCCTCCAATTTCTTTGTCTTCCAACTCCTTGCTTTTTGCTCCTTGTTGGCAAAATTTTAGCCTACAATTAAATTAGTTTAAACTTGAGGGGCGCCTGGATGGCTCAGCCGGTTGAGCGTCCGACTTCGGCTCAGGTCATGATCTCATGGTCCATGAGTTCGAGCCCCGTGTCAGGCTCTGTGCTGACAGCTCAGAGCCTGGAGCCTGCTTTGGATTCTGTATCTCCTCTCTCTGCCCCTTCCCAGCTCACGCTCTGTCTCTCTCTGTCTCTCCAAAATGAATAAATGTTAAAAAAATTAAAAAATAAATTAGTTGAAATTTGAGTTAAATTAGCTTTAAGGTTTTCGTTTAAAAACTTTAAACCTCAGTTGAAAAACACTTTAGCACATCAGCTGGAGCATCCCAGACCTGAAGATCTGAAGTTCTATCAAGAAACAGTGTGGTGGGGCGCCTGCGGGGGTTGGGGGAGGCTCAGTCTGTTCCGTGGCGTCTGACTCTTGATTTTGGCTCAGGTTACAATCTCATGGTTTGTGAGACTGAGACCCGCCTTGGGCTCTGCCCTGACCAAGGGGAGCCTGCTTGGAATTCTCTGTCTCCTCCCTCCCCCCCTTGTGCACTCGAGTGCATGCTCTAAATGAATGAATGAACGAATGAATGAATGAAAAGAAACCATGCAGCACAGTGGTGGCAGGCAAATCCTGGAGCCAGAATACTTCAGTGCCTGTCCTGCTGCTTTTAGTCGCTATGTCATTTTAGGCAAGTTACCGTCTTGGTGAGTTTCTCACAGGGCTGTTTTGGAGATTCAAGACCTTAACCTGTGTAAAGCACTCAGAACCATACGTGGCCACATAACAGCTAAACAGAGTGTGGGGTTTCAGAACAGCTCTTACCTCCCTAGCATTAGAGACCGGCTCAGCACCGGAAAGAGAGGCAGGGAGGCCAAACAGGTCACGAGTGTGTACTTACCAATATTCTTCTGGATCTCGATGACAAAGTGCTTCTCTGGGTCTTGGCAGTTAAAGGAAAAGACCGCCTTTTCTCCGGATTTGATGGTCAATGTGGTTAAGTGTCCTTTAGTACTGATGATGTAACAGGGTTTCACCGGCAGCGTGGGGATCCCAGGTTTTATGAGAACTGTAATGCCACTTCCGTGTGGCAGAGCAATCTCAGAAGCTTCTGGAAGAAGGAAGAAAAATGGGAGTGAGCAGGAGGCTTTAGATCTCCAAACGTGCTGCCCCCTCTGGTCCAGGGAGCCCCCCACTTTGACACCTTTGTTCCCTCCCTCCTGGTCTGAGAAGGAGAGTGATGTAAAATAAAATGTCAGTGCTGTCCTTACCGATGGGAAAGTGCCAGGCTATGGCCGATGGGGTGCTGACAAGTATCTCTTGTTTGCTTTATTGAAAAAACATTTTTTTTAAGTTTATTGAGTTTTGAGAGACAGAGCATGAGTGGGGGAGGGACAGAAAGAGACGGAGACACGGAATCCGAAGCAGGCTCTAGGCTCCGAGCTGTCAGCGCAGAGCCCAATGCGGGGTCTGAACTCACGAACTGTGAGATCATGACCTGAGCCGAAGTCGGATGCTGAACCGACTGAGCCACCCAGGTACCCCTCTATTTTGCTTTATTAATGTTTCTGAAATTTAAAAACACTGTACCACATCCTAGATGCCTTGAGCAGTATATATTCACGTACCCCATCTGTGCAGCATTAAACAGCAAACAGAGACACTGTCACACCTCTTCTCAATATGACCATAGACGAAAGTCCACGTACAGTCTATGTACACAGGGACATATTTGTTTGCAACGAGCCGCTGTCTCCTGCCCTGAGCGCTTCACATGCCCAGGATATGCCTATATTCAGTAGTGGAGGCTAGGAAAATGTTTGCAGAAATTAGATACAAACATGTTGTGTCAACGAACTTTGAAAGAGCTAAAGAACGCTAATACCGTAGACTGGGGTTCTGCAAAATGATCTGAATGGACAACACCAAGCCGGTGAGACGGCGGTTGATCATTAAACAGAGGGGTACGTACCGGTCAGGACGGGGGCCCTGATTCATGAACAAGTGCCATCTCGGCCCCTTCTGTGACTTGGGTCCTGATTTGGGGTCTCTGAGTAGCTGACGGCCTGGGGCAGTGGATGATGGGGCAGTCGTGTGTAGGGGAGTCCCGTGGAGGGAACCCAGGGGCTCATGGAGACGTGCGGGGCTGATGTGGGTGTTATGTTCCACCACGTTCTGGCACAAAGGATGATTAGTACCCGTTATGACACCTGCTCACGGAAGGTGCCCAGTAAGTCTTCAGCCAATGAATCAATAGCAATCTAACCAGCTATGCTTTTCCCACCCTTTTAAAAAATTTATTTTGGGGCGCCTGGGTGGCTCAGTCATTTAAGCATCTGACTTCAGCTCAGGTCATGATCTCACGGTCCATGAGTTCGAGCCCCGTGTCAGGCTCTGTACTGACAGCTCGGGGCCCGGAGCCTGCTTCGGATTCTGTGTCTCCCTCTCTCTCTGCCCCTCCCCTGCTCTCACTCTGTCTCTCTCTGTCTCTCAAACATGAATAAATGTTAAAAAAAAACTTTTTAAAAGCAAATTTATTAAGGGGCGCCTGGGTGGCTTAGTTGGTTAAGCGTCTGACTCTTGTTTTCAGTTCAGGTCATGACCTCACGGTTTGTGGGTTCAAGCCCCCACCTAGGGCTTGGTGCTGAACGTGAAGCCTGCTTGGGATTCTCTCTCTCCCCCCTCTCTGCCCCTCCCCTGCTCACGTGAGCACATGCTGTGTCTCTCTCGGGCACTCTCTCTCTCAAAATAAAAAATAAATAAAATCAACTTTATTGAGCTGTAGTTTACGTACATTAAAAAGGACCCACTCACTTTACGAGTTTTAACAGATGTATATACACATGACCACTATCACAATCAAGATCTAAAAAATTTTCATTGCCCCTAAACGTTCCTTTAATGTCCCTTTGCAGTCCACTTGCATTCCCCAGGCCAGCAGCTACGTGATAAAATGTTGGGACTTCCGTCAGCCTCTTCTTGAACCTCTCTCCCCCTTGTTTGCTCTGCTCTGGCCTGACCAGCCAGCCGCTCTTGACGTAGTGTGGAAGTTGATCCCTCGGTCTGTGATAGTGAACTGCAAATATCTTGTCCATTTTTATCGGTAAGAACTTTACCCTCTTTGGGCCTCCGTCCCTCCATTTATAAAAGGAGGGGGCTAGGCCAGAAAAAATCTACCATTTCCTGCCAGCTCCCAGTCTGTGATCAGTACCGGAGAAAGAAGTGACTTTGCAACTGTACGCATTCCCACCTACCGCCCGGCAGCGACACATGCCTCAGGGCGCCAGGACGCCAGCTCAGCTGCCTTCCTGACTTTGCTTTCAAGACGGCCTCGGTTTGCATTTTTGGAGCAAAATGTCTTAATCTCTCCAACTTCAGCTTGTACCCCTCTCTGCTTTGGTCACCGTGCTTTTTTTGCCTTCTTTCTTGACCACACGAACCTCTTTCCCATCCCCAGGGCCTTTGCACATGCTGGTCCTGGTTTCTATGAAGCTGTTTCTCTAGCAAGAGCTGGGTCCTTTTGGTCCTTCCAGTCTCAGCTCAAAGGTCATGTCCTCAGAGTGACCCTGACCAGCCTCCTCTAGTGCTCCCCTCCTCCCCCACCCCCAGTCTTCCTGCTTTTATGTCCCTCCCTGCTCTAGTCTTTGAGAGTGTTCATTTGTTGTCGCCTCCTATGATCAGAACGGGAGCACCTTCCTACTGGAAGGCAGCAGGAATTTCCCTGTCCTTTTCGGTGGTGGCCTCGGGATCCAGACAGTGCCTGCTGTCCCCATGGAGGCTGAAGTGACATTTAAAATCTTCAGGGACGGATCTGAAGGCTCGGGGGCTCTCTAAGACACCAGGTTAAAATGAATCCAGGGGCACCTGGGAGGCTCAGTCAGTTAAGCGGCTGCCTTCGGCTCAGGTCATGATCTCGCGGTTCGTGAGTCTGAGCCCTGCATCAGGCTCTCCGCTGTGTGTGCAGAGCCCTCTTCAGATCCTCTGTCTCCCTCTCTCTCTGCCTCTCCCCCGCCTGTGTGCACCTGTGCGTTCTCTCTCTCTCTCAAAACTAAATAAAAACTTAAAATGAATCCAGATGTGTGTTCGGAAACCCAGTTGCCAGGCTTCCACGCAAGCGGTATATGTCAACCTTGTGTTCTTTTTCTGTAGTCGTAAAAATGTCTTACCACGTTATTGGTAAAAAAAAATTCCTGGAACACCCAGTCCCGGGAGGCATGGCATGCTCTCTCCGGCCTCCGACCCCGGGTCTCTGGTGGGGCTAATTCATTGCACCCAGTGTCTGGACTGCAGCCCAGCTTAGCCAGGTTATCACCTTCCTCCCCATTCTTACTTCTCTTCTGTCTCTGTTTACACCCTTTGGCCACAGCATTATTTCAAAATTCCTGACTCCAGAGGCACCTGGAGGGCTCAGTTGATTAAACATCTGATTTCGGCTCAGGTCACGATCTCGAAGTTTGTGGGTTCGAGGGCCGCGTCGGGCTCTGTGCTGTGAGCTCGGAGTCTGCTTTGGATCCCCTATTTCCCTCTCTCTCTCTCTCTCTCTCTGCCCCTCCCCTGCTCCTGCTCTTTCTCTCTCAAAAACAAACAAGCAGTAAAAAACCAAATCCTGACTCTACAATTATTACGGTTATTTTAATTAAGTGTTAGACCCTAAGCAGCCCGGCAGTTGCCTAATGCTGGAGGTGGGGGCAGGGGATGGGGTTCCAGGGGGCAGAGGAGTCTTTGCAGGATGGGAGGACCATTCTGTGTCTTGACCATGGAGGTGACTGTGCGTTATACACAAATGCCACAATTCATAAAACTGTACACTTAAAATTGGTGAAGTTTATTATATGGAACTTATGCCTTAATAAACTAAAAAGAGGAAAAAAAACGTGTGTTAGAAAGATTGTGTTATTACATAAAGTAGGCACTTAATAAATGAATAAAGGAGTAGTCATGACCACAGTTAAAATATTGCTAAATAAAATCTTGGGGGTGGGCCTTGTTTCTCTCGTGGCATGTGTAATATTTTAAAATATCCCTAAATTAGATTTGGAGAACAAAGCTGATCTCACTACAATGCCTCCACTCAGCTTTTCTTTTTCTTTAAAAAATTAAAAAAAAAAATATTTATTTTTGAAGAGAGAGACAGACAGAGTGTGCATGGGGAGGGGCAGAGAGGGAGACACAGAATCCGAAGCAGGCTCCAGGCTCCAGCTGTCAGCACAGAGCCGGACAAGGGGCTCGAACCCACGGACCGCAAGATCATGACCTGAGCCGAAGTCGGATGCTTAACCGACTGAGCCACCCAGGCGCCCCTATATTTTTTATTTTGGGTCAAAATAACGTAGATTTGCATTCTAACTCATTCTGCAAACAAAGGAGATGAAGCTTTGAAAGGGTTAAATGACTCACTTCCGTTGTCCTTTTATCATCTCACAATGTTTCTTTGTTCTGCCTCCCAGGTGACCCCGCCCCCCGCCCCCCCAGCACATTCTACTGCCCAGCAGTGGTTCATAGCTCTCCTTTAGTACCCCAGACCAGAGAATCTCCACCTGGCTTCCTCGCCCACAGGAAACACGTGCAAGAAAGCCAAGGCCCACCCACCTTTGCAGCAGGAGGGGACGCTTTACATGACAGGCTGTTTCCTAAGGTCACAGCCAAGGACACATTACCCACAGGACAGCCCTCCTCATCTTCAGTGATGAATGTATTAGCAGAAGGGGGAGATGGGGAGCGAGAGGCTGATGACCCAACTTTGTACCCACTTGAAATCCAGAATCCCCCCTTCTCCGCCTCCCCCACCCCCAGCCCTTCCATTCAGTGGCAGAGAGACCCCTCATTGCTTGAGTGAAATCACTTAAAACTCATCACAGAAGCTGGGAGCCTGAGAACGTCATGTTGCGTGCACATTTCTGTCTTCTGCATTCCCCACCATTAATCATACCATGAAATCGGAAATTCCAACACCGCGGAATAGATCTCAGCCTCCCACCACGGCCACCGCCCACCGGGTCAGCACATCTGAGTGTTTGACAGACGTGCTGTAATTTACAGAAAGTGGTTGGGTGGGGTGGGGGTGGGGGCTCCTGGGTGGCTCAGTCAGGTGAGCGTCCGACTTCGGCTCCGGTCATGATCTCACGGTTTTTGAGTTCGAGCCCCGCATTGGGCTCTGTGCTGACAGCTCGGAGCCTGGAGCTTGCTTCGGATTCTGTGTCTCCCTCTCTCTCTGCCCCTCTCCCACTCACACTCTGTCTCTCTCTGTCTCAAAAATAAATACACATTTAAAGAAAGTGGTTGGGCTTTTTCTTCTTCACCATCTCTTTCTTTTGCCTCCCCAGGAACTTGGTATCTCGCTGGCGTAGTAATTTTGGAAGATCTATTACCCAGGTTCACAGAAACTCAGACAAAGCTCCAGATTCTGGCGTGATTTCCAGGTCTTCCGAGTGGAAAGAACTCCAAGCCAAGTCAAGCCCAGCCTCGTGGAAAGCAGTGAGCGGGCTCGCGGGCTCCGGGCATTCGGGAAAGCTTGCAGGCGACGGGCTTGGGGTCATGAATCACACTTCTCTTCACTCTCCTGCCTTCCGACCACTCCTTATTAGGATAACTTCGCTAGTTTCTGCCTCACCAGCGGCATCTCAGGCGGGAATTTCCAATTGTTTTAATCACCATTCATTAATCACCGTATCACAGGATATTATACAAACACCCCTGTTCTTTCTTCTCCTATCTCTTTGCAAGGGAAAGGCAAGGAAAATAAACCCAAAGAAGGGGATTCCACCAGATACACATCAGGGGACTTATCTGCTCCCAGATTTGTGCAATACAGGGTTGTTTGTTTTTTTTTTTTTAATTTTTTTTAAATGTTTATTTATTTTTGAGAGAGAGACTGTGAGTGGGGAAGGGGAAGAGAGAGACAGGGAGATACAGAATCTGAAGCAGTTTCCAGGCTCTGAGCTATTAGCACAGAGCCTGACGTGGGGCTCGAACTCACTAACTGTGAGATCACGACCTGAGCCGAAGTCGGACGCTCAACGGACTGAGCCATCCAGGCGTCCCTGAGATACAGTTTAAAAGACTGACGAATGTGATTTAAAACTTTTTCGATGGGTCATAACCAGCTGCCTCAATTCTGGGTGTGGTTCCCAGGGGGGGCTTGACTTCCACTCACTCTCTGTCCGCCCCCGACACCAAGCAGCTCCCAGCAGGGCCCGGGCCCAGCCTGGGCACCAGGAGACACCTATGATGCCCTGCAGGAGAGCCCGGGATGTCGAGGGAGACAGAACGCAGAAGCCAAGTGGCATAATCGTGAATCAGCATGGCTGATCAGTCACAGCCTGTGTGGGAGTCCGATTCCCAAGCAAGCCCATAAGGGGAAAAGCACTTCCGGCCACCACAGCCCTGTCCTCTCTGAGGAAGGTGTCACATTGCACGTCAACATCCCTCCCTCAAGTCTGCTGGCTGCGGCCGGCGTTTGCTCATCCGTGGCGCGGATCCCTGCCTCTCAGGTCGAGCACCAGACAAAGCAGCGATTTGGTCTTAGGGGCTGGGTTTGCAAAATACATTTTGTTAAATTGTGGGTGATCCTTCAGGGCATGGGATCATGGGAGCCCGAGGAAGTGACACCAGCAGAAGGGACACCTCGCATCCACCCTGTGGGGACGCTCACACCATTTATACAATCTCTCCTGCTTTTATTCCCTGCAGGAAGCAGTAGCTGAATTCATGTACGTTGAATATACATTTGCTTGTCTGCCCCACCAGACCCTACCTGATAGTCAGTAACCTTAGGCACCAAGGAAAGTCAAGGTACTCTGGAGACGCTGAGGGTCAGCTACTAACTGTCTAGGGGTGGTGGTCCGGGAAGGCTTCACAGAGGAGGCACGACTTAAGATGGGTCTCGAAAAATAAATAGGGGTTTGCCAGTCAGGGACAGCGAGATGGGTGTCGGGAAGGATCGGGGGAGGCCAACAGCAGGTGCGAAGACAGAGGTATGAAGAACGTGGCTCCCTTGGGGCCACTCCATGGAGCTTGTTTTGGCTGGAGGCCCAGGGAAATGTGGGTAGAAGAGGCAGAGACAGAGGCAGGGGACAGGCTGGGAAGGGGCGTGGTTGTGGCCAGGGAATTTGGGCTTCCCCCAGTGGACCAGCATAACTTAGCAGCTTTGCATAATGGTTAAGAGCTGAGATTCTAGAATCTCCCTGCGTGGGATGGATTCCTGGTTCTACCGGCTGTGTGTCCTTGGACAAATTCCTTACCTTCTCTGTGCCTCGCTTTCCTCATCTGCCAATGAGGATAATACAAGAGCCGTTGTAAGGATGAAAAGAGGTATTAATGTGCCAGGTAGTCGATCAAGGTTAGCTGCTATTGCTGTTGACAGTCTAAAGCCCAGGGCTGGGTGGGGCCGAGGGTGAGGCCGGTAAGGCACCTTGGGGCAAACCTGAAGGAGGGCATTCGCTCTCAGGGTTGTGCAAGCACGGAGTCCTCCTTAGATTTTCCACGCCTTCCCTGCCCTGGCCTGGCCCTATTCACTGCTTATCAAAGCCTTTCTGTAGGT
Organism: Panthera pardus; assembly: GCF_024362965.1. Lineage (NCBI taxonomy): Eukaryota > Metazoa > Chordata > Mammalia > Carnivora > Felidae > Panthera > Panthera pardus. The sequence continues at coordinate 15,161,347 of NW_026527013.1, forward strand.
GTTGACTCATTAGATTTCTGCAACACTTTGCAGCTCAGAGAAGTGACTTTCACTTCCCCATGTTTCCCAGACACGGGAGGCAGCTGGGACATGCTGGTTGGACCCCAGCACCCCTGCCCCGTCCATTCTACCACACCGAGCTGCCCTCCTGGAGGCTGTCAAGGTTGGTCAAGTCAACCAACGGAAGGAGGAGGAACTGCTGTTTTCCTCTCCTCCCCTCCTCTCCTCTCTTCTCTTTCCTTCCTTTCTTCATTTATTTTTGAGAGACAGAGACAGAGACAGAGAGAGAGAGAGAGAGAGACAGAGCACGAGCAGGGGAGGGGCAGAGAGAGAGGGAGACACAGAATCGGAAGCAGGCTCCAGGCTCCGAGCCGTCAGCACAGAGCCCGATGCGGGGCTCAAACTCACAAACCGTGAGATCATGACCTGAGCTGAAGTCGGACGCTTAACCGACTAAGCTCCCCAGGTGCCCAGGAGCTGCTGTTTCTTACAACGCGCAGTGAGTTGCTGATCGCCACCAAGGAGCTGGGCATCACCACCAACATAACCTATTTAGTGGGGTCCGCTGTAGGGAGGGGGTGCCAGTCTGTCCTACCATCAAATTCAGTCTTACTGATCGGTGGACCCGGGGCAGTGAGGCCCTGCAGACAGTGGAGGGGATAACTGGTTTAGAACCCCCTATGTCCAACTGGCAGCGACCTGGCCAGGTCTGTTTACATACTGGTGAACTGAAGGGACTGTCTTCCCAATGGCAGGAAGTCACCCACCTGCCTACCCGGAAAGAGCGAATCTCTCACATCCACATAAACCAGGACACAACCCAAGGAACTAATCAGTCTGTCCTGAGTGAGAAGCCTCTGGAATCTAGGCACCTGGCTTGCCCAGGCGATGATTACAATGAATATTCAGCGACTGATTAGTACGGGCAGCCTTGGTGCTCATCTTCGGTGTTTAAAAATCTCCGCAACCATCCCACAGAGTGGGTGCTAACATCATCCCCCATTCTCCAAATGAAGAAACTGAGGCTCTGAGGGATTAAGGAATTTGTCCAGGTAGGGGTGGGGCCGGGTTTTGCGGCCACGCGGTATGACCCTGGAGCCCAGCACTTGCCAGATGAATACTCTGCAAACCTCGTCCTGCCCAGGGAGTTCCACACACGGCCAGGAACCTGGTGATGACAATGTCTTGCTCTCACCGACAAAGTCAGGACGGAGTAGAACATGTCCCAGCTGCTGTCTGTCCGGGGGGGGGGGGGGGATCTCCAGGATGTCAGAAGGGAAAGGTGTTTGTTTAAAACGGCTAAATAGGCACCCTGCGTTATTAGAAATCATTCATCATGTCAAAGTACTTTGAAACTGTAGTCTGAATTTAAACTTCAGATTTAAAGTTCCCCAGGAGCGCCTGGGTGGCTCAGTCCGTTAAGCGTCCAACTCTTGATTTCAGTTCAGGTCACGCTCTCACGATTCGTGAGATCGAGTCCCACGTCAGGCTCTGCTCAGACAGCTCGGAGCCTGCTTGGGATTCTCTCTCTCCCTCTCTCTCTCTCTCTGCCCCTTACTGCTCCCTCTCTCTCTCTCTCTCAAAAATAAATAAATAAACATTAAAAAATAGTTCTGGGGTGCCTGGGTGGCTCTGTCAGTTTAAGCGTCTGACTTCGGCTCACGTCATGATCTCACGGTTCGTGGGTTCGAGCCCCACGTTGGGTTCTGTGCTGACAGCTCAGAGCCTGGAGCCTGCTTCCGATTCTGTGTCTCCTTCTCTCTCTGCCCTTCCCCCGCTCATGTTCTCTCACTCTCTCTCTCTCTCTCTCTCAAAAATAAACATTAAAAAAAAATAATAAAAAAAAGTTTACCATTTCCATGGCTCTTAGAGCAATCCTAGAGGACACAGTAAACTGAAGTTCAAAGAACAATGTTACAAGGAACTTGTAACAGGGGTTGGGGAGTCAACTCGACTTGGGGAACAGTCTATCAAAACAGGGGGCTGTTGTGTCCACCCATCCATTTCCTTGTCTTAATTCCTAAACTCTTCAGGAAAGAAATTTATATGCACCGATGCAAGTTGTTTATTTTCTAAAGTAACTGAATGATCCTCTAAAGGGGATGCTAGCCATGGACAATTTTCGGGGCTTGTGTTTTGAATTATTTTTCTAATGTGGTGATCAGTGTGCATATCCAAACCCTTCTGCTGTATCCTTCTCTCTCTCTTTTTTTAATGTTTATTTATTAAAAAAAATTTTTTTTAACGTTTATTTATTTTTGAGACAGAGAGAGACAGAGCATGAACAGGGGAGGGGCAGAGAGAGGGAGACACAGAATCTGAAACAGGCTCCAGGCTCTGAGCTGTCAGCACAGAGCCCGACGCGGGGCTCGAACTCACGGACCGTGAGATCGTGACCTGAGCCGAAGTCGGACACTTAACCGACTAAGCCACCCAGGCACCCCAATGTTTATTTATTTTTGAGAGAGAGACAGAGAGTGCAAGTGGAGAAGGGGCAGAGAGAGGGAAACAGAGGATCTGAAGCGAGCCCCACGCTGACAGCAGACAGCCCAATGAGGGGCTTGAACTCACCAACCGTGAGATCGTGACCTGAGCCGAAGCGGGACGCTCAACAGCCTGAGCCTCCCAGGTGGCCCTGCATCCCTTCCCTTTTATGATCAAAGATGCACACCATATTAGAGATGCATGTGAGAGACGCACAACCAGGCTGTGGACGGTCTGGGCCCCGGTCTAGAGCAAATGCACACATCTATGTATAAATCGCTCTGGGACCATGGCCATTTTAAGGCTTCTTGCCAACCCAAAACATGGACTTTCACATTTAACTCCAGACTGAGTCAAAGTGCACTGGGCGAAGGAATGATTTCAAAGAGGGCCACAGAGGGAGCAAAATAATAACAGACTGTGAACATGGGAATTGCAGAATTAAGTAATACACATAACTCAGCTTATAACCACTGTAAATAACTCATGATGGTATGTTCCAATGCTATAAGGCCAGTTTGAACCACATTTCCATTTTATGAAATGTTAAAGAGATTCCTTCTGTCAGACCCTGAAGTGTGAGCTAGCACGACTGTGAAAGTCAGTAAGGATCACAAGGATGGAGGGGGAAGAATCAAAGAAGAAGATTCTAAAACGCATCCGTATGTCTGCTCACAGACATTCAGGACAGGAGGTCCATAGTTCCCTTTTCCCAACTGCTAAATGTTTACAAGTTGCTGAATCTCCAATTTCTTCGGTGTTCCAGCCCTAAAGCACTTTGTTCCACTGGCCCCACCTAACCACCAGGGAATTAGCTGTTCCCTAGCTGTCGGTTGAGCGGCCGACTCTTGGTGTCGGCTCAGGTCACGATCTCATGGTTCGTGAGTTCGAGCCCCATGTCGGGCTCCGTGCTGGCAGTGTGGAGCCTGTTTGGGATTCTCTCTGCCTCTCTCTGCCCCTCCCCAACTCCCAGTCTCTCTATCTCAAAATAAATAAATAGACTTTAAACCAAAACAATCTCGCAGTTCATGAGTTCGAGCCCTGCATTGGGCCCTGTGTGCCCAGAGCCTGTAGCCCCAAAGCTCAGAGCCTGGAGTCTGCTTTGAATTCTGTGTGTGTGTGTGTGTGCGTGTGTATCTCTCTCTCTTTCTCTCTGCCCTCCCCTGCTCATGCTCTCTCTCTCAAAAATAAATAAACATTAAACAATTAAAACAACAAAACAAAACAAAACAAAACAAACCAGGGGCACCTGGGTGGCTCAGTCGGTTAAGCGTACAACTTCGGCTCAGGTCATGATCTCTCTGCCTCTCCCCTGCTGGTGCTCTGTCTCTTTCTCTCCCAAAGATAAATAAACAGTAACAAAACAAAACAAAACACAAAGTGAGCAGCAAGATGGTTAAACAAGAATCCACACACAAAAGGCTACATAGTGTATGATTCCGGTCATATCAAGTTCCAGAAGACAAAGCCAACCTATGCTGGCATAAGTCAGAACAGCGAATGCCCGGGGGACAGATATTAAATAGGAAGGGGGAAGAGGAAAATTCTGGGGTGCTGTAAGGGCATACACACACGTATAAATGTGTATGTATAAGTGTATATACATCTGGAAAATGTATCAAGCTGTATACTTAAGATTTACGTATCCTCGTGTGTGCCTCAATAAAACAGTTTTGAAAATTCAGAGAAACAATAGCTAACTGTTTGGAACGTGTTCTGATGAGAGACTCAACCCCCCCCCCCCACCCTGCTCTATCCTTCCAGGCGTGCACTAAACCCTCCTGAGTCCCTCTTTGTGACCGCAGGGTGCTGGGCACGGGGTCTTGTCCACACAACCAGGAGCGTAGCGAGTTAGGCTTGTGGAAGGGGGGACGCTGTGGGGTGTGTCCAAGATTTCCTCTAAGGCCACCGTTAGAAGCAGATACATCGGTACATTTACCAAGCAAGCCTGGGGATCGTAACATGTGCTCCACTCTTTTTTCTTCATTGTGGTAAAAAAATAAGAAAGAAAATGGAAAACGGGGCGCCTGGGTGGTGCAGTCGGTTAAGTGTCCGACTCCTGGGTTCAGCTCAGGTCAGGATCTCGCGGTTTGGGTGTTCGAGCCCCACGTCGGGCTCTGTGCTAACAACGCCGAGCCTGTTTAGGATTCTCTCTCTGTCCCTCTCCCTCTGCACCTCCCCTGCTCATGCTCTCTCTCTCTCTCCTGTCTCTCAGAATAAATAAATAAACTTTGAAAATTTTGGGAAAAGAGTATTCATCCGTCTGCTACCCATGAATAAATCCCACACACTTTCCCCCCCCTTTTTAAAATTGTGGTAAAGTAAGCATAACAGAAACTTTACCACGGTAGCCATTTAAAAAAAAAAATTAATGTTTACTTATTTTTGACAGAGAGAGAGAGACAGAGCGTGAGCAGGGGAGGGGCAGAGAAAGAGGGAGACACAGAATCTGAAGCAGGTTCCGGGCTCTGAGCTGTCCGCACAGAGCCTGACGCGGGGCTCGAACCCACGAACCACGAGATCACGACCTGAGCCGAAGTCGGACGCTTAACCGACCGAGCCACCCAGGCGCCCCTGATTAATCACTTTAAAGGGTACAATTCAGTGGCATTAAGTCTATATATTCACGTTATTGTGAAACCACCCCCGCCACCCATCTCCAGAATATTTCCATCTTCCCAAACTGAAACTCTGTCCCCATTGGACAGTAACTCCCCGTTCCCCTCCCCCAGCTCCTGGCGCCCACTGATCTTTCTGTCTCTATGGATTTGACTCCTCTAAGGACCTCGCATAAGTGGGAGGGGGACACTCACTATTTGTCCTTTTGCGTCTTGCTCATCTCACCACCGAGCGTCATGTGGTAGGCGGGCTTTGCTTTTCAACCTGAGCATCGCTGACCGCTGATTTGAGTAACAACCCAAGAGTGAGCAAAAGGACAGAGGCTCAAACTCATGGCTACACACGATATTCGCTTTGCGAGAAGGGGGAGGAAGCTTTCTCTGAACCGAAAAACGGTGTCAATAAACTGGAAGACTCAGAAGATGGGAAAAGGTTATGAAAAAAAGAAGCAGGAGCATTTCTCTGAAACGCAGCCGGTCAGAGCGTCCCTCAGCCTGCTAGCCACTAGCAGGGTAGCACTCAGCGACCCTGACCTTCCCGGTGCCGCAGGCCCAACAACGGGCTACGGTGACCAGTGTTCTGACAGGCCCGCATTCCTCGGCGATTAGCAACAATATCCATGAGACGCTCTTACTTGTCCGAACAGAAGCCATGCGCTGGTTAATCTTAAAGTGAGTTTCGTTTAAAATGGGCTTTTCCAGAAGGTTATATCAGCCTCTTTCCATCTTATTATTCACTGTCCCTCAAAGATAACGTGAAGAGATGGGGGTAGGGAGGCAGCAGGGAAATGCCTCATTATGGAAACATCCAACTTTGAGGGGCGCCTGGGGGGCTCAGTGGGTTGAGCGTCGGGCTCTTGGTTTCGTCTCAGGTCCTGACTCAGGGTTTGTGGGTTTGAGCCCCGCATCGGGCTCCATGCTAGTGGAGCCTGCTTGGGATTCTCTCTCTTTCTCTCTCTCAGAAATAAATAAATAAACTTTGGGGTGCCTGGGTGGCTCAGTCGGTTAAGCGTCCGACTTCAGCTCAGGTCACGATCTCACGGTCTGTGAGTTCGAGCCCCGCGTCGGGCTCTGTGCTGACAGCTCGGAGCCTGGAGCCTGCTTCCCATTCTGTGTCTCCCTCTCTCTCTGCCCCTCCCCCGTTCATGCTCTGTCTGTCTCTCTGTCTCAAAAATAAATAAATGTTAAAAAAAAAATTTTTTTTTAAATAAAAAATAAATAAATAAACTTAAAAAAAAAGATCCGTCTTTGATTTAGGTTGGCCTGCAGCTTTGTAGGTCCGTCATGAGGGAGCAGGGAGGGACAGCAGGAGAGAAGGTTCTATTTGGGCCTGTCCTGTGCTGGGGGCCACTAGAGTCTTGACCTCTGTCACTCAGTCTGATGTGAGTAACCCTCCCTGCCTCATGAGCCCAGTCTCTGCGGTCATCGCTGGGGCCACGCTTGGCTGGGCCGCTTTGGACAAGCCACCTTACCTCCTTATTTTATTTTATTTTATTTTATTTTTTTAATGTTTATTTTTGAGAGAGAGACAGAGTGCAAGCAGGGGAGGGGCAGAGAGAGAGGGAGACACAGAATCCGAAGCAGGCTTCAGGCTCTGAGCTGTCAGCACAGAGCCCGACGCGGGGCTTGAACTCACGAGCTGTGAAATCATGACCTGAGCCAAAGTCTTGCTTAACCGACTGAGCCACCCGGGCGCCCCCCAACTTACCTCATTAAACTGCAGATTTCTCATCTGTAATATTTGGCCACAAACATGAACCACACGGGACTTCTACAAGTACCTCAGTGAGACCACATGTGTAAGTGCAAAGAATATCACTTCCATCCACACAGACGGGACCAAGCCCCTGAGCCTCTGAACCTTGTGGTAGGCAGAATCTCAAGGTGACCCCAGAGACCCCGTGCCCTGTAGGTACTCCTCCCCTCGAGTGTGGAAAGGACTCCAAATATCAAGGCATATCATTCATGTGATTGATGTTGTAGGGCCAGGTCAACTTTATCCTGGTGGGCCTGACCTAATCAGTTGAGCCCCTAGAAGAGTTTGGGCTTTTCCTGGAGAAAAAGGAATTCGCCTAAAGGTAGATTCTCTGTAGCTGGTTTTGAAGATGGCGGGGGCCACATGGTGGGAAGTTTGAGTGGCCTCTAATTGCTGTGAGCGGGAGTACCTTGGACTTACCCGCCACAGAGCACTGAATTCTGCTACAACCGTGTGAACGCAGAAGAGGAGCCGGGCTCTAGATGAGAACACAGCCTGGCCAACATCTTGATTTTAGCCTAGTGAGACTGAGCCAAGAAGCTGTCCACATCTTATCTGGACTTTGTCATAGGCCACTAAGTTTATGACAATTTGTTATGTGGCAGTAGAAAACCCGTGTAGAACTTGTAACCAGATAGGGTACCAGGCAGGACATGCTGAGCTGCTCAAGGAAAGGGGTTTGGATAAGTATACGGTACTGTCTAGGGCGCGGAACCTTCCCTTCTGAGCTGAGCTGCCGTTATGATGTGATGCCAAGTGGACAGCTTTGATGGAAGGGTACATCAGTGAGGATGTCTAAACACCTTGTATTCACCGTAAAACGTTAGTATCCAGACGCCAGAAGGTGACAGGGAGGGTGGGTCAGAGGGAAGGGGGTGCTGTGGTCAAGAGGGCTCACGGCTGCTCATCTCACCTGGTCTTGTGGGCACAGCCAGAGCAAGAAGAGGGTCCTCAGATGCCAACCAGAAATCAGGGACAGATCCGGTGGGAAGCCTGGCCTTCATACCCCAAGAGCCCAGAGGCGTTAGGCTGTGTAGGGCTGGCCAAACGGAGGTGGCTTCTGGGAATGACGGCAGTAATTTACCACCCCATCTGTTCGGCACCTGCTATGTGCCAGATACTTCCTGTAGGTATCCTTTAGGTAAACTGTTCACATTCACAGCTGGGAAGATGCATGCCTGAGATTCAAACCCGTGACTGCCTGACGGCAAAGCCCATGCATGGCTGCTACTTCAAGACGTCCACCCTCAAGGTCACGGGCTGCTGGGCAGCCTGGGCCCAAGCGTTTGCCCCCACCCCCACCCCCGTTAGAGAGGGGGCAGCAGTCAGAGGGACCTGCTTCCGTCTGTAGCACTCAATACCACCAACACAGAGAGAAGTGTGAGTGTTTGCTGTTCCGACACCCGCTCTGAATATCCACCCTGCCCTCTGCCCTAGTGCAGAGCAATCCACACAGCCTGACTTGGAGAATAAGTCTCTGAATGAAGGTCTCTCAAACGGCTACAGGCCAGGTCAATGAAGTGATTCCTCTGGTAGGCCGGGTAAGGTCAGGGTGAAACTGGCCAGCAAAGAAAGGCTGCACGCTGCAGGAAATCTTTGGGGCCAGACAGACGCGTGCTTTCCTCCCCAACGGGGGCTAGTGCAGGAGGTGTTACGTCCACAGGGAGGAACATTCTGGAATACGTTACATCAGAGGATGGTGATTCTGGAAGGTGTTGTGTCACCAAGGTCAACCACCACCGAAGGTGTCTCACCAACGAGGAAGGTCGTTACGGAAGGTGCTATACCAACACGAACTGTTGCTACGGAAGGTGTTATGTCCATGAGGACGGATGGTATGGAAGATATTGGCACGGAAGGTCTTAAATCAAGAAGAATGGATATTATAGGGGCCCCGCCATCACGCAAAGAGTTAGATCAACAAGGATGGTCGTATTGGCCAGTAGGGGACTAGCCAGCAATCTCAAGACAATTATGCTAAAAATTCAGGGACGTAAAAAACAAGGTCGAAGGACCATGAATGTTGAGATGAGGCGTTTGAGGAGCCTGGTTCCCAAGCACATCGTGTCGGCAGGTGGAAGAAAAGAGGCAGATGGTTAGCACTGAAAGGGAGGGAGAGACTGTGGTTCGGAGCACTTCCCTTTTCGTGAACCATATTCCTTACATCTGGAGTTGGTCCTACTGCTAAGTGCTATTTCCAAGGAAGGAAGGGGCGGGGGGGGAGATGGGAACAAATCCAGATAAAATCCCAGAGCGATGAGGCATTTAATCTTCATTTAACTGCATTCGGTTTTGCTCCTATAGCTGATCTCCAGTTGTAAATCACACTTTGAAGGATCACTCTTTTTTTTACAGTTTTAATTTAAATTCCAGTTAGTTAACCGGGCCGCCTGGGTGGCTCGGCCGGTTAGGCATTTGATTTCGGCTCAGGTCACAATCTCACGGGTCGTGAGTCTGAGCCCCGCATCCAGGCTCCATGCTGACAGCACGGAGCCTGCTTTGGATTGTCTGTCTCTCCCCAGCCTGCACGCGTGCATTCTCTCTCTCTCAAAAATACACAAACATTAAAAAAAATAAATTCCAGGGGTGCCTGGGTGGCTCAGTTGGTTAAGTGTCTGACTCTTGATTTCAGCTCAGGTCACGATCTCACGGTCGTGACGTCAAGCCCTGCGTCAGCGGACTCTGCACTGACAGAGCGGAGCCTGCTTGGGATTCTCTCTCTCTCTCCCACCTCTCTCTGCCCCTCCCGCTCCCCCCTCAAAATAAATAAATAAATAAACTGAAAAAAATGGATAAATTCCAGTGAGTTAACATACAGTGTAATATTAGTTTCAAGTGTACAACGTAGTGATTCAACAATTCTATACAACAGCCGGTGCTCATCACAGCAAATGCACTCCTTTTTTAAAAATGTTTTATTTATTTTTGAGACAGAGAGAGACAGAGCATGAGCAGGGGAGGGGCAGAGAGAGAGGGAGACACAGAATCGGAAGCAGGCTCCGAGCTGTCAGCACAGAGCCCGACGCGGGGCTCGAACTCACGGACCGCGAGATCATGACCTGAGCCGAAGTCGGACGCTGAACCGACTGAGCCACCCAGGCGCCCCGCAAGTGCACTCCTTAATATCCATCGCTTGTCCCCCCACCCCCCCCATCCACCTCTCTTTTGGTCACCATTAGTGTGTTGTCTGTAGTTAAGGGTCCGTTTCTTGGTTTGCCTCTCTCTTTTTTCCCCTTTGCTCATTTGTTTGGTTTCTTAAATTCCACATATGAGTCAAATCCTATAGTATTTGTCTTTCTCTGCCTAACTTATTTTGTTTAGCATGATACTCTCTAGCTCCATCCACGCCATTGCTAATGTCAAGATTTCATTCTTTCCTCTCATGACTGAGTAATATTCCATTGTATATATACACCCCATCTTTATCTATTCATCAATCGACGAGCACCCGGGCTGTTTCCATACTCTGACTGTTGTAGATAATGCTGCTCTAAACCTCGGGGTGCGTGTATCCCTTGGAATTAGTATTTTTGTATTCTCTGGGTGAAGACCTAGCAATGTGATTGCTTCATCACAGGGTAGCTCTGTTTTTAACTTTTTGAGGAACCTCCACACTGTTTTCCAGAGTGGCTGCACCAGTTTGCATTCCCACCAGCAGTGCAGAAGGATTCCCCTTTCCCTGCATCCTCGCCAACACCTGTTGTTTCTTGTGTCATTGCTTTTAGCCATTCTGACAGGTGTGAGGCAGTATCTCGCTGTAGCTTTGACTTGCATTCCCCTGAGGATGAGTGATGTTGAGCATCGTTTCATGTGTCTCTCGGCCATCTGCGTGTTGAAGGATAGCGTTTTCCAGATAGTGGCTCGCGTAGCAAGTTGTCCTTTTCGGAGATGGTGGCAGAATGCTCTCGAAATACCAGGACAACACAGTGGGATTACTGGTAACGAATGACAGAGCCACACTTTCACTCCAGGGCCAGCCTCATGGTTTCCTGTGATGGCCCACAGACCTCAGACACCTTGTCTTCTGCTTTCTCTTTTCCTGTCTTTGAAAGCTATTCTCCATCCCGTACCTTTACTGTGGTTTTTATACATATATGTCTTTGAAGAGTAGTTATCACATTGGACAGTGTCTCAGACTCCTGCTTTCGGGGACCCAGGCAAGCAACGTAAACAAGAAAAGCCAACACGGTGTCTTTGTTGCAACAGAGGGTGCGTGCTTTACTGAATACTTTGTCAGTCAGCTTTTTTTCCAAAACACATCCAACAGAACTGGGCCAAGACCTCTAGGCCACCAATTTGCAGCCCCTAGTTCCCATGTTTGAATCCCTTCTGCATGATGAGTCCCTGGAGAGCGAGGGACTGGTGGTTCCTACCTCTGAATGCCCACCGTCTAGCATAGGGGGCCTCCAAGATCTGTGGATGGATGGGGTTTATTACCAAATGGCCTAAGATTAGACTGGAACTTTCAAAGATTTTCTAGGCAGAAATCAAATTCTCCAGGCCTGCTCAGTGCTATGCTCTAAAAGCAGACAGGAGGGAAGCGTAGCAATTTCCTCTTCTAGAAATGTCGCTCCAAGTGGAGAAGGCAGCTTTGGTCATCAGTTCCCCAATTCTAGTGACTTAATATTTCTACACAACCCAATTCCTGCAGGAAGCAACTGCAGACTTTTTGAAGACAGTATCTACATTCATGATATCTTTGTTTTCACAAAGCATTACTATTGATTGCTATACCTGTACCTGCCTTTGGATGTTTTCTTAATTTAAAACTACTTTTTTAATTTCAATTTTTTTAATGTTTATTTTTGAGAGACAGAGAGAGACAGAGCATGAGCAGGGGTGCGGTGGCCGGTGCCGGGGGCCGCAGAGAGAGGGAGATACAGAATCCGAAGCAGGCTCCAGCCTCTGAGCTGTCAGCCCAGGGCCTGATGCAGGGCTCGAACTCATGAACGGTGAGATCACAACCTGAGCCTAAACCAAGCGTTGGACCCTCAGCTGACTGAGCCACTCAGGTGCCTCTGTGTGTCTTCATAAAAGCTGAAAAATATGGTTTACATTTAAATTAAATAATACACGAAGCACAAGGTAAAAAGAAAAAAAAAAAAAAAAAAACCCAAAAAAACAAAAATGAGTTTTGACCGCTAAAAAGTCACTCTTATCTTGAACCTGGTGTTCTTGCCAGGGGCAACCCCTGACACCGGTTTGCGTGTCCTTATACAGGAAATCTGTGAATACGCAAGTGTGTATCTATATGCCACCCCTATTTTATTTTATTTCATTTCCTTTTGCCAAAAGGCAACATGCTTTATTCACTGTTCTGAACCGTATGTTTTCCTCTCCATAATATATCTTGGGGGTCACCCTCCCCCATCCGTACACCGAGAGCTACCCAGTGGCCTTATATGGCTGCGTAGCATCCACTGCTGGGATGTGCCATCATTTATTTAACCAGGCTTCTAATGATGGATGTTTGGGTTGTTTCCAGTCTCCAACCACCAGCACAAGGAGCAAACCATGCTTATCTAGGGTTTCAAGGCGCTGGTGGGGTACGCCTTCCCCGGGTCCCAGGTTCCTGGTCACGACTCGGGCTGTACTCCCCACACGGGGAGAGACCAGGGAGGCTGGGAGATGTTAATGCCAGGGGTTCGGCTACACTGGGTTGTGACGGGCTTCTGCAAGACGACCCAGCACCGTTCGCAATTTGAAAAACATCTTCTGTGTTCTGACAAGTTGAGAACTTGCTCCCGACAGGTTTATAGCCCAAGGCTGAAGTGCCTGATAAGATTGTCAGCAACTTCTGGGCCAGTTGAGCAATCCTCCATCTCTCGGAGAGGATTAAAGGCAGGGGTCCAACTGGGCTTTTGCGGCCTGGCACCCTCCAGCCCAGTCTTGGAGTATGACACCTGCTCATGAGAACAGCTGTAATCCTCAGAAGCCTCCTGGGGTGTTCACATTCATGTCTCAGAATAATTGGGCCTGGCATTGAAGTTATAGAAAACTGGTCTGGTCAGTTCCCTGGTTAACAGGAAGTGTGTGTGTGTGTGTGTGTGTGTGTGTGTGCATGCGTGTCTGTATTCACTTGCAAACAGTTTTTAAAAACTTGTGCTAGTATCATTGAGGACAACTTCTTGCAGTTAAAAAAAAATGCTTATTTATTTTGAGAGACAGAGAGAGAGAGAGAGAGAGAGAGAGAGAGAGAGAGAATCCCAAGCAGGCTTTACACTCAACGTCGGGCTCGATCTCACAACTGGCTCACGACCTGAGCCGAAATCAGGAGTTGGATGCTTCCCCCACTAAGCCACCCTGGTGCCCCAACTTCTCGCGGTTTTTAATCCAGCAGCTTCTCTTCTAGGAGCTTCTCCCAAGATGTCTTCACACGTGCCCAAAGTCAACTGCACCGGGAGAGTATCCAAAGCACCGTGTGGTAGCAGAAGCCCGAGAACAATGTCAATTGTCTCCCACGAGCGACCAGGGCAGACTCTGCCCTGGCAGTTTGGTCCAGACTGCCTGCTGTTGCAAAACTCCAAGTTCTTCCTGGGCTCAGCTCAAGTTATCGAAGAAAATGGCAATTCTCATTCACCGAGGAATGCGTTTCAGGCCCGACCTTAGTGCTGAGTGGTTTACAGCCGTGATTCCATTCGACCCACCCACGAGGTGCTGCGGTGTCCTCGTTTGGAACTGAGGACTTAGTCCTAGGGAGGCTAAGTGACCAGCGCAAGTTGTCTAGCTAGCAGGTGGTGGAATCAGGACACCCCGAAGCCTCTGATCTTCTGTCACCGAGGGTCAGAAGTATCCGCACTTCACTTAAAACTTCAAGAAAGCTACGCTGGGGCGCCTGGGTGGCTCCGTCGGTCGAGCGTCCGACTTCGGCTCAGGTCACGATCTCGCGGTTCGTGAGTTCGAGCCCCACGTCGGGCTCTGTGCTGACAGCTCGGAGCCTGGAGCCTGCTTCCCATTCTGTGTCTCCCTCTCTCTCTGCCCCTCCTCCCGCTTGTGCTCTGGCTGTCTCTCTCTTTCTCAAAAATAATCATTAAAAAAGCAAATTAAAAAAAAAAAAGAAAGCTATATCATCTGTGCTTATGGGACAGTTTTAATTTATTCTGGCAAGATGTTTCCAAATTTATTACTTATACACGTTCACATGTTGCAGCGAGGTGTTTAATGGCCTCAGGGTCGTGAGCTGTGTGTCCATCTGGCAGGATGGACAGCTGGTCCAAGAGGGCGGCCCCTCCCTGGCAAAGTCAGACCAGAGAGGTTTCCAGTGGTGCCCTTGTCTTGGGCTCCACTCGGGAGAGAACTGAGACGTGCATATTATTTTTTAAGTCCAGTACCCGAAGAAAGAGCTTCTAATTTCCTACAAGTTTGTGAAGTGAGGGTCAATTCTGATACTCTATTGCCTTCTCTTGCAAATTCAGCATCACAATGTAGAGAAAACCAAACCCAACCAACCCGGTTAGGAGACGGTGGGGCAATGGTGGGTCAAATGGGGAGAACACGTGGGATAACATGGAGTCCTTGTCACCGTCCTTACTGCTACCGACGAACTGTCCTTTGTACAAGAGGACTCTGCTGAGCCACCCCAAGAGGCCAGACCCTTTTGGTGGGGCGTCCTTCCCGTCTTTTTTCCTGAGCTCCTATGAGATACAGACAGAAGGACAGCAAGCTGACACGAGTCGCCCTGCACACACATGACTTTACTCCCTGCTTCCTTCATTGTATCACAAGCAAGTCCTCGTCGTTTCCTGGCGATTCCCTTGAAGGTTTCCAGAAGCGGGATTGCATTCCTGCGGACCCACCCACACCCCCATCCACTGCCTCCTGAGCACACGTTTTTGGGGGACCAGCAGAGACTTAGTGAAGACCCCAGGTCCTGGCCTGAGGTAGAGACTCCGGCCGGATACCAGGGAGGTCTCCCCCACCCCCTGCAGGGACACAGAGAGCTGTGGTTCCCTCTGCCCATCCACATTCTCTTTTTTCTACTTTCCAGGACCCAGCTTCCCTCCTCTTCTTCTTCTGTCTGATTCGCATCAGAGCTGGAGCCAGAAGATCTGGGAGTTAGCACTTCTGGTCCTCAGTCCCTTCCAACAGTGCGACTTGAAGAAGTCATCTAACTTCTTTAAAAAATTTTTTTAATGTTTTTTATTTATTTTTGAGAGAGCGCACGAGAGAGACAGAGTGAGCGGGGGAAGGGCAGAGAGAGAGGGAGACACAGAACCTGAAGCAGAGATTATGTCTGTCAGCACAGAGCCCGACACGGGGCTTGATCTCACGAACCGTGAGATCATGACCCGAGCCGACGTCGGACACCCAACCGACCGGGCCACCCGGGTGCCCCAGAAGTCCTCTAACTCCTCTGTGCTCATTCCCTCCTAAAAAGACTCGCTTTGATGGTGACCCGGAGTACCTATCTGTTCACCCACACGCAATTTATTCAATGCTAGCTATGTGCCAGGCACAGTTTTAGCCAGAAACTTCACGGGGGTTGGATACAAACCTGCCTGAGCTGTTCCCTCAGCTCAGGGGTCTCCAGCAGGTCCACAGATCAGCTTTGGCAGAAAAGATTAGGGCTGGTACTTCCTCTGCATGGTCCAAGCCCCTATGTCAAAGACCGGAAAAGCGAGGCCCAGAGAGGCGAGGCGACTCTCCCAAGTCATAAAGCTCGCTGTCGATAAGACTTGAGGTTACAGCCACGCGTCCTCACTCTTAAGTGGGGTGCTCTCCCCACTTTGCCCACGGTCTTGCCAACTGGACAACGCTAACTTCTTCCGGGGTCCCATCGAGACGACATTCCGGTCTCCCTTCCACTGGGATGGGGCCAGGCCACTGATCTGGAGCCAAGAGAACGGCCACACAACGGATGTGAAACGGCTTCCGTGCTCAGGCGTCAAGACTCCCACGGGAGCCCCTCTGCACTCTTCTTCCTTCCGTCAGCGTGACGTGGATGAGCACGGAGGACAGGACACATGCTGAAGGCGGCAGAGACAGGAAGTCAAAGGACCCTGGGTCCTCATCACTGCTTGGAGGAGGTCCCCTGTTTGGGGTTTCATCTGAGCAAGAAATAAACACCTGTCGTGTGTGAGCCATCGCACACGGTTGGGTTTGCGGCTTAGTCTTACACCTGCCGCCGCTAGACTCGCCGATGTCAAAGTCAGCAAGATCGAACGTGACGCAGTGCAACTCGACGTAGACCCGGGAGGAGCTCCCAGGGCCCATGCCTGTCCTCAAGTCTTCTTGAGCACATCATCAAAAGTCAATATTTAAAAGGAAGTTAACCGTTTCTCTTAGTAAAACTTAGGGTTAGTTTCACCTGGAAGGAAGGAAGGAAGGAAGGAAGGAAGGAAGGAAGGAAGGAAGGAAGAAAACGGCAGTGCGGGGAGGGACAGAGCCTGGGCTCTGAAATGAGTCTGCCCAAGTTCACGGATGGCACCCCCGCTTATTAGTTGTGACCTTGGGGGAGTTGCCTCACTTCTGTGACTCACTTTCCTCCATTTGTTCCCGGACACTTTCTGTACAAACTCTTTGACCCAGGAATTCCCTCCTCCGGGGAGTGCACCCACAGACACACTGGTCTATATTCCTAAAAAAGACAACTGCAAATATGGCAACTGAAACTCTCTATAAACACAAAAGACTGGGGGCGCCTGGGTGGCTCAGTCGGTTGAGCGTCCGACTTCGGCTCAGGTCATGATCTCACGGTCCGTGAGTTCGAGCCCCGCGTCGGGCTCTGTGCTGACAGCTCGGAGCCTGGAGCCTGCTTCGGATTCTGTGTGTCCCTCTCTCTCTGCCCCTCCCCGACTCATGCTCTGTCTGTCTCTCTCTCTCTCTCAAAAATAAATAAACATTAAAAAAAAATTTAAAAACAAAAGACTGGAAACAACCCAGCAGTAAGAGGCTGGTGACACCACACGGCATGCCCACGGCCAGGAATATTACGTGGCCGTCAAAAAGAATGGCAGCCCCCATATGTTCTGATATGCAACAAGATGGATTGCTAAGTGAGCAAACTCCAGAAGCATATGAGACACATCCCATACCATATACCATGGTTATGGTCTGGCTGTGTAAAGAAGGGACGTACGCACATTTATGAGGTTGTGCTTGCATAGAATTGCTCAGGAACAATGCACAAGAAACCGTGGCTGCTTCTGGGCGAAACCCCGGGGTCAGAGGTGGAAGGGGACATACTTCTTCCCACGTACCCTTTTGTACAACTGGAATTTTTGTTACCATGTACAGGTGTTTCGAAGCACAGTCTTTAAACTGAGTATTAAAAGCACATACACATCCGCAGAACAAATATGAACAGAACACTCAGTGTTTTGTTTTAAACATTAAAAAAATTTTTTTCATGTTTATTTTTTGAGAGAGAGAGAGTGTGAGCAGGGGAGGGGCAGAGAGCGAGGAAGACACAGAACCCAAAGCAGGCTCCAGGCTCTGAGCTGTCAGCACAGAGCCCGATGGGGGGGCTCGAACTCATGAACTGCGAGATCATGACCTGAGCCGAAGCCGGATGCTTAACTGACTGAGCCCCCCAGGTTCCCCTGTATATATATGGCTTTTGGAAATGCCATACTTCCAAATGGGGGTTGGGGTTGTTACCATGTCTCCCGTGTGAAATCATGAGACGCAGGGCATCGGTTAGTGTGTTTGTGCAGCACGTGTGGTTTTAAAGAAAACATCACTGACGGTAAACGGGAGATGCTTGCACATAAAACACTCAGAAGGGCGGCTGCCGCAGAGCAGTACGTGTTCGCTATTACAAGCAGTGGTTAGTGATTTTTAAAAATGATGTCCTGAAATACAAACTCAAGGCTACAAAGGGGTGAGGTAGGAAACCCGGCTCTCCCGGCCCGATTGTCTAGAACGTTGCCAGCTGCCTGGGAGAAGGTGACGGGCTAATTACAAGGCTGTAGGAAGTGGTTTGAAATAATTTGTGGGAGAATTTTTATCACTTAGAATGATAATTAAAGGGTATGAACTGTTCTTCATCACTCAGGTGGACAGCCTTAGCCATGGGTCTTCCCTAGCAGGGGTCCTGACCTCCCCCGCTGCCCCACCCACCTTGACCACAATCATGAATCCTGACCAGCAAACCCCACCCTCGCCCCCGTCCAAACCCGCAGGTGAGGCTTGTGTTATAAGTCAAGGGGCTCCATTCTGTTGCGTGTGTGTATGTGTGTGTGTGTGTGTGTGTGTGTGTGTGTGTGTGTGTGTTTCAGCAACATAATCGCTTAGCTGGGGTGCTAAGATTCTCGAACATCCACCAACACCGCTCAGACCCAGCTTGCTGAACTAGAGGGAGGAAAAGGCTTCTTCTTCCATAGATGTCACTGACATCTATGAGGTCAGCCTGATAGTGTGGGAACCAGGGACCGGCACACGCCGGCCCGAACGTACACCAGGACCACAGGACGAGCTCTCCATAAGGCCACAAGGCGGGATGTCTCCAAAGCCTGAGCATTTTCTCTACTCTCCATGCCAGCAATTCTATTCCCAGAGTTTCAGTCGGACAGGATCGTCAAGGAAGTGTGCAGAGCGATATAGCCGACAAGAACTCATGCTCAGATACATCAAAATGGGACAATCCAGCTTCTATTTTATAACCTCGGCAACACAGAGACGACATCATCTGATGTCATTATAGAATCCGCACCACGTCACTTTCGATGTCTTTTCACTGAACAGACCTATCAAAATGGACACAGGCGGTCGGTCCCCTACTGTTGGACACGTTCTGTTTTTTTTGGCAGGAAAAGTGGGAAGCCGCCTAAATGTCCACCTGTGGGGGGCTGGTTAAAGCCATACGATGGATGGTCCCAGGTCTGGTTTTGGGCGCACACACGCACACGATAAGACTGTACCAAAGTGACCAATGTGCTTTGCTTACAGATTATTTTTTTTTTCATTTTGGTTATATTTATTACCAATTTTTCTACAGTAACTATATACTACGTGAGATATTTTAATTGTTGCTTTCGACCTTCTTCTCCTACGTTGATAGCCCGGGAGAACCCCCCAGAAGAGCGTGGAGGGGGGCAGGGTTCGTTCTTCACAGACAAAATGGCAGCATCTGAGGTGAACCCTGAGGCTGACGGGCCAGCATCAGAGCACATCCTCCGGGTCAGCAGAGTGGCCCTCTCTGACCCTGAACCACGAAAATCTGTGGGGGTGAGGGAGACTCATCACTCCTACCAGTTACACATTCCAGACAACAGCTACCAGCTGCTCATTTGAATCCAAAGAATGACGAAGACGCAGACTCATCCGGGGTCAGCGAACACATCATTTGATGCTTGCTCACATTTCTGGTGAAACACGGTGGCGGCAAGAATGGGGTCACCGAACCCAGACTCTGGTATCTCAGCAATTCTCTCTTTTTTAAAAAAAAATTTTTTTTAATGTTTGTTTATGTTTCAGAGAGACGGAATGCAAGTGGGGGAGGGGCAGAGAGCGAAGGAGACACAGAATCCGAAGCAGGCTCCAGGCTCCGAGCTGTCAGCACAGAGCCCGACGCGGGGGCCTTGAACTCGTGAACCGCGAGATCATGACCGGAGCCGGAGTCGGAGGCTCAAAAAACCGAGCCGCCCAGGAGCCCCACTCAGCAATTCTTCAAAAGCCAGGAAGTCGAGGTTTTACCACCGTTCTGATTCCAACTTAACCAGTCCTTCGCTCTTGGAAGTGGGGGAGCGGGGGGTTACACCACACTCACCCCAACACATCACACCAAGACATTAACTTTCCCTTTGCAGTTCAGTTCTGCAGGGACACCAGCTTCATTCATGTTCACTAGGCCGTCTTCATTAAGAGAGCTCAGGGATTTAAAAAACAAACCCACTGTGCCGGGCTGTCCGGCTTTTTCCATCTTCTCTGGACAGGTTCCAGGAACTTCTCAAAGACCCCTACCTGTTAGGCCAACCCCAAGACGTCAGGCAAAGCGGCCGTCCTCTGAAACGGCTCCAACCTCCAAGACGCAGCCCCCAGTTCAGGCCAGGGAGGTGGCCACACACAGCCAATTCCGGAGACCACAGGAAGATTTTGGAAAGTGAGGTGGGAAGTCCCTAGGCTTCCCCGTATTGATACCTGAACCATGAGAGCTCGCTCCGACAGTCAACAACTTCCTAGAAGAAAGCGACAGTGCTGTAGGCCAAAGTGGCAGCGTCTCCAGGCCAAAGGGAGAAATCAGTTAACAGAGGCCCGTTCAGGCCGGCCTGTCATCCTTGGCATTGGTAATGCCTTGATTTACACCATATTCTTACTGGGGGATTCCTGGTTATCACAGACAACCGGAAACACCTCAGACAATTCCGAGTTTCAGTACAGCTCCCAAGTGTGATGGGCACACATTTTTCTCTCACACACATTTACACGCATTTTCACCTGCAAAATCACTCTTTATTCTTAGACGGATTTTTTTTTTTCTTCAAAGGAAATCTTGAAAATGCAGTCTTCCGGTAAATTTGTATTACAAGAGATATGCATACGGGCACAAGGCTTTAAATGTGGTCTTAAAATGGTCTAGGGAATGTACAGTAAGTAGTATGTCACCTGATGCCGTTGGAGAAAGGAACCAGGAAGCTTTCCTGTAGGTTTGCAATGACGGCAGTTGCCAGAACGCCAAAGTCCACCACGCCCGCTTCGTTTTATTCCTGAACTTAATTTACCCTAATCTACCTACCCGCCGAATACAAACGCCCCCTTAGGGGCACCAAAGAATAATCCAAGACCCCACTCGCCTCCCGGATAACTCTTTAGAAATCACAAAACCTGGGCTAGCCTCAGGAAAGGCTTCGAATCAAGTTCTTACACGAAGAACCCCGGTTATTTCTACGTTTCGATCTACTTCCAGAGCCCGCAGGCACAGGAGCGCGCACCCGCAGCGGGGAGGCGGCGGTCCCAGCGCACAACGGAATCAACTGGAAATTCACACACCTCTCCCGAACGTCCCCTCGCCGACCCCCTCGCGGGGTCAAAGTACAAACACTACCCTGAGGCACGAGGGGCGGGAGCTCACCGCCCCCGTGGCAAGAACGCCGGGACCCTTCTCCAGCCTGGCGCTTCCATTTTCAAATTAATTTTCCGGAACTTCGAGAGCGCTAGAATGGGGCGTGCGGACCGGGAAAAGGGTGATCCCGTGCGCTACCGGGGCCAAACCGCTGTTTTCTTGCCCCTTCTTCCAGCCCCAGATGAGGAGGTAGAGGGTGGGCCGAGAGAGGAAAGCTCCCTCCCCACGGCCAGCCCCGGCGCCCCCCAAGCACTCAGGTAAAGCCCCCGATGCGCGGCAGGTCCCCGGGCCTCAGCTGGGGCGCGCGCTTTTCTCTTCCTGAGCCGTCGGCGCCGGGCTCATCCCCGCGACCGCCGGGCTCCCCGCTCGGGGACACTCCCATGTGCCGCGGCCTGCGCCCAGGGCGAGGTCGCTCGAAATCCAGGAGGGCACGGCCACTTTGCCCGACGCGGCGCGCCCAGGCGCCGGGCGGTCCCGGGGACCCCGCGCCGTCCATGCATCCCGACTGTGTCGCCCCCACCCCGGCTCAGCATCCCCCGCACCTTGCTTCCTTCTGCGCCCCCCGCACGCTCCGCCGGGCGCCCGCTCTCCGGCCGCTTCCACCGCCCAGCTACACCCGCTACCGCCGCACCGCACTCACCAGCTCCCGGGCGCACGGCGGCGAGCAGCAGGACCCCCAGCAGTGCGATTGTGGCCCCGCGGGTCTGGCCGGCCATGGCTCCGGGGCGCCTCCGCCTCGGCGGGGGAAGCGGCTGTGGCCAGTGGCTCGGAGCGGCGGCCGCGGGCGCCTGAGCCTGGCACCGGCTCCTCCCCGGCTAGCTCACCTGCGGGCGGGCGAGCCCGGGCTCCGCCCTGCGCGGGCGAGCACGAGTTGGGCCGGCCTGTCCCCTCCTCTGTCTCCTCCTCCTCCCCTTCCTGCCGCAGCCGCCCGCCTCTCCCTCCCAGGGTGCCGGGACTTGTTGCCACTTTCCCGCGCTAGTCTTTCCTCCCAAGGCCGAGAGTGCTCAAGTCTTTGTGCCTACAGGCACAAAGGTCGCCTTTGGAGAAGCCGATCCGCTTTCCTTTCACTGTCCAGGCGACAGGGAGGCCCTTGTGAGCCCTGTTTTGCACGGGAATCCTATTTGTGCGTCACCCAAGCCCTGGTTTCTCGTGGGCTCGCTCCTCTCCTACCTGCTTTGGGCTCTCAAGACTTTAAAGCCGGTCCGCCGTGCCCGTTTGCAGAACTGCGACTCTGCAGCCTCGGGCTCTTCACCTGCACGGGGTCTAATGCTCGCAGCACCCCCGTCCTCGTTGCACATGAGGCCGACTGCTGAGTTCTGCTACCTGCCCAAAGGCAGTTAGTCATCTACAGAGGCAGGATTCGACAGCACAGGAAGGGTTTTCTACAAACGGAGCTGCTTTGAAGAATGCATGAATGGGTGCATGAATGCATGAGGCTGGAAAGGGCCAAGAGGAGACAGTGTGGAGCAGTAAATGTGTGACCTGGGCATGAAGCATTCAAGCCAGTCTTTGGGCAGTAAAAGGCGATGGCGCTGGGCTCCTTGCCTCCTCCCAGCTGCCTGTGTGCGTCCTGTGTTGGGCTTTCAAGGTCCTGTAGGTTCTCCCTTCCACCTGTAGGCTACACACCAAGTCTAGGGCCACAGAGAAAAGCAGTAGACAGTTCAGGGGCTCTCAGCCGGCAGACTAGGGGTTCACCAAAATGACTCCATGGGCTACCTGTGCCTGTGGGCTGCCGGAGGCTGGGCCAAGGTCACCCAGAACAGCTAAGGCGGGCTGGGTCAGAAACCCGATTACATGCGAAAGCATCAGCCCGCTGTCTGGCCCCAACTTCTGTCTAACTTCTTCCCCTGCAACCCCTACTCTCCTTGTGAACGGGCTGAGAAGTCATCGCTTAGGAGCTTCCTGCCCTTCCTTTTCTGTGTCTTCACGGATGAAAAGAGCCCATAGGAGCCCTCGGGAACCCACAGTCCACGGGGGGAGGCAGAGACGTCCAGACTGAGGGCATGACCCAACCTTTCCCCTCCCAGAAGGGCCTGGACTGTGAGCTCGTGGGGACCTCAGAGCTTATCCTCTGGTTCACTTCCCTCATCAGGCAGACAGGTGGGGAAACTGAGGCTTAGAGGGAGGGAGGAAGACGAGAAAAGTAGGGAGGCTCTTGGGTCTCCCCCAGTGAATGAGTGAGGACACTCCATCAAGAAGAAGAAATCTTGAGAAAAATCTCAGCAACCTTTTAAAATGTTTACGCTGACCCAGAGAGTGAAAGCAGATTTTGTCTGGTGTCCTGATTCTAAGCAGGGATGTATACCCCAACATCTTTTCCTAGCATCCATAGCACCATTGTCTCCCATATATAATAATGATAATAATAATAATAATAATAAATATTGGAATGGCAGTGTGTTGAACTCAAAATATCAGAATTGTTGCTTGACAAGTTTAAGCCTAAGGAACAGTTATGTCGTTACTGTCTTCTTTCTTTAAAGTTTGTTAAACTGTCTTCCCTGGGATAGTGACACCGACTTTCTGTAAATGATGTCAGAAATTCTCAGATGTGAAGGATCGGTGATGGTCCCAGACAGAGGCAACGGTGGTGGCAAGGAGACAGAGATGAAGAAAGTAGGGAGGCATTTCTGTATCCTTTGCGTGACAACCTAACTACATAGTGGAAGTCAATATGTCCTGATGTCATGTGTTGGTTCTTGGAGTGGAAGGTGAGCAAAGCATTGTCAAGGTATGGAAATGTTTTGTCTTACAAATGTGCTGGATGGAAGGAGTCTGTTTTAAAAGGTTATTTCTGAGCTGGAAAGAAATGCAGGCAGCTACTGTCTGTTGCCAGAGAAAAATGACAGATGGAAGGGTGAGTTTTAAAATAGACTGTTCCTGGGGCGCCTGGGTGGCTCAGTTGGTTAAGCGTCCGACTTCGGCTCAGGTCATGATCTCACGGTCCGTGAGTTCGAGCCCCGCGTCGGGCTCTGTGCTGACCGCTCAGAGACTGGAGCCTGTTTCAGATTCTGTGTCTCCCTCTCTCTCTGACCTTCCCCCATTCATGCTTTGTCTCTCCCTGTCTCAAAACTAAAATAAATGTTAAAAAAAATTAAAAAAAATTAAAAATAATAAAATAGACTGTTTCTGGGGCACCTGGGTGGCTCAGTTCGTTAAGCATCCGACTCCAGCTCAGGTCATGATCTCACGATTCATGGGTTCAAGCCCCACATGGGGTTCTGTGCTGACAGCTCAGAGCCCGGAGCCTGCTTCGGATTCTGTGTCTCCCTCTTTTTCTGCCCCTTCCCTGCAATCTGACCAGCCCAAGAGGAAAGAGCTAAAGATGGGGACATTCGTCCCCATCAACAGGATAACCAGAGCACGATTATGAGGCTCCCAGTTGATAACCTCCACCAACTCAGCTTTTTAATCTCTTTTAAATATGACTAGACAATTAGGATTTCAAGACATCTGAGGAGAGCTTCTAACATGATAGACGCAGAATCAACCAACTAGCCAAACACAAAAAAACAACTTGGAGGAAAGAGACTATATAAGGAGAAGAAAGCAAAACAAAGCAGAACAAAAACAATTACTAAATTCCTTAAAGAGATAGCAGACAACATTATGTCTATGAAACAGGAACGGGATGTTATAAAACATAAAGATTCAGGGAGCCACAAAAGAGTTCTTGGAAATTAAAAAAAAAATGATAGTTGATATTAACAAATAAATAGAAGGGTTGGAAGACTTCCCAGAAAGTAAAGCAAAAGGACAAAGAGAAAAAATAGAAAAGTTGAGAAATTAGAGATCCAGTATAGGAGATGCAACATCTGAATAATTTCTCAAATAATAATAATGCCCTCTCTTCTCAGAGAGAGAGCAAATGAGACAGAGAAACCATCATCAGTGATATAATTCAAGAAATCCCCCCAACCTGTGTGATATGAGTTTCCAGATTTAAAGACTCATGGAGTGTCCAGCACAATGGATAAAATAGGTCACATCAAGGCATAGAAACCTATGAACAAAGAAGAGTCTATAGTTTCCAGAGGCAAGAAATTGGTCTCATGCAAAGGAACAGAAATCAAAATGGGTTTGGATTTCTCAACAACAGCCCTGGAAGCTAGAAGATAGTGAAGCAATACCTTCCAAATGCTGAAGGCTTAATAACTTCCAATCAAGAATTCTATACCCAGCTACACTACCAATTGAGTATAAGGTAGAAAAGGGGCACTTTTAGATATCCAAGATCCAAGACAAGTAAAACAAACAAACAAACAAACAAACAAATAATTCCAAACATCAAACTCCCACACTTTTTTTTTAAGATTTTGTTATTTTTGGGGGTGCCTGGGTGGCTCAGTTGGTTAAGCCTCTGACTTTGGCTCAGGTCATGATCTTGTGGTTCGTGAGTTTGAGCCCTGTGTCAGGCTCTATGCTGACAGCTCAGAGCCTGGAGTCTGCTTCAGATTCTGTGTCTCCCTCTCTCTCTGCCCCTCCCATGCTCATACTCTGTTTCTCTCTCTCTCTCAAAAATAAATAAACATTAAAAAATTAAAAAAAAAGATTTTGTTACTTTTAAGTAATCTCTATATCCAATGTGGGGCTCCAACTCACAACCCTGAGATCAAGAGTCTCACGCTTTACCAACCGAGCCAGCCAGGCATCCCCTCCCACACACGTATTGCCAGGAAAATACTCGAGGATGTGTTCCATTAAAAGAAGAAATGCAGGGGCACCTGGGTGGCTCAGTTGGCTAAGCATCCGACTTTGGCTCAGATCACGATCTTGGGGTTTGTGAGTTCAAGCCCCACATCAGGCACTGTGCTGGCAGCTCAGAGCCTGGAATCTGCTTCGGATTCTGTGTCTCCCCCTCTCTCTGCCCCTCCCCTGCTCATGTTCTATCTCTGTCTCTCTCTCCCAAAACTAAACATTAAAAAAAATTTTTTTTAATTAAAAAGTGCATAAATCATAGGAATCAATACAGGTTTGTGGGCTGAACTTAATAACCTTAAGAAAAAAAATACAGAGTTACAAACAAAATCAGGTGTGAAAAATGACTATTATTTAGAACGAAGAAAGAAATACCCACAAATTACAAACTTGAAAAAAAATGGGAACAAGATCCGGCCAAATATCATGGTATCTTTATTATTAACTCATCGGTACAGCTCAATATCATTTGTTTCTTCAAATGATTTTGCTTCCTTGATGTGTGTGCAATTTCTTCAGGAACTGCCAGACTTCATGACAAGATACACCAGATGAGCTAAGATGCCATCTTGATTTATTGGGTTGAATTCACATAGAAATACTCACTGTTCATAGAAACCCTACACTGCTGTGCCCTACGAATACAGGAATTCTTACAAATTATGTTTGTGTGATTTCTGTTAAATACAGAGAACAAAGTAGTATGGTACACTTATCATTGTAAGTGCTGCCGTAATCCATTTATTTCTGACCGAAAGAAAAACTTTTAGTTTTTTGATAAGATGATAAGAACTGAATATTCTGCTTAAAATTGTGGTTTTGGGAATTGGAAGAGTGTTCTGCAGAGGGGTTTCTGGCTGTGTACGTGTCAAACTTGGCTCCTCCTGCACCATCCACGTACTGCTGGTTGGGCACCTTGGGACAAGTGAGTAATAGGACACCACCTCTGACCTTACCCCTTCTGGTCACCTCACCCCTTGAGTCAGCCAAGTGGGTGGGCATATTCCTGGAAGCCCCTGCTGCATGAGAGTATAAGTCATGACTTAACTGTATGGGGAAGTGACTGTGACTTAGTTACGTGCCTTTCATCAAACCCCAATTAAATGTATCTCCAATTCAGCTTTTCCTTACCGAGATCCCAAAATGTCCACAGCTACTCAGCCCTGCATTGCCTAAGGGGAAGCGTGATGAAGGGGACGTGGGCGAGAACTTTTTCTGCGGTTGACATATGTGCCTTTGCAAATTGTTCAAGAAAAACATATGGCTGGGCGAGTACATACATGCCCTTGGAAGGGGCTGCACAGTGACCTTCGAGCTTTCTAAGCTCCTGTGGTATATTAGCCAACGGACACAGAAAACACAAGATCCAGCTGGCAGGAGAGGCAAGAAATTCCCAGGGAGATGTGCACCTGGCTTACGGAGAGTTGAGTCTAGCCTGAGTCAGGTTGTAAAACGTATGGCCAAGGATGGTGGGGGTCCCTCTCAAGGGAATAGACGGACAGGGTGAAGTCAAATGGCGTGTTACTTTCATGGATGAGATCCTCAACTAATAATGGTGGTTGGCCACTGGGGCACCTGGGTGGCTCAGTTGGTTAAGGGTCCGACTTTGGCTTGGGTCGTGATCTCATGGTTCGTGAGTTTGAGCCCCGCGTCGGGCTCTCCGCTGTCCGCTGTCTGCTGTCAGCACAGAGCCTGCTTCCAATCCTCTGTCTTCCTTTCTCTGCTCCACCCTCAAAAATAAATACGTATTTTTAAAACCGGTGTTTTCCCGAGATGCATACCCCTCGTACCTCAGCATACCCGTGCTTTCTAGATGCACCTAAGCCACATACAGCTGCACAGTGAGAGACAAGGAGCCAGCACCATGGAGTGGCACACCAGCCCAGGACACTGACCTGGATTTTTGACACGAGAGAGGAATAGAGTTCTCTTTCTTTTTCTTAAAAAATTATTTATTTATTTTTTAAATTTACATCCAGGTTAGTTAGCATATCGTGCAACAATGATTTCAGGAGTAGATTCCTTAATGCCCCTTACCCACTTAGCCCCTCCCACAACCCCTCCAGCAGCCCTCTGTTTGTTCTCCCTATTTAAGAGTCTCTTACGTTTTGTCCCCCTCCTTGTTTTCATATTACTTTTGCTTCTCTTCCCTTGTGTTCATCTGTTCTGTGTCTTAAAGACCTCATATGAGTGAAGTCATATGATATTTGTCTTTCTCTGACTAATTTCACTTAGCATAATACACTCCAGTTCCATCCACGTAGATGCAAACGGCAAGATTTCATTCTTTTTGATCGCCGAGTAATACTCCATTGTATATGTATCCCACATCTTCTTTATCCATTCATCCATCGATGGACGTGTGGGCTCTTTCCATATTTTGGCTATTGTTGATGGTGCTGCTATAAACATGGGGGTGCATGTGTCCCTTCGAAACAGCACACCTGTATCCCGTGGATAAATGCCTAGTAGTGCTATTGCTGAGTCATAGGCTAATTCTATTTTTAATTTTTTGAGGAACCTCCATACAGTTTTCTGGAGTGGCTGCGCCAGCTTGAATTCCCACCAACAATGCAAAAGGGATCCTCTTTCTCCACATCCTCGCCAACATCTCGTTGTTGCCTGAGTTGCTGATGTTAGCCATTCTGACAGGTGGGAGGTGGTATCTCACTGTGGTTTTGATTTGTATTTGCCCGATGATGAGTGATATTGAGCATTTTTTCATGTGTCGGTTGGCCATCTGGATGTCTTCTTTGGAGAAGTGTCTATTCATGTCTTCTGGCCATTTCTTCACTGCATTATTTGTTTTTTGGGTGTTGACTTTGATAAGTTCTTTATAGAGTTTGGATACTAACCCTTATTTCTGACATGTCGTTTGCAAATATCTTCTCCCATTCTGTCGGTTGCCTTTTAGTTTTGCTGATTGTTTCCTTCGCTGTGCAGAAGCTTTTTATTTTGGTCCCAGTAGTGCATTTTTGCTTTTGTTTCCCTTGCCTCCGGAGACGTGTTGAGTAAGAAATTGCTGCGGGCAAGATCAAAGAGGTTTTTGCCTGCTTTCTCCTTGAGGATTTTGATGGCTTCCTGTCTTACATTGAGGTCTTTCATCCATTTTGAGTTTATTTTTGTGTCTGGTGTCAGAAAGTGGTCCAGGTTCATATTTCTGCATGTCGCTGTCCAGTTTTCCCAGCACCACTTGCTGAAGAGACTGTGTTTATTCCATTGGATCTTCTTTCCTGCTTTGTGAAAGATTAGTTGGCCATACGTTTGTGGGTCCATTTCTGGGTTCTCTATTGTGTTCCATGGATCTGAGTGTCTGTTTTTGTGCCAATACCATACTGTCTTGATGATTACAACTTTGTGGTATAGCTTGAAGTCCGGGATTGTGATGCCTCCTGCTTTGGTTTTCTTTTTCAAGATTGCTTTGGCCATCCGGGGTCTTTTCTGGTTCCAGACACATTTTGGGATTGTTTGCTCTAGCTCTGTGAAGAATGCTGGTGTTATTTTGATAGGGATTGCAAACTTCTCTTCCTAAAGCTTCTGTGACTTTGGGCTTCCGGTCTCTTGTAACCGAACCTCGTCCTGAGGCAGGCATCACAGATTTTTCTGGTGCTCTGGCATGTTTAAGGGAGAGCAGACCCAAGTGATTCACTCCAAAAAGGAACCTGACCTAAATGGGTGAAGTTCAATATCCCCGCAACTACCAGTGTGGATTCTCCAGTCGGATGGGTTCAGATACGGCCCTGGCAGTTACCAGCATGTGCAAATCTCTATGTGCCTCAGTTTCCTCATCCATACACTGGGGCTAGGAGAGGGCACCCTCCTAGGGCGTTGTAAAGATTCGTGAGATAGAGCGCGTGATGCATCTAGCCCGGAGGCTGCCTTCGCCACGGGAGTCGCCAGGAGAGAGGTATCTGCTTGGTGGGAGTGGAAGCCATGGAGGTGGAAGAGAATGCTCTGGAAAGAGAGGTCTGGAGACAGACATCTTCACGGTCTCATTCAAGCGTGAAAGTGTCAGCTCCCCCAAGGGAGGGGGCGGTCTCGGCTTTATTGATCTGGATGTGCCTGGTGCCCAAAAGAGTGCTTGGCATCTGGTCGGCGTTCAGCAAATAGCCGGGGAGATGAATGGACTCGTCAAGCCGGCCGATGCGCGGATTGCCCCACCCGCGCAGCCGGCTGAGCCTGGGGAGCTCCTGGAGACCGGGACCCTGAGAGGGTGAATGCACAGTTCATTTGAAAAAGGGGCGGGGCCCCCGGCTTCCAGAATGAGGTCACTGTGGCTCCCGCCAGGTGTCTGGCAGCCTTGTGGGATTGACCAGTGTCTGGTGAGCCAGGACTTTATCTGCTCTGAACACAGGGTGGGAGGAACATCCGTCTGAATCAGGCAGGCCGTTTCTCTGAGACTTTGCTTTCCAGGCCACGAAGCAAGTTCACAAAAGTGGAGATTCTTTCGGGGCACCAATGGCCCTTAGTGTCACTGCGATACCAACTACCGTTTCCGGGGAGAAAACCGTCCAGGCCCAGTTTGGGGCAGAAGACCCTTTGTGAGTCTTGAGACAGAGGAGCTCGCTGTGGTCTTGGGATGAGACGGGTGGTTGGGGGTGGGGGTGGGGGTGGGGGGTGGGGGTGGGGCATGACTTAGCTGGCCAAGTAATTTGCCTCAGGGTAACCACGTGGTACAATTGCAGTCCTGGGATGAGTAAGACAAAGAAGGAAGATCTTTCTTGCCGGAGCAGGTCGGCTGCTGGGGACGGATGGGGGGGGGGGGGGCTGGGTGATCTCGGGTCTGCGTGACTCAGGCACAGGCCAGCTCTTCGATGCTCACCCCAGAGTTCCCCGAAGCCCAGGGATACATAATTCTGTCACCTCCCCAGCCAAGCCGCCTAGAAGGTCGAGGTAAACGACAGGTGGCAAAAAGAGAGGAAGGTGGACCGGAGACGGTGCTCTCTTCTCCGCCCTTCTCAAAGCTTGTGAAAGTGGGTCCCTGTAAGTCACTTGCCCTGCAGGGCGAAGAAAGGCACCCTGCCCTTCCTCGGAGAGCACCGCCCTCGGATATGACCCATACCCACGTCGAGCCCGTGCCTGCTGGCCTTGCTTCTTTCTTTTCTACGTTTCCGCTTGGAGTTTCAGAAGGGAAGGGCCTCTCTAATGCTTTCAGGAATCTTCTTGCCCTTGGAGAGGGAATTGAGTCATGCACTCGTTGAGCTGGAGGCCTTGGAGCACATCTGGTTGTCCCCTCCCGCTGGATAGAGTCTCAAGAGAGGGGATGTGACACAAGTCAAGTCACCCAGCAAGTGACCTTCAGAGCAGAAGCCAGATGTCTATCCAGGAGCACACGAGTCCTGCCCTCTGTCCCATCAGCACGCTGTCACCTGCCCCTGACACTCAGCCCTTCGCCTTGGCTTCCACCCCCACTGCTCTGCAGCCGTTTTTCTCCCCAGAAGGGCCAAAGCCCCTCCTCTTGGTACTCCCAGGTCTGAGGACAGGGAGATGGCTTTAGAAGGAGGTGGGGGCGGGGAAGGGTTGTGGGCTGAGGCTCTGAGGGTCCCGCTGCCTCATCCAGGACCTCCCAGCGAGGTCACACGATGTCTCCAGGCTTCTCTGCCATAAAGTTACCATCTTTCCCCTTTCCCTGCTCCGTTCCTTGAAAGCAAATCACTAAGCCCACGATATGTCTTTTAAAGTCTTGGTATGTCATGATATGTCTTTTAAGTCAACAGGACCCCCCATCTTTCTTGGTTTTTTTCCTCAAAAGTTATTTCTGAAGAAACCAAGTCTTTGTCCAGTGGTATTTCTCAGGTCGTAACATGTTCCTTTGCTTTTCATAGTTGCTGTAAATGGGTATTTGGATCGAGGGGCCTGATCCGATTCTCGGCTGGTTTTCTCAGCAGGACCGCCTCACAGGTGGGGATGGGGACTTCGGTCAGGAGGTACCGGTTGTCTCCTTTTTGTGACATGAGAGGCTGTTGGCGCCCAGTGTGTTCCCTCGGTTCTAACGCCTTCTGATTCTCAGGACTTACCTTATCAAGGCAAAGGTATTTCCTAAACGAAGACTGCTCACTTTCCACCCCCATCACACATAGTAGATTCCAGCAAATCAAAGACACCCCCGCCCCGTGGTGAGAAACGCCATTATTTTACACACAACCAAGGGAAGAAACACGGCACACGAATCTATGGCACCTTGCTTCTCACCACTCGGAACTTCTCCACTGTCAGTACGATACCAGGGTCGAGTGAGCATTTTTCTTTTTCACTAACCCAGAGGATTATTGTTTCCTCAGTTGACTTGCATTTGCAGGGAGTTCAGTCAAAGTCGTTGGGACGCCTCTGACGGCTGCATTCGTATGTGCTTAACACTCCCCAGGTCTTTGTGGCATTCTGCTCTCCATTTGCACACTTCTTTTATTTATTTATTTATTTATTTATTTATTTATTTGTTATTTTAAACAATATTTTTTAGGTTTATTAATTTATTTTGAGAGAGCGGGCCCGTGCGAGTGAGCAAGTGGGGGAGGGGCAGAGAGCGAGAAGGAGAGAGAGAATCCCAAGCGGGCTTTGCAGGTGCACGTGCCGAGCCCGTCCGTTTGCACACTTCTTAGTGACAGCACAGGCTAATGTAATTCTGTTTCTTCTAGGTACATTTCGTAAGACCCACAACACTTGGTTATAGCTTTGCAAGAACATAGGGAATCGTAAGGGCAAGTATTTGCTACTCCACTGTTTAATTTGTGCCCCACTGCCCTATTTCCATGCCTTTCTGTGCCTACACCGGCTTTTTGTGTCCATACTGAATCATGTTGCTATCTTTTGGATGTTATTAAAAAAATTTTTTTCTTATTTATTTTTGAGAGAGAGAGAGCAAGCAGGGGAGGGGCAGAGAGAGAGGGAGACACAGAATCCGAAGCAGGCTCCAGGCTCTGAGCCGTCGGCACAGAGCCTGACGCGGGGCTCGAACTCACCAACCGCGAGATCATAACCTCCCCCAAATTGGATGGTTAACCGACTGGGCCACCCAGGCGCTCTAGATGTTATTTTAAATGGTAAGTAAACTCTAACCAACCATGCCTGTCATTCATTCAAAGGTGACACACACAACATGAACAGTTATGGCCAAAGGTATGGTCACGGCCATGCCAAGGCTGCCATTGGTGGGCAATGGGATGCCCCCTCTCCCCCCTCCCCATTTCAGAGATACTAGAAATTTTCAAAATATGTGTCTTGAAATCGGTGAAATGCAGAGTTCTGGCTGTGTGTCTGGCACAAATCTCATTTCATTTATCTGGGTAACCTCCTCATAGAACTTAGCTCAGTGCTTACGACTATTCCAAAAATATTTATCAGAGGATTGAAGCCAACAGTCAATCAATATATATTTACAGAGCATTTACTGGGGATGAGGTCTCGTCACGATAAACGTTTGAAAACCCAAACCGGTTCCCTTTCTCAGCATGTTAATTTGCTCGTCCTGATTCTCTGATTCTCGTCACATTCCTGCAGCTGCTCCCGGCCAAGCTGAAGCCTCCCATGGCTATACCAGTGGCCTCTCTCTTTCTTTTCCACTTGAGTAATACATACCCCCAACTGCCCACCTTAGATTTTCTACAAGAGTCCTGATTTTAAAACATTCCTGTTTTCAGGGCGCCTCCGAACGGATTTGGGGATCAGAAGGCATGCTCATGGTAGTTCAACCCTCTGGTTCCTTTTCCTGCATGGACTTCTGATGGCTCAGCCAGGAGATGTGCCTGAACCACACTAGGGGCGCCTGGGTGGCTCACTCAGTTGAGTGTCCGACTGCGGCTCAGGTTATGATCTTGCGGTTCGTGAGTTCGAGCCCCACGTCAGGCTCTCTGCTCTCAGTGCAGAGCCTGCTTCAGATCCTCTGTCCCCCTCTCTTTGTCCTTCCCCTACTCACTCTCTCTCTCCCTTTCTCAAAATTAATAAAATCTTACAAAAAAATCCACACCAGAGTGTGTGATTTCCAGTTATATGCAAATAGCCCTATCATTTCTTTTCCTTCCCACAGGGCAGATAATCGTCTCCCTGGATTCCTTCCTTCCTGCCTTCTTTCTTATTATTAATAGACGTTATGTTTTAGAACAGTTTTAGGTTTACAGAAAAATTGAGCAGATAGTAGGGAGAAGTCCCCCTGGGTGCCCCCCTCAGGAGTCCCCCCGCCCCGCCCCGTTTCCCTTGTTAATATCTTATGTGACTCTGTTACATTTCTCACAATTAAGGAGCCAACATTAGCATATTATTGTTAACTAATGTCCATATTCGGAGTTCCTTAGTTTTTAGCCTAATATCCCTTTTCTATTCCAGGATCCCGTTCGGGACACCACATCACAGTTCTCATGTCTCCTCAGACTCCTTTTGGCTGTGTAATTTTGTTTACTTTCTTTTGTTTAAAGTTTTACTTATCTTTAAGAGAGTGGGGAAGGGGCAGAGAGAGAGAGGGAGAGAGGATCCCAAGGAGATTCCCAGCTGTCAGTGCAGAGCCTGATGCGGGGTTCGATCCCACGAACCATGAGATCATGACCTGAGCCGAAATCAAGAGTCAGACGCTTTGAGCCACCCAGGCGCCCTACTTTCCTTGTTTTTGATGACCTTCATGGTTTTGGGGAGTACTGGTCAGTTGTACAGTAAGATGCCCCTCTCTTGGGATTCCTCTGATTTCCCCCCGCCCCCTCGGGATTAGACCGGCTTTGTGAGTTTTGGGCAGGAAGATCACAGAGGACATTTTCATCACATCTTGTCAAGGGTCTAAATGACCCACATGACTTAGCACTGTTAATATTCATCTTGAGTGCCTGGCTGAGGTGGTATTCGTCAGGTTTCCCTCCCTGCCTCCACCCTTCCCGTGTAATGCTCTTTGGAACTGAGTCACTGTGCTCAGACCACACTTAGTGAATGGGGAGTTGTGTTCCCTCTCATTTAGGGTGGAGCTTGGATTTCTTTTTCAGTGTCAGCCTCCTGTGTTTCCCTCCATCTTTTCTTCCTTCCCTCGCCCTCCTTAAGTCTTTTTTTCTGATGTCTGTCTTCCAACATATGTTTGGGTTTTTTTTCCTCTTTAGATATAAGTACTCCCAGGTTTTAGGCCCAGTCCCCGTATGCTCCTCTTTTCCTTAAAGCTGTATTTTTTCTGAGTTGACCCTGTAGAACGTCCCTTCTCTGGGGTGCTCTGGCGGAAAGGGTTCTACGGACCAGCGCGTGCAGAAACTAGCTCATTCCTTACCCCTCCGTAGAGACTCATGGTGCGGGAGCACGTGAAAGGCTCTGACAAGTCCCGCAATAAGGAGGCCCGTTTCACTCAAAGGTTTCCCAAATGTATTCTGCCTTGAAGCCTTTTTACCATATTCCATTGATTCAGAGACGCACATGTTTTTTCCCCCCACGTGTTAACCATTTCTGAAACTGAGCTACATCTCACAGCTGATTGGGTAAGAAAACAGTATGTTTTTTTCTTTCTTGGAAGTTCCTGCCGTCATGGCATCAGATACTTCGATGGTATTTGAGATTTGAGGAGATGCAGTGTTCACGGCACATCTGTGGGCCCTTCTTCAGAACCAGTAAAAAGTGGAAACCGTGTTACGAAACTGAGTCGGCCCGGTGGTCAGACCCCGCCTCTCCCTAGTGGGAGGCCCCGCCCCCTTGGCTTCCGGCGTTCCTCAGTTTAATACCGAGCCCAGATTCACAGAGCACGTTGCCCGGCCTGCTCTACCTTGCAGAGTGACCGAAACGAACATTCCTTTCTGTAACGAGAGAATACTAAAGGTGGCCAGCTTTGCAGGGTCAATCTATACAAATGGAACGTGTCCACAGGATGATGGTATTTAAGGGATTTCACGAGGTTTGTATTCATTCATTCTTTCCAGACCTTTCCAAATTCACTCTAGTCCCTTCAACCATGTGCCTTATGGGCTATTAAATAAAAACCAATAAGCTAATGGCTCTTTGGAGATACAGTTCATATACCATAGGGTATGCGACGTAATTCACATAAATGTAATTTAAAATGCGCGGCCCTTTGTAATGTCCTTTTGAAATGTACAACTCCGTGGTCTCTTGTTGTTTGTTTGTTTTCTGTTTTCACGATGTTGTGCGTCAGTTACCACCATCTAATTCCTGAACATTTTCATCCGTCTGTGGGCTGCTGTGGTTTTTATTTCCAGGGCTGTTGCTCACGTTTCGCAAACAATAACATGAATGCGAAGGATCCGAGGCCAGTTCCAAGGAAAGTGCGTGTGCGGGGGTGGGGAGAAAAAGAAGTGGCAAAACCAGCAAAGCGTGTGGGAAGAAAACGCAGACAATCCTCACAACCCCCAAAGGGGAGTGGGGGAGATGGGGGGGATCAGTGGCAGCCTTAATTTCTTCTGGGAGCGTTTATCTGATCGGGCCTTCTGCGGTTTCACGGGGTCCGCCATCTTGGAAGTGATTAAGCCAATCTTAGGTGAGGAGGGTCTCTAGGCCAAGGGAGGCTCCACTGCTTCTGGGCCAGAGTATCTGCTGTCCGGGAAGCCCCCAGGAAGGACCGGCAGGGGAGGCTTGGGGAGATGAGCCTGAGTCCTAGGGTCAGGCAGGCCTGGGTCTGAATCCCAGTTCCACCAACGCCCTGCTGTGTGGCCCTGGACAAGTTACTTTACAGCTCTGAGCTTCAGCCTCCTTATAGATAAAGTGCTCTTCGCAATGTCTGTTTTTCGGCGTTGTGGTGAGGATTTGAGAGAATAATTATCGGGTAGAGACAGAACTCAGGGCCGGTGGACACAAGGCTATCACTCTGGTACCTGGCGGCCTCATAATCGTCCACGGAGGAACCCCAAAAAGGGGAATGAGAGGCTGGAACAGGCGACCTAGGCAGCACTTGGGGACACGAGGGGCTTTAGCCCAGATGAGAGCAGGTTTGGGGCATGTGAGGATTGGTTTTAATGTCTGAAGGTGTCTGTTTTCTTGAGGTGAGGCTGGAATTCTTGTTTGTACCTCTACCGAGCAGAGCTCCGGGCTTGGTTTGGATGTAGTAGGAAGGAGGCTTTTAGTTTGGTTCAAGAAAGAGCTGTCTGTCAAGAGGGGTAGCCAAGAATGGAGGGGGCATCTCCCAAGGGCATGAAAAGTATGCAACAGACACCTGAGGGCACGCTGGATGCTTCTGACTCTGAACTGCAGAGACTCAGGAACGCGACGGCCAATTGGGGCAACTCTGGAGCAAGCTGGGAAGGACGCCACGTTTCCTCACTCTGGGTTCTCACCGTGGGCCCACTGGACCCCCCGCCGGACTTGACCTCAGCCAGAAAGTGAAGGGAGAAAGCAAGAAACTGATTCTCCTGCAGCCAGCCCAGCCCAGCCCCTCAAATTTGGAAGAGGCTGTCAAAATGGCGGCCAGAAGAGTCCAAAGCGGTGGCTTTCGGGCCCCAGGAGAATGGTTTTCTTCAGGGTCCCCTCCCATGGTGTGTGCTGTGTTGGGCAGGAGTCTGTCTGTCCATGCTCCCCCCTCAGTTCCCACCTCCTCCCCCTAAGATTCCGGACGGCTGCTTTATAATTCATTGCCTCACGTGTTCT
This sequence comes from Panthera pardus, assembly GCF_024362965.1. NCBI lineage: Eukaryota > Metazoa > Chordata > Mammalia > Carnivora > Felidae > Panthera > Panthera pardus. The sequence goes on from NW_026527013.1 coordinate 15,198,455, forward strand.
GTCCAACTGAATTGCTGCTCTGTTGCCAAAGATTAATCCCGACAGATAAGAAAAAGGACATCTGGAGAATATTGACTCTGTCACTTCTTATCTTCCCTCTCGGGGCCTTAGCATTTTCAGTGGCTTTGTTCCAAAGCTTTGTTAGGTTGTTGGAGAGGCTCCTTTTAGTAGGTGAGCTAACGGGGGTCTGGTGTTGAGCTCTCCCCAAGGCTGGATGCTGGCAGGGCCTGGTCGCCTGTAGCTGTGTCTGAGGGACAGGGCTGGTCCTGGAGGCCCAGGTCCCAGGAAATGTCCCCGCCTGTCTGAGCTGCTAAGAGCTAGAAAGACATCCTGAGAGGCAGTTGGCCTTTAAAGAATGTAACTTTAGGGGTATCTGGGCGGGTCAGTCGGTTAAGCATCCGACTTTGGCTCAGGTCATGATCTCACGGATCACGAGTTCGAGCCCCGTGTCGGGCTCTGTGCTGACAGCTCCGAGCCTGGAGCCCGCTTTGGATTCTGTGTCTCCTTCTCTCTCTGCCCCTCCCCTGCTCGTGCTCTGTCTCTCTCTGTTTCTCAAAAATGAATAAATGTTCAAAAAAAATTAAAGACTATAACGTTAACAAGCTCATCCTAAATGAAACATCACTGAAGCTTCGCCAGGATCTTTCTGGTTGTTCAGAAGATGGCCAGTGTCTCTTTTTCTCACTCCCTTCCCTCCCTATATGCCTCCCTTCTCTCCCAATCCCTGTCCCTCTCTTTGTCTCCTTCTGACTCTTTTTGGTTATTTCTAAGGGCTCTGCATGTGGACCTGTTGATGGGGCTTGGGCAGGGGTGAGGGGTGATGGGGTGGGGGTGGGGTCTCAGCCACAGGGCAGCCCCCGGGGGGGGGGACCCAGGAAGCATTTGGGGGAAACTGGCTTTGCTTTGTCCAACTACGCCTGTGTTATTTCCCAGGGGAGCCCTTCAGCGAGCACATTTCTCCACGTGGAAAAGAAAGCGATGACCTGGGGAACAAGTGTCCATGCTTCTCGTGATTGTCGGCCGTGACCACGTAGCACTTCGCTGCCTGCCCGGTCCCGAGCTCCACATTTTAAAAACTATGTGTGGTGTGTGTCTGGCTGCATTTTATTTTTATGCAAACCGTAGCATACTGTTCCCCTGCTCTGTCCCTCGGGGTTTTTTTCCTTTCCTTCTTTCAGTGTTAACAAGATTCTCCATTATCTTTCCACGTCTGCACAGAGGAAGCAACATCAATCATTTGTAATGACTTGCGCACCAAGTGCACTTGCTGCTCTGGGGCGCTGCCGCCATCTGGCCCCAAGCCTGCAGACTGTGACACTTGTGTCCCCAGGCTGCCATGTGTGAGTCGGAGGGGGCCGGAAGTGGGTGGCAACTCGAATGCGGCAATCCGGGAGAGCTTGAAGAAGGTGCGGTCTACAAAGGTGTGGTCACAGCAAAGGGACCCGCTAGGGAGTATGCTGTGGCCAGGGCCAGCACCCTCTCCTCTGCTCATTTTATCAGGTCACTAGGGGCCTTGGGACTTGCCCAAGGTCATGCAGCGGGAGGCGAAGCCATCGGGACACTAGGTTTCCTGACTTCCGATCAGTGGTTTGCTTTGAGTATCAAAAAAATGAAATAAGACAAAACCACCCTTGGTTATTTAAATTCCATTCATGAGTCTAAGGAAAGAGGTTTTGAATTAATCTTTTCCACAATCAAGACCAATTAGTGGACCCTCCTATTGTGAATTTCCATGATTTCTCTATTTACCCAACTTACAAATCGCTTTGTAAGCCGCAACTTGTAAATGTATTCATAGAAAATGGTTTTAAGAGCAAAAATTTGGTATCAGTTTAAGGGCCCCAAATTGTCAAGGAAATGAGGATTTGTCTCCCCAGCGGGGAATTGTGCATTTCTTAAACTAGGTATTGACGAAGAGTTTGCAATAAATGGAAAATGCTTAGCTATAATGCTTAAGGAAAATTGTGATCTCCCATTTATCTAGCGTATCACCACAATTAAATGTGAATTCACACAGGCAGGAGAACAAGCGCAAAACCCTGAAACTTACATAAAGAAAAATAAACATGGGAAAAGAATACGCCAACGTGTTACTTTAGAAGGGGGGGATGGGTGATTTTTATTCGCTCTCTACTTTCATAACAATGATGGCATCGGCTAAGACAATCATAATTCAAAATAAAGTCTCTGTGACCATTTGACAAGGGATGTATATCCAGAGCCGAGAAGATACCCACAACTTCCGATCAGTCATTTCTCTTCCAGGAATCTGGTCCGAGGAAGTCCTTTTTGCTTTCGGAAAAAGTTCCAGGCAGGACGTTCGCTGCAGGTAGAAACTGGCAAACACCCGAATTGCCAAACGGGGGCGTAACCACCTTACAGACAGTGTGGTTCAGCCGCTCGATGCCGCTATGTATTCATTAAGAAAGAAAACTATGACAACAGCGTGTACCACAGCTTTAAATGGAAGGCTCAGGGTTCACACCGAAATGGAAAGTAGGACTACAACAGGTTTTTAAAAAACGCTGTAGGTTTTGGGAAAAATAGACAAAAGATTAGCAGAACGGACTCGCACAGCGGGGAGGTGGGAGTGTGGGTGATTGCTTTTCTTGATTTTCCAACATTTTCCGTAATGTGCGTATCTCGCTTTTATAACTTCAAAAGCCATGCGAACTAGCTGTTCATCTGGGAAGCTGGTTCTAAACCACCTACCTCCTAAGCCACAGTCCCCAGGGAAGGCTGGAACGTTGGAGGGGGAGCGAGAGGGGAAGTGTTCATCCATGAAAACCTGATGACATCTGAGCAGCTAAACGCGCGGCGGATTCTGGGTTCTGCACTGAGTAGGTAAAGAGAAATTGCCGGGCCCTGCAGGGGTCAAGGTGGGGAATGGAGAGGTAAGGAGTGCAGCCAGAGCACACAGTTAAAATCAGCCAGTAGATGAGTTCCTGGGGACAAACGTCAAATCCCTCCTACCCGCCAGAGAGAGGAGGGCTGCGGGTGTAGACGCCTGAGGACAGCATCCAGGCAACCAGAAAAGGGAGGTGCCCGGGATAGGACCCCAGAGACCTGGGTTCTGGGGCTCACGCCGCCAACCTTAACCAAGGGGCTCTGAGGCTCCTTCCGGCTCCCAGTGCCTGTGATCTGTGCTGCCCTTTGCGCTTGAAAGTCTCCTCCTCATCTCCCAACCCAAGTGCCTCCGCCTCCGTGAAGCCTCCCTTTGCTGCCCTGCCTGGGCTCTGTGTGTCCACAGCTCGGAGCTTGAAACGGGTTCGGACTTGACGTGTTCCACCTGAAACCGAGCAGCATAAGCATCCGACAGCTAGGCAGCATCTAGGCTGTGCCAGACTCTGTACTTGGCCGCATGTTGTCAGGAGGCGGGTCAGTCTATCTTCCAGAACCGGGGCTGTGGATTTGTGCCCGGTTACCCATTACTGCAGAGCAAACGGTCCCAGGGCCTAGAGGGGAAAACCACCGCCACCTTTATTTTGCTCACCTTTATGGCGACAGCTGGGGCAGCCGGAAGCCGGGGCAGGAACTATCCGAAAGCTCACTCGTTCACTCACACGGCTGATGGCTGACACTGGCTGTTGGGTAAGACCCCAGTGGGGGCTGTTGGCTGGAATGTCTGGTGGGTGCCCGAGTCTGTTTCTATGACATGATCTCGTCAATGTAATGGACAGATGGTGTCCTGAGGGATATGCAGTGGGGCAGGTCCCTTTGGACTCCATTACGACAGAGGGTGGGAGAGGTAACATGATCCTTGGGGAGGATCATCAGTGCGTGCCGCTGTCCAAGTGAAAGTGAGTTGTTTCTGATAAGGATGGGGGGAAGAAAAAGAAAATGCACTTGCCAGATTAATGCCTGTATATCATGTCTCCTTTTAATTTTAAAGCAAATTTTATTTTTTTAAGTTTATTGATTTATTTTGAGAGAGAAAGAGAGTGTGTGAGCAGGGAAGGGGCAGAGAGAGAGAGGGAGAGAGAGAGAGAGAGAGAGAGAGAGAGAGAGAATCCCAAGCAGGCTCCTCACTGTCAGTGCAGAGCCCAATGCAGGGCTCGATCTCATGAACCCTGAGATCATGACCTGAGCTGAACCCAAGAGCTGGATGCTTACCTGACTGAGCTACCCAGGCACCCCAGCAACTCATGTCTTAATCTGCATTTGGCAACTGCTATTTGGGCTGCTATTTGGCTAGATTTGAGGAAGTTCACTGTTGTCTTCCAGGGTCCATCTGGCTTTTGGAGGGGACTGTCATCTTTGTATCCTTGGGATGTGATGTGAGAGGCGGGCACTTTCAGGGGCTTGATGTGGCCTTTTCCTTCATGTTAGCTCCCACGATTTGTAACACGCAGTAAGTCACGGTTGTCATCTTTCACCCTGGAAACATCCACTCTGGGTTGGAATCCTGGCACTGCCGTGAATGGAGTGCATATGCCTGGGCAGGTGACCGAGCCTCTGAGCTTCAGTTTCCTCATCTGTAAAATGGGGATGATGGCATCTGGTTTGTAGAGTTGTCGTGAAGCGTAATCAGGCCGCTATACGAGATAGACGTGCCTGGCATAGTTCCACATACAGCGTTTCCTGAACGGAAGCTTTACGTTCTCAAGACTTCTTCACTCTGGATGCCCGGGTTTCATGGAGTTCTTTGCCGTTGGACTGGTGGAGCTTTGGCTGAGCCCGGAATCTGCTTTACGCGAGACTGTTCAGCGTGAGTCATCCAGGACTTGATTTTCCAGCTCACTGGGAAGGTCCCTACTTCCAAAAGCAGCTCTTCTTCTGGCCTGCCTGTGCCTGGAATTTCACCATTAGAAAGCTATATCTTTGTTTCTTTTTCATCTCCGGGAAGCCGCTGTTTGCCACTCATGTTTCCCAAGGGTATGGCACTTGCTTTCTGTTTCCCCAAGCAGTATCGGTCCTTCCCACAGCCTTGGGAGGTAAATCAGACATTTGTCCCGAGTCACTCAGTTGGAAAGGGAGGAGCTGGGGTTTGAAGGGAACACTCCCCCCGGAGAGGTTCTCATCCAGCCGCAGGAAGTCTGAGTTGTTAGCTCCAACATACCGTTGGTTGTCCATTGGTCTAACAAACCACACTCCGCAGCTCGAGGCGAGGTGCGAGAGAGTCAGTTCCTGTCAATTACAGTTAGACGTTAAGGGCCTGCCTTGTGTCTCAAGCGTCGGGCCTACATCGTGCCTACCCCAGGACAGCGCCTGGCCTGTAGGACTCTACCACGAGAGCTGCGTGTGAACTGAAGAACTTAACCGGGGTCACACAGTTTTCGGCAACAGAGCCTGGAAGGGAGCCCGGGCCACAGGATTTCAGAGCCTGATCCCAAGCCTTTAACCACGACGTCACCCTGCCATCCGCGGGATGAACAGCCCAGGAGAGGGTGTGCGGAGTCAGGAAGCGTGGGGAGGGCGGTGCAGGCCGGGGGAACAGTCCAACCGAAGGCCCAGAGTGGGGAAGCAGCTGTGTGTGTCCTCGGGGTCACTGGAGGACAAAGTGAGAGAAAGTTCATGGAGATGACAACGAGGGGGCTGAGATTACCTGAGGAAACTCAGGGAAGCAGAGAAGGCTCAGCTCTTTCCCCAGGGACGTTTCCAGGGCCTGCTGGGCACAGCCTCCAGCCGAGGATATCTCTCTAAACCGTCTGGAGCTGGATTTGTTGCTTGTTTGGAAAGCACACTTCTCTGCCCTGCTAGGGCCTTTGGGGCACCGTTTTCTGGCGTCGGCCATCACCAGCAGCCACACTTAACACCAAGCCCCACGGCGGTCGGAGCGGGGTGGCAGCATCACCTCTAAGCTCTGCCAGGGATGGAACTGACCCCCCCTGGGACCCCAGCACCGCCGGGAACTGGCTGAGCTTTGAGGGGCTGCCTCTTCCTTGGAGCATATGTGGTCTTAGTGGCAACCGTGTACCTGGGCCACTAAAAAAAAAGCAAACAAGTGGAAATACGTCCCAACCAGCCCAGATGGGGGAGGCGGGAAGGGGCGGCCAGGAGGGTGGCTCTGGGGGAACGGATCCGAGACAGAGTCCTGGCACCTCCCTTTGCTGTGGGGCCTGGGCTGGTCTCTTAAGCTCTGAAATGCGTGGTGTCTCTAGATGTGATGTGCCATCCCTGAATACTCCCGTTGGCATCCGGCTCTAAGCGTGGAGGGCACAACCCAACTCAGAAGCAAGTGTTCGATCACGGTAACCCTTGGCATGGCGCCTGGGAGGTACTGACCAGTGCGTTGTCACACTTTCAGGCCAGATTCTTCCAGAACCTGGGCTAAGGGTTTGTGTGCCAACTGGGAAGGGAACGGGAACGGCAGGTGAGGGAGCCCCGCAAGGGGGGGAGCTCAGGTGAAGTGGCAGCCTTGGCCTGATCCTTTGGGGAGTTCTGGGCTCGTTTTGCTGGAGGTGAAGGAGCTGGCACCTGTCCTTCACATCAGTCAGTGATTGGCCTCAGGTGGCCGGGAGGGCGGGGGATGGTGGGGGGAAATTCACTCAAAGTAATCTCTACACCCAGTGTGGGGCTTGAACTTACCACCCTGAGATCAAGAGTCACACGCTCCACCGACCGAACCAGCTAGGCGCCCCAAAACAACAACTTGTTAGGACGGTTTCTGCGGGCCAGGAATCTGAGAGCAGCCTCCCTGGGTGGTATTGACTCCCTCAAGGTTGGGCTCATGCTGATCGCTGGGCCGCAGTCATCCGAAGGCTTGACTGGGGCTGGAGGAGCCAATACTAAGCAGGCTCACTCAGGCCAGGGGTGACTGGAGGCCTCAGTTCCCTACCACTGGGCTTTTCACAGGACTGCCGGGGTATGTCCCTCATATGGCAGCCGGGCAAGCGGTCCAGGAGACAAAACAAGGAGGAAGCCGTAATGCCTTTTGCTCCCGATCTTGGGCATCACACGCTGTCACTTCTGCCACATCTTACTAGGAGCCAGTTACTTGGTACCCCACGCTTCAGGGAAGGGGGAGTAGTTTTAAAAGGCAGAAATATTTCGGGGCGCCTGGGTGGCTCAGCCGGTTAAGCGTCCGACCTCGGCTCTGGTCGTGATCTCACAGTTCGTGAGTTCGAGCTCCGTGTCAGGCTCTGTGCTGACAGCTCAGAGCCTGGAGCCTGCTTCGGATTCTGTGTCTCCCTCTCTCTCTGCCCCTCCCCTGCTTGCTCTCTGTCTCTGTCTCAAAAATAAATAAACATGAAAAAAATACATAAAAGGGAGACATATCAAATAATTTAGGGATGTGTTTTATTTTTATTTTTATTATTTTTTAATGTGTATTTATATTTGAGAGAGAGACAGAGACAGAGACAGAGAGAGAGGGGGAGAGAGAGAGAGAGAGAGACAGAGACAGCAAGTGGGGGAGGGGCAGAGCGAGAGGGAGACACAAAATCCGAAGCAGGCTCCAGGCTCTGAGCTGTCAGCACAGAGCCCGACGCGGGGCTCGAGCTCATGAGCCTTCGAGCTGTGAGATCATGACCTGAGCCGAAGTCAGATGCTTAACCTACTGAGCCACCCAGACGCCCTTAGGGACGTGTTTTAAAGCCACCACAATGTGGTACAGCTTTGTTCCCACCTTGCGAGTAAGGGTGTTTGAGGAGCTCTTTCCCTGGACTCCCTGGCTAAGGTCCCCTCCCGTGTCATTCTGCCACCCGGTGGAGGGAGGGTGCTGTTGCACCTGTTGTTGGACCCACCCTCCCCCAGGCCCGGCCAGCCCTGCCCTCCGGACCTCCTCTCTGCTTCCCTGGGACAGCTCCCTGGAAGCTTCCCTCCTCTCTGCTTCCCTTCTCTTTGTTCCCAGAGACAGATGCGAAAGCTCAGAGACTCAGGGTTTCACCTTTGTGGGAAAGGGGTTCAGCATGGTCACATCCGCCAAGGATGCTGGGGGAGGTCTCTGAAGGGCTGAGGCGGCGCCCCTGCGCAGAAGGTCCCGTCCCCATGCGAGACTTGATTCTGGGCAAGGCCGATCCACTCAGCACACACCTACTCTTTGAGCCGAGGGTGAAGAAGTACTCAGCCACATTACCCACTCTCTGGCGAGCGTGCTTGTGAGGGGGGGGCTCCCAGGGAGGCAGAGTGAGGCTGGGAGACGTACATATAAAGTGCAGCCCCTGCCAACCTCTGTTCTGGCCTTTGTGCTGGGCGGCTGTGAGCATGCACCTTGAAGACCTCCAACCCAAGGAGGTTAACTCGACCAAGGGCCCCACCTCCTGGGTCTTGAATCCACCCTCCCATTTGTGCTGAGGCCACGAGGCTTGCCAAGTACCCATCAATACTGAGTGCAAAAGGGATACTAAGGCCAGCCCATCGATTCCTGGGATGTCCCTTAACTTTGGCTCAAGGACACCCCGATGGCTTTGCTGAAACTCCCTTAGACGGCGCAGGAGTCTAAGATACTCAACCTATGTTTCTCCCTCACTCGGAGTTAGGGTGGCCAGAAACAATGCAGGATACTCGGCTAAATGTGAGTTTCCGATGAACACAAACCGTTAGTATAAGTATGTCCCAAATACCGCACGGGGTAGGCTTATTCTAAAAAATCGTTGGCCGTTTATCTAAAATTCACATTTACCTGTGTGTGTGGGCTATTTGCTAAATCTGGTGACCCTACTGGGGTCTGACTCACCTTGCAGATTCCTCTGTTCTCAATTTTCTGTCCCACATGCAGTTCCTCTAATAAAATCTTTGCACGTTTAATCCCTCCTTGGCATCGACTTCCCAGAGGGCCCGGACTAACCCAGCAGGGCTGGGCCGGGAACGGGAGCGAGATGTCGGCAGTCTTGACTTACAAACTAGTTTCTTTACATCGGGCATGATCCTGGGAGTGGGGTCCTCTTTTGGTGCTCAAAGCCACGGTTGCAGGGGGATGGGGGGCTCCTCTCCCTGAGTCCGACTTGGAAGGCAGGTTCTAAGTGCAGGGAAATTCTAAATCAGTTCTGCAATTTTAGGGTGCCCAAGTTTTGCATGGGGGAATAGGAGGTAAAATGTAGATTCTTAGGTCCCCCCCTTCCAGATCTCCCAATGCTAGCGATCTAGGGTCAGGGGTCAGCAGTTTGCATTTTCACAGGCTCCACACTTGATTTGGAAACTGCTGAGGGAAAATAACTCAGCCTATTTTGTAAAACTTCCCATGAATGCTCCTGCCCATGCTTATTCAGGGCTCTCTCCGGGTGATAATTAATTTAGCAGTCAGGGTGTCAAAACTAGGACTGAGTTTGCATTCCTTTCTTCCCCTCCACACACTTATTTTTTTGAAGCCTCTTTCTGTGTTAGAAAAATTTGCTAGGAGTTTGGGTCCTTGGGAAGATATGGCATACTTTTTTTTTTTTTTTTTAATTTGATAACGAAAGCAACACAAATCACTTTTGCCTTGCCTGCTAGGAGGCTCAGAGCAAGATTTTTTTTTTTCTGTAAATTACAGTGCTTTTTCTAAATCAGGATTTCTGATACAAGAAATGCCTGCCTTCTGCCAAGCAAACACTTCATGACATTGTTACTGCTCTTTCATTCCTGGCCTTAATAGGGGCTTGTCTCTTTGTTTCTTATTGTAAACAGCAGACTTTGGTCCTTTTAGAGGTCTGTGGAGTAGAAACCAGTCGTCACTTACCTGCCTCCTGAGAACTGCAGGTGCTTCCCCGGGGGCCAGGATAATCTCTTCTGTGCTTCTGTGGGAGGGTTACAGTGGACACCGTAAAGCCACAGAGAGAGCATGGCAAGGCGGGTGGCACCCTGAAAGGCAGAGCTGGGTGGGGATCGGTGTGGGGGGATGGCAGTGGGCGGGGTAACCAGTGGGTTCGGAGTGGGTGTTGGCTGGGCGAGTCGGCAGGGGAGGAATGTCCTGACTCATCCAAGTCTTGGTTTCTCTTAGGGTGGAGGGCTGTCCCTGCGGGCTGGGGAATCTGGAAAGATAAAAACGGACAATGGAGCTTAATATGAAGCCAGGGGGGAACAGGCGCTAGGAAGTGCCAACCTGCACGAGGGACTGCATTTGGGGCCATCCGGCTAGGTGACATGGGGCAGGGGAGAGCTCCATCCGGAGAATGGGTGCAGGGGGTGGCAGTGGAGGGCCGGGGGCTCCGAGCCCCGGTGTCTTCCCTCTTGTGTGTCCTAGCAGTGTGCTGGCTGGGTGTACTGATGGAAGCCTGGGGTGGGGTGGGGGGTCCAGGCGTCTCTCCATGCGCTTAGCCCCAGGCTGCTGGCTCTAAGCCACCCCCGCAATAGGTTAACGGTCTGGCGGCTGGGGCCAGAGTGATCCTCCCTGCCCAGGAGCCAGAAGTGTCTGTGTCCTATCAGGACCCCTGCCCTTCATTATGGTGGTCTGTAAAAAGCTGTTCTCACCAGCCCTATGGACATGCACTTTTTCTTTTCTTCCTTTTTGAAAAGGTTTTAAGTAGCCACTACACCCAGCGGGGGGGAGGGGGGGGACTTGAACTCACGGCCCCTGAGATTGAGAATCGCATGCTCCACTGACAGAGCTGGTCAGGCACCCTGGGAATTTTTCTTTTAAATGGAGCTCCAAGGGCATCTGGGGGGGCTCAGTTGATTAAGCGTCCGACTTTGGCTCAGGTCACGATCTCGTGGTTCGTGAGTTCGAGCCCCACATCAGGCTTCTCTGCTGTCAGTGCAGAGCCGCTTTGGATCCTCTGTACCCCCCCCCCCCCACCCCGACACTAAACATTAAATGGGGCTCTTGAGCAGCTTCATGGGGTCCATCTGCCAGAGGGCTTCACATGGGGATCCACCTGCTGAAAGAAAAAGAAACGAGCCCAACCCTAGGCTCCCAGATGAAACACAACAGATGAGCTTTTATGCCCAAACCCAAAAGTGGCTGGGGGCTTCTGCTGACAATGGCAAGCCCAGACCGTGGGGCAGATGGGGCAGATGCCCACTCGTGGCAGCCGGAAGACCCTGGGCAAGCTGCTGGCCAGCTCGGAGCCCCAAAGCCCCCCAATAATAGAGGGAAATTCTGTCTTCTGTAAAGTTGTCTCAAGGGCTCAGGCGGTACAGGGGTGAGTATCCCGGCTACCAGGTCCTGGGGCTCTCACTCTGTCTCCAGGAAGGTGAGATGAGGATCTTGGGACTCGATTCTGGAGGGGGAGAGAGAGCTATCGGGGGCCCTGCTGGGCGCATTTGGGGAAATTAAGTCATAGACACACAAGCCCTCCAAAGGTTCCATTTCCCAACATGACAGAATGAAAGGGCCCCGAATTCTACAAGCTGGTATTTTTCCAGGCACGGCTCTTTCCCGCTCTGATTTACAAGCTGCTCCCAATGGGCTCCTGCAGAAACAGCCCTCAGGCTGTGATGACCCGACTGTAAACATTAAATAGCTGATGCCCGATGCCCATGGGGGCTGCTAAGTGTCGTTCTCAGTTGTACAGGGGAGGGGAGGGAGGGGAGGGGGACGGGGCTGGCCTGCAGAGGGAGAGAGCCCCCAGGGAAGCCCAGCCCGTGGGGGAGGGGCTGGCCTGGTGTTCGTGGGGGTGGGAGGGGGGGTGGGCTGGGGGTGGGGGACTCCCATTTCCAGGTCCTTCTAGCCCTTCTTCCCTCTCAGGTGAGCGCACTCAACAACCGTAATAATATGGGTATGTACTTCCCTCCCAGCCCCCCCCCCAGCTGGGAAAATGTGAGGCCACAGCCGGTGCGGGGAGGAAGGCCCATGAAAAGCATGAAAGGAGAGGCCCCAAGGAAGGGCAGGGTGGGGTGGGCAAGGCCCCCACCCATGAAGTGACCTTTCTATCTCGTTCCTCCGACTCGAGCAGGTGTGCGGCATTATGATGTGCTGGGGGTGGTGGGGGTCCGTGGAAGCTGGTGCGTGGCCACACGTGGGTGACAGCTGCTGCGGGGATGAGACGCAGTCGGCAGGACGGGTGTGGCCCTGGCTGACCCCCTGGCCGGGCCTCACCAGGACAGTCCGTGCCCCCACAGAGCCCCTGTCTCGGGGAAGAGAGGCTGGTGACTGGGCTGGGGGCCCCCACTGCAGGTGGCTTTGGTGGCTTGGAGGCTGGGCCCCCTTCCACAGAGATGGCAGTGATGTCTCGTCCTCAAAAGGAGAGAAGAAGGAAAAGGCCCCTTCCCCTTTGCCCTCTCCCCAGAAGCCTGGGTTTGTGCTCTAAGGGTGAGGCCAGATTGGAGGGAGCCTGGGGCGGGGGGGGGGGGGCAGGCCGGGGCCTGAGAATGGGAGCCAGGAAGGGAGGGCACTGGCAGGGAGGGGCTGGGAGAGTGCTTCTCGGACCCCCTAGGATTGTCCTGGCCGTCGCTTAGGCCGCAGGTTTCAAGGTCTGATTTTCCAGGCGTAGCTGGACATCTACGTGCAAATGCTGTTAGCTCATTTAAAGTAATTACAGACGGGCGCCTGGGTGGCTCAATCCGTTAAGCATCCGACTTCGGCTCAGGTCATGATCTCGCTGTTCGTGGGTTAGAGCCCCGCGTCGGGCCCTGTGCTGACAGCTCAGAGCCTGCTTGGGATTCTCTCTCTCTGCCCCTCTCCTGCACGCGCTCTCTCTCTTTCAAAAATAAACAGACTTAAAAACAAATAATTGTCAAGACAGTTTCTGACCCCCCCCCCCAAAACCCATCTGTGTCCATCAGCGGATAAATGGGTAGCAAAGTGGCATATCCCGACAACAGCCACGTGGCACTCTGCCATAAAAAGGAACGAAGCACCGACTCACGCCACAAGGTGGATGAACCTTGAGAACATCGTGCGGAGCGAAACAAGCCAGTCACAAAAGGCCCCATAGTGTGTGATTCCACGTAGGTGACACGTCCAGAGCAGGCAAATCCATGGAGAGAGAACGCAGATGGTTGCCAGGGGCTGTGGGAGGGAGGATGGGGAGGGAGTGCTTCATGGGTCCAGGTTTTATTTTGGGGTTTGGGGAAGGTTCTGGAGCTAGGTAGAGGTGATGGTTGTACAACACTGCGAATGTACTAAGTGCCCCTGAGATGTTCATTTAAAAATGGTTAATCTTATATCATGTAAGTTTCATCTCAGAAAAACCTCAAAACCAAAAACCCAAGGACCATCTGCCTCCAGCTACACACACACACACACACACACACACACACACACACACCATTAGTAACCTTTCTCTGCTTCAGGGGGGCGCCGGGGGCAAGGAGGCTCGCTGAGGCCTTTTTTTCCTTCCAAGGAACGCGTGTGGTGGTGTCCCAGGGGGGCCTGAGTCTGTGGAAGCTCCCTTGTCAGGCGAAGGGAGCAGGTTGTGGGGCGGCTGGAGGCAGGGCGTTAAGTGTAGAGGGCTTGAACGTAGGGAGGCTTCCCAGGCAGGGTTCCCCAGGGGACCCTCCTGTGATAGGCGACCCTGGTCGTGGGTTTGGGGCTGGGGAGGAGCAGTAGCCCCAGGGAGCGGGTGTCACAGTACTGTGGGTGTCCCCAGGGACCAAGACTGGCCTCCCCATTTTCCTGGGATTATACACTCCTTGGAATTTTGATAGAACCCAAAGGAGGTGTGGAGATGAGTGATCCGGGACATCGTCCAGGGAAAGATCTGACTTAGGAAAACACGGAACTGTGGTGCCGGGTCTAGGGACCCACGCAGAGCACCCTGGGAACCGCCGTCTGTAGGGAGGCAGGCGGGGCGGATGAGCGCAAGGGACAGAAAACTCGAGTCAACTGGTTTACAGCAAAGGTGGATGCGGGCACGAGCACAGGGGGTAACTGGCTTGCACGTTCCTCACGGCTGGAATGCTCCCTCCTCCCCCACCCCAGACCTATTCTGTTGTTTTACTTTCCCTGCACATGTGCTGGATTCTCTCACGGGCCCCCGCCCTGGACCTTGAGAAGGCTTCCCCTCCCCCCTCCCCCATACCCCGGACCTTGAGAAGCTCCCTCCACCTCGCGGGACCTTGAGAAGCCCTTCCCCAACCCCCCCTCGCGGGGGACCTTGAGAAGGCTGCACCCACCTCCGGCGTCTCTCAGCTCCAGGTCTCCCGGCTCTTTCTGACTCAGCCAAAGCTGCCCAGAATCTCACTGTGCGCAGGGGCAGTGCCGGAGGCCATCCTGGTGGCCAAGGGTGTGCAGTGTCCCCACCCCCACTGCTGTCCCACAGTGGGGCTGTTCTCAGCAGGCTCCGGCAGACGCACCAGAACTGGGGAGTGTGTCCTTCTCTGGAGGATGTAGGGGGCTGTCTCCCGAGGGAGAGGGAGTGGAAGCTGGGTGGTCAGATGAGCAACCAAAAAGCTATCTGGGAAGGCTTCCTGGAGGAGGGGATGTCTAAGCTGAAGAGTGAAGAGAGAAGTTCGGGTGATGATTGTGAGACCAGTTGGGGGAAGAAGCACCGGCCGGTCCCGGAGGCAGGCCACAGCACACTCGGGGAACATGTGGTACATGTGGCAGCGTGGTGAGAGGTGGCATTCCTGAGGTCAGGGGGCCATCGCTGAAGGCTGCCTTTGCCAGGCCAAAAGCATATCGTCTTATCCTGGGGACACTGGGGAGCCATGGAAGGTTTTTAAGCAGGGAGTTAATGTGGTCAGATTTACATGAAGGAAAGACAGCTCTAGGGGTGCCTGTGGCCAGTTGAGCATCTGACTCTCGGTTTCCATTTGGGTCATGATCTCACGGTTTGTGAGTCTCAGCCCCGAGTTGGGCTCTGCGCTGATGGTGCGGAACCTGCTTGGGATTCTCTCCCTCTCTCTGTCCCTCTCCTGCTCTCTCTCTGTCTGTCTCTCAAAAATAAATGCATACATATACATATATGTATATACATATGCATATATACATGTATATATACATATATATACATGTACATATACATACATATATATACATACATATACATGTATACATATACATATATATGTATATGTATATATACATATACGTATATATATATACATGTATATGTATATATATGTACATATACATGTATATATGTACATATATATGTATATATACATGTATATGTGTATATATGTACATATATATGTATATATATGTACATATATACACATATATACATATATATGTATATATACATATATGTATATGTATATATGTGTATATATACATATATATGTATCCATTTATTATATGTATAAGTATATGCATATACTTATGTATGTATATGTATATGTATGTACATGTATATGTATATATATATATATGTATATATATAAGACGGCTCTAGATGCCATGAGCAAGAGCCAATACCTGTCATATATAGAAAGAAATCCTCAGCAGGGGTATGGCTCCACCCACCCACCAGAAAGACTCCCTTACTTTAATAATAACCATCTGCAAATTTTGATATTTAAAAAAAATTTTTTTAATGTTTATTCATTTTGGAAAGAGAGAGAGAGAGAGGCGCAGAATGAGAGGGAGACACAGAACGTGAAGCAGGCTCCAGGCTCAGAGCTGTCAGCACAGAGCCCAAGGCAGGGCTCGAACTCACCAACCGCGAGATCATGGCCTGAGCCGAAGTCGGACGCTCAACTGACTGAGCCACCCAGGCGCCCCCCACCCCCAATCCCTTCTTTCTTAATTGCTTGCTGCACAAAGACCAGGTCTTCTCCAGTGAGTTGAAATGGAGCATAGGCATGGATACTGGGATAATTCACATCCACAAAACGTTTTGGCCTGAAATGTTGAAAGAAAACAGGCCAACCTCTGCCTTCCCTCACAAGAGTTGACAATAAGGAGTGTCTTCCACTTACTCAGCTGATGTGGTCTTGGTGTGAACCCCAGGAAGGGTCGAACAAGCCACCCAAACCTTCTGCCAGAGTTCATATCTTTCAAGGGAGTCTGGAGTCAGTTCTAAGGTCTCCTGGGATCTCAACTCTCACCTTCCTTTACCTCCTGTCCCCTTTACCCCTGAGACTAATCCTTGAAACTGGGTTAGAACCTTACTGGGTTTCCTGTAATGGATATTTTCTTTAACCAAAAAATTTTTAAACATTTTTATTTATTTTTGAGAGATAGACTGTGAGCAGGGGGGAGGCAGAGAGAGAGAGAGAGAGAGAGGGAGACACAGAATCCGAAGCAGGCTCCAGGGTCCGAGCCATCTGCACAGAGCCTGACGCGGGGCTCGAACTCACGAGCTGTTGAGATCATGACCTGAGCTGAAGTTGGACGCCCAACTGACTGAACCACCCAGGCGCCCCACGTGATGGGCATTTTCAAGGGCTACGCATGGCTGTGGTCCTCGGTGGCACCTGTCAGGCAGGCAGGGTAGACGCACAGCTGGGATACGTGTCCATCCTGGACAAGGTGGCTCACTGCCCCCTGTAGGCTAATTAGCTTCCCACCAAGTGGCTGCTTGCCCTCCTGCAGGGCTAATACCGTGTTGGGGTCTCGGTGTCTGTCCCTGGCAGGCACAGCTCAGCAGCGGCAAGAGCCGGATGACCTTTGGGAAGCAGATGGCCATGCGGAGACCCCATTTCTGCCACGGGGCTACTTGTTTCCGAGCCCACTGTGCAAACCCTGGGTGGTCAGGGACAGGCACCCCCCAGAGGGGAGGAGCTTCCTCTAAGGAGTCACTCTGGCAGGTGCAGGGGTTTCTGGAGAATCAGAGGTCAGCTCTTTCAAGCGTCTCTACCTGCGTCCCAACCGGGTTACCGCTCACAGACGTCAGCCTTCACGCAGCTACTGAAAACCAGGCAGAGAGAGGGGAAGGGGCCTGCCTGGGTCCCCTCAGGAGCTCATACCCATGCCAGCGCTGCTCGTCCTTCTTCGGGGCTCTACTGCGTCACAGCGTGGGGGCAGGGGAGGGGGCGCCCCTGATTCCGAGAAAAACAAACGCCCTCAGATTCCCTTAACTAAGACAGACTACAGTTACTGCAAGGAATCGCCCACTCGGGAAGCCAGGGAAACCCACGTGGTTCTGGGAAAGCCATGAAATTGGGTCCCCCGAGGCCAGAAGCCATATAGATACCTCTGGGGGCCACAACAGGAGGAGCTAGACATCTCGACCCCGGGAGGGGGCACTCCCTCCCTCTGGGCCTGCCCTCCTCTCTTCTTCCGTTCGCTTGGCCTTTTACTGTTCATACTGGAGGGTTAGGAAATCGGATAGGCACAACAAAGAACTGTGACTCCTGGGAAGATGTGCCATCAGAGGTGAGGGCGCTTTAGTGAATCTCCTCCTGCCCTTCCCAACAGCACGTGGTAAGTATGACGAAGCAAAACCTGTCTGTCCCCCCCCACCCCCACCCCGGGGTAGTCTCAGCCATCATCTTCCACTTTCTGTTCCACGCCTGGCAAAGTGGCCTCTCTTTCTGGTCCGCTTTCTGCCAAGGGTGAAGGCCGCAGGTTCCCGTGTGTTGAGAGGCGAGGACCAAGCGTCCACGTAGGTTTGCTAACTTGAGCCGCCTCCCTCCAAACCAGCTGGTGCCAGAACTCTGCCCTGGGAGCCTCGGCCGAGCCTCAGAGGATTCATCACCCAAATCAGGCGTTTTGAGAGAGAAAGGGAACTTATCATACCGACCCCAGGAAAGTACATACACACTGGGCACCTTCCGGGCAAACCAGGGCTCGAGCTCCGTGTTTACCCAGCAGTACCCGATTTCCCGGTTGGCTCTCCTTTCTGGCGAGCACAGCTCCCTTGGTGAGAGATCCCAGAGGGGGAAAGCAAGCGACGTCAGGATCTGAAAACCAAAACCCACCCTTGAATACCTTACACAAATGATAGACTTTTGATTGATGTGGGCTCAAGCTTAACGCACGTCGCTGAATTATTGCACAGGGACGATAAAAACCAGAAGGGAAGGGGCGCCTGGGTGGCTCAGTCGGTTAAGCGTCCGACTCTTGATCTCGGCTCAGGTTCATGATCTCACGGTTCATGGGATCGAGCCCCTTGTCGGACTCTGTGCTGACAGTGCAGAACCTGCTTGGGATTTTCTCTCCCCGCTCTGTGCCCCTCCCCCATTCTCTCTCTCTCTCTCTCTCTCTCTCTCTCTCTCTCTCTCCTCTCAAAATAAATAAATAAACATTAAGAAAACCCCCAGAAGATAATATTGTGGAAATACCAGATACCAGTAGTGAAGGGAAAAAAAAAGAAAACGTTGAAAACCTCTTTCTTTCCTTTGATGGATCTGAGAATGACTTGGGACCCCAGCTCATCACTTGAGAACCGTGTCCCTCTGGGCACATTGTTGAACTCAAGGCTGTCTGTGATCTTGGTACCACTGGGGCCTCCTTGCCCCGCCCCCCACCCCTTGCCGGGAGATTTGGCACTCTTTTTTTTTTTTTAATTTTTTTTTTTTTAATATTTATTTATTTTTGAGACAGGGAGAGACAGAGCATGAATGGGGGAGGGTCAGAGAGAGAGGGAGACACAGAATCTGAAACAGGCTCCAGGCTCTGAGCTGTCAGCCCGGAGCCCGACGCGGGGCTCGAACTCACGGACCGCGAGATCGTGACCTGAGCCGAAGTTGGACGCTCAACCGACTGAGCCACCCAGGCGCCCCGAGATTTGGCACTCTTGACTTAAGAGTGTCAAAGGGGCACCAAAGGGGTAGATAATCCAGAGTTTTTCTCATAGTTCTGCAAATTCCAATTCCAAAGCCTTGTTTTTTTAGCACTTTTTCTGTCCCTCTGTCCCCTCTGTCCCCATGCTCCGTGCCTGTGTGGGTTGGTGCACATCAACCCCAGATGTGAACCTTAGCGCCTCCTTCTTTCCACAGGAGACCCCACCTTTCCCCACACTGCGTGGGTTTGGAGGTGCTGAAATGCCCAGAGTCTAAGAGACCCCCAAAAACGAACCACCAGAGTCCAGAGTCAAAGCTAAGCAGCAAGGGTCATTTATTGCAGGTTCGAACCTGGACCTCTGCGCCCTCGTTGCCGGTGACGCCGAGAGGTCCTGAGAGAGGTTTTTACACCCCTTTTATAGACAGGTACAAACAAGTCATGGGGAAATCAGGAATTTTCCACAGTTACAGAGCTGCGATTGGTTGGTGTTTAAAGTTGGACACTTAACAGTATTCGATTGGTTCCTGCCTTTAGGTCAGACCACAACCGGGGGTATGGGTATCACAATGATTGATCAGGAATACACGGATGTGCCAGGCAACAATGATTGATCAGGAGTACACGGATGTGCCAAGTAACAATGGTTGACCAGGAATATACGGATGTGCCAGGCAACAATGATTGATCAGGAATACATGGGCGCGCCAAGCAATTGTACAGAAGCGGAACAAGCTGGTTAAGCTTGGTTAGGTTTCAGTTTCCCATAACTTAAGCTTTTAAGTTTTAATTTTCTCAGGCCTCTCAGTGCCACTGGGCACTGAAGACTTGAGGGGTTACCCAGAGGAGTCATCACACCATGGCCATCTGCCATCTGGGTGGCTCCAGGTATCCCCCCCCCCCCCCTTTCCACGGTTGTCTTCCAGCGTTCTCTCCCCGCCTACTCTCCCATCCGCTGCACAGATCCTTGGAGAATACACTCCGGTCCCCTTATGACTTCTGTCATGAGAGCAGTATGCCCCTACACGCCCCTGACCCCCTAGCTCTGTTTTAAAGCCTCCCCCTGAATTCTGGAAAAGAACATTTTCGCCATCCCATTTCTTGAATGAAAGCATCGAGAATAGATCGGGCACACGGCACCATGACCATCCTTGCAGCTGTAGGGATTCTCAGTAGTGGTTTCTGAGCCTCTTTGAAAGCTTTCGCCTAACGGGCACGTTGTGTGGGTGCACGTATTTTCCTAAGGCGCTACTCCTTAGCTCTTACCAGATTTTCAAAGGTGTTCGTGACCTCTGAAACGAGAGCCCAGGCTTTGGAGTTTGATGTCCCATTTTACTTTAAAGCCTCAATTCTTGGGGCACCTGGGTGGCTCGGTCGGTTGAGTGCCTGACTCTTGATTTCGGCTCGGGTCATCCTCTCCCGGTTTGGAGCATCGAGCCCGGTGACGGGCTCGGCACTGACAGCAGGAACCCCCTGCTTGGGATTCATTCTCTCTCTCCCTCTTTCTCTGCCCCGCCCCCTCCCCGGAAAGAAACAACCATTTAAAACTTACATTCTCTATTTCTATGAAAGGGGTGCAAGGTTGAGCTGTCACCTAAACTCACCAGCAATTAATAGAGCCCTCTTTGGATTCACAAAAGGAACCAAAAAGGAAAAAGGTGGATGCAGAGCACCTGTACCCCCCTTTCCCCAAGACAACCGGGCGCCAGCTGGAGGAACGGGAAGGGTCGGAAGGGAAATGGCTAGTCACTGAGTCAATTTCCAAATACGAGCAACAGAAACACCAACTGGAAGTGCATTAAGCAATAAAAGTAGCCAAGCTCGGATGTCTCCAAGGGTGAAAATTCAGCAGCTCGGCGATACTACGGAAGACCCCGGCTCCTTTCCGTCCTCAGCCCCGCTTCGCCCCCAGGACGGCTGCCTCAGTTCCAGTGGCAGCGGCGGACCCGGCAGCGACCGGTGATAACAGCAGTGAAACACCTCCCCGAAGCTCCCCAGAACCCTTCACTCGTTTCTCGCCGGATGGAATCACCTTGCGTGGTGCCACCTAAACCAGTCACAGGCGAGGGGAACAGAGCTGCCAACATTGGCTGAGTCTCACGGATCAGGTAATTCCCACGGAGGGAGGTGGTTACCGGCACCGAACTGGGTTTCCTGGGAGGAGTGACTGGGCAGGCGGCCCCGGGGGGGGGGGGGGCACAGAGAGACTCGATTACTGGTCTTTGGGTGGTGGGTGAAAGATGGGGGCATGGAGGGCGTGGCCAAGGAAGGGGAGGAGCGAGATGGTGGGCCAGACAGCTCTCCCTGCTCTTAGGAGGTTCTGGTTATTTCCTTACAAACCCCAGGGCAGGGAGAGGCTGCGGAGGGTGATATCTGAGCCGCTGAGCGTAAGCTGTGTTGCGTTTGGCCGCTTCTCACCCGGGGAGACTCTCGGATGAGATCTCGTTGGCAGTCTGATCACGGCGGGCTTGGCTTCAACATTTCCATTGCAATTCGCGAGCCGTCGACTTCCTGAGACTGAACGTGTCCTTCCTTGTCTCGGGCTCTTTAAAGCTCTCTTCGCTTTGCACTTCTTTACCATGTCTTTAACTTTCTTAAGGTCTCAAAGAAATAGTGTCGTCATCTTTAGCGTCTTGTCTAGACACTCCGAGTGGGAAACGGGTGCAGATTTCGGCTCAGATTCTGTCCTGCGTGGGTATCAAAATGTCTGGTCTAGTTACAGCGGTCGCCTCGGATCCCTGCTGCCCTGAAAGAAAGGAGATACCTTTCTACTAATGTATGTGACCCCCGTCACGTAGACCTTGACTCGGATAAACAGTCAGTAGCCAACCACCAGTCCATGGCTGGGAGTCATCTCTGTCTGCATGGCCTCCTTTAACACGCATTTTATTTTTTTTTAATTTTTTTTTTTTAATATTTATTTATTTTTGAGACAGAGAGAGACAGAGCATGAACGGGGGAGGGGCAGAGAGAGAGGGAGACACAGAATCCGAAACAGGCTCCAGGCTCTGAGCGGTCAGCATAGAGCCCGACGCGGGGCTCGAACTCATGGACCGCGAGATCATGACCTGAGCCGAAGTTGGACGCTTAACCTACTGAGCCACCCAGGCGCCCCTAACATGCATTTTAAAACCAAGCGATATTGCAGATAACCCATTGTGTGTTTTTTTTTAATGTTTATTCATTTATTTTGAGAGAGAGGGGGCACGCACAGGGGAAGGGCAGAGAGAGGGGCAGAGGGAGAGATCCCAAGCAGGCTCCATTCTGACAGCACAGAGCCTGACGTGGGGCTCCATCTCACAAACCGTGAAATCATGACCTGAGCTGAGATTAAGAGTCGAACGCTTAATCGGCTGAGCCACCCGGGCGCCCCAGAAATAACCCTGTTGTTCTACGTTCCGGCCATGGCGCGGGTGTCCGCGCGAGTCTCGAATGAAACTTGCCACAATGCTTCCAGAGCACCCACCAGGTTAAGCTTCCCGGAACAGGAAGCCGCCAGCCTTTGTGTCTCCATTCCGTCACCCTCGTTTCACTGAATGCAATTTGAACAGTGCTTTTCTCAGTTTCTGGTTCCTCGAGGTCTGATGGACACCGTGGAGTCGATGCCACTGGTCGAGACGGGTCTGGTTAAGAGAGAGCGTTGGCGGCTGTGCAGGGCCTGGAGGCTCAGAAAGACAGTCTGCTCCCACCCAGCATCTCTTGGATACGTGGGAGCTCAGATCTGTACGGAGTGGGGGGAGGGTTGAGTTTTGTTTGGGGGATGGGCTGGAGGAGACACAGGACGTTGGGAGGGATGCTAGGGAACTTGTTCTTTGACCCGGGAGAGAGAAAGGGATTGGAGACTGAAGCTGTTCAAGGGGGAGTATTTGAGGCCTTGGATCCAAACACAACTGTCTCGGGGCCAGGGGGGAAAGGGCCCTGGCTGGCCTCTACTCCAAACCACTGATGGCCCGCCGGTGGCCTGCACCTTGGTGTCTGATATGGGGCGGTGGCAGTGGGGAGGCCCCCCAGAAGTGGAGAGGGGAGGGGAGAAGTCGCAGCATGTTAGCAGGCCCGGAGGACACCCCCACGGGACGCCACGCCTCGTCTCTTACGTGGTGGCTGTGGGACAGTGGCTGGAACTCGGTGCGCCAGGGCTGAAGCCATGGGTGGCTGGCCGGCCACCTCCGTCCCTTCATGCGGCCTCTCCCTGTCGTCTAGTTTCGGCTTCCTCACAGCATGGTGGTCTCAGGGCAGTCAAAACGCTTGGAGTTGGTTGGAGGCTTCGCAGCGAGGACGGCAGGTGGAACATGGTAGAATGTGGATCATCTCTTACGGCCCAGCCTGGGAAGTCTCACGTAGCATCACTTCAAGGAAGCACACCGTTCACTGAACCAGTCACAGAAGCTCACCTCACGTCCAGGGAAGGGGAATTAGACCCCACCTCTCGATGGCGGCGGAGGACAAGATTCTAGAAGCACGTGGGGGACGGGCAGGGGCGGGAGACGTTGTTGCAGCCATCTTTGGAAAACACAGCCACCACCGCGTCTTCCGTGCGGGGCGAAATCTTCTTCTGAGCCTTCCTCCAAGGCCTCTTTTAAGACAGCCTCAGTCGGTGACTATGCTCCTTCCTGATCAGCATTCAGCCACCTTTCCTACCTGCTTGAATCTCCGCTCCTCCCCCGGGCTCATTTCTTCCTGAAGCCTGTTTAATATGCAGCACCTCAGACGGAAAACCTCTCCAGCTCTCCAGCTTTCCTGCTGGGTGAGCCTTTCCCAAAAAGGGGTTGAGCTAACAGTTCTCAAGAAGGAAGGCAGTGCAGAAATCCATCAGAACGCTGACGGGGATGCAGGGTGGCCCCGGGGACACTTGGCTGATGGGAACATCCTGCGTTCTTTGATCTGAGCGTTGCACACACCAGTGAGATACTTAATTACACGGGGGCTGAGCAGATGGGGAGGAGGACAGGGAGAGTGGAAAGCTGGGGGCGAACCCAGGGAGATAAAAACGACTTGGAGACCAGCAAAGGCTCACAGGCTATGTTTTCCAAGCCCGCAGGCATGTCAGGACTGTCCCAGGTCGCCTGTAAGGGAATCAGTGCCAGTTGTCACGCAGCCCGGTTAAGGATAATAATATGCAACAGGCCTAGAATCGGAGCCTTTAATAATAATCATTATTATAATTACAATAAATGTTCTTATATTATCAACAGAAAATAGGTCCTGTTTAGAAGCCTGGAGAATGATGCAAAAGGGAAGGCCGGGATGGGAACCTTCAGAGGCAGGACAGCAGAGGGACAAGGGCGTTCCCATGCAGCTGTTAAGAAAAGTGGACTCATGGGCAAGCAAGGTGCTTCTGGCCAGGAGAGACCTGTTCATGGAATCACTTAGGTCCCCTAAGGTGACGCTATGCTGCCACCCTCTCCTCCCTGCGGGTGTTTATGTTTTTTTTTAGGTGGCAGTGAAATTACAAGACCCCACATGCCCTTTACTTCCTTGTAATGGCAGCCAGAGAAGGCGGGACTTGGACCCCAGCATGGATTCTGGCTCTGTCACCCCCGAGCCTTGTGACTTTGGGGAAGTCACTTAACCTCTCTGCATCTCTGTTTGCTCATGGAAACTGCGAAGGGGTAAACGTTGTACCTGCCTCTGTGTTCTGATAAAACGAGATAACATGGGGTCGCCTGGGTGGCCCAATCCGTTAAGCGTCCGACTCGTGATTTCGGCTCAGGTCACGATCTCACGGTTTGTGGGTTTGAACCCGCATCGGGCTCTGCGCTGACAGCATGGAGCGTGCTTGGGATTCTCTCTCTCCCTCTCTCTGCCCTTCCCCTGCTTGTGCCCGCCCTCTTTCTCAAAAATAAATAAACTTGAAAAAAGGAGATGATACGAATAAAGTATTTGGGAGAGCCTTGGATCCAACTGGTGCTTAATCAGGTCTGTTCTCTTCCTGGTTCCTCTTCATTCACCCACCAAGCATCTTTATTTCATTGTGCAGACAGTCTCGAACTTATTTCTTTTGCCAGGTGTGCATTAAAGAAGCAAGGTGTTTATAGTCAAAACATGGTTATAATAAGGGCCAGGTAATTATCTCTCTGGGGGATTCAGCAAAGGAAGATTCCTTTCCAGAGTCGTCTTCTTATGTTTGGGCTTTCCAAACCAACTTTTCTGCAAGGGGGGGGTCTTCCCCTGGGGAGTTGAACATCCACCTCCTCTCCCAAAGAGCAGATCTAGGCCACGAGTCAGGGACGTAATCCACCCGGCATCCTGGCTTTGGTGTTTGGATCCAGGATCGCAGATTTCCTAGCCGGTCACCTGCTGCCATCACAGGCTCAGGAAGGGACGTCTGGCAGTTTTGCTGTGGAGTCTCGGTCGGCGAGGCACACGGAAGCCTTGGAGGGCGGACTCCGGGTGCCCTGCTCAATTCCAGCCCTTTATGAGCACACCCCAGAGATCATCTTACTCCCTGTCCCTGGAGAAAAATGCCCTCCGCATCCCTTCTTAGGCAGAGATGCCTTTCTCCTCTGGGGCTATGTGGTACCTGGGACCCCGAAGCTCCCCCTGAGCATCGACACCCTGATGATTTCTGCCGGGCCCCACGCCCTGCAGACACAGCCACTCCCCTCCTGCTCACATTCCTAATTCCCAGCGGCGAGCTGGGCCCAGAGCGGTGCTCACTGGGTATTTGTTGACCGGAATCAAAGCGAGGCAAGGCAAGACCTCTAGCATTCTTCCAACCCTGATATTCCATGATGAATTTTTAAAAAGTGCCTACCCAGTGAACCTCATTTTCAGAATCTAATTAAAGTCTAAAATAGATGTTGTGGAGTTCGAAATTTCACATTACAACTCAGATGTACATACAAATGTGACTGCGAATTTTCTCTCGAAATGATTCATTCTGCTTTGAAGCTTCATTTCTTTTCACTTAAAATTGCCTTTAAAACTAACAGCCTCTGGAATAGGGAAGGGTTGCTTAAATATAACACAGAAAGCACTAACCAGAAGGGGGAAATTGCATAAATTGGACGGCGCTAAAACGGAGAACTTTGGGTCATTAAAAGATGCCCTTTGCGGTGTGAAAAAGAAGTCATGGGCTAAGGGAGGATATTTGTAATACATATATCCAACAGAGGATTCAAAGTACATAAAGAACTCACATACGTCAACAGATAAAATTGACAGCTCGATAGAAAATAGACAAATGGCTTGAACGGGCACCTGACAAAAGAGAATATTCAAATATTCAGTAAGTACACAAAGGGGGGCTGGTCTTCGCTCCGGCTGCCATAGCAGACTGGGTGGCTTAAACAATAGGAACTTATTTGTCGCGGTTCTCGAGGCTGGGAAATACAAGATCAGGGCGCCGGCTGATTTGGTTTCTGGTGCCAGCTCTTTTCCTGGCTTGTAGATGGCGATCTTGTTGCTGTGTCCCTCTGCTGTGCAGAGGGGGAGAGAGGGAGAGGGAGAGGGGCCCTCTCTGGTGTCTCTTCTTCTAAGGACACACGAATGCCATTGCAACCAGGCCCCATCCTGATGACCTCATGTAACCAACCTCAGTGACCTCCTTGTGGGCCCTCTCTCCAAATACCGTCACGCTGAACGTCAAGGGACGTGTGCATTTGGAGGGAACGCAGTTCAGCCCCATTCAAGGCTCGACGGAGAACTCTAAGGACATAGCAGCCTACATCCACCGGAATGGCTAAGGCAAAAGGCGACAATCCCGAGTGTTGGAGAGAATCTGGAACATCAGCGTGTCTCCTGCCTTGCCCCCGGGAGGGCGAAGTTCGATAGCTCAGCAGAACTATTTGTCACTGCTGTAGCTGAACGTCCGCAGACCGTTTGCCCCAGAAATGCCACTCCTAGGCATACGGTGAACCATCATGGGTGCCTATGTTTGGGGAAATAAATGTACAAGAATGATCATAGTAGCCCTGTTTGTAATCGCTGGAAACCAAAAACTGCCCACATGCCTTTAGTGGTTACAGTGACACTATTGGGGGCTGATCCGTGCCCCCCACTCCCGCCCCCAATTCCTGTATGGAAGGTTCTAACTCTAGTAACTCAGAATGTGATTGTACTTAAAGAGAGGACCTTTAAAGAGACGGTTCCAATGAAAAGAGACGGGTGGCATGGACCCCGTGCCAGTCTGCCTGGTGTCCTGGTGAGAGGAAATCTGGACACACAGAGATGCAGACGTGTGGGCGCACAGAGAAAAGGCTGTGAGGACGGGGCGAGAAGGCGGCCATCTTGCAAGCTGGCCTCAGGAGAAACCGGCCATGCTGGCACCTTGATCTCGGTCATCCAGCCTCCAGAAGAGATGACTCTGGTTTAAGCCCCTCCCCTCCCCACCCCCCAACCCTGGTCTGTGGTATTTTGTTACAGCAGCCTGAGCTGACCGGGACAGGCACACTCGCTTCACTAGAAGACACCACACGGGCAATGGGAACGCAGGAGCCGTGATGCGTCCCGCACCAGGTGAGATCCCACAAACGCGATGGGCACCTCCCACGAACGTGCTGGTGGGCCAGGGGAGCCAATCACGAAAGGATACCAAGTACACCTTCTGTGGTATAAAGTTCAAAACTGGGCAGAACCAGTCTATGCGGTTTGAAGCTATCATATATCATATCATCATATCATCATATCACCATATCATATCATATCATATCATATCATATCATATCATATCAATCATATCATATCATATCATATCACACATTCATATCCTACATACAAAAATGTGTACAACTGACTTGGGGGTAAAGTCTGCAAGGGGAATTAGGGAGACACTGGGTGCGGGTAAGTCCTGATTCTTGATCTGGGTGCTGATTACATGGGTGTGTTTTCTTTATGATGAAAATGCACCAAATTGGGCACCTATGATTTATGTCCTTTTCTGATCCTTGAATAAAAACTTTACCAAAAGCTTTGTGTACACTATGTCCTTCAGCCAATGTAGAGCACACGCTCCCAAATAAAGTCCTTTGTCTTCAGGAAGGCATCTTCCCTAGTGTTTTTCCTCTTGATATGAGAGCAGTTGAGGAGGGTTCTGTAGGGTTGTCCTTCTCTGCAGGCTCCCACTGGTCTGGGTTGAGGGACAGCTCATCTGACCCATCTTTGGGTATTGGCTCTTGGTACTGCATCCCTCTTCAAGTGTCTGTGGCTTGTGTCACCTGTAGTCTGTTTTCTCAGCATGGGCAACACCCTGGAATTTCTTCCGGAGAGATGGGTTCAGCCCCACCAGCATGTGGTGTCCCTAGAGTCATGCAGTGCATAACCTACACAACGGTCCATGGCAGCCCTGATCCTCATCTCACTTCCTGGGGGTCCTGTGGAGCCTGTGAGACCTAGACATGCTCTCCATTTGCCCCCACCTCACCTCTGCCCTCACCTACTGTTACCGCTGGGCCTGCTTCCCTCTTCTCTATGCCTCACAGAGACTTGAAGGTAGGCATTCCCTGGATGTCTTCTGGAATGGGCAGGTGTGGGGGGAGCCAGGATGAGGAGGACGATGGCTGTGAAGTTGGATCCGTCCTTCTGGGGGAAGCCAAGGGACTGAGAACAGCAGGGGTAAGGAACAGAGGGACAGAGGGAGAGAGTCATGAGTCTTAGCTCCCGTTTCCCCCGAGGCCTGGCAGGTCCCACCTCCTGGGCCTGAATTACTTAATCCAGAAAATCCCCCTTTTGGCCCAGGCTGGTTTGAAACAGCTTTATGCCCTCAACAATCAAAAAAGTCCTGACTCATACATCCATTAGTGTTTTTTCCCCCCAAAAAAGCAGACTTCCTCCAAAGGTGAATTCAGACATCTGGCTCCAGGAATGCAGAAACATTTGTTCAGGATTTAACAGAGTGAGTCGGGTTGGGCCACCTCTTTGCCCCCTTCCCTTCTGACCATCCAGGTCAGGGGTTAAGCCAGGCTCAGCCTCAGCCCGAGTTCCCCGATCCACAAATGTTAAGACAGGGAATCCAGCTGGTGTTCAATGAATATGCGTTTGCTCAATGAACAGCTCGAATGAACGTGACATAGAAATACCAGGAAATCTACTCACCGACCCAGGATTTATCATCTTAGGTGCTGCTTTATCTTATGGTGATGATGAAACGTTTCTGGGAATATGGGGCTGACAAAAATTCAGGCATTGGTGGTGGGAATGTAGATTAAACCGTTTTGATTGCAGAGGCAGATCTAGTTTGCAATATTTCCCCATGGTTACAGCTGTGGATCTTGATGACCTGACTATTTGCAGAAGCGCAGTCTTTCCAAGAGCCCCTGCGAGAGTCTTTTCAGGAAGGCCGTGTCAAGAAGCCACGAGGATGTGCCACCACAGGACGTGATGTGCCCAGTGGAAACATGCAACAGACATCAGTGGAGGAAGTCATGTCTCTGGAGTGATGACGGTTATGGGAACACGTGGAAATGGTTCTAGAAAGCAGGAGGCAACTCTGCCTGCCTCCAGAGACAGGTAAGGCTTCCCAGGTCCCCCAAGTCCCCGCAAGGACAGCCTTAAAAGACAAGGCTCTGCTGGGCACAAGGTGCCCACTGCCATTCTCATGGGAGGGGTGAGCGGGTTTTTGTCTCCTGTATACTCCCTCTGCAACCCCAAATGTTTTGAAGGCTCTGGTTACACGCCTGTCCACTCAGCAGGTGCATGGGGTGGTAGGAAACGACTTAGCACACGAGTATTCCCCCTGAAAATGGGTGAGGGCCTACTCCCAGGAATATCCACTCCTGCAAAGGGTATCCGTTCAACTTGGAGGGCTATGGATTGCTAAATTAGATCCCAAACCGCTTTCACAGATTTATGCTGTCACCAAATGCGATGCAGCACATTCTCACTGGCGTTAGATATGAAGATTTTAACACTTTTCCTTTTTTGATAGGTACAGAGTGATATTTATTGTTGGTTTGTGTTTGTATTTCTATTTTTATTTAAAAAATTTTTTAATGCTTATTTATTTTTGAGAGGGAGACAGAGCATGAGCAGGGGAGGGGCAGAGAGAGAGAGGGAGACACAGAATCCGAAGCAGGCTCCAGGCTCCGAGCTGTCAGCACAGAGCCCGACGCGGGGCTCGAACTCACGACCCATTAGATCATGACCCGAGCCGAAGTCGGACGCTTAACCGACTGAGCCTCCCAGGTGCCCCTGTATTTCTGTGTTTTTTTTTTTTTGTTTTTTTGTTTTTAAAAAAAAAATTTTTTTTTTTAACCTTTATTTATTTTTGAGACAGAGAGAGACAGAGCATGAACGGGGGAGGGTCAGAGAGAGGGAGACATAGAATCGGAAACAGGCTCCAGGCTCCGAGCCGTCAGCACAGAGCCCGACGCGGGGCTCGAACTCAGGGACCGTGAGATCACGACCTGAGCCGAAGTCGGCCGCTTAACCGACTGAGCCACCCAGGTGCCCCTATTTCTGTTTTTAAATAATGCAGTGGGTAATGTTTTGAACATCACGTACTATATATTCATTTCTCCATAATCTGTTCTTTCCCTTCTTACAGGCTTGTGCCAGTCAGCATGGGCCAGGAGGCAGAGGCAAGACTCTCCAAGGCAGAGGAAGGTGGCTACAGTGTGAATCAAAGAGGCCATTTCTCTGCTCTGAGTTTGGAAGCAGTCTTAAAATCTCATAGCAAGACCCTGGTCTTGCAAGTCAGACTTTTCAGAGAGAGAAAGGGTTTTCTTAAAACTCCCAAGGCTGGAGTTTTCACACATCGAAAGATCAAAGCTCAGAAAAGTTGGGTGATCGTTTGGTGAATCATAGAGGAGGGCAGAATGCAGATAGGACAAAAGGGAACTTCTACCTCACAGGAAGAAGAACAGGTATCTTGTGACTTGGGGAAAGAAATGAGAAATAGGGCGAGAAAAGGCAAGCGGGGTCAAGTTCTGAGTGTGCTGGTTCCCCCCCACTCTACCCATTGGGATCAAACCCCAGTAGGGAAGGGAAGGTAGAAACACCCAGTAGTTTTAAGCACTCTGAGAACATCAGGGCTTGTGCGCCCCAGTCCCTGAGTGTAGCCTAAGGAGTCTTCTCTTTCAGAGGAGCCCTGGGGTCAGCCTGACATTGAATCCATCATGGCGCCCAAGTCATGGAGTGGAAATGGTTGAGAGAGGTGCTTGGAATGCTAGGTGTGAGATTAGAATCCCTGGTTCATGACATACGGTCCAGCACGAAATGTGGAGGAGGTCCAGAAGTTCCTGTGTGCCACAGGAAGACCCAAAAAGTAGCTGGGGTGCTACCTGGTGAGTTCACTAGGTTGTCACCATGGCAAATGGCAGAGTGACCAAAGCTGAAGGATGGACTTCTCAAACTGGGGATCAAATGGGGATCAGGCCTCGGGGAAGCAAGAGCCTCAGGGAGAACCAGGTAAGACCACGGCAGCCGGCCAGAGCCTCCAACCTGCAAGCATCATATAACTGAGTCAGAAGATCTGAAAATAAGGAAGTTTCCCTTGCGAGAAGTCGCCATCTTGGAATGGCGAAAGGAAAAACTTTGTAGTTATGGAGAAACCCAAAGATGAAGTAATTATCCAAAAGGAGATGATTTTACACCAGGAGACTCTGAGATACCATAATGGCAAGAACAAGAGTCTTTTGCCTGCGGTGATATGGGGCCTCTGGAGCTGACTGGGATTTTGTTGGCAGTCACATTACGTGCACTTGGGCAAACTCCACCTCCACAAGATACTCATGACTTCTTTAGTAAGATAAGATAACGGGTCATTTTTTTCCAGTTATAATGGTGACAGGTTCCTATTTTAGAGAGTTTGGGGAACAACACTGTAAAGAAGAAGAAAATAAATGTCAACCCGTCATCTCACAGAATATAGATAACCACTGCTACCATTTCCTTCCTGTCGGTTTCTATGTGTGTTGTGTGTGTGTGTTATTGTGACTGCACATTTGTACATCTTGTATGTGGACGGGATTCTTTAACGCATGAGGCGCACTTTTGCTTGTGGGAAGGAATACCCACTACTTTGTTACTTTATTATCTTCAAACCATGAGCAATTCCAAATGTCCGCAGTAGTCATTACCACTGAAATGGAAATGTAAGAAATTAACAAATTTGATTTCCCCCAATGCTTAAACATTGAAGTATGACCAATTACACTTCCCTAGACATTTGATGACAAATCTCCAATACATCAAATGAGCTCATGTGCTTTTAAGTGCCTTAAAATGGGGACAGAACATGACCACAATTTGACAAGGATTTCTGTATGGAACGGTGCTTGTACTCACACTCTTAACAAAGGTGCCAAGACCATGGATTTATAGCCTCTCTTCATCATCATCTTCTTCTTCCCGTGTTTATCTCTCCCCAGGGGCACAACTTTCCTTCCCTCAGCCTACAGAGCTGGGTGACTGCGATGGGACAAAGGACAACGGGTCAGGGACTTTGCAGATTATTGATGCGGACAGCTCCGTTACGGTTTGATTTATTGTAAACCTTGTCTTTGCCCCCAGAATGACACTTGCTCTGGTATTTTTCACTCCGTAGCCTGACCTGTTATGATCCTGTTTTGCAATTGTCCAGGGGAAGGGTGGTTGGTAGGGGGTGTTGCTGGCCTGATTTAGATAAAAATCTGTCACACTGGGAGCGCCTGGGTGGCTCAGTCTGTTGGGCGACCGATTCGGGCTCCGGTCATGATCTAACAGGTCGTGAGTTTGAACCCCGCGTCGGGCTCTGTGCTGAAAGCTCAGAGCCTAGAGCCTGCATCGGATTCTGTGTCCCCCTCTCTCTCTGCCCCTCCTCTGCTCATGCTCTGTCTCGTACTGTCTCTAATAAATAAATAAATGGTAAAAAAATTTTAAAAAATCTGTCATACTGAAACTACAGCCTCTCATTCTCATTGACTATTTGACATATAATATTGACATTCTTGTTTTTTCTCCTAATATCATTTCATAATTTTAATGGCTGCATAACATCTGCCAGGATGGATGTGCCATCATTTAGTTAACCCGTTTCCTTGACTGTTGAGCATTTACATTGAACTCAATTTGGTTTTCACTAAACTCATCTCCCTTTGAACAATGCTTGCTCATGAATCTCAGCGTACCTTTCTGGTTTCTTGGGTTAAACTCATAGAAGGGAGCCTCCGTGGTCGATGGTTACGAAGATATTCAAGGCTTCTGTAATGTAATGCCAAATTGCCTTCTAGAACAGCGCTGTAGGCCTCATTGTCGTGTGTGGGTCCCACGCAGAATAGGAGAAGGCATTGCCATCTTCCTTGGAGCCAGGGGAATAAAGACACAGAGCAGGCTGAGGGGAGAGTTACTCCTGAAGGTTCTGGTGAAGGGCGGTCCATGCCAGGGTTCCAGATATCACCCGTATCACTCACATATGGTAACGAAAAATCTCGATCCAGCTTGACAAGGCCAGGCATCCTTAAGGGACAGAGGGAAAAATATTTGGAATCAGGACTGTTCCAGAAAAGCTGGAACATACTATCATTGGCTCTTCATACCTCCATTGTCCAATATGGCAGCCACTAGTCACACGTGGCTATTGAGCTAGTGTGACTAAGGAATGGAATTTTAAATTTATTTTTTCAATTTTAGTTAACTTAAAAATGGATTTTTTAAAAGATTTTATTTTTATGCAATCTCTACACCCAACGTGGGGCTCGAACTCGCAACCCCTAAGCAATCTCTACGCCCGATTTGGGACTAAGAGTTCACAGTCCTGAGATTAGGAGTCCCATGCTCTACTGACTGAACCAGCCAGGAGCCCCTAAAAATTGATATTTGATTCAGTTATTGAAAAGCTTTTAGGTGTGTTTGGAACAACCCCAGTATGCGAATCTGTTTTTTAAACCAATTTTGTGAACCGTAACTAAATACCGATCCATATTTCCAAAGAAAATTTAGCATTCAAACTGGGATGCGCCAAAGTATAGAATATACACTGCATTTGAAAGACTCAATATGAAAAAAAAGAATATAAGCTACCCAATTAGTAAATACTTTGTATATAATTATTTTTATTTTTTTATTTTTTGTTAATGTTTATTTTTGAGAGAGACAGAGACAGAGACAGAGACAGAGAGACAGAGCGCAAGCAGGGTAGAGGCATAGACAGAGGGAGACACAGAATCTGAAGCAGGCTCCAGGCTCTGAGCTGTCAGCACAGAGCCTGTCGCAGGGCTTGAACTCACAAAGCGTGAGATCGTGACCTGAGCCGAATTTGGACGCTTAGCTGACTGAGCCACTCAGGCGCCCCTAGAAACTTAAAATCACACTTGTGGTGTGGATTATATTTCCACTGGACAGCTCTTATCCAGACTCTTTTATATGTAGGGACTTGATATTTAGAAAAGTCTTAATCTTGGGGCCAGCAAGAGGGTCTAAACCCTTAGGCATCTTAAACTTTGCATTCAGTTAATTTTCCCTCTTTGCTTTGGCTGCTGGGAAGCTCAGTGCCAAAACTGCAATTTTTAAAAAATGTTTATTTATTTTTGAGGGAGAGAAAGAGAGCATGTGCGAGTGGGGGAGGGGCAGAGAGAGAGGGAGACAGAGGATCCCAAGTGGGCTCTGAGCTGTCAGCACACAGCCCAACTTGGGGCTCAAACTCATGAACCATGAGATCATGACCTGAGCCGCAGTCAAATGCGTCACCAACTGAGCCACCCAGGTGCCCTGTGTTGCAATCTTTATCTAGAAATACCTTAATATACTAAGTTTCCTTCTGGATATATTTACTGTTGACCCTTTTTTCTCGTTTGCCTCAATTCCAACAATTCATCATTTTCATTTCTTTGTATTGTCCATAATTTTGTTAAGCCATCTTGAATCCTTTATGGAATAAGACAGGTTCACAGGACAATGTTGATACTCGGCCCAGATCCCTCCGGTCCCCTTTTACTGGGGTGTGTGTGTGTGTGTGTGTGTCCCTATTGCCACTTCCAACAGCCAATCCCTATGCCTCTTCTTTGGACACCCAGTCTTGGGCTATTAGGGGAGGTATTGCCTGAGAATTCACACCCCTCTGGGGTGACCCTGAACCAGTGACTTGTGGGGTGTGAGAAGGCACGGGTCTCGTGTAGGTGCACTGAGGGTGGGCTGTGGGAGGGGGTTCCGAGGGGCCACTTGGACTGCCCACGATGGGACCACCCTGAAGCCACCCTCCACGGGATTCTGCCTGAGATGGCACCCTGGCAGGGGCTTCCCTGAGGGCACATCCTTCATAAACCACTTACACGCTAAGCTCATCCCAACGTCTGTTCGGGGAGCCTGACCTAAGACAGCCAGTGATACGTTTTTAAATGTTAAAATACGTTTGAAAAAATACCAGGCTCTGTTGGTTTGAGGGATTTGAGTTGGTTTGTACAGCTAATTAAGTAAAAAATAAAGCCAGGCTCATTTCCCTTGGCACATCAGCCGGGTGCTGGAACTTGAACAGCAGGGAAACAGGGGTGGGGGTCCCTGTAAGTCACGGATGGTCACTTCCTCGGGGGCTGGAACCATCTCAGACAATGGCGAACGGGCTCCCCATGCTTCCCCGCTGCTCCTCCCAGCAAACAGGTGAGACCAGAGGCTGGAAAGGGGGCAGCTCGACCGAAATCACTGTGCTGCCCACCCTCCAGGTCCACCACAGGCCAAGGGGAAGGAGGAAGCGGGGTGGGGGTGCCTGTGTCCCACCGTGCAGGGGGTTGGATGGAGATGGGGTTTGGTGCTGGACCGCGTGACCACAGAGAGGGTGCCTAGAACACTGCCCCATCCTGATAGCTTCAGAGAGAAACGCACTCTGCCCTCCAGTGCTAACAGCTGTGTGTGTGTGTGTGTGTGTGTGTGTGTGTGTGTGTGTTTGTGTATACATGCGTGGGCAAGTGCACGCTCTTCTCAAACAGCTCAGAAGCCCTGGGAGTTCTGAGAAACCTACTTCAGGGCCTGCCTTCTGTGCAAAGGCAGAAGGGGGACACGTTGGTGAGATCTCATCACCACCCCTGGCATCTGGATTCTCCGGGTGCTAGACTACTGGGCAGGGCGCCCCCTGGTGGTGGGTGCTCTACGCGTTGGGAGCTCTCTCTCCTCCCCTTCACTTTTGCACAGCTGGTGTCAGGGAGGTGGGGGCTAAAGGGGTTGGGGGGCCTTGGGGGCTGGACATTTACCCTCTGCAGCCCCAGACTTCCCAGGCAAGCCACCACCTTGGGCTCAGGTGATGGTTTGCTGTGATTTAGGGCTTGGCTGGGGGCACTGGAGCCAGATGCTAGAATTCAAGCCCCAGCGTCACCACCGTGGGACCCAAGACAAGTTACTAAATGTCTCTAAACCTCAACTTCTTACCTGTAAAGGGAAACCAAAGGATCTGCCTCCCTGGGTTCTTTGTAAAGAGTCAATGGGATGATGCGTTAACTGAGTTTGGGCTCCCCAAAGCAGATCCCAAGAGACTCAGATGTAAGGAGTATATTTGGGAGGGAATCTCAGTAAATACCGCTTGAGGAGAGAGCAGGAGTGGCGTATCCAGCTCGTGTGCGCTGCCACTGGGGCACCGGGCGCTCAGTCCTTCCCAGCATGACGTGGCCTGGAAGGAGCTGGGCGTTTGTCTGCAACAAGTCCCAGCCGTCTCTGCTTAGAGCTACTCCTGGGGAACCTTAATTCCTCAGCGCCTCCGGCTCATCCGCTGCATGGACACACTGGGCTCCAGCAGCCTGAGAGTGTCCTAAGATAGATTCAGAAATGACAGCATTTGGAAGTTGGGCCAACACGCATGGAGAAGTGCTGCGGGTGGGGGGGACCGCCAAAATCTTCTACTTGGATATTTTTATGTTCTCAGAACAGAGTGGGGCACTCGTAACATCTCAATAAACAATCGCTGTTAATAATAGTACACATCAGGGGGTGCCTGGGTGGCTCAGTCGGTTACGCGTCCGACCCTTGGTTTGGGTTCAGGTCATGATCTCACGGTTCGTAAGTTCGAGCCCCGCATTGGGCTCTGTGCTGACAGCGCAGAGCCTGTTTGGGATTCTCTCTGTCCCTCTCTCCCTGCCCCTCCCCTGCTTGTGCTCTCACTCTCTCAAAATAAATAAACGTAAAAAACAATAAGAGTACATATCAGAGGTCCAATCGTGGCCCCTTTCTCCACAAAATGCAACGTGGCTGATAAACCAGAAGGGGCTACAGATACACTGTGTGCTGTGGGGACGGCTAGGTGCCAGAGGCCCTACGAGCGGGTGTTCGATGTCTCCCATTTTATAGACAAGGAAACCGAGGCTCCCAGGGTGTGGGATGCTAGTCTAAGGCCAGGGGTCAGGTGATACCAGCCTTGGTCTCCCGTGGGCGGGTACTGCTGGCCCCTGCTAGTGCCAGGATCGGAGAGAGTTTTCATCCTGTGCCTGAATGAACATGCTTTCTCTCTGAGCCCAGCCATGACTGTGCAGAAATTTGTTTCCATCTGTGAAATGTCAAGGCTGAATCTTTT
Organism: Panthera pardus; assembly: GCF_024362965.1. Lineage (NCBI taxonomy): Eukaryota > Metazoa > Chordata > Mammalia > Carnivora > Felidae > Panthera > Panthera pardus. Next base: position 15,235,270 of record NW_026527013.1, read on the forward strand.
TTGTTCTGCCCTGGGTCTGCACGGTAAAGGACTCCATCCAAGCCCCACAGCTGCCTCTAGCCCCCAAGACTCTTTGGGAGTCTCTTGGAATCATAACAACGTAACAAAAGGAATGATTCTCCTGCGGGGGAGAGCCAGGGAATAGGTTTAGCATTCTTTTTTTCCTGCACCATTCAGACCCGGGAGGAAACAAGAGAAGAGGGAAATGGTGGAAACAGGAGAAGGTTTCCTTCCCACTCTCACTCACTCACGGTGGTGCCTACACTGAACTTGGGAGCTGGCTTGCCCACGGGGCAAGAAGGAGCCGGAATCCCAGCGGCCCATTGTCTGCATCACGGTCAGGAAAGGAGGGTCTGCTCCGCTCTCCTCTCTGAAAGCTACAACCCCTTGTGAGTGCTGGGGACAGCAAGAGGAACCCTGGGTCCCTGCCCTGCTGTATTCGTACCTGCGAGTACAAATTTGTGCCTGTCGGGTGGGTGGGTGAGGCGGTCACCGGGGAGCGGGATTCTGTAGCACTCTGCTAGGCGGAGGACAAACTCATCTTTTATGACCGTGTCATCCCCAGTGCCCCCAGAGTGAGCCAGACAGACTCCAGGCAGCAGGAGAGAGGGTGCTTTCGAAAGGTCAGGGACGACCGCTTTGGGTTATTTTCAAACACCAGCAATAATAAACCCCACTCCGTGCGCCCGGGAGGCTCAGTCGATTAAGCGTCAGACTCTTGGTTTCTGCTCAGGTCATGATCTCACAGCTTCACGAGTTCGAGCCCCGGGTCAGGCTCTGCGTTGACAGCTCACAGCTTGGAGCCTGCTTCGGATTCTGTGTCTCCGTCTCTCTCTGCCCCTCCCCTGCTCACACTCTGCCTCTTGACTCTTTGGCTCTCAAAAATAAATAAACATTAAAAAATAAATACTTAAAGTTTAAAAAGAAAAGAATTCAAGAGCCAATAGTCTTTTAAACCCCGAAGGTCATATGGGCCACAGAGGGGTTCCACACAATATTCTCCGGAGCCTGGGCTGGAAGGGGCCTGGAAGGAAACCACAGGAGTACATGATTCTTGCCTGTAATTCGAGCCACCAGAGCATTCTGGAGAGCTTGCTGTGGGTACATCTCTGGGGCACCAAGATGGCAAAATTCTGGGATTCTTACTACATCCAGGGAGGTTACATCCTGTTGTCCCCCGGTGAGTTTTGGAGCCACACACTTGGCCTTAGTCCTGGTTCTGTTTCTCACCAGCTAAGTACCCTTGAGGAAGGGAGGTAAAGTCTCAGAGCCTCTCCTTCCTCATCATCACAGGGTGGGAGGTGAGGCTGGCTATCGTTGGGGAGGGAGAGGACTCACTTCCTTAGTTCTCAACCCATGGCAGTTATTACTACCCTTAATTTTAATTATTTGGCACAGCAGTTAAATGTGGGCTTGTCATAAAATACAGGGCGCCCAGTTCAATTTGAATTTCAGATAAACAACAAATAATTATTTCACTGCAAGTATGCCCCAAATATCGACTGGGATATACTTATGCTAAAAAATTATTTGCTGTCTATCTGAAATTCAAATTCAGCTGGGCACCCTGTATGTTCATTTGCTACATCTGGCAACTAGAGGACTTGGGCAAGTTACATAACTACTCTGGGCCTTGGGTTCCTTAGGTGTAAATCCAGGGAACACTAGTAACTTCCTCGGAGGCTTCTCCTGAGGCTAGATGGGAGCCTGGGCGCCTGGCCTAGCAGGTGCCGTGGGATGAGGGCTAGTGGTGCGTGTTGCGGGGGGAAGGGTGTAAGGCAGCCGCCGGGCCCTTCCCCAGAGTCTCCCACTAGCCAAGTTCTGGGGCCAAGCCCGTCCTCCTTCCGTGGGGGAGGGGAAGCGATTACAGTTGGCCCTCTTGTGCACCTGCTGCCCCTCTCCCATAGCCCCCAGGTGCCCCACCTTCCACCATGTGTCCCCACCAGGTATCAGGATGCTATCAGTGACCAAGAGGAGGCTTCCCTTATTTCAAATGTGAGCCAAAGAGGCCCATTTTCAGGAGAGGTTTATATGTGGCAATACCTTCTACGGGTCCCTACGGCACTTTTCCCTTCCGGCACTTTTCTCGTACCGCATCACTTGATCATTGACCTAGAGAGTCAGAGGGACGATTTTGAGATTCCTTTCTTTGGGGCTGAACTTCTAAATTTTTTTTGACACTTCAGTTTCCAGATGTTTCTTACCATCCCAGTGTCCCGAGCCCCGCGCTTAGTTTTAACGTTATTCTTTGGGGGAGATCCAGGTTCCCTACATTTTGTAGGTCAGATCAAATTCCCACTGGATGGCCGTGAAGCTCCCAGCAGGTATCTTGTACTGCAGAGATACTCCAAGCTTAGTGGCCATAGAGCCAACCTGAGCTTTGCCTGGTACTCTGCCTTGAGAAAATGTCAGACCCTGGGATTGGATTCAAACGCGAGGGGAAGGCAAAGCTATTTCTCTCATTCTTAAAAAAAAAAAAAAAAAATTTTTTTTTAGCGCTTATTTATTTTAGAAAGAGACGGAGAGACAGAGCACAAGTGGGGGGTAGAGGAAGAGAGGGAGGGTGGTGACACAGAATCCAAAGCAGGCTCCAGGCTCTGAGCTGTCAGCACACAGCCCGAGGCGGGGCTCGAACTCACAAGCTGCGAGATCATGACCTGAGCCGAAGTCAGACGCTTAACCCACTTGAGCCACCCAGGTGCCCCAAGGCAAAGCTATTTCTAAAGACTGGCCCAGAATCTTCACAAAGGAAGATCTATGAATGCCCCATAATCGCATGAAGAACTGCTCAATCTAATTAGTCATCCAAGAAATGCAAATTAAAACCATGATGAGAAAGTGCTATACATCCATTAGAACAGCTAAAAATAACACCAAATGGTTATCTGGCATCTGGCAACACCAAATGGTGGAAAAACGCAAACTCATATATTGCTAATGATAGTGTAAAAAGATACAAAAATTGGGGCACTTGGAGGCTCAGTCGGTTAAGCGCCTCTGTGCTGACAGTGCGGAGCCAGCTTGGGATTCTCTCTGTCTCTTTCTCTCAAAAGAAATAATAAACAAATCAACTTAAAAAATGACGCAGAAACTTTGGAAAAAATGAAATTCTTATAAACATAAATATGACTTCCAATTCCACTCTCAGGTATTTACCCAAGAGAAAGGAAAACGTATGTCCCATACGTATATTTTCGTGGCGGCTTTAATAAAGTCACTCAGAACCAGAAATAGCTCCTGTGTCCATCACCTGGAGACTGGTCCGGAAGGCCATTCTGGTAGGATGGAATACTGCTCAACAATAAAAAGAAACAACACTAGTGAAACGGGTAGAAACATAGTTGAATCTCACAGATGTGCTGAGCGAAAGTACACATACACAGAAGAGTCCACGGTATGATACATTTATATGAAATTCTAGAAAAGGGAAAAACAACCAATGGCAAACAGATGGGAAACAGTGGTTCCTCTGTGTGTGTGTGTGTGTGTGTGTGTGTATTGGATGCACATGTGGTGGTATGGTTAAGGTTAGAGACACGAGGGCACTTTTTGAGGTGATGGAACTGTTATGTTGGATGGGTTATGTTGGATGGGTTATGGGTTATGGCGATGCATTTGTGCATCGCTGGGTTATGTTGGATGCATTTGTCAAAAGGGATTGTCTACATGTGATCTCTTGCGTGTACTTTATACCCCAAGCAAAACAGAACAATACAAACCCCTGTGCCTTCCATAAGTAAATTAATTACATGTAAGAAATAAAAAAGAGAGGGAGAGAACACATTTTAAAACCTTTTCCCCTTTAAATTGGATGCCCAGCATCGCTTACCCTATCCCGATGGAGAAGGCTCATTTTAGTCTTGTAGATATTCTTGTCAATCCTGTTTCACAGAGGAGACAACTGGGGTTCCCCAAGATTAAGTGACTTTTGCAGAATGTTGGTTCCAGTCCCCACCCACGTCTGTCTGACTTCATAACCCATGCGGGCCACACTCCTGGGCTCCCACGCCAGGGGCTGGGCACACGTACCCCATGGTGCTTGCTGGTGTCCCCGGAGGAAAAATAGCTTTTACTCTTTGATGACAAAGTTAAATAATTGCATTTTATGAAAACAGTCTGTGGTGTAGCAAGCAAATTTTGCATAAATTTTTAAAAATAAAAGACAATATGTAAAAAATTGCCCCCTTGCAAAAGGTGGTAATTAGGTAACGTCAGATGCTCCGGAGTGGAGGGGAATTCTCCACTGTGGCCCGAGAGGACTCTGTGCACGGGTTTAAGAACTAATTCGCTGCATCATTATACCATCGTGCCAGTGTGTCTGGCCGCCAGCTTCTGCCTCTGTTGGCCTGCGCTGCTCGCTGAGCAAGCAGGCTCGAGGGTGATGCTCAGGGTCACGCACACCTGAAAGAGATGTGCTGCCCGCCCTTGGTGTGGCTCAACACGCTGGGTTCCTTGTAATCTACCAGGTAGACAGAGAAAAGGACACAGAACTTCTAAACATGCTGCACAAAGCTTCGCCAAACTTTAAGATTATATCGTAGGAGGGGTGCCTGGGTGGCTCAGCTGGTTAAGTGTCTGACTTCGGCTCAGGTCACGATCCTACAGTTCATGAGTTCAAGCCCTGCATCGTGCTGGCCGCTCAGAGCCTAGAGCCCGCTTCAGATTCTGTGTGTGTCTCTCTCTTCCCCTCCCCTGCTCGCTCTCTCTTTCTCTTTCTCTGTCAAAAATAAATATTAAACAACAACAAAAAGATTTTTTTTAATTTTTTTAATGTTTATTTATTTTGGGGAGACAGTGAGACAGAGTGAGGGAGGGGCAGAGAGAGAGGCAGACACAGAATCCGAAACAGGCTCCAGGTTCTGAGCTGTCCGCACAGAGCCCGACGTGAGGCTTGAACCCATGAAGTGTGGGATCGTGACCTGGGCCGAAGTCAGGCGCTTAACAGACTGAGCCACCCAGGCGCCCAAAAAAATTTTTTTTAAAGATGGTATTGTAGGATTGGGGTGCTTGGCTGGCTTAGTCAGCAGAGACATGACTCTTAATCTCAGTTTCCAGCCCCACGTCGCGTGTAGAGATTCCTTACAACCTGGGAGCTGAGAATAATTTTTGCATTTTTAACATGAAAAAAAAAAAGAAAAAGAATTCGCAACGTGAAATTTCTACGAAATTAACATTCCCGTGTTCATAGAGTTTTACTGGAATGTAGCCACACTTACCCATTTACATATGATTTATAGTTGCTCTGAGCCTGTGGGACTTCCCTTATACGCAAGCGTTGAACGCCAACAATCCTTGAACGCAGAGGTGAAGGCAGGCACTTCACACTTCGTGGGGGAGTGCCAGTGTGACAGAGCCCACAGCCCCTCCCTAGCACAAGTGCAGGACATCCGGGGGGCAAGGCCAGCCAGCCAGCCCTCAGCTGAGACAGGCAAAGGTCCGGAGGTCAGCGCACAAGTGGGGTAGCAGTTTGAGGTTCGACAAGCAGGTCTGAGCTTCACCCGCTCATCTCGTCATTGCTGGGATGGGACTCAGGGGCCAGGTAGGGTGGGCAGTGAATCCTGTGGGTGCCTCCGCCCAGATTCCCTCTGCAGGCCTTCGTCCCTCTCCCCCAGCCGCTGGGAGGGTGGGCTGCTAACACCTCTCAGCTGCTCCCCTTCTCTGGAGAACTGGGCCCGGCTAAGTGGGAGTTGCCAGGGAGGCTATGCAGCCCCTGTACCCGGACCTTGGCCAAGTGATTGTCTGAAATGGGACCACAGAAGACCAGCCCCGTGCCTCCAGGTGGGGCAACACTGTGGAACGATTCCTGTTCCAGAGCTGGTCCAGAGCTGGTTCTAGAGCTGATCAGGCCAAAGCGGACTCCAGCTGAGACCACATCCCTGCTTTCCTCCTTCCCCTGCCCCATCCCGCTTCCCTCACTCCCCTCCTCTGGAGGACACCCCTCAATAAATCCTGGGTGTGAGTCTTTCCATCTCAGACTCTGCCTCTAGGGAGCCCAATCCTAGACAAGATTCATCCCAGAAGACCTTAACACAATCACTGGGAGTGGTGCTGAATACATCTTGACCTATTTATTTATTTTTAAAGTTTATTTATTTTTGACAGAGAGACAGAGAGACAGAGAGACAGAGAGAGAGAGACAGAGCAGGAGTGGGGGAGGGGCAGAGAGAGAGGGAGACACAGAATCCCAAGCAGGCTCTGGGCTCTGAGCTGTCAGCACGGAGCCCGATGCGGGGCTTGAACTCACGGACTGAGAGATCAGGACCTGAACTGAAGTCTGACGCTCAACCGACTGAGCCACCCAGGCGCCCCAACATTTTGACCCATTGATGGTTCCTGTTCGTGGTCGATTCCACCCCCTCCCCCGCCTCTGGCTCCATCTCGGTCCTCTCCCCGGGTGTTCTGTCTTCAGCCCCCATCCCTGCCATAGGCACATCTGTGTATGGCTTTACTTGGCCATGTGGGGCTGTGACAGCTTTGGGGGGCAGCATTCTCCAGGAGCAATATCCTTCCTGCTTATTGAATCTCGGAATTCGTTTTCGCTCCAAAGACATCAAGTAAACCCAGACAATACGTGGCGGGTCTGTGGTTACGACCCGAGGAGATGAATCACATTGTTCATCCTCTAAAGTTGTGTTCCTTATCAGCCCCATCCGGGAGCTCAGACACAAAGCGGGCACATTTCTCCAGGAGGGGTGGGAAGTTCGGTCTGGCTTTGACATGTGTCTGCAGATGATAAATTTGGGATAAGAAAGAAAGCAGGCCTCCCCCACCACAATGCCTACACCCCATCTCCATCAGGCCTTTGGCCCTTGGATACGTTTCAATATCCTGTGCGACCGATTTCTGACCCACCTGTTAGGAACACAGTCTTTATGATTCATTGGCCCTGAGAAGCCCCTCCATTACCTTCTGCAAAGGCAGGGGACCACCAAAGAACCCCTCAGCAAAGCTCTAAGAAGCAGGCACCCTAGGGCTAAAATATATATAGCAGATGCGTTTGGCCATTTGTCAATAAATATTAACCACGGTCGCTTGGTGGGTGCTGGTGTTATTGCCGATACGGAGTCATTTCTCTTGTGAAGGGTAGTCTCTCATTTTTCTATGGTGCAGCACCTGTAGAATAAAAGTTTTAAAAACAGTTATGTCCGGCACAATCCCATTTTTTAATATTAAATAGTTAGCCATGGGCACAGGTGTACAAAAATAGACAGGAAGTAGGTGCCCCAAAATGCTTGGCGGGGCTTCTCTTGGGGGTGGTGGAAAGACGAACTCTCTCTTCTCTTTCTTTTTTACTTATCGACCTTTCTGATGCTTCTACAACGAATATACATCGTCTGTGTTCAAGCAAGGGTGCAAAGATGATGCCCTGCGGCAAAGTGTCTTTCCTTTTTTGAAAGTTTTTATTTTTTTTTTAAAGTCTATTTATTTTGAGAGAGAACCTGAGTAGGGGAGGGGCAGAGAGAGAGAGAGAGAGAGAGAGAGAGAGAGAGAATCTCAAACAGGCTCCCTGCACTGTCAGCACAGAGCCCGACGCGGGGAGTGATCTCATGAACTGCGAAATCGTGACCTGGGCCAAAATAATCAAGAGTTGGACGCGTAACCGACCGCGTGTCCTCAACGGCACAGAAGCTCAGCCAAGGACTTTAGGAGATAGTTCTGGGAATACTCAGGCAGTGAGAACACCAGGAAAATGCTCAGGGCGCAGCCAGGAGAGGCCTTGAATTGTCCTGGGGGAGCAGCAGGCATGTGACTAGTCCTCAGAGGACCACAGGGAATCCCCACCTTCCTCAGAACGCGCTCAGACCCCATCCTGTCCTGGGTGTGGCAGAAATCACCGAGTGTCAGCACCTGCGTGGGGACCCCGGGACTCGGCTGATAGCTGGAAGAGGGGGTGAGAGAAGAAGGTGCTTCTCAGGAGGCAGATAAAGGAGCAGGAGGCTGAGGACGGTAAGGCGTCTGCTGTTAGGGGAGCCCTTGGCTTTGGAGAAAACCGCAGGGGCCCAGCAGTGACGGACCTGCGAGGTGGGGCAGCAGGAGAAATGCCCTTAGTAGAAGGAGTTAGAGCTGATGGGGGTGGGGGAGTGCAGGCCCAGAGAAGAGTGGGCTCCTGAAAATTTCTGAGAGCTAGAGGACCAGTGTCCTCGGGGTAGGAACCCAGGGAAGATGGAGAGCGAGAGAGTAAGTCCCACAGACCAAGACCCTGCAAGGAAGATCTGGTTGCCCTTGGGGGGAGCTGAGTATGAGCCGACTGCACGAAGCAGTTTGCCCTAAGACCACAGCCTGAGCAGGGAAGAGCCGGGAACAGAAGGCCATGCCCGGTCAGTGCCCGCCCACGGCGAGTGCAGTGAGGAGCCTGTGCTCTGCTACACCGTGTGCTCCCCCAGCTCCCCAGCAGTCCTCCCACCCAGAAGGACCAAGTAATGCCCCGGGAGAGATGCCCCACAAGAGGCACAGCAGAGCCAGGAAAGGCCAAGGCGCCCGCTCTAGAGGAGGCGTCTTCCCAGTGTCCCCAAGGGAAGGTTCAGCCATGCACCCAATGTCTGTACCTGTTCTTAACTCTCCCAGTCCTCACAGCTTTAAACCTCTTCTCCTAGCTGGGAAATGGATGGTTTCTCCCCAGTGACAGGAGAGACCCGGCACAGTGAAGACCGACTCCCGTCTGGCCCCCAATGTCACTGAATTAGCCATTTCTGCGCAGTGGGGGAGGGGCGGGGCCAGGAGAGAGGGGGTGCCTGCTCTGACCTCTCCCTTCCTTTCTCCCCACTTTAATCCTAACCTTTCTCCCATCCTGCTCCCCAGATGACTCCTACATCACGGGGATCCAGAGTGTATTTTTGTCCAAATCTTCCAGACTGAATTCTCTGGGGACCCACTTTGCCCAAACGTTGGAACAGCCACCAAGCTGATGACCTCCTTCGCTTGTACAATCCCTGGGGGGCAGTCTAGCTGTCAGTGTGGGCAGGTGCCACAGGAGGAGAGTCAGCATGGCACTCCTGGGGTGAACTCTTTGTCTGCCGAGCGAAGTCCCGGAATTCTTCTGGGGGGCCTGTAGGTCACAGTGGTGTTGGGTGTTGCTCGACTCAATGCTGTTCCTGGTACCAGATTCTCCTCTCCTCTGGGGACTGGAAACACGATCTCGTGGGCTCCCCTCTCATTGGGTGGGGCCAGATGACTCCTTCCAATCAGTAGGGTAGGATGTGACTTCTTGGATGGAGCATTGAGTTGCCTGTGGGAGACCCTCCAGAGTTTCCTTCCTCCTAACCAGATGATGGGGCCCTATTGTCAAGTCAGGGTCACCCTCAACCAGGAACCCTGAGTGATTCCAATGGGCAGAACCCCTGCCCACTTTGACCGTGTGGCATGAGCAAGGAATACGTTTCTCTTGTGTTAAGCTGATGAGATGTCGGGACTGCATACGACTGAAATATAACCCGGTATATCCTGACGGATACCATCATTTGAGAGAGAAAAGGAACAGGCTTTCTTCCGACTTGTGAATCTAGGAGGTGCAATGATTAAGCAGGCATTGATTGGAATTAGGGGTTATTTCCCATATCACCCCTGATTGTGGATATTACAGAACTACCCGAACGGAAGAGAAAAAGTACAGCTGTGTGATCTGTGTAAAAGGAATAGAATGGTAATGATCTGTTCCTCAGATGGTCCTTGTTTCTTTTTTAATGTTAATTTTTTTTTCAACGTTTTTTATTTATTTTTGGGACAGAGAGAGACAGAGCATGAACGGGGGAGGGGCAGAGAGAGAGGGAGACACAGAATCGGAAACAGGCTCCAGGCTCCGAGCCATCAGCCCAGAGCCCGACGCGGGGCTCGAACTCACGGACCGCGAGATCATGACCTGGCTGAAGTCGGACGCTCAACCGACTGCGCCACCCAGGCGCCCCTTAATGTTAATTTTTGAGAGAGAGACAGAGAGAGAGAGAGAGAGAGAGAGAGAGAGAATGAGCAGACAAGGGGCAGAGACAGAGGGAGACACAGAATCTGAGGCAGGCTCTGGGCTCCGAGCTGTCAGCACAGAGACTGACCTGCGGCTGGAACTCAAGGAACCGCGAGATCGTCACCTGAGCCGAGGTTGGACGCTTAACCCACTGAGCCACCCAGGCGCCCTGGATGTTCCTTGTTTCTAATGACCAGGTGGCTGGAACAGTTCCACATCTCGTTAGGTACGGTGCCCATCACAGGCTGGGTTCCAGGAGAAGCGGGCTGGGAGCTAGAGATCAGTGGGCAGGAGGTTTGTTAGGGAGTGCTCTCGGGTTGACAGCTGTGGGAGGGAAGGGATGGGAGGAGGCCGGAACAGCCAGAGGGGAGAGGCCAAGCCTCCGTGGAGTCTCTCAGCGGAAGCCTCCGCCGATCCCGCCAGGAGTTCTGAAGGTGGGAGGACTTCAGAGCTTCCCCTAGAGGACTGGATGTTCACGCGGATCAGATGGGTCCCTGGATGTGGTGCCCCAGGAAGGGGGTGTGGCTTTGGGCCGGGTGGCTGTCTTCAGCTGAGGCAGGCCCTAGGGGAGTCAAGGGTGTTCAGATCCAGGCCAGGGGGGGCTCTCACGATGAACGTGAGACAACTCAGTAGGGCAGCCCATAGCAGCGGCTGGAGTTTGGACGGTGGGTACACGTCCTCTTCACGGGTAAAGTCTCTCTCAGGAGAAGCAAAAATAACTGGGAGTGATGATTTATTCTGGGGACTTAGCTATGTCACTAGCAGCCCAAGCTGTCCCCCGGAGGCTTGAAGAATGGGCTGGAATCTGGGGACTGTGGACATACGCGCACTCGCTGATTGGCCTTTAAATAAAACGCATACGTGGAAGTAAGTGTTTCACTACTGAGACTATGCCAGCGAGACCCCACAGACCCCACCGCTGTGCCTGCCAGGGCCTGACTTACTTTGCCCAGTGGGCAATCCTCACTAAAAAGGGACAGGAGGGACCCAGGCTCCATCCTTACTGTGTGGCCTCCTGCTTGGGGCTCTGGCTCTCAGAGAGCCGCCAAAGTCAGCACGAAAAGGAGCCAAGCAGTCCATCGGTTTTATACATGCACAATATACACGTATGTCTACGTGCACGTGCAGGCTCTATGGGCAATTCTGGAAATTGCCAGAATTGCTATTGCCCGACCTTCCTTTAGGAAGGTCTATTGTTGCAGCAATAGATATCAATATTCCAGCCCTGCCCTAAGAAAGTATTCATTAGGGCCCATCCTATGTATGTATGCATGTATGTATATAGAGTGTGTGCATATATTATACACATATATGCATAGCTTTTACGTGTTTTTATTTATTTTGAGAGAGACATAGACAGTGTGAGTGGAGGAGGGGCAGAGAGGGAGGGAGACAGAGGGTCCCAAGCAGGCTCCGTACTGTCATCGCGGAGCCTGATGCAGGGCTCAAACTCACGAAATTGTGACATCATGACCTAAGCCGAAATCAAGGGCTGGACACTTAACTAAAGGTTTAGTCTCAGGTCTGCCTCCACAATCATATAGTTGTGATTGAAGGCAAAATGCTGAACCTCTTTGACCCTTAGTTTCCATCTTGGGAAAAAGCAGGGAGAGAGAGAAAGAGCATGTGTGTGTGTGTGTGTGTGTGTGTGTGTGTGTGTGTGTATGTTGCCAGGAATCCTTAATGTGACTTCGAGAATTACAAACACCGTGATTATATGAAAATTGACCAAGGTTAGCAGTTACTGGTTTTCTCCTGTTAGATACCCCAGGGCTGAAAAAAGAGGGCAACTCACATACCCCCTTGGCTTTGGGGCATAAGATCTGCAGTGACTTGTGAGGCTAATGGGTTTGCATTACATTGAACTTCAACATCTGGATCTGGAGTAGGGGAAGGCCGTCACCCTCACCCCCTTCTCTCGTGGCTGGCCTCGGCAAGAGATAGCCCTGGATCCCCTCCTTCAGATTCCTGTGGAAAAGGGGGGGGGGTCTCATTTCTTTGATATAATAGATACATCTCAAGATTAAAGGAGGCTACATCTTTCCAAGGTTCCCCTCCACTCGCATACAGCAGTTCTCAAACTCGAAAGACATCAGGACCCCTTGGGAGTGCTTGTTAAAACACGGATTGCTGGGCCCCACCCAGAGTTTCTGATTCCGTCGGTCCTGGATGGAGCCCCGATTTAAATCTCTGACAAGTTCCCAGGTGATACTCATGATGCCGGTCCAGAGACCCCACTTTGAGAACTACAGCTCTAAACCAGTACAAGGTATTCACTCAAAAGTGGGGAGAAAGTAGAGCAAGAAAGTAGCTTTTGAAATCTTTTTTTAAAAGGCTTTCAAAATGGTTTTTGCATCAGGCCACTTTAAGGACTTTACATTTATTCTGCTTCTGAAAACTGGGAAGGATCTGAAACCCCTGTCCAGCAGTCACCGAGCTTACCTTAGGGGAAAAAAAAATCTTATTAATGCCAACATAAAGCCTCAGGTTTGCAAACTAGGTTTTGGAATGTGCTCATATGCTAAGGTTTACGCATACGAAAAGGCTATCTCCCTGCTTCTTGCTTTTTAAAGTGAGTCATTTCCGTGAAGGATAGATACCTGGTTCGGGGGAATGATTGATTTTACCATTTTGGTATTTTACTGGGTGTTTCGCAGATGGTGAGGCAGGGGACAAAAAGGCAAATGACAGAAAACCCTGTGTGCCACCATGACAAACGTCAATGAGGCTGAGGGGTGGGGTGGCGGTGGGTGCTGGCGGGCAGCTGGGGTAGAAGGTGAAATTGCCCTTAGGGTAAGTAACACGGTTAGTTTCCATCTCCCGCCTCTCCCAGCCAGGCCAGCCAGGCAGCAGGAGCCCCTCTCTGACTTTGGAGAGTCTCTCCCTCACATTTCAGGGCAAAATCTTGTAATTCTTGGATTCCTCTTCCCAAATCAAACCAAGAAAAAAGCTACATACGCATCTCTGGAGGAAAATGTCTGTATTAAAAGCCAAAAAAAACCACAGAAGTACAAGAAACGCCCACCAGGCCACGTCACTGGATAGATCGACTTGGAAAAGGTTCATAAAGTTCATTTTCAGCGGTAACAATATGTGGGTGTGAAATCCTTCCCATGCCTCCCCCCTCCCCCACCTTTAAATAAATTAAAAAAAACAAGAAACTTCAAATACTATGTTTGGATACAAAGAGCTTCTCTTCCTACAGCAATAGCAATTTGATTTTGTTTTGTTTTGTTTTTTTACTAAAACTTTCATTTAAAACAGTTATTAAATATATAAAACAAATACACAGGATTTGGTCATTTTCTGCCATGAATATAGGGCACGTGGGTGCGGGGAGGGAGGGCAGGGGGATGCAACCGAGGGGAAAGGGCCCCATTTCCCTCCTCCGTCTTCCGAGCTGCGCGGCTCCCACCTTGCAGCTGCCCCCTCGGAACCAGAAGCGCCGCCCGCGTCCCGCTGGGCCACCCCGCTGGGCCCCCTCCGGCGACCCCCTCCCCGGAAGAAGAACTAACGGTCACGACAGCACGAAGCACACCGGCCGAGCCTCCCGGCGGGAAAGGCACCCGAGAGCGCGGACACAGGGCGGGCGCGGGGAGGAGCGGGTCACTTGGCCGCCGCCCCCGAGGTGACGGCCGCGGCGGCGGCGGCGGCGGCGGCGGCCGCGGCCGCGGCGGCGGCGGTGGTCCCCGCGGGCACGGCTGCGGGGGCGGCGGCGGCGGCGGCGGCGCTGGCGGTGGTCCGGCGCTGCTCCATGCCGTTGGGCAGGAAGCCGGCGATGATGGGCACCGGCCAGATGAGGGCGGCCACGCTCCACACGACGATGACCAGGGTCATGAAGCAGGCCACCAGCGTGGACTCGATGGGCTTGCGGTTCAGCCGCCAGCCCGGCTCGCCCTGCAGCTCCTCCAGGCTGAAGTCCAGGCAGCAGAAGTGCAGCGGCTCGCCCTGCAGCCACAGCGGCCCGGGGGGCTCGGCCGCGGGGTAGGCGGGCAGCGCGGTGGGCGCCCCGGCGGCGGCGGCGGCGGCGGGCCGGAGGCGGCCGGGGCGGCGGCCGCGCACCCAGCCGCAGCCCACGCACAGGCGCAGGTCCTGCTGCGCGCCGCCGGCCGCCAGCCCCAGGTGCTCGATGAGCAGCGGCGGCCCGACGCGGTGGAAGGCGGCGGCGAAGAAGGCGCGGCCGTGCGCGTTGGTGGAGAAGAGCAGCAGGTCGCACTGGAAGCCCCGCGGGCGGCCCCAGCGCACGAGCAGCGAGCTCAGCATCTGCCGCTGCACGCTGATGTTGCACGGCGCCGCCGCCGCCGCCTCCTCCGGGCCCGGGCGCTCGGGGGGCCCGGGCGCCGCGGAGGCCAGCAGCCGCGGGGCGGCGGGCTCGCCCGCGGACGACGCGTTGACGGAGGCGTTGGGGGGCGCCCCACCGAGGCCCGGCGCGTCCGCGGCCCCGCCGCGGGCGGGCGGCAGCGGGCAGGCGGCGGCCAGCAGCGCGGCGAGCGGGAGCAGCATGGCCTGCGGCGGGCGCCTACGCGCGCGGGGCGGGCGGCGGCTGCATGGCGCACGGACGACTGGCCGGCAAGCGGACGGCGGGACCGCGGGAGCTGGCGGCCGGGCGGAGTGGGGGCGCGCCCGGCACCTGGCAGCCCGCGGGGGCGGCGCGGAGGAGGAGGCGGCGGCGGCGGCGGCTCGCTCGGCACGGGGATCCCTCCCCGGCCCGGGCTGCGTCTGGGGTTCCCCGCCGCCCCCGACGCGGGGGCCCTCGGACGGCCGGGCTGCTCTGCAGGGCCCGGCGCTCGCCCGGAGCAGGATTCCCCGGCTCGGCTCCGCCTCCCGCGCGCCCCGCCCCGCCCCGCCCTCCGCCCGCCTGGCTGCGAGACTCGGGGGAGGGCGGGGTTCCACGCGCCAGGCCGGGCGGGACGCGCGCGGGGTGTCGGCCTGGGACCCTGCCGCCTGCGCGCGGCCCGGCCCGGGGCGGAGCGGAGGGTTGCGGGAGCCGCGCGGGGCGGGGGTGGGGGGTGGGGAAGGGGGCGGGGACGGTTAGCCCGGCGGGGGGGGGGGGGGGGGGGCGGGGAGCTTGCCCACGCGTGCGACTCCGGGCGGAGGAGGCGCCGTGGGACAACTGCGTCCTCGCATCCCCTGGTCACGCGGAGGGCTGAGCCTGCGAGCGCTCACCTGGACCCCTCTTGTTTTACAGAAGGGGAAACTGAGGCCGAGAGACGCCCCACCCCCCTCCTCTTCATCCCCCCCTCCCCTCACCTCCCAGGCCACCCCACAAGCCAGGAACAGGACTCCGGGCCACTAGGCTTTCTGCCTTTCCACGATGTCTCTTAAAATCAATCTCAAATCTGCAGAGTTTCTTTTTTAATATGCCTCGGACACGTTAGACCCACTTGGTATTCTCAAGGCAGGCAGAACCCGGAGGAAAACGCCAGGAACTCCATACGAGTTTTTGGGTGGGGATGGGCTGGCGGCAATGTGAGCCTCGCAGCCTTGCGGCTCCGGCTCCGAGGGAGGGGTCCCGAAGGGGTGTTTCACTCCCAGGAAGCCGCTGCTCCCGTGCAGGGCCCCCACCTGGCCGGCAGAGGAGCCTTTGTCTGTACAATTCGTGTCAAGGGACAGTTCATCCCTTTTAGGATAGACAGTAGGTTGGGAGAGGCCTGTCAAGAATAAGGAGCCACAACCAGAGTTATATTTTAAGAACGCTTTCCTAGTTAATTTGGTCTCTTACACTTGGCGGGAAAATCACTGATGCCCTCTAAGAGAATGACCTATGGTTTAAAGCCATCATGCTCCCTGAGCACCAGCTATTTCTGAGGCTGGAAGCCGTGGAGGGACCCACCGGCAGGAAGCAGCCAGCAAAGTGGGCCTCACTGAGGTGAGTTTCCTGAACCGAACTATATTGCTAGGCGTCATGGCTGATGACATTTCTGGAAGCTGTGCATTATTTCTAACAACGAGTAAAAGCAGGTTGAGAAAGATGTAAAAACAGCCTCAAAATATCTGAACCTACCTGGCCTCTTTCCAGTTGGGCAAGTCATTATTCTGACGTGGCCTTGGTTTCCCCATCTGAACAGTGAGGTCGGTGGTACCTGCCCAGCAGGGATGCTAGGATAAATGCACCCAACTCAGCGTCCATCTGTCTGTCCACAGAAGTGCTTCCATGTCCAGTGGTGGCTGCTGTGATGTCCTTACTATTAGTCCTGCCAGAACTGGCTGTCTGGAAGGGTCCTTGGTTTCTATAGAAATGATACATTTCCCCGAGGGACTAGGACTCCCCTTTTGTTCAAGCCCTCATCACTTTTCTGCTGGGAAGTGATGCTCCCAGAGAGAATGATGTGCATTTTCATGCTTCTATTAAAAATTACTCTTCCTTTAAAAGCCTTGCATGTCAGGAACTCTTTTGACTGCCTTTGGGGGACTGAGCAAGGGGGGCCTGGGAACAGCCCCGGAACGTCAAGTGATGTGAGGGCCGAAAGAGGCCCAGTCTTCAAGGGGTGCGTTCTAAGCTTGGCCACTGTGTACAATAGTGGGTGACGCTCTCTAGGGTTTCGGCCAGAGGTGGGGGCTCCCTGGTTTTGTCTGTGCAGCAGAGAAGGCGGCAGCAGAGGGAGAAGACAAAGATCTGCTTGGGGGTGCGGGGAGGGCAAGCAGCTTGCTGCAAAGTCATATCACCGTAGCCCCGTGTTCTGGCCACCGGCCTCCTGGCCTCGTTTCCAGCACATGCCACAGAGGTCCGACACTCACCCTCCCTCAGAGGGACTGAAACTCTAGATTGATCTGCCTTCTTTTTGGACAGTGGGAATTGGGGAAGAAAAGGTAAACAGTGAAGTTAGTTTCTGTCCTGTTGACTGCTGTGTTACCAGCAATGAGAAGAGGACCTAACAGGGTAGGCAGAGGCTCAGAATTAGTGCCATGTCACCTTGTGGAGGTTGGGTTCCAAAGTCTGTACGTGAGTTAGAGGATCTGGTGCAAATCTCTTTTATTTTGAGAAAAATCGTCAGTTGAGTTTCTTTTTGTAAGATGCGTGTTTTATAAACATGCGAATATGTTATAACCTGCCTACAATATGGTGGATAGTCTGTGCTTATATTCATGGCTTGTATTTCGTGCCACACTCTTTCTTGTATTTGAAATTAGCTCAAATTGATTTGTTCTTGATTTCTGTGAGGATTCCATCTTTGGATATTTATGTTTTCTAAGGGGGTGAAAATTATTTTGGAAACCAAGTCCAAAGTGCTGTCTTATACACACAGTGATTTCCTTCCTCCAGTCCTTCAGTTCAAGGTTACAACATCCTGCTATGATCATTATATATAATATATATATATATATACACACACATATATATTGTATATAATGTATATGTATATACATTATATATAATGTTTTTTATTCTTGAGAGAGAGAGACAGAGTGTGAGCAGAGGAGGGGCAGAGAGAGAGGGAGACACAGAATTTGAAGCAGCCTCCAGGCTCTGAGCCATCAGCACAGAGCCTGATGTGGGGCTCGAACTCACGGCTGAAGGCGGACTCTTAACTGACTGAGCCACCCAGGCACCCCGTGTGTATTTTTTTTTTTTTACTTAACAGAGGAATACATTGTTTGGCTTACACACCTAATTCATGATCAGCTATATAGTATTTACATATGAGATAATATGACTTTGTACCATTTGTGATAATATGGGTATGTAACATATATAAACAATAATATGACTTTGTGGCATTAAATAAGGGAAAATGTCATCTGTATGTTTTGTTGCCTTTACAGAATAATAAAAGAGTTACATATTTAAAAACATTGAAAACATATAACATATTGTATCATATGTGATAAACATATTTAGTATATTGCATTACAGCTGCATTATATAAAGGTTGGGAATCAGCAGAGGAAACAATGAGAACCCCAGCTACCTGGTCTCTACTTTTCTGTATGTGCATAATTCTTCTCCTCCTCCTCCTCCTCCTCCTCCTCCTCCTCCTCCTCCTCCTCCTCCTTCTAAGTGTTTATTTATTTTGAGAGAGAGAAAGAGAGACAGAGCACAAGTAGGGGAGGGGCAGAGAGAGAGGGAGACACAGAATCCAAAGCAGGATCCAGGCCCTGAGCTGTCAGCACAGAGCCCCATGCAGGGCTTGAACCCATAACCACGAGATCATGACCTGAGCCAAAGTCGGATGCTTAACTGTCTGAGCCGTGAGCCACCCAGGTGCCCCATAGTTATTCTTTTCTGCGTTTTGCGTATCCCCTAAAACGTGCAACAATTACTTCTGAAAAAAAAAAAAAGAGAGAGAGAATTACAGGCGTGCCTGAATGGCTCAGTGGGTTAAGTGTCTGACTCTTAATTTCGGCTCAGGTCATGATCTCTGGGTTCATGGGATTGTGCCCCATGTTGGACTCTGCACTGTTATCAAGGATCCTGCCTGGGATTCTCTCTCTCCTTCTTTCTGCCCATCCCCTGTGTGCGCGTGCTCTCTCTCTCTCTCTAAGCAAATAAATAAACATTTAAAAAAAGAGAGAGAATTATATTAAAGCCTCACCCCCTTTTGCAACTGTTACTGTTTTGCTCTCTTCCTTCAGCCTGGCAGGGACCCCGAGGGCCAGCCAGGGACATAGGGTGTGCAACACCCCGTTGCCGACGGAGTGAGCTGGTTGGTTAAGAGCGCTGCCTGAGCTATAGGCAGAGACCTGCTCCTATGCCGTGTGGTTCCCGGCCTGCTCTCCAATCCGTCTCCTACCCCATTCCGTGCCCCTCACCGGCTCTGTTCCAGGAGCACTGGCTTCCTTGCTGTTCCTGGGACGTGCAAACTCAAGATCTTTGCCCCTGCTCTTCCCTCTGCCTGGGCGGCTGTTCTTTGTGACACTGACTTTGCCGGCTCCCTGTTTCCCTCGGCTCTCTGCTGCGATGGAGGTTCCTCGGCGAGGCCCTTCTCGACGGCTCCTGTAAAACAGCACCATTGCCACTGTCCCCGTCACCACTTCCTGTGCACTGTTCTGCGTCTTCCTAGTACTCACCGCCAGCTGACATACTCTTCTCGGTTTAACGTCTCTTTATTGGAATGTCTACCCCCCCGCCCCCCCCCAAAAAAAGCAGGGCTTTCTCTGTTTTGTTCGGGGGAACAGTAAGAGGTTCGGTGATAGTTGGTGAATGAGTGAATTCCAAAGGCTGCCCGTCCAGCAGGTGGGATGTGGGTGGCGGTCTAGGGAGTTGAGAGGGACAGAGCCACACCGTTCCCCAGCAACAAGACTGGTGTTTCCCTACCAGCCTGCGGGCGGGAGGCTGCCCACCAGGCCCTGCCCAGGGCTGGCTGTGGAACCGGGCCCCACCGGGGGACCACCCGGCCGGGCAGAGTCTGGTGTGGAGGGCTAAACTGATCTCATGAACTCTGGCCGCCCAGCTGCACCAAGGAGGGGCACGAGCTGGTGCAAGCCAAATTACTAGGAACATTCCAGATGGGCCCAGACCTTCCTTCTATCGATGTAAGGAAGAAAGGCAAATGAGCCTCCTTCCATCTCCCCAGATCCTGTAATTTATAGAAAACAAACGGAAGACTTTCAGCCATCCTCTGTTTTGTTCATAAAATACCGAGAGCAAGTTTCTCCACACGGACCGTATTGGTAGAAAACAATCACCGAGGACTTCAAAGAAAATAATTAGTAATGCGGCACGGTAATTTCATTCTCTTCGTTTCCTCTGCCCCTCCCCGGTATTAGCTAATTTTTCCTTGTACCGCCTATGAAGTAAGACTTAACAAAAAGATCTCTCTGGGTTATTGGAATTCCTTTTATCCAACGACCTCAGAGTGTTGCAGGTACAGTAACTCGTTAGTCCTCCCCTATTATGCGGGTGGAATTAAGATATTATTCCCACACACTGTAGACTGAGAAATAAGCAAGAGCCACAAAAGCGTCGTAAAAATAGGACAGAGAAGAGACAGGCTCAGAAACCAGCGGCTCAGCCACATCAGAGTCACTGGGGAAGGCCTCGCTACTTTGTTGGTGTGTGTTGGGGGGGGGATATTTTCCATGCCTGCCTCCCTGAGAAATCCCATTCCTCGGATGGGAAACTCGAGGACTGGTCACAGGGGCAGCTGAAGAGCGGGCCTCTGTCGCGGGCCCCCTGGGGGAGCCCTGGAAGCCCCCCCCCCCGACCCCCTGGTGTTCGCTGATAAGATCCTGACCATCCTGTGCCCTCTGCTTCCGTGCAGCTCCGTCATCTTTCTGGGCACCTGAGCCAGACCTTCAGGGTGTGTGCATTCATTCTTCCTGATCGCTGTGGTCGGAAGGGAGATTTATGTCCGCATAGCCCCGGCAGCAATTATAGCCCGCACAATTCATTTGGCAATTAATCATAGGCGGCCCCAGGACACGGCTGCCGTAGCCCGCTTCAGGCTGTTGGTTGGACTTAACTCTGTCTCGTGCATTTGTTGTTTGCTTGTGGGCACCCTCCGTGCATGGTGGGCAGGGCCACTGCTGGTATCTCTTTTCTATCCAGGGACCTGAGCATCATTCTGGGTTTCTGGGGAGATTCCAGCAAAGACTTTTTGAGGAAAGAAGGAGCCTCTGCTGTTATAAAAAGATGAAGAGTCTAAGAGCCACCGGGAGGAGGAAAACAGTGCCCAAGTGGTACGTGTGTAGAAAGATTCCAAGGGGAAAGAAGTGCCTGCTGAGTGAGCACCTCTTCTGGGCTTGGCCTCGCATTGGCACCTTCACCAGATGACAACTGTCCCTTAACAGACACTTGTTGAGTGCCAGGCACCGTGTCAAGTGCTTGAAGTGCATCCTCACCACAGTCCCCCGAGGAAGACATTGCCATGGCCATTTTCCAGATGAGGTAAACTGAGGCTCCAAGGGATTAAGTCACTTGGACAGAGTCACACAGTGGTGGAACAAGATTCAAACTTCGACCGTCTCGTTCTTTTTTTTTTTTTTTTAAGTAAACTCTGCACCCAACGTGGGGCTTGAACTTGGGGCTTGACCCCAAGATCAAGTGTCACAGGCTCTACCCACTGAGCCAGCCAGGCGCCCCTCGTTCATCATCACAGCCCTGCTCCGTGGCCTCTGCCGTCACCAGCGACCTCGGGAGTTGGAGGGCATCGTTGTGTTTTACTGATGGGGAAGCAGGTGCAGGGCGGCTGGGCCGCTGGCAAAGGCTGGCCCATCTACATCTCTTCAGCCTTCCAAGTGCATCTACCCTGCATTCACTCCCGGCTCATATATCCCACCGACGCTGAGATGCCGGAGGATGTCCCCCCAGTCTGGTGCATCCCTAATGACGAAGCCCTGGATTATGGTTCTCCAAATCCATTACCTCCAGGGTGCCTGGTAAGGAGCAAGGGCTCGGCGAGCGCTGGCTGGGAACCTGGGCTTCGGCAGGAACCACTTAGCTGGGCAGACGCCCAGCCTGGGGCTCCTGAGATTACCTGGGAGCCTTTGGGCTTGACATCGATGGATTCTTAAATAGCGTATTTATGAATGACTCAGGGACGTATTTAAGAGAAAGATGGAAAAGACAAGGGATACGGACTAACCCACACTGAGGGCAACGACGGAGTAGTTTCCGTGTGAAACACCCAGCTTCCGGGATCGGTATCTGTCACAGGAACCTAACTGATGCTCTCTCTGTCTCTAGAAAACATTTTTTTGGTAATAAAAATAATTTTGCGGGGAGAAGACAACGCTTAAAGCAAGTGACATTTTGTGGTTCTCTTATCCATCTTCTAAAAAGTTGGGATGTCGCTTAGCCCTGATAGTCGTGAATTCTGGGGGTTTCAGTAGGGAAAGCCTGGGGGACTGAGCTGGGTCATCGGCCACCAGCGGGTGTCATCCAGATTTATGTCGTGCTTCTAAGCACCGCCAAACACTCCCTTCAAGTAGAGTAATTGACATTCCATTTCTAGAAGTAGGGAGGAGCTGGGGGAAGCAAGAGCCCATTTTGAGAGAGCCGGGCACACTGGAACACATTTATCAGACTTTGATGCCTTCTAACCGCACCCTTCCCACGGAGCTTCTGGCCCACACATGCTTGGGGACATCTGTCACTTGCCTGGGCACACTCAGTCATGCAGGGGTCTTGCCTGACATTCCCTTTGCGTTGAGGTGGCTTCTTCTCTTGCTCTATCCATTCTTTTTATTAAGTTTTTAAAAATTTATTTATTTTGGGGTGCCTGGGTGGCGCAGTCGGTTAAGCGTCCGACTTCAGCCAGGTTCGTGAGTTCGAGCCCCGCGTCAGGCTCTGGGCTGATGGCTCAGAGCCTGGAGCCTGTTTCCGATTCTGTGTCTCCCTCTCTCTCTGCCCCTCCCCCGTTCATGCTCTGTCTCTCTCTGTCCCAAAAATAAATAAAAAACGCTGAAAAAAAAATAAAAAAAAAATTATTTATTTTGAGAGAGAAAGGGCAAGCGGGGGAGGGACAGAGAAAGAGAGAGAGAGAGAGAGAGAGAGAGAGAGAGAGAATCTCAAGCAGGCTCCCCACTGCCAGTGTGGAGCCTGACGCAGGGCTCGATCCCACGAACTGTGAGCCAAAACCAAGAGTCCAACACTTAACCGACCGAGCCACCCAGGCGTCCCTATCCGTTCTTTTTCTACTGAGGTGTCTAGATTTTCTATTTGAGAACCTTGTGGCTGTGAACGTGGCTTTTGGAGCCGGGCAGACCTGGCTTGGACACACTCCTCGACATTGCTGTGTCTCAGTTTTCTTGCCTGTGAAATGGGCCTAATGTTTGTTCTCTGGTGCGGGTTAAATGTGGTCATCGTTGTAGAATGATCAGATCAGGGCCTGCGCAGGGTGAGTGTGCAGTGAGTGTGGCCAGCATTTTGCTTTGGCTCCTCCTCTCTTACGCTACTGTGAGAATTGTACGCCTGCACCTGTAGGGTCACACTGTGTGTGACGGGGGAGGGTCAGGTCCAGACTGAGAAGAAGCTAAACTTCTGGCTACGTGGACCGTCCCCGGCAATGAAGCACGGCTGTAATCCAGTGACCACGAGGACAGGAAGGCATCCTGGAGGCCACCTGGTCCAAAATCTTCTTAGATGGGGAAACCGAGGCCCAGAGTGGGGTGCTGGCCTGGCCAAAGATCACAAACCGATTGGCCGCAAAACCAGGGCTGGAAGCCAAGCCTTGTGGCCTACTGGGCATCAGGCATGACACCTTCTTCTGGAAGGACAGCCCTCAGCAATGCTTTTAGAGCCGCACTTTACAAATGAGGGCCCGTTGCAAAGTGAGAGCAGAGAGCCTTTCTAATTTACTTAGAGAAGAAGAGGAAAATGATGGGCTTGATAATTGCTAGAGTCACACTTCTAACTCTGTTTACAGGGTGGAAGATTGATTGCGGGGGCTAAGAACTTCGGCAGGCTCGGCAGGCTTCTGTTCTGATGCAATTAAGCTTTGCTCCTTCCAGCTCTGCCTAGGACCTGGGTCAGGCCCCGCGAGACCTGGGTGTGAGCTAGAAGCCCAGTCTGGACCTGCTCCAGCCTTGAGTCCTGAAGAAGTCCGTGGGAATAGGCAAGAACTTGGCACCCATGGTCCAAGTAAGGCCATCGGGGCCGTTGGGTCATGCTTCCTGGTACCTGGGCTGCTGGCCAGACCCTCACACGGTATCAGAATCCCCCTGCCACTACCTGCTTGAAGTTGGGCGGCTCCAGGACCACCCCGAGCTGGCCGTGCTCTGTCCTCACCACCCCGAGCTGGCCGTGCTCTGTCCTCACCACCCAGGCTGGCCCCCTGGGTAGCAGCCGCCATCTTGATTGTGCCTGGGTTTCCTCTGCGCTTTGCACTTTGGCGATGTGGGCTGTGAACCTCTCCACGGAAGACCCCAGTGCTACTCTGGAGCTGGGCCTCTTTTCCCAACCCTGTCCACCCTAGCCAAGCATGGCTCAGCCCATTTGTTTGCTTTTGTTGTTTATGAGAGTGGAAAACTGGAAACCAACCAAATGCCCCCAAATAAGGGATGGGTATGGAAATGCAGAAATGTTGACCACTATGAAAGGGTATGCAGCCATGGCAATTCTTTTTACCGCCATGTTGAACTGAGCACCTCTTCATGGCGTCCAAGGTGTGTGGAACTCCTGAGCCCTTATGGTTGTTCATAAGGCCTTTACCAACACTTTGTGCAGCTTGTGGGGGAGATCACAGTGCATAGGTCTTGTGAGTCCATGGACAGTCCCTCGATATACTCCCTGGTATGGGGGTCTCACTCTTGGCTTTTCCCATGAGGCACCAAGCCTCGCTGTCTTCACTCTCCTCCCCTCTAGATGTCCTCAGGGAACCTCAAAAGCCCTTCCCTTCTGTCCTGAAGAACAATCCAGTTCTTTCCCAGCTCCTCCCTCCCAGTTCATCCTGGGACCCCCCTGACTAGAGCCATACAGGTAACCAGACCCTTCCTCTTTTTTTTTAAAGACTCTTGTTAAAAAATGTTTATTATTTATTTTTGAGAGACAGAGCGTGAGTGGGGGAGGGGCAGAGAGAGAGAGGGAGACACAGAATGCGAAGCAGGCTCCAGGCTCTGAGCTGTCAGCCCAGAACCCGCAAATGGTGAGATCGTGACCTGAGCTGAAGTCAGATGCTTAACTGACTGAGCCACCCCGGGCACTCCCAGACCCTTCCTCTTAATAAGGTGGTTGAGCCCCGGTTTTTGCCACTGGATCATGTCCCTCAGCTTCCATAACACAACCACAAATGGCTTCCCAGATCTTGACTGTGCCTGAATCTCCTGGAAGGCCCCATCCTAGCATTTCTTGTTCAGCGGGAAAGAGGGAACCTGACAATCCACATCTCTAACAAGGTCTCAGGTGATTTCCAGATGATGGTGACGTCACTGGTCCGGGACCACACTCAGAAACACTAGACCGTTTCTTCTGAACATGTGGAAGATCCTCCCCGAGAGGAATTTTGGTGAACAGTGTTTCCTCCATCTTGTCATATATTATTATATCTTTATTGGAGGTAGAAAACATGACATAAAACGGTTTATGCCTGGGGCGTCTGCTTCCTGGTTTCTCCAGCGAAGCAGAGAAGGGGATCCTAGCCCACCCATCAGCTGGGCTTGCTTAACTAAAGATGGGGGCCTGTGGCTTGCAAAGATGATTTCCAGTAACTGATCAGGGCAACTCCCATGGTTTCTGGACCAGAAAGGGTGGCAGCATTGGGAGCAACACTGGGGGCAGGGTTGAGCCAGCAGGGGCTGGAGACCCAGGGCCCCAGAAGCCAGGTCAAGGATCAGTCAATACCCTGGCAGCTGTAATTGGGTACCACTGTGCCAAGGGCATGTCAGAGACGGCCAAGGGCACAGCTGACCTCGCTGTTCCCCGCTGCCAGGGCCCTTGCTCTCTGTTGGGTGAGGAGAGGGGACACATGCAAATATGAAGACCTTAGGCTATGGTAGTGACTGGGGGAGAAGCTTCAGAGGACCTGGTTCGAGTCCCAGCTCTAGTATCCACTGATGAGGCTTTGATCTTGAGCACATCAAGGCACCTTCCTGAGTGCTATGGTGTCTCCTTGGTAGAACAAGGGGCCTGTACCAGATGTCCTCTGCTCCGTGAGATTCCCTGGGCAAACGGGTCCTTAGGGCTGGCATTTCACTTCTCCATTAGACTCGTTTTCTTTTTTGAAGTAGGGACAGAGGGCCAGCTCAGATGTTTCGAGTACTTGGGCCAGCCCGGACACCTTGGTTTTTGCAGCCTCCTTGGTCATGAAGGGTGATCAGACTGTGAGAGACCCAACACCCTGTCTTGGCCCCTGGGGTGCTCCTTTTACTCTGACAGGTGGAAGCAGGATGTCGGGGAGCACAGGCGTGGAGAGGGGTGGCATACCCAGAAGTTGGGGGCGCCCTACCCAGCTGGGCCTCATTCGGCCCCAACAGCGGCACGTCGTGGATCTGAAGGCACAGGGATCAAAGGACCAACGGTTCTGGCTCGGCCTCTCTGGACGCAGCCCTGACTGCTTACCACGGCTGTGGGGGCGCCTGGGGGGTTCTCAGTCGGTTGAGCATCTGACTTGGACTCAGGCCATGATCTCACAGTTCGTGAGTTCGAGCCCCGCTTCGGGCTCTCTGCTCTCAGCGTAGAGGCTGCTTTGGATCCTCTGCCCCACTCATGCTATCTCTCTCAAAAATAAATACACACTGAAAAATAAAACAAAATGGGTGTGGATTGTGAAAGGAAGGGAGGCCCTTGACTGGGAGGGCATGGAGGGCAATGTGGGAGTATGACTCCTGGAATCAGCCCGGGGACTTGGCTTTGCCTGCTGTGGTATAAGGGGTTTGGGGGCCATTCCTGTGGTTGCCCCACATTCTATAATCAGACTGGTCCCAGGACTTAGGTCTCATCTGCCAACAGGCTGGTTGTGCCAACCTCAGGCTGGTCCCCTTCTCTGGCCATATAGGGCCACCCCTGTGACTTTGGGGCAGCCCCAGACTCAGGATTTGTTTCCTTCTCTCCCTTGCTCGTCTTCCTTCCCGGGGCCTTGGGATTCTCCGGGCCACAGCTAGCTGAGCACTCCACACCCCATTGAAAAGTCACCACAATAATTACCAGATCATTAACAGGGGATTTTGAAAAGGCACTTCAAAGCGTCTTTCCCGGAATTGCTAAGACAGGTGTAAAAGTCTATCTGGGCAGAGAACAGTCAGTTTAAAAGGATGTTGGGGACCAAAGGGCAGGTGTTAATTAAACTGGGCTGAGCAGCCGCAAGGCTAGGTAACTTCGGATCTGAGCACGGTGACAACCAGGCTGTGGGGGCAGCGGGGGAGGGGCCTGAAACTTTTAGACAAAACACAAAACGTACAGACTTTTTCCTCCATCCCTACTTTATTAAGGAATTTGACCTTAAATCTAAGGTCTTCTTTCGAATGCCTGGTGCCTGCTTTGGCAAGGTTCGTATACAACAAATATAAATAAACCTGCCTGTGATGCAGCCTTCGTTGTTAATTTTCCTAATTAAAATTAATGAAAATGAAATGCCTAGATGGCTGGGAATACGGTGCACAGATCAGCTCTCCTTACGGTAAAAACCCTATAGGGGCACCTGGGTGGCTCAGTCGGCTAAGCACCCGACTTGGGCTCAGGTCTTGATCTCTAGGGTTTGTGAGTTCAAGCCCCACATTGGGCTCTGTGCTGTCAGCACGGAGCCCACTGCAGATCCTCTGTCCCTTCCCTCCTTCTTAAAAAAATGGTTTTTTTTTTTTAATGTTTATTTATTTTTGAGAAAGAGAGAGAGACAGACTGCAAGCAGGGGAGGAGCAGAGAGAGAGGGAGACACAGAATCCGAAGCAGGCTCCGAGCTGTCTCGAACTCACGAACCATGAGATCTTGACCTGAGCCGAAGTCAGACGCCTAACCAACTGAACCACCCAGGCGCCCCCGTCCCCCTCTCTCTTTATCCCTCTCCCTCTCTCACTTGCATGCTCTCTCTCACTCTCTCAAAGAGAAATAAACATTAAAAAAAAAAAAAAACCCTAAAGGAAGGAAGAGAACAAATGTTTGTGTCTCAAACGGGTGGGCTCTTAGGAATACCCGCCTAAGCCACCCAGTTTACTGAAAGCTTAACACGAGCTCCTGCAACGTGACAAGCCTGAAGATTGTTCGGGTGGATACAGGACCCTTCCTTCCCCGGGAACTTTGTTACCAGAGACCCTTGCCCGCTTCCCACCGATCTGTAATCTGTACCGCAGTGGCCTCGAGGGCAGGACTTCGTGGTCTGAATCAGGACTTCATGGTCTGAGTCAGCGAGCTTCGTTTCTGGCTGCCCATCTGAATCCTACTCACGCTGACGTTGGAACTCACCCAAGACACATGGAACCAGAATCTCGGGGGCTCCATATTTTTAAGCGGCTCTCAAGGTAATTGTTGCACAACCTTTAAAAGTCCCGGTGTTTGGGAACTTCAGGGGTCAAAAGTACTTTCCGTGAATTTTTTTTCTTCTTTTTTGTATATTCAAAGCTACTTCCGAGCGCAGCCGCCTCAAACTGTTGCCTTTGGGTCTTCAGCAACACGAGCTCCTTGAGAGGGCTGGTTTGCGAGACGTTATTTCCTAGACACCAGACAGAAAAATGTAAGCCAAGCACGGGAACGTCTGGGCTCGTGGTGACCATCTTCGGCGTCCCGCGAGAGCGTCTGTCTGGCACCTCGTAGGCTGGGGAAACAGGCGTGAAGCAGCCAGCGCTTCTGGGGGTTTCGTAGCTGGAGTGTAGCAAATGCTACCTAGGGCATCGTGCTATCCGGGTGCGACTGGCTAAGGGGCAATTGTGTCCGTTTGCCCACAAGACCGCTCGTGCTGCGTGGTCCTAAGTGTGCTGGTCGACCACACGCCCACCCCAGATTCTCTGCCTGACTCCTGGACCTTTGGCTACAACCACAGTGGGAAAGGGAGGTACTGGGTGGCCCCGGAAGGGATGAATGAATGAAAGGGTGGAGCTAGGGAGGAGAGTGTCACCAGCTACATGAGAATCAACAGCTTGGAGACCTTCTATAAGTCCCAGATCACCCTGGGCCCGCCACCCTCCCCCCCCCCCCCCAAATCCTTCAATGTGCTGTCATCAGTTTGTCATTTTGGATTTTATTAAAGTCACCTGGAAAACCTGGTCTTTTATCTGAGGCAAGCTGACGTCGCTGACGCGTCTCTGGGCGTTCTGGGGGCACTCGATTTTCCTGCCTGCCTGTGGCCCCGATTCCTGTTGGATACCCAGGTCTCTGTTCTGTGCTATTGTTCTTCCTGTAGGATGTCACCCCACCTCGTTTAGTCACCCGATCTCTTCTCACTCCAAAGTCCCGTCTTGGGCTCAAGGCTTGGGTGGAGCTGACTCCCAGACCCAGTTCAGCAGAGGCCAGAGACATCGAAAGCTCGCCACTGCCTTCAGCCTGGTTGGGATCCTTTATACACACGCTGCTCCCCATGCTATAAAAGCAAGGCATGCATCCTTTTCCTGGCCCTTTGCCTCTCATCTAGCATCTTCTCACCCCCCAGCGGCCTCTGATGCCCCACTTGCCAGGGGCACCGCTGCCAGCCTGGGAGGGAGGGTGGAGAGATCATCTGAGAGAGAGGGGACAATTCTCCTGCGAATCAACCCGATCTGGCTTCAGCATCAAATTCAAATGGCCAGAGATTAGATTCTGCAGGCATAGGCCAATTACATGCAAATTTTGGCAAATCATATGCAAACAACACACGTTGACTCTGCCCGGATTGCATCTGCTTGGAGCCGGCAAGTAGGGCTTGTTGGTGAAGTGCCTTCAAGATGCGGGGCCACAGGACCTGGAGAGGAGAATGATGGATTCTTCAACTCCACCTGCTTCATCAGAAAGCCTCCCGGAAGCAGTGATGCCCGAGCGGAGCTTTGATGGATGAATAGGAGATACTGAGGGAACCAGGGGATTGCACCGGGCCACCCACGGCAGTGGGCGGATGATGTGGCACGCGGACGGGGTGGGGGTGGGGGGGTGTCACGCATGAGGTGGGGTTGGGGAGCCTAAGGGAGGAGGCTGGTGAGATTCGGGAGCTGGATCATCAAGGGTGTCAGCACTGAGAAGGTGGAGGTCTAGCCTGAAAAGTGAGGGTTGAAGCAGGAGAAAAATGAGAAAAAGAGATGTTTCAAGAAGCTGTCAGACTGCAGTGTGGGGTGTGGACTGCAGCCAGACCAGATGGGGCACAGAGGCCGGGCGCGAGAGCTCAGACTGAGCCGTGGTTGGGAGACACAAGGAGATGGAAATAATCAGGTACATTATATAGGGGTCCAAAGTGGTAGGATTCTGTGACCAGTCCGTTGTGGAGGGTGGGGGTAGGGGAGCGAGCCTGTATGATTAGCAGGTCCGGGGCTTGGGTGATGGACCCAGACGGTGGGGGAAGACAATTCTGTCTCGGACATGCCCTGTGTGAGGAGCTGTAGGGGACTCCAGAGACCATATCCAAGATGCAGGATGCCTCTCGCCGTCTCGGGTCAGGCTTTCCAGAAGCAAGTGTTTCATCTGAGTGCAAGTCATTGCATCACAGAAGAGCTCCCAGGAGCAACTGTAGAGGCTCGGGGAAGGGTATGGGAGGGGACAAGGACTAACGGGACACCAGCCACACCCACGTGACAACTGCTTTGCCTCCACCAATCCCACGATCTATTTCCATTCCCAGTTTGCAGGTGAGAAAGCACAGATGCGGAGAGAGACACCTGGCCGGGGCCACAGTGCTCATTTATTAGCCAAGGAACTCGGATTACCAGGTTCTTCTGACCCCAAACCCCCCTCCCTGGACATCCACAACCACTGCCCCAGGCCTTCTAAAGGAGGCCCCACCCCAGCAAATGCCACCACTGTCTTGGAAAATTTGCCGGGGCGAAGTCAGGGGGAGTATTTTAGGCTTGTTAGGGGGCCACTTAATTTCCTCTGGCAAGAAGGTGAAAAGAGCCTGAACCCAGACTGTGCAGGACAGACTGTCCTGGCCTCCAAGCTACCCCAGTCAGCGGGAGAGAGGGCTGGGTTCTGGCAGTTCCCGTTGCTAGTGGTTCCTGAAAGGGTAATTTTGCAAACAATGCTGAGAAGCTGATTGTGGCAATAAATTACCATGCTAAAAGGAATTATTTTTATCGCAGTGTTCTGGGGCCCTGAAGAATGCAGCAAACAAAGATAGGTTGAGTAGAATATTCTGTTTGTGTGGGCCTAGAGTGGAGGCACAGATGTGGGAGGGTGTGCGTGTCTGTGTGTGTGCGCGTACGTGTGCGTGTTCACATTCCTGCCTGCTTCCTAGCTTGAAATGCGTTAGGCACACACCTGTTCAACTTGTAAACTTTTGATGAAAGCGAACATACCCAGGGGCGCCTGGCTGGCTCAGTCGGTTAAGCGTCCAGCTTCGGCTCAGGTCATGATCTCACGGCTTATGAGTTCGAGCCCCGCGTCGGGCTCTGCGCTGACAGCTCGGAGCCTGCTTGGGATTCTCTTGCTCCCTCTCTCTCTCTCTCTGCCCCTCCCCCCTCAAAAATAAGTAAATAAAAATAAATTCAAAACGAACATACTCAGAGCTGAGCAGGCCCATGCAAGGTGAAGACACGCAGGTGAAGACAATAGAATGTGACCAGGTCCCCCAAGAGGGCCCTTCTGCCTCCTTCCCATCACTGCTCAGCTGGAGTAGCCTTCTCCAGACCTGTTAACAGCGTAGATCCGCTTTGCCTTGTTTTTGTGCCTGATAGAAAGGAATCCCACGGGTACCTTCTGAAAGGAAGATGATAATCTTGAGTCCCGTAAAGCAAATGATAGGCTTACTGTCGGGGATGCTTGTAATTTAGGGAAATCTTCCAGTGAAGTCTTTTGTAATTGGATTAATTGTCCTTGGCCCTGAGCCTTGTGCATGCTAAGGTTTCTTAACGCTGTAGGGTCCTGGAAAACGGCCCGTGTTACAGACAGAGCATTAGGAAGGAATCGCTAGGTTTTGATGAAACAGGACCATCTTGCCTTTCCTTTTGTCTTAGATTACAGGTTCTCAACCCCGGCTGCACATTGGGACCACCTGGAGAGCTTTAGGTACTCTTTTTTTTTTTTTTTAATTTTTTTAACGTTATTTTTATTTTTGAGACAGAGAGAGACAGAGCATGAACAGGGGAGGGGCAGAGAGAGAGGGAGACACAGAATCTGAAACAGGCTCCAGGCTCTGAGCTGTCAGCACAGAGCCCGACGCGGAGCTCGAACTCACGGACCGTGAGATCATGACCTGAGCCGACGTCGGACGCTCAACCGACCAAGCCACCCAGGCGCCCCTGGAGAGCTTTAAAAAATCTTGACGCTAGAGTCCCACCCCAGAGGTTCTGATGGTTCAGTTTAGATCATTTTGGCCTTTTCTGCCCTCAGAGTTAACCCGGGGGGTGCGACAGAAAAAATTATTCTGACACTTGTTGAAGATGGTAAGGCAGACTTTATTCAGAGGGAGCAGTGCCAGGGGCTCTGGCAGTTGGGGAGAGAGAGACTGGGCTCCACTTTGAATACAACCAGGAGGAGTGGGGACTTACAGCCGAGGAGCAAGCTGGAGGGGGTCGGTGGGTGGAAAAATACTAAAAGTGTAGGGTGATTCCTTGCTACACTGGCCTAATATGATCCTTGCTGAAGGCAGGTCAGGACGATCAGCTATCCCCTTATCAGACCAGGAATTTGCCCAAGGATCAAGGGCGGTCAGGAGTTGAGGATGGGGGGAGTCTGGCTAAAAGGACTTGATTGCATTCTTGCTAAAATTGGGTCATGCAATGATGGACACAAGAAGTCCAAAGTCAAGGTCTTGTTAGGAAGCGGATTCACAGGAGCCTGACTAAAATTTGGTCAAGGGTTATGATCTTAGTCGTGGGTTATGGATCTGGGTAGAGAAGGTCCTGGCTGACTCCACGTAGGAAACACATGATGCATTTGCTACAAGATGTTGAGTTAAGCCCAGACCCAGGGCAGAGGTCACTTCTCTAATCTCCTCCGGAGACATCCCAGGCCCCTCTTGACCAATATTGTTGTGATGACAGGGGGTGGGGGCGAGGAGGGGAAGGAGGGCAAACAGGTGGCCTGGGGAAAGTTGCTTAGTATCTCTGACCCTCTTTTTGGATCTATAAAATGGGAGATAATATTAATAATACCAAACCCACCAGTTTCCTGGGAGCAGTAAACAACATAAGGCAGTTAAGCCAGTTAGCATCGCAATGGGCACATGGCGATGGGTCAATGAAACGTCATCATCGTTAAAAATGAAAAACAAAAAGCAAGCCAACCAAGTACATTTGATGAGCCAACTGGCTTTATTAAATGAGTCATGAACGGGGCAGCAGCCCATCTAGCAAGTAGAGGGGAGCTCCAGGAGAGGAAAAACTTTCGAAGGCAGAGAGAAACCATTAAAAAAAAAACACAACAACACAGGATGCATTGTTTTGGCAAGGTTGACCTCCTAAGGGAGTAGGGGTCTCTCAGACGATTGCCTGCAAGAAATTCCAGTGTGTCTGGTAAAGGGTTGCATTCCTGAGGGCACTGAAACTGCTAAATCTTGGTTTAGTGACACTTGGCTTTAGCTTAAGTGGCTCCATCATGGCCCCATGGTTTTCTCTTTAACATCATCTTCGACACCATGATTGAAAGCTGCCACGGAAAGAGTATGTGTGACTTTCATAAGCCTCAGTCAAAATGCGCCCATCTGAGCTTGGCCAGAGAACAACAGTGACATCATCTAATATTCTATGGGCCAGCTGGGCCTCTCTTTTCTGGAAACTAGTCCGGGACCTTCAGAGGCCACAACCATGAAGATGAACCGCTGGGACCGATTGTCTAGAAGGTGCGACCACCCCCTGCAAGCGAGGGCTAGGCCGGCTTTAAAACATGGAGTGAGAGAAGAGACGCGTCTGATGGCTCATTCTGGCCTGCGTGAGGCTTGCAAACTGGAGGCAGAGAAATGTTTCTCAAGAAAAATTAGTAATTCCCTTCTGAGAACACTGGAAAAGGTAATGGATTCAAGCCAGAACCCAGAATTTTGTGAAATCTCAAGAAGAAGAAAAACTTTCCAACGGCTGAAAATTGAAATAGCCACAGCCTCCAAGGCTCTATATTCTTGGATTTCAATGAAATCAGGGCAAGGTGGACCCAAGGTGGAGACAGTTTAATAGGGAGCTCGAGGTCACCTACTCACATTCCATTCCAGTGACACAAAGGGGACATTTAAATCCAACCAAAAGGCAGGCTTTGGGCCAATGTCCAATCTTAGCGGGGTGACGTCCCCAGAGGGTCTCCTCTGGGCCTGTCATTGTTCATTCTCTAGCTTTAACGTTCTACAGAGCTTTAAAAGAATAGTTAATCCTTTCGTTTGCTATTTACAAGTACCCTGTTTGTGATATCCTAGGCAATATTATTTCCATTTATTAGATGTGTTGTAGAAGATATATTCATTTTTACCTTCTTTTTCATTTTTTTTATTTTTAGAGAGAGAGAGAAGGTGAGCAGGGGAGAGGGGCAGAAGGAGAAAGAGAAAAAGAGAGAGAGGGAGAGAATTTTTTTTTATATTTTAAAAAATCTTTATTTTTGACAGAGACAGAGACAGAGCATGAACGGGGGAGGGCCAGAGAGAGAGGGAGACACAGAATCTGAAACAGGCTCCAGGCTCTGAGATGTCAGCGCAGAGCCTGACATGGGGCTCGAACTCACGGACCGCGAGATCATGACCTGAGATGAAGTTGGATGCTTAACCGACTGAGCCACCCAGGCGCCCCCTACCTTCTTCCTTTTTTTTTTTTTTAATGAAATTTATTGTCAAATTGGTTTCCATACAACACCCAGTGCTCATCCCGACAGGTGCCCTCCTCAATGCCCATTGCCCACTTTCCCCTCCCTCCCACCCCCCATCAACACTCAGTTTATTCTCAGTTTTTAAGAGTCTCTTATGGTTTGGCTCCCTCCCTCTCTAACTTTTTTTTCCCTTCCCCTCCCCCATGGTCTTCTGTTAAGTTTCTCAGGATCCACCTAAAAGTGAAAACATATGGTATCTGTCTTTCTCTGTATGACTTATTTCACTTAGCATCACACTCTCCAGTTCCATCCACGTTGCTACATGAAGATACCGTCTTCCCTTTCAACAAAACTTTATTTTTTTCTTAGTATCTACCTCTGCCTCACGTGACTCTGAAGAAGATGATCCTGTCTCCAGCTTCCAGGATAGATCCTCATTTGATAACCTGCATCCTTCCCGATGCGTGCTTAGTTAAAGACACATGACCCCCTTTTGGCCATTGGGAAGCGAGAGGAAGTTGGCTGGGTGTCTCCAGGAAAGTTGTCTTTGCTCCTAAGAAAGTGTCAGGCAATGGCGAGGTACGGTCCCTGCCCCGTAGCAGACAGAGCCGTCCTGTCCTCGCCGAAACCAAGCATGAGCCCACCTGGACAGATGCTGAGGTCCTGCCTGTCTCTCTGGTTTCCGTCCCTCTGTCATCTTTGCTGAAAGATGCCGTACCGTTCTCCAGCCCCACTGAAATATTCTGGTTTCCAGCTGCTCTAACCCAGCTGGAATTGACCCGCCTTTGCTTTGGACATCACGGTGGCATCTACATGCTCTTATCTTACCCCCAAGGTGCCTCACTGCACAGTGATTTTACACATCTGTTGTAGCACGTGCTTTCGTCTGCAAGAATTGTGACTTAAATAATGAAGGAATTTGTTGCCCTGCTTAATGAGACGCTTCATGGTTGGCAACTCCAGGGCCAGTTCAACCATTCCGTCCTGCATCGAGGACCCTGACCCTTTCTTCCCTTGTGTGTTCCTTACCATGCTTTGCATATTGGGCGTGCTTCTTCCCATTGTCAAAAATGGCTGTCATCACCCCAGACGCTGTGTCCTCGCACAGTGAGGTACAGAAACAGGAGAAGAAAGGGGACAGAGATCCTCACGCCTTTCTCTCTCAGTGTTCAGAGAAGACCATCTCTTCTCACTCAAAGCTACCTCAAGAATTTGCCTAAGGCCACAGAGCTGGTGCTATAGTGGGGCAGGGATTTAAATGTGATTCTAGACTGCCCAGCAGAAATATAATACAAGCCACATACGCAGTTTTAACGTTTTAGTCGCTGCAGTTAAAAAGTAACAAGCAGGTGAAATTAGTATATTTTATTTAACCCAATGTATCCAAAGATTATCTCAACGTGCCATCAATCTACGAATTACTTTTTTTTTTTTTTTAAGATTTTGTATTTTTAAGCGGTCTCTGCATCGAACGTGGGGCTTGAACTTACAACCCCGAGATCAAGAACCAGGCGCCCCTCAGTCTATGAATTACTAATGAGGTCTT
Source organism: Panthera pardus (assembly GCF_024362965.1). Lineage (NCBI taxonomy): Eukaryota > Metazoa > Chordata > Mammalia > Carnivora > Felidae > Panthera > Panthera pardus. The sequence goes on from NW_026527013.1 coordinate 15,270,979, forward strand.
TTACATTCTTTAATACTAAGTCTTTGAAAGCCAAGGTGACCTTTATACTTCCAGCATGTCTCAATTCAATCACTATGATTTCCTTGGAAAGACTTCATCTGCATTTATATTTCGTAAAATTTACATTGAAAAACTTAGATATAGATACCCAGGTTGTTCCAAATAGACCGAAAGTTTCCCAGTAGCAGAATCAAACAGCAGTTTTCACATTTATGATTAAATGGGTCAAGTTCAGTAACATTCAAAACCCAGTTCCTTAATCACACTAGCCACGATTCAAGCACGTACGTATGGGCAGCACATTTCTAGAGCCTGTATACTTAAGCTCATGTTTATCAAATTCCCTGTGCCCTCGTACATGGCAACGTGTTAGTGGGTGTCCACTTATATTTAGGGGTGCGCGAGTTCTGTCACTAGAAGACTGGAGACCTGCCTTGTAGTTGTTGCTCTGTTTCTAATTAGCTGTGTGACCTCAGGTGAGTCCCTGTACTTCTCTGGGCTTCTATTAGCTCCCTTGTTAATGAGGGACTGTGATCTTAAGCATCTCTTGAGCTCTCAAATGACGCATTGTTTCTCTCTTCTAGCAGGGAAGGAATGGGGACGTTCTGAAAGCCGTGGGCACCGAGGCTTACACGCATTCTCTGCAACGAAGTATATGGAAATTGGTGTGGCCGGTCTCTGACATCTGCTGAAATGCTGTGGGCAGGCAGGACTCACATAGCAGCTCCTCCTCTCATCCAGGACTGAGAGTCCGCTAATTGTGTCTTTCTCCGGAATGCCCGGGATAAAAAACACTGACGCATTGTCTGGGCTCCGAATTCCAGGAAATATTGCTAGTTTGTTCCTTTTTATCCACCACCTTTTAAGGAAGAAAAATCCTATACGTGGACAGAACCCCCTGCATCGGTTTGTGCCATGGCTCTGAGTCACTGGGGTTCCTGGACCAGGCTCTGTCCTTTTATATATGAAAGAAGGTGCTTCCAGACTCACCTCCTGTTAGCCTGTTTATACTGTGTGCTCCTGGCTTGTTATCAGCAAGGGGCTTGAAGTGTATTAGATGGCACGAAACCCCGATTATCTTTGAACCCCAGAGCTACAAAAGGATGGTCAGGGGACTCAGGTCAAACCAAAGAGCAGCTATTGAAGCCTGAGGCTCCGCGCTCCAGATCATAATTGGATTTAAGCCGACACTTGCCTTTCGAATGGGGGATGTGGAGCTGTCAGTGGGATAAAACTTTAGGGCTCCGTGGCAAGCGTCCCAGCTCTCAAAAACAATTCCCTTGGACTGGTGACTTTTTGCTACTATTGGCTCATTTCTGCGGGGCCCGTAAGGTGGACGTGTTGGAAACAGCCTCCTCGCCCGCAAATGAGGGAGCCTAGCCTCAAGTTTGGGTAATAAACTGAGTGGGAGAAGAGGGCAGGAGGGGCCGGCAGGAACCCAGAGGGCCCTGGAGGGAGATGCTACAGGCGGTCAGCCGTTTTACGTTAAGCTAATGCCACACGGGAGTTTATACGGACCGGGAAACACGTAAAGATCCTGTCTCAGGTTATGCTCTGCTTACGGGAGACAGGAGTGCGGGGTTCAGTTCCCTCCTTGCCTTAATGGGATGGATATGGGAAGGGACGGCTCATTTTCTCGTTCGTCTTTCATCCGTGTTAATCGTGGCAGATCACTTTCAGAGATGGACGGCCCCAGTTGCCGCTGAGGGGTTCTGAAATCTCAACGTGTGGGAAAGGGGGCGATCCCCGCACCCACAAGCAATTCCCCCGCACCCGCGAGGGGTCCCACAGTTCAAGTCTGGTCTGACACTATGTAGGCAGAGATTCCACAGGTGAGGGTTTGGTCCTCCCAGGCTGCCTGCACTGCAGGTGCCGACAGAAAGTCCAGGTTGGAGTTTCCCACGGCCCCTTCCTCGCTCGACTTGGGTTAATTTGCTAGGGCAGCTCACAGAACTCAGGAGACCCGTCTGCTCACTAAATTACTGCCTTATTATAAAGGACATTAAAGGATACGAATCAACAGGCAGATGAAGGGATAATCAGAGTGAGGTCCCAGACTAAGCAGTTTTCTGCCCTTGTGGAGTTTGGGGCCCGGCAGGACGGCAAGTGCAATCTTTCTGGTTCGCCGGCCTGGAAGCTCCCTGAACCCTGTCCTTTGGGGGGTTTTATGGAGGCTTCACTGCATAGGCATGATTGATTACATCACTGGCCATTGATTCAGCCTCCAGCGTCTCTCCCCTCCCTGGAGGTCAGGGTGGGGGTGGGGGTGGGGTGGGGTGGGGGGGGTTGGGGCTGAAAGTGTCAACCTTCTAACCCTGCGGTTGTTTCTCCTGGCAACCAGCCCCCATTCTTAGGTGCGGTCCTAAAGTCACCTCATTAATATAACAAAAGACATCTTTGTAGCTCTCAGCACTTAGGAAATTCCAAGAGTTTTTGGTCTCTAGGCCAGAAACAAGGACAAAGACCAAATCTATCTTTTTCTTTCTTTCTTTCTTTCTTTCTTTCTTTCTTTCTTTCTTTCTTTCTTCTTTTTCTTTCTTTTAATGCTTATTTATTTTGAAAAGGAGAGAGTGAACAGGGGAGGGGCAGAAAGAGACAGGGAGAGAGAGAATCCTAAGCAGACTCCGTGCTGTCATCACAGAGCTCCAAGCAGGGCTCAATCTCATGAACTGTGAGAACAGGACCTGAGCCGAAATCACGAGTTTGGATGCTTAACGGACTGAGCCGCCCCGGCGCCCCCCACATGTATATTTCTTATTATAAATCACAATATCGCATCTGCCCGCCCCATACATACGTCCACCCTTTCCATCAAGCACTAGGTCTATTTTCCCCTCCGCTTGACGCTGTGGAGAGGCTGGGACTTGCTTTGACCAAGGAAATGTGGCAGAAGTGACATTGTGCCGGCTCCGGGCCCCGTATTTAGGAGGCTGCGTCATGCTGTAAAGACGCTCCAGATAGATGACTGAATGAGAAGCCACATGGGGAAGGACAAGCATGCAGAGGAGCCTGAGGTACCAGACTCCTTCAGAGTGAAGCCTTCTGGGACCTTCCTACCCCACCGAGCTACCTTCTGGATGCGGGTACGTGAGCGACCCCAGCTAGTGCAGAGCAGGAGAACAACAGACCGGCTTTGAACACTGCACATATTCACAGAACCCAGAGAATCATGAAAAGTCTACACTCTTTGTGGTTGTAAGCCATGATGCTTTGGGGGAGTTTATCATCCAGCAGTACGTAACTGAACGTTTACCGTATGCTTTTGGCAGCTATATGTAAAGGGGTTCCCTTTTACCCCAATTTTCTAAAATAGATTTTTTTAAATAATTTTTTTAAGTTCATTTATTTCTTTTGAGAGAGAGAGAGAGAGAGCGGAGGAGGGGCAGAGAGAGAGGGAGACACAGAATCCAGAGCAGGGGCCAGGCTCTGAGCTGTCAGCACAGAGCCCGATGTGGGGCTTGAACCCACGAACTTTAAGATCATGACCTGAGCTGAAGTCAGATGCTTAACTGACTGAGCCACCCAGGCACCCCTAAAATAGATATTTGATCATAAATAGGAGTTGAAATTTATTTATTAAGTGATTTGTTTCTGCCTTTATTGAAATGAGCATGTGATTCCTTTTCTCCTTTGGTCCAGTCGTCTTTCATTTGCTATGAAATTTTTTTGTAGTTTTTTGGCAGGGGTCTCACACATCTTTCATTAAATTTATTCCTAAATATTTTATGTGTTTTTGATACTATTATAAATGGTGTCCTAAAATTATTTATTTTCCAGTTATTTGTGACAGCATATATAAGTACAATTTTTTTTAATGTTTATTTTTGAGAGAGAGAGAGAGAGGTGGGTGCATAAGCACAGGAGAGGCAGACAGAGGACCCGAGGTAGGGTCTGTGCTGACAAGCAGAGAGACTGATGTGGGGCTCAAACTCACATATTGTGAGATGACGATCAGAGCCAAAGTTGGATGTTTTCACCTACTGAGCCACCCAGGCGCCTCCAAATAAAATTGATTCTTATATATTGACCTTGCATTCTGTGGCTTTGCTAAAGTCACTTACACATTTTAGTAATTTTTCAAAGATCCCTTAGGATTTTCTATATACACAATCATATTGTTTACACCTAGAGGTGGATTTACTTCTTCCTGTCTAGGGTTTATGCCTTTTGACTTTTCTTGCTTTATTGAAGTTGCTCTGACTTCTAAAACAGTGGTGAATAGAACAGGTAAAAGTTAATATCCTTGCCTCATTCTTGCTCCTAGGGGGAAAGTGTTTCTTTTTCATCACTAAATACCATGTAAACTTTAGGTTTTGCATGGATGCCCTTTATGAAGTTGAGCAAGTTGCCTTCTAGTCATCATTTGCTGAAAGTCTTTATTATGAGTGGGTATTGAATTTTGTCAAATAGTTTTTCTTCATTAATGAGCCGATCGCGTATTTCCTCTCTTTTATTCTGTTAACGGGGTGAATTACAATGTGATTGGCAGCTTCTAAGATGGCCCCCAGAAACCCCCTCCTCTTGGTACTCATGCCTTTGTGTAATTCCCTCTCCAAGACTGGGGCTTCTATCTTGGGTGACCTCTCCCACGTGTCGCTCTGAGGAAAGCCAGCTGCCATATCGTGAGCTAACTGTGGAGATGTCCACATGGCATGGAATGGAGGGAGGCCTTAGGCCAATAACTGGAGAAGAACTGAGGGCTTGAGTCCAACAGCCCATAAGGAATGGAATCTTGCTAATAACCACATGGGTGATTTGGGAAGCAAATCCTTTCCCAGATCTTCAGATGAGACTACCATCCTGGCTCATCCCTTGACTGTAGCCTCGTCAGAGACCCGGTGCCAGAGAACCCAGTTAAAGAGCACCTAGATTCTGCACCCACAGACATAATGAGAAAATAAAGGTTCGGTGCCAAATTTTGGGGGTGATCTCTTTATGCAGCAGTAGATAACTAATATATGCATTGATTACTTCTTATTTTTTTGATTTTTCTTTCAACGTTTATTTATTTTTGAGGGACAGAGACAGAGCATGAGCAGGGGAGGGGCAGAGCGAGAGGGAGACACAGAATCCGAAGCAGGCGCCAGGCTCCGAGCTGTCAGCACAGAGCCCGACGCGGGGCTCGAACTCATGAGCCATGAGATCACGACCCGAGCCGAAGTCGGATGCCTAACCAACGGAGCCACCCAGGTGCCCCTGCATTGATTTCTTTTTGAATGTGAAATAAATCTTGCATTCCTGGGCTAAACTCCACATGGCCGTGCTATCTTTTCCTTTTATATTTTGTTGGATTTCATTTAGCAATATTTTATTAAGGATTTTTGTGTCTAGGCTCATGAGGGATATTGGTCTGTATTTCTTTCATAACGTCTTTGGTCAGCTTTTGGTATTAGAACCACGTTAGCCTCATGAAATGAAATCTCTCCTCCTCTATTTTTTGAAAGACTTTATGTAAGGTTAATATTTCTTCCTTAAATGTTTGCTAGAATTCACCAGTAAGCCTGCAGTTTTCTCCTAATAACGCATTTTTTGCCCCTTTAATTACAAGTTCAATGACCTTATAGATAGAGGACTCTACAGATTCCATTTTTTCTTAGGTTGTTTTTTCCCTTCTCCAGCTTTAAAGATCGAAAGTAAAAATATATGGGCTAGGGGCACCTGGATGGCTCAGTCGGTTAACATCTGACTTCGGCTCAGGTCATGATCTCATGATTCATGAGTTCGAGCCCCGCGTCGGGCTCTGTGTTGACAGCTCGGGGCCTGGCGCCTGCTTCAGATTCTGTGTCTCCCTCTCTCTCTGCCCTCCTCCACTCGCCCTCTCTCCCTCTCCCAAAAATAAATAAACATTAAAAAAATAAAAAATGCATGGGCCGATTATCAACAGAAAAGGAACCATGGCATCATAAGAATTCCTAAAGCTGCTTTGGCACTGCGGGACTACACAATGTAAAAGGAGCATGTTGGGTGGAAATGCGTTCGTAGAGAGGAGTTCAAGAGACCACGATGGCGGGAGAGGGTGGCCTGGATGAGAGAGTTCTGTTGGAGCGGAAGAGTGAGAAAGTTGCAGGAGTTTTAGGGTACTAGAGAGTGGAGAGCAGAGACTTTGATGAGTTGTCAGGGCCTACGTTGGATTCTCTGGTATCTGTGAGAGAAACATCATTAAAATTAGACTTCGTGTCTGTACCAAGCTGAAGTTTGATGGCCCTTTGGGACACCACCGTGAATGCTTGGGACATAGGGCAGGCGGGATGAATGCTTTGTGAGCATTACAAGTCCTTTGCTCTCTTTGACTTCCTGAACTTCGTCAGAATAACTTGTTTTCCTCTGAACTTCTTTAAAATAACCTACATACTTTGCTCCCCTTGCTTCATAATATATTGCTCCAAAGCTTGGTGACACGCAAGAAGCACTTATTGTTACGCTCATGGGGTCTCTGGGTCAGGAATTTGAACAGGATGTAGTAAGGGCAATGGCCTCTGCTCCATTGGTCTCAAAGTCTCAGTTCTCTCCAGCACCCCCTTTTCCTCTGCCCTCTGTGCCTTCCAGGCTCAGTCGGTTGAAAGTCTTTTAACTTTTTTTTTTTTTTAACGTTTTATTTATTTTTGAGACAGAGACAGAGCATGAACGGGGGAGGGGCAGAGAGAGAGGGAGACATAGAATCGGAAGCAGGCTCCAGGCTCCGAGCCATCAGCCCAGAGCCCGACGCGGGACTCGAACTCACGGACTGTGAGATCGTGACCTGAGCCGAAGTCGGACGCTTAACCGACTGAGCCACCCAGGCGCCCCTCTTTTAACTTCTTTAACACACTCTGCACTTCTCTTGCCGAGGTCCTTTCTCCACACACGTGCTTCCCAGCCCCGAATGTTCTTCTCATAGCTCCTTGGCTGATCAGTTCCCGCTTTCTTTCGGGGGCTGCTTAGCTGGGGTCCTCCCTGACCTTCTGCACCTCTTCTGTGTGCCCATCCTCTGGGCTCCCGTCATTCTCTGTACTTCTCCATCAGAGAACACATCACGTGTAGCTTTCTGAGTCTAATGTCTGACTCCCCAACCGGGGTGTCAGCTCCGTGAAGCCAGAGATGGCCTCTGTCTGTTCAAGTGCTGTCCCCAGCACCTGGCACAGGGCTCAGTTATTTGTTGAATGCTTTATAGACAAGGCGGGCATTGTTACCTCCATTTTACAGAGGTGAAAATTGGGTGGAAGAGAGCAAGAGCCAGCCCAAGTCACGGCCAGGTTCTTGACAAAGCTGAGTCTAAGCCACGCCACGTCACACCCAACCTCATGCATCCTAGAAACAGATCAACAAACAGGTTTGTGGAGACCCGCCCACAGCTTGGGGGCTTGGTACTCTGCCAGCTGTGTCCATCGTCTTTCCAGCCTGGACGTGCCAGGCAGCTGGGGCCAAGGTAGGAGAAGCCCTGGTTATTAACTTACTTTAATTCATTTGCCCATGAACCACCCAACAGGAGATTGTGCCATGAACTTGTCCTGGTAAAGGCAGCCAGAGAGATGCAAGTTCTATTTCCATGATTAAGGCTCCTTTACAACTAAGATATTGGTTGTAATTAGGAAATAATGCATAGGGAGGGTGTTGGGAAAAGTGACAGGATGTAGAGACAATAGGCTTTTGTGAGAAGAGGAGAGGGTGGCAATTCTGTCTACTCACCGTTGCCAGCATTCTTTTTTCCCCACCGAGAGCAGTGACAAATTGTTTTCTTTTTCTTTTTTTTCAGTTTGGAAGAAAGTACCCACAAAGTACTTAAATCAGGGGTAAAACAAACCTGACAGCCAGACAACTGGGTCACCCTGTCTCTTTAGCAGCTGCCACTCATGGGTGTTGAATCAATACCATTGAACCCCCGGACTTCCCAGACTGGACACGTCCAGATGCCCAGCTCTGAGACAGGGGATGCTGGGGGGGGGGGGGGGGGGGCAGGGCTGGACCAGCCGCGGCTGGACCTGTGAGACGGTGACCAAGCCATAGGGCACCCAGGGCCATGTGGCAGGATGGCAGGCAGAATTCAAAACGGCAGCCCCTCAAGGCAGAGTAAGAGCAAGGTCCTGAGACAGAGAGCTCAGTGGGCCAGATAAATAGGAAGAAAAAAGCACTGGGTTACTAGAGGTGAGAAATCCAGATGGGCATGGGAATTTCTGAATTCCATAGCAACCAAACAACGAACGATCCTCGATACAGAAGCCAGATAGATCCTAGCCCACAGAGGAGCTTCCCATACACTTCCTTTTAAGGATGGAACCGTTTTAATACTTGGTAAATGACACACAGGAGCCCTTAACAAACGAAGCTGTACAAGTGGCCATTAAGCATATGAAACGGGTCTCAAGTTTTTGAGTCATCAGGGAAATGAAATTGAAACCATCGAGAGAAACCATTTCATGCCACCGGCTGGCTCACCTCAGAATGGTACCACCTGCTGGGGGGGGGAAGGCAAAATGGTAGAATCGGTTTGGAAAATGGTTTGACAGGTTCTTATAAAGCTAAACATATCTACAACTACCCTGTGATCCAACGGTTCCATTCTCAGACATTTACCAATCCCCCCCCACAAAAGAAAACATGTCCACAAAACGATCTGCGTATGAATGTTCGTAAACAATTTTATTTATAAAGCCCCAGTCTGAAAACAACTCAAATGTCCATCAACTTGAGACTAGAGAAAGAAATTTTCCGTGTCATGAAATACATTCAGCAAGTTACAAGAAAGAACTAATGGTGTATGCAATAGGGAGAAGGAACCTCCCAGGCGTTACGCTAAGCAAAAGAATCCACGGTCGTCACTGTGTAATTCAAGGACAGTCCAAAACTAATCTGTGGGGATGGAAATCGACGTGTGGCTGGGGGTGGAGAAAGTTACTCGGGGGACATGAGGGAACTTGCCGGGCTGATGAAAATTTTCTGTATCTTGTTTTGGGTGCCGGTTCCAAGAGTATAGACAACTGTCAAAATCTATCGAGCCGAACACCTAAGATCGCTGCACCTGGCTGTGTGCCAATTACATCTCAGTTAAAACAAAGTCATCGGCGAATTGGAGTCTCCAGGTCTAGGATGACAGATGCAGAGCCTACCTACTGATACTGCTGCTTCTGCTCCCATGGCAGACATTATTAATCGATTTCAGCATTCTGTGCCTGGGGTGTCAGTGGCGCTTCAACATACGTCAAAGCGTGGCTGTGAGAGTGCCACAATCAGTCCACCCACATGGTAGGAGCCAAAGCCAAGGGAACGATATTGCTGCTCCTGTGACCCTTGACTTGTTTCTCTGGTTTGGGGACGCCTGGGGACATGAAAAAAAAAATTTTTTTTTAAATAAAAATGTAAATTCCATTACAGAGAAGGGTTACAGTAGTTCATATCCCACTTTCCTACTCCCACCGCTACTCCACTTGATCTTAGCCAAAAGGCCGAGAAGCGATTACTCCCACCGCTAGGGCCATGGGATGTATTTCCTTCTCTTCTGTTGTCCCAGGTACAAATCTAACATACAAGCGTGGGTCCTGTTTCTCACTCTTCCACGCATTTTTCTCGGTTATTAACGGCTTTCATCGCTTCCTTTTTTTTTTTTAATTTTTTTTTAACGTTTATTTATTTTTGAGACAGAGAGAGACAAAGCATGAATGGGGGAGGGTCAGAGAGAGAGACACAGAATCCGAAACAGTCTCCAGGCTCTGAGCTGTCAGCACAGAGCCCGACGCGGGGTTCAAACTCACAGACCGCGAGATCATGACCTGAGCCGAAATCGGCCGCTTAACCGACTGAGCCACCCAGGCGCCCCAATCGCTTCCTATTTTTTTAAACGGTGGCCTCGTTCTCTGAGGTACTGCACTGTCGTTTGCTGACCCTTTCCTACGGTAGCAACCACCCCTCTTCCCTTTTCATTCGTACGTTTTTGGGGGTAGGTTTTGGGTTATGGGCTATAGTCAACCTTCACCGAGTGCCTGCTATGTGTGTCTTTATAACCACTGTTTGGGACAGGCACTAACTATGCTTTACAGATAGGGAAACTGAGGCACAGGGACATTAGGGTCACACAAGGCTACATCACCAGTATGTGGCAGAGTTTGGACTGAACGAGGTACCTGCTCTTTGAGAGTAGCAAGCAGGAAAGCCAATGCACTCCTCTCTGGAGAGCAGGGTGCCGCGGGGGGTGGGGGTGGGGGGTGGGTTTGTCTGGAGGAAGCTGCTTCTCTTGGCCTACTGTCACCAGCCAGAGCAGCCCGTGCCCCCCTATCTGCTCCCAGCTGGCCCTCCTCAGCACCCAGAGAATGGCTTGATTTGTTATCGGGACGCATTCCATGCGAATTCACTCCAATGATTCCTATGGGCCACTGGGTGGCTCGAGGTTAACTCAACAATCCAGAAGCTTCCATCAAAGAAATAGATGCCAGGAACATCCTGCCCTCAATGTCTTCCAGTCCATGGTTCTCCTCTGCTCAAGTCTTAGGGACAGAACTGTGGATGCTGTAAAGTATTATTTAATTATTGGGAGAGATTCAGGCTTGTTTTTTTGTTTGTTTTTAACTAAGACTGGGCATTGGTTGCTCATGGGTTCTCTTGTGGCCTCTTTCTTAGCAAAGAAAGCACTGTGAGTAGCCGGGGGGCTTATTCTGAGCCCTTCTCACCATATATGAAATGGGCTAATAATGTCCATCTCATGCGCCTGGCATGCGGGGAAATGACTTAGCCTATGCTGAGCCCTGAGCTGGTAACTGGCTGTTTCCTTGTTCTGCCCAGAGGAAAGGGCTGCTGCCCGACAAGCAGGCTCTTTTCTTTTCAGCAAAACTTCAACTTTTCCATCAAAATGCTTGCTGGGGCACCTGGGTGGCTCAGTCGGTTGAGCATCTGACTTTGGCTCAGGTCGTGATCTCACGGTGGTTTGTGGGCTCGAGTCCCACGTCGGGCTCTGTGCTCAGAGCCTGGAGCCTGCTTCAGATTCTGTGTGTGTGTGTGTCTCTCTCTCTCTCTGCCCCTCTCCCTGCTTGCATGCGCACGCTCTCTCCCTCTAAGATAAACAAACAGTAAAGAAAATGCTTGCTGATTACAGCTTCTAGATCACCTTTCCAGTTAGCCGTGGAAGATACTGGCCCACCAGATGCTTACAGTCAAACAATTTTCAGGGTATGGTGGAATTATTTAGGGGTATTTGCCCTACCTCTCCCCCTTCTCTAAAACCTGCCCCCAGCTCTCCTCCCGTGGGCTGGGCACCATGGACTCAGGTGTCCACTCTGCCCCTGTCCCCTCTGGCCAGGGCTGCTGGGCCACAAGGGTTACCCATATAACCAAACGCTGTGAAATCCAGTGGCTTAAACGACGATTTCTTATCACTCACTAGTCTGTGGGTTGAATTGGGCTCAGCTGAGCAGTTTCTACTTAGAGTCTCTCAAACCATTCCTGTCAGATGGTGACTGGGGTCTTCAAGATGGCTCATGCTCATGGCTGGTGGTTGGTTCAGGCTGCTGGCTGGGAGCTCGGCTGCGGCTGTCAATCTGCGTGCCCACACATGGCTTCTCCACGTGACTCGGGGGCTTCTCGTGGCACCGGAGCCAGGTTCTGAGGGCAACTGTCTCCGAGGTAAACTTTCCAAGAGACTCAGTCATGGAGGCTTCAAGGCTTCCTCTGATCTAAGGGGATGTATACTGAGAGGCATGGCCATTAGTGGCAGGAGGGACATTTTGGGGAAACCAGCTACCTCATTTAAAGGTTCAATATTCCCCAATGACATTGTCATAAATGGTTCTCTGTGCCTGGTAATGTACCACCTACTTACCTGTCTTCTCATTTCATCCTTACAATGATCTTCGGAACTCCCACTTTCGAGATGAAGAAAGCAGTCACAGACAGGTTAAGTAACCTGGCCAGGGTCCCTTTAACTCCCCGGCCAGTTCTCTCTGCCTCGTGGTTTGTAAGAACCAGAGTGCTACCGTCTATTGCAACCCTGCCCGCGTCCCTAGCATGAGGCCGGGTCCCCGGAGGAGGCTACACGTGAAACCCAGGTCTCTGAGAGCTCACCGAAAGAAAGGATTGCTTTGGGTCCACTTCCCCGGCGTGATTCACAGGACTTGAGAAATGCAAACACCTTCTCACTTACTGACAGTGTGCATGCAAGACGGGCAAAATTCTCTCCTCCAGCAGCCAGCTTCGAGAAGGGAAGTGTGAGACCAGAGCACCCGGGAGCAGCTCCCCGGCGCCCCCCCTCCCGCTGCCGCTGCCGAAGGCAGTTGGCGTCCACGCTTTGCTGGCAGGCAGCGTGTTTGAGACTGTGCGGTCACAGAGTGGGATCTCGACAGCGGAGCAGGCCCGGAATTCATCTTTTCCACCATCAGCATGTAGATCGACTCCAGCCCATCTGAGCATGCACCTGCCCACACCGAAACAGCATCAAACACCCCTAAACATCCCCTTTGTGGAGGAGCTCGTGAGAACCAATTGCCATGACCAAAGTCCTTCCTCCCCCCACCCCCCCAGGATCTTCCTCTCCCAGGGCAGCGTGGAGGGAGTTTTCCCTGGCCTGCTGGTCATCCAGCCCTGCCTCGGTGGGGGAGGGAATCCTGGAGCCTGCCAGCTGCCTCTTTTAGTCACCCCCCTCACAGCTGCTGTTCCGCCCAGCACTTTACAGTTTATAAAGCCCCTTTCGCATACTCCCCCCTCCCGTGACACTCTCCAGAGACCCTGGGGGGGTGGGCATTATTTTTATTTTACGGGAAAGGAAAAGCAAGTGGGAAGAGGAAGGGTAAGTGGCTCGAGGAAATGTAATGAGTAAAGGTCAAAGCTAGGACCTGAAATGATGGTCTTCAGACCCCCAGATGCCAGCCCTTTCTGCTCTCCTACGCATTTACCCTGGAGACGGTCCCTGCGCTTTGGGCGCCCACGGTGACCCCCCTGCCTCCCCCGCCCCCCCCTCCCCCAGAACTGCATGGAGCCACCTGGTTTTTGTCCTCCACCTGCCCCGGGGTCTGCTGGTCTTAGACAACAGGAGCCACCCCAGCCAGGGCCCTCTGGCCCCCGGGGTTCCCGGCTGTGAGCTGCACAGCACACGCTGTAACCATGAAACTTAATTTCTTTTTCTGCCCACCTTAATATTAAAAAAAAAAAAAAAGTCCCAGCTAAATATAACGATGATGCCCTTTGGCACATCTCGCCGATGCTGCAGGTGACTCATAGACCTCACTCAAGGTACCCAGGGAGACGGTAGGTGCCATGGAGTTAAAAATACTCACTGGAAGGTGCTGGAAGGTGTCGCAGATGGACCTAAGGAGCTCACCCGGTTTCTCCAGACTTGCGGGAGAGTGGTCTGAGCGAGGCTGGCAGCAGGCGGGTTTACGCTGGATTTTCTCTGGGCCTTCGGCCTGCTTATCAAACCAGGTTACCCGTCTTCCCAAACACCCACAGAGCCGACCAGGCAGAAACGTTGACAAGAGGTCAGGGCGGCAGCCTATTTCCAGCCACAAGTTCTGTTCTGCAGAGTCCCCTGCATCTGACAGCCACAGAGACATTGCCTTAGACAGGGGTTTACTGGAGGCCATGAGGGGGCAGGGGAATCAGGATGGGGCAGGGAGGAAGCCGGGCAAACGTGAGGGTTCAGCTGAAGTCTTGTCTCAGCAGAACTTGGAGGCATGAATTTCTCCTCCTTAAGGCCTTTGGCCTCTACACACACATATTAGTCCCCGCTAGCTGTGGGCTGCCCCTGGGAGGGCAGAGCCTCCCAGGCTTTCCTGGGGGAGGTGGCTCCCCTGGGTCAAAGATGACTCTCTGGAGAAGGGAACGGCTGTGAGCCATCAGTCGCCCCCCACTCACAGCGCTGGGGGACCGTTGCACTGGCCAGGTAAGGAGCAGCTCGGTGGGACACCGGCTGCCTCTAACCGAGGCACCATTTCTCATCTGCCTTGAAAATCAAATTTGATCAAAGCATCTGAAGTCAAGCCCTTGGCTCCTAGCAAAGCATTATTTTCTATCTGCCCCAAGGGCAGGGGGAAGCCAGTTAATGGCGTCAACTCGGTTTCTCTTTCATCTGGCTTTGTGTCTGATTTTCCGTGCATGGGGCCATCCCTACGACAGAGGAAGAAGTAAAAACATAAACGTAAGTGACTGCCCTACCCCCTTACCTGCTCAGCTGCCACTATCCACACCCCGTCTCTCAGGGCTGGTGCCCAAGATGGCTCACTTGGTCCACACTGCAGGTTGGCCTTGGCTGCCCCAGAGGTCTGCCCCGCAGCATGAGCCTTCCCTGTGACCAGGCTACACGTGCACCCCTGGCCGTCACCACTGGGAAGCCCCTCTTTGCACTGCAGCCCCCGCCGACCCCTTCCATGGCAGAGCTGACAGCAGTGACCACAACCCACCTTGTATCAGGGTCCCCGGTGGAAGCTTGGGAGTGGGGAGGGCACACTGCCAAGCACTGTGCTAAGTAGTGTGCAAGAGCACTCCTTTCGCGGAGCACACGTGTATCCGCCGAAATGGGTTTGGGCTTCAGCAACTTTCTGAGCTTCAAGTAGCTTAAAGAAGAAGGGAGCATGGGGGCGCCTGGGTGGCCCAGTGGGTTAAGCGTCCCACTTTGGCTCAGGTCATGATCTCGCGGCTCGTGAGTTCGAGCCCCGGGTAGGGCTCTGGGCCGACAGCTCAGAGCCTGGAGGCTGCTTCAGATTCCGTGTCTCCCTCTTTCTCTGCCCCTCCCCTGCTCACATGCCTGCTCTTCTCTCTCTCTCTCTCTCTCTCTCTCAAGCATAAATAAACATTAAAAAAAGAATAAGGAAGAATCATTCTCTATAGAACGAGAAATCTAGAGGTCAGGCAGTCTGTTCAAACTGACGTCAGCCAATGCATCCGGTTCCGAAGCCATATTCCTTCCGGGTAATACGTCTTCCTCCTCTGAGTCCCCTGAGAGTGCCATTCTGATCCTCCATTACCCACGGAATAAGTGACAGAAACAGTAGCGGAATAGGTAAGGGGAAAAAAAAGAAGTGAGACACACGCACGGAAGGAAACGTGGGTGGCCGCTGCTGCCTTTGTTGTCGCCGACCACGTTCAGGCGTCTTCGTTGGTGTCTTTGCCGTCCTCCCTCTAGCGCCGATTCCACGCGCCCTTTCTCTTTAGCAGCATCTCAACCGGACAGAGTTCTTGACCCCAGTGAGTGAGGTGCCCCAAACCGCGACTTCTGAGGAAGCGGAGTCCTTGTGGTCTTCCTTGGGGGGGGGGGGGGTGTCGAAGCCTTCCATTACCTTTTTTTGTTTTAAATACTGGGCCTGACTTCACCAGGTGTTCCCCTCCCTGTCATGTAGGCACTATTGCTCCCAGGCCTGTTATTTATATAACAGCACCTGTCACTGCAGCCTACTGCCAACCCTCTTTATGCCTGTTCACCAAGTGGCACGAAGGCATTGACATGGACAGGTGGCAGCCGCAGTCCTCAATACAATGGCACCATTCTCTCGTCTTCCTTCTTGGGCGTTAGCCCTGAAAGCCAACAGAGAGCAGTGGCAGAAATAATATATCCATCGGGACTCCAGCAGGAAACTGAGTTCAACTCCCTTGATTTAGAAAGGGAAGAGACTTTGGTGGGGAACCAGTTATAGAAGGAAGGTAGGGTTAGGGGGCCTGGTGCAGGATGTCGAGGCACACAGAGACTAACACAGAGCAGAAAGCAGGTACCACCCCTTGGCTTGAAGGGGTGAGGGGAGGAAAGGGTATACCTGAGCCCAGGGAGTGTGGAGCTGAGGTGGGATCACCAGGCAACAGCCATATTGTGGGGAAAAGTAGCCCTGAGCAGACACAACACCAAAGCTTGGAGAGAGTGGGGGAAGAAGTACGCTGCTCCCTCTTTCCTCTGGCTTCCACTGAGCTGCTTGTGCTGTCCCTTGGGTGATCCAGAGACTATCCAGTGTGGGAGGCCCAGAGAGACAGTCTGAAGGGCTATAGCAGGGCAGGAAGTGGGAGGGGGGTCTGGGAAAAGAAATACAGAACAACCAATACGTAGGAAATAAAAGCATTTGCAAGTGGGTGGTTAGGTGTCGTAACAAGAGATGCCATCCAACTACCCACCTGGTTGCCTAGAGCCATGTAGTCTGCTTGTGCAACACCCAGCCCCGTATGCTGGTTTCTAGCGCAAAGCATAGACTCAATCAACAGATCAGCAGCCCAACCTTGCAAGGGGATTTCTCCAGCCAACACTGTCACTGAGTCTTTATTAAACGTTTTAACCTGTAAGACCAGCGAATGCTGTATTTTCCATCTTGCATCCTTATTTCTTTCACTCTAAAATAAATTCCTTGCTGGGATGCGGTGTGGTGTGGAACACCTCGTTGTGGGGGCATTCAGTAAGTCTACTGATGACGTCGCTGGAAGAAACATGGAAGGCAAATTCAAATCCAGAGTGGGCTTTTGTTACCTGAGGGCAAATCATTGTCCCCTTCAAGATGGAAGGGGGCCAGCGCAAACAACCTACCACGGGGCACCTGGCTATTCTGGTCGAGTAGGTGCCATATCAGGTGCCCAGCAATGGTCTTTGCTGCTGGCAAGTGGGGAAACAGTAGTGGCGGTAGCCAGGTTAGCTTGGTAAGAAGGAGTCTCTGTTGTCGAGCTCACATATGATCTGTGTCGGTATCAATACGGTCCCTTTGTCTGAGAGCCCAGTAGGGTGGCAGAGGTGATTGATAGCCATAGTCAGATTAGTCGTCTTGCTTTTGAAAACCTCCTCCCCAGAAGAGCCTTTTTCAACTATTCACATGAGACACAACATCACCACCCACCTCACCCATTCTAAGAGGCCCATTCCAACATCCCCCCCTCCCCCAATGAATTTGCTTGACACTGATCCTCTACTGTTGTCCCTTCTGAATTTCTGGCCAATTAGCCAAACCATTAGCCATAGAGCAGGGATCGAGATGGATGCATTCCCCTGGCCGTCTTTCCTTCCAGGAAAAGTAGATAACTTGAAGTTCTTTCCTCTGGGGGTTTTTCCTTCTTATTGTCCTTCAAAGCCACCACGTCCACTGTGCCTGCTTTTACAGCTTGGTATAACAGATAATATCCAATTATTCATGGGAAGTTCAGACATAATGATACTTGGGGCCATTCAGTCATGCGTTCGGTCTCTACTAAAGCTCAGAAGCAAGACAAGTATTGTTTCCCAAAAGGCAAATAGTTGTCTGGGAAGAAGACTTGGTTCTTCTCTTAAGCTCTTGGGCTTGCACTAGAATTATCCTATTGGTTGATGCTTTACATGGCATCTCGGTCCACCATACCCAGGGTGAGCACGGTTGGATCTTCTGGGCCATTAGCTCTAAGAGACACCGAGCTTCTTACACACAGCTGGCATTAGGTGGAGAGCCGATTCTTGCCCTGGGCCTCACTCAAAGCTGGTAGCCTTTTGGGTCACTTGGTTAATAAGTTGGAGAAACGCATCCCATCGTAGCATATTTCCTCCTAAACAAAAGGAAGCCCAATGAATATTATGCCTGGTTCTTAGTGTTGGGTACAACTACTTGCCTTTCACCTCAAAGGAGCTGTCGCATCATTTCCCAGATTACCGTATCCCCAGAAACTTCACCCAGGTGTCAGGATCTAGTACTCTCATGAGATTTCTCTCTCACCTTCTGGCATGCATGTGTCAGCAAAGCCTCTGGAACACTATCTACCTCCTGCTTTTTTAGATTCTAGAAGCATGATATTATTAGTGGAGCATATGATGTCTTGCAGGATGGCAAAATAAGCAAGATCCCTATAGACTAAATTATGTTCCAGAGCGAGAAAGTTGACACAGCCCTGAGGCAAATGATGAAGGTAGACTGCTGTCCCTTCCAAGTGAAAACAAACCACTTCTGGTTTTTCTCTGTTTATTAGGATAGGGAACATTTTCCCCCCACTAGATGAACAGCTACAGTTCCAGAAACTATGTTTATTGGCTCATTAAAGATCTATGTTTGAACAGTAGTTACAATTGGGGTCCTCTCCTAACTAAGCTTATGATAACTTGTCTTTATCCAAGACCCATTTTTAAATCTGTAAATTCGTTGTTAAGTTGGTGAGTTAAATGGGGGATACAGTAGAATCAATACCCCTACATCTTCCACATATTTGAATTTTTTAATATTAATTTTTAATTCATGTTAACTGATTTTGTTAATCCTCTCATAGACGTAGACTTGGTTTTTGGTTCATAATTTTGGAAGGCAGGAGAAGCTCTGGGACCTCCCTCATGGCCCTTCTTACTACAATTACCTTGCATCGAAGGTCGGAGAGTCAGTGTGGGGCTTCTTCTTGATAAATATGTGTATTCCAACTATATATTCAGGAACTGGGAAATTAACCATTATGTGCCAAGATAGAAGTGTGTAAGATATCAGCAGGCTGACCGGGACGGACTGGTTCTTTCTGGTTCCGAAAAACCATCGTGGAGTCCTGGGTCCCTCAGGGTAGGTGTCCAATTCTCCTCAAATGGTCTGATGATTTCCCTTTTCCCAGAACATAGTTATTCTGGGGAATGACCACAGGTCCCTCTGGGAAGTGGTGATTGCAAAGCACGTGGGGGACTTGAGGTTTGGATTTTGGCATGAAAGTAACCTCTTTAGGTGACATCATCACAGGGTCTCAAGCAAGACAAGAGCCTCTTCAAACTGGGGAAGAAGAGGTACTTTCTGGCAAGAGGGCATTAATGGAGCTTAGTACCTTTCTCACTAAACTGTCCAGTGCAACCAGAAGAAGACAGTAATAAGGTATAAAACATAATGTACGTGCCTTTCTTTCTTTTATTTTTTAATGTTTATTTACATTAAATAATGTAAATATTTACAGAGTGTGAGTGTGAGCGGGGTAGAGAGAGAGACACACACACGGAAACTGAAGCAGGCTCCAGGCTCTGAGCTGTCAGCAGAGAGCCTGACATGGGGCTCGAACCCACGAATCGTGAGATCATGACCTGAGCTGAAGTTGGTGCTTAACCGACTAAGCCACCAGGCGCCCCCTATAATGCACATGCGTTTGATATTATCACATTATCAAAGGGCCCTGAGTCTCTAAATAACTCGGACCTGGGAACTTCTCCGGTGGCTCAAGTTAAGCTCCAGTTGGCCAAGCTAAAAGTTTGGGGTTATAATGTCAAATAGGATCGTAGCTGCCCGCCTATTTGAATCCATAGATCCCACGATCGCTTGGCTACTCCAAAAATCTCTTTGGTCACACTACCGTGAGTGGTACCCCAGCCTCTCTGCTGACTGCTGTAACCCTGAAGCATCTTCTAGTAGCTGGTGCCAGCTCTGTATCCCTTCAACCCCCCTGACATTAGGGAGCCCATTTTAATGCAGTCTCTCCCACTAGCACATCCAATCTTACTCAGGTAAGAGCGACAGTGGCACCTTCCAAAGACTCTGATTCTTTCCTTACGAATGTAATTCTCAATACCTTGGCAAGGAGAGTATCTTCAGGGTCCTTTCAAGGTGCAGAATTAATCCAGTCCAACACTTATAGCTCTTTCCTCTACATCAGAGCTTCACAACCTTGGGTATGCATTTTAATCAGCTGAGGAGCTCTGAAAAAATACTGATGGCTGGGCCGGATCCACGGGGATTCCGATTTAATTGGTCTGGGCGGCAACCATGGCCTCACTATTTTGAAAAGCACCTTGGGTGCTTCTAATGTGCAGCCAGGCTTAGGAGTTGTTGTCCGACATTATGCCATGGGATTTCTGGAACTCCGTTTTATGTTGGTTGTCAACGAATCCAGGATTAAGTCAACCGATCAATTACAAAGAGTGATTAGAACTACAACCCATTGCTCAAGATAGCCTGTCGAACACAAAATCTCTGGTCAGAGCACTCCTATTGACAAATGCAGCCTATTCACGTGATGGTCCTCCCTCCCTGGTCTTCCGAGTTAATTTCCACACACGCCTCCCTGCTTCTTTCTGGCATAAATTAGCAACTTCTTGCAATTCTTTTAATGTGGATGACTTTTCTTCCCAGGTTTGACTTTGTGGTTGGCCTTCTGTGACTGTTGGGGTCTGATTCTCCTTATAGGTCTTAAGACAATCTTCGGGGGTGGCAGAGGGTGAAGGGGACTTGGAGAGATTTGGAGTTCCCCAACAGAGTAACTTCAGTGGGTGGGGCATTCCAAGGCCTCAAAAGTAGGGCAGGGAGAGCGTCTCCATACAAGGAAGGAAGAGAACACTGTGCTAATAAGGGCAGGGTAGTAGGGTTTGGTGCTCCTCTTGTCAAGCTGTTGAGTGTAGCGAGAAGCAGATGGGTTATCCCCACTGGCCCCGAATTCTTCACACTTTTCATACCATTTAATGGCAGCACAGTCAGATCCCTGTGAACTTCGTCTTCAGTGTGTTCTTCAGGGCGACCCCAGGAAATGACTGAGGTCACCGTTTTTAAGACTCGTGGCTTGGACCGCCAGGTCTCATTCCTTCACGCTGGCTGGCTCTCCAGTGCCATTCCTGGGTCAGATAGTCAAAGTCACTTTCCTCCCCAAGGTTCTGTAGCTGGCAACAACTTCTGGTCCCAATGTCTGGATAAGTCAGGTGTCTGATGGTGAAAAGCTGACCCTGACTAAGTCGAAAAGGTGTTTATTAAAAACACATTACTGTAGCTCCCAACAGTGTCAGGAAGGCTAGAGAATCACGCTCAAGGTTAAACTTCCAGAATCACAATGCAGAATTGACCTGATAAGGACATCACCGCCTCTGGCATTCAAGGAATCCCCACCCACCACCGAGGCAACTTCTTGGGGTACCCATGTACCCATGGCTCCCATGGTTACCGACCCTGAAAGCCAGATGCCCCCGCCACCATCCTGTGGATGGTTCTGGATGTAGCCTCCTTCTTTCTATGGCTCATTTCTGAAATCAAATCTCAGACAGGTGAGTCCAAGAGTTGGCATAGAGGTTGTGTGCCTGTGCCTCAGCAGCAACGGAGGCTGGGGAACTGAGATTTCTGAGTTTTACCCTCTATGGGCAGAATTCAGAAGGCTGGAATATGAGATTTATCGGAAAGCATTGGCTTATGTGATTGTGGGGGCTGGCAAGTCTGAAGTTCTTGGGGCGGTCTAGCAGGCTGGAGACTTCCAAGCAGGTGCTGGTACAGCAGTCTTGACGTAGAAGTTTTTCCTCCTCAGGGAAACTTCAGTTTTGCTTTTAAGGACTTTCCGTTGACTAGGTGAGGATCACTCATTCTATCAAAGATAATCTCCTTTACTTAAGGTCAACTGATTCTAAATGTTAAGCACGTCTGTAAAATACCTCCACAGTGATGCCTCGATAAGCGTTCGATTGAATAACTGAGTACCAGAGCCTAGCCAAGGTGACACGTAAAACTAACTGTCACCGCTGGTTATTTCCCCAAATTAGCAGTGGAGTTCAAAAGATACTGGGAAAAATTTAAAAGAAGTAAGATATAATAAAATCATGCCCCACCCCCACCCCAAATGTGCCGGGTAGCCAAAAGACATAGCAAGTGTTTAAAACATACCCCACACTCAGCACTACAGGGGAGATGGTGATGATGAGGATTTACCACCACGATAAGCATTTGTTGGGCTCCTAGCATCTCACTGTCCCCTTTAATGCTTGCAATAATTCTGTTAAGTGGTTACGATCATCTCCATGTTATCAATAAGGAGTCCGAGGCTCTGTAAGATCAGTTCACGGTCACAGTCAGACAGATAGAGGGAGAGAGGAGTGAGGTCCTCTCTGCTGGATTCCAGGGTCCATTGCTGTCCGCCCTACAAGCTGCCTCTCTATCATATGGAGGAGCCATGTGGGCAATTTAACCAATCCTCAGTATTTGTACTCAGGAGGGGGAAGAGGGAAATTGGTGAAAGCAGTGATTTTCCCACTTTAACGCACATGAGAGTCCCCTGGCGTGGCTATGAAAACACAGATTCCTGGACCCCCCCCCAACAGAGACTGTGGTCTAGTGGGTCGGAAGTAAGACTTGAGATTCTGCATTTTTAACAAATTCCCAGATGCCGCTGATGCTGCTGGTCTGGGACCAAACTCCCGAGTAGCAGTGGGATAAAGAAATTCACACATAAGGCAAGCATCTCTCTCCTGTGAGAACTTTAACAGCAACATCTATAAATAGCAACCTGGTGTGGCATCTCTCCTCTCTTGCCCAGAGCTGACAGTGAAATGATCAGAAGTCAATGGGGTACCAAGGAAGAGAAGAGGCAACAAAAGACAGCCTGCTAATCTCTTGTCAAAAAAAAGCGGGCTATGAGAGAGAGAAAACTGGATTTCAGTTTTGTGAGCCCTTCCATAAACCTGCAAACACTCTGGCTTCTTGCTCTGACAGACCCCTGGGAAGAGTTGACGTGGCGCCATTTTTCCCCTGGAGGAAATTCAAGGCTGAGGTTCAGATCTTGGAGCAGAAGAGAGGAAGGGCTCAGCACAGGTGGGGCCTGCGGCCATCTCACTTGTACCAAATTCTGCCCAAGTGCATGCTGGCCACAGGCAAGGAGACCCCATTGCTCTCTCCCGGCAGCTTTCACTCGGTAGGGGATTTAAGACCTGGTCCCGAGAGGTACCGGAAGTGAATGAGAATTCAGAAATGAGAAATGAGTTCCAGTTCCATCCCTTAGGTTCTGAAACATCTCTGAGTCTCAGTTTTGTCACCTGCGAAATGGGGTGATAATACTGCCTTACAGAGAAAGGTTTCAGTGAGTAGCTATAAGATTTTACATTGCTGCCTCATTGCCTTTTTTTTTTCTTCGTTTTTTTAATTGTTTATCTATTTTTGAGAGAGAGAGAGAGAGAGAGAGAGAGAGAGAGACAGAGTGTGAGCAGGCAAGGGGCAGAGAGAGAGAGGGAGACACAGAAGCCAAAGCAAGTTCCAGGCTCTGAGCTGTCAGCACAGAACCCGATGTGGGGCTAGAACTCAGGAACCGTGAGATCATGACCTGAGCTGAAGTCGAACTCTTAACCTACTGAACCACCCAGGCGCCCCTACCTCGTTTCCTTTTTTAAAAATTTTGTGTGACTGATACGAAAATTGAGTACACGTTGTGGTCCTCCTTCCTCTGGGAAGAGGAAGAGGGATCACTTCCAGATCCCTTAAGGATTTGGAAAGTCGGGACTTGATCAAACACCTGGCTAAATACCAAACGAGGTAATGAAGAGGGTTTCCGGGTTCTCTGGAAAGCAAGGCTGGAGCAAAGATGAAATCATGGATGTTATTTGAGAAATGTAGAGGCTGGAGTGGTGAGAGCGAGGAGGAAGGGGGCAGCGGGGAAGAAAAGAGAGAAACAACATGGCGCAACTCGTTATCCCACCGGATATGACCTCGAGAGGCTGAGAAGGGACAGAGCAGGTAACCTAGTAGGCGCGTTTGTTCAGCACGTGGGACTTCTCCAAAGAATTGCAGGGAAGAGCTACCATTTACAGTCACCCATGGAAGACAGGAAGGAGTGCAGGTTAGTCTATTTGGCTCTTTCAATTACTTGTTCCCTTGGTCAGAGTTCACCTCACAGGGACTTGTTCCCCCTGCCCCCCACCCCTGCTGTTCTGCAGTTCATCATCTGGCCCCATGGTGGCCACCCCGGGGACTCTGCAGTTCTAAGCCTGAAAGTGGAAGGTGACCCTGAATCAGTTAAGTGGCCGAGGGATGCAGGGCTCTCATGGGCCAGACTTGGGTCACATGGCCAACCCAGGATGAGTCCCACTTAAGCCAATGATTAATAAGTATACGGGATGAGGACTCCCCTGCTCCCAAAGTTCCTGATCGTCGATTCCCGTCCACTTCTCCAGTTTATCCCAGAACCTTAGTAATAACGTAAAACAAACACCCTAAACCTTAGAATCGGAGTTCCCATCAAGATCAGGTTTGGTGTTGGGATGCCTGGGTGACGCAGTTGGTTAAGTGTCTGACTCTGGATTTCGGCTCAGGTCATGATCTCATGGTTCGTGGGATCGAGTCTTGAGTTGGGCTCGCGCTGACAGCCCGGGGCCTGCTCGGGATTCTGTCTCTCCCTCTCTCTCTGCCCCTCCCTTGCTCACACTCCGTCTCTCTCAAAATAAGTAAACATTAAAAAAAGACGACATTTGGTGTCTAACTGGACTCTTTGCTGAGATCATCTAGAGACTACAAAATAATAATAATGCACCTGCCAAACCAGTGGAAGACAAGGAGCTTAAACTCATTAACTTCTCAAAATAGACAGTTTCAATGTGGTTAGACTTACTGTTGTTGGTCTGTGAGAACACTCAAGGACTCAGAGAGAAGTCTCTTTACATCTGAAAATTACAGGTGTTGCAGTATAAATATGGCAGAAAGAACGCAAATCAGCACGTAGCACAATTGCATGCTTTTGCTCTAAATACATATAAGGCCTAAGCTGCCTACTAGATATTTTGCAACAAACTCTGAATAATCCACCCACCTCCCTCATTCAAGAACCTCAGATACGTGCCGCTGCAGCTCTTGAAACTCATGTTTCATTGTCCTGGGGAAGAATCCAGGCAGGTTTTCCTGAGCCACATAATTCAACTCAGCTTACTAAACATACAAGTTCCTATGATGTGAGAAGCCCTGTGTTTGGCGCTCTAGGAGACAAAAACAAGTGAGTTCCTGCTGTCTCTGCTCTCTGCATGCACACTCTAGCTCATCCATTGTCGCCAGCATTCTCTGGAGCTTAAGATGGGTTTTAGAAGAAGCAGACACACTTGAGTGAAAATCCTTGAGCAGGTTAATCGTTACGCACCGGTTTCTTGGTTTGTGCAACGGGATAGAAATATCCCATTGAGTTTTGAGATTATTGTGAAAATGGAATATATGGAAGTTATTTAGTAGCACATGGGGCGTTCTTATTAGTCGTTGTGATTGTTACTGCCATAATCATCATCCCAGTCTCTGTGTAGTTCAAAGAACAATGAGGGGATAGGACTGGGGTTTATGAGGGTTTTTTTTTTTTTTTTTTTTTTTTTTTTGTGGAGGAGGTGGGAAACTGGTGCAGGAGTCTATCAGAGAGCTGCTGGGTTCACAGCATCTAATAAGCATTAGAGCAAAAAGTCCTTCTGAAGGTGTGGTGAGGAATCCATGAACTTCAATGATTGCCTCCAGTAGACATCCACTGTTTGCATCCTGTCTGCAAAGGCAGCAGGTTGTACAGGATAGATTATGGATTTGAAGATTAAAAAATGAAACAAACAAAAGAGATGCCTTGCATGGATCCATGACTAAAGCTGGCATATTGAACTTGATCAACTGAACTCTGAGTGCATGACGTCTTAGAGAAACTAGTGAGGAAGAGGTACATTTCCCACGTGGAATCTCTCTCTCCTCTTTTCTTCCTCTAATCCCTTCTTCACTTCACCCCCAAAGGCTTTCTTTCAAGCGTCCAGAGCCCCACCATTCCCCTCAAACAGTTCGCTCCTATCACTGAGCTCTAGAATGCCGACAGTAGTGGATCAGAATGCAGCCAGGTCCATGGAAGGTAGGGAAATGGAGGTGAGGATGATGTGCTTGTTTCACAAGTGTGTGGTTAGGACTGTATTCAGGGTGGTGTGGGCTGGTGTGTCAGTTACTTCCAGGCATGGCTCTTCTCCCTCGGTGCTGCCCCTGCATGCCAATGGGGAAAGGCTCCCTCCATCTCTTGTGTAAACGTGGGCACCTAGGGTTTGGCCGGGAGCTCACTGATATTCTCTGGCCCCTTTGCTGAGGATGATGGTGAGGACTCTGATTCCATTCAACTTCCTACCCATGATAGCCACAGCTGATCCTCCCCTGGATTATCCAAGGAGCAAGCAACGTCACCAAGGCGAGCGTTGACCTTGTTTCCCCCAGAGGCAAGTCCCATCTCAATATGAGGAAAGTCTGTTCCCACCACAAGCATGATGACTGTACCCTGGCATAATTGTGACAAGGAGAATGTGACGTTTTCCGTCCCTACAAGAGTTGCCAATGTGGCTGCAAATGGCCTCTCTCTCTCTCTCTCAGCCACCTGCGTGGGTGGTATTAGCTTGGATAAGAGTCTCCTTGATTGCAGTTTGTGGTGACCCAGTGGCTGATGCACAGGCCATGCACAGCATGCATGCTTGCTCCCTTCAACCCTCCTCTTATTTAGGAGGACATTGGCATTGATCCCATCCCACAACTATTTTTCCCATAAGCTTTTCCTCCCTCCCCTCTTCTTCTATTTCTGGCCTCATCTTTGTAGTTAGAACTCTTCTTTGTGATATTTGTATATCCCGTATAATTATGAAGTGGATGGGCTCTTTGGTGATAGATTCTTGAGAAATTCCTACCAGAGAAGAACAAGAAATTTCAAGTCTCCTCTCATCTTGACAAAGAGCTGTGGTTCTGTTTACATCAGTAGAGTTGCAATCAGAAAGTACTAAACAGCCCAGATTAATGCTCCAAAGAGCTTCTGTGTGGGTGGGAAAGGCAATTAAAAGCTAGGCATGTTCAAGTTTTTTAGAGGATGTCTAGGTGATAAAAATGCTGTCAACACATCCAAGGAGGATTCTGCCAGCTTTTGTCGGAACAAAATTCTCATGTCCACAAAGGAGACTCTCATCTTTTCATCAAGCCTTGTGTCAAACCGGAGAGGAGCATCAGTGGGGGTGGGGACACGGGGGCGAGAGCAGAGACAGCAGGTGGCTTTGTGTGTAGAGGACAGCCAGAGAGATGCTCAGGAGAATCAGGATTATGCTGCAGAGCTTTTGAAGACCAATCTCTGAATTTCTAGACGGAAAAAGAGATGAGTTGCTTTAGGATGTCTCTAAAGGCCTCCTTCAAAAAGTTTGAAGGATCCTCTAGCACTGTCTGGGTCTGCAGCTTGGAACTGCTCGTTGTCATTGCCCTAAATTTTTGTTGATCCTCTTTTAGGTACCAGGAATGTTGCCACGGGCTTCATGCATACCGTCTCATGGTTCCCAAGAGTAAGCATCATTATCCCTAAGTTTTAGGTAAAAAGACTGGGTCTCACATAAGCCAAGAAGCATAACAAAAGTTATTCAGTTTCCAGAGGCAGGATTTAAATCTTAGGACTGAATACTACCTCTGAAGCCCACTGTGTTCCCACCCTACCACCTGTGGGCGTCTATTCTCTGAGAAAGCACTTTAGATTCAAAGATACAAGTAGATGAAAAGTAAAAGAATGGAAAGAGCTATAGCATGCAAATGGCAACCGTAAGAGAGCTGGAGTGGTCGTACAAGTATCAGACTAAAACACACATGTTACTAGGGTTAAATATGGATATTTTACAATGATAAAAGGGTCAATCCATCAGGAAGACATAACAATTATAATTATATATGCACCAAACAACAGAGCCCTAAAATACTTGAAGCAAGAACCAACTAAATTGAAGGGAGAAATACAACATTCAACAGGAATGCTTACAAATTTCAATACTCCACTTTCTTTCTTTTCTTTTCTTTCTTTCTTTTTCAGGCAGGCTCCACACCCAACATGGGGCTCAAATCCATGATTCGGAGATCAAGAGTCACGTGTTCTACCAACTGAGCCAGCCAGGCGCCGCTCGATGCTCCACTTTCAATAATGGATGCAACAACTAGGCAGAAGACCAGCAAGGATAAAAAGACTTGAACAGCATCAGAAACCACCAGATCCAACAGCCATCTCCAGAATGCTCCGCTCAGGATGTACGTTGTTCTCAAGCACAAATGGAACATCCCCCAGGATAGACCACATGCTGATTTATAAAGCAAGTCTTGATCAATTTAATTTTTTTAATGTTTCTTTATTTTTGAGAGAGAGAGACAGACAGACAGACAAAGTGTGAGCAGGGGAGGGGCAGACAGAGGGGGAGACCCAGAATCCGAAGCAGGCTCCAGGCTCTGAGCTGTCAGCACAGAGCCCGATGCGGGGCTCAAACTCATGAACCATGAGATCATGACCTGAGCTGAAGTCAGATAGATGCTTAACCAACTGAGCCACCCAGGTGCCCCAAGTCTTGATCAATTTAAAAGCATGAAACCATACAAAGTACATTCTCCAGCCACAATGCAATCAAATTCAAAGTCAGTAAGAATGAAATCAACAGAAAGCAAGTTGAGACGTTCACAAGCACAGGGAAATTAAACTTCCACATCGGTTTCCGAAGTAACCAATGGGGAAAAAGAAGAACTCACAGGGGAAATGAGAAAATACTTTGAGTTGAATGAAAACAAAAACATGGCATCCCCAAACTGATGAGATAAGCTAAAACAGTGCTCACCAGGATATTTACAGCTATAAATGCCCACATTAAAAAGAAGAAGAAATCACAAATCAATAGCTTAACCTTCAATCTTAGGACATTAGAAAATCTAGAGCAACCTGTATCAGAAGCAAGCCAAAGGAAGAAAACAAGGATTAGAACACAAATCAATACAGTGGAAGGTAGAAAAACAAAACTTACGTTTTATAAGTCATGAAGTATTTTAATGTTTATCAATTTTAGTTTTAGAAAGACAGTATGAGCCAGGGAGAGGGGCAGAGCATGAGAGAGAGAGAATCTCAAGCAGGCTCCACGCTCAGTGTGGAGCCCGATGCGGGGCTCGATCCCACGACCCTGGGACCATGACCTGAGCCGAAATCAAGAGTCGGATGCTGTAAACCGACTGAGCCACCCAGGCGCCCTGTGATAAAACATTTTGAAAGAAAAAACTTCATATGCCAGTACTTTTGACAACACTTGTCTCCTGCTTTTTGAACAAGGGGCTTCACATTTTCACTTGCACTGCGACCTGCCCATGAAACAGGAATTGTTCTCAAATGCAAGTCATGCCCTGAGCTTCAGCTACTTAAGACCCTTTACTCTTCCCTGCTTCTTCAGTGCTGTAGTGTAGCTTTTTTAAGGCTCCTCGCCATCCTTGCTAATCCTGTTCTCTGCCGTTCCTTGTATGTCCGAAACATAGATCTCCTGGTCATTGCCTGGACACCCCATGCTGCTTTTCCTGCCTCCGTGCCTTTGCACATACTGCCCTCTCTGGGCGGTATGTCTTTTCCTCCTGTTCTGCTTTCTGCCCCAACTTTAGCGTTTGTAAACCTCCCGCGCCCCCAGCTTTCACCTCCTCCCTGAAGCTCTTGTCTGAAGCCCTAGTTAATCTAAGGTTCTTTTGTATTATTTCTGTACCTTGTTCGCACTCCCCATTGCATGGATCATGCTTTAACTGTCTGTCTATAGGTCTCCCTGATTGACCGCAGGCTCTTGTAGGGCAAGGACCCTTTCTTACTTGCTGCTGCACTCCGTGAATCAGAGATCAGGACTGAACTACAAGGAGAGCCCAGCTCTGCTCCACCTGAACGAGGGAAAGCATAAAAAGGGAGGGAGGTATGTTGCAGCCATGAGCAGGGGGCTGGTTTTCAGTAGTAAATCTGACACTAACAACGGACCTTTGGCAATTCATTTAATATCCCTGAACCTCAGCTTCCTAATTTTTAAACTCAGGATGACAATACCGATCTCCAAAGCGATGTTGTTGTGATAACAAACACAGAGCAGCAAATACAGCAACTCATGGACGCCCCGGCTGTGACTATTTATTATCACCAGCTCTTTTGTGGTATATAAGTTTATTTATTTCGAGAGAGACAGAGACAGCGTGAGCGGGCGAAGGGGCAGACAGAGAGGGAGACAGAGAATCCCACGCAGGCTCCGCGCTGCCAGCACAGAGCCCGATATGGGGCTTGAACTCACAAAACCAGGAGATCGTGACCTGAGCCAAAACCGAGAGGCAGAAGCTCCACCGACTGAGCCACCCAGGCGCCCCTATCATCAGGCTCTTTGGCTCAGTAGCATTTGAGGAAAGGAAGGAGGTGTTCAAGTGAGAGGTGAAGTCTGGAAAGTTTGGATGCCCACGTGGTGTCACTCTAGCAAATGCAATTACTCTTTGCATTTGAGTCATGAAGACCAGGACAGAGAGTGGGCTGGTAGTGCCTCGTGAACCAGATACTTCGAAGCAATTACGAAGTCATCTAACATCCACAACGAGCCTGTAAGGTGCATGACCTATGGTAATTAGCCTAACTGTGTAAGCTGAGACACAGAGAGGGGAAGCAACTTGACACAGTAATAGTGGGGGAGAAGGGATTCGAACACAGACTGCGTGGCCACAGAGTTTTGGCCCTTAACTATGCTATCTCTCGTTAAAATGCGTCGAGCGGTGCCAGAGGCTGCATTAATAAATGTTTTCCACGGAGGTATTGGCTCACTCAACACTTTTTCCAACCTCTTTCTCAAGTAACTTCTTATACTATAAAGACTAGAAAGCTAGACGTTTTCCAGACCACCGAACAGCTAGTTTCCAGGCGTGATGTAAGTCCTGTGCACCAGATGATCTCGCGTGACGCTTTGATCTGCCACTGAGTCACTTGAGCAGAGAGAGGGGCAGGGTACAAGGCGTCTGTTTTCCTGGCACGGGCTGGGCTAGAGGTGGCATGGTTCTTGAGTCAGCTGCTTCTGGATCCTGCAGCTTCCCGATCAGGCAAAGGAACAGCCCTTTTGGTAGATCGGTTCGTTCAGCAGCGTGGTCCTGGTAGTTGTTGAAGGAAGGTTGGCTCAGAGCCAATTTCCTCAGCCCTCGTAATAAATAGTTCTGTAGATTTTCCAGTCTCCTTAATAAATTCCTTAGAACAGATTCTGTTGCCTGCAGCCAAAAGTCCTCATTACTGAACTCGGACTTCCTCCCCATACGGTCAGTCGGTTGGTGTCTTCACGGGCAAACCGAAGCTCGAAGAACTGAAAAGACTGGTCACAGACACGCAACTTTGCAAGTGGTAAAGTGGGAACTCAGATTTAGTCCCGTCCCACTCCAAAGCCTGACATTCTACTACGGTGTTTTTCTTTTTCTTTCAATTTCTCTACCAGGCTCTGATGCAATCACCACCGATTATATCCGAGAGATCGTTATTATCAGAGGCAACTGTGTTTCTCTCTTGCTCTCTGTTATCCCAAAATGTGGTTCTGAATCTCTGACATCCCCACCTTCTTATGCCTGAGCTCCACTGTCACGGAGCTAGCCCCACGCTGGGAGTTTCACACCGTCCTCTGTCCTCTAATGACCCCAGAGGTGGGTAATGTAATCCTCATCTTCAGAAGCAGAAAAGAGACTCTTGAGAGCTGTTGATCGAATACCCTGGTTGGCCAGTTAAGGTCATGTTAGCTGTCGGAACAAACGATCCGAACAACGTAGTGCGGGCTTGAACATGGTAGGAACTAATTTCCATCCATCAGAAGTCTAAAGGAAATGGTCCTGATTGGCAGGTGGTTCTTCTCCAAGTGGTGAAGGAAGACCAGGAGGCTGGCTCGCCCAAGGACGGGGACAGGAAAGTCAGCTGGAGAGGTGGGGACGGGGCAGAAGGGATGTACAGACCCTCACCGTCCCCAGCCGGGCAAAGTCTTCACTCAACAGGCGGTGGGTCGCACAGGCAAGTGATGTGTTTAAGCAGAGGAGGGACACAGAGACGGGGGTGGGGTGGGGGGCTCACAGCTGGCCTCTGGCTGCCGAGTGGGGAGCCAGCCGGAGGGGGAGCAGGGGAAGCAGGGCTCAGAGGCCACACTTCACACCCGCACCGCATCCCCCAGTGTCCGTGACCTCTCTCTGCCATTTGTTTTCCCCCAAGTTTTGAGATCCTTGGGCAAACTCTTCTGACGTTTGCCAATCAAGTTCTAGGTCTTGATCTTGAAACTGCACGTCCTTCTAACCACTGGTGAAAGATCTCGTCGCGATGAAAAAAAAAAAGTGACCTCCTTCCTTGCAGCTGTAGAAAAGCAGATGCTCTTTTCCATCTTACCACCGTCTTCGCGGGGCCGCCTGGGTGGCGCCCAACTCTTGATTTTGGCTCAGGTCATGATCTTGGCGTTGACGAGTTCGAGCCCCGCATCCGACTCTGTGTTGACGAAGCCTGCTTGGGGTTCTCTCTCTCTCTCACTTCGTCTGCATAAATAAGTTAAATAAACTTAAAAAAAAAAAAAACACCAAACCTTAAAAAGCTGTCTTCGCAAATGCTGTTTCTGACAAGGTCTTCTCTAAGCGGCCCGGGTTTTAGGGATGGAGTTGCAGCTTCAACCGTGACCTCCAACCTCTAACGCATCTCTGGTTCTAACCGGTTGCCCCGGTAATAAGATTTAAAATGGCATCCTTCTCACCGCCAGCGTCGCGTAACGTACGGAATTGCCAGAACGCTATGTTGTACACCCGAAGCGAATATCTCACTGTAGGTCAACTCTAAAGAAAGCAGAGACAAAACAAGACAAAAGTAAAATGGCGTCTTCGTTTTCTAAAAATAAGCACTTGTGGGGTGTCTTTCCGAAGCCCTGAGGCGAACCATTAATCATCCCCTCTTATCTCTTTGCAAGAAAAATATACTCCTGTGTAATTCTTTTTCAAACAGAGTTTGGTAGCTTGGGCTCACTTCCATTAACCCGGGAGCCTCGTAGGGACGTGCTGGCGTTAGGGTGGGAGCGGCGGGGGATGGGAGCGTTGGGATCTGGACAGAACTGAGGAAGATTCTGGAGGTTGCATTGAAAGGACTTGGGGAGGAGTTTGCACCGAGCATGGGCGGCGAGCAGGGAGTCACAAGGATGACTCCCAGCCTCCTCGCATGAGCAGCATGGAAGATGAAAAGGAAGCCGGGAAAAGGGGCCAGAACGTAGGATGTCCCTTGGAAGGCTGTTTACTCCACAATTAGTGGCGTCAAGAGGGGTCCTTCGTGCAAAATCACCCTCCTCAGAGCCCCCAGAGTGAACGTGTAAAGGTCATTGACTGTATCTGATCAGTGTTGGAGGAAATGGGGGTGACAGGGGTTCCAGGTGACTCAGAGGGTGGATTTTCCTCCAACAGACATCTCGGATGACGGGTGGGGACACGAACGGGAGCAGAGCTCTTTTCTGGGGTCCCCCAAAGAGGCGGTTGTTTTTGCTTGAGCTCCGCTCGGCTGTGTCCTCTGGCTGCCGAGAGACTGGGGGAGGTGGGGGGAAGGCCTATGTCACACGCCGTGGAGACTGTGACATTGTTCTGCGGGACTGCGACCGTGGATTGTTCTGCGGGAAGTGAGGACGGGGCCGAACGGCAGGGAGAAATATGCTGGGACTTGAATTCTGTGTCACTAAATATACAAATGGATATGAGTGGACCATAGGTAAAAATAGAGACCCTGACCCCCAACATGCAGCCAGTACTAATCCAGGAAACGAACCCACAGCCCCTGTGTAATCAGTATCTGCCAGCTTCCCTATGTGTGTCCCCCTTCCAATGGAGGACCAAGGACAGGAGGCCAAATACGCTCCCCTAACCAATCACCTGGGATGTCTCCGCTTCCGGTTAGCCCGCCTCCAGCTCCCCGGGGCCCACGGCCTCCACTCGGGACACACCTGGATCCTCCTCGTTCTCCCTACAAAGCTTCCCGTTCTGCCGCCTGCCCGTGAGTCTGTGCCAAAGGCAGGTGGTGGTGGTCGACCCCCTTGCTACAGAAAACTCTGCATAAATAGCCTCTGCTTGTCCTCATTTGGGTGGTTGTCCGTTATTTCCACCCCTGGCTCCTGCTGAGGCCTCATCCAAACCATCTCGCCGGGGACACGGGGAAGAGGAAGGCAGACTCGGAACTTGAGCTCTCTGTACGGCTCGGTGTCTGGGCAGGAGGCGATGCTTCACCGGGGCTGATCCCGGTGACATCTGCGAGTTAGTCCAACATCTTCCCGATGCAGCACGGGAGTGGGGCTGAGTAGGAGGAGGGCCGTCCGCTGGCAGCGATTCCTCGAGCAACAGCTGTTTAATGCTTATCTATTTTGTGTGTGTGAGAGAGAAAGAGAGATGCGAGTGGGGGAGGCGCAGAGAGAGAGGGAGACGCAGAATCCGAAGCAGGCTCCGGGCTCCGAGCTGTCAGCACAGAGCCCGACGCGGGGCTCGAACTCACAGACTGCGAGATCATGACCTGAGCCAAAGTCGGACGCTTAACCAACTGAGCCACCCAGGCGCCCCATTTAATGTTTATTTATTTTGTGAGAAAGAGAGAGAGAGAGAGAGAGAGAGAGAGAGAGAAATGCGAGTGGGGGAGGCACAGAGAGAGAGGGAGACGCAGAATCCAAAGCAGGCTCCGGGCTCCGAGCTGTCAACACAGAGCCCCCACGCGGGGCTCGAACCCACGAACCGTGAGATCATAACCTGAGCTGAAGTCTGAGGCTTAACCGACCACCCAGGTGTCCCGTGAAACAGCTGTTTAAATGTGCCCGCGCGTATGTGCTTGTGTGTGTACGCGTGTTTTCCCAAAATCATTGATCTTTACGGGAAGAAAGCCCACAGTGGCTAACGTCAGAGTTAGTAACACGTCAGAGTTTGGGGTTGTACAAGTGACCGGTATGGCGGGTTCTCCTTCCCAGAGAATATGTACAGAGCATGTGCACAGTTTTCTGGAACGGGGTCTGAATCCTGGCTTTATCACTCTCCCTCCTCGTGACCTTGGGCAAGTCACTCGGCCCCACTTTCAGGGTCGGAAAGTCCCTCCTGTGTTTAGTGTGTGGACATGTCCAAGCTATCCGATTGGTCTCAGCACCGCCCACACCCTCCCTACATCTGAATACCCTGGGGTATTTGTTAAGCATACAGATTTCCGGGCCCCACCCCAGACCTGATGAATCAGAGTCTCGGGCAGTGGGCGCGGTCTGCAAGTGACCTCTGTGCTGTTGAATTTGGGAACCTCAAGGTCACTGCATTTCTGGTACTGGAGAGGTTACAGTGACCATCAGGGCCCGGTATTCCTCCTCACGGAGGGCTGGTGTGCAGATACATCCAAGGTGAAGGAAATTGCAATAACCAGAGAAGTTGAGGAGCCAAGAGCTGTGGGAGCAGAAAATGAATTCCAACCTGAGAAATCGGGGGGGGGGGGGGGTGGGGGGGGAGCGGTTTGTAGGAAAGAAGTGCCTTGAGGGACAGGTAGAATTTCTTTCTTTTTTTTTTTTTTTCTTTTTAATGTTTATTCATTTGTTTTGAGAGAGCTAGAGAGCACGAGCAGGGGAGGGGCAGAGAGAGGGGGGAGAGAGAGAATCCCGGGCAGGCTTTGCCCTGTCAGTGGAGAGCCCGATGTGGGGCCCGAGCTCACGCCCCGTGAGACCAGAGCTGAAATCAAGAGTCGGACGCTCAGTTGATTGAGCCACCCAGGCGCCCCTGGAGAGGCAGAATTTCTGCATGCAGCCATGGCGAAAGGCACGGAGGTGACCAGCACGAGCAAAGACACTGTCTCCGTGGCTGCATAAAAAACCCACCCCAACGCTTAGGAGCTTCAAACACCAACGTTTATTATGGTGTCTGAATCCTCTGATCGGCCGGACGGTCGTAAGCATCAGGACCAGGCGTGGCCGATCTCGGCCGGGCTTGCTCATGGGTCTGCAGTCCGCTGGCAGGTGCTCTGGGGAGTGGCTGGTCTAGGATGGCCTCACTCCTGGCCCTGGCGTTGGCTGGCGGGGCTGGGGTGATGCGGGTGACAGAACCTTGCGTGCTGTCACCCCCCACCCCCCGCCCCGGACTAGCCTGGGCTTTGGGCGGCCCCGGGGCCCTGCGAGGGAGAGCGGAA
Source organism: Panthera pardus (assembly GCF_024362965.1). Classification (NCBI taxonomy): domain Eukaryota; kingdom Metazoa; phylum Chordata; class Mammalia; order Carnivora; family Felidae; genus Panthera; species Panthera pardus. The sequence continues at coordinate 15,306,496 of NW_026527013.1, forward strand.
GCTTGCCGGGACTCTCGACACCTAGTTGGAGCTTGCACACCATCACTCCCGCTGTGTTCTATTGGCCAAAGCAAGTCCCGCCCCAGCCCAGATTGAAGAAGAAATCAATGACTCCGTGACTTGACGGGCCAGGCTGCAAAAGTTGAAAATCTACCACAGATCCCAAGGCAGGAAAATGCTACGGATTTTCCCAGAACACCAGAGAGCAGGTGTCTGTCGGGGGCAACGAGAGACCCGAGGGGCCGTGATTGTGAGTGTCCAAAGCCTCCCTGTAACCAGGTCCCTCCCTTAACTGTTGAACACCCACAGTGGCCGGCTGCCAGCAGAGGCCTGCCATAGGGGAGGGGCGGTGGGAGCGTTTCCCCCATCTGAGAGCGGAAGAGTCTTTTATCACTGATGTTTCTTGGAATAATTGGCACATGGTGATTTTTATTTATTTTATGTATTTTATTTTTTTTTTAACGTTTATTTATTTTTGAGACAGAGAGAGACAGAGCATGAACGGGAGAGGGGCAGAGAGAGAGGGAGACACAGAATCGGAAGCAGGCTCCAGGCTCTGAGCCATCAGCCCAGAGCCCGACGCGGGGCTCGAACTCACGGACCGTGAGATCGTGACCTGAGCCGAAGACGGACGCTTAACCGACTGAGCCACCCAGGCGCCCCCACATGGTGATTTTTAAAAACAGACCAACTTGCAGTCGGTCTTCGCGTTCTTTTAAAATTCTCTCTTTTTGAAACATGTTCACTTATTTTTGAGAAAGGGAGTGAGGGGGAGGAGGGGCAAAGGAGGGGGTGGGGACCAGAGGATCCCAAGCAGGCTCTATGCTGACAGCAGAGAGCCCGATGTGGGGTTTGAACTCACGGACGGTGAGATCATGACGTGAGTTGAAGTCGGACACTTAACCGACTAAGTCACCCAGTTGCCCTGTGGTTTTTTTGTTTGTGTGTTTGTTTTTTAATTCTCTACAGATAATGCACTCCCTCAATGCGTGCTCCCAGGGCAGACCTCTCCCCCTGTCCCTCCCTTGATGGACTCCTCCCAGAGACCCAGCGTCCACAGGGCAGGGCCCCACCCGAGGAGCCGGTGGTGAGGGAGGGGAAGACCTTTGCCCTCCACTGGAGAGAGGCAGAGAATCCACGTGGTCCATGGGTCACTTATTATAGAGGCACAGGCCCGTTCTAAAGCCCAGTGAGATGCCACTTGCCTAAGGGATGCATAGTACTGTCCCTTTTTCACGGGTGAGCGACCAGAGGGCCGCAGAAGCCCAGAGATTTGCCCCAAGACACACAGCTGGGAAGGACACCGGAGGCTTTGACTCTGGACGCAGTAGATCTATAGAAGGAAGGGGGTTTCTGCGGAGCATTTCGGGGCAGGGCGGCCCCCACTGATCTGGATTTTTGGAGAAGAGCCGTGGTGCCAGGGAAACCTGGCCTCAAGGCAGAGTGTGTTTAGCCACCAGCTCTGGGGAGAGGAGCCCTGGGTCATAGGGCTTGCCGAACGCTCTGGGATAATCACTCCCATGACGGCCAAGCTATGGACACGCTGTCCTGAGTGGAGTTGGGAAGAGATGGTCTCGGGCGCCAGCAGAAGAGGCTCCCTCGCACCGTGGCTGAGGGCATGAATGAAGGAGAAGTGGGGGCCGGACTTCATCGCGGGAGTCAAGTGACGCTGTGGACTGGTCCGTGGGTCTCCGGCTGATTCTGAATGCCCCGTGCTGTCTTGGACGGGCTGTGGCATTCTTGTGGCTTCTTGGTCATGCCTTGTCCGAAGCATCTGAGCTTCAGAAATCTGCAGCGAAGGACCCCCGGCTGTGGGTGGTGGGGGTGGGGGGGTTGAACACTAGCTCTCCTGTTCTCAAGGAGGGAAAGTGTTCAAGACCTTCCCGAGAGCGGGGATTGCAAAACCACTCGTCTCAATGGTCGAAGAGGCTCTGTGGGCCCGGTGGGTGAGCTAGAGGAGGATGAGGGCTTCCTGACCTCTAGGACACCAGAGGAGAGGAGCTGGGGAGGCAGTGAGAAATGAAGGGACCCCCCCCCTCCATCACCCCAACTAAGCCTGGCTTCACGGTGGGGAGGCGAAGCCGAAGGAAGGGGGAAAATTTATTATCGACAAACCGATGCAGAACAACAGCAACCAGATAAATAAGACATTACCGTAATTTCAACATACGTAGACATTTTGTGCTTTGTGATTTTTATTTGGAGTTACTTATAGGGAGGAGGCATGGCAGGCACGCCCAGGGCATTAAAGGGATTTATCCAGTCCCCCCCTCCCGCCTCCTGAGCCGCGTCTGCCTCCTCCAGCTACGCAATCATTCACACCCAGCACCCGATTGAATCTCACGTTTGTAGTTGGGGTGGGGGGGATGGTGTGTGTGCTGTGACTTCCCTCTGAATCGGAAGCCCAGCTGTCCCTCTCTGAGGGCCTCTCAGTAACAAGTGGCCAAGTTGAGGCAGAACACACATCATGAGGGCCCACACATGCCATCTGTGCAGAGAACGCCCGCCAGCAAAGGGCGGGAACCAGAGAGAGACCAGCCTGATCGTGGAAGACCTTCTGCGTTCCTGATTGTCTTCCCTGCTCCGGGACCCAAGGGCCCGGGGGAAGTTACTTGATATCGTTATTCCTATTCTCCAGTGGCATCTTATGGACCTCAGGACTAGGACGATGCCCAGCATGTGGCATCCACTCAGGCGTCTTATGGTCAGGTGGGCACCTAAGCAGGTGGGTACTTTTTGTGATGCGCTCTGTGGAGGACAGACTGGGCCAGACCTTCAGCGGGAAGGGAGGCCAGGAAAATGTGGCAGCAAAGAACAAAGAGCAAGATGTAATGATGGGGGGGGGGGGGGAGGTGCCTTCCCCCGTGCCCTTCCTCCCGGAAACTTATAGCCCCATCTGCTCACAAGGAGACAACGTCCAACAATCCCAAGCCAAGGGACTTTCTTCAAGACGCCTGACTAGGGGCGCTTCGGTGGCTCCGTCGGTTAAGCGTCCGATTTTGGCTCAAGTCGTGATCTCACGGTTCGCGGGTTTGAGTTCCACATCGGGCTCCCTGCTGTCAACAAGGAGCCTGCTTGGGATTCTGGGTCCCCCTCTCTCTCTGCACCTCCCCCACTCATACTGTCTCTCTCCCTCGCTCTCTCTCTCTCTCGTTCTCACAAAAGCCCCAAAACCAAAAGACAATTACTGAATTGACCAAACTGTCGAGTTCATCAAAAACAAGGAACTGTTTTTGAGGAACTGTTGTTTATCAGAGGAGCCTAAGACAACTGAATGTAATATGGCACCCGGGAGGGGGTCCTGAGACAGAAAAAGGACATTCAAGAAAAACTAATGAAAGCTGAATGAGGACTGAAGTTTACTGTACCCATGTTGGCTTCTTAGTGTTGACAAATGTACCATGGTAACATAAGATGTCAACGTAGGGGACCCTGGGTGTGGCATGTTATGGGAGCTCTCATCTACCGTCTTTGAACTTCCCTATGAATCTAAAATGGTTCTAGAGTGAGAAGGCTATTTAAGGGGCGCCTGGGTGGCTGAGGTGGCAAAGCATCCGATTTCAGCTCGGGTCACGATCTCACGGTTTGAGTTCGAGCCCCGCGTCGGGCTCTGTGCTGACAGCTCGGAGCCTGGAGCCTGCAGCCTGCTTCGGATGTTGTGTCTCCCTCTCTCTTGGCTCCTCCCCCGCTTGCTCTCTGTCTCTCTCAAAAATAAATAAAAGATTAAAAATGTATAAAAAAGAAGGCTATTTGCAAGGGAGTGAGGAGAAGAGACATTGTTTCCCAGTGGGGCGCTCAGGGACAGCTTTGTGGACAGGTGTCATCTGTGCTGTTGAACGGCATGCAGGTTTGGCTGGGACTGGGTTTGCAGTGGGTGGGGGAGCCCCAGCAGGGACTCAAGAGACAGCCTCGTTGTCACCGGGGCGCTGCTTGTCTCCCTGGGCGCTGTGGACAAATAGCACAATGATCTCAGCCAGTGTTGTTTGCTATCGACTCAAGGATTCTCTGAATCGGGAGGCGATTCGGCAGCCCCAGGCCTAATGAGAGCACCGGCAGATTTCGTCTGCAGGGAGGGTGGTTCGGGGGGCTGTAATGCCCAGGAGCTCTGGGCCTGGGGCCAGGGCTGGGGGAGAGGGACTCCGTCTCCCCGCTCTAGGGAAAAAAGAGTATGTCGGTCCCACACAAAAACCTGCACACAGATGTTTACAGCAGCTCTATTCATAATTGCTTAAAGTTGAAAGCCCCCGAGATGTCCTTCGGGAGGTGAATGGATGAGTAAACTGTGGTCCGTCCAGACCGTGGAAGGTCAGTGCTAAAAGGACGTGAGCTATCAAGCTATGAAAAGACACCGGGGAAACTTACATGCATTTTACTCAGTGAAAGAAGCTGATCTGAAAAGCCGACACACCCGTATGAGTCCAACTACGTGACATTCAGGAAAAGACAAAGCTGTGGAGACAGTAAGATCCGTGGTCGCCAGGAGTTGGGGGGAGGAGGGACGAGCACGGGGGTTTCTAGGGCAGCGAGACTACTCTGTGCGATGCTGTGATGATGGACACGTGTCATCGTACATTTGTCCAAACCCGCAGCAAGCACAACAGCAAGGGCGAGCCCTGATGTGAAGCGTGGCCTTCGGGGGACTGTGACGTGTCACTCTTGGGTCATCGGTTACTGCAACAAGTGTCGCATTCTGGTGGGAGATGTTGATAAGGAGGCTGTGCGTGTACGGGGGGACGGGGGCAAGTGGGGAACCCCTGTACTTGCCTCTTGAGTTTACTGTGTACCCGGAACTTCCCTGGAAACAAAGTGTGGCCTACAGGCCAACCTTCACAGAAAACGAAATCCGAGTCTGTTGAGGGGGGAGCAGGGGTCCAGACGAACCGTCTCCACTGCGGCCTCGGCCGCGGAGCCCCCCTTTGAAGATGCCCAGCCCCGGGCCGTCTGGGAGGCTCTGCCTTTACCGGAGTCGTTCCAGGGCCCGGGGGGAGCACAGCAGACGTTGGGCATTTACGGGACTGCTTCCTGGAGGAGGCTCCGCGCGAGTGGGCATTTCATCGACTTCACCCTGCGGCCTAAGCCCCACCCTGGCCCTCCCCACTTTCTCAAAGGTCCTCCCTAGCGGGAACATTTTGTTAACTGTCACGTCCACACACGCAGTGCTCCCTGTTCATGGAAGATTCTTATTCTTCTCATTCCATCCTGATTCCCAGATAATTGACCGGGAGGCAAAGACGAGAGCCCCAGACTACAGGACAGTCTGCCTTTTGAAAGGGGCCAGGCAATCGCTGAAGGACTGTGTGGCTGTTCCCCAGAGTGGACGACCGTGTGTCCTACGAGGAAGCCCGGTCCGGATTGTCCCCGGTGCAGATGGCAGCTGGCAGGACGGGACCCTAATTGGGAGAGGATCCTGCGACCTCCGCACCAATTAAATGTTTTCTCGGCAGCCGGGGACAGCTGCGTGAGGAACGCACTTGTAATCGCTCTGGGCAGCCGGTGAACGTTTTTCCGCCACCAGAAGTGGCCCTAGCGATCGTAGGAGGTATCGACTGTGCCTGCTGTACAGGCCTGGAAAATTGGACTCCGAAGCCAGAAGAGCGACATTAGCAACCTGGCTTTTTCAACAGAAGCTCTAACGAGGCAGAGCCGGGCCCTTGGGGAATAATTACTTCCAGCCATCAGGAAAGTCGCCTGGGCCAGAAATAGGTGCTTGCAGACTTACAACTTTCAGAGGGACAGAGAGTTTGGGGGTGAGGGTTTGGAACCTCTATCCCCAATCAGGCCCCTGGCACTGCATTCAAATTGTCTCTCAAGACTGTTTCCTGGGGATAGAGGTTGTTTTTTTTTTTTTAATTTTTAATGTTCATTTTTATTTAATTTTTTAAATGTTTTATGTATTTATTTTTGAGAGAGAGAGAGAGAGAGCAGGGGAGGGGCAGAGAGAGAGAGAGAGAGAGAGGCTCCCAAGCCTCTCCATGCAGGCTCCAGTCTGTCAACACACAGCCTGATGTGGAGCTTGAACCCATGACCTTGGGATCATAACCTAGGCTGAAATCAAGAGTCAGATGCCCAACCGACTGAGCCACCAAGGCGCCCCAGGGATAGAGCTTTCTATATCTTTCTTTTTTATTAAATTTTTTTAATGTTTATTTACTTTTGAGAGAGAGAGAGACAGCGTGAGGGAGGGAGGAGCAGAGAGAGAGAGAGAGGGAGACACAGAATCTGAAGCAGGCTCCAGGCTCTGAGCTGTCAGCACAGACCCAGATGCAGAACTCGAACTCACGATCCGTGAGACCATGACTTGAGCTGAAGCTGGATGCTTAACCAACGGAGCCACCCAGGCGCCCTAGAACTTGCTATTTCTTGATTGTGGTTGACAGTCACAGGATTATAGGCATCCATCAAAACGGTCATAAAGCTGTCAACTTCAAGCGGTCAATTCTACGATATGTAAATTATTCCCAAATTGAAGCACATACAAGACACATCTGCCCCGTGTCCCTTGAGTCTGCTGCCCTCATCCAGACCTGGGTGGGCCTCTGCAGGGTCCGATGCTAACAGCATGTCCTGCCTACAAATCCCCAGGTTCCTTGTATGGTTCTTCAAAGGAGGGAAAATGCCAGTACAGGATTTTTGAAAACTTGGAAATCTCTAGAGCACTGGCCTCCCATAGTGGTCACCCTCAGAACTCCCTGGGAGCTCTGACACCCCAGACCCAGGCCCCACCTGGCCAGCGGTGACAGAATCTCTAGGGTTGGGACCCAGCCTCAGGGCTTTTGAAGCCCTACCCTTGACCCCCCATAACCCCTCCCCCCGACCCCATGATAGTTCTGTGGTAACAGATTAGAGCTACGGCTCTCAAGTCATGAGGAATGGATCGTGTTTTCAATCTGTCACTATTACGTCTTTGGAGATAGTGTCAGAAAACTGCTTTTGAGGTCCTGTGCTCTCCCACCCTACACGCACCCCACAGGTGCTTGGAGCCCTCAGGTTTCCATCTTGCTGCTTACGGTGGGGCCGCCACAGTCTCCTCCCTCCACCAGCCAAGGCTCAACTGGGAACGTTGACCCCTGGGTTCCCACTGCCTTCCCCACCACCTGCCGCTCCCACCTCTGCCCCGGGAGACAAACCGTTGCCCCAGAGGAAGGAGCCTGGATCCTGGAACTGAACTCTGGGTCCAAATCCCTGTCGATGGTGAGATTCCCCCAGAGCCCCTCCCCCGGGTCAGGGCAAACCACCCTCCCTGGATTTCAGGTTTCCCATCAGCAAGATGAGGGAAAGGGGTATGTAAGGACCCATTTGGGAAACTCAAGCGTTCAAAGCCTAGCTATTTTTTTTTTGAGACAGCATGAGGGGGGAGAGGCAGAGAAAGGGAGACAGGATCTGAACAGGATTCTCCCCTGACAGAAGTGAGCCTGATGTGGGGCCTGAACTCACGAACTTTGAGATCATGACCTGAGCTAAAGTAGGAGGCTCAACCGACCGAGACACCCAGGCACCCTTCAAAGCCCAGCTATTTCTCACCTACGGTTCCCGGGAGGGCAGGACCCCACATCCTTTGTCTCTTGGTTCCCAGCAGGTGTCACCGCAGCGGATACCAAATTCATTATTTGCCAGATCCATGATTGCTAAACCTTGTGTCTCACGGGGAAAAGGACCAAGCTATTTTCAGGCTGGCGGGTGCAGGTCTCTGAAACAGCTGCCAGCTCCTGCGGGGAGGCTTCTGACGTGACCCAGATTTCTAAGTGCTCCTGTCCTCGCAGGCAGGCTGTCGCCGTGGCCATGCCCACCCGCCTGACCAGGAGGAGGACCCTGGGCTCTGCCCTTTCACGTGTTCTGTCCCTTTCCTGTGCAGCCCTGACCGGGCATGAGGCTGTCCCCTCTGGAGGGGAGAATGGCGGGGAGGGGGGCACTGTGGGGAGTGGTGTTGCGTTTTGAATTTTCCAGAATTTTTTTTAAAGGGTCCTTCGTTGAATGTTGGCCAAGTGGCCAGACTGCCAGAAAAGCGGTGACCTGGGCAGCGACCCTCAGCCCTCATTTCCCCACCCCCTCAGAGCCCTAGGGAGGCCGCGCATCCCACCCGAGGGCCCCGGTTTCCCATTCAGAGGGTGTGTGCTGTACTTGGCAGAGTAGGGGGAGGGAGGCCGGACGTCCAAAATCAAGGTGTCCCATACTCCCTCTGATGGTCCCGGGGAAGAATCCTCCCTTGCCTCTTCATAGCTTCTGGTGAGACACCAGATCACTGTAATCTCTGTCCCTATCATCACAGGGACTTCTTCCCTTCTTCACATAAGCCTTTCAGAAGGACATTAGTCACTGGATTTAGGGCCCACCCTAATCCAGTATGACCTCATTTTAACTAATTGTATCCATAAAGACCCTATTTCCAAGTAAGGTCTAAGTTGACCTGAATTTTCGGGGGATGTTATATAAGCCAGTACGGTATCCCTGCAGCTGGCCCACTCCAGGGCCAGGAGCCCCCTCCCCTGCCACTCTGCCCTGTGCCGTCACCCCAATACCTGTCCTGGGGCCGCCATAGTCCTGAGAGGGCATTTGTGCAGAGCCTGCTTGAACTCCGTTGGGAGGGCTTTTCAGGCAAAGTCTGAGCAAGGTGAGCTCAGCCTGAATCTGAAGACTTAAGTCAACTTCCAGCAGACCTTGGGAAGTCACTAGTCCCAGAGCCTGAAGCTCCCTGCAGCCGCACAGGCTAACAGGGTGACGTTCTAAGACTGTGCACATAAAGATCAACTCCTTCCCCTCTCTGCAGGAAATTCCCACCCAGGATGATAACAGTTACAAATAGTTTTATTATTTGCCTCCTGGACTTTCTGAAGATGCCTGCCTCTGAACTTTTATCTATCTGGCTACTAGCCTTCGCTAGGGTCAGGATTCCCTCCCTCAGAGCAGTAATTGCTTCGTGGGGCTTATCACACAGCTGTTTACTCTTAAACTCCACTCGAAAACTTCCTTGCTCTGTATCCCCCAATCCTCAACTATTACATCAAAAACTCGGGGCGCCTGGGTGGCTCAGTCGGTTGAGTGTCCGACTTCGTCTCAGGTCATGATCTTGTGGTTGACGAGTTCGAGCCCCGCATCGGGCTCTGTGCTGACAGCTCGGAGCCTGGAGCCGGCTTTGGATTCTGTGTCTCCCTCTCTCTCTGCCCCTCCGTCGCTCATGCTCTGTCTCAAAAATAAACATTAAAAAAAAAAAACAAAAAAAACTCAGCTCAATCTCAATCTGTTCCTCACAGTTGAAGACCTACCTTAAACCAGACCCCCCAGATCCCATGAACATGGCACCCTTGGCCTTGATGCTCTGGGACAGGGGCCTCCCTTGAAGCAGATAGCAGCAAGTTGAGCCTTGAGGGCTCTGAGGGCTCTGAGGTCTCTGTAGGTGGTATTTTACCAGGAGTCTCAGTCTCCTATATTTTATATTTATATTTTATAAATATGTAAGTGCATGTTATTATGTATAAATACATATTTTCACATTTTACGTTGTATATTTGTATGCTTATATATATTTTTTAGAAGGATGTTTCTTTTTTTAAAAAATTCATTTTCTTTGAGAGAGAGTGTGTGAGCAGAGGGAGGGGCAGACAGAGAGGAGAGAGAGAATCTCAAGCAGGTGCCTCACTTTCTGTGCAGGGCCCGACACGGGGCTCGATCCCACGAACTGTGACATCATGACCTGAGCCAAAATCAAGAGTCAGACGCTTAACTGACTGAGCCACCCAGGCGCCCCCTGTATACTTCTATTTTATAAAGTCTGTAAAATGGGGTAACAATTCCCTACTTCACCCACCATATAGACTTGTGGGTTCCCCACTCACCCCCACTCCTGCACCAAAGAGGAAAATGGAAACCAGCAAAAATTCTCGTCAACAGAACATACTCCAGGATTGAAGGGAACGGCTACCCACTTGGAAGATTTGGAGTCTTTTAACGGTGATATGTCTGCAAAAGAATCCTGTAAATTGTTGGCTGCTGTATAAACTTCAGGGACAATTATTAACAGATATTTTTGTCCCTTTGCCCTTACCTGGAAGCTTTTGAACCAAATAACAAAATCTACTGAGGCGAAACTGGCCATTTGTTGAGAAATTCTGGGCTCTTGACCAAGAGAGTCTTACCTTTTTATTATTTAGAAACCCCCACCTCCCTGGGGGCTCAGGATGGACCTGGGTGATGTCGGGTGCCAGGGAGCGGGGGACGGTGCTGGGCGTCTGTTAGGTCCCCCTCCAGGCCATCTTCAGCATTTTACCTTGTCCCCATTGGATGGGAGCCACAGGAGGAATTACTGTGCAGTCAAAGCCAAGAACCTACCATTTCATAAGTGGTACCTACTGAAAGTTTAGTTATCAGAACTGACTTCAGATAGTTTGCTTTATTTTTCATACGTTAAAAAAAATTATTTATTTTGAGAGAGAGAGCGAGAAAGAGAGCAAGAGTGGGGGAGGAGGAGAGAGAGAATCTCAAGCAGGCTCTGCACTGACAGTGACCTGACCTGAAATCCAGAGTCAGATGCTTAACCGGCTGAGCCCTCCAGGCCCCCCAGATAGTTTTTGGATGGGTATTTCATGTAAAATGGAGAAGAATGTGCTATTTCGGAGTTGGGCAGAATTCCTCTTAGGTTTAGGAGCATGCCGTGATGGCTTCTGGGAGCATCCGATGGGATTCTCGGGGTGGCGCTCTTGCAGATCCCGTAGTGGCCAACCCGGCAGCACGTCTGTGGTTCGGCCAAGGTTAAAATCAAAACACAAACTCCTATTTCACTTCCCCCAAGTGCTCCTACCACGTCTCATAGACCTCGTTCTGAGTCAGCACCCCGTCGATTTGAGCATGGCATTCGGTCGCTATGCCTGTTTAGTCTTTGATGATGTAGAATGATTCCCCCAATTTTTTGGTCTCTGAGTATATTGATTTTTGGAGACGATTGGTCCTAGAATGTTCCACCTTCTGGAATTTGTCAAATTGTTTCTTCGGGATGTCATTTGACTTGTTTCTCTCTCTTTTCTGCCAAGCGGGAGTTGGGGCTCAAGTCTTGATTAGATTCATTTCAGGCAAGAATACTTCACGCGTGTTTTTCAAATAATTTTTTTTTCGGATGATAAAACCGATTCAACATCATTGTAGAGAAAAAACGTTTTTAAAGAAGTAGAGGAGCACCTGGGTGGCTCAGTCGGTTAAGTGTCTTGACTCTTGGTTTCGGCTCAGGTCATGATCTCACGGTTCGTGAGCTCGAGCCTCGCGTCGGGCTCCATGCTAACAGCACGGAGCCTGCTTGGGAGTCTGCCTCCCTCTCTCTCTGCCCCTCCCCTGCTCGCTCTCTATCTCTCTCTCAAAAATAAATAAACATGAAAAAAATTAAAACAAATAAAAAGAAATAGAGATAGCCCATAATGCTACCATCCCCCAAACAAATGTTTTGGTACATATCTTGCCATTCTTCTGTTCTCTGGATATACAGAAAGAGGGAACAAGAGTGAAAAGACGTAAGCATTATATTTAAAAATAAAATTAAGCTCACAGTCACTCTGTGTGGTGATGTGTGTACGTGTGTGTATGTGTGTGTGTGGGTGTATGTGTGTGTGTGTATGTGTGTGGGTGTATGTGGGGGGGGTGGGGAGGGAGGTGGATAGTGTGAGTGTGGGTGAAAGAGAGAGAGAGAGAGATTCATTATTTTATCAGTTTTCTTGTTGGACATTTGGGGACTTTCCAACTTGCATCCTCTACGTATGGGATAAACATCCTCGTTCACAAATCCTCATGTGTCCTCCTCCGAAATGGAATTTACTAGACCAGCATTATCACAAGATTCTTGACCCACATCGACAGGCTGCCGCAGTTGAATAGGTTTTACATCTGCCAGTCAGGTACGAGCCTGCCCATTTTGCCGAAGCAGCACCAAACCGGAATTTTCTTTTTTTTTTTTTTTTTTAATTTTTTTTTCAACTTTTTAAATTTATTTTTGGGACAGAGAGAGAGACAGAGCATGAACGGGGGAGGGGCAGAGAGAGAGGGAGACACAGAATCGGAAACAGGCTCCAGGCTCCGAGCCATCAGCCCAGAGCCTGACGCGGGGCTCGAACTCACGGACCGCGAGATCGTGACCTGGCTGAAGTCGGACGCTTAACCGACTGCGCCACCCAGGCGCCCCCAAACCGGAATTTTCTTTAAAAGATATTTTGATAGGGGAAAACACAAGGGTAACTCATTTTAGGTTTCATACCTGATTATTTCAGGGAGCCGAGCGTACGTCCTCATGCTCATTAGCCCGTTGGGTTTCTCTTTAGTAGAATTTTATCCGTCACTTCTTGTCTGAAGGGTTTTAAAAAAATGTATCTTAAGAAGAATAAGCCTGTGTCATGTCTGTTGTTCTTATCTGGTTGTAAAATGAAAAGCCATCTCAGGGCTCACTCCCAGCCGCTCTCTCCGTGGGACGGAGCCCACGACCTGCTGGGCAGAGCAGGGTCTGTGGTGCGGAGACAGAGCCTGACACAGTGCCTGGCACCCAGGAGGCCCGCAGCAAAGGCTGGGTGCGTGCTGTCTTGACAGATGTACACCCCCCCAGGTGATCCCCGTAAGCCCTCAGGAGGCGTCGCCTTCCTACGACCACAGGGGACCCTGTACGAAGCCACGAGGATGACGCTCAGCGCTCCTCCTGACCTTGCTTCCCCGCCTCCCACTTATCCCTCTCTCTCCATCTGCTCCTGGTGAGTCCAGACCTGTTTGGATTTGCCTTTCGATTTTTCCCTTGGCCGAACTACAGACGCGCTCCCCAGTTTGCTGCGGCCTGATCTGCAAAAGCCCCACCCCCAGAATCACCGTCAGTCCCGGATGCCTGGCTTAGAGGGTTGCATCTCTGAAAGCTGCTGAGGGTGGGAGCTGCGATGCGTGCAGAGGCAGAGGCAGGCGTCCGAAGAAGGCTCAGTCCAGGCTGATCTGGGGCATGAGGACACCCCGGGCAGACCAATAACTTGGTGTCCTATCAGGTTGATATTTTTTTTAAGATTTTATTTTATTTTATTTTATTTTATGCTTATTTATTTATTTTGAGAGAGAGAGAGAAAGTAAACGGGCGGTGGGGCAGAGAGAGAGAGAGAGAGAGAGAGAAAGAGAGAGAATCCCATGCAGGGCTGGATCTCATGAACTGTGAGATCATGACCTAACCCAAAACCAAGAGTCGAACACTTACCGGCTGAGCCACCCAGGTGCCCCAAGCTTTTATTTTTAAGCAATCTCTACACGCAACGTGAGGCTCAAACTCACAGCCCTGAGATCAACAGTCGCACGCTTTACCGACTGACCCAGCCAGGCTCCCCCAGGTGGATATTTTTAAAAAACTTCTTTAATGGGAAGGGAAGAGAAGGTAATTTTCTGTTTTAAAAAATAGCGTGCAGAGAGAGCTCTTTTCCTCTATGTTCCTGGAGTGGCTTATCTACACCTTGGTCCTGAGTTTTCTGTGCTGCGATCACCAGCGACTTGTCTCTCGCCTTCAGCCGGACTGCGAATACCGGGGAGGTGCGGGCTTGCCCCATTTGTCTGGGGTCCCCGGCACCTGTGGCCGTGTCTGCCCCATAGAAGGTACTGGAATGAATTGCTGACTCTCTTTCTGTAAAAGGCTGTGGCAAACACATGGGCTCAAAGGGAGGGGCAAGAAACCCACACATTGCTGGTCTCGGGACCCTTTGGATACCTAGCCCCAGCCCTCGATGGCTCCGAGCCACTATGGCTGGGCTGTGGAGGGAGGCTCAGAGGGGTGTCCCTTCCCCCCCCCCCCCCAAGCTGTTCCGGGATTTTCCCGTCTCTGCATCCCAGCTCACATTCATCTCACCTTGTCCTGGATTAACTTTAAAATGCAGCAGTTTGGCTTGGGAGAAGAGAGGCGGGCAAGCTGGAGGGGATCTGAATGAGGCCTAGGGGCTGGGAGGGTCACCGCGCGTCGTGAACCCGAACAGCAGAAGCAGGAATTTTGATTAGAAACAGAGCAGCCCGAGGCAGAAGGGGCTCCAAAGGCCACCTTGAACGATTTACTGTTACTGTTCTTTCCCACTCACCTGCATGTTTGAAATCGCTTAAGCTCTCTTTAAACATTTTGAAGAGAAAACAGCTCTGTTAGAAACCTGCTGTGGACAAAGCGAAAAAGAGCGAACACGGTCGTTTATTCTCCAGTTTTCTCCCTCCTGGTCCCAAAGTGGCAAGATGCTCTCTCTGAGCCATCCCCAGGACAGATGCAGCTTCTGGGAATAGGATTCGGGGACCAACACACTCACACACACACACACACACACACACACACACACACACCCTTCCTGGCCCCAGGCTAAGAGACCATCCCTCTAGGGCCCCTACACCCTGCCCTCACCTTTACAAATAGCGTCTGTACTGAACTCTCCACCAAGGATCTTATTTGCTTTTGCTGCCTTTTATTGTCTGGAACCCTGACTGATACTGTTTTGTTTGGAACTTTTCCAAGTGCTGGTCACCATCTGGGAAAACCATGTCACCAACAGCAATGTCATCGGCGGCATTTGAGTTGCCGATTCGACTCCCCTTGCTCAGTCTGCGTTTCAGAACAGCCGCATTCACTTCTGGGTCCATGGTGTTTTCTAGAATAATCACGCTCAAGCAGTTACGCGTTGAAATGAATGCCCTCTGTTTCTTCTTTTCCTTCTCCTTCCCTTCCTCCTCCTCCTCCTCCTCCTCCTCCTCCTCCTCGTGCTTCTTTTGCAATTAGGGCATTGTGTTTATTAAAAAAAAAAAATCATGTGTCTGGGTAGATTACTAAATTCAGGAGAGCTTCCTAAAATACCTGTTACAAATGGAAGTCACTGGGGCTGAAAGGCTGGGGAACCACCGCTGTAATCCTGTTCCCAGCGATTTGTGCTGTTTCTCCCATGCCAGAAGCCCGGACTCACGGCACTATGCTGACCACAACCACAACAGGCACGTACAAATACAGCCAGTGCCGTTTGTCCGTGTCTTCTGTGAACTCTCTGCTTCACATACGCTTTCTCTTTTTAGCTTTGTCCTGCTTCTGTGTTGCTACTTGATATACAATACCTGTCCTCACTTCCCTTTGCAGCTGTGATAAAAACCAACAGGACGATAAAAAGCACTAAACTTGTATAATGAAAAAACCAGTATGGATATGACATTAACAGCTCCTCTTGGAACAGGGCGCGGCTGTACCCGCTTCCGGGTTGTTACCAATGGGTTGGCCGCGAAGGAGAAGTCACTGGATTCTGGCATCGCATGGACGAGGCTTTCCCACTCCCTCGTCCCACCCCTGTTCGTCAGAGGCAGTCCTGTCTCTTCAACGGCTCGTCTCCCCACGGCTGTCCCATCAGGACTCAACGCTTACTTTTGCGTTCGTGTGTTATTTGCGTAATGTTCCCCCAGTTAAAGATACAGTTTGATGAGTCTGAGTGAGTGCATACGATCGCGTAATCACCATCACGAGCCAGACCAGAACCACCCCTCACCCCAAGAAATCCCTGTGTCCCTGTGCACGCGCTCCTACCCCGTCACCAGCTTTGAGCCACTGCTGGGCTGCTCTCTGTCACAGTTTTGCCGTTTCTAGAATTTCACGTAAACACTCTCACCTACAGTCTTCTGTGTTTGACTTTGGTTTCCCTTTCGCATGGTGGAGGGTGTTTTTGGTTTGTTTTTTAAGTTTAGTTACTTATGTTGAGAGAGAGAGAAAGCATGAGTGGAGGAGGGCCAGAGAGAGGGGGGGGAGAGAGAGAGAATCCCGAGCAGGCTCCCCACACTGTCAATGCAGAGCCTGATGCGGGGCTTGAACTCACAAACCGTGAAAGTGTGCCCTGTTGGGGCGCCTGGGTGGCTCAGTCGGTTAAGCGGCCGACTTCAGCTCAGGTCATGATCTTGCGGTCCGTGAGTTCAAGCCCCGCGTCGGGCTCTGTGCTGACGGCTCAGAGCCTGGAGCCTGTTTCAGATTCTGTGTCTCCCTCTCTCTGACCCTCCCCCGTTCATGCTCTGTCTCTCTCTGTCTCAAAAATAAATAAATGTTAAAAAAAAAAAAAAAAAAAGACGCAGCCATACAGTTTTCCAGAGCGGCCGTGCCGGTCTGCATTCCCGCCAGCAACGTGCAGGGGTTCAAATAGCTCCACATCCTTGTCAGCACTTGGCGCTCTCAGTGTCTGCTGTTGTTGTGTGCTTTACCCATTCTAACAGCCGGGTTGCCGTGTGTGGTTGTGGTTCTGCTTTGCGTTTTCCTGATGACTAATGACGAGTATCTTGTCATGTGCTTATTGGCCATTTGCTTACATATCTTCACTGGTGAGAAGTCTGTCCAAATCTTTTGCCCATTCTTGTATTGGATTGTGTGCTTTTTTTTTTTTTTTTTATCATCGAGTTGTACAATGTTATTTTGAATAGGTCAATTTTCCCTATGGCCCAGTCTGTGGAACGAGAGTCTGATTTCTGTCTCAGTGGCTGTATCTCATTTAGACAGATTGAATAATAGTGGAATTCCGAACCTGTCTCCATCCATCCAAGTCATGCTGACCATCACAAAGTTCCTTTCACCCAGTGTGCATTTTATTTTATTTATTTTATTTTTTTAACGTCTATTTATTTTTGAGAGAGAGGGAGAGGGAGACACAGAACTCGAAGCAGGCTCCAGGCTCTGAGCTGTCAGCACAGAGCCTGATGCGGGGCTCGAACCCAGGAACCATGGGATCATTACCCGAGGCAAAGTCGAGCACTTAACTGACTGAGCCGCCCAGGACCCCCCCCCAATCCTTTGTGCCTTTTAAACCTTAAAACGTATTTGGAATCTGAACCCTAAACATGGTTGACATGACTTTTACTTCTCTTTCTCAGGAATATAAACAGGCAACATTGTGTAAGTCAACACCCACACATAAGCTGACACTTGCCTCTTCTTTTTCTGTGTCAACTAAAGTTCAGTAATCACAAACAAGACTTGTAGAAATCTGCTCTAGAGATATATTCCTTAGCTTCTTGATTCTCTGATGGGCCATTGCTCCGAGTAAGAAAACCCCTACATCAGGAAATTTACACTTTGGCTCAAATCCCTGGCGTTTCTGATTTTTCATAAAATGCCAAACATGCCAGGGACCCTTACACACAGTTCATCCCCGCTTCTGCGTTTCACCCGATTCCCTACCACGACGGACACAGAACGAAACTACTAATTTAGATAATTTAATAATACTTACCATCTGTCGACTGCTCGCTGTGTGCCTGGCCCTAGGGACTTTGAATCCATTGTCTGACTTAATCCTCACATAAACCCCGAGAAATGGTGACTGTCATTATCCCCACTTACAGTCGTGGAAGCCAAGGGTTACAGCAGAGGGGTAATTAACCCGCCCAAGGCCTCCGCACCAGCAGGGGCACGGCCAGGTTCAAGCCTGTTCCATTCTGTTCCAGCCAGAACCCCGTGGCGCGTGCACAGAGGCCCATGTTGGCCACTTAGGTGGGCCCCCTTCTACGCCCTTCACTCTGTTTGGAGAATTTGGAGGCTGACTCTGTTTCCTAGACTCCTCGGCTAGAGGTCGGAATGCAAACGAGGTTCTGCTAACGGGCTGCCCCCATGCACGCTTGGGGGGCTTTACCGGTCACATGGTGCTCCTGCAAAAGACGCTGAAGGCCTAACCTCCAGCACCCGGCGAACGTGCCATTATCGGGAAATAGGGTCTTTGCAGATGTAATCGGGTGAAGATGACGTCACTAGGGTGGGCCCCGATCCAATGTGACAGGTGTCCTTGCCAGAGGAGGAAAATGCCGTGTGAAGACAAAGACACACGGGGAGACTCCGTGAGACAACAGAGGCAGAGATTGGAGCCACGCAGCTGGGAGCCAAGAAACACCAAGGGTCCGCAGCCACCACGGGGAGCTCGGGAGAGGCGGAGAGCTTCAGAGGGAGCAGGGCCCCACCAACATCCTGATTTCAGACTTGAAGGCTCCATCACTGGGGGAGAATGAACGTCTGTTTTTAGGCCACCAGCTTGAGGCGCTTTGTTAGGGGAGCACAGGCAAATGGACACAGCGAGGTGAACACAGGGCAGAGGCCGCTGGTGGCTGACCCCGCGCTCACGGTGGCGGCATCTTCGTGGCTGCGGGCAGTCCCAGCAGCGTCCTGACTCCGGGTCTCATCCGTGAGGCCGGACTCGAAGCCTATGGTTCAGGGGCGGTCCCGGGTCCCCACTTCCCTGGCCTTTCTTCGCTTTGTAGGCGCTCAGTTTCCCGTCTGACATCCTCTTCTGCCCTATTTCCTGTACTGCCTTAAAAGAGGGGAAGGTTCTCATGAGGCGATCAGGGCAGGCTCTGCTAGACTGATGGAGGGGCGCAGGGCTTCCAACCCGCCTTGGCCTCCTGCTTTTCTCCCCCTGACCTCCAGATCGGGCGTTTTCCGGTCCTCCATCAGCCCGCATCTCTTTTGCAGAGCCCACATCCTACGGGTCACCCCCTCAACCTGAGCCGGATTGTGACAACTCGTTGACTCTGAGAACTACGTTTCCCTGCCGCCCCCCCCCCCCCTTCCCCGTACGGTTCTGAGTTTGATTGGGGCCAGAACTGAGGCTCTGCCAGACCCGAAGGGAGACGTGAAAGCCACGGCTCAGAAGGAAGGTTGTCTATTAGAGGCGCGGAGCGGGGGCAGAGCCGCGGGGGCTCCAGCGTGTCCACTCCTTCCTTGCTCGAAATTCTCCCTCCTCCACCGGGGAATCACTGCCAGATGCTTCACCGTGACCCCGTAGAGCGGTTAGCCGCCGCACCCCGGTTAGCACTTAGGATGGCCAATCCCTTCTCTGAACGTGCCGTTTCCCTTGTCCCGCGACCAGGGGCATCGTGTTTCAGGGCTCTCTGTTCCTGTCCTCTGGGGATTATGGGGCGATCCATCCAACAGGAAGCTCTCCTGTTTGCTTCCCTGATTAACGTAACTTTGACGCTCATTCTATCTTGAGGTCGGGTGCTGGGTCAGGACAAACAGGGATTTAAGGATCGTCGCCGGCAGTGGGATCCACTGGGGACTGTTAGGGGCTAACTGATGCCTGCTGTACATTTCAAAACACCCAACACCAAGGCGGATTGGAGGCTTGAGAAAACCCCCACCGAGAAATATCAAGCCTCTCATTCTGTCTTGATAGCTTCCCTTTTTCTTAGGGGATGAGGGTTGTTATGGGGGATGGACTGAATAGAGAAGGGTTTGATTTTTATGTGATTATTTATAGGCGGGGCCATAGCTCGTGGGACCGCCTGTGAAAGTTTTCTTCCCTCAGCTGTGCTGGAGTCATGTTCCCTTAACACCATGGACGCCACCAGCCAGAAGGAGGTGGTTTTCTATGATTCCCAGAGCCGGCTTGGTTTCCTCTTCTCGGCATTGCCCAAAGGCCCGCAGGGAGCCCACAGCTACCCAAGAAGCCGGGAACAGCCAGGGCAGATGACCCAGCGGCTGGGAATGGAAATGTTTTCTTGGTCATTTTTCTATCCGCTTATTTGGGCTTTAGAATGTGTACATCTTTTTTTTTTTTTTTTAAGTTTTTAAATTTATTTAGAGAGAGAGAGTGTGTGTGTGTTTGGGGGAGGGGGAGGGAGAGAGGGAGCCAGAGAGAATCCCAAGCAGACTTCTCACTGTCAGCGCGGAACCCGACTCGGGGCTCCAACTTGTAGACCGTGAGATCATGACCTGACCCAAAGTCGGATGCTCAACCGACGGAGCCACCCAGGCGCCCCGCGAATTTGCACGTTTTGGAGTGATGCTCCGGAACTAGTCACAACTCTTTGATGGGTACAAACTGCTTTTGCTTGCCAAAAGGACGCAGAACCTGGCTGGAAAAACCACTTGTCACACTTGAATGATCTGTCCCTAAGGACATTCCTGGACCCTAGGAATCCTTGTCACGTACCCCAGGTGACGCTGCCTTTGCCCACAGACTGGAGAGTCCTAGGGAAACCCTCTCAGAAGCCATCACAACACTTCCGTCTCCACCTGAGGTCTCCGGGCCACACGGACCTTCCCTTTGGCTTCCGTGGCGCAGGGACGCAATCACATCTCTACAAGCCCCGGGAAGACTCAGGCTTGCTTCGCACACGCTGCTCTTGACTGCTGGCATTATCCTTGCAGACGGAGGCTGTAATTATACCAATCACTTTGCCGGATAGACCTGGAGTATCCCCGGTGATTAATGGAAGAGATTCGCTCAAAACACAAGATGTCTCATTTTCTAGCTGGGTGTACAAGCACAATGCTGGGGAAATGTAGCCTGTGCTACACCAGATGAAATGTCTCCCCAGGTTCCTTTGAGTCCCGGGCAATTGGAAACAGCAGGGGTGTCTCCTTGTTTCCTTAGAATCCAAAATCATATGCAGGGTGGGGGCTGGAGGGAGGTGTTAGAGGTCCCAGGTGATTTTACAGCAAGTTTTTACAATATCTAATTTCAAAAGCAATTCTCTGTAAGGTCATTATAAAAAAAAAAGTTGGAAAAGGGGCGCCTGGGTGGCTCAGTCGGTTAAGCACCCACCTTTGGCTCAGGTCATGATCTCAGGGTTTGGGAGCTCAAGCCACGCATTGGGCTCTGTGCTGACAGTACGGGGCCTGCTTGGGATTCTCTCTCTCTCCCTCTCTCTCTGTTCCTCCCCCATTTGTGCTCTCTCTCTCTTTCTCAAAATAATAAATAGGGGCGCCTGGGTGGCTCAGTCGGTTAAGCGTCCGACTTCAGCTCAGGTCACGATCTCACGGTTTGTGAGTTCGAGCCCCGCGTCGGGCTCTGTGCTGACAGCTCGGAGCCTGGAGCCCACCTCAGATTCTGTGTCTCCTTCTCTCTGACCCTCCCCCACTCGTGCTCTGTCTCCCTCTCTCGCAAGAATAAGAGTAAATACACATTTAAAAGTAAGTAAATAAACTTTTAAAAAGTTGAACATTATAGGAAAAAAATGTGAAAGAAACGAAAAGGCATCCATAATCCCACCAGCCACAGGGAACCCTTCGTGGCATTTTAAAACATCTACTTCCATCCTTTTTCAGTGCATTCATATGATAATAGCTCTTATGAAATGTTCTTTTTTTTTTTTTTAACTTTTTTTCTGCAGCATACGCAGATTATTAACTATCCCCAGTCAACACATATGGAGCACCAGCTCTGTACCGGGACGATTTGGTCACTCTATTGGTATTATCTCATTTAATTCTCTCAAGTACCAGAAGGAAAGATAGTTTGATCTCTCCCATTTTACAGATAAGGAAATCGAGGCACAGAAGCGTTAAAACACTCGCGACCCCGGGGCCGCCTGGGTGGCTCGGTTGCTTAAACGTCTGACTTAGACTCAGGTCATGGTCTCATGGTCTCACGGTTGGTGGGTTCGAGCCCCGCGTCGGGCTCTGTGTTGACAGCTCGGAGCCTGGAGCCTGCTTTGGATTCTGTCACTCCCCCTCTCTCTGCCCCTCCCCCACTCATGTTCTCTCTCTCTCTCTCTCTCTCAAAAATAAATAAATAAAAAACAAAAACAGCAACAACACTTGCTCCGGGTCACGCAGCCGAGGCAGGATGCAAACCCGCTAGCCTGGCCCCGCGCACCTGCTTGGCCGCTCCCACCCCGAGCCCTGGCCTCCCGCGCGAGCGCCCCCCACCAGCGAGCTGTCCACCTGCGGGAAGTGCCTGGCACGAGACGTGCTGTGCAAACCCTTCCTGAGCACCTGTTACGTGTAAGGTGGTGTGGCTACGGCGTTAACAAACACAGGGTCCTGTCCTCAAGGACCAAAAGCGTGGCAGGGCCGGAGGGGACTCGGGGAAGGGCCCCCGGGGGGCCTCCGGCAGGCCACAGTGAGGGCAAGGACCCGCGGTTGGGGTGGCGCGGGTCCGCAGACCAGCTTGATCACCTGTAAGGGGGACGGGGCTTGCTCTGTGGATCCTGGTGAGGCCGACCCGGCCAGGGCAGTGCTCCCAGTCGGGTGGTGGGAGAGCCCTGGCCGCGGGAGGCGCCTTTGTTGCCACGGTGCTGATAGCAGGAGGGGACCTGTGAGAGAGTAGCCTCGGTGCAGGTGCCTTCTGCCGCTCAGCAGGGAGACGTTCCTGGTGGGAGGATAAGCCCAGGCAGGAAGCAGAGCCAGGACCAGCCCCAGGGGGCCGGGAGGACATCCCCGCCCACGGCCAGCTCTCACACTGCTGGGCTCTGGGAAGGCTGAGTTCCTCGCGGCGGGGAGGCTCAGGTCCGCCAATGCCATGCTGCCGGCCTTGGCCACTCATCCTCGGAGCCTACATCTGAGGGACACCGGGGGCAGGCTGGGCTGCCACTCCTGCGTCCCTCCCTCCCTCGTCTGTCCTACGGGGTGCCGAGGACAGGAAAGCGGAGGTGTGGAAACACTTTGAACAGCCCGAAGCAGCCAGCCGTGAGGTCTAGAGGGGCGCTTTCGCTTGCCAAAAAAGTAGGTTATCGTCATTAAAGCACATCTCTTGAAAATGGAGCCTGTCCCCTCTGGATTGGTGACTGGGCTGTGCCCCTCTGCTGTTAGAGACGGTGTCAGCATCTAGGAAGCATGCATTGGTGACCTTTTCCCAGCCCGTAATAGCCACGACCACGGCCCCAGGCATTTCCTCCCGCAGGCGCTGGGCCCAGAGTTCCTGATGGGCTCTTTCAGTGCACAGCATCGGGCAGGTTCGAGGACTTCCCTCTTGCTGAACAGATGAGGACGTGACCTTTGGAGAGGCCAGGGCCATGCCCAGACGCAGCCACTGAGAGGCAGAGTCCAATTTTAAGCCCAGAGTCACGTAATCACACATGGCCCGCTCGGCCACCTGGTGACTGCGTCCCTTTGTGACACTTGGAGTTCCCATCGGCCTGGGAACCATACATTTAAATCCTCTAGGCTCATTTAGAGTAATTTAAAAAAATCTTTTAAATGTTTATTTAATTTTGAGAGAGAGACAGAGACAGAGCATGAGCAGGGGAGGGGCAGAGAGAGAGACAAGACAGTTTAAAAAAAAAAAAGATATAACATTTCTGGAAGGACGCTTGTAGAATAATATTAGCATTAGGCCTATTTCATCTTTTTTTTTTTTTTTTGCTTGTAAGACTATGCATAGCTTTAAAAAATTTTTTTTAATGTTTATTTTTGAGAGACAGAGCATGAGCGGGGGAGGAGCGGAGAGAGAGGGAGACAAAGAATCCGAAGCAGGCTCCAGGCTCTGAGCTCTCAGCACAGAACCCAACGTGGGGCTCGAACCCATAAGCCGTGAGAGCATGACCTGAGCCGAAGTCGGACGCCCAACTGACGGAGCCACCCAGGTGCCCCGACTATGCATAGTTTTAAATGCTCATTGAACGCCCGCATTTGCCGGTGGTCCTCACCACCACTGTCCCCACTTTCATTAAGAGCTCCGGCTCCTGCCGCAGGGGTTTGTTCAGAGGACACACTGCCTTGTAGGGATCCGAACACAGGAACCCACCCCAGGCCCCCAAGAGTGGAGGTGCAGTGGTCGTGAGGGAAGGCCTCGCTGCAAAGGTGACCTTAGAGCAGCAGGCTGAAGGGGTGGATGGAACCAGTGGCGGGGCTCCAGGTAGAGGCATCAGCGAGAGCAAAGGCCCTGAGGGGGCCTGCCTGGCGCGGCAGAGGTGCTAGAGGGCAGCATGAGTGGCCCGTGCGAGTGGATGGGGGGAGAGTCAGAGCCGAGGTCAGGGGCGGCACTGATCACTGAGGCCTCGCGGAAGGCTTTAAAGGGCTCTGGGTTTTGCCCGGGTGGGCCGGAGAGCCTTCGGAGGGTATTGACCTGTTTTGGACTCACGATTGGAAGCATTTCTCTGGCTGCTGGGTAGAGAACAGACTTGGGGGACAGGACAAAAGGGGATGCAGGGAAACCAGTGTGGAGGTGGTGGGTGGGTCTAGTGGCTGGATTCTAGGTACCTTTTGAAGGACAGGCTGGTGGGATTTCCTGACGTCTTGGATGTGGGATGCCAGTGGGAGAAGAAGAGATCAATGATGCCACGGCTGATTCTATAGAGACACAATTTCCAAAGTGCTCTTGTGCATAGTATTCGCGTCTCCGCTGGCCCCTGGGAGGTGGGCAGGACTTCTCTTTATAGATGGGGCCTCTTGAGGTCCGGAAGGAGAAGAAGCTGTGACTGATCACAGGACCGTTTCTCAGGCCCACGTCACTGCTGCTCATGAGGCATTATATCTCATTTCTTGTTTTATGTTATGAGAAAGCCCCAGAAGGGGAGCTGTGAAGGGCAGGAGGGGGGCAGCTGGGCTGAGGTCTGAGGGGGGGATCTGCACCAAGGCCAGCATGACAGGAGTGAGGGCACCGGAGGCAGGGCAGGGGGGCTGTGGTCAGAGTCTGTCCCTGCGGCCCCCACCCTGCACTGTGAATGTCCTTCACCATCAACAGAACGACCGTGTAATTCAGCCAGATGATGCCAGGCTGCATCGTCTACCCTGTCAGCTCCCCTCTGGCACTGGACTAGACTAGACTGGACTAGACTAGACACGCAGACTAGACTATTCATTCTCCCGCTCCAGCACTTTCTCGTGGTGGGCACGGCACGATTTGTCCTTGACCCCAGAAGCCCCACTGGCCTCAGAACAACTGGGAACCCAGATCCTTTGAGGTAATCTCGGGAGGAAATGGTACAAATGCGATACCTGATCGAGTGCTCACTCCTATGAGCAGCTGTGAGCTCTAAAGAGGCATAAAATACCTTGTCACCCAGTTCATCAGGCAGGGTCCTGGCTGGAACAGAATCCAGCCCTTGTGGTGCCAGAGACTTCAGTGATGGGGCTATTATGGAGTTTGCGCAGGTGAAGGAAACATGGAGAACAGCCACAAAGGGGGGCTGTTGCTCCCTCTGGACCTGAAGGGGTGAGAAGGAAGAAAAGGTGTTCTGGGAGCACTGAGAGAGCTGGAACTGTAAAGGAAGGGCCACCCCATAGAAGCTGTGGTCATGGGGCCATGGCCATGGCCATGGCCAAGGCAAAAGCGGGGCCCATCAGAGAAGACCTTCTCTGCCTCTCCTCCCCCCAATGGAGATCTCTGCCAGTGCCTTGCATTGGCCAACCCAACCAGAATTTGGAAGGTGAGGGAAACTCTGGTGACGTAGTCCTCAGGACCCGCCTCGTGGTGCACAGGGCAGGGAGGAGAACAGACGAGGGGAGAGGCAAAGAGAATAACCAACACACCCAGAGATGCCTTAACCCTGGGGGAGATGTGCGCTTAAACACCACGTCCATTGTTCATTACTGCTCTCCATAGACCGGGGCTTAAGTTGCAGCTGGAGAAAATCAAGTTCTTGGGAAAGAACATCCTGGTAGGAATAGTGATGAGGTACTAAAAACCAGACACTGAAATCCTGGCTCTTGAGGGTGTTCCAAAACAGACTGAAACAATCACTGACTTCAGATGTCAGAGATCTTCCAGAAGGCAGAGGGATAGACACAAGACCCTTGAAGTCATTCCTAGCTCTAGCGTTAATCTATTTTCCAAAATGGCCTAGGTAACTTTGATATAATGGAAACAGAAATCATTTGCGGGCTAACTATATACGAGCATCTAAACTCAGACTACTATTATGTAACTCTTTTCAGGGCAGACACATCATGGTAATTGGACTGGTGTAGATGGCTCTTAAAGTCCTCATAAATTCTAAATAATTAGAATACTTTGGAACCGAAAGGAATTCGTTGTAAACGATGGCTAAACACATTGCCTTCTTAATGTGAAATATTTTTTTTAAGAATTAATGCTTTTTTACATTTCTCTTTTCCTCCAACACAAATCTAAGCTTCCACGGGAGAGCAGCTGGCCTTTTTGAATTGAGCAGAACTTGTAGCTAATTATAAAGCCAAAGATCAATGCCTATCAAAAATCAAGTCAGCCTGGGAATCTATTTATTTTCCTGAGCTGCGTAGGCAGCTTTTTCTGATAACCTACACGCACTGTGGTGTCTGCATTTCGGAGACCTTGTGTGTCTGAAAAGCACCCTACAATCCACCTTGCTTCCCAACACCCAGGTGAAGTCGGTGGCATTTTCCTATCGGTCCTCTCTAGTTGCCCCGTGGGACAAAGGCTGGGCCACAAAGCCCTGGATTCATCACATGTAACCAGACATGGGAGCCTAGACCTGCAGTGGGGCCTGAAGGCTTCGCTGGGTGGTGCCAACTTTAGCCCCCGTGTCTTCCCCTGTGACTCTATGGCTGCCTCATGGTGTCTTTTGCCCATTTTGTTTCCCTTTCTCCTCTGGTGGGGATTTTTTTTTTTAAGAGAGGACTTCAACTCAGAAGGGGTTGCATTCCGCTCCTTCTAAGGGAGGGGGTACTTGGGGCTGCTGGGCCGGCACCCTTCGTTTTGTAGAATCCAGGAAACAGGTAAAGAAGAAAGACTAACAGTGAGATTTGGATGAATAGGTATTAAAAACTAAGGCAGTCAGAGCGGCAGATTGATCTATATACGAGAGTCTGAGAGGAGAGGGAAGGAGGAAAGAAGAGAAGGTTGGGAAGGGAGATGGAGGAAAGACGAAGGAGCGACAACGAGACCAGATCCCAATGGTGTCTGTCTCAAGGAGGTCTGGGGATCTGAGAGGGAGGCATAGAAAGGTCTGGGGAAAGATCTGAAGGAATTTAGCAGGATGTTTTTCAATTATTTTCAACTGTTGGCTTGTCGTTTATTGGAATGCAACCCCACCCGTGCCAGGGTCACGTGTGGCTCTTCTGGGTTTATTCGGGTTTGTTTCTTTTCTGTGGGAGGAGGTGGAAGTCGTCCAGCCTTGCAGACTCTTCTCCTCCCCACTTCCTCCAACACTTGGCTCTGTCAGCCTCCCGTGGCTACCCTTCTCTCTCCCACTCCATTGACCCCTTCCCTTCTGCCCATAAACAAGCTCAGATCTCCGCTCTCGGAGACGGCTTCCTGCCCAGTCTTCTGCCCTACAACCTTCTTCCCTCTTCCTGGTTTCCTCTTCCTCCCACCCTAAATTAGGCTGCAGCGTCCCTCTCAGGATCCCTTCCCACCACGGCCACGCGCATCAGGACCTTAAGAACGTCGGCAGCGGGCCTCTGACCTGCTCCTCTCCCCCACACTTCTGCTTCCGGGGCAACGCCTCCCTCTGCCCTGCCTAACCCCTCAGCCTTTCCGGTTCCGGTTGGTACCCGCTCGTGGCCACTCCTTCTACTGGGTCCTCCCCACACCCCCCCAAACAGGTTACAGTCAAACCGCTGGGGCCCAGCCCGGCCTTCCTCCTCTGCCCCCCACTTCGTGCACAGCTGCTCCTAAACCTCGTCCGGGTCGCTCAGCCTCCGCCGTCAGCCTGTCCGCCTTTCTCAGTCCTCCTCTGGGTCCTCCTCAACCCTTTCCACCCTACTTGCTGCCATTCCCTTCTCCCCGGCGTCCTCGATTCCGCATCTCTGCCGTCTCCAGCTGCGTTTCTCTCCCCGGAAGCCCCTCTTATAGTCCTTTCCCCCTGATTATAAATACATCCCGAGTCTCAGCAACCGTCTCTCCGTTCTCGCTCCACATTGCCACCCAGTAGGGTCCCCTTTATAGGGCTCCCGCGAAGGTTAAATAAGGGTGTAGGGAACAGCCTTAGCACGCGACTAGTCCTTGAAAACGGGTGTGATTCTTCTGAAGACGAGAAGGCCGTGTCCCCTGATGGTGGATTCGTGCCTCCCGCTGATGGGTGGCGCCTCCTTCGGTCACTCTCAGGCCCCTGGAAACTTAAAAGGAAAAAGCCATTGGGGTAGTTGCATACAGTCGAGCAGCTGTGATTTCCACCGTTTTCCCTCCTTTCCTTTTATCATGCCGTTTCTTTTAGTTCTGAGGGCAAGAAAAAGGACGCGAAAGGAATTCCAAGCGTCTGCAAAGGCTTGTGCTGATGAATGAAACCAAAGCCTGTCATTCATGCGTTCAGTAATGTGAACAAGGTGGGGCGCCTGGGTGGCTCAGTCGCCCCGGTGTCAGACTCCTGATTTCAGGTCACGATCTCAGGGTTTGTGGGATGGGGGATGGAGCGCCGTTTCCCAGGGATCTGTGCTGATGGCTCAGAGCCTCCTCGGGATTCTCTCTCTCCCTCTCTGCCCCTCCCCCACTTGTGCACTGGCACGTGTTGGCCCTATGTCAAAAATACATAAATCAACTTAAAAAGAACATTAACAAGGGACACTCCTTGACTATTTCCTCTGTGCCAAACTGTGCGAAGAAGTTTAGATGATTATCTCCTTCAATTACTATGAAATTACTATAAAATTACTCCGTGGGATAACCGCTAATATTGTCACTATTCCACAAGTAGGACTTTTCTTCAGGACATATTTGTTGTCCCAGGGCCCACACTAAATGAGGAGGGACGGGAAAAAATTAATATATTGTCCTGGAATCAATAGGCAGAGGACTGTGGAGGCAGAGACAGATGCGTAAACAGAAACATGCGGTAAAATATTAGGCGAATCACCAAAAGCAACTGGTTAGGGTCCAGATGGGCACAAAGGAGGGAATGGCCCCTTCTGGGTGTTATTCAGCTGGACAGAAGTCTTGGGGATTTCCAAAGGTTGGGAGAAAAATGGACCTAGGACCACCATCCCAACCAACACACGTTGTTGTTGTTGCTGTTGTTGTCGTTAAACCAAGGCTCTCCGCCACCCTCCTTTCTCCCAGTCCCCTCCCCTTGCAGGTTCTTCCCTGCACCCTCATTATCGCGTTATCCCCCCCAGGCTCTTGGGTGTGCTCACTCCCACCTTAGAAAGAAAAGCCCAGGCCAGTTGTAAGTCATAAAACCTTTGTTCGCATGGCCACCACATGCTCACACACGCTTACTTGAGAGAAGGCTACCACACTCAGTAACACGTTGACATCTTTGGCGGGGGGGGGACACAAAAGGCTGACCTTTGTGTGGGGGCGAGTGCCCGGTGGCATAGAGCCAGGGACCTAGGTGCAGAGGCAGATCCCAATTTCACGGTACCTGAAATTTCTACAGCTGGCGGGGGGGGGGGGGGGGGGTGGCGGGGGAATCCCCTAATCCCCTTAAAGAAAAAGAATAAAGAATATAAAAAATATCAAACTGTTGACAATTTTACCCAAGCACATGACCAGGTGAACGCTGTGCTAGGGTCTCCCACGGGTGAGTGGCTCTGGAGTTTAAACTTCATCAGCTTCCTTATAAATCTCTCTCTGGGCAGATGTGGCCATGGGAAGACCAGACCCCACTTGAAAATCCGGGAGATCTTGGAGAGGGCGTGGGGTTCCACAGACCATGCAACGGGAGGGTCTGATCCGAATCTCAGGGGCTGGCCAGAGAGACTGACAGCTGGGTTATAATCTCGAGGGAGGAGAGGCCAGGGCGGCGGAGGTGCTAAAGGCAGCTGAGTGGATCCCGGAAAGGCCTGTCTGAGAACTCATGTTTATGGAGGGGTTGGGGAGGAGGGCCCCGGGCCTGCAGGGTGATATGAGCTGGCTCTTTAAAAGCTCTTAAAGCCTTAATTAGAAAATTACGATAGCGAGATCCCCTGCCCTTGCCTCCCACCCAGGGCACATGGTAAGATCTTTCCTCCACTCTGATTAGCCTCATTTTGGAGCTCGGAAAGAAGCTAATCAGAGGGCTGACATTGTACGAGCCACTTCAAGTGCGATTCAGAATTCAGCATGATGAAGGGAGTCGTCGGGTGCGTGATTATAAAGAAGTGCTCCAGAGTAATTAAGGCACTGAAGGTACAGGGCTCTCTGTTTAGGGGAGGGTGGACAGGGGCGGTCGGAGAGAATGCGCACAGCTCGGTGCCACCCTGGACAGCTCCCACCTCTGCACACGAACCAACTTCCCGCATTCCTGCACATCCGGCAGCTTCTCTTAAAATCCTTACAACAACCCTTTGAGTTAGGTGGGTTAGTTTCGCTCAGCTGCTGTAACCGATCACCACAAATTTAATAGCTTAAAACAACACACCCATTTTCATTTCCTTGAAGTTTTGGATGTCAGAAGTTCGAAAGGGGTCTCACTGGGCTAGAACCGGGGCATCTGCCAGGCTGTGTTCTTTTCTGAAGGCTTTGCAGGGAATTAGTTTTCTTGCCGGTTCCGGCTTCCAGGGGCTGCCTTTGTCCCACGGCTGGTGGCCTCTTCCATCTTCAAAGCCACCAATGCCAGGCAAGTCCTTCTCACGGTGGCATTGACTTTCCTGCCTCCCTCTTCCACATTTAAGGGCCCTTGTGATTACATTGGGCCCCTCTGGGTAATCCAGAATACTCTCTTTATTTTAAAGGCAGCTGATTACTTCCCCTTTGTAATATAATGTGACACATTCACAGATTCTAGGAATTAGGGGATTAGGATGTGAACACTTTGGGGGTCACTATTCTACCTACCATGGTCGGTAATATATTTTTTTAAATGTTTATTTATTTATTTTGAGAGAGAGAGCAAGAGCGAATGGGGGGAGGGGCAGAGAAGGAGAGAGAGAGAATCCCAAGCAGGCTCCACCCTGTCACTGCAGAACCAGATGCGGGACTGGATCCCATGAACCATGAGATCATGACCTAAGCCAAAATCAAGAGTTGGACATGTAACCAACTGAGCCACCCAGCTCTCCCCCATGGTAGGTAATATTATTATCTCCTATTTTCCAGGTGACGGAAATGAGGCACAGAGAGGTTATCTGACCTGCCCAAAGCCACACAGCTCATGAGCAGTAGAGTTGGGATTTACCCAGGGCATCTGATGACAGACTCTCTATTCTTTTTTTTTTTTTTTTAACTTTTAAAAAAAATGTTTATTCATTTTTGAGGGAGAGAGGGGGAGAGAGAGACAGAGCACGAGTGGGCAGGGGCAGAGAGAGAGGGAGACGCAGAATCTGAAGCAGCCTCCAGGCTCTGAGCGGTCAGCGCAGAGCCCCACGTGGGGCTTAAACTCTAAACCCGGAGATCATGACCCGAGTGGAAGTCGGAGGCTTAACCGACTGAGCCGCCCGGGTGCCCCATGGACCCTTTATTCTTCACCTTTAAACTGTACTCCTTCCATTTGTCCCTCGTTCTTTCATTCAGTACTTGAGGAAAGGCTAATGTGTTGACGGAAAGAGAAGGATTTAAGGTAAGATGAAGGGAGCAAAAGGCCTACAGAAGAAAAAAAGAATGAGGGGCGGGGCAGGGATGGCTGGTGGCACGCATGCGCAGGGCGAGGCGCGCTGTGTACCCCAGGGCAGAGCCTTCTAGGTGCCTGTCTCCCTGCGTTAGGTCACGAGGCACCTGGATTCAAATCCCAGCTCCGCACTGAGAGCTGCGTGCCTTCCAGCCAGTGCCTTGGCTTCTGAGTTGCCGCATCTGCAAAATCATAGGAGCGGAACCCACCTTGTGGCTTTGGCGTGTTAACGAAAACCTATGTGAATCTCCCTGCTGTGCCTGGAGCCCTGACGGTGCTCCCTAAGGGCTGCTGTTACTCCCCCTCTCTCCTGGCCCCGTCTCCCCAAGGCGACCGAACTTTCTCACATGGGAGTATTCACAGAGGAGGTGGCGGCTGAGATTTGTGGATCTGAGGAGGCAGATCTGAGGGCAGGGTGGGTCCGGGTATCCGTTCACCAGGCTAGATGGGAAATCTATTCAACCCCCTTGGTTGCTTTTCAGGAGGCAGAACCTGGTGGCCAGCGATGGGTTACAGGCTGGAGGAAGCTGAAAGAAACAAGGAGCCCTGTTTCCTCTGTCTTGGGTAAGCCACATTCGATTTAATCGGGGGGAAATGGCTCTGTGGCCGAAACGAATCTTAAAAACACGAACATCATCCTGTCCTTTCTTTCATTTCCTTCCTCCCTTCCTCGCATTTTTGTTTTTAGAAGAGGTTGCAAAAGAGGGACAGGAAGAAGACATGAAGTGCCCATGACAGTTAGAATCCCTTGATTGCAAGCAACAGAATCCAGAATCTGGCTAACTTAAATGGAAGTCGCTTTGGGTGGAGTGATGTGGGGTGACACAGAATTGAAGACAAAGCTGAACTTCTGGGTCTCAGGAAGACAGGAGCAGGGCAGTTGTGGGGATCTGGACAGGAGAGAGACATGGAGGGTCTCTTCGGGGCAGCGATGCCCTAAGGGGGCCCTTCCCACCGACCCCGGGCTGGCACCGGGCCCACTCTTCGTCTTTCCGGTAAGCAGTGTTGCTGGCCTCTCCCAGGACACTTGCTGGCCCTTTATCCCTCCAGAGTATCTGCAGAGGGGCAAGAGGGAGCTCTGCAAAAGAGAACCGGGCAGTGGAGAAGGAAGGAACGATGCCAGGAGGCGGACAGGTCGACCCACGAGGCACCTCCTACTGCGTCTGTCAATGTATCTCTCATCCCCAGCCCCTCCCCTCCAGAACATTCTTTCACATCTTCACTCATTCCATTTATCCCGCAAAGTATTCTTTCAGTGGCCCACTGCCACACACACACACACACACACACACACACACACACAGAGGAACAAGAAAAGTGTCATGCCTCTTGGTGCATGGGGAGAGAAAAATGCTTTCTCTGTGTTTCGTGATGGGGCCAACCGAGTTTGGTCAATACAGGACCCGGAGCCTAGTGGTCTCTTGCTGTGTCAGCATCAGTCTGAAGAATATGGACCAGCGTGTCCAGTGTGGCACGGCCTCATGTGTTGCAGTCAGCAACAGGCTCAGCAACCTGCTCAAGGTCACAGGGCAATTTAGGGACAGACTGGCTCACTACTGGCTCCTTCCATTAAACAGCCCAGGCTTTTGGGGGTCCGTTAAGAAGAACCCCTCTTATCTGTCAGGCACAGCATTGGCTCATCCTGGGTGACGATGGCAGTGGCACCCCCTGAAAGGGCTGGAACCCAGCAATGGGGGGCACATGATGGCTGTTCTTGGGTTGTGCTTCTGGGAGAGGTGGCGCCATGCTGGGAGTTCTGAGCAGACACAACTCTCTCAACAGTCGGTGCCCCTGGGGCTTAAAAAGGGAAAACAAAGAGAAAAAAGAGAGAGACTCCTTCGATCTCTGATCTTCCAGAACAAGGCAAACTTCTCATTTTGAAAGAATCAAAACCCCAATCTGTCTCACCGAGAGACCAAAGGAAGACACAAAGTTCAATAGGTTATTTTTTTCTTAAACTGTTGGATCCCACTTGAAAGCAAAAGGGTTTCTTTCTTTACCAGAGAGGGACCAGTGCAACGGGAGTGGCCCCACCTTGGGGAATCCAGAAACGTGTTGTGTCCAAATGCATCCAGAACCTGAGGGAGGGTAGGCTGTTTCAGGGTGTGCTTGGCAGGTCATTTGAGCAGGGGGGGTGCCATACTGGAAGAGGAGTTCAGTTTCCAGAAGAACTGGGGGGGGGGGGTCTCCTGCTGTCTAGTGACTTCCAAATCACATCCTTTTGTTTCAAGGAAGGCAGAGCTGAGCGAGCAACTCTAAGCAAGGTTGGCCCTGCAGTGGCCCCTGGGCCTAAGCGTCCTACTCTCAGGTCAGAGGAATCTAAACCCACACACCTCATTTTGCCTTTATCATGTGTCATTTCTAGGCTGTCCCCACACCCAGGCTTTTCTTCATGAATAGGCCACTTGAGTCAAAAACACAACAAAACAGGGGGCGTCTGGGTGGCTTAGTCTGTTAAGTGTCTGACTCTTGATTTTGGCTCAGGTCATGATCTCACAGTTCCTGAGTTCGAGCCCCACGCCGGGCTCTGCACTGACAGCCTGGAGCCTGCTTGGGAATCTCTCTCTCCCCCTCTCTCTGCCCCTTTCCCGTTCTCTCTCTCTCTCTCCCCCTCAAAAATGAATAAAACAAAACAAGACACAATAACGTGAGACCAACCAACAACATGAAGCAAAACCAGTAAGGTATTTTGCCAGGATAAAATATCTTTTTTTTTTTTTTTTTTTTTTACATTTTTATTTATTTTTGAAAGACAGAAAGAGACAGAGCACAAGCAGGGGAGGGGCGGAGAGAGAGGGAGACACAGAATCGGAAGCAGGCTCCAGGCTCCGAGCTGTCAGCACAGAGCCCGACGCGGGGCACGAACCCACAAACGGCGAGATCATGACCTGAGCCGAAGTCAGACGCTCAACCGACTGAGCCACCCAGGCGCCCCAGGATAAAATATCTTAAGCCCAGATGCACGTTGCTTTGGTACATCACCTCCTCTGAGAGGCTGGCCATCCTATTCCGAAGAAAACAGGGCTGAGCACCGAGAGAAGCGCCCCCACCCGGGCATATATTAGGTGTTCCATAAATATTTGTTGAATAAATAAATGGCAAATGCGTTCGCGGGGGATGCACCCAGAGCCAGTCATTCCACAGCATTTCTCGGGTGCCCCCCCCCCAGGTGGGTACAGTAGGCACAGTGTGGGAAGAGATAAAGAAAATAAGTACCTCATGTTGTTTCCCTGGAGGAAACTGCAGTTTCCTGAACTGTAGTTTTTGGGAGGGGAAAAAAAATGTACTTGGAAGTTATAGGAGTTCGTGAACTTGTAGTAGAAACAGAGCAACAAGGGGACACACCTGCAAGCGATTGTATTCATCCGCCAGAAATGCTCTGAGCGCTCAGCCTCACCCCTGCCCTCCCAGAGCCCCGACTCTGGAGGGTTGAGGGAGGGGGGAGGGGAATGCCCAGAGACAGAAGGCAATTTAGGTTTCAGACCTTATTTATTTATTTATTTATTTAATTTTAAGTTTATTATTTTGGGGGGGGGGGGAGAGCATGAGTGTGAGTGGGGGAGGGGCAGAGAGAGAGAGAGAGAGAGAGGGAGGGAGAGGATCCCAAGCGGCTCTGTGCTGTCAGCACGGAGCCCAGCGTGGGGCTCGAACTCACAAACTGTGAGATCATGACCTGAGCGGAAATCAAGAGTCGGATGCTTAACCAACTGAGCCACCCAGGAGCCCCTAGGTTTCAGACTTTAAAAGAAACTGATTTAATGTGGTTTAATTGCCTTAAAATCAAGGTAGAAATTTGACCTCTAAGACTCAAAAAAATAAATTTTAAGTTAACGAAATTTATTTTATGGAATCGACTTTTGAAGCTGAGGCAGAGAGGTTGGAGATCATCCAGCCCCCCGTACCCCTTTTATTATCAGATGTAGAAACCGAGGCTCGGATTAGCCAATGAATAACTTTCCTGATAAGAAAGAGGCTCATATCCCTGGGTGGGGAAGTCTCAATCTCTATAAGGTCGTGTATGGTGGGAAAAGCATCCAACATGATAGCTACTTTGTGATGCCAACCCTAAAACTTCCAGTTATTTTGGGGCGCCTGGGTGGCTCAGTCGGTTAAGCCTCCGACTTTGGCTCAGGTCATAATCTCACTGTTTGTGGGTTCCAGCCGCGCATTGGGTTCTGTGCTGACAGCTCAGAGCCTGGAGCCTGCTTCGGACTCTGTGTCTCCCGCTCTCTCTGTCCTTACCCCCGCTCGTACTGTCTCTCTCTCTCTGTCTTTCAAAAAAATGAATAAATGTTAACAAAACAAAACTTCCAGTTATTTTACCAGCAAGAAAATGAGTTTATTTGGGAACTGCAGAGAATTGCAATCCACCCCCCCCCCCCCCCCCCCCCAGCAAATTATGGCAAAACCATAAGCAAATCTGGAGAACAAAGGAGTAGAACACTTCTATAGAGGAAAGAGGGGAGGCGGGAAGGGCTGTTCCAAGCAAAAAGTCCATTGGCGTAAACTGGGAGTTCCAAGCATAGTGGCTTCTCATTGGCTGAGTTGTGACCCTCTCTCATTGGCTGGGCTGTTGCCAGGGGAGGAGGAAACCTTTCTTACTCCTCCTAGGGGAGTAAAGTGGTAGCTGCAGTAGTGTTGATTTCCAAGGTGCGTCTCTTCCAGTTGGGTCTGCAATTGAAGATGAACAATTGGGGATGAGAGCCTCTCCTGCCGGCCTCCTGTCTCTAGTCTAAACACACTTTTTTCCCGTATTACTTTTTACAGTAGTCATGGGATTTTATTTTACTTTTTAAATTTCGTGCGGCATTGGGGCGCCTGGGTGGCTCAGTCGGTTAGGCGCCCGACCTTGGCTCAGGTCATGATCTCACGGTCGTGAGTTCGAGCCCCGCATCGGGCTCTGTGCTGACAGCTCGGAGCCTGGAGCCTGCTTCGGATTCTGTGTCTCCCTCTCTCTCTCTGCCCCTCCTCCATTCATGCTCTGCCTCCCTCTGTCTCAAAAATAAACAAACATTAAATAAATAAATTTCGTACAGCATTGAAGCACAATGTGAGAGTGGATGTTTATCGAAGTGAGAGTGCACACTTGACCCGGTTCTCTTCACAAGTAACATGACCACGAACAATACGGAAAGACCGAGAGACTGCACGGATCAGAAATTAAGGAGACGCTTGTGACTAAATGTGCTGTAATAGACGTCTCCCGGTTATGTAAGATGTTAACAACAGAAGGACCCGGATGGCGGGCATCCGAAAATTTTTTTGTACTACCTTTGCGACTCTTACACAATTCTAAAAGTATCTGAAAATAATTTTTTTTTTTTTTTTTTAAAGAGAAACCATGGTGTGGTGGACTGTGTTCCTAAAAACGGTTCCAACAACAGTTTGGTTCCCTGTGCTGTTCTAAAAGTTTGCCGCTTCCTCAATGAGAGGTGGAGTCTGTGTCCTTCCTTTGAATGGGGACAGATTACTTAACTTCTCTGTGCCTCACTCAGTCGCCTCTGTAAGACAGGAGAAACACTAACGTTGTTTCACTGTGAAGTAACACGGGCCAGACACTCAGACAGTGCTTGGAAATGTTGGATGCTATTGTCGTTGCAGGGCACGAGTTAGGAACCCTGTTATCACACTGGGACTGCAAGGTCAGAGCTGAACTGGCAACCAGAGTAACTTGATACTGGATCTCTGGAATTCCTTTAACTCCTGCTTCTGGGGACAATCCTTCCTGGGGGGTAGAGAAGACAAGTGCAGATTCCAGGAGTGGACAGTAATGGGTCGTGCATTTGTTCAAGGAAGGAGGAACTCCTTTATGGGGGTGGTGTCAGGAGGGGGTGAGCTGGAGGGGGTGAGCTTGCACCTTGAAGGTCGGTTGAAGGTGCAGTTTTGCAGACAGGCAGGGACGGGTGGCAGAGGTGGAACCAGGGCGTCATCAGGCGTGTTCTCATGATCTGCCTGAAAAGAGACAGGGGGATGTGCTGATGAGCTCCAGGAGAGACGGTCAGAAAAGGAAGTTGGGGCCAGACCTTGAATGACATGATCAGGACTTGGGACCAAGACTCTCCTTTGCTTAGAAGGACCAGGCAAAGAATTAGTCACCGGATCGTCTGGCCCCCACTCAGCTTCCTTGTCAATTCCCACCCCCATCTGGTCTCCTTGTTTCTGTTCTCTTTTCTCCCAACCAGCCCACCCATGGTCAGACCTAACTTCCTGAAACGTGGCTTCCACTTAAGGTATTCCACGGAACAGAGTCTGTACTGACCACCGTGTAAGCCTTTAGTTGCCAAAGGTCGTATCTGCTGAGTAGAGAGAGGGAAAGAGCTTGCTTGAGAAAGGAGCTGACACAGAGCTGGCAATGAAAGGGTTGAGAGAAAGATCCAGCCCTCCCCAAAGATACCATTCCATCCCCTTGATGGAGCGGGCTCAAATCTCCCCTTCAACTTTTCAGTTCATAGAAGTCAATACATTCCTTAAAAAAAAAAAAAAAAAAAAAAAAAAGTCTTTAAAAAGTATTTATTTATTTTTGGGGGGGAGGGTAGGAGAAGCAGAGAGAGAGAGGTGGGAGAGAGAAAATCCCAAGCAGGCGTGAAGCTGTCAGCACAGAGCCCGGCCCGGGGCTCGAACCCACAAACCGTGAGGTCATGACCTGAGCCAGAGCCAGAAGCTCAAGCGACCTAGCCACCCAGGCGCCCTGGAGGGTAACTCGTTTTAAATCCAGGCTGGTTCTAAATCATCTGGCGAGGTGCCCCGACCAATGATTGGCTCAGGAGCGGTCATGTGACCACGTTCCTCCAATGAGATGTGAGAGGGGAGGTCTCTGGGAGGAGCCTTTGGGAATGAGGCTGCAGGAGAGGTAGGCCGTCTCTCTCTTGCCCCTGAGATGGCTTGGGCTGTGACACCTGAAATGGCTGCGTGGTCACAAGGTGCCACTACGCAGTGTGGCCAGCAGAGAAGAAACCTGGGCCTCTGACGACACAGAACGCGGGCTGTCTCTTGCTTGAGGGTCACCCTCTTTTGCCTCTTGTTCCCTGAAGGAACAAATGACAAACGGGTTTGAGTTGGGGTTTTTCAGCTACTTGCAACCTTGATCTTGCAGAGCCTGCAGGAGGCCAACCCACCGCCATCTTATTTTACTGAGGGAAGAAAGAAGGCCCAGAGGGACAGCCATGTGTCCAGGTTTCAAAGCTAAGTCATGGCAGTGTGACTCAGGAGACCGGCCATCCCTTCTAACACAGCCCTCATCCTGTCATACCGCAGCTTCTAGAATCTTCAGCCTTGCCCTGCCCCGGCCCAGCCCAGAGCCTTCTCTGTAGTCAGATGTGTCTATGGAAGCTCACCTGGTTGGAATCCAACAGGCAATATTCCATCTAATTAAGCAACTGTAAGCGGGAAGGCTGTATCTCCGGAGCCTATCTGTGTTTTGTGATGAGTCTTTATAAACCCTCGCTGGCTGTTGTGACGGGTGCCGGGGAGGTTGCTGAGACCTCGGTAAACAGGGTCCTGCTGGGCCACAGTGGGGGCTGTGGCAGTGTCTGTTTATAGAATCCAAAGTCTGCATTTGGATAATTACCTCCATGTAATTGTCAGATTAATGTCACCTGGGCCAGAAGGTCTGTGTTTTGATACTTAAGGAAAGAAAAAACAAAACCCTTTGGAGATGCCCAACGGCTGTGAACTTGAAACAGCCTGACTCCTAAAAATTCGGGAAGCGGCGGCTCGGTGAGGCCAGAGCACAGCCAGCAGGGTGCTGAACAAGCAGGCTTGTGAATGAGGCAGAGGGGAGGCCGACAGAGAACATGTTGATTTTCCTGCTTTCCCCACCCACCCCCACACCCCCAAACATATGCACAAAAGTGTACAAGTCCTCTGAGAAGCCGGCAGCAGTGGGCTTCTGATCTGGCCCCCTCTGTCATAGGCAACCACTGTCGGGAAAAGTGCAAGCTGGAAAATTCAGGAAGAAGAAAGCTGGGAAAAAGCTGGGGCTGAAAAGAAGCGATTTCCTTCTCGAACACCCGAGCCGTCGCTCTTGTTACCCAAGGACAGTAATTTTGCCACACGGAGGTAAATATCCTTCCCTCGAAGGGCTCCCCAAAGAAACTAAGGCTGGCGAGAGAGGTGCTGACTGCCCCCTGCCCACTGCCCAGCCAGACAGAGTGATGCTGATCTGTGGGTGGGGGGCTCCCCCAGCAGGTGCTCCAGGGTGGCATTTCCGTCCAGGTGTCAAGGTCGTTTGGAGGGGGTGAGGTCCTCAGGCAGATGCTCTGCGGACAGGTGTGGGGGGCTGTGTATCTTTATGGCCGCTGAGAGGCTCTGAGGGGTGAGTGGTGAGTGTTTGTGGGGAGGAGACAGAGAGTGCGATCAGTCCTGTCCACAAGAGGGATCGTGTGTGTATGTGTGTGTGTGTGTGTGTGTGTGTGTGTGTGTGTGTGCATGGGCATGAGCACATGCGTTCTCGAACACAAGACTCTGCAGGGATTTATGGGTCCCTGATTTATGGGTCCCTGGTGCTGCGGGAGGGAGCACTAGACCAGGAGTCTAGAGTCATGCTCCTAGAAATATAATGTGAGCTAAACACCTAGCTTATAATTTCCTTGTGGCCACTTTAGAAAAGAATGAAATTAATTTCAAGAATATATTTTATTTAACTCCACCTGTCCCAAATATTATCATTCCAACATGCAGTCAATGTAAAAATACATAAACAAGGGACGCCTGGGTGGCTCAGTCAGTTAAGTGTCCGACTTCGGCTCAGGTCATGATCTCACAGTTCGTGGGTTCAAGCCCCGCCTTGGGCTCTGTGCTGACAGCTCGGAGCCTGGAACCAGCTGCAGATTCTGTGTCTCCCTCTCTCTCTCTGCCCCTCCCCACTCATGGTCTGTCTCTCTATCTCTCAAAAATAAATAAACGTTAACAAAAACGTTTTAAAAATGTGTATATATATGTGTGTATATACATATGTATACATGTGTATATATATGTGTATATGTGTGTGTGTGTGTGTGTGTATATAAATGCGATCCTTTACATTCTTCTTTCTTTTAACAAAGTCTTCGAAACCTGGTGTGTGTTTTACACTCTCAGCGGCATCTCAGCTTGGGCCAGTCACACATCTAGTGTTCAATAGTCACATGTGGCTCGTGCTTACCATACTGACCGGTGTGGGTTTAGAGACTCGAACTTGATTCCCTGCTCGCGTTCGTTCCAGCTCTGTAGCCCCGAGAAAATTATCTGTGTGGAGCCTCAGTGCTGTCATTGGTATAATGATATTAACAATGGTCCATCTCATGGCAGTTGCTTGGTTAGTGTCTTGTGTGTTGCTGGGGACCCAAGGGGCCAAATCAGTGCTGCTGGACTGGCTGGTACAGTGGGGTGTTGGAGCCGGCTCATTCTGGTTGCCAAGAGTGCCTTGTTAAATTCTCAGGAATTTCATAAATACTCAGGAGTTTCTCGAAATCAGCCAGGCTAAGAAAACATTTACACCACGGAAATGGGCGAATGCTTCCACATCAGTCCCTGCCCCTCCAGAGTGGATTGTTAAACGTGTGCACCCGCTGAACTTAGGTATATTCCCATGTGGTTGAAGCGGTGAGTGTGGACCAGAGGCCGCTTCCCTGGCTCTTTCCCCCTTGCCGAGTCCTCATCGATCTCCACTGAGGTGCCCCCGGCTGTGTGAGCCCCTTTCCCACTGCGAGAGGCAGCACCGAGCTGTAGCTGAGTCGGCGGAGTCTGGAGTGAACCCTGGGTCCACTCTTCGCTGATCTTGTAACTGTGAGCAGGGTATTTAGCCTTTCTGTGTGTGCCTAAGTTTCCTCATCTGTAAAAATAATACAAGCTGAATTTCATAATGCATGTAATTGCCGAATCCCTAAGTAGCACACCTGAAACGAACTTAATAGTATATGTCAACTACAATTAAAAAAGAAAAATAATAGCATCCGAGAAATAGGTTGCTCCTGTTGAGGGGTAAATACCATCCATGGAAAGTGAGAGAAAAGCGCCTGGTACATAGTAAGTGCTCTATCACGGTGCCAATGAGCATCTGCGGATTCTAACTATTGGTCGCTTCCGGCATTCCGGAAGGGGCGGGGCTTATGGCAGGTGGCGGCATCCGGAGGCGGCGCTGGTGAGATGGTGGGGCCACTTTGGGCCTGGGGCGGTCTTTCCTTCCCTCCCATCCTCTCTCTCATCCTGCTGCAAGAATGGACCACCTACTGTGTGTGTGTTCAATGGCGAGGGGATGAGCCCACAAAGCTGAGCAAAGGCTGATCCCTGGCCCTGTCCTCTTGGAGTTTACAAAAGCTCTTCAGGGGCTTCGGTGATTTTTAACAGTGTAAGGGGGTCCCGAGAACAAGAAGTTTGAGAACTGCCGCACTAGGGTCTAATGGACAGGCCATTAACGTGGAGGCCAGAGGGCTTGACCCAGGTTCTAGCTCTGTGACATCTTATTGGGTTTCTAATCCGTGGCCTCCGCTTCTTTCTCTGTACAACCGGAGCAATAATGTGGATCACTGTCCCGGCCACCTCCAGGGCTATACAGTCTTTGTGTTGCACATGGAATTTCATTCTTGCTCTTCTCACCAAAAGTGATATATTTTCCGTATTGATTAATAGTTCTTATATATATTTTTAATGTTCATTTATTTTTGAGAGAGAGAAAGAGAGAGAAAATGAGTGGGGAAGGGGCAGAGAGAGAGGGAGACACAGAATATGAAGCAGGCTCCAGGCTCTCAGCTGTCAGCACAGAGCCTGATGCAAGGCTCGAACTCACGAACGGCGAGGTCATGACCTGAGCAGAAGTCGGACGCTTAACCGACTGAGCCCCCCGGGGCACCCCTATAGTTCTTATCATTTTTACTGGCTGCTTGTTAGTTCTCCAAGTAGATGAAAATAAGCACATTTTGAAGATAGCTAATTTCTATACATTGTGGTACTTGCAAAATAGTGACAAGCCAGCCCACCAAGGTGACCTGTGAAGCGTCACTTTATACCTTCGTGGCTTGGAAGAAGGGGCCATTCCTTAACGTCAAGTGGGTAGTGGGGAGGGTGTTGCTCTCTTTACCAAACACTTCCGCTCCTATTTCAAGTACTTTTGGAA
Source organism: Panthera pardus (assembly GCF_024362965.1). Lineage (NCBI taxonomy): Eukaryota > Metazoa > Chordata > Mammalia > Carnivora > Felidae > Panthera > Panthera pardus. The sequence goes on from NW_026527013.1 coordinate 15,348,680, forward strand.
AACATGGGTGATTGGAAGTCAGGTGAAAAAAAAAAAACCCTACTGATTTCAGGGTTCTTTTTCAAAATCTATTCCTTTTCTTCCTCCCCGGTGGCAATATTATTAGGATTGCTGGGGAACTCTGGATAAAGATGGGTTTAGGACTCCATTTGTCTCTTCACACCGATTCACTCAACAAATATTTATTGAGCAACCACTACATGTCAGGTATGGCAGAAGGCTATTGGGATCCAGAGAAAAAGGAACGTCTTTGTTCTCAGGGCATCGAGGTGATGCAGGTGTATGAACAACCAAATATCATCAGTGCTGTGGTGGTCAGCGTGGGACATAGGAAGGAAAGTGTAGGTCTGACATTCACTCATTCACTGATTGTATTAGCTATCTATTGCTGGGTAACAAATTGCCCCAATAGTTGACTATCTAAAACAACAATGATTATTATTACAAAGTTTTGGTAGGTCAGGAAATCAGAAGCAGTTTGGCTAGGTGGTTTTGGCTTGAGGTCTCTCAGGATGTTGATGTCAGGATGTCAGCCAGAACTTAGTCACCTGAAGCCTTGACTGGAACTCAAGGATCTGTTTCCAAAATTGCCCTCCTCACATGGCTGTTGGCAAGAGGTATCCGTTTCTTACTATTGAACCTGGACTGCTCCAGTGTCCATGACTTTGGCAGCTGGCTGCCCCAGAGCAAGTGATCCTAGAAAAGGAGGTTGAGGCCACAATATCTTTTATGATCGAACCCTAGAAATCATAGACCATCTCTTCCACCATATTATATTGGTACCAAAGCATAGGAGGGGACTACCTGAGGGGTAAATAACAGGAAGGGAGATCATTGGGAGCCACCTTGGGGGCTAGCTGCCACATTGGTTCATTGAATCATGCAACTGCCATTTGTTAAACACCGTCCAGGAGTGATACTGTGCTCAGGACTGGGGATACCAATATGGTTTCAATTATATTCAGGGACTGAGTCTGCTCAGTTTTGTATCTCTGGTGCCTGGAACACGGAACGTCTCATTAAAGGCTCATTTGTTCATCAGAAGGAAGCAAAACGTAGGAGTTGGACCTCCAGAGCCCATCTGTTTAGGTTCAAATCTAGCCTCTTCCTTCCAGCTCTGATTCTTTTCTGATAAATCTTGTTTAGCCAGAGGTTGGTTTCTGTTGCCTGCAGCTAAGAATCCTAACTGATACACTTGGTTTTTCTGCTAATCGCCTTTGACTAGCTCAGAATCCAATCCAGAACCCCCATGTTGCATTTAGTTTTTGTTTCCTTAACCTCCTTTAATCTGGGAGAGGTTCTCAGTCTTGCCTTGTCTTTTACGACCTTGGCACTTCTGAAGAGTACTGGTCGAGCATTTTTGTAGAATGTCCCTCGATTTGCGTTTGTCTGAGGTTTTCTTGTGATTAGGTTGAGGTGATGCCTTTTGGACAAGAATACCAGAAGTGACATTGTGAATGCTCTCAGGGATGTGTGATATCAACATGTCATTACTGGTAATGTTGACGTTGATCCCTTGGTTAAGGTGATGGGTGTCTGCTTGATTTCTATTTTCCCCTTTGTATTGAGTAATTATCTTGAGTCTATGGAAATATCCATTTCTCATTCATTGGCCCACAGATTTTAGCAGCCATTGATGATACTTTCGGACAACAGTTATTGCTGTGCTGTTTGCCGCTTGGTTTCCTGTTTCTATCATTCCTTCTACATTTATTAATTGAAATTCTGCTGTAAAGTAGAACTGTTCCTTCTTATTTATTTATTCAAATATTTACTTAATCAGTGTGGACTTGTGGATGTTTTCTTTTTTCCTATGGGTTATAATTCATTACTATGATTATTCATTGCTCAAATTATCTCAGATTTGGCCATTGGGAACTCTTTGTTTTAAAAAAAATTTTTAATGTTTATTTATTTTTGAGAGAGAGAGAGAGAGAGAGACAGAATGCAATTAGGGGAGGGGCAGACAGAGAGGGAGACACAGAATCCAAAGCATATTCCAGGCTCTGAGCTGTCAGCACAGAGCCCAACACGGGGCTCAAACTCACAAACCGGGAGATTATGACCTGAGCCGAAATCAGATGCTCAACTGACTGAGCCACCCAGGTGCCCCAGGAATTATTTGTTTTTTTAAAGTTTATTTATTTATTTTGAGAGAGAGAGAGAGAAAGAGGGAGAGAGAGCACGAGCAGGGGAGGGGCAATGAGAGAGGGAGAGACAGAATCCCAAATTGGCTCCTTGCTGACAGTACAGAGCCCAATGCAGGGCTTGATCTCACACACCATGAGATCATGATCTGAGCTGAAATCAAGAGTTGGATGTTTAATTGACTGAGCCACCCAGACGCTTAGGCCATTGGGAGCTCTTAAGTTGGTTCTTATATATGTGGGATAATTTTTTAAAAATCTCTATTTTTTATTATAAAAGTAATACATGCCTGGGTGGAGGGTACATGGGACCTTTCTGTACTATTTTTGCAACGTCCTATAAATCTATAATTATTTCAAAAAGAAAGTTAAAAATAGTAATATATGCTCATTGTAAAAAAAAAAGTTCAGGAAGTACAGAAAAATATAAAAATCGTTATCTCATCCCTTAGACATAATCTCTGTCTGTATTCTATTTTTTTTCTCTCCAGACTTTTTCCTTATCATTTTAAATGGTATCATAACACAATTAAGGCAACTCTGAGACCAACATGTTAGCTTTGTAATGGAGAAAATACAGGCCAGGAAGACGGGAATTAATAAAACAGTAACACTACCAGCCCTGACTTCTGTGTCTGCCACCTGCTCCCAGGCCCTCCTGGTGCTCTGCCTCATCTAATTCCTGCCCCTGGGTGGGGTAGGGTAAGCAATACTGATCAGACAGGGTATCAGAGGGTCTCGATCTATGAAGTCAGGGAGAAAAAGGTATCATTATTGGTTCGTAGAAACAGAAGGAGGTAAAGCCAATAAATTCAGGAGAATGCACACAGGTCAGGCCGACTCTGCAGAGAGAGGAGAGAGAGAGAGAGAGAGAGAGAGAGAAAGAGAGGTGGGGGAGAGACAGAGATTATTACAGGGAGAGAAAAAAAGGAGAAAAACAGAAAATGTCGAATTTTTACATTCTTGCTACTAGGAAACCAGGCAGCCAAGAACTCAGTGGGTGTTTAACCAAACAGACTTAAGGTTTAGGTCAAGGATGGACTTCCCACCTCCACTCCGGGTTGCCCTGACAACCTCCTCCTTCTGGTATTGACATTATTGCGAGAAAGAAGGAAAAAATAGGCAGATGAAGTCATTAGAGGCGGAACCAACCGTGATCTGGCTTGCTTCATCATGCGGGCAGGTCCAGGGGGAGCCCAGGAGAGGCACAGGGCTCTTGGGCTGGGGCTGCAGACAGGGGCATGGCAGTGGCGGACTTGAGCCTGTGGGCTGGACACTGAGGCTTCTCTGAAATTCGGGTGAAGCCGGTCAGTGTAAATTAAATCCCAGTGGTTGTGTATCCTCATTGTCTCCCCTGCTCTCGGAACTAGTCAAGGATGCTTAGAAGAAAACCTATGACCCCAACTCGGGAAATGGCCACCATTCCCTCTTCCAGATGGCCTCGGTTACCACATCAACCTGGACCTTAGAGCCCTCTCTTTGTTTCCAGCACCCAAGAAGGTTGGGACCGTCAGAGGGATGGTCCTAACCAGTGGTTACTACTCTCTTCTCTTTCCAGAGAGGGAAACTGAGGCTGAGACAGTCAGTAACTTGCCGAAAATCACAAAGCTAGGAAGTGTTCAGGAATTCAAACCCAGATCTGATCAAGTCAAGGTACGTGCTTGGTAATTACCTCACCCTGTGGTACAGAGCAGTGGTTCTCAAACTGGAGCTTGTGGAAGGAATCCCCGACAGGGCTTGTTAAAGCACAGGGTGCTGGGCCCCCACCCCTGTTTCTGATTTGTCCAGATGTATGGCTGGACAATTTGCATTTCTCATAAATTTCCAGATGGTGTTGATGCTGGTGATCTGGGGACCGCATTTTGAGACGTGCTTACATAAAGCAAACCATTTAGCCCTTGAACCTCAAATACAGTCTTTATAGAACAAAGAGGACTAGATTTGCAGTCTGTGATTGTGTTCTCAGGTCTCTGTGTGTTTCCAGAGGTGCTTTAGCCAGGGGGCAGGGATAAGAGGATTGAGGGAGTTTATTTTATATTTATTTATTTATTTATTTATTTATTTATTTATTTTATGTTTTATTTATTTTTGAAAGAGAGAGAGGGAGAGGGGGAGAGAGAGAGAGAGAGAGAGAGAGAGAGAGAGAGAGAGAGAGGGGGAGGGGCAGAGAGAGAGAGGGAGACACAGAATCAGAAGCAAGCTCCAGGCTCGGAGCTGTCAGCACAGAGCCTGACCCAGGGCTCGAACTCATGAACAGCGAGATCGTGACCTGAGCTAAAGTCGGATGCTTAACCGACTGAGCCACCCAGGTGCGCCAAGGGAGTTTAAATCATGGAGAGTTCGGGACCCCCATCCTTCCTTCAAGTAGCTCCCTCATACCTCTTCACATATTAGGGTTCTGTGTGAAATTTTATTAGAAAAGGGGTTCCTGTGATGAAACACAAAGAGTTTATCAACTTCTGAACTAAAAAAGATGTCAAAATGCCATTTGTTCCTATTATCTATTGCTGTGGCTTAAAACAACAATTTTTTAAATATATGATTCTGTGGGTCAGGAATCTGGGCAGACCTATTCCTCGGGGTGCCCACGAAGGTTACTCAGTGCCATACATCTGGTGTCCCGGCTGATCTGGAGGGCCCAAGATGGCATCATTCACATGTCTGGAGCCTCATTGGGGGTGGCTGGAAGGCTGGGCTCAGTAGTCACTACAGACTGGAACATCTATCTATCTGTGGCTGCTCTAGCATTGGGGTCTCAGGGGTGTTGGACTTCACAATGGCTTAGGGCCCAGAGCAAGTGTTCCAAGAGGCAGAAAGCAGAAAGCACCAGTCTCTTTAAGGCCCAGGCCTAGCAGCCACCATGGCATTATTTTGCCATCTTCTGTTTACCAACAAGGTCAACGGAGCTCCCCAGCCCCAGATTCCCAGGGAGGGGACATCCACCCCACTTCCCCATGGGTGGAATGTTTTGTCGCTATCTTTGAACTGGACCTGACAAACCTCATCCACACTTGAACGTTATTTGGCTGATGAGACCCTGGTCCTTGCGCCAGGTGTGGTAAAGGGATGTGAGTTGCAGGGGTGAAGGTATTTTGCATGGGGAAAAAATGATAATTGGAGGGTGGAGTTTAACGTGTCCTAGAACGCCTGCTTTCGAAGTCAGTCATCTTGCTGGAGGGAGAAGATGGGCTTCCAGCCTCATGGAGAAGTCCGTGGAGAGAGAAACCCGGTCCCCCATCTCCACCCCAACAGCCCAGCCGAGCTCCCAGCCCACAGCCAGCACTGACTCGCCGCTGTGTGAATGAGTCATCTAGGAAGGTTTGGTTCCTCCAGCCCCAGGCGAGCTCCTTAGCCGACACCATATGGAGTGACATGACACCAAATCGGGCACTGTGTTGGTTAATGTTATGTGTCAACTTGGTTGGGTCATGGTGCCCAGGTATTTGGTCAGACGTTATTCCGGATGTTTCTGTGAAAGTGCTTTATGGTTGAAATCAACCATTAAATCAATGGACTTTCACTAAAGCAGATTCCCCTCCGTGATGTGGGTGGGTCTCGTCCAATCGGTTGAAGGCCTTTATAGAACAAAGACTGACCTCCCCGAGTGAGAAGGACTTCTGCCAACAGACAGCCTTTGGACTCAAACTGCATCTCAGCTCCATGGAACACCAGTGTTTGATGAATATTAATAAGTCCTCTGCAATTAAAATAATGGTTCCATGGTCAATAAGTTTTGGGGAAACCCTTTGCCAAATGATGCTGTAAGGTCTCTGCATCGTAGAACTTCTCGTAATTTGGCATGGATCTTTCTCTGTATAGCACCTCTGTAGCCTGGGGGGAGGCTGATGTGGGCTTGTTGTGAGCTTTCTGACAACAAATCTTTATTCTGTTTCGAAAGTGGGTCACCCTGGTCAGTTTCCCCTTCTTTCAGAGGGTCTCATTTATGGGAGAAAAAGGGGGTCTTCTTCTCGGGTGAAGCGAAAGTGATGTGTTGCTTTGTTCTCTCCCATCAGAGTGGCACTGTGGGCCCATGAGGGAAGACTTCTCAGTGTGAGAGCTGCTGCCCCAGTTCAGCCCTCCCCCAGCTCCTTAGGCCTGCCCCTTCTGCAAAGGAGTTTGGACCACTCCGTTAGATATTCTAGAGCAGAACCAATGAATTATTTACTGTTGTCAAAGGATGCTAATGAGATGCTAATGAATACATTAGTGTAATTTCAAGGCAATTCCTGGAGACTTCTTTCCACTCAGGGCTACTGGCTCTGCCCCCTACTGGCCTTGGGAGGTAGGAGTTGGCAAAAGAGTCAAGGAACTGAAGACTTCCCAGGCAGCTAGCTGTTCCTGACCATGGAGGCCAGAGGACTTCAGAAATTGCTTGTCTTGCCCTGCATCTTCCTAGATGTAGTTTTGAGGATGTGAAGAATGGACATCCAGAAGATTGTTTTACAACCACACAAGCAGGACAGCACTCAAATCACTTCCTCCAGGATGTCTTCCCCGATCTATCTCTATTTCCTGTACTCTCCTTCCTCTCCAGGCTGAAGGCTATGTCCATCCTCTATGTGTTCCATACTCCCTATTCTTTTTTTTTTAAGACTTTATTTTTAAGTAATCTCTATACCCAACATGGGGCTTGAGCTCACAACTCCGAGATCAAGAATTGCACGCTCCATCGACTGAACCAGCCAGGCACCCCTTTAGTCCCCATTCTTACTGCCATCACAGATTAAGGGGAAGGGGGGGTTCAATTGTCTGTCTCCACCATTAGCCCTGAGCTCTTGAGCATGTGCATTTAGTGTCTTAAAAAATTTTTTTAATGTTTATTTTTGAGAGAGAGAGAGAGAGAGAGAGCACGAGCAGGGGAGGGGCAGAGAGAGAGGGAGACACAGAATCTGAAGCAGGCTCCTGTCTCTGAGCTGTCAGCATAGAGCCCAACGTGGGGCTCATACCCACGAACCATGAGATCATGACCTGAGCTGAAGTCGGACACTTAACTGACAGAGCCACCCAGGCTCCCAGTGTCTTTTTTTCTCCTTATCTGCAGGACAGAAGATGGTGCTTGGTATGTACAAGCTGTTCAGACATTGATGGGTTGAATTGAATTGTTCATGTGTGGTTAGTTCGATTCAGAAGGAAACTTGGTTATTTTGAGAGGGATTTGTCTTTGCCTTCGGATCTGCTAAGCAAATTTGACATGTAAGCAAGACTCAGGTGGAGAGCTGTTAACATTCTTTAAAAAATCTTTCCCAAGCACTTTGGCAACCTCCGTTTGATGAACAGCTGGCTAATTTCATGTAATTTAAATGTATTTATAAGTAAGTCCAATAGGACCAATTTCTATCTGGCAAAATCTATTAGCTTGTCTTTTACGGTATGGCCTTAGAAGCCATTTGTTTTCTTTTCATTTCACTTCTTTCCTCCCTCCCTCCCCTCTCCCTTCTTTCTTGCCTTGTGTCCTTCTTCCCTCCTCCCTCCTCCCTCCTCCCTCCCTTCCTTTCTTCTTCTTAAGGTATTATTATGCAAGCTTCCCACTCGTTCAGGTGGACTTTTGCTCCCAAATTTGACAGAATAAGCAAGTATTGGGAAGCGTATCAGTGGCCATGTTTCTTGTCTTTACTTCTGTGTCACTCTGATGTCATAACTGACTGTGTTACACCAGAGATACCAGTTAGCTCTTGGTACTCATAGGGCAGGCCATGGGCTGACAGCACCAGCATCTCCTGGGAGCCTGCTAGAAATGCAACATCTCAGGCCCACCCCAAACTTTCTGATCCCTGGGTGATCCATACGCACATACACGTTTGACAAGCAGAGGTTCAACTAACCCTTTTGACAAGCAGAGGTTCAACTAACCCTGTCTCATACCTTCTGGATGATGTGGGGACTGAGCCAGGGGAAAAGTATTGAAAACATACTTCTTTGCGATTTGTCAGCACTAAGCAGCCTACACCTTTACTGGACCTGCACACTGGCCACGTTGCCTTGCCTGCCCCGCCCTGAGCTCCTGGGAGGGGCAGCCTCACCTACAGTACTAAGGGCTGCCATTACATTGTGCCAACTGCTTTCCATGCATTCTCTCGTTCAGTCCTTACAACAGATCTGTGAGGAAGGTGCCACACACCTGTTCCCCTTGACAGATGACAAAGCTGGAGATTAGAGAGGTGAAATGGTTTGCTTTCGGCCACCCAGCTTGGTGCAGTACCAGGCCAGTAACAAGGATCCTGTAATTGAGAGCTCTTAGCATCCTCCTCCTCTTTCTGGGGCTAGGGTGGTCAAGATTTAAACAGCTACAGAACAGTCCAGTTGGCTGATAAACCACATCTTGGTGGTCATCCTGTCTTTTCAACCCTTTGTGCCCAAGAGAACGGCATTTCCCTACCTGAGGCTGAGGGCCAGGGATAATAAATATCTCGTTGCCTGCCGCATCCCAAGACCACTTGCTCTTCGTCTTCTACATTCTTCTCCTTCTCATCCTTCTTCTCAGTCTTCTCCTCCTCTTTCTTCTTCTGGTCTTCTTCTGCTTCTCCTCTTCCTTCTGTGCCTCTTGTCAAGCACTTGAACATGGCTGAGCTTCTCTTTCTTTCCCCCTGCCCTCCTTTCACCCTGGGCTCCAGGTAGAGAATTCAGATGCTGCTGCTGCTGCTGGTGATGGTGATGGTGATGCTCATTGATGATGATCATGGTGATGGTGTGGTGATGGGTGGCTGATGGTGATGTTGATGCTGATGGTAATGGTGATGCTGATGGTGATGGATGATGGTGCTGACGGTGATGCTTATGGTGGTGGTGATTTTGTTGTTGTTGTTTTGCCAAACGGGATTTTCAGTCCCTCATCTCCCTTTATCATTCTTATCTTCCACGCTGGTAGGAGAGAGGTCGTTCAGTAGAAGAACATGAAACTCTGCCACAAAAGGCAGTCAGTCTTAGGGAGAGAAAGGGTGGTTTGTCGTGTAGATTTAGAAACTCTGTGGGTGGGTGGAGGGTCACGAAGGGTAAAAAAAGTCTACATGGAATGAGGAGGGAGGAGAGAGGGTGCCAGAAAGGAGGGACTCTAGGTGCTTCTCAGATACATATTCTGCTTGGTCTGAAAGGTGACTAGTAGGAAAAGGATAGATATGTTTGCCACCCTCTCAGCTTGGGGTGTGTTTGTCAGCAGCCATTGGGAAGCCACTTCAGATGAAGGACCTGTCAGCAAATCCTGCTAGCCACTACAGGACATTGAGGGGCAACTGCATTATTGTTACCATTAATATCAGCCCACCAGTTCCCGGGCTCCCTGCGTGTGCGTAGCCCTTGTTAATTCTTTACATACAAGATCTCTACACCCCGTAAATTGGGCAGAGTGGGAAACTGAGGCCTATGCTGTCTCTTATTTGTCTGCTGTGCAACTTGGGCTGTAAAACACTAAGCTGGACCTTAGGGAGTAACACACAACTTGTGTTCTCTGTGTATACAACTCTACTGCTGATCGACGATCAGAGGAGTATGATTGTTGGCTTAGTTAATTTATTGTCTAGTTGGGAGGGAAAGACATGTGCACATAAATTCAAGGGCTAGTTAATTGTACAAGAACGCAAGAGATGCCAAAAGATGGTATGACTAAAGGCCAAATTGAAGCCAGAGGTGTAGGGGCTATAAGAGCTTATTAACATTTATTTATTAAAATTGCAGAAACCACCAAGAGATGGGCAAGATACATTTCATGCATTTGCAAATAAATCCATGTCCCCTATAGCCCACTCTTAGACCAGCAATAACAAATTCGAGTATATTCCAGGCAAATTAAATTCAATACATACAGATCTTCCTGGACTTACTATGGGGTTATGTCTCAAGAAACCCATCACATGTTGAAAATGTTGTAAGTCGACAAATGCATTTATTTATTTTTTAAAATACTTTTCAATGTTTGTTTATTTATTTTTGAGAGAGCGCGCAAAAGCACGAGTAGGGGAGGGGCAGGGAGAGAGAGACACACAGAATGTGAAGCAGGCTCCAGGCTCTGCACGGGGCTCCGACCCACGATCCGTGAGATCATGACCTGAGCCGAAGTCGGACGCTTGACCAACTGAGCCACCCGGGCGCCCCAAGTCAGAAATGCACGTAGCACACCTAACCCACCGAACGTCACAGCTTAGGCTGGCCGAATTTAAACATGCTCAGAACACTTACATGAGCCTACAGTCTACTTGATAATAAAGTGCTAAATAGTTCATGTGATTTATTGAATACTGTCCCGAAAGTGAAAAACGGGAAGGTTGTAGGGGTGCAGGATGGTTGTCAGTGTGGTGGTTGTTCACCCTCATGACCTCGGGGCTGACTGGGGGCTGTGGTCACTGCACCTGCCCGGCATCCTGTGAGAGGACCAGACTGCATAGCATTAGCCCGGGAAAATATCAACATTCAAAATTCAAAGTACACTTTCTACTGAATGCATATCGCTTTCTCACCATTGTCAAGTCAAAAAATCATAAGTAGAACCATCGTATGTCAGGGACCATCTGTACTGTTTTATACATTCAGTATTTCTTCAAATAGGATTATCTGTTTCTAGAAGCAATCACAAGGCCTAAGAAGATTTGCAGCAACGGAAAGGATTCTTTGTCTCCCCTGTAATGAACAGATTAAAAACTTAATCCCAAGGTCCGCTTCTGTGTCCAAGTATAATTGTGGCGTGAGTCACTCCAAATGGGTTTTCTCATGAACACGCAAGCCCTATTATAAATGGCACTTTTTTGATGGGGGGAAACCCCAAATTTAAAAAGTCAACAAAAGAGGTCACTTTCAGCAGACTCTGTACCCTGGAAGGGATGACCAAAATGGGTGCTTTTTAATATCAGGCACCTAGGAAAATGTTGATTTTACTCCAGGCCCCTCAAGGTCAAGACTGCTTTGTGGCAACCTTCAGAAAGACATCTGATCTTAGTTTCCTAGTTTCCTATTTTCTCAGTTTCTTAGTTCCTGACCTTTCTGACGCTGGTTCTGGAAAGATTATCATGAGTCCTTTGGCCCCTCAATGCTACGTTTGACTTTCATTCAGCTCAGCAAGAACTGTTAAAGAATTATCCATGACACTTGTTAAAATTATGAGGGGGACTTTGGTGAGAGATGTAGGGACCGCTGCAATGGGGTTTTGCAATACAGATGGGGGACTAGGCTCAGCTGTGACTATAACAAGGAAAAGTGGGAATTTAGAGCCAAGGACGAGGGTGTGAGGTGTCAGTGGATGAGCTGAGATATAATCAAGGAAGCCGGCTGGCCTCAGCAGGGCCAGGAAACTAAAACATTTACCCAAAGCCCCATGTGCCAGGCACCAAGGGAGGCATTTTACGTGGGTTGTTGTGCTTAATAGTGACACCATCTGGGCAAAGCCAATGCCATTATTGTTGAAGGCGGGAAAAGCAAGGGTTGGGGATCTGTCCAAGGTCGCACAGCCAGCGAGTGACTACACTACGATTCTACCCCGGATCTGCCTCCCTCCTGAGCTTATTCATTTGGCAAGGTGTCACTGAGGGTGTGCGCAACCTTCAGTTCCGGTCCTGGGGTGCCTGGGTGCCTCAGTCGGATAAGCTCCTGACGTCGGTTCAGGTCGTGATCTCACCGTTCACGAGTTCGAGCCCCGCCTTGGGCTCTGTGCTAACAGCTCGGAGCCTGGAGCCTGCTTCGGATTCTGTGTCTCCCTCTCTGCTCCTCCTCCACTCCTACTCTGCCTCTCTCTCTCCAAAAAAATAAATAAAACAAAAACAATTTTTGGTTTTTTTGAAGATTCAGTTCCGGTCCTCAAGGAGCTTGCTCTCTGGTGGCAATATCACCGATGCACACGCATTCCATGCCATTTCCTCCTCGCCTGAAGGGGGCCCGTAATAGACAGGAGATCTATTGCTTTCCTGTACCATCTTGGCACTTAGCAGTGTGCATAGACCAACTCCTTACAGTCAATAAAAGTAACAAATGCCATTTGTTGATTGTACACTCTGTCTGGAACTTGGCAAAGCACTTTACATAATAATTTCGTTAAAAGATTTTTCATCCTCCGAGCAACCTAATAGGTGGGCACAATAATCCTCATTTTACAGACTGAGCAGCTGAGGCTCAGGGGGGCTGAGGAGCTGGCCCACAATCCTTCATCTTGAAAGCAGCGCAGAGCTGAGCTTCAAAGCCCGGCTGTCTCCGCCCCTGGCACGTGCTCTTGACCACTCACTATGACGTCACAAAGGCCGGGCCGCTCCCATTTGCTCTCCATCTACAGTGGACTCATGTCGTTCACGGAAATTTTGTTCTAAAAAGTCACCCGAGCACTGTATGGGCCAAGACTGAAGCTTTGCTCCTAAGGAAAATACAGGGTTAGGTTCCTGAAAGCCTCTGGTCCCCAAAACTCTGGTCCTCGAGTTTTTGTCAGCTGATCAATTTCTCGTGTGTGGGTTTCTGCTTAGTGACACATTGTTTCATATACGTTGTTGATGCATTGACGCTGAACTCACGGCCCACAGCCCTGTAATTCGGCCCGAAGGAAAGTTGCCTCACACACGTACTTTGTCCATGAGACACACATCCCAGCTTTATTGTGCTCGGGGCCACTAGCCAGCACTTTAGCACTTACTGTCCAGAGCCATTTGAGACAGTGAACTCAGCAGCGAAGAGCACAGAAATGCAAAAATCATGGCACGTAACATCCTGGGAAAAGGGCCCTGTTTATAGGACAAGAGCTGAAGCAGGGAGGTAGATTGTCACCTTGTTCCGCCTCAGCTGGGAACGTGCGTGGGACTGGGAGGGGGCACTCAAATTTTTCACCCCTCTGAGTATGTCTGTGAATAACACAAAAGCACCGTGAGTACTGACTTTGGGGGTTACACACAGATTTTAGGGAGGAGATAGATTCACAAATATGGAATCTGTGAATAATGAGGATTGACTATACTTGCCGATTTTGTTATTTTTTTCAAGTTTATTTATTTTTGAGAGAGAGAGAGAGCTAGAGCAGGGAAGGGCAGAGAGAGAGAGAGAGAGAGAGAGAGAGAGAGAATCCCAAGCAGGCTCTGCACTGTCAGCACAGAGCCCCATGTGGGGCTCGAACTCACGAACCATGAGATAATGACCTGAGCTGAAGTTGGACGTTCAACCGACTGAGCCACCCAGGCGCCCCTGTACTTGCCAATTAAAAAAAAAAAAATTCTTAATGTTTTTATTTATTTTCGAGACAGAGAGAGACAGAGCATGAGCAGGGGAGGGGCAGAGAGAAGGAGACACAGAATCTGAAGCGGGATCCAGGCTCTGAGCTGCCAGCACAGAACCCGGCGTGGGGCTGGAACTCACTGGAGTGTGAGATCATGACCTGAGCTGAAGTCGGATGCTCAACCGAATGAGCTACCCAGGCACCCCATGTACTTGCCAATTTTAAGAGATTGCATTTAAGGAGTGCCTGAGTGGCTCAGTCAGTTGAGTGTCTCACTCTTGATTTGGGCTCAGGTCATGATCTCATGATTTGTGTGATTGAGCCCCATGTCAGGCTCTGCACTGACGGTGTGGAGCCTCCTTGGGATTCTCTCTCTCTCTCTCTCTCTGCCCCTCCTATGCTTGCATGCTCACCCTCTCTCTCTCTCTTTCAAAGTAAGTAAATATTTTTAAAAAAAAATTTAAAAAAGATTGCATTGAAAAGACATGTACTGAATACCCACTGTGTGCTGTCCACAGTGGCAGATAGATAAATAGGACATGGTAAAGAGACTATTGCAACGGTCCAGGTGAAAGGGGAGGGGAGCCTCCGCTGGGGGGTTGTGCCGGGCAAAAGCGGAGGGCTGGGGAAATCTACCTGAGGGCAAAGGTAACAAAACCTGGAGACTGATTCCATGTGGAGGGAAGGAGAATGGGCCATGTCCTTGTCAGTTGGGTAGGTGGGTATTAGCAGGATACTTTCTGTTACGATAAATAGAAAACCCCAGTTGAATCGGCATGAACAACGAAGGGCCTCCCAGGCTCCTGTGCGTGGGAAGTTGAAAGGTGAGCGAGCCTCGGGCAGGGCTGGATCCGGCAGATCCTTCTGTGGCAACAGGACCCGTTACCTCTCCTGCCTCCAGTCTTAGCAGGCTCTCCTTGTGTGCTTCCGGAACGGTTGAGGCAGCTCCTAAGGTTTTTATTCCCACACAGCAAGAAAGAGAATCCAGGTTCTAGTGTTCCCAGCAGAAGGCTTCTGTGCTGCCCTCTGAGAACTCTGGCTTAGGTCAAGTGCGTGCCTGAACTGTCTCCATGGTCAGGGGACGGAATGAACAGATTGGATTAAGCCAGACCTCAGATCTGAGGGATGAGAGGTCACGCCCACAAGACTAAATGGCTCAGAACTGGGGCAAGGGATGGTTTTCTTGAGGGACGTCCAGGAGCCACGATCAGCAAAGAGGGAGGAACAGATGCCTCGGGGAAGTGTAGGTGAGAAGCCTATCTATCTACACCGTAAGTGATTTAATTATCAGGGCTGGAGCATTTTTTTTTTTTTCTTTATCAAAAAACAATCCCTATAGTAGCAAGAATCTTGGGGTTTGCTTTCATCTCCATAATGGATGACTGAAAGCCATTCCCAGAAGACCTGAATCAATGTCTGCCACGTGACAGCCCAGGGAAGAATTTACACGGCTGTCCCAGCGATTTATTTTTGGAAAGGTCACAAAAGCGTGGAAATAAATGTCAAGCCGGAATTATTTATGACTCCTGCACTTCTAGGTCATTTCTAGTAAATTTGCCTTACCTCGTGAGGTAAGATAGAGGAATAGTCTTGTTTTTACACCAAGGGGAAGAAATGGTCAAAGAAATGGAGACTCCCCTTCCTGGAAATTCCTGACATGCAAGCTTTTGTATTAGACAAAGAGAAGGGAGAACAAGGTGGGGGGGGGGGAGGGGCAAGGAAATGAACAGAGGGTACAGAAGGGAGGCTGCGCTGATGCAAATCAAATCTCTTTATTTAACAAAAGATCGTCTTGATTTTTTTCTGCGTACGAAGTCACAGAAGCTGAACTACGAAGCTCCCTCTGGCTGCTGTAACTGATCACCACAAACTTGGTGGCTTGAACATCAGTTTCACTGGGTCAAAGTCAAGTTGTCAGCAGGGAAGCACTCCCTCTGGAGGTTCTGGGAGAGGATCTGTTTTCTTTTTCTTTTTCGTTCTGGTAAAATATTCATAAAACGTACCATTGGAAGCATTTTTAAGTGTCCGGATCAGTGGCATTCAGTTAATTCATGTTCATACGGTATCATATCATATATGGAATCATGTAACACTTGTCGTTCTGTGATTTATTTCTTATGTGTCCTTAAGTGGCTTGCTTCATTTAGCGTAATGTCTTCAAAGTTCAAACATATTGTAGCAGGTGTCAGAATCTGCTTCCTTTTCCAGGCTGAATACTATTCCACTGTATGTATATATCATATTTTATTTCGTCCGTTCGTCACTCAAAAACACTTGGGTTGCTTCCACCTTTCGGCTGCTGTGACTAATGCCTCTATGACCACGGATGTACAATGAGCTCTTTAAGACCCTGCTTTCAATTCTTTGGGGGTATCTGCCCAGAAACACAGTTGCTGAATCCTATGGGAGAATCTATATTCTGTGTTTCAGTGCTCACATCTCCTCTTCTGTCACAAACTTCCCTCTGCCTCTCTCTTATAAGCACACCTGTGATGGCATTTAGGGCTCCCCAGGATAATCCACGATAATCTTTTCATCTCAAGACTCTTAATTTAATCACATCTGCAAAGTCTCTTTTGCCATATAAGGTGACATTCCTAGGTTCCGAGGATTAGGACCTAGATATCTTTGGGAGTCATTATTCAGCCTCCCACACAAGCAAATAGAAAATGCAAAAGGAACACAGAAATCTATCATAAGAAGGAAGGCCCATAGAACCGCCCTGTCCCTACAGATCATCACAGGAAATAGTTTACGACATATTTTTCTAGATTTCTTTCCATGCGTACACTAACAAATGTATTTCTTTTATTTCCTTGCCTCTTTAAAAAATACAAAGTGGGGTAACTTTCTACACAGCCCAGCAAGTTGTGTCTTTCATTTAATAATGTATCGTTGCAGCAAGCTCTTTAAGAGCAAAAGGGATTTACTTTCATGCTACTGTCTTCTTTGATGTAAAAATAGCAACTTTCCAGTAAAGCAAATGACTTTTAGAAAAATTCTATTTGAAATAATCTCCTAGAAATGTCAATGTTAACTTTAATTCATAAAAGGAAAGAGAGATTTTGAACCAACATAAGGGTGGAGGCTACTTAGAATTTAGCATTTTGGGTAAATTAGAGAAAGGACACTCTGGTTATATATGGATACAACATGACATACCCGAAGGCTAAATTGCTTTAAGTGTGGCCTGTTAATGTGAGAGTCAATGCTTCCATGGTATCAGTTTAAATTAAGCATCTAGTATCAGGGGTAGAGAGATCAGGAGATTTGGATTGGAATCCTGGCTCTGTCGTCAACTGGCTGTGTGGCTTTAGACAGGCAAGCTGTATCCAATCCCTGGGCCTCAGTGTCCTAATCTTTGGACTGGAAGCTGTCCAAACTCCTAATGACCTTCCATTCTGCAACGTGGGAAGGGCACTATTCTGGCAGGCTAGAGATCCAGGGGTGAATAGCAAACCTTCTACTAACTTGCTTATGACCTTGAGCTAGACTGTCAGCTCTGCAGGGTCTCAGTGGATTCATCTGTAAAATGAGCAGGCTGGTCTAGAGAGTTCTCCAGATCCTTTCTAACTCTCACATTCTAAGGCAGTGAGTCTCAGACTTCAATGTGCCTAAAAATCCCCTGGGGGATCTTGTTAAAATGCAGATTTTGATGCCGCAGATTTGGGTGCAACCTGAGATTTGACATTTCTGGCAAGTTCTAAGGCGAGGCTGATGCTAGTCTGGAGACCACAGTTTGAATAGCAAAGCATTTGGATTTTGAACTGTCAGGGAACGTTGTTAAAGACTTGGAAATGGGCAGAAGAGATTCCTGTGAATCCCTTGGCTGGAGTGCTGGTCTGGGGGGTATATATAGGAGTATGTACCTTTGCTGGTCCTCTGTTGCTCAGCTCTGTAAGAGTAGAAGTTAAAATGTAGAATTACTATCCATTATGGATAGTAATGGGCTGAATCTTGTTTGAAAGAGGTGCACTTGATTTCAGCCCTGTAGAAAAAGATGGTTCTCAAAACATTACTTTTTTTTTTTGTCCTGTGGGATAACCACCAGTTTTGCGTGATTACCACTCATTTCAGTATTCCTGATTGCCCACATCTATACGGTTTTCAAAAATCTCCTTTATGTGGGTTTTACCCTTTTAAAAATCATATTTTAACACCACTGGTCCTTTACAATTCATTCATGGATTCATCTTTGTAGCGAGAAACACTTGCGGGTGGGGGGTGGGGTGGGGGAGAGGTTGGGTTGGGGGTACAGAAAACTCTTCAAGGAAAGTGGTTGGTCAGGAATCCTGCCTTCCTGACTCCCAGCTCACCTATCCCCTAATCACGGTCAGATAATTCCCTTCCCAGGGCTATAAAGTCACGGAATATGGTGGGGAAAGCTCTTTAACCACCATTTAAGGATCAAGAGGTCAAACGACCTACCCAAGCCCAGCGGGCAATTTTAGCTAAGCTGGGATTCAAACCCTGGCATCAGAACTCTCCCAGTGCTCTTTACACCACCTGCCATCCAGTTTATTCTGGGGCCACTAAGCTGATGTCCCTCACTCCTCTGCAGCAACTGGAGTAATCTGAGCCCCGGTATCTGGTTTTGGTGACGCCAGAGACGGGGTGCACTGCTGAGCCGGAGGGCGGGGCTTGGAGTCAGGAGGCGGTGCCCGGGAACGGGGGGGGCGGAGCCCGAGGCCGCCGGCGCCGACGCCTCCGCCCCACGGGCTGCCGGGAGTTCGGCCCCGGCCCTGCTCCGCTTCTCCCGGCTCCGCCCCCGCCTGTCTGTGTCTGCGCCGGCCGCTGCCGATAAAGTTGTTGTTCTGCCAACATGGCGGCGCCCATGGTGACTGGCCGGCCCGTGTTCGCTTAAAGGTGGGAATTGAGGCGTGAGGAGCCGCAGGCCAGAGCCTGTGAGCAGGTAAAGTCCAGACCCGGGCTCAGCGGGACGAGACACCTCGGGCGAGGAGGTCTCTGCCCTCGGATCTGGAGGTTCCGACTTGCTAGGGGCAGGAAGGGAAGGTGCGGGCTGGGTTAGGTGGCTCTGGAGCCGTGCAATTTCTGATCTGGGTAAGTCTCCGAGATCCCGGCCTTCAGACTCTTTGAGCCATGGACCCTGATGATAGCTCTGGACCCTATCCCATTCCCAGATGAATACACACGTACACGTAGATTTGTACTCAAGTTCCCTTGCTACTGCTCCCCTGCCCCGATTCATCTCTGGATCTTTGCTTCCTGGCCTGGGGATTTGGACTCAGCTAAAAGCCATCCGGTACATCTCCGTGGCCCAGAGGTTATTGTCCCTGCATGTTGAGGCTCGGAGGTTCTCAGAGATCTTGTGGGTCTACCTCCTTATCTTAGAAGATGAGATTCCCGACAGGAGATAATTTGCCCGAGGCCCCACAGGGAATGGGTGCTTGCAGAAGCCACAATCGGTATTTTTGGTCACAAAATTTGTTTTCTTTAAGATGCACTTGCCCTGGTCTATTCTTGCACATTTTGGGGTGGGGGGGTGCACACAAATGCCCTCCTGCCCTTCTTCCATGTATTCTGCTGTTCTTTGCTTGTACTGCTCTTCCCTTAGGTTTCTTTGTCCATATGTGATTGTCGTTTTGGGTCCAGTTGTTAGGCTTTTTCTCTGACCACCTGTCGGTGCCTCCATCATTCTCAGAAAACAACCGTAAATGCCCCAAGTGAGGATGAGGTCAGGACCGACTCTAAAGAGGAGCAGAGGAGTGGGGATTGTTATTTTGGAAGGGTGTGGAAGAAAAGACAGGATTCCAAGCATCGAGGCAAGGAACTGGATGAAACAGAGCTAAGGAAGAAAAGGCCAAGTTGATTGAAAATACAAGGCGTGAGCCACGCCTTTCACATTGATGGAATGAGCATAGTCCTCTAATGAAATGGCCGCACCTTGTCAGGAGAGGCAGTGCCCTTTTTAGGACTTTGGTGGTGGAGCGGCCAAGAGCAGGGCCTGCTGAGCTCCAGGAAGTTCTGTAGTATATTGTCAAGGCAAATTGAACCAACGTTTTAGAATTTCTAAAATAAAGGAAGCGAGTTTTATTCAAGGCCAAGTTAGGACAGCTGCTGGCACACACAATCTTCACCAAGAGAGTGCTCCTGTGAAGGAACATTTGGTGTAGGGTTATATAAGCTCTAGCAAGGAACATTTGGTTTGGGTTATATACTTTTTTCTTTTTTTTTTTACATAAAAAGTTACAAATCCTTAGACAAAGAACATGTTAGAAAGTTGCAGAACTTATCTTACGCCTCTAGTAAATGCAGGGCTGTATAACTTTAATCTTATGGGAACCAGGGAAGTTCTCCTTATGTTTGGAATGATCCTTTTTGGTTATTTCTTAAATAAGGCAGATGTGCGATGTGTGCTCAGGCAGAAATAGAGCCCATACTTTGAGGTTTTGCGGAATCACTTTGACCTTGGTATATGTTAGAGTATAGCTTTCCCCGGGAGCCCAGGAGCAGGGCCCACAAACATTAAAAGTAGAAAATTTCCTTTATTTTATCCATATGATAGCCCTGAGTATACTGTATGCTATGTCCCCCTGAGTCTAGGGGATTCCCCTAACTTGGGGCGCGAACATTTCTTAAAGAGTCTTAGTGCGTTACTACCGCGCGTGCTCCCCAGAGAGGTGGAATCCATTTACATTTTCAGCAGCAGTGTATAGAAATGCCCATTTTTCATTTAGCAGGTTTTTGCCAGTCTGTTAAGCAAAAATATTTTCTTGCTGTTTTCATTTGCATTTTATGATTAGTTCTAAAGTTGAACTTTCTCATATGTTTATTAGACATTTACATCTCTTTGTTTTTCCTTTGCCCATTATTTTAAATTAGGTTTTGAATGTTTCTCTTTTCATACGTAAACTCTTCATAGAGTAGAATAACCATTTGTTACTGCCGTTTTGGCAAAGATTTTGCGTCAGCTCATTGCTTGCTTTCTACTTTTGTTCACAGTGGTTTTGATATACTGACATGGCACATTTTTAGAGTCAGATGTATTAACGTTTTTGTGAATTCTTCCGTTGCTTTTGTCCTCAGGACAGAACATCCTGCACCTTGTAAAGATGTGTTAAATACTCATCTATATTTTTGTCTTGTTTTATGATACTTAAAAAAGTTCTTTAATCTTTATGGCATTTACACTGGTTTGTGGTTTTGAGATGGGGCTCCAATTTCTAATCTACTTGTGCTTTTTTCCTTATGAACTTTTTTTTAAAATTTTTTTTAACGTTTATTTATTTTTGAGACAGAGAGAGACAGAGCATGAACGGGGGAGGGGCAGAGAGAGAGGGAGACACAGAATCTGAAACTTTTAAAAATTTTTTTTAACGTTTATTTATTTTTGAGACAGAGAGAGACAGAGCATGAACGGGGGAGGGGCAGAGAGAGAGGGAGACACAGAATCTGAAACTTTAAAAAATTTTTTTTAACGTTTATTTATTTTTGAGACAGAGAGAGACAGAGCATGAACGGGGGAGGGGCAGAGAGAGAGGGAGACACAGAATCTGAAACTTTAAAAAAATTTTTTTAACGTTTATTTATTTTTGAGACAGAGAGAGACAGAGCATGAGCGGGGGAGGGGCAGAGAGAGAGGGAGACACAGAATCTGAAACAGGCTCCGGGCTGTCAGCACAGAGCCCGATGCGGGGCTCGAACCCACAGACCGCGAGATCATGACCTGGGCTGAAGTCGGACGCTTAACGATTGAGCCACCCAGGCGCCCCAAGAACTTTAAGTTCTTTAAATGCCCAGATCAGTTTCAGGATTCTCTAGTCTATACCGTTGATTTATGTATAGAAGAGGTTGTCAGTGAGCCATGTGTTATGTAAACATATTTACATTTTTTTATGTTTATTTATTCTTGAGAGAGAGAAAGAGAGTGTGAAGGGGCAGAGAGCGAGGGAGACACAGAATCTGAAGCAGGCTCCAGGCTCTGAGGTGTCAGCACAGAGCCTGACGTGGGGCTTGAACTCACGAACCATGAGATCATGACCTGAGCTGAAGTCGAACGCTTAACTGAGTGAGCCACCCAGGCACCCCTGTAAACATATTTAGAAAGCTTATTCTCATTGAGTAGACAGGGAGTGTTGTATGTGTTGTTTATGATTGGTGTATGATGAGTAAGTTACAGAGACAGGATTAGAATTTTCGGTGAAAGAATGACCTCCCTTCGTATGGCTCATATGGGTGATCTGTCTTCTCTCTTTGGGATTTCATTTCTCACGATGGCTAACAAGCATTGAAACCAAAAACTTGTGAGACTGCGGTTCCGGTTAATTTGTATTTTTGTAATGTTTGTTTATTTATTTTGGGAGTGGGAGGGGCAGGGAGAGGGAGAGAGAGAATCCTGAGCAGGCTCTGTGCTGTGATCATGGAGCTGGACACGGGGCTCGATCCCATGAAAACCGTGAGATCATGACCTGAGTCAAAAATCAAGAGTCAGACCCTTAACCGACTGAGCCACCCAGCCGCTCCAGATTCATTTGTATTTCTATAGTTTTGTTGTTTCCCCTTGTTTCTGTTGGGGAGAATAGCCCGGAACCCTTTCGTTATGAGTTGTTAGGGAATGCAGTCCAGGAGAGAGGTGGCAGGCGTCTATCTATGCCTTCTGCTGATTGGGAAGTCTTTGGCTTGTTAAAGATATGGAGATGATACCTTAGCAAGGGAGCCATAAAATCCATGACTCCTGTGGACACTTCTAATTATGTAGAAACCCAACCCCTAAAAATAAATGCAGTTACCCTAACTGTACAAAGCGTCTCTATATTAGGTTGGTCATATGGAGTTGCTGATACTCAACCACGTTCATACAGTTCACCCTAATATCTTTAGTCCCATCTGCATATTTTAGAATAGCCAAGCCCAGTGGATAGGTTTGGTTTTGTTTTTGTTGTCTTTCTGCTTCGACCCCCAAGGAAGCAAGAGGTATTAAATACAGTGAGACTTGGTCTATCAAGAACTTTGGCAGACCATCTTGTAAAATGCCAACACTGGGATGCCATTTTATGGGAACGTGAAACCCACTTGTATAAGCCTATGATAGACTCTCTTGGCAACATTCGTGACCCAGTACCTGTGTGAAAACAGGCCAGACGCTCGTGAGTGTGGAAAAAATGTTGAGAGAATCAAAGAATTAACACCAGCTTCAAGTGTCAGGTTCTTCCTTTATTTCTCTCTTGGTTTTACATTTGTGTCTTCACTCTGGCGCTTTTTTTGCATGGTTATGTAAGAAGGCAGGCAGGTGAGGCTGTTGAGTCATAAATCTTAAATATTTGATGGATTGTCACCTCAACCTCTTAGACAGGGATAAAACGTGAAAATGCTTCCATGAAGTCATTTTTGGAATTCACCTCCTTGGAGGAGGCCGATGAAGCGTTCCGGCTGAATTTTGAATTGCAGCCAGATGTCCTGGTGGGCCCCAGCCTGTGGGTTGTATTCCAGAAACACCATAGCACTCACCGCTATTATCCATTATGTTTACTTGTTTTTCTCTTATCTGCTGTTCTTTACTAGTATGTAAGTGCCATGGAAGAAGAGAGTTGGGTTTTGTTCACTGTTGTATCCCCCGTGCCTAGAACGGTGTGTGGACCTAGTGGCAGTCGATAAATATTTAGTAAATGAATGAAGAACTAACTGAATAAGCACTCTTACAAATGATAGTTATTTCTTGGCTCAGCTTACGGGTGTATATAACTTACAATACATACGAAAAATGTTAATAATAGCTGCAAGTCTCTGGACTCTGGAGCTAGAAGGTGGGTGTTCAGATCCCTTCTGACATTTGAGCCTAAGCCCAAGCCAAGATGTGCTCGGAGCTCTTCTGAAGCCTGGGTGATGGGACGGGAAGCCTGCTGGACAGACCCTGGGCTGGGCCTAAAGGAAGGGAGGGCGGGGGCTCCTCGGACTCCCATGCACCCTGTGAGGCTGTGGCAGGAGCTGGCCCAGGAGGTAGTCTCCATTCGTTCCTGTGGGAGTTTTGTATGTTTGGTGTTTGGGAACCTTGACCATGTTATATTTTCCATTTAAAAGTTTGTGTTTAGCTCAGTCGACGTTCTTTTCTTTTCTTTTCTTTTCTTTTCTTTTCTTTTCTTTTCTTTTCTTAATATTTAATTTTTTTTGAGGGAGACAGCGTGAGAGGGACAGAGAGAAAGAGGGACAGAGGATCCGAAGCGGGCTCTGTGCTGGTAGCAGCGAGCCCAGTGTGGGGCTCGAACCCACGAACCGTGAGATCATGACCTAAGCCAAAGTCAGACGCTCAACTGACTGAGCCACCCAGGCAGCCCAACTCAGTTGCAGTTCTAATGTGACATTTTCAGGGAAGGAAACCGTCAAGAGCCTAAGATGAAAGCATGTGAATGCGCAGGGAATGCTGGGCTGTGCTGAACGGGAGAGAGTTCTGGGCAGTTCCTAAAAGAGCTTTCTGCCCTCTTTCTCAGGGCCTTCCCACCTTCTGGAGAATGGCTTCTGCTTGGCGGAGACTGGGTTTCTATGTCTGTTTCCTGAAAAGCAAGCTAAATGGTGGGCCAGATATCATCAGCAGAGGAAGGAGAGTAATCCCGGGATGTGCCAGAGGTATTTACAGTGCCACGGGGACTTGGACGAAAGAGTACACGTTGCAGACGAGGAAGGATGTCGAGAATTGGTGGCATAAACGAATAAAAGAAGAAACCTCCAAGATATCAGAAGCTGATGTGAGTATTCTGAGGGATTTTGAGGGGGTAGAGAAGAGGAGCCAAGAACTTGGATTCTGAAGTCAGATCGCCCGAGTTCAAATAAGGTATTAAGTGTGTGACCTTGAACCAACTGAATCTGTGCTTCAGGTTTCTTCTCAACCAGGGACGGTGCGAATAGCAGTGAGCGAGAGTGAGGCCCTAGCAGGTGTTAGGTTCTTCGTGGTCTATTGCGGGCCAGCGCACCTGGTGATCCAGCAGGGTCAGATGTGAGGTTCCAGGGGTACCCCTGGACCCCTCGCCTGTAGAACTTATTTAAAACATTTATTATTATTGTTATTTTTTTAAATATGAGAAGCATTCTTTAAAAAAATTTTTCTTTTAATGTTTATGTGTTTTGAGAGAGAGAGGGAGAGAGAGAGACACAGAGAGACAGAACACAAGCAGTGGAGGGGCAGAGAGAGAGGGAGACACAGAATCCGAAGCAGGCTCCAGGCTCCGAGCTGTCGGCACTGAGCCTGACGTGGGGCTCGAACTCACCGACCGTGCAATCGTGACCTGAGCCCAAGTTGGATGCTTAACCGACTGAGCCCCCCGGGCGCCCCTCACCTGTGGAAGTTTAATCTGCATATTCTGGGAAGTACCTTCCTCTCCCCTGGCATGATGTTGGCCTCTAGCCATCATGGGTTGGGAGGTACCAGCCCTTCCCTGGTGTGATCTGGGGGGCTGGGACCCAGACTTGCAGTGACAGATGTGTGAGGTAGTGAATCCTTGGCTTCCGCCCAGGATGTATCAGCTCAGCACCGTACTTGGGTAATTGTGTCTAGTGTTTGGTTGTAGCCAGTTTCCAGGGGGCGCCGTGTTGGAGGCTGGCTCCTTGTCTAGGAGTCCAGCCTCTCGGGGATTCCTCTTGGACGTGGTAACCCTCACCTCTTGCTGCTGGTCAAAGTAACAAATGGGAGATGTCATTTGTTACATGAAATGGTGAATCTGATCAGAGCCAAGTGCCGTAAGGTCGTTTACTCTTAAATTGTGACCATCCCTTGGTAATAGTTACCGAATAATACAAACCTTCTACATGTAGTTAAAGAGATGGGGCCAAAGGCAAGCAGGTGAGTAAATACAACTGCACCAAAGTGCTCTTGGCTAGACTTGGCTGTTTCCCATCTCCTGATCCTCACTCTTTTTAGACTCATTCCTCCCGTGAGCGTGATCACTATGAAACATGCCGGGGGTAGTTATTTGTGTTAAAGCGAAGGATGGTTTCGGGCATTGGTTAGAGAGAGGTGCGGTGGGTAACAAGTGGAACGATAAAAAAGAAGGTTTGAGTATAACGCGTGATTGTACCGTGAAAGCCCGACTTCCGCCTCGTCAGGACGCGAAGAACCTTCACATCAACACGACCAGACTCATGTGCCTAAATGTATTTTGGAAGCGAACTAGGGAGCAGTTTGCTTCTGAACGAGGAGAGTAAAATTCGCTTTTCTTTTTGGTTTAGATTATCCTTTAGTGGCTTCCAGACATTTTAAAGTTGGAGCTTACTGATGTTGTGGCGCCTCCTTCTTCTTAAGTACTGTGTGGTTAAAAAAAAAAAAAAAAAAAAAAAAATAGATGGATCACAAGACACTGTGTATCCGTAATTGCAGAAGTAGCTGAAGGGATATCGTGGGTGATCCCCTGGTGGCACCCTTTCAGGGTTTGGATGGGGAGTGGGCAGGTGGAGAAGGTGCTATATGATGGATCTGGGACCCGGGCTCTGGAACCTGGGCAGTGTTGCTGGCTCGGCCTCGAGACCTCAGCGTGCTCGCGGCCTTGTCACGTAACCTCTTTGATCCTCAGATTCTTCGCATTGTTTATCTCACGGAGTTGTTTTGAAAATCAGATGAGCAGATGTGGCCGAACACATTTTACAAGCGGAAATGTCACCTAAATAAAAGGTACAAGAAGATAAAAATGTGTGGTGTCTTTGTCGGGAACAAAGAATACAACCGGATGTTGGTGGATTTAAGTTTATTTATTTATTTTGAGAGAGACAGAGACAGAGCAAGGGAGGGAGGGGCAGAGAGTGAGGGGGAGAGAGAGAGACTCTCAAGCAGGCTCTGCACGGCCAGTGCAGAGCCCGATGTGGGGCTCGAATTCACGAAACTGTGAGATCGTGACCTGAGCTGAAAGCAAGAGTCAGGCACCTGACCGACTGAGCCACTAGGCGCCCCTGGATGTCAGTGGACTTTGAAGCTTAATTGTCCTCACTCTGGTCTTAGATATATTTGAGGGACACCTGGGTGGCTCAGTCGGTTAAACGCCCGACTCTTGGTTTCGGTTCAGGTCATGATCTCACAGTTTGTGGGTTTGAGCCCCGTGTCAGGCCCGGGTGCTGACAACTTGGAGCTTGCTTGAGATTCTCTCTCTCCCTCTCTCTCTCTCTCTCTCTCTCTCTGCCCCTCCCCTGCACACGTGAGCACGCACGCACTCTCTCTCTCTCTCTGTATCTCTCAAAAATAAATAAACTTTTAAAAAAAGATCAAAAAAGATATGTTCGCAATACCCCCAGGTGAGTGTCTAGGAGACGAATGTCTTGCCATTATCGTCGGGATCTTCAGTATTAAAAGAAGTTCCACTTAATAAGGATTTTACTCCATGTCAGGCACTATCTTTCCATTCATTACCTCATTTAATCCTGAAACAACAACCCTGGGGATTTTTTGGAGGGTAAGAAAACAGGCTCAGAGGGAGGTTTGGTAATTTATTGAGATACATGCCTGGGACCTTCTGTTGCCTCACCTTTGACGCACAGAGTGCGAACTGAGCCCAGAAAGGCAGAGGAATTTGCCCAAGGTCTCACAGCTAGTAGAGAGGCCAGGGCCAGAATGAGGGCTCCCGGGTCCTTCTGTCCGCCCCCTTTGGGCTCAGCAACAGCTCTGGAACTTAATCTATAAAGAGGCAGAAGTTCTCTTTCTCCTGACGTCAGAAGCTGACAAAAATAATAGGTCCCACTTATAAAAACCATCCTGTTCCCGTTGCTTGTGATCTTAATTTCTTTTAAAGGCTTACATTCTTACACTTTTATATAATTACGAAAATTTCCCTTTCAATCATATTCCTGCTTAGTTATACCACACGCTCCCATAATTCCTTCTTGCCATCCCCAGAGGATAGAGAGCTCGTTTCATTATCACGGAGGAAAATGACTTAATTCACACAGAACAGCGAAAGGCAGGGTCACTACATAAGCTGGATACCTTTTCTGCAATAAACAAAAATAGTCATAAATATCAAAGACTTTTGTTAGCACTGCTTTTCTATATACCTTCCGTAAGCTCAGTTTCGGGGTTTGGCTTCGTTGGTATGTAATGAATCACTCAATTCTGCTATGAATTAAGTCTTTGTGGGACAGACCTACAGAAAGGAGACACTCATGAAGAAGCCGTATGTGGAAAATGTTTGGGGCAAGATCGAGGGTTAAATAAACATAATATAAAAATCAATAAATATCACTAAAATGAAAACAAGGTGGTTATAATAAAAGAAAAATAGGCTTAATGTAAAAACTTAAAAGGAAAAATGAGAAATGGTTTATATCAAGGATTTTATTGATTTTTCAGATCCCCAAGAACTCTGTAATAGCTGTTTTCCCACGTCCCTAAATATTCCCAAAGAAAAGGCAATAAACCTAATCCATTGTGAGAAGCAGTGTGATTTGAATGGAGTGGACAATTTTGCTTACTTCTGTTTCTGCACCCAGTGACGGAGTAAGGCCTTGCACCTCCTTTGAGGGACTGGTTTACACTGAGAGGATTACCTGTCGCTTTCCTTCTTCTTCTTTTTTTTTTTAATGTATTTATTTTTGAGAGAGAGAGAGAGGGAGACAGAGCGCAAGCAGGGGAGGAGGAGAGAGAGAGGGAGACACAGAATCCGAAGCAGGCTCCAGGCTCTGAGCTGCCAGCATAGAGCCTGACGCGGGGCTCGAACTCACGAACTACAAGATCATGATCTGAGCTGAAGTCAGACGCCTCACCTCCTGAGCCACCCAGGCACCGCATGTCACTTTCCTTCTTAAAGACGGTCCAAACTGCAGGGCCTGTCTCCTGAGGTTTTCCTGACGGTTACGGATCTTCGGTTTCCAGTTCAAGTCTGATCAGTGTGCAGCTTTCTGTCCATTTATGGAAATCCATTGTGGTTGCCACTTGAGCATTCCATGATTTTCTGGTTTGGGTGTTATCCAGACTCCTATGGATTCTCTTTTCCCTTTTCTTCCATCAGGCTGCTCGACTTACCACTCACTGGTAGTTTTTGGAGGATGGGCCTTACAGAGAAAATTCTAGTTTATTTTGCCACACGTGAGAGGCCCTGTCAAAGGTTGGTTGAGCTTCTTTGCTGAAGGAACTTTAAAGCAATGGGTCAAGGGGCGCCTGGGTGGCTCAGTCGGTTAAACGTCCGACTTCGGCTCAGGTCAAGATCTCGCAGTCTGTGAGTTCGAGCCCCGCGTCGGGCTCTGGGCTGATGGCTCAGAGCCTGGAGCCTGCTTCCGATTCTGTGTCTCCCTCTCTCTCTGCCCCTCCCCCGTTCATGCTCTGTCTCTTGCTGTCTCAAAAATAAATAAAACGTTAAAAAAAAAAATTAAAAAAAAAAAAAAGCAATGGGTCAAGTGAGATTTGGAAATCCCCTGATTTCTTGTTTCCTCTGCTCCCCCGATTATAGCTGGCCGTGTCCATGATCAGCCATGCAAATACGTAGCAACGAATATACCACGACCACCTCTGTACACAAAGGAATGGTCACGAATATTCTGTTTTGCGTTTGTTTTCATTACTTTTGGAGAAGTAAAGCCTTGAAGAACTCTAGCAGGGCTGGAGGAAGGGAGGAAGGACAGAAAGAGAAAAACAGAAGGTAGGAAGAAATAAGAGAGTGGTAATATCAGAAGGCCCCCGCCCTCAGAGACCAAACAGAAGCAGGTACCTTTTATGCCTTTCTTCTGAGAGCCCTGCCAGGAGGGGATGGATGTAGGCTGGGTAGGGGGAATGCGCCCGTCGCCTGGACAGGATTCGTGTAGCTGGGAAAAAATTGCCCTTTAAAGCATTCTGTGGAGGCCAGATATTAAGCTCCTGCTGGGATTGGAGGCGGGGGATGGGGGGGGATAGAATGAGGGGAGGGGGGTTTAGGGAGAGGGAGATGACT
This sequence comes from Panthera pardus, assembly GCF_024362965.1. Classification (NCBI taxonomy): domain Eukaryota; kingdom Metazoa; phylum Chordata; class Mammalia; order Carnivora; family Felidae; genus Panthera; species Panthera pardus. The sequence goes on from NW_026527013.1 coordinate 15,377,851, forward strand.
GAAACCCAGCCCGTGCCCTTGAAACACGGACCCCTAACTAGGAACCGGTTAAGTGACTGGTGTTCACTCCGTTCAGATGCACGTAGGCTCTTTCTGTTTCTCGCGATGAAGCCGTGTCTTCAGCAGCTAGAAGGTTCTCTCACCCTGGCGTGAGGCTGGCTGTAGCTCGCCCCTGGGAAGACAGAAACTGCCTTGCCTTGTTGTCTATGTTTTTCTCATCACTTTCTCACTTCAACTTTGTCTGTTGAAAGATGAGTTCGCAGTACAGCAGAGAAACCCAGGACCCAAAATTGTGCCTCAGGAGTCCTGCTCTAACTGCTAACTCTGAGTCTGAATGCAACGACAGGGAATTTAGGAAGGGCTCCATTTTTTTTTTTTTTTTTTTTTTTGAGATGTCACATCTGTGTGATTCAACTCCCGTGTCCTTGAATTACATGGAAATGTGTCTTAGAGCTTCATTTGGAAAAACATAAGTTCTTTAAGACCTAGATAGAAACTGTCTTAAAAGAGAAGCTTTTAAAAGAGAGGGAAAAAAGGATTGAAAATGTATATGGGTAATTAGCACTTTGGGGTTGTTTGGCATTATTTTGGACATTGTTTAGCTTAAACTTGGGCTTTGGATTTTGTTTTTTGACATGTTTGTCAGTTTATGGGAATATTAAAAACATTTTTTTTAATGTTTATTTCTGAGAGAGAGAGAGAGAGAGAGCGGGCACGTGCACGAGCTGGGGAGGGACACAGAGAGAGGGAGACACACAACCCGAAGCAGGCTCCAGGCTCTGAGCCGTCAGCACAGAGCCCGACGCGGGGCTGGAACTCACAAACCGCCAGATCATGTCCCGAGCCGAAGTCGAACACTTAACTGACTGAGCCACCCAGGCGCCCCAGTTTTTGTTTTTGTTTTTGTTTTTTAAGGAAACTTTAAAAAATGTTAAATTATTTACCTTGAGTACAGTGCCAAAATACTGTGTGCACGCAGGGTCTCCGTAAATGCTTAAGATATACTCACTGTCATTCTTTGTCATTCTTTTCCCAGAAATCAAAGCCCAAGTTTTACGTGCTTTCCATGTTCCCTTACCCTTCCGGAAAGTTGCACATGGGCCACGTGCGCGTATACACCATCAGCGACACCATTGCACGGTTCCAGAAGATGAGAGGGATGCAGGTAAGGAAAGATGCCTGCTGCAAGGCCGGCCCCCGCACCCCCCCCCCCCCCGTCCACCCCACCGAGGACGGCAAGAACGTTGTCAGTGTGTTCAAGGCAAACGAAGAAAACCGATTTTGGTTAAGATTACGACAGCTTCGAAGATAACCACAGAAGCTTAGCGTTTCCTTTTCCGCGTCAGAAGACATGATGAAGCATCTGGGTTAATGGGGCCGGTGGGGGGGGGGGGGGCAGCCACGTGTCTGGTGTTGTGCAGGGATGAGGACGGAGAGGGGGTGGGGGTGGGGCTAAATGTAGCTGCAAATGTTGGTAACACGGGACATCTCAGAAGTTCACTGTCCCGTGAGAGTGAAACACATAATAGATAGTCACTGTGTAGGGGGCTGAATCCCGTAGAACAAATATGGATCAAATGCTGTGGGGAGGAAGTGGGGCCACAAGAGATTTTCCGCTTTCTATTTGATATTTGGTGTTCCCTTTGATATTCTTTAATGAGCATGGTTATCTCACAAGGGAAAACTTAAAAGTTTTGCAAGGAAAAGCTATCTGGGGAGTAGTGCCTCTGGGACAGTTGGGAAAGGCTCCATTAAAGAGGAAACGTCTGGCATGGGTTTTGAAGGACAAGGTTAAATTTACCGGAAGAGGAAGAGAAAGGCCCTTCCTTGGCTGCTGCGAGTCAGTCCCTTTTACCCCATCGCCCGTTACCCCCCAAAGCTTACTCTTTACTCTTTAGCAACGTGTCATCTGTAGAACGAGGTGGGGATGATCGCGATACCTTCTTTAACCACTTAGAGCGGCAGGGTCAAAGAGGGGTCGACAACATGGGCCACTGAGCCAGATGGCCAGGATTTGAATGCCAGCTCTTAACGCTTGCCAGCTGTGTGCCCTTTGACTAGCTACTCAACCTCTCTAAGACCTAGTTTTCTCTCATCTGTAAAATGAGAATAAAACGGTACCTGCCCATTGGCCTGTTACAAGGATTCAAAGAGGATAGCTGTGAAGCACTTAGCGCATGCCTGGCACATAGTACGTAACCCATAAATATTGGCGATCGCGAGCGGCTGGCTGGACCCTGTTCACAACATCTCCTGAGAGCCCACTGTGCCCATCTCTGCCCAACTCCGTGTTTATCGGTCACCTCAGTAGCTTGAAATCCAGCCACGGCGGGAATATTCATACCCTGGAAATCAGCAAGTGCTCCAAATCTGGGCTTGTTCCTCCAGAGAGGCAGTTGTTAAACATGCACTGGCACTCCCAGTGGCTGCTGCTGTGATTAACCTGCTGGGGCCCATACCTGCCACCTCCCAGTTCTTTGTCACGATTTCAGAGAGGTACGCGCGTCAGTTGTCACAATTGGTTTGAAAATTGATGCTGAACTGACTTTGGCAAGAGGTATTCCTAAAAAGGAAGTCAAGTTACGACGGCTCTTTGTCAACTGAAGAGTTCATAACTTTATAGTGTCAGATGCAGAGATCAGCGTTCCACTTTAATTGTCAAAAGTATTCGTCTTCCTGGTTTCTGTCGGGTGTTATTTTCCCCAGACGTTGCTTTCCATCATCGCTGCTGTGTTTATTAGAAAGGGACGGTGCAGAGTGAGCTGGCTGTTTGCCTCAAGTATCATTCTCGCTGAATGATTCTTGCTGTGGTTCTTTAACTAGATTTATCTGATGGATTTTTTTACACGCCAACTTATTTTGAACAATTAGCGAGTGCATGTAAATTGCCGAAGGTGTAAGCTTTTATGGCAAAATTGTACATTTATGATAGGGTACAGGTGGTTGAGGGGGTGTAGGTGGGATTCTGATTCCCTTGGATGGGATGAGATGTTCCAGAGGAAGCCCAAGGCAGAGCTCCAGGCCCAGAGCTCCTCAGACCCAAGAGACAAAACAGAGACCCCTATAGTAACTGGAGGCCAAGTCAGGCTGGATCCAGGAGCTGGACAACCTGCATTTGAACCGCATTCCGCCGCCTTCTTGCTGAGTGACCTTGCACAAGTCATTTCATGGCTCTGAATCCTACTTTCCTCATTTTTAAAGTAGGGATAACAGCAATCCTTGCCTCATGGGGTTGTTGTGTGGGTTAGATGAGATGGTACATGCGTGTGGCATGACAATAATCCCTTCATAAGTGTTAGCTGTGATTATTATTTTATTTTATTAAAAAAATTTTTTTGGGGGGCGTCTGGGTGGCTCGGTCCGTTAAGCATCCGACTTCAGTTCAGGTCATGATCTCACAGTCCGTGAGTTCGAGCCCTGCGTCGGGCTCTGTGCTGACAGCTCAGAGCCTGGAGCCTGCTTCGGATTCTGTGTCTCCCTCTCTCTCTCTGCCCCTCCCTTGCTCATGCTCTGTCTCTCTCTCTGTCAAAAATAAATAAAAACATTTAAAAAATTTTAAAAAAATTAAAAGAAAATTTTGTTTTTGTTTATTTTTGAGAGTGAGACAGAGTGTGAGTGGGGGAGGGGCAGAGAGAGAGGGAGACACAGAATTGGAAGAAGGCTCCAGGCTGTGAGCTGTCAGCTGAGATGTGAGATCATGACCTGAGCCAAAGTCAGACGCTTAACTGACTGAGCCACCCAGGCGTCCCATGTGGTTATTATTTACATTGATTTGATTTACTCTGGGAGGTCAGTCACTGCCATTTAATAAGTGAACCCTACTCTATTTGGCCTGGAGCACACTGCACCCAGTTACATCTTCTTACCCATCCTATGATTTGATGGCTGCCTCATACCACTTTTTTATTTTAAACTTAAAGTCTTTTCTTTTTATGTTTATTTTTACTTGTGAGGGAGAGAGAGAGAGAGAGAGAGAGAGAGAGAAAGTGGGGACAGAGGATCCCAAGCAGGCTCTGCACTGACAGCAGAGAGCCCGACACAGGGCTCGATCTCATGAACTGTGAGATCAAGACCCGACCCAAAGTGGACACTTAGCCAACAGAACCACCCAGGTCGCCCCTAAAACCACCCTTTGCTATTTGGTTTACAGTGCATCTAGGGCTCGCTTTGTTTCTGACTTTCAGTTGTTCTGTTTGAGATGATGAGCTTTTTGGGGCATCGTCCAGGTTCTGCTGAAATTAACTCCTTGTTAATTTTCATAAGCCATGTTTAAGTCAGATCATCCTGTCTAGCACTCCAAACTTGGTGAAAACGTGTCCAGCCGGTTTTTAAGTGATATGGCAAAAGAGAAACAAATCTCGCTGTAACTGTCAACAACATGAAAACCTGTTGAGCTTCCTGTTGTTTTAAAATCCATTCCCAGTGTCAGGACTAGTTCCAGAGATGGAGCAGGGGAGGATTCAGGTCAAGTTCAATGGTCCTCACTCTAGGGAGGGAAGGACTATCTAATCTGGAATCACAACAGGGTCTGACATATGTATTCATTCATTTATTCACTATATAGTCATTGAGTGCCAGCTTTATTCTTTTTTTTTTAATTCTTTTTTTAAATGTTTATTTATTTTTGAGAAAGAGAGAGACACACACAGAGCGTGAGCAGGGGAGGGGCAGAGAGAGAGGGAGACACAGAACCCGAAGCAGGCTCCGGGCTCCGAGCTGTCAGCACAGAGCCCGACGCGGGGCTCGAACCCATGAACCGTGAGATCACGACCTGAGCCGAAGTCAGATGCTTAACTGCCTGAGTCACCCAGGTGCCCTGCCAGCTTTATTCTAAACCCTGGGATTTCTATCGTATTAAATAGACCTATCAGAGTCTTAGGTTCAGCATCAGTCAGTGGGCCTAAGGAAAGCCCAGTAAGCTCTGCCTTTTTCTGGAACTTGTTAACATGTTGATTATTTTGCTTTGTTCTTGAGTGGAAGTATGTGAAATAATTCTAAGGTACACGAAGAACAGTGTGGCAAGTAAAAGGCGGAGGGACCCGTGCAGCAGTTCTGCTGTCTACAAGGCCACCAGTGACCTCCACAGAAATGCCTCTGTCCTCAACTTTCTCCACCTCAGCCACATGCAATGCAGTAGAGCATCTCCCCTTCTGGAACACACTCTACTCCCAGCGCAAGACCCCACATTCCAGACTCTCCTCCTGCATTTTGGCCTCCCCCTCCCTGTGCATTCCACAAATTTTCCTGCTCCACTCCGTCTTTTGCATGCTCGTTATCAGGTCGAGAAAGTTCCCCTTTACTCCTAGGGTGCTGAGAATTTTTATCGTAACTGGGTGTTGGTTTTTGTGAAATGCCTTTTCTGCGTATATTGAGATGGAATATAGTTTTTCTCTTTTATTCTGTTAATGTGATAGGTCGATTGATTTCTTTTAAATCTTAAACCAACCTTGTGTTCCTTGTGTTCCCGTGTTCGTTTGGTCATAATGTTATTATTTTTTTAATGCATGTATTGCTGTATATAATTGGTTAATCTCCCTATGTTCCTGAGAGTTCTGCTCTGTAATTTTCTTCTTCTTAAAAATTTTTTAATGTTTATTTATTTTTGAGAGAGAGAGAGAGTGAGAGAGTGTGAGCGCCACACAAGCAGGGGAGGGGCAGAGAGAGAAAGGTACAGGGGACCCAGAATCCGAAGCAGGCTCTAGGCTCTGAGCTATCAGCACAGAGCCCGACGCACGGCTCAAACCCAAGGACCGTGAGATCATGACCTGAACTGAAGTCTGGCTGTCAACCAACTGAACCACCCAGACGCCTCTGTAATTTTCTTCTCTAATGTCTTCATCTGGTTTTGCTATCGGGGTTATGCTGGCTCGTAAAACAAACTGGATGTTCCCTTCTTCCTGTTTTCTGAAAGCGTTGTGTATTATTGGTATTCTTTCTTTCTTACTTTCTTACTGTTTAATACTGTTTAATAGTTCGACGCGGGGCTTGAACTCATGAACCACGGGATCATGACCTGCGCGGAAGTTGGAAGTTTAACCAACTGAATCCGCCAGGCGCCCAGCCTCACTCCATCTTTCTACATCACTTTCCCAACTGTTGAGGCCAGCAATGAATGCCGTTTTAGCCTGTGCTAATTTGTCATATGGGAAACGGCATCTAATTTTGTTTTTAATTTACATTTTCCAGAGTACTGTCCTAGTGAGGCGGGGATATTTTCATATGTTTGTTGTATTTAATTTTCTTCTTCTCCGAGTGGCTTGCTCGCATTATTTGCCAAGTTCCTCTTGGGTTGTTGGTCTTTTTCCTGTTCCTCTGTAGAATGCTTTATACAGTCTGCATTATTGATTCTTTGTTGGTTAAACGCAGTGCAGATGTCTTCTCCCAGTCTGTGGTTTGTCCTTGATTTTGTGAGCCTGGCCAGACCACAAGTTGTAATTTGGGGGTGAGAATGGGTGAGAATGATGATTTGGAAAGTTCAAAATAGCTTTTTCTTTGGTTTCCTCAATAGTAGCAAGTAAGTCGTGCATAAAGGGAAGAAATGAGACAGGAGGTGAGACAGGTGGGTCGGTGTGACCCCCATGCTCTCCCTCATTCATGGAGACGGGCCTAAAAGCCATGGCCATCACCTTTCTCTTGGGGAAACCTGACGCCACAAAGAGCTAACCAGGCACAGACACACCCAGGTTAGACGCGGACTTTGTAAATGGAGAGACAGGTGGTTTGGAGGTGAGGAATCGATCTGGAATGAGGGCTTTAGTCAATGCGGTGATGACACCTGCCCGTCCCACCTCACAGATTTGTGGCAGGGTTCCCGTGAGGTGATCGTGAGAAAAACGGTCACGCAGTTTCCTCGTGTAACCCAATTAATGGTAGCGAGAAGAAGTTAGTCCTGACGTTTGGATGTTTTAGCAGGGGCTTCTTGAAGCCAGAGATCATCAGTTCTTGTCTTTCAAAAATCAGAAAAGACTGCACTGCCAATTGGCTTCTTCTTAAACTCATATAACGTCTGATGACACATTTAAAGCTTAGCACAGACGGTGATTTTGTCGTGTTTTCATATGTTGTATGCACAGAGGATTGGGAAAGAAAACGACCCAGCTCCCACCCCGGCTGGTCTCCTGGCACCCTCTGGGACAGAGGCAGAGTGGTGAAGGCATCAGGATGCCCGGTCTCCCCCACAGGCCTGGGCTTGGACTCCTGTGTCTCAGGCCAGAGGCCTCCGGGTGCTGCCCGCATCGGGTTTCCTGCTTGGGCCTCTGTGCTGTTTGCTGTAGAAGAGGAGGAGGAAAATGGAGGCTCTGGGCCTGACAGCTGCCTGATCCTAATGTGATGACCCGCAAATGCGAGGAGGCGAGGGGAGTTGTGAGCAAGGGCACAGTTACACGTGTGTCATTGGTTTTCCGTCTGCCGGCCGGGCCGCGGGTGTTCACGAAGCGCCCCGAGGGGCACCGCGTGGCCTTCCGTTTTCAAATTTTCGAATCTCTGTAGCTTAAAGAAGTAGAGAGCGGATTTCCAGGGCTCATCCTCTCCCGTGTAATTTGAAGGGAAGAATGATCGCTGGTCCAGTATCTTGATTAGAAAGTGGCTGATTCGTCCGCCTTCCCGGGGCAGGTCTGCCCTGGGCCTCAGTACCGGTACTGTCGTTTGGATTTTTTTTTACTCTGGAGCATTCACTTGGTTTTGCTCCACAGGTGTGTAAAAATGGGGGGTTATTAACACCTGCTGAACAACATTAAATGGTATGTGTCTTCATTTCTTGGAAATAAAGTGTTGAATCTAGTCCAGGGAAACTATGACACTCTGAAAATAGCAATTTTTTGAGCAGCGGTAACCATGGTTGCTCTCAGTTAGAAGCTCAGTTGGTTTCAAATATGAAGTTTTGTTTCATGATGAGAAGGCCAGAAAGCTGGTCCTTCCGAGGGGATTGGCCGGCCCTTTTGTAGTAACAACTGTGCTAATTCTCTTGCCGTCCGGAAGGCAGGCGGCCAGCTGCCCCAGGTTCCTTCTGTTCCACCTTAAAAAGTTTCCTTACCTCGGTTGGATCTTACTTCCTGTGTCGGAGGAAGAACCGTTCCTTTGCCTGTTCTTGGTTTTTTTTTTCCTTCTTAAAAAATGTATTTTTAACTTGTACATACAATTCCATATTTCCACCCCCTTGAAAAAGAAGAAATACGGGGACGCCTGGGTGCTCAGTCGGTTGAGTGTCCGACTTCAGCTCAGGTCGTGATCTCACAGCTCGTGGGTTTGAGTCCCATGTTGGGCTCTGTGCTGGCAGCTTAGAGCCCAGAGCCTGCTTTGGATTCTGTATCTCCCTCTCTCTCTCTCTGTCCCTCCCCCACTCACACTCTGTCTCTATCTCTGTGTCTCTCTCTCTCAAAAATAAATAAACATTAAAAAGAGAAGAAATCTAGCATAGATGAGGTTGTGGGCCCCTTTGACCACCCGCTCCTGACCAGGCCCTTCTGGGCCGTGATCTCTGGCATGTTCCAGGCTAAGTCCCTTGAGAGCCTTATGTTGTCGCATGTAACTGTGCCCTCCCCTGTATGCCTTTCTGCCAGTCCGCTTGCCATCCATCCGGCCTGTCAACCCTGAGACGCCCACGGCTCCGTTCAGAGGGAGGCGGAAGGCCCTGTCACGGTGAGCCATGGGCATGTCGCCCTGTCCACACCAGAGGCTGGCCTAGCCCCGGCTCCCAGGCCCTGCCTTCTGGCCAGCTCTGGTCTGAGTTGCCAGGTCTCTGACCCCTGTGTTTTCTCCTCTTCAGTAGCTGTCCCTGACTCCCCTTTGATACCCCAAGTCATGGTAGGTTTGTGGCCTTGCTGGAGTTCCTGGGCGGCCCGTGGCCAGTTCGCTGTCAGCTCCAGCCCCCGCTTTGCTTTTCGTAGCAGGATGACCCCTACAGGCCATGTTCCCCAAGCCCTGGTGTCAGCTGGCCTCCAGCTGGTTGGGGACGAAAAGAAACTGGCAAGACTGGCACGCAGGAGGAAAGGAGAAGCCGGAGAATTTCTAGTGTCTTCTTCGCCGATCTGGTTCCATCTGGGCAGACCCACCTGTTTCGGTTTCTATACCTGATCTCAGCCTTTCGGCTGTCACCTCCCCTTTCCACCTTTGTTCCCTTGGTCTGGAGGTGGTGATGGTGTTCTGCCCTTCCAAGTTTTGGGGATGTTGTGCTGTGTCTCTTGGCGTCAATTAAAAGTGAGAAGAGTTTAGAGTGTTTGTTAGAAGAACGGCAGGAAATGATGTTTTTTTTCACACACTGGAAGTTTATTTTCTAGATTTCCAAGTTAGAGCTGCTAGGGCTTTGTCTCTATTCTTTTTTTTTGCAGAAAGCACTCCGTCCAGGGGCACCTGGGAGGCTCAGTCGGTTAAGCATCCGACTTTGGCTCAGGTCATGATCTCTCAGCTTGTGGGTTTGAGCCCCGTGTTGGGTTCTGTGCTGACAGCTCAGAGCCTGGAGCCTGCTTCGGATTCTGTGTCTCTCTGTCTCTCTCTCTGACCCTCCCCGGCTCACACTCTGTCTCAAAAATAAATAAACATTAGAAATAAAATCAAGAAAAAAGAAAAGAAAAGAAAGCACTCCTATCCAAGAAGAATTAACTCCCAGGGAACTGAGAGAGCCCAGGTGACCCTAACATATAAATCCAGATGTTGGCTTTGTTTTTTAGGCCAAATTGCCTAGTTGGCATGTGTGAGCTGTAGGTATAGTTACTTATTGGAACTGTGGGAGGATTAAACCAAGTTACGGGGTGCCTGGGTTGCTCAGTCAGTGAAGCATCCGGCTCTTGATTTTGGCTTAGGTCATGATCTCACGGTTTGAGTTGGAGCCCTGCATTGGGTTCTGTGCTGACAGCTCTCATTGGAATTCTCTCTCTCCCTCTCTCTCTCTGCCCCTTCTGCTCACACTCTATCTCAAAAATAAATAAACATTTACAAAAATTTTTTAAAAAACAAATAAACCAAGTTATGGTGATAGAAAGGAATAGGAATTTCAGAACCAAAAAGGAGAGTTTAGAGTTCTCCCGGTGAACGTTGTAGATAGTCTCGGCCATAGGAAACCACAGGCGAGAAAGCGGGCATCCCGTACCTGGAATGGAGGTATTTGATGTGGTGGCCAAGAGACCAAGAGGTGAACGAGGCTGGCATAGGAATCACCTGACACGTGTCTTTTACATAGATGGGCTGTAACAATTTGACCAGCACATAGAATCTGCTGCCTGGAAGGAGGGGACAGGTTCTGTTATTTCATGATCTTGTTCGAGGTCTCCCCTCAGTTCCCTCTTGACGGTAGTGAATCCTCTCTAGCACAAGAGTGAGCTCTGCACTTGGCCCCTGGGTCTCTGGAAACCCGGGTACCGGAGCGATGGGACCCTTTCCTCTTCCATAGAGAGTTGGCTCACGGGACCTTTATTCCAGTGATTGGCCCATGGCGGAAACAACTGTTCTGACTTCAAGATGTGGAAAGGCCCTCCCGCGGGCTGTATTCTAGGGCAGGCGTTTGCTTTTTGTCAGGCTTTGGTAAGAATGAAATATTAAGAAGCTTTAAGATTTTCTAACTTTATTTTCATAGACAGCTTGGGTAACATGTGGGCTAAGACTCTTTTCATGCTAATTTCATCTGAAAACAAAAATAGAAAAATATTACGTAAATCCAGACTGGTTTTTGTGACCGTCTCTGTATTGACTTTATTTAAAAATACGGACAGCATCTAACAGAATGTTAATAGGCAGGAGCATTGAACCAGTGCCATTTTGGCAGTTCCAACAAAGAAACCAAGTGGTAATTAAGTTTTCCCCTTTCTCGTGGAACAGTTACACAACAGTTCCATTTTTCTGCCAGTGAAGCAGCCTCGGGAGAATTGAAGCACAGCTGGAAGGTGCACTCCTGTCGTCTGTGGAAGCATTGCAGAACTTTCTAGTAATCCAGCATAAAGCCCCAAAATGGGACTTCTTCCTTCCTTTCCTCCCTCCCTCCCTCCTTCCTTCCTTTCTTCTTTCCTTCCTTCCTTCCTCCCTCCCTCCCTCCCTCCCTCCCTCCTTCCTTCCTCCCTTCCTCCCTCCCTCCCTTCCTCCCTTCCTCCCTTCCTTCCTTTTCCTCCCTTCCTTCCTTCCTTCCTTCCTTCCTTCCTTCCTTCCTTCCTTCCTTCCTTTTCCTCCCTTCCTTCCTCCCTTCCTTCCTTCCTTTCTTCCTTCCTTCCCCTCTCTCCCTCCCTCTCTCTGTCTCTCTCTTCTTTCTTTTTAAAGAGAGGAAAGGCTGTGATGCTTAACAGTTGTTACAAGGGAATGTTTTTCATCTATGGATTAAGCAATGCTAAAGAGAAAGCTATATCCTCGCGAGTGTTTGTTTTACTTAGGATTCTTGGCCACCATGGACTGCAACCCAGGTCAGACCGGCTTAGCCAAAAACGGGGGGTGGGAGGGGGGTGGGTGTGTTTTTACAGATCCTGATGTGTCTCACAGAATCAAAGAGAAATGTTGCAGGAAGAGGCCCATGGGGATGGGGACCAGGTCCTTGAAGGCTGCCTGTGTCCCCAGTCTCAGTGTGCACGCCAGCTGTGCTTTTTCAGACATCTCCTCCAGGCGGAAGGTGGGCTCGCGAGGAGCCCTGGGCTCGTATCCTTGTTCCTCCTGGCCAAGGAGAAAGGAGCCAAGAGTGTGCTGTTGCCCTCCCCGTCTTTGTTGCCCCCACGCCCTACAGACCACAGACAAGCCCAGAGAAGGGTTCAGACACGGGTAACCTGAGGGACGGATTTTGCGACTGGCAGCCCCCAGCAGGACTGTGTGAAGTTAGAGGAGGAGCAGTTTCCAGAAGGGGAGGCCGCTGTTGGGGAGGATGAGGCATTTTGGGTCTGCCACATTTAGCAAGAGGAAGGGAGACCTCGGGTCTGGAAGATCAACGAGATTGGGTTGTGTCTGGCCGGGTTCCTAAAACTTCAAAGAACAGATACTCCTGGGGGAATGTCAGGATGTTTTCAAAAGCCATACACATGTGCTTACACGCACACACACACACATGCATATTTTGTACATGATATGTTAAACGAAAAAAAAACGCAGGTCGTAAAATAGCGTATATCAGGTTCTATTTCCGAAAAACATAACCCATCTGGCTCCCATATACGTGTACGCATATTGGTATATCTATGCTTGAGTGAGAACGATGTGGAAAGATTCAGAGGCTGGTGGTGTTCTCAGGTAAGTCAAAGAGTTGAGAATGGGGGTCGGGGCCACAGGGAGAGGGTCAGCTTTGCTTTTGATGTATCACGTGTTGTATCGTTGCATTTGTTAAAAAAAATTTTTTTTTTTTTTTTTTGCATTTATTTATTTTTGAGACACGGAGAGAGCACAAGTGGGGAGGGGCGGAGAGAGAAGGAGACAGAATCCAAAGCAGGCTCCAGGCTCCGAGCTGTCAGCACAGAGCCTGACGCGGGGCTTGAACTCACAAACCGTGAGATCATGACCCGAGCCAAAGTAGGACGCTTAACCGACTGAGCCCCCCGGGCGCCCCGATTGTTTCATTTGTCAAAACAACCTCGTATTACGGTTGTACCTTGGGAAACATCCCGTTAAGGAGGAAGAAAGGACCCGGTTCAGACTGAGCTCAGGAGGGGTGTGGACGGAGGCACCGAAGGTGGCGGTGGGGTCGCCTGGGAGTCACGTCACCTCAGGCCAGAAATCCAGGGCTTCCCAGCGGGATGCCGCAAGACCAGCCTCTCCCAGAGCGATAGCAAGCTGAGGTGCCCGCAGGGCTACATGTTCCCCGAGCCTGAATCTCTTCCAGAAAGCACACGCGAGTGGGTCAGACTCACCACCACCCCCAGGGTGGCCAGGTCCACGAGGCGATGTGACCCTGCCGGGCGCAGCCAGAGGCAGGGCCCGGGTGGCTGCCTCCTCGTGGGCTACCCGGCGACTCCCCCGGCTTCGGCCCGCGTGGCAGGAACAATTGGGCTACTTTCAAGCGAAGCATCTGATACGAGCCATTGATTTTGCAGGAATGACTTTTCCTTTTATGGAAAAGCAGGCCAAATAGATGACTGGCCCTCTGAACCTCACGGTCTGTTCGGTTCGGTTAAGAACGTCTAGTGCCCGACACCAGCGTGCTGCAGACGGTTGTCACAAGCAGCCCACGCTCAGGAAGGCACAGGGCTGAGGACGTGGGTGAGGTCAGGGCGTCTCCCCGCCTGCTATCATAGCCATCCAGATAAATGTGGCCAAAGAGACCGGCTGAGGTCTTGACGGGGGAGCCAGTGGTGGGCAGTGTTGTGGGTGCTGAAGACCAGGTGGCAGGTGGCCGATGGCCAGCGCTGCCACGTATGGGGTGCCCGTACTGGGCACCGTGCTGGGTGTGCCGCTGACACGGCACGGCACGTCCACGATGCGAGGTGGCCGCTCTCAGTCACGAGTGGAGTAAGTAATGTGCCTCAGGTCCCACTGCCAGTGAACGGCAGGCTTGGGTTTGGGGCTGTCCCCCGCCGGCCACACAGTCTCCTGAAGAGCGAGCCTCTCCAGGCATTTCCCACTCACTAGCCAGAGGGGTTTGAGCGGCTCTGATTTGGGTTAGGTGCATGGTCTTTGTCTTTAGATGGAATGATTCCAGCAGACTCCTAAAATCCATTTAAAAAGTAATGTGCCCAGCAGAATGGGGACTGTAAGACAAGTGGCTCTACTCCCTGGAAGGGGCATGCCTGTTTGCTTCCTGCTTCCTGTTAAGTGGGGCTAGGGGGAGAACAGATCTGGTGGCTGGGAGGGGAGACGAGTCCAGTTAGGGACACTTCAAGTCATGGGTGCCTAAGGACCCGAGGCAGAGATGGTCATGGGCGATACTCATGTGCACTTCAGAGAGTTCTCGTGCCAGACAGAAAGATGGAAGAAAGCTCCAGGTGCATGGTGGGAAAGAAATAAGAGCTAAAACAAACAAACAAAAAACCCATACGTAAATAATATGATCCTGATCTCTAAAAATTGGATATAAATTTGCCAAATTTAACTGGTTATGTATGGCTGTATGGTAGAGTTACAAGTGAGTTTTGTTTTCTCCTGAATATTTTTCTCTGTGTACCCGGTTATTTATGGTGAAAATGCATTACTCCAAATATCAGAGGGATACTTTTTTTTTTTTAATTTTTTTTTAGCGTTTATTTATTTTTGAGACAGAGAGAGACAAAGCATGAACGGGGGAGGGTCAGAGAGAGGGAGACACAGAATCCGAAACAGGCTCCAGGCTCCGAGCTGTCAGCACAGAGCCCGATGCGGGGCTCGAACTCACGGACCGCGAGATCGTGACCTGAGCCGAAGTCGGCCGCTTAACCGACTGAGCCACCCAGGCGCCCCAGGGATACTTTTTTTTAATAAAAGAAAACCAGACCTATTTCTCTCGTGGAAAATGTCCTGTTTTGATGCTCACGCGTGATGAGGTAGTGGCAGTAAATGCCTCCGAGTATTGGTCACTGTCCCGAGGAAATGTGTGTGAACAAAAGCTCAGGTCGTGTGTATGACCACAAGCGAGACTGTCCCTTGGTACCACAGTACGTGTGTCAAGCCATGGTTCCTGTTCACAGCACGTAAGTCAGGTTGACGGAACTTGGTGTGGAAGCTGCGAGCTGAGCTACGTAACGGGTTGTCCATTTGCCGAAATGGATGCTTTACTGGCCCATCCTGGCCTAAGGTAGTCAATCACTCCTGGTGTGATCTAGGGAGGCTGCTCACTCTCGCTGGGCCACAGTTACTTAAACTGTCACATTAAAGGGGGGCGGCAGTGGAGGACCTATCTCAGAAACCTTTTTGAGCTCTAAGATTTTAGGCCTCCCTGTTCTTCAGAGAATGGGAACATCTCACAGGAAGTGATTCAAAGTGGCTGCTGCAGCCTTGCGAGGTGGCTAGTGCGACTGAGGAACTGAATTTTTCATTTTAATTAATTTAAGTTTAAATTTATACAACGGCACGTGGCTAGTGGCTACCATATCGGACAGCACGGCTCCTTAAGTGGAAGATACTAATATGAGGTGAGCATTTTAAAGGCCTGTACCTTTTTACATGTACATACTTTTGAAATCACAAGAAACTCTAATTTCAGGAAAGCAGCTTGGTTTCATTAGAGACAATACAGACCAGAAGAAGAAGGAAGGAAAGCGTAGTCACGAAAAATAGTCCACTCAGAGAAAATTGCTGTTGGCACCACAGTATATAACCTTCTAAATTCTCTCCTCTGCATACGTCATAGTAGCCAACTGGCTTTCAAAAGCATCGTTTGGAATCATCCAGAAAGGGATATGTTAGTAGGAGAGAACGCCTATTTATTGCCCAGAAGACAGTGCTGATAGAGGTTTTATTTATTTATTTATTTATTTTTATTTATTTATTTTTTGATAGAGGTTCTAGCAATCTGCCATGACCGATGTTTCTCTTCTGGGTGCTAGGTCATCAACCCCATGGGATGGGATGCGTTTGGACTGCCTGCCGAAAATGCAGCAATCGAGCGGAATCTACATCCAGAAAGTTGGACGCAAAGGTATGTATTTATAGGCGTATTCAAACACACACAGAAACCTTAAACATGTGTACTAATCTGGGTATGAGAAACAGAGAGCCAAGCAAACAAAGCATTGCAGTCTGCCAGGCGATAAACAGCGTCGTGTATATTGGCGTTTGGCTTTTAGCCTGCTGTATTCTTTGCTAGGAAATGACAAAGAAGGTTTTGGGTATTCATTGATGTGTTCCGTCTGATGCTTTGTTGTTTGCAAAGTTATTCTTCCCCTGAGGATTTGCATTTGGGAGGCAAAAGAAGGAGAGGGTTGCGTTTGTTCAATGTCTACAATGCTTCTCATCTTCTTGACCATAGTGTGAGCTGTGTCTGAGTCCCACACTGTAATTTTCTCTGAAAATTCTGTTAATTTTTGCCTTCGCCGTGCTAGAGCAAGAGGAACTTAGGCATTCAATGTAGAAATATATGGCCAATATATTTTGGGTATGGCTTTCTCCAAGGGGGGGACACACTCCCAATCCCACCTGTGCCTCAGGCTTCCACATATACGCGTACCAGCAGTGCCCATCCCTCGTACCAGAACCCAGTGGAATGTTCTGGGCTCACTCCATCAGCCTCTTTCACAAAGATCGGCGGCCCTTCCATACCCCATGCCTCTAGAGATGCAGAAGGGCAGTTCCAGGGCCTGTGTCCACTGTCTTTCACCTCCCTTCACTTTATCTTGCCCAACGCTACATTGTAAAAGCGTCCACTATACCTTTTTTTTCCTCTTTTTTCTCCTAACCCCCAGTTCCCACTTTTTCCATTACGGTTAATTGCAGATTAAATGGGAATGATGAAAGAAGGAAGAAAAGGTAATCAAATAAAATGGATCAAATATGGCACCAAATTGACGTAAACTAGACCAATGATCGTTAAGTTATGATCCATGGGCCACATTTGGCCCTGCCTGATTTTATAAATAAAGCTTTATCGGAACACAGCCATACCCATTTGCTTACATATTGCCCGTGGCTGCTTTCATGATACAGGGGCAGAGTTGAGTAGTTGTGACAGACCATATGGCTCACAAAGCTGAAAACATTTCCCATCCGCCCCTTTACAGAAGAAGTTTACCAACCCCTCCACCCGAAAATAGCAGTTAAGAAGGTGGGGGTGCCTGGGTGGCTCAGTTGGTTAAGCATCCGACTCTTGATCTTGGCTCAGGTCATGATCTCTCAGTTCATGGGATTAAGCCCCACGTTGGGCTCTGTGCTGACAGCACAGAGCCTGCTTGGGATCCTCTCTCCCTCTCTCTCTGCCCCTCCCCCATGCATATTCTCTCCCTCTCTCTCTCTCTCTCTCTCTCTCTCCCCCTCTCCCTCTCCTTCTCTCTCTCAATAAATAAACTTGAAACAAAGAAAAGAAGATGGGCCCTGAATCAGGCCACCTCAGTGCAAATCCTGTCTTTCCTTCTTGTCTTCTGTCTTTCCTTCTTGTCTAATCATCTTGAGGAAATTACTTAGCGTCTTTGTGCCTCAGTTTATCTCTCTGTAAAAGAGCAATAGCCATAGCCCCTACCTCATCGGAACGGGTGAAGATTAAGCGCTCTCTTAGTCAGTCGGCTGCTTTAACAAAAATACCATGGTCTGGGTGGCTTATACACAGCAGACGTTTATTTCTTGTAGTTGTGGAGGCTGGGAAGTCCAAGACCAAGGTGCCCGCAGATTTGGTGTCTGGTGAGGACCCCCCTCCTGGTTCATAGATGGCTATCTTCTCTCTGTGTCCCCACATGACAGAAGGGGCAAAGAAGCTGTCTGGGGTCCCTTTCGTAAGGCACTGAGCCCATTCAGGGGGGCTCTGCCCACAAGACCCAATCACCGGCCAAAGGCCTCATCTCTAAATACCATCACCTTGGAGGTTAGGTTTCAACCTATGAACTTCTGGGGGACACCAGTGTTGTCCGTAGCAAGCACTTTCCTGCAAAATGTCTAGAACAAAAAAAAATAAGCTATTGCTGGCTAAGCAGAGATCACCTAGAGAAAAGAAAGACACATTACCTTATTTCCTATTATATGCAAGTTGATTAGTTCACTTCTTTCCTTCTATCCCAATTATTGGACAGTTTTTGATTTTAGCTTTCGACTGATAAGCACTAAACCAGGTTTCTTTTGGATTCCCACAATTTGTACATTAGGGGGTTTTCTCTTCAGTCGATTTTAAACTAATTTAAAGATTTTTTTTTAATGTTTATTTATTTGGGAGGGATGCAAAGAGAGAGGGGGACAGAGGATCCAAAGCGAGCTCTGTGCTGAGAGCAGAGAGGCCGACGCGGGGCTCGAACTCACAGACCGTGAAATCGCGACCTGAGCCGAAGTCGGATGCTTGACCGACTGAGCCACCCAGGTGCCCCCTGGAAACCTTTCGAATAACCTAGACTTCTGCTGCTTCCTTTCACATTCCCAAACTGCAGTTTGTTTGTGGCTTTCCCCCTTCTGAAAACCTAACCCTCTTCCCTTTGTTTCACAGTAATATTAAACACATGAGGAAGCAGCTTGATCGGCTGGGCCTGTGCTTCAGCTGGGATAGGGTAAGTCCACCCTTTCTTCTGGAAGGTTTTTGTTTTAACGGAGGTCGCGGTTGCACAGGGGACGATGCACACTTACTTCATGTTCCTCCTCTTTGGGTTGGGAGAGGGCAAGGGAGGGAGGGAAGATTAGCACCCCACAAATAAAAAATAGTATTCCCAGAGGATAATCTGCCTGCAAACAAGTAATTTTCTGCGGGATTAAACTAAGAGAGTTAACTTCTTATTTAAGGCCACAGCCGGCTGGAATTTATGTGTGTCAAAAGCTTTACTCAAGGATTTCTCCTCTTCTCTGCAATAATTGAAAAAGACTATTGGAATCTATGTAAACATGATGAACTATCAACCCAGTAGGGTTTTTTGAGGTGATTAGGTGTTAAGTTGATTAACCATTTATTTACCTTTGTTCCAAGTTTGAAATTGAGTCTCATCATAAGCCATAACAATCTGTCACAAACAGCATTTTGGTGTAAAATACTTTCAAACTGTATATTAAACCGATGGAGAATTCTAGATGTGGGAGGAGTTCATGAAGACCACCTGGATGTTAGGAACACCAGCTCTTAGTTAGAAACACCCAGGTCACTGGGAACTGAGGCCTTCAACTCTTTGGCCAAACGCCACCCCTTAGACACGGATGGTCTATTAGGTAAGAGAGATTCCTGCCTGCCCCTTCACTAGGGACCCTTCCAATGTCACCGTCCCTCTTAGCATCTATTTGCTCCACAAAATGACTGAGGTTTGCATTGCTGAGCCTGTCAAGTTCAAGTTCACACCCTCCTCTGCATGAGAAGTGCCTGGAACAAACCTGAATGCGATCTTTTCCTTCTCCTTCAACAATTTCTTAAATAATTGAGATTCAGTGAGTACAGTGAAAAAAAGCAAAAGTCGAACACATTTGAACAGTCCTTTTTAAATTTTTTATTTATTTTTTTATTTTTGGTAGCTTTAGATAAGGTGATGAGCCGAATCAAGTTCTAATGAGTCCTGCCCAGAGCTCTCCAGAGATGAGATTCTAGATTCCTTGAGGGCAGAGGTGTTAATCCTCTAGTCCTGCACAGGGACATCAGCCATAAAGGGTTCAGGATAGTAGTGGATTGTTTTCCTGATTATCGTAGAAGATTAGAAAATACAGAAAAGTAAAAAAAAGAAAAAAAAGAAAAAAAGAAAATACAGAAAAGTCTAAAGAAGAACATAGAGTCAGTGCGGCTGATTTAACATCCTGGTATGGTTCCTGCATCTTTTATTCTAGAATTATAAACATCTATGTCATTTACTTTTGCAAAGTGGAATTCATGATGCATATTTTTATCTTGCCTTTTTTTTAACCTACTATTCATGAACATCTTCCCATTTTATGAAATATTCTTCGAAAAAGTGACTTTTTATAAGTGGTATAGTTTCCCGTCTTACAGCTATATAACTTATGCAACCTGTCCCTTATTATCATAACATTTAGATAGATTTTAATGTTTTTCTATCATAAATATGGGTTCTCAATCCCTTTTGTCACATCTGAAGTCCAGAAAGCTCTAAAAACTGAAAATTTTTTAACTCATTTGATTGCAAAACGTGACCCGAACTGGTGTTTATCTCACTTAGAATGAATATCCCTGTGTTTTCCTGTAGAAATAGCAATATAGTTGATTACCAGGTACTCTCCTAGACCTTTTTTTTTTTTTTTTTTGATATCCCAAAAAGCCTTAATTCTGATACATGTTTGACTGTGAGCATTTCAGATAAGGGATTTTGAACCAGTCGTTCAGTGTTACAGATAAATACACCCCACCACTACCACTGTCTGATGGGCACCTACCATGGGCCAGGCACCCATAATTATCTCTTTGGGTTCCTAAAAAAGCTCTAAAATGCAGATACTTTTATTGACATCATTTTGTTCTGGCCACTCAAGTGGCAGGGCTTGGCCAGTCCACTGACCCAATTTGACTGTTGTGTTCACCCCCTACTCCTGGGGCAGAAATCTTGGTACACACATTTTATTATTTCTTTAATGTGAATTCTCAAAAAAAAAAAGAAAAGCGTGGATAAGTTTTAAGACATATAGGTATTTAAAGGGAAGCTTAAAAGGTGTAATTTGGCTTGTGGTATTTGAAGGTTTGAAGACCATACAAATTTATACTCTCAAGTTACTACATAGATGTTTTCATCTGTATTTCTTTCATTATTAATGATAGGGAGTTATGGTTTTTTGGGTTTTTTTTTTTTCCATGTGTTTAATGGATGTTTGAATTTGGGTGTGTGTGTGTGTGTGTGTGAATGATCTGATCGTGTCTTTTGCCCACACAGGTAAGGAGTGTTTGTTCTTTTCGTAATGATTTTTATTTTGTTACAGATATTTTTCCTCATTTGCCATTTGCCTTGCATTTTGTTTATAGTGAGATCATTATTAGCATACAGATATGTCCTTGGAAAGAACTTCTTTGAGATAGATGAATACATTAATATTTTCTTCTTAGTCATTTATGGTTTAAGTTTTACATTGAACTCAACTGTAATTATGTTAGTATAGGATATAAGATAAGGAATGAATATTTTTTTCTAAATAACCAACAATTGCTTCTATTTTATTTCTAAACAGTCCTTTTCTCATTAATTTAAAAGGCTACCTTTAGGGGCGCCTGGGTGGCTCAGTTGGTTAAGCATCCGACTTCGGCTCAGGTTGGGATCTCACAGTTTGTGTGTTCAAGCCCTGTGTCAGGCTCTGTGCTGACAGCTCCGAGGCTGGAGCCTGCTTCAGAGTCTGTGTCTCCCTCTCTCTGCCCCTCCTCTGCTCATACTCTGTCTCTCTGTCTCTCTCTCAAAAATAAATAAAAAAAAAAATTAAAAGACATTAAAAAAATAAAAAGCTACCTTTAGGGGCACCTGGGTGACTCAGTAGATTGAGCCTCCGACTCTTGATTTCAGCTCAGGTCATGACCCCAGGGTTGTGGGATCGAGCCCTGCCTCAGGCTCTGTCCTGAGCTTAGAGCCTGCTTGAGACTCCCTCTTTCCCCCTCCTCGGCTCGTATTGTCTTTCCCTCTCTCAAACAAAGGCTACCGTTATTATAACTTAGTTCTTTATTTTTTATTTTTTTTTTAACGTTTATTTCTTTTTGAGGGAAAGAGACAGAACACGAGCAAGAGAGGGCCAGAGAGAGAGGGAGACAGAATCGAAATCAGAGCCTGACGCGGGGCTTGAACTCATGAGTGGTGGGATCATGACCTGAGCTGGAGTCGAATGCCCAACCAACTAAGCCACCCAGAAACCCCTCCTATAAGTTAGTTCTTTTATGCTGTTATAATACTTAAGTCTGTTTCTGTTCTTTTGACTCATTTATGATATTTATTACTCAACTGTTTTTAAGTACAGTTGCTTTACGATTGGTTTTAATACTTGGTAGCAGAGGTTTCCTCTTATTTTCTGATGTAACAGTGCCATCTATACTGTCTTGTGTTTGTTTCTTTGATACGTTTTTTTCCTTTTGTATTTTATTTTTTTTTTACTTTTAGCCTTTATTTGTTGAATTCTTTTGGTACATCCCTTGTAGATGCCGTTCAAACATAGTTTTAAGTGTCTTTTTTTTTTTTTTTTTTATGGTGTCCTACAGTCGGGATTTTGGTTCCTTTTTTTTCCTCTAGAGATTTTTAAAAAATACGAATTCTTTTTTTTTTTTTTTATTCTGCCAGAAGATAGCTTTAAGTTTTTATTATTTTATTTTTTAGAGAGAGTGAGCGCGTGGGCACACTAGCAGAGGAGGGGGAGAGGGAGAGGGAGAGAGAGAATCTTAAGCAGACTCCATGCTCATTGCAGAGCCCAATGTTGGGCTTGATCCTAGGACCCCTGGGATCATAGCCTGAGCCCAAATCAAGGGTCAGACGCCATTTTTTCTTTTTTTAAGTTTTTAATGTTTACTTTTGAGAGAGAGTTCGAGCAGGGGAGGGGGCAGAGAGAGAGGGAGACAGAGGATCTGAAGCTGGCCCTGTGCTGACAGCAGAGAACCCAACCCAGAGCTTGCTGTCACAAACCGTGAGATCGTGACCTGAGCCGAAATCAAGAGTCAGGTGCTTAACAGACTGAGCTACCCAGAGACCCCTAAGTTGTTTTTGTTTTGTTTTTTTGATGTTGAGTATCAACATAAAAAATAAAACGCTAAGGAACTTAGCAGGCAGTGACACTTCCTACTTTCTAAAACCTATTTTTCAGAGGGTTTTTTTTTTTTTTGATATGAGATTTTAGGCCTAATTTATTCTTATATATTTTGTGATCATATATTATTATTATTATTATTATTTTTAGTTTATTTATTTTGAGAGAGAGAGAGTAGGACAAGGGCAGAGATAGAGGGAGAGAGAGAGAATCCCAAGCAGGCTCTGCACTGTCAGCACAGAGCCTGATGTGGGGCTCGAACTCACAAACCTCAAGATCATGACCTGAGCCCAAGTCAGACGCTTCACTGACCGAGCCACCCCGGCACCCTGATCGTGGATTATTTCTTAAACTTTATGTTTGATATTTGCTTCTAATTTCAAGATCACATTTATAATCATTATTCAAATTGAAGGCTCTTTAACGGGTTTTAGTCCCTATCAGTAGCCCTTTCAGAGCATGTCTGCCCATTTGTAAAATTTGGATTTGGAAATTGTGGAAAATTCTGACTGTTGCTTTTTCTGACCTCATACATTGTCTTCATAACTTGAGAATGACTTTCCTTTTCTTTCATCTGGGAACAGCAATTTATTGGGGGATGGAATTTTTTTTTTCTTTCAAATTTCTGTAGTAGACCTTGATGCCGGATGTACTATCTTTTTTTTTTTTTTTTTTTAATGATTATACACTTACAGGAAGTTCCCATGATAGTACAAAGAGAGCCTACGTACCGTTCACCCAGCTTCCCCCTGTGATAACATTTGGTAGGACTACGATATAAATCAAAACCAGGGAACTGAAACTGGCATGAAACTTGCAACCAGAGTACGAATGGTACTCAGATTTCGCCAGGTTTCCTTGCAGTCCCTGGGGTGGGTGCAGTAGGAGCCATTCTGTGCCACTTGGTCCCGCGTGGAACTGATGTCACTACGACCACCTGACCCGCCAGCCTTTGGCGGGGAAGCCCGAGACCAGCCCGCACGGTGTGTTGGTACTTGTCGTCATCGTGGTGCCCTCATTTGATGCCTGTTGGATTCCTCCCGTCTCTGCCCCTGCTGTTTCCAGTTTTCACCAGAGTGTACCCCAGTTCTAGTCTTTTCACTTGAATTTGGTCCGGTGCTTAGTGACCCCTTTCGATCCGCAGCCGGGGGTCTTTCCCTGCGGCGGTCTTGTGGCCTCCGGTTCCCGAGAAGCTCGGCCGTCGCCGAGTGCTCTGCTCACCGTCCTCTCTCGGTCGCCTCGTTTCCCTCATTTCCCTGGTCTCTTTGTCCTTCTCTGCCTTTTGGAAGAACTTCTCATGTTTGCTTTCCGCATCGCTGATTTCGGTCTCCATCGAACCGGTGCTGCTTTGTGTGGTTTCTAACGCACATACCGATTTTGCTGTTGTGTTTTCGGATTCGGTCTTATTTTGTCTTATCTCCTTCCGTCCCCCATTCCCTTTCTGATGCCTCTTCTTCCTTGATTTATTTTCTTCTTCTTTTGCCATCTTATCTCCACAGACCACGTATGTTCAGAAATTTTGAGAATATAAGGAAGTGCTCTTAAAAAATTATGATGTGTGCTTCCTGTGCTGAATCTTTTTAACAAGTAGGAATGCTGTGTTGTCCTTGTCTGTTTCCGAGTCTCTTCATAGACACCTCACGGATTTTCTCCTGTATTTCCTGAGTGACCTGGACTGATACATCAAGTTAGGGATCCATCAGCCTGAGGGGAGGAGGAGCGGAAGCTCTTTCCTAGTCCCTGCATCATCCATTTCTTTCCGGGCCTGGGGAGTCCACCTTTCCTGGTGCATCTTTCCCTTCGGTCTGATCTTTACCACACGTGGGAGGAGTAAAACACATCCCAGATACCCCTGACCCTGACTTCTTTTAAAAAAAAAAATTTTTTTTTAATGTTTGTTTATTTTTGACAGAGAGAGAGACACACACACAGAGCATGAGCGGGGGAGGGGCAGAGAGAGAGAGGGAGACACAGAATCCGAAGCAGGTTCCAGGCTCTGAGCTGTCAGCACAGAGCCTGACATGGGGCTCGAACTCACAGATTGCGAGATCATGACCTGAGCCGAAGTCGGACGCTCAACCGACTGAGCCACCCAGGCGCCCCAGGACCTTGCCCTTTCAAGTAAGACGTGGCAGAGCCCTGCTTCTCAAGAACCCGGTCGGTTCTGAAGGATGGAGGGCGCTGTGCTGTTTGGCTTCTGGTACCTTTCTTCAGTTTGGTTCCTTCTGCCAAAAGTCCTTAACAGTTTTGGCACAAGTCCGTGGCACCTACTGTTGTCTCCAGTACTGATGCAGTCATCTTGTCCCCCATCTTTATATTCTGTTGGTCGTTTTAATGGGAGTAATGGAAACACATTTAGATGCCTGTGTTCTTGATGCCCTCTTGCCCAGAAGCCCACCAGTGCTTTTTTTTTTTAAAGTGTATTTATTTATTTTGAGAGAGAGAGAGAGAGCACGAGAGAGCACGCGAGCAGGGGAGGGGCAGAGAGAGAGGGAGACAGAGACTCCCAGGGGCTTGATCTCAGGAACCCCGACTTGAGCCCAACTCAAGAGTTGGATGCTTAACCGACTGAGCCACCCAGGCGCCCCCACTGCTTTTTGATTAAATGTTACAATCTGTTCGGTTATATGGAGCAAAGTCAGGAAGGAGAGGAAGCGTGTATTTAATTGACTAGGCAAACCCGTGCCCTTTATGAGTAACATTCCCAAAGTCTCATAAAAACTGGATAATTCAGCAGATTACCAGGACATTTAACGGGACAATTAAACAGGATATTTTAAAGATAAGATTGCTGGGAAATGTCACCTTCCACCGCCAGGTGGAGAAAGCCAACTTGAACTAGGGGCATGGTCTCCCTGGTGAGACGTCCTGGAGGAATGATCCTGAGCTGCAGCCTCAGGATTCTTACATAAGACGCTTAATTCTCAGGATTAAAAAAAAAAACAAAACATACATTTCTGGAATCAAGGCATGTCTGGTGAGCCAGAATGAGAATCGGGCTTTGCTGTTAACGTAGCACTGGGTTTCGCTTTTTCAGACGTTACTCCCGAAACAGCTTGGATCATCTTGAGAAGAAGGAAACTAAGAAACCGAAAGCCGAATTTGAATGGCTGAACAGCTACTTAGGGGAAGACTAGAGAGGAAATAAATTCCAAACTGTGCAATGAAAGGCAGGGATGTGCTTCTTTGTGGGGTGTGCTTTGTGGCCTGACCGGCAGCCATCTTGTGGAGAAGGTGTGGGCTGCATTCTCCTCTCGGGGGTTCAGGGGATGGCCTCGGTGGTCATGAACTGGTCCTAGGGGACGGCCCCGTGAGTTCCTTGTGACAAATAACCCAATTAAAGGCGAGTGTGTCTCTGACTTCTGTGCCCTCCCTTCTCATGAGTGCCCTGAGGCCCCAGCTGGTTCTAGAACAGTCCTTGGCCATACATCTTGATCGCAGTAGACTCTGGGGCCCGAGTTTGATCTGGAATCACCTGGATAATTGTTTTAGGGGCTGTCCCTAGGATTTGCTTTCAAACTCAAGACAAGTATAAGAAGGAAAAAGTTCAAGCCAGATGGGATTCAAAGTAATTCCAAAGTCAGGAATCTGCCAGAGGAGGGCTTTAGTATTTGACTGTGGTGCTTGCTGAGCAATCCCCAAACACACTCCAACGTGAAATCAAAGCCAAACAAGACAAAACGGAAACGTATTCTAGGACTTGGCATAAATGGTGTTTGGATTAACTTTTCTTATTCTCCTTTACTGGAGTAATCAAGAGTTGATTCTTGCTGAGTTTCTTTACTGTGGAGATCTAGGAATTGTTTTTGTTTTTAAATGTTTTATTAATTTTTGAGAGAGAGAGACAGAGACAGCACACAAACGGGAGTGAGAGAGATGGAGACAGAATCTGAAGCAGGCTCCAGGCTGTCAGCACAGAGCCCGATGTGGGCTCAAACCCACAAACCGTGAGATCATGACCTGAGCTAAAGTCGGTCGCTTAACCAACTGAGCCACCGAGGCGCCCCTAGGAGGTTTTATTTACATTCATTTTCATTGGATTTTAAATTCCTTTGTCTGATTTCCTTCTTGTATTTCTGGGTTCAGTCTTCTGTAAATGTTTGTGCCCAGTAATAAGACTGACAGCTGTGGCCATCAGTCCCAGCCAGGCCAGGCCAACTCGGGAATTACTGCCCCCTAAGAAAGCCATCCATTGAGGGACACCTGGGTGGCTCAGTTGGTTAAGTGTCCTGCTCTCGGTTTCGGCTCAGGTCATGATCTCACAGTTTGTGGGTTCGAGCCCACATCGGGCTCTCTAGCTGGCGGCAGGGAGCCTGCTTGGGATTCTCTCTCTCTCTGCCCCTCCCCCACTCACACTGTCTCTGTCTCTCTCAAAAAGAAATAAACTTAAAAAAACAAAAAAGTCATCCATTGAAACAAACGCAAATGTGCTTCCCCAGCTTCCGGAAGGCAGGCTGAGTCTCCCGGCTGGTACAGGAGGCACCAATGAATTGCCCTCTATCAGGATTTTTACCAGGACAGGCTTTTGGTGCCTTCAAGCTTTTGCATGTTTTATCTGTCAGCGCTGCACAGCCTACATAAAGTAGGGGGGCTGCTGGGGTTTCCATGGCATTTCCACCCCGCGCACTGGTTTCTCCATCTTTCTCCACTTTCACTGTCCTTTTTCCACTCCCTTGTTGGCTCTCACCTCTTCCCTCGACTTCCCTGCTTTCCTTTCCAATGCTGTCCTCCTCTCTTCTCTCTCTCCTCTTTCTCTCTCTCTCTTTTTTTTTTTATATATTTTTTATTATGGAAAAATTCCAGCTTGCGCTCAGAGTGGCATAGAGAACCCCGAGGCGTTCATCACTCAGCTTCAACAATAGCTGTTTTGTGACCAGTCTTACTTCATCCTTACCCTCCGCTCTGAATTACTTTGCAGCAAGCAAGAGGTCAGATAACTTTGTCTGTAAAGAATTCAGTATCTAGGGGCGCTTGGGCGGCTCAGTCAGTTGAGTGTCTGACTTCCACTCAGGTCATGATCTCACAGTTCATGAGTTCGAGCCCCGTGTCGGGCTCTGCGCTGACAGCTCAGAGCCTGGAGCCCGCTTTGGATTCTGTGCCTCCCTCCCTCTCTCTCTCTCTCTCTCTCTCTGTCTCTCTCTGCCCCTCCCCCGCTCATGCTCTGTCTCTCAAAAATGAATAAACGTTAAAAAAAAATTCAGAATTCAGTATCTATTGCTAGAAGATGAAGGGGCTCGCTCTTTCCTCCTTTCTTCCTTCCTTCCTTCCTTCCTTCCTTTCTTTCTTTCTTTCTTTCTTTCTTTCTTTCTTTCTTTCTTTCTTTCTTCACATTTCTGTTGTCACGCCTGAAACAATGAAGGACAACCCCCTCACGTCATGAGTTTCCAGCCATTTGGCCCGTTGCCCTGGTTGCCTTGTAAATTCTTGTTTCCGCCGGCGTTCGTCTGCCTGCACTCTTGCTGGTGCTTGTTCGGCTGTGTTTCTGCCCCACCCCCACGTGGTTATCGCGGCACCCTCTTTTCTGTGCAAAACACACAAGCCCTTTGGACCATCCCTGCAGGAGTGTCCTTCCAAAGGCAGCGTGATTTGTATGATCACAAAGTGAAAATTATGTCTACTTGCGGGCCCTTGACCATGGCATTTTGTTTACGTAGAGGACCCGGACATCTGATAGGGAGGAGTAAACTCCAGGAAATAACGAGCAGAAAGATAGATTTTTAACGTTTTTTTTTTTTTTTTAATCTTAGAAGAATTGAAAGAATAGCTTAAAACAAAAAGAACTTGGGGACCAGTGAGCCGTCTTGAAACCCTGGTTGGGAAGATTCCCGTTGCGAGAGCGGGAGCCTGGGAGTCGTGGTTGCCTTGACAACGTGTTGCAGGCGGCGCGCAAAGTGACTCTCCCAGTCTTTCCAGTCCTTCCAGAGGTGAAGCCGCTTGTCTGGCAGAGGGGGAAAATTCACCTTTTTCCAGGGGTTTTCCTCCGGGTGGGAGGGCAAAGGGGCTGGCTGTCTCTGCTTTAGCTCTTGAGGGTTGGCATTTCCCCTTACAGTGCCTACTGTTTACAGGGACGTTGGTGCTGGGGCCTGAGGGTTAGTGCTCAGGACTGTGGTCACCTCGAGGTTGGGAACCACATCTCTGTGTGACTACGGGGCACACGAGCCTCTGACCTCCTGCAGAGCCACGCTAGTCCGGGACTTAAAAGTCCGTGTTCCTTGTGCGTCTTTGGACTCTCCAGCCCTGACTATAGATGGAGGTCTCCTGGGCCCCTCTGTCAATTTAGTCATTCAAGGAAGTCGCTTGTTTTATCGAGTCCCCACGGGTGGTCACGAGCCCAGGCAGGCCATCCCTGTCAGGGATGCACACTCTGGCCAATGGCAGTGGAATTACCCACTGGTTTCAGAGGCCTCGATTTTGGTGACGGGTCTTGCCTTTCACATGTGGTGGGCATGATCTCTTGCCCCTCTGAGCCCCACCTTCTCTCCAAAGGAATGTTTCTTAAGGCTATTGAAGGGACGACCCTTCGATCACTCTCTAAATGCCTTCGAAAATAAGAGTGCGAAACCTTTCTCTCCACAGGGGCGCCTGGGTAAACTCAGTCGGTTAAGCATCCAGCTCTTAGTTTCAGCCCAGGTCATGATCTCGACAGGTCGTGAGATCCGAGCCGAGCCCCAAGCCCCTCGTTGGGCTATGCCCTCGCAGGGCAGAGCCCGCTTGGGGTTCACTCTCTCTCGCTCTCTCTGCCCCTCCTCTGCTCACGCAGGCAAGCTCTCTCTCTCTCTCAAAATAAACAAATAAACAAACAAAAAAACCCCCACACAAAACCTTTCTCTCCGCATCTGAATCAGGCCTCCCGATCGGTCTTGCACACCAGCCAGGTACAACCTTTGATAGAATGAGTGCCTGTAGTTGTATGGACACACTGGACTTTTAAGCATGTTGGGAAGCAATATCTAGAAGATCTTAGAGGTGAAATTGTTACTCCGTGAAATAACAAGGATTATTTATGTGTGTTACTTATCCAGTGGCCGTTAAACTCTGTGAGCCTCAGAATCACCAAGAGAGCTTGTTAAGCCCAGATTGCTGGGCCCCACTGCCAGGGTTTCTTATGTAGTGGATCTGTGAATTTGTTTTTCTGTTCAGAAAAAAGGATCTTAGGAATGACCGTGCTCCCAAACCTTATTAGTTAGGAATCAAAATACAGGCCTACCTTCAATTATTTCTGGCATAATGTAGAACGTAAGTGAATAATAAAAACAAACTATGAGAAAGCTGGCACTGTTTTTGCAAATACAGGAAGTATTTTTATAACTTCTTTAATCGTGTGATATTGTACATGTATAGACTAGAGCATAAAACATGTTTGTAGAGCGACCACCTAGGTTACAAACTAAAAGTCTGCCAACACCCAGTTCTCTGTGTGCCCTTTTCTTTTTAAAAAAATTTTTTTTAAGTGTTTTATTCATTTTCTGAGAGAGAGAGAGCTGCGGGAGGGGCAGCGAAAGAGAGAGAGAGAGAGAGAGAGAGGGAGACACAGAGTCTGAAGCAGGCTCCACGTTGTCAGCACAGAGCTCCATGTGGGGCTTGAATTCATGAGCCACGAGATCATGACCTGAGCCGTAGTCAGACGTTTAATTGACTGAGCCACCCAGGCGCCCCTGTGTGCCCTTTTCTGTTCACACCTTTGTCTCTCCTGCTGCAGGAACCACTGTTCTGACATCTGTGACCATCACTGCCTGGTTTGCAATGTAGTTTTACCACCTACACAGGTGTTTTAAATAGTTACGTAAATGAACTCATGTAGTAGGGGTTCTTTTTTTTTTTAAATTTATTTTTTATTTTTTATTTTTTAAGTTTCTTTAGAGAGAGAGACAGAGACAGTGTGTGAGCAAGGGAGGGGCAGAGAGAGAGGGAGAGAGAGAATCCCAAGAAGGCTCCGTGCTGCCAGTGCAGAGCCCGACACGGGGCTCGATCCCGTGAACCACGAGATGGTGACCTGAGGTGAAATCAAGAGCCGGGTGCCCAACTGGCTGAGCCACGCAGGTGCCCCCATTGCTGTTTTTATCCCAGACAGTTCCCCTGTATTGGTTTTCTATTGCTACCATAAAAATGACCACAAACTTAGCATCTTAAAACAACACGAATGTATTATCTCAGTTTCAGTGAGGCCAGCAGCGAGGTGTCTGCAGACCTCCGTTCCTTGTCAGGTGTGAGGAGGAATCTGCTTCCTACCTCATTCGGGGTGTTGACTGAATCCACTTCCTTGGTGGTCGTAGGACCAGGTATTCATGTGTTTGCTGGTGATCAGCCGGGGACCCGGGTTTTCTTCTTTGAGGTTGCCCACACTCCTCCTGTTCCCTCCATGTGGCTCCCCCCGCAACGTGATTGGGTCCCTCTCATGCCTCCAGTCCCTCTGACTTCCCTTTTTGCTGTGTCTCTGACTCCAGCCAAAGAAAGATCTCTGCCTTTGCCAGCCCATGTGATTCCATTGGGCTCACCTGCATAATTTAGGATACTCTTCCTATTTCAACTGCACCCGCAAAATTCTTTCAGCTACTAAGCTAACACGTTCACATGTTCAAGGGGTTAGGGAGTGGACATTCTACTGACCACATTACCAGTCTCAGTAGATTTTAAAACATAGATATCATGCGAGGTATTTTCTCCGGCCACAAGAGGAAATTGAACAACACATTCTTGAACAAGCAGTGCGTCCAAGAAACCACAGAGGCATTAGAAAATACTTCAAAACAAATGAACAAGGGAGCACAACCTACCGATACTTCTGGGATGCACCAAAAGCAGCACCCAGGGGGACGTTTATAGCTACACGTGCTTACATTGAAACATGAAAAAGATTGCAGATCAGCAGTCGAACTTACAACTGAAGGAAGTAGACAAAGGAGAACAAACTAAACCCAAAGCTAGCGCAAGGAGGGAAATAATAAAGTTCAGAGCGGAGATCAATGAAATAGAGAATAGAAAAACAGGAGAGAAAACCAACAAAACCAGAAGCTGGGCCTTCCAAAAGGTTGACAAAATTGACAAACCTTTAGTAAGAATTGGTTAAGAAAGAAAAAGAAAGACTCTGATTACTAAAATCGGATAATGCAGATGAAATGGATAAAGTCCTAGAAACAAAACCTGTCAAAACTGACCACACACAAAAAGTAGGAAATCTCAATAGACCTCTGGCTCTGAAGGAGATTGAATCAGTCATCAAAACTCTCCAAACTAAGAAAAGTCTGGACGGCTTCATTGCTGAATTCTGCCAGTGTGAGAGCCGAAGGGTCCAAGCCACAGGAGTTTCTGTCCTGATAGAACTGGAATGGGCCAGTCTTTTGGCATATTTACCATCGCAGAAGCTCATGGGACCTCCTTGTTCAGGAGTTTTTATGGAGCTTAATCTCCAGCTCCCCCCATCCCTTCTCCTTTCCAGAGGTTGGTGGTGTGGCTGAAAGTCCTAGCCCTCTATCTTCCCCATCCTGAGGCTATCTAGGGTCCCCTCCCCCTCCCAGTCACCTCATTAGCATAAGCTCCCTTATGCTACAAATGACAAAACAAAACAACTATCAGGAAATTCTAAGGATTTTTGGAGCTTTGTCCCAACAACGGGGACAGATATTTTACAAATATATTTCTTTTTTTTTTTCAAAAAAAAATTTTTTTAAATGTTTACTTATTTTTGAGACAGAGAGACACAGAGCATGAACGGGGGAGGGTCAGAGAGAGAGGGAGACACAGAATCTGAAACAGGCTCCAGGCTCTGAGCAGTCAGCACAGAACCCGACGCGGGGCTCCAAACCATGAACCTTGAGATCGTGACCTGAGCCGAAGTCGGACGCTTAAACGACTGAGCCACCCAGGCGCCCCACAAATATATTTCTTATTATATCACAGATTTCAGTTCTAGAGGTTTGTTTTAGGGCCCAGAATATGATCTGTCTTAGCATCTGTTTTGATAATAATGTGGATTTGGCTATTGTTGGATAAAGTGTTCTGCAAATATCAATTAGGTTCTGTTGGATGATAATGAGTTCTTCCAGTTCCTGTTGAATTCTATCATTTGTTTTGAGAGGAGCATTGAAGTCTTCACCTATAATTGTGGATTTTTCCATTCTCCTCTCAGTTTTGGCAGTTCTTCACATATTTTACAGTTCTGCTGTTTGGTGCATATACATTCAGGATTGCTATGTCTTCTTGGTGATTTGCCCTTTTATCATTGTGTGATGCCCGTCTCTGTCACTGGTAATTTTCTTTGCTCTGAATTCTACTTTACATTTTACTTTGAAGTACGTGAAATATACTGAAAATATAGTCACTCTTCTCTCTCTCTCTCTTTTTAGAGAGAAAGAGTGTGTGAGTGGGGGAAGGGCAGAGAGAGAGAATCTTAAGCAGGCTCCATGCTCAGCACAGAGCCCAGTGTGGGGCTTGATCCCATGACCCTGGGATCATGACCTTGAGCCAAAATCAAGAGTCAGACACTCAACTGACTGAGCCACCCATTTGCCCCTCGCCACTCTTCGTAGTCTATTTTATCTTACATTAATAAAGCCTTTCTTCCTTTCTTTTGATTAATTTTTACATGGTATATCTTTTTCAATCCTTTGATTTTCATTGTGCTTTTTAACAGAATACAGTTGTTTCGTTTTTAAAAACCAGTTCTGCCAAACTCTTTTAATTGGTATATTTGCACCATTTATACTTAATGTAATTATTGGTACGTTGTGACTCAATTCTGACAGTTTATTTTCTGGTTTCTTCTATTTTTTTGTTTCTCTGTTTTCTTTTTCTGCCTTTCTATGAATTACTTGAGAGTTTTTTAGATTTCCATTTAGATTTATCTATAGTTTTTTGTTTGTCTTTAGTGTATCGTGTATAGCTTTTTTAGTTGTTGCTTTAGGTGTTATATAACATGTATAATGTATCACGGTTCATTGTTATGATCATTTTACCAGTTTGAATGAAATGTAGAAACCTTACTTTCCTTTACTTTTCCCCATTTGTAATATATTCAGAAAACTCAAGAGAAAGTCTATTGTATTTACCCATCTTTTTGCTTTTTTCTTTGTTCTTCATTCCTGATGTTTCAAGATTCCCTTTTTTATCATTTTCTTTCTACGCAAAGAACTTCCTTCAACCATTCTTTAAGTGTAGTTTCGCTCATGACAAATTCTCTTAATTTTTCTTAATGTGAGAATGTCTTGATTTCCCCTTCATTCTTCAAGGATAATTTCACTGGATATCCAATTCTAGGTTGACAGTTCTTTTCTTTCAGCACTTGAAAAATGTGCCATTTCTTTTTGGCCTCTATGGTTTCAGATGAGAAATCTGCTGTCTTGTGTATTGTTTTCTCCATATAGGTAATGCAGTATTTCTGTCAGGCTGCTTTCAAGGTTTTCTTCTTATCTTTAGTTCTCAGACATTTGATTATGATTTGTTTTGGAGTGGATTTCTTTGAATTTGTCTTGTTTGGAGTTTCATTCAGTTTCTTGAATATGGAGGTTTAAGTTGTTTTTCTAAATTTGAGAAGATCTCAACCATTATTTCCTAAAATACTTTTTCAGTTCCATTTTCTTTCTTCTCTATTTGTGAGATGCCAATGACTTGAATATTAGATCTTTTGTTATCCTCCCACATGTCCCTCAGGCCCTGTTCATTTTGAGGCTCAGGGAAGGGAGGCTTTGTTTATTTTTCTCCAGTCTGTTTTTTCTCTTTTGTTCAGATTAGATAAGTTCTGTCTTCAAGTTCATTGATTTCTTTCCTATGTCCCCTCCATTCTGATGGTGAGCCCATCCTTTGAGCTTTTTATTTCAGTTCTTTTATTTTCTAGTCCTAAAATTTCCATTTGATAAATTACTTTTTAAATGTAATTTATTTTTTTTAATTTACATTCAAGTTAGTTACCATATAGTGCAACAGTGATTTCAGGAGTGGATTCCTTAATACCCCTTACCCATTTAGCCCATCCTCCCTCCCATAACCCCTCCAGCAACCCTCTGTTTGTTCTCCATATTTAAGAGTCTCTTATGTTTTGTCCCTCTCCCTGTTTTTATATTATTTTTGCTTCCCTTCCCTTATGTTCATATGTTCTGTGTCTTAAAGTCCTCATATGAGTGAAGTCATTTGATATTTGTCTTTCTCTGACTAATTTCACTTAGCATAATACCCTCTAGTTCCATCCACGTAGTTGCAGTTGGCAAGATTTCATTCTTTTTGATTGCTGAGTAATACTCCGCTGTGTGTATATATATGTGTGTGTGTGTGTGTGTGTGTGTGTGTGTGTGTGTATAAATACACCACATCTTCTTTACCCATTCATCCATCGATGGATATTTGGGCTCTTTCCATATTTTGGCTATTGTCAATAGCACTGCTATAAACATTGGGGTGCACGTGTCCCTTCGAAACAGCATACCTCTATCCCTTGGGTAAATACCTAGTAGTGCAATTGCTGGGTTGTAGGGTAGTTCTATTTTTAGTTTTTTGAGGAACCTCCATACTGTTTTCCAGAGTGGCTGCACCAGTTTGCATTCCCACCAGCTGTGTAAAAGAGATCCTCTTTCTCCGCATCCTCGCCAACATCTGTTGTTGCCTGAGTTGCTAATGTTAGCCATTCTGACAGGCGTGAGGTGGTATCTCATTGTGGTTTTGATTTGTGTTTCCCTGGTGATGAGTGATGTTGTGCATTTTTCCATGTGTCTGTTTGCCATCTGGATGTCTTCTTTGGAGAAGTGTCTGTTCATGTCTGTGCTGACAGCAGAGAGCCTGATGTGGGGCTTGAAACCATG
Organism: Panthera pardus; assembly: GCF_024362965.1. Taxonomy (NCBI): domain Eukaryota; kingdom Metazoa; phylum Chordata; class Mammalia; order Carnivora; family Felidae; genus Panthera; species Panthera pardus. The sequence goes on from NW_026527013.1 coordinate 15,412,830, forward strand.
GACCGTGAGATCATGACCTGAGCCAAAGTCAGATGCTTAACCAACTGAGCCACCCAGGTGCCCCTGAAGAATTCCTTTAAGAGCCTGGATCTTATTTACCTTGTATGTTAACAGGGATATTCTCTGGTACTGCTCCCGTGGGTAAAGGTGGGGCACTGCCTCTCTACTTCTAGCTAGATGTGGAAGTCTAGGATCTCCATGTGGCCATCACTGACACCCTGGGGAAGGAGGACCTCCTCGTTCCAGCTAGGCAGGGTTAGGAGCATAGACTCCCCACTAGACCCCTGCTGATACCGCTCTGACTGGGAAAGGAGACATTGTTGCTCTCCCATATGGACTCCATTGGCAACATGGAGGGGTGGCCTTGACACCACTGAGCGGGGATGGACTTTGTGACTCTCTAGGAGTCTTCCTGACTCCTCTGACACTCTGCCCCCAGGGAGAGGGAGGGATACTTCATTACTGCTGATTGGGGTAGAAGTCCAGACACCCTCTGTGGTCTCCACTGTCACCGCCAAGGAGGAACGTTCGTTAATGTCCACTAGGGGTAGAAGTCTCGGCTCTCTACTAACTTCCTCTGACACCACCCTGCCGCAGAGTTTGGGGTGCCTTGCTGTAGCCCCCCAACATTGTAAGTCCAGGCTCCCCACTAAGCCTCTGCTGGTGCAGGTGGGGCTGCCATTTTTTTCTGTGGTGTTGGCTAGAGTAGGGCAGTTGTCGTCTACATTTTCTTTCTTGCTGGCTGGTCTCTTCCTGGTATTCCAGCTAGGGAGAGCAGGCTTTTGTTTATCCTCTGTTTCTTTTTTTAATTTTTAATTTTTTAAAATTTTGTTTGGCACTCCTCGACAGCTCTGGGTTACTGGTTTAGTCAGCTGCAGTTCTGGGACTTATGAGGCATGAAGACAATCCACGGAGCTCCCTGCCGCGTCATTCCTCGGGTGCTAAGGTCTTTAACTGCTCTGCCTTCTCTTTTTCAGTTTTCAGAGTCTTATGTTTGTTTTATATATGTAATGACCAGGGTGTTGTACCTCGTGAAAAGAATAGGGAAGAGTACATCCGTGCCATCTTCCTACAAGAGGTGGTATATAGAGTGTTAAAAATCTCCCCACCTCCTGTGAGACTCTGATCTGTGCTTCCCTGCCCCTTACCCTTCCCTTAAAAATCATCGGACTAAAAGGTATTCAAGATAATTTGCTACACTGTTTTTTTCTAAGTTTATGGCTTTATTTCTTGGTCTGTGCCACCTGTGACAGGGTTTAAGCTGTGACAGGCTTCTACTACTCATTGCTTCTGGAGCTGGTGGGCAGCAGAACAGCTCATTTTGCACACTGCCGTCGCTGTGCTGCATCCGTGGAATTGATGAATTGATATTTCCTCTTTCTCTGGACCCACGCCCGTGTCTAACAAATAGCCTTCCTATTATTCAGGAAACCTGGAGACGCCACGTCTCAAAATACCTTTCAGATGAACGCTGTCCTGTGAATCCTGAAATTTTCAAAACCGTTGCAGATAAAATTAATGTTCTTTCGTCCCGGAGAAAATGGAACAGTTGTTGGGAGCTGGTTTGGCTCGGATGGTTGAAATTCTGGCAGCTGACCAAGCAGACGGATAACAAATTGCAATTCAAACCCATCAGTCTCATCTGCAGTTTAATGGAGGGCTTTCTGTTCCCAACTGGCTAGTTAGAAAAGCTGTCTGGATTGTTAGACCGCCACCACGGCACCCTTGTCGGCTGGCAAAGTACAATTACCCAGAAGTTAAGCAAACGGTTGCTTCTTGTCCGCCCGACTATGGGTAGTTGTCAGGACCTTGTGTGGTTTGTGTCGGGAGACAGCATTCGGGTTCCCCATGAAAATGATAGTGCTCAGAAAATAATGGTCAAGAAACTAGCTAGGAGAGGAGCTCACTGAGCGAGCTGATTTCGCTTCGGAAAGACAGTGCGAGTTGTCTTTAAAACCGCAAAGACCATGGTTTTGCTTCCATTAATACTCACTCCCTAAATTGGCCTCAAGAGCACGAAGAACGTGAGGCTTCCAGATTATGTGAGAGTTTAGCCGCAGCCCTCGACTTGAAAAACACGACCTTTCCAAGTAAAACGCGTGTTCTAGAAAAGCACAGGGCCTACCTAGCATTTGCCATCTCCAGTTCGCATGTAGTGCCCATTTCCGGTGTAAAGCGAGCCCTGCGACGAAGGAGCATAATTACCCGAAAAATGAGCTCTTAGGCAAATGGTAGGTTCGTGATTAATTAATTACCCTGATATTAACACCTGTTCCCTCAACTCCGCACCAGAGAGGAGAACAGGGAAGGCAAGGGAGGCCAGAGGTGGAGGCTGGGCAAAGGTGGAATTGAACAGATGGTCGAAGGAAGAGGAACGAGAGGGAGTGGCCAGCGGGCGTCTTGGGGAATAACAGTCTGGCAAGGAGGAAGGGGCGTCCCTGCAGCCGAGGAGGGGGAGCCACCGGCCAGGCCTGCACACGACCCCCGGCCTTTCCCTGGTGATGGGAAACGGGCGAAGGAATGGAAATCGAGCAGAACCTGCTGGCAGGGCCGATGCGCCGGGAGTGAGGGTGGGTGGCGGACTGCCTCCCTTTCCCCCCACGCGAATGGGAATGAGCGGGGATGACGTATGAGAGACACTTTGTGTTAAGGGAGGACAGGCCGTGAGGAGGCCCGCTGTAGGTGGCCCCAGTCTTCTGAGCGACGGAGGAGAGGGCTCCGTGCCGCCAACCCAGTGCGGGTGGGTAGCCGGTGCCCGGTAAACGTCTGTGGAATAATTCAGCGAGTGGACGAACAAATGGGACCTCCATGGGGTGGAAGATCCATCCCTTCTGTTCTCTGTCCCATCATTTTCTCTCTGTCGCTCTGGCCGATTACTGAGTCCCTTAGGACAAGGGTCGGAGACCCTTAGCGAATGGGTTTTCACGGGTGGATCAAATGAGAAAAAAAACAGAGAATTCAGAGCCAGCCTTATATACCAGGGAGCTGAGAAACCAGTCTCAACGGATTTTTTTGTTTTCAAATCGTCATTTGTTTGACATTGTGCATGTTGCTAATGGAAATAAACACGGTGTGTGTGTGTTTGTTTTGCCTTGGAAGTTGGAAGGTTCCGCATACAGGTATCTTATTAGAGCACGTTGTGTGGTGGGAATTGGGGCATTTCTCATGTGAACCCATACTTAGCAAAATTTAGTATGAATAAACCAGACTGGTTCTAAGAATAAATATGCTCCTCTTTTAGAAAGCCTATTATGTTTAAGAAAATTAGCAAGGGCTCTGTCTCAAGGCTTTCTTTCTTTCTTTTTTTTTTTTTTTAAATATAGTGACACTTGACCGCCTGAATTTTGTTATATTTGTTGCTTTAATGAAGACTTTTTTTTAAGTTTATTTATTTATTTTGAGAGCGTGAGAGAGTGCACGCATGTGTGTGTGGGTGGGAGAGGGGCAGAGAGAGAGAGAGAGAGAGAGAGAGAATAGCTCAAGCAGGCCCTGAGCTGTCAGCGCAGAGCCCAACACGGGGCTCTAACTCACGAACTGTGAGATCCTGACCTGAGCGGAGATCAAGAGTCAGATGCTTAACCGCTTAACTGGTTGAGTCACCCAGGCGCCCTGCTGTCATGAAGGTTTACAGAGTACCTGCTGGGCACCCATCCCGAGCCAGACAGTACTGGGAAGGCAAGCTGACCCTTTTCAGATAACCTTGATCCCCACAACAGTTTCCAGATGAGGAAAGTGAGACCCAGGGGGACGAGCCATTTGTCCAGGGTCGCCAGCGAGTCTGCAGCAGACCCATGGACAGAGTCCAGGGGTCAGACTGCGGGCTTCAGCCTGCCAACCCCATGCTCCTGCTATCCACTGCCCTCCATCTGCCGTCAGGAGCTGACAGCCTGTGTGGGAAAGTGAACAAAACTCGAGGACCAAACTCATAGGGGCAAAAAGTCCGTTGGGTCCTAAAAGAGGGACGGATATATACTTGGCACTTCAGAGTCAGGTAGAATACAGGGCGCTAAGCCTCCCTGGCATTCCCCGTTTCCTGGGAAGCCCACTGATTGTCCCCCCACACTGTGGGGAGGGGGACTCAGTGATTCTTGGATGCGCTCAGGGACCCACGTTCTCATCTTCGTGTTGGGCGTCTGCCTGGTGTGTCACCTGTGTTTTCTGATTTAGTCCTCACGTCCATCCCAGGATTTGGTCCGGTTATTGACCCCTTCTACTAATGTATTAGTTAGCTATTGCCGCATAACAAACCGTCCCCAAATATAGCAACATAACAGTAAGTATTAGTTATTTCACAGTTCCTGCGGGATGGGAATCCAGGTGTGACTTAACGGGGTCCTCTGGCACAGGTTTCCTTGTAAGGCTGTCACCAAAGTGGAGGTCTCCTCAAGAACTGTAAAATTGTAGGCTAGGGGCGCCTGGGTGGCTCAGTCGGTTGAGTGTCTGACTCCGGCTCAGGTCATGATTTCGCAGTTCGTCGGTTCAAGCCCCGTGTTGGGCTCTGTGCTGACAGCTCAGAGCCTGGAGCCTTCTTCGGATTTTGTATTTCCCTCACTCTCTGCCCCTCCCCCATTCGTGCTCTGTCTCTCTCTCAAAAATAAATAAAGATTAAAAAAAATTTTTTTAAACCTGTAGGCTAATTCTAAGTAATACACAGTCACTGTATGAAATCAGTGAAGTTAAAAAAAATTATTTTAATCTTTATTTATTTTTGAGAGAGGGAGAGAAACAGAGCACAAGCAGGGGAGGGGCAGAGAGAGAGGGAGACACAGAATCTGAAGCCCACTATAGGCTCTGAGCTGTCAGCACAGAGCCTGATGTGGGGCTTGAACTCACAAGCTGGGAGATCATGACCTGAGCCGAAGTTGGATGCTTAAGTGACTGAGCCACCCAGGCGCCCCTGAAATTGGTGAAGTTTAGAAAACTGTTTATAGTGTTGAGAAAATCGCCCATGGTCAGTGTCATCCTGAGACAACCCCATGTCTGTTTATGTTGGCATTTTTTTTCCCCTGGTATTCTTTTTATTTTTTTCATTATATAATTGGAGGCATAAAATACACTCAATTTTGTATGAAGTATCATATTCTCATGTCATTAAACGTTACATCGAGTTTGTGTAAGGATATAATATTTAAGCCATTTCATTTGTTCTAGCTTTAGTGCACCTTGTACAGATATTCAGATAGAAAGACATCTTGTGTAAACATTTATAACACAAGTTTAAATATATGTGGCACATGTTTGGTTCATATAGCTCTCTCTGCTTTGAAAACACTCATCATGAATGTCTTGTTAAAAAAGTCAAGGTGACATTGAGGGGTGCCTGGGTGGCTCAGTTGGTTGAGTGTCCGACTTCGGCTCGGTTGTGATCTCACGGTTCGTGAGTTCGAACCCCATGTCAGGCTCTGTCCCGACAGCTTAGAGCCCGGAGCCTCCTTCAGATTCTGTCTCCCTCTCTCTCTCTGCTTGTTCCCCATTCGCGCTCTGTCTCCCTCTCTCTCAATAATAAATACACATGAAATAAAAAGTCAAGGTGACATTGAGAGGAAGAAAGCATTTGAAGCAGTGCAGATACTGAGTCATGTAGACCCGTGTTTGGATCGTCATTTTGCCTCCTTGTAGCCACGCGACCTTAAACGGGTTACTGTGGGTCTCCATTCTCTGGTCTGTAAGATGATTATTTTACTCACTCAACAGCCACTTACTAAATATCCACTGCCCCAGGTAGTGTTCTAGGCATTTGGAATACATCAGTTGGAGGAAAAAAGACAACACTCTTTGTTTCACAGAGGAACCTTGAAACCAGTGGACTGGGGGTCAGGGGAGGAGGGGAGACAAAATGGGTGATAAACATAATAAATAAGTAATGAAGTATGATAGAAGGTCTTAAGTGGGGGCGCCAGGGTGGCTCAATCAGTTAATCATCCGACTCGGCTCAGGTCATGATCTCCCAGTTCACGGGATCAAGCCCCACGTTGGACTCTGTGCTGATGGTGTGGAGCCTGCTTGGGATGCTCTGTCTCCACCCCCCCTCTGCCCCTCCCCTGCTTGTGCACTTGCTCTCTCTCTCTCTCTCTCTCTCAAAATAAATAAATAAACATTAAAAAAAAAAAAAAAAAAGGCCGTAAGTGCTATGAAAAGAAAAAAGGTAGAACAGGGTAAGGGCAGGCAGGAGGACCAGGAGCGAACTGCAGGTTGAAATAGGGAGCTCAGGCCCCTGCTGCGATAACCAGAGAGACTGACTCCTGGCATCGTAATAAGAACCGAGCGACGGGCTCCTGAACGGCCCAGACCGAGTCCAGTACTCCGTCAGGGCCAGGGAAATGCTTGCTGTTATTATTTTGACCGCTGTTGTTACTCCTGAAAGGACAGTCACCCTGATTCCTTGATGCGATTCCTTACGTATTCCCTCATTCCGCTCCCTTTACCCAGACCTCCTGGGAGGTTCGAGTCCATCCAGGCACAGCCAGGCAGGCCAGGGTGTACTTTTCAAGGTGCCGTTTCACTCCCTGATGTCCCTCTTGAGTCGAGAGGCCTGGGTTTCAGTTTCCCTTCTGCACGCCCCCCACCAAGTTGGGCAGTCCCCCCCCACACCCCCCTGCCCTGGCCGAGTGTAAAATAGCGTGCACAGCGCCCGCCTCAGAGAGCTGCCGTGGGGAGTGAGATGAGAGGAGGAGGAAAGACCAGTGTGGGAAGCACAGAGCTGTGCACAGACGTGTCCTGTCACGTACTAAGTAAGACCCCCCCCCCCCGCCACCCCCCCCACCGGCCAGGGCTGTGCTGTGCTATCTGAATCTGCTTTCTCTGCCCCGTTCCTGCCTGAGGTCCCTGTTAGAAGCATCTAAGTGAGGACTTGGGCACCTTCCTTGTCACTCTCTTCCCCTTGTTGGCTTGGCACAGCCTTTCTTCCTAGAAGCATTTCTCCTCCGGGCAGAGAAGTGAGCTGTCAGAAAGTCCGACATGTTTTTAACATTTCTCTTTTTTTAATTTTTTTTTTTTAACGTTTATTTATTATTGAGAGACAGAGAGAGACAGAGCATGAGCATGGGAGAGGCAGAGAGAGAGGGAGACACAGAATCCGAAGCAGGCTCCAGTCTCTGAGCTGTCAGCACAGAGCTGGACGCGGGGCTTGAACTCACGAACCGCAAGATCATGACCTGAGCTGAAGTCGGCCGCTTAACCGACTAAGCCACCGAGGCACCCTGAGTCCGACATGTTTTTGAGCAGCTGACCATTGAGCACAGCTAGTTACCCAATCTGGTTGCCGTGCCTGTTGTCACAAAGGCGTGTTTCAGGAGGTCACTTCTTATTGTGTCCCGACTGTGTCTGTCTTGGGAAGGCAGAGAGGGCAAGGACTGACTGAGAACGGAGGGTATCTGCTGTGGGCAGGATGGGCATCCAGGCAGGCAGGTGGAGAGATCCCTCTTAGAAAAGGGCACTGGAGACCTTGCTAGAAATCGCCTATCCAGGGGCACTTGGGTGTCTCAGCAGTCAGTTAAGCATCCGACTTCAGCTCAGGTCATGATCTCATAGTTTGTGGGTTCGAGCCCCACGTCGGGCTCCGTGCTGACAGCTTGGGGCCTGCTTGGGACTCCTTGTCTCCCTCTCTCACTCTGCCCCTCCTCTGCTCCCACTCTCTCTCTCTCTCTCAAAAATAAATAATAAACATAAAAAAAAAAAAAGAAATCTGTTGACTTGATTGTGCCCTTGGCTCCCGTCGAAGCTTGATTAAATTCTGTGAAGACAGGAAGGCAGGACTGGATCCTGTCTCTCATGCAGCATTTTGGAGGGAGATGTGTTGGGGGTGGGGGGAACCTCTTTGCGGGGATTCTCAACTCCGGCTGCACGTGAAGTTTCCGGGGCAGGGGTGGGACCCAGGCACCGGGAGCTGCTACTGCTCCTTCCCACGGTGCCGCCAAGTTCAAGAACCAGTGCTAAGTTTAGTGGACTTAATACAGGGGTGGCTGTTAATGTCCCACTCCGGCAGATTTCCCCCCTCTTCCTTTTGCCAGCACGGCAGGTGCACGGAACCGTGGACTGGAGCCTTGAACCAGCACCAGTGAGGAACATCTAATACAGCCTGGATTTTTTTTTTTTTTTTTTTTTTTTTTGTCTTAAGCTGCACAATATGAATCCTGAGGCTGGCTTCTCTGGCCTTTGAGCTATGCTATACTTTCAGAACCCCTTCCCTCTAGAACTGGAGAAACAGAGAAGGAATAAAAAAGACGAGGTCATTACCATACATTTCCCTTGGCTCCGTTGCAATAAGGACCAGAGGACAAAAATGCCTGGTAGGAAAGATCAGTCTTTCAAAAGGGCCATGAGCCCCCCTCTCCTCCATTTCCAGCCTTCATTGTTTCGAAGGCAGGAGGCCCACAGACCGGGGAGAGGTGGCAAATGCCTTGTCGCTGGAAAGCGTGACGCATGGTGGTTGCTTGCCTTTCTTACCAGCGTACGTGGCCGCCAAACGACGGACGAACATGCCGCCTTAGGTTTTTGTGTCATTGGTTGGGTCCTGATAGCTACCCTGAATAAGGTGAGGTTGCAAGGCAGACAGTGCATGGTGGCTTTGCGTGACGTCAGCTGTTCTGTGATCTGGACCGATGTCTGTCAGGGACGCCAAGGGACCGAGGAACAGAGACCCAAGGAAACCCTGCTGGAGCAGAGGGGCGTTGGGGAGGTGACCTCTCTGGCTCTCCCTGCCTGGGGAGGATGTGCCCTAGAGGTGACGGAACGGCCGCGTGCGGAGTACTCCGTCTGGTCATGTGTTGGCCCTTCCCCTCTTAAAGGCCACCTCTTTTTAGTCACAAGGCCGATATTCGGGAAGGGATAGCGATGGTGAGTGGCAGTGACTTAGGTCCTCCGCTCTCCCTTTCGCCTTGTCCCAGCGGCCCCCGCCTCTGAGTGTGTGATAACGAGGCCAGTCTCACTGCTCCACGACACGCCCTGGGCCAAGCCAAGGGAAGTGGCATCGGCCACCTCACCCACGTGGCCAGCACGCGCTCCGCAGACATTACTGCGTTTGTCCTCTCAGGTGGGATCCGTTACCCCGGTGTTCTCGACGGGGACACCTGGCTAGAGTCACAAAGCTAATGTCGATACGAGGACTCGAACCCGAGTCGGTTGGCTTCCAAGTGGTACGTCTTTCCCGTAGATCAGGCTCTCTCAGACTCTACTTGTAGTGAGCAGCGTGAGCCTGAGGAGACCTTCCATGAGGTACATGGAAGGTGATTGACTGCCCAGATTCTTCCTTTACAGACCAAAAGCTGGTGTGTGTCACGAACAGACAGGAAAGTAGGCCCAGTCTTCTTAGGCTTCGTCAAGGCTAAATCAGTGTGTAACAGGAGCTCCTGGCAAGGCCGATTTTGTTATTAACTCGTGCGCCTTGTGAGGTACGGGAGGCAGGCCTCAAAGGATGATGTTTGCTCTTTTTATTTTTTATTTTTTTTAATGTTTACTTATTTATTTATTTTTTTTCGAGAGAGAGAGAGAAAAAGAGAGACCGAGTGCGAGCAGGGGAAGGGCAGAGAGAGAGGGAGACACAGCATCCAAAGCAGGCTCCAGGCTCCGAGCCGTCAGCACAGAGCCCGACGCGGGCCTTGAACTCAGGAACCGTGAGATCTTGACCTGAGCTGAAGTCGGACACTTAACCAACTGAGCCACCCAGGCGCCCCAAAGGATGATGTTCGGAGCCTCACCTGTGTTCTGAGGGAGCACACCTCCTGCACTGGGCTCTCTGTTTTGCCGTGAATGTGCAAAATACTTTAATGCTAAAAACCCGGCATCGTAAAATGGAAAATGGCAGCATGGAGGAGTGAGTCCAGTTGAGATCCTAGGTTCATGAATTTAGTCTCCTGGCAGCTAGATTGTGCTTTCCGGAGTTCAGGGGGATATAAAAGTCGACACCTTCATGTAGATCTATGTGGAGTACGGTTGAATTCCAGTTGTTTTTGGAGCTATAACTTTGAATTACTTGGTTTTGTTATAAAAACGAGTTTACAGCAACATGGGTGTTGGCTTGTTTGGAAAACAGGGCAGAGGAAAGCAGGGGAACGAAAAGGGGTTTGGAACACGGCGAACATCCTTCGCTTGACCTCTCCGGTGGTCTCACGGGGGGAGTCTTTTACCAGGTTGGCGCCGCCCCCCCAGTTTGCGGGCATCTATGGTCGACAGGCCCATGGACACAGGGCTCCCCCCCTTGGGGTCACTGGCAACGCTGGGCCTGGAGGGGGCCAGATTCCAACAGACGTTTATTTAAACTCTTATCTATTCAGCAACTGTCTCGTGGGAGGGGGTAAACTGATGTTGTATCAAGAAAAACTGTCTGCCTCTCCAATTTCAAAAGAGGAAATGTATTGCATGAAGTCATTACGTGAGACTTGCCAAGTCCGAAAACTACTTAGAGGCATACCACGTGATTTCAAATTTCGATCGCAGAATCCATCACTCGTTTCCCGGTGAGTAGCACTTTGCATACAGAGCGGGGTTGCAGACTTGGTAGGTCTCTCTGCCTGTTGGTCTTGGAGTTGGTAGAAGGGTGGGGAGTTGGGTCCCACCGCATAATTCCCGTGTACCTGCGAGACGTACTTCACAGAGATGCGCTCCCACCAGCGGGAGAGGGCAAGCCAAGTTAATTTACTTGTGTTTCCGCTTTTAGGGCTCTTTCTGGAATGCCCAGTAGAGAGTTGCTTTTGTTCCACTGTCTCTTCATCTGCCTGCACAGGGTTTCTCCCCTTGGTACCGGTGACCTTCTGGGCTAAATAAGTTTTTGTTCTGGGGACCGTCTTGTGCATCGTAGGGTCCTGCCACCACACTAGAGTAGTGCCAGAGATGTTTCCAGGCATTCTCAGATGTCCCTGGGGAGAGGATGGTCTGTGTTGACAACTCTTTTCTTAGGAAAAGGAAGGAAGCAAGGGCTGTTAACAGCTGCAATTCAGCCGTACTCCACATAGATCTACATAAAGGTGTCGACTTTTATATCCCCTTGAACTCCAACCCCCCCCAGAAGACCTTTGTCTGCAGGAGTGGGATTTAAGTAAATAGTTCCCGAAACATGAAATTTCTAGCCAATTGGCCAAAGTCAAAGTTTTTAAAGCGGTTTAATTCCATCAAGATGTCTTTGATGATTTTCACTGAGATGAGGCATCAGAAACCCAGAAATAGTTATTGGGATTTGGGGGGGGAGGGGGTCTTTTAAATTAGCAAATCAAGAAAGGTTCCAGAAGGGTTCTGTGACTTTTTTAGGAAATGCATTTCTCTTCTTTTTTTTTTTTTTCCTTCTTATATTTAGTTTTGAGAGAGAGAGACAGAGCACGAGTGAGGGAGGGGCAGAGAGAGAGGGAGACACAGAATCCCAAGCAGGCCCCAGGCTCTGAGCTGTGAACACAGAGCCCGACGCGGGCCTCGAACTCATGAACCGCGAGATCTTGACCTGAGCCGAAGTCGGACGCTTCACCGGCTGAGCCACCCCGGCGCCCCTCAGGAAATGTGTTTCTGAGCCGGGTTCAGCATGTTTGTGGTTCTCATGGGCCTGGCTCCTGGGGAAGCCTGGTGAGTGCTTGTTCTGGCGTCTCTTCACGAGCAGAGTGCATGCGATTGAAGGTGCCGGCTGGGCCCTGTGGGCAGCAGATGGGGAGTAAACGGGCAGGAGGGCATATCCTGTCCTCAGGATCTCCTCTGGGCAGGCGACGCGGGGGGACAGTGGGAACGAGGTGAACACGCGTTGAAATCCAACTGTCGGGAGTGGATTATGGTCCTTGGAGCAGTGGTTTTCAAGCTGTACTCTTAGCAGCTGACGTTACTTGTTTTTCAAACAATATGCGCAGAAACCCAATGTAAATAAAATGGGTCAGAGCCAAGTTTGAGGCCAAGGGCGCAAGAAGGGGGCCCAGAGTCCCTTATCCCTCGCCTCACCTCACCTCACCTTCCCTCATTTCTGAGAACACGCCTTGCGTTACTCGTCTGACTGAAAGGCTAGTGCTTGGTTGGATAGTGATCTTTTTTTTTTTTTTCCCCCGACTGGATCTATTATCTTTTTTTCTAGTAAAAGTAATTTTCAAAACCATAAACCAAGATGAAGATAATAATGATGTTCCATTGCTGTTTAATTTTTCTCTCAACATGGAGGCAGATTCAGGGGCTGAGAACATAACACACGTACATACGCATGTATATGTATGTATATTCATTTGAACTATTTTGATATTCTATTATGAAAACTTAAATATATAGAAAAATAGAGGGGCGTCTGGGTAGTTTAGGCAGTTGAGTGTCCGACTTCGGCTCAGGTTCATGATCTCACGGTTTATGAGTTTGATCCCCACATCTGGCTCACTGCTGTCAGCCCAGAGCCGGGTTCGGATCTTCTGTCCCCCTCTTTCAGCCCCTCCCCTGCTTCCACTCTCCCCTAATTAATTAACTAATTAATTAATAGAGAAAAGAGAACTCTCTTTCCCTCAGTGTAACAGTTGTCATTATCTTGGTCACATTTGCTTTATGTCTTTCCTTAAACTAATGGATAAGAATTTTAAAAGACGTTCACAATAACAAGATCTGGGAGTATTTGTACCCAGTTCCCCCACCCCCCACCCGCCCCCTGCCCCAGTTCATCTTGTGGACCATTGTGATTTGAATTTAATTTGTGAAACCTACATGAGGGATACAAATTTGATTCAACATGCAAACGTTCTTGGCGTCTGTGTAGTTTATTTTTCATTCAACAGTGCTTTGGGGATGCCTCAACCTGAGCAAAATGAAACGTACTAGAACATTGCTCCTGCCCTGGGTTTTGTTAGAAAATGGGAGTTCTTAGGTGGCTTGTCTGGAAAACTGAGGAAAATGGGTTGTGTGTGCCACACCTGCAAGGTCTGGGGTGGGCAGGTGGCGGGGTGGAGAAAAGATAATAAAATATCAGATGAATTTGGAGGTTTGGGGGAACGAGCCCTCCCATAGCGGGCTGGTCCCATTCTGGAGTTGGCAGAGTGCTTTGTGCATGATGTCCCTGCAGACCTGGTGTCCTAGAGCCTCGGGACTGTATTGTGTGGGTCACAGCCTTGGCATGGCATGGGGCCAGCCCACCAGGGGACAGCTCTAGCGTGAGCAAAGCCGTTACACCAGTGGGTTATTCACTACCTGCCTTGCAACTGGGAGTGGAGGAGTGATCAGAGTTGGATTCCTTGTTTTCTCAGAGTTTACTGTGCTATTTTAGCACATAAAAGGACCCAGGAATCTTACATGAGAAAAAAATAGCCCATTGGGGGTCCCAGGAGATTAGCTGACACCTTGCCGGGTTCCTGTCACACTGGCCCTCCCATCCTGAGTTTTCAACTCTCTCTTCATTCATTCATTCAAAGAAAGATGGAGGTATATGCACTTTTGATAGAAGTATGCCTTGTATCAGTAGTCCATCCCAAATGGAACGATTTGGCCCTACCCTGCATTCATTTCTATGTTAGCTATTTTCTTGAAGTTCAAGAGCACTAGAAAAGAAACAATGTGGTATAGTGTAAGGGTTTTACGCTTACTTGAATTTATCAACGTAGAGCTTGGTTAATCAGTAACTTATTTTTAAAGATTCTATAGCAAATGTGTTTTCAGGGCAGAAAACAAAGTTTTGCAACCTTGGATTTAGGCTTGGAAATACAAGCCAGGTGATTTCTCACTAAGTTTAATTTCTAATAATGATTTTAATGGGTCTTCCTAAACCAGGCAACAGCCTGAGTCACGGAATATAAATGAGTCTGAAGGAGCTTCCAGGTCCCAGTTATACGTAGAAACACAAGATTTGTTTTCAAATGAGCATCCTACTGAAGCAGCCAGATATTCGTCTTGAATTCTGTGATTGCTTTTAAAATGAACTATGTTCACGAATTAGCATCACGATTCCCGAAATACGTGCTGACAAAAATGGTGATACCCAATTTCATACAATGTAATTCATCTGTTATTTGCATGGATGGGGGGGAGAGGTGTGCAGAAAACTTTCAGTTTCTTTTCATTAAACTGACCCTGGGAAAGGTAGGGGTGGCGTTTCAGCAGCTCCTTTCTTTCCAGAATGAATTGCTTGTTCCCTCACTTTACGAATTGGTAGAAAATATGTAAGTTGGTAAATATTTTTGCGGTGTGATCACTTTTCAAAATTGAATCGCGAGGCCAACGCGTCTGTTGATACTGATGTGAGGGGGAATGTTTACAATGGCCTGTGACTGATTTTTCCTCCCCTTTGGCAGGAAATAACTACATGTTTGCCAGATTACTACAAGTGGACTCAGTACCTCTTTATTAAACTCTATGAGGCTGGACTGGCCTATCAAAAGGAGGTAAGTTAAAGATAGCTGCATTTTATTTTATTTTATTTTATTTTATTTTATTTTATTTTATTTTATTGTAATTAATTTTGATTTTATTATTTATTTATTGTGAGAAAGAGAGCATAAGTGAGTAAGGAGGGGCAGAGAGAGAGAGAATCCCAGGAGGGACAGAGAGAGAGAGAAAGAGAGAGAAACAGGGCTTGTGTTTTACCCAAAGTGGGGCTTGTGCTCTACGTGGGACTCGAAGTCACGAATTATGAGATCGTGACCTGAGCCGAAGTCAGTGCTTAACGACTGAGCCACCCAGGCACCCAGAGTTACCTGCATTAAAGAATTTTTTTATCTCCTCAGTCTTACTAGAGCACATCGTTGTTAATTAACATACAAACCCTGTTTGCACAGGAGCAATGAAAATGAGCACTACCTCAAGTTCATGAAATCATTTTTAGCAGACCCATAGAGTGACTACTGCCTGGCTTAGCACGGTGCCTCCAGAACGGGTCTGGGGCTTCTTAATTCTACCACAGAGTATCTGGTGCCGATAATGATATCATGGAGGGAGCATCGGAAGAGCGGAAGTTTCTCTACTCTTAGCTCAGCTAGGAGTGCCGGCTGGGCGACCTCACTCCAGGAATTGTGGTTTGTCATCTGCTAAAAGGGGTGATAGCATCATCCTCGCATAGCCTTGGGAAGATCAGAGGTGCTGTTGATTTTTATTTTTTTTATTTTTTTTAAATTTTTTTAACGTTTGTTTATTTTTGAGACAGAGAGAGACAGAGCATGAACGGGGGAGGGGCAGAGAGAGAGAGGGAGACACAGAATCGGAAGCAGGCTCCAGGCTCCGAGCCATCAGCCCAGAGCCCGACGCGGGGCTCGAACTCACGGACCGCGAGATCGTGACCTGAGCCGAAGTCGGACGCCTAACCGACTGAGCCACCCAGGCGCCCCTAGAGGTGCTGTTTAAAGAACAGCTATCATAGTGCCTGCACATCGTGGTCTCCCAAGAAACGGAGGGGCTTTTACTGCAGGGGCTCAGTAATGGTGGATAAGCCTCAGATGGTGAGAGAGAGGGAAAGACCGCCATAGTGTGGCCGGGTGCTGTACTCTCCAGTATAGTAGTCGCTAGCAGCGTGTGGTTGTTGATATTTAAAGTAATTAAGATGGAATAATATTAATAACGGTCCTCAGTCACCAGCCACGTTCGTGCGCTAGTAAGCTAGTATTGGACAGCACAGGCACGGGACATTTCCATCGAAACAGAATGATCTACCGGCTGCACTGGTCTAGCCAATTCAGAAGTAACAAGTAGAAAATCCATTGTCCCCTTTACGCTGGAGTCCTTCTCCTCTGACCAGAGGGATTTCGTGACATAGAATCACATTTGCTTTTCTGCGGTCACATCACACAGCTGGGTCTTGCGGTGAACCGAACTTACTTAAGTGTTCTGTTTGAAGTTGAACAGTTTTTAGGGTCGGTAGGGAGACCAACGCAGAAGCCTCGTGGTGAAGTTCAGAATAAAACCAAAATGCCGTAAACCTCGACATCAACATCGTATGGCTGACCAAAATCAGGAGGTGAAACTGGGGAAGAGAAGTAGAAGCCAGCGTGAGGTGGTCCCTTTATGGTTCATAACAAGGAGGCATAGATCAGGAACTAGAGCTGTACATCCGTTTTCTTATAGTTAGAAAGGTAGCTATGAAAGGTCAAGGTAGCAAAGACCCAAGAATGAGAAGAGGGGTTGGGGGTGGGAGGAGGGCTGAATGACCATGCGGAGTATCTCGTTTCATGGGTCAGTAGAACCGTCTGAAGATAATCTGTCGAAACTGAAGTGTAGTTTTATTAAAGTTACGATGGTAAACACCAGAAGAACTGAGTGGAAGCTGCTCAAAGCGGGGGAATATTTTAATACCCATTTAAGATCGTTACGAGTGTTCTTTTTTGATACTCCGCCCAAACTCAACAAGCATTGGTTTCTTAAAGGTGAGTTGCGGTGTTAAATCTGAAACATCAGGGAACTTTTGTACCCTTCCATTGTGATGCATCCGTCTGTCCTGCACGCTGGGTGGATTTTATTTTTTTACCCACACATACTCTTGTAACATCACACATTGGCCACTTGGAAAACACCGGTAGGTGTAGTGAGTGACTTAGATCTTCCAAATGTTGACATATTTCACCCCGGGAATATCATCAGAAGAGTTTTTGATTGGTAGGAAGCTGTGGGGAAGTTCATGGTGGCCGGATACAAGTTTTCTAAAATCCTGATTTTCACTTCATAGTTCAGATTTTATCATTGGCAGCAGAAACCATCCGTGGTTTTCCTTGGAGCAACAGGCTTGCTTTGTTTAATTTTGAGAAAACGTTTGTCGGACTCCTACGTGTCAATAACCATAGTTTATCGTTAGTCATTCTTTCACATGGAAACACAAGTTATGGAAAAAACTGGCTACTCCTTCCTGTTCACCACTCAGACAGTTGTGGCTGTGCTTTTTCCCCGAGACAACTGTCCCTTTGTGTGGCCGCACTTCTTATGCCTGCGTCCCATTGCGTCGCTGAAAATACCAAGAGGACGTGTGTCCAAGTGTTAAAATTTAAGAATGTGAATACAGGGGGGCACCTGGGTGGCTCAGGCGGTTGGGCGTCCGACCTCGGCTCAGGTCATGATCTCACAGTTCATGAGTTTGAGCCCCGCGTCGGACTCTGTGCTGACAGCTCAGAGCCGGGAGCCTGCTCGGATTCTGCGTCTCCCTCTCTCTCTGCCGCTCCCCTGCTCATGCTCTGTCTCCATCTCAAAAATAAACATTTAAAAATTAAAAACAAAAAGAACGTGAATACGTTTTATGGCTTTGTCAAGCACAGTATTAGTGAAACCGACTTTTCCCCCATTCTGCTGAGCGCACAGTAGGAAAGGACCCAGTGACTGCTGGTAGAGTCTGGTGCCACCACCTTGATTCATGCTGAGGGCCGAAGGTCTCAGCCACCATCACGCTTGCACCATTGTTGCAGATGTGAACACAAGGAGAAAGGCAAACAGTGTCTTACTATTGTAGCGAAAAGAGTTTTGATCTGCAGATCCCTGGCAAAGGGCCCCGGGGACCCCCAGAGGTCACACTTGGAGAACCATTGTACAAAGTAAGCAGCCCCTACCCCTGCTCCCATCTTTAAGTTAAGAATATTAAAATGTTGATTATTTTAAAATACTATGTTGTTGAATAGATTGTACTTTTTCGGAGAAAGTGTTGAGTCCCTATTAACATTTGGGATGAATTGACTGAGAATTTTGTGCAACTGGGCCATCCTGATGTTCAACCACTGTGGACTCTCCTGGGTCAATTTAATTTCTTTTAAAGTAAAGACTTAAGAAAAGTTGTTTAATGTTTATTCATTTTAGAAAGATAGTGTTTTTGTTGCTGGTTGTGGACTGAAAGGCTTTTGGTGTATTAATTTTTTTGTGTCCACTAAATTGTCATGATCTTTAAAAAAATCATAAATAGAATACAAAAAACGCACACTTGCTGTATTGTTTGAAGATCAGTGTTAGCCCCAATCCAGGGTATTATTCCATGGGTCTCCTTTTATTGGAAGGCTATTTTCAAATTGGCTTTAACACCTAAAACCTCTTGGTGTCCGTTGGCGTTCCATTCCTAGGGTTTATTTCAAAATATAAGCTTTTGAAATTAACATCAGAAAGCTAATTGACTTTAGAAAGCCTGCACATAGCATACTCTGTAAAGCATATTTAGCCAAAAACAACCCGCATATTAATACCTTTCCTCTAATGGCATTGTTGTAACTTTTTTTGAAATAGGAAATAGCCTTAACCCTTAAAGACAGTTCTGCTTAGAAGCTGCACAAACGAACTTAGATTTAGGGAAAGCGTTTCAGCAGAGCATTACTAAACATAACGGGAGTGTTGCAGTCTTTTGTTCTTGACTAACCCCAGCCATCAAGATGCTCATTTCCTTTGCAAAAGGAATCTCTTCTTGCTCTTGCCAAACAAAAATATTTTCAGCCAAAAATATGAATATAAAGACCTCCACTTGGCAGAACATGAGTTTCACCTCTCTGGTTTAAAAAAAAAAATGTGGATGCAGTTAGCAGGGAGGGTGCTGTATTATGCTTGGGCATTCTGGGGAATTATGGAGGCCACCTAATCTGTGGGTTTGTCTTTGGCCTCCGCCATGATTTCGGAGGCGGCTGGTGACAGTGCTGATGCACCCACCTGCGCTGGGTTTGCCGTGTGGCCTCGTGTTGGGGGAGCTACTGAAGGAAACACTGTACCAACAGGCAGCCTGTCCCGCTCTGCCCCCTCGTGGCTTTGGAAGGTGGTGACGGTAAATAACCGGTAGCCTTAGAAACCGTCCTCTCCGGACTCTGTCCAAGCCCAGGCCCATCCTGGATGGAATGGAGCCAGATGGATTTTGAGACTTCAACCTTTTCATGCGATCTAGGTGGTGTTCCTTAATTACACATCGTTTTGTCAGGAAAAAAGCTAATGGACCTTAGAAAATCAATACCCTAAAACATCCTTCTGGAGCCTGAAGCTGCCTGAGAGCACACTCAGGAAAGGTTTTTGGTAGTGTAAAAGCAGAGCCCAAGGACAAAGAAGCAAGGGAAATGGTGGAGAGTAGCCAAGGGCCCGAGGAGTGATGTGTGGGTCAGGAGACGGAAGGGTGCTAATGGAGGATGTGATCTAGAAGGGACTGGCACCCTGTGTGAAGGGTAAGACCCAGGAGGGGCAAAGGGAAGGAGCATCCTAGTAAACGGAAGGAGGAGATTAGAAAGCAGGAGGTTTGGAACAGGAGGCACATTGGGGCGGCAGGTACCACGCAGCTGCCGTGCCACAGAGAGGAGAAGTGATACATGAGAATTCGAGGAGAAATTGCCCCAAGAATCTCCAACGGAGCCCGTAGTTGCCCACACCTCTGGGAACCCACGGGCCAAGAAGGGGAGGTGGGAGGAGGCAAAAATGATGGGACACCCACCGTTATTGCCCAGAATCGATCCTTGTGAACATGGCCGATTGATGTTTATGATTGGGTCATGGTACGCGTTTTAAAGAAATTGTCTTTAAGTTTGTTTATTTTGAGAGAGACAGAGACAGCACAGGTTGGGGAGGAGCAGAGAGAGGGAGAGAGAGAGAGAATCCCAAGCAGGCTCCACACTGCCAATGCAGAGCCCGACTCGGGGCTCAAACTCAGGAAACCGCCAGATCATGACCTGAGCCACCCAGGTGCCCCACGTTGTGCATTTCTACAAGACCTTCTGAAAGCTTCCCACAGATCACTCAAACAACTTGATCAACTGGGGAAATTCTCTGATCTGGAACGGTTCCTTCTGTGACATTGCGAGATAATTTAAGTGAGGGAAGCAGCGAGCAAGATCTGTTAGAGTTCAGCATGTTTGCAGATGTGTTAAGGATTTCATGTATTGATTTAATTACTTATTGATTTAAGGTTGATTTCAAAGTACAAGTACAGGCTGTATTTTACAAATAAGGCCAGTTAACTATAAAGGAACACAGAATTGACTTTTAGGGGGTGATAGCAAGCAGAAGGGCCAACCGGAAAAGGGAAGGAAATGGCTATAGTCAAGGAGGTTGTCCAGAAACAATAGTAATTGTAGCCAGACTGTGCTTGCTTACAAACCCGGATGTCCATCAAGTAAATGTTCAAGATATGAAAATCAGGAATGCCGGATAAGAGAAGATTCTGGTTTCAAGGGAAGCTGTATGATAGAGACAGTTTATAAGAGTGGAGACCCAAGGGGCATCCGGGTGGCTCAGTCAGCTGAGCGTCTTAACTTCGGCCCAGGTCACGATCTCACGGTTCATGATTCCGAGCCCCGAGTCGGGCTCTGTGCTGACAGCACGGAGCCTGGAGCCCATTTGGAGTTCTGTGTCTCTCCCTCTCTCTCTCTGCCCGTCCCCCGCCCTGCTCACACTCTATCTCTCTCCTCCTCTCTCTCAAAAATACATAAACACTAGGGCCCCTGGGTGGCTCAGTGGTTGACGCCTCCGACCTCAGCTCAGGCCGTGGTCTCGCGGTTTGTGGGTTTGAGCCCCGCATCAGGCTCTGTGCTGACAGCTCAGAGTCTGGAGCCTGCTTTGGATTTTGTGTCTCCCTTTTTCTCTGTTCCTCCCCTGCTTGCACTCTGTCTTTCTCTCAAAAATAAAGATTTTTAAAAATTAAAAAAATAATAATAAACATTAAAAAAAAAAAAAAAGAATGGAGGCCCGATAAAAGGGATTTGGGAAGTAGTTCCTGGGGGCTTCACAAGGCTGCACGTTCTGTGCATCCAGGACCCCGGGGGCCCTGCATGTGGCCCACCCCTGGGCCGACCACCTGTGGATAGGCTGAGCCTGAGCCCTGCAGGTCTGTGGGTGGGCTGGCTTGTGGTCCTGGGAAGAAATGCGAATGGGTTCTCCCAGCTGATGCCTTTTCGATTTCAGATCTTATTTCCTTTGGTGCTTCTGCTCTCCCCCCAAGACTTTCACTGGGGGGAAAATTGGTTTTGCGTTTCGCCTGTATTTGCCTTTCATTCAACACCGGGGTTTTACGATAATGTGTAAGCCTCTTAGGAGCACATCTCCCTCGTTGCATTTTGTAACCTAGAGCCTGAGAGATGCCAGGCCCTGTGGGAAATGTTGATAAGAAAATAAAGTCCTGTTTGTTTTTGCAGTCTGTGGTACTGTTTGCTTCTCCTGTCTCCTTGGAGGTTTGCTGGGGGCCGGAGGCAGAAGTGCTGCATGAAGGGCTTTTTTTCTTTTTTCTGTTTTTTAAGTTAAAAAAAAAAATTAAGTTTATTTATTTTGAGAGAGAGAGAGAGTGAGAGGGAGCAGGGGAGGGGCAGAGAGAGAGAGGAGAGAGAGAATCCCCAGCAGGCTCTGCGCTGTCAGCATAGAGCCCGATGCGGGGCTTGAACTCATGAACCATGAGATCATGACCTGAACAGAAACCTAGAGTCAGATGCTTAACTGACTGAGCCACCCAGGTGCCCCGGGCTTTTTTCCTTTGTTCTCTATACAGTTTTAGCTGTGCATCTTTTGCGGGTTGGGGGCGGTTCATGAAAGACTTGTCTATGTTCCTAAACAATACTTGGTCTTTTTTTTTTTTTTTTTTTTTGTCTTTTATTTTAAGTGGTACCCTTCTCTCTAGCCCCTAATACAGGAAATAATAGCTATGATGCTCATCCTTACTTTATCAGCCTAAAGTTTTTAGGTCTAAGGCAGTTTTGTCCTCTATTTTGTCTTTCTATATTTATGGCTTCAAGATTTTTCCGGACCCCGAAATGAGAGGGACAAATCATTCCGTACAGATCTTTCCCATTCCGCCTCCACGCTTTGCAGGCTTAAGCTTTTCAACCGGACACCCTACGTTTCAGTTGTAAAAGCACAGCCCACAGATGGGTTAGTCTGTCCTCCACTCCTAATTTTTAGACATATCTCTGGGTCAGTCACGGTCGTGGTGGGAAGTAGGGAATGCACCGGAAAGCAGTTATTGAAGAAAATGTAATAAAGAGACTGTTTTTGTGTAGAGTTTAGGGGAACCAGCAAGGGGTGATCAAACACCTGACATGGGCGCCAGAGGGAAGCCTTTGCCACCCCAGGCTGAGGGGGCCGACACTAGGACTGGAAGAACTGTAGCAGAGGCCTCTGTGATAGAGGGTGTGGCCTTTGGTACCATTAGAGGAGGCCTGACTGCGAAGTCGCCCGGGGGCACCTCCCACTGGTTGAGCACAGCTGGAGGGCAAGGGTCCAAGTTAATGCCGCCGCAGAGGTCAACTTTCTGGGGTGCAGACCACGGTGGAAAGAGGATTTGGAGGGGGAAACGGACAATGCTCAGCATCATCTCGTCTTAGAATTGCTTAGTAAAATTTTATTTCTTTCAGAAATTTTTGAGGGTCCCCCCCCCCCCCCCCGGGTGGCCCAGTCGGTTAAGCGGCCGACTTCGGCTCAGGTCATGATCTCACGGTTCCTGAGTTCGAGCCCTGCGTCCAGCTCTGTGCTGACAGCTCAGAGCCTGGAGCCTGCTTTGGATTCTGTGTCTCCCTTTCTGTCTGCCCCTCCCTTGCTCATGCTCTCTCTCTCTCTCAAAGATAAATAAACATTAAAAAAAATTAAAATAAAAAGTTTTTTGAAAACAATGTGTATCAATTCAGGGTATTTCAGTGCCCAGACACATCTCCCCGTATTCATTGCCTTCTTTGTATTATGGTTTACCTTAATGTCATAAAGGAGTGAACTTTGACGGCAGAGGGATTTATTGTAAATGACGATGGGAACTAATTAGAAGTCTGGAGAGAAGGCTCATAGTGGCTAAGACTGCAGCTTCAGAGTGAGCCAGACACGTGTATGGGCATAGATCTTGGAATATTGTTACCTTTCGGGGGCAGATACTGACTTGGGAGAAGGCACCACGGAATCTTCTGGGATGCTGGGAATGTTCTTTATCTTGATAATGAGTGGTGGTAACAATTTGTTGAGTTGTACGCTTCAGATTTGTCCACACTGCTCTCTGTATGTCCTGCTTGAACGTAAACAGGAGTTTTTAAAAGTTGCAAAAAAGTTTTACGGTTTTGAGAGACCTGAGTTCCTGCCCTTTCTCTGTCACTGACTGTGTGACCTCAGGCAAGTTATTTAATCTCTCTGTTCCTCAATTTCCTCCTCTGCAATCTGGGGGGAATAATATTCTTACCTCCACTGGCTGGTCTATGAACTCCCAAGTGTAGATAGTGTGCTTCATGAGGGGCAGGTTTTCTACTAACACCGCAAAGGTCTCTCGCCCAGTGAGTGGCATTGGATAGTAATTCTTGCTGCGAGTAAAAATAATAAAGATAATATTCTTACCTCCAAATGTGGTTGTGCAGGATTGGAAGAGCCAACCTTAGTTTGGCCCTTAAGCACAGCATCTAGCATATGGCAATCAGTCAGTAAACGTTAGCTGTTTCTATTCAAATAAATATATTTGTTTCCCCTAAAACAACCTGATTCTACGAAGTTCCAGGTACCATGTTTTTTTCTTTTCCTGTGTTTCTTAAAATTTCCAATCACATAGGTTCATCTTTTGGCACAAGAAGATACCAAACTTGATTAGACAGATGCTCACAGGCTTCCTCCCAAACCTGTTTTTTGTTGTTTTTTTTTTAAAGATATATTTTGGGGGGCACCTGGGTGGCTCAGTCGGTTAAGCGTCTGACTTCGGCTCAGGTCATGATCTCACGGTTCGTGGGTTCGAGCCCCACGTTAGGTCCTGTGCTGACAGCTCAGAGCCTGGAGCCTGCTTCGGATTCTGTGTCTCCCTCTCTCTCTCTGCCCCTCCCCCACTCACAGTCTCTTTCTCTCTCAAAAATAAACATTAAAAGATAATAAAATAATAAAAAGGATACTGTTTTTAAATTTCAATTTTAGTTAACATACAGTGCAGTTTTGGTTTCAGGAGTGGAATTCCGTGATTCATCACTTACATACAACACCCAGTGCTCATCACAAGTATCCTCCTTAATACCCATCACCCATGTAGCCCGTCTCCCACCCACCTTCTTCCATCAACCCTCAGTTTGTTCTCTGTTGTTAAGAGTCTCTTGGGGTTTGTTTCCCTCTTTCCTCTTCCTTTTCCCTTCGCATATATTCATCTGTTTTGTTTCTTAAATTCTGCACGAGTGAAATCATAACGGTATTTGTATTTCTGTGACTGACTTATTTCACTTAGCATAATACATTCTGGCTTCATCTACATCACTGCAGGTGGCAAAACTTCATTCTTTTTTGATAGCTGAGTAATATGCCATTATATACCACATTATTATATACCACATCTTCTTGATCCACTCATCAGTTGGTGGACATTTGGACTCTCTCCATAGTTTGGCTATTGTTGACAATGCTGCTGTAAATATTGGGGTGCATGTACCCTTTTGTATCGGTATTTTTGTATCCTTTGGGTAAACACCTAATAGTGCAACTGCTGGGTCATAGGCTAGTTCTATTTTCAGTTTCTTGAGGAACCTCCATACTGTTCTCCAGAGTGGCTGCACCAGTTTGCATTCCCACCAGTAGTGCAGGAGGGTTCCCTTTTCTCCTCATCCTCACCAACACCTGTTGTTTCTTGTGTTGTTAATTTTGGCTATTCTGATAAGTGTGAGGTGGCATCTCACCGTGGTTTCGATTTGTATTTCCCTGATGGTGAGTGATGTTGAGCATCTTTTCATGTGTCTGTTGGCCATCTGGATGTCTTCTTTGGCAGAGTGTCTATTCATGTCTTCTGCCCACTTCTTAAACTGGGTTATTTGTTTTTTGCGTGTTGAGTTTGATAAGTTCTTCATAGATTTTGGATACTCACCCTGTATCATGTTGTTCGCAAATATCTTCTCCCATCCCGTAGGCTGCCTTTTAGTTTTGTTGATTGTTTCCTTTGCTGTGCAGACGTTTTTTATCTTAATGAAGTCCCAAGAGTTCATGTTTGCTTTTGTTTCCATTGCCTTCAGCAACGTGTCTAGTAAGAAGTTGCTGTGGCTGCGGTCAAAGAGGTTTTTGCCTGCTTTTTCCTCTAGGATTTTGATGGTTTCCTGTCTCACATTTAAGTCTGTCATCCATTTTGAGTTTATTTTTGTGTGTGGTATAAGAAAGTGGCCCGGTTTCATTCTTCTGTATGTCGCTGTCCAGTTTTTCCAACACCATTTGTTGAAGCGACTGTCTTTTTTTCCATTGGATAGTCTTTCCTGCTTTGTCAAAGATTAGTTGGCCATATAGTTGTGGGTCCATTTCTGGGTTTTCTCTTCTGTTCCATTGATCTACGTGTCTGTTTTTATGCCAGTACCATACTGTCTTTATGACTGCAACTTTGTAATATAGCTTGGAATCCGGAATCATGATGCCTCCAGTTTTGTTTTTGTTTTTCAGGATTGCTTTGGCTATTCAGGGTCTTTTGTGGTTCCATACAAATTTTAGGATTGTTTGTTCTAGCTCTGTGAAAAAGTCTGGTGGTATTTTGATAGGGATCACATTAAATACGTAGATTGCTTTGGGTAGTAATAATTTTGACAATGCTTGTTCTTCTAGTCCATGAGCATGGAATGCTTTTCCGTTTCTTTGTATCCTCTTTAATTTCTTTCATAAGGGTTCTATAGTTTTCAGAGTACACATCTTTTACTTCTTTGGTTAGGTTTATTCCTGGGTATCTTACCGTTTTTGGTGCAGTTGCAAATGGATGGATTCCTTGATTTCTTTTTCTGCTGCTTCGTTATTGGTATATAGAAATGCAACCGATTTCTGCACATTGATTTTATATCCTGCAACTTTGCTGAATTCATGTATTAGTTCTAGCAGTGTTTTGGTGGAGTCCTCTGGGTTTTCTACACGGAGTATCATGTTGTCTGCAAATAGTGAGAGTTTGACTTCTTCTTTTCCGATTTGGATGCCTTTTATTTCTTTTTGTTGTCTGATTGCTGAGGCTAAGATTTTCAGTACTATGTTAAATAGTAATGGTGAGAGTGGACATCCTTGGTCCCGGTCCTAACTGTAGGGGAAAGGCTCTCAGTTTTTCCCCATTGAGGATGATATTAGCTATGGGTTTTTCTTATATGGCCTTTATCATGTTGAGGTGTGTTCCATCTATCCCTACTTTGTTGAGGTTTTAATGGACAATGGATGTTGTATGGGGCACCTGGGTGGCTCAGTTGGTTAAGCATCTGACTTTGGCTCAGGTCATGATCTCCTAGTTCGTGGGTTCAAGCCCCACGTCGGACTCTGTGCTGACAACTCAGAGCCTAGAGCCCGCTTTGGATTCTGTGTCTCCCTCTCTCTCTGCCCCACCCTCCCACTCATGCTCTATCTCTGTCTCTCAAAAATAAGTAAACATTAAAAAAATTTTTTAAAAAAGAAAGAATCGATGCTGTATTTTGTCAAATGCTCTTTCTGCATCTATTGATGGGATCGTATGGTTCTTGTCTTTTGTTTTATTAATGTGGTGTATCATGTTGATTGATTTGTGAATATTGAATAAGCCCTACAGCCCAGGAATAAATCCCACTTGATCATGGTGAATAATTCTTTTAATGTACTGTTGAATTCGATTTGCTAGTATTTTATTGAGAATTTTTACAACCATATTCCTCAGGGATATTGACCTGTAATTCTCCTTTTTTGTGGGGTCTTTGGTTTTGGAATCAAGGCTTTGTAGAATGAGTTTGGTAGTTTTCCTTCTATTTGAGAAAAATAGGTATTAACTCTTCTTTAAATGTCTGGTAGAATTCCCCTGGGAAGCCATCTGGCCCAGGTCTCTTGTTTGTTGGGAGATTTGTGATTACTGATTCAGTTTCTTTGATGGTTATGGGTCTGTTCAAATTTTTTATTTCTTCCTGTTTCAGTTATGGTAGTTTGTGACTTTCTAGCAATTTGTCTGTTTCTTCCAGATTGCCCAGTTTGTTGGCATATACTTTTTCATAGTATTCTCTTACAGTTGTTTGTATTTCTGTGGTGTTGGTTGTGATGTCTCCTCTTTCATTCATGATTTTGTCTATTTGGGTCCTTTCTATTTTCGAGAAGTCTGACTAGAGGTTCATCAATTTGTTAATTCAAAGAACCAGCTCTTAGTTTCATTGATCTGTTCTACTGTTTTTTGTTGTTGTTGTTGTTGTTTCAGTATCATTTGTTTCTGCTCTAATCTTTATTATTTCCCTTCTTCTGCTGGCTTTAGGCTTTATTTGCTTTATTTGTTCCTTTTCTAGCTCCTTTAGGTGTAAGGTTAGGTTATTTGGGACCTTTCTTGCTTCTTGAGATGTACCTGAATTGCAATATACTTCCCTCTTAGGACTGCCTTTGCTGCATCCCAAAGGGTTTGGACTGTCGTGTTTTCATTTTCATTTGCTTCCATGTATTTTTTTATTTCTTCTTTAATTTCTTGGTTAACCCATTTATTCTTCAGTAGGATGTTCTTTAACTTCCATGTATTTGAGAACTTTTCAAATTTTTTCTTGTGGTTGACTTCAAGTTTCATAGCAATATGATCTGAAAACATGCATGGTATAATCTTGATCTTTTTTGTACCTGTTGAGGGTTTAATTTGTGACCCAGTATGTGGTCTCTTCTGGAGAATGTTCCATGTGTGCTCAAAAAGAATATGTTTTCACGGGGTGCCTGGGTGGCTCAGTCAGTTGAGTGCCCAACTCTTGATTTTGGCTCAGGTCATGATCTTACCATCTATGGGATCGAGCCCTGCATTGAGCTCTGTGCTAACAGTGCGGAGCCTGCTTGGGATTCTCTCCCTCTCTCTCTTTCTGCCCCTCCCCCCTCAAAATAAATAAATAAGCAGTTAGAAAAAAAAGAATGTTTATTCTGCTGCTTCAGGATGAAATGTTCTGAATATATCTAAGTCCATTTGGTTCAGTGTGTCATTCAAAGTCATTGTTTCCTTATTGATTTTCCGCTTCGATGATCTGTCCATGCTGTAAGTGGGATGTTAAATCCCTCCGCTATTATTATCAATTCTTTATGTTTGTTATTTTTTTTTAATGTTTATTTTTGAGAGAGAGAGAGAGAAGGGGAGGGGCAGAGAGAGAGAGGGAAACAGAGGATGTAAGCAGGCTCTGTGCTGTCAGCTCTGTGGGGCTCTGTGCCTCTGAGAGAGGCTCTCACCACGCTTTTGCCAGCTTGTGTGAGGAAAGCGGCCGCAGGACCGCACAGCGGTTCAGTTTACGTCAAAACAGCAGAAAGCCAGAACCCCTGCTTACTACCCGAAACAGCCTCAGTTCCCCACTCCTGTGCCGAGACGCAGCATGGCATGTTGGTGCCACCCATCCCTCTTGTGACCAGGGGACCCTCAGACCTTGCTGTCACTCCTAACATTCCTCCCGCTTTGCTACGCGAGCGCCTTTAAGCCAGGCACTTCCCCCACTGTAACGGACTTCTGAAAGTTAGAATTTTGTGTTCTGCTGCTTAAAATACTTTGCAGTAGCCTCCGTAACCAGGCTTCCTCCCTGCTGCCACACTTGTAGCTTTGTCTCCCCCAGATCAACTCTCCATACGCCGTGCTTTCCACAAGGTGGTCGCTTTTTTACTCGCAGACTGGCAGTTTTTGTTCTCTCAGACCTCTGCTTGATTCTCGGGTGTTCAGAACGATTCGCTCACCATCTCGCTGCATCCGAGGGACGAGACACGCTTAGGCTCTCCCTACTCTTCTGCCGCCTCAACTCCCAGGCTCCGGAGCCTGTTCCACCACCAAGAGGTGGTTCATACGCTCTTCCTTGTTACAGGTTGCTAGGGGTTTCCTTGCCAAGCAGTACTCCAAGGAGATGCCCTCAAGCCTCAGAGCAGAGATACAGAGATACCGCACTTACGGATCTTCTCACATGTAAGAAGCTGAAGATGACCCTCTTCAGGATGCTCACCAGATTTTACCATTTTGTTTTATGGGTTATAACAGGCCTTGGTCAACTGGGACCCAGTGGATCAAACGGTGCTTGCCAACGAGCAGGTGGATGAGCATGGCTGTTCGTGGCGTTCTGGAGCAAAGGTGGAACAGAAGTACCTCAGACAGTGGTTTATTAAGACAACTGCTTATGCAAAGGTGAGTGTCAGCCTGGAGGTGCCCCAGTTAGTGCCGCGTGTGTTGGGAGGCAATGCCAAGGTCTTCCGGGTATTACAGGGACTCACTGTTGAGGATGAACTCTGGCAAGGGCTCTTAGAGCCACAGGTGTGGCACATGAGACTCAGGACCGCTCATTTAGAGGGTGATGGATTTGAGTGTTTTAGGGGTACTTCCAGAATGGCCCCGGGAGGTCATCGTTGGCTGTTATTTGCTGACCTTTCAACACTCAATCATTGTGTTGCCGTACAGGCCAAAAAACATATGACTTTATTTGCAATTGTAAAGTGAGAAAGGAAAAAAAAAAAAAGGCATCTTCATTGGTATAGTACTAGTAAAACCTCCAGATAGAATGACATTTCAGAGGGTCCAGAGAAGACAGTCTAAAAGGCATGAGGAGATGGTCTCCAGGAAGCGAAGCCGGAGTGAAAATTAACTAAGCCGGGAGCCAAAGCTCCGATTTTAACTCTTGTGTCCCTGATTAACAGTATAAACTGGTGTGAGTCGGGAGGCTCTGTTTTCTCATCATTAGAAGGAGACGGTGGGACCAAGTGGTCTCTAAAGTGCCTTTTGGCTTTTCATGCGGTCGGGGATTCAAGGCAAAGCCAGCCATTGAAAGAGGGAGACTGCTTATTAAATCACCACTAGCCTGAGCAGAAGGACCCGTTCTGGGTATGCCAGAATCACTCCGTGCAAGATCCCCTCCAAGGTTACCAAGTTTCGGGATATGGGATTGAGGGATCGCTCCCGGAAACTCCAGAGACAAGTGACTAGAGCATATCAGGGATGTTTCCCGTGGCAGTTAGATCATCTCCATACTTTTCAGCTTAAGACTGGACATAAACAGGCTTTAAAAAGTTAAAGACATCATGAGACGGATAGTTCTGTCCATCCGTAGCAGCCCGTGAGGTGCTCTGTCGGAGACAGGGTAGTGGGCCGAAATGGCCTTTGGGTCAGATCCAATACTGTACTTCCTTTTTTTTTTAAGTTTATTTATTTTGAGGAGGGGAGGGGCAGACAGAGAGAGGGAGAGAGAGAATCCCAAGCAGGCTCCGTGCTGTCAGCACAGAGCCCGATGCGGAGCTCAGTCCCCCGAACCGAGGTCGTGACCTGAGCTGAAATCAAGCGTCGGATGCTTAACCCACTGAACCATCCAGGCGCTCCCCCCCGCCCCCCCCGCAATACTGTACTCCTTATATGCAAAGAAAGCACAAAGTTAAAAATAACCCCCGATCACTGCAAAACTTGGCTGAATTAGAACTTCAGTACACCAACTCACAATACCAGTGCCATATGGATATTGACCTCCAGTTTTCTCACTCAAAAGACACGTCTCAAATGAGGCAGTTTTCCCATTATAATTAATCCGGAATGTAGCGGAGAATAGCATATGGATTTGGAAAACTACCCATTAGAACTTGTTAACACAGTGCCTTGCTCCTTTTAAGCACACAGGAATATTGAGAGACAGAAAAACAAAGCTGAGGACCTTGCTTTGTATAACATCCCAGGCCGTGGGAGCCCCTGTCTACTCCACTGTGTTACTGGGAGGGCAGCCAGGTCACCCCAAGCTGACTCTGTACTAGGCATTGTGGGAAGGCCATCTAATTAGCTCTTTTTTTTTTTTTTTTTTTTTTTTTCGACCATTGCCTCCAGTTGAAAATGTTATAATCTCACTGAGGGACATTATTCTTGAACTCATCAGCTGTGAGTTTTCAACTGTTCAGCGGAAATTGTTAGTTACCATGGTGATTCACCTGGTTCTCGCTGAACTCCTGCACAGGTTTATTGAAAAAGCTGTCTTTGGAGGTCAGCACTTCGTTTTCCCTGAAAATCGGGAGACCAGGGTGTGGTGTGAGAGTGGTGCGGGGGAGCAGAAACCTGTGTTCACCGCAGGGCCTCTGCTGAGGGCTGCATGTGCACAAAGCGGGACTCTATGAGGCCTAGTAGAAAATGGTGATAACAAGATTGAGAGGAGACCAGAGATACGAGCAGACTGCTCGGTGCTCAGAGATCTTGGGGTTATGGCCCAGCCAGCAGTATGGAGTTGAGAGCCCCAAAAGGCCATATGTGAGAAGTAGGGATGACCCCCTAGAGCCAAAAACAAAATCAGCATAGACTCGACTTAATAAAAAATAAAAGTAAGCCTGACAGTTTCAAAAGGAACTCTCAGAACAAAACTCAACACCTTTAGAGGAGACCATATGATCTCGACTCCCAGTATGGTTGGTTTTTTACTTGTGTGTCCAACATATAATAATAATTAAAAAAAAAAAAAAAAAAAAGTACTAGCCTTGCAAAGAATCAGGAAAGTGTGGCTCATAATCAAGAAAGAAAAAGGGGAGTGGAGAGGGGGCAGCCCAGTAGAAATAGATTCAGAGATGACCCAGATGTTGGAATTAGGAGAGAAAGCCAGAGACATCTGTTATATCAATGGTCTGGGACTTAAAGGAAAAGATGGTCATAATGAGGGAACAGATGGTGAATCTCAGAAGAGAAATGGAAACTATTTAAAAAAAAAAAAAAAAAAGAACTGGAAATCTAGAACAGAAAAGCACAATATCTGAAACAGAAAGTCACTGGGCTCCAGAGGGATGAGTAAGGGTTAAAGCAAAGCCATAAAGCTGGAGGGGAGCTCTTTCAAAGGGAACATCATGCGTGGTGGCCCCAAAGTAGAAATGTATCTGATGACGTTGAGAAGCTGGAGGAACGACAGTATTACCGGAACAGAGAGCCAGGAGGAAAGACTAACTAGGGCTGGAGAAGCTGGAGAGGGTTAGGGGCCAGATCAGGCGTGTCCTTTTAGGTCTTAAGGAGTTTGGACTTCATCATGGAGGCCATGGGAAACCATGGAAGGACTCTAAGAAAGGCAATGACACGGTCAAATGTGTGGTTTTTATAAATTCACTGTGGAAAGGGCAGTGTGGATGCAGGCAGGCCTGCTAAGAGGCTATGACAATAGTCCAGGTGTGTATGACTTAGGCTACAGGTGGGAGTAGTGGGGGGAGATGGGTAGGTTAGAAAAATACTCAGATGGTGAAATTTGTAGCACTTCATCGCCTATTGGATGACAATGTGTAGGAGCTGGTGTCATTAGGCAGGACCCTGAGCCGGACACAAAGCAGATGACTGAGCTACTGACTGCGGTAGGGAGTCTGGAAGAGACGTAGTCCCGACCCTTTGAGTCGGAGTGGCCCTGAGACTGTTGAGTGGAGATGTACCTATACATCTATATAGGTACCTTATATAAGCATCCGACTCTTGATTTTGGCTCAGGTCATGACCTCACGGTTCGTGGGTTCGCGTCCTGCATCAGTCTCTGCACTAACAGTGTGCTCTCTCTCTCTCTCAAAAATAAACTTAAAAAAAAAAAAAAGAAAGAAAGAAACTTTAAGGATCAAATGATATGACATCTACCTTAAAACCTGGTATGATAGAAATAGCGTTGAATCAGTAAGGAGATCATGCTATATAGATTAAGGATGAGGTCTCAGATCAACTGGTAATGCTTTTAGCTGCAAGTAACTGAAAACCTGAGCTATGGGTGTCTTAAGCAGATGGGAGTTGATTTTTCCCATATAAAAAGGCCCAAGGTGCTGGGACTGAACCAGGATAGGGCTCTGAGTTGGCATCTTGGGGGTTCTCTCAGCCTTTTCCTTCCTGCCTTATCACCTCTTGGTGGCAAGATGGCTGCTGCAGCTCCAGATATCACATTTCCATGCAAGACAGAAGCAGAAGGGGGGCAGTGTGACTGTTTCTGTTACCTGGAAAGCAAGAACTTTCCCACAACTCCCCCAACAAAATCCCACTGAGGTTCTGTTAGCCCCAGTTATGTCATGTGGCTACTCCCCAGCTTCAACGGAAGCTAAGGAAAGCAGGTTCAGTCTTTTTAGCTTCTTTGGTCAAGCTGCCTGAGGGAAGGGGATGGCCAGCGGGTGCTGGGATGGTCAGTGAGCTGTGCCTGACATTGCCTTCTTTAGAATTTTGTATGTGTGACTGGTTTTGCTGTGCTGGGGGCTGCCTCTGTGCCGAACGGCTGGCGGTCTGCATGGGAACGTGGCTGTGAAGGGGCCCTCCTTTCATCCATGTAACTTCCAGATTGGAAAACGATGCCTGATGCGCAAATTACTGGGAACCCCGAAATGCCGAAGTCCTTTATTAAGGCTGTTCTGTGATGTTATTGGATTTTTCTCCCCTCCTCCCCTTGCCCCTACCCGGTCTTGCTAGGACTGTTTGCTTCGTGAAATGTTGAGAAAACTGGCAGAAGGAGTTTCCAAGGCACATGAATTAGTCTGGGCAGAGCTGTGTGGGCGGTATCTCGTGGGCAGCACCGCGAGGGGAGAGCAGGGGGAGGAGGGAGGATTGCAGGCCTCCACGCAGAAAGCAAAAGGGATTCGGGGTCTGATGGAGCGATCGCCTCAGTTCCTGCCAGCAGGGTGACAGTTGGGAGGCGAGACAAATCGAGAGCCGGCTTCCCACTGGAACTTGTCTAATAGATTTGTGGTTTTGATTTCTGCGGCTGCCTCCTGTAGCCCCCAGACGCTGCCTCCCGCAGGCCCTCGGCCGCTGGGGCACTGTTCATAGTTTCCTCTTTGGACATAATCATGCCCTGATGGTGCTTAGTCAACCACCACATCACATTGGTGGGTATATTTTCCACATTTCCAGGCGATACCTGGCAGCTGCTAGAATATGAAGAAAGTCTGTGTGCCCCCCCTCCTGTTTCCTACCTGCTTTTGCCCCCGATCTGATCGGTGCTCAGGCTTTTACCTTCCCCATCTTCCTTATCCCTCACATTGTTCCTTTAAGCGTTGGTGTGCCTGTCATCCCCATTTTACTGACGTAGAAACTGAGGCTCTCACTGGTAATAAGTAATGGCCCTGGGATTCAAATTCGGGTGCTTGAGCTCTCAACCGGCAGTCTGCTCCACTCCTCAGGGAGCGTGAATTCATTTGTTCTTTCCCCCGATGTTACTGAGCGCCTGGCCAGACCTGGGCTAGGTGCTAGCAGGGGGCGTGGAGGCCAGTGTGGGAGACAGTCTGAGACTGAACCGGCACGGCTCCCTGGGATCACTGTGCCGACGCAGGAGAGCACATCGGGGCCAGGAGGAGGAGCCCCAGGTTGGCCCTGTGCTCCGAGAGGTGAGGGAGGGCGGGACAAAATGTCTGTTGGGGAACATTTGATCGCCTTCCCGACGGGCAGGAAACTTCACGTCTCACAAGTATCTCCAAGTAGAATTTCTGCTGGCGAGAAGCGGCTGAGCAACGATGAGCCTGATTCCATGAGCCGTCGTGAAATCAGGGGAAGTGGGAGGGACTGGCCCCACCTCCCTGCCCCCTTGTGCCCCTCCTCCCCCGATTTCACCTATGAGCTTGCGGGTAAAGGTGGAGGTGCCTTTGCCAGAATGCACTGTTTGCGTTTGAGCCTGCAGAGAGTAAAAATATGGGGTCGGAGAGGCAAGGGGGGTGAAGGAAGGGGGGGTGGGGTTTACAACAGGAACTTTGCGGGGAGCGGGGAGCAGACCCGAGCAGAAAGACCGCCCCAGAGAGGAGCCGAGGTGCAAAGCTCCAGTCTCCAGCACGTGCCCCTGGGTGCTTAAGGGTCCCCTGCCTTCTGGAATGGGGACCCTTGGGCACCCTTGTTCCAGTCCTGAGGGCTTGAGATGCTTGTGAAAGCACTTGACTGTCTTCCGGAAACCGGGCCTGGTGCCTGGCTTTCTGCCCTCAGATCCGCCGTCAGCCCCAGAACAGAGGCTGGCTCACAGGTGACGCCAGAAGATGCCTCTCCGTGACACCAGCCAAGTCACCCCCATGCTGCTCTGCCCCGGGAGCTCTGCAAAGGGGCTGGTCGGTGGGGTTTGGGACCTGGGCCGCACCCCGCTCCCTGCCCCCGAGAGGGACCCTCGGCACCAGGGCCGCCTCCTGTATGTGCGGCCTGGGCCTTCGCGGCACGGGTGTAGACGCAGATTAGATGCTGGCTGCAGAGGCGAAGTTTCCGGGAACCAGGAGGAACAAGTGAGAAAGATCTAATGAGCCGTCAGCTTCTCTGCGAGGCCGTTGGGATAAAAAGCCGAGAGGACACCAGCCGGGGCCACACTGAACGATGATGCTGGGGTTTATATACCGCCAGGGTTTTCTCTGAAGAGCCCCGTGGCTTTCAAGCTATTACTGGGTCATCCCACCATTCTCCTCTGTGTTCAGCCAGGCCTGAGCGTGACCTATGCGTCCACCTCAAAAAAATG
Organism: Panthera pardus; assembly: GCF_024362965.1. Taxonomy (NCBI): domain Eukaryota; kingdom Metazoa; phylum Chordata; class Mammalia; order Carnivora; family Felidae; genus Panthera; species Panthera pardus. The sequence goes on from NW_026527013.1 coordinate 15,447,959, forward strand.
TTTTATCAGCTGCTAAGTGGTGGGTAGGAGTGTCTGAGCCGTGCAGGCTCTGGGCCCCGGAGCCTGGACAGCAGCACCCAGGACACCCTGAGCGCCAGTTTCCTGCTGGAGTTCTCCCCCAGACCCCGGCTGTCTCTTCTGGAAACCGCAGGCTCGGCTCTCGTCCCCAGGATCTGGCTTTGACACCCTGTCTCACAAAACCAATTCGTTGTTAAATCTGCTCCTTCTTACGTAACATCTCTTACTTCTCTCTGTTCTCTGTATTCCACGCCTCTCCGGGATCTTTCCTCTCCTAAGCTGTAAGGTGAACTCAAGTCCCCACCTTCCATGCTGTCCCATCCGCACTCCGATCGTCGGCCTTCTTACAGGGAAAGCCACCCCCTGCGTCCCTCAGAAGTACTTCTGGGGATGGTGGTGGGCAGGGCTCGGGGGAGGTGGGGGAACAGAGGCAAAAGGAAGGCAGACGACTAGAGGCTGACAGTTCCCCAGCGGTCCCCGGGCAAGCCTCATGCTGTCTGGAGTGGATCGGGAGACTTGTGTCCCCACCACAGCCACAGCCAGGGGTGACAGTGAGACTTCCGGGGGGTGGGGTGGCTGGTTGGTTCTGTACAGGCCTTGGAGGGAACTTGTGCTTGGAAGGTTCACCGGAGTCGGTGCAGCGCAGGGCCCCGGCTCAGATTCGCGAAGCCACAGTGTTTCTGGATCGTGCCGGGATGACACTGGCAATTAGACTTCCTCCTAAACGCAGGGCCTTCGTGTTCACCCCGAGAAGGCCCCCCGCCAGCGGCCGGTCACATCTGTATGTGCTCTCCATTAGCCCAGTACCCTGTGAGCTCCCATTTCCCTGGCCCTGGGGCCTCGCGCCCACCCTGTGTCCCTCCCATCCGGGACTTGAGGACACCCCTGCCTGCACAGCGTCTCCAAAGCACTTGTGAAGCAGACACAGGCTTCCGGTTGGCACGCACGGTCGGCAAGCCAGAAGCTTCTGTGTTTGTGTGGTTTTTTGGGTTTTGTTTCTAAGATAGAAGGAATGACTGCAAAGGGAGAATGAGAGAAATAATACCGTTGACCCTCGGACAAGGTGGCTCGAGGGTCAGCGCCCCTGACCCCTCCCCCATGCAGTTGAAAATTCACAGGTGACTTTGGAGTCCCTAAAAACTTTACTAATAGTCTACTGTTGACCGGAGGCCTAACAGATAACATAGTCAGTTGATGGACACGTATTTTGTATGTTGTCTGTGTTATATACAGTAGTCTTACAATAAAGTAAGCCAGAGAAGAGAGAATGTTAAGGAAGAAAAGAAAATCACAGGGAAGAGAAAATACGTTTTATGGTGCTGGGCTGTATGGACCAGTGCAGTTCAAACCCGTGTTCAGGAGTCAGCTGTAATATACTTCTTAGATTATATTGACAATGAAAGAAATTGTAAATCTGATTTGGAAAAAATGAAGGCAGAACTGAACATGATGTATTGCCCTTAAACCCTGAGTGGGCTTTCTGTGCTCCTGGCCAGGTGCTTTTGGGGGGGTAAAGACCTCCTTCCTTCTTGAAGTATTAGCCAGGACCCCGTGGGACTAAAGAGATTTATTAGCACCTCATTGTGGGGGGGTCCCTGGGTGTGCCAGGGAGGGCTGGGGAGTTCACTGATCAACTCAGGGAGACATTTGGATTTTAAAGCTAGAAGAAACTTGAGCAAACAGTGCGCAGGTCCCCCACATTTAGCCCACGGTCTCCCATGCTTTTTAAATCCCTGCCCTAATCTGAAAAACAAAAATGCCAACAAAAAGCCCTCATGCTTTTGAAATTACAAAATCAATATGATACCTAGAGACAAATGAAAGGGATCAGGCGTTGCTTTCTCTCAAGCACTGTACATCCCGTCCTCCTCCCGCTCCCCCAGGGGACTCGTGGCCAGCTCGAGGTGTCCTGGAAAATTACAGACCCGGCCCGTTCCTCATTTTATAACTGAGGCCCCCAAGCCCAAGAAAGCCAGGGCCCAACTTGAGCCTCCCGTGACCCGGGTCTGCCTGCTCTCCGCCAGCTCTTAAGCGAGGCGTTTCCAAGCACCCCTTAGAGAAGGAGGGCATGTGTTGCGGGAAAGCTGGCCATGAGCACAGTAGGAACTGTAATGGGGACAGGGAGAGGGCACAGATGGCCAGGCGACGGAAAGCGCCGTGGTCGGCGGTTTTCTGGTTTGTTCTTGCTGGCATTGGCTTGCTGGCCTCTGAGCTGAAGCTGTGTCTTTTTTTGTCACCATCTCTGTCTGCTCCAACGTCCTGTCCGTCCACTGGACCTTCTGAGCCCAGCCGCTGGGAAAACAGGGACACTGATCCGTGACTGCCGCGCTCTGAAGGAAGCAGGCGTTGGCAGCCACATCTGTGGTCGTACGGTATTGTTGTGTTAGTCAAAAGAAGGGTCCCTCTTATAGAAGGAGGCGGTTTTCCACAGTATCCTTCCGTTTCTCTCTGTATCTTGTCTACTATTCCAGGGTGGCTAATTTTGAGTGTCAGCTTGGCTCGAAATGAAGATTTAATCCTGTCGACAGCTGTAAGAAGTTGCGAACTCTGATAAATTGCAAACTCTCCTAGTTCAAAAAGAGTTTACTAATGGCATGATCTTAACTGTGTGAAACGTATACGGGAGCCCCCACACCCGCACTACGTTTTTTCCAGCCGTCACGACATTGGCACTACGTTTTATGTTCTGCTAACAAAGAAAAATGGTGTCAGAGGCACCTCTGGTTGTAAGATATGTCCCACCTGCAGAGTTTGTGGGGGAAAATGAGCTTCTTTGAATTAGTGGAAGAGAGGGTATAAGTGGATTGGAAAGATATGGAATAAAATATTAATAGTGACCCTCCCTGGGTGTTTATATTGATTGTGGGAAACTGATATTTTTCTTCATCCGTCTCCATATTTTCCATAATGACTGTTGTCGTTTTGGTAGTCAGAAAACAGAACAGCCTGAGAGCAGGGTTATGTCAGCATTTATTTACATATCTTCTGTAGACCTCAGTGCCTTGGAAGGGATGGTCTTATCTTCCTGCAAGTTTTTAATTTATAGGCAGGCTTCCAGCTTGAAGGTAATTTAATGGAATATTCCCTGGGACCGCTGTCCCCATTTTTTTCCCCCCTTATTAGACCAGTTAAAAGCTTTCAGTCTTGCTCCCAAGACTCTGCCTTCCCGGAACAAAACCGCCTTTTCAGGCAAGGGTATCCCAGGGCCGCAGATTGGGCCGAGTACGCTGTGATGTCTCCCTGCTTGCTCCCCGTCCCGTGGGGCACAAGGCAGCCTCTCTTTTGGCCCCTCGACCCAGGGGCCGTGAGGTCACCTGAGTGGCTCTGGGAATCGGAAGCAGCCTCGTCCAGACAGGTGGCTGTCATTGGGGGAGTTTGTCCTCCGTCGTCTGCATTCTTAGGGGCGTGGTGGTGACATTTCAGAACCCGTAGTTACCAACCCTTGAAATTTCGTGGGATTAGAACTGCTCCGCTGTCCGAAAAGTGCATTGCTTGGGCCTGAAGCCGGGGGGAAAAAGACGGCTAGGTGTGGCCTGAGTTAACGTGAGGATACCTGGATAAGAAGAGACTAGCCAAATTGGTGGCCGCCACACCAGCTGATTTCCTTCCCCACGTCCTTTCCCACGTGGCCGTCTCTGGTGATTGTACCCGGAAGGCGCTTCCTTCTTTCCAGCCACTTGGAGGCTGTTTGACAGCACTTGGGGTGTCCCTCCTTCACTTGGCTCTGAGATGCACACGCGACGTATGCGTGGGCTGCTTGGGGCCTCTTTTCCTTCGACCCCTGCAGTCCCAGGTATGCACACCTTGTTGGCAAGTCACTTACCATCAGCAGGATGTCTTGCTCAGAAATGATCGTTTCCCTTCTGGGTTAGCAACACCTTCGCTGGAATTGAGATTCCTGGACAGCAACACTGTTTTACCACGACAAATGGATCTTGCTAGAAATACAGATCACATTTCAGAAGAGAGGTTATAAAGTACAGCTATCAGAGGGAGGTGAACAAGGTAAATATTATGCCAAATGAGCTTTTTATGGATTGATATTTTAAATGTTGATTTATTTGAGAGAAAGAGTGTGAGCGGGGGACGGGGAGAGGGACGCCCACGTGGCTTGATCCCACAAAAGGTGAGACCATGACCTAAGCTAAAATCAAGAGTCAGACGTAACCAATTGAGCCCCCAAGGCGCCCCCAAATGAACTTTCAATGTAGAAATCCTCGTGTGCGACCTCATGCCAGAGTCAAAGCAGGAGAGGGGGGCTAGGCTGTGGGACCGTTTATTCCTCTAGAATATTCTAGAGGGGACATCTAGATTTTTTATGAACACCCTACTGCCTTCAGAATCTATTTTCCTTTATTACAACTCATATATGCTGTGTCTTTGGAGGGACTACTTTGAAATGATTTCAGAAAAAGAATAAGGAAATCTTGGCAACAAGATTAAGTTTTAGAAAAAAATAAATACAAATTATAATTCAAACATAATTGCTATTCAGGTCCCACTGATTTAGAAGTAGGCTGTGTTAAGACTTTTAAAAAGTGTCTGTTTTAATTAAATCTTATTATTAAATCTTCCTCTTTCTTTCTCCCTCAAATCTGTGTCCAGCTCTCAGGGCTCTGGTTTCTGAACTCCCTCTTAGTAGCTAATAAATGCACTTTCTTTCTCATTCTGCCTAAACTTTTTTTTTTACAAAGGTTTTATAAAGTGTATCATGTTTTTATTAAAAAAAAATTTTTTTTATTATTACGTGTATTTGTTTTGAGAGAGAGAGAGAGAGAGAGAGACAGAGCATGAGCAGGGGAGGAGCAGAGAGAGAGGGAGACACAGAATCCGAAGCAGGCTCCAGGCTCCGAGCTGTCAGCGCAGATTCTGACGCGGGGCTCGAACTCAGGAACTGAAATCATGACCTGAGCCGAAGTCAGACGCTCAACTGACTGAGCCACCCAGGCGCCCCTAGTGTATCATGTTTTTAAAACAGTTTCTTCTGGGGGCGCCTGGGTGGCGCAGTCCGTTAAGCGTCCGACTTCAGCCAGGTCACGATCTCGCGGTCCGTGAGTTCGAGCCCCGCGTCAGGCTCTGGGCTGATGGCTCGGAGCCTGGAGCCTGTTTCCGATTCTGTGTCTCCCTCTCTCTCTGCCCCTCCCCCGTTCATGCTCTGTCTCTCTCTGTCCCAAAAATAAAAAAAAAAACAAACAAACAAACAAAAAAAAAAAAACCAGTTTCTTCTGGAATTCTTATTTCTGGTCCCATCCCACCTTGTGCTTAATGCTTTGGCTCATGTACTGTCCTCTCTTGGGAAGTGTGGGTTTATTCCCAGCATTATTTCTGCTGCTTTGCAGAAGGAGTCCGATCAGACATGTCATATTTAATTCTTTTATCATCCCCAGCCCCTTCAGTTTAAGCTTTGCCTTTCTTATTTCTGATGGTGCTTCGTATCCTCGAAGCTTTTTTGATTGGATGTGCAGGTCAGCCCATCTCTTGTTGGTTCACGTTCTTTAAGTCCGGATCCTATTCAGATTCACTAATGCACAGTCGTGTTTCAGCTTCTCAAAGCATCTTCATTCCGATGGTGTACCTATGGGGGGACGGTGGCTGTACATTCAGACCATCCTGGTGGAAATGATCATAAGGGCCCTTTGCAAACAACAGTGCTTATATGTATACTATGTAATAACCACAGGGAAATGTTACCATTTGACTTCAGGTGAGTATTAGTACAGTCATTGTTGATAAAAACTGAATGAGAAGCTCCTTCATGTGGTTAATTTCTAGGTTTTGCAGCTGGAAGAAGCTGCCTTTTGTTTAATGAAATAAAGATACCTGAGGTGTGCCTGGGTAGCTCAGTCGGTTAAGCGGCCGACTTCAGCTCAGGTCACGATCTCACGGTTTGTGGGTTCAAGCCCCGCGTCGGGCTCTGTGCTGACAGCTCGGAGCCTGGAGCCTGCTTCGGATTCTGGCTCTGCCCCTGCCCCGTGCGTGCTCTTTCTCTCAAAAATAAAAATAAACATTAAAAAAATAAAAATAAAATAAAGATACCTGAAAAGAGTATAGGGGTCCCAGAATTATATCTGGATAATTCATTATTTTGGGTGTGCCATTGACTTAGTTGAATGAGCCATATTTTTTTGCATTTATTAATGGGAGTTGAATAAATTAATGGTTGCCAAACTGTGCCAAAGCCTTGGTATTGATGGAGAGGGCTCGGAGGAGAGAGCAGGGCATCTCCTGGAATGGTTCAGCCTTCGGCTCTTACATATATATCAGGTTTCCTCTGATTTCATTGGAAAGATGATATTGGGGCACCTGGGTGGCTCAGTCAGTTAAGCGTCTGACTTTTGGTTTGAGCTCAGGTCATGATCTCACAGTTTGTGGGTTCGAGCCCTGTGTCAGGCTCCATACTGGCAGTGCAGAGCCTGCATGGGCTTCTCTCCCTGCCCCTCCCTCACTCACTCCGTCTCTCTCTCAAAATAAATAAACTTAAAAAAAAAAAAGTGATTTCACAGCACTTTTAAGAAGAGTCTCAAAACCTGCTAGTTCCCTAGGTTTGGGATTCTGTGAACCTGTGAGATTTCTACAAATTGGGGTTGGCCAAGGTGGGGAAGGGAGGCACTGCCAGCTGTTTGCCAGATGTAAGGACCAGACACGAGATAAGATGAAGTCCAGCTACTGCCACCGTAATTGCCCCCAAAAGAAGGAAGGGTACATGAGCTCAACAAAAGACCCCAGAGAAACAAAAATAGCCCTTCGGATTGAACAGCAGCATACTATAAAACACTCCCCACATTGTCCCTGGTCTGGTGGAGATGGGGGCGGGGGGCAGGATGAAGGAGAGGTCCTTGGGGGTCGTTGGGCTGCGTTCTCTAAATCCCCGTTCATCAAAAATCAGTGACGTGTAACGCGCTTGTTTTCCAACGGGAACCAAACGGGGTCTGCTGGGTTGTTCTCAAGATGTTGATTTCATTTGGTTTATTTTTAAAATTTCTTCTGGTTTTTAAAAATATTCATAGATTTGGTAAGGTGTTAAGCAGGCGCCCTCCCCCCCCCCATAATTAGCATATGAAAACATTCATATTTCATTCTATTCAAACCTTTTGTCCTCACTGAGATTCGAATATTTCAAGCAAAGCACCTCTTCCAAAAGTATCTCAGCCTTGACAATTCAATCTAGAAGAAAAACACGATGAAAGGACTTACATCCTAGTGACTCAGTAAATGCAGAGGAAGGCTGAGTGTCACGTGCAGTCACCACTGGAACCTGTCCACTCAGAATTTTCCATGGCAGGAAGGAATAGAATGGGATACGGAGACGATCTTCAAATCATGTAACGTAGGTTTTACCACATGGAAAGACACCAGCTCCCATGAGACCACAGGTGGCTTTGCTTGGAAGTTAAATGGAATTTATTGATTATTGGAGAGGAAAAGCCGTGGGTCGTTTTCAGAGTTTATCATGCACTGGTTACGTGCTTGCAGGCATTTAAGAACCCCCTAAATTGTTGCATAAATTAGAAAGCTTTCTAGAACATGCAGTTTCACCAGAAGATTGATTGCTAATTTATTAATATATTGTTTTATAATATGTGATTACTGTATTCAAGATTTTATACTTTTGTTACAGTGATGTGTCAAGACAGTACAGTATCAGCTAGTAGAGATACCTATGGAGATATTGAAACTTTTTAAATGCACTGGTATTAGTTAGGAAACACAGTTGCAAACAACCTGAAGTTACTCTGGTTAATTTCAGCCACAAAGGAATTGATCAGAAGAGGATCAGATTACTCACCTTTGGGTGGGAAGGCTGGAGACCCCGGCTTTGGCAGGAATCAGGGAGAAAAAGGGCAGGGCTGAGATTGTGCCCAGGAAAGGTCTGACCCCTATCAGTCCCAGAATCTCCGGCCTCTCACTTCTAGTGCCCCTGTGCCTCTGGGTCCCCCCACAGTGTTCCAAGACTGTGATAGGTTACAATCAATGTTTAGCTTGCACAGAGGGGGAGAGTGGGACTGGAAAAGCTTCCACAGTTGGTGGCACTCACAATCTCGGATTGTCCCCAAGAAAGAAGAGCCTGTGGGTGCTGGGCAGCTAACGCAATAGAAATTCACTGTGCCACTGGGGAGAACAGTTGAGGAAGAGGCTTCGTAGTTAAATGAGGGCCGAGTAATGTACTAAGGACCAGAATTTTTGTCCTGGCTGCAGTTAGCTAAGTGAGGATGGGCAGATTGCTAAGCCTCTGGAGGCCTCTGTGTCCTCATCTGTACAGAGAGGGAATTTTAGTGACATCCTCGGCCCTATGACCCTATAACCAGAGACTTCTTTCCAGGAGTAAAATTTAAAAAAATAAATGAGATAATAAAAGCAGGCAGAGTCGTAATAGGCATCTCTTCAAAGTTAGAGGATGGTAAGTGGACACTATGTGAAACCCGGACACGGGAGAGCTGAATTTAAGTGCGTTGATGGCCAGGTGGTCATTCCACAGCAGGTGTGGGAAGGGACGGACTTGCGGGGTGACCCAGGGAAGATCCTGGGGACTTGTGTCCTCATCTGCGAGGTAGAGATACTACCACCGGACCTGCGCTGTTGTGAAGAGGGAATTCGGCATCGATCGTACAAATGCCCGGCCCGTGGGAGGCTACTTGGAGGTTACTCCCCCCTGCCTGGTGGCCGGGGGCCTGGCCCTGCAGTGCTGCTCGCCCGCCTCTCCCTCCAGTGGAGGGAGTGACGTGGGAATTTAACGAGCACCTGTCCAGCACAAGGCACAGTCCTGGGCTCTGGGCCCGGCCATGCGGGGGTTGTAAAGAAAGCCCAGGGAGTCTGAAGTTGAGTCACGGGGCTTACAGGCCGACGTTCCCCTGTGCCCTGCCCTCTGGGAGCCTCCTGGGGGTTACAGCTGCCACTTCTGCAGTGCCAGACTTAGTAACTTGTTGCTTTGCTGTCGCGTTTTCATTGCAACATGAAACGCAGATCACCATATAAAACAAGTGTATAGCTTCTCTATTTATTTTAAAGCAGCCTCCTTTGGAGGTCAAGATGCTGAATTTTGCCAGCACCCCAAAGACCTCCATACGCCCCTTCCCAATAATAAATGTCCTTCTCTGCCTCCCAAGTAGCCACTGCCCTGACTTTTAGGATAGGCACTTCCTCGCCGTTTTCCCTAGTTGTGTCATCCACGTGTGCCTCCCTGTACTCTGTGGTTTATTCTTACCCTCCCTTTAAAAAAAATGTGTTTAAATAAAAAACATTGTTTTCAGTTTATTTATTTATTTTGAGAGAGACAGAGACAGCACGAGGGGGAGATGGGCGAAGAGAGAGGGAGAAAGAGAATCCCAAGTAGGCTCTGAGCTGTCAGCACAGAGCCTGATGTGGGGCTCCATCCCATGAGCCATGAGATCATGACTTGAGCCGAAACCAAGAGTCAGATGCTTAATGACTGAGCCACCCAGATGCCCCTCTCCCTTTTCTTTTTTTTTTTTTTTATGCCTTTTTTTTTTTTTAAACTTTTAAGCATGTATTCATTTTTGAAAGACAGTGGGGGAGGGGCAGAGCGGGAGGGAGACCCAGATTCCCAAGCAGGCTCCAGGCTCCGAGCTGTCAACACAGAGCCCCATGCGGGCCTTGAACTCACAGACCATGAGCCAAAGTCAGACCTGACATGAACCAAAGTCAGAAGCTTAACTGACTGAGCCACTCAGATGCCCCTGATGATGCCTTTTAAGTGTTTGCCTCTTTATCCCTTTCTCTTTCTTATAATTTACCAGTTGAATAGCCAGGCTGTGTGGCCCATAGAGTTTCCTGGGTTTTGCTGATTGGACACTCATGGGGGCAGTGTGACATGTTCCTGTGTCCTCTGGAACCCCTGGCTCCTTTTATTACACCAAACACAATGTCTTCCATAGAGGAAGGAGCTCGGTGACCATTCTGTAATTGAAGTTGATGGGTACATGGAATCTTTGGTACATGATTCATTCATAATTGAGATACCACATTCCATTTCCTAATTTCCAAAGCCGCTGGTTACTTTGAAAAAACTGACTTCTAGGAAAGCCTCATTTTTTTTTTCTTTAAAAAATTTTTTTTAAGTTTATTTATTTATCTTTGAGGGAGAGAAAGAATGAGCATGAGCAGGGGAGGGGCAAGAGAGGGGGGGGGAGAGAGAGAGAATCCCAAGCAGGCTCAGCACGGAGCCCGAAGCAGGGCTCGAACTCACGAGCCAGGAGATCATGACCTGAGCTGAAATCAAGAGTCGGATGCTTAACCGACTTGGCCACCCAGGCGCCCCAGAGAACCTTGCTTTTAGATGGAGTATACACTGCAGTTCTAACCCACTTACTCGTTTTTCTCTCTCATGCATCTTTAGGACTGTAGATCCAAGACCGAATCCTGGAATTCACCTTACTCTCTGGGTTATTCTAAAACTAGTCGTTCCGTGTCTCAAGTCTGTGCTGGCAGTAACAGAAACTCTTACGGGTTTCTAATACTTGTTTTTGAGCTTTCTCAAACCATGTGCACATACGTAGCTGTGCAAATTCGTGTTCCGTTTATGTCAGTCAGGAAAGGGAGAGGTGGGGAAACTGCTGTTTATCTGAAAGAGCCAGGAAACAGGCCCTTTCCATCGGGTCAGTATTCCAGCCAGTGGAGCGTTCATCTCTGCCCGTGATGTGCATGGTTAATCAGTTCCCGAAGCATCCTTATCCAACTAGATACATGCACACTACACGCGGCCTATAATTGAACTCTGCTTTGATGCGTCAAGATCTTATACTTCCTCAAGCCATCACCATCAGTGATTTTTAGACACCCCAGAAGTCACATTTAAAGATGAATCTGGAATCAGGGGCACCTGGGTGGCTCAGTCGGTTAAGCATCCAACTTTGGCTCGGGTCATGACCTACCTCATGGTTTGTGAGTTCGAGCCCCGCGTCGGGCTCTGTGCTGACAGCTCAGGGCCTGGAGCCTGCTTCGGATTCTGTGTCTCCCTCTCTCTCTCTCCCCCTCCCCCACTCACACTCTGTCCCTCTCTCACTCTGTCTCTCAAAAATAAACATTAAAAAAATTTTTTTAAAGATAAGATCTTGTATCAATTTTTTTTTTTTTTTGTGGTCTTTGGTAACTTTCTCTTTGATTAGAACGCTTGCTGTGTTACAGTCATGGGATTGAGCCCTCTTGAGATCCCTAAGAGAGGAAAAGGAAGGGACACCAATGAAGTTGAAAGGCTGCCAAAGGGCCCCTTGAAGAGCCAGCCTCATGGTGCCAAGCCCATGGGAGGATAAGGCCACGTGTGCACTATCGGCCGCGTGGCCACTGGGACGGGTCTCCTGAAAGCAGAGAGCCTTGGCTATTCCAGATTGTTAGAGACGGGCTTCCTCTTTACTCTCGGGAGGAGGGGGAACAGAGGAAAGGGGGCTGCTCTCTATATTACCTTGACAGGAGGCCCATATCTCAGTTATGCATATTTTTCATGGATTCAAAGGGTCCACTACCCACCGGGAGCTGTGGGTGCTGTGTACCCAGTGGTGAACCCAAACGAGCCCGGTCCTTGCTCTCTGGGAGCTTACAATCCAGAGGACGGGCCCGACCGTCAAGGAATAAGCAAGCAGACCAAAGAAGAGATGGGCAATGAGGGAGGTGGAATAAGGAGAAATGAAGGGGTGCTTTAGACAGGGCGGCTGGGCCAGGCCGGGGCATTGCCCATGCCCAGGCCATAGGGCAGGCTGGGTGGTTTTTGAGAAACTGAAAGCATGTCCCTTTTTTTTTTTTTTTTTTTTAAAGTTCATTTATTTTGAGAGAGATAGAGAGAGTGGGAAAGGGGCAGAGACAGAGAGGGAGAGAGAGAGAATCACAAGCAGGCTCCACGCTGTCCGTGCCGAGCCTGATGCAGGGGTCAGACTCACGAAACTGTGAGACCATGAACCTGAGCCCAAACCGAGAGTCGGATGGTCACGCGACTGAGCCACCCAGGTGCCCCTGAAAGCACGTCCCTTTAGTTGAAGCATAATGAACAGTCGCAGCCGGAGTTCTGCCACCTTCTCAAATGTTCGCTCTTTATGCGTAAGTTGATGCGGAACCATTAAGTATTTTAGATTTCGCCTGGAAACCTCCCCCCGGCTGTGATCACAAGAGGTTGGAATGTATGTATGCCATTTGAACATGGTTGATTTGCTCCTGATTCTACTTAAAACGAGCAGCTCTAGGTGCCCTTGATCGTGTCCCGGGATATTGGGCACGCGTTCCTAGCACAAGAGCGTGTCATCAGCAACCTGTAGTGTCCCAAGCACAGATCACCGGGAACTCTCAAGTTCTAAAACTTACCTTATTACACTTTTTCTGTATCTTCTTTATCAGCTATTTGGCTTTCACGGATCTCCTTTCCACATTACCAGGTGGGCGTTAAAATACCCACAGTTTCTGCTTGATTACATTTCATTATTAAAAAGGTATTTTTTTCATCTTTCACGAGGAACAGTCCAGAAACGGGAGAAGCCTAGGAACGACCTCCAAACACCAGCAGGGTGGTTGGGTCTCGACGTTGAGGATCGTGCTGAGTGTCCCATCATCACTAGGTTCATTGGTGGCAGAAAGGAAGGGGGCCTGCGTCTATTAAGCCTTTGTGCGCTTGTCGTGTCCGAAGGACAACTTGAACTCACCGAGGCTTTCCGGTGCTCTCCCCCTTCCGTGTGGCACGCACATGTCTGACTTCAGTTTTCATGTCAGTGTAGCCCTCTGTTCCTCTTTCCCCTTCTTGTCACTCGAGACTGATGGCCCTGCCGCAGGAAGGCTCACCGTGTCACTGAGCAGCCAGTAAGCTCTGTTCCAGAACAGCACTCGCTGTTCCTTGCACCCTGCTGTGGGCACACACCCTGTCGCCCCACACACGGTAGGATTTGCTCGTCCCCAGCTTTCGTTCCTTCACCTGCTCCATTTTCCATTACCTGTCTGCTTTCAGATTCCCCTTCACTCTCCCTGTCTGTCCTTTTTGGAGCCTTGCTTTCCTCACTCACTCCTGTGACTTTCCTTCTCCTTCTCAGGGGGTTCATCCACCCACCTCTTCTCGTATCTCTCCCTGTTTCTCACTCCGCTCCTTCTCTTCCCTTCCTTCCCACAATTTTTCGGCTTCCTTGCCTCATCTCCAGGACCCATGTCTCACCTTCCATGATGCTAATTGCATCTGGCATTGAACTTTGATCAGTTACCCGACTACCAGCAGCAGGCTGCATGCGTGCATTGTTTAGACTTCACGGTAGAGACTCTGGCACGTTCTGCTTTGCATATGCGCAGGCCCCCAGCGCCTAGATGGGGTCCCGGTGTAGAGGGGTGGGTGGCTAATACATTGTGGTGGAGTAGAGAAACGAATGAAAGCATGGCTGGCCAGCTCGATGGGGTCCATTATATACAGTTTCTGGCTCAGAAGAAATTTCTGGATCTTGAAGCTTCCAGACTCTATCACATAGATGACACAGGATGGGTAGCCAGATGACGGGTATAGGAAATGCCCTGTGTTGTTTATCGCATGACTGAGTGCGAATCTCTGTGCTGGAGGGGAAAGAATGTTAGTAAGTGTGGGTTGTAGTTCTGGCTCGTCTGCTCCTGCAGCCTCGCGTCAGAAAGTATAAGCTCTCTGAGCGTAAGTTCGTTGATTTGAAAGTGAGCTACCCTACCCCCGAGCATGTGGGAAGAGATGTGTAGAGGCACCGTATGAATTACAAAACACTGGACAAGTAAAACATTGTTGTGTTGCCTTTATTAATCGTAATACAATTAAGAATTTAAACTTGGACTCTTTGCGGTGCTTGTGTGTTTCAGTCGATTAGGCGTCTGTTGATTTCAGCTCAGGTCATGTTTTCACAGTTTGTGAGTTCGAGCCCTGTGCCAGGCTCTGCACTGATGGTGTGGGGCCTGCTTGGGATTCTCTCTCTGCCTCTCTCTCTGCCTCTCTCTCTCTCTCTCTCTCTCTGTCTCTCTTCCTCTCAAAAATAAATACACATTTAAAAATAAAATAAAGGGGCTCCTGGGTGGCTCAGTCGGTTAAGCGGCCGACTTCGGCTCAGGTTATGATCTCTTGGTCTGTGAGTTCTAGCTCCACATCGGGCTCTGTGCTGGCAGCTAGGAGCCTGGAGCCTGCTTCAGATTCTGTGTCTCCCTCTCTCTGACCCTCCCCGTTCATGCTCTGTCTCTCCCTATCAAAAATAAATAAACGTTAAGAAAAAAAAATTAAAAAAATAAATAAAATAGTTAGACTCTTCACAATGTAAGTATGTGATTTGCTTTTAAACCCATCTGTTGAAGGAATGTGTCTCATCATCAAACGCTGAGGGACGGCATGTAGTTGAAGCCATAGAGAGTAACTCATAGAAAAGCCTCCCTTTTATAGGCATTTAGGAGTAAAAGTAGACAAAACAAATAACAGTGAAAATAGATACGCACTTCTTTAAAAATTTTTTTTTAATGTTTGTTTATTTTTGAAAGAGAGACAGAGTGTGAGCTGGGGAGGAGGGGGGCAGCAGAGAGAGAGGGGGATACAGAATCCGAAGCAGGCGCCAGGCTCCGAGCTGGCAGCACAGAGCCTGACGTGGAGCTCGAACCCACGAACCATGAGATCATGACCTGAGCCAAAGTTGGATGATTAACTGACTGAGCCACCCAGGTGCCCCTATTTATTTATTCTTAATGTTTAGTTTTGAGAGAGAGAGAGAGACAGACAGACAGAGTGCCAGCAGGGGAGAGGCAGAGAGAGGGAGATACAGAATCCGAAGCAGGCTCCAGGCTCTGAGCTGTCAGCACAGAACCCACTGCGGGGCTTGAACCCATGAACCATGAGATCATGACCTGAGCCAAAGTTGGACGCTCAACCGACTGAGCCACCCAGACGCCCCTAGATACACACTTCTAATAGCAAATATTTACACAAATCAGTGTGATGGTTTCCTTTATGCTGGTACTTTTAATGCAGAGATGTAATATATAGTGTTCTATTTCTGATACAGGTGAGTTGTAGAATGCCCATCCCCCTGAGCTGCTTATCTTAGAGTTTCAAAATTCACAAACTTGAACTCGTTTTGCGTACTTCCCAGACCGTGGGAGAGAAAAACGCACCCACTACACTCATCAAAGATGTTAATTAAGGTCTTTCTTCCTTAATTTGCTTCCTTCCTTGAAACCTTGGTCCCCTCCGAATAGAGAAAGCGGTCAAACCCATCTCACTGAATTGAGTCGTGCTGAGTGCGTCTGTTTCCGACCCTTGCCGAGCTCCTCGAGCTCCTCGGATTGGCAGGTGGGCAAGAAGGGCCCTGCATCCGGGGCCTCTGTTGGTGTCGCGCTTTTCCTGCCTCAGCCAGACCCCCCCCATCGTGTGCTGTCTCTGAAGTAATCCTTCCTTCCTCCTGTCGCCCCTACAGGCCATGCAGGACGCGCTGGCAGACCTTCCAGAATGGTATGGAATAAAAGGCATGCAGGCCCACTGGATCGGGGACTGTGTGGGCTGCCATCTGGACTTCACATTGAAGGTGATCAGGCGATAGTGTCCCCATCCATTAAAGCTCCCAGATGCCCTTCTGCGGTCTCAGAAGCCGCTGAGCCCATCAGCGGCTCGGGACAGCGCCACGGCCCTGTCGCGTGGAGAAACACTGCCGGGCGCACGCGGAATCCCAGGCTTCGTGGTGGCCGCATTTTTAAAGCACAAAGAAACAGAAACTGACTCTGATCACATGCTTCTACTTAACCCACTGTGTGCCGAAAATTCTCACTTTAGGATGCGACCAGTAACACGTTTCTTGAGGGATTAAGTTTACATTCTGGTTTTGGTGCAAAGTCTTTGAGATCTGTGCTCTCACGCTTTCAGCAATACTGGCCACTCCCCAGGTGCCCCGTGGCCTCATGCTGCTAGTGGCCACCCTCCTGGACAGCGCAGATATACAGAGCTTTCTGCGGGTCCACGAGCTCCCGGAAATGACGTGTGCCATGTCGTGTGGGCATTTTCCCGAGCAGCGGGCCCAGGGCTCCAAGGGGTTCATGTCCCAAAGCAGGTTAAAAGCCAACAGAGCCAAGGTTACCGCCATCTCGGAACTGGGCACCCTCGAAGCTGGTAAGGACTGGGGCTTACCCAGGGTTCCAGAGAGCTGGCCTGTGCGGAAATGCTGCTCAAAGGTCACTACTCAGGGCCCACCTACTCTGGAAGGTGCCCCTCAAACCTCTTCCTCGTGGTCCCTACAGACTAGATAGTTGTCATGTTGTCGTGTCTCACCTGGTGGGTTCTGTGTTTGTTTTTTAATTCTTCCGATGTCTCTTTCCTGCTCAAGGCTTTTGTGCTCTTTCTTTTAGCTCCAAACTCATCCCTCACCTTAGGCCAGATCTGGAGGAGGGGACAGCAGCCAAGAGGCAAAATTGACCTGCCTTTCTAGAGTCTTCCTACCGGCAGCCATAGTGGTGTCCCCGGGGTGGAGCTCACGCTGCCCTGTGCCATCTTCCCCACGGAAGTGGTCCCCCTCACCCCAGTGGCAGACATGAGAAGCCCCCCGTAAGAGAGCCGGGACTTTGTAAAACAAATCCTGAAACGACCAAATCCTCTTAGCACTCTTCAGAGAAGGTGGTCAGATTTCTGAATTTCTGTCCAGCTGCGACTTTTGTTCCAGCTCTCAGGGCCATCTCATTTGAGGGTCCCGTGCATTCGACTGGGTCCGGTCCCCGTGTCGAAGGCCTTTGCTCCTCAGCCAGGGTGAAGGCCGTGGGCCTCTGAGTCGTTCGGCCGCCTTACATGGGACGTCTTCCGTATTCTCTCCCTTTCCCAGCATTTTTTTATGAAAATGTTTCTGTCTCCATTCCTGGACCCCCCTAAAAATGAGTTGTCTCAGGGGAGGGGACAGGCCTGGCTCCATAGGTGACACCTGACTGGCACTCAGGCCATAGTGTCGACTTGCATGTCATTGGCGTGCAGTGAGCGCATTTGAAGGATCGTGTAAAGGGGGGAGCATCTGTCCCCTCTAGGTCATATAATTTGCATTCAGTTGATGCCTAATGTATGCCTCTTCCTTAAAAGGCATTTAAGCAGCCCTGGGAACACTCAGTCATGAGCTCAGCTGTCCTTTCTTTCCTTCTTCAAAATGGTATTAGCCTCAGTGACTGTGTTTTTGAGTAGAAGAGTAGATGCCTCGGGGCGCCTGGGTGGCTCAGTCGGTTAAGCAGGTGACTTCGCCTCACGTCATGATCTCACAGTTCGTGGGTTCGAGCCCTGCGTCGGGCTCTGTGCTGACAGCTCAGGGCCTGAAGCCGCTTCAGATTCTGTGTGTGTGTCACTCTATCTGCCCCTCCCCTACTTGTGCTTTCCCTCTCTCTCTCAAAAATAAGCAAACATTAAATAAATAAATAAATAAATAAATAAGTAAATAAATAAATAAAATTAAAAAAAAAAAACCCAACTAATCAGATCATAAAATGGGCATAGGACTTAAATAGATTAGGAAAAAAAAAAAAAAGATGCCTTTAATTTTTTTCCTTTACCTTAAGTCCTGGAGGAAAGTATAGCCCCTTTGTCAGGACAGAAACAACATAGTGTTGATAGTTATTTTTGATTCGTGAGCAAAGGAGCCAGGGAACGGGAGGGCCTCTTTCCTAGCATGCTTTGACCACCTGCGCTTGGGGGCCGCCGAGCATGCCTGGCAGGGGGCACCAGGGAGGGCTTCTCCAAGAGGAACTCGATCCTCTCCTCTCCTGCCCGTCTCTGCCCCTGCCATGGGCCGTCACAGGGCCCTACGTGCCTGGGACTGCAGCCAAAAATTGGCCCCAGTGCTCGGGAGGGACAGGAGGGGAGGGAGAAGGGGATGTGGCCGGGGAGCACGGCAGCCCGGAAGGAGCACTGAGGAATGGAATGACTCTGTTTTCACTTGCCAGGTGGACGGGCACGTCACGGGAGAAAAGCTGACGGCCTACACGGCGACCCCCGAGGCCATTTACGGCACCTCCCACGTCGCCATCTCTCCCAGCCACAGACTCCTGCACGGGCACAGCTCTCTGAAGGAAACCTTTCGGAAGGCACTCGTCCCTGGCCAAGGTGAGCTGGCAAGTTCAGGCCACCGCCGGGATTACACCTTAGGGACAGCGCTTCCCAGGTTCACGGTCCTTTCACATACGTCGTCCTGTGTGATTTGTCCTTCACCTGGGCCTGACTTGGTACTATTTTATTTTATTTCAATGTAAAAAATTTTTAATTTTTTTAGGTTTATTTATTTTGAGAGAGAGAAGGGTAGGGGCAGAGAGACGGAGGAGAGAGAATCCCCCGTGGCAGGCTCCACACCATTAGCAGAGAACCCAATGTGGGGCTTGAACCCGCGAACCACAAGACCATGACTTGAGCTGAAATCAAGTTTGGATGCTTCATTGAGCCACCCAGGTGTCCCTAAAATTTTTTTTTTTTAATGTTTATTTATTTTTGAGAGAGAGAGGGTACACGTGAGCAAGGGAGGGGTGGGAAGGGCGAGGGGAGGGAGATTGGGAGGGTCTCAAACAGGCTTCATACTCCACGCGTAGCCCGATGCAGGGCTCGATCCCACCACCCTGGGATCATGACCTGAGCTGAAACTAAGAGTCGGACACTCAACCAACTGAGCCACCCGGGCGCCCCTGCTTCTTGAGTTTCTGACCAAAAGCTCAATTCTCTTTAAATATAATCTAGATTTAAAACCCTTTTCTGATAGGAATCGAATCTCCCGCTTAATGTATAATTCCGTCCTCAAATACAACTCTCCTGATGACGGCGACAGGGAGGAAGCCAGTGAGAATCAGAGGAACCATTTTCAACAAGTTCATTTTATTGTTTTAAAGAATTCCCACCGTAATCTGGGCAGATGAGCAGAGCGGTCCTCAGTACACGCCTTCAGTCCGTGGGTCAGGCTGGCCTGGAATCGGCCCAGAAGGTGCTGTGGGTCAGTGCGGGTTTGGGGAGTTCCTGTGCGTTAGTCCGGATTCTGTGGTTGCACGCAACAGAATCCATCCCGGGCCAACCCAGAGGACAGAGGGAACATGCTGGAGGCTGTGGGAAGCTTGCTGACCGGCAGGAACGAGTCGGGAAGGAGACTTGGCCCAGGGCAGCCGTGGGGTTTTGGCAGCTGGAGCTGACAGTCGGCCGAGCGTCACTGACTGAGTGAATCTGCTCCCACCTTGCCCTCAGTGCTGGGGCACTTGGTCCAAGATTCCTGTTGCGGGGAAAGGTGTCTGAGTGGCGTAAGTGAGGCCCTTGGCCTTTTTCTCGGGCAAGGGAAGGGCGGACACGTTCCTGGTTAGACCACCAAGACTATAACCAGCGAGGAGGGGTAGCTCCCCCTCAACAAACTCGGAGGCTCTTACCCAAGGAAGGCGGTATGGGCCCTGGGCAGGCGAAAGGAAGTCCCCCATCCGTTAGAAGTAGGTCTCCGGAGAAATGTAAATATTTCTGTAAAGATCTCATCCTTGTTCTCTTTTCATAGACTCAAGTTCAACCCAGAGCACACAGTCTGAGTTATCAGGGTCTGAATTATTTGACTACAGAAACGATAGTCATGGTGATGTCAAGTTTCTGTTTGTTCGTTTGTGTGTTTGCTTTCATTGCTATTCTTAAAATAACCAGAATGAAAAATTTCCAGGCTGGAAAGATAGACAATGTCATCCCAACCTCCCTTCGCTTGAGATATAATTGCTGGGGCACCTGGCTGGCTCAGTGAGTAGAGCACACAGCTCTTAATCTCAGGGCCATGAGTTTAAGCTCCGTGCTGGGCATGGGGCCTGCTTAAAAAATAAAAATGAATAGAGACTTAACTGGTTACTTCCAGTATAAAGCCAGGGTCAAATCAGTGAGCCCTCAGGAAGAGCCTGCTCCGCGCTAAGCACTCAGGGACGCGCAGAGGAGCGCAGGTCCGCCTTCTTCCGCGGGGTCACGACAGGAGGGCCAGATGCACGTTCGATTCACTCTGGCACAAGACGGATCTCATCTGCTGTCATCTCTTGTCACATCAAAATGGAAAACAAGACTTGTGTTAAAATTTCGGTCCAGTGCAGCTCTCTCTGGTTTACTTTCTACCTACTCAAAAGAAATACTGGATTCTTTTCAACTGTTCGTTTAAAGGGAAAACTCCTAGTTTTTAACTCTCAGGAGCATTTTGAGATTCTTTGTGGGCTGTGATGGTTGAATGATATCTAAAATCAAAAGACAAAAAAAAGGTAAATATCTAGCTCTTGGATTTTGTTTTCTTATGGTTAATCTAGTGACACAAATGAAAATGAGGTCATATTAACAGGGGCTTAATGAGATCATATATTATAAAAGACGGAGGGGTGCCTGGGTGGCTCAGTCCACTAAGTGTCTGACTCTTGGTATCGGCTCAGGTCATGATCTCAGAGTCATGAGATCGAGTCCTGGGTTGGGCTCTGCACTGAGCATGGACCCCCCCTTAAGATTCTCTCTCTCTCTCTCTCTCTCTCTCTCTCTCTCTCTCTCTGTCTCCCTTTGTTCCTATCCCTGCTCATGCGTGCATGCTCTCTAAAATAAAAATTTTTGAAAAAATGTATATATAGGAGATGGCGTTCCTGACATGAGAGGCACTGTATCAGTTCCAGACATTTTAATGTGTAAGAAATTAAGAACTTATTTTAGCAGGTGCAAAGAGTGATGTTTTCGTGATCATTGTTTCATGATCGTCGTCGTATTTTAACCACGAATGGTTCACTAGCTTCCTTCTCACCTCTTCTTAATAATCTCTGAAATAATTCCAAATGGAACATTCCGCCCAGCGCTCAATGTTCCAGTTCTAATTTTCAGCGTGGAAGTAGCCTCTTTGCAGATATCAACGTATTCAAAGTCTCCAGGTTATTTTGCGCGTCAAGTCTCTGGATTTTGACGCGTGGCGTTCACTAGTGATGTAAGGCCAGCGCGGTGCCTTGGGTATGAGGGTTTTTCCAGAACTCAAACTTAAAATCACCACACGAATATGGCTCTGTGCCTTCTTTGGCCTCTGAGGTTACATTCTAAACCCAAACATCACGTCGCTGTTGTCATTTGCCATTGCCGGCCGGCTCAAATCAGGCGAGCGGCTTGTTTTTTTCCATCCAGTGTCCGTCCGGTTTTGAGGGTGACTAGTGACCACTGAAAGTCAGGGCAGCACTCACTTGTGACGCACTGGATCCCCTGCAGGAGTTGACGTTCTCATACACGAGTCCCTGCAGCCGCTAAGGGGGTCTCTGTCTGTCAGCTCCTGCACTGGCACAGGATGGCCAAGGTTCTGGTCCCAGAGCCGTCCCGTGACTCAAGGAAGGACACTCGACCGTTGTGAGTTTGGCTTTCCCAGCGGAGCGGGCAGGGCGGTTGCGGAGGCCCTGCGGGTACAGAAGGAGCCCCGAGGGGCTCGGAGGAGGAGGGCGACACACGTGGATGGGGTGATGCTTGGGTGACAGAGGAGTGGCATGCCATGAGTTCAGGTAACAGACGGTGAGGACAGGAGAAGAGCGGTGGTCAGAACGGAGGGGCCGGAGCAGCTCCCAGAAGTGTCTGGAGGGCAGCGAGGGCAGAGGCTCGGGGACGCCGCCCTGATTCCTGGCCGGGCCGACTGGGTTGCTGATGTCATTGACGAGAAGTACTGTGTTCCACTCAGCCTCCTATAATTTGGCATAGATTCCTTTAAGAGAGCAAAAAGTCAGGTGCTTCCCTCCAGAGTTCTTGAAATTGAGTTTATTTTCATCATTGACGTTGCCGCCTCCCCTCAGCTGACCGCCTCTGACTTAAGTCGTGTTATGTAAGCTCTGACTTGATGGAAGCCACAAACCATAAAAAGCATCAATAGGGAAACATCACCAGAGTTCTAGAAGCTGTTCTGTCTTTTCCTGGCGTCTTTTCTTACATTTCTAATATTAAAATATTCAAACCCCGAGGCTTTGGAACCAAACATTTCAGTGCTGAGTCACCAGTGGTCTACGTGATGCGTGTTTTTGCCCAAAGAGTAAATGAGGTCTCCCCGAAGGGTTCCTCAGAACGCTGTTGTTGTCAACAGCATCAGAGAGCAAGAGCCCCACCTCCCCGGGAGCCCCGGAGCATTCAGTAATTGCTGTCGTCGTCCCCTCTTTCTGCTTAGTATCTGTGTGGGGACGGGACACGAGGGCGAGGAAGGGAATCCCGTAGGTGACAGCCTGTGCTTTAACCAAACAAACTGGGCCCCCTCGCATCCTTCCGGCACGTGTCAATAGATGTTCTGTGCAGGGAAGCGCCTCTGTGCTCACGTAGCCCGGAACAAACAAAAGCGAGCAGGTCTCTTTGCTTCTGGACTTCTCGGAACCTTTGCTCTACACCGTGACTGCCTCAGAGCAGAGCAGATGGCGTGTTTCACACTTACGTGACCACACAGCCCTGTTTTCCGCAGAGTATCCCTGCACGGAGCCCGCTTTGCTGAACACCGAAGGGAATCCATCTGCCTGTCTTTTGCCAGAGGGCACGAAAGACCTGCTGGCTTTAGTGGCGGGCCCCGGGGAGCAGTGGGCACCTTTTCTGCCCAGGACATTTCCTTTGCACTGATGTGTTTGGGAGTTAGGGAGCCACGGTAGGAAATGCTTCGGTGACTTGGGGTTTCTCCGTGGCTTCCTTGTCTTCCTGCTTTGCGTTGCCAGTGCCTGATCAAGGAGAAGGACGGAGAGCTCTAGACCTGGTCGAGAGCTTCAGATTTTATTTGATTTTGTTCTTTCTAAGAAATAGATTTGGACCAGGGATAGCATGCAAGTTGCTGGTCTGTAATCATTACAGGTCTGCCAGTTCTTAAGTTCACAGACTGATTTGTTTTTCCTCGTTGAGATATAATTCACATACCATGAAATTCACCCTGAATTTAATTTTTTTCGTGTTTATTTTTGAGACAGAGCGTGAGCGGGGCAGGGGCAGAGAGAGAGAGAGAGAGGGAGACACAGAACCAAGCAGGCTCCAGGCCCTGAGCTGTCAGCACAGAGCCCGATGTGGGGCTCGAACTCACACACCATGAGATCATGACCTGAGCCGAAGTCGGACGCTTAACCGACAGAGCCACCCAGGCGCCCCTCCCTCCTTTTTTCATTGCTTCGCCCTTCAAGTGCACAATCCCGTGGTTGTTGGTCTATCCACAGAATTATACAACCGTCCGTCAGTGTTAGAACATTTTCATCACCCCAAAGAGATCCCACAGCTCGTAGCAGCTGCCCCCAATCCTACAGTTTCCCCCAGCCCTGGGCAGCCACTAGTCTACTCGCTTCATAGGTTTGCCGATTCCGGACATTTTGCATAAATGGAATCGTGCGGTCTTTGTCCTTTTGTGACTGGTTTCTTTTCACTTAGTGTAATGTTTTCAAGCTCATCCATGCTGTAGCCTGTGTCTGTTCGCTATTCCTTTTTCATTTCAGGATAATGTTATGCATTGTACTCATCCGTTCATTGGTTGATCGACATGTCGGTTCCACTTTCTAGCTGCTATGAATGATGCCGCTGTGCACATAAGTACAGATTTCTGAGTGGACGTATGTTTTCATTTCCTCATATATGTATCCAGGAGTAGAATTACTGGGTCATATGGTAGTTCTGTGTTTCGCTAGTCGAGGAAGTGTCAGACTTTCCCGCAACAGCTGCACTGTTTTACGTTCCGACCAGCAGCGTATGAGGGCTCCGATTGCCCCACGGCTTTGCCAGCACGTGTTATTGTCCATCTTTTTGAGTATGATCATCCTAGTGGGTAGGAGTGGTGTCTCACTGTGGTTTTGATTTGCATCTGCCCAGTGGCTGATGGCGCTGAGCATCTTTGCATGTGTTTATTGGCCATTTGTGTACCCTCTTTTTTAATGTTTTTTTTTTTTTTTGAGAGAGAGAGAGAGAGAGAGAGACAGTGTGTGTGCATGCACACACGCACGCGGGCACGCAAGTTGGGGAGGGGCAGAGAGAGAGAATCCCAAGCAGGCTCCGCGCTCAGCATGGAGCCCGATGCGGGGCTGGAACCCATGACCCTGGGATCAAGACCTGAGCCAAAATCAAGAGTCAGATGTTCAACCAGCCGAGCCACCCGGGTGCCCCCATTTGTGTATCTTCTCTGGAGAAATGTCTATTCAGATCCTCTGCCCGTTTTTTAATTGAGTTGTCTTTCTGTCGTTGAATTTTAACAGTTCTTTACATGTTTTAGGTACAAGTCTCTTATCAGATATATGATTTACAAAGATGCTCTCCAGTTCTGGGGGTTGTCTTTTCACTTCCTGTCTTCCATGTAGGTCTTTAGTCCGTTTTTGAGCTAATTTGTATATATGGCAAAAGTAAGGATCCACCTTCATTCTTTTGCATGTGGTCACGTTTTTTTAATATATGTATTTTTAACATGTATTCATTTTTGAGAGACCGAGAGCAAGCAGGGGTGGGGCAGAGAGAGAGGGAGACACAGAATCCAAAGCGGGCTCCAGGCTCTGAGCTGTCAGCACAGAGCCCGACGCGGGGCTCAAACTCACAAACTGTGAGATCATGACCTGAGCCAAAATCAAGAGTCGGATGCTTAACCGGCTAAGGCACCCCGGTGCCCCTCCATCTTTCTTTTTAAAAAATTAATTAGTGTTTTGTAAGATCCAATTAATATATGTATATCACATGAAAGTCAAAGTCAAAGAGTATTAGCAACAGCAGGAGCTTCCTTCCCCAGCCCCGTTCAATCCTTTTAGGTGTGTTAGTTAGGCTAGGAGTTTGGTGGCTATGACAGAGTCCTGACAACACGGTGACTTAAAAAGGCATAAGTTTGTTTCTTGCCCACATGAATCTCAGAGCGAGTATAACAAGTCTGCTTTATGAGTCAGTCACAGCCAAGGCTCTTTCGGCCGTCCCACTGTGCACTTCAAGGGTCTTGGCCTTCCCTGTGTGCTCTGAGACGTTCAGCACATCGTCTGCATTGCGTTAAGTAACCAGCGGAGAATGAAGGGCGTGCTCCTTCCCTCTGAGAGCATGACCTAGAAGTCGCTTCTGCACGTACCCCGTGGCCACACTGGCGGAAGGGAGGCGGAGCAGTGCTGTCGTGAGCTGTGCAGCCGAGCGTCCAGCTAAGTGTTTTGTTGCTGAGTCGGAAGGAGAGGCAGGTCCGGGGTCAGCCTGTGCCCCACGTGTCTCTCTGGTACAGCCCTCCCTGTGTCTGGGTAATGGGCCTCCCCTGCTTCCCCTCAGCTCACCAGTTCTCGACATTACCTTGCGACTTTTACTGTCACACCTCGTCTCCCGTCCTCCTCATCACGTTTTCTCGTGACCGCAGACTTCACGTGTGTGCACGTCTTCTTTGAGGAGGGGCAGTACGGAATCGGAAACCCGGGTCTCCCCTTTGGGAAATGGCAGCACTTAGGCGGCTCGGGCAGCAGGTGCCTCCCAGCTGCGGTACCGTGGGTGCTGCTGAACCTCTGCCCTGGAGACCCGTTTGGGTTGCGTGTCACTCTGTCCCCACCCTAGCCCACCCTTTGCTTCCTCACCCCCCCCCCCCCACCTCCTGCTGCCAAGGTGAAAGGTGAGAAGAGCCGGTTTAGGTGCCTACAGAGCCTACCTTTCCCTCTTTGAAATGAATAAATCTAGGGGCGCCCGGGCGGCTCAGTCAGTGAAGCGTCCAGCTCTTCATTTCGGCTCAGGTCATGACCTCACAGTTTGTGAGTTCGAGCCCTGCATCGGGCTGTCTGCTGTCAGCACAGAGCCCACTTCAGATCCTCTGTCCACCCCCCCCCACCCCGCCCCTCCCCAGCTCGCACCCATACACGCACTCTCCCTCCCTAAGATACAATAAACATCAAAAAATAAATAAATAAATCTTACTTCCTGGGCATATTCTAACTTTGGGGTTTGTAAAACATATTTCAGATAAATTATAGGAAGTCTTAAAACACGGCCAATACAGGTAGTAAGAGTTCACAAATTACAACTGCGGTCAGTTGCTCATGTTGCAGTAAGCGCAAATGAGCTCGCTAATTGCTTACCACTCCTCATCCCTTCTTCCTTTGGGACTGCATTTGCGTCTTCGTGCTTCCGTTCCTGCACATCGTCAGTGAAGATTCATCTATTAATGGCTTGGCTCCCTGCTGTGGTAGTTGTAACAAGCTTCATTTAAGATGGCACACTGTTTGGATAATTCCAAATTAAGTGTTTTGTTACTACCACATAAATATCATTCACAGCTGAGCCAAGGACACTATGGTTACTTTTTCCTTTTGGTAATAACTTTCTGTTTTGCCTGAAGTTAATGATATCTTCTTTTTTTTTTTTTTTTCCATCTGCTTTGTGTTCTTTGAATTTCTAAGTCTTCCCACACCCTCCTAGAGGCTCTTTGAAACTCCTCTCAATACAAGTTTTCTACACATTCCAACCTGTCAGATCAAATGTATTGATCCCTCTTTTCCCCCCGGAAGATGCTTCGTGGGCCCTCTATCCTGCTCAAGCCTGACCTGGTCACTCTCTAGGCCTCTGCTGCCCATCTGCTGCCTAGGGCTTCCCTCTCTCTTTGTTCTGAGAGTGTCCTGACCCTCTTTCCTTTGTTGGATCCTCCGTTTCCTAGATCCCGTTTCTGTCTCTTTCTTAATTTACCCCTTCGTTTTGCTGGAACACATCCTCTGCTGTCTCCTGAGAAAGGGTAAGTGGGAAGAACTGTTCTGTCCTTGTATGTCTGGATCTCTCCTGCTCTCTGCTTAGTTATTCTCTACTCTCTTATCCACTTCCGTTTTCAGGTGTGAGGATTTGGAATTCCAGACATCTCCTAGTCATCGTAGATTTTTGTGTTGCTTGTTCTTCTGTATATTTGAGGTATTTTTTTTTTTAATGTTTATTTTTGAGAGAGAGAGAGCACATGAGCAGTGGAGGAGCAGAGAGAGAGGGAAAGAGGGGCTCAAACCCACAAAAATGCAAGATCATGACCTGAGCCAAAAATCAAGAGTTGGCCACTTAACCGACTGAGCCACCCAGGGGCCCCCTGAGGTACTTTTCAAAAGGAAAAAGGGGTGGCGGGAACGTCTTTTACCATCTGGAAAGTAAACACGCCATTTCACTTCTTTGGTTGTGAGCACAGATGAACATTTTTGTGGGTTTGCTTCACCTTTTGACTCTCTACTGGTGTGAATTATCCATTGATAACTTCGGAGAACAGATTTCTTTAAACCGTTAGCACAAGACACGGAAGTCCCAGTGCTTATTTTTCTCACTTACCTCCTCTGAGACTCAGATGGTGTGCGTACCCCAGCTGTCACTTGCTCTCGTTTTCAGACTGCCTCACGCCCGTGACGGCCGTGAACATGCTCACCCAGCGGGAGGCCCCTGTCGTTATCTTGGCCAAAGCTGACTTTGAGGGCTCTCTGGATTCCAAAATAGGTGAGTAGCTATTAAAATACAATCAGGAGAATATACTTAGCAGGCTTCCGATCAAAACCCCAGCCTGTCGCGGTCAACTACAATTGCTCCCTGCTGACTCCATGGTCTGTTTTGCCTCTGGAAAAAAATGATATGCCCGTCATTTAAACATCCCTTATTTAATAACTACATTTTGAAAATATACCCAGTAGTCCACACCTTGCTAGTTGCTATTGAGAATAATAAAAAGTATCTGGCCGGTAGAGCTAGTTGGTGAGACGCATACATATGGTGTGGGGAATAATAGAACTCCGATGAAATCTGATTTCGGAGCTCCTAGAACCAACAGGAACTGTGGAGATGGGGGTTCTGAGCACGCATGATGGATTGGGCTGGGTTTTGGCAGAGGTCTGTGGGGGAGGTGAACTTGAGCCCTCCAGGGAAGGGACCGTGACACAGCAGTAGGGTTGGAGGTGCATTTAGAACCGTGCGTTGGATGTCCCCTGCGGCCTCGCTCATCCCTCGCTCATCCTCAGGTGTCGTCACCTAGCGGGGCTCGGGGGTGAACCAGAGGCTGAAAACTAATGACAGCGCGTGCAAAATCCGCCCTTTGGATGGGCCCGAGCGCCCCTCTTCTCCAGGATTCCGGCTGCAGATCCCAGCCACTCTCAAAGTGCCAAGAATCTGCAGAGAAAGTTCCTTCCACTCTCAGTTTCCCGGCACCCAGAAGAAACAGCATTTCTTATCAACATCGCCTTTTCCCTCCCAATTCCCAGATCGGTTTTTGGCAAAGTGATTTGAAGAACCAGCCAAACAGAAAATGGATATTAAGGCATTCGGGCCATTCCCTTCTGACCATTGGAACCTGGAAAGTGTGTTGCTTGAGGGAAATAATTCCTTCTATTTACTCTTACATATTTTATAATTAGTAAGATTCATTAGTACAATCAGCCAAGATAAACAATAAAAGGACCTCTTGTTGATGTGGCTTTTTGCTTTTACAGGGGGTGAGGGGAGGGGTGTATTTTGAGTCAAATTACTGGCACAGTATTGAAAATTTTGAAAGAAAAAAAAGTCTGATTTTTTTTTTTTTTTAGGATGTGCCTGGAAATAATTTTTCCTGTTGTCTTGAATTCCCACAGTTACATTATTAACATTTTCTGAGTTACTGCTTCTTGCCTTCCAAGAAGAGCAATAGAAATAAAAAAGAGATAAAGTGGTGTTTTTGCCATTTCACCTGCACTTTACAAGTAGTTCATGTCCGGGGCACCTGGGTGGCTCAGTCGGTTAAGCGCCCGGCTTTGGCTCAGGTCATGATCTCACAGCTCATGAGTTCGAGCCCCGTGTCGGGCTCTGTGCTGACAGCTCAGAGCCTGGAGCCTGTTTCGGATTCTGTGTCTCCCTCTCTCTCTGCCTCTCCCCTGTTCTCAGTCTGTCTGTCTCTCTCTCTCAAAAATAAAGATTAAAAACAAAATAGTTCACATCCTGCTGAGCCCCACATAACCCACACTGTGGTCCAGAGCATTCTTTATGTGGTCAAATGAATTTTTTGGCCACAGTGTCTCCTTTCGAACGTTTCTCCTCATTACCCCAAACCATACGCTTTGGGAGGGTAACAAATGGACACTTTCCAGTAATATTTATTGCTTGCCATTTGTCCTCACCCTTCCTTCAAGTCCACTCTGAACATTTGTCTGCCTCATTAGGTGCTTTTTGTCAGTAATCTCAGCCGGAACACCACAGAACTTTCCATCACACCACGGAGCGTTCTGTCTCGCCAGGGAGCTTTAGGACATGTCTCCCAAACATTAAATCACCCTTGTAGGGTGGTGTTCCAAGGAGGTCACCCGTGGAAATGTGACCGAAAGCACTGTATGTGTTGCCCTTAGTTTTCTCTCCCAGTGGCCACGTGACACGTCGTGTCTGCAGGGACGTTAGCAGGTGTCACGGCTGACCCTCCAGCAGGAGCTCTCAACCAGGGGCGATTTGGCCACCAGAGGACGTTTGGCAATTCTGCCGTCATTTTTCTGTCACACTCGGGGAATGCTACTGGCAGAGACCAGGGACGCTCCCCAACATCCTACAGTCCTCGGCACAGCCTCACAGCTAAGTCCAGGAGGCCGGCAGTGCCAGGATTGAGAACCCACCACGGGCAAGCTTGGGTGTATGAATAGCTGAAGCCGACAGTAGGCCTTGGCCCTCTGCATGAGTGATTTACTTATGCTCAACTCCGTCTCCAGGGCATATGTGGGTTGAAGAATAAATTTCTGTTCAGAATGAAGGTACCTTTGCCTTTGGGAACAGAGCCCAGCGTGCAGAAACACAGCTGTCAGCTTTCCACTTCCGGACCGAGTGGATTTTTCCAGGGTGCCCTGCGTCTCGAGAGAATGTCACGGTCCTTGGTCACTGAGGGAATTCAGACAAGAGGCTTCTCCAGATGCTTGTGCTTCCCTGTCTCGGTGACACAAAGCACCCCGAGTCGTGTATTTCAGAATTACAACTCTTTTTGAAGCACAGAAGGAAGACTTTAAGAAGTAGGGGGGTGGGTTTCTCCAAGACGGTGCTCCTTTTTCCCGAGGAATGCGCCGTGGTTTTGTAACTTCTGTAGCTAAAAGAGGGTCTCCCTTGGGAAGCTAAAGCTGAGGGTGTTAATGCTGTCCATATCTCTGTGACTTGAGCATTTGCAAAGAAGGTGTTCTATGCTTCTCCCCTTCTGAATAGGAATTCCCAGCACCAGCCCAGAGGACGCCAGCTTAGCCCAAACCCTGGGCCTCCCCTACTCCGAAGTCATCGAGACTTTGCCGGATGGCACAGAGAGACTCCGCAACTCTGCTGAGGTGGGTTCCCCATGGCGCGGGCCTGACAGCTTCTCAGATCATGACCTTGGCCTGGATCTGATGAGCTGTTTTCCTTCAGGTGCAGATTACAACCTGCCGTTTCACTCATCCCTACACCTAATGGTCTTGCAGCTTCGTTTCTTAATCTTTGAAAACAAAACAACATTCTTTTTTTCAAGATCTAGAAATTTATCACCTCTAAATCAAGCCTAATCCTAGGTTCGTGGTTATTGTAGTCGTTCTATTTTGGGAATCTCCTGCTGGAAAAAAAAATCTCCCCTTCCGGGAAAACTAATTCCCTGGGAGAGTGACTGAAATTGGCTGTTCTCCCCAGATTATTGACTTGTTTCTACCTCAAGTTGAACTCGCCTATGGAAATGAACACTGAAGTTGAATCGTGTTTATTCATTTGGTCCAGGTTATCTCTTGGCAGGTGGTAGGTCTGGCAGGATTTGACCTCATCCTTGCAGTTGCCCCAGGCCAGGGAGTATGATGGAGGAGGTAGGGTGAGGGCTAAGTGGGAAAGAGCCGAGCTGGTGCTTCTCGAACTTGAGCGCACCCCAGAGTCGATGGGCGCCTCGTTCGGACCCAGAGTGCCTGGCAGATTCTGATTCAGCGGTCCCAGGTAGAACCCAAGAATTTGCACTTCTGGTAAGTTTCAGGTGCTTCCGTTGCTACAACTGATCCAGGATCCATATTTTGAGGATCCCTGGCCCAGAACTTTGCTATTCAAAGTGTGGTCCCCGGACCGGCCGCCCAGGCATCACTTGCCAGATGTGGAGACTCTCAGAGCCCCCTGAGTCTAATAAGATCCCCCATGAGATCTGTGTGCTTATATTGAGGTTTGACTCTTCTGGTTTAGAGCGCTGTTTCTTAAACTTGGCCGCCCTTCGGAAATACCTGGAAAGTGTTTTAAACTACTGATGCTTGAGTCCCACCCCAGAAATTCTGATTTGACGGTTACGGG
Source organism: Panthera pardus (assembly GCF_024362965.1). Lineage (NCBI taxonomy): Eukaryota > Metazoa > Chordata > Mammalia > Carnivora > Felidae > Panthera > Panthera pardus. Next base: position 15,479,085 of record NW_026527013.1, read on the forward strand.
GTGGGAGGCATGGATCGAACATCAAGCGTGTTCAGAGCTCCCCACGTGATTCTCTTGTGCAGCTGAGTCTGGGAACTGCCGGTGTCACCTAGTGAGTGCCCCCCTGGCCGTGTCTCTGAATCGCCCAGGAGATGCTTACTGGCCCCAGGCAGGGTGATCCTGATTCAGTTAGACCTGGAATTCGGGGATTTTCAGGTTGGGGAGTCCCTGACTATGGGATATCTTGTAGATACGTATACAGATAAACATATACAAAGAATAAGAGTGTGGCCAACTTTTTTTCCTTATGCGAGTGACGTTTTCTGACTCCGTGTGTGTGCCTTCACTTCGTAAACGGTATCCCCAGATGTGAGTCATGCTCTCAGATACGGAACCTTAAACCTTCTCTTCGACCGTGTTGGGGCAGGCTCCCTGGAGGAGGTGCAGAGCCAAAACCAAGGTGCCTGTAGCGGAGCCCTCGATGTCTCAGCAGGGCAAGAAAGGAGGCACTCGTGGCCAAAATTAGGCTTCTGAAGTGCCCAGAGAGATACTCCCTCCTTAGTATGGGACTGACGAGAATGAATGCTCCCTGGCTTGTTCGGATAGGTTCAGGTGGTCCATTGAACCCTCTCCAGGCTCTAGACTGAATATCTAGGACAACAAATGCTTTTGGGCAGGTGGAGGGAGAGCAGGTGGTGAGAGGCTCCTGTCATCCGTGAGCCTCTGGGATGTAAAGACAGTGATTCGTGGAGGAGGTAGACTTCCAAGAGAGCTTGTGATCGTTTGCCCCGTCATCGTGTGATGGCGGGGGTGTGGAGCGTGGAGCGTGAACCTTGCCATGGTCGCGAGCACTGTGTGTTCTTCAGGAGACCCTGCAGACCCCAAGGATGGGGCTGCTGTTGATAAACAGCTGCACGTATTTCTGCATATGCCTCATGCTCGTAAGCTCCTTGCGGACGGGGGGCAGAGCATAATTATCTTCGTGTCCCCAGTGCCTGGCAGAAGCCTGGCACATAGTAGGTATGCCGGCCATCTTCAGTGAACCAATTCCGGGGTACCCCGAGCCCCCCGTTGGCATTCCATGCCGGCTCCATTCTTACCATTAGTTTGGTTCTGAGAAGGGCATCAGATGAAAAGAGAAATTCTATTCTCAACTTAGAAAAATTTTTTTTTAATGTTTAATTTTGAGAGAGGGAGAGATAGAACGTGAGTGGGGGGGGGGACAGAGAGAGAGAGAGAGAGAGAGAGACAGAATCCCAAGCAGGCTCCAGGCTCCGAGCCATCAGCCCAGAGCCCGACGCGGGGCTCGAACCCACGAACTGGGAGATCCTGAGCCGAGCCGAAGTCGGACGCTTAACCGACTGCACCACCCGGGCGCCCCTCTCTTTTCCAGTTGTGTTTCACTCTTGCTGTCTCTAAATCGAGAGCATTTAAACAGAGAAGAAGTGGTTCTGGTCCTTCCAGCTGTGGCTCCAATTCGTTCCCCTGCTTTGCCTGAAATTCCTTCGGCTTCAGGATATTGAACCTTTTCTCTTCCAGATTATGTTTCTCCCAACAGGGGACTGGTCATTAGAAATGCATATCATGCAGTTCTTTGTTGGCAGCTCAAAGCATTTGATGTCTGCAGTATCTCGGGGCTCAGGTGATGAGGAGAGCCGCAGAACTCGAGCCAGTTTCCCCGTTAGACACAGTGGACACAGGGCGTGGGGCTGACAGTGCTTTTAGGGGGTCCTCAACAAGGTTTTCACTTCTTTTAAAACCAGAGGGGAAAAAAGTGAACTTTTAGGATTTCAAAATTTCATCCGTTTTCATTCCACACACTCCTAAAATACAATTTTAACAAATTTTTTTCAAGTTTGTTTATTTTGAGAGACAGAGCACAAGCAGGGGAGGGACTGAGAGAAAGAGAGACAGACTCCCAAGCAGGCTCCACCCCATCAGTGCAGAGCCCAGCGCGCGGCTTGAACTCACGAACCGTGAGATCGTGACCTGAGCCGAGATCAAGAGTCAGACGCCTAACCCGATGTGCCACCCAGGTGCCCCATAAAATACAGTCTTTGGTATCATCCTAAGGAGGAAGGGGCCACAAAGATAGAGGCACCTGGGGCTCGTGAAGACACAACATGGCCCTGCACAGACCACACACGAAAGTCGCAGTCTGGTGGCATGGGGGTGGTGACACCTTGTCCCTGTGGAGGGAAGACTAGGATTTCTCTCTTTCCCCTTGCAGTTCACAGGCATGAACCGGCAGGATGCGTTTCTAGCCTTGACCCAGAAAGCCCGGAGGAAGAGAGTCGGTGGAGACGTGACGAGTGACAAACTGAAGGACTGGCTGGTCTCGCGACAGCGGTACTGGGGCACGCCCATCCCCATGGTCCACTGCCCGGCCTGTGGCCCCGTGCCGGTGCCTCTGCAGGATTTGCCCGTGACCTTGCCCCACATCACAGCTTTTACCGGCAAGGGAGGCTCCCCCCTGGCCACGGCTTCGGACTGGGTGAACTGCGCCTGCCCGAGGTAAGGGGTCCCCAGCACCCTGCTGGAGTCTCAGGCTCTCTGCTCCCTTGACCTGGCACTTCGACCAGACTGGAAAGAATATGCTAGGTCTTTCGGGACGTTGGAGAGAAGGGGCTGGAATCTGAGGCCTGGCCACCGGGATGAGCACCCTCTCCTCTCCTCTCTGAGCCAGAAGCAGCAGCGGGTGTCCAGTCACATCCTTGCCAGAAACACCTGGTCCCATTGATGGAAAGCCGCACGTGTTCAGCATAGCTTTGTAAAAGGCCACTTCCTCCCATTTCATATTCCAGAGAGCTTCTTGGAAGCAGAGAAAATGGTGTCTCCTCTCTGCCTTGGTTTTCCCACCAAGAGGCTTGGTAGCAATGGAGATTTTCTCATAAGTAGCAGCGTGGTAGCTACGAGGGTGTGCATGCTGAGGGGTTTCGCTCTTTAATATACTGAAACACCTGCTCGTTTTGGAAGTAGGATTGTTTCACTGTTCGTTCCCCGGCGTATCTCAGATGTGATTTTTGTGATACCAGACCGGCTGATGAAGCAAATAGGTAACGAGTACCGGCTGTGTATCCTCCTGCTTCCTTCTGTGGAGAAGCCATTTTTTTCTGGGCCTTACAGATCGCGATGAGGGTGTTAAAATGTAGTCCTCTGCCAGTACAGAGCTGAATTACGAGGTTGGTAATCAGGGAACCATAGTATGGTTGCAGGGCCCAAGCTGGGGAGTCGGACAGTAACGGGTCCAAGGCCTGGCCCTGCCTCCTAACTAGCCATGCGGCCTTGGGAAAGTCACTTAACTTCTCTGAGCTTCGGTTTTCTTATCAGAAACTAAACCCCCTCGAAGGGCCGCTCGGGAGACTAGAATTGAGACATGTAATCCTGCACAGTGACCCTTACCAGTCAGGGAATGGAAGTGTTACCACTGTCCTCCTGGGTCCTCACCCAGCTGGTTTTAAGATAAGGCTTGTGGGCAGGAACATAGGGAGCTCTGGGTCTTTTCGGGGTAGAAATGTGGGCTCCAGGAGAAGCCAGCACACCCTCCGTATTGATAAGCGGTGACAAAAGGGTCTCTCTGCCGGAGACACTGGTGGCCTTCGGTGCACCACCTGCAAAGCCCAGGGCCCTTGCGGTGGGGAGACGGTTTCCTCCCCTGGCTGTGGATTCCTGGAGGTCAGAGCGCAGGTCTTTGGTATTGGTCCAGGCTCCCTGGGCGATTCTAGTGAGCATCTAAGGCTGACAGTCACGGAACCAGCGTGTCCAGTGGTAAGGACCGCAGGTGCCCGAGTCCAACAGGTGTGGAGTCCTTACTCTTGAGCTCCAAGACCTTGGGCAGATTGCTGAACCTGTCTGGACTTCGGTTACTCGGTTACTGCAGAATGGGGACATGAGTAGTACCTACCTCATAATCCCCAGGGTTCCCGGGATTAAATGAGAGAATGCCTGGGAAGCATTGGGCTCATTGCCTGCCACCCACCCCCGCCATCGTTAGTACCGTTGGCGCTCCTAATGACAATACCATTGTCACTGTCACCAGCACCTGTCTCTCCCACTTACCAAGTAGCCTGGCCACATCACCAGCTTTTCGTGTCGGTCATAAAATATGTTGGTGTCCTCAAGTCCAACGTGACCACTAAAAAGAAAATCGACCTGGCAAGTTGTAGGCGGACATTCCTCCTTTGATCAGTTGAGCCCTGAATTTTCTTCCTGACTTGTACACCTGCACTAATAGTGTGGGAGAATAAGGAATTTTTGTGTTGTAATTATTTCCCCAAATAGTGTCTACGTTCTGGTTGATTGCTTTCCAACTAAAAAGATCTGGCTTTAACTTAGAGATGTGCTGTTGAGGTCGGCAGCTTCTAGTAGCCCTGGGCGGTAGGAAACAGGATTCCCTCGGGCTCTCTCCCCTAAACATCTGCCCCCAGGGCCCACCGCTGTCCCCAGAGGGAGGCCCCTGTGAGTCCCAGAGCCCTGCCAGATCTGGGGCTTCTGTCTTTCTGCTCAGCTTCTATTTAATAAGCAGGAGCTTGGGGGGTGGGGGGTGGTGGTGGTGATGGCTGTCTCCTTCAGTACTATTTGTAAAGGCAGTATGAACTGCTTCACAGATGCAAGCTCTAAATGCAAGCCTTCTTTTATTTTTAAATTAAAAGCAGACTCATGCCCTTGCATGCAAAATGAGCAGAAGATTCATCAGATCCTCTCGAGGTTCCTCACGTCCCTCTTCAAAATCTCCCAAGAACCCCCAAGGACTCCGACTGCCAGAAGGGCAGCTATTTAGAAGGGTGGTTGGTCCTACATCTATGTCTCAAAAGGCAGAGCCTGGAGTCAGAACTGTGTTCTCTAGCAGTCTTTCTCACTGCCACACAGGGCTCCTGTTCGCAGCTGGTGATAAATGGCGCGACCCATCACTGCTGATCTGAGCCTGGAGGAGTCTTCGGGGGTGGGGGCAGGGAGGCTGAGCCCTTCCTAGGCTAGGCCAGACTAAGGGCGCCCTCTCTCGGGTTCCTGCAAGTTGTAGGATTTTTGCACCCGGTTTGTGTGGTTCCGTGGGCCCATCACACTGGGCACGTGCTTCGGAACTGGTTCAGCCGTTGGGCCCTTGTGGAACCTTAGTCCTCCCCAGGCATCCCCATCTCGAGGATTGCTTTTTCTTTTCAGCCCTTCACACTCCAAGGATCTCACTTCATTTGCTTTCTTGAATGGTAGGGCTATCTTTACCCTTCTGCATCCCATCCTTCAGCAGGAGGTGTGTTGGAGGGGAGCTTCTGATTTGTGGCGTTTGCCAATTTCTATAGTGTACGTACTTCTGCAAGGGCTAGGTTCGGGCTACTGTCTCGACATGACTTGTCACCGAGTCGGGAAGACGTGTGAACAGTTGATTCTCACAAGCCGGTATGACAGGTGGCCCCAGCACGCCACTGCCTTTGGACCTCCAAGGTGACCTCTCTTCCCAAGGTTTCGAATTCTGCACCCCTGGCCCTAGTAGAGATAGGGAAAACCCAAGTTTATTCTTTAGCACATCTACATTTGGTTTTCAACTTCTCTTTATAAGTCGATTTCCTTCCCAAGTATCATAAACTAGGCACTGGCTGAAGGAGATCTTGACACGCCTAAAATAGAAGTTAACGTGCAAAAGAGACCCTCCGGGCTTATCCTCTTAGGTTGTTAGATTTTCTACCAGGTAAAATTCAGACAAGTGGAGAATAACGCTTTTACTTGGTGAAGGTTTAAATTTTTATTCGTAAATTTCTGCAAAACATCATGTACTGAACAATACAAAAGGAGAGTATCCTCTGAATTACCAATCCATGATGAAGCATTGTTCTTGGGACATTCTAAATTGATATTCAGTTGTCATCGCCTTCCCAAAAGCTGGTGGAAAAACTGCATTAAAATTTAAAAATTTTGAAAGAAACTGATGAACTTCCTTTATTTTTTAGGTGCAGGGGAGCCGCCAAGAGAGAGACAGACACAATGGATACCTTTGTTGATTCTGCTTGGTACTACTTTAGATATACCGACCCGCAGAATGCTCACAGGTAAAGCCTTGCTGAATCCTTTGAGCATGTGTCAGTTTGGGTCCTCCAAGAAGCAGACACCAAGATAGAGTCATAGGTGCAAGAGATTTACTGAGGGCAGCGCCTGAAAGGTTGGGGGGAAAGGGGAGCAGGAGCCGGTGGGGAGAGCCCTTATAGACCACAGTGTGGGTCCCATGCCCGAGAGGGGAGTGGGAGGAAGGAAGGAGGGTTGCGGCGGAAGAGTCTCAGACCGCAGTGCAGCTCTGAGAAAGTCTTAGCCAGGCCGCCAGGAAGCCCCGAGCAAAGGTTATCCAGGAGAAAGTCCCAAGTCTGTCAGTGAGAAATAAGCCCACTGACCCAATCAAAGGAGGCACTTGGGGACTTGGAGCACCATGAAGCGAGGCTTAAATCAACATTCAGCGTTCTTGCAAGAGCAGGTATCTGATAGAAGGGCATGCTAGGGGGCGGTCACAGCAGACAATTTATCTCCTAGCCTGCAAGTCCCTCCCCTGGTTCCTCATTGGCTGAGCACTACAGAGGCAAGTCCCTCCCCTGGTTCCTCATTGGCTGAGTACTACAGAAGTTACCCCCTTACTGGTGGTGGGGCGTATGCCCATGTAAGGCAAAAAGTAGTTCTGATTGGAACAAATGTACTTTCTCTGAAGTGACACAGAGACTTTTAGTCCCTTCTTTGTTCTTTGGAGCATGCTCATTGCAAAGCCCGCAAAAATAAGCCTGAGAAACAGTGAGGGGAAGAAGAACCCGGAAGTGAAGCGTCCAAGGGTTTGGACTCCATTATGGAGTGGGGGTGGGGGGCTGATATATACTTGCAGTAGGTTGTAAACCTACTGTTAGCTAGACAGCACAGCTTTTATTTGGTATTGAATCCTCTCCCTTACTTCTTACATCCCCTCCCTCTGGGAGAGCAGGGGCTGTAGGGATACTGAATGGTCCCAAAGGCACACCGCCTGGAAGCCGCTGGTCAACTGCTCGCCTTGACGCCGGCTCTCATAAGCGAGTGTGTCAGATTATTAAATTAGATTCGTCGCAGCCAAGCAAGCCCCAAGTACAAGAAAAATTAAAAAACAGACGAAGGAAGAAAATTCTGTCACAATACCCTTCTTGGCCCTGTGGTGAACTGCGTTGTAGGGTTATTACGATGTAATGTTTTACTTAACCGGAAGTAATGATGGGAGGGAAGGAAGTAGGGAGTGTGAGAGAGCTAGGGAGCATTGCCCCTGGTCACATACACTCGGTCATTTCTAAAATCGATAAATCAATAAAGGGTGGAATTGCCGGAAGAAATGGCTACAAGAATTCCAAGTGGCTAAGGGCGAGGCGGGGTGGTGCTCATGAAGGCAGGGGGCCAGAGACCAGTGTTGAAATCGCAGACCTCTCGGTACTGCCTGAGTTTTCAGCCCTGTGCGTGTTTCTTAGGCAAAGAGAAATAAATGAATAAGGGAAAGAGCCGTAGGGAGAGAGGGTAAAGAGAATGAGCGAAAGAAGGCTGTCGCAGAGCACTTAAGATCGCAGCCACCATGCATCAAAGACCTCGGCAGGCTGCTGTCATCCTCAGGAGAACCATTGCTCTCCAGCCCCATAGTCTGCATATCAGAACACCCCCCCCCCCCTTTTCCTTCACTGGTTGCAAAAGAATACATTTCCAGCGAGGTGGGTCCTCTGGCCCTCCCCATGCCAGAGTCCCGCCCTGCGAGATGGCCAGTCTGTAATTTGAGTTCAGGCCATCCAGGAATGAGCGGACCCTGAGTAAACCATAGCCGGCAAAGCCACGATGCCCGGGGACTGCCGCGGCTGGGAAGAGGGCCCCTTTCCTGGCTCTTCCTTCTAGAAGGAGCTGTTGGCACGATCCGTGCCAGTAGCAGCTGCTCAGAATGCCAGGGCCGTCAGGCTCTACCTGTCAGGATGTTTAAGGAAAACCTTCTTACAGAGGATGAAAGCTCTACATCAGCGCGGACCCTTGATTGGCGAGAGATGCCTCTGGGGCCTCCACAGCCCCCCGATCTGGGAACACCCTTTAGCACATCATAAGAACGCAGCTGCTAGTTTTAGCACGGCTTGAGTGCTTACCGCCTGGCTTCCAGGGTAAATCCTGGGGCAGTGGCTACTTTCCATGTCTTAATGCACCCCACACTCGTGTTCCCGAGGAGTCTCACCCTTGACCTCCCTTTCTCTTCTGGCACATGGATTGGCAGCTGGATTTTTCTGAGGAACCGTTATTCACAAAGAACAAAAATCGTTTGAGTTTTACCAGAATTCTGGCATGGTGACTGGAGAAAACCCGGCTGCGTGAAGGTGCGAATGCGGGCGGTTGGCCAGGTTTACCTGCCGAGCGGCAGGCTCTGTCTTGCGGCCTGAGCCGAGTCCGTGCTGGGGGAAAAAAATTGCTTTGAGGTGTAGGAAAGAGAATTCACCCATATTTGAAACCACGGAGTACAGATCCTCCGAAGGCAGAGGTTTACTTCATTGGATGAGCTCAAGGAAGCACATTATCTTGGGGTTAAAGGTCCTCAGCCAGGGGTGCCTGGGTGGCTCCGGTCAGTTAAGCGTCCGACCTCAGCTCAGGTCATGATCTCGTGGTTCGTGGGTCCGAGCCCTGTGTCTCGCTCTGTGCTGACAGCTCAGAGCCTGGAGCCTGCTTCGGATTCTGCGTCTCCCTTGCTCTCTGCCCCTTGCACTCTGTGTGTGTCTCTCTCTCAAAGATAAATAAACATTCAAAAAAGGTAAAGGTCCTCAGCCAGCTCTGCTCCCCTCCCCACGACACACGCACATGCACACCCACACACACCTCTGCATACTCACAGACTCCCCCCTTCAGGGTCCCAGCCAGAAAATAGAAGTAGTACTTTCTTTACTCCCAGGGAGTATGAGGAGGCCTTTCTTGTAGGATCTCTGTCACTGATAGCATCCGTTAGGTGAGAGAGAGATGTTGGCCCGATTTTGTGATGGTTACCCTAACTATGCTCCTTGCACGCAGGAGACCGTATACAGGCTCTCGCTGACTATCTGTGTTTTAACGCTTCTTTTAAAAGTCAGACAGAATTCCTGTTTTAAAATGTACATGTAGTGTCTACCTATTAATCTCCTCGTAAATGCCATATTGCCCCCTGTTGGTAAGAACTCACACATCCCAGTTGCCTTATCGGAATAAAAACTAAAACATAAATCCACATATTCAAATATGCATTTTACAGAAATACCTCTTTCCCAGAAATACCTTTTTTTGCTATGTTTTCCTCTTGTCTCCATTTTATATGGAAATCGGCATTCATTAAATTGTCAGCAGCAACTTCTGAAACAGTTTTTATAAGTTTCTGAATTTGACACGGACCTTTCCTTTAGTAGATAAGTTGTTCTCTTACAATATTTTTGAAAAGAAAACAAGTGTTTCTCTGACATAATCTGTTTCAGGGCGTATGCAGATTACAGTGTGTCTGTCTGATTTATGTAATTGAGGCAAAGTGGGTTTCTAAAAAACGACCGTTTCTCTTTCTTCCAGCCCTTTTAACGCCGCCTTGGCAGATTACTGGATGCCTGTGGATTTGTACATCGGAGGGAAGGAACATGCTGTCATGCACTTGTTCTACGCGAGATTCTTCAGTCATTTTTGCCATGATCAAAACATGGTCAAGCACAGGTGAGCATTTATCCCCCTTTGCAAGAGAACTTGGTTCCGTGAACGACAACCGAAAGCAGGTGCCGGTTCTCCCGGGGACCAAGGTAAATGGAGGTCGTGGCAGACTTCCGGGTTTCAAGTGTACTTCGGAGGTCACTGTCAGCCTTCGCCACGTGAAGTGCCATTTCTGTTGCTTCGTTTCACTTCTAGCCTGTGAGATTGCAGGTTCGCACGGAATCTTGCCCTCAGCTCTTGTCTGTTTAGCGGAGTTAAGTAACTGAGCCGTTTACTTGTGAGGCAGAGACAAGCAGCTCATAATGCTGCGTGGCTTTTTACAGTGTCTCGTTTCAGGTGGTGTTTATCATCTGGCCACACTCGATGTAAGCTCTTTTTCTAAGCCTGACTGAATCCTGCCTGGATAGATGACTCTGAGAAAAGCAGATAATGGATTAAAGCTGGGGAATCTCATTGTAAATCCATTGATAAATTTTCTTCCTATTGGCCTATAACCTATTCCCCATTATGGTCAGCAAGGTATATGTGCGCTTTTTCCCCCCATGAAATACGTCATATATATGTATATGTATATACGTCATATATATATATGTATATGTATATACGTATACATATATATACGATATTGCATGTACATATGATATATGTATGTATATATTGTATAATGTCTTATACAATTCAAAGAATAAAGTGAACATCCCTGCACCCTCCTTCTCAGTTTGAGAAAGAGTACTCCAGTCCCTTAGAACACCCAGGGTCCCCTACCCAGTCTTACTCTGTCCCTAACTCACCGCCCCTCCCCTGGCCAGCCCCTATCCTGCATTATTCACTTGCTTCTCTTTATAAATTTATCACCTCTGTATGTAGTTTTGAAACAGTGCGTGTTTTTTGGTTTTCTTGTGTGTGAGCTTTATATGTGTAGAATCATATTTCGTGTATTCCCTCTCGCTTTCCTCGCTCAGCATTTTTGGGGGCTCATCCACACTGGTGCACAGAGTTACGTTGCGTTTCTGTTTCCCCGCTGTGTGGTATTCGCTCACGTGGCGTGGAATTTCCAGCACAGAACACAGTTTATGTGTCCATCCGCCACTCGTGGCTGGTGGAGTGTTTCGTGCAACGATGAGCCAAGCCAGACGGTGAGTGTTCCGGTACGTATTTGCTGACATACATGTGTCAGCACGTGTCTGGCGTGTGTCCCTGAGAGCCGAGCTCCTGAGCCGCGGGGCATGCACGTGCCCGACCTCACTCAGGAACACCCCGCTTGTTTTCAGACTGCTCACATAAACCTGTGCTCATGCGAGCAGAGATGAGGTCCCCATCACCGCAGGGCTCCTTCACGTCCACGTTGGTTACGTGATGGATCCGTTTGTGGGTCACGGTTGAAATGAGAGACATTGCGCACTCAGTGAAGCTTAGCAGTTACCAACGTGTCTAGGGGACCGGTGTGTTTTCCCTTCCGGTAAATCCCTATCTGTGTCCTTTATGCGTTGCTGGGTTGTCTTCTATTGACTGTAGGACCTTTGAAAATATTCTGGATGCTAATCCTTTTCCAGCTATATGTATTGCAAGTATTTTTTCCCGGGTCTCAATTTCTCTAATTTTTATGGTGTCTTTTGGCGAGTAGAAACTCTGAAGTTAATGCAGTAAATTTTAATGATTTTTTTTTCTTTAGGGCTGTTTGTTGCTTTTAGTGTCTCAGAGCCCTCAGTGGACCAGTCCACGCATTGCCTTGCTGATCTTTAGTTGCCTCTCCATCAATGTCATGTTTCTGTGTATGTATACAAGGGCCTGTTTATAGGATCTTTATTCTGTCTGTTGGTTCGTTTGCTTTTTGCTCTGCTCGTTATTTATTGGCTCTGTTATTGTAATTTTACAAGTCTTACTGTCTGGTAAGGGTAGTCCTTCTACTTTGTTCTTTTTCTTTAGGAATAGCTTGGCTGTGATCAAATCTTTTGCCCTTCCATATGAATTTTAGACTCACCCTGTCACATTCCACAAAAATATCTATTGGGAGTTCAATGCAATGGCACGGAGTCTGGATACTTACTGATAGCTTTTCTCACTCTTCCTTTTTTTTCTTTTAAATTTTTTAAATGTTCATTTTTGAGCAAGAGAGAGAGAGAGAGAGACAGAGCATGAGCAGGGGAGGGACAGAGAGAGAGGGAGACACAGAATCTGAGGCAGGCTCCAGGCTCTGAGCCGTCAGCCCAGAGCCTGACGCGGGGCTCGAACTCACGAACCGTGAGATCGTGACTTGAGCCGAAGTCGGACGCTCAACCGACTGAGCCACCCAAGTGCCCCCTCACTCTTCCTTTTTATGTCTCTGACCTTAACATCTGAAATTATTTCCCCTTTATCTGAAATATATATTTTAGAATATCTTTCATGCTCTTTAGTGAAGGTCCATCTATTAGCTTTTATTTGATATTTCAACCTCATCTCTTAGTTTCCCAGCTCAGTGACACCTTTAAAACAATTCTTTTTTTATAACTTGTCTGGCTTTTTCACTTATTTATCAGCAGGACAATAATTTAGGTTATTTTGTCTGCCATACCATCAGGAGCATAATTCCTGGGGTTTTTTTCAATTACGGTTGTATTTTGTTTTTTGTATCTTTAATTCAGCATCTGTTACACTATTTGTTTTTAATGTGTATTTATTTGTTTTGAGAGAGAGAGCACACTCATGCATGGGAGGGGCAGGGACAGAGGGAATCCTATGCGGGCTCCACACTTACGCAGTGCAGAGGCCGACCTGGGGCTCGAACTCACAACCCGTGAGATCACAGCCTGAGCTGAAATCAAGAGCCAGACGCTTAACTGACTAAGCCACCCAGGCACCCCCTAGACTATTTTTTAATTGCAGAGAAAAAAAGGGGAAAAAAAAATCTGATGATCTCTTTGTCCAGATAACCCATGTTAACAACTTAAAAATACAAAATAATAAAGTAATGCATGTCTAAGGTTAAGAGTTTTTTTCTTAACTGCACAGAAACTGAACATCGAAGTCTCACTCCCTGCAGGCCACCCTCCACCCCTCCCCCCTCAACCTGTTAATGGCTTCTTTTGGTCTCTTCCAGAAAAACATTTTGCATTACCTCCATGTTTCTGTTGATAGACTTATTTCTAAAACGTGGCATATATTACACACGTGCCTTTTTGCTTTTTTGATTTAATAATGTATCCTAGTGATCTTTCTACATCAGCATGTGCCGACCCCCCATCCTTTGTAATTTATGCACAGTACCCCATCATAATGGATCTCCGTGATTTATGTAAGCAATCACCTATTTTTCCAATTGCTATTACAAAAAAAAAAAAAAAAAAAGAGTCAGGTGACTCTCACTGTCTGTGTTCTCAGCTGGTATTTGGGTTTATATCTGTAAGTCCAAGTCCCGACATGAAAATGCTGGGTCAAAGGATATGTGTTTTTAAAATTTTGATATGTAAAAAATATATTACTTTAAAAATCTCAGGGGCTCCTGGGTGGCTCAGTCAGTTAAGCGTCCAACTTCGACTCACGTCATGATCTCGTGGTTCGTGAGTTCAAGCCCCGCGTCCAGCTCTGTCCTGCTTCAGATTTTGTGTCTCCCCCTCTCTCCGCCCCTCCCCCGCTCATGCTCTGTCTCTCTCTCAAAAAGAAATAAACACGAAAAAAAAAATTTTTAATCAAAATCAAATCAAATATAATCATATTTGATTGATAATCAAATCAAAATAAAGAAGAGAAAGGAAAGAAATGTCTGTACAGACTCTAAGGGAAAAAAAAGACCAACTTATTTAAAATCTGTTAATAGAACTTTGTGCGTCGCCGCAAACCTTCTGTAGAGCTTGGCGATCGCCTTGTACAAATATCTGACCTACATCATATATCTTCTATCTTGCTAGTCAAGAGCATGGCTATATATAGATGTATGTGTGTGTGTGTATTTGAATGTATAAAGGATATTTGACTTAAGCATATCTGTTTGTAGAGTGCCTGGGTGGGTCAGTCGGTTGAGTGTCCCAACTTCGGTTCAGGTCGTGATCTCATGGTTCGTGGGTTCGAGCCCCGCATTGGGCTCTGGGCTGACAGCTCGGAGCCTGCAGCCTGCTTCATATTCTGTGTGTGTCTCTCTCTGTGCCCCTCCCCTGCTCATGCTCTGTCTCTCTCTCTCAAAAACAAGTAAACATGAAAAATAAATAAATATCTCTAGTAACGCAGACTACAGTCTAGTTTCTGCAAAATGAAGCATTATGAAAGCCCCCTCCCTTCACCCCCCTCAGACCTGCTCCCTCTCTCTGTGCACACACACACAGATTAAGAGTCTATGGTACACTGGGGCGCCTGGATGGCGCAGTCGGTTAAGCGTCCTACTTCAGCCAGGTCACGATCTCGCGGTCCGTGAGTTTGAGCCCCGCGTCAGGCTCTGGGCTAATGGCTCGGAGCCTGGAGCCTGTTTCCGATTCTGTGTCTCCCTCTCTCTCTGTCCCTCCCCCGTTCATGCTCTGTCTCTCTCTGTCCCAAAAATAAATTAAAAAAAAAAAAAAAAAAGAGTCTATGGTACAGAAAACACATTTAGTTTATACATCAAATTAAATGCTGAAAATAATTTTCTTCTCATTAGTCCCAGAGCCCTTCATGTGTCAAAATAAACTGATTGCATCAGAAGGACAGTGAATACATTAACAGCATTAAGCCTCAGTCGGAATGTTTGTGCCTTGAGACTTTTCCCATTCTGCCTTGAATTTCTTCTCTGTGGAAACTTCTTTACCTCATCAGATAAAACTTACCCGTGAGGATGGGAATTGTGTCCTGTTGCTGTGACAGTATCGTGGAGACTGTACATTCTCAGTGGATATTTGTTTAAACTGAGTTTAAGCCCTTGATATAAACAGATAAAAGTTTATGCTTTTCGGGGCTCCTGGCTGGCTCACTCGGTCGAGCGTGCGACTCTTGATCTCTGTCTGGGTTGTGAGTTCAAGCCCCGTGTTGGGCGTGGAGCCTACTTAAAAGAAAAAAATGAAACGAAAGAAGTGTATGTTTCCACAAGGAAGTGTCCTCCTTGGGCTAGAGAGAAAATACACCATGAGAAACGTTTCCTTCTGATGCAGGTCTAGAAACAAAGACCGTAAATGATTTCTGGCCCCAAGGCCCATTTGTGCTTCTGAAGTTATTTGCAGGAGCAGTGAACAAACCAATAAATGAGTCAATGGCTAACTATTTTAAAATATAAGACAAGGCCTGGCTATTTTTATGCCTCCTGTACAGTGGTTTTAGAACTATATTCGAGGAGAAAAAATGTTTGCGGCGTTCGGATATAATTGTCAAGTCCCGTTTGGGGTAGGACTTGGTGTCTGTTGAAATGAATTTCTAACCCGCAGAGCCTCCAGACCCCTGGAACTTGCTTTTCCACCAGCCTTAAGGGACAGCTGTCCGGTGTACTTCGAAATATACCTGTGCAGTATTTTGTGTGCGTTTTTAAAAGTTCTTTACGAGATAGTAAGATTCTATTCCGTGCCCTCCCCCCCCCCCCCAAAAAAAGAGACATTTATTTTAAGTACTCAAAATCTGACCTTGAAGAAGTTGCAGGAATTCCCCTTATCTCCGTGTCTCAACGCAGTTGTTAGGGTCACACTCCTGTGAAATCACATCGGGGCCAGGACGGCCTCTGAGCGTGGCCTTTTCATCAGGGGTGTCTCCACAAACCAGTCAGCCGTAGACGAAATGAGAGTCACCCGCCTTCTGTGGTAAAATTCAGGATTCTCCAGTCAGAATGTTTGAAGACCTTCAAACAACTTTTTCAAGCTGGCCTAGGAGGAAAAACTGAGACCTGTCAACCACGTGTGTATTTATGTCTCTTTATTTATTAGCTGTTTTTGCTGACATGTATCTAAATCAGAACTTTATTTTTTCGTTCTTTCTTTTCTTAAAAATGTACTTATTGTTTATTTACATCCAAGTGAGTTAGCAGATAGTGCAACACTGATTTCAGGAGGAGATTCCTTAGTGCCCCTTCCCCATTCAGCCCATCCCCCCTCCCACACCCCCTCCAGGAACTCTGTTTGTTCTCCATATTTAAGAGTCTCTTCTGTTTTGACCCCTCCCTGTTTTTATATTCTTTTTGCTTCCCTCCCCTTATAGTCATCTGTTTAGTATCTTAAATTCCTCATATGAGTGAAGTCATATGATATTTGTCTTTCTCTAATTTCGCTTAGCATAATACCCTCCAGTTCCATCCACGTAGTTGCAAATGGCAAGATTCCATTCTTTTTGATTGCCGAGTAATACTCCATTGTATATGTATCCCACATCTTCTTTATCCATTCATCCATCGATGGACATGTGGGCTCTTTCCATACTTTGGCTACTGTTGATGGTGCTGCCATAACCATGGGGGTGCATGTGATGGACATGTGGGCTCTTTCCATACTTTGGCTACTGTTGATGGTGCTGCCATAACCATGGGGGTGCATGTGTCCCTTTGAAACAGCACACCTGTATCCCGTGGGTAAATGCCTAGTAGTGCCATTGCTGGGTCGTAGGGAAGTTCTATTTTTAATTTTTTGAGGAACCTCCATACTGTTTTCCAGAGTAGGTGCACCAGTTTGCATTCCCACCAGCAGTGCAAAAGAGATCCTCTTTCTCCGCATCCTCGCCAACATCTGTTGTTGCCTGAGTTGTTAATATTAGCTATTCTGACACATGTGAGGTGGTATCTCACTGTGGTTTTGATTTGAATTTCCCTGATGATGGGTGTTGTGGAGCATTTTTTCATGTGTCAGTTGGACATCTGGATGTCTTCTTTGGAGAAGTGCCTATTCATACCTTTTGCCCATTTCTTCACTGGATTATTTGTTTTTTTGCGTGTTGGGTTTGATAAGTTCTTTATAGATTTTGGATACTAACCCTTTATCTGTCATCTGCAAATATCTTCTCCCATTCCATCAGTTGGCTTTTAGTTTTGCTGATTGTTTCCTTTGCTGTGCAGAAGCTTTTTATCTTGATGAGGTCCCAATAGTTCATGTTTGCTTTTGTTTCCCTTGCCTCTGGAGACGTTTTGAGTAAGAAGTTGCTGCGGCCAAGGTCAAAGAGGTTTTTGCCTGTTTTCTCCTCGAGGATTTTAATGGCTTCCTGTCTTACATTGAGGTCTTTCATCCATTTTGAGTTTATTTTTGTGTCTGGTGTCAGAAAGTGGTCCAGGTTCATTGTTCTGCATGTCGCTGTCCAGTTTTCCCAGCACCACTTGCTGAAGAGACTGTCTTTATTCCATTGGCTATTTTTTCCTGCTTTGTCAGAGATGAGTTGGCCATACGTTTGTGGGTCCATTTCTAGGTTCTCTATTCTGTTCCATTGATCTGAGTGTCTGTTTCTGTGCCGGTACCAAATACTATCTTGATTACAGCTTTGTAATACGTCTTGAAGTCCAGAATTGTGATGCCTCCAGCTTTGGTTTTCTTTTTCAGGATTGCTTTGGCTATTCGGGGCCTTTTCTGATTCCATACACATTGTAGGATTGTTTGTTCTAGCTCTGTGAAGAATGCTGGTGTTTTTTTGATAGGGATTGCTACATCTATTTCTGTATTACTCTTGGTTAGCGTTTGGTTAGCCCTGTCCTCCCGGGAGGGATTTGAGGCTACTGCCACTCCCTGTTGTTTTCATTTCTCAACCCCCTGGCCACCATCTAAGATAGTTATCTCTAGGAGCACCTGGCTGGCTCCATCAGTGGAGCGTGTGACTCTTGATCTTAGGGTCGCAAGTTTGAGCCCCACGGTGGGTGTAAAGATTACTTTAAAAATACTCAGGGGCCTCACGTGCGAGGAATTCTGTCGACTCTAAGCACTGGATTCACTCTGTAATTCTGGCTAAGTTTCATCAACTTACCACAAAGTCTTATGTAGTTCTAATACTCTTTCCTGCTTTCTAAGTGAGTCCTGGCCCTCTTTCACACTTGCACATTTAGGTCTGTACTCTGAGGTTTTCATGGATCTCTTTACCCTCCACCAGAAGCTGGCCTCCGGGCTGGGTGTGCCCCCACATGGGACAGCACATGTGCTGTTGTGCATCAGAAATACCAGGTTACTGGGGCGCCTGGGTGGCTCAGTGGGTTAAATGGCTGACTTCGGCTCAGGTCATGATCTCACAGCTCAGGAGTTTGAGCCCCGCGTCGGGCTCTGTGCTGACAGCTTGGAGCCTGGAGCCTGCTTCAGATTCTGTGTCTCCCTCTCTCCCTGCCCCTCCTCCATTCATGCTGTGTCTCTCTCTGTCTCAAAAATAAATAAACATTAAAAAAAGAAAAAAAGAAAGAAATACCAGGTTACTGATCAAGCCAGAATCAATGTCCCCGGGAGATTTGCCAAAGAAGATACGCAAATGATGAAGAGGCCTACTCTAAAATGCTTCCCTCGCTGGTAGTCAAAGAAATACAGTGAAACAGAAGTGAGGCACCATTTTCCGTATAGCAGAGAGGCTGGGATGAACAGCGTCCCCTGTGCTGCGGGAAGGCCGTTTGGAACAACCTTTACGAAAAGCAGTTTGATGACATACGGCGAGAGCCTTGGAAACATTCACACTTTTGGACACACTAATTGCACTTCTGGAAACCTAGCCCAAGGGAATAATCAGAAATGCAAACTTAGGCACCCAACTGTACGTGTGTTATTTCAAGTAGCTACACGTTTAGATATGCCCTGTCGCCCCCACATTCTGAGAAAGAGTGAAGAAAGTCTAGCCCCTGTACAACTCTTTAAAATTATATTACATGGAATGTTTAGTAACACGGAGAAATGCATCTGAAGTACCTAGAACTGAAAAAAAAAAGCACGATACAGAATCATAGATGCAATTTGGCTATATCTCTGTATTTAAATGTACACACGCATGTATACACATACGCAGAGCAAGAGAAAAGACTAGAAAAAAACTATGCCAACATGCTAACACTAGTTTTCTCTGGAAGGTGAACTTATTGGTGATGTTCTTACTTTTTAAGGCACTCCTGCTTTTTTCCCAGGGTTTTTACAGTGATTGTATAACCTTATAATAGGAAAAAAGAATAAAAAAAAAAAAAAAGCAGTCATTTACAGCCTAGATTCAGAAGCAGGGAAGTACCCGGGAGGAGGTACCCGGGAGGAAGTACTCAGGGGAGGGCTTTGGCTGTGGCTGGACGTCCCCGGGACGGAAGCCGCAGGGGCGTGCTGCAGAGAGGGACGTACCCAGCTCATCCCTGAACTGCAGTAAGGAAGCCTGTCTCTCCCTCTGTAAGGGACAGTGGTGAGGGACGGCGGTAGGCCCAGGAACCCTGTTTTTGTTGCTCTTAACTGCACCTCTGGGGAGACACCACATTCCCCGAAGTGACATTCTCCCTGTGGTTTGTTGTCAACCAAGAACAGTGGCCTGCTGATCACTGAGAACGCCACGGGCTCCAGTCCCCCAAGCTATTATGTGTCTCTCTGATCACACCAGAAATGAGCCTTGGGGGAAAAGGAAGGGAAGAGAAACTTACCTTGGGTCTCACCGTATCAGTAAGGGCTCCTTCCATGCTGCTAGCTGGTTGCTAAGAAATAGAAATGGTAGTATTTTTTTAATGTTTATTTTTGAGAGAGAGAGAAAGAGAGACAGAGAGTACAGGCAGGGGAGGGACAGAGCGAGGGGGACAGAGGATCTGAAGCGGACTCCATGCTGATAGCAGAGGGCCAGATGCGGGGGGAGATCACGTGTGACCTGAGCCCAAATCAGACGCTTAACCGACCAAGCCACCCAGGCGCCCCTAGAAATGGTAGTATTTTAAGAATGAGCTATTGCTTAATGCTCTGACCCTGGCTAATTATGTGATTCTGACGGCCCTCAGCACAGGGCAAGGAAGAGGAAGTTTGCAAAATCAGTCTGAAAAGTTGTTAGAGATTGTTTTCAGAAGTCCAGGGCTTTCTGTTTTCTTCTTTCCAGATCTATACAGGGGCCGGCTGACCAGGTCAGGGAGTGGGCAGCGGGCTGTCCAGGGCCTCCCGAGTAGGTGAAATGTCATCGGCAGTGGCTAGTTGGGGCTCTGACGAATCCTGGGATTCTGTTAGCTGCATCCCAGTTAGTACATTCCTTTGTATACAGTGATTTTTGATTTTTTTATATAAGGGCACTTAAAATAGCCTATCAATCCATGTTCTGGAATTCCTTATTTATCCTAATAATTACTGGCCCTCCCCACCCTGCCCTTCCACCTGCCCCCCCCCTTCCCACCTTGGTGGCACAAAGGTGGCTTTCCATGACCAGCCGTCAAGGAAGTACCGAAGAGAACATCACTCCCCATCATTCTGCTCGCACATACCTGTGCTGCAGCAAATGCGGGGTGGTATTTTTTTTTAATTCTTTTTTTTATTATTTATTGAGAGAGAGAGAGAGAGAATGCAAGCAGGGGAGAGGGGGCAGAGGGGAGACAGAGAATCTTAAGCAGGCTCCACGCTTAGCACGGAGCCTGACATGGGGCTCAATCCACGACCCTGGGGTCATGATCTGAGCCAAAATCAAGAGTCGGGTGCTCAACCGACTGAGCCACCCAGGCGCCCCTCTAGGGGTGGTATTAAAGGCGCAGCAGGAGAGCGGGGCCAGAGCAAAGAGCGCGGCGTTGCCTCCATGGCAGTGAAACCAGCCGGGCCCCCGCAGGCAGAGACCCTGCGTGACGCCCACCTTTGATCCTTCTACGCCAAAGGGGTTTCGGGGTGGTTTCAGATCTTTCACTTCCTTATAAAGCCCTCGGCTGTACACGGTCACCGTGATGCATGAGTAGCTCAGTTGCTTCTGCAAGTTTGTCCCCGGTGCCATTTGTCGAGTGAATGAATGAGCACGTAGGGAATACGTTACACTGGCTGTGAATCTTAGTAATGAGCTCGGCAATGGTGTGAACGCTGCTCCCGCGGGACCGGGTTCCGAGCTCAGCGGGGCCCTTGACGTCCTTGTCCCTCGTTCCCATGCACCTCGCGCCTCCATATCACACTAGAGCGTCCTCCTTATGGCGTTGATGGTTATTTCTGAGCATGTCTTGGCCCACCGTTTTACTGTAAGCCTTCTAACCGCAGAGTGCTCTGTACCCGTTTGTGGCTCAAATACACGTTGAATGAATACACAAGTGTGGTTCCTCATTCTGAGCTACACCGGCTTCAGCCACGAGAATGAGAACCGGATTCCCAAGGTCCTGTGGATCATTCCCTGGCGCCCTGAAGGGTGGGGGATGGGAGGACCACTGGGGAATGAGCAGGGAAGTGCCCCTTCCACCGTGAAATCCAGTGTAAACTTAGCTCTTGGGCTCTTGGGACCCTACCCCCCACCCCTCCCGACTCGTCCCCTTGCTCCCACCCACCTTCCTGCGAGCTTAAGTGCATGGAGTCTGAAACCGCTCACTGCGCCTCTCCCTGCAGAAAAGTCACGGCCCCACCTGGGAGCCATAATGTCCCGTGCCTGCCCTTTATCGGCCTTTCTCCCTCCACCTCGTGTCCCTCTCCACGTTGTCCCCGCCTCTGCTACTGGCAGCTTTATTTCTCCTCTCGTGGAAACGGCGTTCATTTAGCTCAAACCAGTGAACGATATCAAGCACCCGCCATGAACTCAGCACCGGAAGGAGGCTCGGGGGAGGAGGGCAGAGGAGCAGCCTCCTTGAATACATAATAAAATTTAGTATCTGCCGGGCCCAGCTGCCGGGACCACACCGGACACACCGCCAACGGCCAGCTCTGGGGACAGCCTCCAATGTGTACAGGCCCCTGGGATCCCTCGCCCTCACCTGGAAAGGGTTAGAAGTGGTTTTGAAACAGGCAGAACTAATCGATGGTGTCAGCGGCCAGGCTGGTGGTGACCAGCGGTGATGGCAGTGGGGAGGTGGGGCCTTTGGGAGGTTGGTCACGCTCTGTGGCCATCACAGGTGTGCTTATGTTGTGAAGATTCATCAGGTTTTACTCCCAGGATCCGTGTACTTTTCGATATGTGCGCGGCACTTTATTTCGAAGTTTACTTAAAAAAACAAGAAGAAGAATTGGAACCCATGGGGCCCCGAAGAGCCTCTGGAAAGTAGGGCCACGTGCTGGCAGGTGCAGTGCCGTCCGTTCCCAGAAGGTGGCAGCATCGAGCCACCTGATAACCTGCAGAGGCCAGAACAGGATTCCTGGGTTCTCACCACCCCCCCCACCCCACCCCGCTCCGGCCCCCTCTGGAGGCTAAAAGCTCTGTGGATTGTCACCATACTGCTCAGCTTTGTCTTTGGGATCCAGATTATTCCCTCCCTCCTTCCACCCTGATTTTTAATTTCCCCTAAGAGCTACCAAAGCCGTTGCACTCAGAGTGGGAAAGGAAAGGAAAAATCTCAAAAACTCGTGCAGGCAGTAACAGAAATTCATCCCACTGGCACCAGGCACCGAGGAGAGAAAGCAACGGTCTGTTTGTTTTTGTTTTGTTTCTCTTTCCTGTGAGGCTGCAGCATGAAAAACTAATCTGAGGAAGATTCCAGCCTGAGAGGTGACCCGGTGCACCCTGAGTGCAGGCGCAGATCAGCCCCGTGGACCCCACCGATGCTCCGCGAAGCTTGGCGGGGGCAGCCCTTCCTTGGGGAATACTGGCTCCGTGTGCCTGGTGCTTTCGAGTGTGTTTGTGTCCAGTCTGTTTCTTGACCTGCCCAATAAAAAGTGGCCATATGACTTGATTTTGTTTTAAAACTGTTGCCGTAGAGCGAATGGGATGGGGTTAAAATCCTGGAATCGGATGGAAGGCAAAGGTGGCTTCCAGAGCCAGCAACAGCAGCCACCGGCGTCTTCCACCTGTGTCCCACCGTCCTTTTGTCTGCATGTGCATATTTATGAGTTCATTCACCTGTCCACATTTTCACCACGTCTCCTTTTTGTTGTTGTTGTTTTGAGCTTGCCTGTTGGGCACAGCACTCAGTGCCGGGGACAGAGGGAAGACCAAGGGAGTAAAAGTCCTTACCGTGATGGGCGTAGGGCCGGATGTGGACTGGTCTTTATGTTGTAATCACGGCACAGCCCGGACACACTTCTCACGTGGTGTGTCCCAGACGCCGCGGGATACAAACGAGGGCCTGGGGACGTGTGCAGGGGACAGAAGCGGCCACCCAGAAAACGGAATGCCTGAGTTCAGAGGTGCAGGGTGAGTCCCGGCTTCCCCGGGGAACGCAGGCTGAGACAGCATTCCTGCCAGGGGGCACCTGATCCTGGGGAGCGTGACCCGTTCTGGGGACAGCCAAGTGTGCGCGTGACCTCTGCGAGGAACAAGCAAGTGGGTTTAAAGTGTCAGAGACACCAGGCAGGTAAACAGGGCTGATGGCAGAGGAAACCCCGCGCTCAGTCTGTGGGGTGCGGTTCTCTGAGCTTCCTGAGGAGAATGCAGATGGGGGTCCTTGGGCATCAGAACCCCGGCCTGCTCTGGATAAAGCCTGCGTCGCCCGAGGACACAGGTCCCTGTGGCGTTTGTGCAGGTGTTCCGGGAAGCCGCAGACACGACTGCTCTCCCTTCAAGGCACTTAGTTATTCAAATGCAGTGTAAGATCCAAGGGCATTTGATTGTTAAATAATTTGTCCTGTTTTTCTGTACAAAAGACTCCTATTTCCTAGGAGTCTTGATGGGACGTGAACCGTGGCACCAAAGGATGCCATTCTGCCAACGTGACTTTGCCGGTAGAATGTCATGAGCGTGGTGGGCGGAAGGCAGCCTTCTGAGTCGAATGGGTCTATTATTAAGATGGGTTTTAGAGGCTGGACGATGATACGATGACTTCTGTGCACACGTGGGGTTTGTTCCAAATTAACATGGGAGCATGCCGGATGGCCCCTGTGACGCTCAATAATAACACTGAATAATTTGCACAATTGTGTAACATTCGACTTGAAGGTTATGCATAGTGGGTCTTTTCCACCGTGGAAAATACCTCAGGGAGCCTGGGCGGCTCGGTTGGTTGAGCGTCCGGCTGTTGATTCCGGGTCCGATGTCACCATGGTGCAATCGAGGCCCGTATTGGGCAAAAAAAAAGGGTAAGAAAATCCCTCACCACCACCCCCAACCTTGCGTGTGCTCCTGAGATTTTAAAATATGAAGGCTGAGAATCCCTTTTTCCGAACTGGCCCTCATCTCTTTTCCGGTCGGTCTATCCCGTGCTACCCCCTGAATCCCCTGGCACGTTTCCCCTAAACCGCACCTGTCCGCACAGCCGTTGGACAAGGGTCCTGTTAACTTGACCAAGCCAGCTCCTACCTACGACGCCAGAACAACACTTGCAGTCTGCTGGGCCTCTGAGGTCGTGTGGTTTTTTTGAACTTCTCAATAACAGCCGCCTCGCGTCAGTGACCTTGAAGCACCCACGGGTTTGTCTGTTGAAAGGTGCATCGTGCGGCTGGTGATGCTTGGGAAGAACGTGGCTCCCGCCAAACGTGCCTACCTCTCAACAGATACGGAACGCGCGCGCGTTACCAGCACATGTCTCCGCAAATCGTTCTTGGAGTTTGGAATGGCTCTTGCTCTCGTGCTTTACAACGGAATCAGGTGGCTTCTTCAGAATAAACCGTTTCAAATCGGAAATCACGTCATTTCCCCGTCATTTCAGTGTAAGGGTCAGCCTGTCCTTGTCCCCTTCCGAGAAAAAGTTTATATTGCAGTATTCATCCAGTAAAAGTGACTGAAACCATTTTTTTAGGAAACAGGCACTATAAACAAATTATAACCCATGGGCACCGCAGACTACTAGAGAGCCGTTTAAAACCAAGATAGGTCTGGGGGCGCCTGCGTGGCTCAGTCGGTTGAGTCCCTGACTTCGGCTCAAGTCATGATCTCACGGTTTGGGAGTTCGGGCCCTGCATTGGGCTTGCTGCTGTTATCACAGAGCCTGCTTCGGATCCTCTGTCCCTCTCTCTCTCTCTGCCCCTCCCCTGCTCGCTCACACGCGCCTCTTTCTCTCTCTCTCTGTCTCTCAAAAATAAACATTAAAAAAACTGAGCCTCTTTCCATAATTTGACTACTGATGAAAGCTCTGCTATAAACATTGGGGTACGTGTGCCCTAATGAATCCGCACTCCTGCATCCTTTGAATAAATTCCTAGTAGTGCTACTGCTGGGTCGTAGCAGGTTCTATTTTTAATTTGTTGAGGAACCTCCAGACTGTTTTCCAGGGTGTTGATGGGGGTGGGGGGCGGTGAGATAGGTGATGGGCATCGAGGAGGGCACTTGTTGGGATGAGCGCTGGGTGTTGTATGTAAGCGATGAATTATGGGAATCTACCCCCCAAAACCTAGAGCACGCTGTATATACACTGTATGTTAGCCAACTTGACAATAAATTATATAATTTATTATCAAAAAGTGAAAACAATTACAAAAGGAAAAAAACTGAGATAGTCTATATGGACTGTTGTGGAAAATCCATTCATATAGTTAAATGAAATACCAGAGTCATATATGTAAATTATGATCTATTTAAATCTGCCAAAATTATACAAAACTATATATATGTATATACACATAGGCATTCAGAGAAGTTTCCAGACGTTTCCAGGTGTATTTACCATGCTATTAATAACAACCACCTCCTCAGAGGGGGGTAGGCCTAAAAAGAGGAGGTTCATGTTTGAATTTGAACAGAAAGTCTATATGCATGGTTAATCTGTAGGAGTCAGTGTTGTTTTTTTTTTTAAGAATGTAAGCGGTCACTGTGTACAAGGTTGATGGAAAAGCAGCCTGCTTGAGCAGAGCCCCGACTTAAACCTCCCTGTGTCCCTTCGAGCCCCTCCTGACGCTGGACTCGGCCTGTAGCTGACATTAGTGTTCTTTAAAATTTCCAAGTATTGGGGTACCTGGGTGGCTCAGTCAGTTAAGTGTCGGTCTTCGGCTCAGGTCATGATCTCACGGTTCGTGAGTTCGAGCTCCGTATCAGGCCCCTCTGCTCTCAGCACGGAGCCTGCTTTGGATCTTCTGTTCTCATCTCTCTCTGCCCCTCCCCTGCTTGCGTACTCTCTCTGTCTCTCTCAGAATAAATAAATAAACTTAAAAAAAAAAAAAAAAAAAGCCGGGGGAGGGGGTGGGGCCCCTGGGTGGCTCAGTCGGTTGAGCGTCTGACTTCAGCTCAGGTCATGATCTCACAGCTCATGAGTTCGAGCCTCGTGTCGGGCTGTGTGCTGACAGCTCAGAGCCTTTTGGACTCTGTCTTCCTCTCTCTCTGCCCCTCCCCTGCTTGTGCTCTCTCTTTCTCTTTCTCTCTCTCAAATACAAATACACATTAAAAACTTTTTTTAAAAAGAACTGCAGCAAATTTAAAAATAAAATAAAATTCACAAGTATTTTCATGCAATCATTTACTGTAATCTTACCAACAAGCCTTTGACAGATTTTTAGTGTTTCCACTTTTCAGATAAGCAAACTGATGTTAAGAACAAGTAAGGGACTTGCCTTGGCTCATAGAATTCATTGAGGAGGAGAGAGATTCAAATCCAGGCCTTCCGAATCTGAAGCCTAGTGTTCTTTCCACTTCGACAAGTAGAAAGTAGCTAACACCTGCCGATCTGACTTAATGTTCTCAGTCACTTCTTTATAAGGAGCTGTTTGCTCCAGTTGGATTTCCAAGTGGCATTGGCCAGACTACCTGCTTTTATGAAGAGCAGTTGTCTCTATCCATCAGCCGGAAAGGCTTCTATTGCTGTCTTCTGGATGCTTCAAATCCCTACCAATCGATTTCTTTTCCCTTTATCTTTTCTCAGAGAGCCTTTTCATAAGCTGCTGGCCCAAGGCCTTATCAAGGGGCAGACATTCCGCCTGCCGTCTGGACAATATCTACAGAGAGAGGAAGTAGATCTCACAGGTGAGAATGGCCCATCGGTCCCTTCTAGGTACTCGGGGAGAACGAGGCCAGGCCTGAGAGCCATTGACAAAAGCAGGTGCTCGCCCGGGCCTCGGTGGGGTGGGAAATCCCGGAGAGGGCCCCGTGGGTCTCAGGTCTCCAGGCCTGCCGTGCCTGGTGGCCAGTGCCCTCTGAAGGCTGGGGCTGGGATGGCCACCTGCTCCTCAGCCCCAGCCCCATCCGCTGTCCGTTCGCTTCTGGAAGGGTTTTCATTTGTACACAACAGAGTCAGCCCCGGCATCACCTCGTGCCCTTGCTTGTGTTTGACAGCCCGTCTCAGGGACAGAGTCCCCAGGTTCAAGAGACACTCTTCCAAGCCTGGGACACTCCCAGCGTTTCTCTCTAGGTGGTCTCTAGGCACGTGTCGGAACCCCGGAG
The DNA here is from genome assembly GCF_024362965.1 of Panthera pardus. Lineage (NCBI taxonomy): Eukaryota > Metazoa > Chordata > Mammalia > Carnivora > Felidae > Panthera > Panthera pardus. The sequence goes on from NW_026527013.1 coordinate 15,505,965, forward strand.
CAGCCCCACCCAGCACTTCCCTGTGGAGCACCTCTCCCCGATCGCTGGACCTCCCTCTTCTTTCAGTGCTCCCGAGGCTTTCTGCTGCCGTCTGTGTTTTCACTCTTCCTCAGGGGTAGTTCCTCTTGCCAGATCTTTAGGTGGCACGGTGAGGATGTCGTGTGCACCCAGCATACCCTTGAAATCAATGACATGTTAGAAAATGGAGGGGGGGGTGGGGAGACAGAGGGGCAACTGTGAGAAAACCCCAGAACTCTGGCCATTACGTTTAGAAAACCCAGTGCACAATGGATGAGATCATGTAAACCCAACAACCCCCTAATGGTAGGCAGCCTTCCAAACCAAACACTAGAGAGAAGGTTTAGGTGGAAGCCATCAACGGAATTACCTAATTATGCAGTAATTTATCAGGGTTTGGAAGGGTCCGTGGGACAGAAAAAAAGCTTGAAAAGAAATTGACAATATTTCTCCAACAGGGACCAGAGGAGAAAGAAGCCAAATCCAGGGGGCATATAAATTTCAGTTGTTAGTGAAGTGCTCTCTGTGTTATGGGCAGGGCTGCCGTTGTACGGCTGTGCAGTTGGTGCACTGCTCAAAGGCACCCAGCCTAGGGGGTGAGCAGGGCCCGAGATCCAGCCTCTTGCCAAACCATATACCTCAGGGCCACATTTGCCAAGAGAGGGCACTTTTTTCTAACTTCTCAACTGTTGTGCCCGGATAGATGCCTCTTTCGTAAGTTGCACAGTAGTGCTGGAAAGAGTAGCTAAGCCCGGAGGAGGCGTGCAGGGCAAACGGAAGCAGTGGTTCCCTGAGCCTCACTGCAGCCTGGATACAGCAACTTCAGTCTCCCTCTGCTCTGATGTCATGGGGCCAGGCAGTGTTGTGAGCTCCTTTTCCCTTCCCACGTGGACTTGCCCCCTCGAAAAAACACTTGGGTCAGCGAGGCCAGCCTTCCCTCTCCTTAATGGACGTGCTTCTGCAGAGTTAGCTTTTGGGTACACACATCGGCCCCTTGGGACTTTGGTTGCGGTCAGAGCTGGGAGTGCTTGTCTAGAAGGAACAGAAAACACGCCCAAAGGCAGGTGGACACAGGATGAAGGGATATCACCCGAAGCCAGCTGTAGGGGCTCCAGCCGGGCCTCGCCGCGTGCAGGCAGTCCCCAGGCGCCACCCAGATGCCGGGCCTAGAACTTTCTCTTCTCTCCTTCCCCGCCCCTGTTTGCTCTTCCTCCTCCTCTCTGTTCTTCTGCCCTGTTCTCCCTCCTCCTCCAGGCTGGGCTTCTGTTCTCCCTGACTTCAGGTTACAAGGTGACCTCGGGGACCCGTGATGCCACGTCCTGCCCCATCTCCTTAGGACTTTATGGTTCCAACGCCCAACAACATTGAAACGGGAGCTTCTGTCTCTTAGTTGCGGTTCCTGGGAGAGCCCTTAGCCTTCCCAGATGTCCTTCCTTGTCCCAGCCCCCGGGGCTCGGCCACACGCTCACCTCATCCAAACCTAGCCATGTAAGGCCTTGTCTGGCCCGGTGGTGTGTAGGTGGGGAGGAGACACTCCGGGACAGCAGGCCGTGGCGGGCGGGCACCACAGGGCACACCGCATTCAACAAGAGCCCGGTGAGGTGAGCCCGCGGGTCCCGATGGTGCGAGAGCATGTTTTCGGTGACTGACGTGACCTCACGGGGCACTTTGCTGCTCTTGAGACCCTGACCGGTCAGCTGCCGACTTCCAGGGGAGACCCCGAATCTCTGAAGGAGACGGCAGAACATGTGGGCCTCTGTTACCCTGTTTTTACTTTGCCTTCTGCATGTAACTAGTTTACTTTGAGAAAGCGGGACGTTGCTTTGTCTTGCTCTGTGGTTGCGAAGAAGCTGGTGCGGGCCACCCTGACTGTGCCACGTGCTGCCGAAGGGAAGGGCTCATGGGTCGTGGCGGGCCTTGCCTTGCCTTGCCTTGCCTTGCCTTGCCTTGCCTTGCCTTGCCTTGCCTTGCCTTCCCTTGCCTTGCCTTGCCTTGCCTTCCCTTTCCTTGCCTTGCCTTCCCTTGCCTTCCCTTGCCTTCCCTTGCCTTCCCTTGCCTTCCCTTGCCTTCCCTTGCCTTCCCTTGCCTTCCCTTCCCGTCCCGTAGAAAAACATTTTCTACGATGTGTCACAGAGGGAGAGAAAGAGGAGAAAGAGGCGTGTCGAGTGAATGAGTGGGATTCTTCAAGCGGACGCTTTTAATGGCTCTTAGTGGACGTGCTGTTGCGGAACCCGTTCCGAGCCGCACGTGCCGTCCCCGTGTGTGATTTTGGTGTCCAGGGTCTGTTCCTGTTCACGCAAACACGAAGGAGACGGTGGAGGTGACGTGGGAGAAGATGAGCAAGTCCAAACACAACGGGGTGGACCCCCAGGAGGTCGTAGGGCGTTACGGCATCGACACCATCCGGCTGTACATCCTCTTCGCCGCCCCTCCCGAGAAGGATATCTTGTGGGATGTGAAGGGTAAGTCCCCTCCCCCTTCCCGGCCCGCCTCCCGTGTCCTCGCCCTCGGTCGCCCAAGGAGTTTCGAGGAAGGAAACGTCTTGGCCGAAGACAGCAGCGAGGGTTCTAGGAATCCACCCCGTGAAGCGAGGAGCGGTCTGTCCGGCATCCTGTACCGTCCTCAGACCAGCGTCCCCGGAGGTGACGGGCCTCACAGTCACTGGAGGAGGCTCGCAGCAAGTGCGGCTTCCCAGTCCTCACCCCTGACCCGCTGACGGTGTTGGGGTGGGGGGGGGGGCGCCCAGGAACCCGCCTCCGCCAAGTCTGTGGCGTTCTGACTCAGGTTCCGCCAGGACCCCTCCTGAGAACACTTCCTGGGAGCCACGCTGGCTTCCAGGCCACCCCGAGGCCCTCTGTGGCCCACGGAGGTCAGTCCCCTCTCGATCTGCCCTGAAAGGTTTGTTCTGGCGGATGAGTCCAGAAAACCCTGCCCGGGGCCTGCTCCTGGGGTTACCTGGGACTTCCTCCACCGCCCACAGCCGCCGCCCCGTCCCCCTTAGGGGAGATTTGTCTCTCCAGAGCTGTTTAGATCTGAAAGGGTATGAGGTAGAATCTTCTAGGGTATCTGGCTATCCCAGAATAAACGGTCCAGTGGTCACTCAGTTTTCTTCCTGTGGTCTGCCCCACGCGCTCTGGAAAGAAGTCAGAGGTGCTGGATCACTGTCTTTTTAAAATACATAGATATTTTTTGGGTGGGGGGGAGAGAGAGAGAGAACAAGAGAACGAGTGGGGGAGGGGCAGAGAGAGAGGGAGACACAGAATCCAAAGCAGGCTCCAGCCTCAGGGCCGTCAGCACAGAGCCCGATGCGGGGCTCAAACCCATGAGCCTCGAGATCGTGACCTGAGCCGAAGTCAGACGCTTAACCGACTGAGCCACGCAGGCGCCCCCGTCACCGCCTTGCTCGGCGAGCCGTTTCCAGTGATACGTGTGGTCTGGAGCAGTAGTCACGGGTGCCGGTCCCGGAACTGGGTGCGTTGGAATCACCGGGGACCTACAAAGTGCAGGTGCCGAGGCTTAGGTTCTGTGGGGACACCTTTGTGACCGCAGGCCTTCTGAAGCGGGGCAGCTGGGCACCGAGGCACAGCCTGGCCCAGGTTTCTGAGCTTGTCGTGGGCCGGGGGCCGTCGGTGGCCACTCTGAGGGGCCCTGCCGTCCGGTGCTCTGAACGCCTGGGGCCCTGGGATGTGGCGGAGTCGGTGCCGGTCTGAGTTCCCGGACTCCGCCAGCCAGGGTGGCCCCTGCAACCTGCCCTCGGGTCACTCCGTCGGGGCGCCGCGAAGTGTGTGTTCAACGCACAAGTGCGTCTCTGGGCTGGGGCACAACTAGATCGGTCACTCTTGCGTGTGTCTTTCCCGTTCTCGCTTCCCGGCTCGAAACAGCTGACGCCCTCCCCGGGGTGCTAAGATGGCAACAGCGTCTGTGGGCCTTGGTGACCCGCTTCATCGAGGCCAGGGCGTCTGGGACACTTCCCCGGCCCCAAGTGCTGAGTAACGAGGAGAGAGCCGAGGGCAGGAAGCTCTGGGAGCACAAGAACTCGGTCATCTCTGAGGTGAGGAACTTTCCGGGGATGCTGGTTCATTCGGGGCAGGAGCGCTGATGATGCATTACACGCGAGGCGAACGGAAACACAGGTTCAAGGTTGAAAGGGGCCGGAAGAGACCGCTCTTCGGCCTCCTCACTCCACAGATGGAGGCAGAGCTGGGGCCCAGAGACCAGGCTCCTCCAGGCTAGACGCCCGGCAGAGGGGGGACTTGGGCGCCCAGGCACTTTGTCACACGGCGTCTGTGGGAGCTCTTGTGGCTTCACTTTTGCACACACGCGATTTGTTCGTGTTACCTTCTTAGAGAATAATATTTTATTGTCCAAGCCACCATTATTTTATTTTTCCTTTTCTAAAGATTTTATTTGTAAGAAATCTCCACACCCAGCGTGGGGCTTGAACTCCCGACCCCGGGATCAAGAGCTGCGTGCTTTACTGACCGAGCCAGCCAGGCGCCCCTGAATTCATTTTAAAAGATGCTTCACTGATAACAAATCCCTTTAAATGTTTTATCTAGGAGTTTGCTACCACACCGTGGCATTTGCCTTTTTAAGAACTTTGTGGAAAGAAATGTCACATGTCTTTGAAAGAAGGCATTTAGGAGATCCAAAGGCATTTTTTAGTGGGTACGAGACACCCCAAATACTCCTTAGGCTGAAGTTTTTCTTTTCTTTTCTTTTCTTCTCTTCTCTTCTCTTCTCTTTCCTTTTCTTTCCTTTTTTCTTTTCCTTTCCTTTCCTTTCCTTTCTTTTCTTTTTTCTTTCCTTTTTTCTTTTCTTTTCCTTTCCTTTCCTTTCTTTTCTTTCCTTTTTTCTTTTCCTTTCCTTTTCTTTTCTTTTCTCTTCTCTTCTCCCCTTCCTTCCTTCTTTCTTTCCTTCCTTCCCTCCTTCCCTCCTTCCTTCCTTCCCTTCCTCCCTCCCTCTCTCCCTCCCTCCCTCCCTCCCTTCCTTCCTTCTTCCCTCCTTCCCCCCTTTCCTTCCTTTCTCCCTCCTTCCCTTCCCTTCCCTTCCTCCCTTCTTTCCTTTCCTTTCCTTTCCTTTCCTTTCCTTTCCTTCCTTTCCTCCCTCTCTCCCTTCCTCCCTTTCCTTCCTTCCTTCCTTCCTTCCTTCCTTCCTTCCTTCCTTCCTTCCTTTCTTTCCCTTCCTCCCTCCCTCTTCTTTTCTTTCTTTCTTTCTTTTCTTTCTTTCTTTCTTTCTTTCTTTCTTTCTTTCTTTCTTTCTTTCTCTCCCTTTCTTTTCTCTCTTTATCTCTTTCTTTCTCCCTTTCTAGAATTGCTGGTTTGAACTTATAAAGTCAGCCAAGGTCACTTTTCTGGACTCTGGTAACTGATGACATTGAAGGCACAGGGTTTTCATGAGGCTCTGGGTCCAGCATGGTCTCATTCGGTGACACTTCTTCAACTTTTTTCCCGTCCCCTCTTCTCTAGTGCAGAGAAACAGAGCTCATGGAATTGAATTCCATGATGTGAGTGGTGCCTGAATGATTGTTTTCATACCACATATTTCCTTTCTGGATCTGGCACATTCTTCGGTTCTGTCAGATCATAGAACTGGGTCACTTAAACAAGTTGGAAACTCTTAACATCCTTAGATGTGTTGTTTTTCTATATTCTTGGCCATGGTAAAAATTGAAAAACGCACAAACAGGAAGAAGCTGACAAGTCCTATTAGTGTTTTTATGTTGAATCCACATTTGAAAATGCAAAACTCACCTTCTCCTGTCTCCTAATAACCTTTATTGTGAATGAAAGTCACGGAGCCACAGAGGAGCGACATCCTTCACCCCATCTCCGGTCCACTGTTGTTTTGAGGCCTCCTCATCAGCAGGTCCTGCCTCCTGCTCGGCTCGTTAGCAGCGTTTAAAGTCCCCACTGCGAGGACCAGCACGGCCCAGATGTGGGGGAGCGGGGTGCTGAGTAGTGGAAACGGCATTGACCCCGATTTAAAAAATCTTTGTGCCGATGAAACATTATCGTGATTATTCGAGACAGTGAATCCATTTGTAAATACCTTTGCAAGCTTCATGCAGGTCACATTTTTGGGGTCGTCCGTTTGTTTTGTCGTTGTCGTGTTGTGCTGGTTTTTGGTGGAAAGCTTAAAGAGATGTTGAAGAAAGTGTATAATTCAACTTTTACCGATAGGTGACCGCCCATTTCACAGAGGACTTCTCACTGAACTCGGCAATCTCTCAGCTGATGGGATTCAGCAATGCCCTCCTGGTAAGTGGCCCTCTTGTCCTCATCTGCTGATAGCACAGGAGGGCAGGTGGCTTCCCGCCACATGCTGAGGTGGCCTGCAGGGTGCCGGGTTGTGGACAGAGAGCAGCACCGTGGTATCATCCCCTCGGTGCGGCTCTCTTATCTTAAAGAAGCATTTTTTTTCCCCATAGTCACAACCTAGTTTTAGAGCTGGAAGATTCTTTTTTTTTTTTTTTTTTTTAATTTTTTTTTTTTTAACGTTTATTTATTTTTGAGACGGAGAGAGACAGAGCATGAACAGGGGAGGGGCAGAGAGAGAGGGAGACACAGAATCCAAAACAGGCTCCAGGCTCTGGGCTGTCAGCACAGAGCCCGACGTGGGGCTCGAACTCACGGACCTTGAGATCATGACCTGAGCCAAAGTCGGACGCTCAACCGACCAAGCCACCCAGGCACCCCTAGAGCTGGAAGGTTCTTAAAGATGGGCCCAAAATAACTTTAAAAAAAGGGAGGGGGACACCTGGGTGGCCCAGTCGGTTAAGCGGCTGACTTCGGCTCACGTCATGATCTCACGGTTTGTGGGTTCAAACCCTCCTGCATCAGGCTCAGGGCTGATGGTGCACAGCCAGCGTGGGATCCTCTCTCTTCCTTTCCCTCTCTGCCCCTTCCCCCACTTGCGTGCTCTCTCTCTCTCCCTCTCTCTCTCTCTCTCAAAATAAATAAACTTAAAAAAAAAATTCTCTCGCCCAACGACTCCCCTCCCTCCTGCCCCCCCCCACCATGGTTTGCCTATGAGGACTTGACGCCCAGGGAGGTTAGATGACGTGTCTGGTCGTTTAGTGACAAATCCATGACTGCGTAAAACTTACCATTTTTACTGTGTTAAAACATGCCACGTTCAAAGGTAGATAAAGGGGCGCCTGGGTGGCTCAGTCGGTTAAGCGTCTGACTTCGGCTCAGGTCATGATCTCACGGTTCGTGGGTTCGAGCCCCGCGTCGGGCTCTGTGCTGACAGCTCAGAGCCTGGAGCCTGTTTCAGATTCTGTGTCTCCTTCTCTCTGTGACCCTCCCCCGTTCAAGCTCTGTCTCTCTCTGTCTCAAAAATAAATAAAAAAAAAAAAAAAAAAAACAAAGGTAGATAAAAACTGGGGAAAACATTTTATAACAAAAATATCGGACATAAGGCTTAAGATTCTCAATATATAAAGAGCCCTTCACATACGAATATGAAATACCTAACCTAAAAGCGGTCAAAGGAGGTGAAAGGAGGTAATTCACAGAAGGAAAGATAGAAATAACCCGTAAACTTCGCAGAAGAAAGTATTTGCCTCACTAATTATCGTGAAATGCAAATTAAAAACGCGGTGCTATTTTTTTTTTTTTTTTTTTTTTGCCTATCAAATTCGCGGAGACTTTTTAACATAAAGTCTGTGCTATTACAAAGGCAGTGAGACGGTGTCACACATCAGCAGTGGCCATGGTTGATGTAACTTCTCCAGGAAGCGCTTTGACTTTGAGGTCAGTAGTCCTGCAGTTGTTTATGTCCTTTGATTCAGGGGTGCCCACTGGCCAGCGACTCGCAGTCACGGAGACATAGAACCCCAGCTGTCCTCAGAAGGGAAAATCGGGAAATGACTCCGGTCGTATCAATGAGAAGGAAATACACCACCGCCATCCACACTGTGCTTTCCGGGAATACTTAGTTTCAGAAACTGTTCGCGATACGACAGCAAGGAAGAACACACGATACAAAAGTGTCTATGTGATAAAAACTCCAGTCAAGCCAAAGGGCATATGGGCAGATGTGGAAAGTCCCGTATTTTTGCATTTTTGGAGACTGGGATAAAATACATCAGTTTTCTTCTAGGTTGGATGGACAACGCATGAGTGATTTCGCGTTTCCGAAATTTTCTTTGCCGAGAGTGTGTGATTTTTTTAATTGGGAAAAAATGGCAAATATTATAGAAAAAAGAAATTAAAAATGAAATGTCTACTCGCTGACAGTTCCATCTACAGCCCTTCTGGTTGACTCTCTCTGTACCCTCACCCATGGAATTAGATTCCAGTCTCTTAGGCTGTTTTGCAAAGATCATAGAGGCTTTTTTTTTTTTTTTTTAATGTATAGGGGCGCCTGGGTGGCTCATTCGGTTGAGCATCCAACTCTCGATTTCAGCTCAGGTCATGATCTCGCGGTTTGTGGGATCGAGCACCGCATCGGGCTCTGTGCTGACAGCATGGAGCCTGCTTAGGATTCTCTCTCTCCCTCTCTGCCCCTCCCCAGCACAAGCCCCCCCCCCCATATAAATATATAAACATTTTTTTAAATGTACAGTATTTTGTGGGGGGCTTCTGGGTAGCTCAGTCAGTTAAGCATCCAACTTAGGCTCAGGTCATGATCTCTCGTCTCGTGGGTTCAGGCCCCACATCGGGCTCTGTGCTGACAGCTCAGAGCCTGGGGCCTGTTTCGGATTCTGTGTCTCCCTCTCTCTCTGCCCCTCCCCCATTCGTGCTCTCTCTCTCTCTCTCTCTCTCTCTCTCAAAAATAAACTTAAAAATTTTTTTTAAATGTAGAGTATTTTTGGCCTCTCTCTACCTAGCAAAATATATATCATGGGGGCTTCCTCCTTTTAATTTTAGCAAACATCGTAAAATTAAACCAAAATTGTTTTTGTCACAATTGTTTTGTGAACGTAGACTGGAGTGCCACCATCTCGCCAGGCTGGTTTTTATCGGGACTCGCCCAGCGTGCCTCGACAACCGCCAGCCTCTGGGAAGCTCAGTGATGTCCTTCCCACAGCCACGTCGGGATGGCCCCTCTCCTTCCCCGCCGTCCTTGGACCACACTCGCCAGTTCACACCCTGCTTTGCTCGCCGCCGTCCCTCCCCTGCACCCTGTGACACCCTTAATTCCTCTGTCACTTGTCTCCCCGGTTGATAGTAAACCCCTTGAGGGCAGAGACTGTACCTTTCTGGACGTTTTATCCCCAAAGTCCAGCATAGGGTGGGTACCCCGTAAATTAGATGGGCGCGTGGCTGGGTCACCTGGCTAGCTGCACTGCAGGAAGAAACTGGGTGTTTACAGTAACTGGCAAAGCTGTTTAATAGAAGGAGGACCCCTGAGACCCCCGAGGGGGCAGAGGGACCCCTGTGCTAGACATTTGCACGTTGCGAAACCCGTGAGCAAGTCCGTGTGCGTGTTTCACGGGCTCCGAAGCACCTGGGAAACCCAGCAGAGCAGCTAGGCGTTGAACTCTGATTTCAGACAAAGCTGGATGCTCGTGGGAGCTGCGTTGCTTGGTTAACCACCTACCTGGGGGCAGGTTACTCTCCCCCCGTGACCCTTAGCTGCTTCATCCGCCAGGTGGGGGGAAGAACACTGCCCCCCAGCGGTAGCTGTAGGAATCAGATGAGTCAGCCTCAGACTGAGGGCGTAGTACGTGCTCAGTTAAGAGTGGTGTCTTTGCTGTTGCTGCTGCTGCCCTCCTTGTCATACTAGGGTTAGATGGGGGACATTCTTCGTCCAGAGCAAACGGATGGCCAGGAGGGTTGCTGCTTGCCTGCCTGTGTCTCTGGACTTCAGATACATGGATGGCCTTCCTTCCCCAGGCTTATTCTGTGTGCCTCGGTGTTCTCACATTGTTCTTTTCTCTTCCCCAGCAAGCCTCGCAGAGAGTCGTTCTCCACAGCCCCGAGTTCGAGGACGCTGTGTGTGCCCTGACCGTGATGGCTGCCCCGATGGCCCCTCACATCACCTCGGAGCTCTGGGCAGGTAGGTGGGCGTGTCCTCGTCTGACCCGTTACTGCTAACCAGGATGTGCTCCAGCCTCTTCTTGAACACGACCCGGGGCTCAGATGTCCTCAGGCGTGGGGTCTGACATTTGGCATCCGTACCTGGGACCCCTCTGTCTTGTGGTGGGAGTGGTGGGACTTCTGCGTGGTCACCCCCGCCAAAGGGGAGGACACTTCTCCGCTTCGGCACTCTGTGCCCAGACGAATGGGAATATTGGCGTCACCGCGGAACTCAGTGTCCCGCTCTCCCTATACCATGACCCCATGTTATCTTTTTAAGGTGGAAACTCGGGTTTAGTCCCTCTTTATGGATGGAGAGCAGGGCACCTGGAATTATGGTTGCGGATCTAAACCTTAGTCGCTTAGATGGGGATTCAGGCTCTCCAGCAGCCCATTATTGCTGAACTGGGCACCGAGGCGTGTCCCCCTGCCCGAGGCTCAGGTGAATCAGCTGCAGAAGCCTCTGCCCCTCCCGCCCCCCTTGGAGGTCCTAGTTCTGGAGCCTTGGGGAGTGACTGGAGGGCCTGTTTTTAACCACCTGCTCGGTGATTCTGATGTGCGGGCAAGCGGGGGGACTGTGGCCCTCTGCTGTTAAGACCTGGCCCTCACATGAAAGCCTAAGGCAGGACCTCATGCACTTTTCCTCTCGTAAGGCAGCCCCATGAAAACGTTTTTCAGGGCCCATTGGTCATTCTCAAAGGCTATCGCTAGAAATACTTACGTCCTCTCCTTTTAAGAAATAATTTAGGGGCGCCTGGGTGGCTCAGTCGGTTAAGCGGCCGACTTCGGCTCAGGTCATGATCTCACAGTCCCTGAGTTTGAGCCCCGCATCGGGCTCTGTGCTGACAGCTCAGAGCCTGGAGCCTGTTTCAGATTCTGGGTCTCCCTCTCTCTGACCTTCCCCCGTTCATGCTCTGTCTCCCTGTCTCAAAAAAAAAAAAAAAAAAAACCGTTAAAAAAGAAATAACTTAAACATTCTTCACACTAAGCTGCCTTCGGTAGTTAATTCTTTCTTTTCCTTGTACTCATCTCTATTTTTTGTTAATTTTGATACGGGATTACCTCTTCAGGTGGTATATGAGGTTCATCGTGGGTTCCCATTTTCGATTTTTGGACACTTAGACCACTTATAATTATACAATATCGTTTTAAAAGTTGAACAGCTATGTTTGTGTCCACATGCAAAATCATTTCCTTAAACACATATCTAGACATAATGCTTGCTCAGAAGGAACATAAAATACCCCTTGAGAGAGCGCAAGCGGGAGGGGGGCAGGGGATCGGAAGCGGGCCCTGTGCTGACAGCCGCGAGCCTGACGTGGGGCTCGAACCCACAAACCGTGAGATCGTGACCTGAGCCGGAGCCGGATGCTCAACCGACTGAGCCACCGGGGCGCCCCAAAATACTAAGGCTTTTGAGACGCATTTTCAGATCAGCTTCCAAAAATTCTCTGGAGCGCTGGCGAAGCTGCTCGGACGAGAGCATCCGTCACGATTCCTGGTGTTTTGCAAGGACTTTGCAGTGCCTCTGTGGTAAACTCATCCCGCATGCTGGAACAGCCCCGCCTGGGCCCACTCCGTCCCCTGGAAATCCTGAGTGACACCCTCGCTGAGCCTTGGCTGCCGCGAGGGTGAGCGTTGGGGCCGCACGCCTTCCGTGGCCAGTGTGGGTGGTTAAGTCTTAGAGGGGCTCGGGCCCCCGGGCCTCGGCCTCAGTGTCAGAGGCCTAGTGTGGCCTGCGGGGACGGACTCAAGACGGAGTGTGCGACACAGCTCGGCCGCCCTCTACACGGGCTTCCTCTGATGAGGTTTCCCCTGGTTAGCAAAAAATTCACTTCCGAGTATTTCTAGTTTGAAAACGAGACACATCTGTCAACATTTTGATTTTTTTTTTTTTTTTAACCCGTAAACGTTTTTCATGACTGCATTAATTGTCCACAGGCATGACTTTGGTAACTGTTCCAGTCACGTGTGTAACACTCGTTCCCATCATCCACTGTGGACAATTCTGTGTGTAAATCTGTGTTCCCGCTTCACAGGATGTCCTTGAAGCGGGAAGGTTAGGAATGTTTTTAAGACTCTTGATGTATGTCACCAGATTATTTTCCTGAAAAGTTATCCCCGTTTCCACTCCACGCCTGTTTTTCAAGCATATGTTCTGTTTCACTGATTTAATTATTGGATTTTTCCATACGGTTTTAACATCTGGTGGGCTAGCCTCCCTTCATTTCTTTTTCATGATTTTTTTAGCTCCTCTCACCTGTTTTTTCTTCTCAATAGAACTCTGGTATAATTTTTTTAATGTTTATTCATTTTTGAGAAAGAGAGAGACAGAGCACTAGTGGGGTAGGGACAGAGAGGGAACGAGACACAAAATCCAAAGCAGGCTCCCGGCTCCGAGCTGCCAGCACAGAGCCCGACGCGGGGCTCGAACCCACAAACCGTGAGATCGTGACCTGAGCTGAAGTGGGACGCTTAACTGACTGAGCCACCCAGGTGCCCCTGATTTTATTATTAAAATGCTTGGATCTTGATTGAAATTTGGCTAAACCTAGAATTAATTTGGGAAGGTCTCACATTTTTACCCCTTCCAGACTTCCATCTGATCTGTCCCTACCCGCCCTCATTTTCTTTAAATTTTATTTTTAAGTAATCTCTCCACCCAACATGGGGCTCAAACTCACAACCCTAAGATCAAGAGTCCCACACTCTACCGACTGAGCCAGCCAGGCACCCCTGCCCTTGTCTGGCCCTTTATTCTAGACTTCCTTTGTGCTGAGTCAAGTTTTGTAGTTTTTTTCATGTAACTCCTGTGCATTTTTTTTTTTTTTAAATGTTCATTTTTGAGAGAGCAGGAGAGGGGCAGAGAGAGGGCGGGGGGTGGGGCGGGGGGGAAGACAGAGGATCTGAAGTGAGCTATGCGGTGACAGCAGAGAGCCTGATGTAGGGGATGTGGGGCTTGAACTCACCAACCGTGAGATCATCACCTGAGCTGAAGTCAGATGTTTAACCAACTGAGCCACCCAGGTACCCAGTCCCATGCATTTCTTAAGATTATTCTCAAGTGGGTTTTTTGTTGTCGTTGTTCTTGTATTTTGTCCACACTCTTGTGACTGCAATATTTTTTCTTCTACAATTTTTGACTGGTAATGGCTGGCGTGTAATTTTTAAAATTTATTTGCGTACTTATTCTCTGACCCAGATTCCCTTCCAATTTCTCATACGTTGTGTAAGGGGTAAAATCCTCTTAGATTTTTTAGGATGCTGTGATCAGCAAATAAGGATAAGTATTGTCTTCCTTTCTAATGGTTAGAAAGGTCTCCGTGTGTGTGTACGTACTGCTTAGAAAACCCTACAGGTCGTTCAAGAATGCTGGTGCCAGACAGCCCTGTCTCACTTCCAGAAGGAAAGGGAACTAATGCGGGGCGCCTGGGTGGCTCAATCAGCTAAACATCCGACTTCGACTCAGGTCATGATCTCACGGTCTGTGAGTTCGAGCCCCGCATCGGGTTCTGTGCCGACAGCTCAGAGCCTGGAGCCTGCTTGTGATGCTGTGTCTCCCTCTCCCTCTCTGCCCCTAACCCACTCGCATTCTGTCTCTGTCTCTCAAAAATAAATAAACATTAAAAAAAAAATTTTTTTTTAAGCAAGGAAACACGCTTCCCTGTTGGGCTTGATGTTGGCTGTGGGTTGAGGATAGATATTCCCTATAATGTGAAGGAAACAGCTTTCCGTCCTTGTTTTCCAGAACTGATATTAGGAGTGGGAGCTGTATTTTACTTAACATCCATTCTTCCAGTGTTAAGGTGTTTGTATCATTTGCTTTTAACTTCCCCCTCTGCCCCATTGATATCACTTAGGTCCAGTTAATCGATTGCCTAATATTAAGCTCTCCTGGGATGGATTTCTCTTGACCGTGGTGTTGTGGACTTAACATACCGTTAAATTCTATCTGCTAGAGTTTTATTTAGAAATTGGCCGTTATTCTCCTGAGGAAGACCAGCCTTTCTCAGTAGGCGTGGTCAGGTTTAGAAATGAGGGTTTCACCGACTTCACCCGATGAATTGTGTTGGTTTCCTTCTGTGTTTTGCCTTGTCTTAGAACAGACTATAAAGGATGAGTAGTTTGCCCGTTCTTTGCGGAATAGACAGAGTGCCCCAAAGGGAGTTTGGTACAGGCCCTGCTATGCTGTTGCCGTATTATGCAGCCTTTTCTTATCTCCTGGGGAAGGAAACCTGGCTCTTTCATTTAGCATTGGCGACCGCATTACGTTTTTTAAATGGCGTGCTGTTCACTCTTTCCTAGTCTTCCTTTGCTAAAGCAAACCAATCTAACTTGCAATAAACTCCCTCTTATCCTGGAATATACATGTCTCTTTCTTTTACCTTCTTTGTCCCGCGTTCTCTGTTTTCCTCCCTCATTTCATTTCTCCCACAAAAGAGTAAAGTCAGTGGGATTTGCCGAAACCCCCTCCTTGGGTCCCCCTTCAGTTGCATTGCCCGGGGGAGGGGGCAGACCGGATCTACTCTCCCCAGGGCCCCCTCCCTACCCGGCAGGTCTTAGGATACGAGTATGCACTGTGGGCGTGGCCCTGCCAGTCTGTCCTTCAGCTTTGCGACAGGATCCTCAACAGACATATGCTAAAGTATTAGGATAGAAACGCCTGTTCTAGACCTTGCTCCGTGATTCTCCCTACACAGCACACGTGGCTTTTGTGAGCTGTGTTACAAGTACGTATAGCTTGAATCTTAGTTTTGCTACAGTGTTTCATTCAGTCGGTTTATAGAGCGTGTATTATGTGCCACGCTCCGTTCTGGGGCATCTGTGGGAGAGCTGGCGAGGGCCTTCTGGTTAAGGTCTTCCCTCAAGCTTTACAAATTCATGGCAACTAATTGTGTTTTTGTTTTTGTTTTTAATGTTTGTTAATTTATTTCGAGAGAGAGAGAGCGTGTGTGTGCACACAAGAGGAGGAGAAAGAGAGAGAGAGAGACTCCCAACTGGGCCCCGTGCTGTCAGCACAGAGCTCCGTGCGGGGCTCAAACCCACGAACCGTGAGATCGTGACCGGAGCCGAAATCAAGAGTCAGACTCAACCGACTAAGCCACCCAGGTGCCCCCTAATTTTGTTTTTTTTAATTCAAAGAAGTAATGGGAAGCCGTTGTCTCCGGGCTCTCCCCCCTGTGTGTGTGTGGCCCCCTCTGAATGAGCAGCAGGGGCCATAACGTAGTCAAGTGAGGAGTCCCCGCTCCTGGTGTGGCAGTCTGGTCATTGACTCACAGGCGCGGGTCAGGTGCCCTCAGGAGAGAATGGAGATGTGACCCCTCCCCGGCCCCTCCCAGAACTAAAGAGGGCCAGCGTCTCCAGGTGTGGGAAGTCCTTTGCAGACAGAAGCCCTGTGTCGCGAGGGGCTTCTTTATTGTCATCTCACACCGCCGGTCATTCTTGAGCCAAGGCTTTGCACGGTTTTCACACGCACGTGTCTGTTCTAGAAAACTCAGCTTCCACGTTGGCTTCAGGTTTCATTCCCGCATCTTTGGAAGGTAACTCAGAATGGCTATAAAAGGGAACGCGGCGAGGGGCGGGATGGTCAGAAATGGCCATTTCCCAGAGTTCCCTAGAGAAGCAGATTTTCACAGGACAGGTTCTCTCCCAGAGAGCAGCAGAATTGAGACCGGTCCCCTAGGGGAGGTCCGGAGCCCTGTGGGCTAAATGGCCGCCATCGCTGTGGATAAAAAGGAAACATTTCAGAGGAGCTTGAATAGTCCCCTACCAGTCCCTTCAAGAGCCAGTGAAGACCTTCAGTAGGAAACAGAACCAATGTCTTGGCAGTGGGAGAAAGCTGTAACAGGATGAGGAAATCTTTTTTCCTTCCTGAAGTTTTGGATCTAAGAAGCTCAAGATACCACGTCTGAATTTACACAGTTCTCTTTTGTGTACCATAATAGGGTATTGTCCTAATCCAGACAAGGGGTGGTGGCTGCTCGCTTAGGGAAATTTTGTGTATTTGGAGTCACTGATACTGTTTCCAGACGAAGGACACAAGGTTTCCTTTGGTGGTGGACAGTAAAAAGGCAGAAAGTCACCCACCAGGGAGCTTCTTGGTGGTACTCTGGTTGGAGATCTAATTTCATCATCCTGAAAAATGACTTTTCTAACCGGCAACAGCGTGGATGGATCCCAAGGGGATTATGCTGGGTGAAAAAAGTCAATCTCAAAAGGTTATATACTGAGTCCATTTATACATAACGTTCTCAAAATAACTAATTTATATAGAGAGAAAACACAGTAGTGGTTGCCAGGGGGTTAGGGACTGGCCGGGGGGGTGGGGGTGGCCATGAAAAGGAGAACACAAGGGGGCACCTGGGTGGCTCAGTCGGTTGAGGTCAGGTCGTGATCTCACGGTTCATGAGTTCAAGCCCCACATGGGCTCTTTGCTGACAGTGCAGAGCCTGCTTGGGATTCTCTCTCTCTCTCTCTCTCTCTCTCTCTCTCTCTCTCTCTCTCTCTTCTCTCTCAGCCCCTCCTCCACTCATGCTCTCTCTCAAAATAAATCAATAAGCTTCAAATAAAAAAGAATTTAATCTGACACTAGAACTCCATGCATGTAATCCGTGAAATGTGTATCTGTTTCTATGCAGATGTTGGCATTCTGTATCGACACGGGCGGGCGTACCCATTCTTTTCTTACCAGCCACATTGTGTCCCACCCTACGAAGGCTCTGTAAGTCATTTGGGTGGTTTTTCTTTTGCTATTATTTTGTGCTGCTTTGGGGTTAGCCTCTTGTCCAAACTACGAGTTACTTAAAATGTGGCGGTAAGCTCTCTGTTTCTGTTCTTCCGGCCATTTTTATGGTTGCACAGGGAGGTTTCTGTCTGGACTCCTGCCTCAGGCTTTACCTTGTGGAAGCTTCAGGTCTTTCATCAGCACCTTAATTGTGAAGTCACAGCAAGGTGACCCTGTGCCCCCCCCCCCCCCCCGCTTAGGCGTTCTGAGGTAACTCGCAACCCTCAAAGCCGCAGGCTGCCGCCACGGATCCATTTGTCCTCGTAAAAGTGGCTGTAAAATAGTGTAGTGTAGCATTTTGCCACACGTATGTGTTATGTTCCTCAATTTCAACAAAATTACAAACGTACAAATCGTGTGTGTGTGTGTGTGTGTGTGTGTGTCCGTTGTAAAGGAGAGTAAGTTCTCACTGATGGTCTGAGGGCATTTTACATACGAATACGCATGTGCGTGTCAGTGTCTTATTTCAAAAGAAAGTCAGCAGGACCCCTTCTGTGGGCAAAAGCCAAAATCTAGCGGCGTCACATCCTGTCCATTTCCTTGGAATCGCCAGGGCTGGATGAGGCTCGGTGGGGATCAGAGGCCATGGAGTCCCCAAGCCCACCCTTACGTGTGTGTGAGAGCGTGGGGCCGGGGTGGCAGCCGGCCTGGTGACGGCCAGCAAGAGAGGCCGCCGGCCACAGACACCGTGACCGCCCCAGCACTCGCTCCCGGCTGCCACGGCGGCGTGGCGACCTTGCCAGTGCTCCGCGCACGAGAGGTGGCTCGGTTCCGCTGTTTCGGTCACTTGCCTGGAAGGTCGGTGACAACAGCTCTCCCAGAGGAGGGGTCGGAAGGGGGTGGGTCGTAGGCAACAGCCGGCCCCCGCTTGGTAGCCTTGTGCTCCACGGCCTTGACACTTCCCAAAGTGTTCAGACTTTGTCCAGGTGCTAACCCAGAGGCCAGCTCTCGACCCGGGCTGTGTCATGTAAAGAAACCATTGTTTTTGCTATGCAAATGTTGGGTATTTTTACCTCCCTAAAGAGTAGAGAGGCAAAAACAGGGCCTAGAACCCGCCGGGAGTTTCTGTTCCTCCCCGCTGAGCAGGATGGCCCCACCCCTGTCTATAGGGAAACCCTGGCAGGGACCCAGGCTGCTATAAATAAGCATCCTGATCGCTCCAGGAAGGCCGGGCTTCCTCATTTTTTTTTATTGTGGAATTTGTAACAGCTTCTGCCCAGAACATTTGTGTCCGAGGCCCTTTCATCTCCCAGGCATCCTGTACAATTACCATGCGGAGGGTCTGGAATCCGTCCCGCTGCAGCTGGGTCACAGGACAAGGCAGACTGGGCCAGCCTGCTAAAATAAAGACGTGATTATCTCCCTCCTGTGACCTCTGTCTTGTATTTAGATAGGAGTCATAATAGCACCCCTTCTGAGGAACAAGCAGGAAGCTCCTTTCGGCTTCGGCCAAAACGCACATCTGTCAGGAATGGAGTAGGTCCATCGGCAAGTGCTGGAACCCCGGGGCACAGGGGCCAGCTGGGCCCCAGGAATACATCTTTGATGCCGCTCGATTCTCAGACTCTGGCAGGCGTTCACTTCCCTCAGACCGACTGGCAGCACGGGGTTACAGCAAGAGTGCCAGAGAGTCAAACATACAGTAAGCAACACATAAGTGCTCGATACCAGCACAAGAATCACGACAGAGGTGCCCGGAGTAGAATGGGTCAGCGCCGCTCCAGAGTGAGCCGTGGACCCGGGGCCGGTCTGGGAACCGGCTGTGACAACCCACGAGGAGATAAGCAGCTTGAGCTTCCAAGGTGGATCACCTCTGCCTCTACGCACACATCGGGGGGTAGGCCGACCAGCTTCTTTCAGGAGCACGACCCTCTCGAGGAAGCCGCACGTTGGTCCACGCTCTGGCCGAGCTCTACCGAATGGCGGACGGCCACTTTGAGAGCTACTTGTAAGAGCTTTGGAGAATCCAGAAACCATCCCGACTACAGGGTATTGTAAAAGAAAAATCACAAACCGATAGGGAAGGGGAGGTTGACTCTACCAACCAGGGTTGGAAACTTGACCGTGTAATGTTCTTTCACGTTACCCACAAAAGAAGGCATAGCTGATTCAACGAGGAACACAGAGAAACGCTAGAAAGAAACCAGAAGAGGGGCACCTGGGTGGTTCAGCCAGTTAAGCTTCTGACTCTTGGTTTTGGCTCACAATTGCGCGAGTTCGAGCCCCGCGTCCGGCCCTGTGCTGGCAGTGCTGTGACTGCTTGGGATCCTCTCTCTCTCTCTGCCCCTCCCCCACTTGTGCTGTCTGTGTCTCTCTCAAATAACTAATAAATTTTAAAAGGTAAAAAAATCAAAAGACAAAAAAAATTAGAAAAAAACAGAAGAAAAATCTTGAACTGATCTCACAGTGTGGGAAACCTTCATTTCAAAATACCCTTTCAAATTACTGAAGTATTCAATGTTTTTGGTAGAGAATCTGTTAACACATTAAAAGAAAGAGGGCCCCTGGGGAGCTCAGTCGGTTAAGCATCCGACTTCGGCTCAGGTCATGATCCCGTGGTTCCTGAGTTCGAGCCCCGCATCGGGCTCTGTGCTGACATTTCGGAGCCTGGAGCCTGCTTCGGTTTCTGTGTCTCCCCTTCTCTCTCTGCCCCTCCCCCACTCACGCTCTGTCTCTGTCTCTCAAAAAATAAACAAATGTTAAGAAAAAATTTTTCAAGAAAGAAAGATCACCTGTGCTCCCACCTCCCAGATACAGTCACTGCTGGTATTGTGTTCCATTCCCTGTGACCTTTTGTCCGTTCGTATAAACATTTACTAAAACTCGAGTCGTGTTATGTGTGCTATTGTATATCATCCTTTCCCATGAAATTAATCACTATTTTATTTATTTATTCTTTAAACGTTTATTTACTTTTGAGAGAGAGAGAGAAGGAGCGCACACACGTGCAGGGGAGGGGCAGAGACAGAGGGAGGGCAGAAGATCTTAAGGGGGCTCTGAGCTGTCAGCACAGAGCCCTACGCGGGCCTCAAACTCACAAGCCATGAGACCATGACCTGAGCTGAAGTCGGACGCTTAACGGACTGAGCCACCCAGGCTCTCTAATTAATTACGATTTTATTTTTTTTATTTAAAAAAAAAAATTTTTTTTTAACGTTTATTTTTGAGACAGAGAGAGACAGAGCATGAACAGGGGAGGGTCAGAGAGAGGGAGACACAGAATCCGAAACAGGCCCCAGGCTCCGAGCTGTCAGCACAGAGCCCGACGCGGGGCTCGAACTCACGGACCGCGAGATCATGACCTGAGCCGAAGTCGGCCGCTTAACCGACTGAGCCACCCAGGCGCCCCTCTAATTAATTATGATTTTAAAGTAGTGAAACAAAAGGAATACAGAACTCCATATACAGCATGATCCTGATGGTAGTGGGTTGTTTTGGTGGGGTTGGTTTATATATATCCTAGCCATTAAATACATTACTATCTTCCCAAAAAAGAAGCTTAAAAAGTGCTGTCCAGATGAACATGATTTTCTTCTTTATAGTCTGACCTTTTCTGCCAGGAGCGGGCATTACTTTTGCCATTGGGGAAAATAAAACGTCATCGGTCCCAACACAGCGTTCCTGGCACACTGGTGTTGGTGGGATTCATTCCCTCTGTGTCAGAGCTGGCTTCAGACCATTCGCTGAGGCATGGGCTCCTCCCTCAAATGCATCTTCTGGGCTCAAGGCTAATGACGATGAGGAGGTGTGCAAGGGCCACCCCCGGAAAAGCCAATCACGGCGTGAGGAATGCCGCCACGTTCACTGCCATCCCCCCCCCCCCCCCGCCCCCCATCCAGGGCCCGCCTCCAGGAGGACGAGGAGGTGGTCAGGGTGCGGCCGCACTGGTAGTGCCCAGGGATCTGCTTTCTGACGCGTGTCTTTCCTGCACGTTTGGGGGCCTCTCTTGTGCTCATGAGATCGGCAGCGACTTTGCAGGCCAAGCCTTTCCTGCTCAGAAGCCCCCGGCTGAAGTCCCCGGGCAGCCCTGCAGGTGTGGAGCCCGCCTGTGCCTGCTTTAGGGCCGCAGCACGACGCGCTCTGGGACGCAGACTTGTGGGCTTTGATTCCTCACCGCCTCCTCGGGTTCCACCCACCCGAGCCAAGGCCAGCTCTTTCCAGTTCAGCCCTTGGCAGGAGCCCCTCTCGAGAAGAGGTCGAGTGTGAAGGCTGAGATCCCTCTGAGAAGGTCGAGGAGGAACGCTGTTCTCAGCATGTGGGCTCCAGTGATGATGAGTAAAAGGACCCGGCGGGAGGGCCTCGCGGACCACAAGTAATCACAGGCAGGAAAGGAAGCGAGAACAGCTCGTTATTTTGGGATCCGCTCTCAGGAGCACAAAGACATTCCTTCATCAACAGAACCGCAGAGACCAAGGCAGATCAGCGGCCTTGTTGTTCCCAAAATGCACACTTTAGAACCACGTGTCCACCCATCTTTACAGCTCTGGGCGCTGTTGAAAATAGTTGGGGGGGGCTACCCATAAACCCAGGCCAGAGTAAGTGGGGGGGCACCTGGCAGGCTGTGAAAAAGCCATAGTGCGGCCTCAGGCAGCTCCACGCCAGGCTGTGCCGGGGCGAAAGCGACTCCCCCTGCCCCCCCGTGAGCCCTGCGTGTTCAGTGACCCTCTGTGCCTTGGCATTGCAGGCCTGCAACAGGTGCCCGGGAAGCTGTGTGCCCACTATGCCTGGGACGCCGGCGTGCTGCTTCAGGCGTGGCCGGCCGTGGACCCGCAGTTCCTTCAGCAGCCCGACGTCGTGGAGATGGCCGTCCTGGTGAGTCTCTCCCGCAGCCCCAGACTCTGGGAGTCTCCCGGCCCCGCGCAAGACCCACAGCCACTGCCTGGGCCTTTCCAGCCTACCCCGCCCTCAGCCTGACCGTCCCACCCGTCTTTGCTTTGCACACTTCAGTTTTGAGGTCACCGCATACCAAAAGCTTGTGAGCATAAAATACTCAGGGCCCTCCAGGGACTAGAAAGTGGAAAATAGAACCCTGTCCCGCGTTACAGGTTCTGATCGTCTTGTTCTCCAGCCGTGTTCCAGTCTCCTTCCGTCTGTTTCGTTCAGCTGCTCCTGGTTCATTTAGGGAGGAGGGTGAGAGTGAGGAGGTGGGCAGAACAGGAGCACCTCACTGAAAAATCTCTTCCAGAAAGGCTACATCAAATTTCTTTTGCGGGGGGGACGCCTCGGTGACTCAGTCAGTGGAGCTTCCAACTCGTGATCTCAGGGTCGCGGGTTTGAGCCCCGCATTGGGCTCCATGCTGGGCATAGAGCCTACTTAAAAAAAAAAAAAAAGAATTTTTTTTTGGTAAATTGCATCATTGCAGGTACATAAAAGACATTTTTTATTTCAACCTTTTATAGAGCAGGTAACTCTAACAGTTTATCCTTTATATGATTGTTACATATGTAAGCTGATGTGGCTGAACTGGGGGACCTCTTAGCACACACGTCTCTGAACCACGTACGGGGCCAGGTCATTTGCATCCAAAATCGAAGTAAACTCTTCTCACTCAGTGAAGTAGGCATTTCCATTCTCAGTGTTTTCAGTGGAGGAATCAGAGAAGTTGGTCGCCTTGCCCGGGTTTATTGATTCATCAGTAGTTCTCACGTTACCATCAGGCACAGTGCTAGGCTCTGGGGATACAAATCAAACAGGACACACAGGGTCCCTAATACCTACAGAGCTGTAAGCCGAGTGGGAGGGACGGGAAAGAGAAAAAGGAAAGAAAAATATTACTGCACATTGTGAAAAAGGCCATGAAGACATCACCCAGGGGCTGAGGGAGAGCACAGCCTCCCAGGGGCCCGGTCTGCCAGGCAGGTGCAAACCCTGCCCTTCTGTGTCTGTGCAAACCCTGGGCCCAGCAGGGGGGGTGGACGTGTGGAGAAACGGCTTCATGCGGGAGGCTCAGCCCCTCGGAAGCCACTCTGTTTCCACGCCATCTCCCCTGGCGCTTGGTTCCACGCTGACCCCGCTTTGCCTCCCCCACGGAGAGGAGGACATGGGCTTGGCCTGGAGGGCTTCTTCCAAAACTCTCAAAGTCAAAAACAGCTCTGTGGCGCAGAGAAGCCGTTTCTTCTTTACCTTAAGTGATGTCTGTAAGAAAGATCTCAGGGCGCCTGGGTGGCTCAGTCGGTTAGGCGTCCGACTTCGGCTCAGGTCACGATCTCGCGGTCCGTGAGCTCGAGCCCCGCGTCGGGCTCTGTGCTGACAGCTCGGAGCCTGGAGCCTGCTTCGGATTCTGTGTCTCCCCCTCTCTCTGCCCCTCCCCCACTTATGCTCTCTCTTTCTCTCTCAAAAACAAATAAACATTAAAAGAAATTTTTTTTTAAATAAGAAAGATCTCGTGGGCCCCTGAGAACACGTCCTCCGCACATGGAGAAATGCCAGCTTGGGGAACTGGAGGTTTAGCCTATGCAGTATCATTCCACGTTGATCACTGCAGAAAAGAAATTTCGTTTTGGTAATTGCAGAAAGGATTTCAGATTGTCGTTGAAATGAAAACTCAGAGTTTAAAATGTTTACAAATGGGACTCCCTGCGGGTCTACCCAACTTGAGCACCTCGGGCTCGGGGCACCGGGCCGTGTGACAGACCTCCTGTGGAGGCCTGCGTTCTGTGTTCGTGTGATCTCGACTGGCGCCCCGGCCGGAAATGGGAGCTGAGCACCATGCAGTGTAATTCAGCGTGATTCGGTCCGGCTCGAGTTCTCGGTGCCCACGGCATGCAGGGCCGTGCCCAACACTAGGGATACTGAGCCCAGGGGCACCGCCTTCTCTCCATGCAGCGTGGCGCCCACGAGGGATGGTCTAGGGGGCACACAAACGCCACACACACACACACACACACACACACACACACACACACACAGGGAGTTTCTGGAGACTCAAGGTTAACACGTGGAGCTTGGGAGCGAGACTCTCCTGCCCGTGAGTCTCCGTCTTACAAGATACTTCCATAAGCCTCGGTTTCCTCAACGGCGAAATGGGGGCCACACAGTGGCTGCTCTGTCTAGTTGTTGAAAGAATTAGATCGGATGACGCCAGGAGACGCTTAGCTTGCTTCTGGACACACTAGTGACAAAACTCACTAACAAGCAGTGAGCACCGACTACGGGCCGGGCACTGCCCGAAGAACTTTCGAGATCCTGACTCATTTACCCCCACACAGCTGCCCTGGAGCGGGCCCTGTTTTACCCATGTCACATAAATGACTAAATGACAGGCTCCTGCCGGTCCTGCTTGCTAGGTGCTCGTGTCGGGATCACCGCTTCACACAGTCAGGGCATTGACGGAAGGGGACGTGGGACCTTGGCCGTAAAGAGGAGCAGCATTTCCCTAGTGCAGAAGAGGATGCCTGCTCGGCAGAAGCAAAGGGGGGAGCGCCCTCAGGGACATTGGGACGGTGAGCCACGGAGGGGGGCTAGAGCACAGGCTCAAGCAGGGCATCAGGGCTGGGGGCTAGCAGGGGGCTGACCAGGGGGAGAGAGGATCCATGAGGTCATCCGGTCTCCACTTGTGGGGTGGGGCCTCGGGCAGGTGACTTCACCTCTTGTGCCTCGGCTTTCCCATCCATACAATGGGCACGCAGTGGTCCTGCATGTGCCTTACGAGGCTGCAGGAGGATAAGCAGGTTTGCTCGGGTGGATTGCGTAGCCCAGCGCCTGGCACAGAGCGAGAGCTCGGTCGGCGGGAGCTTTCCTTGTTTTTCGCTGTTGCGGGGCTGCCTCCGTGTCGGTGAGCGGCCGTGGGTGGGGCGAGGGCAGTGCTCATGGTTTCCAACTTTTCAGCTGGAAAAGTCCAAGAGAACAATGCCGAGGCCCCGGACCGAGGCTGTGGGTGATGGGGGGGGGGGGGGGTGGGCAGTGGCAAAGATGGAGGGGCAGAAGCTTGTGAAGCCACCAGAGACCAAAAGATTCTTCTAAAGTCAAAGAGAGCTTCTTCCCCTTTGGGCCCCTGAAGGCCAAGTCCGGGAGCATCTGTTGTCCATTTAACTGGTGCCTCATGCCAGGAGGTGGAGCATGATAGAGACCCACCCGCCGCGGAGGGACTGCCCGGGGTGAGGCGACTCAGGGGAGTCCCAGGGCTCCAGAAGCCATGAGAGGGTGCCTGGGGCCATGTGGGAAGGCCTGCTGGGTTCCCTGGCCACATCCTGAGGTCATGGGACCCCCTTCCCCAGTCCAGCTGGGGACAAGAACGATTCAGCTCCCCGGACAGGCCTCACCAGAGGGGCCAGCCCCCAGGTCCCCAGGGAATCCCTGGGTCTGGAAGTAGGGTCATTGTGCCGAGCACATCCCACACCGGCCCCTTCCATCGTGGCCGGGAGTAAGGAGGCGTAAGGCTTAGTGAGCTGGTCCTTTCGGACAGGTGATCTTCCTCAACAGTCCGGAAGATTCCATCCTTAAAGAAGAGAAAACTGAAGGTCCCACGGCTTGTGAGTCCAGGCCTGAGAGTCAAGCCTGAGTCTGTCTGCGCAAAAGCACGCGCTCTCTCGCTTGCCCCGGGCCCCTCTTCCCTGGGTAAGATCCGGAAGCGGAAGCTGGAGCTGTGTGACTCATTACCAAGTTCTGAGAAGGCCGTGTCTGGGGCCCCCAGGACTTCACGGGGGGCACGGCTTTGGTGTGACAGGGTGGGAGGTCTCGGTCAAAGCAAGCACAGGGCGGTGGAAGAAGGTAGCTCCCGATGGCTTAGAAACGAGAAGGCGGGCGGTGGGGGGCACAGTCCTTTGAGCAGCAGCCCTAGCTCTTCTGTTTTCGGACACCAAAACCCTGCGTCCAGGAGACTCATGCTTTTTCATTTTACTTTTATTTTTTAAGTTTATTTGTTTTGAGAGACAGAGAGCGAGTGGGGGAGGGGGAGAGAGAGAGAGAGAGAGAGAGAGAGAGAGAGAATTCCAAGCAGGTGCCACACTGTCAGCACGGAGCCCGACGTAGAGCTCCAGCTCTTCGAAACACGAGATCACGACCGAAGCTGAAATCCAGAGGCGGACGCTTAACCCGGCTGAGCCACCCCCAACCCCGAGGCTCACACTTTGTAGTTGTTCTTTTTTCATGTTTATTTATTTTTGAGCTGGTGAGAGACAGAGCATGAGTGGGGGAGGGGCAGAGAGAGAGAGAGGGAGACACGGAATCCGAAGCAGGTTCCAGGCTCTGCCGAGCTGTCAGCACAGAGCCTGACACGGGGCTCGAACTCACGGACCGCGAGATCATGACCTGAGCCGACGTCGGACGCTCAACCGACTGAGCCACCCAGGCGCCCCTAGACGCACACTTTTTTAAAAGAGCCACGTTTTTTTAATTAATTATTTGTTTATTTATTTATTTATTTTTAAGTTTATTTATTTTGAGAGAGACAGAGACACTGCGAGTGGCGGGGGAAGGGTGGCGAGAGAATCCCAGGCAGGCTCCGTGCTGCATGCAGGGCCCAATGCTGGCCTTGAACTCACAAACCTCGAGATTATGACCTGAGCCGAAACCAAGGGTTGGACGCTCAACCGACTGAGCCACTGGATGGAACCAATCCCAGGCACCCCCCCCCCCAAAAGAACCATATTTTAGAACATTTCAGGACGTACTATTTTACCATATTTGGCTCCCGCGCAGTGATATAGAGTGATGCAACCAAGAAAAATGCCACCAAGTTCTACATAAATCTGAAAAAAATGAGGCGGGTGATTAGGGACACCTAATAGGCTTTGGTCGAAACTTCAGAGACTATTCCTGGTAACTTTTCATAATACAGTGACTGCATTTTCCCGGTAAAAAAAAACAGGAGCATCAGTGAAAGAAGCGTTGAGTGTTCTTACGGGAGCAGTGGGCTTGGGGATTTGAAGCATGGCTGTTGAGAAGCCACCAGGGCCGTGAGAGCACTTTCCCCCGTGCCCACGTCAGTTCATACTTGCTGTGAAGTTTGTCCGTATTGAAAAATCCTCAGTGAATACCCAACCGACGTCTGCAACTGTACCGGCCCCTTCTCGGCAAGGAGAGTTAAAGTGATGTGGGCCCAGGTTCCCGGTCGCCGTGCCCGGGCGCCCCCTTTTCACAGGAGCCAGGCCCGTGACAGGGAGGTTGCCTGCCTTCCGCGCGAGCCGGCCCACCCGCGGCCTGGGTAAAATCCTGGGTGACGCAGCCCTTCCCCTCCCCCGGGGAGCAGCTGAGGGTGTGTGACCTCACTTCCTGCGCAGCTGGGACGGGGCCACGCTCGGGAAGCACAGGTGCACTGGCCGCAGGTGCCGGGGGCCCCCAGCCTCTCCCTGCCCGTCTGGGTGTGTTGGGAGGCTGGGCACGGACGCCACCCCTCCTCGGGGAAGGCGCCTGCCACTCTCAGGACTTTTCCTCATCGCTTGTCTCGGCTTCTCTCCTCAGATCAACAACAAAGCCTGCGGCACAATCCCCGTGCCCCAGCGAGTCTCGCGGGACCAGGACAAAGTCCACGAACTCGTCCTCCAAAGCGAGCTGGGTGTCAGGCTCTTGCAGGGGCGAAGCATCAAGAAAACGTTCCTCTCCCCCAGAACGGCCCTCATCAACTTCCTGGTGCAGGACTGACGGCAGGGAGGAGGAAGGGGTAGGGGTAGGGGGGCGCTGGCCCAGGGTGGGGAAACGACGGATGTCTTGAACGCTCACCCTTGTCCTCTGACGGACGGGTACGGGTGGCGAGCCTCTGTGGCGGGGCCTGGTGCAGGGGTGGGGACGGGTGTGGGCAGAGCAGAAGGACTCTCGAAGGCGGAGGGGTGGGGCAGCCCCTGAAGGTGGAGGAAGCCATCTGACCCCGCGCGAAGCCACCAGAGGTACGGCCGGGTGTCTGCAGGAAGGCGAGAAGAGAAGTGAGAACGCACGTGTGCCTCTCGAGCAGCCTGGGAGCTTCTGACCCCCAGAAACTGCACGGCCTTCGACACACCCCGGGAACGGGAGGGCGAACTGAGGACCCACGCACGGCATTTGGGTCGTGTCCAAAAGCCCAGATTGTGGCGTGGACGCTGCGGTCTTCAGAAGCTGCTAGGAGCCAGAAGGCAAGCGGGGCGGGTCCCTCTACAGGTGTCCCCGCCTCCTGGGGTGAAGCACCACTTCCTACCCTCTCTCGGGGTGTGACACTTGCTGCGCAGTGAGGCGGGACCACGCCGGGTGGGACCTCGGATGGAAGCAATCGCGGCCCCGCGCGGTGTCTGCTCATGTGGGCCCCAGATGCCACCACCGCCGTCGATGTGGCCCCCGGAGCCCATCGTGAGAAGCGCGAGCTCGCCGCGGAGGAGTGGCCCAGAGCCACTGGGTGTTGCCTTCTTGTTCAGGCAGCCGGGGAGGCGGCTGGGGACGGACCCCTCTCGCCGGTTCGTTAGGATAACCGGGTCCTATGTGATGTCAGCAGTTGGGTGCTCTGAGCAGAAGTGGCCGAAGCCACTGATTAACATTTAATGGGGAAGTGGAGCAGAATCTCGCCATTTTGTGATCCTGAAAATCTGTATTTGTTTTCTGATGCCATTTTTCTGAGGTAACCTCAGATGAGGTAGCCTGCAGTTGAACAGCTGACAGATGACTTTTTTTTTTTTAACGTAATAAAATGTTTGTCATGTGCGACTTTGGGACATATGTGTGGTCTTGGAATAGCCACCGCATTCCAGTTCTAGGAGTTAATCAGGAACAGACTGAGGTATTCTATCATCGTCGGAAGCCTTGGCCGTATGCCTGACTCCACATGGAAAGTTCTAAAGTGAGGTACGTATAGGACTTACAGACATGGCTGGCAACACTGATTCAGAGATACGAGTAACAGCCGTTAAAGTTACTGGCTCTTGAATGTGGCTCACCTGAACACCATTTCTGGTCCCCGTTAAATCAGAAATTCTGATTTAAGTGGTCTAAGGTGCACTTGGGCATCAGGGAATTTTAGAAGCTGCACGGGTGATTCTTTTTTATGTATCTTTTCAGTGTTTATTTTTGAGACCGAGAGAGAGAGCAGGGGAGGGTCAGAAAGAGAGGGAGACACAGAATCAGGCTCCAGGCTCTGAGATGTCAGCAGAGAGCCCGACGCGGGGCTCGAACTCACGAACCACGAGATCATGCCCTGAACCGAAGTCGGAGGCTTAACCGACGGAGCCACCCAGGTGCTCCTGCACGGGTGATTCTAATGGACAGCAAAGCCTGAGAACCACTGGATTAAGTCGGTGGGTTTGAACCGTAATATTTAACTAGTTCCTCCTCTCCCTATCTTCAGCTTCGCTGGGGTGAGTTTGGTGTAGGACCAAAACATCTGGAGGAGGACAGCTGGGAAAGAAGGGGAAGCAGGGGCCAGAACTCTCCAGCAGGTACTTAAGATGTTCCCGGAGCTGACTTGGGTAGACACAGCCCCATTCCACAGACTAGCACCTGTGGATTAAATATAAGCAAGTGGATGAAGATATTTATTTGATCCAGGGAGGGAGGAGTGAGTGGTTTTGGTTGCTTGTCCTGTTTGGCCCCAAAGTGAGCTGAGTGGCCTTGAACAACAAGATATGGGTAGTGGGGGAAGGTCCTTTACCTGCACATAATCTGGCCAGAGCAGTGGGCCATTAAAGCCTCAGGGCTGCTGCACTAACCACTGTGGCTTTGGAGAACTTTTTCTCCAAGAGGATAAATCTTTTGAAAACAAGAGCTCCGTCGGTACTCCTTGAGATGGTTGGTATAGAGGAAGAAAGGAACGAAAGGCTAATCCCTGGGGGTAGGGAGGAGGGGTGGGGAAGCCTCTCAGGGCTCTCTTAACTGCCTCGATGCAGGGACAGGTAGTGGCTGACTGTCCGAGAGCACGGTGTGGGGTCCACGGGGCTGGAGGCAGAAGTTGTTGCCAAGCCAGTGGGAGAGCCAGGCTCACGGGGCGATGGCAGGGTTTTATCTGTCAGGGGGCGGAGTGAAGAGAGTTTGTCCACAAGGAAAGCGGTGCTGGGAAGCCCCACGGCAGGTGCCACTACGGTAGGCACCTAGATTTGCCAAGGAAAACGAAATTGATCTTGGAGAACCTAAAGCAACAGATGAGCCGAGAAACGACTTAGACATGCTTCGTCCCAACCTAAGTGACCACCACCCCCCCCCGGGAGCTGGTTAAGGAAAATTGGGTGCAGCCGGAGACAAAGCATGGTTTATAAAAGGACGTAAGGCCAAGGATGTTTCTAAAAAACATGTACGATGAAATTTTTCTCACGAATAAATCAGTATACTTACGCGGTGTGTTCCTGACCATGATGTTTTTAAATTCCCACCCTTACAAAGACCAAAGGAAATTTGCCCGCAAATCACTGGTTGAAGAGTCCTACACGTAATTTTTTTCCTTCTGTTTCCTTTTTTTTTTTTTTTTTTTGCATTTTCTAACTTGTATTGGCTGTGGGGTTTTTCATTAATGGGGGGGGGATATCAAAATGGACAATTTTTGAAGATCCGGATGAGCTAAAGGCCTACCCCCCACCCCTTGATTTTTCTTTCTTTTTTTCCTCCTCTCACAGTATCTAGTTGCCACTGGGGAGCACCCCAGTTAGGAAGACATTGGCCCTTTGTCGTGTGATGTGGAATCCAAGCAAAAAGCAGCCCCCGTAAGGTTGCTGTTTGTAGTCAGTCACTCCGCGTGGGCAGGTGTGGGAAGCTCCTTCTCGTCTCGCAGACGGAGGACAAAAGAACAGAAGGTAACATTCCCTTCGCGGAACTCTCCTGTTCTCGGCGGATGAACTGCTGTGGCAGCCGAGGGCATGGGCTCCGGAGTCAGCCAGACGAAGGTTCTGGGACTGTGTGTCCCAGCGACCAGGTCACCTGCCACCTCAGTGATCTAGGCAAGCCATGGGAATGTCTCTGAGCCTTTGTTTCTTCAACTATAAAACAGGAGTAAAAATAATGCCTTGGGGTATGAGGACAAAGGGAGATTGTGTAAAGCACGCGGCACATAATAAGCTCTCAATAAATGAGAGCGGCTTGTTATGAGTAATCTTGCCCGACTAAGAATAGGCTCATGGTCTAGAATGGGATTATCTTTGGTCAGAAAAAAAGGGAACATTTAGAAAAAATAGGCATGCCAGGCCTGTTGAGGAAAAAGGTTGAAGCAGTAAACTCTTCAGTAAAAGGAATTTTAATCCTGTTGGCAGAATCAGCCTTTTATATGGTATTTTCACCTCGTGTCCTGAAACCTTAATATTACCTGCTTCCCTGATCCCATGCATGCTGGTTAGTTTCTTGGAGCTCCATCTGGGTGACAGCGATACCTCTCTGGGGCTGGACACCCTCTTTTCCTTAAGTGGTAGCTCAGGCCACAGTCTGACGAGGGTCCGGGAAGCTCCCAACCTTCTTCGGGCCCACTGTGGCCATCCGCTTCTGTCCCAAGGCACACAGGATTGTGACATGGCAAGGAATAGAGCAAGGGACAAAAAGCCAAGAGCTGGAGACCGTACACGTGAGCCTCGCTTCAGCCCTTAGATCAAGTCTGATTTGGGTGGCCTGCCTGTGGTGCCCAGAGTGGCAGGTTACGAGCAGCCTCTGCAACTTTTCCTCGATAGTAGTTCTTGGAAGGGGAGCCTGTGACTTGCTAGGGGGGACCTCTT
Source organism: Panthera pardus (assembly GCF_024362965.1). NCBI lineage: Eukaryota > Metazoa > Chordata > Mammalia > Carnivora > Felidae > Panthera > Panthera pardus. The sequence continues at coordinate 15,537,381 of NW_026527013.1, forward strand.
GACTCAGTGGAGCAGCCGTCTTTCTTACCGAGTCGGCTTCCTTGGTTTGGGGTTTACTGATCGGTGGCCTGAGGCTGCCGGGAGCAATGGCCCAGTGGTGTCAGATGAAGGAGGTCTGGGGCCACGTGGAGAAGTCCACCAGAGACCCTGGCAGGCCTTCCGTGGCCTAGGGGGCCTCTTGGCAGGCCAGTGCTCAGACAAGATGGCCTCCAGACCAAAAGCTGGGCGTCAGAAGTTTTCATTTACAGGCGGTTTGGCTCCTGAACTGAGTCGCAGAGGAGTTATGAGGCCACCAGGGCCCACAGACAGGCCACAGCGTGCAGCTGGCCTCCAACACTCCTGCTGGGCCAGCGTTGGCCACCACGGACCAAGGCCGAATTAGGGCATGGCTCCCGCACCGGCGGTCCCCCTCAGCCTATCTCCTCCTGGGAGGGAAGGGAAGGGGCAGCCATGGCTACAGGGCTGTGCCCCAAACACCATTCCGGGAGCTTTGCGGGTGCTCTGGAATTCGGAATTCCCACCTGGGAGCCATGGTGTGGACATAATAACCCACATCCTATAAATAAGAAGCCTAGAAAGGCACAGTGAACTACCTAAGTCGTACCCACTAGGGACTGTTAGAGCCGGAGTCAGCCCCACATCTGCCTTTCTGTTCCCAGCTCATGCTCTCTCTACAGACCAACCTGCCTGCCTGGGAGGCAAGAAGGGGGATGTCTTGGGAGGAGGTACAGCTCGTTCTTGGCTCTTTCTATCTGGAGAATTCTGCACCGGAGCTCTTGCTCCCGCAGACTTGTCCTTCGTTGCAGAAGGGGCTGGGCTTTTGTGCCTGAATCTGTCCGTCACTGGCTGCGGGTCACTTCTGGGGGCTGTGTGTTGGCGGGGGGGGGGGGGTGCTAAATAACTTCCTGGGCATTTGGGGGGGGGGGGCTCCCGTCAGCTCAGGGAAATCTCTGGAGAAGGGCACAGCTGAGCAGCCCGCCAGCCTGGAAGAGGACTCATCAGGGTGGAGCACCCAAGGGGACCACCACGAGGAGAGGGGGCAACCGTCCAGGCCTGAGAAGCAGCGAGTCTGTGGGTGAGGACATGCTCTAGACAGCAGCCGGCCTCACACAAGAGGAGTGGAATGCGGGCTGGAGTCTGAACAAGCCCAGCGGCCTCTGACCCGCCTCGTGCCAGTGTGCCAAGCGGCTCGGGGCAGTGCTGCCGGCCTCAAGGCCGTGGAGAAGACCAACCGGAAGGCGTTATCATCCCCCTTCCCCTGATGACAAAACTGTGGCTCCAACAGGCCGGGACTTGTTCGAGGCCGTGACCGTGAGCAGTGAAGACTCCGATCTGTGCCCATTCCGCTCAGAGCGCGCGCCCCTCCCTCGTAGGACTAGCCTGACGCTTCTGGCAGCCAGTTCAGCGCAGGACGTAAATCGTCCCCATGGACGAGCCCCACCGCACCCTAGAAGGTCAAGGGACGGCGCAGGGTAGACAAAATGGGAAGGGTTTGCTCTCCCCTTTCTCCCTGCGAGACAAAGGAGCGGAAAGAAGGAGCAGAAAACATCTGTTTCGTGGGCTGGGTCCCTGTCCGACCCTCCGAGGGTGGGCGGCCAAAGGCTCTCATCCAAGCCAGTGAGTCTGGAGATTGGAATCTGGGATGACCGGCAGTGAGCAAGCGGGGAGCCCCCCGAGGGTGGGTGGGTGGGCAGTGCTGGTGCTGGCGGGAAGGGGAAAGGCCAGTCCTGGGGGCCAGAGACCCCAGATCCAAGGGTGGGGCCAAAGTCATCCGGAAGGATCGACCCGGTCTCCCCCGTCTCTGGACCGGCCCGCAGGAGGGAGGGGCGCAGGGATGGTGAGGCCCTGGGCGGGAGGTGGTGGCCGGGCCTGCTGAAGTCACCCAGCTGGCCCGCGACCCAACACTGATGACTCACCTCCCCCAGCCTCAAGCCCTGAACTTGAATTTCAGTTCTTGTTCGGCCTCCGGAAGAGCGTTGCCTGTGCCAGACGCCCAGTGCGTGGGACCCACGGCCTGTGATCCCTCGATTTCAGCACCAATAATGTTTACCTTGTACTGGGAACTAATCACGTGTCAGGCGCTGTTCTAAGTGCTTCACCACAGAAGGGGCCTTGCTCGTTCTACGCAGAGCACACGGCAGAGCTGTGGTTCTGACCCTCTTCCACCAAATCGCTTCCCAACGGCCCACGCGCTTCCTGGATTTTCCAAGACGGTCCGGGTTTCTGTTTTCTCTCCAGTTGTCCCCCAAGCACCCTAGAACCTACCAAACCCGCACGTCCTGATCTGTGTCTAGGAAGGTCAGTTTGCTGCGGGTGCACACCTGGGTGAGGTCTGGGCTCTCTCTCTGAGCCTGGGACTGACCAGTCCCAGGGGGCCATCACCTCTGGGAGACAGACAGAGCCTCCTTGGGGCGCCATCACTGGGACCTAGAAGTCAGGGAGCCAGCTTGGCTCAACGCCACATACTGCTGGGAAAATCTCACGGACGGAGATGAGGAGACTTGGCCTGGGCAGCCCTCATGGCAGCCGAGGACAGTGCCTTCCCCTGGTCATCCTTTCCACGCACGACAGAAGAACCTCATCTGGGAGTACTGAGCTTGGCCGGCCTGGCCCCATGCAGAGGAGAACTCACCCACCTCACCCCTGCAGCTGCACCCTCACGAGCTGCCTGCAGAACCCAGAGAGAACGGCGTCCTGGGGAGGGATTCCCCTTCCTCGGACCGGAAGCTGAGGGGAAGTCTGGGGAGGGTATAATGGACACTGTGCGGACATCTTCGTGAATATGGTAAATCTCTCAGTTCCCCTCTTGGAGAATGTACTAGACCACTTAGCTACCAGTTACTTCATTATTACCTGCAACACCTTCATGGTGCACAAGTACCTTGACCGGCCGTTAGTATCTCGATTGTCTTGCCATTCATCTTTAGCAATGAAACATTTTAGTTGTCAGCTAACTGATAATGTAACTGTGACACCTAAACCCCCGTGGTCTCCCAGCAAACCTCCTTATTCCTCATTCCCATAAATCTAATCCTCCGGAGAAAGAGCAGGGGAGGAAGTTCTGTTCCATTCTGTTCCGTTCCGTTCCAGCTTGACAGAGAGACCTAGGTCGATGCTGGCTCCGTCCTGTTCAACTCCTGGCTTTCAAGGTTGCTCTGGACGTTGACATCCAGCCTGCAGATGAGGAGACAGATGTTTGGCGTTTCACAGGAAGGGTTTTTGTTGTGGTTTACATTTATTTATTTATTTTGAGAGAGAGAGACAGAGTGTGGGGGGGAGGGGCAGAGGGAGAGGCATAGAGAGAATCCCAAGCAGGCTCTGCACGGTCAGCACAGAGCCCGACTCGGGGCTCGAAGTCACGAACCGGGAGATCAGGACCCAAATCAAGAGTCAGATGAGCCAAAGTCAGGTGCTTAACCGACTGAGCCACCCGGGCGCGCCCCTCCCCAGGAGATTTTTACGTGCCAGGTCTGGAAGGGGCATACTTCTCTTCTGGCCTCTCTCTCCTGGCCAGAATGCAGTCACCTGGCCTCAGGGGATCTTGGGAGCATGGTCCCAGCTGCAGCCCCTTCCTGGCCATAACTCTGCACGAGGGAAGGGGAACCTGTGTGTGGAGGCAGCCAGCTGCCCCCGCCACCGTCTTCACGTCCAAACTCTCGGTCATCAGTGTGCATCTTCGAGATCTTCCCCGTCTGCTACCCCGTGTACTCACAGGCATGTCCTGAGTGACCACTGTTTACCTTCTAAATCCGTGAGAGCTGCTAGCCGTGGCTCCAAAACTGCTTGTAGTCACAGACCCGCTCCTCCCCTGCCCAGCCGATGCCCGCTCTGCCCTCTGTCGGGGCCTCACTCCACGGAAATGCATGAAATTGCAACCTGCCTGTGCCATCTCGTAAATGACTGTAAAGGTTGGTTGATTGGTCCCCAAGCCTCCCCTGTGAGTGTTTGGAGGATGTGGGACATTTTTGATTTTTGTTTTTTTAATGTTTATTTATATTTGAGAGAGAGAGAGAGAGAGAGAGAGAGAGAGAGAGAACAAGTGGGGGAGGGGCAGAGAGAGAGGGAGACACAGAATCTGAAGCAGGCTCCAGGCTCCAAGCTGTCAGCGCAGAGCCCGACGCGGGGCTCGAACTCACGGACCGCGAGATCATGACCTGAGCCGAAGTCGGCCGCTTAACCGACTGAGCCACCCAGGCACCCCGAAGGATGTGGGACATTTTGAAAGGTAGAGAAAGGCAGGCTTTCCAGGTGCCCTGCAGGAAACCCGGGAAATTCTTCAGATTCCTGCTTCTGAAGGGTCACATTTGTTCATTCAGAGTGGAAATGTGACACATCCCTGAATGTGTCGTTGTTTTCTGGTCCTGGAGATTTGCACACCTCGCCCCACCTACACACACACACACACACACACACACACACACACACACACCCCATACATATAGCACACACACGAAACACATAAGGCCATTTATCTTTGCCTGACAGAGGGCAGACTTCACAGCCACGTGACGAGGGGGCTGTGGGGAGGGCAGTTTAGTCTTGACAATGGATCAGAGTCACAGCTTTCGGTCAAGGAGGTGCCTGAGGCGGCTGCCACAGTGGACCATTACGCGTGAAGGTCCCCCATCCGCACCAGTGTTCAGGTGGGACCCCGTCAACCCGAGACATCCAATGGCACAGGCTTCCCTCCTCCGACCGCACCCGCCTGGGGTGGGAGGCGTCCGTGTTGGTAATAAGAGCACAGTAACCGTAATCAGGACACCATTCCTAGTGGCCGCTGCAGATTGACCATTGACTTCGTGCCAGACACGGAGCTCGACAAACGGGCTGGCAGGTGAGACAAGACCCCTTGGTCAGAGTCCCAGCTCTGCCATTGCCTGACCCTGAGAACTTGGCAGGTTACTTAACCTTCCCGAGGCTCCGTTTCCTCGCCTGTGCCAATGCGGTGACAGTTCCAACCTTGGCATCGTCGTGAAGATTCTGGTGTGTATAAAAAGGCTCGGAGCTTAGCCAAGTACCCTTACGGTGATACGCTTGATCGCATTTAATCCTCACACTGTGGGGGGCTTAACAAGCAGGACCCCACGTCACAGACGAGCAGACTGAGGCTGGGAGGTGTCAGGGAACCCGAGATCACCAGCTAGTAAGTGGCCGTAGGTGGGTGCTATTGAGTTCTGTTTCATGATCTGGGTGCTGACTGCAGACTTTATGTGAGTTGATTGTGTTGTGCGCTCCGTACGTGTGCCTTTTCTGAATCTGTTTCCTCAGATGTTTCCGTTTTTGAAAACGTGTAACACCAGATACCAAAACCAAAACGAGCCAGTCGTGACCCACCCAGCGTGGCATCGGGTACCATCTACCTCCTCACAACTTTTCCCTTTCCACAGGGTACCACCAGGCTGAGGCAGGGAATGAATGCGCTCTGGTATACAGTAAGTGCTTAGCACACACTAGCTCCCTTCCCCTCCCTGCTCCCCACGTTCCTGGCAACATGTCCGTTCCACCGGGGTATGATTGCTAAAGTGGTTCGCAAGAGTGTCTCAGCCTGCACGGCCCATGGAGAGGCTTCTGTGGGCAGTTTGGTAATGTCCTAACAATCCGTGCATTTGGGGGGCGGCATGCTCCTATAGACAAGCCACAAAGGTGCCTGCTTCCCTCCCCCCACCCCCCAGGAGAGTGGAAAGAGTTTAAAATGCCTAGGCTGCCTCTTCTGTAAGGTTACAGGTATGGTTGTATAGGTTGCACACTGCACAAAGATACCTCGTCAGTGGGGACAAGCCTTGTGCCCACAGGACTATAACTGCCCAGAGTAGGCAGTTTTTCTCATTCATATAAATATGTGACAGAGGTGATCAGTGGATTTGCTCCTCAGCCCCTAAGCAAATTCTTTCCTACAGTGCCTCTCCGCTTCGGTGTCCTCAGCATCAGGTCAGAATGAGCTCAAACACTGACCTTCAACATTGGTCCAAAGTGCTGATGTGATTCCAAGGGCGGAGAAGTGGTTTACAGACTTCTGGGTGAGGCTTGGGGGTGCAGTACAGCTCTGCGTTCTGACTCAGGCCCTCCGCGGGCTCTTTGACCTTGAGCATGCTGGCTACAACACAGCCAAGACTTTTGTGTCCTTAATTACCAAACTGACCCGGCGTCGCCAGCTGGTAGGTGAGATGGGCGCCCTGGGAGGGAAAACTGTTGAAAATAGCCTGGGGATGTTTTGTGAACTGAAAACCCACGTGCGGCCCTCGATGACAGCCTGGGGATTTCTTGGCAGCCTAGCAAGTGGATTTCCCGCAGCGTCTCCGCTGAGGCTTTGGTTCTGGCCCCTTGTGCCTGGGCCGCCACAGGATGGGTATGGGGGGTTAGTCCCACGGTATTGGTGGAGCGCAGCGGCCTATATGTTGCAAATATAGTTGGTGTGTGTTTTAAGTCTGGATAGGCAAGAACCAGGCTGATCCCAAGGGCTGGAAGCCTGCGGGGGAGGCAGCTTCAAAGCAAAAGGCCACGTGGGGAAAGCCGCCAGAGGAAGCACTATGGGTTTATTTTAAGTCTAGAAAGAAGGAAGGCTGAGGGAGCGTAACACGGTGCAGAAATGAGGGCCCAGAAGTCCCTGGCCTTTGCTTGGATATCTCCCCTGAGGCAGGAATGAAAAGGAACGAAGTGTTCTACTTACCCTAATGCTGGGGCCAGAACCCAAGAGAGTCAGGAAGGGGAGAGGGTTGGGGACAACCGTATGGGCTCAAATACGACCCATTGGCTATGTCGGCGGTTCCAGACCCTAGCTGTGGATCAGAATGATCCTCTGTGGGCCAGAACTAAAGACCACTGGATGGTGGAAGAATGCAGAGATTGCCCAACTATGGCCCATTGGCCAAAGCTGGCCCACCACCTGTTTTTATAGATAAAGTTTTATTGGAACACTGCCATGCTTAATCGCCTATATGTTTATCTGTGGCTGCTTTTGCACAGAGTTGAGAAGCTGTGGGAGAAACTCTGTGGCTCACGGAACCTAAAATATCTATTGTCTGGCACTGTACAGAGAAAGTTTCTTGACTCTTGGAACGATGGAAGAGGCTTGGAGGGTCTAAAAGCTTGGGTTGAGTTTTGGGGCACCTTTCTCCTACCTGGCGACCTTGGGCAAAGCTTTAGACTCTCCAAGCCTGAGTATCTTTGTCTTCCTTAAATTGGATGGTAATGGTCTGCCCAGAATGGTTTACCCAGTCATCATGAGCATCAAATAGGTTCTACATCTATTATATTTCTTTGTATTTTTTAATGGTTATTTTAATGTTTATTTGCTTTTGAGAGAGAGAGAGAGAGAGAGGGAGAGGACGAGCGGGGGAGGAACAGAGAGAGAGAGAAAGACACAGAATCCGAAGCAGGCTCCAGGCTCTAAACTGTCAACACAGAGCCCGACGCGGGGCTCAAACCCACAGACCATGAGATCATGACCTGAGCTGAAGTCGGACACTTAACCGACTGAGCCACCCAGGGGCCCCAAAGAATATTTTTTTCTAAGAAAAAATTGTCTTTTATTTTTACCCAAACACATACCAATTCTGGTGTTCTCGATTCTTCCTGCAGATCTGACCTTTCATCTGAGACAATTTCCCTTTAGCCTTAAAGCATTTTCTTTAGTGTTTCTTATCGTGGTTCTACTGGCAGTAAATTCTCAGGTTTTCTCCGCTTTTGTGTGAAGAAAATGTTTTCCCTGTACTTTTCACTAGAGACTTCTGGGTTGACACATTTTCCCTTCAGCATTTTAGGCGCCATATTCCGTTGACTTCTGGTTCTTTGTTTCTGAGGAAAATCAGTCACCGTTCTTTTTGTTGTCCCGCTGAAGATGCCCTTTGGCCTTTGGCTATTTTTTTAGATTTTCTCTTTAACCCTGGGGCGCCTGGGTGGCTCAGTCCGTTAAGCGTCTGACTCTTGGTTTCAGCTCAGGACATGATCCCACGGTTCTTGAGTTCGATCCCCACGTCGAGCTCCACACATTCAGTGCAGAACCTGCTAGGGAGTCTCTCTCTCTCTCTCCCTCTCTCTCAGAGTAAATAAATAAACTTAAAAACGAGATTTTCTCTTTAACCCTGTATTTCAGTGGTTTGAGTTGGACCTGCTTAGATGTGGTTTTCTTTGTATCTGCCCCGCTTGGGGTTCATGAAGAGTCACGGGTCGTCGCTGGGATGACCTGGGCTTTGCGTCGTCCTGCCCCTCCCCTGCCCTCCCCTCACCACCCCTTCCTGCCCCTTCCGCCTTCCTCCCGGGCTCCCGCTGTCCGGACGAGGAAGAGACACCCACAGACACAACAGCAACGGGTCTCCGAGACCCAGGGCAGCCCTGAGAGAGAGACGAGCCCCACAGAGGGTTTTTCCCTAAACACCTCCCCGGAGTCAGGCCCTCTGGGGTGCGTGGGCATCCACGCAGAGCTGCCGTGCCCCCCTCGGCGCCGACGTCTTGGGTTCGGATGCCTGCCCCCCCTGCTTTCCTTCCTTTTCCTCTCAATTTGGAATCCAGATGCTAGCCTGCTTTTCAGTACAGGCTTAGTGTGAGGTCTGTACGTACACGGGGGCGGGTGGGAGGGCACATTTTCAGCCCAAGTGACCCACTGCTCCCCGGGGGACGACAGTGCCTCACCAGGGCCTTATCCAGGCCCTTCCGCCTTCCCATTTATTTATTTATTCATTTATTTATGTTTATGTATTTATTTTGAGAGAGAGAGAGGTGAGGGCGAGGGGCAGAAAGAGAGGAAGAGAGAGAATCCCAAGCTGACTCCACGCTGGCAGCACTGACCCCGACGAGGGACTTGATCCCACGAACGGTGAGATCAGGACCTGAGTCGAAATCAAGATTCAGATGGATGCTTAACCAATGAACCACCCTGGCGCCCTGTGTCTCCCCATTTTGCAATCCATCTGTGAGAGGGGCGCCTGGCTGGCTCTGTCAGTAAAACATGTGGCTCTTTTTTTTTTTTTTTAATATGTTAATATTTATTTATTTCTGAGACACAGAGGGACAGAGTGCAAGTGGGGGAGGGGCAGACAGAGAGGGAGACACAGATTCCCAAGCAGGCTCCAGGCTCTGAGCCGTCAGCACAGAGCCCGACGCGGGGCCTGAACTCAGGGACCGCGAGATCATGACCTGAGCTGAAACCAAGAGTCAGACGCTCAGTGGGACTGAGTCACCCGGGCGCCCCCAAAACATGCCACTCTTGATCTCAGGGATGTAAGTTGGGGTCCTGTGTTGGGTGCAGTAATTACTTAAAAATAAAATAAAATGAAATCCATTTGTGAGAATAACCAGCCGGGATGAAGGTTTAACTGGCGGGGGTTCCTCCCTGAATCTGGAATAAGTCCAGAACCCCTGACCAGCCCTGGGGGGCTGCCTCCTGCACCCTCGGTCCTGCCCCGAGCGGCCACAGGCTCCTTCAGTTCCTGCGGGGGGCGGGGGCACCTCCCTGCCCTTGCACCACAGCACCCTCCTGGGTTACTTTTTATTTTTTAAGCGTATTTATTTATTTTGAGAGAGAGAGGGCACAGCGGGGGAGGGACAGAGAGAGAGAGAGAGAGAGACAGAGCCTTGTCCCTCCTGCCCTACTGCGCTCACTCTCCAGCTGGCACTTCCTACCACCGGGAACCCTCAATCCCCTCGCGTGACCGTCCGTGTGCCCGTTAGGCCGAGTGCCACACGGGGGCGGCGGGCCCGGCCGCCTTGTTCCCCGGGGCAGCCCCAGCGCTTGGCGCCGGGCCTGGCACCGAGTCGGTGCTCCGTAACTGTTGGTTGAGCGAATGAGCGGAATGCCATCGCGCCTTCTCCAGATCTGCGTCACCGGGGGATTCTGACCACTCCTGGGGGCGCTGGTTGGAGGGGAGCCAGGGGCCGACACGCGGGCCACCAGGGCCGGGAAAGTACTGCAACCCAGCAGTGTCAGCCAGGGAAGGTTCTTCTGTCACCATTCTGGAGACCAGAGGTCCCACCTCGAGGTGTGGGCGGGGCCCTGCTCCCCCCTGGAGGCTCCCGGGATGCGGGAGAGGGACGGGGCGGGGGGAGGGGGGCCCTTCCTTGCCTCTGCAGCTCCTGGGGACTCCGCGTTCTTCGTTCTTCTTGGCTTTTGCACCTGCCTTACACAGACCTCCGCCCAGTGTCACGCGGCCTTCTCCTCCCGCGTCTCTGTGTCTCTTTGTCTCAAGACGCGGGTCCTGCTGGACCCTGGAGCCGCCCTACTCCCACACGACCTCACCTTCACTAGTTACGGCCGCAGACACCCCCGTTTCCAAACGAGGCCACCCTGTGCGGCTCCAGGAAGGGCGTGACTTTTGGGGGGAACACTGCCACCCGGCTCGGGCCTCCCGCCCTTCTTTCCCGGCTGCTCTCTCTAACCTCCTGCCCGTTTTCCACTTCTGCGGCCCCCACGCCTCTCTTTGAGGAGGGGTCTGGCAGACACCCCACCCCCCCGACTGACAGGGACTTCACGACCCGTTGAGAAAAGGCAGCACCAGTTTCTCGGTAAATAGTAAAAATGACCCCGCTGCCCCCCACCCCTGCACCCTCCTTCCTCTCCCCCTTCCCTGCCCTCTGACCTCATGGCACCCAGAGTCCCTGGTTAGGGTCGGCAGGGCCAAGAGCAGGAACCGCCCGCTGCGCCCCAGTGCTCTCGGTTTCTCCTTGTGAGGTATCGCCGTCGCCTCACGCTTGAACATGGGAACGGCCAGCCCGCCGAGGTACCCGTAATGGGGACACACAGTCGCCCGGGGGGACGGGATTGAGACAGGCTGGGGCTCGCCGTGCACCTCTCGGGAGGGCGTCCGTGTCTCTTCAGAAGGGGACAGAGTGACGACCCCAGTTACAGCCGGGCACTGGCATGAGACTGGAAGACTGACCTCACCCTCCAGGCAGTGAACGCCCAGGCTGTTTGCTGCGCTCCCATCGATCTCTAGATGCTTCGGGTGTGTTCTTTTGGATTCTCGGAGACGCGAATACGGAGATGGGATGTGCGAGGGGCTTATGGGGGGAAATAGGAGAGAGATGAAGGAAGGCGGGAGAACCCCCCAGACTGAGCCCTGCTGGAGACTGCCGTCCAGAGGGGTCCTCACGTCAAAGCACCTGTTGCAGGGGGAGGGTGGATCTCGCAGGAAAGGGCCTGGGAGCAGCCGGGGACGGGTGGCTTCGGTGCACCTGCGTCCAGAGTGCGGCATCTGGGCACCAGGCTATTGCGCCCCCCACAGTAGGAGCGGGGAGGGCCCGCCAGAGGCTCCAGACGCCCAGTCCTCTCTTCACCCTGCTGTCAGCTTGCCGCCTATCCTGGGGCCTGCCGGGCACCCCGGGGTTCCCACCTAGACCAGTTCCCAAGTGGCTGGTGGGTGCAGGGGGGAGGCAGCCGTCCCCACCCGGGCCTGCAGGGCTGCCTAGGGTGGAGGTCACCCGAGGACAGCCAGCCCATGGCAGTGGGAGTTTCAATGAGGTGCTTTAACGTCAACGAGGGTCAGCTGTTTTCAGAGGAAACCAAACCATGAAATCTTTTTCAACACAAAAGGCCCATTTATTTTGACAAGGAAAAAAAAAAAAATAGTGGCTCCAAGCAGCCCTCAGATGTGGCGAGCGCCCCGTGGACGCCCGCTATGCCTTGTGGTCCGTCCACAGCTCTCGGACGGCATGGAGCAAAGCTTTTTCCATGTTTTTGGGTGGTTGTTTTAAGTCTATTTATTTTTGAGAGGGTGTGGGGGGAGAAGGGCAGAGAGAGAGGGAGACACAGAATCCGAAGCAGGCTCCAGGCTCTGGGCTGTCGGCACAGAGCCCGACGCGGGGCTCGAACCCGTGAACTGTGGGATCATGACCTGAGCCGAAGTCGGATGCTTAACCGACTGAGTCACCCAGGCGCCCCTGAATTTTTTTTTTTTTTTAAACAGGCTTTGAGAATGGTGAGCATTTTGAACTCCCCAGTATTTCCCATGTGGAGTTCCGCATAGATTGCTTGTGCCAGATTGACTGAGCATGACACAGGGCTTTGGCCTTCAGGCTACATTTTTGGCTGAAGCTTAAAGGAGGGGGCCGAGTGGGCATGAAGACGGTGTGAAGTGACTCAGGTGAAAATAAGCAGGGCATTCTTCCCTCCTGCGTCCAGGGCTCACATTCTCCGAGCGGCCGTCACCTCTCCCAGGTCCTAGGTCCAGTCCCCCTGGCAGCATCGAGGGGCCTCCCCGGGCCGCCCTCCAGCTGGGAGGTGCCTCGCACCCGCCCATGCCGATGAATGAAGATGTCCCAGGCCCTTTTTCCTTTTGTTTTTTAAAGTTTAATTCTTTATTTTTGAGAGAGAGAAAGCACGAATGGGGGAGGGCCAGAGAGAAAGAGAAAGAGAGAGAATCCCAAGCAGGCTCCACACTGTCAGCAGAAAGCCTGATACAGGGCTTGAACCCACGAACCAGGAGATCGTGACCTGAGCCGAAGTTGGACGCTGATGTGACGGAACCACCCAGGCGCCCCAGCACTTTTTCCTTTTGGATGTAGCGCAAATGTCCCCACGTCCTCTGCCCGTCTGGAGTTTCCCACCCCTTTATCACCCACATAAAAGAGGTGCAGGCCCGAGCCAGGAGCCTGAAGCTGGCCCTGCCAATGACCTCCACGTGGCAAGGCCCGCGGACACCTTTCCATCTTCCTGCTTCAATTTCCCAGACGTTCTCTCCTCTCTCCTCTTCCTGCCTCCCTGGCCGCTCACCTCACCCTCATTTTCTGGCTCTTCCGTCTCTCGGGATGGTTTTGGACTCGGTCTCGGGCCCTCTGCTTGCCCGCTGTGGGCACCTCTGTGAGCCTCTGTGTCTCCATGTGTAAAGTGGAAAGGATGATGGGATTTATCTCAGAGCCGTTGCAAAGATCAAATGAGGCCACTTGGGCACCTCTTGGAGCTCCATGGATGCAGCTCTTACTACCATTGCCATCGCCTGGTACGATAGCCCTTCATCCTGTACTTGAGTGGTGTGCAAGGTCCAAGGTGGACCCGAGGCAGACCCGATCTCCACCCTCACAGAGTCTGCAGTCCAGTCCGGCCTCTTTGTGGGCACACGGTGGTGTTGAAAACAGAAGACGTGGTTCCCATTCGGACGTGGCGGGCGGCAGCCTCAGTTTCCCCTCCAACACAAAGGGGTGGATAACGGAGCCTCTCCGATGAGCTGTCACGCCCGTAGATAGAGAGGGCGGCGCTGAGCGGGCACAGAGGAGGCGCCGTGACACGTGAGCGATCGCGGTTCTTGTCGCGGCTCGTGCGCGGCTCCCACACTGGCCCCAGCGTGGTGGCAACCGGGGGAGAGTGAGGCAGACCTCCCGGCTGTCGGCGAAGAAAGAGATCCAGGCAACCGGTCGTTTCCAGCAGCCCGGTGGAGTGTTCGAGAACGTGCCTGCCTCGTGGGTTTACCCCGCGGAGATGCTTGCACGGGTGGGAGATGGCTTGTGAGTCAGCCGTTGCCACGGTGTGTGTAACAGCAAAAGTGTGAAAGCAGCCTGGAGGCCTGTGAACAAGGGATGGGTTAAACAATCCGTGACCTCCCCAGAGAGTGAAATATCAGCCCCCAAAGAGAACAAGGCAGCTGCGAGTGAAATGACGGGAAAGGATCTCCCAGAGGATCGTTAAGTGCACAAAGCGGGGGGGCAGTGCGGTTTTACCTCGTGTGTTACCAAAAAGGCAAGCAAAAAAGCAACGGACATGCCCGTGTACTTTGGTGATGTGACGCTGGCTGTCTCCGGAGGGGGCCCCGGCCGGCTAGTGCTCTGTGGGGGGAGGGCACACACTTTTCACTCTGCGCTCACGGACACCTTTTGAATCTGAAGCGACGTGCGTGTGTCGCTTATTAAAAAACACGAAAGAGCAAGCAGAAATCGGAGCGGATTCATAGAGAAGCACTTGGGTCCACTGTGTCCCGCTGAACATCTTTTTGTGGCTCTCAGAGCAGATGGCGCGGGGCGGGTTGGGCCGGGGCCAGCGGGCAGCACCCCTCCCCTGTGGGTGTGTGGGAGCCACGTGGGGCCCTGTGGCCAGGCACATGCCTGCAGCCGGGCCTTCCTGTGTGGCGCAAGGCCCTGGGTGCGGGGCTGAGGCCAGTGGAGAGTGGGTTCCAGGAGCCTGGCAGAGGCCGAGCACACACGGCAAGGTCACGGTCCAGATATCTGGGTCTGGCCTGGGCCGCTTTCCAGGGCAGACGGTCACGACACAAAGCACCAGGAGAAGGCCTCCGGCACATCTGTCTGTCTCCATCCATGGGCCAGTTCCACAGTGCAGCTCAAGGCTGGAGCCGCCAGGGTTCCGGGAAGCGGACCGGGAGGGGCCAAGGTTTCCTGGCCTGCTCTGGGCCCCAGTGGGATGGAGAGAGCCCAGAGGAACCTGGGCTCTTAAGTCTTCATCCATCTGTTCAGCTGAAATATAAAGATTCTTTTCAGCGTTCTCCCTGAAGTGGCCCTCCAGCTTTGGGACACACGCGGCATTGTGTGCAGGGACATTCCCTGTAGCCAAGCAAAAGCGACAGAAAGGCCCTTTCAGTTAACTGCAAAATAAGCAGGGCTCTGTCTAAAGAACAGGGGCCCTTTGCCTCATGGGCCCCTTGGTAATTCACAGGCTGGCCGGGCACCGTTTACAGCCTGCTGCAGTCTCCTGGATTAGGGTTTTTTGAATGCCTTTTTGTCAACAATTCTGTATACGCACACCTATATAAGAAATATACATGCATGCATGCAAACACGTATTCTTTTTTAAATTTTTTTGAATTTATTTTTGAGAGACAGAGAGAGAGAGAGAGCATGAGCAGGGGAGGGGCAGAGAGAGAGGGAGACACAGAATCCAAAGCAGGCTCCAGGCTCCCAGCTGTCAGCATAGAGCCCGATGCGGGGCTCGAACCCACGGACCGTGAGATCACGACTTGAACAGAAGTTGGACGCTCAACCGACTGAGCCACCCAGGCACTCTGCAAACAGATACTCTTTTTAATTTTTTTTAACGTTTATTTATTATTGAGGACAGAGAAAGAAAGAGCATGAGCAGGGGAGGGGCAGAGACACAGAATCCGAAGCAGGCTCCAGGCTCTGAGCTGTCAGCACAGAGCCGGATGTGGGGCTCGAACCCACAAACCGTGAGACGGTGACCTGAGCCAAAGTCAGACACCCGAGTCGGCGTCCTCGCAAATAGATATTATTAAATCAAATATCCTTTATACATTCAAATACACATGCACGCATACATCTATATCTAGCCATACTCTTGACTAGCAAGATAGAGGATATATGATGTTGATCAAATATTTGTACAAGGTGATCACCAAGCTCTACAGAAGGTTTGTAATGACACACAAAGTCACAAGAGTAATAACATGGCCTCCTTTCTTTGTCTCTCCAAATCTAGGTCACGGTTAAGTCCAATCATTTTTTTCCACCTATAGATGATAATGCCTGTACTCCCTTTTCTAATGTGACCCCTTCATTTATTTACCAAGCATTTTGAAGGGGTGCTACCATGTGCCAGGTGCTGTTCTTGGCTCCCGGGACATAACAATGAACAGAAGGGCCAATGACCCATAGCCTGGGGAGGTTTGCATCCCAGTGAGGAGACAGACAGTCCCTGCCACGTCAGGTGGGGACAGGGATGGAGAAGAGTTGAGAAGGACTTCCTGGAGAAGGGACCGCTGGGTGCAGACCTGAGGGTTGTAAGCCAGGGAATCACACGGATATGGGACCTCGGGGGAGGGGGGCAGGGTCTAGGGCAACTGTCTTGCCCACTCTGGTTCCATTGCACTCACTTGGCAGACCCAGTGCTGGTTGGATCCAACTCTCCACCTACTTCATACCCACATGTGTGCAGCTGAACTTGGCCAGAGAAAAGCATGCCACCGTGCTGGCTGGCCTCATTGACATCCATGCCCCAGATCTCAGGGTGGGGGTTGGGAGCGAAGGGGAAGCCTCCGTGCTTCCATCACTCGGTGCTTCTCCGGGCCCTTCACTCTCCCAGTCCCCCAGATGGCCAGTTCCCAACAGCAGCTCCCCTGGCCTCACTCTCAGCTAACTCTCCTTACTTCCTGTTTCACTGAGAAAACTAATCAGAAGAGCCTCCTACCACCCCAAGATTCCAGCCCCTTACGTACCTCCCTACCTGACTCTTGCCCACATCCTTCCTGTTACCATGGATGAAATCTTCAGTGGAGCTTGGCCCTCTCTGCTACTCAGGTGTGCCACTCCAAAAATCCCCTTCTCTCTCTCCTACAAGAGCGATTCTCCTGCCCCAACCCCCACCTCAGGGGGCCATTCCCATCAGCACAGAGACGTGTACCATTTCCCATATTAAAAAAAAAAAAAAGTCTAGGGATGCATGAGTGGCTCAGGCGGGTGAGCCTCTGACTCTTGATTTCAGCTCAGGTCATGATCCCAGGGTCATGGGATTGAGCCCTTGCCTGGCTCCATGCTGAGCATGGAGGCTTTTTGAGATTCTCTCTCTCTCTCTCTCTCTCTCTCTCTCTCTCTCTCTCTTCCTCAGCCCCTCTCCCTAGCTCACACTCTCTCGCTTTGTGAAAGAAAAGAAAGAAAGAAAGAAAGAAAGAAAGAAAGAAAGAAAGAGAAGGAGAGAGGAAGGAAGGAAAGGGAAAAAGAAAGAAAGGAAGAAAGAAAGAAAGAAAGAAAGAAAGAGAAAGAAGAGAGGAGAGGAGAGAGGAAAGAAAGAAAGAAAGAAAGAAAGAAAGAAAGAAAGAAAGAAGAGAGGAGAGGAGAGAGGAAAGAAAAAGAAAGAAAGAAAGAGAAAAAGAAGAGAGAAGGAGAGGAAGATGAGAAAGAAAGAGAAAGAAGAGAGAGAAGGAGAGAGGAAAGAAAAAGAAAGAAAGAAAGAAAGAAAGAAAGAAAGAAGAAGGAGAGAGGAAGGAAGGAAAGAAAGAAAAAGAAAAGAAAGAGAAAGAAACAAAGAAAGAAAAAGAAAATCTCAAAAAAAGCCTCTCTTGATGGCATTTCCCCCTCTATTCCACTTTATACCCTACAAAGCTCCTGAGAAGGGCTGTTTAGATGTCTGTCTCCAACATAGTTCCTTCCATTCATTCGCTCTTCCTCAAGTCTGTGTTCAGTGAGGCCATCACTGGTGGTTGTATTCAAAATGGCGCCCCATCCTCTTCCTTATTTCATCTTTCACATTAGCTCCCCTCACTTTCTAATGTCCTCCACAAGGCATGTATCTGTTTTCTCTACTGACCACCCTGTCGCACTGGGATGGAGATCCAAACAGACAGCCACGTCTGCTTTGTTCACTGTCATATCCTCAGCACCTGGAAAAGGGCCCAAGGCCTCCTAGGGGGGTTGGAGGGAAGTTAGGAGGTAGAGGTGGCCAGAGGCCCGGTCACATAAGGGTCAAGGGGAGGGTCTTACTCTCCTCGTGGTTCAGGATGCTGCTCGAGGGTTTGGAGCTGGGCTGAAGGTATATGATCTGATTGACGTTACTGAGATTCTGGGCAGGTCAAGTTGAAAATTCCACATTTCACCAATGCGTTCACGGGCACGCGCTTTTTCTACCCACGTGTTCATGAAAATAAGCTTCAAGACTCAGGGAACGCTGTGTGTTGATTATGGCTTCTGTTATACAGGCAGGGCCGTGGGGGACGGTCGCTGCCGTGGAGTGGCTTTATTGGCAAAATAGAACGTGGGACGTTTCTCATTCAACAAAACAAAACATCATCAGCAAACACTTAAACAAAACCATCCATGCTCTGCCTGCTTAGTGGTAAAAACATTTAGGTCTTTAGCGTTTTGCTTTTTAAACAACTGATGTGCAAGTCTGAACACAATTTTTGAGATTCTAATCAACGGATGTTTCCGAGCACACGGGACAGACAAAACCGGCCTACGTTCAATAATCACGGCTCGGATTCTCAATGTTGGGCAGAGACTTGGAAAGCATCTCTGCCTCTGGAGCGTTAAGCGGCAGCAGGAAAATACCCAGTGGCCTCCTGGCCGTGCCCGTCATTTCCGAGTACCCCTTCCCAGTGGTATATGGCCCCTGGGATGCCGTCTTTATAAGCTGTTTTGTAAAGGTTTAAGGTACTCCACTGACCGGGAGGGGACAAGCCAGTCTGGTGAGGACATACGTAGACGGTGGGTTCAGGTGTGTGTCTTTAGATGCTGGAGATGGTGTAGCGGTTTCTAGAACTGCAGGGGGGACGGGGAGTAAGACCCGTGACTTCTGAGCACTCCGGGCAAGGCAAAGCAGGGTGGGGGGAGCAGGTAGGGACCAAGGATTATGGGCTCAGGTGCTGCCAACTTAGCATGAAAAGAGAAAACTGATTTACAAGAGGCCCTGGCTGGTGTCTGTGGCTCTAGTATGAGGCTTCCCGGTACTTTGTCAGCTACGTTCCTGGTACTCGGGTCAGGCATGCTGGGCCGCGGCTTTCTACTCTGATAGATGCCATCACCTCTCTGTATACCAATGGCCACTGCCACAGTGCCCAGAGCAGAAGCCTGGGACTTGGGACTCTAGTGGTTCTCAAGTGTGGTCCCTGAACCTCCATCAGCATCACCTGGGAATTAGAGATGCAGATCGTTAGGCCGCACTCTAGAACCGTCGAATCAGAAACTGGTGGTAGGTCCCAGCAACCAGTGTTTAATAAGCTCCCTAAGGAATTCCGATGGGTGTTCAAGTTTGGGAACCACAGGTCTAGACGGGTTCCAGGTGCAGCTGCTGCTGCTGGGCCCAGGGCCATAGTTGGAGAATCACTGTTCTAAAAAGTTCACAAGCATATCACTCACCTTATGAGTAAACCCAGTGATCAGTTAACAAGTCTTACTGAATACAAAAGGATTGTTTAACAGTTCTCTCTGGTCCAGGGGATCATGGGCAACTTTTTAAAAGTTGACAGCGTCTTTGTATTGTTTGAAGTCGTTACCATAAACATGTATTACTTTTGTAGACAAAAAAAAAAAAAAAAAAGTTGAAAGACTTTGTAAAAGTAAAAATACATTCTGTGTAGTTCTTCACAGAAGGGCTTCTCAAACTATTGTGCAAACCGAGCACTCAGGAGTCTTGTTAAAATGAAGATTCTAGGTTGGATGGTTGGATGGGGGCGGGATCATGAATTTCTACATTTTCAACCAGCTTCCTGGTGATTACAGCATACTGACTCACATACAGTATACTGACTCGGGTAAACCACACTTGGGGTTTACAGAATACAGCGCACTTTTTACCTAGATTATCTTGTTTGTCCCCTGTCAGTTTTGGCAGACGGATTCGCTAATTCACATGTTCAACCATTAGATACTACTATGTACTATGCACGGGGTATACAGATAGGGTCTCAATGAGGTGGAAAACCCACCGACCATGACCAAAAAAAAAGAAAAAAAAAAAAAAAGCATGTAAACAGATACTTAAATAGTGATCAGAACTGATGAGAACTGATGAGAAAAGAAAGAGGGTGCTGAAAAAGAAGGCCTCTAGGAGGGGGTGATTTCAGCAAAGATGGGAAGGATGAGCCACGGAAGTTCAAGGTCAGGCTCTGGGCGGACACCAGGAAGCTCCTGCCTCGGGATTACAGTGGCAGAGGGGCCCCCCAGTCAAGTGGGAGGGGGGGCGGCAGGGTCCGCCAGGGCCGTGGGCCCTGATAGGGAGTGGATTTCAATCCAGGCTCCGGGGTTAAGCATTGAGAGTTTAAGCAGGGAAGTGACTGGTGTGGTGTTCGCCTTAGGATCACTCTGGCTGTGCAAATGAATGACACCCAGGCAGAGTCGCTTCGGAGTTGGTGCCCGGAGCGCTGGGCCAGGCGGGGGCGCCCAGGAGTCAGGGCCGCCGCCCCCGCAGTCGTGCGGACCCGGGTGGGGGGGGGGGGGAGGGTTGGAGGTGGGGGAGGGTCAGGAATCCCCTTAGGAATAAGGAGGCACCGGGGTACGTGTTTTTATTGCTGCACTGAGCCCCTTAAACGCGCGCGCTCCGGGGAACAACGTGATTTTTTCTTTTCCTCCTTTCAGAGGACCTGGGCTCCCACGTTGGCGTCTGGGACACTTCCCCCTGAGTGCCCGAGTCTGCCCACCTGTTAAGGAGAACTTCGGACCAGCCCCGGGGGGACATCCCGGGCCTCCGGTCGCGCACCCCGGGCAGGTCTGGAGGCCGGCCCGGCCCGGACGGAGGCGGTCTCGGGCGGCACATGGGGTCGACTGCCCACCCGGGAGACTGAGGCACGGTGGGGCGAGGAGCGCGGGCCCTCGGGACTCCCGCAGACTCCGAGGCGCACGTCGCGGGCCCCCGCGGGCTGCCCAGGCCGCCCACCAGCGGTCTCGGCGCGGAGGCCCCCGCCCAGCGCGCCCAGGGGCGGGGCCGGCCCGGAGCCCGGGAGCGGGACGCGGGTCGCGGGGTGGGGGGAGCGCGGCGGCGGCGGCCGGGACAGCCCCCGCGCGGTGCCCGCTCCCGAGCCGGGACACAGCCCCGCGTCCCCCCCACAACGCCCGGCCGGGGAGCGGGCGGCGGGGCCTCGCTGCGCGGCGCAGGCCTGCCCCGGGGCGCCCGCCGCCGCCGACCCCGCCCCTCGGCCGCCTCCCCTGCCTCCCCCGCCTCCGCCTCCTCGCGGCCCGGGACGCGCCCGGCCGGCCACCGAGCGGCGGGGACTGCGTCCGGCGCGCTCACTTCCGCGTCCCGCCGCCCTCCGGCCCGCGCGCGCCCGGTCGCCGCCGCCATCGGACAATAGGCCGCCCGTCGCGGCCGCCGTGGACTTCCTGCCCGGCCCGGGCCGGCCGGTGCGCCGCTCCCCGCGCCCCTCTCCGCGCCGGTCGGGGAGCCGCGAGCGCCAGGCGCCCGGGACGTGCCTGCGCCTCCGGCCGCCGCGCCTCTGCCGCGGCCGGTCCGGCGGCCTCCACCCTCTCCCGCCGAGCCGGCTTCACTCCGGCTCCCTCCAGAGGCTGCGCTCGTCGTCCCGTTTCGGACTTTGATTGCTTACGGAGGGGATTTGTCTTTCTCTGTTTCTTTTTCCTTTTACGATTTGAAAAGGAGAAAAGAACGCACGGCAAGCTGGGACGGTGAAGCGCCACCAGCTGCCCCCACGTGGACACCTCCGAGGCGAAAGGGAGTTGGACGCACACTTGGGCCGGCTGGCCTTGAGGCCTCCACTTCGGCCGGACTCCCAGGCCTGGGGTCATGACTCTCAGGCCCGGCAGGTGGAAGCCGTTGACTGTCCTGGGCTGGACCTGAGCCCCGGCCCCCGCTGCAACAACCCGCACCCCGGCCCGCGCTCACCCACCGACACACCGGCCACCTGGGCTAGGCTCTGACTCGCGCCTGCGACATGGATAAGTACGGCGACCTGGGCCTGGAGGCCAGCAAATTCATTGAGGACCTGAACATGTACGAGGCCTCCAAGGATGGACTTTTCCGAGTGGACAAGGGGGCAGGCAACAACCCTGAGTTTGAAGAAACACGCAGGGTGTTTGCCACCAAGATGGCCAAGATCCACCGCCAGCAGCAGCAACAGCTTTTGCAGGAGGAGACCTTGCCCAGGGGGGGCAGAGGTCCGGTCAACGGCGGGGGCCCCCCAGGCCCACAGGTCCGACGGGATGCCGCTGTGGGCCACAAGCTGACCCCGGATGGTGCTACCAAGCCCCCTCTCGCTGCCTCGACAGCGGGTCCTGGGACGGCCACTGCCGTCGCCTCTGGGCAGCCCTTGTATCCACCCCAGGACCAGAGGACCAGGCCGTATGTCCGCAGCGGAAGCCACAGCAGCCAGGACTGTGGCTCCAGGGAGAGCCTGGCACGCTGGGAGATGTCTGCTTTCCGCCAGCCCGGCCCCTGCGAGGATCCTTCCTGCCTCACCCACGGAGACTATTATGACAACCTCTCTTTGGCGAGCCCAAAGTGGGCTGATGAACCGGGAGTGTCCCCCAGCATCAGGGTGGGCGTAGGGAGTGGGTGGCCTGGCACCCCAGGGACTACTGAAGCACCACTGTCCAAACCCTCCGGGGACCATCCCCTGTACCAGCCTCAGCTGGCCCCAAGCTCCAGCCAGTCGTCAGAGACCGGCCAGGATGGCGGTGTTGGTGGCCGCGGCTGTGAGAAGCCAGCCGGGCTTTGGACTACCGCCTCTTCCCAGCGGGTGAGCCCCGGCCTTTCTTCCCCCGGCCCGGAGAACGGGGCCCTCAGGGGGCCCACTCAGCCCAGGACCCCTTCTTTCTTGGCACCCTTGGCCCAGAGCTGCCCCAGCCAAGGAGCTCTTCCCAGAACAAACTTGGGTGTGGGGAGCGAGGTATCGGGCACCACGCCCAAACCCACTGTGGACCCTCAAGCCTGGTTCCAAGATGGACCCAAGTCTTACCTTTCTAGTTCTGCCCCATCATCCTCACCAGCCAGCGCGGACGGTTTGCCGTCGGGTGCGGCCCCTGGACTGGGTCCCAAGCCTGTCTGCACGGACCCTGGCGTTGGTCCCAAGCTCAGCCCCACCAGCCTTGTCCATCCGGTGATGTCCACCCCGCCTGAGTTATCTTGTAAAGAAGGCCCCTCCGGCTGGTCATCTGATGGCAGCCTGGGGCCTGGGCTCCGGGAGAGCCCCAGTCCCCCCAGGGTGAAGCTGCCCTGCCAGACCCTCATCCCGGGCCCCGAGCTTGGGCCCTCAGCCGCCGAACTGAAGTTAGAAGCCCTCACTCAGCGTCTGGAGCGTGAGATGGATGGTCACCCGAAGGCCGATTACTTTGGTGAGTGAGAGATCGGTGGCGTTGCCCACCTTGGGTGATAAGGTCCCTGCGTTTGGGGGAGGGGCTCCCCGTCGGGGATGCCGTCGCTCTCCTTGAGTGGCACGCTTTTTTGGGGGGGCGGGGGTGTGGCTTCCTCTCTCAGCTGCATCTCCTGATTCAGAAACTTGAAAGCATCTCTGAACAGAAAGCGGATCTTGCAGCTGAGGCATTACGTACATGCAAAAGGCGAAGCGGGGTGGGGTTGCCCACGACCGCTCTCAAAAAAGGGAAATGCCGGGATGTCAGATTTCAGGGGTTCTGGGTGCGCCCTCAGAGCCTCTTGGCAGTGACTGGCTCATGCAGGACTTGAATGGACAAGCGTCTGGGGGCAGGTGCTTCTGGGCCAGGCTGGTCTGGCTATTTGAAGACCAGTGGTTGGGCAGGGGCTGTCTCTGGCCGTGTGTGTGTGTGTGTGTGTGCGCACACGCGCACAGTTGCACTACTAACACAGAAGACTGTTCTCGAGCCGTGGTTCTCAAAGTGTAGTCCCCGGACCAGCCGGCCCCCTTCACTTGGGGACTGGTTAGAAATGCAAACGATACAGGGCCCCACCCCACACCTGCTGAAACTTGGAGGGGGGACGGGGCGTGGGGGAGAAGGGGCCGGACACCTGTGCGCTAGGTGTCTCCTAACTCAGCCCCCACCCGAGGTTCCAGCCCCGCAGCCAGGTGACATCCACAGCCACGGCGCCCAGTGGGGTGGAAGACGCTCCTTACTGGTTTTACTCACAGTTTCTGGTTTTGTTTTATTCTCTTTTTGGAATCTCAAACTCTCGGAGACTGCGGGCTTCAGCTTTTTCTTCTTCTCTGTGCAGGGTTTGGAGGCAGCCGTCTTGCCCTGTGGGGTAACGACGTCGTGGTCTCGTGGGAGAACTAACTAGAAAGCCTGTTTTTAGAAGAGTCTGAGGGTTGTTTTTGTCTTTTTTTTTTTTCTTCCGTTTTTGAGCTCTGAATAATTGGGGTCTTGATTTCCCCATCTGAGGGCTGAGAGCCTTGGGAAGCTGAGTCCCGTGAGGGTGGCCGCTGTGCCCCACGGAGGAGGGCAGGGCACTGGGAAAGGCCTACCTGTCTTTAGCCTGCCCTGTTCTCTGTGAATGACCGGCTCTGGCCTAGGGTGCCTGGAGGGACGGGGCCCCAGGGGCCCATGGGTGCACTGTGCTCCTTATCCTCCTGAAGGCTCATGGGACCAGCTCTCATGACACAGTGGGCACTCGGAAACTGGGGTGACTTCTTTGGTTTATGTTTCAGAGCGCATGGCACTGTCTTATTGCTCTCTTCCTTTGCAGATTCCCCCATTGGGGAATAATACTTAGCTGGAAACACTGCTTTTTAAATGTAAACTTATGCTTAATTAAAAAAAAAATTGTTTTTAATCTTTATTTTTGAGAGAGGGAGAGAGACAGAGAGGGAGACAGAGAGGGAGACACAGAATCTGAAGCAGGCTCCAGGCTCTGAGCTGTCAGCACAGAGCCCGACGTGGGGCTCGAACTCACCAACGCAAGATCATGACCTGAGCTGAAGTCGGATGCTCAACCGACTGAGCCATCCAGGCACCTCACTTAGGTCTAATTTTTATTTTCAAGGTCATTAGACAACAAAACAGCAGTTTTATTTTGTCAGGGAGGCAGGCTTACACACCGGATCGGGACCAAGGTATTCGCTAACACCAGTCATTCAACATGTATTTACTGATCACCTGCCTCGGGATGTGCTGTGTTCGAGGCCTTGGCCTACATAATGAACAGGACAGACGGTGCAGTGGAAGGAGACAGGAGATGGACCAAATAAATAATCAAGCCCTGGGGAGAGACAGGGGTGGAGGAGGAGACGGAACCCCGGGGCGGGTGTTGGCAGGGCGGTTTCCGGTTTTAACTCAGGGGGTCAAGGAACGCCCCATCAGGAAGGTGGCATTTGAGGAAAGGCCTGAAGGAGCAGCATTTGTCCCAGGAAAGGGCGTTCTCGGTGGGCAGATGGCAGGGGCAAAGGCCCTGGGGCTAGTCTGTGCTGCGCCCTGTGCTGGACGCTTACCTTCTACTATTTTATTTACTAGTTGAAAGCACCCTGGGAAGCAGGTTCTGTCATTACGCCTGTCTTACCAACTAGGACGGTAAAGCCCAGGGAAGTTAGATTACTTAACCGAGGCCTCCCAGGTGACGCCGGGTGGGGCTGGCAGTTGAGCCCTGCAGTTCAGCCGTGATGCCCATGCCTCTAAGCAGCGTTGCCAAGCTGCCTCCCAAGCACAGATGCGGAAAACTGTTTTATGTCGGTACTTATTTACTCGTCTGCCCTTGTTTTTGTTTTTTTTTTTTAAACTGGGGCAAATGTCACCGTAAAATTAACCATTTTAAAGTACACGGTTCAGCGGCATTTGGTACACTCACGGTGTTTTCCAAACACCAACTCTGATAGTTTTCAACACCTTTTTGTCCCCCCGAAAGGACACCCTATCCCCCCACCAAGCAATTAATTGCTTCTCACTCACCGCCCCTCCCAGCCCCCGGAAACCGCCAATATGCGTCCTGTCTCTATGGGTTTACCTATCCTGGATCATTCACATAAGCAGAATCATAGTTTCCTTTTGGACGAAGCGTCACATTTGTGTGTAGAAAATTCAAAAGACACAAAAACACGCACAGTGAAAAATTCATATGCTTCCTACCTGGGCTTCTGGTTGAGCGTCCTGGGTGTAATGAGAGTGTGTGTGTGTGTGTGTGTGTGTGTGTGCGTGTGTGTGTGTGAGAGAGTGAGTCATGGTGCTCCGTGCTGTCCATCTGCTCTCTGTCTTTGCCACTGAAACCGTGCATCTTGGCAGCTGTCATACATCGGCACGTGTGGAGTTGGCTCAGCATCACCACCACTGTAGAGACGTGCCCTGGGTCACGTAAACGGTCCCCCCTGGTGGCCTGTGAGACGGGCCCGTGTGTAGGACGCAGGCCCAGCTTTGGGATAAACTCCCCGGGGATGGGGTTGCAGGGCTGGGGCCTTGGGCCCTTTCTGTGTTGCCTGGCTGCTGTCTGCAGAGATTGCGCGGGGACCACAGTGTCCCCCACCCGGGGGGAGGGGCCCCGCACTTGCTTTGACAACTGGGGTGCCACTCGCTCTTCCGTGACCAGCCGTGTGGCCGAGGAGGAAGTCTCTCACCGGAGCCTCTGGCGGTCAGTTCTTGGTCCAGCCCTGCCACGTGACCTTGAACAAACTCGGTTCCCTTCCAGGCCTCACCGCTTCATCCGTAGCGCGCAGTGTGTGTGGACCAGCTGAGGGGCTCACCACACGGATGCCTCCCCTTCCTTAGATCTGGCGTTATTTGGAAGATTGTGTCTGCCCCCCATGCGGCATTTCTTACATTACGATGCACTTTTATTTGCAAATAGAAGAATATCTTTCGAGACGGGGCTCTGGCCAGAGAGTCAGGGTAATGTAACCATTGCCATCAGAGTGGATGTGGTTCCAGCCGGAAGCCAAGCAAAGTAGATGTTTGGGTTGGTTACTTAGGCCGTTTCCTGGGTCTCGCAAAGGCGTCCCTTTGGGCGTTTACACTGTGGGAAGGGCTCGTGAATCCCTGCTGTTGCCTTTGAGAACACTTAGGTCTGAAGACACCTCAGTTTCCAGTAATTGGTCAGCTCCTCTCCAAGGACGCTTCTGGCACTTTCCTTGGCCGTCTTTGTGGGCTCGGTACGACGTGGTCCTAGCCACTGCTTCTCCCTGCTCTTTCTTCTGTGTTCCTCGGTGGCCCCTTTGTGTCTTTCCGTCCGTGCGGAGAGAGGCAAGGACGGACGGACTCTCGACGCTGCTTGGAGAGTGTTAGTGGTTTGCCCGGTGCAGTGTGGCTCCTGTTTTAACACCGCTGTTTATACTGCAGAGGAAGAGAAGAGGTCACCGTGCCTTTTGTTGGCTTTTCCTGGCCTCTTCCTCCATGGTAACCGCTGTCTTCCTCACACTGGTTCCCTCCCCACTTCCCAAGGAAAAAGGGTACAAATAAGCCACCTGTCCCAGCCTGGGTTTCCCAGGAAGCTGACTCAGACAGTTTAGAGGACGGGGGGCTCCCCAGGGGGTGCCCTTGGAAGGAGGGGAAGGACGCAGGCGTGGGTAGAGGAGGGCTTCAGCTGCAGTGCGGGCCTGACAGGCCTGGGCCCACCCCGCAGGGAGCTCGGGAGCTGGAAAAGCCCTTCAGAGCTGTCCCAAGTTGGGGCAAGATCGCCAGGCCTTCACGCTCCCCCGTAGATCAGTCATCCATGGTGGGCCGCCGTGGGAAGCACTTGACCTTGGGCGAGGCGGCCCCTTGTGGCTGGGACAGAGCCCGAGGGGTGGACAGGCGAGGCCTCCCTCCGGCTGCACCCCCGGCAGCCAGGCCACAGTCCCTTCGGTGAAGGAGGATCTGGACAGCCCATCAAAGGGGCCACCGCAGCCCCCGGCATCAGACAGACCAGACCCCTTTTACAGCGACCTTTGGGCCCCGTGGTTCTAATCCTAGCGACCGTCCGTCGAGTGCCCGTGACGCGGCTGGCGTTGGGTATGTGCTCTGTGTTGACTTTCACAGACGCCAGTAGTCTCTGTTCGCAGTTGGGAAACTGAGGCTCGGGACTTGCTCAGGACCACACAGGCGTCAGTGGTGGTGCTTCCACCCCGTTTGGGCTCTGACGGCTCCCCTGGTGGGACCGGGCCGTCTCTTAGCTCTGTGTTTATCGTTCCGTCGGCCCCTCCAGATTCACTCCCCACCCAGCTGCTGCGGGGGCATCAGTTGCCTCTGGGCCTGTAGCACCCCCCCGCCATGCTTTCCCTCCCGGTGGTGGGTCTGGGGGTCAGAGAGAAGCCCACTGTGCCCTGCAGGGGAAGGGGCTCTGCCAGACTCGGTCAGGCACCAGGGGCTGGAGAGGCAAGAAGAGGTTCGTGGTAGGGTCTCCAACACCCAGTGAATGGATGGAGCCCCCCCGCCCTGCCCCGCATGGACACAGAGAAGAGGCTGGCTCTGCCCTGAGTTTTCCAGTCTCCCCTGGACCCTCCTTTTCTTTTTTTTTTGTTTTTTTTTTTTAACGTTTATTTATTTTTGAGAGACAGAGAGCAGGAGTGAGGGAGGGAGACACGGAATCCGAAGCAGGCTCCAGGCTCCGAGCTGTCAGCACAGAGCCCAACGCGGGTCTTGAACTCACGAGCGGTGAGATCATGACCTGAGCCGAAGTCGGCCGCTCAACCGACTGAGCCACCCAGGCGCCCCATCCCGTGGGCCTTCCTGACGCAGCGGCCGACCCGCCTTTGCCCAGGAGCCTATAACCAGCCTACAACCTCCTCCCGAGAATGGCCCTGCCTGCGTGCCTGGTCTTTAGTAGACCAGGTAACCTCCTCAAAATCAGGAAGGCACGTGTATTTTGAAAAAAACGTTTACTTATTTATTTTGAGGGAGAGAGAGAGAGCATGAGCAAGGTAGGGGCAGAGAGAGAGAGAGATAGGATCCTTAGCAGGCTCCGACGTGGGGCTCGAACCCACGAACCTTGAGATCACGACCTGAGCCGAAATCAGGAGTCGGATACTTAACGGACTGAGCCTCCCAGGCGCCCCAGGAAGGCATATGTTTTGTAACTTTTTATCGACGTGTAGTATACACATAGGGTAGGTGCCCACAAAGTGAATGCACCTGCGTGAGCACCCGCGTGACCAGATCGAGGCAAGAACGTGAGTGGCGGTGACCGCACACGGCTTGCACTGTAGCCAGTGGGCCCACACTCGGGCCCTCCCTCCCCTGCCGTACTGTGCTTACCAGCCCCATCACACCGGCCTTGCTGCTGGTCCCCGAGCTCCTGGAACTCCTCCCTCACAGGGTCCCTGTCCTCAGGGACTTCCCCAGCCGGCGCCCTTGTGGCACACAGAGCTGCCTGCCCCTGTGACCCTACTCAGGGAGGGGGTCTCCAGCTGAGCCCTGATGAACCCTGACGAGCCCTGACCTCGGTTTCCCACAGCGTGTGCCGTGACCCTCTGCGGTCCTCCCTCTTTGGGATAGTATGTTTCTCCTCTATTCCTCTGTGGCCAGGAAGGAATGTCTTGTTTTTTCCATTAATAGTTGACAGCATGGGAGCACTTGGGTGGCTCAGTCAGTTGAGCGTCCAACTTCGGCTCAGGTCGTGATCTCGCAGTTCGTGAGTTTGAGCCCCGCGTCGGGCTCTGTGCTGACAACTAGGAGCCCGGAGCCTGCTTCGGATTCTGTGTCTCCCTCTCTCTCTCTGCTCCCTCCCCGGCTCGCTCTCTCTCTTAAAAATAAACATTAAAAAAAAAAAAAAAACTTAAAAAAAAAAACGAATCCACAGCATGAAATGGACCTTACGATGTGGCACTTCTTGCCGGAGTGTTTTGGTTTTTTTTTTAAAGTTACATTTCTTTATGTTTTTTGGCTTATGACTCCCACCCAGGACGCAGAACTGGGCAAGAGAGGCCCAATTTGGGGAGTGAGGAAAGCCGGTGTCCCGCGCCTGATTTACCAGTGGCCCCGGGTGGGACACCGGGCACGCCGCTCTCCCGCAGCGCGGAGACAAAGCTGACCTCGGAGGGCTCGTCCCGGCCCGAAGGGCTGTGGCTGTGGCTGTGGCTTTGGGGACCCTCGGGTGCCTGGATTTTAGCGGACCGAGTAACCGGGCACAGAACTTTCAGTGGTGGTGGGAGCCCGGCCAGCCTGGCGTGCCCTGCCCTGTCCGGGCCTCTGCGGAAGCAGAGCGCTTCTGTGTCTTAAGTTACGCTTGCGTTTGCTACGGCGAATGGTAATCGTTTTCATTTTAGGGGATCTGGAAAATACATCCAGTGGAAACGGGAGCCGTAAATCCCTGCCATGCCGGCCACCCCTGGAATAATCGGCGTTACAATTTTCTGCAGAGGTTCCGGTGCACGGTCGTGGCTAGAGCCCGCTGCGATTCGGGGCGCGTCACGTGCTGTCATTCTTGGCTCCTGGGCCGGAGGCAGAAGCCTTCGCTCGGCTGGAGGTCCCTTTGCTCCGCCGAGTGCGTCTGGGGAGAGTGAGATTGGGAAGGAAAGGTCTCTAGGAGGGCGAGCCACTGGTGTCACGCCGGTCGCCCACCCTGAGGCCTTTTGAGGCTCTCACTCTAATTAAATTCGGGGTCCTCAACTTAGGGGGACAGTAAGTAGCACTGGCTGCGGGGTTCGCTGACCTTGTTTTTGCTGGCGTGGCCCAGGCTTCCTCCCTGGACTCCTGTGATGTCCTTGGTGGTGCTGGGTCATCGGACACTGGAGAGTGGCCTCAGGGCCCGGCACTGTCAGGGCCCCACAAAGTGGGTGCCCGGTGGCCGTCTGCTGGAGGAGTGGAGGGCCTTCCGCTGCGGTGTGAAGGGAGCAGGGAAGGGATTTGTAGCTGGGGTTACGGCCCTGAGATGGTTTTGCTAAAGCGTATTGCCCTGTGCCAGGCACTTTTCCGTCATCTTACGTGCGTCGGCTTGTTCGACCCTTCCGATAACTGTATTTCACTAGCCCCGTTTTATAGGTGGACAAACTGAGGTCAGGTACCCTGCTGAATACATTTGTTGAGGAGCGTGGCTGACGGAGGGCTGGTTCACCTGCTTCAGGTGAGCTCGAGCCCCACGTTGGGTGAGCCGTGCTTCCCTCTCTCTCTGTCTCTCTCTCTGTGCCTCTTTGTCTCTCCCTCTGCCTCTCCTGGGATTCTCTCTTTGCCCCTTGCTCACTTGCACCCCACCTCAAAAAAATAATAAATAAAGAAGGATCAGTGTCAACCCCAGACAGTGTGCGGAGATGCTTAGAAGCAAACGTTGGACGAAATGATGCTTCGGGCCCATCGGGCAAACTGAACAGAAACCTTTCCCGAAAACAGAGCAGGCCTCCAAAATTCCCAAGGCGCATCAATGGCAGGGGCAGTACTTGCCAGCAAATATTTATATCTGCTTCAGGTTTTGTTTTTCACTTGTCCCCTCCCAGGGAAGCCAGCTGGACACGGAATGTCAGGGTCACGTTGGAAGGCTGGAGACTTTCTGCTCGAGTGTTTCAAAGGGAATACTTTAGGGTCCACAGCCGGGCTATTTTTAAGTTTTGAGAGCCATGAGTTTAGACTTGGCCAAGTTCCCTCCTCATCTTTCTGGGTCTGTGACTCAACGCTGCGCGTCCCAGGAGAGCGAGGACTGGTTACTCCCGGTTACTGGAAGTCTGTTGGGAGCGTATCAGGGACTTTCATCTTTTCTCCCCCACGCACGTATCCGCAGCATATAAAAGGTTCTGGAAGCCTGCCCTGCCGCTGTCACTGGAGAGGAGGGGCCTCGAGTTCAGGGTGCGTCTGCCCTTCAGCCAACCCTGGGAAATGTAAAGACCCAGGTAATTTGAGGACGGGTGGCTGAGGCAGCCCGCTAATAATGCAGGCCCTGAGTCTGGGGGCGCACACACATCCCAGCGGGCTTTGGCCCGGACAGCACG
This sequence comes from Panthera pardus, assembly GCF_024362965.1. Lineage (NCBI taxonomy): Eukaryota > Metazoa > Chordata > Mammalia > Carnivora > Felidae > Panthera > Panthera pardus. Next base: position 15,568,499 of record NW_026527013.1, read on the forward strand.
TGACGGTCATTTCGGCATGCACATGGTACCACCCTTGCTTGCCTTCTGCTGACCAAAGTCCCTCTGACCATAATAGCAGCCTCCCCGTGCTCCGGAGCCCCCCTTCCGGCAGGGTGGGACCAAGTTGTGGCCGTGTTTGCTCACACGATGGTCAGGGCTCGCCCAGGGCATCGGGGTGGAGCTCTCGCGTCTGCTGAAACATCGCCCGGCCCGTTCTCTCTCCCCCCTCTGTGCCTTGCGTCGCTTCCTGATGAGGCAGGGAGGTGGCGAATTTGGAAAGATGGGCTCGGGGGGCAGCCCCGCTGACCGCTGGCCACGGTGGACTCCAGGGCGTCTGCTGACAGAGTCCCCATCACCGTCAACGTGCTGGCGGCCGGCCTGCCTGTGCCACTCACCGACGGTGCCAGTTTGGGCATCTGGCTTCTCGTTTTTTGCCCTCGGTTTCCTCACCTCATGGGGACTGGATGTCCTGTGCTCTTTATCATTCTGTTCCCCTCCCCGTGCCGCGAGCTGACGGGTTCAGGGCTCTTGGCAGAGAAGCCCGGGATGGAGAGCGCGTGAAAAAAACGTGTGTGTGAGCACACACTCCCTGGGCAGCAGGCGAGTGGTTGGTGACGGCAGGCACTTCTTCGAGTTGGCCCTGCCGGGTCCCTCCTCCAGGTCACTGTCCCCAACCAGGGGGACCCTGAAATGCCCTTCTCCCACTAATAATGCTCTTAACTGACTTCACTCGTGAGATCAAAACCACGTTCTTGGGGGGAAAACCCTTAAGCTCCTATAAAGTGGCACTTGAGAATAATAAGGAAAATGAGGAAGTAAAATCCAACACCAAATTAATGATAAGATTCGAAGTACAAAACACAGGGCCTGGTGTGTAGAAGAATAAAAAGTTAAGACGTCTCAGGGGCGCCTGGGTGGCTCAGCCGGTGAAGCGTCCGACTTCGGCTCAGGTCATGATCTCGAGCTCTTGGGTGCGAGCCCCGCGTCGGGCTCTGTGCTGACAGCTCGGAGCCTGGAGCCTGCTTCGGATTCTGTGTCTCCCCCTCTGTCTGCCCCTAACCCACTCGCTGGCATGTTTTCTGTGTTGATCTTTCTCTCTCTCTCAAAAATAAATAAAAACTTAGAGACGTTAAGATGTTTCAGTCACAAATCCACCGTTGGCTCAGCAGCAGTGGACTGGGAAACCGTGGAGGCCACAATGCCATTGCTCTGTCCCCTTGCGCCCGGCGGCGGTTGTGACCTTCTGACAGCCGATCAGAGCGGAAGGCTGAGCTGCTCGGGCCGGGACTTGGGTGCGCCACGTGGCTGAACCTTGGAGGTGCTGAACCCCCGGTGTCTTCTAAACTTGGGAGACGCTCTGGACCTTGGGGTGGACTTGACACTTGGCCACGTTTTGAGGAGAAGGGAATTTCAGCCAGAGAGCACCAAACCAGGGTGAGTCTCTGGACCGCTCGTACCTTAGCTTGGCCGGGTGGAGCTCTGGAGTCCTGAGGCTAGGCTTGTGGGCGTGACCCCCCAGCGACCGGGTCACTGGCTCTCCTGCTGGGTCCCCGGGGCTCTCGGCTGCCCCTCCCCCACCTCTGTCCGTCACCACATCCAGTTCCAGGCCCAGATGACACACTCCCTCCACGGTCATTAGGGAACACCTACTGTATACAGGAGGTGGAATTAGGATTTGCGGGGCTTCCTTTGTGCCCAGACCTGTTGCTTAGCTCCACTTGCTGGGATGTGGGCTCCATGAGCGGGGACGGGGTGGGGGGGCGTCCGTTCTGTTCCCCCTTGTGTGCCGGGGTCCAGGGCAGTGGCTGGCACCCGGCAGGCGTGCGGCAAAGACTTGCTGAATCAATGAATGAACACCGTGGCCAGCAGAGGGATGAGGAGAGTCCCCGACTCCCTCCCGAGTGCCGGCCCTTTGAGTGGGGACGTTCCTGCTGTGGTGCGTGCACACCCCGGGGCCCCTCCACACCCCACGTGCACATGCCGGGGCGTGCGTGGGAGGCAGGCACACCTCACCCTGACCCGGAGGCACCCGGACGAGGTGCCGCCCGGGTGGAAGATGCTCCGGGTAGCCCAGGACCGGAGTGGCCGGAAGAGGCTGGGATGCCGTAGTCCGGGTGGCAGAACTGCGGGGCCCAGAGTCCCGGGGAAGTTTGGACAGGAGCAGGGGGAGGTGCCGGCAGGCAGATGTGTGTGTTCTTATCTGAGAGGGCGTTCGTCTTGTCCTGAAGTCAGAATTTGCGGAACTGCTTGTGGGCTGTCGATCGGCCCCGGGCCGACTCTTCGAAGGCCTTTGTGCCTCAGTTTCCCCGTCAAGAAAACGCGGGCATGGCTGGTGGGAAGACTAAATTAATTAACGTAGATCTGCACTGTCCAGCAGCTGGGAAGGACTTCAGAGTGTGCCGGTCCCCGTGAGATGTGCTCTAAGGGTGATATCTCCTCTGGGCCAGACTTGATATGGCGAAAAAAATGTCAAACAGCTCATCAATATTTTTACGTTAGTTCTGCGTTTAGTGTTTGTTACTTTGTTTGTTTGTTTATTTATATTTGAGAGTGCAAGCGGGGACAGGCAGAGGGAGAGGGGGGACAGAGGATCCCAAGCAAGCTCTGCACTGACAGGAGAGAGCCTGATGAGGGGCTCCGACTCACGAACCGCGAGATCATGACCCGAGCCAAAGTCAGATGCTCAACCCACTGAACCACCCAGGCGCCCCAAGCCCACAGGTGCTTAAGATGTAGTCTGTCCGGTAGCCACCGCCCCGACACGAGCGCACTGAGGCTGTGTGCCCGCTGCAGGAGGCGACGAGACGGCCCTCACAGCCCCTTGAAGCGTCTGTTCTGATGGAGGAAGAAGGTACTCTGCGATCTGAGCAGGTGGTCCTCGTAGCTGAGCCAACGTTCCAGGACCTTAAAAACACACTCAGTTTTGCGAGGACAGGAGGGACATCCAGGGGGACTGCACGTCCCCTGGCTGTCCTTCGAGAAAGGAAAGATGGTGTTTCTAGTAAGAGAGGTGGCAGAAGGCCCCCCGGGACTGGGCTCCCCTGGGCCCCGGCCAACAGGGGCCCGCACCCCGCGCCTCTGGCTGGGCTGCGGAGGCCTCGCCTGGGTGTAGGGAGGGGAGCCAAGATGGGTGGCTTTCCCAAGGAGCCTCCAAAGACCCCATTGTCTGCGGCCCGTTCCGGCGTGGCCGATGCCTTCCTCTCTGGCAGTGGGGCTCAGACAGAGGCCCTTTGGTGGCTGGCCTCGGAGGTCAGTGCAGTGTTAGAGCCAGCCCTCCCTCCTCGGCCTGTGGCCCCTGGCTGCCACCCCTCGGTGTCAGTGGCTGTGTGGGTGTGGGGCGAGGCAGCCCTGCCCTAGTTTAGAGCCAGAGAGCAAAGGAAGGGAAGGGGGAGGGCAGCAGGAAGAAGGGATCCGATGCTGAGTAAGCCAGCGGGGCCTCAGCCCAGCTGTGTGCTTTGTTTGTGGGGTTTCAGTCTCCGCACTGGGTATCAGAGGGCAGGCCCGGGGCCTTTCTGCCGCGTGGCCTTTTCTGACCCAGCCCTGGTAGTGGCTTTGTGTCACTTCTGCTGCACACCGTTGGTGAAAGCAGTCACCTGTGCCTGAATGGGGGAGGGGTGGCAGACTCCCCACCTCTGGATGGAAGGAGCATCGAGGAATTTGTGGCTGTGTTTTTATTTTATTTTATTTTATTTTATTTTATTTTATTTTATTTTATTTTAATTTTATATTTTAAAGTCCACTTACTTATTTTTGAGAGAGAGAGAGCGTGCGCCTGAGTTGGGGAGGGGCAGAGGGAGAGGATCCCAAGCAGGCTCCGCACTGTCGGTGTGGAGCCCAACGTGGGGCTCAAACTCAAGAACCGTGAGGTCATGACCTGAGCCGAAACCAAGAGCCGGACGCTTAACCGGCTGAGCCACCCACGCGCCCCGTGTGGCTGTGTCTTTAAAAAGTTACACGTAAGCACAGCCTGGAATGTGTCGTTGGGTGAGTTGTAACAGATGCTGGCACCCGGGTAGCCCGCCCTCCTGTCAAGGTATAGTAGAGTTCCGGCCCCAGGAAGTTCCCTCCTGCCTCTTCCAGTCCGTGCCCACCCCCAGCCGAGCACTTTTCTGATTTTTTTCATCGTTTATTAGTTTCGCCTGCCCTAAAACACAGCATAAATGGATTCGTGCGGTGTTCGTATTCAGCCGATATCCTCACTATTCACGGATTCTGTATTTGCGAGTTTGCCTAATTGCTAAGATTTATTTGTCACCCCAGAATCGACTCGTAGCGCTTTGGCGGTCATTTGGGGACATGTGCGGAGGGGTGAAAAATGTGAGTGGCCCCCCACACACATTCCCCGCTGAGGGTGAGCGGGGCGTTGCTCTGCCTGCTTGTTTTAGCTCTCACTGTAAACAAGTGTCTTTTTTGTGGTCGTTTTAGTGCCATGGTTTTTGCGTTTTTGTGCTCTTGGTGATTTTTCTGTATAAAATGTTCCTCAGGGACAGTGCTGAAGTGCTGGGTGGTATTGGTAAACTCGAGAAGGCTGTGATGTGCTTTAACAGAGAAAATACCTGTGTTTGATAAGTTTCGTTCAGGCACATGTCCTGATGCTGTTGGCCGTGAGTTCAGTGTTAACGAAGTCAACAATATATGTTAAATAAGTCATCTTTAGGGGCGCCTGGGTGGCTCAGTCAGTTGAGTGTCCGACTTTGGCTCAGGTCATGATCTCATAGTTTGTGGGTTCGAGCCCCTCATCGGGCTCTGTGCTGACAGCTCAGAGCCTGGAGCCTGCTTCGGATTCTGTGTCTCCCTCTCTCTGTGTCCCTCCCCTGCTTGTTCGTGCATTGTCTCTCTCCTTCTCTTCCTCTCTCTCACTCTTTCTCAAAAATAAACATTAAACAATTTTAAATAAGGTGTCTTTAAACAGAAACACAGAAAAAGCAAGGTTATGTACTGACTGGTTGATGCCAGTGTTCTGACCAGAGGCTGGCGGGAACCTAACCCTGTATTTCCTCCAGGGGGGGCGATGTTCACTATTCGATAATTCGGCATTTGCGGTGACTTCACGGAACATTATACCACGAATATCGAGCCTCGACTGTAGTCCTCTTTCGTCTGGCACCGTTCACGCAGAGAACGTCTGTGAAATTCATCTCTGTTGCTCCTGTGTGTCAGGTGTTTGTCTTTTTTTCTTTTTTTTTTTGTTTTTTAACCAAGTAGCATTCCATTCGGTGAGTACACCACCCTTTGTTTTTCCATTTCCCTATTGAGGAATGTTTGTCTTCTTTCCTTCTGGGGCTGAAGGAGAAGTCGGCTATGGTCATTTGTGTCGAGATACGCTTTCACTTCTGCTGGGTAAATACCTAGGAGGGGAGTTGCTGGCTCATGGAGTAGGAGTGTGTTTAACTTTTTCAGCAGCTGCCAAAAAGTTTTCTGAAGGGACTGGGCCGTTTAGCCTTCCCCCAAACAGTATGTGAGAGCCCCCACCCCCTTTCCTTCTTGATGCGCTGTTTCCAGGGTTTCCAGGCTCCGCTCTGCTGGCTACTTTCTAAACTGGCTCCTCCGTGAGGAGGACACTTGGCTGACACCCTTCTAATTCCTTCTGTTAAAATAACTGTCTTCACAGCCGATTTTCAACCCTTTTTTGGTAGTTACTATGGTCTCAGAAGGGTTTGATTTTTTTTTTTTTTTTCCCACCAGCTTTCACTAACGCGGAACACTTGCATGGTTTTGCCATTTCCAAAAACTCACGTGCAACTAACCGTGGGAAAGTCAGAAACTCTGTGCCGACAAAAATGATGTACAAGGGACCGATCGTTCCACTTGGGGATAATCACTGTTAAGAGAGACTTTTGTTCTGACACACAGCTATTTAATTTTTAGGCATCTGAGGGAACGAGAGTGAACTTTGTTGGAGCAGTGAGTCCCTGGTGAGAATTATACTGGTGAAGGGCCCCAGGGGAGGACACACAGCTAGAACCCAGAAGCCAGCGAATGAAGCCTTTTCCTCTTGAGTTGCTTGTTGGAGATGCCCCTTCCATTCGGTTTCTGGTTCTTGCTGGGAGACTTCGTGTCACCCTGGTGGCTTGATTTTTTTGAAGGCCGGCCAGAGTTTAATTTTTTGCAGGTGATCATAGGATCAGAATGGAGAGCTGGGGGCCCCTCTTCCCCCTGGGCCTCGGGAAGCTCTTCTCCGGACCCTCCGAACAACCCCTCTTCGTTCCTCTGGGGAACCAGCAGTGGGAGGGGGCTCTCTCTCAGGGGCAGCCAGAGTGGGAGATCGCTTCCGGTGGTTAGAGAGTCTTTCCTTCTGGGGGCACCTGAGTGGCTCCGTCGGTTACGCGTCCGATTCTTGGTTTCGGCTCAGGTCATGAGCTCACGGTTCACGAGTTCGAGCCTCACATCGTGCTCTGTGCTGACAGCGTGGAGCCTGCTTGGGGTCCTCTCGCCCCCTCTTTCTCTGCTTCTCCCCTGCTTGCTCTCACTCTCCCCCTCTCTTTTTCTCAAAATAAATAAAAAACCTAAAAGAAAAAAAAAAAAAAAAAAGAATTTTCTGCCGTCTGGCCAGCAAGCAGTCTAATTTAGGATCCGATCCCGTCGGCAGCTGGGACGATCCCGTGAAAACAAAACCAGGTCCTGTCACTCCTGAGCCCAGAAAGAATCCTCATGCCCTTCTTCCCGTTCCTCACTCAGCAAAATCACGTCTGTGTCTGTACTGCAGATGGCTGGCCTACTCTACAGATTCTAAACGCCATAGTCTTCAGAAGCAATGCTTGTGTCTTTGATCAGAAAGGGGAATTGACGATGTGCCCCGTCTTAGCCTCTCGGTCAAGCAGCAGACAGGTGCGAAGGCCCCTGGTTTGTGGCGGGGGCTCGGACCCAGTCCCCCCACGTTGTTCCCACGCAAGGCGTGGGGCCGGTTACGGAAGGAGGGCTGTGCCCGGTGCTTTACCAGCACCATCTCACGTTTCCGGCGGCCCGCAGAGCGCCCAGTATTGTTTCCTGATTCGAAGATGGGGACAGAGCAAGGAGGTCACTCCTCCAAGGCCGTGCTCGGGGTTAGCCGCAGAATCGAGAGAAGCGTGCTTCCAGACTCTGTGTTTGTCCCAGGGGCAAAGTGTGGCTGGTGGTACCTCCCAGCTGGCACGGGAGGGGGAGACCCTCCCCAGCCCGCGGTCTCCTGCTCCTGACTCCCTGGGGCAGCGGGCGGAAGAGAAGGAGCCAGGGCTCTGGAAATTGGAGAGCACCGACATCCCTCCCAGCTTGAAGTTTCCACCACCTTCGTGTTCCTTTCCTTCTCTGTGACACCCTTTTTCCTTCTTTGGTGAATGCGTATTTAAAGCATCTCTAAATCAGCCTTGTGTTCATCTAAAATCTTTTTTTTTAAAGTGTTTGCTTATTTATTTAAAATTTTTTTAATGTTTATTTATTTTTGAGAGAGACAGGGTGAGTGGGGGAGGGGCAGAGAGAGAGGGAGACACAGAATCCAAAGCAGGCTCTGGGCTCCGAGCTGTCAGCACAGAGCCCGACGCGGGGCTCGAACTCACAACCGTGAGATCATGACCTGAGCCGAAGTCGGACACTCAATCGACTGAGCCACCCAGGTGCCCCCAGCCTCGTGTTATAATGAAAAAAGTTTAGGATTTTATTTTTCCTTAAAAAAAAAAAAAACAAAAGGCCTTTCTTTCTCGTTCCACTTGTGGCATTGGGCTGTTGTCTGAGGTGGGGGTGTCTCACTGCTCTGGAGTGAACTTACGTCAAAGCCTCTCTGTGCCTCAGTATCCCTTCTGAACCCAGTGTGCATCCTGCACTCAGCCTTGCTCTATCGTCTGTGGTTGGGGTGTGGGATGGGATCCTGGTCCAGATAAAAGGACGTTAGTGGGACAGTTGGTAAAATTTGTAAGATTTGAATAAGGTCTGTAGATTAATACATATACGCCTATCCATATATGTGTATATACATACATACATGTATATGCAGGTATGGGTTTTATCAGTGTTCGTTTTCTGAATTTTGGTGATTGGAATCATATAAATACTAACATTTGGGAAATCTGGATAAAGGGTATATAAGAAGCTTTTGCAGTACTTAAAAAAATTTTTTTTGTAAGTCTGAAATCACATGAGAAGACCCTGGAAGGTGAACAGTCTTGGGGGTGGCAGGGTGGGTGTGGGGTCGGCAACTCCACGCATAGGCTGGCTGTGAGGCCACAGGGTGCTCTGAGGACTTTGAACTCTTCCTGTAGGTGTCAGAGACTGAGCATTTTTGAGCAGGAATATGATGTGGTGAACACACATTAAATTTAAAACATTCTTTAAGTCTTAAAAAAAAAATCCCACCACTATTTCTGAATATGAAGGTAATATATCTTCCTTGTAGAATGTTTTAAAAAATGCGTAAGAGCTTAGGAAAAAGGGGTGCGTGGTAGCTCAGTCGGTTAAGCATCCGACTCCTGATTTAGGCTCAGGTCATGATCTCACGGTTCGGGAGTTCGAGCCCCGCGTCGGGCTCTGTGCTGACAGCTCAGAGCCTGGAGCCTGCTTCGGATTCTGTGTCTCCCTCTCTCTCTGCCCCTTCCCTGCTCATGCTCTGTCTCTCTCTGTCTCTCAAAATAAAACGTTTAAAAAAAATTAAAAAAATTAAATAAAATAAAAACCACTCATAACCGCTCTTCATAGCGTATCTGCATGTGTAAATATATTAAAGAAAAAGAATAGAAAGCAACCTACTACGTACTGGGTGGTGGTCTCCTCTCCCTTTGTTTCATTTAACATCGTATGGCGAACATTTTTCACGTCTTAAGATTAATTGGGCAGAACTGTGTTGTCTGCTACATGGGGCTATTTAAAATTAAATTTAAGTTAATCAAGATTAAATGTAAGTTAATTAAAATGAAATGAAATTAGAGATTCAGTTACTTATGTGTCCTAGCCACATTGCTCAGTAACTGCCAGAGCTGACATCGTGGACAGTGCGGATAGAACATTCTCATCACCGCAGAAAAGGCCCTATTGGACGGTGCTGCTCTCGAATAGTTAAAACTTCTAGAAAACGTAAAAGTTGCCCAGCGTTTCTTTAGCTTTACCTCTGCATTTGGGGTTTTATATTCTTTTCTGGTTGGCACACTTCAGCGTCTTGATAATATTTTCGTGAGCTTGCTTGTTTCTTTCCTAACAGCTTGGTGGAGATGTAATTCACATCCCATAACCCACCCTTTGAAAGTCGACAACTTAGCGGTTTTTAGGATGGTCAGAGTTGTGCGGCCATCCCCAGTATCTGATTTTAGAACACCTTTATCGCCCCCAAAAGCAAGACCCCACCATTAGCAGGTGTCTCCCTGCTCCCACTCCCCCCATGCCAGGCAGCTGCTAAGCTACTCACCGCGCCTGTGCACGCCCATCTTTGGCCGCATGTCTGATTTTTTTTTTTTTTGCTTGGTAAAAATCGTCTTAAATTGCTGGGTCAAGTGGTGTGAAGGTTTTTTAAGGCTTTGGGTACGTCGTGCCGCCCTGCCCTCCAGAAGGTGTTGTCCACATGCAGGCTTGCCCCAGCAGCGAACAGAAATGCCCTTTTCTCGGCATGCTGGGCGACGCCGTTGTTCTCATTGCTTTTCCTCTTTGCCGGTGGCCCAGTGCACGTGGCTCCTGACAAGGTAGAACACGGTTTCCTGTGCTGAGTGGCCGTTACGCGTCAGATCAGATTTGGGAAAGGTTGCTGGAGGGTGTGCCTTGAACCCTGTGTACCCCTGGGGAGCGGAGGGCAGGGAAGGTTGGAGGCCAGAGAGTGGGGGGTGCCCTGGGGCAGGCGCGAACCTGCAGGCAGTCTGGCAAGGCTCGCTCTAGTCTGCAGTGATTGGGAAACTGATGGAAACTTCCTTCCCCACTGCGATGCAGCGAAGCCATCGCTGGTTTTGAGCAGCTTTCGGAGTGAAGAAAGCGGACTGGCGCAATGACCCTGTAGCCCAGAGTGGCCTTAAATACTTCCTTTGTGGCTTGGGGGGGTTCCCTCCGCCTGACCCTGGCGCTTTGGGGTGCATGGGAGAGAAGGCAGAGGCAGAGGAGGCCCGGGAGCCTGGTGGAATGCAGTTGGTTGTGTTACCTGCATCCATGGCTCTTGACCTTGGCTGTTCCCTTAGACTCATCTGAGGTGCTTTGGCCACGCCCCCAGACTGGCACCAGAGTCTCAGAGGTCATGGTGGGCATCTGCACTGAGTGGCATAGCCAGACTAGAGAAGTGACCGTCTGCACGGGCCAGAGGACCCAGCACCCACTGCCTCTGGGGGTTTTTGTGAGCTTATGTGGGGCCAGGAGGGAGACTGTTGCCGGGGTCATTGGTCCAGCTCTGCCCCAAAAGCTCGGCCCCTCTTCCAGAACCTGTTGACTCCCAGAGCCACCCAGGTCCACAGGCTGCAACCTTCGGCTGAAGACAAGACCTTGCTCGACTTGTGTCCAGAGTAACTTGTTCAGATGTGCCCCCAGGGAGACCTGCCCCCTCCCTGCCAACCCCCAAGCTTTGATGGGATGCCCTGACCCTTGCCTGGATCCCTTTCCAGCACAGTAGGTGGTTCGTGGCTGTGCGATCCCACATGACACGCAGCATCCGGGTGGAGTAGAGAGGATGTCCTGTGATGGCCACAGCGGGGTCGGGCGGCTCCCAGACGCGTCCCTTCCTAACTGAGAGAGGGGTACTCACCGGGATGGGACGAGGCCCAGGTGTGAGCTGGGGTTGCCTTCCCCATGGGCTAGCCTGATGGAGCCTTCTTATTTCAAACCTTATCATAACAACAAAAGGTGCCAACCTGGTCATCACCTGGGTTGGCTGTGCGTTCAGGTAAGGGCAGGCTGCGGGGTTCTCTGTCTGGCTGTCCGTAGGAAGGAGGCAGGAATCCTGTTGCCAAACCTCGCGCTAAGGCTGCTTTGCTGGCCTCCTTGTTTGTAAATCCAGCCTCTGCAAGGAGTGGGGAAGGCGCCGTGGCCCTCAACCTGGTTTGTCTCTTGGCTGTGGGTGCGCGAGAGATCAGTCAATACCAGTTTGGAATAACCCACTTCGCGTGGAGCACTGCCCAGGCTGGGTGGTGTCTGTATTCGGTCAGTTATCCTGTGTAATTGGTTCTCAAATAGCCTTCCTGGAACTTGTGGACAGGGGCTGGAACGTTCCAGGAGGCAGAGGGAGAGTAGGCTCTGTCCCACCCAGACCAGAGTGGTTTTCCTAGTGTCTGTTATATGTAGTTGAGTGTCCACCGTGTTTTTTTTTTTGTTTTTTGTTTGTTTCTTTTTTTTGAGAAAAGTTTCTCCTGGTTTAAGCATTTTGAGAACCACTGCTGTGCACACAGAGAGGCCAGCCTGAATTGTGTTTCTCCAGTGACGGTAACCTGCAGCCAAAACAACGGCAGTGGTGGTAATGGTAATAATAAAATGTCAAATTGCTGTAGTAGTAAAACTTGTTTGTTTCCTTCTGGAGAGTTGGAAAGCTCTTAGGAAGGCCTGTTTTATTGCTTTGGCTTCTTAAGGACATTACGATCCATCATAGCGTTAGCAGTGGATGTCGCTGGTGCCCGGTTTTTCCGCTAATCACCTGGAAGACCAGAGAGAAAGCTCTGGACGAGGGCTCAGTCAGTTAAGCATCTGATTCTCGGTTTCGGCTCAGGTCACCATCTCATGGTTCGTGAGTTCAAGCCCCACGTCGGGCTCTGTGCTGGCAGCACGGAGCCTGCTGGGGATTCTCTCTTTCCCCTTCTCTCTCTGGCCCTCCCCCCCCAAAATAAATAAATAAACTTAAAAAATTAAAAAAAAAAAAAAAAAGAGAAAGCTGTGGACAACCGCCCAAGGCCCTGGCCCGCCCACTATGGCCTCCCGGATGACAGCCGGGCTAGCCTGGGAGGGGCAGATCCTGTGTCGAGGTAGGGGCCCTGTCTTCCAGGAGGTTCTGGCGGGGGAGTGTCCCAGGACGTCTGAGCCACATGGGTCCGTGACCGTCTTGGAGCCTCCATGGAGGAAACCTTGGCCCCTTGCAGCCCCTTGTGAATCCTGCCTCCTACCTTCGGTGTGCAGAGTATCCTCCTTCTCCAACACCACACACACCTCCTGGGTCAGAGCTTCACTTCCTGCCACTTCCCATGTCCCAGGGGGCCCTCCGGGAGTTTCCCTGCGTCCTGTCCCCACCTCCGGGCCCTGCTGGCTCGTTGCCGGCCCATTAATCATCCCACAGTTGTGCGCGTGTCTCTGGCTTTCCTGTCTCTGCGCCTTCTCTTACCTTTTCCTGAACCTGGCTCACCCTCCCCTCCCCTCCCCTCCCCTCCCCTGCCTCTGCCTTTTGAATGCATTCAGCGTTTATCTGGCACCTGCCGTGTATGGGGCACTCTGCTGTCCTTGTGTTTGTGAGGGTGCTAAAGTAGAAAGCCAGGCCTCTGCCCTCAGCAGGCTTATTTTCCAATAGGTAAGCCCTACCTGGGCCACAGGCCGCAGCAGACGGGCGGATGAAGTGCTTGAATAATCCTCGGTGGCTCTTTGCCTCCCGTTGTACATCATTTAAAACAGGAAACTGTCCCTAGTCCTTGCCCTTTCCTGTGGGAATATTATGATCTTTAAAAGAATCCCATACAGCCACTTTGGAAGACAGTTGGATGGTTGTTTTTGTTTTTTTTTTTTTTTTAAACCAACTAAACATACTCTTACCATACAACCCAACAGTCTTGCTCCGTGGTATTTCTCCAAATGAACTGCAACTTACGTCCACGCCAGCATCCGCTACGTGAATATTAATAGCAGCTGTATTCGTAATTGGCCAAGCTTGAAGGCGACCCAGATGTCCTTCAGGGGGTGAACGGAAGGTCCGTCCTTGGCCCTTGGAAGGATGGAGGTCCACGGAACCGTGGTCCATCCAGACAATGGAATCTTACTCAGCGCTGAACAGAAATGAGCTATCAAACCGTGGGAAAACATGGAGGAACCGTAAATGCGTATTGCCGAGCAAGAGATACCGATCTGAAAAGGCCACATACTGTACGATTCCACTCCCATGACGTTCTGGAAAAGTAAAACTATGGGGGCAGTGAGAAGGTCGGTGGCTGCCAGGGGTTGGGGGAGGGAGGGAGCACTAGGTGGAACACAGAAGATGTTTAGGGCAGTGAGACTCTCCTGTATGATGCTGTAATGGTGGTTACGTGTCATTCGCCTTTCGTCCAAACCCACTGGATGGTCAACACCTCCTGTAAACTACGGACTTTGGGTGATGATGTGTCAGCGTAGGTCCATCAGTTGGAACCAATGTAGCGCTGTGGTGGGGGGATGGTGATAGTGGGGGAGGCCGAGCATGTGAGGGGGGCAGGAAAATACGGAGACTCTCTGTACCTTCTGCTCAATTTTATTTTTATTAAAAAAAAAAAAGTTTTAATGTTTACTTATGTTTGAGAGAGAGAGACAGACAGAGCGTGAGCAGGGGAGGGGCAGAGAGGGAGACACAGAATCCAAAGCAGGCTCCAGGCCCTGAGCTGTCAGCACAGAGCCCAATGCAGGGTTCGAACCCACGAATCGGGAGATCATGACCTGAGCCGAAGTCGGACGCTTAACCAACTGAGCCTCCCAGGCCCGCCCCCTCCTGCTCAATTTTAATGTGAACCTAAAACTGGTCTCACAAATAAATTCTATTAACAAAAGTGCCAGAAGCAAATAAGCCAAACTGATAAATGTCATATTAAAAAAAAAAAATCACCCCGATCTATTGGTTTTTTTTTTTTTTAAGATTTGTTTTAGGTTTATTTATTTTGAGAGAGGGCAAGCATGAGCGGGGGAGGGGCAGAGAGAGAGGAGAGAGAGAGAGACACAGAATCCGAAGCAGGCTCCATACTGCCAGCACAGAGCTGACTCTGAGCTTGAACCCACGAACTGTGAGACCATGACCTGAGATGAAATCAAGAGTCAGACGCTTAACCGACTGAGCCCCCCGGGCGTCCCCAGGGTGGTGATTCTTGAGAGACGGGAAGGAAATGAGGCGAGCCCTCTGGTTGTTGCAGCGTGCTGGCTTGAGAGAGCGTCCACACTGCACACAGGGAGGGAGAAGTTGAGGCAGAGCCCGGTGAACTCCGTGTGTTGAAATGCAGCTGACAGTCTGAGGAGACAAAGGCAGCGACAGTTCATAGGACTCGAGCAAAATCTTTACCAGGCGTGTGTCTGATAAAGGGCTCATAGCCCCACTATAAAGGGAATCCTCACAGCTCAACAAAAAGAAGAAAAATGGGCCAAAGATTGGGACAGAGCCTTCACCAGAGAAGGTGCAGGATGGTCAATCAACACACGTAGGGGTGCTCAGGTACGACACCGGTAGTCAGTAGGAAAAAGAAAATGAAACCACAAGGAGACAGCACTATGGACCTCTTCGAATGGATGACATGAAAAAGACTGTCATTCCAAGTGTTGGCAAGGATGCAGAGAAATTAGAACTCTTAACAAGCTGCTGGTGGGGCTGTAAGATGTTAGAATTTCTCTGGAAAAACAGTCCGGCGTCTTCTTAAGAGGTTAAACATACGCTTATCGTAAGACCCAGCCGTTCCACTCCTAGGTCTTTCTTTACCCGAGAAAAAAAGGAAATACATTTCTATACAGACACTTGTATACAAGCAGCTTTTTTGGTAACAGCCCCCAACTGGAGACGCCACAGACCTCTGTCATCAGGGGAGCGGATAAACAGGCCGTGGTATATCCAGGCAAAGGGATACTACTCAGCGCCGAGGAAGAATGAACTCTTCGTGTGACGACACGGGTGAATCTCAAAATAATTATGCCAAGTGAAGGAAACTGGATAAGAAGAGAGTACATATTCTAGAGTCCACTTGTAGAACCTCTAGAAAACACAAACTGAGGGGCGCCTGGGTGGCTCAGTCGGTTAAGCGGCCGACTTCGGCTCAGGTCATGATCTCGCGGCCCGTGAGTTCGAGCCCGGCGTCGGGCTCTGTGCTGACAGCTCGGAGCCTGGAGCCCGTTTCGGATTCTGTGTCTCCCTCTCTCTCTGCCCCCTCCCCACCCCCCACTCGCACTCAGTCTCTCTCTGTCTCTCAAAAATAAACATTAAAAATTTGTTTTAAAATCTTATCAACTTGTACACTTTAGATGTGTGACGTTTATTATATGTAACCGCCACCTCCTGAAAGCTGTTTTCAAAGAGGTCCCTCCGGCCATGGTTTGGGGAACGGGTTTCAGGCAGTAAAGTCTAACTGCAGGGGGAGAAATGCATATCCCTTCCTCTCTTCTAAACATTTGGTTCCTTCTTTCCCTCCCTTTCTTCCTGGTTTACGTACTCCGATGATGATAGTGACACGTGATGACATTTTCTTTTGTTGTTGTTGTTGTTGTTGTTGGACATTTCTCTAAAATCCTATAGCTGAGGGGCCACGTGAAAGCAGAGGGGTCTGGTGGCCTTTCTTCTTGCTGAGCCCTGCTTTGTAAGAACTCACTTGCGTTTCTTCCCTCTACCTGCTGCCACTCATACTCGTGACGCTGGGACATCAGGTCTGGGGGCCCTTCCCACCCCGACCCGCTGGCCGTCGCAAGATTCCTTTCAATTCTGGCACCATCTACCTGTCGGTAATAAATCCGAGTCCCCACGGCCCCCTTCTCAGGTTTGATCATTTGCTAGCACAGCTCACAGAACTCAGGGAAGCATGGCTGCCAATTTATTTTATAATAACGTGCATGATAAAGGATACGGATGAACAGTGGGGTGAAGGGATACATAAGGCGGGGTCCGGGAGGGGCCCGAGCCCAGGAGCCCCTGCCCTGTGGAGTCAGCCCAGAAGCTCTCTGAACCCCATGCTTTGGGGATTTTTATGGCAGCTTCATGTAGGCAGGATGGATCGTTAACTCGTTTTCCAGCCCCTCTCTCCTCTCTGAAGGATGGGGCTGGGGCAGAAAGTTCCAAGCTTCTTATCACGGCTCCGTCTTTCCAGTGACCAGCCCCCATCCAGGAGCCCACCGAGAGTTGCCTGGTTAGAACAAAAGACGTTCCCGCCGCCCAAGAAACTCCAAAGGATTTAGGAGCTCTGTGTCAGGAACTGGGGTCATAGACCCAATGTTAGAAGGAACGGGGACAGAGACCAACATATATATATACACACGTATCTGATTTATATATATATCTGATATATATATATATATATATCAGATACGTGTGTATATATACATATATTTGATTTCATGAGCTGGAGCCTGTCCCCAGCCCTGGGCACTTAGTGAACTCACAGTGCAGGACCGTAGGTGGGATTGGTCAGCTCAGCTATCAGAGGTGGCAGATTCTGGTTCCCCGCATCCCTGGGTGACGGCTCCCTGAGGACTGTCACCTTGCTCACTGTCATCTTGCCGGCATCTAGCGGGAGCCTGGTTCTGAGTGAGTGACAGAGAAGTATCTGTGGGCTGAATGCTTCGGTGGCAGTGTCCCCTCCAGGAGGGTAGGAGGAGCTAAGTGAGGGTCTGCATTGCAAAGGGAGGCGGCGGGGGGTGGGTGTGGGGGGGCTGTGGCTGGGGTCCCAGGCGGGAAGACAGCCTGTGCACTTGGGGATAGGGCAGAATGAGTGGTGGGCCAGGGTGGTCAGTGGGAGCTCCGGGGCCGGGCTGGGCTTGGGGCCGCATCCCTGAGCATGTGGTTTGTTGAGGGTGAGAAAGGAGCCCTCTTTTTTTCTGAGTGTGGCAGGAACCCCCATAGCCTCCAACGCGGCAGGGATAATGGGACCTTTGAGTTAGAACGTGGGCTCATGTCACATCTCCCAGACCGTGTGCTCTTCTGCAAGTTACAGCACTTTTCTAGAACTTGGCTTTGAGAAAGGGATGAAAACTCCCAGCGCAGGGTCTGGTAGGTACATTATTCCCTAGAATATGAAATTTACTTTTTTGCCCCTCGCGAAGGAAGACTAGATCTATTTCCTGCCCATGAAGCACTTTTTTATTTTCTTTTTTTTCCCCCTCTCTTTCTTTTTACATTTTCTTTATTTTTGAGAGAGAGCGAGCAGGGAGAGGAACAGAGGGAGGGGGCAGAGGATCCAAAGCAGGCTCTGTGCTGACAGCAGTGAGCCCGATGTGGGGCTCCAACTCACCAACCGGGAGATCATGAGCTGAGCCGACGTCGGTGCTCACCCGGCTGAGCCACCCAGGCGCCCCCGTGAAGTACTTTTCTGTGCATTTACCACCAGGCACAAGGATGAAATGCTTTCCCACCTACGTGGCTTCTTACGGGCTCTTCCTCGCTCTGTGACCGATGGCTTAGAGCATCAACGCCTTCCTTCCTTGCTTTGTGTCGGTGCTGGATGATCCGAGTGGCGGGAAAGGAGGTCAGCAGCCCGGAGGACGCGGGCTGCTGGAGTAAGAGAAAGTTCCCGGGAAGCAGAAGTCAGTAGGTCAGAGCCCTCGGGCGAAGAGGAAACCAGAGGAGAGCGTTGCTGTGCCGGCTACGGGGAGCGAGAAAGACCTGAGCCGCCGTGATAAAGTAGCAGGAAACCCCCGGGTGGCCCGTGCACCTGTTCTTGCCCACTCGATGACGCTGTCCTCCTGCCATTGGCTTTACGAGCGGGGGTGGGAGAGGACGTCTGATCCCATTCCCCAGATCCAAACAAGATGAGCGCACGTCCTCGATGGGAGGCTGGCCTCTTCCCGTGTCCGCCCCGTGCACAGGTAGAAGGGCTGCCCACACCTCTGTGTCTCACCCTCGTCCGCTCTCTGCATCGCTACGGTGGCTTAAGCCACGAGGTCACCGTGGTTAACGGGGAAGAAGTGATGCTGCCTCGGCCGTGGTTTTGTTCCGTGTTTGTGAACAGAGTTATAGTCCCGGGGCTTTGACCCTTCCATCCGGTCCGTGGATGGTCTGCTTTGACTGTGCTTTCGCGGCTGCCTGACGCGCCAGCCTTTGTTGCTTGTCGCGTAGCGAGCTCCGGTCAGGTCGATCAGCGGGCTTGGGACACTTGTCTGGAAGTGGATCGCCGGATCACCGAGTAGTATAGTTCATACCATCCCGTGGCCTGATATCTGATGGGTTTTTTTTTAGAGAGCGTTTCTTCTTCAGGATCACATTTGCTGAAGATGGACGGGAAGGGCACTGGGGAGTTTGCGAGGGTGTTGGAAATATTCTGTATCTTGGCCGGGGCTTGCCTGATGTAGGTCATTTGTCAAAACTCATTGGACGGTAGACTTTCCGTTTGTGCATTTCGCCGTTTGTGAATTTTCTCTTGGAAAAAAAAAAAAAAACAACTGTCAGCAAATAATGAACTCTTCTTAATGGTTTGCAGGCTGACGTGTTTGGGGCTGAGGCAGACTGCTCTCTGCACCTTACTTCGAAATGCATCAAAGATAAGAAGGGTTGTTGGGCTGACTGACAGCAGAATGATCACACCCGGAGAATTGGGGTGGTGGGCGTATGGGTGTTTCCCCCACGATTCTTTCAGCTTTTCTGCGTGATTGAAAATTTCATAATAAAACGGTGGAACAGAAGAACCGTAGGTAACTACTACTTGTGTTCTCCAGACCTTTCCATGAACAAATTCCCGCCAACAGCTGCTTTTCCTGGCTGTTCCTACAAACGGCCTCGCCTGCTTCTTGAAGGCAGTGTTGGTGAAGTGAGTTGAGGGCCCTGGGCCTGGTGAGCCCTCTGTGAACCTGGTGTGCGTGCTTTCACAAACCACGTGTTAGCTTTGAGCTTGACACAGTTCGTCAACTTGAATCGATAGGGCTCTGAAACACAGGGCTTTCCATCCTGCAGGCGGAAGGCTGGGCATTTGCAGCCTGAGAACTGCCCGACACCAGCATTAGGAAAGGGTGCTTGAGCCCCCGCCGACCGAGAACACAGTCTGGTTGCCAGCTGGACTCTGGGGGAGCTCCGCGTGTGTATGTGTTCAAAATTTTAAGGTTATACCATATATTTAAACATATGCAGACGGCTTTGACACTAGACCTTTTCTAGTCTAGAGAGAGCACTTGCTCTTGTAAGACTTTTTTTTAATGTTTATATTTGAGACAGAGAGAGAGAGAGAGAGAGAGAGAGAGAGAGACACAGAGTGCAAGTGGGGGAGGGGCAGAGAGAGAGGGAGACACAGAATCCGAAGCAGGCTCCAGGCTCTGAGCTGTCAGCACAGAGCCTGACGCGGGGCTCGAACTCACGAGCCGTGAGATCATGACCTGAGCCCAAGTCAGATGCTTAACTGACTGAGCCACCCAGGCGCCCCAGATCTGTTTTTAATTAAGATGCAAGAAGTAAAACCAACGATAATTTTATAAGAAACCACTCTTTTTTTAAAAAACTTTTTTTAGTGTTTATTCTTGAGAGAGAGAGAGAACGAGTGCAAGTGGGGGAGGGGCAGAGAGAGAGGAAGACAGAGTCGGAAGCAGGCTCCAGGCTCCGAGCTGTCAGCACAGAGCCCGACGCGGGGCTCGAACTCACCAACCGTAAGATCATGACCAGAGGCGAAGTCGGACGCTCAACCGACTGAGCCGCCCAGGCGCCCCAAGCAACCCCTCTTTGTATTTTGGCATATTTACTCCCTGAATTTTTGTTTTAATTTCATGCATCATTTACATAACTGTGATGGTTTTCATTTGACTGCAATGAAGGAGTTCTTAGAAAGGAAGCCCCAGCGACTCCTTTATGTGGACTGGCCCAGAGCCTGGGCTACAGCCGCAGAGATTCTGGGTTGGTCTAGACAGAGAGACTTCCCGCTTACTCACAGAGTACGATCCTGGGACGACTGGCACTTCTTAAAGAGCCCGTTTGACGTGGAAGCAACTTTTTGCTGAACACAGTAGCGTTACTGCATCCTTGTTACGTGTGTGCCTGGCCACTGAACGTCTGCCAAGTGGAGGGCGCTGTACCAGGTACTCTTGGCGTGTCCTCTCCCCGTAAACCTTCCAGGGGCTGCCATCATCCCGCCCTACGGGTGAAACCCCAGACAGCGGGGAGTTCAAATGATCTGCCCTAGTCACATAGTGCATGGATTGTGGGGTTCTAGTTCGGGAGCGGGCTCGATAGACAGCTTTGTAGCTGAGGCAGGACCAACTCCAGTGACCTTGGTGGTTTGCAGAGTGGCCTTTACGGCCGTCGGCCACTCCTGGGAACACGTAGGTGTTCCTAATTGAGAAGTGATGCTCCCAGAAGTTTCCAGGTTAACTCATGCCTCGTGGGAAGCGAGTGGGCGGGGAGGCTGAAGGTTAGAGACTGATTTCTGTTTCATCACGTTGCCATCAGAGCCGGAGAGGGGAGAGGGAGGGAGGCCTGGGGACTTGAAGGGACAAAGGGTGGGTGTAGGGTGCCCGGCAGGGGAGCCTGTGAGCAAAGGCTGAGAGCTGGGACCCTAGAGGGAGCTTGTTTGGAGGTGAGGGGCAGGGAAGGGCCATGGCCTTGCGGCCTGCTAGACGTGGGGCTGGTGGCCTGATACTTCTGCAAAAAGTGAGGCTCATCAGGGCACCTGGGTGGCTCAGTAGTGTCTGACTCATGATTTCAGCTCAGGTCACGATCTCACAGTTCGTAAGTTCGAGCCCTGCGCCGGGCTCTGTGCCAGCAGAGCCTGCTTGGGATTCTCTGTCTCTTTCTCAAAACACATGAATATACTTAAAAAAAAAAGTGAGGATCGTCAACCCTAGTTGGTTCCCATTGAGAATTGAAGGAAAGGATTTTGTTGAAATCGCCCGACCCGCATGCTTGGCAGGTTATGATCATGGTGCGGTTTTTTCGGATGCATCTGATAAACAGTGGGGGCCTTTGAAAGCTTTGGGCTGGGGTGTAGATCGGCAAAGCAGAGATTTTTCTGAATATCAGCATGCCATTATGGAGGTCGGCACGGGGCTCGGGAGTGGGGTTCTGAAGGCCAGCTCCTGGAGTTGAAAAGCTGATGGAGAGAGAGAGAGAGAGAGAGAGAGCGATCTCAAGGGAGTAATCCACTGGATTTGGTGATGGTCCGGTCATGGGGAGGGACAGGCATCTCACTTTGTTCATTGGCTTTTCTATGACTCGGTTTACTCTGTCTCTCGCCCTGACTCACTGGCGTGTTCTTACTTTGCAGGAGCCTGTGTGAAATGCAGCAAAGGGGTGTTCGGGGCCGGCCAGGCCTGCCAGGCCATGGGGAACCTCTACCATGATGCGTGCTTCACCTGTGCGGCCTGCAGTAAGTGTGGGGCACGTGGGGGGACAGGGACCGTGGGGACCAAGAAAGGGAGGACAGGGGAGAGCATCCTTCCTCGAGACACTTGACCCAGGCCTTCCACAGTGCCACAGAAAGGCAGGTCGGGGGGCCTCGGGAGCCCCCAGCACAGGGCCCATCGGAGGGAGGAGACGTGCCAACGACTGCCCGGGGCCGGCCTTGGAGAAGCGATGAGTGGGTTCCAAGCAATCTGTGATAACGTCAGGTTTGTAACGCCTGTCAGAGGTCTCAGAAGGGTTGGGGGGGAAAGCGTTGGGATCCGCCATCATCTGCCCCGTTGTCCGTCACCTCCCCCACCGTGGGACCAGCCCATCGAAAGTCCGTCAGTTACTCCAGTGGGAGGCGGGGCCCTTTTATAATTCTGGGACCCCACTCTTTGATTTGGAGGCTCCTCTGTGGGTGTGAAGTGTGAGCGTGTGCGTGAATGCCCGTGTGTGCACCAAGGCGTCAGTGCCTGTGAGCGCACACGCCTAAAGGGCTCTCCACTCCGTACACGCAAATTAGGAGACCAGGCCTGTGCTCAGCCCCGCGGACTGCTCATTGGGTTGATGGCAAGCGCAGTGGAAGATTCTAGCACATTCGCGATGTTTGCCAAGTCTGACCAGGTCAGGAGTTGTGCTTGTTTTATGGTCTCTACCGAAGGTTAATTTTGAGGAGGATTTTTTTAGAAAACACCCCGCTGATGTTCTCTGGTCCTGTGCTGAGGCTAGCGGCTATCAATGACAAGGAAACAGTACGATAAAGCCGGAGCGTCTGGGACAAAGTGGTCTTGTTATCTGGCCCAGTGGTTCTCAATCCTGGCTCTTCACTAGAATCCCCTAGGAGATTTTCTTTCTTTTTCTTTTTTTTGAAGTTTATTTATTTATTTTTGAGAGAGAGAGAAAGAGAGATAGCGAGCACACAGGGGAGGGGCAGGGAGAAAGGAGAGAGAATCCCAAAAAGGCTCCATGATGCCAGCCCAGAGCCTGATGGGGGGCTCAAACTCATGAACCGTGAGATCATGACCTGAACTAAGATCAAGAGTTGGACTGAGCCACCCAGGTGCCCCTCCCCTAGGGGCTTAAAAATTTTTTTTTTAATGTTTATTTGTTTTTGAGAGAAAGAGAGAAAGAGAATGAGCCAGGGAGGGGCAGAGAGGGGGAGACACAGGGGAGAATCCAAAACAGGCTCCAGGCTCTGAGCTGTCAGCCCAGAGCCTGACGTGGGGCCCGAACCCATGAACTGTGAGACCGTGTCCTGAGCCGAGATCAAGAATCCGACACTTCACCGACTGAGGCACCCAGGCGCCCCTCCCCAGGGGATTTTAAAAGCTGGTGATGCACCAGTCCCATGCTGACCAGCAAAATCAGGAGCGCTGGGGGTGGAGTTTCTAGAATGGGCAAGAGTGCTCTTCCTGTCTCCTCAGGCGACTCCAGGGTGTGGTCAGGCCTGAGTGTCTGGATTAGTGCCAGCGGAGAAAGAAGGGGGAGAGATTTGCTCTTGGCTGGTTTGCGGCACCCTGAGAGCCTCCTGCTTCCCAGTCTAAAGTCAGCCAGCTGGGTACGGACCCGGCTCCCAGCCTGCCAAGCTGTGATGATGGCTAGGCATACGCCCGGGTTCGAAACCTCATACGTGCGTCCTCGCTGCGATTTCCCATAAGACGCGTGCCGGAGAGGCCACGGTTCGTGCATTGATGAGTATTCCCCTTTGCGGGGAAAACGTGAAAGCCTTGGAGGTGAGTCGGAATTCTGCTGAGCATCCGCAGTGGAAGTGTGGGCGTCGTCCGGGGATCGGTTTCCCTGGGCCCCTGGCTTCTCCTTGTCTTTGAGCCACACTACACACCGTGTAAGTTGTAGAATCCTGGTTGGCGACCACGATTCTTGTCCCTAACGATGCAGACTGTGTCTGGGGGAGGATGCAATTGCCGGTCGCCCTGTGGAGGTTGGTTTCCCTTCTGCTGAAGCAAGTGTATTTCAGCACGTCTGATGGCCACGTAGCCGGCGTTCTCTGCGCTATCCCAGATGTAACGTCTTCCTGCTGCCCGCGTTAACTGATCAGTTAAATTAAATCCTTGGCCATGTGTTTGGGTCTTATCTGTACAAGAGTTGGGATCCTGCCTCTTGCTAAAAAAATTATCTTTGGGGCGCCTGACTCAGTCGGTTGAGCATCCGACTTCGGCTCGGGTCATGATCTCGTGGTTCGTGGGTTCGAGCCCCGCGTCGGGCTCTGTGCTGACAGCTCAGAGCCTGGAGCCTGCTTCGGATTCTGTGCCTCCCTCTCTCTCTTTGCCAGTCCCCTGCTTGTGCACTCACTCACTCTCTCTCTCTCTCAAAAATAAATAAACATAAAAAAAAATTATCTTTGCCTTTTGGCTCCTACAACTGGTTCTCAATATTTGCTGTTTTCCGGGGAAAAAAGAAAATATTAAGTGGAAGCTGTCTTTCATCTCAAGCAATTGCCATTTGAACAAAGAAAGCTTCTCGGGGGTCAGGGGTGGGCACCGAAAAGTCAGTGGGTGCCACTCGTGGCTGCCTGACCACCTGTCGGTTCCATGACGGGTTGAATTTATCGTCAAATGATGGCAGGTGCAAACACTTCAGGCAAACACAGCTGGTTGGGGATTTTCTTGGTGTGGCCTCTAAGGCCCTTGTGGTCTGCTCTCTGGCTTAATGCTTCCCGTAATTTATCACAAACTGAACTCTCTTTTCTACTTCCTTCTCCCTGATCACACTGCCCCCTAGGTCTGCTCTCCCCACTCACTTCATACATGTAAGTTCTGTCCAGCCGTTAGAGCAGCCAGCTCAAAGGCTGCCTCTTCCAGGAAGTCTTCCCCGTTCCCCTAGCAGGAAGAAACCGTCCTCCCCCCACCCCCCCTTGAACTTGAACTTGGCATGCCCTGCTTTCTGACTGATGCTGTCCTGTAGACTGTGAGGTCACTCTCTGTGACTTTGGAGCCGGCAGGCCAGGCCCTGGAACAGAGTCGCTGAAGAGGTGAGGACAGGACTCCTTCAGAAAGCGAGTGCCACACATTCCTGTTGGCCAAGGGCCTGCACGCTCCTGTGGTGTGTGAACACAGCTTCCCCCGCGCCCGCCGGGAGCGGTTGGAGACCCAGGCACGCGTCTGAGCGGCGTCTCTTGGGCACTAGAGGTGATTTGCCCTTGTGCAGTTGACTTATTGCTGCCCTGTGACTATTTTCAACAGCAGGAGGCACCTGGGTGCTCCGTGTCCTGGCCCTGCCAGTCCTCAGGTGCATCTCTGGGAACACCGGCCCCGCGCAGATGGCTCGGCCGGGGCCGGGCCCGGTCCCCCCCGTCGCTGGTAGAAGAGAACATGGGGGCCCAGAGAGGGGAAGAGAATTTCTCAAGATGAAACACCTACCAACAGAGCTGGCACGGGAATCCAGGGCTCCTGGATCTAATTAGCTTTGCATATCCCACTTTCTCTGGTCGGTTAGTGTATATGTTAGTGAGTATACAGGTGTGTGTTTTCTGTCTTCCCATTTCATTATGAAGATGATCTAGCTTGGGGCGCCTGGGTGGCTCATTTGGGTAAGCATCCCACTCTTTTTTTTTTTTTAATTTTGAGAGAGACAGACATTGTGAGTGGGGGAGGGGCAGAGAGCGAGAGCGAGAGAGCGAGCGAGAGAGGGAGAATTCCAAGCAGGCTCCCTACTGTCAGCACAGAGCCCGATGCGGGGCTTGAACTCACGAAACCGTGAGATCATGATCTGAAACTGAGTCGGACGCTTAACCGACTGAGCCACCCAGGCACTCGCGCCCCCCCCCCCCCCCCCGCCCCCAAGAGAATTTCAAGGGCAGAGACCTGGATGTGTGATTCTAGCACAGGTGTCTTTACTCGTATGTTTTCCCTTCCAGGTTTTGCCCAGAGGTATACCCGGCTTGTAGAGCTGTGATCATAGCATATAAGTCATGTTCCGTCCTTTGTGATCGAACGTGCCGTGGACCCATCCGCGTCTCTGCAGTGTGGATCATGATGATTTTAACAGTCGCAGAGCAATCGGCTGCGTTGTGCCGTAGGTCTATGGCGCTCAGCTCGTGTGGGGTTTGCCGGTTGTTCCGCAGAGCCCGCCCCCTGCCTGCACCCCCTTTTTCCTCTGCTGAATTGTTTCCTTGGTGTCCTGCCCGGAAGCAAGCATTCAGGGTGTGGCGTGTGGACCTTTGTGTGGTCTGCTCAAGTCCCTCCTTTCTCAACTGCTCCTCCGGGGGCAGGGGGGGCCAGTGTGTGTGGTTGCCATGGAGATGTGGGGCGTCTCCCTTCTCCCCGCCTCGGGTCCTGCTCTCCAGTGGCTGTGCTCTCAGCTGGATGCCCCGAGAAAGCCATTGGCACAGCGTGGAGCAGGAGGAGGGTCAGCGCAAGGGGCAGGCCTGGCCTTGGCCAGCGGCCACGCCGTGTCTGACGCCGGGTGTCGAGTGGCCCGAGGAGAAGCTGGCGCCCGGCTGTGGCTGAGAGAGGTAGAATGAGGCGGAAGGAAAGGTGTGGGTCTGGACGTGTGGGTCAAGAGGGGCTCTCCAGAGTGGGGCTCTGGCACCTTCCAGAACAGACGGTGAGGGAGAAGGAAGGCAAGGCTCTGTGTCCTTGCTGCAGGCAGTTTTAGATCTAAAACGTCAGCTTTTGTTGTTCCAAGACTAGACAGCCCCCATCCTGGAGTCCAGGTGAAGCCTGTTGGCCATGTGCGTGTTCATGGCTGCTCTGATGTTTCCTCTGTACCAGCTGGGAATGAGCGATCAGATAGGAGATTCCATGCGTGTTCTCTCCCTCCCTGAGGCCCAGAGAACACGAGGGCCCGGGCCTGGGCGTGGGATGGGGGGCAGGTCCAGGTGGACGGAAACTGTTGCCCACATAGGCCTGGTCTCAGAGAAGGACCACTGCGAATCAACGGCGTCCACTCAGGGGACAGTGTTGGGATGTGCAAGTCACGGCCAGAACAGGTGGCTTTCAGTGCCATACCTAGTTCTCCTACCCTGGGGGGGGGGGGGGGGCGTGCACGGTGACCTGCCCGTCACGCCTCGGGGAAAGCACACCGTAAAGTGAGGACCATATGCCGTTGCCCATCCCACCTTCCAAAAACCAAACCCTGGGGGAGGTTAAAGATTGCGAGTGAATTTCATAGTGAACTCTTACCCCTTTAGACCCAGTCATGGGAGTCTGAGTTACGAAAAATCTGTATCTAGAAATCTAAAAAAAGTACCTCGTCATTACCGCAGGTAAGGAAAACAGCCAGAATTAAGGCCAGCGTCGTGGAACGGGGGTTCTTGAGTAAGTCAGTGGTTGGTGATTGGTGGTCCATCATCCAGTAGGTTCTAGAATTGGGAGGGTGCTCGTCAGCTATTTTGTTTTCTTAGGAAGTTTAAATGCTGCCTCTGAGATCATGAGTACTTTCTTTTTTTGATGTGTTCATATTTATTTTTGGGAGGGAGAGAGAGCCCGAGTGGCAGAGGGCAGACAGAGAGCAGACAGAGAGGAAGACAGAGGATCCAAAACACGGGCTGATAGCACAGAGCCCGACGTGGGGCTCGAACTCATGCTGTGAGATCATGACCTGAGCCAAAGTCGTCCGCTCAACCGACTGAGCCACCCAGGCGCCCCATGTTTCCTTTTTTCGTTGACTTTGTATGCAACCTCATCCACCCAGCGTTCGAAAACGCTCACAGATTCTGAAATAGCGGAGCCAGCACGAGGGAGGTCTTGCTTTAATTCACAGCTGGACTGCTTCCTTAAACCAGTAATCACAATATTTATAAGTAGCTTGTAGATGAGCTGCCCAGCTTGCTGTTGACCTGCCCCCACACCAAGCCTTCCACCCACGGGAGCTCGCTAAATCTGGAACAGTCCAGTGAGTTCAGCATTATTGTCGGCCTCCTTTTACAGGCAGGCAGACAGGGGCTTGGGAGTGCAGCTTGCTTGTGGCTGGTGACCTCGCTGTTAAGTAGCGTGCTCCGCGCCCGAGCCCAGGACCGTGTGGACCCACAGCCTTTGCTCCCGCCACCGCGTTAGTGTCAGATTACCCTTGCTCGGAGAGAACGCGTGTCAGAGACAGGACGCTGGCCGCGCACTGCACTCTTGTGTTGGGGCTGTGCGGTGGCAGAAGCTGGGTTTTCAGAGATTCTCTGGTTGTGAACGCAGGAGAACAGCCTGAGGCTTGGAAGAGGGGAGATACGAGAGACCTGGATTAAAGGCTCTGATGCCTGAATTTCTGAGCCGTTGGCTCACGCCAGCGTTTCTCGCCACATTCAGCAGTTGTGAGTAAGCCGCATGAGTCAGCTGCATCCAAGGAAAACGCCGGGGATCAAGAATGTGAGAAAGGAAGAGTAGGCACGGGCTCAAGGAAGCCAGTGGGCGAGGAAGAAATCAGGAAGCAACCAAAATAGACGAGCCGGGCAAAGGGCTGTGTGGGTCGGCAGAGGGCAGAGGGGCAACATCGACTTGGTGCGTTGTTACAAGGGTCTCTCGTGTTCGTCTCTAGCAAAGCCGGTTGTGCCGAGGCCCCTGACTCGGGGCCAGACTTGGTTTCCCAGATCAGACTTTGTGGGTCCAGAGGCCGTGAGGTCCCTGACAGTGGGAAACATCAGATTCTTCATGCCTGTGACATTAATTAGCAGGGTCTGGGGTATTGGAGCCCTGTACTGTAGGGGGTGGCTCCTGCGTAACCCACGCCTGCTTGCAACACGTACGTTCCAGGTGCGTGACAGCACGCACACACGGTTTGGGTGGGTGTTCTGGTACGTGGGGGGGCACCGCGCCCTAATTAGCATGAAGACATTGTACCCGGTGCCTCATCTCTGAGCCAGAATTCTGGGTTTGGGGAATAAGGTCTTTTTTGGAGGTCTGAACTTTACCCTGGCACCATAGACGCTACTTGGGTCTCTTTGGCTCTCTTGCCAAGAGTGTCTGTTCTTTGCTTTCTTAAATGTTCTGTCTCTCAAATATTCTCTTAAATTTCTGTCCCCAACCCTGGCCCCGTGGTGGTGCATTCAGTGTGTCGGCTGGAGTGGGCCACAGGTGCCCGGGCGTTTGGTCAAACGTTATTCTGAATGTGTCTGTGAGGATGTTTCTGGAGGAGAGTAACAATTGGTAGGCCGAGCGAGTGAAGCAGATTTTTTTTCCCCCCCTGACACGGGTGGTCCTTGCCCAATCAGTTGAAGGCCCGCACGGAATCAGAAAAGCTGACCTTCCCACAAGTAAGGGATTTCTTCGTGCCTGACTGCCTTGAGCAGGGACATCCATTCTCCCTGCTTTCGGACGGGAATGACACCATCAGCTCTTCCAGGGCCTGTGGCTTGCCTACTGCTGATCTTGGTGCCCTTGTCAGCCTCCATAATCATGTGACCCAGTTCCTTTTTTTTTTTTTTTTAATTTTTTAAAATATTTATATTTGAGAGAGAGAGAGAGAGAGAGACCAAAACAGAGCATGAGCAGGAAAGGGGCAGAGAGAGAGAGGGCGACACAGAATCCGAGGCAGGCTCCAGGCTCTGAGCTGTCAGCACAGAGCCCGATGTGGGGATCAAACTCACGAACCACGAGATCATGACCTGAGCCGAAGTCAGACGCTTAACCGACCGAGCCACCCAGACACCCCTGAACCAATTCCTTTTAATAAATCTCTCTGTTTCTGTCTGTACATATACACATGGGTGTGCATACACGTGTGCACACCTACACATGCATGTGCACACATATGCATATACCCTCCAGGTTCCATGCCTCTGCAGACCCCTGGCTAATAAGGACCCTTTTGTATTTCTTCTGCATTGTCGTCCCTTCCCTCCCTACTTCCTCCCTCCTTTGTGTCCCCTCACTGACGATTTCTTTGCACCCACAGCCTCCATCATGGAGCCCATGGGGCTTCTATGCTCCTGTACGATGCGGACCCCTGACTGCACCTGCACGGATCCTGCTTCCGAGGCCTGTGTGCATGTGCATGATGGACATCCTGGAGGATCTGCCACAGTCACCCGGGAATGTGTCTGTGGTCCTCAAGTTTGCCTCACCTTCCTTTGGCCTCTAGCTCCCTATTTCCTGAACTCTAGATTCGAAGCACCCACTGTGGCAGCCAATGGCCACACGTGACTTTTGAGCACTTGAAATGTGGCCAGTGTGACTGAGGAATCGAACATCGTATTTTATTTTGTTTCCTCTTGATAAAATTTTTAATGTTTATTTACTTTTGAGAGAGAGAGAGAGAGAGTGCAAGGGGCGGGGAGGGGCAGAGAGAGAGGGAGACACAGAATCTGAAGCAGGCTTCACCAGCACGGGGCTTGAACTCCCGGAGCCTGAGATCATGACCTGAGCTCAAGTCGGACACTTAACCCACTGAGCCACCCAGGCGCCCCTACGTCATTTTTTGTTTTAATTGAAGTTTTAAATGTAAATAGCCACATGTGGCCAGTGGCTACCATATCGCACAGTGCAGGTAAAGTCTCTCATTCCTAAACCTTATTAATTCCCTTGTGGATATGAGATGATCAGTGAAGCTTATTATGTTTCGTACTTTATACATTGCAAAGGTAATATAGTCACACGGAAAAAGAAAACACATACGGGAGAAGAAAATTACCTATCGCCAAATACCGAAACAAGACCAAAACACGTCTGCCGTGCCCGCAGAGCTGTGCCCGAGCTCGTTGCTGTCTCCCTGTGTTCACTCTGCTGCCCTGCGTTTTCCATTTAGAAGTATATACATCCTATGCCTTCTTCCTCATTGTTCTGCGTGCTGCATAAGATCCTGTTGCCTTTGATGAGTCAAAATCAGCACAGCCTTCCTGCCCGTTGAGTTTAAAGGGGAGGAGAACCCTCACCACGTGGCTGCCAGACTCTGTTCCGAAAAGGCACCAAGGCTGGGTGGCGATCCCGTGGCCGGGTTTTCAAGGACCGGATGCACCTCCGGGGCACTGACCGGCCTGGGAGTCCGGCAGGTGCGGTGCTGGAGCAGAGGGTGCAGGCTTCCCTGTGATCAGGGCAGTGGGGACAGCTGTGCCCAAGCAGAGCAGCACAGCCACCATTGTCGGGTTGAACGATGCCAGCAGGGTCCCGGGAGGCCCCATTTGGGGAAGACCCTTCTGGTTCTTATGTGGATCCCTGCTGATCCCTCCCGACTGTCTTGGGTCCTGTTCGCTGGCCTGCCATCTCCATCCACACAGCCGGCCTTTGAGCACAGCTTTGTGGGGACCACTCCCCGGCTCGGAGGCCTCTGCCACTTCTTGCCTTAACGGCACAGTCCAGTTCCTTCGCTTAGCATTGAACCAATTCCTTAAGCCAGCTCCGAC
Organism: Panthera pardus; assembly: GCF_024362965.1. Classification (NCBI taxonomy): domain Eukaryota; kingdom Metazoa; phylum Chordata; class Mammalia; order Carnivora; family Felidae; genus Panthera; species Panthera pardus. The sequence goes on from NW_026527013.1 coordinate 15,598,915, forward strand.
TCCTTGCCTGTCTTCCGTCTCGCCGCTGCCTCCTCCACCCGCCATCCCGCAGAGCCTCCTGGCCCCACGGAACACGCCTGCCCTTCCTGGTGCCCGTCACCCTCGCCTTTCCTCCCCACCTTGGTGAATGCCGCTCTCCAAGGTGCTGTCCTCCTGTGTTTAATTTTTTGAGGAATTGTTTCGCAAAGTGGCTGCAGCATTTTCCATTCCTACCAGCAGTGTGTGAGGATTTCAGTATCCCCACATCCTTGCCAACACTTGTGATTATCTGACCCTTTGATTCTTAACCATCCTAATGTGAAGTTGAATCTCAGTGCGGTTTGGTTTGCGTTTTCCTGACTAATGATGTTGAATACCTTTCTTTAAAACATTTATGTTTTGGGAGAGTGCAGGTAGAGGAGGGGCAGAGAGTGGGGGACGAGGATCGGAAGCAGGCTCTGTGCTGACAGCAGCGAGCTGGTGTGGGGCTCGAGCTCACAATCCGTGAGATCATGACCTGAGCCCAAGTCAGACACTCAACTGAGCCACCCAGGTGCCCTGATCTTTTCATGGACTGATTTGCATGTCTTATTTGGAGAAATGTCTGTTCAGATCCTTTACCCATTTTTTCATTGGGTTTTTAATCCCTTTATTTTTGAGTTTTGATAGATTTTATATGTGTTGCATATGAGTCTCCAGTATATGATTTGTAAATATTTTCTCTCCTTCTATGCACTGTCATTTCCCTTTCTTGATGTTCTTATTTGCAGCACAAAAGTTTTAAATTTTGATGCAGTCTAATTTATCTATTTTTTTTCTTTTGTTTCTTGTGTTTTTGGTGCTTTGTATAAGAAAACAGTGCCCAACCCAAGGTCATGAAGACTCATGCCCATATTTTCTTCTGAATGTTATAGTCTTAGCTCTTAAGTTGAAGTCTTTAATCTATTTTGAGTTGGTTTTTATATGGTTTGAGGTAGGGGTTCCACTTCATTCTTTTGCACATGGATATGAAGTGTTCCCAGCATTGTTTGTTGAAGAGACTACTATTGGGACATCGGGGTGACTCAGTCGGTTAAGCATCTGATTCTTGGTTTCAGCTTACGTCATGATCTCACAGTCCCATGAGATCAGTGCACAGCCTGCGTGGGGTTCTCTCTCTCCTCTGTCTCTCTGCCCCTCCCCACTTGTGTGCCCACCCTCGCGCTCTCTCTCTCAAAATAAATAAACATGAAAAAACAAAGAAAAAGAAAAGACTACTCTTTCTCCATTGGATTGTCTTGGCAAATGTGTCCAAAATGAATTGACCCTAAAAGTAAGGGTTAGTTTCTGGTCCCTCAATTGTTTTTTTTCCATTGCTCTAGTCAATTATCTTTGAAAGCGATTTAACTAATAAGAAAAAAATCTCATTTATCCATGCAGTTGTTGCTATTTCTGGCCTTTTTCATTTCTTGTTTAGATCCAGATTTTCATCTGGTACCATTTTCCTTCTGCTTAAAGGCCTTCAGCTTTTTTTTTTTTTAATAGTGCAGATCTGCTGGTAATGAATCCTTTCAGCTTTTGTATGTCTGAATTCATCTTTATTTCATTTTTGAGTTTCAAGAACATTTTTTCTGGGGCTAGAGAATTCTAGGTTGATAATTTTTTCTTCTACTTTAAAGATATTGTTCGAGGGGCGCCTGGGTGGCTCAGTCAGTTAAGCTCAGGTCATAATCTCACGGTCCGTGAGTTCAAGCCCCGCGTCGGGCTCTGTGATGGCAGCTCGGAGCCTGGAGCCTGCTTCGAGTTCTGTGTCTCCCTCTCTTTCTGCCCCTCCCCTGCTCATGCTCTGTCTCTCTCTCTCTCAAAAATAAATAAACGTTAAAAAAATTTTTTTTTTAATTTCTAAAGATATTGTTCCATGAGGCACCTAGGTGCTCAGTTGGTTAAGTGGCCGACTTCGGCTCAGGTCATGATCTCATGGTTCATGAGTTTGAGCCTGACATCGGGCTCTGTGCTGACAGCTCGGAGCCTGGAGCCTACTTCAGATTCTGTGTCTCCCTCTCTGTCTGCTCCTCCCCCGCTCACACTCTGTCTCTCTCTCAAAGGTGAATAAACATTTAAAAAAAATAAAATAAAGATATTGTTTCATTGTTTTCATCAGAAATCCGATGTCTACTTTATCTCTGTTTCTCTATAGGTAACATATCTTCTTTCTCTGTCTGCTTTTAAGTTTTCTGTCATTGATTTTAAGAAATTTGATCATGATGTCTCTTGGTGTCTTTTGTATGTTTCCCATGCTTGGGGTTTGTTGAGCTTTTTGGATGTGTGAGTTTATAGTCTTTGCCAAATCCGGAACATTTCTGGTCGCTGCTTCTTCACGTTTTTCTGCCGCGCCTTCCCCCTGCCCTCTCCTCTCCTTCAGGGACTATGTTACCCCTTTTGACGACTCTTTGTTAAATTTAATAAATTGGCCTGTAAATTAAATCTTAATTAAGGTTGTCTCACAACTCCCTTATGTTCTTCTTATTCTTAAAATTCTTTTACGTTTTGAGGAAGAATGTTTCATTCTCAAACGAATGTTTCATTTTGGCCATTGAGCAGCCAGTTTTTATTATTATTAAGCCTTTAGATCCACTTATCTTTTCCCTTGTAGTGTGCAGTGTCCTAATCCCATCCAAAGTGTTTTTCATCTCCGATACTTTAGTTTTCATCTTTGGCCACTCAATATGGGCATTTTTAAAGATTTTCCATGTCGCTATTTAACTTTTTGGACATATGAAATATGGTAGCAATAACTTGTGTCTCTTTTTCTAGTGACTCGAAGATATGTGTCTGATCTGCCTTGATTTCCGTAGATTGACTGTTTTCTTAATTATGGGTTGTCTGTCTTGCCTTTCTGTGTGCCTGGTAATCTTTGACTGGATGCCAGACATTGTGAATTTCACCTTGTTGAGTCCTGGGTATTTTTGTATTCCTTTGAATCTTCTTGAGCTTTTCAGGGATGTAGGTAAGTTATCTGGAGACAACGATGTTTCTGGAGCAGAGGGCTCCAGGGCAAAACCTTCTTGAGCATTTCACTCAATACCCAGTTCTCACGGATTACGAGTTTTCCCACTCTGGCTGGTGGGAATAGGCACTGTTTTCGGCCCTTGTGGGTGACTTTCTCCCCCGGGCTTGGTTAGTTTCTTCACAGGCATGTGCTGATCCAAGACCTGCTGAATACTCAAAGGAGACCCTCTGCAGGTCTCCAGGATTTTTTTCTCTGTACAGCGTTCTCTGATCCAGATGATCATTGTCTGGAATAGTAGGAATGGAAAACAAAAGAGAGATGGGTTTGTAAAACTGTAAGGAAAAAAAAAAAAAAGACTTGGGAGCAGCCAGTGAGAAGAGAATTGGGTTGTGGAGCGGGTCTACTCGTAGCGTGGTCTCCGACAGTGTGGTCAGTAAGGCGAGAAGCGCAGAAATTGTGACCCTTTAGAAACGTTTGCAACAATTTGACGGAGTAGATTGGAGCCTGGCTTTGATGTTTCATTTTCCCACACTGTTGTATTTTCCAAGAAAAGAAGTCTGACAGATGGAAATGAAAAACAAAACAAAAACCTGGCCCTTTACCGCAGGTAGACTGAGAAAGAAGGGGCGACCCGGAGGGTTTGGGCAGAGAGAGATGGGGGCGGATGAGATTTTTAGCTCATGTAGGTTTCCGGTGAGGAAACTGAAGGTCTTGATGGGATCCTGGCAACAGTGACTTCCGCTAAACACTTAGTATGAGCCAGCACCGCATTGGGCTCCCTACTGCGAACCCCCTGCTTTCTCCCTCTCCACAGCACCCTCTACCAAGGAACCCCCAGGGTCAGGTGACCGGCCAACCTCTGGTTTCTGGGAAAGTGGCAAAGCCAAGGGCCCTCTCCTGTGTGCTTTTCTGTTTTCCACCTTCTTCCTGGTTCCTCGGCCCCCTGAGGCTGCGCGAGCCTAGGAAATCCAGGTTGATCGGTTCATTTGCACTGAACCAATTTGATTGGCTTTTCACTTGGTTGGTATTAGGAGTTCATTAAGGGTTAACCTGTTCTGGACGAAGCTGTTTGAAGAAGCAGATCGGGGAGAATTTTGTGCGATAAAGCAAAAATGTTCCCTAGCTGCCCTGGTCACAAGTGGCCACTGGCTACTTGAAATGTTCTCGTTCAAGTCCTTGAACTGAATGTTTAGTGTTATTTTATTTTAATTAACTTAGATTTACATAGGAATGGCTACCTAGGGCTGGGGACCAAGGCGACCAAGCTGGTAGAAGTGACCGTCTTGGGACAGCACAATAAAAATAAAATGTAAACAGTTGCTAATTTTTACAATAAAAACGGAATCTAAACAGTTGCTAATGTGTACTTCCTTTCTGCAGGGAACTCCTCTCATTATCCGGAAAACCTTGCATTTTTACTTTTCTTCGGGAAGGTATTCTGGACACTGAAATTTGTGATGAAGTCTTCCAGCCAAGGGCCAATTACTTTTCCAGAGTAGACAAGCCGTTTCTATTTCTTTTTTTTAAATTTTTTTTTTAACGTTTTATTTATTTTTGAGACAGAGAGAGACAGAGCATGAACGGGGAGGCACAGAGAGAGAGGGAGACACAGAATCGGAAGCAGGCTCCAGGCTCTGAGCCATCAGCCCAGAGCCCAACGCGGGGCTCGAACTCACGGACTGCGAGATCGTGACCTGAGCTGAAGTCAGCCGCTTAACTGACTGAGCCACCCAGGCGCCCCGCCATTTCTATTTCTAGAAGGAAAGGAGAATGTTAGGTTTTATTTGTCAGCTCAGACGGCCGCCCTCTCTTTGCGACACCTGTAACTGTTGTCACAGCTACGCTGGCTTCATCCACATTTTTCTCTTTTCAGCTGAAGGGGGCCCTGAGGGCAAATATAAAATAGCCATTTGCTGTCCGTAGGAGGTGGCTTTTTGACGAGTTTGTACACTTATTTATCAATATTTTATAAACTGTTGTTGTGATGGAAAAATAAAGAGCAACTATGACTCTTCCAAAGCTCTGGGAAAACTGTTTATTTGGTATGGTTTTGGTGTGCACGTGACTAGGTGTTTGACCAGGAGGAATCACGTTAAGCGGGAATGCTGGTTCAGAGAGCAGCCCGGGGCAGCCCCTATCGGAGCGGTTCTCAAAGAGTGGTCCGCGGACCAGTGCCTGCAGCCTCACGTGGGAAGGGGCACGTTCTCAGGCCCCTCCCAGACCTGCTACGTCAGAGTCTCCGGGGATGGGGCTCGGCAGGTGGTTCTGAAGCATGGAACTAAGCCCCTCGACCCTTCCATTTTGTCCTCTGTATGAGCACCGACACAGCCACGGCCGGCTCCCTGGTGTCGCGCCTCTAGGCAGGTGCCACTGTAGGAAGTGAGTGAGGACGGCAGAGCTCATCCCCGTGCAGGGCAGTGGAGTGAGGAGGAGGTTTGGTCGGGAAGGCCAGGAGATCCGCCTTTCCCCTGCCTAGTTGACAGATACTCCTTTGGGTTTGTTTGTTTGATTGATTTAATTTAAAAAAATTCATTTATTTTTGAGAGAGAGAGAGAATGAGTGGGGCTGGGGGGGGGGGGGCGGGCAGACAGCGAGGGAAACACAGAATCCAAAGCAGGTTCCAGGCTCTGAGCTATCAGCGCGGAGCCCGACGCGGGGCTTGAACCCACAAACTGTGAGATCATGATCTGAGCCACGCAGGTGCCCCACTTTTTAAATTTTTTTTTTAAACATTTACTTATTTTTGAGAGAGAGAGAGAGAGAGCATGCACATAGGGGAGGGGCAGAGAGCGGGAGAAGGAGGATCCCAGGCAGGCTCTGCGGTGTGACCACGGCACTCGTTGTGGGGCTCGAACTCACGAACCGTAAGATCATGACCTGAGCCTAAATCAAGACTCACCCAGGCACCCCGAGAGATACTCCTTTGGGGACAAAGTGGGTCTAGTGTGATGGGAAGTGTGCTTGCTGACTTTGCTCCAGAGAGCCGCGTTCAAGTCCCATCTCTCCTACCTCCTTGTAGCCACAGTAGGTGTTTGCCTGACTGACTTGGCTGTTGCATGAACAGGGTAGGTGGCGCTAAACTGCCTCAGGTACAGGTCACGTTGTTGGAGATGAGCGCGCGACGACGACCCGAGCCAGCTGGCTGCCTCCACCAGCCAGCCTGGAGTCCGTGCGCTGTGCCGCCCCTCCTGTGCCGGTCCTGGCTGTGGTTTGGTGCCACCTAGTGGTGGTTGGCTGCCCCCAGCGTGTACGTCCGTGGGTTCCGGATCCGGCACCTCAATGGAATTTTGAGGACGGGGAGGGATTCCAGGAATTCTCAGCTTAGTTGGTGTCTGTGTCATTGGCCAGATCTGGAGTGAGTCAGGCTCAAGAATACTTTCCCTGCCTGGCCCCACCTTCCCCTCGTTGTGCCTGCACTGGAAGATGGGAGCCAGTCACCAAACACATTACAGCCTCGTGAGGGCCGTCACAAGGGACTTTTATAGAATTGTCAAGCCAATGAAGTGAGATACAATGTAAAGTGCCCAGTACATAGAAAGTGCTTTAATATAAGGGTTTTTTTAAATGCTTATTTTTGAGACAGAGAGAGAGAGAGAGAGAGAGAGAGAGAGAGAGAACATGAGTGGGGGAAGGGCAGAGAGAGAGGGAGACACAGAATCCGAAGCAGGCTCCAGGCTCTGAGCTGTCAGCACAGAGCCCAACCCGGGGCTTGAACTCATGAACTGAGAGATCATGGCCTGAACTGAAGTTGGACGCTTAACTGACTACGCCACCCAGGTGGTCCTGTATCACATTTGTATGAAGAGAAAAGGAGGGGCGCCTGGGTGGCTTAGTCAGTTAAGCGTCCGACTCTTGGTTTCGGCTCAGGTCATGATCTCACAGTTCGTGAGTTCAAGCCCCACATCGGGCTCCGTGCTGTTAGCTTGGAGCCTGCTTGGGATTCTCTCTCCTCCTCTCTCTCTGCCCCTCCCCTGCTTGTGCGTGTGCGCATGCTCTCTCTCTCTGTCTCTCTGTCTCTCTCAAAATAAATTAATAAACGTTAAAAAGAAAAGGAAACCCAGAAAGTTGGGAGTGGTCCTGGGGTGTCATTTCCAGCGATTCCCAAGGATAATTAATTCCTGTGTATGTGCCCTGCTCCGTGATACTGACGCGGGGGTGTTATTTTTGCCTCATTCTGCGCAAATGCCTTCCATGCTTGCTGCAGCCTGCAGGGGGCGGTCGTGCACTTCTCCATAGAAGGCACATGGTAAGACAAGGACAGAAAGGGGGGTGATGATGCCGTGACATGTGGCAATGTTAACGTTCCTTAAACTTGTTAATATAGGAAAGTTCTAAATACGGTACTTGAAACCCAGAAGGCAATCAACAGATGTTAGGTTTGTTTGTGTTTTCTCCTACTGATAAAATACTACCAAATGTGGTGTGGGACCCAGTTTCCGAACTTAGATGGTCTTTTAAAGCTGAGCTAAGGGGCGCCTGGGTGGCTCGGTCGGTTTAAGCGTCCAACTTCGGCTCAGGTCACGATCTCGCGGTCCGTGAGTTCGAGCCCCGCGTCGGGCTCTGTGCCGACAGCTCAGAGCCTGGAGCCTGTTTCAGATTCTGTGTCTCCCTCTCTCTGTGACCCTCCCCCGTTCATGCTCTGTATCTCTCTGTCTCAAAAATAAATAAACGTTAAAAAAAAAAAATTTAAAGCTGAGCTAAAAAGTGGAGTTTGAGTCCTTCAGAGCGCGCCCACCGTTTTCCTGTGGGGAGCCCTCAATTATTTTAAGATTTTTTTTTAAAGTTGATTTTGAGAGAGAGAGAAAGAGAGAGAGAATCCCAAGCAGGCTCTGTGCTGTTAGCACAGAGCCCGACGTGGGGCTCAAGCTCTCCCAAACCATGAGACCATGACCAGAGAAGAAATCAAGAGTCGGACACTTGGACGCTTAACCGACTGAGCCACCCAGGTGCCCCCTCAATAATAATAATATAAATTATATATTATTAATAACATAATTGATATATAATTATTATATTAGTAATATATTATATAATATATGTTAATATATAATTGATATATATTAATGTTAGTGTGTATTAATAATATACTATATTACATATTAACAATATAATATATTATATATAAGTATATATTATAATGTATTAAATATATATTTTATTATATATTATTATTATTATTATTATTATTACTACTACTACTACTACTATTATTTTGGAATGAAGGAAAAGCAGATGTAGCCTTTAAGCCCTTCCTTTGGCCCCTGGGGTCTGGACACAGGACTTCTCAGCTCTGGGGACTGGCAGCCACAGTGTTTGTCTAGCCAGCTGGGCAGTTTTGTAAAGGATGATTAAAGTCCTACCTGCTCATTCTTAAAAGTTTGGGGAAGCACAGGAGAGTCTAAAGAAGCAAACAATTAGCAAATACCTTCCTCCTCCCCGCAACCATGCAGTTACCACGTATGTCCACCAGAGGCACTATTGGTCTTGGGCAGATTTTTTTTTTTTTCTTTGAATTTCTTCTTTACGTAGTTGAAATACACAGTTTTTAGATCTTGCTTTCTTACTTTTCATGCTATTACTTCAGGGGTTTCTTTCAACAATTACAGTATTGTTTTTCAAATTCCTGAATACAGAATTCCAGACATACATGCTATAAGAGCGTATAAAAGCAAACAGTGAAATTCTAATACCACCTACTGGTGTCCCTGATACTAGAAAAAACTTTTCAAATGTTGAAATGTCTAAAGCAGTAAGAGAAATTCCCCTTAATACAACATACCAGTGCTGCATTTACTAGACACTTTTAAATAATTATCCTCTTGAAAGCACACGCGGGGGCGCCTGGGTGGCTCAGTCCACTGAACCACCAACTCTTGGTTTCGGCTCAGGTCATGATCCCACAGTTCGTGGGTTTGAGCCCCACATCTGGCCCTGTGCTGGCAGCACAGAGCCTGCTTGGGATTCTCTGTCTCTCTGCCCCTCCCCTGCTTGTGCTGTCTCTGTCTGGTATTTTGAGTAACTTTGTATAGTGAAAGCATTTGCAGCATCACTATAGCAGTTATTTGAACGGTATTTTATTTTATTTTATTTTATTTATTTATTTATTTATTTTTTAACGTTTATTTATTTTTGAGACAGGGAGAGACAGAGCATGAATGGGGGAGGGTCAGAGAGAGGGAGACACAGAATCTGAAACAGGCTCCAGGCTCTGAACTGTCAGCACAGAGCCTGACGCGGGGCTCGAACTCATGGACCGCGAGATCATGACCTGAGCCGAAGTCGGCCACTCAACCGACTGAGCCACCCAGGCGCCCCATTGAACGGTATTTTAAATGACTACATAATATTGCATCATTTAGATGTACTGTTTTATATAATCACTTCTCCTCAGGTTTCCAATTTGGACCTAAGTAAATATTTATCCACATTTCTGATCCTTTCCTTAAGCAAAGTCCCAGACAGCCACAGTGAGTCAGAGAGAAACATTTTAGAGTTGCCTCCCCCCGGGGGGGGGGGGCAGTTTATCATTTTACATGCTCATTAAGTAGCTTACAGAAATACGCAGGGGCAGCAGTCATAAATGACTGCTGTCATCTGAAAAAATCTTTGTTGATGTTATAAGTGAAAAAGCTCGTTTGATTTGCGTTTCTTAGACCACTAGAGCACTCAGTGTTCTGGCGTGTTTAATAATCTTCCTCTATGATTTTGGAACAGAGGTAACATGCCCCTCTATTAACACAAAAAGTTAATTCCCAGCTCAGGCTCCTTAGAACTTCCTGGACCCTATTCCTGGAATCAGAGCTCAGTGTTCTCAGCATTGGACCAGAGGCCTCATCTCTGTCTAGGAAGTCCTGTGCTGTTTCCAGATGGCCCACTGCTCTCTTCAGCGGCCGCGTTGGAACCTGCAGCTTCGGCTCTTTTCCTCTCAGAACCCAGGGGCAGCAAAACAAGGGAGCCCCGCTCACCGGGCTGGACTTGGACTTTACTTGTGGTCAGACAGTGTGGGCATCGTCTTCCTTCGTGGTGGGCTCTTTGTGTCCTTGTCGCCTTGGTTGCCAGGGAGGGACTGGAGGCTCTCACCCAGGTGCCTAGTGGGGACAAAGAGTGGAGAGGGGATGCTCTAGTTGGTTATCATTTCCTTTGTAAAACTTTGAGTTCTCTAGAATGTTCCCATAGAGGGGAAAGTTATAAGTAAGTAAGATGATTAAAATGAACTTCCATGGCCGTAAAGGGGATTCTGTTAGTGAACCCTGAAATCACTTAGCTGTAAGTGCTCATTCTTATTACCCTAGTTTTGCAGAGTCAGGAAACACTTGTGAAGGTTCTAGAACCTTCTAGAAGTGAGGGTAACTAGCTTGAGGGAAGGACCGGAGAAAAGGTTTGGAGAACCAGAGACTTGCACTGTGGCCTTCTAGCGTATGTCCCATTGCTCTTCTCACACTCCCTCACCCCACTACAATTTGTTTCAGGCTGTGAAAATTGATACATAGTCATTGTAGGAAAAAAACTAAAGATCACCCATTTTCTATACCCAGAGACAATGACTATTAACATCTGGTATACATCTGACGTGTATGAACACGTGTAATTTTGCCATCATATAGGTGTGTGAGCCTGTGTATCCATATCTGTACAAACACGCACAAACACACTTTTATACCCCCTTTTATTTACTTATTAAAAAATTTTTTTTAATGTTTATTTCTGAGAGGGAGAGAGACAGAGAGTATGAGTGGGGGAGAAGCAGACAGAGAGGGAGACACAGAATCCGAAGCAGGCTCCAGGCTCCGAGCTGTCAGCACAGACCCTGACGTGGGGCTTGAACCCATGAACCGCGAGATCACGACCTGAGCCAAAGTCGGACGCTTAACCGACCGAGCCACCCACGTGCCCCTCTTCCTCAGTGTGTTTTATCAGTTTTTCTATACGGGTGGACGGGGACGTGGATGGATGCTGCTGGCTGTCTAGGTTTTCACTGCAGTGCTGTAGTGAACAACCGTACATGGCCCTTGGGACATCTTCTCAAGGGGCGTCCTTAGGAGTATGTGGCGGGTAGTGTGGATTTTCAGCGATATCGGCTCTTGCCAAATTTTTGCCAAAGGGTTCATGCCAATTGGCCCTCCCACCAGCAGCATGAAAGGCTTTTCTGTTGTCCCCACACCTTCATCAAGACTCTGTACTGTCAGGGGGCGCCTGGGTCAGTTAAGCGTCCGACTCTTGATCTCCGCTCAGGTCATGATCTTGTGGTTTGTGGGCTCGAACCCTGCATCCGGCTCTGCGCTGATGGTGCAGAGCCTGCTTAGGATTCTCTCTGTCTCTCTCTCTCTCTCTGCCCCTCCCCCACTCGTATGCACGTGCGTGCTCTCTCTCAAAATAAATAAACATTAAAAAAAAAAAAAAGACTCAGGGGGCGCCTGGGTGGCTCAGTCAGTTGAGCGTCAGACTTCGGCTCAGGTCATGATCTTGCAGCTCGTGAGATTGAGCCCCGCGTCGGGCTCTGTGCTGACAGCTCGGAGCCCGGAGCCTGCTTCCGATTCTGTGTCTCCCTCTCTCTCTGCCCCTCCCCTGCTCATGCTCTGTCTCTCTCTCCTTCAAAAATAAATAAACATTCAAAAAAAAAAAAAGACTCAGTACTGTCAGGCTTAGTGATTTGAGCCCATCTGGGAATGAGATAGCATCTCATGGTTTTAATTTGCATATCCTGATTGCTGGTGGGCTTGAACATCTTTTAAAATAGTTACTGCCTAGAGTTTAACAGATTTTCTCTTCTCTGCACCTTCGCTGCTTCTCCTCTGCTCGTTTTTTCCGTTGGGTTGTCTTGGTGGGTTGGTGTTCTTTATGTTTTAGATGCTAGTGCCTTGTTACATGGATTGGAGCCATCTTCTGGCTTCCGGCCGGGCTTTCCTTTTATCTCTTCAACGAAAGCATGCATTGCCTTCAGTTAGACCAGTTGGTAAACCCTCCTCCTATGAGGCTCAGTTGAAACTACATTATATCCCCAAGAAGTGCAGCATTAAAATTCAGAGCATTAAAAAGTTCTTTAAAAAAAATTTGTTTTCAATGTTTATTTGTATTTGAGAGACAGAGACAGAACATAAGCGGGGGAGAGGCAGAGTGAGGGAGACAGAATCCGAAGCAGGCTCCAGGCTTCGAGCTGTCGGCACAGAGCCCGACGCAGGGCTCGAACCCACGGACTGTGAGATCGTGACTTGAGCCGAAGTTGGACGCTTAACCGACTGAGCCACCCAGGCGCCCCGCGTTTTCTTACGATACTTTTCCTTTTTTACACTGAGGTCTGTAATCCATCTGGAGGTTTTTTGCTTTTGTAGTTAAATGCATTTCCTTTTTTGTGACTTTTCCTCTGCACTGACACTCCCCAAGTCCTCTATAGGCTCCCAACAGGTCGACATCACCAGGCTTTTGTCCGTCACCTGGTGCTCTTTGCTTGCTCTGGGAGTCCCAGGTGAGGCACTCAGTAGCTTATCAAGGTCACGTCTCTGTCTCAAGCACTGTCAGTGTTTGTGACGTTGATGACTTTGCTTTCGCGTTGTGGACCCTGGCTCCAAGGGGCGTCATTTCACCAGTGTAGACTTCATTCAGTTTTTGAAACTTCCATGGAGTCTGTCGTGTGTGCTTTGTGCCTGGCCCTGGCAGTGTTCTCAGATCTGAGAATGCTGCTTGCTGGGTCACAGCCCCAGGGTCTCCCGTAAAGACGCTCCTGCTTCACCTTGAACATGTGACCCTGTATTTTTTCATAAGGGGTCAATGGAATTGATAAAGTATGCTGTTCTTGTCAGCGTCCTAGCTTTACGGAAACTACAAAGCGACATCTAAGGAGCCCAGGGTGCTTTGTATTTTTCCCACTCCTTTTTGCCCCATTTAGATCAGGAGGAAACAGGAAAAGTCATTATCCGTCCAACAATGTGTATTTTCCGTGGTTGAAAAGATGAAAAGATACACGAAGTAAGGAGAATAAAGTTGAGCTGTTGGGGCGCCTGGGCGGCTCTGTCGGTTAAATATCCAACTTCAGCTCCAGTCATGATCTCGTGGTTCGTGAGTTCGAGGCCCGCATCGGGCTCTCTGCCCCTCCCCTGCTCGCACGTTCTTTCTCTCAAAAATACGTAAGCGTTAAAAAAAAAAAAAGGTGACCAATTTACAGGACTTTCCTGATAGGTTGTCACCAATGTCCCCTGGAGAACCTGTCAAAGATAACGTCCCAAATACCTGTGGGAAACGGCTCCCCAACGGACTATAGCCCGTACCCCCACTGAGTGCACCTCTGTCGTCCTGTCACCAAATGTCTCACTGGTTTCCTCCTCAGTAGAGTGGAAGTGGGGGAAGAGGGTGTGGGATGGTCCCAAGGCAGTGCTGGGGTCCCCTGCCACACGGCACCCGCCAGGGGCCTGGTCTCCTGGCCTCAGCCTGCCCATCGCCACGGCCACGGCCACCGGCGGCTTTCAGCAATCACGGACCGTTATTGACGGTTGACATTTGTTTTGCACGTTTGTTTCTGCTTAAAAACATTTTACCTTTGTTCCTCCTTTTTTCACCTCGTATCAACATTTTCTTCTTACGCCGCCTTTGCGTTTTCTCCTCAGGCCGGAAGCTGAGAGGAAAAGCCTTTTATTTTGTCAACGGCAAAGTGTTTTGCGAGGAGGACTTCCTGGTGAGTTCGTCCCCGGACTTCCCCTGCCCTGAGTCGGGACCGGAGTCAGGGGGGAGACTGTGGGGAGGCCCAGGCCGGGTACAACAGTGTGGTTTCTCTCCGGGGTTTCCTGTGCTGGCGGAAAACGGAGCGCTGCCAGAGAAAGGGGGTCCCGACTTTCCTTCTGAGGATGCCCGGGGTGGTGCTTGTCCCCGAAGCAGAGGACAGACCCCAGAGCTTTGTGCTTGGGAGGGACTCAGGATCGCTTGGCCTGTCCTCCTGTGCTCTGCTCATTTCCGCCTCCCCCACCGCTCTCTCTTAAACCTGTGCCCTGGGGTTCGGGCCTGCGTTACCTTGAACCCTGTCTGCTGTCTGCGGGCATCCGGCCTCTGTCACGCTTCAGAAGTCCACCCACGGGCCAGGGACTCCCAGACCCGAGCTCCAGCCCGGCCAGCACCTGCCGGCCACCCCAGCCTTTCCATAGCCACTTGTCTGAAGCAGAAACACCAGGTCACCTTGGGTCCTCATCCCTGAGATCTGAATCCTAGGTTCATCCTCGGCCCCTCCTCCTTCCCACCTCTCCCAGAACGTGGCCAAGCATTGACCCTCGTGCCGCCGCGGCCTCCCTGGGCCCCGCTTAGCTTCCCAAAGCCAGTGTGGCTCAGCCACGCTACCTGTGTGTCAAGCCAGCCCGCCCAGGCTCCACGTCTCCGGGGCTCGAAGCCTGTGCAGAAGCTGCCTGTGGTCCAGAGCCTACCTGGTGTCTCTCCCGTTCCACTGCTTGTAGTTGCGTGTGCCTGTGTGTTTTGGTAAAGTAAGGTAGAGAGTCTTTACCAAGTTTCTTTGAAACTGAAGGCATTGGCTAACCAGAGCCAGACTTGAGTTTGAATCGTATCCTTACCCCTTATAGGCTGTGTGACCTTGTACAGGTCGCTTACCCTCTCTGAGCTTCCCTTGTTTCCATCTGAGAAATGGTACGGTACATACCTTGTTTTAAGAATTGTCTTAAGGGGCGCCTGGGTGGCTCAGTCAGTTAAGCGTCCGGCTTCGGCTCAGGTCACGATCTCGCGGCTCGTGAGTTCGAGCCCCGCGTCGGGCCCTGTGCTGACAGCTCGGAGCCCGGAGCCTGCTTCAGATTCTGTGTCTCCTTCTCTCTCTGCCCCTCCTCCACTCACATTCAGTCTCTGTCTGCCTGTCCTTCTCAAAAATAAATAAAACATTAAAAACATAAAAAATGGGTGTTTAAGGACTAGAGTGCTGGTGTCAGGCTTAAGCCTGCATCAGAGTCCCCTGCAAGGCTTTGTGAACACACAGATCACCGGGTCCCACCCAGAGTTTCCCAGTCAGTAGGTCCGGGATGGAGCCCAAATATGCATTTTTCACAAGTTCCCAGGTGATTCCGGGGGACTCCTCTTTGAGAACCACTGGCCTAGAGACAGAGCCTGGCATGTTCGTGGGTGCCCAGACGCAGCTGTTGTTAGGGCGAGTGGCATCAGTGTCAGCAATGGCTCTGTGGCACGGGATATTTCGGTGATTCATCCCACAACCCACATCCCCACAACCTGTGTTCTGAGAAATGACAGATTCCGGTCTAGTGGGACACATCTCTCTGCGAAGATGTCGTCCTCGTGACTGGCGGGCAAGTGGCCGGGCCATCTGTGCCCTGACGGGTTTACCTTTGCTTTCTTTCTCCTCCGCAGTACTCCGGGTTCCAGCAATCTGCCGACAGGTGTTTCCTTTGTGGACATCTGATCATGGATATGGTGAGTCAGTCGGGTCACCAAGCAAGATTATGGCAGCGGGGGGAGGGGGGAGGCGGTCACAGAAAAGAAGAAATCGGTAGTTGAGGACTGTGTTTCCTACCCTTGTTTGTGGGTCGCATCTGGTTTTATTAAGAAAAGACCCTGTGTGACACAGCTCTGCTTGTCCTAGGAGAAACCCCGTTGTTGGCCTTTGAGCAGCTCTCAGCATCCTTAGCCGTGTAGTCCCCACAATGCTGTGTTTCTGGTGATCTTCTCTCCTCTGGGCTGTTGGGATCACACCGGCCTCCCTCTCATTTTCTGTGGTCCTCGTGGTGTCCCGGGTGAGACGCCAGATGCTAGACGTCATCTACCTCGGAGTTGGGTACAGAAAGTCGGGTAAACACGGTTCTTGGTCCCCCACGTTCTGCCTGGCTCCGTCTGTTCCTAAGATGAGTTTGGGGGACAGGGGCGGCTGTCTTTAGTTCTGAGACAGCAGAGCAAGACACAGCTGGCTCTCTGAGCTTGTGTTGGGCCTCAGTGCGTTTATCTCTCCAGTGGGGACGGTTTTTCTTTCCTGGTCTCCTTATTGGGTAAGGCTGTGAGGTTAACAAACACAGAATACTTAGTCTGTCCTGAGGGATCAAATTGTCCAGCACCGGAGATCAGGCCTTAAGAATTTCTTTAACGCACTGGTCGAAGAAAATCATTGTACGATATTCTTTTTAAAGTTTCTTTGATTTAAAACATTTTTTTTTATTTGAGCAAGAGAGAGAGCATCTTAAGCAGGCTCCATGGAGCCCGATGCTGGGCTCGATCCCAAGACCCTGGTATCATGATCTGAGCCGGAATCAAGAGTCAGACACTCAACCACTTGAGCCACCCAGGCACCCCTATAATCTTCTTTTAGCTGGAAAGAATTCAATCTCTCTCTAAGCTGACCCATTCATTCCATTCTGGAGAAGGGAATTGCTAATCGTTGCTGTTTTTTCCTTTTACCTTTTTGTTGAGAAACAGCTCACAGAATAAAGGGTGTACGTTTTAAGCGTACAGGCGAATGAAGTTTTACATGTGCATATACCTGTGTAACCACCACCCAGGTCAAAATACGGATGTTTCCCACATCCCACACCCCAGAAAGTTCCTTCCTGTCTTCCTCCCAGTCCAGACCCCCTCCTCCAAAGGTCCCCTCTCTCGCTCCAGATTCGTTTTGCTGGTCCTGGAACTTCATATAAATGGAATCATACAGTATCGAGTCCTTTGGGTCTGCGTTTCCTCCCTTAGAAAATGTTTTTGAGTGTGGGGAAGGGGGGCAGGAGCCTGGGTGGCTCAGTCGGTTGAGCATCTGACTCTCGATTTCAGCTCAGGTCACGATCTCATGGTTTGTGAGTTTGAGCCCCGCATTGGGCTCTGCACTGACAGTGTGGAGCCTGCTTAGGATTCTCTCTCTCTCTCTCTCTCTCTCTCTCGCTCTCGCTCTCGCTCTCTCTCTGCCCCTCCCTCACTTGTGCACACATACCTGCGCTCTCACTCTCTCAAAATAAATAAATACACTTAAAAAAAAAAAAGAAAATGTTTTTGAGGTTCACGCATGTTGTTGCCTGTGTCCGTAGTTCATTTATTTTCATTGCTAGATAGACCTCCCATTGTATGGATACAGCAGTTTGGGGGGCCTATTATCCAGCCGATGGGGATTTGGATGGTTTCCAGTCTGAAGGCTATTTATGAATAAAGCTGCTGTGAACACTCTTGGGCGTGTTGTTGGACACAAGCGCTCATTTCTGCCGGCTCTGTGCTAACATGTATAACACAGAGGTGAACTGAGCCCTCCCTGTTCACGAGGAGAAGCCTGCCGTTGTCCCGGCTCTGACACACGACAGTGGAGCTCAGCCCCTGTGAGAGCTGGGTCCTCGTTAGTAGCCAAGACCCTCCCTGGGGAGCATGGCTCTCCACCCACTTCCCCAGGGGAGGCAGGCGGGAGCCCACACCCTCACCCCTACCTTCCACGGATGCCAGCCAGTCTCCATAGGGATCTATTTCGTTAGGAGAATTTGTCCGTGATTTTCGAGTCCTTCTAACAAACCCCTCCACATACGAGGTCAACAGTGTCCAAAGTTATGAATGGGATTATACCCTGTTCTTACTTCTGGGTATCCTAAGCCTTCTTTGGGCCTCAGAGCACCTCATTTACCTATTGCTGCATAGTAAACCACCCCATGATGTGGTGGTTTCAAACAACAGTGATTTGGGGCGCCTGGGTGGCTCAGTTGGTTAAGTGTTGACTTCAGCTCAGGTCGTGATCTCACGGTTTAGGGGTTTGAGCCCCGCATGGGGCTCTGTGCAGACAGCTCAGAGCCTGGAGCCTGCTTCGGATTCTGTGTCTCCCTCTCTCTCTGCCCCTCCCCCGCTCCCATGCACGCTCTCTCTCAAAAATAAACATTAAAAAATTGTTTTAAACTCCAGTGACTTATTTATCGTGATTCACGGAATTACGTCAGGGCTCAGCGGGGTGATTCTTCTGCTCCGTGTGGCGTTGGCTGGGGTCACTCACTCAGCTGCGTTCAGCTGGTATCACAGTTGAGTGCCAGAGATGGCCTCTCCCCTCCAGGCCTTTCTCTCCGAGGCTGCTGACCTCATTCAGTAGTCTAGCCTGGACAGCTTCCCTTCTAGAGAGAGGAAGGGAAGCTGTCAGGCTTCTTAAGTCCTCAGCTCAGAAGTTTCTGAACATATCATTTCTTCCTCATTCTGTTAATCAAAGAACATCACGAGGCCAGTCTCAATTCACGAGATGGGGAAGATCTCCTCCACTTTTTTTTTTCTTGTTAAGTTTATTTATTTATTTTAAGAGAGGGGGAGGGAGAGAGCAGGGGAGGGGCAGAGAGAGAGGAGAGAGAGAGAATCCCAAGCAGGCCGTCAGCACAGACAATGTGGAAGCTTGAACCCATGAACCTCGAGATCATGACCTGAGCAGAAACCAAGAGTCGGAGACTTCACCGACTGAGCCTCCCAGGCACCCCTCTTCAAAAATTTTTTAACATTTATTTTATTTTTGAGAGAGAGAGAGAGAGACAGAGCGTGAGCAGGGGAGGGGCAGAGAGAGAGAAAGAGAGACAGAATCTGAAATAGGTTCCAGGCTCCAAGCTGTCAGCGCAGAGCCTGACGTGGGGCTCGAAGTCGGGAACGGTGAGGTCATGACCTGAGTTGAAGTCGGATGCCTCACCGACCGAGCCACCCAGGCGCCCCTCTCCTCTTCCACTCCTTGAAGTGAGGGCCAGCCTTGCATACAGGAAGGGAAAGAACGAAGCTTTGGAACCATGTCTACCCCACGAGGATAATGCGAAGTTGGACCTGGGCCCTTGCCGGTCTTCTCTAGGACTTGGAAACTTTTGGCAAATGCCTGCCCGGTAGTGACCCCCTCTTTTAAAACCAGAACCCTTCAGGCGTGCCTGGGTGGCTCAGTCGGTTGAGCGTCCGACTTCGGCTCGGGTCGTGATCTCGCGGTCCGTGAGTTCGAGCCCCGCATCGGGCTCTGTGCTGATGGCTCAGAGCCTGGAGCCTGCTTCCGATTCGGTGTCTCCCTCTCTCTCTCTGCCCCTCCCTGCTCATGCTCTGTCTCTCTCTCTCTCTCTCAAAAATATATAAACGGTTAAAAAAAATTAAACCAGAACCCTTCACTGTTGCCAAGAGTTTTTACAATGCAGAGAAAGATCCCTTCAAAACCATTCTTGGTCCTCCAAGACAACCAACCAGTTGTCCAATTCTTTGTATAAACCATCTGTGCCCCTCACCTGCCCCCTTAGTAGAGTGGGATACTCCTAGCCTGCAGGCTGAAACTGGGCATTTTCCCACAGTAAAAAGAAAGATCACAGTGAGTCAGAGTGCACTTTAGGCACGTTGTGGGTTAAGTTAATTTCAGGGTCCCTTCTGCCAAGACAGCATTAGCCTGGGAGCAGAATGCATTCCAAGGTCCAGATTGCCAAGTGGACTTTGGAAGCCCGGCTGGTGGTTCTTCCCACTTTGGCAGCTTCCTGCGGATTGAAAGGGGCCCCGAAGGTTAGTGCCACACCGGAGGGAATGAGGAAGCTGGAAAGCTGAGCCTTCAGAGCACACGAAGCCCCCGGCTCGCCCCCTTGGCTGCGGCGTGCGAGGTGTGGCGTTGGCCTTGGCGGGGGAAGTGTCGGGCTCTGGAGCACACCCTTCCTGCAGGTGTCACATGCACCAACAAGGTTTTCCTCAGTCGCAAGCCCCCTTCCTGCTGCCTAGTTGAAAGCATTCTGTGTGGCCCCCCTCCGGGGCGCTGCTGTCTGTGCGTTCCTCGCACCCGGGCATTTTAGCGACATCCTTGCGGGTGTTGACCCCGTAGTTCAGCTGTTCGTGCTACGTTTCGTGGCACAGGTGAGCACAGAAGTGAATCTCCTATTGAGTCGGTGAAAATGCTTTCAGCTGCAAATTATAGAAAAACCCAGACTTGTTGGGACGCAGACCAGTGGTTCTCAGACTTTCGCACGCATTGGAATCATGGTACGAAAACACTACGTGCCAGGGTTTACCCTAGAACTTCTGATTCTGGAGAGCCGGGCTGGGGCCTGGGAATGGACATTTTTTTAACACGTTCCCGGAGGGTGTGGATACTGCGGGTCCAGGGACCACGCTGTGAGATGCGCTGACTTGATAGGAAAGCTGTATTACGCCACCCAGCAACGGGCTTGGAGGCAGGCAGTTCCGCCGGGAGGTAATTTGCTCACCGGCTGACCTCACCAAGGGTGTTCTTCACATCTCTTCTCTCTCCTACCTTGTCTCGGCTCTGTCCTGGTTCCAGGACTGCCTCTTACCTGTCCGGGCATCACAACCAGATCAAATGGCACTAAGGCTTGTGGAGCCTTCTCTCCGTCTCGGGTTTAAAAACAACAGCAGCCAAAGAGGCTCTGCTTAGGCTTGGATTTGAAGTAATCCGTGGTCGAGCCACAGTTCGTGGATTATCCCGCTGCGGAGTGAAAGCCGCTTAGAAGGGGCACCTGGGAGGCAGACGTGAAGGGGCTTGGGATGGAGCCCTCTGTGGCCCTGCTTCGCATCCTTTCCTGCAGAGAACTGCGGAAGAGCCCCCTGAATTCTCCCCTGGAGGGTTACGCACAGGAGAAGGATCCCGTCTGACTTCCTCCTGTGGATGCATTTACCTAGATTTGCCTTCCCCGCCCTGCCATCTCTTGACCTTGATCCAAGTGACTCTGGGATGGGCGTGTGCCGTGCAGCGTGATTGCGCCTGCGGTCCCTCGGCCCGACGCGTTCCTCTCCTTCCCGCCGTCCACGCCTTCTCCAAAATCCCCGCCGAGCCCTGGCCTCTCTCGCCTTCTGCCCCCAGATCCTGCAGGCCCTCGGGAAGTCCTACCACCCCGGCTGCTTCCGCTGCGTCATCTGCAACGAGTGCCTGGACGGGGTGCCCTTCACCGTGGACTCCGAGAACAAGATCTACTGTGTCCGAGATTACCACAAGTGAGGAGGGGTGGGGCGGAGAGGGGCCGCGCGTGCGGGCCACGCTGATCTCACGGAGTGAGGGACGGACACCCGCCGGGGCGCCTCCGCAGGCCTGTACCTTAGTCCGCAGTCGGGAGGTCGGCCGATGCCGGTGCAGACAGGAGGTGGTTACAGAACCACGTTTACTGGAAAACACAGAGCCCCAAAGCCCTGTGATCAGATCCCCTCGAGGCACGGGAGGCATCTGTCAAGCCCGGTGGCTCCAGCTTTAACTTCCAAAGGCAGCGATTCCACGCTGGGCACCGCCACCCTCGATCTGCCTGGGCCTGTGCCGGGCACCCGGAGGGAAGTAAACAGGGCCGTCTCCATCCCTAGTAGGTTGTGGGGAGAGCGTCCGGGTATGCTTGTTGCCGCCGGGGAGCGATCCCGCGGCACGACTGAAACACCTCCCAGAGAATGAGCCGGGCTGCCTCGATGCGAGGGCTGGAGGGGTTCGCTTGACGAGCGATGGGTGGGAGGCCGGCCCTGAGGAAGGCTCCGGGGTCTTGCCTCCCAGAGACAGCACAACACTCCCTTTACTGCTTCTGCGCTTCTCTCGGCAGGGTGCTGGCCCCCAAGTGTGCAGCCTGTGGGCTTCCCATCCTTCCACCCGAGGTAAGGTGCTCTTTCACACCTGCTCCTGGCGGCTCCCTGACACGAATACGTCCCTCGGGTCGCTTACAAAGATCTGTGTCCTGTCCTTCTACCTTTTAGAAAGTCCTTCTGGGGTGCCTGGGTGGCTCAGTCAGTTCAGCTCGGTCGTGACCTCACAACCTCGGCTCAGGTCGTGATCTCCCAGTTCACGAGTTCGAGCCCCGCGTCGGGCTCTGTGCTGACCGCTCGGAGCCGGGAGCCCGCTTCGGATTCCGTGTCTCCTTCTCTCTCTCTCTCTCTCTCTCTCTCTCTCTCGCTCTCTTTCTCCATAGTAAATGAATAAATAAAATATTTAAATAAATAAATAAGTAAACATTAAAAAAAAAAAATCAGAAAATCCTTCTGAAATCTCACCTCTGACCCTAATAGTGTCCTCACCAAGAAGGCCCTTTCGTATTAACTGGCTTCCCCAGCCCAGTGCCCTTCTTGTGGCCCATTCGTCCCTACAGTCGTCCAACTGCCTGACTTGATAGTGACTCCTAGATTAGAAGGTGAGCAGAAAGCCTGCCTTTCATTCATTTTCTCTTTTAAAACCTCACTCTCCATGAAAGGAGGTGGTTTTCTCAGTGTTGACCCTGACGTTCCAGAAGGTGTGGCTGCTGTCCCTCCGACTTCCTCTCTCATCGGTTCAAGGTGTCCTTTTTCCAGCCGGTGTGGGACTTCACTACAGAGCTGTGCTCTTCTGAGGCCACCTACTTGTCGCCTTGGGAATCTCACGGGTCCCCCAACCGGCCTCTTGTTCTTACTTTCCTTCCGTCCAGGGCTCAGATGAGACCATCCGCGTCGTGTCCATGGACAGAGACTTCCACGTGGAGTGCTACCACTGCGAGGTAGGCGCCTCCCTGCCCAGACTCCCCAGGCCCGTTTCAACAGTACAAGAGGAAGGCATCCTGGGTTGACTGGGGCCTGAGGTGGTCAGCAGGGTGTGGTCGAGGGCTGCCCTCCAGAGCTGCCCTCCAGGTCAAGGGGAGCAGCCTGATTTGTGGGGGAGGTCGGAGGAGATGCAGGTGTTGGGGACAGGGGGGTCTTTGCTGCCTTCCCCGCATTTGTTAACAGCCGAGTCTGGAAGCCACCGCAGCTGAGCGGTGGGGGGGGGGGGGGGGGGGAGGGGGTGCGGGGGGGGGCGTGGGGTTTCACGTGCCACATTGTCAGGCAGCTGAATGACTTGGGGGAATAGACACCCTCCCCTCCAGCTTGTAGGCTGGTCTGTCTGCCAAGAGCCCCTTTCTGAGCTGAGCCCTGGAGATCACAAAGAATCCCACCCCTCTCCCTGGTTGGAAACCCACCCAACGTCCCTGGTTGGTGTGGAGTGTGTGCGTGTGGGGCCCATCTGCCCCCTCTCTTAGCTCGTGTCACGCCCGGGCTAAAGAAGCCACGGGCACCCTGTGACCGTCAGGCAGGCCGGGGCTCGCCCCCTCGCCAGCCCTTGTGAGGGGGGCAAACGCTTGAAGCGCCCGCGGAGGTTCAGCCAGGATTAAGCGGATTCAGCCATGGGAGGAGAGAAGAGTTACCGTGTGACGCCGTGGGTGGGGTGAACGGAAGCGGGTGAGGTGACGGCGGGAGGCTCCAGTTCACTGCCAGCCCTGGGGACATTTGCTCGTCGTCCTCTCCACACGTTCAGTGCCATGCTGTCCCGTAGGAACCCGAGAGCCCCAAATTCAAGTCGTGTGTGTGCTTTCGTTTTCTAGTAGCCGCCTTAAAAAAGGAAAAAGGGGGCGCCTGGGTGGCTCAGTCGGTTGAGCGTCTGACTCTTGATTTGGGGTCAGGCCCTGATCCCGGGGTCGTGGGATCGAGCCCCGCATCAGGCTCCGTGCTGAGCGTGTGGAGCCTGCTTGAGATTCTCTCCCTCTCCCTCTGCCCTACTCCCCCACTTTCTCTCTCAAATTAAAAAAGAAGACAAAAGAAACAGGTGGGATTCACTCTTGCAATATTGTATTCACCCAGTATATCCAAAACGTTATTTCAGTATGTAATCGATACAAGGGTTTTTCATGAACTGCCTTACATTCATGTCCTGCCCTAAGTCTTGGGAGTGCGGGGCATGCATTTGCGGACGCCCGGCTCGGTTCTGACCGCCCCGTTTCAAGTGCTCCATAGCGACCTGCCGCACCTCCCCTCAGCTGGACCGCACGACCACGCAGCGCCCTCTGCTGGTTCCCTGGGGCCGCTGGCCTTGGGGTCGGTCTTGCGATCCTTTTGTTCTGTTCTGCTACCCCCTGGACATTTTTGCCTCCACCCCCCCCCCCCCCAGGACTGCGGCCTGGAACTCAACGACGAAGACGGCCACCGCTGCTACCCCCTGGAAGACCACCTGTTCTGTCACTCCTGCCACGTCAAGAGACTGGAGAAGAGCCCCTCCCCTGCAGCTCTCCACCAGCACCGCTTCTAGCGAGAGCCTCTTCCAGACCTCGCGTTGGCGACCAGAAACCAGCGTCGCAAAGCCAGACATCTGCCTGCTAATTCCAGTGGCCCCACGGGGTGGTCGCGGGGGTGGGGGGGGGGTGGGGAGGGGGGCCAGGCAGGTAAGTTTCTGTATACGCGTGGGGCGCCGCTCCTTCAACCTCCCTGTCTGGTGGGTGTTACTTTCCAAGTGCCTTTCTCCGCCGCCCCGCCCTCATCGGATTACTCAGGAAGATACTCTAGCAGGTGCATGGCGTGTGACACCCCAAGGAGCCCTCCGGGCCCCTCTGGGAACAGCTCGTGCTTTAGAGGGAAAAGTTTGCCCTGAGCGTACTTCACGGTGTCCTCTGAGGAGGGCTCAGCTGCCGATACCTTCAGCCCCTCCCTGTCCCTTTAGGAAAGCACCCGCACCAGACATTACCCCCGGTGCCCCCACCCCCCCCACGCACACGACATGATTTGAGACTGCACCCTCGACACGCACACGCAGCGTTATTGGAGACGTCTCTCCGCCCCAGAGACTCCGCTCTTCTGTCGGGTGATGGCAGATTTTAACCGCATTGTGGCAAGAGGGAAGCTGTGCCCGTGCTCTGTGTCCGAGGAAGAACTGCTTGGTAAACCGGAGCCGAGTTGTGGACTGAGCGAGCCGGGGTTTCCTCCTCGTACGCTGACAACGTCTTGCCTGCTCCTGCAAATCTTCACTCCCTGACAGGCAGCTGGGAGCCCGGGCGGAGGTTTGCCCCGTTCGATAGCGAGGTGTGTTTGGGACGAGAACTTGGGTGCGGGTACCAGGCGTCCTTTGCCCTCCTGTTTGCACCGTCCTCCTCTGGAGCTCTCGAGAGTCTGGGACTTTGGAGTCGCTCCCACAGAGGCAAGTCTCAGGATCCCGTGTGGGGACATCTCTGTGCCTGTCGTAGCTTATCTAACCACGGGCTTTGGGGAAGCCTTGCCCATGTGCTGAGAGCTGGCGCATACACGAGGAGACTGTGTGTGTGTGTGTGTATGTGTGTGTGCACGTGTGTGTGACAGCGACATCTCCAGCCAGCACGAGACAGAGAGCCTCAGGAAAAATCACCATGTTCGTTTTCCACCGTGTCTCGTCTGTCTCTGGCCCAGTGCTTGGCTCGGGCGTGGCCTGCGAAGAAACCCGCAGAAGGTACACTGCTTTGGTCTGTTTCTTTTCTTGTTTTTCGTTGTTTTCCTCCGCTTGCGGTCTTCCACGCGCACAAAAATACCTCACAGGTCAGGGCTTCACCAAATCGCACGTCGGGAGGAACTCGGCCGTCACGCTGAACTCAGAGATGCCTCCGTGGGTGCGTGAGGGGTCTCGGCCTCCACGCGGGCCAGACTCCCGCGGGTCAGGGCGCTGTGATCTCAGCGGAAGGTCAGCTGAGAGTGGATCCAGTTGAACGTGGGTGCTGTTGCCGGACGCGTTTCATCATGTCGGTTCCCCGGGGTGGCGAGGGGCTAAGGGAGGGCCGCACCCGGGCAGGATTTCAGGGCCACCTGTGCGCTGATGTGTCACAGTCCCGAGGCCAGACGTCAGTACGCCCGGTATTTCAATGAAGAGGCGGTGTAAGAGACTTAAAAAAGGAGGTTGCCTGCCGTTCGCCCTCTCGGCCCGTGGGGAGGGCCCCCTGGCCTCCGTGTTGTTGCCGGAGGTCGGGGGTCACGTCACTGCTGCCAGCTGGTCTGGGAGCATTGCCCTGGCCCCCGCTCACCACCGCCTCCCCGCCTCGCACCCAGGGCAGCAGGGGCCACGGAGGGCGGTCACCGGAGCCCGAGGCCCACGGGACTCGCAGACTTTACAGTGGGCCCGGCTCCAGTTCTGCGCCGTGTTTTGACCCGTTTCGGGGGCAGTTGCTACAGGAGGCACAGAATGGGCACCGTGAGTTGCCTCCTATGTTTATTCAGTTCGTTCTGCTAGAATCCTTTGGCCAGATGTCCCTTCAGCCCAGGCTGCGTGCTCTCATCGATCCCGTCCCACAGGCCGAGCCTCCAGAAGCCTGGCGCCGCGTGGGGCCGGGGGTGGGGAGAGAACCCCTCTCTTCCCAGCTGGGCCCAGGGAGCCAGCCGATGTGTCTCGTCTTTGCCAACCGAGGAACGTCTCTGGCCTTGCTGGCGCCCCTTTGCTCTGATTGCAAGTCGGGCAGAAAGCGAAGAAAACTGCCTGAGAGCGACATTCAAAAGCAGGGAT
The DNA here is from genome assembly GCF_024362965.1 of Panthera pardus. Classification (NCBI taxonomy): domain Eukaryota; kingdom Metazoa; phylum Chordata; class Mammalia; order Carnivora; family Felidae; genus Panthera; species Panthera pardus. The sequence goes on from NW_026527013.1 coordinate 15,625,029, forward strand.
TTGTGTGCAAAGTGGGTAACTAGGTTAGTTTTAAAAAAAAAGTCTCGGGATTAAATTTTTTAATTGTGATGTTTTAAGTGGCCTTGATGGACGTGATTGGGACATCTGCCAAAACGGGGTTTTATAATGTTAAGGAAGGACAGTAAGAGAATTTCCAGGTACCCTAGAAGTCCGAGCAGCAAGTTCTCTTGTGGTCCAGGGCCCCGGGGAGGGCGCGGGTAGGAATCTCGCACCAGTTCTGCTTCTCGGGCTCTTGCGCGAGAGCCGTGAAGAGATGGTCGCCTAGGCGGTTATCTCTACGTGGTTCTGTAAGCTGTTAGCCAAACAGAGTTGTAATGGGGTTGTATTTATAGGCACCTAGAAAGAAGACACAAGCACCTGGTAGGCCAGGATGAATCCATTTATTTTAACAGGTAGAGCGCGTAGCCCTTCCTGAGTTCCCTAGATAGCTCTTGGGCTTTAGATAAACCAGGAGAATTAAGGTTTGATCCCAGACCCCAAAGCCAGCCTCCGGCCTCCTCCCCTGCCTCATTTTGCCGTTAGTTTTTTTTCTTCCCCACCCCCTGCCCCTTCCCCAGCGAGGGCCATTCAGAAACCGCCAGGGTGGTCCGAGAAAAGCCAAGAACGTAGTTTGGCCTGCTGTTCCCCCTCGCGGTTACTCTCCCACCTGTCGGTGGGTAAAGAGTGCTTTGTTCATCCCTCATCGCGGAAGCGCGTCTCATCCCGTCTGGGTAATCGCCTGTACGTGGCAGCAGGGTGTCCCCTTTCTCCGAGGGCAGTGCTCCGGTGCAAACCTCGCTCAGCCGAATCCACCGAGGTTGTGCTGTTGAGTCCTGGGCGGCGAATGCAGTAAGGAGTTCTGATCACCGTCACCCGCCGCCATCACCCTGTGGCCATGGGCTGCAGTCACCCTCACACAAGGAAAAATGTCAGGACCTGAGAGAATGATTTGGAACCCCCCCCATCCTTGGCAGGCTGGTTTGTGCGGGCCATTTCCCGTGCGTGGGGAAGTCTGGCAGCCGTGATGCCTGCCGGTTCCCTCGAAACCACGTGTGCAAGACTTGACCCCCAAATCAGCCTTGTTGCTGGATGCACCTGTCACGGCTCTGTCCGCCTTTGTGCCAGGAATACGTTCTAACTTCCAGGTGATTTGAAGTCAGTCTTAAAAGTAATAGACTAAAATGAGTAAAATACAGTAGCTATTTGTTCTGAGCCGGAGCTGGACAGGTGTGGGAAACTTTCGTATAGTGTATGAAAATTTCACCGTGCAGGGAAATGATTTTCCACTGTATCTCGTCTTCTACGATAAAAAAAAAATTCTTCAAAATTGTACTGTCGCTGTAAGATGATTCAAAATATTGTTACTGCAAAATCCTTCTTCAAAATTGTACTGTTGCTGTAAGATGATTCAAAATATTGTTACTGCAGAATCCTTCTTCAAAATTGTCGCTGTAAAATGATTCAAAATATCATAATAAATTGCATCAATTTGTAGCCTATTAAAGTGCCCTCCAACATGATGGTGGTTAACGGGTTTTCTTTTGTGTGTGTGGAGTGTGCAGACAGTGCTTTTCGCTAACTGGGTTTGGTCTTCTTTTGGAGCTCTGGCTCCTTAAAGGAACGTATGGGTCAAAGCTATGAAAGGTCCAAGAGCTAATAAGGTAGCATGCGGTGATGTCATGGATCCTGCTGGAAGTTACGAGACTCCTAGGTCAGAGACAAAGGACAGGTTAATGCAGCACCAGCAGGAGCATTTTTTGTTTGTTTGTTTGTTTGTTTGTTTGTTTGAGAGAGTGTAAGTGAACAAGAAAAAGGGTCAGAGAGAGAATCTTTTTTCATTAATTTATTTAGAGAGAGAGAGAGCATGAGCAGGGGAGGGACAGAGAGAGAGGGAGAATCTTCAGCAGGCTCTGCGCCTTCAGCACAGAGCCCAACGCGGGGCTTGAACTCACGAACTGTGAGATCATGACCTGAGCCGAAACCAAGAGTCAGGCGTTTAACCGACTGAGCCACCCCAGGTGCCGAGAGAGAAAGAGAGAGAGAGAGAGAGAGAGAGAGAGAGAGAGAATCTTAAGCAGGCTCAACGCTCGGTGTGGAGCCCAACACAGGGCTGCATCCCAAGACCCTGGGATCATGACCTGAGCCGAAATCAAGAGTTAGACGCTTAGCCGACTGAGCCACCCAGGTGCCCCAGTGGCATTTTACTTTATCGGCATTTACACGGACTCCCTGGGCCCTCGTACCTCTAGGGCCCCATGAAGAGGGCCAGGTGGTCCCTGCACGGGCAGCAGGCGGCATTGCAAGAGGAAACCCAGGCTCAGGAAACCTGAGTCTTACGATGACCGGTAAGCCCGCCTGACTTTGGCTCCAAAGAGAGACACTGTGTCTACCACCCAAGACCATTTACCGCACCAACATCCTTGAAAAGACATCTGGAACTGAGGGTGTGCCTAGCTCACAGGATGTACTGGAATCCAAGCGACCCTTGGCGAGTGAAGAATTGGCAGTTTCTTTACCTGGGTCCTTAGTCTTGAGACTGGATGTCGTGCTGCACTGGTGGTGATTTTGTCTCCTGGGAATGTTTCTTTGTGAGGAGGTACTGATCGAAGCATCCCAGAGGTGAGTGGCCCTCTGGACGTGAGGCAAGCTTGCACAGGAAGCACAGGAAGGCAGAGTGAAGGGCTGCGTGTGCGCCTGTAGTCCTTGGGGTGGGAGAGACGGCCCTGGACTTGCCTTTCACGGCTCAGTTCCCGGGCTGCTTCAGGCTTCGGGCGAGTTCTCGTGGCCACCAGGTCTGATGTGCCGGGGACACGGGGAGGCTGAGAACGAGTGCTGACTGTCCTGGTGTCTTACCGGAAAATAAAACCCCTTTTTACGTGATGAGAGAGCACGTATACTGATTTTACAAACATGGGCTGCCATTTTCTTATGACCCTGATGCTACAAGGGATGACACTATCATCAGGGAACAAGGTGGTTTGGGCCAAGGTGTGCTGGTGCCCCAGCTGTGGGGATTTGTGGTGTTTGATTTGTGGTGGTTGCTGGTTTCTATGCTGTCCCTACTCCCGTCACGGCCAAGTTCAGGCTGTCAACATGGCATCCCCGCATCTGGAGCTGGGAGGCGATGGCGAGGTCATGAACAAATGACTCTGGCCTCCTGGGCCACGTGGGGCTGAAGCGCTGGGGAAATCTGGCCCGGTTTTCGGTTCTGTGATCGAAGCAGTAACAACAGGAACAGCTGCCGTTTATCGTGTGCTTGCCATGTACTAGGTGCTGTTCCAAGGACCGTATTCTTTATAACCTTCCGTTTTATGGACAAAGCAACGGAGTCACGGAAGGGTGAAGTAACTCTCCAGACACGAAGTACCCAGAAAACTGAGGCAAGACTTCGCCCCAGGCCGAGTCTCACCCAGCGGGAGCTGTTGCATCACTGTGGCCGCTGGGAGCAAGAACTTGCCTTTCAGTGGCTTTGTTCAGGAGGGCCACTTGGCCGGAAGCACTCATTGCGAGGGGTAGGAGGGGCCTGCCGCTGCTCTCTCTTGGAGTCTGTATGGGTCTCTTATTGTTCTGGAATAACCAAACGTAGTGGCCTAAAACAACACAAATCTGGGGGCGTCTGGGTGGCTCAGTCGGTTAAGTGTCTGACTCTTGATCTCGGCTCGGGTCACAATCTCACGGTTGGTGAGGCCGAGCCCCGCGTTGGGCTCTGCACTGACAGCGAGGAACCTGCTTGGGATTCTCTCTCTCTCTCTGCCCCTCTCCTGCTTGTGCGCACACACGCTCTTTCTCTCCCTTGAATGTAAGAAAACACACACACACACACACACACACACACACACACAAATTCGTCATCCTACGGTTCAGGAGAAATGGGCTTTATGGAGCTCAGATCAGGGTGTCAGCAGAGCCGAGTTCCTTCCAGAGGCGCTAGGGGAGAATCCGTCCCTTGCCCTTCTTCAGCTTCTAGAGGCCGCCCACACTCCTTGGCTTGTGGCTCCGTTCTCTGAAGTCTGTTGTCACACCTCCTCTCTCCCCACCCCTCCCTGCTTCTTTCTTGTTCGGCCCCATGTAGGATTACATTGGGCACGCCCATGGGGTGTAGGATAATCCCCTCGTCTGGAGACCCTTCACCACATCTGCAAAGCTTCTTCTGCTTATAGGATAAACTATTCATAGGTTCTGGGGATTAGGCCATGGACATCTTGGTGGGGGAGCACTACTCAGCTTACTACAGAGTCCAACAAACTTTTCAGATGGAATGAAAATATCAGGGGATCATTAGGTGCCTTTTCTTCAAGCATTGCTAAAAGTGGGCTTTGCATTTCCCCTGGATTGAAAACGGAAGTGCTTCATATATAAAAACGACATGGCCAGGGTGCCTGGGTGGCTCAGTCAGTTGAGCATCTGACTGCGGCTTAGGTCATGATCTCGCAGTTTGTGAGTTCGAGCCCCGCGTCGGGCTCTGTGCTGACAGCTCGGAGCCTGGAGCCTGCTTCGGATTCCGTGTCTCTCTCTCTCTGCCCCTTCCCCATTCATGCTCTGTCTCTGTCTCTGAAAAATGAATAAACATTTAAAAAAAAAAAAAAAGTGACGTGGCCCACGGATCCTGGTTGTAGAAACACACCAGAATTGGTCGTACTCTGTGGGAGAAAAGTAAGTCAGTGGTCTGGGCCAGGAGAAGTCCCAGGTCTGTGACACTTGTAGGAGAAGCCCTGGTTACCTGGATGGTCCCGGCAGCCTGAGGCACTTCCATCACTTGGTTATATTCATGCCCCTCCCACTGATCCCGGCGGCCCTCGAGGACAGGCGGCTGTGGGCCCCGAGCTGCCCACGGGACCTTTGTATTTACACATATAGTCTCACTACAGGGAAGACTTAGCTGAAGATGTCAATTTATATTATTTATCCTTGCCTGATTTCTTATTCTGAACATGGTTCTCCCTAGAATCTGATTTTGGCTGGTTAGGCATTTAAAACCCCCAGAAGAAAGTGTTTCTGCCTGGATTCGTTTCCATTTTCCATCCTCGCGGAGTGTTCATAAAGGCCTTGGCTTATCTTATGCAACCGGCAAAGAAAGGCCGACCTTTGTGTCTGTGTTCTGTGGTGAACAGAACTTCCAACGATGACGTGTTTAGAGTCCAGGGAGGAGCTCTCTGCAGGGCGATGGCTGTTCCTTCTTTTCGTGGAGCCTTAAGAGGTAGGCTGCCGGGGGGGCGCCTGGGTGGCGCAGTCGGTTAAGCGTCCGACTTCAGCCGGGTCACGATCTCGCGGTCCGTGAGTTCGAGCCCCGCGTCAGGCTCTGGGCTGATGGCTCGGAGCCTGGAGCCTATTTCCGATTCTGTGTCTCCCTCTCTCTCTGCCCCTCCCCCGTTCATGCTCTGTCTCTCTCTGTTCCAAAAATAAATAAAAAAGGTTGAAAAAAAAATTAAAAAAAAAAAAAAAAGAGGCTGCCGATAGGCTCACAGCTGGCGAGAGGAAGCGTCATCAGGATTAGAGACGAGATCTGATGCTAACTAGCAAGGAAGAAAGGCTGGGGTGCATACATGATCGCCATTTCATGCCCAGATAGGGAATGACCCTGAGTCCACGCACGTGGTAGCCCTCTGGTGCATAGTAAGCTCAAGGCCAGGATGGCTTTGGGGTCAAGAGCCCAGACTCAAGTTCTAACTCAGGCTCTACCACTTAATTGCTCAATGACCTTAAGCAAAGTTTGTTCCCGCACACATAAAAATGGGGATCACGACGGAACTTGCCTTATAGGCTTGTTGTAAGATTGATCGAATTAGTCCAAGAGTTTAGAGCTTTTAGTTGCTAATAAGGGTGAGAGGCTTTAGGACTTAGTTGATCTTTCCATTGGGAAGAGCAAAAAATAAATTACAAATGGGTTAAATGGAAAAAACAATACAAACATAAAAAGTTGAAAAGACCACATATATAATAAAAAAACCATGAAGTAAAATATTGGTAAATTCGAATATACAATAGTGGATTTACAGTACTTTAGGTTCAAAAACAGTATAAGGAAAAGGTAAATGATAAACTGGAAGTTTGCAATGTGTTTGAGAGGGAAAGAATATCCTTCATATATTAAAAAGTCTAAAAAAACTGAATGCATACATCAAGAGAAAATAGATATATCAAGTAATACATGTAAAAGGAAGTTCTGTTTTTTTCTTACAAAGATTGCAAAGAAACCATAGTGAAATCTGTAATATTTAGTGTTGGTTAGCAAGCAAGAAAACTTGCTGTTAATGGAAGTGTGTTGGTTTAATTTTTTTGGAGGCAATTTGAAAATACGTTCCAAGTATCATTCCACATCCGGAAACTTAGAAGACATATGAGAAATAACACAGCATTATCTCTAAAAAGCGTTAAGGTGATAACCCAAATTCCCAACCAGAGGGTAATGCTTAAAATTATATAGTTCTTGGATGGGACAGCTTCCAAGTGTATTTAATGACCTTAAACCTCAGAAAGCTAAGGGGCCCAAACGGGAACACAAAGACATACCTAGTACACGCTCAAATTTGGAAAAATACATGGGTAGGTATATCCATATTAAAAAGCATGGAAAAAAAAAACATCTAAAAGGAAAAAATCATATTAACAGTAATCTTGGGATGGGAATTATTTTTTATCACAAAATAGTTTTCTGTATTTCACAACTTTTCTGTAACTTCTTCAAAAGGGGGAAAAAAAGTGATATTGGAGAGCTTTCATTGATCGATGTCCTATGCCTTGGCCAGTCCACTGGTTCGGGTCCGCTTTCCTCCACAGAGATTTCCAGACCTCAGGTCTTCGAGGCAGGCATAATAATGCACTCTGCTAGGTCACCTGGGGCCATCTCACTGTAAAAACACGCCTGCCTCGGGGCTTCCCGGGGGAATCTGATGGCAGGTGGCCTGTGCACGGGGACCGCTGCGTGGGCAGCGCGCTGCGGCCCGCGCGCAACCGCACTACAAGCGTCCCGTCCCCGCGGCGTGTGAGCGCCGGAGCCCAAGCGGGCGCGTTTCCCACGTCACTTCGGGGCTCTCCGCCCCGGGGAGAGAGGCCAGAACCGTGCCTCGAATGCGCTTTGGTGTCATCAGGTGGCTAACCTCCTGCCACAGCGCGCCCCCCACTCCAAGCTGCCACCTTCCCAGGTGTATCTTCCTTTATGTACCCCTTTTCCAGGGGCTCCTGCATCATCAATGGGAAGCCGTGCACTTTACGAACCACCTCGACCCCTGGTTCCCAACACAGCTGAAAAGATGACGTTTCGGGCAAAGTGGCGGTAAAAGTCAAGATATTTACCCTCACACTCTAGCCAGGGACCTTTCTAGGGACACCCCGTAACTTGATCAAGCCCAGAAGGGGCAAAAAGTGCACCTCGAGCCAGCCAGGAGTCGAACCTAGAATCTTCTGATCCGTAGTCAGACGCGTTATCCATTGCGCCACTGGCCCTGTAGCAGCCCAACCCTTCCTGTGATGTAGATCACCCTTTGCGCAGCTTCCACAGGTTCCCCAGCACTGGCGCAGCATTTCCGCCCCCGGGGACGCGGCGCCCGCCCACGGCTCTCACCGCTCCTCCTTTCCCCAGCAAGCGCCCTCCGCCAATCCACAGCCGCAACGTCACGGCGCTCCCCGGCGCGCTCCAATCCGCGCGCAGTACAGCTTCTCTAGCGGGCGCGGGCGTGCGCACAAGTTTGTCCGCGGCCGCCTCCCGTCCGCTCGGGTCGAATGGGGCGGGGAAAGGGGTGGGGCGAGCCGGGCGCTGCGGCCGCGGAGCTGGGTGAACGGTAGCGCCGTGGAAGAGGCGGCGGCGCGGGGCGGAGCGGGCGGAAAGAGGAAGAAGGAGCTAGTGGTGCACGATGGCGGCGACGACCTACGAGCGGCTGAAGCTGTGAGTCCCGCGGACCGAAGGGGCCTGAGGGGTGGCGGGCGGGGCGGCAGGTGCGGGCCGCCGCCTCGGGCAGGGCTCCGGAGTCCCGGGGCTGCGGGCCGGGTGTGGGAGCCCCTGGCACCCCTCGCCTTCCCTGCCCGGCGCGGCCCGTCCTGGAGCTTGTAGCTTGCGGCCGCCCGAAGGCCCCGCTGGAGTCGCCACAGGCCCGGGAGCCCGAGGATGACAGTCTCGCCGGCCTTTCTTCGCCCCGCTCGGCCTCAGCGCCCACGGCGGGAGGGCGAAGCTGCAGACCGGCTTCCAGCGAGCCCGGGTCGGCGTTGTGATGCGACAAGCTCGGGCCGTGCTGCACCCCACCCACTTTGTGTGTTGGAGAGGTGGCGGCTAAATTTATTTTTATCGCTTAGTAGAGGAAGAGAGAAGTTTTTTGTGTTGTTGTTGTTGTTTTCTTGTTTAATGGACCCATGACCGCACGTTAGAGTCCACACGCAAATGGACAAACCTTTAACTGGGCATCAAAGCCCGCCTGACCAGCCTTCAGGACGCAGGAAAAAAGAACCGTCAAATACTCTTGAGATCCTAAAGGGTTTACCTGGTTTCAGCTATTGTGCAACTCAAGCACGAAGCAGGTTAAGTTCGTGTTGACAGCCAAAGGCTGTTCTCGAGAATTTTGGCAGTGCAGGTGGACTTTTCCATAAAGCCAAGTTCTTGAGGCTTTGAGAAATAGGCTCTGGTTGTTAAGGTTGTAAATTGAGTGTTTGTAGGTTCTTTTGGCTTGTCCTGGATAAATAAAAAACACACATTTCCCTTAGCATTACCGTGATCTCTTTGGTTCTTTTGCGTCTGAATAACTTTTCTTCTACTTTGTGCTTCATGCTTTCCCTCTAGAATGAAAGTCCACTTGCCCTAGTGTGAGAATGTCCTTGGCCTCAGAAGCTAATGCCATTTGGGGGAAGCTTACCTATCCCTAAATGAGTTAAAATACCTTGGGACTTAGGCAGAGGTATCACATTTCCTTTGGAGGGATAGGAGGACATCCAAATGTGGTTTGGGCACTTCCTCTGCTCCCTGGAACCTCAAACTCACATAACTTTCTGGAAGGTTCAATTTAAAGTTAGGGATGCAAAAGTGGGAGTGAGGTCATCTACTCGACATGAGGTATTTTGCAGAAAAGGTGATTCCTTTCTCCTCAGCCCGCTCCCTTTGCCCCTTTTGTGTACTGTAATTCTCTTTGGAAACCTCAGCTGCACACTTCCCTCCACATTCTCCTTGTCAGGTTTCCTTATTCTCTCCCAGTTCCCCCTTTGCAAGGTGATCACCTTGTTGGTGAATGAATCCAGCGAAATGTCTGAAATGTCTTTGACTCCGGTACTGGCTGGGCGGGTGTCACGTGTTCTCGGCTGGCTAACTGGGCTATTGTTGACTATCTGAAAGTCACCAAAGGGTTTAATATGATCCTACGGCAGGTCTCAAATGCGTTCAAGCAATAGGGAGCCTTGGCTTGTTGCAGCTCAGGGTTAGGTCAGGGAATGCAGTTGAGTTTGTGGCAAAGATTGAATGGGATGGAGAACTGGAGAACTCTGATGATTGCCTATGTGTTGTCAAGGAGGCACTAAAGTCACCAGTATGATCTTTAAAAAAAAAAAAAAAAAAAAAGGCTCTATGTCCATAAAAGAGAAAGGAAATTTGGCCCTGAAGTGGTAGGGATGATGCTTTTGTATTGATTTTTATAGAAGTGGAAACTATGAATTTGAGTGAAAAAGTAAATCTGGGGTTATGTGAAAGTCACTCCTTGATTTGTTGGACCTCAACGTTATACCTCCCTCCCCCCCAACAAAAGTTTTGAGCGCTTGTGTCAATGTGAAGCCACCATTTTTTGTGTGTGTGATTTTTGCATTTCTTACCAAGAAGTTCGTGAGTTGGAGTCTTTGCTCTTAATCCTTCTTTTTGGCCCTTTCTGCTCCAAGGCATGCTGTTCAGGGTTTTTAAATGTGGCCTCTGACCTAAGGGATGGTTTTTTTTAGATGCATTTGGGAGTGGCAGTAGTTTCTGACCCATGTAAGAATTAGTAGAACATAATAGTCATTTTTATTTAAAAACTATTTTAATGTTTATTTATTAAAAAAAAATTTTTGGGCGCCTGGGTGGCGCAGTCGGTTGAGCGTCCGACTTCAGCCAGGTCACGATCTCGCCGTCCGTGAGTTCGAGCCCCGCGTCGGGCTCTGGGCTGATGGCTCGGAGCCTGGAGCCTGTTTCCGATTCTGTGTCTCCCTCTCTCACTGCCCCTCCCCCGTTCATGCTCTGTCTCTCTCTGTCCCAAAAATAAATAAAAAACGTTGAAAAAAAAAAAATTAAAAAAAAAAAAAAAATTTTTTTTTCATGTTCATTTATTTTCGAGACAGAGAGAGACAGAACATGAACGGGGGAGGGGCAGAGAGAGAGGGAGACACAGAATCCGAAGCAGGCTCCAGGCTCTGAGCTGTCAGCACAGAGCCCGACGCGGGGCTCGAACTCACGGACCGTGAGATCGTGACCTGAGCTGAAGTCGGACGCTTAACCGACAGAGCCACCCAGGCGCCCCTAATGTTTATTTATTTTTGAGAGAGTGAGAGAACACAAGCAGGGGAGGGGACAGAAAGAGGGAGGCACAGAATCCAAGGCAGGCTCCAGGCTCCGAGCCGTCAGCACAGAGCCGGACGCAGGGCTTGAACCCATGAACAGTGAGATCATGGCCTGAGCCGAAGTCGCAGGCTTAACCGACTGAGCCACCCAGGCATCCCAGACATAATAGCCATTTTTAAAAGCATACCTATAGATGTTTCAAGAAAGATCCATACAAGAGGTGGTTTGATTATTTATTACAAAGCTAGTGCTAGTGCTCAGTCTGTTACAGTATCGAAGTGCTGGGGATTTTAAAGAATAATTTGTTCTGCAAGTATCTCACCCATTTGCAGTCTGTCTCTGTCCTGCTATGGCGTTCACCTCGCCCTGGTTTTATCCTCTGCTCCCCTGCTTACAGTCCCCAGTTCCATCTTGCCTATAGGGCCGAGCCCACATTTCCTAGTCATCTGGGTCTGGTCTCTTCCCAAGCTGTCCCTTAACCTTATGTCCCCTAATTGCCCAATGCATTTTTCCCCCTTCCACCACACTTGGCCACCCTCGTTTAGCCTCAGGGTTGGGCTTATTTATTTTGATCCTTCTACCCAAATGCCTTCTCCCTCTCTCCCCTCTTTCCATGCTGATCACATCCATGGGCCCATGGTAGAGCTGAGAGACGGCAGACTGTGTTAGTCAGAAGAGACGGAGAATCAGATGCTGACCTTGTTCGCATGCTTTATGTTATGGCCACGTTACTTAATCTCTGGATCAGTTTTTCATCTGTAAAATGAGCACAGAACTACCTCACAGGATTATCATAAAGACTGAAAGAGTGTAAATGTAATTAACAGAGACTCACTTTCTCTAAGAAGGCTTTCCCCGCGTCTTTCCCTTCACGGAGCTCCCATGACAGTCTGCTGTCATGGAGACCGGACGCCAAATGTGCATCTGGTTTGCACCTTCTACCTGTTAGGATTGACAAGCGGTAGATTATTATCTCACGGACGGGAGGGCTGAATAAGTCTGTCGCGCTGTTTGAACCTCTCACTGCCACCTGGAAATGATGAAATCCCTATAGTGCATATTCTTTGTTGCAGATAGGTAGAACATATTAGAAATGCCTTAACGTGGATTCTTGGCTAGTCCTCGGTACCAAGCATAAAGCCTTGTGCAGAGAGACCCTCCTTGAATCACCTGAGTACATGAACTTGGCAGTGTAGAGTGTAGATGTAAGAGTAGACGTACGATGTAAGAGGGAGATATCACCAGCATTCAAAAAGAACCCAGCCTGGGGTAATTTGGGATGTATTCTGTTGAAGTAGCAGCAGCTGAGGTCATTCCATGTATATGATTGTCTTTCCAGTGCCTCTGAAGTCATAGGTTGATGTATATCCTCTGTCATCGTTGGAGATGGAGATCGTTGCCCTTGGCGAGCCATGCCACGGCAGAACTGGCCTTGGAACACAGCAGGCCCAGAGTCCAGAGATCTTTCCATTACACTGCATTATTCAAATTACCTTTTTTTCTTATCAGATTGCTTTCACTTTAGTCCTTGGATGTGCCTGGTATAGAAGCGAGTCACTTAGGTTTGAAAACAGCTGACGTGTCCATTTGGATTTTTAATATAGAAAACAGAATGTTGATATATTCAGAATTTAAAATTCTTTTTTTAAATGTTATTATTTAAAACAAATTTTTTTAATGTTTATTTTTGAGAGAGAGAGAGAGAGAGTGCAAGCGGGGAAGGGACAAAGAGAGAGAGGGAGGTACAGAATTCAAAGCAGGCTCCAAGTTCTGAAGTGTCAGCATAGAGCCCAACGCGGGGCTCAAACCCACAAACTGTGAGATCATGACCTGAGCCGAAGTTGGACACCCAACCGGCTGATCACCCAGGTGCCCCTTTTAATGTTATTTTTGAGAGAGAGAGAGAGAGAGAGCGCGCGCGCACGCAAGCCAGGGAGGAGCAGAGAGAGAAGGGGGCAGAGGATCTGAAGCAGGCTCCGTGCTGACAGCAGAGAGCCGGATGTGGGGCTTGAACTGTGAGATCTTGACGTGAGCCAAATTCGGGTACCCTTGACCTGAGCCAAATTAGGACCCTTAACCGACTGAGCCACCCAGGCACCCCTAAAATTCTTTTTACACATCCAGGCCATTCTAAATAATCTACCTTGTGACTCCTTTTTCTTTTCAAGTTACTGGTGTGAACATGAGTAATGTCAAACAATGAAAAAAGTGAAATTATGACATGATTACAACAGAAATCCACTCTTGGAAACATTTAAGGCACTCCCTGCCCCCCCGCCCTTTAAGAGGTCAACTGAAACAGGTGTAAGACAGGAAATCCTTTAGAAAGTGAATTCGGCTGCAGCTTGCCTCTGGAGAAACACTGTTGCCTTGGTTAGCAGGTCCCCTTTCTTCTGAAAAGTTGGCCACGGTTGTGAGGTCAGTGGGGCAGATGTGATGCAACCCTGAGCAGATACGAACTAAGCTGCACGGCGAGGAAGACACAGGCAGTCTGCGCAATACAAGGAACCATCAGCATATTCACACATCTTTTTGTAAGGAGGGATGGAGGGAAGGGAAGGTTATAAATTTGGGCACGGGTAAGCGGAGTTTGCATCCGAGGTGTTAGTTGGGTTGGGGTTCAGGCTAGAGTGTCTAAGTTAGTGCTAGGCTGCGTCACATCACTTGCTGCTTGTTTTAACTGCGTGTTCCAGAGCCTCACATCCAGCCTACTGAGTGCAAACTCTCTGAATGTGGGGTCTGGGAATCTGCGTGTTTAACTAGCTGTCCCAGTGGTTCTTACGCACACTACAGGGTATTTGGGGGCCGTGTGAAGCAGAGTGAGAACTGAAGCACACCGGTTGGTGAGTAGAACAGCATTCTTTGGGAGGCTTGGGGCCCTGGAAGATTTTGCTGTAGATCAGAGCTTTGCAGTAGATTAGAGCTTCAGATTAGGCAGCAGTTAGACCTGGGCCTGTGAAGGAGTCCAGTTTGGGGAGATAATGGGTTTTCGGATGTGCAGAAAATAGGAGGGACCTCAAGGTTCTGAGGAAGAAGATGGAACTAAAATGAATTAGCTTCCTGGAAATATCAACTCTTTGGGATCGTGTTGGGCTCCTGGGTTGTCTGGGATGAACCTGGGTTCTAAGAGAGGTCCTGAGCAGGGGCTCAGTGAGGAGGAAACCCCGGGGCCCAAAGGGCAGATGGATGAGGGGTGGTGGGAACACCTTCTGGGTGTATGTGTAGTGGGCTCAGAGGACCGACCCTCTTTACTGTCTGAGTTCTTACTTCTTGCCAGCCAGATCTAGTAAAATGTTACTCCTGTATGCTTGGAACGAGAGATGGGGTAATTTTGATTATGAGGATTTTGATTTCTTTATATAAGATTGTTGAGAATATGTTTTTTTGCTACAGTTTTGTGACATGACAGTTGACATGCTTCTGCGCAAGTAGAAACGTTATTTTAAATTGTGCTAAAATATACGTAGGATTTATCGTCTTAAGCGTTTGTAGGTATACACGGGTCAGTGGCATTCACATCGTTCAACCATTCCAGCCACCCATCTCCAGAACTCTTCATCTCGCAAAGCTAAAACTCTGCACTCATTAAACAGCTCTCCATTCCTCCTCCCCTGGGCTCTGGCAGCCACCGTTCTACTTTGTATGTGTGTGAGTTTGGCCCCTGTAAGTACGGTGGAATCGTCCAGTGTTTGTGCCTTTGTGACTGGCTTATTTCCACTTGGCGTAACGTACTCAGCGTTCCTCCATGTTATAGTATGTGTCAGGATTTCCTTTCTGAGGCTCAACAATACTCCATTTTATGTATCTGCTACGTTTTGCTTCCCACTCATCCGTGGATGGACGCTGGGGTTGCTTCCACCTTTTTGGCTGTTACGAGTACTACTCCTGGGAGCATGGGTGTGTAAATATCTCTGCGAGACCTTGCTTTCAGTCCCTTTGACTGCATACCCAGCAGTGGAATTGCCGGGTCATAAGATACTTCTCTTTTGAATCTTTCCGAGAGATCGCCGTGCTGTTTTCCCACAGTGGCCACACCGCTTCATGTTCCCACCAGCAGCACACACTGTTCCAGTTTCTCTACATCCTCACCAACACTTGTTTTGTTTCTCGTACTAGCTATTCTAATGGGTGTGAGGTCAGCAAATGGTAATATTTTGGAAGTGGGCTAATTTTGCCCTCTGGTTGTGACAGGATTCTGAAAAGGTTAGTCGTTGCCTGGAAATGTCACCGTTACGGGGGGAAAGGGGGATGTTTTCAGACACGAGAAAATCATATTGCCAACTCTGAAAAAAAAATATTTTGTGTTTATGTTATAATTAAATCTGTTGCTTTTAAAATTTGGCAAGGGTAGTTTTTAAAAAGCACTCTTAAGAGCTCGTGAATCCCAGTTGGCTATAAGATTAAATGCATTTCTATTAAGTATAATAGAATTGCCTTCGTTGAGTTCAGCTTGTAGTCCTCTGAATTTTCTTTTTTATCTCATATGTGGGCAGCAATCTATGAAAGCAAAACAGTCAGCCAAATGAAAGTCGTCAAAAGAGGAAGTAATTATTATTTATAAAGTATTCTGCTTTTTCGATGTATCTTCCAGAATACGTATCATCTTACTAGAGAGCAGAACTCAGGGTGGAAAGAACCGAGGTAGTTGTCTTGTTCAGTTAGAGTTTTTGGTTCATGCCTGTGGGATTCGGACCACCTCACTGGACAGCGTATATTGGACCAGAGCAATTTTGAGCGTATGGTATTACTGCGAACTTCAGACATTTCATACTATCCGCATAGTTAATGACCAGATAACCTTCTTGGATGGAGTCTTCTTGCCTCGACTTGCAAAATCTAGTTCGTAGAAAAAGTGACGTGAGAGAGTTTAATGAAATGAGAGACTTCACAGCAATTGAGGGCCATTCTTTTGGCTGTAGAGAGAGGACCGTCTCCCAGATTTTCGGTTATCATGGAGTCTTCTGTCTCGGCGTCCATATATTTATTAGGTTGAGAACTCAGTGTAGCCTGTCGACTGGTTAATTTGGAAAAGCTCCGGGCGAGATGGTCAGCGGCGACTCTTTGTGGACTTTCTGATCCGAGAGCCACCGCTTTTGCTCCCCCTTGTCCTCCCGTTAGTGATACTGTGCCCTCCAATCCACTTAACGTTTGACCTGTCAAGATCTTTCCTTAGCTAGGAGAAAGGAAAACAGTTTTTCAAATCCTTTTTACTTCCCCCCCCCCCCCGAGCCAAAGAAAACATGAGTTAAGCACCATAGAAAAAACCCCAACCTGATGTAGGTATTTGCTGACTAATTACGTTATATTCTCTAAGAATACCGAGGGAGCTTCTGCTGTCTTCTTGTGCGAAATACCACGGGGAACGGACAAGCAGAGTCCTTGTCTGCAGAGACTTGGTGGTCTGTTTGGTGGAATTCTAAAAGGAAAAATGATAATGAAACCATGCACGTCAGCAGAAACTGCCCACCGGATGCTTTACTCCAGTGTTTCTGGTGGTTAGTGCTGGAGAGCCGCAGTTAATTTCACTCGCTTTTGAAATGAAACCCCTGGAGCATAAAACTTACCAAATACAATTTACTGGGTAAAGCTCAGATACTTCAGGTCAGTGTCAAGGCCAGTGAGAGAAGGGCGGGAAGAGGCAAAGAAGAGGAAGACAGCAGAGGAACGTGTAGACGTCTCTGAGTTGAGACGACACCCGCTGGGATCCTCGGTGGGGTTCTGAGTCCCCACGCATCCTTACTCTTGGAAATGCCCACCAGCTGGCGGTCACTGTTCATACCTACATCGCTGCAGTTCGTAAGCCGTTCTCGAGAACGTTGTCCGAGCAGGCTGGTGGCAGCACCGGCGGCTTGGATTCTGGCAGCATCCTCTGAGAGGCAAGATCCAGCAACGGTCCGAGCACCATTGGGCCAGAACTCTCTGTCTTGATCCACATAACTCTTATTTTTGTTTTTGCTGTTTTAACACATTTTTAAACTTAAATTTTTATTTTAATATAATACCTGTCTATGGCTCAAAAGTAAACAGTACACAGAGCTTATAATAAAAAAGAGAGCACCCTTCTGTACTTCTAATTCCCACTGTCCCAGAGACCTCGACTTTCAACGTTTTCATCTCTCTCTTTTGGTATTTTACTCCGCATTTTGTTTTTCAAGATTTTATTTTGGGGATGGGGAGAGGCAGAGGGCAAGAGAGAACCTCAGGCAGGTTCCATGTCCAGTGGGGAGCCTGGTGTGGGGCTCGATCTCCAAACCCCAAGATCATGACCTGAGCCAGTCAAGAGTCAGACACTTAACCGATGGAGCCACCCAGGCGTCCCACATGACTTTTTTTTTTTTTTTTTTAACGTGCCTGTTGCTAATTAATCTTCACTCCCTGTGACAGCAATAAGATTCCTCTCAAACACGCTGGGTAACTATGAACTCAGTTTCTTCCCTGAGATTTACCTCTGGGAGCCCAGTACCCTGTGCTGTAATCTGTGGACTAGTTTTTCTTTAGGCCTGTTGCATAGCTGTTGTTCTGGACAATACCTTTGTTCAGAGAACTTCTTCTGCTTCTTTCCTGTTTTGGATTCTCAGTCTAACTCATTCCATTTTGGTGAAACAAACTTTCCCTTCTTTCTAAGAGTGAATGAAAGGAATCTTTTGAGATGTTGCACATCAGAATGTTTTCCTTCTATCCTCATGCTTATTCGACAGTGTGGGTGACTATAGAATTCTCAGTCAGAAATTATTACCCTGTAGAATTTTATTTTTTTTTTTTAATGTTTATTTATTTATGAGAGAGAGACAAAGTTGTGAGCAGGGGAGGGGCGGAGAGAGGAAGGCACGGAATCCAAAGCAGGCTCCAGGCTCCGAGCCGTCAGCACAGAGCCCGACGCGGGGCTCGAACCCACGAACCGTGAGATCGTGACCTGAGCCGAAGTCGGACGTTTAACCGACTGAGCCACCCAGGCGCCCCTTTTTTTTTTTAATTTTTTTTTAATGTTTATTTGTTTATGAGAGAGAGACAAAGTGTGAGCAGGGGAGGGGCAGAGAGAGAGGACAGAATCTGAAGCAGGCTCCAGGTTCTGAGCCGTCAGCACAGAGCCCATATCCTGTAGAATTTTAAAGACCTGCTGTTGAATAGTCCAGTGAGTGTGCTGTTGCTGGATAATCCAGTATTGTGGCTGTTGAATATTTCCATGCTTCTTTCTCTTAATTTTTTTTTTTTTCCTGGTAACTTTTGGATTGTCTCTATGGTGTTTAGAAGTTTGATGCTTACTGTGCCTTTGTGTGTGTATGTGTGTGTGTGTGTGTGTGTGTGTGTGTGTGTGTGTGTGTGTTTCCGTTTGGGGTTTTTTGTTTTTTTTTTCTTTGAAATATTTTCTTGCTTCTTTTTCTTGTGTGGTCTTTTGGAATTCTTGCTGTGAATGTATTTGGATATCCTGGATCAGGCTCCTCTTTCTCTCTTTCCCCTTCCCTCCCCCCCCCCTTCCCCTTCCTCCCTCACCCCCTTCTTCCTTCCTGTGCTTTCCTGTTTTATAGCTCTTATCTTTTTATTCTGTTCTCATGGAGAGTTCTTCAGTTTTATCTTCCAGCCTTTCTGCTGAATACTCAAATTATTATTTCTGCTCTCAGTCCAAGAATATGTTCTTGCTTTTTTTATTTTTGGATAACAGTTTATTTGGGCTTTTCTTTCTTTTTTTTTTTTTTAATGTTTATTTATTTATTTTGAGAGAAAGAGCACGAACAGGGGAGGGGCAGAGAGAGGGAGAGAGAGCTCCAAACTGTCGGTGCAGAACCCGACGCAGGGCTCCAACTCATGAACCGTGCGTTCATGAACTGAGCCCAAATCAAGAGTCAGATGCTTAACTGACTGAGCCACCCAGGCGCCCCTGTTCTCCCTTTCTGAACATGCTTTTTTTTGGTCCCTCTGTCATGAATGCGATGTCTTCTTTCTGAGGCTCTCGCCTATAAACGTGTTTTGAAGTTACAGTCTGTTCCCGGCATAGTTTGTTTATCCAGTGTTCCTTTTCTGTTTGTTTTGGACTCTGTCTTATGTGATGGAAGCTTTTCCTAGTATCTGATGATCCTTGGTTGTCATTTCATGTTGAAGAAGGAAATTGATTGGAGGGTCTGCTTGTGGGTCAGGACATTTCAACTGGTGGCCTTCGCTGTAGAGGGATTGCACAGGAACTCAACTCTTTGATGAAGCCACAGGTCGCAGCTGCCGGTCTGTGCTTTCGGGACAAGTTGATTTAGAGGTGGTGTCAAAGCTCCTGTGGGGGCTCAGGGAGAGGGGTGATGCGAACTGGTCCACCGGCTCTCTGGGAGTCTGACAGAGGAAGAGGGTTGGATGATGTTCCCAGTCTGTGGGTGGACCCTGTCCACGTCTCCTGGTTTCATCTGGCTGTCTCACCCTGGTCCTCAGCTCTGCTGATGAGTGGAGGCCAGAGAGCATCTTCCGTTAACTGTTCTAAGCATTCAGTCCCAGAGTCGGCGAGAGCAGGCGCCTGCTGTAGGCTCTCGGCCCATAGGTGATTGGACTCTGCTGATTGGTGAGTCAGGCCATTTCCAAGCACTGTCTGTCTTCCAGACCTGCATTCGAATGGCTCGTGTCTGCCCCACGGCCTGCACCCACCTGTCGGTACCCCTTAGACTCCGTGTTCTCGAAGAATATCTGGGCTTTTTTTAATGGAGGGTTTTCACTCTTGGAAATTCATTTCACTGTACTTCAGTTAAAATTTTAATTTGTTGATCTCATTTCAGATGTGTCTGTCTAGACTGGAAACGTTATATGTGATATTTTTCATATTCTTATAAAAATTGTCAAGTAGCAAGGTGTAACC
Organism: Panthera pardus; assembly: GCF_024362965.1. Lineage (NCBI taxonomy): Eukaryota > Metazoa > Chordata > Mammalia > Carnivora > Felidae > Panthera > Panthera pardus. Next base: position 15,644,360 of record NW_026527013.1, read on the forward strand.
AGCACTTCATGCTGTCTTAAAGCCAACGTTGTCTTTTGTACTAAGAGCTTTTTTCTTGTTATAGACTCATACCTACAAATAAGAAAGACATTCATAATTTTCATTCTCATTCTGTATTCTGGAATATTTGATAAATCAGAGGTCTGTTTTATGTGGTCTTCATATTTGGGGGTATATATTTAGTAGGACGTACTTTGATTCCAGCATCTACCTATCAAAGCTAAATTGTTCAGATGGGGTACATGTGGCAAAGATATCAGTACCTTCCGTTGTATTATGTCTTTAAAGTGTGAATTGAATACCTTTTCTGGGCCTGTGTCACCATCCTGTCAAGAAAGTTTGCAACTTTTCTCCCTTCTCTCTTTTTTTTTTTTAATTTTTTTTTCAACGTTTTTTATTTATTTTTGGGACAGAGACAGACAGAGCATGAACGGGGGAGGGGCAGAGAGAGAGGGAGACACAGAATCGGAAACAGGCTCCAGGCTCCGAGCCATCAGCCCAGAGCCTGACGCGGGGCTCGAACTCACGGACCGCGAGATCGTGACCTGGCTGAAGTCGGACGCTTAACCGACTGCGCCACCCAGGCGCCCCTCCCTTCTCTCTTAAAGGATGTTTTTGTTAATAGTAAAAAGTTGTCGTCTCTGTGAGTCAGCCCTTTTATTCTTTGCAAAAGTACTTCGCAAATGCCCGCTTAATTCTCGCCGTTCTGTGAGGTAGTGACGGTCAGCGTTTGCAACCCCAGGCTGGATGAAGGGTTGATGTCCCGGGGCAGCGATGGGTGGGGGCAGGGGGCTGGCGGCATTCACCCCAGGTGAAGGTGACGATGGGAGTTACTGAGACCCACGTGGGCAGGACAGCAGAGGAGAGGCCGTCTGCCAGGAGGCGGTGGTGAGGGGCCATAGTTACAGGGCGACTTGGGGGCGTACGGGGACCTGTGGAATTTTCCCTTTTTCCGTGACCTTAGGCACTGTGCCTGGTTGTAAGTAGCCCATTGGTTACTGAGGGCCTACGGCTCTTTCCAGGTGGGTGGCTTCATAAACCTGTTTGCACCACCCGTCTGCCTTCCGCTGCTGGTCTCTGTGGGCCCTTTTGCCCTGTCACGTGCCCCTTGCTCAAGCCCGTGGCCTGAAAGCAGCCCGGCCCGGACGGAGATGTCCTGTTGACGGAGATCCCTTGTCTTTGTTCACAGCCGCCAGGAGCGTTTTTACGTTTCATTTAATCCTCAGGAGGATTGATCATCTGCCCCGCATCCCCACCTTGGCCAAGTCACCCTAGATTTATTAATTTGTTTTTTATAGCAGTTCCCTCTCAAGTCACTGAATTACTTCCTTGCGCACTGATTGTCTCCCATTAGAATGTAGGCTCTGTGAGTCAGGGACTCTGGACTGGTACCCAGAACAAGGGCTGGCAGGAGGTGGACACTCGGAACTTGGCCAGCAGTACGTCGCTGGCAGCGGGCAGGGTCAGGGGCAGAACCGCTGTATTTTTGACTGCAGATCTTGAGGCCTTTTCAGTGCGATGCTCCTAACACAGTGCTCTTCTAAAGTGTTGAAGGTAGTGTTTCGATCAGAGGCTTATGGTCAGTTATGTGAGTGCTGGTTTTTGATTTCCCATCCCGACGAGGCCTCCATGTGTGTGTTGACTGACCGTGCTTCTGGGGGGTTGCTTTGCCACTCCTGGGACGAGAACAAGTCACAGGTAGTTCACTTGATGGGGAGGCAGCGTTGGCAACAGACTGCTCCTTGTCAGTGCTGGAATCATTATTTTAAAAGTAAGACCACAGAGGAGAGATTCTTTGTTGTTCCTCAGATACTGGAGGTGGGACAGGAAGTCTCAGGATAGCGCCAGCAATTGTATGAAAGTATTTCACGGGGCTCTCTCAGGTCCTAAGCCTGTTTAAGCCTCAAAGAATGCGGTAGAACACCCGTGCTGCACGGGCAATCACAGGGTTTAGAGTGTGGAGATTGGGGACTCTTAAGAGTGAGGCTCCGCAGAAAGGCATCTGCTTTGGAGACAGAACTTTCTTTGAAGGCTTTTTTTCTTCTTTTTCTAATGTTTATTTATTTTTGAGAGAGAGAGAGAGAGAGAGAGAGAGAGAGCAAGCAGGGGAGGGACAGAGAGAGAGGGAGGAGACAGAGAATCTGAAGCAGGCTCCAGGCTCTGAGCTGTCAGCGCAGAGCCCAATGCAGATTTCGAACTCGCGAACCGTGAGATCGTGACCTGAGCCGAAGTCGGACGCTTAACCAACTGAGTCACCCAGGCGCCCCTCTTTGAAAGCTTTTATAAAGAAGTCTTGCTTTTGAGGTCTGTTTTTTTTTTTTTTTTATTAATTTTTTTCCTATTTGTTATTTTTACTCTGTTACCCACATCCTACTCACTCATGCTTGTGTAATTCTTACCACATGGTTAGGTCTTCAGTAAAGTTCTTGAATTACTCTTAGAGGGCGACTTACAATTACACAAAACATCTGCAGGTAACGACCGGTGTGTTGGTTTTGTTTGGTTTAGTTTCAATGATTTAAGACTAGGTGACTACCCTGTGACTAGATTGTCCGGAACTTTGTCATAGTCCTGTTGGTTGGTTTCAGGACCCTCACTTTTTTTTTTTTTTTTTTTAAATAGATTTATTGGAAGTACAAAGTTTCCTGACATATAGAGTAAATACCATATATTTCAGGAGTACAGTTTGATCCATTTGGACTTATTTTTACACCCACAAAACCATCCCCAGTCTGAAGATAACGGACGCCTCCCTCACCCTGGAGAGTTTTCCTCGTGCCGGCTCCGCCTTCCTTTCCCCCTCCGTATGAGTCAAACCCACAACTCCCCTGAGACCCAGCCACATTCCACCTCTAGGCGGTCACCCAGGAGAAACGGAGGGGAGGATACGTCTGCCTTAGACTTGTAGCAGGATGTTCATGGAACCTTTGTTAATATCCCAAACTGGAAGCGGCTCAGATGTCCACCAGCAAGTGAATGGGTAAAGAAGCTGTGATGTGTCCATCCACTGGAACGCTCTTCAGCATCAGGCCAAGGAAGGAACTGCTGTATTTCGTTTGAGTTGAAGACTGCCGTTTTTAAGGCAGATTTGTCTTCTTTGTTGCATTTTGCTTAATTTGTATTGAAATTGATTTTCATTCCCTTAGCAACTCCCCCCCCCCCCCATCCAATGGAGGAAACTAGCCTAATATTAAAAAGTTGGTTATAGATGAAGTATAAAAGGATGTAAGTTGTGTTTGGCTACTTAAAGGTTGAGAACTTGTAGTCAGTAATGGTCAGTACAGTTTCTGTAATCCCACATAGCTTTTTTTTTTATATATAAAATTTTTTTTTTTAATGTTTATTATTGAAAGTCAGAGAGAGTCAGAGCCGTGAGCAGGGGAGGGACAGGGAGAGAGGGAGACACAGACTCCGAAGCAGGTTCCAGGCTCCAGGCTCCGAGCTGTCAGCACAGAGCCTGATGCGAGGCTCGAACTCACAAACCTCGAGATCATGACCTGAGCCGAAATTGGATGCTTAACCGACTGAGCCACCCAGGCACCCCATTTAATGTTTGTTTATTTTGAGAGAGGGAGCATGTGAACAGGGGAGATGCAGGGAGAGCGAGAGAGAGAATCACAGTCCAATGCGGGGCGCAAACCCACAACTGCGAGATCATGACCTGAGTTGCTGTCAAGAGTTAGATGCTTTACCAACTGAACCACTGAGGCATTTCTGTAATCCCACATAGTTTACACACCATCTGTATATGAGAGATGATGTCAGTGATGGTTGCATGGATTTGTATAAGATTTTTCATGGGCAGGGCAAGTGGAATAGAGGAAGTAGAGTTTAAAAGGAAAGGAAAAGGGGTGCCTGGGTGGCTCGGTCGGTTAGGCATCCGGCTTTGGCTCAGGTCGGGATCTCACGGTTCACGGGTTCGAGCACAGAGCCCAATGTCGGGCTCTGTGCTGACGGCTAGGAGCCTGGAGCCTGCTTCGGATTCTGTGTCCCCCTCTCTCTCTGCCCCTCCCCCACTCATGCTGTGTCTCTCTCTCTGTCAAAAATAAACATTAAAAAAATTTTTTTAATGTGTTTCTTAGTATTTTTAGCTAATACGCCTTGCTTGCTAGGTGTCAGATGTAATTCTAAGTGCCTCTCACAGAAGCTCATTTTATCCTCACCCCAGCGTTGTTTGCTGTTGATAGGATCCCTATTTTATGAATAAGGGAACCGAAGAACAGAGGATGAGTAACTTGCCTGAGGTCACACAGCACACAGTCCGGTTCTGTAGACTGGTCCTGACTACCGTGTTACATTCTGCACCGTGTCGGATATAATAAATTAGAATTTATTATGATTTTCTTGTGGGAGTCAAGTGGGCCACCCCCCCCCCCCCCCCCCCCCCGCAAACCTCCTGAGCGTAATACACAAGGGAAAAGAGTTACACCTCATGTGTGAGGACAGCAGAACTGTTCTTTGGTAGCTGGGAGATCAGTGTGATGTCGGATGTAAGCACTACTGAAATTCTTACAATAAGCAGCTTTTTAAAAAGTATTCCTATTTTTAGAAGTCTCCATTTTGTCTGGTTTAGGTATTTATGGCTTTACATTTCTTTTTAGGCACATCACACCTGAAAAATTTTATGTGGAAGCTTGTGATGACGGAGCGGATGACGTACTTGTCATCGATCGCGTGTCCACAGAAGTCACCCTGTCAGGTATTTCACAGCCAGGGGCAGAGGCGGCCGGCAGGACTTTGTACGGAAGTTGCCGGTGTGGTCATTAAAGTAAATGCCGCAGGGGTGTGGCTCCCGGAGCTTCGGGAACCCCTGCCACCTCCTTTGATTTTTATGCATTCATCTCAGGCTTCCTCCATTTCATGAAAAAGGTGGAATCGGCTTGAAAGTTTTCCCATCTGTAAGGCTTTAAAAACATAATTATCTCTTGACCCCGTTCCCTCATCTGTGCTCTAACAGGATTGGTTTTGTTGGTGTCTTACTTCCTTTCTAGCTGTAAGATTTAGGGTATTTGAGTGTAAGAAAGTTGTTTGAACATTAAGTGTGTGGAAATTTAACAGCTGCTTTTGATTTTGACAATATTCATGACCAAGAGGATAATTCAGTAAGTGGAAAATTATATATATATATATATATGCCTAGATATGTGTCACTGACTAAAACTCACGTTTTAGGCAAGCAGTGTTCCTAAGCTGTATCTGTCTATATCTTGTCTGTCTCTCCAGTTATGTTTTGGTTTTGGTTTTGGTTCTCTGGGGTGTTGAAAACAATTTTTTTCCCGATTGTATGGAACACTGATTTCTGATTACATGCGAAATAATTTCGGTGACTAATGTACCAGGTGGTATCACATTTAGAATGTCATATTTCAGTTGTTTAAATATTCACCTCTACACAGAGTCCTCTGTATGTTTTTTAAGTATGATATTTGAGTAACCAAAGAGTAAGCATTCAGTAAACAGTATATATCCTTTGAGTGGAGAAAGTGAAATATGAAAATACAGAGGATAGTAAAGTTTAAGAAGGAGATGGCCATAAATTTCTATTTCCTTGGTTACCTGGTTATTTTGATAAGTACCATCCATAGTTTTTCTTTGACCAGATGGAATTAGAGGTCTGTTTTCGCTTGATAATTTGGCATTACCTATATCTATTAGCTGGTAGCTGCTTTCTTGAGAGAGTGTGAGCAGGGGAGAGAGGGAGGGAGGGAGGGAGGGAGGGAGGGAGAGAGAGAGAGAGAGAGAGAGAGAGAGAGAATCTTAAGCAGGCTCCACAGTCAGCATGGAGCCCGATGTGGGGCTCGATCCCATGACCCCTGGCATCATGACCTGAGCTAAAACCAAGAGTCAGATACACAACTGACTGAGCCAGCCAGTCTCCCTTCAATTATTTTTGACCTTTCAGTGACATTTCTTTGTGGGTAGAGACCACAGACCCATTTGAGGGGTCAAAGCTGAAGGTCATGAATAGCTTGGACGTAGGAAGGACACCAAGCGGTCATCAGTAGACGTGAGGAGATACTTGGACCTGGAGCCAGTGGTGATGAGGGGCTGACTCACTCACCTTTGCTCTGCTACTTGTTTCCTGTTGTTTTGTTTTCTTTTTTTAACTTTTGGGAATCCAGACCATTGCCATGAAAAGAGGGGTTTGTTTGTTTTTTCCCTCCATGAAAAACTAACATGTATTCTTGGGAATTACCTGTTTTATTGCTTTTGTACTGCAGTTAATGTAACTTAGAGCTCCATCAATCAGTAGTACCTTAAGTTTATCAGATGATCTCTGTATATTCAGGATTTTCTCTAAGCTTTTCGGTGCGCTGCCCCATGTGTCATGTTTGGTCATTGTGGCACTGCTGAGTAAATTGAATCACAGAGAAACAGAGGTGAATCTCAGACCTTATTCAGAATTACTTTGTTCAGGATAACAGGACGCGGATTGGCAGCGGTGTTTCAGAATGAGTTAGTTCTAGGATGGTAATTAAACTAGGACTGGAGGAAACATTGGGCAGCCCCCCCATGGCCGGCCCTGAAGGAAGCTGGGAACAGCTGTGTTTCCCTGTAGGCCTCGCCTCCTTTGTTCGCCCCTGAGGTGTGAGTCTGGCAGAGGGAAGAGAGGTGGATGTGGCAAAGTCAGTCCCTTGATGGGGAGGCCCGGCCTTCCCCGCTTCGGGGGCATCGTTCCCTAGACTTCTACAGGTGTGTTTTGTGAAACACCCAGGCAGAAAGTTGAATAATCATGAAATGAACCCTATCATCGAAGATGCTCTTTTACTAATAAGGGCGTTATTGGTAAAGTCACGGTTAATGGTGGTGCCTCCCTGCGCACCTGTGTTTCCTTCCTCCCTTGTCTCCTTGTCCCTTGGGTCTCGTCCACATTTGTAGAGGCGGACGGGCAGGTCTGTGCCTCCCATTAATTTCATGTTGAGATTAAATTCATGCCCCCCCCCCCCCCTCCATTAACTTTCTAACTCTCTTAAATAGACAGGGACTTAAGTTTCTGGCAAGAAGTTGAATAAATCTGGTTGAAAAATGACCGTAGAAGTATCCCACGATTTACCTGATGGGGATCCTGAAGCATGTTACTTTGGGCACCTGACTCTAGACAGCAGAGGCCTTTACATGTCACATGGACATATGATTTCATATTTTGCCAAAATGGAGGTCTAACACCGATGAAGGACCCCTGCTTCCTTAGCACAAATCATTGTGCTTAGGAATCCTTAGCACAATATTGATTGTGAAGTAACTTCTGAAATCAGATTAAATTTCCTTTTCTATCAGTGAGCTTTTTCTATGTTTTCTTTTTTTTTTCTTTTAAAGTCAAGAAAGATATTCCTCCTTCAGCTGTCACAAGACCAATATTTGGTATCCTGGGCACAATCCATCTGGTGGCAGGTAAGAACATAAGCTAAGACGGGCGAAGAAGGTAATTAAACTGACACGGTAGAAGACGAAGGCACACTCCTGTTGTGCTCTAGGCAATAATGTAGGTCAGGTATTTGTCATTGATTTCGAGAAGTGACATATTCCAAATGACAGGTGGTTACATCTATCAGCCTGAGGTTCTGCTAAACAAAACAAAACAAAACAACCCACCGGTTTTGTTTTTGGTTTTATTTCAATTTTTTTTTTTTTTTTAACATTTATTTATTTTTGAGACAGAGAGAGACAGAGCATGAACAGGGGAGGGTCAGAGAGAGGGAGACACAGAATCCGAAACAGGCTCCAGGCTCTGAGCCGTCAGCCCAGAGCCCGACGCGGGGCTCGAACTCACGGACCGCGAGATCATGACCTGAGCCGAAGTCGGCCGCTTAACCGACTGAGCCACCCGGGCCCCCCTGTTTTTGGTTTTATTTCAACTAGAGTTGAAATCCTTAGTCAACTAGACCTTTCCTCGTAAATTCTAAGAGTACTTAAGTAAACATTTTCATGTGCTGAGGGACCAGAGTGTTCTATACCATCGGTCCCATATCGAGGTTGAACATGACATAGTGCATGTTGGAGAATATTACTTGGTTCTGAGTTACTAAGGAAAGTGATTTTGTTTATCTAAATGTCGTCTCATTGAACTTAAAAAAAAAACAAAGCTCCTATACTGTCAGGCAGCGTGCTAGAGGTTGAGTTAGAGAAGATGCTGGGCCCTTTGGTCCTGCAGTTTTACAGTCTAGTGAGAGATGCATGTAAGTAGGGAATTACCGCAGTACAGCGTGACTGGTTCTGGGAGAGAGTTGTACAAGGAAGACTTCAGGAAGGGCACTTGTGGGTAGAGCCTTGAACAGGGCTTCAAAATTAATTTCACGGTAAGAGCTTAGTTTGTTTCGTTTGCGGGAGGAGGAGGTGGCCAGGATCACGGCCGGGGTTCACGGTGCTGCGATGGCCTCTTAATTCTGGACAGTTCACCTTTGTGATGTTGCAGTGACTGATTATATTGCCCCAGTACGTTTCTCTGCCATTTATACTGACTTCAAGGAGATAAGGGTGGTATAGACGGGACGTTATCTATCCTGCTGTGGTCAGATCTCATGACCCATGATGTTTAGCTCCGGACCGGGAAATGCGTTAACAGAAGCCTCTATGCCTTGGGGATGGCGAGAGAGGGAAAGAGGTCTTTTACTCTCCATCTGTTAAGATCACTGCCTTTGCTTTTATTTTTTTGAGAAACAGTTTGACCTTTCAGTAGGAACTTTTCTAAATAATGTGCTGTTGTTTCTAGTCACAAATCATAAGATCCCTTTTTAAAAAAGTACGGGCTTTTTTATCTGGATGGCACAGTGAGGTCTCGCCCTGCCAGCCTTTAGAGTTTAAACAGTAAGGAGTTAGGCTACTTTTGGCTTTAGAGTTGCCTATTTCATATTTCTGTGTGTTTGGCTCTGCCTTTTGCAGGTAATTATCTAATTGTCATTACCAAAAAGACAAAAATAGGTGAATTTTTCAATCATGTAATCTGGAAAGCAACAGATTTTGACGTCCTTTCTTATAAGAAGACAATGTTGCACTTAACTGATATTCAGGTAAGAACTGGGGTCACTTACTAATTGCAGAACCGGAAGCAGTACCGTGGGGGGGGAGGGGAGGGGAGGGCAGAACAGAGGATTTTGATGGATTTCTGTTAAGCCTAATTATTTAAGCAGCGCAGAGAGCGAGGTTCCCCTACATACCTTTATACCTAGCCATAAAATGTACTTTTTAAAAGTCCTTTGTATGTTTTATTGGTCTTTTTTTTTTTTTTAACTGACTCAAGCTCTTAAACTATGACCTTTCATATGTATAGAAAAGGACAAACAGAAAACGAATCTCTATCCAACAGCCAGATTTAACTTCGTATCCTTTCTGCCAAGAAATAAAATATGAGATGCCTTTGAAGTTCCGCTCACTCCATTTCATTCCCTCTTTGTCCGGAGAAAGCTTTCTTTGCTCTTAACACACGTGAATAGAAGTGTGTGTGTATATGCCCAAACAGCCCCCCTTTGCGCGATTCCCGTATGCCCGGATTGCAGTTACTGTGGCGTAGGAATACAGCCCCCCAGCAGCGCGGTCTACATTTCAGTTACCTTGGTATACGAACGAACAGATTCGTCCGGCAAAGATGGGAGTGCAAAGAAACAAAAAGCGGCAACTCTAGAGGTGAATTTCGGGGTGAACGTAAGAGGGGTGGAGAGGATGTGGCTGACCCTGGGAACGCCGGCCCTTGAGGAGGCTCTCGGCGCTCGGCCAGAAGTCTTAGTGAACGTGAACTTCTCCGTGTTCACGGGGAAGCTGTTGTGAAGAAAAGGTTGAGGATGACCCAGAGGAAGCCATGCCGGCGAGCAACTTCACCCGGAAGGAGTTCTCCGGGTGTCCCGTGACGTTGGGAGCGCAGGGATGAGGCGTGGGGAGCGGGCTCAGACTTGGAAAGGTGTAGGACGGTTGACCAGGGGTAGAGGAGAGACTCTGCGTCATAGGTTTATGCGAAGAAGGTAAGCACCCTTCAAGCTACTCTTGATAGATGCTTTACAAGAAGGAAACGTTTTTAATTTGCAGCGTTTCTAATGTTTTAAGTTACAGGGTAACTAACTCACCGTGTCGTGTCCCTGGAATTACCGCCACATTGTGTGTCCACTCTACTGGAAGTAGAACTTAAAAAATTAAAAATAAACAAATTACAGTGTACTAAATATTAGCTTCAATACTTTTTCATTTCCCTGTACATTTATAACTTAGAGAGTTTTTAATGTTTTGGTAAAAAATTTTTAAAGCTCACATCGCAATTACAATTTTTCCCATTGATTATTAAGATGGTTAAGGTGGTCAACTTTAAGATCGCATGGTCATTCACAGTCCCACCCTCTCATGCAAAATCAAGATCGCCTGTATTCATATTCAAACAGTATTTTTGCTTGAAGTCTTTTTTAAAAATTACATGAGTGGCATCACCCTGTTCTGGTTCTTGAAAATTACTTTTAAGTCAGTGCTATGTTTAGAGATTGACACTTACTGAGTGTTTGTCTAACTGTGATTTTATTTACAGTGTTTACTTTTTCAAAATTTTAACTTGTATTTTTAGTCCCAAGATTACAAAAATATTGGCTTCCAAAAGAAAACGTAGGATCCTAAAACATGTAACACGTAACTCTCCCGTAGTAGACATTTCTAAAAATGAGCCCCAGCACTTGCTGCCTTGTTGACTAAATCAGACTGTAGGATATGCTCCTATACTATAAACTTAAAATTTCTTTTTTACTAAATATGTTAATATATATTGACATATTCGTTTCCTGTAAGGCATGGTATTTAAGGCAATAGAAATGGTTGTATTTATTTAATAGCCCAATAACATTGACTTGAACAGTTTTTTTCTTGTTGCTGTACTTGGTTGTCAGGCTGTGCAACTAATTTTCACATTGTTCACTGCATATAATTGGCTTAGAACTTTTGTTCTTAAAAAATAAAAAAAGGTATGAGCCCATATTAAAAATTTCGTAGTATGTAGGTTTGTAACATGCACATTAACATGTTAATCGTTTGATAGTCCTCAAACATTACCAAACATCAGTTGTTTTATAAAACAAGGATAAAAATAAACGTCAATCTGGATATTCATTGGGAAAGTCACCTAAGATAATTATCAGAAAGTAAAGATGAGTGTTATTTTTACTGGACATTTCTTTTTCAAATCTTTGCATTAAAAAAAGAATTTAGGGGCGCCTGGGTGGCTCAGTCGGTTGAGCGTCTGACTTCAGCTCAGGTCACGATCTCACGATCTCGCGGTCCGTGAGTTCGAGCCCCGCGTCGGGCTCTGGGCTGATGGCTCAGAGCCTGGAGCCTGCTTCCGATTCTGTGTCTCCCTCTCTGTCTGCTCCTCCCCCGTTCATGCTCTGTCTCTCTCTCTATCTCAAAAATAAATAAAAAAAACGTTAAAAAAAAAAAAATTAAAAAAAAAAAAAAAAGAATTTAATTCCCTTCCAGCCCAGTGAAGTTTCGTAGGAATGAGGACGGGTTATTATTCCCTTGTTATTTACTCGCTGTGTTATTTGGCCTCTCGTGAGTTTATGTTTTTCATTTGTCAAATGAGGGTAATAACACTAGCCCAGCAGGGGTGTTACGAAGAGGGAAGAATCTGTCTCCAAAAAGTCTGGCAGGAGGTCATAACCTGAGGCGGTGGTGTTGTGTTAAAATAACTTGTGCCCTTTAGAGTAAAGACTGAAGGATACCGAGGGCAGGAGTTCGACCCAGTCATCTAAGGTAACAACAGCCTATGCTGTTTATCGAACTTCCTCCGTGTCAGGAAGTGGCCTCAGTCCTGGGGGACGGTGAGCATCGTCCTCCCTGCCAGTCCTTACGCCGGTGACAGTTAACAGGGCCGCACTTAACGTTTCTGGCAGATTCCTTTTCAAGTATGAGACAGACTGATATATTTCTTCCTTTTGTTTATAGTTACAAGATAATAAAACTTTCCTAGCGATGTTAAACCATGTCCTGAATGTGGATGGGTTTTACTTCTCAACGACATATGATTTGACCCACACCTTGCAGCGGCTGTCCAACACGAGCCCAGAATTCCAAGAAATGAGTCTTTTGGAAAGGGTAAGCTTTGTCTTCAGTTATGTTTACTTATTTTAGGGTTCTTAAAAATGTGTTTATTTTTATTTTTTGAGTTCTTTTCTTTTTTAAAAAATGTTTATTTTGAGAGAGAGAGAAAGTGAGCACAAGTGGGGGAGGGGCAGAGAGAGAGAGAGAAACTTCCAGCTAACAGCGCAGAGCCCCACAGAGGGCTAGGTCCCATGATCCTGGGATCGTGGCCTGAGCCGAAATCAAGAGCCAGATGCTCAACCAGCTGAGTCACTCAGGTGCCCCTTGGGGTGTTTTTTTTTTTTAAGGGGCATATCTCTATTTCATCCATAAAAGTGCTTATTGATTTTTCTCAATCCTGGCTGTGTCAGGATCCTGTGTGGGGTTGAAAACATACCACGTTCTCAGTATCCATCACAATAGCAAAGTCGGGATCCCAGAATCTGAACGTGTTATGCAGACAGGATTGAGAACCACCGGTGTAAAGTATTCAGAAATCCAGTCTAAACAGACATGTTGGTAGTTTCCTGGCTCTCAGTGTTGGGTAGTAGAACGGTTGTTCATGTTAACAACATAATTATATTAAAAAGTTAATGTTCCAGCAGGCAGTGTTCTTTCTGCAGTGCTGTCATTTGCAGTTTTTGCAACTAGAAAAGTAAGAACTTACTGATTTAAGAGCTTGAAAAATACCTTTTTAAGGTGGAGTTTTTTGTTGTTTTGCCTTTTTTAAAAAAATTCTTTTTTAATGTTTGCTTTGAGAGTGCGTACATGGGGGGGGGGGGCAGAGAGAGAGAGAGAGAGAGAGAGAATCCCAAGCAGGCTCTGTGCTTTCCACATAGAGCCTGACGTGGGGCTTGATCCCATGAATCATGAGATCATGACCTGAGCCAGAATCAAGAGTCAGACACTTAACCGACTGAGCCACCCAGGCGCCCTGCCTTTAATTTTTTAACCTGAGTGTATCTTTAAAAGTAGGTCTCAAATGATATCAACCTAAAATTCCTGCTCTTCAGGAACCTGGATAATTGCTGCCTTGATTTTTTTTTTTTTTTTTTTTTTTTATTAATAAACCTTAGATGTGTTTAGGGAGCAGACAGAATTTAAAAGGTTGCTGTCTTACCTGTTAGGTTAGACCATATGAAATTGCCAGTAATTGATCATTTTTGACCAATAAAAATGATAATTTCATATAGTTCAGCCTAAATCAGTACTTTAGTTGGTTCTTCTAAGATATTATATTCTAATCTAGTAAAATCGTATGTAGGCTTGGGTGCAAATTCAGATGTAAGCTAAGCAATCGTGAAATTTGGCTTTTAACCACAGAGGCTGTTGCTTTTAGAAGGAGTTGCTCTGTCACATTCTCCATCTGTTTATCAAATGTTTCTGGGATACCTGCTGTGTACCAGGCACTGTACCAGCCAGTGGGGACACAGAGGGAAAAGGACGGCCCCTCGTGGGAGCCTGCAGTCTCCTGGGGAAGCACAGGTCCGGGCAGTCACAGAACAAGGAACCATAGCTGTCATGGAGCCATGTACCCAAATGGGGTGGCTTCCGAGGGAAACGTGGGTCTCCCTGGGTCTGGGGGAGTTGGGGATGACTGCAAAGGAAGGTACTCTTGAGCTGACGCTGAATTGCTGAATAGGCCTTGTTGGTCAGGGGACAGCGGGAGAGGGAGGGTTCCAGGCGGGGATGGTGGCGGTACTGTTGCGAAACTGAGAGGGAAGCCATCTCACGTGTTGGGAAGTGAACTTGTCAGCTACTCAGAGTCCGTTAAAGTCAATGTAGGAAATCGTGAGAGTGACAAATGAACCATATAGACCTTAAACATTGTATGTAACTTAAAACATAAAATTTTACCCTGGTCCATTTTTTGATATAGGACTATAAGCTTTTCTTCATTTGGGGTTCCTTGATTCCTGCGTAAAGTACATCCTTAACACTTTCCAGTTTGAGTCTGTAAAGATTCGGACACCCGCAGAGTGATCCGTTGGCAGAATCCTGTAGATTCTGTTTCTCTACCTGCCGCCCCTCTGGATCCAACAGCAGCATTATTTTAGCAGCTTGCCTTTTACCACTTTCAATTCCATATCGTTCAGCTGTACATCTATAAAAAGTAGTTTGTTCTTAAGCCCTATTTCCTTGATGTGTAAGACATTTAGTTAATTCTGTAACGATGAATAACAGGTACAGCGGGCACACGGCGATCGGGGCACACGCCTGAACCTGGGAGGTGTGTGCTGAGCGAGGCTGGGTGCGGCTGACTGCCAGAGCCCCCCACCCCCACCTCCCACCTCCCGGGGACTCGGTTGTAGAGGGGCAGGGACAGTGCCAGCGCTGTGTTTTGTAAAGAGAATGGAGAGAATCAGTTAATCCACTGCGTTGCTGAGGGGACCTCTTCTGCAGTTATCGTTTGAAAGAGTGGCCAGAGATGCCCTCAGGGAGTTGACGGAGGGGCTGGCAGAGGTTTGTTCTTCAGGGGACAGCGAGCTAGGAATCTGAAGGATTCCCAGCAGCCAGGAGACGGGTCCCATTCGAGAGCTCCTGCCCGGCAGCATGCGGAGGGAAGGGTGGGGAGGGCAAGGCTGAGGCTGGAGGTGGGGTGGGGGAGGCTGTTGTGGTGGTTAGATTGGAGTCAAGTGTTGGCCAGGGCAGTGGGAGCAGAGATGCAGGAGATAGGGTGGATTTGGAAGGAGATTTAGGAGGACTTGGCAGTTGACTACAGGTAAGAGAAGGACAGATTCCAGAGGACGCATGCGTTTTTCTCTGGGCCCGCATCACTGGCCTGAGCCGGGGAGACCTGAGATACCCCGAGGAGGGGCGGATTTGAGGGGAGGTTCTGCTTGGCCGGTCAACGAGACCTGCGTGTAGCCACCAGGTGGAGACATAGATCGTTTCATAGTTTTCTCTCCGTCGAAACTCAGGTTGGCAGGAGACATTTTATTAATTTTAAATCTTCTCTCTCAGGCAGATCAGCGGTTTGTATGGAATGGTCATCTTCTAAGAGAACTTTCTGCGCAGCCAGAGGTGAGGTCTGCTAGATGAAACCTGCTTGTCGTAGTCCAAGTTTTAATTGAATACGTATTACAAAATGGCTGCCTAATCACTAGGGATTTTAGTCAACACTTCTCATTGAACTCACTTTATAACTTAACAGCCTTTGCCAGGTCTACCCCCTCCCATTTTCTGGTTTGAAGAAGCCCAGTTAATTTACTCTGATCTCCTACAGAAGCCTTAAAAGAGAAAAAATACTTGAGTAAAAATGCATTGCTTTCTATGAGTAAGGGAGAGAGAGAGAGAGAGAGAGAGAGAGAGAATGGGCCTTGGTGGGTGAGTGATGGGAAGTGAGGGGCCCCAGGAGGTCCCTGGGAAAGTGAGAGCTCTGCGTTGGTCTTCAGTCATCCAGGAGAGACACGCACAGATGTCACCTTCCTCTGTCCTTCGTTCGTGCACATGCGGCGTGAACGGGGAAGCCCAGCCAGGAAGCATAGCATATTGAATCTGGGTACATAGGTTTGCCCAGTGTCTTTGCTTCTTGGCATTTGCTGTGCTTTTTTGGAAGAGGCGTATGAGCTTCCAGCAGTTAGCAGGGGTGTCTCTTTTCCCTGGAGCAGTCGAGTCGTCCTCAGCAAAGAGGACCGGACGGGGGATAAACCTCCTGCAGCTTCACGTAGCTTTTTAGCGTTCCAGAATCTGAACACTTAGGCCCAAATGATCGTATCACGTTCTTAAACGTTTTTTAATTGAAAAGACAAGGGGACATTAGAGACATTTTTTTTCTTTAAATAGAAAGTTATCCCTAAGCTTCATACCTGGTTGTATTTGCATGTTACCTCTGTGACGTGCAAATATTTTTGTATAGTATGAAAATATTTTATGTGGCACCTTTTTGTTTATTTTGAAAGCATATTTGTTCCTAAATGTAATGTGTCTCTTCATTTCAGGTCCACCGGTTTGCTCTTCCCGTGTTACATGGCTGTATCCTTACGTAGCGTCGCTCCTCGGTTAATGTGGCAGTCTTTATGTCGGTATTTTTCATGGGGCAGATTTAGGAACAATCCCAGTTGTATGAGGAAAGCATTTTAGGATTAATCGAAATTGCTTTTGATAACAAAATCAAGCTGCCATTAACATAAAAAAAATCTTAGAATAGTGGTTATACATGGGTCCCCTTCCTTTTTTTCTTTTTTTTTTTTCTAATGAGCTCTTTAGACTGAATTATTCTCTCTGTTCAAGAATTCTGGGGCTGGCGGTTTAAAGAAGGAGTACGCACACTTTGTTTTGCCTTCATTCGATTTTGTCTTCGATTTTGTCCCAATAAACGAAGTAGTTCAAAGAGTAGTTTGAGCCTGGCTATTAAAAGGAAGACTTCCCCTTCCCCTTAAAAAGTTAGATTGAGGAACTAGGGTGACCAGCGATGTGGAGAGGAGAACGAACATGAAAAATTATATTGGTTATGCGAAATAACGAATCTGTGAGAATAGTTGCTACACAAAGAATAATGCTCACCGGGGAAGGTCTGCGCACATGCAGAATTAATCATGATTATCCAATTGTAAGTTCATTTTATATTTTTTTAATATTTACTTATTTTGAGAGAGAGCGAGTGTGTGCTCACGGCGCAAGGGCAGAGAGAGAGGAACCCAAGCAGGCCCCGCCCTGTCAGCGCAGAGCCCGACGTAGGGTTCAGTAGCAGGAACAGCAAAATCATGCCCTGAGCCAAGATCAAGAGTCGGCTTAACTCTCAACCGACTTCGCCACCCGGACACCCTGTTGGTTCACTTTAAAAACTTACCAGCGACATCAGGATTAAAATAGGGAAGCAGAGTGAGCTGCCGTTAAAGGAGAAGTCTGCCACTGAGTGCCCATAGTCAGCACTGTGATTTCCCTGCAGAAACGGAGGTGATCTTTGTATCAGGTACCCCCAAGAAGTTTACTAAAGAAACAGTCTGTAGTTTATATGCTCATTACGTTAACGTGATGTCTTTAAATTATTCTTGTTATACTTAAAGCAGAAAAAGTTTGGAGGAAACATTTTTCACAGTTGTGGGAGGATAAAAATCAGAAACTCTGGGGATAAAAGCTCTTGTTTACTCGGTGTCTGTGCCCCCTCCCCTTCCCCGGAATATTTCTAAGTTCTCCTAAAACTAAAATAAACAACATATCTAGGTAGTGCTTTTAGGGGTTTGGGACAGGTGTGTGTGTGTGTGTGTGTGTGTGTGTGTGTGTGTGTGTGTGTGTGTGTTTCTAAAATGAGATTGTGAATGGACAGATGGACAGCAATATCAGATGAGATTACTTTTTCTGGGTGATTTTAGAAACAGCCTATCCGCTTGTTTAGCTTTAAATCTAAAGCTTTAAATTCGCCTTTGTTGAATGCAGTTTCAGTGTTTGACATGCATGGAGAGAGATAGGCGGGAACAGAGGCCTGGAGGCAGGAAAGGGGGAGGTGGGAGCCACTCGGGGGAGGAGCCGAATCCAGGTTATGCCCGGCCTTGTGGGCTTTGCACTGTAACCGTGGCAAGAAACTTGGGGTTCGCCGAGAGGACTGGCATGGTGAGACGGTCACTGCGACGGAGACAGAGAACAGGCCAAAGGCGGCCATGGGAGGATACAGGGGATAATTGGGAGACAGTTGCAGTAATCCAGGTGTGAGAGGTCGTGGTACCCGGGACCAGGACGGTAGCAGTGACACTGGTGGAGGTGGCCAGGTTCTAGAACCTTCTGACAAATTGTACGTGGGGAATGCAAGAAGGGGGTTTAGCATGAATCCGAGGTCCATGGCCAGAGTAAGTGGAAGGGAGCCCTCCTCTGGAGTGTGGAAGAGCCTGGAGGCGGGAGGGAGGCCAGAGGGTCCGGAGTCCCACTGGGACGCGCTGAGCTTGAGGTCTGTGTGGCTTCTAAGTAGGGGTGTCATGGAAGCAGATGGATTCAGGGACTGGCCTCTGCGAGGGAAGTTCACGTTGGAGATGTAAATTTGACAGTCCTCTGGGCACAGACGGCATTTAAAAAGCCACAAAGCTGATGAGCTCATCGGAAGGAATACGTGTAGAGAAGAGAAAAGGTCTTGGAGAAACAGAGAAGGTGGCCTGAAGGGAGTTCTAGAGAGCGAGGAAATGCTAGAGCCACGGACTGTAGGCCTCAGTGAGCACAAAGGGCCTGTGGAGTGGGGGCGTCAGTGTGAGGGAGCGCGAAGGGCGGGAGAAATGAAAATGAAGCAGCCAAGGCCAGTGAGGAAGAGGGGACCACGCAAGTGAGCGCGGGGTCCCCGAAGCAAGTGAGAAGACCGTCTGCAGGCACGGGGGTCGTCGGGTGCTGGTTGGTCAAATACGGGCATTCGAGAGGGACCTTACGTACCTGCTTCCCCCACTCTCCTCCCCAAATGGGAGATGTTACCAGCTGCCGACGAGAAGGATTTGGAGAAGGGGAAAACGGAAGAAGGTGAGAGCACAGTCACACGCTGCAGTGACGTCCGTGAGCGTGTGACAGGTGGAGGCTAGTGCCCTGGCCCTCTGCCATTGTGGATGGGAAGCAGACGTGTGTACGCGGGTGCTAGTTGGCAGACAGGTGTGGTGGGAGCACGTGGGCCTGGCTCTCATTCCCCCAGAGGAACAGGAAACAGTGGCGTGAGTGGAACGAGAGAGGATTGTTGCAGGCTGAGAAAGTGTGGCATGGGCACCCGAGTGGCAGTGGATGGCCCGGGGCGGAACTCACTGATAAGGACCGGAAGGAAGTAAACGTATTCACGTGGTAGAAGTTATATCATGGTGATGAGATGCTGTATGGTTTTTACTTTCTCGTTTCTTCCGTGCTCTCTGGATTTTCTAAAGTGTATGTAGATTTGTCTTGTAATCAGAGGAAATGATTCATAAAGCAGTCAGTCGTATTCTATGCTACGCTTAGTTCTCTAAGGGCAGGCTCCTGTCTGACTCATCTTTGTGCCCTGGCCCGAAATAGGGAATGGGTGAATGAGGGAAAGAATAAATACTGCCTCGGATTCTTCTTCGGTGCTGTGGGTTCTAAGGAAAAGTGAATTGGGAGCTCAGGATGAGTCAATGTTAACGTCTGATGGTATCAGGTCAAAGAGAGGGATGAATCATTAGGAATTCATACCGCTCGTATCCCTCAGTACCATCATTTTGAAAGTGACTTGGCATTCTCTTGTGAACTTACCAGAACTTCCCCTATGCCTACCCAGTAGGTTTATACCAGGAGGTGTTTACGGGAGTGTTCACAGCACCACTTACTAACCTAACGTGAGTTCCGTCAAAGAAGAGTTAGGGCTTTCGTAGTGTGGTCCTTACAGATGGCGCAGGGCACTGAGGAGGAGGGGACTACTGGCTCACGCGGTCCCAGCATGAATCTTGGGAACCTACTGGTGGAAATAAGGGCTGAAGTTTATCAAGAATGTGGTGCTTTTTTATAAAACTCAAATATAAGCAGGCCATGTGTTCTTAAGTCATGGTCGCGGGTGGTGAAATTAAGGCAGGATGGAGGGGTGCCTGCGTGTCTCAGGTGTCCAACTCTTGATTTCGGCTCAGGTCATGAGCTCGTGGTTCGTGAGATCGAGCCCCACGTCAGGCTCGACATGTCTCACGTCTGTGCTGGCAGCGCGGAGCCTGCTTACTTCTGGGCAAGAAGATACTTGGATGAGTTGGAGAAGGAACAGATAATTAGACTCAGGGTTTCGGTACTGTTCTGAAGTTGGACGGTAAATTCGTAGATAATTTGAGTCAAGTTACATGTTAAGAAAGTGTTACCTATAAAAAAGAAGCATGGGGCAAACCCAAATAAATGAGGAAGAAAGGAAGATAAGGCCGTTGAGACGATGAAAGAAGCCTGTCTTTCTGTTACCCGTACAGACAGATGAAGCATTGGTAGAGACCAAGAGTCAGAGTCGTCCTTTAGAGAACTTGGCACTTCCTGATACAGTCAGATGACAAGTATAGCCCGTGGCCTGGCAGTGCCGTCCCCACGTCCGGATGCAGGGACGTTTGCCGCCCCACCGATGCCAGCTAGAACCGGAAGCGGCCTGGACAGTAGGACGGACGAGCCAGTGCAGCCAGTAGGCACGCGGTGGATGGAACACGGCCATAGCAGCAAGCGAGACGCACGCGTGTCGTGGAACAGATACGGCGAGCCCGGAGAGCATACGCAGGAGAGTTCCTTTTATGTGAGAAGGGTTAAAAACTATCCGCCTCAACCACGGATCGCTCGGTGCAGAGCTAGAAAGACCAGCGAGGGAGTGATGGGCTGAGTGGGTGGTGGTCCTCACTTGGAGGGCGGGACGCAGGGGAGCTAGATGCAGGGGGGGTGACTGACCGCTCTGGGTGCTTGGGGGTGCCGGGGGCACACGCGTGGGTGGGCGTGTGCGTGTATGTGATGGTTTTTGTGACGCTCAGACATCCTTCACTGCGATCGGCCATGTTGGCCAATTCTAAGCATACGGTTCAGTAAGTGGCATTTCATTCATAATGAGGAACGAAGAGCATCAGACCATCTCCTTCAGCCCAAGCGCAAGTCCTCTGTCCCTGAGGCAGTAGCTCCCCAGACACGGCTGTTTTTGTAAATACCTCGATACACTGTGTATTTTTTTCTCTTTATTGTATCTCCTAATAACCCCGTTTTAACGGAAGAGGTCCGCCCTCTCCAGAAGCTCCTTCACCCTGGCCGTGAGGTGGAGAGGCCCGTGCCTTGGGAGTTTGCAGGGGTGGAGGCCTCTGCACGGCCGAGCGGGAGCGAGCGAGTGTCCGGCACGGGCCATTGCTGGGTTTGTTGGGGACACAGTTTTTATGTTAGGAAAAGCTTTTGAGGGAGCTGCTCTCTTTCCATCTTCCGTTTCACTTTTCCTGTTTTAAGGAAAAAGTAGAGTCAGAGTGTGTTGGTGGATAATCCTTCATTCACAGTTTGATCTGTAAATCTTCACGGGCTTACCGTTGTGGGTACTTTATATTCGTAATTAACGAATAGGACGTATTTTTGTTTTTCTTTCAAATTGCAGTAGCCAGGTCCCCCCTCCCCCCCTTTTTTTCCCCCATTTCTTACTTGAAGGCAAAACTATTTTAAAGTTAGGTTTTTCATTCAGGGTAGGTTTTTTGGTGATGTGGGTAATACTTTACTTTTAGAAAGCAGCTGAGGCTAGCAGGGAAAGGAAATCATATTATTTAAATAGAAACAGTGTAACGAACCACTTAAACATACTGTCTGTATGTCCTTGTATTTAGGCTTGCTGACTTGACCAAACTTCACAACTGAATAGTACAGTGCTAAAGGCTCGTGAATATTCACGAAGAACGCCAAAAGAATGCATATTTTTCACCCTTTTTTCTCCTAAAGATGGAGTCGTTCTGGCTAGGGTAAATAGACTCAAATGTCACCTGGAAATAATGCATATGATTTCTATAAATGTTATATTTTTCTTAATGGAGCTAAGTTATTACTATGCACTCGTGTTCTATTAACGGAAAATACTTTGATTGGATTCTCATCTCGAGGAGGAGTTGTTTCAGAGCTGGTGTGCGCTATTATGTAAGAGGTGAGGTTAACTTTGTCAGCGTGATTCAGTACCGGGTGGTATCTATCCCTCATCAATGTTTTGTCCTACGGTGGCTCGAATGTAACCTTTTGTATTCTGTTTTCATCATCATTTGATAGCCTCACTGAATATTTATCTCCTGCTTCATTATAATAATTAGGTAGGTCTTCTGGGCTTTACCCCAGCTACTGTAGTTACAGCGGAGATGTTAATGAGACCCTGTAGGCTGCTTCTTACCGCTTTGAGAGGAATTGTTCCTGTTATTTGCCGGATGTCTGAAAGCCAGCTGGACTCTGAGTAGTTTTCAGTAACCTAAACTCATGTCAGAAAGTATTTTCTCCTAATTGCTTTTGGCTCCTTTGCATGCATAAAGCTAGACCTTTGACCTTATGCCTGCAACTTTAAAGATTTACGTTTGGAGCCTTTAGCCCCTAGGGTTTGTAGTAGCAACATGCTAATTTGCTTAAACCAAGCTTTTAAAAGCTGCATTGAAAATTAGGGACATTACGAAAAGGAGTTTCTCTGACTCGTCTTATTTATTTATTTTTTTTTTATAGGCCAGGCTATATCGGAATGAAATCCTATGGACCATTAGATAAATTGCACAAGTTTTAGGCCAGGAAGTTGTCAAGGTTATTCCCTTATTACGGGTGAAATAGCAGAAGAAAGGCACTTAGTAAGTGACCTGGCCAAGATCGCAGAACCAGAATTGGAGTTAGCGACTCCTTCCTGAGTAGATTGTTTTGGACGGAGACGTATGTTGAATTAAAAATTTTGAGCAAGTAATGTATTCACGTAGTTCAGGTATCAAAAAGTATACGCATATATGCAGCAAAAAACATTTCTCATTTTTTGAGCCCGTCCACTCGATATTCCTCCACTACCAGCCAATCAGTTGTTAGTTCCTGTTTATCCTTCCAGATCATTTTTACGCTGTTACGGTTGTATGTTCTCCTTCTCCTCTTATAGACATTGATTGTATGCTCTGCCCGTTTTCTTGCACCTTGTTTTTTTCTGTTTTTTAAATCTATATGTCTTACAAATCTTTTCATAAAGGTCTGCCTCCCTTTCTGTCTCTCTCCTTCCCTCCCTGCACCCTAACCCCTCCATGCACACCAACCTCACTCTCATTTCTAAAAATATTCCTTGATGGGAATTACGGAAAGAACCAAGTATACGATGCTTCTGACAAGTAATTTTAGCAGGTATTGAGTTCTTAAAAAAAAAAAAAAAAAAAAAATGAAAAAGCCGGGAGGCACGCCTGGCTGGCTCATCGGTGGAGCAAGCGACTCTTAATCTTGGGGTCATGAGTTCGAGCCCCGTGTTGGGTGTAGAGATTACTGAAAAATAAAATCTTAAGAAAAAGTGTTGAGAAAGCATTTCACTGCCAATTTGATTCAGTAATTTTGTCCCCATCAATATTAACAAAAACAGCTACCTCACCTCAAAATGTTGTTTGATAAATAGATCAAATAGAAGGGACATTAAGAAATATCTGAGGTGGTTAAAAATAGATCCGATAGGATATTAAGAAATATCTGAGGTGGTTAAAAATCTATTGATTAAAAAAAAATTTTTTTTTAATGTTTATTCATTATTGAGAGATAGAAACTGAGCATGAGCAGGGGAGGGGCAGAGAGAGGGGGAGACACAGAATCTGAAGCAGGCTCCAGGCTCCGAGCTGTCAGCACAGAGCCCGACGCGGGGCTCGAACTCACCAACCGTGAGATCATGACCTGAGCCGAAGTCGGACGCCCAACCGACTGAGCCACCCAGGCGCCCCAAATCTTTTGATTTCTTAATGATAACTTGGTAATTTGAGTTCAAGACTAGCTTGAAAGTTGCCTTTACAAGCTTTTCATAATGAAAATAGCGTACGTAAACAGGATTGTACAGGAAGGTTTCAGGTAATCGGATGGACTAACTAATGTCAAGACTAAACGCTTTGGAGCAATGCTTTTCAAACTAGGCTTTGTGGGTATGTTCATGAAGTTACAGGGGTTCTGGCACCATACAGGTTTTGTGTTTTCATTTTGATAATTAAAATCATTGTAAACGCTTGTTGGACCCTTTGCATTATTACAATGAAATACTGTCAACCTGATGACCCACATCTGCATTTGCTATTGTAACTTTCAAAATAGTTTTTTTCAAACTGGGATCTATGGACATACTTTCAGGGGTCCTTGAAAATTTGATTTTTAAAAAAAAATTTTTTAACATTTATTTATTTTTGAGAGAGAGAGACAGTGTAAGCAGGGGAGGGACAGAGAGAGAGGGAGAGACACAGAATCTGAAGCAGGCTTCAGACTCTGAGCTGTCAGCACAGAATCCGACATGGGGCTCGAACTCACGAACTGTGAGATCACGACCTGAGCCGAAGCTGGACACTCAACTGACTGAGCCACCCAGGTGCCCCAGAGAATTTGTTTTTTCTTGAAAATATTTCTCAAGTTTGAAGGACGCTGTTTTAGAGGAATTGTGTATGTACAAACAACTGACACATTAGTGACCCACTTCACCTGTTTATTGATAGGTCGTTAATACCCCCCTTAAGCCTGTTCAAAGGAGTGAGCCGCTGGTAGCTTTCTGATCATGGACCATGTGTGTGTCTGAAATTTATTTTTACGAGTACTTTCTCACTAACTAGAGTCGACTTAATTCCTTCCAAGTTAAACTGGATGTGTTTCTTACGTCATAAGTATCGTTAACTTTAACTTTTTTCCAATTCAGGAATTGATTCTGAAGGCCATGCAGCCAACTTTGTAGAAACAGAACAAATTGTGCACTACAACGGGAGCAGGGCTTCTTTTGTGCAGGCAAGTGGCAAGTGGATGTGTCTGTGAGGCAGCCCGCCAGCTGCTGCTTTTGCTTGGATCGTAATCTTCTGCGCTGTTGTTGAAATTGCCCTCCTCCTTGCTGCTTTTTAAAGCGGCACCATCTACAATGTGGAAAACGTTCACTCAGTACAAGCTACTCCATTAACCTGGCACTCACCTGCCCTTGAATTGAATCCCGAAGGAGAGGGGAGGGGAGGAGATTCAAAGGTTACCGAAGGCGGAAGGCGAGCCTCCTATCTGCCCCGCCCTCCAGACTTCAAGGCGCTGGTGATGGGGCCCCTGCCCGTGTGATGGCTTTTCCCACCCTGCACTTCTTCGTGGGACAGCCTGTCTCTTGTTGTCTCCTTGTGGGGTCATGGGTCATTTGCTGCTCCAGAGGAACAGCAGTGGCTCTCAGGCTATTCACAGGTTCATGAACTACTCATTGGGGAATGAATACAGCAGTTTTCTGGTTTTATCATAATACCATATTCTGTAAGACCTAACTTACTAAGTTTTACTTGTAGATAAATTGATTTATTTTAGAGTTTAGGGGAAACAGAACTGTTTGCTGCCCAGGGACCAGGTACATAAAACCAAGGAGAAAAAGTCCTTTCCGAATACATTCCGACAAAATAGGAACTCGGGCAGTAGGCAAGTTCACGGACTCTTTCATGGTTGTAGGTTGTATTTAATTTTTTTTCCTTTGTAGTCAGTGACACACACGCGCCCCTGACAGTAAGTTAGCTGAGACAGTAAGTTAGCGGAGACAGGTGTGTGTGTGTATTTTCATATTTTCATATTTCTCTCTCTTTTCTTTTAGACTCGAGGATCAATACCACTTTTCTGGTCTCAAAGACCAAATCTCAAGTACAAACCGCTACCCCTGATCAACAAAGTAGCAAATCATGTGAGCATCTTCTGTGCTTTTTTCATTGGCTAAAAATAGGAGCTGAGTGGCATCATAGTTTGCATGTGGAGCGCATACTTATTTCTTGCACATCAGAATTCAGCATCTCTGCCGCCTCTTTCCTGGGTTCTGGGGCCCAGTGAACCTCTGACCCACAGGCTGTAGGGACGGCCTGTTGGAAATGCAGAGAACAAGCTGATCGAACGGGATGGCAAATTTAGATTTTTGAGCTCTTGTAACATTTGCCGCTCCGTGCTGTTCCGAGTACCTAGTGTATTCTGTTTGACGTTGTGCGCAGAACGAGAGTATAGTATTGCAGCTCAAAATTGAATGGCTTGGAGTTAGTTTATCACACGGTATTTAGGGGACCTGGTCTCAATCGTAGTGCCATTCTCTTGAATATACAAATAGGACGTTTAAGGAGATCCTTTAAAAATTTTATAAATGTTCTTATAGTATAATCTGGTAAAGTGTGTAACCCTTTTTTCTTTCTAGATGGATGGTTTCCAAAGGCATTTTGATTCACAAGTTATTATTTATGGAAAACAAGTAATAATCAATCTGGTATGTGTCTTCCGTGTTTCTTGGGGGAACAAAACAAAAAACATCTTCAAATATGTAACATCTATCATTATAACTGTTTTTAAGTGTGCAGTTCAGTGGCGTAATGTGTTTTACGGTGTTGTGCAACCATCACAATTGACCGTTGCCGGAAGTTTCCGTCATACCAAACAGAAACTCAGTATCCATTAAACAGTAACTTCCTACGATCCTTCTCCCGTCAGCCCCTGGTAACTGTTGTACTTGCTCTCTCTCTCTATTTTCCTATTCTAGGTACCCCACGTAGGTGGACCATATAATATTTATTCCTTTGGCTCTTGTTTCTTTTACCGACTTAATGTTTTTAAGGTCTGTCTATCCATGTTACAGCACGTATCAAAATTTCTTTCCTTTTCAAGACTGGATGACACTCCATTGAATGTACCATATTTCGTTTACCTGTTTATCTGTGGATGGACGTGGGGTTGTTTCTGCATTTTAGCCGTTGTGAATAATGCTGCTCTGAACCCTGGTGTGCAAGTATGTAGTTGAGTTCCTGTTTTCAGTCCTTTTAGGGCTACACCTAGAAGTGGAATTGCCGGATTGTATGATAGTTCTACGTTTAATGTTTTAAGGAACCGCCGTCCTGTTCTTGACCGTGGCTGCACGTTTTACATTCCCACCGGCAGTGCACCCGCATTCCAGTTTCTCCACATCCTTGCCAACACTTGGATTTTTCAGGATTTGTTTTGTTTTTTGATTATAACCGTCTTTATGGGGGTGGAGTGCTATGTCATAGTGGTTTTGATTGGCATTTCTCTGGTGACTAATGACATTGAGCACCTTTTCATGTGCATATTGGACATCTGTAGGTCTTAGGAGAAGCATCTTCTCGAGTACTTTGCTCACTTTTAATCAGGTTGTTGTTTTTGTTGTTTTGTTGAGTTACGGTAGTTCTTTATATATTCTGGAACGAATCCCTTCGTAGAGATGCTTTGCAAATATTTTCTCCCATTCTTTGGGTTGTTTTTGAGAACTGCTAGTTGTAGGTCTATTCAGATTTTGTTTTTTCAAGATTAATGTTTTGGTAGATTGTTTCTAGAAATGTGTCCATTTCATGTAGTTGTCCAGTTCATTGACATACAAATGCTCATAGAATTCTCTTATAAACCTTTTTATTTCTTCAGAATTGGTAGTAATATACTAGAATCATTCCTGATTTTAGTAAGTTGAGTCTCTCTTTTTTTTCTTGGTCATTATAGCTAAAAGTTTGTCAATGTTGTTGATCTTTTCAAAGAACCAAATTTTGGTTTCAATGGTGTCTCTCTGGTTTTCTGTACTTTATTGTATTTATCTCTGCTCTAATCTTTATTTGCTTCCCTTTGCTAGCTTTGAGTTTCATTGGCTCATCTCTTTCTGGTTCTTTAAGGTGAAGTCCTTGATTTAAGGTCTTATTTTTTTAATGTGTATGTTTATAGTTGTAAATTTCCTTTGGTATACTGCTTTTGCTGTATTTCATAAGTTTTGGTGTATTTTCAGTTGTCTCCAGTTATTTTTTAGTTTCTCTTGTGATTTCTTCCTTAACGTAGTGTTTAAGAGTGTGCTGTTTAATTTCCACGTATTTATGAAATTTCTAGTTTTCCTTGTTATGAGGGTTAGTTTCATTCCACCGTGATCAGAAAGCATACTTTGTATGACAGTTATTTTAAACATAGTTAAGACTTGTTTTGTGGCCTAAACATAATCTATCTTGGAAACTGTTCATGCATGCACACTTGAGAAAAATGTATCTCCAGTGGTGTTTTGGGTGGAGTGTTTGTTTGCTGGGTCTGATTTGTCTGTGGTGTTTAGCTTCTCTGTTTTCTTATCGGTCTTCTGTCTGGTTGTGCTATCCATTGTTGAAAGGGAGCTGTTGAAATCTCTAAGTGTTATTGTAGACATGTTTATTTCTCTCTTCAGTTCTTTCAGTGTTCCTTCATGTTTTTGGGCTCTGATGTTTGGTGCATATATATCTCGTGTGTTTGAGCTTTTTGGTGAATTGACTCTTTTATCACTATATAGTGTTCTTCTTTGTCCTTATAACAGGTTTTGACTTAAAGTCTATTTCATCTGATGTTGATAGAGCCACCCCTGCCCTGTTTTGATTACTGTTTGCACGGACTATCTTTCCATCCTCTCCTTTTCAACTAATTTGTGTCTTTTGATCTAAAGCGAGTGTCTCGTACAGCATATGGTTGGATCAGATTTTTTAATTCATTCTGTCTGTGCCTTTTGATTAGAGAGTTAACCCATTTATATTTAAAGTAATTACTTATTTGTAAAGACTTATTTCTGCCATTTTGCTCTCTGTTTTCTGTATGTCTTTTTTTTATCCCTTGTCTCCCTCCATTACTGTCTTCTTTTGTGTTGAAGTTTTTTGTACTTCTGTATTTCGATTACCTTCTCGTTTTTTTTGTGTGTATATTCTACAGATACTTTCTTTTTGGTTACCGTGAGGATTACATATAATGTCATGAAGTTATAATAATTTAATTTGAATTGATACCAACCTGACTTCAGTTTGCTTACAAAACTCTACTCCTGTAAAGCTTTGTCCCTCCGCTTTATGTTATTAATGTCTCACATTACATCTGTTTCCTTTTTGTTCCCAGTAACATAGATTTATAAATTTCTTTTAACGCATTTGACTTCTAAGTCCTGTAGAATATAAAAAACAAAACAAAACCAGACATACAGACCATTAAGGCTGCCTTTTATATTTGTCTTTGTCTTTACCTTTGTGGGAAATCTAAATACCTTCCCGTGGCTTCGGGCCGCTCTGTACGTTTTTTTCATTTCAACCTGTAGGGGACGCCTTTAGCATTTCTTGAAGGACAGTTTTGCCACATAGAGAATTTTTGGTCTCTGGGTCTCTTCTTCCAGTACTTTATAAAAGTTTATTTATTTATTTTGAGAGCGAGTACGTGAGCACAAGTGGTGGGGGAGGGGCAGAGAGAAAGGGAGAGAGAGAATCCCAAGCAGGCTCCACTCTATCAGCGTGCTGTCAGTGTGGAGTCCTAGGAGGAGCTCAGACTCACGGACCGTGAGCTCAAGACCTGAGCGGAGATCAAGAGTCAGACACTTAACCGACTGAGCCACCGGGAGCCCGTCTTTCAGTACTTTAAACATATCAATCCCCCTGCCTTGTGGCCCCCAGGGTTTCTGAAGAGAGACTGACCTGTAATCATATTGAGAATCCCATGCCTGGGATGCATCTCTTCCCTCTTGTTGCTTTCCAGGTCTTGCTCTGTGTTTCAGTAGTTTGATTATAATGTGCTTAGCGTGGGTTTCTTTGGGCTTAGCATACTTGGAATTGGGTGATCTTCTTGGATTTGAAGATTTATGTCTTTCATCAAATTTGGGAGATGTGGGGCCATTTTTTCTCTTTAAATGGATCTCTTTAAAAAGATCTTTACTCCTTTCTCTCTGTCTTTTCCTTCTGGGACCCCCATAATGGGTGTGTTATCCCTGGCGGTCCCCAGACATCTGGGCACTGTTCACTTTTCCCCATTCATTTCTCTGTCTGCAGCTCAGACTCGGTTATTCCAGCCACGTCTCGTCTTCCAGTGTGCGATTTGATTTTCCTCCCGTGCAAATGTGCTCTTGAACTCCTCTCGTGACTGTTTGGTCTCCGTTTTGTACTTTTCAGCTCTAGACTTACTGTTTAGCTCCTTCGAAATTTGTGTTTCTTCACTGGTTATCTTATTTTATTCATATACTGTTTTCCTGGTTTCCTTTCATTCCCTGTTTTCCTTGAATTCTGAGCATATTTAAGACACTTGTTTTAACCTTTTTTCTGATAAGTCTTCTGCAGGGGTGATTTCTGTCATTTTATCCTTTTCCACTGACTAAGCCTTGTTTTTCTATTTTTTGTGTGTGCCTGGATGTTTTTGTTGTTGAAAGTTGGGCCCTGGGTGGGTTGTAATGTGGTAACTCTGGAAGTCAGGTTCTCCTCTCCCAGGGTTTTACGGTGTTTTTGTTTTCGTTTTCCTTTCAGTTGTTGAAGGCTGTAGCAATCCATTTGTTTTGAGACCTGTCCAAACCATTTTTGAAAAGACTATCCCCTTGTTGTGTGTGCTCACTGAAGCCTCTGTTCTTTTAGCTCGTGTTCAGCTAGTGTTTTGACAGAGATTGCTTTGAATGCCGGGAACTGAAACAAAGAATAAAACAAAAAAGAGAGAACAGCCCGTTTCCCGGACTGTGCAGACTGGTTCTGTGCTGGAACCGTTTTCCGCTGGCTGCCCAGGCTTGCTGGAGCGCAGGGGGGTCAGTCTGAGGGGAGGGCTGTGTCCCTAGGTCTTCTCGGGCCTTTGTGAGTGTGCATCTCACCTGGGTGTACACGTGGCTCTCTAAAATCCTCCCCCTACCTGGCTGCTTTGGAAGGTCCTAATTTCTCAAAAAGCGTCACCCCAGCTTCTTTCTCAGGCTGTAGATGGTCTCTGTTATGTTTCCCAAAACTCCCTGCTCGAGGCATCTGATGGCCCATGGCGCTCTTGTAGCCTCTGCCTCCCTCCTGCTTGTGTTCCTGGTTACGTGAGACAGAGACAAACAGGCCAGTCCTTCAGGTCAGAACAAAACGCACAGGGCGATTTGCAAACAAGGGCTGGTCCTCTCTCCGGTTGGAGGAGGGGAACTGAGAACCTGGTTGCCGTTTTTTTGAAGTTTATTTATTTTTATTTGTCTTGAAAGAGGCAGAGACAGTGCAGCAGGGGAGGGGCAGAGACAGGGAGAGAGAGAATCCCAAGCAGGCTTCACACCATCAGTGCAGAGCCCGACGCAGGACTCGAACTCATGAACTGTGAGATCATGAGCAGAGTGGAAACCAAGAGCTGGGCGCTTAGCTGACTGAGCCGCCCAGGCGTCCCCTGGTTGCCATTTCTTAACACTTAAGATTGAGACCCTCACTGCCCCAGGGATGGGGTGGGGTGAGGGCAAGGAAAAATGGCACAAAACCGTCCCACAGTTTTGAAGAGAGCTTCTTTCTGATTGGGCATTTGCTCAGTTGCCTCTTAAACGTTTGGTTTTCCAGAGCTCCTACAAAGTTGGCTTAGCTTCTGTTGTGTCAGTGTTTCTGTGAGAGTATGGAAGCTTGGAGCTTCCCGGTCCTCCGTTTTGCCCATCTCACTCTCCCCTATTAAAGGAACTTAAAGCTGTGGTGTTTTTGCTTTTTTACAGGTTAACCAGAAGGGCTCAGAGAAACCGCTGGAACAGGCATTTGCAACAATGGTGTCTTCCTTGGCGAGCGGAATGATCAGGTACCTCCCTAGAAATCTGTGCAGGTCTTTTCAGATCAGATGTGCACGTACACGGCCTGCAGCCCCTCCCCATCCCCCCCATCCCCGCCCACCCCCCCCCCCCCCAGTGGATGCCTGAACCCGCATGCGGCACCGAAGCCCATGGGTGCTTACATACGCATACCTGTGATAAAGTTGGATACGTAACATAGCACGGTAGGAGATTAACTAAGAGCAGAAAATGCCGGTAACTAGTAATAGATCGTTAAAACAATATGCTGTCATAAAAGCTGCGTGAACGTGGCCTCTCAGAACATCTGGCTGTGCTGTGGTCGTGCTCCTTGTGACGCCGTGAGATGCCAGGTGCCCACGTGATGAAGGGCGCTGAAGGTTGTGCCGACCTGACCCAAGTGTCAGAAGGAGGGCCATCGGCTTTCGGGCCGAAGTTGGTTGCAGGGGACTAAATGCGTGAAAAGTGAAACCGTGGACGAGGGGAGACTACTGTATCCACGAGTTCGTAGCTCTCACTGGACACACGGGTGTCCCCCGCCCCCCAGAAGTTGGCTTTACACCATCTCGCTTTTACAAGAGCCCTGTTAGTACCTGTGCTCGCCAACAGAAAGAAATCCCAAGATGAGTTTTCCCTTTTACAAGGAAGTCACGACCCTACTGATGAAAGTCTTCCGTAAAACAGCGTGGCCTGGGGCATAAGGCGAACTTCTGAAAAGCAGGGGCTGCCCTTTGCTACTTTAGGCTCCTTCATAGGAAGCCTTCTTCTGGATGGCAGGGGAAACCTGTATTCCATATTTCTGCCTTTTTTTTTTTTCGGTGCTAGATCAAAGCATGATTACGTTGGCTTGAAATTTTCTCTGGCATAACTGATATTGCAGAGTAACTTCTTAACGGTCAGATTTTAATGTACTTCTGTGAAAGTTTAGTCCCTGATCACAATCCCCTCCTTGAGGCTTTGTGTTGCCTGACCACGAGGTCGCGAATTTCACTTCCTCGTGATTGCTTGGTGTGGTGTCTGTGGTCCTGAGCGCCACCCGAGTTGAAGAAACGTCCACTTGCATGGTGGCCTCGTCCGGAGCAGTGGCTTTGCCTCTGCAGGTCACCAGGCAGCAGTTGCAGACTGTGCAGCCTTGTGCAAAGAGGGGGGTCCTGAAACATCAGCAGTTGCCCTGTGGGAAGGTGCAAGGTGGGAGCCCATTTGGAGCTTTTCTGCAGCAAGAAACGGCCGGAGGGGGGGCGTGTACTGTGGTAGCAGATGGTCACAGGCATGGGGTGGGGGGGAGACTTCCCCAAAGAAATGGAATTGGGTTATTTGGGGAGAAATGTCTTTAGCCTAAGAGAAATATTTTCCTAATTTTCGTCAATGTTTGTTTATTTTTTTTGAGGGAGAGAGCATGCGTGCACGAGTGGGGAAGGCGGGGGGTGGGGGAAGGGGGGGAGACACAGAATCCGAAGCAGCTCCAGGCTCCGAGGGCCGGATGTGGGGCTCAAAGTCACAAACTGCGAGATCATGACCTGAGCCAAAGTTGGACGCTTAACCGATTGAGCCACCCAGGTGCCCCTAACCTATGAGCAGTTTTAAACATGCACAAAAATAGAATGATACAGTGAACCTTTGGGGAAGATTTTCAGTGTATTTTGTCCAGCTCAAAGCTCTGGCAAATTCATCAGACCTCCCTCCCCCCACCACACACACTCCACGTACACTCCTGCCTTCTCACAGTAGAACTTTCTTAAACCCCTTCAAAGAACTCCGAGGAGGGTTCCTAAGCAGGGTGTGCCTCACAGCCCTCAGAGGAACTTACTCAAACATACCTTAGACCTGGGCAATTACAGTCTCTGGGTTTGGAGTCCAACGTGCATATTCTGGGAAAAGTTTGACTTCTGGCTCCTGGGCATACCCCTTGTGCGGGCCCTCTGCCCCAGAGGGCCTCCACAGGCCTGCTTGCCTCCGTGAGTTCGTAGCAGCGGCTGACTTGGAGAACTTGAGGCATAAGTCAGAGTCTTAGGTTATGCCCTTGGTGTTCTGGGGAACTTGGAGGGCACCTACTGCCCGCACCTGAAGAGGGAACTCCCAGAGCTATTGTCTTTTCCCTCCCGTGAGCTCTAAACACCACCAGACAGAGGAACATGTTAAAAAGTATATAATTTAGGAAACATATAATTTTATAATATTTATGTATACACACACACGCACATATATATATATGTACACATACATATATATATACACATATACACACATACATATGTATATTATAGATTCGTGGGTTCGAGTCCCACATTGGGCTCTGTGCTGACAGCTCAGAGCCTGGAGCCTGCTTCGGATTCTGTGTCTCCCTCTCTCTCTACCCCTTGCCTGCTCACATTCTCTCTCTCTCTCTCTCTCTCTCTCTCTCAAAAATAAACATTAAAGGTTAAAAACTATATATGTATAGTTTTTATTTAGTAGATAAGTATTCTGGCAGGGAGAGAAGAGCAGTCTGTTACAAAGTGAAATTAAATGGTAGACTTTCTGTCCCGTCTCATTTGTCTGTTGGACTTACTCACTTTTGAGTTGTTTAATGATTGTTGCTTTGAGTAAATTAAGTAAATTAAGTTGGTGGATTTGTGAGTGACCCAAGGAGAAAGGTCACACACTTGCCCTTCTGAGGAATGGTGGGCCTCGTTAGCAGTGGGAAGTTTTTCTTTCGGGAACTGGGTGGGAAGAAAATGAGCCGTGCGAGGTGATGTGTCTCTAAGGGTTTCTTCCTAGAACTTTGAAAGAAGTAGAACCGCTGGACTGTCGGGGTCAGAAGCAAAATGATGTATTTAAAACCGTTCACTGTCCAACTACAACTGTGCAGCTCATTCTTAGAAGATATAAATGTGATTTTAGAAGGATGGAAGCTTAAGAATCCAAATGCATTGAGGTGCTGGCGAGCTGCTTCAGTCCTGGAAGCCGGTGCAGGGCCGTTGCTTGTGGGAGCAAGCACTGGGTGGGAGCACTCCAAAGGTGACTGTCACACTGCCGCTCTTGTGAGAGCTGCCTTCGGAAACACCCCCCACCCCCCCGCCAGCCCAGTCTTCTCAGAGTGTGTGTGGCCTCTTGGCTTGCTAGCCCCTGTTACTGTACTGATTTCTAAGGATGCCGTTCTCCGCTCAGTGGGAGAACCACTGAAGCAGTAAGAAACCACACCGCCCCGGGGTGGGAGTCTCCCTGGATGTGTGGACAGGCCCACGCTCCGCCGACGCTCCTTTGGTCTGTTGGGACTTAGCGGGGGTCACATGAGAGCGGATATGCCTCGTCGGAATTTCACTCTGTGGACCAGAACATCATGCCCTTCCAGGCCTCTTGCTTTATGGCTTGACTTGATTCCTGGCTCCCTTGACTTTCAGGAACTAGTCCGTGATTTTTTGCCCCCTCTCAGTTGGCAACATTTTCCAGCTCGTGGTAGGACACCTTCACCGTCAGAGTGTTCTGACTTTAAGAATTGTGCCTATTAAATATCAGAGAACCGAAAACGACCCGTGACGCATTGACAGAAGGTTCTCTCTGCCACATCTATGCGAGATGTATAGATACTGATAAAGGAAGTGAATGCTTTGATTTGTTAAAGCGATGAACAGAAACTAACCAGCCTGGGGACCATGCCGCCTGTGTTCCTCTCACAACCCCTAGGGCAAGTCCGACGCTCAGTCTGATCCTCCTTGGACGGAATTGAGCTGGACCATTTTGAACATTTTCATCTGTTTGAAAAATGATAAAAAAAAAAAGGACCCTATTCTTTGTACATTGGGGTAGAGAATAAATATACACTGGGTACTCCATACTCATTTGGACAAGGCTCCCTTATACTATATACCCGATGCTGTGCCTGAGCTCACTTCTGCATTTGCAGGACTTCTATACTCCTGTCGGAGGGCCCCTAGAAGAACATGTGAAGATACGTGTGTGTGTGTGTGTGTGTGTGTGTGTGTGTGTGTGAGAGAGAGAGAGAGAGAGAGAGAGAAAGAGAGAGAGAGAGAGAGAGAGAAAAGGAGGAGCACTCTGCTCAGAGAGAGGAAAGTTTATGAACATAAACATCTTATGAACATAGTAACGGTGGAAGGAAAAATGACTCCTCTTTGCTCATTACCTGCGGATCTTTTCTTTTGGCAGATACATTGCCTTCGACTTCCATAAAGAATGTAAAAATATGAGATGGGACCGACTGAGTATTCTGATGGACCAGGTAGCAGAAATGCAGGATGAGCTAAGGTAAGCTGTATCTTTTCCCGTGGAGGTCGAGGGAGGAGGTCCGCGTGTAGATGGAGCATGGTTAGCACACATTGTCTGGTGGACTTACGAACACAGCATGCTGGGTTGACCACGCTGGTTTGGACTCTTAGTTTTTAGTCCCTTTGTTGTTGGAAAGATGAGACTTAGTGGCTTAAAAATATTTTTAGGTTCTTTTTTTTTTTTTTTTTTTTTAATGTTTTTATTTATTTTTGAGACAGAGAGAGGCAGAGCATGAGCAGGGGAGGGGCAGAGAGAGAGAGGGAGACACAGAATCGGACGCAGGCTCCAGGCTCCGCGCTGTCAGCACAGAGCCCGACGCGGGGCTCGAACTCACGGGCCGTGAGATCATGACCTGAGCCAAAGTCGGCCGCTTCACCGACTGAGCCACCCAGGCGCCCCTATTTTTTAGGTTCTTAAAAACAACCCAAGGCCAGGCATTTTCACATTTTTATGAATCCGCTTCCACATTTACGGAGTTTCCCTAATTGGAGCTAGCGTACCACTATTTTATATTCCGTTGTTTTGACTAAACATTCCATCACGGATACTTTGATATTTCGTCGTTACCCTACCTGGTCTTCGTCATGATGGTGTTTGACGGCTTTTCTGTACTCCCCCGTGTCACCCTACAGGCTCAGCTAAGTGTTCTTTTTCATCGTAGGCATCCTGGCTTGTTTCCTTGTCTCTTCCCCCCACAAAACATGTGCTGCAGCGAATCACTCTGGGCGTGTCTATTCTCACTTCTGTTCGGTGATTCCCTAAAATAAAGTCTTGAGAGCAGGGCTAATAGTTCAAAGGGTCCGAATAACTTCATGGTACTTTCCGAACGTGTTTGGCAAGTTATTTGCCGTGTCGGCCTACGGGTTTACTGTCCTCTAAGCATAGGTCAATCTTTACTGATTCTAAAGACAGAAGAAGGGATCTCGAAGTCGACTGCTCTGTCGTTTTGTTCCATCTGGGCATATTTCTGACCCCGGCAACCCCCATGCATTTTTTCGTGTCAGTTCCACAGTAACACAGTAAAACCTGTCGTGTAGGCATTTGTCAGTTTTTAAAAATGTTTCGTATGCCTGTTAAGTAGTCGGCGACGGTTAGTTAAATCTGCTCGTTTTCTATGCGGTTTTGTCATGAGCAGCTAGTGAAGGGCAGTTGACGTGCACCATTATTGGGCTGCAGTGACACTGGCCGGACCTGGGACGCTGTCGGAGGAGGTGGCTCCTGGGGCTCGCCCATGAATCACTGCCCCACAAGAGTGTGAGAAAACACAGACGCCAGAGTCTGTCCCCCACCGCGCTCTGTGTTCCACAGGGACAGTGGAACTTTCCCCAGTGCCCTGCACAGGGCCTCTCTGGACACTTTCTCCTGGGGTTTTGGGGAAGGTGGAAAGAATCTGGGCTTTGGGGTGTGACCTGTCTCGTTTTGAAATGTTTGCTTCTTATCAGCCATGTGACCAAGACAGTTGTCTTCAAACCTTGGTTTCTCCGTTTGTAAAGTGCAGATAATAATACCTACCTCATAGACTTAGTGTGTAGTTTAAGAAATGGTATTTATCAAATACCCAGGACATACTCTGTAAGTACTAACAGCATGCTAACACCCACGTGCACTCATGCACACCTGTGTATATACACCAGCTCTAAACGAACCTCACCAAGTCTGCGTGAATCTCGTGTAGATTTTTAGCCTAAACGCATTCTTTTAGGCCCTTATTTTTAAGGTCATAATTTGGATTTGGCCTGTGGTGAGTCTGTTGTGTTTCCCTGCTCCATTTCGGTTTGGGGGAGTAATTACAACGAGATCACTTCGTGGTGTTCATCGTTTGCTCGGTCCCACACGCTCCGTTCAGCGCTGCGTGTGTTACGCATTCCCGTCGGGACCGGAGGGGTGCCGTCCCCTCCACCCTGTGGGTGAGAACTTTGGTTCTGAGAGACCAGGGCAATGACTTGAAGTTACACAGCCAGTGAGTGGCCTAAGCGGAGCTCGTGGCTCACTGCCAGAGTCCGCGCTCTTCCCCGCTACGCTGCCCGTTGTCCAGAGTTTGAGTTCAGAGCATTATCTGAGGAAATTGTTAAAAATGAATGAGACACAGGAACTGAGAACCGTGATTGGCTCCGGGGTGGACATGTGGGTGGTGAAGCAGAGAAAGGGAACCTCATTTTTCAAGTAACACCGTATTGAACTTTATAAACTCCGTCCTTTTGCATATTTAACCCAGGATTCTTAACGCACAGTTTCCAGCCTTTGCTTGAGAGATGCTGACTTGAGTTCATCTCGAGGCCAAGTGCGTTCGGTTTAAAAAAAAAAAAACAGCTCAGGGAATTCCGATACAGACGGTGTAGGGACCGTGCTTCGAGAAGTCTGATCTACAGGACGTAGATGAACAGCTGTGTCGGAGGGGGCCTGCTCTGGCCTCGGGGACGCCCCTCAGCCCTGCCGGTTCGTGTCTCCGCGAGCTGACCTCCAGTGCCGCGGTGCGTGTTTGGACAGGGGCTGTCTCGCCTCTGCTTTTCAGATGTCTTTTGTTTTTGGCTCTGTACTAATCCAATACCCCTCGGGCCACACGTTGCCCTTCCGAACTTCTCATTTGCCAGTTGTCCACAATGTTGCAGACCATCAGCAGCAGGGCGCTCGTGCGTCGGACTGCCTTTGCTATGAGGGTGTTTATACAAATATGTTGTAGTTATTTTCTAGTGGACTCCGCCGGCATGGTGGTGGCAAGCCAGGAGGGCGTGTTCCGCAGCAACTGCATGGACTGTCTGGACAGGACCAACGTGATCCAGAGCCTGCTGGCCCGCCGCTCGCTCCAGGCCCAGCTCCAGGTGCAAACGCTTTTTTCCTTCTGTTAAGTCAACAGTGCAGCCCCGAAGTAGCGAAGCTACATTGACGAAATCGTTACCAGCCAAAACAAACAACAGAAAACATTTCACCTTGCTCCCCACCCTAAACCACCTGTTTTCGGTTTTGTGTCTTTCCACCTGTGGGCGTGCACATTTCTGTACCTGCGGTCGGTGTGTGCGTACGTGGTGTCGTTTGTTCGTTCAGATTTTATTTTTAAGTCAGCTCTACACCCAACATGGGGCTCGAACCCACAGCCCGGAGATCAAGAGTCGCAGGCTCCACCTGCTGAGCCAGCCAGGCGCCCCGTACAGTTTCTGATATTTCCTTTTCCTCCAGCGTTACACACAGCCATCATTTTTAAGAGTTGCACTTACTAGGTTGTTGCATTTTTGGCTTATAAGTAACACTGCAGAGAATATATCTTGGTGTGTTGTTTTTAGCTTGAATGCTTCCCTTGGGGTTCATTCCTAGAAGTAGAATTTGCTGCGTCAAAGAGAATACGCTCTCCGAGAGGGTCATGCCAGGTTACACTGGTACCAGTGAGACACTGGTAAACTGGTCAGCATGGTTGGTGAATCCGGTTCATTGAACTCTTGCCGGCCTTACGTGTTCTTATTTAAAACTTCGTTTTCTATTTTAATAGTCAGAGTGGTGCCTCAAGGTTAAGTTTTCGTTTGCATCTCTTTTATCACTGAAGCCCAGAGTTCCAGATAACATTGGCATTTTTTTTTTTTAATTTTTTAACGTTTATTTATTTTTGAGACAAAGAGACAGAGCATGAACAGGGGAGGGTCAGAGAGAGGGAGACACAGAATCTGAAACAGGCTCCAGACTCTGAGCGGTCAGCACAGAGCCCGACACGGGGCTCGAACCCACGGACTGCGAGATCATGACCTGAGCCGAAGTCGGCCGCTTAACCGACTGAGCCACCCAGGCGCCCCAACATTGGCATTTATTATGAGGGGGCAAACAGAATGCATGCCAAATGGCTTCCTGCCCCAGATGGTTAGCTTTGTTTATGACAGTCCAACTTCGTTTATGGTAATTTTATGATACCAGGAATTGTGGAAGCAAAACACCTCCTTTAAAATGAATGGTCCTTGACTCCTAGTAGGTAACACAGGCCAGAGGAGCGGTTTCCCTGTTGGAGCATGCTCTAGTTTGTGTTGTACCTTGTGCTCGTTAATCTGATGGATTTACTTCAAGAGTGTATTTTTTGATGGAAACAATGGTAGCAAGGAAACAATAGTAACAGCGGTTGTTTCCAAGTCCGATAAACAAAAACCTATTTAATAGGTTCTATAATCGGTACTTAACTATTTCA
This sequence comes from Panthera pardus, assembly GCF_024362965.1. Classification (NCBI taxonomy): domain Eukaryota; kingdom Metazoa; phylum Chordata; class Mammalia; order Carnivora; family Felidae; genus Panthera; species Panthera pardus. Next base: position 15,683,914 of record NW_026527013.1, read on the forward strand.
CATGCTAAATGCAGTACCGAACAACCTAAGCCACGTTTCCAAGACTCTACGCATCAGTTCGGCTATGGTGGGGACTCCAGGCATACCTCCCCCCCCCCCCCGCCTTCCCGCCACCACCAGCTAAAGGTCATGGAGGGCAGGTGGAAAGGCCATTCTGGGGTAGAAATGGGGAGGTGTGGTCTCAGGTGAACAGTGAAGATGGGGGTTCTGAGAGGGCTGAGGTCCAAGACAAAGACCAGGGCAGGGGATCCTGATCTGTGGTCAGTGACCCCTGAAGGGGTTCCACAGCAGGATTTGGGATGCCAGGGAATCCTCTGAGATCCTCTGAGTCTGTGGGGAGGAAAGGGAAGGCTGGAGGTGACGGGAACAGCAGGGAGGCTAGAGGGTGCAGGCGGTGGGAGGTGGGGGTTGGCAGGGAAGGACGAGGTGATGGCTGGGATGCTGCCGCTGCCTTCCCTTTCCCTCCCCCTTTCCCTCTGCCCCTCTTCCTGCAGGGCCGGGGGAGTGCTGGGGCCTGGGGTGAGTGGGGGCCGCGGGACAAGGAGCCCTCAGAGGCTCTGTGGCCTGGCCTGGGGCACGGGTGGGGGGACGTGGGGAACTGGGGCGCCCCCTGTGTGCAAGGACAGCATCTCTACCTGCAGCCGGGAACCGCATGCTACCAGCCGGGACTGTCTGCTCTTCTTCCCGAGCTGTGTGTGCGAAACCCGTTACGCTTGAGCACGGTGTGCTTCTTATTCCAGAGACTGGGAGTGTTGCACGTGGGACAGAAGCTTGAAGAACAACACGATTTTGAGAAGATTTACAAAAACGGTAGGTAACTTCTTTAATAGGGGCCGGGTTACTCGCGTTGTGAAATAGATTAATAATTTGGATTTAGAGACTCTGGCTCCCACGTTCGTCATCGTCAGTTGATTTTTCCTTGTTCTCACAGCCTGGGCCGACAACGCAAATGCGTGTGCCAAGCAGTACGCGGGCACTGGCGCCTTGAAGACGGACTTCACCAGGCAAGCCCTGCTTTTCAGCTACCACTTCAGACCCGCGGCTCTCGAGTCTGGTGCACACGTTAGGATCACCTGGCAGCTGTGGGACAGTGGCCAAAGCCCAGCCCCCGGGGCCTCGGTTCACAGCAGTCAAGTCGGGCTCGGTGGGGGGTGAGGCCCAGGCGCCGGTGGCTTCCCGGCCTGCCTGTGGTTCTGCTGCGTGGAGAGCGAACGGCGGCCCCTCGGCCCTTCCCGAGCCCTGCGGAGCCCCTGGGTCAGTGGGGTCTGACTCGGCAGGGGCGGGGTGGGGCGGGGCCTGAGGTTCTGTGCCTCAGGGAAGCGGCCGGGGATGCCGATGCCACGTTCAAGGGCCACGCTGCCAGTGAGAGGTTAAGACCTGGTGAGTTTGGTTTTCTGCCAGACGGATTCTCTGGGAACAAGTGAAGATTCCTAGACTCTGCTGTTCTAACCACCTCACCTGGGCCTCTCATCTCATTTTTTTTTTCTTTTTTTCTTCTTCTTTAATGTTTATTTTGAAAGAGAGCATGAGCGGGGGAGGGGCAGAGAGACAGGGAGACACAGAACCCCAAGCAGGCTCTGCGCTGTCAGCACGGAGCCCGATACGGGACTCTGTCTCACGAACCCTGAGATCATGACCTGAGCTGAAATCAAGAGTCGGACACTTAACGCACTGAGCCACCAGGGATGATTTTTTTTTTCTTTAATGTTTTTATTTTTGAAGGAGAGAGACACAGAGCATGAGCGGGGGAGGAGCAGAGAGAGAGGGAGACATAGAATTTTGAAGCAGGCTCCAGGCTCTGAGCTGTCAGCACAGAGCCTGACGTGTGGCTCGAACCCCCAGACCGCGAGATCATGACCTGAGCCGAAGTCGGACGCTTAACCGCTGAACCACCCAGGCGCCCCAGGATTTTTAAAATCTCTGTAATTCACTTTACGCCCGTACCACATACTTTCCAGCCATAAAACTGGGGAAGAATGTAATATACAAATCTGTAATTTGAGATTCACCTCTTTTGACCAGAACCGGGAAGAGAACTCAGCTGGGACTGGTCATGGACGGCTGGAACTCGCTAATACGCTATTACAAGAACAACTTCTCCGATGGCTTCAGGCAGGTAAGTCTGTATTTGCTGCTCGTCTTTGCTCATTCGGCCGCTGCGTCTTTGTACTGTCCCTGAGTAATGTAACTACATCCAAGTGGGGAGTTCTTAATCTCCTTTTTTCTGTTCTAGGATTCCATAGACTTATTTCTTGGGAACTACTCAGTGGACGAATTAGAATCTCATAGTCCTTTAAGTGTTCCACGGGATTTGAAATTCCTGGCTGTAAGAAATCTTTCTGTTTTTCAAGTTTGTAAAAACACTGTATCTGAAGGTACAGACAGTGGTGTCTCCCCTTGATTTGAAACCTAATGTGTGGTCCTAAAGAGACTGGAAATACTCGGTTTCCCTGAGGAGAAGATGAGGGAGAGGAGTAAAATAACTTTGGTGTCTGTGTTCCTGCACACTCGACTGCCTTCCTGAGAGCACACGAGCCCGAGGGAGGGTGGAGGGTCTCTCGTTCCAGGAAGATTCTACTCCCCTTAACACTGGGGGGTTGCGGGAGGCACACCTGACATGTGGAAGGCAGGGTATGTTTTTGACGCTTGTCCCCTTTGTGACTCCTCTGTTCACCAGACTTAGCTGGGGCTTCTCTGGGGTCTCCTCCAGCGGGCAGAGGGTCCCGGAATGGAGGGGGCTGGTGCCTCCCTCACCTGTCAGGGCCATCGCCACTCTTCTTCAGCTCTTGTGACCTGACAGTCTGGCGACTTGGGCAGTTGGGGTCCCACCGCCTAAGTAATGATGTTTTGCTAGAAAAAGATACTTTGTGTGTTAGATTGCAGAAGAGTCTTACTTACCCTTTTTCAAGCGAAGACCCCCGCCGGTCGAGCAGAATTCTCGCCTGATGGTCTCTCTCTCTCTCCGTTTGCCTTTCCAGTTGCCTATTATCATGGTTGTTGCCTTCTCGATGTGCATTATCTGTTTGCTGATGGCTGGTGAGTCTGCCCTTATTTCACATTCTTGCACTAACTTCTGAGAACACGGGGCTTCCTTGTACGGCATCTTGAGATTGTGAGTCTGCTCAGCCCTCGATGTCCCCTGCAGGGTTCAGTGAGCCGAGCGAGCAGCTGTGACAGTCCTTACATGTGACGGAAGAAAAACACATACTCCCGTTTACTGATAATTAGTGCTGATTTATTTAAGATTTTAAAATATTTTTCTTTTTTTTTTTAAGTTTATTTATTTTGAGAGAGAGAGTGAGCAAGTGCACACACGTGTACGTGCGAGCAGGGGAGGGACAGAGAGAGGGAGAGAGAATCCGAAGCAGGCTCCAGGCTTTGAGCATCAGCACAGAGCCAGATGCAGGGCTCGAACTCACAAACTGTGAGATCATGACCTGAGCTCAAGTTGGACACTTGATTGACTGATCCACCCGGGTGCCCCTGATGTTTTAATCTTCATAACTGTGTGTGATTTTTTTTCACAAGTGAAATATTATACATTTTTTGTAACCTTTTTTTTTTTTTCACTGAGCAATGTAAACATTTCCCTGCGTTCTTTATTTTTAATGGCCGCATTAAAATCCATTTATGAGGGCGCCCTGGTGGCTCAGCCGGTTGAGCGTCTGACTCTTGATTTTGGCTCAGGTCGTAATCCCAGCGTCGTGGGATCGAGCCCCACGTTGGGCTCAGCACGGGGCGTGGAGCCTGTGTAAGGTTCTCTCCCTGCTCGCACTCTGTCTCTGCCTAAAATTAAAACAAAAGGGGAGGGAGGAAGGAAGGAAAAGAAACCCGTTTATGGGTATGTAGTTCATTTAAACAACCACCTATTAGTAGACAAATGTTAATAAGTTAATACACTATCACTAAATTTTATCACATTGTGAGTAGAATTGCCCAAGAACTTGTGCTTAGGCATCTTTGCTGTTTTTCTCTTTTCTCATCATTTTCCTGTGTCACTGAAGCTGAGAGCACTTGGGACTAAAGTGTCTCCGTCGAGTGTGGTGCGGTGCTGTGGCAGTTGGAGGCCGGGACTCGGTTGCACTGGGCTCTGAGGGGCAGCCTTGGCGGCTGTGGAGACGGGCCTCCTCCGGCCTTCCCCCTCCGTCCGGGTCTGCGGGCCGGCTTGTCGGGACGCCGCCTGGACGTCCCCTCCTCACCGCCGTCTCAGATCACGGCAAAAGTCTGTGAGCTGAGGGCCCTTAACCGCCAGCCCCCTTACACGCACGCGCACACCTTCTTGCTGGTGTGGTCCCTGTAATCCCCTCGGTGTTCGAGGGGAGGGAGCCCCTCTTGTTACTCTAGGGCAGGGGTTAGCAAGCATTGTTCTGTAAAGAGCAAGACAGTGAATAGTTTAGACTTCCCAAACTACATGGGGTCTCTGGGGCACGTCGCGTGTTACCACTCTTTAAAAATGTAAAAACCGTTCTTGTTCACGGCACGAAAATGGGCTGCGGGCTCCAGAGCGCAGGGAGTGCCGTGCGGCATAACTTGGCTCCCGTGTCCGGTTCGGGGGCAAGGAAGGACGAGGCCGGGGCCGGCCAGCACGTGCGTCCCACAAGTCCTCAGACGCCCACCCTCTTCACTCCCTACGCGCTGGCTTTAATGCACCGCCTCGCGGATGCCCTTTTCCGGGAGCCAGTCAGTCTGCTGTTGAATTCGTTTTGTGGCTTTGATCTGTTCTGTGTCTTCTTGCCTCTACACCCGCGTGTCCCCGTAGAACCTCAGGGAGCTCGGCCTGCACAAACGGACAGGTCCTTTGGGGAATGTCCCGAGGCGGGCTCGGGAGGACCTGCCTTTCTTCTTTGTCCAAGAAGAATGTTCAAACTCAGAGGGGTGAAGATTAGCAAGTGTATCAGTTTACACGTGTTTTTGAGTAAAAAGAGACTGCCGCTACGGATGGCAACGACTCCCGGCAGTTCATTGCTATAAAATCGTGGGTTGGGGCGCCTGGGTGGCTCAGTCGGTTAAGCGGCCGACTTCGGCTCAGGTCATGATCTCGCGGTCCGTGGGTTCGAGCCCCGCGTCGGGCTCTGTGCTGACAGCTCAGAGCCTGGAGCCTGTTTCGGATTCTGTGTCTCCCTCTCTCTGACCCTCCCCCGTTCATGCTCTGTCTCTCTCTGTCTCAAAAATAAACGTTAAAAAAAAACAAATCGTGGGCATTGTGTCTAGGTAGGACGGCGTCTGGTTTCTAGCCCATGAATGGGAAGTAAGTGCAGCGGGACCCCTGACCGCTCACTAGGAGCCTGCGTTTCTTCCCTGGCGCCCTCTCCCCGTCCCTCGGCCTGCGCCTGCGCCTGCGCCTCCCCGCCCGCAGGTGCCGACGGTCCTATTGCAGGGGAGAAACGACACCAGGTTCAGGTCAAGTTGGAGAACACACAGTAGGTCTTTTCCCACTGCTGCCAACCTTCGTGAACTCTATGCGTTGTACCAGGAGAGTTGTGTGAAATACGTCCTTAACGTGATATTGCGGAGTTTTGCTTTATACGCTTTGACACGTTTTCTGAAGCGTGTATGTGTTTGTGAGGTTACTTTTCGTGCAGGTGTTTTGATTGTAGCGAATGTATTAGTAATGGCTTCTTGTGATATAAAGTGTATAATCTAAAAGGGATAATTATTTGCGTGATGTAACGTGGAATAGTTTAGTCAGGTGCTTCTTCTCAAGGTGTGGCTCCTGGACCAGGGGCATCGGTGTTATCTGGGAACTTGTTAGAAATGCAGATTCTTGGGCCCTGGCCCAGACCTGCTGAGTCGGAATCGCGGTTGCGCCCAGCAGCCGATGCCTTACGGGGCCCCGGCCGGGACTCGGATGCCAGCCAGAGTTCGAGAACCGCCGGTTCAAACCTTAGTTGAGAGGTTCGTGTATTTTTCCTGTAGATGTGCTCATAAACTTTAATGTTGTCGAGACTAAACTTTTAATGTTTAAGCATCAGACTTAAATGTTGCTAAAGAGCTGAAACTAGATGTGGGATCAGTTACATGGCTTTTATTTATCAACTCTCTGTTTGTTTATATCAACAGGTGACACTTGGACAGAAACACTGGCCTATGTGCTCTTCTGGGGAGTCGCAAGCATTGGAACATTTTTTATTATTCTTTATAACGGCAAAGATTTTGTCGATGCTCCCAGATTGGTCCAGAAAGAAAAGATGGACTGAATTTGTGTCTGTGGAAAGCGGCTCGGCTTAGAAGATTCCATCATGCAGAACTGGAGTCTTTACTGACCCGCTTTCCACATCACCCCGAGGTCCTTTTAAAGCCTCTCTCCAGAAGCACAGCTTGTGCTCCGTGTGGGGGGAGGGGGGGTGACCTAGAATCAGCCTGACGTTCCTGCCTCGGTGACCTCTTCACTACTGGGATGGCTCTGTTTATAATTCGAAGCTCTTCTGTAATTAAAGGGTGACCCGAATTCAGCTCCTGGAATGGAAGGAATCTATTCCTTGTCGATTCGATCAACTTTTGCAGGATAAGTAATATATTTAAGAAATCTAGCTTCTTTCGTTATTTAAAATGGTAAAATTATTTTTCTAGCTCAGTTTCCTTATGGTCGTTGTAGAGGCCGTCGCTGTTAGCAAGCAGACTTCGCCACGAGACTTCAAGGAGTCGGGTCTGGCGTTCTTCTGAAGTTTCGGTTGGGCTGTCCTCTGAGTTCAGCTTGAACTTGCGTATGAAGAAGTCCAGATAGTACTTTATCTTTTGTTAAAGGTGTAAATGAAATCAAAGAATGTAAAAGCCTGTGTCTTAACGCTAAAGGTCCAAAGCCGCCTCTGTTTTCAGGATTTGCCTCCGTGTGGAGGATACCCCTCGACCGGCCAGCGGTCCCTCCCGGGACCTCCCGGGCGTGCTGGTTTCTTTGGGGGTCGTTCGTCGAGACACGCAGGCCTCCGAGAGGCGCTCGTGCTGGACTTGGGGTTGCCCTTGGAGGCCGCAGCTGCTTCCCGCGCATGGCACCACCCGCGCTCTCCTCTCCGTCAAGGTTTTGTTAGCTCCCAATAAGTGTGTCTGCAGTTTTGCGCTTCCGGTAGTTAAGTTAGCGTTCTCCAAATCAAGGACCAACTTCAGTGTTAATTTTTGTGCAAAAACAAACCTGAAAAATCTGCTTTAGAAGCTGTGCATAGTTCTAATTATAAGTCGGACTGTGTATTCAAACTGTAATTATGAGGTTTAAATATTAGAAAAGTATGTAGGGTAGTATAATCCCCACTATTTTAAGGCAGTTCAATTAAATACGGCTACGGTATTTGTGTTGTGCTTGAAAATATGTACAGTTTATTTCAATAGTAATACCTTATGTTGTCCTTAAATATCTCTCAAAGCGCCTTGATTTCAACACGACTTTTTTTGCCCCCCCGTTATCTTTTATAAACGTGAATAAGAGACGTTGCTTCTAGAAACTCCAAAAGAGATAATAGCTGGACACCCTCTGTAGCTTAAAACTCCGTCACGAAAATTCACAGTAGGGCAAGTGATTCTTAGAACTACCTATTCCTGACATGTACATAAGCGTAATCTGTTCCAAAGATGGAATGTGTGAAACTTGGTTCGTGTCTACTGTGCTCCATGACTCGAGTGCTACCGGGCATTTCACGGGAAGGACTTCCTCCCACGACCACAGCAGAGACCACCTGAGAGCCGCCGGTGCCCACGGACTGATGCTGGCGCGTCCGATCTGAAGGCGTCCGGGTTCCAGAACCCTGCGGCGATTGCGTTTCTAAATTCGTGTACTGTGCACCCATGCGTGAAAATAAACGTCCTATTCTTTTCTAGCCACCGTTGCTGTCGTTCCCACACTTGGTCTCGAAAGGGGTGTTCTTTTTTACCGGAGAATTTTTTTTTTTTAATTTTTTTTTTTTAACGTTTATTTATTTTTGAGACAGAGAGAGAGAGACAGAGCATGAACGGGGGAGGGGCAGAGAGAGAGGGAGACACAGAATCGGAAGCAGGCTCCAGGCTCTGAGCCATCAGCCCAGAGCCCGACGCGGGGCTCGACCTCACGGACCGCGAGATCGTGACCTGAGCTGAAGTCAGACGCCCAACCGACAGCCACCCAGGCGCCCCTACCAGAGAATTTTTAAATCATGCCAGGCAGCGTGTGCTTGGGTTTCATAGAAAATCGGGACAATGCAAGTGAGCAAGAAAATTAATGGCTTCTGAAATCTGGCTTTTCAGTGATCGCTTGAGAAATTGTGCTCCTCCTTATTTTTTAGTTACAGATAAAAACAGGGAAACATTGGGGCACCCGGGTGGTTCAGTCAGTCGAGCGTCTGATCTGGGCTCAGGTTATGAACCCGTGGCTGGTGAGTTCGAGCCCCACATCGGGCTCTGTGCTGACAGCTCGGCGCCTGGAGCCTGCTTGAGATTCTGTGTCTCTTCCTCTCTCTACCCCTCCCCCACTTGTGCTCTGTCTCTCAAAAATGAATAAATGTTAAAAAAAAAAAACCAGGGAAATAATTTAGTAACGTATGATGTCCGTAAAAAGGTGTTCCCTGCCCGCCCCCCCCCCACCTCTTGAGTTGTGGTCTGTTTTTCAAAATGATACAGGTCTCAGCTGGGAAGTAGGACTGTGGTGCTTATTAGAAAGTGGTCTCTGGGGCTGGGGATGTGTCTGAATGAGGCGGGAAACACCTCGGCGCCTAGGAGGCCCTTGCGCACGGGAGCGAGGCAGGAGTCCCTGGAGATGGTGTGTGGGTACACCGTCCCCCTCTGAACCGAGCAGAGCTGCCTCAGGCTGTGCCAGGCCGTCCCTGGGGTCGGCTCTCTGCGTGGGCTACTGCGGCCCCTTCCCCGCATGTACGGGTGAAGACAGCTGTCCCTGTGGCTTCCTGCAAAGGGGCTTTCAAGAATCTCCCACCTGTTCCCTGTGACCTTCTGTCCTTCCCTGATACCCCAGCCGGTGTTTCGTGCCCGGTAATCTCTAGCTCCTTCCTTCCATGGGGCGAAGAAAAAGGGTATGCTTCTGATTGTACTTCAGTACGAGAGATTTCGTAGTGTGTTACCCAAGGAATCTGTGCTCTGTCTTATTTGTAGCTACAGAATGACAAGCTTTGTCCCATTCGGGATTCAGGGACCCCGGGTGGGGGTGGGGAGAGGCGGGGAAGATCCCCAAAGTTATGTGATGCAGATTCCTCAGTCCTGATGGAATGGGATTTACTTTTGGTATCAAGATTGGAATTGGAGGTGTGCCAAACCCAGAGCCTGGATAAGAGGGCGAGAAGAATGTAGGGGGGTGTGTACAGAGGGGTGGCTTAATAGCCTTTTAAAAAAATGTTTATTTTTGAGAGAGAGACACACAGAATCCAAAGCAGGCTCCAGGCTCTGAGCTGTCAGCACACAGAGCCTGACGCGGGTCTCGAACCCACGAACCAGGAGATCGTGACCCAAGCCGAAGTCAGAGGCTCAACGGACTGAGCCACCCAGGCGGCCTGGGGAAGCGACTTAAACAAATTAGGGTCTTGGGGTTTTATCATCCAAGGGTCCTGATGTCAGAAGAAAGCCTCCTAGTACAGATAAGTTATGGTAGGTTTTTAAAATCTGCTCCCTGCCTCGGGAGGCTCTCCTGACATGGCAGCCTGGCTCATCAAAGCCAGCAAGACCGAAGTGCCAGCCTTCCGTGACCTAATCTCGGACGTCATGTCTGCCGTATTCCCTGCGTTAGAAGTACGCCACTGGGTCCAGCTCACTGGAGGGGAGGGGAGGGATTACACGGGGGCATGAGTGCCCGGAGGTGGGCGTCTCCGGGGCCATCGTAGACGTCTGCTACCGCAGCCATTGAGGGGAGAAAATTCCAAAGGTGAGACTCCGAGTTAGTTCCAGAGAGAATCAGCTGGACTCCTGCGGGCGGTGGAGCCTGTGCTCGCACCCAGCAGTTCTGGCAAGCTCGTTCTGCAGAGCAGACCAGCGCCCTGAGTGGCACAGCACCCGGGTGACATGGGCTTTGCTCACAAGACCCTGCTGGGTAGCCCCTGGGGTGTGCAGCTGGCTCTCACCTGGGAGGAGGGGAGGGGAGAGGGGAGCTAGGAGGTGGAAGCAGGAGGGGAGGGAGGAGGGTGCAAAGATGTCCCCGTCGTCCCTGCTCCCCATAGCTCCCGTCCGCCTTTCCTCTGCCAGTAGGAGAATCACGAGTCGTGAAGGTACCAGATAACACGGAATTGTTCTCTAAACTGGCTGTGCCATTTAGAGGCCTAGTGGCTCCCCGTGACTACCAATGCTCGGGAAGCCGGACTTCTGACTTTTTAATCCACCGGGTATAAAACGGCATCCCATTCCGGCATCTCTCCGATCACTGGTGAGACGGGAGCATCTTTTCATAATTCTTTGTTGGGTCGTTGCTGTTCCTGTTCTGCGCCTTGTTGGGGTCTCTTGTCGGCTGCTGTTAGGTTGTTTGTCCTTACTGATTTGTGGACGTTCTTTATATTCTAGAGAGTAGTTCTTTGTTGGGTTTTACGTGCTACACACTTACGTCTTCTCCCAGCAGCTCATGCAGGGAGGGCCCCCGTGTTCACCCCCCAGTGGCGTTCCGGTGCTCTTTGAAGACCATCTAAGCTCCTTGCCTGGCCCACAAGGTCTTACTGACCAGACCCTGCTCACTCCCACCCCTGATCACTCTCCCCATCACAACCGCAGGCCTCCTTCCTGCCCTTTCCCACCTCCGGGCCTTTGCACATGCTGTTGCCTCCTCCTGGACAGACATTCGGTCCGCAAAGCTCCTCAACCACCGGACTGATGCACTGTCCCTGCCACACCACCACTTGACCCATGTATTGGCTTCTTAGAAACGGTCACCATCTGTAGTCATCTCGTTTGTTACCTTCACTGTGACTCTCCCCACCCCCACCCCCCAGAATGTAAGTGCCATAAAGTCCAGGGACCGTGTCTGTCCTGTTCAGCACTGTCCCCAGCACCTGCCTCCGGACTGACTTGTAAGATCTCAATAAAGGCTGATCCTGTCCACGTGGGCAATAGAAGAGAAGTGATTCCCATGTCAGAGGCCGGTTGAGACATTCTGGTTAAGAATTTCCTATTTGTCGGGGCACCTGGGCAGCTCAGTCAGTTAGCATTCAACTCTTGATTTCGGCTCAGGCCATGATCTCACGGTCCACAGGCTTGAGGCCCACGAGGGGCTCTGAGCCCACAGTGCAGAGCCTGCGTGGGATTCTCTCTCTCCCTCTCTCTGCCCCTCCCCACTCACGAGCTTTCTCTCAAACTTAAAAAAAAAAAAAAAAAAAAAAAGAATTTCCCATTCGTCAGTGATGTTTTTTTTCTGCAGCAATTTAGAAGGGCTCATACCCTGTTTTAAACCCATCGAATTAGACCTTTATGATTTTTCTCTTTTTTTTCTTAATTTTTTTTTATAGTTTATTTTTTGAGGGGGGGGGAGGTTGGGGAGAGAGAGAATCCCAAGCAGGCTCTACACTGTCAGCGAAGAGCCCAGTGTGGGGCTTGAACTCAGGAACCGCGAGGTCATGACCTGAGCCGAAACCAAGAGTCAGGCGCTTAACTGACTGAGCCACCCAGGCGCCCTTTTCTGATTTTTCTTACGGACTCTAACCATCACCTCCCGTGAGGGTCACACTGCGTCAGTGTGGCTTCTCTGGCTGCCTGAGGAGGGAAACGTGGGGAAGGTGACAGAAACGAGACACTGGGTGGGTTCTCTTTTATTTGCCATGTTTTCAAAATTAGCTCATCTATTTACATAATGTGGGCATATCTCGTGTTAAGAGAGGGGGCTCAAAACTGCAGCCAGTACGTGACACAAACCTACAGAGACACTTGTCAAGGGTTTTATCTATGACAACAATTGCTGAGCACCCAACCATCTCCCTCCCTGATTTCTTAGAGCTAAGTCAAGGACCGTTACGTCTCCAGCATAAATAGAAAACTCTCTGGAGTCCGTGATCTGGCCACGACGTCACGGTGACTGTTACGTGGATGGGGGTGGCACATCCCTTTCTCTCTCCAGCCTAATGGAGGAAGGTGGACAGGTGTCAGATGACCACTTTTGTGCAGCACCGAGAAAACAGTCAACAAAGAATTTTTTTGAGACCCGACTCATTCCTGGTTCAAGAGGATTACTGAAGAATGCTCTGTTCTTCGTGAAGTTCACAGAAACCAGAATAAAACTGAATGGGAAACCTGAGGCATTTTCACCTGGAGCACATTGTTCTAGAACACCGTGACCTCATCCATCCGACTTCCGTGAGCAAGCATTATTCTGTAGAAGTGGCTTTTCCATGCAATTGGAAGTACACAAAAATGCTTTCAAACGTTTAAAGGTCACTTAAAAAATTTTTTGTTAACATTTACTTATTGTTGAGAGAGAAAGAGTGTGAGTGGGGGAGGGGCGGAGAGAGAGGGAGACACAGAATCCGAAGCAGGCTCCACGCTCCGAGCCGTCAGCGCCCAGAACCCGACGCGGGGCTTGAACTCACGAACTGTGAGATCGTGACCTGAGGTGAAGTCAGACGCTTAACCGACTGAGCCACGCAGGCGCCCCTGAAGGTCACTTTGGACGTAAATGTTCCTACATGTGTGACACATTATGGAGCCCTGGTCCTCCGGGTGTGGCCCGGGTGGGGCGTTGGGAGTTTTACATGCTCACAGGCTGTTCGAATGGGAGGCGAGGTGTGGAAACACAGAATAAAGGAATGATTTAGGACATTTGTCTCCACGGTCCTGAGGATCCTTGGCAGTTGGGGCTGAGACACCCTGCTGATGACGGACCCCAGGAGGGGCGGCCCATGTTGTAAGACCGTGACCATGACTGGGGCCCGAGGGGGACCCGCTCCGCAAGGATTCGGGAACGGAGGGCTGTGTGTTTGCCACTGAGTGCACCTACTCTTCAAGCCTTGACATCTACAGTTTTTCAACGCTAGACCCTCTGCTGAGAAGTCCGAAGGCTGAGTACTTGTGCTTGATAAATGCTGGTGCATTTTGAAGGCTAGTGATGACCTCGTCATAAGTGGCCATCGGGTGAAACGGGGAAGCAGTGACAAGACGGCTTGTAAAAGCAGAAGACCTTTCAGATGCCTATTTCTGTTATTTGGGCATTTATAAATACACGAAAAAGAAGTCAAAACAGAACAAAACACTCCAGCCGACGTCCCAGGGGCGTGTTTCAGCGTCTTCGAAGATGTCTGTACAAATCGTACCCAAAGAAACTCGTGAATTCTGTATGTCGGTGAAGCACAGAAGGTTTGGGGGGGCCCCTCCCCCCTCAGGAATAACCTTGACCTGCTGATTGCCGTGAAAAAAGACAGGAGACACTAGCCTCGTAGACTAATGCTGCATCATAAATACAGTGCCTTCAGTTACAAGATGCTCTGTTTGAGTTACATATACGCTTTAGAAAACTTCCGTACAGGGGCGCCTGGGTGGCTCAGTCGGTTAAGCATCTGACTCAGGTCATGATCCCACGGTTCCGAGGGCTCGGGCCCCGCATCGGTCTCTGCGCTGACAGTGTGGAGGCTGCTTGGGATTCTTTCTCTCCCTCTCTCTCTGCCCCTCCCCTGCTCATGTTCTCTCTCTCTCTTTCTCTCTCTCTCAAAATAAATGGATAAACTTTAAAAAATGTACAAATATTTTCGAATCGATTGTAAGTGATGCTCGTGGTCTTTGCTATAAAGAGTTGGCCACCGTGTCCTGGTATAACGTCATCTGTGGGAACGTTAGATTTACTTTCACCCTCAAAGTGGCTCTGGCACCTTTCCTAACGCGTAAGGCACTGGGGCAGGGGCCGGCTGCACGGACTGCTCATGGGACCACGCCCGGGGCTTTGGGGTCGCATCCTGTGGTTGGGGTGACGGGTCCTCGACCCGCTGTGAGAGACCTCAGATCACAGGAGCGTCCCCAAACAAAGGCCTCCCTTCTTCGTGGCCAGCCAGTCCTCTCAGTGAGAAACACAGTCTTGGCGTATTCAGTATGACTGAAAAAAGAGAACTGATTTTGCACCAGTGACATTCAGATGGCTCATCTCAGGGCACTTAAAAAACCTCTCTTCACCCTGATCTAAAAACACCTGCCCTCTGTTATGTTGGGATTTCTTCAGGGGGAAAAAAATTGCTTAAATTTTATCCCATAAAAATTATAGTCGAATTTCAGCCCACGGTGTGCCCGGATTCTGGGGCTTCCCTAGAATCGAGAAAGCAATGGTCTTCAAGACTAGCCTTGAAAAGCCCGTGTCTCTGGCGGGAAGGAGCCAGCTCGGTGCGACCGTGGGGGCAGGCAGAGGGGAGCAGGGGCCGCTCCGTGGATGGGTGTGGGTCCTCCCGAGGGCCCTTCCTCCACACCCTCCTAATTCTTCTTGATGGGCTCAGGAAGATGACGGGTTGAGTATTTCTGGAGTAAATATGTTTAAAGGCAGCCAGGGAGATTCCACCTATAAATACAGCCGCAGAACAGCGAGCGGCCGACCGGAGTCTCTGGGAAGCCCAGTCCTCAGGCCACGGGGGGCGTGTCTCCCCTCTTGAGGCAGCGCATGATGAAGGTCCCCAGGGCCACCAGGGGGATACACATGGTGGAAGAGGCCACGAGCAGGCCGATGATGGCCAGTGCGTAGAGGGGGTAATCCTTGGTCACAAGCTGACCCTGAAAGGAGAAGCCAAGGGTCAGCAGGAAGAGCCACCACAGGCAGAGCCCCGCTTGGCAGAGAGCATCTGGGGCTGGGCATCCTTCCATCCGGGGCCACCCGGCTCTGCAGCTTCCTAGCAAGCATGCGGGGTAGACTAGTTGCCCTTGTCTTCTTTCTCTTTCGCAAACCTCAACCAGCGTGCTTACGGCAACTGTTCGGAGCTACCCGTAAAGAGCAGGCACAGGAGTAATCAAGGGCCTTCCATTTGAGGTGCCATCTGGGCCACCTAAATGGAGGGGGCTTAACCTTAGCCCCGTGCTGTCCAACATGGTAGCCAACAGACACAGGGGGCTACTGAGCCCTTGAAATGTGGCCAGTGGGCGCGAAGCACGGAACTTTACATTGTACTGAATATTCACGAATTGAAATATTAATCACCACCTGTGGTGGTTGGCCGCCATCTTGGACGGCACAGCCCTAGTCTTGGGAGAAGGCTTGGCGGACGTCTGGATTGAGTTGGGGGATGCTTCCCTGAATGCAGATGCATTAAAGCTGACGAGAAAGGAGGCCAAAAAGCCAATAAATGCCACCTTTCCACGAGGGGGCCGCAGAACAGCTACGGCCGAGGGATCACAGGCCAACCGCGCGTGGGTTGTAAACCAAAACGCGCTCGGAGTGTGGTGTGGGAACCAGCCCACAAACTTCCTGTTACTCGTCCTATGACTTTTTATTGCTGTTGTTGTTCTGTACTGACCAGTACAGAAACCGGGGGAAGCGTTTAGAAGCTGTTTTAGCAATGTGACAGCTTCGTCTCGTATCTGTTGATACAAGAAATAATGGGAGCTTGTAGTCCATACGTGGTTTTCTGTATACATTCTCCCTTTTCAAGGGATTCACTGCTACTGCTTTTGACAAAAGTGTCAGTCTGCTCTGGGTTGGAGAAGACACCCCGGTCCTTCTCCTGCCGGGAGGCAGGTGCGGGGGCGCCTCGCAGCCGCCATCAGTCACCTGCTCACTTGGAGTGGCGTCCTTCAGAGCCACCATGCACGCTGGGTGCTAAGGGACAGCATCTTCTACCCATAGGAGAGCAAATGCCAACTGGCCTGCAGGATTACTTTCCTCCCGGCGTAAATGTTCGCTGTGAGAGGCTGCCTGTATGTAAGGGCAGCCAAGGCTGGCCCTCAGGCCAAGTGCATTGACACGGCCGCCCTGGTTGTCAAAATGCTGACACACGGCGCTTCTGGTCGGTGAACAGCAGTTGCCTGTGGCCTGAGTGAGCCTGTTGCGTCCCAGCCACACACACACCCAGAGCCAGACCCTCCCGGGATGCGGTGACTCGAGCGCTAAGACGGGTCCTCTCAGGCGCCTGCCGGGGCTCAGGGCCCATGCCCCGGAGGCTGGCTCTGCCTTTCCCCAGGAGGCTAAGCGGACAGAGGTCGGAGGGCCTGAGGCTGAGGAGGAGGGAGGAGGGCGCAGCCCGGGGGCAGGAACCAGCGCCTCTGCAGGGGGCTTTCTCCCAACCCCCGGGAAAGGCCCCCTGGGAAGTTCTAGAAGGAATCTTACTCTTTACAGGAGCGCACGTCACAAAACCCAAAGCCCAGGTCTGCTCTCCTGGGCTATTTTTAAATACCCGGGTGGTGTTTCCAGGCCGCGACAAATAACCTGCCCACACCGCGGAAGCGGATCTTTGGTTTCAGGAAACTTAAAGCCGCTGCTGGAGAGTGAGCCCGGGGGCCCCGAGACAGGGGGTACCTGGGAAGCGTCCCAGGCTTGGTATTGCAGCGTCCCCGTGAGGATGTAGTCACTCAGGTAGAAGACAAAGAGGCTGATGATGAGGAGCGGGCTCACGCCGGCCCACATGGCCTTCCAGTACCAGTTCAGGGTGCGGCCAGTCATGGCCTTGAGGTCACTTTCAAATCTATTTGGGAAACGGGGAGAAAGTCTGGATTATGCACGCCGTCGGGGCGGGGGGGGGGGGGGGGGGGCGGGGCTCCAGCGTCCACATCCCTGTTTGTTTAGGAAGATTCTGTTCTGAGCACCACTGAGCCTTGGGCACGACCCCTCCGGGGTGTCTCTCTGACCCCTCCTGGGCAGAGGGGGTGTGGGGTGGGGCAGGGGGAGGAGCCGAGGCCACCACAGAGCAGGGGAGCAGAGCAGTCCCCCCAGAGTCAGGTGCACGTCAGGAGATAATCTACCTGGGGCCACCTCCAGATGAAGGCTGCCGGTGTGGACCAGAGGGCAGTTCCCGGAGACAGCAGAAGCCAACAGCCTGGAGGGTCACTTATCAAGCCAGACCTCCACGCTCGGGGACCCCGGGGGCAGCTCTGCCCCCACCCCTCCCATCCTGGTATCAGCGAATGAAAACGCCCCTAAGAGAGGAATCTCTTTTGTACCCTGGAGCCACAGCAGGTTCTGGGACAGAGGGAGAGCCAAACCTGGGAATGCAGCACTCTGGCCAAGACCCACCGGAGCGGGCGTAAGAGAAGCCAGAGCAGTGCCCCCCAAAGGTGGCTGCTCTGGGATTTCGATCGTGTCTGCACACTATGTCTCCCCCCCCCACTTTTAAAGAGCTAATCACGTTTCCTAACACAGACTCAAGTAAGTATGGAAAGTGTCTTCAGCACTTTGGGAAATACTGACCCAGCCATCGTCACCCCCATTTAACGGCAGCAGGCACCGAGGCCCGGGCCGTGAGGTCACTTGCCCCAGGGCACCCGGGTAGCAGCAGACCCAGGTCCAGACCCTGCTTGGCCTGCTGTCTCCCGTCCAGGGCCTTGAAACCGCACCCAAAGCAGAAGTGGCCCTGAAGAGGGGCGGGGGTGGGGTGGGGTGAGACCGTCACCAGCTGCAACCACAGCCACCTGTCGCACTGGGGCCTGGGGCGTGTCCTGAGCTCCCACCTGACATGGCGCTGTTGCTAGATGTTCACTAGATGGCGCTGTCTCCCTCCCCGTCACTCCCGGATCCTGCCACTTCCACACTCTATAGGAGACGCCTTTTTGGTTCTCCCTCCCTCCAGCCTCACCACTTAGCACCACCCCTTTGCATGGACTTGTGCCCTTTCTCCAGCACCTCCAGTGGGCCCTGGGTTCTGTTCCTCTTTCCTCCGCCTTCTCCCTTCCTGGGAAACACCTACCCTCTCAGGTGACCCATCTGCTTCTCCCTCTAGACTGGCATTTCCTGGGTGACCAACTTGTCCCAGTTTACCCAGGACTTCCCCAGTGTTAGCCCTGGACAGCCCGCACCCTGGGAAAGCCCTCGGTCCTGGGAAAGTAGAGTGGGTCACTCTAGCTCGAATGTCCCCAGTAGGTAGCAAATGGGAGGTAGGCTGAAAAAAGGCTTCCTTGACCAAAACGGTTTTGGCAAGGCTACCATTTATACCCCCACTTTGAGATTCCCAATCGTCTTCATGGCTCCAGGAAGTCCTAGAGGAAAGAAATTCTGACTCTGTTTAACTTATGTCTTGCAAGTTATTGGATCATGGACATCCCTCAGCATGACACGGGACCCCAGTGCTTCTGGGGACAGACACAGTGGGAAACGTGGCTCAAAGGGGTCTGGTTTCTAGAATGTCATGGCTGGTGCTGCTCCCCACCCCCCCCCCCCTCCAAACCAACGTGGAGGGTGGGAAAAGACTGAGGATGGGGGGGCACAACTTGGCTCACCTGTCTGATTGGCTCATATCTGAGCAGTGCTTCCCAAATGCTCATGTGGACCCCTCCCGTGTGAACGTGTAGGATCTGACTCACCGGGCCTGGGTGGGCCCGAGGTCCCGCATGTACGGTGAGGCTCCCCCCTGGGCCCACGCGGAGGAGCAAGTCTGTCTAAACCAGTGGCCTCAGCCCAGCGGCACAGCCCGTCACCCAGGGGGGGAATCTACAACATTCCAGTGCCCGGCCGTGCTCCGGGATCGAGAGCCTGACATCCTGAATCGGCCACGTTTTTTTGGTTTTAAGTTATCAGCTGGACTTTGGTCAGCGTGCCCGAAAAATACTGATGTTCACCGAGGGTCAGAGTATGTGGTGCCTGGAGGTAACGGATCCCTGCCCCACTAAGCCGCCGGGGCCCGGCACGATCAACAGGCGAACGTCCTATAATAAAAAGTAAAACCACGGGAAATGGGGAGAGGAGGTGTTGGCAGCAGGTCGAACGAGGCCGAGAATGAGCTGAGAGATGAGGGCAGAGGGAAAATCGATGCCGAGTGGAAAGGGGAAGGCCAAGCGCAAGTGGGAAGGGGCTGCTTTCCCGGTGGGGCGTGGCCTTCGGGGCATCCCCACCCCCTGCAGGTGTTGGGGGCGGGGCCTCCTCACCGCCTCAGCCCGAACACGTAACACACGGCAACGATCTCCACCAGGACTATGAGCAGCAGGGGCAGCGTGGCAGCGTAGTCGTTGAATATGTCGAACCAGTAGTTGCCGGCCTCCATGGTGAACACCAAGCCGATGACGCAGTTGACGAGGCACACCAGACCTGGGGCCACGAGACCGCACGCTCACCTGCCTGCCACGCCCCCCCGCTCATCCAGTTTCCTGTGTGGCCGCAGAGCCGCCGACCCCGAGGGGACTCTGCCGGGGACCGGCCTCTCTGCGTGTTTGCCACGGGAGTGTGTGTTCCGGGAGGGGTGGGGGACAGCAAAGGTGTCCCGGGGAATGTGTGCCAGACGTCACTGATGTTAATTCTCGGCGCTGTCCTGCAGGGGGGCCCTCAAACTCGAGGGGGAAAGAAAGTTGTGGGCACGGCTATCTGGGGGCGGGGTGGGGGGGCACCCAGCCTGTGGGTCTGGTGATTCTGTTTATCCCAACTCAGCCCCTGAGCTCCTGGGAGGTGAGTCGGGGCAGAGGGTTTGCCCTGCAGGGCATCCCGAGGACTCCTGTGTGGCGGGAAGAGGGAGGAGGGAGAGGAGGGGCAGACGGGAATGTTTACCCAGCTCCCACTACGTGCACCCCAGGCACCTGTCAGGCATTGGATCCAAAAGCCTCAGGAGCCCCCTTTACAGATGGGGAAGCCAAGGGCTCAGAGATACGGAGTAAATTTCCCAACATCCCACAGCAGGTCAGCGACGGAGTCTGGGCTCAGACACTGGCCCTTCTGCCTCCAGAACCCGGGCCCTTGTCCCGGTCTCCTTTGGCTGACTCCCTCGGGCACTCCACAAAGTACCTGACTCGCAAGTTCCCACCTCCCACCTGCCCGTCCCGCCATCATACCATGTGCCGTCACTCACCAAACCCCAGTGCCATCTTGAGGGGACACACAAGGAGAAGGGGCTACGTGTTGGCCGGGAGCTAACGGCACACAGGGTGCTGCTACAGAGACCAGGTGCAAGGGGAGATGCTAAGTGCTAGAAGGTTCCGACGAAGGGTGGGCAGCTCGGCCCAGGTGGTCAGGGCTTTAAGGCGATGGGGTGGGAGCTGGATTGGATTTGGGCTGGGAGAGGGGATGTCCCGGATGCGGTGGGATGGCGCCATGGTGGGTAGGGTGGGGGCCTAGGCGGTAGGGGGGAGGGGGGGTGGACACGTACTGACGGGAAGGGGTGGGAAGGGGCTCTCGGGGCAGGGGCGGGGGCTGGAAATGCTCTGTCTCGACCTAGGCGGTGGTTACTTGAGCGGGAACGTGTGAAAATGATTGAGTTTGTGTTTAAGAAATGTACACGTTCTGTTAACACGGCAGTGGGAACAAAGGCAGAAGCAGGTTCTCTCCTGGCCTGGAGAGTTCTGAGCGCCAGGTCGGTGAGTCCGGCCTTTCCCGGCGCTGGGGCGGCCACTGCGCTGCCTCGTGAGGGAGAACCAGATGCGCGGGCGAGACGCACACGTGCCAGGTTCCAACTGCCCGAGAGGCGGCGAGAGCCACGGCAGGACCGCTAGGAGGTCGCCACCTCCACCAGCACACGGTCCCCGCGGCAGCTTGTCCGTCTGCTCGCGCCCCACGCCCCGCCCTCCCGACCCCCATGTCCTCCGTGGATTGGCCCACTCACCGGAGATGGCCTCCTTGGGCAGGTGGCTGGAGATGACCTTGCTGTCGGTCAGGGGTGTGAGGATGGCCGCCGTGTTCCCCAGCATGCTCCCGATGCCCAGCATCAACAACATGAAGAAATAGAGGACCGACCACAGCTGGGATGCCGCCATGTTCTTAATGGCCTCGGTGTAGACGATGAAGGACAGGCCAGTGCCCTGGACCGCCTGCCCGTGTGAGAAGACACCAGTTAGACACCCCAGTGGACTTACGGCTCCTTGAGCACGCCCAGTGCTAAGCATCCTGGGGGGACCTGGGGACTGGCCACGAGAAGCCACATGCTGAGGCTGGGTTTTCCATCTGCAGACCAGCCCCTCGGGCTTAGCTGGGCTGGATAGAAACGTGAGTCGTCGGGAGTCCGTATTTGCAAAGCGCGAGGAGCACTGGGTCCGTATTTGCAAAGCGCGAGGAGCACGTCTGTTCGGGATGAAATACAACAAAGATAATTTCTGCTCCCGGTATCATGACTGACTAGGTGCTCCGAGGCCTCGGTGGCTGGGAGCTGAGGTGGGAGGGGGGGGGCCAGAGCAAGAGGAGCCCGTAAGGTGGGGTGCTGGCCTGGCCAGCAGGCAACCCGGAGGGCAGTTGTCCCGTGGCCAGATCCCAGCCGTGACAACACCGTTGTGGGGATACTGAACCGCGGAGACAGAACCTAGAGCTCCCTGCTTAAAGACAAACCCCAGAAGCGGTCAAAAGAGGTCATGAGGTGGGGGGTGCCGCCTGGCTACCGGCAGCAGAAGCAAACCCTCTCTGGGGGACAGCTCCCCCAATTTAGACCCGCAGGACCACCAGAGATGATCAAGTGGCGAGCTTGCAAACCGATCTGTAAACCCACGAGAAGACAAGCCACCATAAGTAAAGAGTCAGCGGGACTAAGGTTTAGAACACCCTTCCCCAAGAACGGCAGACGCTGGGGGGCAGATTCAGAACATAGGTCAGCTCCATGGCAAACCAGTGAGCGCAGTGGGATTTGCCAGCGCTGGGTGCAGACGAGAGGGGGTGATCGCTCGTAGGGAATTTACAAACGGTAACGAAATTACTCAGGTTGGCTTTTTATCATTACTATGAGCCAACGCATTCTCAACAGTGATCAAACATTCCTCCCCTTGAGGACAGACTGCCTTCCACTCTCCTGTCCAAGGCCACCAGTGGATCAGCGATGTATGACGTATTTTTCTCGGAGAGAGACAGAGAAAGAGCAGGGAAGGGGCAGAGAGACAAGGAGCGCGAGAGAATCCCCAGCAGGCTCCGCGCTGTTAGTGCGGGGCCCGCCCTAGGGCCCCGTCCCACAAATCTTGAGATCGTGACCTGAGCCGAAATCAAGAGTTGGGCGCTCAACGGACTGACCCGCCCGGGCACCCCTATGCATGACATTTTTAAAGAAACAGAAGATATAATGACCAAGATAAATGTATGACAAGAAACCATTGGAATGAAAAGCAAATTTGAGAGTAAATAGCATCTAAAAACATACTGGATGAAAAGACCCCACTGACAGCTAAGGACTGCTTGCACCTGAGGAGAAAATTAGTGGACTTGGAAATATATCCCAGGGAGGAATCCATAATGAAGAAAAAAAAAAAAGATAAGAAGGTGGGAAAACATCAAAGAGTGGCCTTGCAGGGTGGGATGAGAAGGTCCAGCTGGAATTCCGAACGGGGAAGACAGGCGGAAGTCAAGGCGATGATTACGAGGACATAGGTATGAATGTTCCAGAACTGGTAAGATACACAGGTCCGTGGATCCAGGAAGCCCAACGTCACCCAAGCCCACGCTGGATAAATAAAAATGCATCCACGCTTGGATCGCAGAGGCCAGAGTCCAAGAGAAGATGACAGAGAAATCGGAGCGAAGCCGGGCCCTTTGAAGAAGGACTTTCGAAGAGCAGCGATGGAAGCCAGAATCACAAGGCAAAGATCTCCAATGTGTCAAGAGAAAAGAGCTGTACACCTGGAACTAATATAACACTGTATGTTAATTATACTGAGATTAAAATTAAAAGCAAAAAAAAAAAAGTTTATGTATTTTGACAGAGAGACAGAGAGAGCGAGCATGAGCGGGGAGGGGCAGAGAGGGAGGGAGACGCCAAATCCGAAGAAGGCTCCAGGCTCTGAACTGTCAGCACAGAGCCCAACATGGGGCTCGAACCCACGAATGGTGAGATCATGACCTGAGCCAAAGTCAGATGCTTAACGACTGAGCCACCCAGGTGCCCCTAAAGGAAGGCATTTTAAGGGGCTGCTTGGAATTCTCTCTCTCCCTCTCTCCCTCTGCCCCTCCCTTGCTTGCTCTCTGTCTCTCAAACACACATTTTAAAAAGTGTATTTTATTTATTAAAAAATAAAATTAGGTGGACAAGGTGAAAGCGTTCTAAAAATCCTTGCTCTGTTTGGGTGGGAAGTCACGATATCGTTGAATTTCAGATTTTGTTAAGTTAAATACGCACAGGAAAAATTAGGAAGGAGAAATACACTGTGTCCATTCCAAACAGTAGAGAATCAAGTGGAATGAGGGGGAGAGACGAACAAGAACAAACACAATGGGGGGGAAAAAAAGCCCAGGTTGAATAAAGGAATAACCACGTAATTCTTGGACGCTGAGCCAAGCTTAAAAGTAAGTCAGGAAACCCCCCAAATGTCCAAAACAAAAAGGAAATTTGAAATGAGTTCAGGGAACAGGAACCGAAGCCCACGGAACCGATCAAGGCCTTGAGGGCTGCGGCTTGAGGGCTGGGGCTGTGACACCCGCCCAGGAGGGGGTCAGGCCACAGGCCAGTGTGAGCAGGGAGCCGGGAAAGACTAAGCGTGGCCCCACCCGTGAAATGACCTGATAAGCGAACGTGATGCAAGCCGGATTCCAGAACCAGAGCCAACGTTCCCCGGGAAGTTGGTGCCAGTGGACAAGCCACCAAATGCAGGTGCGGTGGGGACTGGCCTTTGAAGCTCCTGAGCCGTAGAAAAGTAGCTCTGGGGGCCTCATGACGAGCTGTTGTTCTTTAAGCTCTTTAGCGACATCTTTGGTTGAGGAACCAGACATCGTGAGCCACGTCTTAAGAGAAGAATGTGCATGATCCCGGCGTGAAGGCCATAGAAACCACTCTAGGCCCGGGATCCTCAAACAGGGCCCCCGTGGATGGACTTGGGGGGGGAGGAAAGTTAGTAACAAAGGCCTCTCGCTGGGTCAGAACCAGTAGGTCCTCGCCCCCCCCACCGCCCCCCGGGGGGAGGGGCTGCCGAATCGAACAGGCGGCATCTGGGAGGTAACGCACAGGTCTGACACCAAAGGCTGACCGGAGAATCCTCCTTGGCTTCTCTCAGAGGAGAGAAGCGGGCCGAGATCTTGCCTTACCGTGGCCAGCTCTGATTCCAAGCTGCAGTTCCTAATTTGTGGGAGCACCTCGCTGTATTTGCCGGGGAAGGCCGAGGCTAGGTAGCCCTTCACCTGCTCCAGGTTGCTGGCTGTCAGAAAGCCATCTTCAAGGTCAAAGGAGTTGGTCAGCAGCAGAATCACCCTGCAGAGCGGAATGCCAGGTTGACCTTCACTGAGTAGAAAGGCCGCGGTCGCCAACCCCTCTCTCGGAAGCCGGGGTGCTGGGGTTCCCTCCCCTCGGATTGGGCAAGGTCTCTCCAACAAAGGGAATCTGTTGATTGGTGACCTTTTTTTCTTTTTTTTAATTTTTTGATGTTTTAAAAAAGTTTATTTAGTCTTGAGAAGAAGAGAGCAAGCAAGCAGGGGAGGGGCAGAGAGGGAGAGAGAGAGAGAGACAGAGAATCCCAAGCAGGCTCGCGCTGTCAGCACAGAGCCTGACGCAGGGCTCCATCCACAAACCGCGAGCCGAAATCAAGAGTCGGACGCCTGACTGAGTCACCCAGACACCCCGGCTGGTGACCTTTTAAAGTCCGGGGTGACCTTGAATGGCTTTGAGGGAGCCTGAAAGAGGACCAGAGATGAGAAACCAACCCACACAGCTAGGCCACTTAAACCTCTGGGCCCGCATTGTCCGACAGAAATTTTGCGATGATGGGAACATTCCACGTCTGTGCCGTCCCATGTGGCGGCTGAAGCCTTGAATGCGACGGGTGTGACTGAGAGACCGACTTAAATTCATTTACATTTCAATGGAAACCGGTTTAAACAGAAGTGCAATGAACTGATTGTTTGTAACTAACATTAATTAAACCAGTCCACATTTAAATCTGTAGGTGGCCCCTTGGGGCTAGTGACTGCCGTATGGGACAGCCTAGTCTGGATGATGTTTATTATACTATACGTTGGATAAGGCGGGTGGGGGTGGGGGTGGGTGGGGGGCAGACAGGAGATTCTGTAATGGCCCTGGCTCACCCAGAGGGCTCTGGGTTACTTCCAAGGTCAGGGAGACGGGGCAGAAGAAACCGAGGTTTGGCTGTTCAGTGCCTCCCTGTGCTAAGAGCTTTGGACGTACGAAGCTGCCCTCAGCCCTCAGGCGGGGTGCCCGGGGTTGGGCCCGGGTGGAGAGCCGCAAAGCCGGCGTCCTTTGTCCCACGCCCCTTGACTTCCCTGTGCCATCTCTTCCCAGGCGGCTCTCAGAGCTTGGGGGACGGCGGGATGCACCCCCAACCCGAGGCCCCAGGGCTCACGGGGCGGCCTGGGCGGCTTACTTGTTCAAGCAGCTCTCGTAGTTGAAGGTGGCCTTGAAGCCGTAGATGGAGAAGGTCACGACGCTGGCAAAGATGGAGGTCGAGCTGTTGATGAGGGACACGATGATGGCGTGCTTCTGGCAGTTGGTGGAGGGCTGGTTGTAGCTGGCAAAGGCGATCAGGCTGCCGAAGCCCAGGCCGAGGGAGAAGAAGATCTGGGTGGCCGCGTTGATCCAGGCCTTGGGGTTGGCGAGCTGCTCCAACTGCAAAGCCGGCAGGGACGGGGGTGGGGGACCCGGCCGGGTGGCGCTCCCCCGCCCCGTAACCCACCGACCGGCAGAGGGCGGGAGGCCCAGGGAGGGGGAGTGATATGTAAAAGGAGCCCCTGATCCATGACCAGGCACTGTGCGGGCCCGGGCCCCCACGAGATGGAGGTGGTGTGGGCTGGGGCTGGAGCTCTGGGTCTGGGATGACGGTGGGAGGTCATTTGGAATGTGGGGGGCATTTGCGGGGGCGGGGGGGGCTACCACAGCCATCTTGTTTCCAGGCGCCAGATTTGCCAAATGAACTTGTTTTGTCCCAAAGGCGATAGTGCCCCCCCCCCCCACACCCTCTGGCGACTGATGAGCGTTGGCTGTGGGGCGTCGGGGAGCGGGGTCTAAGGAGGGATCACAGAAAACCCTGCGGGGTGTGGATTCACCTCTGTAAGGGAAGGGGTGCGGGCAGGTGTGCGGGAGGGAGAGAGGTGGCTGGGTGGTAAATCCGTAGACTGCCAGGAGGGTGTGGGGTGAGAGTGGGGGCCGGGAGGCCAGATGCGGGGCTGGGGTATCAGTCACTCGGGGTGGGGGGGGCGCTGAGGAGGAGGAGGGCGGGCGGACCAAAGATTCAGTGTCCCAGAATGAACAGGGCTTGGGGACGGCCTGGCTGAGGAGGTGACCCAGTGCCCGTAGGTAATCCACACCGCCCCCACCCACCTCCCTGGGTCTTCCCCTCTTTCCACCCATCCCGGAAGATCGAAGGTCCCCTTCCCTCCAGCCCGTACCTTGGGCGTGAACATGTACGCCAGGCCGTTGGTGGCTCCGTGGAGCGTGAGGCCCCTGACCAGGTAGATGATGAGCACACAGTAGGGCAGCAGCGCGGTAAAATACACCACCTGCGGGCGCCAGAGGGCAGAGTCAGCGTCCTGGAGACACGGTGCCCACAGTGCCCCTCTTGTCCCTGCGACAGACCTGAAGGCCTCACGAAGCACCACACGATCACACGTCCAGCTGGCAGCTGGCAAGTGCAGGGGGGCTGGGTTTGAGTTTGGGCCGGAGGAGAAAGTGGGGACGTGGGATGCATTTGCCCACCTCCGTAACTGCCGGGCAATCTGCTTCAGGAGAAACAGGAGACCTCTGCCTGCCACTCTCCCTTCAACCGGACCTCATTCCAGAAAGGATTTGAGGCCGGGGCGCCTGGGTGGTTAGGTCAGTTAAGCGTCCGACTTCGGCTCGGGTCATGATCTCACGGTCCGTGAGTTCGAGCCCCGCGCTGGGCTCTGGGCTGACAGCTCGGAGCCTGGAGCCTGCTTCGGATTCTGTGTCTCCCTCTCTGCTCCTCCCCCACTCATTCTCTCTCTCTCTCCAAATAAACATAAAAAGTTAAAACAGGAAAGAAAGGATTTGAGGCAGCCCACAAAAATATACCTAGCACATTAACATTAAAAAAATGTTATTTTTTTTAAGTTTATTTATTTATTTTGAGAGAGAGCGAGGGGAGGGGCAGAGAGAGAGAGACAGAGAGAGAGAGTCCCAAGCAGGCTCCACAGTCAGCACAGAGCTCTCCCCGGGGCTCGAACTCACGAACCAGGAGATCATGACCTAAGCCGACCTAAGTCAGACGCTTAACCGACTGAGGCGCCCTGCTTTACCTTGTCTTTAAAAGAAAAAACAAAACCAAGAGAAACCCCCAAAAAACCCAGGGGCTGGGAGCAAGGCACGTCTCTCCAGAACGGAGCCCCGAGAGAAACTTGGCCCTGAGAGGAGCTTGTAAGGGAAACGTGATGATGTGGGCGTGGGGAGCGTGTCCCTATCAGGAATATGACACAAACTCGATGAGCTGATATTTTATGAGCGGCTTCGCTGTCGCGGGGTTGAACACTGGACGCGAATGGCCTTTCTGGTCGACCAAATCGTGTTCCTGCTGACACGACACGTATCACGAGTCCGGTGGTGTTCGTGGTGGTTTGGGCGACCGCCTCACGCTCTGGTCCTGCTGACTCTTACACGGCTTCGAACGGGGATCTGCCGGTGCCCGGATGCCCATCCGGGAACTGGCGCTTTTCCTCCCTATCGACTGCGTATGCGCCCCAGAGCCCCTTTACTTAAAGCCCAGAAGTACTTCGCAAAAAGAATCTTGCGAAGGCGGTTTTTGCTTAAGGTGTGGGTCCTCCGGTGCGAAATGTGCCTGGGGGCCCATGTCCAGATGGGCCCGGATGGCACTGGGCCCTCCCCTCCCGCTGAGGCATTGGCGCCACCTTCCCGGCCACTCCCGAGGCCACCAGAGGAACAGTCTGTGCCCCCTCACCCCAGGGGAGGGCAAGCAGAGGTGGGGCGTGTCTTTTACCACTGATCCCTCACTGAGGTCATCGTGACTTGAGAAGTCATCAACCCAGCTGGGATGACGGGTATGGGGCGGAGACAGATGAGGGCCAGGGCATCGGCCAGCGCGCTGAAGGACATCAAGGGCAAGAGAGGAGGGGTGACTGATGTCCACAGCCAGGGGACGCTTTGAGGACACGGAAGGCAGGTCCCTGGAACTTCCCTCCTTCCCCTCAGGTAAACGAGTGTCCTGGGGGGCGGGGGAGGGGCTCTCCGGGCTCCCTCCTCCCTCATCAGGGAAGCTGGGCATGTGGCCCAGCCTACACCACTGGAAGAAACCATTTCTGACCAGTCTGCAACAATTCATTGGAGGGGAAGAAAAGGAGATTCCAAGAGAAGAGGCCAGGAAATGGTACACCGTTTTTAACAGAATTAATCCCCATAAATAAAGCTGTGGGGGCGCTCTGTCGTGGAGACGGGGTGCGGCTTGAGCAGAGGCAATGGGATAAGTGTTCGTGGCATGGCATGACCTCATACAGCACTTGTATAAATGATCTGGAAAAGAGTTGACAGATACTGCCCTCGGATCTTCTGTATCATGCTCATAATCATCTGGTGGAGACAAATTGCAAAACCCATGTTTTTATGAGCATAAAATACTAGCCAAGCTTCGAGATGGGACAGAGGGAGTAGCTGCGGGCTCTAAGTTCTTCCAGAGAAGGTTCACTAGTCTTTTAGCTTGGCCATGGGACGGGGCGCTGTTGGGGCTTCGATGCTGGCCGTCACGGAGTCTTGGAGACCAACAGAAGACGCCAGGCACAGTACTGGGCTCGTCACGGGGTACCTAAGATACTATGGGTCATTCTGGTCCTGCTGCCTCAAGAGAAACACGGTGGGGCTGGAGGAGGCGACGCAGGTGGTCAGGACGGTGAGGGCAGGTGGCCTCTTAGGAACTTCTGAAGGGAAAAGTTGGGATGGATCAAGTCACAAAAGGTATGGAGAGAGCAAACAGGAGGCGATTCACTGGACAAGAGGATGGGGAGTCTTAGGGACAAAGCTGGGTGTGTCCCAGCTCTGCCCTCACTGGTTGGTGCCCCGGGGCGGGCTCCTTTGCCCCTCCACACCTCGGGTGAGTGGGATAATGAAATCCACTCCGAAGGGCTTTTGCAAGACTGAGGCAAGGCGCACGCCCAGCCCGCAGGGGACTGGCTAGGAGTGAATGGGTATGAGGCGGGTGTCACCGGGGGTCCCGGGCGCCTGCCGAAGCTTGAGAAAGATGGCAGGTGCTGGAAACACTGCAGGAGAAACTTTCCACCTGGGGCAGATTAGAGTTCAAGAGCATCTCAGCCCCCTCCCATGCCCCCGGAAGGAGTATAAAGCTGGGGGTGCACCAAGGAGAGAAGGTTTGGAAATCAGGCCTGACAGCAGCTCAGAGCAAAGGTTCTCAGACTCAGCTGCAGATTAGAACCCTCCCGGGGGAAGCTTTTAACATCCCGAGGCTCAAGTCCCTCCCCGCCCTGATCACTCCAGGGCCTCTTGGGGGAGGACCTGAGATACCAGAGTTCTAGAAGCTCTCCAGGTGACCCGGATGTGCCGTCCAGTTTGAGAGCCAGCGGCCAGGGTGTCTGGGGGACGTGCGCAGTGACTTAAGGCTTTTAAAGAAGGGAAGACTCACTGTCGAGGTGCTCGGTGCCGCTCGGGTGGTGTGGCTTTGGGGACAGCTGCCTGGCACAGACATGCTCATCCGTGTAGGGACCGGGAACGCCCCCACTTCAAGACCGCAACTTCAAGCACCTCTGGCCACGTTCACGGTCGCCTCACAGGGGATTCGTGCCGGTGACATCGCCGCTGCCCTCCCTTCCCCTCCCCCCCTCCGCCCCCCCCACCACGGCTTCTGCGCCCTCGCGAGCACCGCCCAGGTCCCGGGCGGGGGGCGCTGTGCGGACCCACCTTGCCGGTGGACTCGGTGCCCCGCAGGATGCAGAGGTACACCACCAGCCAGGCCAGGAGGAGGCAGAGCCCCTGCTCCCACTGCACGCCCCCGCTGTCCTGGATGGACGGCGAGATGTTGAGGGTCTTCCGGTACCAGAAGTACTGTGTCGAGGTCGCCTTCTCGCACTCCTCGTCGTAGCCTGTGCGGTTGCCGTTCAGCGGGCACACGGACCACGGCAGGGGATCCTTGGGGATCAGAACAAGCACACGGCCAGGTGAGGGCTGGGGATGAAGGGCAGAGCGGGGAAGGACGGGAATGGGCCTGACGGGAAGGGTGCCTGGTCCCCAAAGGACAGGAGCATCCGAAGGCAGACAGGGACCAGGAGGGCCGGTCGGGGGCACAGACGGGCTTGGGGGGAGGAGAGAGGCGGGGAGAGGGCTTCGCGCACCGTGCAACCCCACAGGAGTTTGTTGAGGATCATCTGGCTCTGCCGTGGGTCCGAGACACTGGACCAGACAGACGACGGCCAGACCGTCTACGAGAATAGAACCCACAACCTCTGCAGCAATGAGCCCATGGACTCCAGCCACAGCATCTTGCAGGGAGTGGCCTGGAGTGGGGTGGGCAGGACCTGGGCAGTGACAGCCAGTGTCCCTAACTCACGTGCTCCCCGACCCCAGACCAACTGGAGAAAGCCCGATCTGCTCCCCTCACCGCACAGATAGCCCCCCCTACCCCAGTCAGGGCACACCGGAAGCCGTGCCTTTTTTCCCACTGACACACCTTCCCCATTCCTCTGCCTGCCCTGGGGTCTCTGCCGAAGGCAACGATCGCAAGCTCTGGATAAATTGCTTCAGTCTGTTCTCATTTGGGCGGACTTGGCTTATTTTCACACATTCCTAGCAAGTCCCGGCTTGAATGAGACTCAGGTCCTTCCCTCACTAACAGGCGGTGGGGACTTGCTTCTCCCAGGACAGACGCTGGGTTTAGAAGTCAGGCAGGGGTGAGGTTCAGCCTCCCTGCAGCCACCTTGTGTGCCTAAGACAGAGAGAATCCAGCACTGCTGACTTCAGTGGAGCCTGAGTCAAGCTATACCTGAAGCAGTTCCCCTCCTGGACTTTGTAGATAGAGTCAGTAAGAGCCTCTTCTGCTTCAGCCAGTTTGAACTGGGTTGTCTGTCACTTAGGAACAAAAGAGCCTAGAGATGTGTGCACGATGAACAGGATAGAAGTGGGAGCTGAGGAAGGGCGGGCAGTGGATTTAATTCTGGCTCTGGGGGCAGGGGGCAGGGGACAGGGATTAGGAGTCCCACCTCTGCTCTGCCAAGCCCCACATCCATCACTTTTGCTTGTTTCTGGGTCCCGTAAGCTCAGATGTCATTAGACAAAAGTTCTCCACTGACAGAAGCAAGTCCTGGCCCACTGGGTTCCATCTGTGCGTTTCAGGGGAAACAGACGTCACCTCATGGGCCAGGGCCACTCTACCGAAGAGCAGCTGGAGCCCAGCTTTGTCCACCTGGAAAATGCTCGGGACCTGTGCAGGGGTCGGGGGTGGACCCCTGGCCTGTTGAAATTCGAGTCCGTTTCTAGCTTTGACCAGAATAGTTCTGAAGACGGTCCCCAGCAGTTCCTTCCATGGAAAGGCGGCATTTACAGCCCCTCCCCGTGAATCTGGGCTGACCTGTGACAGAATGCAGTGACGTGACGCAGTGCCCCTTCCCAGCCCGGGCTTCCTGGGGCCTCGCAGCCCTCATTGTCACGCTCCTGGAAACCAGCTGATGTGTAAAGACCTTTGGCCATACCGCTGGGCAACAGAGACTCATGGAGAGAATGGCCACATAGAGCCAACTGAGATGCTCGGCGGCAAACCAGCGCCATACCCCAGGCAGGTGGGAGGGTCCCTCGCGGGCTGGGAGTCTGGTGGAGCTACCCAGCCCACAGCCCCTTGGGCCACTGGTCCGTCCACTGGACCATTGCTGAGCCAGCCTGGGCTGGCCTGGTTCCCAGCCTCGGCTACATGACTGAATCCCGGGGAGAAGGGAGGCTTTAAAAAAAAAATACGGTGCCCAGGCTGCACCCCCAGTGACTCTGACTGCATCGGTCTGGGTGGGGCCCGGGCCTCGGAGTTTTGAAAGCTCCCCCAGGGGGAGGAATTTAAGCGAGTGCAAGGACTTACGAAACTGACCATTTCCCAGCAGCCAGCCTCCCCTCCTCGGAATCAGTGGGTCAGGCTCGCATTTTGTATCTGGTTTTCTAACAGCCCCCGGTGCTTCTTGTGGGCAAGGTCCTAGACAGGAGGCTGGGAAGCCTGGTAGGGGGATGGACAGGCTTCAGTCCCTGAGGCCAGGCTGCTGGCGTCCAGTCTCACAGCTACTCAGTTCCCCTCCGCTGATGCGGGGCACCCCACATCGCAGGGCTGTGGTGACGGTTCCTGGGTGATTACCTCTAAAGTGCTTGCAACTGTGCGGGGCCCTGAGCTGGCTTTGAGGGAGCGACCGCTGCTTCAGTTACTATCATTACGTGACCACGGAGGAGGGCTCCAGAGTGGGGGAACTAAAGGAGAAGTCCAGGGGCCTGGGAAGGACAGACCGAATGGACAGTCGAGTGATTTTCAGGAGTTGCTGGTCCTTGCACTTCTGAGAGTTAGGAAAACGTGTCTCATTTCTTGAGACAACCTTATTTTCACCTTGGGAAGGTGGTCAAATATTCCTGATTTTGTTAGAACAGGATATGTTGCTTCTACCCTTGGAAAACTGTTTCTAAAAGTATACAGAGGCATAATGCGGGCAATGCATATGGCAACTCTTCAGTTGGAGTTCCATTGTGCAGTGCACCACCCGCCCAACTGTACATGATAGCTCTGCACAGAGGAGGAGGAGTGGCCACCAGGGGGGGAGAGTCAGAGGAGCTGTTTCCACCCAGAAGGTAGAGGAGAGGCAGGGCTGTGGCCAGTCTTCATGGACTCAGGGAGAAGATGGGGGCTGCAATTAAGCTCAGAGCAGAGAGCCCTTCCTGTCAGGGATGCACACGAGGCATTTCCCCATGGGGCGACCCTGGTAGGGTTGACCGGGTGGCCAGAGCGGGGCGTGGATGTAGCATCTTCCGAGTGTAGATGCCACGTTCTGACTACTGAAGTCATTCACCCGGGCATTCCTCGGGGCGCCAAAGGCTCACGGCTGTGCCCAAGTGCTCCAGAGCGTGGCCCCACAAGTTGGGGTTAATCCACAGTCCCTGGTCGGCCCCGCCTTGCTTTTGGACCCTGGGGACAGCGTCTGTCCTGCAAAGGCCGGGTTCAGTGGCAAAGGGCGTGGCGTCTGCCCGGGGAGCTTCTGTCCCAGACGGAGGAGGCTGCTGGAAGGCAAGCCGGGGGCAGCGGGGAGGGGGTCCCCGAGAGTGAAAGGCAGGTGCCGAGGAAGAGCCGTGAGCACGGGCGGCAGAAGGGAAGACTCCTCTCGGCTTGGATACAAAGAGCACCTCTCAGTGAGGAGTTAGGGTTCTCGCTTCTCTAGGATGTTCGGCCCCTTCCCATTTTCTGCCACGAGCGTCAGCTATGGCCATAAATCAGAAATACAGGTTTAAAGTGTTCATCTTTGGGAGTAGCCCCTGCTGTGTTACAGGGGTGCCGACGGTCGTTCTAGAAGAACTTTGGTCTGCAGGGAAATGTGGGGGCTCTGCCTGGAGCCAGGAGGCTGGGAGGACAAGCGACCAGAGCCGGAAGGGGGAGGAGGAGGGGAAGGGGGCATGAGTGGGGGTGAGGGGCGTGGCAGGGGAAGTCCTCCTGCTCTTACTGGGTTGGTGGCTCTCTCCATCCACACATTCTCCCCTGGAGCATCTGGTGGTGCTTCATACTTTGGGGGGGGGGGGAGGTCACATCTTTCAGAACGTGACGTAAGCCAGAAACCCGCTCCCCAGAAACGCACACACGCGCACACGCGCGCACACACACACAATGGCAGGGTCCCGTGGATGCCTGGCTCGGGAGCCCTCCGCTCGCGTGGGCTGCTCAGCCTCCCCCAGCCCCTGAGGCCGCCGCCCCCCCCCATCCTCACCCCTGTCCCCCCCCCACCCCGCCCCACCCCCGCCTCGGGGTGTGGCCTTGCTCTCCTCTCCCTGCCCCGCTCCCCGCGCCCGCTCTGGCACGGGCTCGCTCACCTGGAAGGAGTGGAAGAGGTACCAGAAGGCCCAGGCGTTGATGATATTGTAGTACATGGAGAGGAAGAAAGACACCACCACGCTGGCGAGGCCTGGGGGGGGGGGCAGACGCGCGCTGAGGACTCCCGCGTCCGCCTCTCTCTCCCTCCCCGCCTCGCCCTCTGTCTCTGTCTCTGTCTCTCTCTCTCTCTCAAAAATACATAATAAAAAAGCATTAAAAAAGCAAACTTAGCATGAGAGGCAGGCTGTCATTGACAAGTGCCACCCTGATGCTAGACGTCACAGGTGCTCCCCCCTTGGCTTCCCTGACGCCGAGTCACTTGTGCCAAACCCTGCCTCGCGGTGGCCAGGGACGGGGGTACGTGGAGGGGTGTCTGGAGTGGAGGGGCCCGGAGACCACACCGGGCCCCCCCCCCCCCCCCCCCCGCCAACCCAGAGCCACCGTGCGCATCTCCGCCCACCCCCACCCTCAGGGACATCCCGTTGGCCGTCTGAAATCGGCCGTGGCGGAAGTCTTTACACCACGGGTATCAGGGAATGCCGAAAACAGGCCTCCCCTTCCCCCCCCACCCCGAGAGCTGGCCGTTAAACATTCACCAGCGCCCCTGCTTGGCACACACATCCGGTATCTTTCCTATTTAGGCAGCAAATGCCACCTCTGAGAAGCCCTCTGTGATTGATTACTCGGGCAGATCGTAAAACCACACACCTCCTTGTTAAAAATTAACAGCCCTTCGCGATGAGGAGGCAGTTCGGGTTCAGAGATGATGCCTGAGGCCGCGGACACACTTCTTCTGCCTCCGAGACTACATGCCACGCCAAGCATACACCCTCCTTGCTCCTGAAACACCGCTCTGCTTCCCTGCCTACCTGGCTGGAGGCGGGAGGGCTGAGCAGAAGAGACCGTGGCCAAGGGCTGGCCAAAGTTCCTCCCGCCCACAGGCAGCCCTGGAACGTGAGGGTTGTGCAGGGCGGGTTAACTAACCATCGCCGAGAGGCGCCGGGGACGCACCAGCTCGGAGGAACTCAGGGGACACGGGATGCACAGCGCGCCCAGCGCGCCACCCGTGTGCCCCTCTGCTTCCCCGCACTGGAGACATTAACGGGCCCTCGGTGGTGCAACAAAGATAACACGAGCTCGTGTGCATGTATCATACAGGCTGACACCCGGCACGTAGTAGGTGCTCACGAGAAGGAGCCATTATTAATCATTAGCAAGGAGCAGTTAGAGCTCCCAGAGCGGTAGCTGCTGGGAGACTGAGTTGCAGCTCCTTGGCTGGGCAGCTATTTCCTTTTACAGAAGAGCCAGCTGAGGCTCACAGAAGAGAGGCAGTGTGGTATCGGCCCCCCAGAGGGTGTGCCGCCCCCCCTTCTTCACTGACCTGCGGGTAAGGGATCGAGCCCCCCTCGGCTGACATCCCGCGGCACCCCCTCCGGGGCTCTCTCTTGGGCCTTGCGCTCGCCCCTTGCTCTGCCTGCCCTGCCAGCCAACGGGCTCCCACCCACACCCCCTGCTGTCCAGGATCCAGGAGAGTGCCCACTTACCAACACCACCAAGGTAGGGGCTGATGGTCCTCCAGGCACCGATGCTGCCCTGCCGCATGCGCTGGCCCACTGCCAGCTCCAGGTACAGGAGGGGCATGCCCTCTACAACAAGCATGATGATGTAGGGCACCAGGAAACTACCTGCGGGTGTCCAGAGCCAACACCAGGCTGTCACCGATGAGTTTAACTCCGGAGCCCACCTGACCTCCATGCACATCCACCCTCCCTCCCTCCCTTCCGGCTTTCCACTTGTCCATTCATCTTTCTACCTTTCCACCCACCCATCCTCCCACATCTCCACTCATCCTCCATCCTTCTGCCTGCACTCTCTCCCACCT
Source organism: Panthera pardus (assembly GCF_024362965.1). Taxonomy (NCBI): domain Eukaryota; kingdom Metazoa; phylum Chordata; class Mammalia; order Carnivora; family Felidae; genus Panthera; species Panthera pardus. The sequence continues at coordinate 15,719,690 of NW_026527013.1, forward strand.
TTCCCACAACCCACTGTTCTTTCATTCCCCTCGCTCGTAGGTCACGTATCCATTTTCTTCTATTCATCCATCCACCCATCCAAGCATCCATTCAGCCACCCATCCAAGCATCCATCCATCCACCCACCCATCCACCCACCATCCAACCATCCATCCATCCATCCACCCAGCCACCCATCTATCCAGCCAACCAACCATCCATCCATCCACCCACCCACGAACCCATTCAACCACCCACCCACCATCCAACCATCCATCTATCCACCCAGCCACTCATCCATCCAACCAACCATCCATCCATCCACCCACCCATTCAACCACCCACCCACCATCCATCCATCCATCATCCACCCAGCCACCCATCCATCCAACCAACCATCCATCCATCCATCCATCCACCCACCCACCCATCCAACCATCCACCCATCCACCCATCCAAGCATCCATCTACCCACCCACCCACCCATGCATCCACCCATTCACCCATCCATCCACCCACCCATCCATCCATCCTCCCACCCACCCACCCATCCATCTATCCACCTACCAATGCACCCACTCAACCACCCACCCACCATCCAACCATCCATCCAGCTATCCAAGTATCCATCCACCCATCCACTTACCCCCCCATCTATCTACCCATTCACCCATCCACCCACCCACCCATCCATCCACCCATCCAAGCATCCATCCACCACCCAACCATCCATCCACCCACCCACCCACCCGCCCACTCAACCATCCACCCACCATCCAACCATCCATCCATCCATCCATTCACCATCCAACCATCCATCCATCCATCTACCCACCCATCCACCCATCCATCCATCCTTCTATCCTTTCTATCTTTCTCTTTCTCCATCCAGCCGTTCATCCATCTATCTGTGATAACATGCAGACTTGTCAGTTAAAAAGTTTAAATACTTCCATCCTGGGTGGTAAACTGCCATTGTCCCAAGCCCCTTGAGTGCCTCCCTCAATGCCTCAGCTGCCCCAGCCCCTCTGCCAGAAACCCTATTCCATCTTCTGTGGCAGTAACCAATGGCAGAGGCAGGGGCTTGGTGTCTATGTACGGGGAGACAAGCGGTCCTCAACAGACAGAGCCTAGGCCACCATCTCCTTTTACAGAGCACCTCCATTGTATGTGTGTCTGTTTTATACAGTGGCCCTCAGCTTAACATTTTGTTTTAATAAAGAGTACTATGGCTAACGCAAATTTAAAACCCACCTGTTCCTCGGGGCCGTCTGCAGATAAGAGCCTGTGGTGATAGTACGGAGCCAGGGGGTGTGGATGGACTATGGAAGCCCTCCCCACTGCTGGCACCTGGACAGAGGCGGGCAGCCTGCTGGGGGCTCCCCACACCCCTGCCCTGCACAGCCCTGCCCAAAGCTTCTCCTGTGAGCCCCGCCCCTCCTTCCCTGAAGTCCTGCTCATCCCTCCCCCCTGCTCCCAGCAACTTGGCAGAGAACCCGGGAAAAGGTCCCAGAGGAGAAGAGGGCAGGACTCCTGATTAAAATAAAACCCTGACATTACAGCTGCAGGGATTAAGGGCAGGTTACAGAAGGAACTGGTTCCAAAAGTGTATAGGTAAAGAATGAAATACGTATGCTTCCGTGAACATCGAATATTTACGAAAATGCCTCCGTCGCGCTTACGTGCTGCCCCGGGGCCTGCTTTCCTCCCCCGACCACAACACGACCATTTGTGTCACCCTCGTGTAGCTGTACGTCATCCCACTTGGAAAACACACCCAGATTCATTTCATTGGTCCTCGGACACTGGGCTGTAGCTAGGTCCCTGCTATCATGTAAAAAAAAAATTGTTTTAAATGTTTTTATTTATTTTTGAAGGAGAGAGAGACAGAGCACAAGCGGGGAAAGACCAGAGAGAGAGGGAGACACAGAATCCGAAGCAGGTTCCAGGCTCCGAGCTGTCGGCACGGAGCCCGACGGAGGGGCTTGAACTCATGAACCGTGAGATCATGACCTGAGCTGAAATCGGTCGCTTAACCGACTGAGCCACCCAGGTGCCCCGGGTCCCTGCCATCCTCAACAGAGCAGTGGGACCGAGCTTGGTTCACGTGTTCGGTTCTCTCCTCGGGATAGAGATCCCAGAAGGAGAGTGGCTGGCACCAGGGCCACGCAGAGATCAGGCAGAGTCAGCTCCCACCGTGGAGAGAAAGCCACGGCCGTGCGCGTGGGACCACCGGGCCTTGTCCTCCCTGCTCCCACGGGGGCCTACGACAAGCGCTACCCTCTCACTTCTGGACTCTGCTCTGATGACTCTGCCAGGCCCCGCCCCCTTCCTGCCCCAGGGAAACGTGTTTGGACGTCTTACCAGGTGCCTCTCAGCAGCAGAGAGTCCAAGAGGCCGGCTGCTCTTGGACTGGAAGGGGGCTGCCACCTACAAACCCAGCAACATTCAAACCCTCAGTGGTTCTAAGAAAAAGCTCATTTTCCCCCAAGGCATTAAACAGTAACCACAGGAGGCCTGGCAAGGTCTTTGACAGGGCCGGGCTGATGGCCCAGTGCCCACGGGAAGCTGGAAATCCAAGGCCCGTGCCCAGGTGGTAGCATGGGGGCTCTTGAGGCCTGCCCATCGGTCATTTCCATTATCCATCCTCTGAGTAGCCAAACACAGTAGCCAGCGAATTTGCTCAGCCACTATTTTCTTAACGAGTGATGTCAGAACAACTGAACATCCACACGCAGAAAAAAACAGATCTCCACCCCCATCTCCCATTTTATACCTCCTCCCCCAAATCTCAAAATGGATCACAGACCTATGTGCACAGCTCAAAACTATAAAGCTTCTCGAAGATAGCCCAGGAGAACATCCCTGTGACCGTAAGGTGAGGCAAAGATCTCTCGGATACCACGTCGAAAGCACCGTCTATGAAAGCAAAGTATTGATGAGTTAGATCTCATTTTAAAACTGTGTTCCGTGAAAGGCACGGTTAAGAAAGTGAAAAAGGCAAGCTAAAAGGCTGGGAGGGACTTCTGCAAAACACGTGTCTGGAAAAGACTTGGTGTCTAGAATTTATAAAGGACTCTCAAAACTCAACAGTGATGAAAAAGAAAAGAAGAAACCCGTTCAAAAAAGGTACAAAAAAAAATACACGCATGGCAAATTAGCCCACGAAAAGATGCTCAACACCAGCTTTTATTCTGAAAACGAGCAAATGTCAACCAAATGAGACGCCACCACATACCTCTTGGGATGAAATGGCTACAGTAAGAAAGGCTGAAAGCACACAGTGCTGGCGAGGCCCCGGGGGGGAACACACCCGCGCATCGCTAGTGGAATGCAAAATGGTGTAGACACTGGGAAGCGGTTTGGCAGTTTCTTGGAAAGCTAAGCACTCACTCACCGGCCGTACAGCTCAGCAAGTTGACTCCAGCGTGTTTACTCTAGAAAAATGACAACGTATGCTCACACAAAAACCTGTATGTGAGCGTTTACAGCAGCTCCCTTCAGAGTTGTCGGAAACCGGAAACAACTTAATTGGCATCCAGTGGGCCAGTGGGTAAGTAAATTCTGGGACATCCACACGATGAAATACTACTCAGCCAGTACGAAGGAACAGACTACTAATTCCCGCAACAACATCGGAGACTCGGAGAAGCATTATGCCAAGTTAAAGACGTCAGATTCAACAGGCTACAGACTGGGGCGCCTGGGTTAAGCGGCCGACTTCAGCTCAGGTCACGATCTCACGGTCCGTGAGTTCGAGCCCCGTGTTGGGCTCTGTGCTGATGGCTCAGAGCCTGGAGCCTGTTTCGGATTCTGTGTCTCCCTCTCTCTCTGACCCTCCCCCGTTCATGCTCTGTCTCTGTCTCAAAAATAAATAAATGTTAAAAAAAGAAAAAAAAAGGCTACAGACTGTACGACTCCATTTATGTGACATTCTGGAAAAGGCAAGCCTGTGGGGACAGAAAACAGACCTGTGGCCGCGGGCCGTTGGGAATGGGAGGGCTGACAGTAAGGGGTGTTACTTGGTGGTGGGAATACAACCATACATTCACCAAAATTCATAAAACTACACCAACAAAAGCGTATTTTTCCGCACGTAAATATATCTCGCTAAGAGAAAAATCAGTTTTGTGATCAGTTTGAAAACGAGCCCACTAACCAACCCTCTTCCCACTGGAGTGCTCCCCATGCTCCTTTGATGTAAAACCTCTGAGGGGCACCTGGGTGGCTCAGTCGGTTAAGCGTCCGACTCTTGATCTCAGGGTTGTGAGTTCAAGCCCTGTGTTGGGCTCTGCACTGGGTGTGAAGCTTACTAAATTAAATTAGATTAGATTAAATTAAATTAAATTAAATTAAATTATAAAATAAAACCTCTGACACTGCCTTAGCATGAGGAGACCCTATCATCAGGGAGAGGCAAAGGCCTTCACTCCCGTGTGTCTGGATGGGGGGCAAGTTGTGAGAGATTCAATATGGCCGCACACATTCCCTGAAGCTGCTCCTGTGAACGGATTCCTGTCTCCCCCGCCCGTGAATCTGGGCTGCTCTTGGGACCAGCTCTGTCCAACAGGAGGTGGGGGAAAGGACGCCATGATGGTTCCAGAGCCTGGGCCTCAGGACGCCTTACAGCCTCACCACCACCTCTTGGAGTGCGTGCCCTGAGGCTGACACGTTTGGAAGCCGGTCCAGGGGACCTGGGGATGAAAAGCCCCACTGGAGGAGAACCGAGGGCCCATCCAACTCAGCACCAAGCGTGCACGTGTGAGGGCTTTCCAGCTGCCAGTGGATGCCACCATGAGAGCCAGGCCTGATGAAGCCGGCAGAGAACTTCCCAGGCACCCCCCCCCCCCCCTTTTTAACCTCTCCATACTTCATCGCGAAGCTCCTAAAAACAAGGACATTCTCTTGCGTGATCCCAGGGCAAGGAACAGAACAAGGAGGGCAACGTGGAAGCAACACGATTAATTTAATCTACAGACTTTATTGGAATTTGACCAACGACCCCACCCCTGCCCTCCCTCCGGTCTCACCATCACGCATGGCACCTAAGGTCACATCTCGTCTGTCAGCTTCGACGGGACGGCCTCCCAGGCTCTCTTTGTCTCTCATGACCTTGACCCGTTGGACGGTACTAGCCAGTTATTTTTGTGGAACGTTCCCTCGCTTTGGGTTTTGGCAGGAACCCTGAAGCGATCTGGGTCTTTGTCCAGAGGCACGTGATGCTGCTTCGCCCCATTCCCGGCCAGGTTAACTTTGCTCACTTGGCCAAGGTGGGGCCTGCCAGGTATCTCTGGGGAAAGTTCCTGTGTGCCCCTTAGAAACGATTCCGTGTCTTGCCGGGAGATATTCTGAGATGAGGTAGCCATCCCATTGCCCACCAGACCTGTGCCCTCTAGATTTCGCTGGAATCTTGCCGGGAACAACAGTCCCACGTTGTTGGTTGCCGCTCGGTGACTTTCTAATTCCACCCTTCCTTCTAAGTCCTTAAGTTCTAGGGTGGCCTGTTGAGCCGAGATGGGTCACGACAAGCGGGTGGCCCGGCCCCGTGTGCGTCTGCATTACTCTGGGTGAGGTGGATGTTTACAGTCACTGAGGACACATATTCCGAGGATATAAAGACAGTTCTGAGCCTGGAGAACTCTTGCTCACGGCCAACTCCCCAGCACCCACCACGATGTCTCAGCCGCAGTCCTCTTGGTGGTTTTCTCGCGTCCGCTCTACAGCTGCCCGCGACAGCTTTGTCAGATGAGCCCCTGCCCTCCCACTTGGGCAAACCGTCTTTGGCTTCTCCTCACACCTAGAATAACACCCGCACTCCCGCCCCCGGCCTCTGCGGCACAGGGCTGGTGGCCTCCCTCACGCCGCTGCAGCCACGGGGCCCTTCCTGTGGGGCCGGCCTCTGCACGCTCGCCCTGGCTGTTCCCTCAGCCTGGACCGCTCTCTCCCTTCTCTCATTTCTCTGCCGAACCTGCCTTCCTCAGAGGGGCCTTCCCGGTCTGCCTCAGTGACAACAGTCCCCACGCCACAGTGAGCCTTCAACCCCTCACCCCGCTGGACCTTCCTTCTGAGCAGTTACCCACGTGAAATTCTGCTGTGACTTTGACTACTTGGTGTCTGTCTCCCCTTAGCACGGATGTTCTTGCTCCCTGGTCTGTGCAGAACAGAGTGGCGCTGGGCAGAGAGCAGAGCACCGGGAATATTTGTTGGAGGCAGGACAGAATCCTTCAGGCCTCACCAGACCTTCCACGCACATCACTTTCTCCAGAAACCTTTGCAGGTCACCCAAAGGTAAGTGGGGTGCCCCCCTCACAGTCCCTGCTCACTGTCTACTGCTCTCTCCACCCCTACTTCCTTAAACAGCTTCCAAGTACAGAGACGGGGTCTGCCTGGCTCACAGTTGAATCTCCAGCCCCTAACAGGGCCGGATATGGAGTAGGGGGGTCAGTAAGTGTTTGCTGAGTGACTGCTCGATGGTAAGTGGCTCTCTGATGGTGGTTCTACTTGGGTGGGCAATATGGGAAGCTATTACCAGAGAGAGTTGACAGGCCTGGTACAGTTCATCATGTTGCTAAAATTTCATCCAAGATTCCTCTGAACTCTCGCTTTATTTTGTGGCTGTGTTAATATAGACCTTGGGCAAGTCTATATTGGCCTGCACCTCCCTCAGAAAAGGCTGAGCCCTCAGAAGGAAGCCTTTGCACCTACGATAATACACCGTAGATCAAAAAAAAAGGGCCACTCTAAGGCATCAGAGCAATTGTCTTCCTCTGAAATTGATTTGCCATGAGAAACAGAAGAAATGTGTTAGCAAATTTCTAGTACCTTCTCTTAGGAGAGCCAAGAGGACCCCGTGTTTATGGAACAGCATTGGACGATGATGAAGGATAATCTAAGAAGAAGAAGAAACGTCTGAAGACGAAAAACATACGGCAGGTGAATTCAAAGCCAATGGAGGCAATAAGCAGAAACAAACAAAAAACAAGCAAAAACAAAACAAAAAACCCCAACAAACAACAACAACAAAAAACCCCACAACCTTTAGAAATTACCCTGCAGCTCAAGGAGAAAGGAGAAAGTGGAAAGGACAGGCAATGAGGCACGGACCGCAAGCCCAAGCACTTCCTGTGTCTCTAGGGAGAACCAAGCAGGACAGAAGGCTGCCAAGACAGCATCCGGAACAGTAACAAATTCTACCAGACGCTTCTCTGGCTGCGTTCCTGAAAGGCCCCACTAGTCCCAGGTTAAAAAAAAAAAAAAAAATTAAGTTTTGTGAGCTCTCGTGTCTTATGCACCAGGGGGCAAAAACGGTGGGCTGTCTGGAGGTCCGGAGACACAGGTCTGAGTGTTCCAGCCTGGAAGATTTGCTCCACGGAACATGACGGTCGTTCAGCCCCACCTGCAGCTGAGAAGTTAGACTTGACAGAGTGGCCAACTGTGGGAAGTTTATGCCCATCTCCCAGAATCCGAGGGAAAATCGGGCAGGGGGAGGAGAGAGGCACCCTGAGAAGAGAAGGGCACCCCGGGGGACAGAGCAGCCCTTCCTAGCAGGGTGGACGCCTGTCCCTCTCGCCAGGGAAGCCCACCCCCCTGGGGTGAGGGTTTCACCGCGTCGGGCAGACCCAGCGGCCATTCGCAAGGACAAGTTGGCTGATATCTACAAAAAGTACTTACTTCCCAGAAAGACCTCTGGTGCACCCTCCGGGGGGTCAAGAGCAGGCTCAAGACATTTGTAATCAGCAGAGGACATGGAGGAGGGTCTCTAGCTGGCCCTCTCCCCCTTCGTGCTAGGAGCCATACGGTCCCGAGGCACCACTGATGCAAATGTATTTCCCACCTAGACATACGGCTTGCAAGTTGTGCAAGATGAAGTTCCACACTGGAGAATGGGTACATAAGCTGCTCCGTATGTCCACGGACCCGCACGGAGCCGTTTTAAGTTCATAGCTTCAAAGAGTATCGAACGGTTTTGGAAATGATGGTCAGAGGTGAAGTAAAAAATAGCAAGACACTAGGGGTGCCTGGGTGGCTCAGTCGGTTGAGCGTCCGACTTCGGCTCAGGTCACGATCTCACGGTCCGTGAGTTCGAGCCCTGCGTCGGGCTCTGTGCTGACAGCTCAGACCCTGGAGCCTGTTTCAGATTCTGTGTCTCTCTCTCTCTCTGACCCTCCCCCGTTCATGCTCTGTCTCTGTCGCAAAAATAAATAAACGTTAAAAAAAAATTAAAAAAAAAATAGCAAGACACTAAATTACATACAAAACATGCGCTTAATTTTTTTTAAGAAAAAAAAAACCAAAGTAACAGCATGACCTTTGGGTACTGGAATTGGGGATGGTTTTGTATTTTCTTTCTTTGTATATTTCTCTAATTTTCCAAATGTTCTACCATGAACACGTATCACATTTGGGACCCCCCTCCCCCAACACACACACACACGTGCGTATGTCCTTCTAGAACACGTTGCTGCTTATTTTTCTAATTATCACAGCCAGCGCTGTATCTGTTTGCTGCTCCCAAGAGGCTCACGACAAGAGAAAATCCTCTCTCTGTAGGACATTTATGTCCGCGATTCTCGCTCTGGCCTTTGAGACCAACAAAGACCCCAACAAGCAGATGCAGCCACTTTCAGGGGAAGGTTTGCTCAGACGCATGCTCTTTTCCTATTTACACACCTTGGTCTCTACCAAACCACACGAGGACTTTTTAACCTGATTTTTTTTTTTTCTTCTTGGGGTGTGTACGTGTTCAGTTTAAGGGGCACGGATCACACATCCCCAGGGGATGCTGAAGCTGCTGGCGTGGGGACCACACTTTGAGGAGCGCTGTCCTCTCCTCTGCGCCCCTCCACCCCAAGGCCTTCTCCTCCTCCTCATTGACCCCTTCCATCTTGGCTTTCCCCCAAAAGTTTGTTATTTGGAGTCGACACCAGTCAACTTTTGGGAAACGGAGAAGGAAGACACAAGTAAGAAAAATGAAAAGTACCCACCCCCCTCCCCCGCCCTTACCCTGCCTGACGCCTTGGTCTAAAACTTGCTCGTCTGCCCCCACCCCTCCTTGCCCACCCCCTGTGCCAGCATGGCCCCGGCCCCTGGCCCCGTCTCTGTAAACTATGGCTCTGAGGGTACCGCTCCCCACCTGAGATCCTGGTTCTGCTCCCCAAGGGAAGTTCTAACTTCCCAGCGAAGCTATTGAGGGTTCTTTGGTTTTGGGTTCATGCTGGAACCTTCCTCGCCTTCCTCCTCTCCCCTCCCGCCTTTGCCCCGGCGCCCACCCCATACGTCCGGGCCACGTAGAGTTTCCAGCCATTCCCCTCGGATGCATACCCTTCTGTGTCTTTGGCACACGGGGGTTTCTTCTGCCTGGAAGGTTTTTGTCCCTCAAGCTACCTGATGCTTTCGGACTCCTCTGTCAAGGCCTAGATGAAATGCCACCACGGCCGGGAGACTTCCTGAGTTCTCTCGGGCAGTGAGTCCTTCCTTGAGTTATTTCAGCGAAGCCTCCCAAAGAACCGTCTGCGGAAGCTCTTGCTGCCCCCCCCCCGCCCCGTGTGGAAGGGCCATTTCCATTAAGGGGGTGCCGCCCCCTTAAGGGCGATGACCACCTTTGTCCCTGGCTTGCAGCAGATACCCAATACTTGTTGAAGGACTGAAATTAATTCCTAGGACGTTTATATCGCTGAGCGCGTACTTCTCTATTCTCCTTCCTGTTTGGAACAGGATAGACGATGGCGGTTCTCATCCCCGTGCACAGTAGGATCCCCTGGGGAGCTTTAAAACTAATGTTCAGGCCACACATGAGACCGGCTCAATCAGGCTCTGGGGAGGGACAGACGTCGGCGTGTTTCACAGCTCCCGGGTGATGCTAACGTGTAGACGGGCTTGAGGCTTCTCCACGGGCAGGTGGGCACTGTATCTTGGCTGTTCCTCCCCACCGTGGGGGACGGGGGTGAGCCGTGTCTGAGCCCACGGTGCTGTGCACGGTAAGACATGGCTTTAGAGTCCCTTTTAACTGAGGGAGGAGGAGGTCTCCTGGACAGGATGAGGAGTACAGGGTAGGCCCAGCAGAGGGAGGGCACCAGACATTTGGGGGGAGGGCAGAGGCGCAGAGGGGGTTGGCCTGACAGCCATAGGAGGGCTTCCCCTGGGGACACTGCAGACAGCAGGTGCTGGGCCAGGCCCCCTCCGTGGCTGAGCGTCACAGCAGACCGTGCAGGAAAGTAAAGTGCCCTGAGTCACGGCGAGTCCGGGCCTGGGACTCCCATCTACCGCCGTCACTCCTGGCCTGCTCGGATCAGAAGATGAGACCCCGACGTGGGGGGCCTAGAGAGAGCCCTGGCTCGGACGCAGGAGTGGCCTGAGCCCCAGCTACACCTCCAGGAGCCCCCTTTTCTTCTCTGGACTTGTCCCCCACCTCTAAGTGGGGGTGACAGCACCGACCGCCGGAAACGCTTTGCACGCTGCTGTCTCCCGGGGCACCGAGTCCCGAAACCCCAGCCCGGGCACCAGACGTGGCTCCTCAGGGGACTCGCGGACCACACTGCCTCACTGCCGGAACCCAGCCTCGGGAGCCGACCTTGGAACCTTCATGTGTTCGACAGACGACAAAGCCCTGAAACTCAGCTTCCCGCCCCACGCGGGCACCCACATGCACGCACATACGTGTGGCTCGGTCCCAGGCCGGGTGTGGCCTGGAGGGCTGCGGCTGCAGGGGCACGCGGGGCCGCTGGGGCCAGCTCACTCACGAGAGCCAGCTGCCCACATCTCTGCCACCGCCACCTGCTGGGACCTTACGTGGGGACATCACAGTGTGAAATCGGCCCTGGAGGGAGCGTTTGCACTGCGATTATCATCAAATGCTACACTTGAGGTCTTACTTCCTCCCCTCCCCTCCCCTCCCCACCCCGTCCCCGGCAGCTGATCAACATTTCCCAGCACCCCACTACCTGGCTCCCAGCCGCTGGTGGCCCTGGGGGGCACAGGAGCAACCCTGACCTTCGTCCAAGTTGTGCTCCGTGGCCCACAGCATCCGTACCCCTTAGGCGCTGGGTAGAAAGGCAGATCCCGTCCCTGCGTCACCGCAGGTCTGAGTCAGGGTCTCAGGGGGCAGGGGCCACAGACCTGCAGTTTATGGGGCTCCCCAGGGAGGCTACAGTTGGAGACGCACAGCTCTAAGGACCAGAGAGGAGGGAAGGGAGGCGCAGGGGGGGCATCGGGGGGACGTGGGACATCCAGTCTGGGTGTCATCCAACCACAACACAGGCAGGTGTCCTCCGATTTCTTCCTCTTCACGGTTCAAATATAATAGGGAGAAGACTTAGGGGAAAAACGTCCACGTTGCCACCAGCCACACCACTGTTCTCAGGCATCCCCGTTTCTTCCGCGACTCGAGCGCCTTTACGTACAAATCAGGCGCCGGGGTATCTAGTTTCCCCACGGGTGTGCGCAGCGCGTTCGTGTCCCGGCTCCGTTCTGGAACCACGCGGTCTCCCACCCTGACACGGTCGCCGAGACCAGGGGACTCGCTCGAGGTGGGGTTTTGTGCTTTTACGTCTGCCAAGCGCCGGCGCGCTGAACGGCGGGGGTTGGTACCCGGAATGTAATCTTCTGAATTAACATTCCTCGTGCTGGGCCTGGCTCGGAAGGGCAGGACGGGAACAAGCCTCCGGGTCACAGGCACAGCCCCGTGGAAGGGCGCACGGACCCCTAATCCGTTTTATTCTGCGAAGTATTTCGGCACAGCCTGGCTCTGTAGTTCATAAACAAGCTCTTTGTTGGCGGGAGGCGGTGGGTCATTTAGAAGGAGGTTAAACGCTCCTCTGGAGCCTCTCATGAGGTGCTCGGCTTCCCTTTTAGCTTTAGGGAAGACAGTGGGTCTGCAAACGGCCTGGATTTGGGGCCACATATATCACCTATCAGCAGGTGACACTGCTGGGCAGGGCAAGGCTTGGGGAAAACCACCGGCAACCCCACCTCGCGTCTCCTGTGCTTTTCCCAACAGAGCTTGCTCATCTGTCCAACAAATACTCACCGGCGCCTCTTCTGACCCGGCTGCTTCACAGCGTGGGGCTGGGGGGAGACCGGGAAAGGGGGCTCCAGGCTAACGGCGGCTTCCCGGGGGGGGGGGGGGGAAATAACCTCGTGCAAAGTGTAGAGGCAGGGAATACCCATTCTCTGGACAGAGAAGTGGTCCAGAATAGTTGGCGGGAGTAGAAAATGAATGGATGGCAGACGATGGGGTGGAAATAGGGGCCGGTGTCGGGTGACGAAGTCCTTACTGCGCCTGGATAAGCTGTTTCATCTTTTATTCTGTAGACACTTATGCTTAAGGGGGTGCCACCGGCCCAGCCTGTACCTGCCCACCTCGGACGCCTCCAGCCGGCCACCCACCCGTCCTCTCCTCCGTGCCCGCCCATCCATCAGCCGGCATTTATCCGTCCACCCATCCAGCCCAAGTACACTATGTACCAGACCCAGGATTTCTTCTTCCCTTTTTTTTTGTTTTTAATTTATTCATTTATTTTGAAAGAAAGAGAGAGCGAGCGAGAGAGGGGCAGAGAGGGAGAGGGACACGCAGAGAATCCCAAGTAGGCTCTGCTCTGCACTGTTAGCACAGAGCCCGACACGGGGCTCGAACCCATGAACCGTGAGATCATGACCTGAGCCGAAATCAAGAGTCAGAGGCTCAACCGACTGGGCCACCCAGGCGCCCCCAGGGTTTCTTCTTCTTTCCTTTTCTGGGTCCCGGAGGGCTTGAGGTGTCCCCAGCAACTCCCTCCATATATTCTGTTCCAGAACGACTCCAGCCTACCTGTGTCACCTGCAGACGATTCAGGGGACGGTGTTGTTATTAACAAGGAATTAAACAGTCATGTGACAGCAAGGCTCACCTGGGCCGATGGCTGGAAAACACGCAGCCAGGAAAGAGGTATCATGGCTGGGTGTGCCGAGCATAGCAGGACGAGGAAACCTCATGCTGACAATTCTTTGAAAAGTTAGTTATGAGGCTGTTCCAACATATGGCAACACAGGCCCTTCGAAAAATTTTAATGTATTTATGGCCTTCAAATGAATAAAGGAATCAGAGAAGGGCACCTGGGTGGCTCAGTCATTTGAGCGGCCCGACTTCGGCTCAGGTCACGATCTCGCGGTCTGTGAGTTCGAGCCCCCGCGTCGGGCTCTGTGCTGACGGCTCAGAGCCTGGAGCCTGCTTCGGATTCTGTGTCTCCCTCTCTCTCTGACCCTCCCCTGTTCACACTCTGTCTCCCTCTCTCTCTCAAAAATAAAAAGTAAACGTTAAAAATGTTTTAAAAATTGTTTTAATTAAAAATAAATAAATAAGTAAACATTAAAAAATTTTTAAAAAGGAATCAGAGAGTTAAGATTCGCTATGTAAAAAAAAAAAAACAAAACAACAACTCCATGGATTGACTTTTGTCAAGTTTTGGGTTTTTGTTTTTGTTTTGTTTTTGAACTGGTGGGGAAAGGGGAGGGGGAGCAGTGTTTTACGTCTTGGTCCTTCTTACATGGGTTACGTTTTGTGAATCCTTTGGTCTAACATCTCTTATTGTCCTTCATGGTGAAAAACATTTCTGATTATAGAAGGCATCACACACACGCACACACACACACACACACACTCACATGCACACACACAGTACAAAGCAGAGAAAAATCACTCTGAGATAACTATTATTAATATTTTGGAGTGTTTTTTTCCTCGTCTCTTTTCTTGGCATATTTTTAAACATAATTGAGATCATCCCTTTTACACAATATTGATTCTGACTTCCTCTCCTTCCACTGAATATGACAGGAGAAAACTTACACGAAAGTTCTGAAAACTCCTTCTTAGTGGCTGCAAAGAACACCATTACATGGATGTTCCATAATTTACTGAACCAACCCCTTTAGTTGACAGCTCAGGAAGTTTCTTTTTTTCTTCTTCTTCTTCTTTTTTTAAGTTTATTTATTTTTGAGTGAGAGAGAGAAAGAGAGAATCCCAAGCAGGCTCTGAGCTGTCAGCACAGAGCCCGATGCGGGGCTCAAACCCACAAACTGTGAGATCCTGACCTGAGCTGAAGTCGGCCGCTTAACCGACTGAGCCACCCAGGTGCCCCAAGGGCTTAGGAAGTTTCCAACATTTTACTCTTATTAAAAGATGGAGACCAGGGGCACGTGGGTGGCTCAGTCGGTTAAGCAACTGACCTCGGCTCAGGTCACGACCTTGCGATTCATGGGTTCCGGCCCAGCATCGGGCTCTGTGCTGACAGCTCGGAGCCTGGAGCCTGCTTCGGATTCTGTGTCTTCCTCTCTCTCTGCCCCTCCCCCACTTGTGCTCTGTCTCCGTCTCTGTCTCTCTCTCAAAAATAAATAAAATGTAAAAAAAAAAAAAAAAAAGATCGAGACGATCCTTCCACCCTCAGTCAGAACTCTGATCATTTCCTTCAGGTAGAATTCTAGGAATGGAACTGAGGAGGAAAAACTGTTCAATGCTGAGGCTTGAACCCCTCTTGCCACACTGCCTTCCAAAGCGACAACCGCACGCACAGAGGCTCTGTGGCATGTCACGAAGGTGTCCCCGGCTCTCTGTAACGTTAAGGGAAAATGAGGTGCGTGTGTTGGTCTAGCTGGTGAGTGTGCATGATGCGTCAGAGGAAGCACTTGTAAAATCAAACCAAACCCGAAACAACAGAATTGCAATGACTTGGCCTGTCCTGTCACCTGCGGTTCCAAACCCAAACCAATGCTTTAACAAAAAGATTTAAACAGCTGGCTCAAGACCCTTTGACCCGGAGTTTCAAATCGCGCTGCTGGGAATATGCTTCTGACTTGAAAACTGGTGTCAGGAGTTTCTGTCGAGCAAGCCAATTTCCTGCTCACTGTTCCCAGGTAAAGCGAAGGCTTGCTCAGACTACTGCCCCAGGGAGAAAACTCTCCCGACCCTCCTAGGGCTCTCAGCAAGGGTGTGAGGCGCTGGGCCGCCCCTGGGATGGGATTGGGGGCTTGCAGAGAGCATCCCCCCCGCCACGAGGGCGGCTCTGGGGGAAGAGCTGGGTAGCGGCGCGCCTCAGTTTACCGGCCGGGAGCACGGGCCCAGCGCCGGCTGGCGCGCACCCCCTCCGGCGCACTCACCTCCGCCGTACATCTGGCACAGGTAGGGGAAGCGCCACACGTTGCCCAGGCCCACGGCGTACGAGATGCAGGCGAAGACGAACTGCAGCGGGTTGGCCCACAGCGGCCGCGCCTTCTCCATGGCCGCGGGCTCGGCGCGGGGCTGCTTCGGAGCGCTGCTGCCGTGCGCGTCCCGCCCGCTCGGCCCTGTGGTGGCCCCGCCGCCGCCGCCGCCGCCGCCGCCACAGGCTCGCTCGCTTTTTAATTGCTAATCTCATTAACGCGCGCCCGCCGAGGGGCGAGGCTGGTAAATGGATGACGGCGGGCCCCACCCCGCCCGGGGCCGCCGCGGCCGGGAAGGTGCCCGGGATTGCGCGGCACGGGGGCGGCGCCCGGGGTGTGTTGCTGCGCGGCGGCTCTTGGGAGCCGTCGGGTTCTCCCAGCCCACCTACCCGTCGTTTCCTGGGTGCCTGCTGGGCTTGGGCTGCGGATGAGGCTGTGAACAACAAACATCCCCGACCCTCCCTCCGGGACCCGGCGTTGGGGCATTCCCCGCAGGGTAAGGCTTACATTCATTGGACAGGATAAAATGTCCCATTTTCAACTACCGTTGAAATTGAAAGGACAATTTCATATGGTTCATTTTAGTCCATATAAAAGCCTGAGGCACGAAGAAGACAACTAAGGCAAAGAAAAAGGGTGAGCAGTACTGGGGTATAGGCTGGGGTGGTCAGGGAGGGCTTCCCAGAGTAGGAGATGTAACATTGCCCAGAAACTGGGAGGAAGGGAGCAAGGGACGCAGGCACTTTCCACCCTCCTCCACCGTCCACAGACACACACTTCTTGGAAGAAGAGCCATCCAGGCGGCCAGGTTTCCCTCCATCTGCAGACAGGCCCTACTTGCCTACTGTGTGCAGGGCGGGGAGTCCGGCTCTGTGATGCAGGGTGGGGCCAGGAATCCGGTTTTGAACAACCTCTGTGATTCTGATTCATGACACTGGCATTGAGGCCTAAGAGACCAGTCTGGAAAGGTTATTTGGTTCAGGGTGGTCACTAGACGTGTCTAAGCATGATGCTTTGGAGAAATGCTTCTGTCACTGACTTAGCTGTGTGACCTTGGACAAGTCACTTAACCTCTCTGAACCACTGTTGCCTCATTGAAACAATTGAAACAAACCTCTCCCCCTCCCAAGGGCCCATGTGAGAATTCATTGATAGCTTACTAAGTGGCATTATAGTAAGTGCTCGATACAGGGGCCACTGTTATAAGTCCCCAGGGGTCTGGATGAATGAATGCGTAACGCGCTAAATCAGTTCATTAATATTATACTTTGAACAGTGCCTGGTACACAGTGAGCGCTATGAAAATTCTTGATATATAATTAAAATTAAAAAGAGATGAAAGGTGGAGTCGCCAGTGGAAATCTTCCTTGAAGCCAAAATGAAATCATTACTCTGGTGTCCCCAGCGCTCCTGCCCGGCCGGTGGCTGACAAAGGGCAGTGTGGTCAGGAAGGTAGGGGCTTCTCGGACGTCCTACCCGTCCTTGAAATTCTGTCTCCAAAAGGCAGAGCAGGAAAAGTCCACAATGCAGCAAGGGGCGGGGCACCATTTTGATTTTTAAACTTTGGATTCTGGTGAGTGTTTTTTCTACAACTGGCCTCCCCCCCAGAGGGACCCACCAGCCCAGGCTAGTTTCCGCTGCTTTTGCACGTGAACTACATCACACACGTGGACTCGTGCGGCATGCGCTCTATGGTGCCTGGCTTCCTTGTGGGATTCAGTCCGCGGCAGCGTGCGGTTCTAAGGCTGTTCTTTCTCACGGCTACATAGTATTCTGTGCGGTGAACATACCCCAGTCCATGACCGCAGGACGTTTGGGGCTGCTGTGAATAAAGCAGTGAGGAACATTCTAGTACTTGCCCTCGGGCAGGCGAATACACGCAACGCTGGGAACTTTCGGGCCGGACGACAAGTGTGTGCGCGCGGCCTTGGCAGGTGTTGCCAAACTCTTTTCTAGAGAGGTAGTACCAGTTTACACTCCCACGAGAGTTTCGGTTGTCCTGGGTCCTCACCAACGTCTGTCATTCTGTTCTCAAAGTGCTACCCGGCTTTGTGGACGTGTGGTGATAGTTCACCATGCCTTTTGTCACTTCCCGGATACTAATGAGGCTGCATACCTTTCCATAGGCGAACTGGGTCATCTGGAGAACCTCTTTCGCGAAGCACATGTGCCTTTGCTGCTTTGCAATTCGCTTGTCTGTCTTTTCCTTCTGACCCAGGGTTCCCTGCACATTCTGGATATGAGCCCCCTGTCAGTTTTATGCAGGACAGATTTCTTCCCTCCGTCTGCGAGCTGCCTGTTTCTTCCATCGGTGGCGTCTTCTGATGAACAGACGTCCTTGAATTTAACAAAGTGCCAATGGCCAAGCCTCCCCTTTCGGTGTTCTCTGTTAGTTTTTTGGTTTTGGTTTTCTTTTGTTTTGTTTTAAACAAATGTCCTGTTTGAGACACGTCTCCCTTAGCAACTCCAAGGTCACGAAGGTACTCCTGAGAATTTAAATCTGTGGCAAGAGGAGTCTCGGCAGTCTGTAGACGGGGCCGCCTTTTTAGTGTTGCTGACTGGTTTAGACAGAAGGCACGTTGCCGCCTCCAGCTGTCTGCTTGGCGCGGTCTTGTCCTTGGAAAGGAGTTTTCCCTGGAGGGTGCCCGGCCGCACGGTGGCATTCAGGAACCGGGCACCCTGGAGGGACGCCCAGCACGGTCGCCTGCCACCTAGAATGTGAGGCTGTGCTGTTTGCGGGTTGTTGGCTTGACCAGGCAAGGCCCCTCTGCCATTTCCCGCTTCCAGGGCTCGGGCACTCACACTGCCAGACGCCCCGGGAGGCCATCCGGGGTGTGAGGTCCTGGGTGGGGTTTGTGGGAAGCACGGGGAGATGCCCCACAGCAGGACTGAGTGACTCTTCAGGGGCGGACGCTCAGGACTCCTGCCAGGGTCCCCACACCTTCCTGACACCCACCTGCGAGCTAATCTGCCAAGAGTAGTTGTGTTGCTAGAAGGGTGAAGAACAGGCCTGAGGGGGGCGGGGTGTGCTTTCGTGGGAGCCAGCGAAGGGGGGGGGGTGGAGGTTAGTGGTGTAGTGATGGCAGATGCTTCACACCCAGCTCTCTGCGAACCCTGGCTTGCGGCCCTCGCCGATCTCGCTGTTGTCAATACTCCCACCGGGGCCGATTCCAGGCTTCCCACGGGGGGGCCGCTGAACGTGGCGCTTCGCGGGGACGTGCAGGAGAGCACTGTTGGAGGGTTCTCTATTCTCCACACGCGGTGCACATGGCCTCAACGGCATGATGGAGGGGCAGTAGATCATTAGGAAGCGGGGGGAGGTTGAGTATTTGTTATTTCTGTTTTAGATCACTTAACTGTAGTTTATATAACTTAAGTTTTAATAATGGCTCTGTGCTTTTTTTTTTTTAATGTTTATTTATTTATTTGGAGAAAGAGACAGAGAGAGAGGCCCAAGCAGGCTCCCTGGCTTCAGTGCAGAGCCCGACGTGGGGCTCGAACCCACGAACCGTGAGATCATGACCTGAGCCAAGATCAAGAGTCAGATGCTTAACCAACTGAGCCACCCAGGCACCCCGACAAGGGTTCTGTTTGGCAATCAGCTCACGGTCTCGCAGTCCGCGGGTTCGAGCCCCGGGTCGGGCTCTGTGCTGACAGCTCCGGGCCTGGAGCCTGCTTCGGATTCTGTGTCTCCCTCTCTCTCTCTCTGCCCCTCCCCTGCTCGCACTCTGTCTCTGTCTCTCTCAAAAATAAGTAAACTTAAAAAAAAAAAAATCAGCTCGTAAAATTCTGGAAAAGGTACCAGCTGGCACTCACAAGCCCGTGGGACCTGGCTCCAGCACCCCATAGGGCCTTGGGGCTGGGGGGGCAACCTCTGTGTCACGGAGAGCGAGTTCAAGTGCCCAAGGGCAACAAGGTTCTAGGCTTGGTGAAGCCCTGCCTTGAGTGCTCCCCAGTGCTCCCTGCCAGAATGGAAGAAATCTTCCCCTCTGACCAGAGGACCTGTCCCATCTTAGCCTGCCACGTGTCAATGAGGACACGGCTTCAGAAGGATAGAAGGCCAGCCTACCAGAATTATCTGGTTCAGGGAAGAGGGTGGAGAAGGAAGGGGCGGTCCTGACTCAGTTGCATAGGTGTGGTCACAGATTCCAGGATTCCAGATTCTTACCCCACCGATCGCAGCCAGGCCACTTTCAATCATGTGCTCACCCCAGCGATAATGCTGTTACTTACCCCCACCAGTCCCTGGTTCCCCACGAGATAAAGTCCAAACTCCTCAGCCTGTTCTGTAAGGCCCTGAGGAATTTATTTTTTAATGGGGCCAAGAGGAATTTGATCCTTGCTCACCTAGGTTCCAGAGAAACTAGACTTTTCACCTTCTGGAATATAATGTGCTTTTTTATACCCGTGGGCAGTTCCCTCGTCCAGGAACACCTTCTCCCTTCTTGACCTGGGAAAAGCCTCCCCCTGCTTCCTGACCCAAATGGAACACTACCGTTTCTGGGAAGCCCAGCACCCCAGCCCTGGCCAGACTCTGTTGCTCTCTCTTTCCTGCTCCCAGCCTGGGGCGCACATCTGGTTTCTAATGCTCTCCGCGTGGCCCTGTCACGAAGAACGCAAGATATGTGTCCCCTCTGCTCCGTGGCTGGGTCACGTCTTACCCACCGTTTTCTCCCCAGCCCAGGTGCGTGCTTGAGTCTCAGTAAAGGTTCGCTGATACGTGAAAAGGCTGCCACAGAATCTGGGCACTTCGGTGTCAGTCCATCATTATCGTTCTCAAACATCGACAGCCCGGGCAGCCACATTTCAGGAAGTTTCTTCAGACATTTGAGCTTTTATGGCTCACCTATGACGTGCCAGGAGCCCGCTCGGCTTGGGGACTGGAGGCACGGCTCTGGATGGGACGGCGCCCCCTCCCTGCTGCCCAAGGTACCTGCTCGTTGTCCCTGGGGCGGCACAGAGACATGCACCTCGAGATCTGGGGGAGCCCCTGTCTCTGGGCTGAGCGTGTGCATGCATGTGTATGTGTGTGCACATGCCTCTATGTGTGTGGGGGAGTGCGTGTGTGTGCTTGTGTGTGTGCTTGTGTGTGTGCGCGTCGTGTTGAAGAGGCAGGAATTCCCATGAGACCTGAGCCTTTCCTGGCTGCAGAGGGAGCTCCTGGGCTCGACCCCTGGACTCTCAGCGCAGCCAGCCCCTTCGACCGTGCTCTGCAAGCACCCATGTGCCCACAGATGCCCTGGGTTATCGTTAAAATGCAGGTCTTGGGGCGCCTGGGTGGCTCAGTCGGCTGAGTGTCCGACTTCAGCTCAGGTCATGATCTCACGGTCCATGAGTTCGAGCCCCGCGTCGGGCTCTGGGCTGACAGCTCGGAGCCTGAAATCTGCTTCGGATTCTGTGTCTCCCTCCCTCTCTGCCCCTAACCCACTCGCATTCTGTCTCTGTCTGTCCCAAAAGTAAATAAACATTTAAAAAAAATTTTTTTAAATGAAGCTTTATATCATTTCCCTACAGGTAAAGCAGGTGCTTTCCTCACTCATTTTGACAGAAGCTGATAATTAAGGTTGTAAAAGTCTTCGTGTCTTCCCAATGCTATGTGTGCCATGGTGGCGGGGTGGGGGGGTGGGGGCGCCACAGACCTTGCCCATACTCTGTGCCCACACAGCCCCAGAACACTGAGGACATGTGTCCAGGGCTTGGGAAGCAGGAGTGGGACCCCGAATGGAGCCGCCCCGCCATGATGTTTCTATGTATTGGGTGTCCGTGGAGAACTCTGGCAAAAGAGTTAAGGTCCGAAGAAACTGCTAGAGCCCCACTGCCAAGCCCATGCCTTTAAATCACTGTTTTTTTATTTTTAAATAATGTTTTGTTTAACGTCTACTGATTTTGAGAGCGAGCGAGCGAGCGAGCACGAGGCGGGGAGGAGCAGAGAGAGGCGGGGAGAGAGAGAGACAATCCCAAGCAGGTTTGACGCTCAGCCCGATGCGGGGCTCGATCCCAGAAGCCATGAGATCAAGACCTGAGCCGAAATCAAGAGTTGGACGCTGAACTGACCGAGCCCCCCAGGCGCCCCCCAAGCCCAAGCCTCTGTTTTAGAGGAGGGGTCCGGAGCCGGGCTGCCCAACGTGGCAGATAGCTTTTCTCCTTCACCTCTTACAAGGGAGTGATGTGCCACCTAAAGTATACTGAGCCCGCCGGCTCCATCCTTTCCGGTTTCCCCCTGTGATGATGGAGACCCCTCCTCCTCGCTAAGCCCCCTCCAGCGCCAGGGCTGTGTGCGCGCCCAGCTCCCCCGTGACCTCGCGTGCCCAGACCCACACCGAGGATACAGCAACTTTGAAGACTAGACGACTCAGTGAAAGGATCTCACCGTGGCAGTGGAAAGCGGAGGTTTGGGAAATGATGGTGAGTAGAAAAAAGAGCTACTGGGGCGCCTGGGTGGCTCGGTCGGTTGAGCGTCCGACTTCGGCTCAGGTCACGATCTCGCGGTCCGTGAGTTCGAGCCCCACGTCGGGCTCTGTGCTGACAGCTCAGAGCCTGGAGCCTGACTCAGATTCTGTGTCTCCCTCTCTCTCTGACCCTCCCCCATTCATGCTCTGTCTCTCTCTGTCTCAATAATAAATAAACATTAAAAAAGAAAAAAGCTACTGATGAACGATATTCCTTTTTTTTCCCTCTTTTCATAGCGAAATATAATACCCATTCAGACAACTGCATGCGAAGATACACGGCTCAGAAATGACCGTCTCACCCAGGTCACGAAAGGGATGGCCAGCGCCCCAGCGGTCCCTTCACCGACCCTGCGCGTCGCACCCGCGCCCTCCCTGAAGAAGTGACCCCGTGCTGACACCGTCTTGCTTTCCTGTTTGGTTTTACGCCCCGGGCGTGAATCCTACTCCGGTTCTGTGTCCGTAATTATCGTAAATAGAAATGGGGTAAATGGACCGGGTGAAAGACGGGAGTAAAAAGTTCATTTATAAGACACACACTACACATAACAGAAGAACTTATAGTAAATGGGTGAAGGGGAGATACCAGGAAAACATTATTCAAAAGAAAGTCACGGAGAGCTGTGTTGCGTCAGACAAAACAGACTCGAAACCAAAAAGTGTTATGAGTGACAGAGAGGACATCTATCACTAGCAACATGTGACATTTTCAAAGTTGAATACAATGAGTCAACTAGCTTCAAAACACTGGAAGCAAAACTTGGTAGGGCCACAGGGAGAAAGTGACAGGTCTACCATCAGGAGAGAGATTTCTGCCCTTGTCTGTCCATGATGGATTGTCAAAGCGGAAAATAAAAAGTGAGGAGCAGAGAATGGAAAATGATACAGATCATTGGAAGAAAAACCAAGTGGAACTTCTGAAACGAAAAATGCCCTAAAAATGAGACACCCGAAACTCGGTGGATGGGTTTAAAAGTGGGTGGGACGCAATCGGGGAGAGATTCGATGAACTCGAAGGTATGTCAGAATTTTCTGGAGCCCTGCTCAGAGAGACAAAGAGGTCAAAAGACTATGAAAAAGGTTAAGATATGTAGAACAATGAAGTACTAACCTATGCCTCCTTAGTATTCTAGAAGAAGGAGAGGGAGAAATTGAGGCAGAGCAGTATTTAAAGGACTAAGAGCTCAGCATTTCCCACTACAGATTCACACAGCCTAACGAATCCTGTGTAGGCGTTAAAAAAAAAAAAAACAAAAAAAAACGTATGTCAAGATGCATCATGACGCCAGGACATCATGGTGAGCCCTGAGTCCCCGCCAAAGATCTCACTGCAGAGGAATGTTTACTTCATGGGATTTTGCAAAAGTAAAAAGGTAAAAGTTAAATCCTGGGCCGGCAGCTTGGCGCGACAAGAGTTGAAATGTGCTAAGGAGGTAACTTCAGACTTGGTCGAAGCATGCAAAGTGACAATTTCATGGAGTTGACCCCAAATGCCAGTTTTTAGCCACCCAGGAGCCGGTCAGGGTTCAGACATCGCGTTTAGTTGTTACGCATACAGCTGCTTTTAGGACGGCCTCCCCACCTTTTTATTTTCATGACACATACTTTCCGGAGAGACTGGGCCAATCGTTCTAATTGCAGAACGGCCTGCGCTCAGGATTTGTCACATTGTTTCACTGGGGGTCATTCAAGACTGTTTTTTTCTCCCCCTCCCCGCCTAGCAGTGACGTAGGGAAATGCCGAAGTGAACGGTGTGAATTCGTACACTTTAGAGTGTATACTGTTGAAAACGCAGAGCCTGGAGGGACGCGGAGCAAGGTTAGAGGAAACAAGGAATTTAGCACCCGGGGGTCCCTTTGTCCGTATGACCACTTCCAAAGGACAGGGCCTTCAACAGAGTAACCCGGAGGGATCGTCTGTAAATTAATTGCTGACTTTCCGTGTCTAGAGTAGCTAATTTGCGTGAACACCACCAAGTGGGCGTCCTTTAGGAAAGGCCTGAGTAGAACCGACAGGATTTTTCAGGCCAGAGAAAACAGATGCGGAAACGAGTTTATGGGAACACATTACGGCCTCTCCCCACGACGACTCAGCTGGTCACCCGTTGGGAGAGGCGGCCGCGTGCTCTGTAAACACCGGGCCCCGGGGAGCGGTGGAGAGGCCCCTCCGTCCTTTCTGTTGGTGTTGGCCAAGGTTATCTCTTCGCCCCACATATTTGTGCCGGGAACAAACAACCGAGACCAGCAAGAAGGCGTGATCTGCTGAGGAAGAACAGACGGGGCATTGTGAAAATATTTTCCAGGGCCAGAACAGACCCGGGGCCACACTGTCCCGATCCGTGACCCCTTGAGGACCTGTCCTGTGTCCCGCTGTGTTGTTTTGTGCTTGTGCTTTCCTTTCATAGCAGGAGAGGCCTTACGAATCTCACTCTGCCAGGAAACACACATGCTTCATTTCACAAGCTCAATAGTTCAGATTATATTGGATTTCTTTGGTCTGTTGATACTCAGAACGTGGTCTGTGGACGAGCAGGGGCACCACCGGGGAGCCTGTGAGAAAGGCAGACCCGTGGGTCCCTCCCCAGGGCTCTTAAGTCAAAACCCACATGCTCTCGTGGGACCCCTGGGGCGGGGGACGTGGGCACGTCAAAGTCTCCAGAGCACATTGGTTCTTAAACCTAGCTGCCCATCAGGATCATTTGTGGAGCTTTTTTTTTTTAATTAAAAAAATATTTTTTTTAGAGAGAGAGTGCATGAGCAAGCGGGGGTCGGGGGGGCAGGGGAGAGAGAGAGAGAGAATGAATCTCAAGCAGCCTCCATGCTAAATGCAGAGCCTGACTCGGGATTCGATTCCACAACCCTGGGATCATGACCTGCGCCGAATTCAAGAGTCAGATGCTCAGCCGACTGAGCCACCCCAGTGCCCCATCTGTGGAGCTTTAAAGCACAGATACCCCCTGGGGCGCCTGGGTGGCTCCCCTGGTTGAGCATCTGACTTTGGCCCGGGTCATGATCTCATGATTCATGAGTTCGAGCCCCACGTCGGGCTCTGCGCCGAACAGCTCAGAGCCCGGAGCCTGCCTCGGATTCTGTGTCTCCCTCCCTCTCTGCTCCTCCCCCGCTCACACTCGGTCTCTCTCTCAAAAATGAATAAATGTTTAAAAAAAAAGTTGTTTTCAACACAGATTCCCCCTCCGTTTTCCTTTTCCCGCCATTCCGAGCGCTCCTCTGTGAATGATCCCCTTCTGCCCTCTTTTCCCCACCTTTTCAACTTTCGCTAAAATACATTCAGAGTCGACAAAACGACGTCGGGCATGCGCTCTGCTGGGGAGAAGACCAACCACACCGGGCTCCTCACACAGTCCCTTTGCTTGTTACCGCTTCCCCCTCCGGCTTCTGCCCTGTTTGTTCTTGTTTTCATATTGGCTCTTCGACAGCAAGACTCCTCAAGAGGCATCGATACTGCAGGTTTCTCTCCTCCCCGGACGCACCGCACTGTCGCCTGCACCGGGCCTACCTCCCCCAGTCTAACGGAACTGTCTTGTCAAGGTCACCCGTGACCCCTTGTGGCTCAGGCGAAGGTGGGCTCTCAGCGTCCCCTTCTTGCCCTCTCTGCCGTGTCTGCCCGGGGTGATGACTGCTCCCTGGGGCGCATCTCCCCGGAGGCCTCCTGGACGGCCCCGGCGTGGGCTCCCGGGTCCCTGCCGTGGCTGCTGGTCTCCTCTGCTGAGTCTTTCTGTTCTCCGTGATCTCGCAATCTCGCAGCGCCCTGGCTTCTCACCCACGCTCGCCTCTTCCGCGCAGCAATCTCGTGGCTTCAAGCCATCTACACACTTGTGACTCCCACGCTGTCTCTCCGGCCCCCGTCGGGCCTCAGACGTCTGTCTAGACGGATGTCTGCCGTCTCTCCATCGTCCTCATCGGGATGTCTGCGAGGCACAGACAGGCGTCCTGCACTTCACCTCCCCGGCACCTGCCAGGTGGTGAGTGAGCCGTGGAAGGTTCACGTGAGCAAACACCAGCTGGGGTGACAAGGACCGTCCACGCTCCAGGTGTGTGGGTGACGCACGCACGGTGTACCCGGGGTGACTCCGTGTACGTGAAGTTCAAGAGCAGCCACGGGAACCTTGGATGCTGGAAGTCAGGAGAGTGGCTGCCTCTGGGCAGAGACGGGGCCACGGCGGGGGCGGGGGGCACGGGAGGCCTCTCGGGGCAGAGAATGGGCGAGCCTTCATCTGGGTGCCGGTTAAACCAAGCGTTTCCCCCACGGACACGCCCTGAGCCGGACACTAGGATCCGTGCACCTTTGCTCCCAGTTTGCCTTTGATTCAAAACACCCAGACTCAACCACTCTTCCCGCGTCCACCGCTCCTCTCTCGATCGAAGCCCCGGGCTCTCACCTGGATGACTCCTAAGCTGTCCCCTGCTCCCAGTCTTGACCGAGGATGTCCGCTCTCAACGCAGCCACAGGCCGGTCGGGTTTTCTCCTTCCAAGCCTCACCTGTGCCACGTTTCCTTCCGAGGAAAGTCTCAGATCTTCCCTGTCGCCCGCAAGGCCGGCATGACCCAGCCCCGTGGCTCCTTGCCGCCCTTCCACAGGTCGGGCCCCTCCTGTCCAAGGCCCTTGTCCTACTCTTCCCTCGGCCTGGGGGTGCTCGTCGGCCAGGACCGACCCCTCGAGGAGGGAGCCGGCCTACTCAGCTTGCGTTCGACACCCCCAGCTCTCTTTTTCTTCCTTATTCGACTCTACTGTCGTTCCTTTACCCTAGCACCTTCTTTTCCAACACACCGCATGGTCTGAATGGCCGTCCCCCCCTCTCCTGCCCCAAAATGTCCACCCAGAACCCAGGGCTGTGACCTCACTTGGAAAAGAGCCTTTGCAGGTGTAATTAGATGTTTGGAGATGAGAGCGTCCTGGTTAGGGAGGACATTAACCCCGATGACAAGTGTCCAAGGGGATGTGAAGACAGGGGCAGAGATAGAGGTGATGGGTCTACCAGCAAGAGTTGCAGAGCGGAAGGAGCCAGGTATAAGAGAGAGCATATGGTACGATATCATCTGGGCTATCACGAGAGAGAGCGGATCCGTGGGGGACCCAGAGCCCAGGGCCCAGGAGAGTCCCCATACGGGAAGCCGAGCAACTTTTGGGGGTCGATGAGAATGGCCTATGTCTTGGCTGTGGTGGTGCCTACACGGGTCCCCGCGTTTGTCCAGACGCGTCGAGCCGCGCCCTTAATACGGGGGCATGCTCTTGTATGTAAATTCTATCTCCAAAAGGGGGCAGAAGGAGGTGGTTGCTTTGTCTAGAAAAAAACGTAATAATTATCTAAAGCCAATACCCACCATGGACCCTGAGGCGGGTCTAAAGATGTGATTTTAGAATCTCAAAACGTGTGCCAAGAATGTACAGTGCCAGGAGGCAGAAAATATAAAACCGAAGGGACTGAAAAACAGACGGCGCTGGCTGTTTGGAGCCCGACCCAGGACGCGCCTGCGCGACGGCACCCCCGGCAGAGCCCACGTTTCAGACCACGCGCCTCCAGCCTCGCACCTACCGCTTCAAGACTCTGGACCGTGTCGGCAGCCACAGCCAGGCCGGAAGACCTTTACTGAGTTAGCAGGGCAGCTGTCCTGGGGGACCCTGGCGGGGGGGTGGGGGGGGTGGGGGGGGGCTTATCAACCCCGCCCACTTCCTTCTCTATCTGTTCTCTCCTTGGGGGGCGGGGCTCAACTCCGATAACAGATCACTGATTTTAGTTACAAAGTGAGATAAGTGCAGGTCAAAGGGTTCAAAGGTTTTGTTGAATACGAACCAGTGACCGGGTTCGGAAACGCCGTTGGTGGCTTTCCAACAACAGCTGTTTTACAAGGAAGGAAAATCCCACACCCGTCTCTGACGGGAATATGGATGCAAAACCCCCAAATAGGATGTCAACTAATAGGAACCAGTAAGATATGAAAGGATAGTGCCTTGTGACCGCTGCGGGCCGGGCCCCTCGGGAAGCAGACTGAGACAGAGGTCGGTGTGCAGGACCCCAGTTGGGGAGGGTCCCGGGCAGGCCCGGTGGAAAGGCTCTTGACCCAGGGAGGGGGTGTTCTGAAGGGGGCGGGAGGGCCTGGCCTTTATGCTTTTGCACTGACCACTGTCGGATGCTGTCGCCCTGTCGGGCGTGTAAACCCAGGCCAGGTGGTTCCCTTTAGTTGGGCAGTTTGCAAAGGGCGGACAGCTGAGGACCAGTGACATTGCCAGCAGCTGGGGTCATGGTCCTTTCTTTATCCTGAAGGGGATTACAAAGCACGCAGCAGCAGCCAAGGTGGGGCCGAGTCAGAGAGTGAAGATACAATTTAGATTCAGGCAGTGTAGACAGTGAAAGGAAGAGAGCAACGCAAAGGTGCCGGCTCCCTGGGTCCTTCTCCCTCGGGTCCGAAGGAGCCACCACACGAGCTGGGGGACGCCGCGTTGCTAGACTGAGTTCATCTTGTGGGTCTATCCTGAGCTCATCCGAACCTTCCCAGGGGACGTGGGCAGGTGAGGGGGAGGTGGCTTTAGAGTAGTTCCTCGCTAGCCTCGCACCCCCTCTCCCCTCATCAACTGGGAGAATCGAAAGACGTCCTGCTAGGACTCAGATGAGCTGTGGTTCAAACTTGGCCCGAGGGGCTGCTGTGCCAGTGTGCCTACAGCACCCGTCAGTGACCAGGTGACATGGTTGCAGGACTCTGAGGACAGTTGAACACCAGAAAATTAAGTGCTGTACTTTGCAGTATTAACAGAAGAGAGAGAGAGAGAGAGGGAGAGAGGGAGAGAGAGAGAGAAAGTCCATCACCTCAATAGACGCAGAAAAGACATCTGGCCAACTTCAATACCCATTTGTAATTTGTATCAATGCTCTTAGCAAACTGGGAATAGAAAAGAATGTCTCTAATCTAATACGGAATATGGCAAACGTTGTTCTTATTCATGAAGTTATTTAGAGCGTTGCCCCGGAGGCGGGGAACGAGGCAAGCATGGCCTCTGTTGCCTTCTATTCAACATTGTACTAGAGGTCCTGGCCAGTGCAATAAGGCAAGAGAAATAAATAAGAGACATGATTTCCTACTTATCCAGGCTTATTTACCTTCAGACTGCAACTATTTGAAACAAACCTGGCAGGTTAGCATTCTCTTATAAAAAGCATCTAAAAAACAATCTTGGAGTTTCCAGGATGCCACAAAGTCTATGCACTTGGCTCACAGAAGAGGAGTCCCTTGGGCCCTCACTCTGGGGATATATAGAATTCTAATAAGCGTCTCTTTTTGTCTTGCAAGCCCACACCACTTAGAAACAGCAACAGAGACCGGCACGTGGCTCAAAAATCCGAATGTGAGCTACCAGCGTGATAGGAAAGGACAGGAGTGGACATGGGTAAACCATAAAAAACGATACAAGTTCAAAAAGCACGGTGCTCGCAAACCACTTATTACTGGGGCAAACAGCACTCTACGCTGAGGCAGCCTGAGGCCACTGCCGTATAGGACAGTCACTGATACTTGTAATAGTGACTTCCTGCCATCAGGAAAAGATAAAATTGTGGTTTTGTCTCCCCACCTAACAAGGACGGGAATTATGCTCCGTATGAAAGAATTTTCTCGTGGCTGAGTTTTCAACAAGTTTGGTCACCGGTATGGGGGAAGTTTTGGTATTAGAAAACTTATAGGTAACATCTAATATCTTGAACAGTCTACCCAAGGGTTTCCATGGCTTAAGCAATGCTTGTGCAGAAAGTAGGAGGTTCAGTCTCACAAACATTGGGATTGAGCTCGTATAAGGGGCCCTCACGCTTGAGTCCCAATGGGGAGGTCCGGTCTGGTGCTCAGTCCGGGGATATCCTTTCTCTCAAGAGCTGTTACTATTTAAAGGCAGCTGTGGCCCGGCCACGTGAGCGCACTGGGCTGAAGAGGCCGAGCAGGGTGTGAGTTTGCCCTCTGATAAGGAAGGACTGACAGCATAGAACATCCATGGCGTCTACCCTTCGGTCTCCTCAGTTCATCGTGGGACCACATGCTATCAATGCCCCACACACATCCACTTCTCCTTGCCAGGAGGTGACCGGCGGAAGGTTCTTTGTGTCTCTTCACCTGGAGGCCTTTCTTGGACACCGGAGCCTGCTCAACCCAGGCACAAGAAGTGCCAGGAGTTGATGCCCCGGGAGCAAGGCGCAACCCGAGAAGCAGGGAGCTGGTGGGTGACGCCCTGGCCCCCCACTCCGGAGAGGGATGGGGCTTGGCGGAGCACCGTGGCACCCTGCACGTGAGCACGCCCTTTCCCGCCTCGTGCCCCCACGCCCTCACCGTGCTTCCTGGGGTCCCCTCCCAAGTGAATTGCCTGAACCCAAACTCTTGTCTTAGGGAAAGCCAACTACTGGACCTGGATGCCAGCCAGAGGACCACGGGATCCCAGGGCTGACGTTGAGTGGGGTGGTAAGACTCCAGCACGCTGCTGGGCCAGTCACCGAACTCCAACCGGGGCAGGACTAGGGTGAGGAAGACAGCAGCAGGCTCTGGTCGACCAGCTTCCGCCACTGGAGGTGCCGTGACAATGAGGATGCCCTATGGCACATGCAGAACAGGCCGAGACTCAGGCCAAGGTGGGATCCCGGTTGGCATGATCAGGAAGTGGACCATATTCAGAGGCCTGCAAAGTCCCCTTGGCTCAAGCCACGCCCTGATTAGGAAGGCAGGGGACTCTGGATGGGACATGGGCCCGTCTGGGCGGATGCCCTCAGGAGCCTTGACACCCCAGACCCCCCTGAATGCTTGGGTCTTAGCAAGTGGCTCGTGGCCGTCGTAGAGGGCAGCTCCCTGACCTGGAAATCGTTTGGAGGCCTCTCTCGAAGAGAAGAGCGGCCAGATAACCTCTGTCCCCCCAAGATCTGCCGTCACTTGCACTCAGTGCTCCTCGATCAGACCACAGGGGCGAGTATCAGCATGGCCTGTGGAGAGAATCACTGTCCTGCTTGGAAAGAAAGTGAATCATTCCCCCAAAGCGCTGAAGCAGCTGGCTAGTGGGGACCGCCAGGGGCCGGAAGGGCATGTACGGGCACGGAACTCGAGGATGCTGGCCCAGTGGGCGATGGAACAGAGGCCGGCTAAGGAGAGCTATTGACAGAGGGCTTCTCCTCTGGGACTCGGTGTTCGGCACCTGGGCAAGGACCCGTGAATCCAGTCCTAAGGCACTGCTGAGTGGTTCCCGGGAGGCTGGAGACCGTGGCGCACTGAAGTGGGACACGAAGCCTCGGAGGGAGGGCCTCTCCCTCCTGGGACGGATAACAGGTGGGCGAGCCCCCCTCCTGGAACAGCGAGGGCGGCAACGTTAGTCCTGGCGAGGAGCCGGGTGGGCCGCTGTCCTCTGCTGGCCAGAGCACGCAGGGGACGCTGCTTACACCGGCTTCCCAGGACTTCTGATTCACACACAGCCTGACGTGGGGCTTGAACCCATGAACCGCAAGATCAAGACCTGAGCCGAAGTCGGACGCTTAACCGACTGAGCCACCCGGGCGCCCTCTTATCGTCTTTTACTTTTTTTTTTTTTTAAATATAATTTATTGTCAAATTGGTTTCCATACAACACCCAGCTATTGCCTTTTACTTTTAAAAGACTTGCTTACATGAGAGGAATTAGGCCTTGAACTTCTAACGGAAAAGCTTTAGAATATAAGCATTTCTACATCAGCGAAAGAATCATTAATGTCCAATGTGTGCA
The DNA here is from genome assembly GCF_024362965.1 of Panthera pardus. NCBI lineage: Eukaryota > Metazoa > Chordata > Mammalia > Carnivora > Felidae > Panthera > Panthera pardus. Next base: position 15,751,028 of record NW_026527013.1, read on the forward strand.
TGCCATTTAAAAATGTAAGCATCTCTACAGATCGTTTCAGTTCATAAGAACGGACATAACAAATAGCAAAGTTTCTATCAAATAGGATTACTCACTATAGACTCAGAATGTACTGCACACTGAGAAAAAACAAGCCCTTAAATGCTGAACAGAAGAAATTGGTAACAAAATCCCTTTATGCTTCTTTTGTCATCAAAAGGTCTGAGCCATAATTGAGCAGGAGCCTTGAATGTTTAAGTTGAGCCAAAGCTGTGTCCTGACAGCCAGGAATGCACCATCTAGACAGCTCAGCACATCGAAAGTTCAGTCAAGGCTTGAGCCAACATTCTTAGGAACCCGGAATATATAGACCAAAGAGGCTTGCTTTCTCGGTCAAATGAGGGAAACCTCAAAACTAGGTAAATGTGCAAAAAATAAACATTTAACACTTCATTTTGCTAAAGGCAGGAGTTAAACAGACACGCAAAAAGTAGCAAAACCAGAGCACGAGGTATTTGCATGTGGAAGAGTCGTCATGTTGGTTTATGTCAAAGAATGTCGTATTTATTTATCTTCACGTGGGACGGTTAGGTTTTAAGGTTTCAAGGTTTCGGCAATGCTTTTGACTTTATTATTGATCTGGAACACACTACACAGGATATTTCAAAGTCGCTACCGAAAACCAAGTTGAAATCTTACTCAGCGATACAGGATTCTCAACACCTCTTCCTTCCCTGTGGGCATCAAACTAAGGAAGATGCAGGGAGAACATGATTAAATGCCTTCTGACCAACAGACTAGCAAGTTCTGTTTCCAAAGATCCCGGTCCTTAAGTAACGGAATAGATTTTCGGAAAGAGTGTCAATTCTGGGCTAAAGAAATATGTGGTGACACTGGAATCCTCACTGAAAGTTCTAGAAGGAACAGAGATTGAGTGACATCCATGGTGAGAGGTAGGTGCGGAAGGAATGCACTATGGAGGCTGGCCTGTCGGATTTGTCCCTCCCTTCTCTCACTCGTTTTTTTTTTTTACATTTACTTATTTTTGAGAGACAGAGCATGAGCAGCGGAGGGGCAGAGAGAGAGAGGAAGACACAGAATCCGAAGCAGGCTCCAGGCTCCGAGCTGTCAGCACAGAGCCCGATGTGGGGCTCGAACTCACGAACTATGAGATCACGACCTGAGCTGATGTTGGATGCTCAACTGACTGAGCCCCCCCGGCGCCCCAGTGAGCCCCGATACTTTAACTGGGCGGCACGGGATGGATCTGACTGCTCCATCAGTAACCCAGTAATCCAATGGTAAATTGGGTTGCAAAAAATGTCTGCCCTCCTCTGATAAACACAGCGTTTAGCTCGAGAGACGGAAGTGAATCGAATCCTCATGTTTGCTGTTCATTTTCCTTTTAACTGGTAAAAATACTGCCTATAAAAGTTGATGGTCACGTTTTCAGGGCATTTGTATCTTTTTTTTTATGATGAAACAGAGAAAATGAATTAGATTTTGAAAAATAAGGTTTATTTGTAGTAACTATCTTTAATAACTGTTTTTATTTTTAACATTTACTGAAATGGTATATGCTTTGTGCTAATGTGGAAGGAGAAGGCTCTTCTTCCCGCTCTAAAATCTCTTCTTTACCACAAAGAGTTCTCACTGCATCGGAACGGAGGCCCCGGAATGCTCGCAGAGGGGTCTGGGCCGGCCGGCCGGCCGGGATCAGGCAGCAGGCTCCCCTCTGCTCAATCAGGTAGCTGCAATAGGGAGTCTAGTTCTAAATAGTAGAAGCAAAGTCTATATATTAGAAAAATAAAGAGAGGGAACATAACAAGCTGCTTCAAAATATGTGTCTGAGGTGAGAAACAGCTTGTACTTTTATGCTGTGGCAGCTTCCAGAAGAAATCTTCTTCGGGTTTTAATCTTCGGGTTCGTATCTGGAAAGAGATAAGAAAATTCAGGGCAGACCATAACGTCATGATACTTTTTGTCGTTGTCATTACCAGATGAGTTTACGCGAAACATCTCTGGTGACCGAACCAGCAGCGTTGCGTTTTTCACTCGAAGTCACTGCTCCGGTGGGAGCCGGGCCCGGTCAAGGCAGTGTGACGGTGACGCGGAGGCGGCTCTGGCAGCAGGTGGGACAAAGGGGCGACCGAGTGTGAAGACGCTTCTGGACTCTAAGTCTCTACAGCTGGCGCTTAGACCCACGGCAGCTTAGCGCAGCAGAAACTCAGTAACCACCCGAACTGTCAGATGGACGCAGGGTGCCGATACGACCACGCGAGAAGGTTAACCAGCCCCCTTCTCTAAAGAACTAGATCTTGGATTTACTTCCCGGCTCTGTTCCCCTGGAATCCAGGTAACGTGTCAGCTGAGTTTCCAGGTGAACCCGCCGAGGACAGAAATGAGCCTGAAGAGCAGACCACATCCGGACCGGGACGGCTGTGGGTGCACCGTGACCGCGTGGCGGGGGCCACGGCTGCAGGCGTCCCCCCACGCGGTGAGCTCCCGGAACCGGACACGGCCCTCCCCGGGTGTCGCGCGGAACAGGAACTCCTAGGCCACGCCGGCTACGGCGCCCATCTGCGGGGACCGCCTTCTCTGGCACCTCAACTGTCACGGAGGGCACAGTGTGGCCGGGTCTCAGGCTCCTGTGAGAACACTCCTGAGGAGAAACGCCAAGGCCGCCCGTAAGCTGGCTGGGTTTCCTTTCTGATATCCTGCTTAAATGACCGTTGCCAAGAGCGGCCTATCGTAGCCGTGTGTCTGAAGTTCCAGCCCTGGCGGGCGGTACGGACAACGCTTTCCTCAGACGCAGGCTTCTGGACCAAATGACAGAGCAGCTAACTACCCACTGGCCTGACCTCTCCGGACACAGGCTGAGATTTCACGAAGAACAAACATCAACCCGGCAGTGACGCAAACCCGAGAGCCGCGCGGGATCAGCAAGGCTTACTTGGCCAGTCTTCTCCTCAGGTCTTTGATCTGGTCATTCTTCCTGGTGAGAATCTCTTTCATGTTTCGATAAGCTGCTGTCTGTTGGAATTTCTTGTCTAATTCCTGTGCAGTGAAAAAGGTCAGCCCGTTACTGAGAAACGGCGAAGGAGAGAAAGAACACACCTGATAAAAACGTGTATTTTGGCTTTATTTTTACTAATATTCTGCTTATGTTATTTTCTGATTTCTTTTTAAAATTTCCTTACGTAACATTAAGACCGTTCGAACTTAAAAATACATTCCTTCAAGTGAGAAGTCAAAGGGCAACACTGTCAACCCGTAACCGTGTACAATGTTAGCGTAGGACTGAAGCATACTGTGCCCTGGACGTGGGACGTCTGTTTGAGACGGTAAACTCATTCTCAGGTGAAATAAGCATGAGCTTTTCTCCAAATCCCCAAGTAGTGTCAGTATTCTGGGAGGAAGATTTTTCATTCAGTTACATTTTAGCCCCTGCATGCTTAAGAGTCTCATCCCTAAAGTGAACAGCACAGTTTTCTACGCATTTCATGTAAGTTAAGAGCAAGGCATAGTATCCTTTAAAGTTTGTTTTTGGAGAGGGAGAGGGAGAGAGAGAGAGAGAGAGAGAGAGAGAGAGCAAGCAAGGGAGGGGCAGAGAGGAGAGAGAATCCCAAGCAGGCTCTGCACTGTCAGCACGGAGCCTGACACGGGGCTCGAACTCACAAACCGTGAGATCGTGACCTGAGCCGAATCCGAGAGTCAGACGCTTCACCAAATGAGCCCCCAGGTGCCCCGAGGCATAGAATCCTTTAAAGAGAAGTCACCTATCCCTTTGCCAGGCAACGTGGGGATGGGCATCGCAGGGCACAGGGCAGCACACGTAAGCCGTCCGTGCAGGAGTATTTTACCAAACCAGAGGAAGGAGTGGACATTTTTTTATTACCACAGATAGTTTAGTGCCAAAGACAGAAGACTCTCTCAATGCCCAGAAATGACTGATCTCTAACACGCACTGGCTGACACCGTGAGAAAAAACAAGGTAAATCCGCAGCTGTCCTCCAGCATCTCCCTCAGCTCCCCCTCCTCCCCACTTGGGCAGACACACGCGGACAAGTCTGACCTTTTCAGCCATGCTCAGCTGCTCCTGGACCCTGAGTAGGTCGTGCTTGGCTGTCGCGAGATTCTCCTCCAGGGACTTCTGGTTTTCTGTCTTGTCGTTAAGTGTCTTCTGAAACTCACTCTTTAAAGCAGCAACTGTGTTTTCCAGGTCGTTCAAGTCTTGGGCCTTTATAAAATCCTACGGAAAACACATGCACGGACATAATTTCGTGTTGACATCCGAACCGGCAACTGTTCTACGACACTCATTCGACCTCGTGACATGAGAGCAAATGTTTTGGGCATGCACGTCGGCCTCCCCCGCCAGCCTGGGTAAGCTCCAGATCCCTGAGGGTCGCCGGCGCGCCCAGTCACCCTCGGCCCTAGAGCACGCTGTCCTGCACACGGCAGACGCTCAGTGGCCGCTGATCTCCAAATCTGCGAATTGTCATGTATGCGTTGCTGGAACTCCACAGAGGGACAGGAGAGAGGTGAGCTCTCAAATCTGACAAGGTTGTGTGTGCCCCGGGGGAGGGAGGGCGGACGGGTTTCCGTTTTGAAAAGTCAACTTAGAAAACGTCCTGAAGAATGCTGAGCAACACAGATGGTAAAATAATCAACTTAATACAAAAACTTTGAATCAAAAATTTAGTAGACGTAGGTCTTAGTCATTATTTACATTAAAATATTATGAGAGCCTAATTAATGCTTACTGGTTATATGGTTTGCTAAATTTAGAAGACCTTAAGTTTTTGTTTTTTAAAGCAAGATGCATGTTTGCACACCCTGTCGGCACAACAAAAGCAGCTGGATCTTGTTTTTGACTGGATAAACTTATAACGGAAAAAGCTGTATTACCAGGCCGGGAAAATGGTCGATAATTGCTAAATATGAAGACGGATCAGAACTACCAACGACAAACTCCTCACTCACGTTTGAAGTCTGGTCCTTACGAAGGTTTTATTTCTGCGCAGCTAGTGAAAGCGTGCACACATCTTCTTTTGCCCAGATCTTAAAAGTAATTTTAAGAGAAGTTCTTCATCCACAAACGTTTGCAATTGTTTTGAGAAATTATGAAGCTGCTCTGGAGTGTTTAGCTCTGTTTTCTAAATCTACAGTCCTTGATACAGGATTGAAAATCATAGATCTCTCCTTTGTTATTTTTTTAGCCATCTAAGAATTATCCTATTTTATTTTTACTTATTATTTTTTTTATCATTTTGTAAATGTTTATTTTTGAGAGAGACAGAGCACGAGGGGCGGGGAGGGGCAGAGACACAGAATCCGAAGCAGGCTCCAGGCTCCGAGCTGTCAGCACACAGCCCCACCAGGGGCTCGAACTCATGAATCATGAGATCATGACCTGAGCCGAAATCGGACGCTTAACCGACTGCCACCCAGGTGCCCCAGAATTATCCTATTTTAAAAACATCTCCAGATGAAATGACGTCATGGCTGAGTTTTGCCTCAAAGAAACGTGAAGGGAGGGGCGACGGGGAGGAAGCGGGAAGGCAGCCTGGCCAACCCCAGGGGACCGGGAAGCCGAGTGACGGGCACCGAGGTGCATGACACCGTACCCTCTACTTCCGTATGAGTTTGAAGTTTTCCATAAGGAAACCATAGAAGTGCAACGAAGCAAGTCGGGGACTGTTTGGCGGACATCAGCGATGACGGTACAACCACTAGAAAAGCCGGAGCTACGCTGAAAACTCCCTCCAGCGGCCCCGCTTGACAGGAAGTCTGTGGCAGCGTCTAGCGTCCACGGCAAGGCCACCTGTGCACGCGAGAACCTCCCGCGGGCAGAGCCATCCTCGGTCACGCCCCTCGGACGGGCCTGGAGAGCCACCACCGGATTTGGGTGCGTTACACGAGTGCCACCAGACGGAGGTGGGTTTGAAGACGCAGACCGAGTAAATTCACCCTATTCTGTCACATTCGCCAAAGGCCGACTTAATCAGAAGTTCTATATAATAACGCCAAATACCAATCCAATGAACTAAAAACCCCTCCTTTCGTCATTTCCTTTCCCCCCATTGTAGTTGGAAGGTCAAGGTAAAAGGGAGAAGAGCTAAAAAAAAAATAAACTTGAGAATATCTTGTATGCTGGCGGGCTCTGGGGACCGTGAGGCGGGTGAGCGGCGGGCCTGCCCCTTCGGCCCTCTCCCGGCCTTCCCTGGACAGGGATGTCCCCCTGCAGGACTGTGGTGGCATCCCTCTCAGGGAGTGGCAGAGGAGGGCAGAACGAACAGTAACTAAGGCTTCACGTTAAGGTTGCACTTTTAGTCTATTTATTCTATTAGAAAACCACGACAAAGATAGCTAAAACTTGTTCCGCCTCTTTAAAAAATGGAAGGGTAACTGACGTGTAATATCCTATCAGCCTCAGGCAGACATCGTATTGATCCGAGATTTCTGTACCGCTCAAAGTGATCCTCCTGATAAGCGTGGTTACCAACTGTCACAAGATCATTACAGTGTCATCGACTGCATTTCAAACGACTTTCACCTTTTGATTTCCTTGGTCAAGCTGTAAGTCCTGCAGTGCTCTTTCCAGTTTTGACTTCTCATCTAATGCCTGTGTTGCCTGTAATCAGATTTAAACAAAACACCCTCAGTATTTATTCTGTAAGCAGCTCTTTCAAGAATTTTGGCGAAGTATTTCTCGGTTACCTGTATTTCAATGGTCTTCAGCCTCGACTTCAATTTCTCATTCTCTTCTTGAAGTCGTTCAATTTCCTTTGTGAGTAAATTCAAGGTTTATTATTTTAGCTACGGTCTTTTCAATACTTGAAGTTGTTTCGCTTCAAAGTTTAATTTCAAAACTAAATTTAATTATCTGTCAGCTCAAACATCTGCGTGCCCTGGTTCCTGGTGACATCCAGTCCCACCAGCCCATTGGCCTCCACACTTGTGTGTCACTTGCGGTCTCTAAGCCTCTTTCACAGTCTCTCAGGCTCCCTTCAGGCCTCCGTTCTCAGCCTTCTTCCAAAGTCTCCCTCTCCTGTCACCTCTCACCTAGCTGATCCTGCAACTCTTGGGACTTTTCACGGCCAACACCTGCACTTATCCTAGAAACACAGCCTTTTTTTTTTTTTTTTTTTTTTAAGTTTTAAAATTTTATTTATTTTGAGAGAGAGAGGGAGGGGAGGAGCAGAGAGAGAGGGAGAGAGAATCCCAAGCAGGCTCCACGCTGTCAGCAGAGAGCCTGATGCGGGGTCAGTCTCACAAACGGTAAGATCATGACCTGAGCCGAAATCGAGAGTCGGACGCTTAACCGACTGAGCCCCCCCAGACACCCCCTAAAAACACAGTCTTTATCAGTGCAACGCTCTACACCCAAGCCGCTAGGCGCTTCTGACTGAACTTGGCCAGAGGCCTTGGCTCCAAGCAGCTCCATCCGAGGGTCGGCAGGGAGGCCAGTCCCTACGCTCAACACACGCATCGGGCCCGAGAGCACCGCACTCCGTGCCTAATCACGCCGGCTCCCCTTCCGGCCCTCACTGCTGCCCACGCCCCCTTTTCTCCCACAGACAATTTAATCTGCCTTTAACCTTCAGCCCAGCTCAGGAACCACCTTCCCCCAAATCTGTCCTCAACCACTTGGATCCGGAACGGTCTTCTCTGCCACCCTGAGGCACAGACGTTAGCATTCTCCTATCTGTTTCTAGACTGTTAATTCTCCCTTCTCGATGAGACCACACGGTTTTGGAGGGCAAGAGACTAGGGACTACACTGCTTTTTATCTAACAGCATCCAGCATAACGTTGGGAACACGGGAGCCGTGAAAATTGTTCGTAGATTAGTAACTGATTTTTATTAACCTTCCTAATAAAAAAATCCCATCGTTGTTCTTGCAGACTGTAAACTTCAAATGTCCTTCAATAAACACTGTCCAAAACGCCATGCCCTTCGCTTCGCCATCAAAAGACACAATTAAGAGCTGCTTCAGACTTTCTGGAAGGTGAGTGCCCTCTCCTGGCCCACTGGAACCACGAAATAAAGTGACTACAGTGGACTGAGTATCCTCCATGGACCCGAGCCCCGGTCAAACCCCCCTCCCTCAGAGTCTCCCCCCTACAGTTGTACAGGCACCGAACGAGAGGGTTTGCCTTTCTCCAAGCGAGGGCGGCGTTACCTTGTTCAGGAGTTCCGTTCCGCCCTCATTTAGTGGAGCAAGCTTTGGCTTCAGGGTATCTAGGATGGGCTGACACAAAACAAAGAAACCAAACCAAAGTCACCACAGAAGAAATCACATGTAATCGCTCAACATTTGCACTTTCTTTCTTTTTAAAAAAAGTTTTAAGTTTATTTATTTATTTTTGAGAGAGAGAGTGGGAGGGGCAGAGAGGGAGAGAGAGGGAGAGGATCCCAAGCCGGCTCCACAGCATCAACACCGAGCCTGAGGTGGGGCTCAAACTCATGAACCACGAGACCATGACCTGAGCCAAAGTTGGACGCTCAACTGACTGAGCCACCCAGGCGCCCCTCGACATTTGCACTTTCTAAGTGGAAAACACCATGTAAACGTATCCACTGGATGTCGGCTCCGCAGGGTGGGTGGGGGTCTCTGTTGGTTTGGTTCTCTGCTACATCCCGAGACTACGACAGTGCCTGGCCCACAGCGCCCAAACATCAGAAATGCACATGAAACCCACCCTCCCCAAATCCTTTAAAGAGCTACAGACGGAAGGGAAAGGCGGGAAGGAAGGAAGAAGGGAAGGTGCTCGAAGCCAGAGCGGACAGAGGTCCCGGCCTCTGCGGACAGGAATTTTCACCTGTTTCAGGGAGTTGAAACAGATGTGCGCAGGAGCCCGGGTCTGGGAAAAGTGCACGAGTGCAGCTACCCCACAGGCGAAGGAGAACTTGGCCCAAGTACCCTGGCAGTTTGGCGATGCGCGTTAACGACAAGTGAATCCACGCCCTCTGACCCGGAAACGCGCTCCGGAGGAATAAGTGGCAAATTGTTTTGTAAGGAAGGGTATGGCGTATGTCCGTGGATTCAGCTCGGCAGTATCCTTCTATCAGGCGCCAGGGAGCGTTCGGGGTGCGGCTGGTTAAGGGCTCGTTGCAAATACCGAGAATGAGTGAAAAGAGAAGTAGGTCACTGGTCACTACTAGGGTTGTCTCCACTGGACAGAGGAGCACAACAGGGCCCGGCTGCCTCTGGCAACCCGCTCAAGGTCACTCGGCGAGAGAGCCGGAGCCGGGACGAATGCCGATGCTCTGCACCATCTGGGCGAAGAGCCTATATGGCAGGGAGCGGGGTGGACGGCAGGGATTCCGTGTGTGAGTGTGTGAATGTGTGTGTGTGACTATGTGTGTGTGTGGGGGGGGGGGGAGACAGAAGCAAGTGTTCACAGTTACTTTTTCCAAAGCTCTCCTTCTTTTGCCTGAAAACAGGAATGTTTGAATTCTGCTCTTGAATTAAACGCGTTCCCTTGAGGGTTTGCACCCGCACCTCTGAACCGCTCTGAGCACCTCGAGGATACTAAACGCCGGCCACTAGGGTGTGGGCTTAGGACGACGCCAAGTTACCTTTTTATTCGAAGACGTAAATTCTGCTTTTTCGAATTCTGCAACTTGTTCTAATAATTCTCTGGAAGATAGAAATGTGAAAAAAAATTCATTTAAAATAGGTTTGCATCCCAGACACAGAAGAATAAAACCACTGGCACCGATCACCCACAACACGCCGGAGAGAACAGAGCACCCTGTCGAAAATGATTCCTAGTTACCAGTGGCCCAGAGCCCAACCCAGGGACCGGATTTGAATATTCCACGGCACCTAGGATCGTGTGCCTACTGAGCATACGCTGTAATCGCCAGAACGAAACTACAGTGTGAGTTCAAATCTGGTACAACTTGTCCTCAATTCCGAGTTTCTGAGGTGCCAGAGGGAGACTGCTCTCAGACATGATTTACATCGATCGTCAGCTAGTGAATGTTCAAGAAACACAGACTGGCTCTCATAGAGTAAGTAGCCTCGGAGGCATGGGATTAGTTCCATGATACCTACTGAAAAAAGAGTATCACCCCTACTGGGAAGGAATATGCTGTACCTCTGAGGAAGAAAGCTGGTTCGGGAATGAACCAACCACCTGACTGTTCCCTTTCCCTGCCCCCGGTGTGGTCCCAGTCTGGATCCCGGGGGTGGCCCACGCGGGCGCCTGGGAGGGGACGTGGTAACCACTCTCCCAAGCTTACTGTGGTGCTTTCTCCAAGTTTTCTCAGCAGCTCTCCCTGGCAGCCAGTGGACTGAACCGGTTTTCCTCCCCGGTTCAAGAAGGCCATCCCAGGGTGGTTCACCAATCTCTGCCGCCGTGCCTGGGGGCGGTCAGTCTTTCCTCATTTCTGGCCCGGCTTCTCTTAGACTAAGTTTGAATTTCATTTTACTTTTTTTTTTTTTTCTAGTTTTGAATTTTTTTTTCACGTTTATTCATTTTTGAGAGACAGAGACAGAGCAAGAGAGGAAGGGGCAGAAAGAGAGGGAGACACAGAATCTGAAGCAGGCTCCAGTCTCTGAGCTGTCAGCACAGAGCCCGACGCGGGGCTTGAACCCACGAACCATGAGATCATGACCTGAGCAGAGGTCGGATGCTTAACCGACTGAGCCACCCAGGCACCCCTGGGTTGTTGTTGTTGTTAATGTTTATTTATTTATTTTAAGAGAGAAAGAGAATGAGGGTGTGCATGTGCGAGTGGGGAGGTGGGTAGGGGCAGAGAGGGAGAGAGAGACACACGACAGAGAGAGACAGAGAGAGACAGAGAATCCCAAGCAGATTCTTGTCAGTGCAGAGCCTGATGTGGGGCTCGAACCCATGAACTGTGAGATCATGACTGAGCTGAAAACAAGAGTCGGATGCTTGACCGACTGAGTCACCCAGGCATCCCTCATTTTACCTTGTTTAAATTACTGGGCTCTTTGATACCTTCGAGATTACAAAACAGTTTTGTTTTTTGTTTGCATTTCCTATTTTAAAGTAAGTGTATAACTTAAAATGTAATTATAGAAAAAACTGCAATCCCCCTGGTCTGAATTGACGGTATTTGAATTCATCTTTCATTTGTTTCATAATCTTCATCCCCTCATCGACCTATCATGTCTAAAGACTCATTATAATACAATCCGACCAACAAAGAAATGGGCAGGGATCATTAGTAACAGCCCGAAAAGCAATTCCATGAATCTCAAACGCCTCTGTAACAGCCGGGATTCGGAGAAACAGAATTCTGAAGGGGACACCGAGCGGCACCTAAGAGATCACTCGGTGGGTACCCAGAGGCCGTCCTGCTGCCCACCCCACGCTTCCTCAGGCCCCGGCCCCGACAGCAGAAGCGGCGCAGACGTTCGCTAACTTCTGAGACCGTGCTGGGGCCTCTACCGTCCTAACCGCAGAGACGGACGTGTCACCTGTTTTCAAGTTCCGAGATGTCCGTCTGCAGCTTGAGGTACCACTTCTCGGCTTGGGAGAAGAGCTGCCGCAGGAGTAACACGTTGGTGTGCGCCGTGTTGATGAGCTCAGACTCCACCTCGCTGTAGACCACGGCCTGCAGCCCGCTCAGGACCTCGGACACCTCGTCCACGGTGAAGGTCTCCTCCACCAGCCTGCGGAACAACCACAGTCCCAGACTTCCGGATGAACGACCCAAACCGTTTACGAAATAAAACAAGACTAAGAGACCCACATTCGGGTCGACCGAGGGGTGACGGGGTTACTGGGAAAATCTCTTCGGGAACGATCTTCTTTATGAATAAACCGTACTGAAGATACCTGAAGCTCAGTTCACTTTTGGGGTCTGTCTGAATGACCCAATTGCGGGTGTACGTGCCCTCTAATACAAAGTAGGTGCTCAGAAACATTCCCCCAAGCGTTTACTTTTTTCTTTACGTTCTCGGTTTAAACATTTTTTTATTTTAATCTCCGCTAAAATCAGTCTTCTCACATTTAGCAGTTTCAAGAGTCCCCTAGAAGGTAGTGTTTTTCCTTTCCTTTCCCTTTGTCTAGCATTTCAATAATTGTATGAACTACTCCAATGGTAGCAAATGATTATAAGAAAATAGTTATGTGCTGCTTCTCTTGGCATTCCTTTTTTTTTTAAGTTTATTTATTTATTTTGAGAGAGGCGGAGACAGTGTGGGCAGGGGAGGGGCAGAGAGAGAGGCAGAGACAGTGTGAGCAGGGGAGGGGCAGAGAGAGAGGCAGAGAGAATCCCAAGCAGGCTCCGCACTGTCAGCGCAGCCTCCGACACGGGGCTTCAACTCACGAGACCTCGAGATCATGACCTGAGCCGAAGCCGAGAGTTGGACGCTTAGCTGACTGAGCCACCCAGGCGCCCCTTTCTCTTGGCATTCTTGAGGCCCAAATGAAAAAACAACAAAAAACAACTAACTTATCTTAGGTGCAGCTCCTCTGAGCACTGACCATTCCCTAAAAAGGAAGTCATCATCAACAACAGCATTAAAACCCACTCTCCCACGGGGCAGGCTTAGGTTGGGAGGGACCTCAGAGCCATTTTCTTCAACCCCCTGGCGTTCCAGATGGGGGCGGGGGATGCAGGCTCAGAGGGCAGGGGTGACATGGCCCTGGTCCCACGGTGGGGGTGACTCAAGCCCACAATCATTTCTGGGAGTCTCAGCAACACGCCCAACAGCCGAATCCCGAAAAAGCTCCTAATTTAAAGGACAGTTTGACAGTAAGACCGTCTCTCCCCTCCTGGCCCCAACCCTCAGTCGCTCAGGGGACAGGAGTGATGGCCCCATCACTCCTCACTTCCAAAAGGACAGAATTAAGGAGCCCACCAGTTTGACCAGAGTTATACTCAAGTTAGTAGTATTTGTTACCATTCTTCAATGTTTCATTTAGCCAGAATGAGCCAGTCTAAAAAAACCACAACTTCAACTATTTTTGGGGAACACCCTTATTCAATACATCAACCATCTTCCTCTATTCTTTAGTAGAACAAACCAAATCTGCTTCCACTTTTTTTTTTTTTTTTTTTTGGCAACCCAAGTTCATGGTTATGAACAGCAATTAAGGCACCCGCTGTATAAAGTGAGTGATGAAGTATCTTCCGTGTCTCACAGCCGGGCCAGTGCAATCGTTGCTTTCACCTGCTGGGGGTCAGGAGACCAGCTGACCAGGTTACATCGGTGGGTCGAACACGTAACGGTCTACAGCTGGTGGCGTCCCCTATCGTGTGCCGCGCGTGGCTTTGCGACACGTGTCGCTCACGCGGAGGCCTTTCTCATTTCCATCTCATCTGACATTTAACCGTGCCAAAGTCTGATCCCCGAGTAATCTGGGGTCTCTTTATTACTTAGTCCTTTCCTTTCATTGGCTTCCCTATGTTTCTCCAGATCAAACATGAATTTTCCACAGACTTTAATTACATCCTACGACAGCCTCAACCAAACTAATGATCATCTCTTGCCGTATACCCACGAACAGTGTCGGTACCAGCGCAAGCTTTCTGTGGTTTCCTGCTGTTTTCCCCCCTCCCAGTTCTTCAGTATGAACGGCGTAGGTGTCTTCTTGCTAACTGCCACGCCTTATGGCTCGAATCCTTTCATTAATAGCTCAGGTAATCCAAGTTCTGGGATCTTTAATACAGCAAGGCAATCATTAACCTACAAGCACTTCACCATTTCCTGACGGCCCTTTCAAAACTTTGCAATCTCATCATTATCCTATGTGTACGTTTGGTAACAGATTGCTCCCACCACAACCCGGTTTCCCGAATTTCACCTATCCACGGGGCTTGGTGGAGTCACTCTCAGGGGGGACCCGATCATGATAATCCCGGCAATGGTTCGTACAGCCTCCGCAGCCATATCCCCACACCGGCTACCGGAGAGGATCCAGGTTTCCCCTGGGGTTCCCTTTGAGTCCTCTGATACCTGCTCTCCTTGAGGTCTTGGAAGCAGGAATCGACAGTTTTGAGTCTCAAGCCTCTTCTGGAACGAGCAAAACGCATGTAGTTAATAACTTCGTTTTGATGGTGTTCATTTAGGCCCAGCTCTGCCTAAAAGAGAGAAAAGCAGATGTTAGTCTTGGAGGTGTGATGAAGGAACCAACGATGAAGATACAGAAGGGACCGCTACGTGTCCACCAAATTCCATTCTTCCCTTCCTCCCGGGGAAATGGCTGCCCAACTGGAGGACGCTTCCCAGCCCTTCCTGCGGCCACTCGATTGCTGCTCAGTACTGGATGTGAGCGGAAGAGGTGAAGCCTACTCCAGAGCATGGGCCTTCCGACAGGGTTGGGTCTTTGCCGCACCTATTTCCCTGAGACCTGGAGCGGGGGGCGGGGGGGGGGGGCGGTGGCTCAGCTGAACCTCACAGTGCTCTGGGGGTTGGGCGAACAGCACGATGAAAGGGACCCTTATCCCGACCCGATGTTGTGGAGCAGCACTGACCTACAGACCTAGATGAGCAGGGAAACGGCTGCTAAGTGAGAAACACACTTAGGTGTTCTTGAAGCCACTGTTTTTGTTTGTTTGTTTGTTTGTTTTGATATATATGACAGTGACTTAACCTTACCCTGGCTAATACAGCTTTAAGAAATGTACTGGGTTTTTGAAATAGTCATGAAGTGGTCTTTATTTTAAACCAGCTGAGAGCTGGACAACTATGAGCTAGAAATTAGTGAATTTTTTTTTTTTCAGTTTATAGCTATGCTGAAAAGAAAAGGATACTGCACAATTGAATATCTAACGTAGGGACTCTATGAGTCAGTAACGATCTTTATTTTAAGAACAATGATCTACCATGGCCTTCCTGTGGGAGACTAAGGTCTAACTTCCGAGCCTCTGTCTTAGGCTTGTCACCCTCTCCACAGTGTTGGAAGCAAACAGCAAGGCCATCGGGCATGATCTCCTTCAGCCCCCAGTCCCTCACGGTGGCTTTTCTGCATCCACACGGCTCCCCTCTGCAGTCTCAACTTTCTTAGGACACGGGTCTCTGAAGGTCAGGATCTTGCCCACCTGGTTCCCTAAGGTACCACCATCCCCGGTACTAAGCACAGGGCCTCACAAGCAACAGACAGGTGGCAACAAATGAACTTAAAGAGCTTTCCTCCTTTTGAGGGTCACTTCTTCATTGGGCCTTAATCGGTTCTTTCAAACTCCTGGAGGACTTTATTTAACCAATTATTCTCCCGTCTCAACATTCCATGGGTTTCTTCCCCGCTTCAGACTACAGGGAAGACTATACATATAAACCTTATTCAAAACCACACAAAACCCCTCAACCCTGAGATTCCCTTTAACTACCCTTGCTATGCCATCACCTAGCCCTTAAACCCATACCTGCTCAAATTGCTTTTGTAAAGCTCACCAGCAACTTTTTTTCTTTTTTTCTTTCTTTCTTTTCTCTTTCTTTCTTTCTTTCTTTCTTTCTCCTTCCTTCCTTCCTTCCTTTCTTTTTTAGAATTACCGGGGGCTTTTATTTATTTATTTATTTAGAAAACTTTTTAAATTTGGGGCGCCTAGGTGGCTCAGTCGGTTAAGCATCCGACATCGCCCCACGGTGGGCTCTGTGCTGACAGCTCGGGGCCTGGAGCCTCCTTCAGATTCTGTGTCTCCCTCCCTCCCTGCCCCTCCCCCAAGAGAGATTCTGTCTCTCAAAAATAAATAAAACATTAAAAAAAATTTTTTTTTAATTTGAGTACAGCTGACACACAATGTTACACTCGTTTCACTGCCGAGGTATTTCAGTGGCCCATGGCAATGGTGCCCCCCAACTCTGGCATCATCCTTTCTTCCGAACCTAACTTTAGGACTGTGCACTGTTCTAAGTACGGCTGCCATGCCCTATCCGCTGGAAAGAGGAATGGATCTGTTTCTGCATACAGGCCTGGCCTCTTCGGAACAAGTCAAAACAAAAGAAGTTACACCACCCAAGTTCCTTCAGCTGTACAATGGAGGGCTTGGACTCTTTTTTTTTTTTTTTTTTTAATGTTTATTTATTTTTGAGACAGAGACAGAGCATGAATGGGGGAGGGTCAGAGAGAGAGGGAGACACAGAATCCGAAACAGGCTCCAGGCTCTGAGCTGTCAGCACAGAGCCCGACGCGGGGCTCGAACTCACAAACAGTGAGATCATGACCTGAGCTGAAGTCGGACGCTCAACCGACTGAGCCACCCAGGCGCCCCGGGCTTGGACTGTTAAAGTCACTCTCGCAACCGAAAGCTGGATTCAATCACGCTCTCGCTCCTCAACTCGTTGCAGTACACTGCTGTTCATGCCGTCAAAGGGCTGTGCGTGTGAAAACTTGGGAGTTTTAGGACCGGAGCGAGAATCCCGCCCTGCGCCGTGGGCTGGCAGCCGTTCCCTGCAGCTCCCCCGACCTTGGAGATGTGGCTGGGCCGGGCCCGCCCTGGTAGGGGTGAGGCCTGACCCGACGCGGGGGAGAGAGGCGGCCGGTACGCCGAAGGGGCTTGGGCCTTGGTTAACGGAGCCTCGGCGGCCGGGAGGCCCAGGGGCCGGACTGGGCCCCGCGGCAGCCACGCCCTCCCTCGGCCCCGGCTCGGCGTCTCCTCCGCGCGGGGCGGCGGCGCCCGGCCGGCTACTCACCATGGCGGCGGCGGGAGTCGCAGCCCGGAGGAGCGGGAGAGGCCAGGTGGAGCCCCGTCAAGCCCGGGGATCGCCGAGGGTGGCTGGGCCGCAGAAGATGCGGAGGGCGGGCCGCTTGTTTGGAAGCCTCCGGTTGCTAATGGGAACGGAGACACGTGACCCCAAGTGATGCACTTTTATTGGTCCTCGAGATCACGCGACAGGAAGTGCCGCGGGACCCGCCGACTGCCGCATGCGCATTGGCTTCCAGAGCCGGGAAGTCCCACCTACTCGCGCCACGCCGACTCTGGCGGCCTGTGCCGTTGCCAATGGTAACGGGAGCGGAGAGGCCGCCGGGACCCCCAACGTCTGGCGCGCACCGCCCGGTCCTCCCAGACCCCCAGCCACGGAGCCTCGGGTTGCAGGGAAGGGCTGGCGCGCTCTTCCCGGGCTTGGTGATGCCGAGGGCGGTGGCTTGGACGTCTGACTCCCCACCTTTCAGTGGTCTCAGGGGGCCTGGCGTGGGCGCCCAGGACTGACTTCTTTTCTCTCCAGGGGACCCTGCGTGGCTGGGATAGGCCGGCAGCCCGAGCGCTGCCAGGTGCCAGGATAGAGCTTTGAACGGTCGTCTCCCCGCCACGCTCATCCCCCCCCCCCCCCCCCCCCAGTCCTGGTAAAACTAATAGCACCTTTATCGTTAACAAATAAGCGCAAAAAGATTGATGACAGAGCAGCAAATTTCAAACTGTTATGCCTAGAATCACCAGGGAAGCTTGCTGAACAAATGCTTCCCAGGTCTCACCGCCAGAAAGTGGGAGTCAGGAAGTCTAGCTTGGGTGCTTGGAATCTGCAGTTTTTATCACATGGGAGTGGTCGGGCACCACGCTTTAAGAAACGCTGTCCTGGGGCGCCTGGGTGGCTCAGTCGGTTAAGCGGCCGACTTCGGCTCAGGTCATGATCTCACTGTCCGTGAGTTCAAGCCCCGCGTCGGGCGCTGTGCTGACAGCTCGGAGCCTGGAGCCTGTTTCAGATTCTGTGTCTCCCTCTCTCTGACCCTCCCCCGTTCATGCTCTGTCTCTTCTCTGTCTCAAAAAATAAATAAACGTTAAAAAAAAGAAAAAGAAAAGAAACGCTGTCCTAAATCATCAAGGAAATGCAAATCAAAACCGCAAGGAGGTAACACCTCACATGTGTCCGAGTGACTAGTCCAGTGAAAAATACCAAGCGTTGGCCAGGATGTGGAGAAAAAGAAACCCTCGTGCACTGTTGGTGGGAGCGTAAGTTGGTACACGGTGCCCTGTGAAAAACAGTATGGGGGTTACTCAAAAATTAAAGACAAATATCCTATGAGCCAGTGATTCCACCGTTGAGTATTACCCAGAGAAAGCCAAAACATTAATTCCAAAAGATACATGCACTCCTGTGTTTATTGCGGCATTATTTACAATAGCCAAGACATAGAAGCAACCCAGTGTCCGCCAACAGATGAATGGATAAAGATAATATGGCACACACATACATATGCACACTGGAATATTATGCAACCATAAAAAATGACAAGATTTTGCCATTTGGGACAACATGGATGGACCGACAGGGTATTAGGTATGCTAAGTGAAATAAACCACAAGAGAAAGACATAATGCGTAGGATTACTTACATGGAGAACTGGGGAGAAAAAGTCAAACTCCTAGAAACAGAGTAGAAAAGTGCTTGGCGGGGGCTGGGAGGTGGGGGAAAATAAGGAGGTGCTGGCAAAAGGGTACAAACTTTCATTTATAAAACGAGTAAGTTCCGAGGATCTAATGTATAACACGGTAACATGGGGACTATAGTTGATAACACTGCATTGGATCGTTGGAATTTGCTAGAGTGGAGCTTACGTGTTCTCACCAAGAAGAAAGAGAAGAAGAGAAAGAGGAAGAAGAAGAAAAGAAAGAAAAATAAAGTAAATGTGTGAGGTGACGAGGGGGTGGCCTTGGTTAATTCAAAGAAGGGAATCCTTTTGCAATGCATGTGTATAACAGATTATCAAATTGCACACTAAATATATTAGAATTTTCTTTGTCAATTTTACCTTAGAAAAGCTGAAAGAAAGAGAAAGAAAGGAAAGAAAGAGAGAAGGAAGGAAGGAAGGGCGGGAGGGAGGGAAGAAATCTTAGGAGAGGCAAAGTTGCAAGGTGAAACAGATTATTACGGATACCAGGCGCTTGGGGCTGGGTGGGTGAAGACAGTTGAGTGGGCACAGGCCACCGAGTGGGCGTTTCAGCAGGCTCAGAAGCCAGAAGCGTGAACCAGATACACTAAGGAGGGAACGAACAAGCTAAAAAGCCAGCTTAGCCTGGTAGACCCTGAAGAAGAAGGAGAACAGAGCGGGGACCTTCCTGAGAATCTGGGAGACTTAAAACAGAGAAGAGTCCAGAAAGGATTTTACACTCCCGCTTCTATCTGCTTAATTTATGGATACAGAGATGGAGAGCAAGGGCCACGCGTCCAAGTCCTCAGAGGGCTAGGTGGAGGCGTCTGAAGTGGGAGTCTGTGATAAAGCTAATACAAATATGTTTTCAGGAGAAAAACCAGAGAGCAGGTGTGAACTAGTCTGGTCCGGGAGGTGTTAAATCATATTCTGGTTTTGAGAATTTCATTTTTCTTTTCATCTCTTGCCACATTCATTTAATTCAAAATACAGCACGTACCACATTATGCACGAGGCTTGGTTGTCCCGAGGAGGGAGCTCAGTGCTTTTAAAAATAAACTTGAAACTTCCATTGCTAGAACAGAGTGGTGGCGGATAGATTCTGTAGGATTTACAAAGGGATGTGAGCTTGAGAAAGAGAGGCAGGGCAGTGAACACACATTTATCAAGTTAAGTGGCCAATACGGCGAAGTGGCAATGACCTGAGTGGGTGAGTTTCAAGTCAGGCAAAACAAGAGTTAGGAGGAAACAGCATTTTCAGATGAGGAAAGACAGCTCAGAGAAGTAAAGGGTTTTGCCCAGGAGCAGAGGCAGCAGAGCTGGGACTGGAATCCAAATCTCATGAGCAGAGTGGTGAGAGTTTCTCAACCACTTTGACCCACCCAAATATAGGCGCCAGGGCTTTCTCTCGCAACTTTATCCCCACGCCTGTGACTGGAAGTTTCCTCACCCTCTATTTAGGGGAGCTTCTGAGTGTCCCATGGCTGTTGAAAAGCAGTGGAAGAAGGTGTGGTTTTCCAGTTTGGAGGAGCCTTGGCAAAGCCTTGGTGAGCGGCCAGGGGCCCTTCACGCACACGGTCAAGGGATGATGTGCATGCAGTTGACCATGGAAGGACCGTGAACCTGAGGGACAAGAAGAACAGCTGGCAGGGCGCCCCTGTGTATAACCCAGAGCACTCCCAGGCACGGAGGAATGTTCTGGAGGCACCAGCTTGGCTGCCCCGCCTCACCATGGCCTCCTAGGGGCATCTGGACACGGACACGATCTCAGTCTCCCTGCAAGGCCCGTAAGGGCAGGTTCTCAACACCCACCCACGGCAGCGTGACCCCCTCCAAACTCCGTTCAACGTCCCCTGTATCAGGCCATCTCTCCCATTCCCGATGAGTGTTTGTTGAATTTGACAATGGGGTCCATTTTTTAGTGCCAACTACGGGCTAGGCGTACTCCGGTCCGATAGTTCTTCCTCACGTCTTTGGCTCTTTCTTGCTACCGTAGACATTCAGGAGTTCACACACGGGGAAGGTCACTTTGCTGGGTGCTGTGGAGGCGAGATAAAGAATGGATTTCATAACCACTTTTATGACATTTAAGTAAAGGTGTTCATCACGGGGCATATCTAAGGAAACTGACGCGTGTTTTCATGCGCTCTCCTGTGTTCGCTAAATGCTCGTTAACGCTGGGGGACTGAAAGAGTGGGTAGATAATGCACACGTGTCACTTGTGAGTATGTTTTGCGGCTTGGGGATTTTTCAAGTTGTTCTGCGAAGCTGCATCAGGTAGTCGTTTCAACCGAAAATTCCATCTGAATCTAAAATCTTCGGCACCGAGGATGTTACAACGATCACGGTTAGCCCATCTACCCAGCTGGGGTTGATCGTTGTTACATAAGCTGTCCAAACAGTGTCAGCAAATGTGAACATGCGTTTTTGGCCTTAACTTGATGAATTTGGCTCACGAAGAGGCTGAGCTTGTTGTTTACGAGCTTGGGTTGATTACCAGAGCAAACAATTCGAGCTGCGGGGGAGAAGAACTCCACCCTACTTTGATAGCGAACTTCTTAGCCTCACCCTATTTTTTTTTTCATTGCTGTGACCATTTAAAAAGTGTGTGTGTGTGTGTGTGTGTGTGTGTGTGTGAATCTGGAAGGAGTAGATAGGAGGCATCCAAACGAGGTCATTATATACTTTTCAGCAGAGGTCAACATAAATAAAATGAAGATCAGCTCTGTCTTTTTGGATTATTAGAAAATGAGACCCTTTGTGAGTTCGCAGGTTACCAACCCAACACGCTGGCACCACCAATTTCGGGGCATTTGCAACCCACGCTAGGAAAAGGCGGGCTGGGAAGATAATGGTGGGCTTCTTAAGGGTGTTGACAGACTCACTGATTCTGCCACTATTTACAGAGCTCCCTGCCCTCGTGGGTGCAAGATTCTGAGGTTGTGATGGTGAGGATGGGAGGGGAGGAATGGGGGATTCAGGGGGCCCCAGCTTTCCCTCCTCTGTAGATTTTTGCTGAAGCTCGGGATGGGGAGGGCGAGACCAAATAGTAGAAAAAAGGATTTAGTGAAACGTGATACAGGTGGGACACAGAAAAGGCAAAAATCTTAAGGTGATGCGGGGAAGGGGAAAGTCAGAGAGACACCGACCTGGTAGCGGGTGAGGAGTGGTTAGGGGAAAATCGTTGTGGGGGAGTCTCTTGAATAAGGCAGAGTCTTTGGAAGAGGTCTTCTTGTACGTAACCGGTCCTCTCCGGTTTCCCCAACGTGACCCAGTTACGGCTGAGAAAGTACCCAAGACTTTGAAGAAGGGAAGAAGCCAGGATTGAAAGAGACTTTACGGGACTTATGGCCTCTGCGTGGGTCTCTTGCGGGCGAGAGATTATTTTTCAGTTCTTCCGCTTGTTTACTCCCTCAGTGGGTTGGTTTCAGAGTGCTCTAGTGACTGGCCGAGGAGTGGAGGACACTGACAAATTCGACCGGTGAAATCACTATCACATGCATTAAAAGAGGTCAGGCAAGGAAGTGGTTCACCATAAAATACTACAACTCGCTTTAAGATTATGTAGATGACAGCAATTTCTTAGCCCAAAGGATAGATTTCTTTCAGCGATTACCTCCACGTACTGAAACACCCCACAGGAAACGAACACCCAAACCATCAAACAAGTAAAGCCTACCCAAAGAAAATGTTAGGAATTGGTTGTGGAGAATGCCTTCTCGGGAAGTCCAAGAGACATTGGTTGTAAACCTGGGGGCATCCCCCTAATCCTTATTCCACAGCCCCGCATGCACGTACCCGTTTGCGTTAGATCTCCAGGCTCACCTCAAAGCAGTTGAGGTCACTTAAGGTCATTTAAGCAAAGGTGGTGGTCACCTCCCGCAATTGTCCTTGGAAGACCGTGAAATGCATTGTGGGGAAGGGAACAGTAAGCCAGAGGGAGTTTGTCCCTTTCAGGTCTGGGTGGGCAGGGGAATGCGGTAGGGGCCGTTTATAAAATCCTCTACGAACCAACCTGTGTGTGTGTGGGGGGGGCGCAGGGCGGATGACTTTGAACATGGAACACACGGGATGGACGCCCTTATGGTTAGATTGGAGATAAATGGTCTCGAATTGCCCTCAGCTGATAAAATTTGGTCTTTTCTTAACAACAGTGAGATGTGCGCGTAAACCGAAAGACAGCGCAAACTTTAGTATCTGTCTGCCCCGTATACAAACACGTGTGCATGTTAAGAAACTTAAAGTATGAATTTCTACGTGTGATTTTGTGCGACACACTGTGGAGATCACGGAGTTCGTTTTTCACTAGGGTCTCTGCTTGTATCCAATAAGCAGGTTCTTCTGTCTGTGTGTTGAGAGACTGTCCGTATGCTCAATGTGTCTTGTAAAGACTCAGAACTTATAATATTGTGAATATTTGCTTCTTTAAAATGGACATATATATATATATATATAGGCCCTCTGCGAGGGGAATCGTAGCTGTCATTTGGTGCATACTTACTGTGTCCCAGTGACAAGCGCTTCCTATCTAAAACGCAGTATTTTTTTAAGTTTATTTCTTTATTTGGAGAGAGACAGAGAGAGCACGAGCGGGAGAGGGGCAGAGAGAGAGAGAATCCCAAGCAGGCTCTGAGAGCAGTCAGTGCCCAGAGCCTGACGCGGGGCTCGAACCCACAGAATTGTGAGATCGTGACCTGAGCCAGAATCAAGAGTTGGATGCTTAACTGACTGAGCCACCCAGGCACCCCTTAAATGCAGTATTTAATGGAATCCTCAAAATAACTCCATGAGATAGATACCATGATTCCTTTCCTTCTCGAAGGGACAAAATCGAGGCTGAGTGAGCATAGGTAATTTTTGCGGGGTTGAGCGGCTAGTTGACGGCCAGGCTGGGACATGGATGGATCTGTGGAGGACAGCAGCCAGGAGCACGGTCTCCCAGCCCCTCCAGAACGTGTCACTGTCACACCTCCCGACGGCATGGCCACAGCGGGGCACCAGGACACCTTCTCCCGGAAGCACCACGTGGACTATTCCTTCCTTCCATCCCTTTTCTGATACTCTGATTCCCAAACCTCTTTGATCCACGTTTGATCCACAGTCAAGCATTTCAGGGCCCCTAACTTGCTTGTTACCTATCCTCATCAACACTTGCCTTCCCCAGCAGGCTCTGTGCCTTCTAGAATACGCTTTCCATTTCTTGGTGCCCTAAGAGCCCCAGCTTTTTCCTCAGATGCTCCTCGTCCAAGAGGGGGGGCTTCCTTCTTCCCACGGCTCCTCCCCTCAAGTCACATCTCCAGGGCAGGACGGGTGGTCTGTGCCTCCTTTGCGGTCACTTACAGACCCTCGAACTGAGCTTCCCTCAACCGGCTTTTGTCTCCAGGGACCCCACTGCCACCTGTCTTCCGTCCACCGCCTTCCACCACCCCCCGGATCGTTCATTGGCTCGCACACACTCCTGGTAGCCTGTGACATCTGGCCCCAGCCTGTCCTGCCGTCCCTGGTACTGCCTCTTCCGGGCTCTGCGAGCTGCAGCCCTGCGTCACGTTAGCACCCGCTCTGCTCCCGCACCCCCTCGGCACCAACACCTGTCCCAGCGCGGTGCTCAAGGCTTGAACTCAGACACGTCCCTCTGGGGTCCTCAGTGGCCATCTGAGCGCTGCTCCGTTCTGTCACTGCCCTCCAGCCCTCCTCCCCCGCCCGGTCGTTTCAACCTTCGCTTTTCTTCTTCTCTGTCCTCCTTTCCCCTTGACTCGCTTCTCTGGGTCCCGGCTCGGAAGGGCCGTGTCATCACCCGAGCACAAGAAGTTTCTGTTTCTCACCAGATGAGTCACTGTTAACAACCCCAACCTGAGCAATTCCAGCTTTAAATTTGTGTCGGCCCATAACCCACTGTATTGGCTTCATAAATGCTTTTTGACCTCCCCCCTCCCTGTCCCCAGTGTTCTGTGGGTCTTTCAGCTGCTTAAGACATTTTGGGTCAGCTCCTGTCCCTGCTTCACCCATGGGGCTGTCTCTTAATGTTTTCCTGGTCCTCAAATATCCTTCTGTCTCTCCCTCTTCACTCCCAACGGACGATTCCCCTTCTGCGTTTCTGGAAGGGTAAGCTTCCTTGATGAACCTGCATTTCCATTCAAAGTGAGTTCCCTCATCAACAAGGGTGGAAATACTTCCGGATCATGAAGGCTCAGTATGGCCTGGGGCA
This sequence comes from Panthera pardus, assembly GCF_024362965.1. NCBI lineage: Eukaryota > Metazoa > Chordata > Mammalia > Carnivora > Felidae > Panthera > Panthera pardus. The sequence goes on from NW_026527013.1 coordinate 15,775,514, forward strand.
TGAGGAAAAAAAAAAAAAAGAAAACCAAACAAACATTGAAAAAAAAAAAATTGACAGGAGGATAAACTAATATGGCTTCCTTTGGGGGGGTGGGGGGCAAACTGGAACTTTGTATCAAAACTGAAAATGCACACGCCCTTTGACCCAGAGATTTGCCTTCACGTCTAAGCGCTTAAGAAAAAACAAGCGTGCAGAGATGTGTGTACGGAGATGTTTACTGTGGTTTTGATGTGGTTACGATCTCGAGGGGGTGTGAGTGTTTCTCTTTTGGGGGGATGCCTAAAGCATGCTGCAGAGAAGTGGAATCTTCCGCCGCTGTCACAAAAGTATGAGGAAGAGTCCACGTGAGCTGCCGGGGAAAGGTGTCTGTAATACACGACAAGACGAAAACTGTCACACTGGGGACCGGTGGTCACGGGGAGGTCTCGCTTACTTGGTTATTCATGCGCACACGCATTCGGAGAGGGAAAGCCAAAAAGTAACTACGCTCCAATCTGGGCTGGCTGATAGACTGGGGACAGGCGTGGGGGGCGGGGGGATGGTTGGCCTCTGCTGTATTTGAATCTTGTTATTACGTGGGCATTCCTTATGTCATTCGATGATGTAAAGAGAGAATAAAATCTCAAGCCGGTGCAAAAACACCCTTTGTCACAGCTGCCATTGTGTTCATGCGCTCACCACGGTCCAGGCGCCTTCCTAGGGGCCAGGCCTCATTTCTGTTCCCTTTAAAGAAGCAACTTCAGGTCAGAGATTTCAGGGTAGAGACCACCCGAAGAACCACATCTTTTTTTTTTTTTTAATTCTTCACTCCAAATGCTATTGCTAATGTTTTAGATGTTTTCGCTTTGGTTGGAGCCCTCTGCTGTCTGCTTTTTTCCTTTTTCTCCAGATGGCCTCCCAGACCCAGGCCTTCCACACTGGTCTGGTGGGGGGGTCGGGGTGGGGGGGAGAGCCAACGGGAGGGCTCCACCTGCCCTGGACTGATTGTTTCATAACCTTGTTCATGGCCTCTCTGAGGAGGAACGTCAAATTTCTGTCCGATTTGAATTGGGTTCACCGGGCGCTTCCCCATTCAGATATCTTATAGCAAAATCAGAATCAAACAGGAAGCTGGCATACGTCTTTGGATACAAAGCTATACCTTATGTGAACAGTACACGCATTAGGGTCATTTTCTTTACTGCCTTATGGGGAATGTCTTTGATGGGAAAGGTGTATTTCAATTTTGATGTGACTTACTTTGAGAACAATGATTACCAATCATGATTTATTATTGTTTATTTATTTTTTAAAAAAGTTTATTTATTTATTCATTTATTAGTGTTTATTTATTTTTGAGAAAGAGAGAGAGAGAGAGACAGAGCATGAGCAGGGGAGGGGGCAGAGAGAGAGGGAGACACAGAATCCGAAGCAGGCTCCGGGCTCTGAGCTGTCAGCACAGAGCCCAGGGTGGGGCTCGAACTCACAAACCGCGAGACCATGACCTGAGCTGAAGTCGGACACTTAACCGACTGAGCCACCCAGGCGCCCCTATTTATTTATTCTTTGAGAGAGAGAGTGAGAAAGAGAGAGAGAGAGAACACAAGTGGGGAAGGGGTAGAGAGAGAGAGAGAGGGAGAGACAAAAATCCCAAGCAGGCTCCGCACTGTCAGCGCAGAGCAGACGTGGGGCTCGAATTCACAAACCATGAGATCGTGACCTGAGCCGAAGTCAGACTCTTAACCGAGTGAGCCACCCAGGCGCCCCATTATTGTCAGTCTTTTTCCAGAAATAGAAGACACAATTATTCGATGTATGGCAAGTATCACAGGGGCTACCCAGAGAATCCAGGCTCTCATCCAATCTTCTAGAACACCCATGTACTTCTCCTTGCCTCACTGATTCTCAGAGGGACTCCCGTCCAGGGCTGTGATCCGCTTCTGGCCCCTTTCGAGCCCTTCTGCTTCTGCAGGGACTCAACTCCACCAATTATCCTTAAAGATTTTTTGTGTGTGAAAGTTCCTATGCTGTCATTTTCTTCCTCTCTCTTTGACTCTTCCTCAGTTTAAAATCATGCTCATGTTTTCCTGCACGATAAAAATGGTCCGAAACAGGGGTGCCTGGGTGGCTCAGTTGGTTAAGACTCTGACTCTTAGTTTCGGCTCAGGTCGTGATCGCATGGTTCGTGGGTTCGAGGCCCGCATCGGGCTCCGTGCTGACAACGTGGAGCCTGCTTGGGAGTCTCCCTCTACCTCTCCCTAGCTCTCTCTCTCTCTCTTTCCCTCTCAAAGTAAATAAATAAACTTTAAAAAAATGAACCAAAACAACGACAAACATTAACCCCAAACCCACCCTCCCTGTGTTCAAACGTTTCCTATCACTGGCTGCCCTCGCCTGTTCCTTCTGTTTATTGCTGAACCCCTGGAAAGAAGCTCCCCGGTGGCTGTTCACACCTCACCTGTCAGTCACCCGCAGCCTGGCCCCCTGACAGTCAGTCCCCCTCGCCTGTCCCCCCAGTCAGTCTCCCTCGCCTCCCCCTGACACAGATTTCTCCCAAGCCCCACCCCCCTGCCCGAGTGATCATGTGATCATTGAATGATCTCCTCATTGCTGAATCTGACGTCTGGTGCCTCCACAGCCTTTCCGAGTTGAACCACCTCCTTCTTTACACTTCCCTTGGCTTCCACTGCTCTCTCCTTTCTGTTCCTCCTCGCCCTCAGGGTTGGGTCCCCCTCTGCTCACCTCTCATAACGGGGTCCCTTGGAAGTCTGTCCTCAGCGGCTCTGTGTGCCCACGGTGCCTTCCTGGTCCGTGTCACTCCACTTACGCTCGGGGTTCCGCGTGTCATATAGGGGCTTCTGTCCCCCGGAGTGTGATCTGTGAACGACATGATACACCTGCTTTGAGACTTTTACCTCGGGTCACGGAGGTAACTAATTTCTATCCCTAATTATCGTTTCTATCCTTTGTTAAAGTGGCAATCCCATGGCGTATTTCGTTTCTGTTGTCGTTGTGGCTTACTAAAGTTTATCTTTTTATTTATTTTCGAGAGAGAGCGCGTGAGCAGGGGAGGGGGCAGAGAGAGAAAGAGAGGGAGAGAGAGAATCCCAAGCAGGCTCTCTGAGCACAGAGCCTGACGCCGGGCTCGAACCCACAAACCGTGAGATCCTGACCTGAGCCAAAATCAAGAGGCAGAGGCTCAAGTGACTGAGCCACCCAGGCGCCTCTCACACCTCATATTTTGTAAACTCAACATGTCTGCTATATAGGCTATAGAAAAACACACACACACACACACACACACACACACACACACAAGCCGCCTCAACTAAAAAGAAATAGAAACCTTGAGAGAATGAAGAGGTGTAGGTGCTACTTCTCTGCAAGGGCCTTTGTTCAGATCCAAAGGAAAAGGGAATTGTGTTCAATTTGGATTCCTCTTTTGTCTCATCATCAAAAGGTTGAGTCAGTCTCTACTAAAAGAGTGAAGATTTTTCTCGTAATGCTATCATTAAAAAAATAGTTCTAAGAATTGTTGATCTGCACCTTGAGGTTGCATGTTTTAAATGGGATGTTGACTTCAGAGATCGGTGTTTGCTCCCTTCACATTATAAATTGTGGTTCTCAGAGAGGGTTGATTCACTTCATCATCGCTGAGATGAGCCCACCGACTATAGACAATGAGCCTCCGGGAAGCTCTCTGAGAAGTAGGGACAGAGGTGGAAATTTTGTTCCCGGTAAAAATTATTTCCAGGTGAAAATAAACAGGGCTCTGACAGTCGAACTGAAAAACAAGATGCAGGAAAAACCCCCCACAAACCCAAAATGCAGGATCTTGCTTCATTGGACAGTAGAAGTTGACAATTCAGCCTACAGGTCAGAAATGGGAACTGATCTCTTCCTGTATTTTATTTTCTATATTTTTCTGGTTTTATTTAAATTTCAGTTAGTTAACATACAGTGTGATCTTAGTTTCAGGTGTGTGCCTGTATTTTAGAAGAGTTTGCTGTGCAGAAGTAATCGTTCATCTTGTAATTAACCTGCACGCCTGATCGAATTGTTTTACTCTGCTCACACCATACCTATCAGAAGGACCTGTGACCTGGGTCCCCGGTTTATGCTGACACTTGTATCTTTCACTGACAAAAGACACCACTGGACTGAGTTTTCATTTTCAAGTGGGAGAAGTTAATAAATGAAGGAATGTGGATCTTTCGCAGAACCTTACATGAAATGCTCACTAAAAAGTGTAAAGGATTGAAATAAAGTTCACTTCTTTTTTGATAAGTAAGGAAAGAACGAAATCTTGCCATTTACAACGATGTGGATGCAGCTAGAGAGTATTTTGCGGAGCAAAGTAAGTCAGTCCAGGAAAGACAAATACCATATGATTTCAATCATGTGTGGAATTTAAGAAACAAAGCAGATGAACGTAGTTGCGGGTGGGGAAGAGAGGCAAACCAGGAAACAGACTCTTAATGGCAGAGAACAAACTAAGGGTTCCTGGAGGGGAGGTGGGGTGGGGGGAGAGATGGGCCAAATGGGTGATGGGCATGAAGGAGGACACTTGCTGTGATGAGCCCTGGGTGTCGTATGTAAGTGATGAATCACTAAATGCTAGTCCTGAAACTAATATATTACACAGTATGTTAACTAACTGGAACTTATTTTTTTATTTTTTAAAAGTTTTATGTACTTATTTTGAGAGAAAGAGAGAGAGCATGAGCAGGGGAAGGGCAGAGAGAGAGAGAGAGAGAGCGTGAGCAGGGGAGGGACAGAGAGAGGGAGAGAGAGAGAATCCCAAGCAGCCAGACATACCGTCAGCGTGGAGCCGGACTCGGGACTTGAACTCACAAACCGTTGAGATCGTGATCTGAGCTGAAATCAGGAGTTGGACGCTTAACTGCCTGAGCCACCCAGGCACCCCACCGACTAACTGGAATTTAACTAAAAACTGGAAAAAAGAGAAAACAAGAATTTGGGAAGCTTGAAAGGGAGTGACGTATTAATTGTATATTAATCACGGAATATGGTGCTAATGGTCTTTAAGGATCGTGGCATGAGAAACAGAGACTGTTGTTTTAGAGGGAGAAAATGAACATTAATGTGGACTTAAAACTTTGCACCTATGGGTAGTACTTTATTCAAGAAGTTATACCAGGAGAACGAAAGAAGAGTGTGTGTCCCTGAGTGTGTGTGCGTGCACGCATGTGTGTGTATGTGTTGTGTGGGTGCGTCTAAGTGTGTGTGAGTGTGTGCACGCATGTGTGTGTGTGTGCTGTGTGTGGGGTATGTTGTGTGGGGGGGGTGTGCGTGTGTGTTGCATACAGGCGTGTGTGTTACGGGCACTTGTGTGAATGTGTGTATGCGTGTGCACGAGTGTATGGGGGTGTGTGTACGTGTGTGTCAGCGGGGAAGAGCAGAAAAGAAGAGGAAAGGACTCTGGGGCCCTAAAATAAATCAGACGGGGGATGAGCATTTATTACAAACTTACGTTAATACGCGCTTTTTGTGGGGCGGGAGTATAAGTGCATCACCAACTGTGATGAATCTACTTATCTGGTGATAGAGTCATGGGGTTCTTCTCTCTGGCAGGCGAAGCCTTTCTTTGCCTGAAATTAATCTTTTATAGTTTTAGATGTTGGCAGTGTAGCCAAGCCAGGCTCATATTCTTCTGTAAAAAAACCACCCTGCGCCTTTCTAAGCACGGGGAGCACACGAGCCATGTGAGGAGGGGCTCCTGGGGCCGGGGTGGGGGGAGTGGGGCACAGGGAAGGCTGGTCTCATCAGGGGCCTCGGCTCACGGGGTTTACACACTAAATATGGAGCAGGGGGACTGGTTAGCAACACGCGAACCGGGTTCGTCTTTTCCCACCTTCCTGTTAAAAACCACTGCTTCAACCTCTCCGCTGATTTCTGGACCAATCCATTGCCAACCGTTGTTGTCGTCGTCGTTGTTGTTTTGGTTTTGGTTTTTTGCTCATCTTTCCTTTGGGCATGTTTCTCCTGGGTCTGTTTTTAAAGTGTTTATTTTTGAGGGAGAGAGACAGAGCACAAGCAGGGGAGGAGAAGAGACAGAGCCCAAGCCCGACGCGGGGCTCGAACTCACGAACCGTGAGATCATGACCTGAGCCAAAGTGGGACGCTTCACTGATGGAGCCACCCGGGCGCCCCTCTTCTGGGTCTTTTATTGGGGATTATCTTTGGATCCTATTGAGCACAGGGTCCAAGCACGCTGGCCTTGCAGGAGTGCGCTGGGGCTGGAGAGGCAGGCATCATTTCTGGGAAACCAGAGAGAGGGCCCAAGAGGAGTATTTCTTACAAACCGCTTAATCTCGGTACAGATACCACCTGTGGGTATTATAGTTATTTTGAAAGAATGCAGAGGAGCAGAAAGAAAAAAAAAAACACCCTCCAGAGATCAAACCTACAGAGGGCAAAAGTTCAAGGCGGGGTGGGGGGGGATTTATTTTTAATGTTAAAAGGGAAGATGGATGGTGAGTGAATTCGAGAACACTGATAAAAATGTGAAAGCTCAGAAAAGCCCCAAAGTGCCGTTTGGTTTGCTAAGTGTTTGTTTTTTCTGAGCCAGAAGCTAGCCCAACATATCTGCCTGATTCCTAAAAGGTTTTTTTCTAAGTGGCTGCTAGCCTCGGATGAAAACCATTTACTGTACAGCTTCAACCTGTACAGAAGTGTGTGTGTATGTGTGTGTGTGTGTGATGTCTGTTTATTTGTCGACACAGGAACAGAATCACAGATGAGTAAGACCCTGGGCAAGACCACAGCCTAACACAAGCTAAAGCATATAACCGATTTGAGGTCCATCACTTTCTTAGGCTTCCCCAGTCATCCCTCTCGGTGTAACGGACTGGAAGCCTTTCCTCACCCCCTTCCTAAGCGAGACCTCTCCTTCCAGAAGCTGGAAACCATGAGGCACATTCATGTCATTTATTACGCACCTGTCTTGGGGGACGGCGGAGGGCTGAGACAGCCCCACGACTTGCCTAAGGGGCCCCGTCACGGCCAGACGGTTTATTCCCCACTCGGTGGTTTTTACGATCATCACTGTTTTCAGGAGCTCATTTGTCGTGAGAAGGCAAAAATGATACACGGCCGGCTGTGGACTTTTGGACGCCAAGTTCATCGAGGTGTTCATCAAGTGTGTACTGAAACCCAGCATGTATGTCGGGCGCACCTTAGGTTGTGGGGTCCCAACAGTAAGGAAAACAGACGCGCTCTCTGCTCTTGGGGGGCATAGCGGGTCTTAACGCCGTGTCGCACGAGGCGGGGAGGCTGGGATGCACGGCTTCTCTTCGCCAGGTGGATCTGCTCCCCAGGGAAGGGACTGGCGGTGACCCAGGACAACATGAAAAGGCAGACCGGCGAGGTCATGCTGGCTGTCGAGGAGAGAGGGTTCCACGATACCCCCTCCCCGGCGGTTCTTGCAACAAAAACCACGACGTCGCGTCCCCTCCTTGTTTCTTCCACAAACCCTGGTGGGGAGACCGGGACGTGGTGAGGATGGGCTCTGAACCTGTTGTTTCTACCATGTGTTACACGAGAAAGAAAAGAACCTAGCCTGGGTGCAGGTGAAGAAAACATTAGTGGCTCTTGTGGCTTGGAAGCATCTTAAAGTACGGCTCAGTCGATCGTCTCGAATAGGAGGGTGTCTGAGCTACACTGGTCACAGCTCACGCCTAAGTCGCCGACCATCAGGCACGTGACACAAGTGTGCAGCCTCCCTTCAGGCGCACATTTGGATTCTCCCGCATCTTGGAGAGGAGGCGAGAACATAAATACGAGTAAAAATGATAACGATAATGTATTAGGTTATCTCGCCACTGGTCTCTTAGAAAGTAGCGCTTCCTCTTTCCAGAATGTGTGAAGGTTATATTTGGACCCACGCTTGTTTTGAAGCTTTGTCTTAAATTGAACTTAGTTTAGGCTGGGCTGGGTTCTGATGAGAATAGTCTTCTCCTGGTGGCCAAGAATAGCTCACTAAAAACACGCCCAGTGAATACATGAAAATTCGCGAATCCATAGTGATCCTCGAGAGAAAGCCAAAAGAAATCATCTGAGGCAGCCGGTACCGACTCCTTATTTGGAAACTATGTAACTAAGGGGAAGCACGTTTCACGTCTTTCCAGCAGGGTTAAGCAAGCAGGTATGTGTGTATGGCGGGGGGGGGAGGGTCTCTAATCTGGTCCACCGGCTGCAGTACGAAGATCCCATAATGGAAGAGACTAGTGCCTCGGTTAAATGACAGTGAGGGGAGCGCCTGCATGGCTCAGTCGGTCAAGCGTCCGACTCTCGATTTCGGCTCAGATCATTTCGTGGGACCGATCCCCGCGTCAGGCTCTGCGCTGACAGCATGGAGCCTGCTTGGGATTCTCTCTCTCCCTCTCTCTGTCCCTCCCCTGCTCGTCTTTTGTCTTTCTCAAAATAAATAAATATTAAAAAAAAAAAAAAGGACAACAAGTGCACGTAACAACCAGATGCAATAATGTAGTTTGAGACTGGTTTCTGGTATGAAGCGAAAGGCTATGAAGGATACTTGGAGGGACATTTGGGGAATTTGAAGGTATATTGGCTATTAGGTGATGTAAGAGTATGATTGCTAATTTTAGGTGTATTGTTTTTTGTGACATGGGCAAACATTACTAATTTATTAGAAATGCATTTTGAAATACTTAGGGGGTTATGTCATGATGTCTCTGATTTATTCTTCACACACACACTGTTTGTCCTACACAGCGGGACACTCTGTGTGAAACTGTGACCCACAGGTGCCCCATGGAATGGCTGAACATACACGGACTTTTAACCCCCCACACTTGTCAGAGATCGGCAAGTAACGGGTCATTGTAAGTTGTTATCAAATAATGAGGAAGAGATTTTACAACATTTTCTGAAGATCAAAGTCTTTAAAGTGAGTCATGTGAAAATGGCTAGGGTGAATATTTATTCAAAATAATGAGGAAGGCATTATCCTAAGAAGATAAGTAAAGGGGCGCCTGACTGGCTCAGAGGGTGACTCTTGATCTCGGGGTTGTGCGTTCGAGCCCCACGTTGGCTGTAGAGATGACTTAAAACGACAACCTTTAAAAAATAAAAGAAGGTAAGTAAAAAAAGAAAATGAAGACCCAATAACTAACTTAATTTTAGTGTTGCCACTAAAACCTAATTTCCCCTGGTTGCAATTAATGATTTTTTTTAAAATAACTTTTATTCACTTAGCTGCTCAAAATGTTCACCTACTAGTAAAAATCCGTCAGTCATTAACGGAATGGTTAGATAAACTAGGGCATGTCTGTATCGGAAATATTGCGAAGTCATCACCAGTTAAGATTTGGATTTAACTCTTGGATTAATATTTAATAACATGAACATGTTTACGATACAACATCAAGTGCAGGAGATATGACTATATCTCAAAGGAGTCATGATTTTATGGAAGTGTAAATGATTGAGCCCCACGTAATTGCTAAAAGAGGATAAAGAGGTGGCATCTCATGTGGTCCCAGTAACATTGTGACCGTCACAAGAAAAAGAGGGGGGAAAAAAAAGCCCTCAGAGGAGACAGGACAAAACTGTAATGCTCACCAGGCACGGGTTACATCGTTGTCTGTTTCGAACAAGAAAGCATCTCTCACCACATTGGACAGATGTGGTAAATTTCCTGACATGAGAAAAAGAAACCCCTAATTTTACTCATCTCCAAAACTGAGAGTTGAAGAGGTGAAGCCCTTTTGCTCTTCAGAACAACTAAACTCAAGAAAGCCTCCTTGCCACCAGGCACAGGACCGGATGGTGGACTGGATAAGGCAATTCTGGTCTGACAAACACGGGAGAAGCATGTGCCATGCACACGGCACACGGCAGAGCTGTTTAGACGTGTGGCCAAGCCATCATCGCGTTGTCAGTGAACATTCTCTCACTCTGCAGGAGGGTGGGCAAGCCGATGGTGCCACCAGGATCAACCAGAAGAAATGGAATCCTTTCTGGGTGGGGAAAAAAAAGGAAATTCACCGAGTGTCACATTCATTTAGAATTTTGAGGAGACCTGCTTCTCTCATGGGATGCACGTATAAAAGTCTGGCTCAGTGGGTTAATCGTCCAACTGTTGGTCTCAGCTCAGATCTTGATCTCATGGTCATGAGTTCAAGCCCTGCGTTGGACTCCACACTGGGCATGAAACCTACTTAAAAAAAAAAAAAAAAAAAAAAGCCTAACCGTGTTAAACAACCCCATGTTAAATAATCCTAATTATTGAAGTAGGATTCTTAGCAACGATTCAAAAGATTGAGGTAGAGCTATGTGCATTAAGGAAAGATCTCTAGGCTTCACTGTGCATTGGGTGACCCCAGAACCAGAGTGGCAGATCTCACAGAATCCCACTTACACACCCAAATGCACATGCAAAGAAAAGCCTCTCAGTGAATGCACGCCAAATTTTTAATAATAAATATGTATGAAGAACTAGGAAAGGAAGGGAATAAAAGAGAAATTTACTTTTTCTTCCTCTATATATTTCTGAATTAAAATTTTTTTCTCTTTTTTTTTAAATTTTTTTAATGTTTATTTATTTTTCAGACACAGAGAGACACAGCATGAACGGGGGAGGGGCAGAGAGAGAGGGAAACAGAATCGGAAGCAGGCTCCAGGCTCTGAGCCATCAGCCCAGAGCCTGACGCGGGGCTCGAACCCGCGGACCGCGAGATCGTGACCTGAGCCGAAGTCGGACGCTTAACCGACTGAGCCACCCAGGCGCCCCCAAATTTTTTTCTCTTTAGAGCAGTAGATACTTACTTATTTCTTATGTACTTAAAAAAAAAGGTGGGGGGGTGTCTGCCTGGCTCAGTCGGAAGAACATATGATCTTGATCAAATGTCCACCCACTGCTAAGTGGACAAGACTGTTATCCGCATCGTTGAAAATGGTTCAGCAAGAATAAGAAACAACAACGTAGCCCCTTGGATGAATCTCAAAATAGTGACGCTCAGTCCAAGAAGCCAGACAAAAAAGAATACGTGCCAATTTTGTATCCAAAATTCTAGAAATGCAGACCAAACTAGGGTGACAGAAAGCAGATTGATGGTTGATTGGGGAAGAGAGGCAGGGCGGGAATAGAGGAGGGAATTAATCACGAAGGATCACAAAGAAAGTTTCGAGAGTGATGGATGTGACCGCACCCTGCACTGGGCTGATGGTCTCACTGCTGTATATGGTACCAAAATTTATCCAAATGTACACTTTATTATTATTTTTTTAATGTTTATTTATTTTTGAGACAGAGAGAGAGACAGGGCATGAGTGGGAGAGGGGCAGAGAGAGAAGGAGACACAGAATCCGAAGCAGGCTCCAGGCTCTGAGCTGTCAGCACACAGCCCGGTGTGGGGCTCAAACCCACGAACCGTGAGATCATGACCTGAGTGAAAGTCGGATGCTTAACCGACTGAGCCACGCAGGGGGCCCCCCAACTGCACACTCTAAATAGGTACAGTTAATAGTGTGCCAATTACACCTCAATGAATCTGTTTTAAAAAAAAGCTGCACATGTTTAATATAGAAAATTTGGAAATAACCTAAGAGTGAAGAAGAAAACTAAATAGCACCCTTACTCCCATGAGAAGACAACGACTGACAGGAGGGGGCTTTTCCTTCCCAGCAATTTTCATACCAGACTGTTAGCCCCTCAAGGTCAGGTCCGCCCGATCCACTGGCTGTATTCCCAGCACGGTCCTGGCAAAGCAAATGTTCGACAACTATTGTGAGTAACTAAGTGAACAGGTAAATAACTTGCTCTATTTCAAATCCTCTCATTAGAGCTTCTTCATGTCACTTAAAAAGTCTTTGAAAATGTATTTGTGGCTTCTCTATAGCACGGACAACTCCCAAACAACGAACGGACCCAATTAAACAGGCTCTCACGATCTCGCGGTCCGTGAGTTCGAGCCCCGCGTCAGGCTCTGGGCTGACGGCTCGGAGCCTGGAGCCTGTTTCCGATTCTGTGTCTCCCTCTCTCTCTGCCCCTCCCCCGTTCATGCTCTGTCTCTCTCTGTCCCAAAAATAAATAAAAAAAAAAATGTTGAAAAAAAAAAAATTAAAAAAAAAAACAAAAAAAAAACCAGGCTAACAGCTTAATTTACATCGCGCGTGGGGGCACCTGGGTGGCTCAATTAGTTAACGTCCAACTTAGGCTCAGGTCGTGATCTTGAGGTTCATGAATTCAAGCCCCGTGTTGGGCTCCGTGCTGACAGCTCGGAGCCTGGAGCCTGCTTCTGATTCTATGTCTCCCTTTCTCTCTGTCCCTCCCCTGCTCAGGCTCTGTCTCTCTTTCAAAAATAAATAAACTTTAAAAAAAAATTTACATCACACAGATACAAGTAAGGCAGTTAAGTTTTCTACCTTTTAAATGTGCTTGTCGATTAACTTCTCCTTTCCTCAGTTTGCTCTTCTATAAAATGGAAGTCTAATCGTCTCCACCTGTCCAGGTGACTGAGGATTCAAGGCAAGGGTGTGACCCGGGCACCCAAGACAATGCCGGCACAGCACAGTTTAGGGCTGGCACATACTGGCATTCTTGGGCCGCCGGCGCTGTCCATGGTTCCTGCTCAGTTCCCTCTATGCAAGTTCTTTTTCTTGGGATCTGCCAGTTGAAAAGCACCTGTCAGCCTGGCTGGAAGAGCCCTTTGGAGAGGTTGGAATTAAGTACTAAGCCCTGCAGTTTGCATTGTTACCATTTAGCACCTCTTTAGATGAACATTGGCCCCAGTGGAATGGATTCCAAGTTCCAGAGAACTCTGGTGATGGGAAGGGTTCGGTGAAGCAATTTTCTTTCGAGTGGATTTCCCCAGCTTTCTGCTGAATTTCAGGGCTAAGTGACTCCGGACTGAAACCAGTAGCTTCATCAGGTTGTGGTGGCCACCTGTAAATCAGTCTGGGTTTCTCAGGCTCTGTAAACCTTAGAAAACCAGATGACTCTTAACAGAGCTGTTGGATTTCACAGTTTTGGAGTGGATTTTTAGTCAACCTCTGGTTCCAGCTCCCCCGCATTTAGCAGAAACCTTTAGTGAGTTAAACACACACACAGATAAACACAGAGAAGATGAATATATAACTATATATTGACTCAGACTATCTATGACTGTGTCTTTACTGAAACAATACCCTCCCATTTTATAGCTAATGAAACTGAGGCTTAACGAAATGGTGTGGCTTGCTCGAACTGCTACTTAGTAAGTGGCCAGAAGACTAAATCCAGCTCTCTCTGAAGCCAGGGTAAGCGAGTAATTTATATAGCAGAAAGCAATAGCAGTCAACATTTTCCTTGCCCACCACAGTTTGCAAACCCCTTTAGGAACACTGTTTGGACCCTGACACTGTTCTCTGCCAGGTGGCTACCGAGAGGCAGCGTGTCTTGCTCCAAATGTAGAAATAAGAAGAAGTAAGAGAGTACTCCGACTTCGTGCCATGCCAAGCGTGGTCCTGGCCCAGCCGCATGGACATCGCCTGGAAGCTTAGAAGAAATGCAGGCTCTCAGCTCCCTCCAGACCTGCCAAGTCAGAATCTGCATTTTAACAAGATCCCCAGGTGACTTGTAGGCACGCGACCGCTGGCAAAGCCCTCTCATCAAGAGAGCCATCGAAGCTATGCGTCCTGATCAGAGCAGAGACACACAGAGTCATGGAGACAGAGGGTCCCCCAGGCCAGCCGGTCTTGGGTGACGCTGGTCGAAAAGCTGAAGAAAGCATGTGTGCAAAGAAGATGCCGTGCCTGCCAGATAAGTTCCTCTTTGCTTACCAATCACGTTTCTTTCCTCTTTTATGTCTCTCTTGGAGAATACTGCCAATGTCTCCAGTGACGTGAGTGTCAGATATCCCCTTGCGCCCTGCCTGTGGTAAGGGCACAGCCACAAGAGGGAGCGTACCTCCCGTGGCTTGCCTCTCCTTTTTAAGGGAATGTGTCCAACTCCGAGCTTACGATATGCTCCTATCATCGATGATCTCCTCCTTGGGGGCAGGTGGCGGGAGGCAGCATGGGGAATGTCTGGAGGTGGTTTGGCCACTGCACTGGTAGAAAAAAACAAAGATCCCAAGAAGGCTTTGACGGGTCTCTTTTTGGTACCCTAAAATCCCCATCTCCTCGAAACAAAAAAAAAATTTGGATATGTCAGATCCAGAGAGGGGAGGTCATCCCAAAGTCTCATAGATCCCAAGATGACACTGAAGTCCTCTTCTTACCTGTTTTTTATTCTAAAATGTTCTTAAAGTTTATTTACTTTTGAGAAGAGAGAGACAGCATGAGCGGGGGAGGAGAGAGAAAGAGGGAGACACAGAATCTGAAACAGGCTCCGGGCTCTGAGCTGAGCACAGAGCCCGCCGCGGGGCTTGAACTCACGGACCGCGAGATCATGACCCGAGCCGAAGTGGGAAGCTCAACACACCGAGCCACCCAGGCGCCCCCTCTTCTTTACCTCTTAAACCATTTCTTCAAGGCTTCTCTTTTGGCTTCTCCAGCGGGTCTGCCCGTGGAGTGTGGTTCCGCCCACAAAAGTACTCAAGTTTGTGTGACCTCTGGTCTTAGACATTTGCCCCCAAATATACAACTGCCTTCTGAAATGGGGTATAAATTGGAGTGTTGAAATGAGGATATTTCTGGATGACTTCTGCCAGACCAGTGACCCCGTAGGACTTCTGTTATCACCCCAGTGCCCCTTCTGAAGCCCAGGCTGTTGGGAGGGATGGGCTAGAATGTTACAAGGATGCTCACGAGGCCATGTGGGGAGTCATGTGGTTTGGGGTCAGGAAACCAGGTGCCTGCTGTCAGGCTACACCCACAAACTTAGGCACCAAGCCGGGCGTCTCTTCAGTTCGCAGCTCAGAAATTACGAGCTGCCAGTCAGGTGGCCCGGAAATCTGTAAACAAAGTTATCAGCTAATCAGAGAAATCTGCTTGGATGTGGTTTTAGGTATCCTGAAAGTTAGCCCAATGTGGCATAAGGGTGGAAATTGCTGTGCCCAGGGTGTGTGTGTGTGTGTGTGTGTGTGTGTGTGTGTTTGTGGTTGGACCCAGAGAACCAACCTCTGTTCTTAACTCCCAGCTGAGCGAAGGGAGATGCTGACAAATGGAATAGTTTGGTAATAACTTTCTGCAGAGAACTAATCATATATTTGCACCAATTCGAAGTCCACATTCAAGACAAGCTACAGAGGTTTTGGGTCCCCCAACAGATGGGAACACTTATTAGAATACTAAAATGTTTAATGTTAATTACATCATTATGCAGTCTGTTCCTAAATACACCGTCATTGGAAAATATTCAGTGATTATAGACAAAGCTAAACTCTTTCTTGGCCCCCCCACCCCCCACCCCGTAACTTCTTTCCGGAGGTAAGCAGTGTGATCATTTGGGCATGAAAGTCTTTTCCTTGCAGTGATAAAACATGTCTATGCTCCTAGACAGAGAGTCATTTTGGTGTTTTGTTTTGTTCCCAACAGCAATACCATCACATTGAATCTATCATCTACGATTTGCTCTGTCCCTTCAGAGATCTCAACAACCTGGAGATCTCTCCATGCTAATATGTATATATACACCAGATTTTTTTTTTTTTTTGAGAGAGAGAGAGAGAGAGCACAGAGCGCAAGCAGGGGAGGGGCAGAGAGAGAGAGAGGGAGGCACAGAATCGGAAGCAGGCTCCAGGCTCTGAGCGGTCAGCACGGGGCCAAACGTGGGGCTTGAACCCACAGACCGCGAGATCATGACGTGAGCTGAAGTCGGACACTCCACCGACTGAGCCACCCAGCACCGACTGAGCCACCCAGGCGCCCCTCGATCCACCCGATTCTATTATAACCTTTGCATCGAATTCCAGAGAATGAATAGAGCATCCTTTACGCAATCAATGTCTTATTGATGGACACGGAGGTTGTTTTCCATTTTCACCAACACAAGTACCTTTGTTGTGATTCATCCTCGAGGGCATGCGTGGATGTTCTCTGAAGAGGCCACCATCCGGGAATGGCTGAGACACAGGGATGCAAACTTTGTATGTTAACACACCCTCCCATCATCTCCTTGCAATGGCTGAACCAATTCACACACGCTGGGAGTGTGAGAGCGCCTGGTGCCCCTCCCCCATGCTCAGTATTCAACTTGTGGAGCTCTGGCCTTTTGAAGAGTGAAAATACTGCTGTTTAATGTGCACTTCCTCGGTTATGAGTTAGAGCATCTTTTCAGATGTTTTTCTTCCCTCGGTTGGGAAAAGCCTCTGCATATTTGTGCGCATTTGAAAATTGGGGTTATTTGTCTTTTTCATTTGGGTTTGTAGAAGCGATGCTTCTTTTCTAAGAGGTATTGCAAAAAGCAAGTAGTAGCAGACAGTTTCTTTCTTTCGGAAAGTCATAAAAGCATCTGCTTGTGTAGAAACGGAGGGAAAAAAAAAAGCCTGTGGTGTGTCTGTGCATGTGTTTTTTTCCATAGCGTGGCTTTAACACCTACACACCTTTGGTAAACGGGGTGAAGCCCCCAAAAGATTGCAGCGGCAAAGATGAAAAACAAAGAAAAGTAAGGTAGTCCCTACCAGACGCTTACTAACGAGAAGGGCAGTTTCCAGTTAACAGCTGAAATATGGCTTTCACGTTCTGCAGAAGGCTGGGTTTGCAATCCCGGGGCCAGCTCTTTCCCGTAGACATCTTTTCTCTAGCGGCGGCTTGGGATTTGGGCTTGCGCTCATCGGTTGCCCATCTGAGGAAGTGATGTAAGCCCGTGGCCCCTGTCTGGGTTATCTGAGGGGCTCATCGCTCCTGGTCGTGACAGAGGAGCGCCAGGTGATAGATAACAAGGAGTTAGCAGCCCAAGTTTCTTGACTTACCCTCAACCGCAAGGGAACTTATCTCCAGAGGGCATCTTCCTGGGTGAGAGCTGAAGTCTTGAGAAAGCAGGGCACTTATGGGGCGCAAAGGGGCTGGGGAGGGAGGGGGCAGGAGATCCGTCCTTTCTGTAGGCGGTTCTGGTAGGTGTGTGGATGAAGCCAAGGAGCAGATTTAAAGATCATCTCCAAAGATGGGGGAGGTGTGGAGTAGAGAGCTGGATAGGTGTGACACAACCCCTCTAACCTGCCCATTTTATACAGCCTCCAAAAAGAGTCAATCGGGGGAGGTTCCAGACATTTTACAAAAAACAGGCTTGGGGGTGGCAATGCTTCCAGCCTCTGTGAAAGTGACTCGTGAAACAAAACCATCGCTGGGAACCCCAGGCAACGTGTGCAGCGAACAGACATGGAAGCGGGGGCAGCTTGCGGGCAGCAGGATCCCCTGGACAGCCTACTGAAACACAGATGGCCCCACCAGGCCCCACAGTTTCTGACCCAGCGGGTGTGACGTGCCCCACAGCTATAACGAATGTCTGGGCGCCGCTGCTGATCCGGGGAACACACTTTGACAACCGCTGGGCAAGAGAGAAGTTGCCCTTTAAACAGGGAGAAAACAGATGCCAGGAGGTGCTTTAGACAGTTGCGTCTGTGGTCTCTCCTTAGGCTGCTGGGGGAGGGGAGTCAGAGGAGAAAGATCAACGGAAACAAATGCTCTATGGCAAAGTCTGCAGGTGGTGGGTGAGGGACTGCGTCTGCCTGACAAGCTTCTAAAGGCGAGTGAGGTTCAAGTCCTTGGTGGTACCGGCTGTGGGGCTGTGATGCCTTAGAAGGATCACTCTAGGTGAAGGCCAGGGCCAGGATTAGATTAAGCCGGGATGGAGAATAAATATTAGTGAGAAAGAGACCACATTCTACCCAGGTATTTATTAATTTTTTTTAACGGTTATTCATTTTTTTTTTGATAGGGGAGGAGAGGCAGAGAGAGAGAGAGACACAGAATCCGAAGCAGGTTCCAGGCTCTGAGTGTCAGCACAGAGCCCCACGAGGGGCTTGAACTCACAAACTGTGAGATCATGATCTGAGCCGAAGTCGGACATTTAACCGACTGAACCACCCAGATGCCCCCATTTCGTTTCTTAAAAAGCCTTTTGTTTTGCCCAGAGTTTTGGATTGTCTTTCTTTTCTTCAAACAACATCTTGCTCATAATCATCCTCTGTTTCTCTTCCAAAAGCTCACAGTAACAGACACTCTATGAAGTCTGCTTTTCTCTTGAAGACGTCCCTACCTCCACTCACTTTAATTCTTCCCCAAACTCAAAAACAAATCCTTCCTACCTCTGAGCAGTCCTCAAGTCATTCATGACTCCTAGAAAATCATCCCCCTGCCTACAGTCTCCCATGTGCAACTCATTGCTCAATCGTAACACAATCTTCCAAAGCCATTTAACTTTTTTACCCCTATCAGTAGAAATGTGTCTCTGTGCTTTTCTTTATCTCCCTTATTCCTCCATTGTGCATCTGCGTGTGTATGTGCTTAGGCACACACACAAGTATATTTGCATACATACATGTGTGTACACATATATGTGCATACCTCATGATGGTTTCCTATTCTGTCTTAGGTTAATTATTTGGCATCTGCTTTTTCTCACGCAGTAGACAGTGACCCCATCCATTCATGGATTCTTCAAGAATCTACCAACGGCTTACTGCATGTCAGGGTTGTTTCTACCCTTCTCCTTCTGGCTCTTCCCCCTTTCTTGTTATCATTCTCCCCTGTCTGCATTCTTCATGAAGGCACTTTTTTTGCTGCTCACCTGCGAGCCTGCTGTTCGGTCCTTCATCTAGTATATGTCTTCCCAGTAGATCTGTGTGCAGGATACGGACATTTGGCTGTAGGGATTGTATCTTTCATAATAACTTCTTAGAGGAAGGTCCTCCCTGCATCTTATTTTTTTAAAAAAATTTTTTAACGTTTATTTATTTTTGAGGCAGAGAGAGACAGAGCATGAACTGGGGAGGGACAGAGGGAGAGGGAGACACAGAATCGGAAGCAGGCTCCAGGCTCTGAGCCATCAGCCCAGAGCCCGACACGGGGCTCGAACTCACGGACCGCGAGATCGTGACCTGAGCTGAAGTCGGACGCTTAACCGACCGAGCCACCCAGGTGCCCCGTCCCTGAATCTTAGAATGGCTCTTGTTTTCATACTTCAGCATAAATATCATCACCTTGGAGAAGGCTTCTCTGTCCTGCCCTCTATCCCAAAGTAGCCCTATCCTCTCCCTTTCCCACCAGCCAGCCACACTCTCGCACATCAGCCTGTGTGGTAGGTTAATTTCATTGATGTCCCCAATCAGTAGTGTCTCTTTATGCCTACCTGCCCTTTGGAATGGACTTTGCAGCTCTCTGCATCCAGAGGTAGAGTCTCCTTCCTCACTACTTGAATCTGGGCTAAACTTGTGACTTTGGCCATTAGGATGGGACAGAGGTGACAGTGGCCAGTTCTGAACCCAGACCTTGAGAGGCCTTGTGCACGTCTAACTCTTTCTCTTAGGACCTCATCATCAGCGTGTGGACAGACCCAGGCTGGCCGGCCGCAGGATGGGGGACCACGTGGATGAGACCTCAGGCCATCCTGTACAGCCAGCCCTGGTCAGCTTGTTAGTGGACACAGACATATGAGCCGTCCTGGCTTTGGTCAGTTGAGGGTGGTTGAGACCAGAACTGTCCAGCTGAGCCCAGGTTTAAATTGTAACTTACAGAATCAAGAGCTAAATAATAAACATTGTGGTAAGCCCCTAAACTGCGGAGTGGTTTGTTATTCAGCAATAACCAACTGATACACCTTGTTTATTTCCTTTAGAGCACTCCTCAGGAAATTCAGCTAGCTGCTCAAAGACTCTGCGTCCTCATCTTTAAAAAGGACGCACTCTTTCTTGTAGAATTGTTATGGGATTCCATGGGATGATGTTTGTAAAGCTCCTGCACAAACTAGGTGCCCAGGACATTTGTTTATTTTCTCTTTCCCTGGAAAAGAGCCGAGATCACAGGCAAGAGGAAGCCTGAGCCGTTCTCCCCCAAGAACAGGAGAGAAAGCCCCAAGAAATCCCGAGAGACCTTGGAGCCACAGGAAGAAAGGTTGTTGGAGAGGGGAGGCCAGACAAACAAACAAAAAGCAGAAAGAGGCCCATAAGTACAGAGAAAGGTGATGGTTGCCGGAAGGAAGGGGGTTGGGGGTTGGACATGATGGGTGAAAGAGAGCTGGGCGGGGGGGGGGGGGGTGGGGAGAAAGGGGAGCCCAAGGCCTGCTGATTCCGTTGAATTTGAGTGATGTTCCTGTATTGTCATTTATGGGATTTCTCTGTAGTGTTTAGAAATGAAGCCTCTTAACAGAAAAATGGCCAGCACTATTGTTTTGGCACCTGCAGAATGCCAGGAGCCCCCTATAGCAACCCTGGGGCATAGATACCAATGTCCTGTTTTACAAAAGAGTAAACTGCGGCTCTGAGACAAAGAACACGCTGTGAGTAAGCGCAGCATGGGACAGACCCAGATATAACGGTAACGCTGTGACGACACCGTTCAGCAGGAGTTACCGCTCACGGAGCATGGGCCAGGGGCCCCGGCTGGGCTCTTGCCCGAGTTAGCTCTTTTTGCCCTGACGGCAACCCTCCCAGGGGCTGCTAGTCCCACATTTTACAGATAAGGAAAGTACTTCCCGGGACACACGGTCCACGGCCGTCGCCCAGCACTGCTCTGCTAAGCGTGGACCTTTCACTCTCTTTCTGGGCCATCTGGGGGAAGGTTGGGGGTTGGTTCGAGAAACCAGGTAGGCAGTAGGAGCCTTAGAAAGGAACGAGAAATGAGCAAAGTCTTTGAAGGCAGCAGGAAGGAAGAACAGGTCGTCTCAGTGGTACAGGCAGGACAGAGGAGGAGAAGGGGACCTGTCCCCCAGCCTCTCCTCGGAGCTCCCTGGTTGGTGGACAGCAGACGTCTCCCTCTCGTGTCGTCTGGCGTATAGGGGAAAAGGCTTCATCAATACACGTCAGAGAGGGAGACGAGACTAGGGGTCCCAAAGTCCTACAGCATGAGATACGCTGAAGAAACCACTCAACACTACTGAAAAACAAGTTCCGAGTTTAAACACTGTCAAGCAGGTTTCTTTTCTGCAGGGCTCCTCAGAACCTTCAAAATGCTGCTTTGCCTGTTTTGCAAACCGTTTCACATTTTGCTGAGCACCTACCCACACTCTGGGCCGTGGGACTCCGATAGGCTGTTCTGGGACATACTTTTTCGAAATGTGGTTCGCAGCAAAAACTGGATGACTGTTTCTTAGATGGAACCCTGCAAATAATCTGAGGCCCAGGATGGCGACTTAATTCGTGGTTCCCCGCCGGAGGCTCAATGAGGGATGCGTGCTTGACAGGTGTGATGCTGAGAGGGAAACAGGGGCCCAGAGGCCTCAGGCCAGCGGCCCCCCCACCTCCCCACCCCCAAGAAGCTCTACTTTGGGCTCCGTTGTAGGGACCTGATCTTTTCATGTGGTTGTTTTGATGTGGCCATTTTGAAACTGAGGACATTTTGATACAGCTATTTTAATGCCCTGGAAATTTTCTGACTTTTAAAAAACACCAGCCATTTTGAACGTTCAAAAATGTATCACGTATCAGTGCATCACGGGGTCAGGGACAGGGCGAGAGTCGACATCATGGAGAAAACAGGGGACAGGATGAAGCTGTGGGATGGGGGGAGGCCCACTTTTATTTACATTGCTTATAAGGAAAACAAGTTAAAAGTTTAATGGTCTGATTTTTTTTAGGGTCACCCAAAAGCCCCCAAGTTTATAAAGCCTGTCAGTAATCCAGACCGTGTGGTATTGGGGGGAAGAATAAATGAATAGATCAACAGAACACAGTAGAGAGCCCGGTGATTAGACCCCCATAAGTACAGTCAAATAGCAAATAATCATGGGTCGTCGGCAAAGTGTCAATTAAAACGACGTGGCATTACCACGCGGCGACAGGAACGCTTGCTCGTGGCTGCCGGGAATGCAAGATGGGTACAGCCGCTTTGGAAGACAGTTTGGGGGTTTCTTAAAAAGCCAAACGTGTTCTTAACGTCTCCTCCGGCCATCGAGCTCTTTGGTATTTACCCAGAGGAGCTGAAGACTGTGCCCACCCAGAACCCAGTGCACGGACGCTTACGACCGCTTTGCTCGTAACTGCCCAAACGTGGAAGGAACCACGGTGTCCTTTGGTGTAGGTGAACGGGTAAACGAGCTGCGGTCCATCCAGATGGTGGAGTATTTTTCAGTGCTAAAAAGAAAGGAGCCGGGAAGCCTTGAAAAGACGGGTGGGGAACTTAAATATATTTTACTCAGCGAAAGAAGCCAATCTGAAAAGGCGACACGAGGGAGGCTTCCAACTGTAGGACACTGTGGAAAGGGCACATTAGGGAGACCACGAAAGGATCAGTGTTTGCCAGGGCTCGTGGGGAGGGAGGGATGAACAGGGGGAGCACAGAGGATTTTTAGGGCAGTGAGACTGTTCTGGACGATACCGTAAAGGCGCTTACGTGTCATCACAGGGTTCGTTTGTCCAAACCCATAGAGTGTGCAACACCAGGGGGACCCTAAAGTAAACGACAGATGTAGAATGATCATGATATGTCCATGTGGGTTCATTAACTGCAGTAAATGTACCCTCTGGGGCTCCTCTGTGGAAGACGGGATATGTGGGGACTCTCTGTACCTTCCGTTCGATTTTGCCGTGAACTGAAAAGTGCTGTAAAAAATAGTCTTTTTATAAAAAAGAAAAATCGCCTCCAGCACATCTGGCTGTAGAAGTTGTCATCGTTTATTGCACAGATCGGCCCTCCCTGCATCTGGGGTGTGGGGAGGGAGGGAGGAGGTGAGGACTCTGAATTCACCCAGATGCCTCCCCGGAGGCGGAAGTCGGTGGAGGGACAGTGGTGGCAGGGCCGGGGGGGTTCTGGCTCCTGCAGTGGCCCAGCTAAGGGGAAGCTGTGATGCCTCTGGCCGGGGGTGCTCAGCCGACGGCCCACACACAAACCTGGTCTCGCCGTTTCTCCTGAGGTTTCCCACACAACAGCCTGTGATCTGTTAGAAGTGGAACTTGGGTCGCGTCGTTGCCTACATGAATCCCTTCGGGGACTTTCCATCACCCCGGGCATCAGATCAAAACTACGGCCTCTTGGCCTCCAGTCCCCACAAGATCGGGCCCTTCCTGTTTCTCTGGCTGCAGGCACTTCCTGCCACCTGTTCCCCCCGCTGGGAATGGCCAACCCAATCTCCACCTTCATGGGAATGCCCTGGGATTCGGGTCTTAAATGTCGACTCCTTAGTGAGCCCTACCTCATCACCCCTCACCACTCCCGCATTTCTGCCATTTTACACCCCATGTCATGTGTGTCGCTGTCTGCTCAAACCCATGTTTCCGGTCCCGTGCCCTCTCCATCAGAGGCATCTGGGTGTTTCCAGGGCCTCCCCATGACCTTGCTCCCCCACCCCTGCAACATCCCATCGTTCGCCAGCTCCTGTGGGTCACACGTCTCTCCCTCCCTCTCATTCCTTCTGCTGCTGTGTGGTGTGGACCCCACACCTTCTCCCCCCCACTCCCTCTCTCCCTTCCTTCATCTCTCTCTCTCTGTGTCTCTCTCTCCAAACATGAGCAATTTAAAGAATCTACAGGAGTCCTGCAAAACCAATGGAGTGAAAGCCTGTGCTGGATTTAAGGCTGCTGGGGCAGAAAGGACTCCCCTTCAAGCCCCTCTGTGCTCTAGGAGAGGAGAGTGGTCTGCCCTGGGCCGGCTGCCCCCGGCTTGTATCAGACTGAGCCATCTCAAGGTACAGATATTAGCTGCAGCGTCGACCTGTCCTGTCCTGGCCACTATGGTGGCCACTAGCCCCGTGGAGTTATTTGAATTTAAATTTAAACCCACGGCAATAAAATAAATACAGTGCAATGCAACATATCAGTTTCTTAGGCACGCTGACTGCCGTTTAGACCCACATCAGCCACCTGTGGCTGGCGGCTGCCCACTGAATGGTAGAGATCTAGAACGTTCCCGCCACCGTGGAAAAGCTCGATCATTGGATGCCACTGTTCGACACCCCCAGCACTTCTGTGAGGTCTGTCTTTTCCATTAATGTAGTCAAAAGATGATTAGTAAGCCCCTAGATGCACCACGGGCAAGACGCCACGGGCCCCGTCCTCACGGAGTTAGCAGACAAAGAGAGAAATGCCCGCCGTGAAAGGGAGTCGGCAACCTCAGAAGCACCCAGCTCTGAATTCTAGCTGCACGTGGCGAAACAGGGAGAGGGAACAGAAAAGTCAGGGGTGCTCCCTGCAAGGAATACACCCAGGCTGGGTGGCGGCCAAAAGAATCACGTTGGTCTTGGCTCCTTTGAGAAGTCGGCTGTCTCTTCTCCTTCTTCACGCCTCCCTGCCTTCCCAGCCTCGGGCCTCCTCTCGGCCGCGCCTTGGTGCTGCCCGAGCCTCCCTACCTCACCTGGACCACGAGGGTCCACACAGAGGAGGACGTCTCCCCACGACAGCACGTTTAGCCCTCCCTTCTTCCCTGAACCCCCTCCCCGACTTCCCTTCCTCTCGCCAGCCTCACCCCACCCATCTGCCCGGTGGCCGGCCGTGTCTACCTGGGATGCCCTTACCTGGCGAAGAAACAGCTTGAGTCGGGAGGACGTGGAAACACGGCATCTTCTTCGCCCCGGGGGGCCCTTGCATCTATAGCAGTGTCTCAGCCTCCTGGGACTCCCCCAGGCCCCGGTCCCACCCCGGGGACAAGCAAGTGCCCTGCTCCGCCTGCCCGAAGACAGCCAAAGATCAGCTCAGGGAGCATTTTCCCCTCTCCATCGCCCCTTCCTTTTCCATCAACAATTGCCAATGTAGAAGTGAGAGAGCCAGAGCCCTTGGCTGGTGTACCCTTTTAGACACGACGTTCAACGAATATGGGCCAAGAGCAGGGAACTCACGGCTCCCTCGAGGCTGCTGAATCACCCATTGCTTTCGTTCTTACAGCTCATGGTCTGTAACTTTCGGATGTGCTGTTCATTGGCCTTTCCCATTTAGATAATCAGTCCAGATGCATCGAAGGCGTCACTTTATTCTGTATGAATGGACGGTGATTGAGGGGCCACGCGTCTGGGGAGACCCACTCTGCCAGAGGGCACCGGTGGGTCCGCAGGACGACAAAAGTACCTCAAAGAGGAAATCGGTCTTCACTCGTGATTGCACCCCGCGACAAAAATGAGAGAGAGGCCTCTGTTGCAATAACGACAAGGAACGGACTGGGGTCTTTTCTCCGTTACAGACAGTAGAAGTTACGGGCTGCGGCTTCTAGGCCATGATCATCCCCTAAACACCCTTCAACTACCAGGCACGGCACCTGACCCTGGGGCCCAGAAGGGGGTGTGACCGTGTTGTGACGGAGGGCCCTACCATAGCTGTGGGCTGGAAAACTTCACCTGTGAGCTTCATTAAGAATATAACTTCATGTATGCTGAGGCTTTTTTTTTAATGCTTTTTTTAATGTTTTTATTTTATCTTTGAGAGAGAGAGACAAGGTGCAAGTGGGGGAGGGGCAGAGCAAGAGGGAGACACGGAATCCGAAGCAGGCTCCGGGCTCCGAGCCATCCGCACAGAGCCTGACGCGGGGCTCGAACTCACGAACCGTGAGATCATGACTTGAGCTGCAGTCGGACGCTCAACCGACCGAGCCACCCGGCTGCCCCTGTGTATGCGTAGGTTTTTTAAAAAAATGTCATCGAAACACCCAACCTTAATCAGATGAAAGGTGTTGTCAGGGTCTACGTACCTGACGTATGGTAGTTACGTGACAATAAAATCTTACCGTATCTGACCCCAGTTTTAAGGTGTTTGTGACCCCCCAGCATTCCCTGTGTTCCTGGGTGTGTATCACATCCATGATTTTCTAAAGGAGGGCCACCATTCAATAGGATTTTTAGACATCTGTGCTGCCTGCCATGGAAGCCGCCAGCTACGGGTGGCTATCCAGATCTTATAATGTGGTTGGTGCGACTAGGGGACTAGTTTCATTTTAATTAGTTTGAACTGAAAAAGGCACACGTGGCCAGTAGCTACCGCATCGGCTGGCCCAGCTCTGTGGGTTTAGGTCCACCTGTCAAGGCCAAAAGGGGGGTTACGTGGTGGTAGATGGAGCTGGGGGTGACGGTCCCACGTCGGCCTGTCCAGGCAACGTCGCCCGAGGAAACCTCGCACACACACCCCGGTAGCCTGGCAAGGCTTGTTTTTCCACAGCCCCTCCTTTCCCCTTTTCCCTGGAGTGGCTGTGCTGTCTAGGAAAAGACGTTTTTGTAGACCATCGGTCTGCGTGTGTGTCTTCAGAGAAGATGGTTTCCCTTAGCCCAGGACGTCTTGGCTTTTCACTTCTGGTTGCAAATCATCGATTCTGCTGATTGCTGAGGTTGCAGCTGGTGACTCCCTGCTCCCCACCCTCCCAGGCCACCCCACCAGTGACAACGCAGGTAGGGGTGGCCTGACTTCCTCTCTGGTGTTTTTACCGATATTGCCTGCACAACACTCGTAGAAGCCTTGCCCCTCATCCCAGGCAGAGAGCAGGCCAGCCCTTGCCCCCCGACGGAGCTGGTGGGACCCACCTTCTCCCGGAGCATCTCCCGCTGCCCTCCACAGTGAGTATCACCCTTCTCGGTGTCTCCTGTGCCCCCCCCACTCTTGTGTTTCCTCGATGGCTTCTAAAACCCAGGCTCTCACTCATTTGTTCAGTGGTCGTGAGCCCCAGGCACTTTGCTAGAAGCTTCCAAGAAGGCAAAGGCGAGTCCGGTAGTGGCCTGCCCAGGTTTCCAGGGATGAGTCAGAAGACTCCCTCCCACCCACACGTGTGAAGTAAAGGTTCGAGGCAGTGAGTTCTGTGATTTGTGACTTACAGGAGGGAGAAGCAGGTGCTCGGGGCAGGTGACAAGAAGGGGGTCAGGACTGGGAAAGCGAAGCCCCCAGGAGGTCCTCGGGTCCGAGAGGCAGCCCCGTGGGACAGATGTTTGGGGCAGCCTTCTCCGTAGCAGGGAAAAATCGGAAACAAGCAAACTCCGCTCTAAGCGGTGACTGGTTAAGTGAAGTGTGGCATCGCCAGACAACAGAACACCCCCCAGCCATCCAGTCCGATGACAGCCCCGCGGTCACTGGTGTGAAACGTGCACCAGAAAGAGGGGTAATGAGAACGCAAGATAGAAAATGGGTTGTGTGGTCCGATTCCCTTCCCACTAAGGGTGCATGTGTGGGAAAAAGTGTAAAGAAAGTGAACAGAGGCTGACCCAAGCAAGGGGTGTTTGAGCGGTGTTTATTTTCTTCCCCGTATACATTTGCTTTGGGTTTTTTGTTGTTGTTGTTGTTGTTGTTTTTCTGGTACATTACGAAACGTGCAAAATCTCCTTTATAATCGGAAGAAAAGCAAAGCTGCTTCGTTTTCAGTGACCCATCCGTGACTACGGCTGTGTCCTTCCAAACACCCCAACCCTCTCCAGTTCTCTGTTCGCTATTGCCCTGCACCTGCCGGAAGGGCCACTGAGGAGCCCAGAGCTGGAAACGCGGGGCAACCACCAGCCCCCCAGGGCCCGTCTCCTCCTCCCCCTGCTGAACAGGCCCAAGTCCATCTGCCCTTTCAGCCCCTGGAGCTCGATGCCTCTTTTCTCCATATCCGTCTATCTGCTCTGAAGGCTTCCTCCACCTCCCCCCCCCGCCCCCTCCCACCCCTCCCGGCCAAGTTCAAGGACTCCCCACTCACAGGCTGCAGCGTCTACTGGGGGGCAGGGAGGCGGGCGCCCGACCCAGGCTTGGCGAGCAGCCGGCCGGAGAGACGGCTCAGAGACCCCACTTTTGTGCCGGGGGTGGGGGGCGGGGTGGGGTGGCGGGCAGAGCTACTAACAAATAGATGATTCAATCTCAGTGTAGCGAGTCGGACAAACGTGGACGTGAGACCTGAATTCCTGACTCCCGTCAGTATCTGTATCCAATTCACTGGCTACGGGGAGCAGGGACGGGAAAATGCTGCAGCCGCAGATGCTCCGTGATGGTTTTGTTTTATTTATTGATTCACTTACGGAGAGCGAGCGAGCAGGGGAGGGGCAGAGAGAGAGAGACAGAGAGACAGAGGATCCAAAGCGGGCTCTGCGCTGACAGGCTGACAGCAGTGAGCCCGATGCGGGGCTCAAACTCACGAACTGTGAGATCATGACCCGAACCAGAGTCGGAGGCTCAACCCATGGAGCCAGCGAGGTGCCCCTCCGTGATGATCTTCGTGGTGATTACCTAAGGACCGCAGGGAGCAAAAACGCATGGCCGGGGGCAGTAATGGATGTCAGCCTAACTTTTCTCCTAGGTCCTTTTTTTTTAAAAAAAAATTGAATTAGCAGCGCTCCCTTCCCCCCGCCCCCCCACCCCACCAAGGTTCCTGTACACGCTTCCTGTTTTCTGGCCTTCATGCCTTTGTTGATACGTTTCCCTGTCCTCGAGCAGGGTTCCCTCCCCTCTTTGCATGTCTCCAAGCTCTCCAGCCTTCAAGGGGTCAGCAAAAATGTCACCTCCTCAGGGAAGCCCTCCCGAGTTGCACTGGGGTCATGACTTCTGCCTCCTAATTCCCAAAGCGACTCGTAGCATTTAGCCTTGCTGGTATTTTGCAGCGATGACGAGCTCATTACCCTTGAACGTGAGCTTCTGGACGACTTGGATCATGTCTCATACAGAGTTCAAGCCAAGCAGGTGTTTCAGGTGTCAAGACACATTGCAGGGGTGAGCGGGGGAGGGGGGGGGATGAAGCATGTTCCCTCTCCTTCCCACAGAGCTCTCTGCATTCCGCAAAGAGCATGGCACTTGACCTTTGCCACGGGGTCCTGCAGGAGGCTGGGCTCTCACCTCCATTTTACAGCTGAGGAAACTAGGCGCGGTGAGGGCTGGTCTCCCAGGCAGAAAGGGCTGCACCAAGGGACAGACGGGGGCTTTCAAACGGGGGTCCATCGTGCTCCCCCCACCTCAGCCCATTATGCTACGGCACAGGGGCAGGCTTCGCAGATCCCAGCGGTTGCAGAACC
Organism: Panthera pardus; assembly: GCF_024362965.1. NCBI lineage: Eukaryota > Metazoa > Chordata > Mammalia > Carnivora > Felidae > Panthera > Panthera pardus. Next base: position 15,804,495 of record NW_026527013.1, read on the forward strand.
GCAATGGGGCCACCGGGAGCACCACCGGGGAGAGACTGGGGCCGCACTGAGCCAGACGCCAGAGAGCGCTCCCAGCAGACCGGAGAGGGGTCTGCTTTCAGGACGCTTTGTTGTGTGTGGGTGTTTGCCTCCTTCTCAGGGCCGAAGAGAAAATGAAAGCGAGCTTGGAGACTTTGCAACTGGTGCAATGAAATCTTTGGAAAGTATTCTGATGGAGGAGAGAGGGGATACGTGGAGAGCTGTCAGCAGCGTCTTTCTTTTAAAAAAAATTTTTTTTTTAATATCCATTTATTCTTGAGAGAGAGAGAGAGAAAGACAGAGCACAAGCCGGGGAGGGGCAGAGAGAGAGGGAGACACAGAATCTGAGGCAGGCTCCAGGCTCCGAGCTGTCAGCACAGAGCCCGACGCAGGGTTTGAACCCACGAACTACGAGATCATGACTTGAGCTGAAGTCAGACGCTTGACCGACTGAGCCACCCAGGGGCCCCTATTAGTAGTGTCTCTGTGAGCCAGAAACACATTTATCATAGCAGAAAAAGAAACCTTCACGGAAAGCTGATGTAGGCTCTCAAAGTTGCAAACCGAAGCTGCCGAGAATTTGATTACTAGTCCTGACTGCCTTCCAGACCCTTCACTGGGGCAGCTGTGGGTACCTCCTGGGGATGAGATCTGCAAACAGGTGTACGGAAGGGAAGAGAACTGGGGCTTCTTAAAAAAAAAAAAAAGGTTGACGAGTTATTTTTATGATAGTTCTTAAAATAAAATTTCACGCACAAAGGAACATATTTAAATAGTTTTCATAACCTAAGGGAAAAAAAACGAAAGTCTCACTTTCCACGGGTCATAATTGTTCAAGCTCCTTGCAGAAAATGTTTCAGTACTGATGAGCAGTGAAGTGTGTAATTTTTACATTTTTTTTTTTCTTAAAGACCGTGCAACACAGTCTTCTACCTTGCCTTTCTACCTAATACTCTTGGGGACCTCCTTATATCAGCGTGAGGTCTATTTTATTCCATTTATGGGTGACTTCTGTAGGTTTTTTTTTTTAGTGTTCACTTATTTAGTTTGCGAGAGAGTGAGTGAGTAGGGGAGAAGCAGAGAGAGAGGGAGAGAGAGAAAATCCCAAGGAGGCTCCGCACTGTCAGCACAGAGCTCGAGGTGGGGCTCGAACTCACGAGCCGAGAGATCATGACCTGAGCTGAGATCGAGAGTCCGACGTTTAACTGACAGAGCCCCCCAGGTGCCCCCGGGCTCCTTGTGTTTTACTGAAAGCTGTATCAGAATATTGCCAATTGTTGGGTATTTAGGTTGTTTCTGGTTTTTTTGTTCTGCGAAAAAATTGCCACATACATCTCCATATACGTATCTTTATTTAGGCTGTTTTGTGGAAACAGCAATAGAACATGTTCCCAGCAGATGAAGTGCTGAGCCAGGGCTGTTGTGCTTTGTAAATTTGACAGATGTAGCTTAATACTCCGAGAAGGTTGCACAGGGCAAGAGGGCAGGAGAGGTGCAAATATCAACCATCCCGTCTCCAGCATCGGGGAAACCCAGGAGGGCTTCATTAAGGAGGTGACTTTTTTTTTTTTTTTTTTTTTTTTTTTTTTTGCTGGCCCTTGAAGGCTGGAGAGCACGGGGACACGCAATTTATACTCCCCACAGCAATGTGGAGGTCTCTTCCCCAAACCCTTACCAATATCATCATCCGCAGTCTTTATTTTCAACCTAAAACTAACTAGCTATAACGAACCATAACCAAAGCCACTCTTTCTTCTTTATGTGGCTTCTTTCCTTGGGAGCTTGTTTTCGTTGATGTCATCCGATGAATATTCAAGTCTTTATTTAAATTTCTTTTTTAACGTTTATTCATTTTTGAGAGACCGAGAGACAGAGTATGAGCAGGGGAGGGGCAGAGAAAGAGGGAGACACAGAATCGGAAGCAGGCTCCGGGCTCTGAGCGGTCAGCACAGAGCCCGGACGCGGGGCTCAAACCCATGAACAGTGAGATCATGACCTGAGCCGAACTTGGGTGCTCAACCGACTGAGCCCCCCAGGCTCCCGAATATTCAAGTCTTTTTATGCAGCTACTAGAAATACATGTGGTATTTTCTGGCTAATTAATGTCTCGAAAACCAATCTCTCTGTTCGCCAAGCTGTAATAAAATTAAACGAGCTGAGTGAGGAAGACCCAAATTTAACCGGGCATTTCAAAAAATGATTTATTGGTTCAGAGCATGATTCAGGGAGGAAAAAAAAGAGGATGGTAAAGTCAATGGGACCGTATGTAATTTGGGGAGTCGCCCTCTGAGAGGAGGTAAACACCCTTTCCTCATCAAACATCCCCCCGCTAATTTCAGCAGCCATTGGCGAGTTTCTAATCCCAGGACCCCTTTATATATGTATTAGCTGGCACTGCAAGAAGAGGTTTTTCACCTCTTTGTTCATGTTTTCATTTATTTTCATTAGTACGGACTCCTGGATCCTCACGTAGTTGGACGTGCTACGAGGATGGCCATCGTTATTTAATTTGGTGCCCGAGTTGCCTCTGATTTGGCTGGCGGGAGCCCCATCAAGTTGGCAGCTATGTCCTTTTGACGGGTCCTCATGGTCCTTTGAACACCTGTTTGCTTCCTGATGCAAAAAATCAGTTCTGGGTGCGTCTTGCAATTGCCCTAGCTGTGGAATCAGACATTTCTCCAGAGTCCTGCTTCCTTTTGGTGGAAGAAGGTATTTAGAGACCAAGATCAGGGCACTAGGTGCTTGTCTGCTGGGTCATTGTTTTGGAGCCCTTGGGGGACAGTGCCAGGAAATGTGTGTGAAACACAAATACATGTGCATATACACATAAATTATCTGTCTCTATCATCTATCATCTATCAATCTGTCTATTTATTTATCTCTAATCTGTCTATTATCTATCTATCCACCTATTATCTATCTATCTGTCATCTATCAATCTACCAATCAATCAATCAATCAATCTATGTATCTGTCTATAATATGTCTATTATCTATTATCTATCTGTATATCTATCTCATCTATCATCTATCATCTATCTATCCATCTATCATCTATCAATCTATCAGTCTATCTATTTATCTATCTCTAATCTGTCTATTATCTATCTCTCTACCTATTATCTATCTATTTATCTATCATCTATGTATCTGTCATCTATAAATCTATCAATCTATCTGTCTACAATCTATTATCTATTATCTATCTATCTACCTATCTCATCTATCATCTATCTATCTCATCTATCATCTATCTATCAATCATCAATCTGTCTATTATCTATCTATCAATCATCTATGTGTCTATCATCTATCAATTTATCATTCTATTTATTTATCTATCTCTAATCTATTATCTATCTATCCACCTATTATCTATCTATCTATCATCTATCTATGTATCTGCCATCTATCAATCTATCAATCAACCAATCTATGTATCTGTCTATAATATGTCTATTATCTATCTATTATCTATCTATCTATCTATCTATCTATCTCATCTATCATCTATCAATCATTTATCTGTCTGTCTATTATCTATCTATCTATCATCTGTGTGTCTATCATCTATCTATCTATCTGTCTATCTCTCTAATCTAAGCTTGAAAACCCAAGTTCATCTTGAGCCCTCAGTTCCGTGAGAATGGCACAAGGCACTCCAAGGCATTTTCAAGAAGCAGCTGGCAAGAAGCTTTCAAGGAAGAAGTTCTGGCTGCCTTCCTCCCCACCTGCTAAAGGCCAGATAGGACTCTGAGGAGGGAAGTAAGCCAGAAAATTTCCATTAGCTCTCACTCACTTTCTTTTCTTTACTCGAATCATTTTACTGAGGTCCAACTACAAAGGATTACATTTATAGTGCAGACTATAAGCTCTGACATACGTATACCCGTGAAACTTTCACGTAATGAGTATCATGAGTATATGTGTCACCCCCAAAGGCTTCCTTGTGAGCCTTTGTGCCCTCGCTCACCTCACACCCTCCCCCGCCTCTTCTCCCTCTCTCACCAGGAAATCACTGGTCTGTGTTCTCTCACGCTAGATTCGTTTGCATTTTCTAGAATTTTATGTAAGTGGAATCACGCTGTATGTGTGCTTTGGTCTGGCTTCTTTATGTAGCATAATTATTTTGAGATTCATTCATACGACTGTGAGTATCAGTTGTTCATTCTGATTCCATTGTGTGGCTATGCCCACGGTCCATGTATCCCTTCCTGATAATGGATAGGGTATCCAGTATTTGGGTTATTTCCAGTAATTGCTGTTGCAATAGAGCAGCTACGAACATTCCTGCATCAGTCTTTGTGTGGACACATGCTTGCATTTTTCTTAGGGAAGGACATCGCAGGGCGATGGTTAGGTCACGTGCTGGGTGTATGTATAACTTTTTTTTTTAATGTTTATTTACTTATTTTTGAGAGAGAGAGAGAACACAAGCAAGGGAGGGGCAGAGAGAGAGGGAGGCACAGAATCCCAAGCAGGCTCCAAGCTCTGAGCTATCAGCACAGAGCCTGACATGGGGCCTGAACTCACGAACTCTGACCTCATGACACGAGTTGAAGTCGGACGCTTACCCGACTGAGCCACCCAGGCGCCCTTATGTTTAACTTTTTAAGAAACTGACAAACGGTTTTCCAAAGTGGTTGTACCACTGTTAGGTGCTGAAAACCACCACACTCTCAGAAAAGGAGGATGAGTCACGATGTTGTGTTGTAGAAAGGAAACCAACAGGTGAGGGTTGAATCTATGAAGGAGAATTGTTTTATTCTGAAAACTTGGGGTGTGGTGCTAGACGTGTTTCTTGGGAACTTTTCCTTGCTAAAAATATAAAAAGAAATGCCTGGCTCAGGCGGAGACACGTCCTCGACTGAAGCAAGCTATTGTTCCCTTAGTCATACAGGGGTGGGTTTACAGAGATTCAAAACACATACGCACAACAGCCGAGATTTATGGAAGTCAGCTTGGAGTAGGTAGGTGTTGGGGCCCAGAGAGGTCTCAAGCCAACCTCTGTCCTGTGATCTTCAGGAGCCCCCTGGTTGGTAAAATAAGGAGGGGGGCATTTAGCAAAACAGACCCTGACTGAGAAGTGGAGTCGAGAGCAAATGAACTCAGGTAAAAAGAACGCTGGGAAAATACGAAGTCCCCAAAGGGGCTCTTAGGGGAGAGGTTTCTCTCGTTTCTATGTTGACAACCAAGATCATTTTGGAATCTAGACTATTTGGCTTGGTGTCGATATAACATGGACTATAACTCTCGCCTGGGATTTTTATATTTTTTGCACAAGGACAAACAGATATAGCCTCCAGTCTCCATCGTTAGGCGTTTATTACTGTTCATTTATAAGACAGACCTCTTTTTGATTTTTGCCTTCTCTTCCTAGAAGCAAGCTTGCATCCGACCCATCATGGTGCCCACAGAACTCACAGTGAGTATCGCCATGTTCCTCAAGCTCCTCGAAATGCACTGTCAGAAAGTGGTCCAGGTTCATTCTTCTGCATGTCTCCGTCCAGTTTTCCCAGCACCACTTGCTGAAGAGACTGTCTTGATTCCATTGGATATTCTTTCCTGCTTTGTCCGAGAGGAGTTGGCCATACGTTTGTGGGTCCATGTCTGGGTTCCTTATTCTGTTCCACGGATCTGAGTGTCTGTTTTTGTGCCAATACCATACTGTCTTGATGATTACAACTTTGTAGTATAGCTGGAGGTCCGGGATTGTGATGCCTCCTGCTTTGGTTTTCTTTTTCAAGATTGCTTTGGCTATTCGGGGTCTTTTCTGGTTCCATACAAATTGTAGGCTTATTTGTTCTAGCTCTGTGAAGAATGGTGGTGTTATTTTGATAGGGATTGCACTGAATGTGTAGGTTGCTTTGGGTAGTATCGACATTTTAACAATATTTGTTCTTGTAATCAATGAGCATGGGATAGTTTCCCCCCACCCTTTTTTTTGTGGAAATGCACTGTCATCTTGCCTGTTTTTTTGGGGGGGGGGCGGTGTGGGAAGGAACCTGCTGTGGAGGAGACATTTCTCTGTGTGGGTTCCCAGGGGTAAGGTCTCTGCCGAGCAGTGCCCCATATGGGCGGCCAACGCCAGCACAGAGGGCTTTACAAACATGAAAAACCGGAAGAGCCTCAGGGTTTGTGGTGAAGTGAGAGGAACACACTATTTTAGATCTCATTAACAGGTAAGAGTTTTTATGATTGGATGTGTCTGTTTGGAAACTAAGACAAAGGAGGATATGGGACAACCCTGAATTTGTGGGGTTTTTTAAATGTTTATTTATTTATTTTTGAGAGAGAGCATGAGTAGGGAAGGGGCAGAGAGAGAGAGAGAAAGGGAGAGGGAGAGAGAGAATCCCAGGCAGGCTCCTTGCTGTCGACATGGGGCTTGAACTCACAAACCGTGAGATCATGACCTGAGGCCAAGATCAAGAGTCGGACGCTTAACCGACTGAGCCACCCAGGTGCCCTCATCATTTGTTTTGAATAAACCCGTGGTGAGCACATCAGTTCTGTCTCTTACGCAACAGGACATAGGCTTTTCAAAAACCACATAAGAGCCTATATTTCTCTAAACAAGACAAAGAGGCTAACGAAAATACTGCGTAAAGCCATCATCCAGAGAGTCATTTGGGATTTTGTAGCCAAATGTAATCAAGGACAGAATCACATCAGATTGCTCCGTTTTTTGCCGTCCTCATAAACGCCTCCCAGAAATATCTAACTGGTTTAATTGTGCCTTTCTCAAAGAGAAAGTCTGGGTTTTACAAGTCGGTGGTTGAAATCAAGCCTTCTTAGTGGGGCTAACAGACTGCCCTTCAAGGTACACTGGTCTATGAGTTCCAAGGTCCACGGAGCTCGGTGGTCGCAATTGTTGACCTTAGACAAGTCGGCGATGCAACGCTAATGATGTTTAGTAGTGCATGTGTATTGTTGCATATACCTAACAAGAAAAGAGACGATTAACTTGGATCTGCTGAAGTAAACGAGGTAAGTCTACTTTTCTGACCAGAATCAGACCCTTCATTTCTCCTGTAGTTAGAATTTGCCTTTCATCCTGGAAACAGCTAGGTTGGGGCAGCCGAGCCGGGGCTGTGTCTCAGCCCGATTCGGTTTTGTCGTCTGGGATCTCGGAAGCTATCTAGACTCTGCAAGGCAGGCCCAGAGAGGAAGAAAAATACACCCCGATGATGACCTCTTATGGTCAAGAGGTGCCCAGCAGCACCTAAATGGGGAAAAGATGGGGCTCTTATGGCTATTGGCAAACAGCCCATGACATCCCAGTGGCCACTGTTCCGAGGAAGGGCTGTGCGCCGGTCAGTACCCAGGACGCCGCCTTCCTTCGACCTCACGGTGAAGGCAGAGCCATGTTTGTGGATGAGGAAACCGAGGCTGGGAGGGTGGGGGAGGGGTCAGGGTCATGGCGAATTGGAGGAGGAGACCCGCAGAATGCTCTCAGTGCCCACAGCATCCCCGGGGTGCTCCCTGTAAACAACTGTCAAAGGCGCTGAGATCCAGGTCTTACCGTTTGGAAGTCTTACTTCCTCAAGTGTGGGGACAGGGCGCCCTAGAGACAGAGGGCGGCCGTTCCCGCTCCTCCTGACCAGCTCACATCCCTCCCTCCCTACCTCCCTCTGTCTTCCCTCCCGCACCCCTTCCCCCACGCAGGTGCCCACTTTGGTGCTGAGAAGCAGTAAGGGGTGTGGCCTCACAGGACATGGGCTTTGCCCTTGGCCCTATTCTCTGCCTAGAGGTGCAGGCGACGGGCCTGGGGCTGATAGAAGCCTTCCAGCCTTCCGGAGATAACCTGAGTCAATGCAGGAGGCTCCTGAAAATCCGGAGGCCTTCTTCCTGCCCCAGAAGATGCTTAGCCCTTGATGCTTGGCCCCGCTGCTTCTTCTTCTTTTTTTTTTTTAAATTTTTTTTAACATTTACTTATTGTTGAGAGACAGAGTGCGAGCAGGGGAGGGGCAGAGAGAGAGGGAGACCCAGAATCAGAAGCAGGCTCCAGGCTCTGAGCTGTGAGCACAGCCCCGATGTGGGGCTTGAACTCATGAACCGTGAGATCATGACCTGAGCCGAAGTTGGACGCTTAACTGACCGAGCCACCCAGGTGTCCCTCTTTTTGCTTCTTTAACCAAGCTTAGCCTGGGGTTTCTGTACGTTTCTACTGTGCAGAACTGGCCTAAGGGGTCTTGTCTGGTGACTGTAATTGGGCTAGAAGCTTGGCCGAGCTTCCCAATTAAAAAGGGGCCCTGATATGGTTCATGAGGGAAAAAGAGACCCTTCCCTATTCTTCAAGAGATACGAAAGCCTTTCTTCACATCTCCTTTGTATTTAAAGGCCTAACGTCTTGGGTAGGTCTTAGTGAGTAGGACACAGATGTCTATGAAGCAGCCCCTGGAGGCCCTGCTCTCAGGGGAGAGCGTGGACCCCACGAGGGCTCCTTAGACACCACCTTGATGTAGACTTTAGGAAGGGTGCCCGGGAGAATGTGGGAAGTTGTTCTAGGCATTGCCCAAACTAGAATGTTCTGGCATGGGCTCCTGGGTGGGAAATAGACTGGAAACATGCAGATTAGCCTGTCATTTCACCGATTCTCTCCTGGGATCTCTTCCTGCTGTGCAAGGCTCTGAGAGCAGCCTGCCTAGGTAGCTTCTCCAGCAAGAACAGGGTCTCTAGGACCGCTCAGAGAGCAGGCGAGCTGGAAGGAAGGAATTCATTATCTCAGAGTCCTCATGGAAGCCTGAGCCCTCATCTGAGAGAGGTCTTCCTGCCCTGGAAATGTGAGGATTACGTCACACACGCACGTCACGGCCTTGGCACTGGGTCTGGCATGCACTAGGCACCCCAGCTATGGCGAATAAAATACGTTGGTAAATAGTGCCGTTTACGTCTGCTGGGAAGTTTTCGAAGGATACCGTGTCTAACATCCAAAGGATGTATACCCATCGCGCATGTGCAGAGCTAGACGCGCAAGTCCCAGCATGGTGGGGGGACACGTTTGCCCAGGACTCCCCTAGCCTGGGAGGTGGACTCTTCCTTATAAAGGCAGCCAAACCTTTCATCTTGTACGGATGATGTAGGCCTACCTTGGTCTTCACAACAAATGTGGCCTTGACAACACGTATACAAATCTAGGTTTTTTTTGTGTGTGAGTCAAACCACTTTTAAAATACGCCTGCGGGGGCGGGGGGGGGGAGTCCCTAACTAAATATAGTTCTATGCTGGACCACCGGGCCCTCCACCCTCAGCCAACCGGAGAACACACGCCTTGGGCTTCAAGCGGGACACATTCTGGGGGTCAGCGCTGGGGAGTGGTGGTCGTGCCCGCTTACTGGGCAGTGGAGAAGGTTGGGTCTCCTGGGGCACTGGAAACGCTGAGGTCCCCCCCTTCCCCCCGCCACCCCCTGGGGCTGTATCTGTGGATGGGGACGCTGTTTCCCTCCTGGATTTATAGCTTGGGGCTCATGTGCATGTGACAGTCTATTAGAAGTATTTGATCACCCCCAAAAAACGTAAAAAAGAAATAAGAGAAGGAAGGAAGGAAGGAAGGAAGGAAGGAAGGAAGGAAGGAAGGAAAAAGAGGAAAGGGAAGGGAAGGGAAGAAAAGAAAAGAAAAAAAAAGAAAAGAAAAAAAAAGAAGAGAAAAGAAAAGAACCCCTACAAAAGTAGTTTCACGCTTACTCATTGTGTGGATTCACAGTTAACACCTGCTCATCTGCACGAGCAGATGACTTTTCCCCAAAATGTCACCGTGCCGACCCATTAAAGCTACACTGATCCCCATCTTGGGGTCTCTGTGTTCTTCATATTCTTCCTTCCCACCCTAACAGTTCTTTTTGCTCCAAGTCTACTCAAGCCCCACCTCTCAGGGGACAACCTCCCTGGGGGGCCACGACGATGCCAGGCTGCCAGGTTCGGCTTTGGGAGAAGTCTCCTGGCATCCTCACCAAAATATGTGTCTCCCAGGGAATCTGTCCTCCCAAGACACTGGGTTTCTGGGTAATAGCTGAAGCTGGAGGGAAATCTTTATTTTTTTTATTAAAAAAAATTTTTTTTTGATGTTTATTTATTTTTGAGAGGGAGAGAGACAGAGTATGAGCAGGGGAGGGGCAAAGAGAGAGGGAGACACAGAATCTGAAGCAGGCTCCAGGCTCTGAGCTGTCAGCACAGAGCCCGACACGGGGCTCAAACTCACAAACCATGAGATCATGACCTGAGCTGAAGTCGGATGCTTAACCGACTGAGCCACCCAGGCGCCCCTTAGAATTCTTAACAAAATTTGAATAAGGGATCCTGAAAGCTATGTAACCTGTCCCAGTGCTTGTGCATGTATGTGAAAGGGTATGAATGAGTGTGTGCATGTGAGTGTGTGTGTGTGTGTGTGTGTGTGTGTTGCTGTTTCAGGAGCAGAGGATACATAGTTTGCAGAAGGCTCAGAAGAATCTGGACCCAGAAAAGTTTAGGAGCCTCTGAGGACCTTTATGGAAGAATGGAATAGAGAGGAGAGGGGTGCCTGGGTGGCTCAGTCAGTTAAGCGTCCGACTTCGGCTCAGGTCATGATCTCACAGCTTGTGAGTTCGAGCCCCGCGTCGGGATCTGTGCGGACAGCTGGGAGCCTGGAACCTGCTTTGGATTCTGTCTCTCTCTCTCTCTGCCCCTCCCCGCTCACACTCTGTCTCTCTTAAAAATAAATAAATATAGGGGCGCCTGGGTGGCGCAGTCGGTTAAGCGTCCGACTTCAGCCAGGTCACGATCTCGCGGTCCGTGAGTTCGAGCCCCGCGTCAGGCTCTGGGCTGACAGCTCGGAACCTGGAGCCTCTTTCCGATTCTGTGTCTCCTTCTCTCTCTGCCCCTCCCCCGTTCATGCTCTGTCTCTCTCTGTCCCAAAAATAAATAAAAAAACGTTGAAAAAAAAAAATTTAAAAAAAATAAATAAATATAAAAAAAACTTAGGGGCACCTGGGTGGCTCAGTCAGTTGAATGTCCGACTTCGGCTCAGGTCATGATCTCACAGCTTGTGAGTTCGAGCCCCGCGTCGGGATCTGTGCGGACAGCTGGGAGCCTGGAACCTGCTTTGGATTCTGTCTCTCTCTCTCTCTGCCCCTCCCCGCTCACACTCTGTCTCTCTTAAAAATAAATAAATATAAAAAAAACTTAGGGGCGCCTGGGTGGCTCAGTCAGTTGAATGTCCGACTTCGGCTCAGGTCATGATCTCACAGCTTGTGAGTTCGAGCCCCGCGTCGGGATCTGTGCGGACAGCTCGGAGCCTGGAACCTGCTTTGGATTCTGTGTCTCCCTTTCTCTCTCTGCCCCTCCCCAGCTCGCACTCTGTCTCTCCCTCTCTCAAAAATAAATAAACATTAAAAAAAATGTTTTAAAAACTTTAAAAAAATGGAATAGAGAGGAGAAATCAGAATCATTCAGAGTTCAATACAGGTTTGTGCCCATCTTTGGTCCCAAGGGGGTCCTACCACATCCGATCACTTGTCATGTGTCCTGTAACTGTTCATGTGTGCCCTCCACCAGCAGGTGGGTTCCACGAGAGCTGGAACCACATCTGACTTACCCACTACTGTGTTTTTGGCATGCACGCGGTACCTGACACGGGATAGGTGTGCGAGAGATAGCCATGGACTGTATAAATCTGTTGTGATGTGGGCAGATGCCCTCAGAAATTCCTGCTTGCCCTGCATGCATTTCTCTGTCTCGTCGCAGATTTTGGGGGCTGGGAGGGTCACGGGGTCCGGGCCCCTGCCGTTCTGAGAGCCTCCGAAGGATCGTCCTTGACCTGATGGTGTCTGGTGTCTCCTTGCAGGGTCTTGTCTCTAACATGTCTGACGATTACAGCTACCATCCCACGTCTCCTCTGGATGACTACCTAAACCTCCCTGAACTTTACTGTAAGAAAAACAACGTCCGGCAGTTTGCGAGCTACTTCCTCCCGCCCTTGTACTGGCTCGTGTTCATCGCGGGCGCCTTGGGCAACAGTCTGGTCGTCCTTGTCTACTGGTACTGCACGAGAGTGAAGACCATGACCGACATGTTCCTCCTGAATTTGGCAATTGCTGACCTCCTCTTTCTCGCCACGCTTCCTTTCTGGGCCATTGCCACTGCGGACCAGTGGAGATTCCACACCTTCCTGTGCAAAGTGGTCAACAGCATGTACAAGATGAACTTCTACAGCTGCGTGCTGCTGATCATGTGCATCAGCGTGGACAGGTACATTGCCATCGCTCAGGCCATGAAAGCGCAGACCTGGAGGCAGAAGAGGCTCGTGTACAGCAAAATGGTCTGCTTTGCTGTCTGGGTGCTGGCGGCCATGCTCTGCATCCCCGAAATCCTGTATAGTCAACTCAAGAAGGAATCCGGCATTACCATATGCACCATGGTTTACCCTAGTGACGAGAGCACCAAAGTGAAGTCGGTGGTCTTAACCTTGAAGGTCGTCCTGGGCTTTTTCCTTCCTTTCGTGGTCATGGCCTGCTGCTACACCATCATCATCCACACTCTGTTACAAGCCAAGAAGTCATCCAAGCACAAGGCCCTGAAGGTGACCGTCACCGTCCTTACTGTCTTCTTCCTATCTCAGTTCCCCTACAACTGCATTCTGTTGGTGCAGACCATCGATGCCTACGCCATGTTCATTTCCAACTGTGCCATTTCCACCAACATTGACATCTGCTTCCAGGTCACTCAAACCATCGCCTTCTTCCACAGTTGCCTGAACCCCGTGCTCTATGTTTTTGTGGGCGAGAGATTCCGCCGGGATCTTATGAAGACCCTGAAGAACTTGGGTTGCATCAGCCAGGCGCAGTGGGTCTCGTTCACGAGGAGAGAGGGAAGCGTGAAGCTGTCGTCCATGCTGCTGGAGACGACCTCGGGAGCGCTCTCCTACTGAGGGGTCTTGGCTCCGACGTGGATGGCCCTCTCGGAAGTAAGGAGAAATACAAGTACAGCTTCTCCACTGATGGGACCAGAGGGAAACCAATGAAGAAAAAGAAAAAGGAAGTGGGGGGTGGGGGGAGAAAAAGCCCAGAAAGGGATGAATTTGGACAATTACTTTAGTTAGAATTTCCAAGTCAGAGTTTTCCACATGGACTGGCCATCCCGTGAGACCATGGACTGGCTCTTGGCTGCAATGTGTACAATTTTCGGAGAAGGACCGACAGCTCTTTAGACCACCCTGGCTTCGTCCCTCGTCTGAGCATTAATGCAACTGGAAAAGGTGTTCGATTTTCCCAGTATACTGCGGATGGCTGTGGCTTCGGTTCTGAAGCAACCCCTTCCAACAGGAGACACGGACCCACTGGCCGCTGCCACCAGGAGTCCACAAAAGCACAAAGTTTCCTGAAAACTTCCATCTTGGTGGGGGGATTTTCTACCGTGACTTTGGGGCCTGGTGCCCATGCCAGGTCTTCTAGATTCTTGATCGGAATCTTTTCAAACAACCTCAGATCGTCTCCTCTGGTCTCCTTAATCTGTTCTGGGCCAGGGAGGGACCCTGAGCCTCTTTTGAACTACCTGACTGGCCAGCGAGCCCCTGGACTAGTAGCCATATCCGAACGTCATCCCTATTCTCTCGGTGCTCCCGTGTCCATTTCTGGGTCCTGCCGGGGGGTTCTGTGACTCCACAGAGTCTGCACAAGGACTCCGCGTGTCCACTCGTGTCACGGGGGCGGTCAGCCTGTGCGGGGTCTCTGAGAACCCGAGCGCCCTGGCTCTGTTGTGGGCTCAGTCTTCCAGGTAGCTTTTGTGATGGTCCACTTCTCCACTTCCCATAAAATGGGTTGGTTTCACGGACCCTCTTGTTTCTCAGGCGGCTGGAAGGAGACCTGCGTCCACGCCGCTCCTTTTCTTAATGGATAGCGCTCACGTGTTCAAAAGCTTTCGATTTAGAGATTAGGCTGGAAAAAAGTAATAGAATTCACTTTTGCTTTGTTTCTTTTAACTATTTGGCTAGCACTTTTGAAAACATTTTATAGGGGCCCCTGGGTGGCTCAGTCTGTTGAGCATCCGACTTCAGCTCAGGTCACGATCTCACAGTTTGTGGGTTCGAGCCCTTCATAGGGCTCTGTGCTGACAGCTCGGAGCTTGGAGCCTGCTTTGGATTCTGTGTCTCCTTCTCTTTCCTGTTTTTGCTCTCTCTCTGTCAAAAATAAGTAAAAATTAAAAAAAATTTGTATATTAGAAAAGTGTTTTTTAATGATCATTACAAAAATACCCATACTTGTCACTTTCTTCACTGTCTCTGTATTTTAAATGTGTCCAACTGAAGATCCAAAAGCCATGTTAGAGGGTGAGGAACAAGGGTGGGATAAGGAAATAAAATCTTCAAAATACTTTCAAGCCATCTTGGCTGCCTGGTCTTCCTCTCTCCTCTGGTCAAACTTATTTCCCAGGCTTGTCCCAGTTAGCCCAGTGGGATTTCCAAGGGGAGGCTATTCGAGCAGCCCACGAATCACCCTGGCTTTGCTACTTGCTCTAGAGGAAGCATCTGATTTTCTAGGTGTGCTATGAATTACTGTGGTTTCAGTCCCAAGACCATGGCTTCCAAAAGTGGCACCGAAGCCTGGACTCTGCCACCTCATCTTCCCCCTCCCAGTCCATGTCTCAAGTGTGCGTCAGTGAGAAATGAAGGGAGCAGAACATGGGCAGTGACACAAAGACCTTGCTAACCTACCCTGTGTGCAGGAGGCTGGAGGTAAACAAGCATTGGTCTGGGACCAGCCCAACGACGTGGGCCCCAGTGCAAGAAACACCACTTACAGTAGGGGGGAGGGTGATGTCCCCAAGGCCACTGTATGGACAGAGCCATCGCTCAGCTACCATTTCCAGGAGACCCAGGCGGCTTTGAAGGAACCCAGGAGAATAAGCAACAAGTATGGGCCAAACCTAAATAACATTGCGCAGTTAGGTGGAAAGAACACGACCTAGTTTGGCTTTGCCATTCAGCGCGCTTTTGATACTGTGCTTCTGATACGTGTCACGGGGGCCCTGGTGGAGCTGAGGAAGTGGGGAGAGATGGAGGGAGAAAGGGGTGAGCCATGATGTGCTTGCTGGGTCTACGCTGGCTCAGATTTACCTAAGAGACACTGTAATGGAGATTTAGTGAGAGTTGAGACATAATGCACATTTGGCCAATGCCCATGAGTTGGAAAAAAATGCCGGGGACTATACTTTTCCCCTCTCTGATTTTTAAGGAGGGGGATGTGGGACACCATGAGAATGTCAAACCCTGGGTCGCACTCGGACACACGGCGGTCATGCTTAGTTCCAAGGGTTTCCTTTAGGACATGACTGTCACTATTGCATCATCCCGGACCTAACAGCTCCAAAGGAGGATTAAAGACAGGCTGCGATTGAATCATATGGCAAAGACTGAAAGTATGTTTTGTGGCAAACTGTTTTCATTTTTAAATGATTGCATAAATAGGACCATTTTACATTCAAACTAATATAGGTGTTGGTAGCAGATTTAAGCCACTCAACATTTCGAGAGAATACGCGCTGTGAGTACCTTTTGAAATAAAGATAAAAGAGGGTTATCATATATGATTACGTTTGACTAGAACTTTATAAAGGAGAACAACCAAGAAACTGAACGAAATGTGATGTGTTTTCATTGCCAAAAGAGAGATTGTCTTTTTTACCAAATTTTTTTTTAAGAAAACTAATTTTAAGTCCATACATCACAACACGTACATCCAAGTGGGGTTGTTGTTTTGATGTAGTCGACTTGGATGACTGGAGATTTGGTGTCTTGGGCTGCCTTTCAGGCCTGCAGAATGCTAAGTCACTCAGCAAACATTTGTGTCTATACTAGGAGCCAGACCCTCTCTACTCACCCAACAGGGTTACAATATGCTTTCCCTCAAGATGCTTACACTCTAGCAGTGTGGAAAAGCCAAGCGCCATGTGGCCTCCAACACGGAAGATAGTATGGAAGGCTCTATCAGGTGATATCCCTTGGCTGACAAACATGAGGTGTCCTTGTATGGCTTAAAGACTGGTGTGTAGATAGTTCCCAGGACAAGTTGCATATGGCGACCTCGTCAGGTTGCCAAAGAGCAACAAGGATCTTCATATGTGTTCCTGATCTGGTGTATGTGCCCAACGCCCTCACCCCGCACATAATGCCTTGTATGTAGAAGATACACTATGTTGAAGTAATAAATTCGTTAAAATGTAAAACTGGTCGTTTCTCAAATGTGTATTTCGTGTGTCCGAACTCAGCCATCAGGAAACTTTTTAAGAGTAAAGATTGGCAACCTTGAGCAATGGGATGTTATGTCCTTAGGGCAGTGATGCAGTCCTGTTGTCTACGGGCAGCCTGAGAGGAGCCAGTGGTCAAGGGTGGGCGGGCTGAGCAGGACTGGACACAGTGCTTTCCCACGGCCTGGTGAGTGGCCTGGGTTGCTGCCTGTTGGCTTTTGCAAGACAGGTGTGCGGTTATAATGTCTTCCATTTGCCCATGGCAGTTGTTACAAATAGTCCTGCTCAAGGAAGCAACCAGCTCCAGTGGGCTCCTTCCCTGGATCTGGTCCCCCTTCTCTGGAGGCCATCACCACTGCAGTGTGGTGGTGATGGGTAGTGGCTCCACGATGGGCTTAAATACCCAGTAAAGGCTGTCACGAAGCATGAAACCTTTGGACATCATCGACTTTTGGCTCCAAGAAATGAAAAGCTGTCACACGTGTCCACATGGCCCTTTTGTGTTTATAATCTTTGAATGCTGTGCTTGGTTCTCTAATTCTGATTTGGCCTCATAAGTTGGAGCTTCCCATGGGGTCCAGGGCAAAGGAAGGGCAAAAGTATCCCCCACCTCCCCTGGCTCGGTGCCTGAGGATTTCTGTCCCGCACTGGACTTGACCTCTCTCCATTGGAGCGTCTCCTCCTTTTCCTACACTCTGGTCAAGGGGCTCCAGCACACTCACCTTATTTATTTATTTATTTATTTATTTATTTATTTATTTATTCAGAGAGGTCACGAGCAACAGAGGGGCAGAGGGAGAGGGAGAGAATCCCAAGCAGACTCCAAGCCCAGCACGGAGTCTGATGCAGGGCTTGATCCCATGAGCCATGAGAGATCATGACCTGAGCTGAAATCAAGAGTCAGATGCTCAAGTGGCTGAGCCACCCGGGTGCCCCAACCTTATGCACGTTAGATGCTCAAGAGAAATCTCTCTTTATTCAAGTTGTTTGCGGTGCATGATCAGTAAGCACCGTGGCTGTAGGGTGCGGTTGCCATCACAACCAAGAGGCAACGGTGCTTGTGCCATACCATCCTTTCTCCCCCATCCCCTCGGCCCCTCCCGTTGCAGTTGAGTGAGGTCTGAGCCTGCATCCTCCCGGAACCGGGACTGTTTCTCTAATCAGGTCTATTTTATGGGTACAGGTGCCCCAAGAGCCAATGTCCCATTCCATGTCTTTCTTTGCTTTTATATCATTAAAACCTACAAAAGATATGCAGATGTATCTCTCCAACATTAGACTCTCGATGAGCGCTCTTCCGCCCTTAACGTGCTTACTTGTTACACTCGATTGTGGTACCAGGGGCCAAGTAAGAAGTCCCTCTGGTTGGGTGGAGGTTCCCCATCAACTGAATTTCCCCTCAAGGGCTTGCAGCGAATGTGGTCCGCACATAATCGCCAGCTGGCAGCTCCTCCAGGGTCCGCCTGTGCTCACCTGTGCTGCAGAGAGCAGCTCTGGCCAGAGCCGTGTCACCCCAGGCCACTGCAGCCAATGCCTGAGAGGCGGGGGATAGAGGGCGTCAGGCTGCCAGGCGCTCTGATAGGCGCAGCTGCTCCAGAGCTCCCTGCCTGCCTGGCCCGCTGGCGGAGGATCGTCAGCCTCGCATCGCCGTTGAGCCTCCTTCTGCTCAATCCCGTCTCTTCCCACCTCCTTCCGTGGGTGTTGATCCCTGATCAACATCTTGCACCTTGAACTCCAGCTCAGTGTCTGCTTCTAGAGAAGTCAGCCCGTAACAATCTTTCACCGGGGGCTACCCATCCTGAGAGCCCATCTAAGACCTGATGGGTGCAGAGCACGGGGTGTCTGAGAGCAACGGGGGGTGAGCACCCGTCACAGAACCCATCTCAGAAGGCTGGGGGCTCAGGCTGTGCCTGATCTTAATTGAGTCGTCAGAGATCTTGTGCACCGACGGCAGGTCAGGGTCTCGGTGTGCAGGCCAGACACGGTCTCCCAGGACCTTTCAGCCACTGTCCCCTGCTCGCTCTCTCCAGGCCTGGTAGGTACTGTGATTAACCTCATTTTACAGACGAACGGACTGAGTCTCAGATGTGTTAGTAACTCGTCCAAGGTCACGCAGTTCACGACAGGGTATGCCAGGCTCTCAAGCCTTGGCTTCTGCCCCGTGTTGCCATCCTGCCTTGCCTGCCATGGTCAGACAAACCAGCCATTGCTTTGGAGCGTTGACCAACACTTGGCCAAATACCAGGCCGAGTTCCAGGGAGCACAAGGACAGATGGACAGATACCATCGCACGCAATCTCTAACTGATGCCGTGTGACCGCCGAGGCCCAGCTGACACCTCCCTCAAAACATGGGCCGGGGGGCGAACCAGCAACAGACGATGTCATCAGCCTCACAGAATCGAAAAAGGTTCCCACCTGCTCCCTCTCTTCAGGCTCCACCCCAAACACATACAGCTGTGGACCCTCAAACTCTGCCGGAGGGGTGTGTGTGTGTGTGTGTGTGTGTGTGCGTGCGAGTGTGTGTGTGCACATAGGTGCAAGAGCACTGTACCCAAGCCCGGGCAGACACCTGGAACACAGAGCACCTGGTGGTGGCTTGTCCTCCCTCCCCTGACCCCAGCTTTCCTGACTACTTCCTCCCAAATCGACCCGTCCATCTGCCCCCTGAATACCACTGAGTGGCCTCCTTCAACACCACATGGAACGGGGGAATCACCCAGCTGAGCCCTGCTCACACTCCTGATCCACAGAATCCTGGGATGTAATAAAATCGTTACCATTTTCTTAAGCCATTGAGTTTTGGGGTAATTGATTTTGTAATCTTTAAAATCTTTTTAAGTTTATTTATCTATTTTGAGAGAGACAGAGACAACATGAGTGAGGGAAGGGGGCAGAGAGGGAGAGAGAGAATCCCAAGCAGGCTCCTCGTGTGGGGCTCGAACTCACCAACCGTGAGATCATGACCTGAGCCGAAGCCAAGAGTTGGGCGCTTAACCGACCGGGCCACCCAGGTGCCCCATGATTTCCTAATATTTCTTTGGCATAAAATTCTCTTTGGCTCACTCACAAGTCTGTGAAGAGAAGTGATTTTACAAATGGAGCTGAATGTGCTCCATTCAGCTGTGGTCTTGTTACGGCTGCCACGAAACTTAGTGATCTAAAGCAGTAATCACTTAATTGCGTTCCCCAAAACGACTGGGCATCTGGGGCGTGGCATCTGTCATGTGGTTGCAGTCAGACATTGGCTGGGGTTGCGGTCACCTGAAAGCTTGCCCAAGAGCTCTCCATCTTTCCATCTGTATGTGGGCTGCAAGTGGGGTGCCCACAGATGGCCTCTTCAGCATGGGGGTCATGGTACTTGGTTTCCACGGCCCTTGGTTTCCCCTGGGCAAAGATCCAAGAGCACCAGGGGGAAGTTGTCTGTCTTTTTCTGACCTGGCTCTGGCTGTTCCCCACTGGTCAGAAGGGTGCCAGGCTGGCCCAGAGTCCTGGGGAGCAGCCACAGGCCCCCACCTCTTATGGGAAGAGTGCCATATAACTTTGGGGTCATGTGTTAAACCCACCACAAACTACTCTGTAAGTTGTCTTTCAACGACCCCAGTCACTCAATCCCCCAACTGCCTAGCTGACCAGTACCCAGGGACAAAAGAGCCTAGGAGAGGAGGAGGTAAATGTAGGCAACTTTCTCAAGAACAGCTGTCACATTTTTGAGTGATTCTTATGGGAACCGCTACGCAAGGACCTTTGTTTTGTAAGTGATCTCTACACCCATTATGGGGCTCGAACCCACAACCCCAAGATCAAGAGGTGCACACTCCACTGACTGAGCCAGCCAGGTGCCCCAGCAAGGCCCTTTTCCGATCTTATGCGGTCTCCACAACATCCTTCTGAAGCAGCTGCTGTCAGGTCTCCCATTCAACAGGTGGAGAAACTGAGGCACAGAGTGACTCGGTCACTTGCCTCAAGCCATAGCTAGTAGGTAGTGGCACCAGGAATCCAGGCATGTTTTTCTGATACTAGAATCTGACCTCTGAGATGCTCTGTTGCACTTTCTCCTCCATTGGAGTTCAAGTACATTTAGATTTTTGTTAACATTTATTTATTCTTGAGAGAGAGAGAGAGAGGGAGGGAGAGGGAGAGCGATCAGCAGAGGAGCAGAGAGAGAGGGAGACACAGAATCCGAAGCAGGCTCCAGGCTCTGAGCTGTCAGCACAGAGCCCGGAGCGGGTCAAACTCATGAACTGTGAGATCATGACCTGAGCCGAAGTCAGATGCTTAACCGACGGAGCCATCCAGGTGCCCCGGAGTTCAAGCACATTTAGTTCCGGTGGTCCATTCACACCGTGGAATCCAGGCATGGCTCTGTTCCCGCACAGGCCCTGAGTCAGGAGGGTGGGGTGGCCCTAGACGGGCTGGTCCCCGGGCAGGGGAGCAGGAATCCTGCCCAGGCTTCGGCTTCCTCCCAGGCTCTCCCTTCCTGGCTTCATGTGGTCACGCTCGCTGTTGAGTAGGTGACCCTTTGGGTGAATGTAGAGACGTTAACTTCATTATGACTCGAGCTTGTAGGTTGTTTACTGGGAAATTGAGTGCAGTCATGAGCTGATGTGAATTTGTTCTTTTTGGGAATTAGTTTTCAGGGGCGCCTGGGTGGCCCCGTCGGTTAAGTGTCCGACTCTTGACGTCGGCCCAGGTCATGACCTCAGGTTTGCGAGCACGAGCCCCGAGTTGGGCTCTGCGTGGACAGCGTGGAGCCTGCTTGGGATTCCCTCTCTCCTTTTCTCTCTGCCCCTCCCCTGCTCTCTCTCTCTCCAAATAAATAAACTTAAAAAAAAAAAAAAAGAAATTTGCTTAAAAAATTTTGAAGTTAGACTGGTGTGTAACAAAAATAAGTCTGTGGTATAGAAGGGTATAACGAGAAAAGCAAAATTGTGCGTCCCCCAGCACCACCTCCAAGCCTGGACAGACCCTCCCCGTCCCCCCACCGCCCCCCCTCCCGCCCAGCCCCATTTCCAGGGGAAGCCGCTGTGGAGCGTCTAGCGCCCTCATCCAGAAACACGTGTCTTCTGCGGTGTGGGTGTGCGCTCCTTCCAGCCACCCCCTCTGACGTGGTCTTCCTTGCTTTGCTGTCACAGACGATGAGTCCTTGGAGAGTCTCGTGTGTGCCCTCATGTGCCTGGACGGGCGTGTCTGGAGAAGATGGCAAGCGTTTTCCCGAAGGAGGAGAGACTAGGGCGAAAGGGAAAGTGCGAGAACGGGAGATGGTGACCTGGGTGGTCTCCACCCCTGTTGGCCCCGTGCCCTTTACAGAGCCACCTGGCAGTGCTCCCGTCCAGAACGGTCTCTCTTCCCACACCTCAAACCCGGGCTGACCTTGACACTGGCTCTGGGCCCACAGAATACGGCCAGAGTGATGTCGTGCCAAGTTCTGGGAGAGGCTGTGCTTGCCTTCGCTGTCCTGGAAACCTCCCCAGTGCTCCGCTGAACGAGCCTGGCTGTCCTGCTGGGGGTGGGAGACGCCGAGGAGCAGGGCTGTCACCTGGCCAAGGCCATCGTAGACAGGCCAGCCCCGCCTTTGACCAAGCAGCTGACCGCAGGCGTGGGGGTGAGCCCAGCTGCCACCAGCTGACAGCCAGCCTACCGGCAGACGCGAGAGCGCTCAGGTGACATGTGGCCGGCCAGGGCGGGCGCCTCAGTGACCAGCATGCGTCAGTTCACGAGAACGCCCACGTCCACCTGCGGGTCTGGGGGCTAAATACATGCTGAGGGTTTAAGCCGCTGGTTTTGAGGTTGCTTGTTTTGCAATGTTATCGTGATCATAAATAACCGATACGGCCCTTCCCGTGGAGGACGGTACACGGTTTGAAGGTCAAGGGCTGCCGTAGCAAATCCTGGTTAATGAAGGAGTTTGTCTGTTTTGTTTTGTTTTGTTTTAAATCACTGGAATGTCTACATTCCAGTAAAATGAAAACAGTTTAGAGAAAACCATCCCACAGCCACCTCGGCATGGTGCAGTAGTAGAAACAAGCCCATAAATGGTTCAGACTTAACAGCTCCCCTGGGTCTTGGGCCGACTTATGGCAAGAGCCTGTTAGATTGGTTATATTTGCTACTACTGTATTCATGAACCTGCAAAGCAGGGAGCTGATCTGATCTTTTGCATAAAGACCTGGCAGAAGCCAAAGTTCCTTAACCTTTTTTTTTTTTTTTTGGTCTCATGTTCTCCTCTGGCAATCCTATAAAGCCTTCTGCCCTCTTCTTAGAATGTTTTAAAATGAATAAAATAAAATACATAGGATTCCAAAAAAAAAAAAAAACCCTCTGTTGAAATACAATCCTCTAAAAATCAGAACAAATTTACGAACCAGTAACATCTGTGCCTTTTTTTTTTTTTCATTATTAATGCATTAAGTAAAATCGACCAGCGGGGGTGATGACAACCTTTGTTGTAGAGCGGAGATGAGATTTTGAGAGTCTGTTAAATATGAAAACATCTGTCATTTCCACTGGCGACGAAATCACAGCCCTTGCTGACATGTGCTAGTGTGACACGTTGTTTACATTCAGGGTCGGGGGAAGATCTACATTTTAGTGCAGAGTCAGGGGAAAGAGGCCATTTTCCCCCTATCCAAGTTCCCGGACCTTCTGAGTTCTGCGTATGGACCGGGTGAGGAGCCCATGTTTGACCCGACCTCCCCCGTCACGTATCCGTCGGCACTGAACTCCCGTTTCTTCCTGGAACTCTGAAATTTTGGACATGGATGGAGCCACTTTGGATTTGGGGCAGGGGATGTTTCCCCATTGAGGAACGATCTGTCAGTGAGCGACATGTCCTTGAAGGCAAACACGAGCCGTGGAAGAAATGGCGGCTGTGAAAACTTTTGCCCGTAGAACAGTTTCCTCCCCGGTGGTTTGTTTGGAAGTAGCTTCCTCTCCAAGAAGGAAGTCGCTGCCCCTGTGTCCCCGCGCTTGGGCCAACGGGCTGAGGTTGGAGAAGTCCCCGTTCCAAGGTTCAGGGGTCACTGGCGGAGTGAAATTCGAGGACAGATCCATGAGTTCGTTTCACCCCTTTCCTGAAGCTCTGACCGCAGTGGTGACACGGCAGTGACCCTCAAGGACCTCGGGGTGGCCCAGCGGGTCACCTGCGCTGATCCACTAGCAGGCTTCTGGGTGGCTCAGCCTGATGAACCAGAGTTGGCATGGCCGTGAGCGTGTGGTCCTCGTTCTGAGAACACCCAACGGTTCCATGGGGGTCCTTGCTGGTGGAGAAGG
The DNA here is from genome assembly GCF_024362965.1 of Panthera pardus. Classification (NCBI taxonomy): domain Eukaryota; kingdom Metazoa; phylum Chordata; class Mammalia; order Carnivora; family Felidae; genus Panthera; species Panthera pardus. The sequence continues at coordinate 15,827,999 of NW_026527013.1, forward strand.
GCGGTCCCTGCCAAGACCTCTGGTCCCACACACGGACCCCATCCCTTATGCAAAGGCCTGGCGGCGGGGGGAGGACTCTGGCTGCCGTCCCTCCTCGGGGCCTTTCTGTGAGAGCATAGGAAGCCCTGAAGCCAAGCCCAGAGACACAGGAACAAACCCGACTACCTTTCCCGTGTCTCCAGCCACTGCCTTCCGTGTCTTTTTGGCAAACCGTCCAGGTCTTCCTTCTATTTAAATGTTGCCTCCGCTGGATGTGGTGGTTGGCCTTGGCCACACGTACGCTGCCATTTTCTCCGATGAGAAAGGTGGGTTCTGCTAACCCAGACTCCAGCCCGGCCCTCCCCGAGGCCTCTGGGAGGCCCCTCCCATGTACCTCTCTTTCCTCACCACCTCCCCCCGTCTCCCCTCCCCTCACCCCTTCCTTCCTCTTGGGAAGAAGACAGTACCTGTTCCACCGACCTGGCCGACAGGTATCCAGGCCCTTGCTGGAAACTTCCTTCTCTCCTCGTGGCTCAGCCGGAGGCTTCCTCTGAGGCAGAAAGCGAGGGAGGCCCTCCTGACTTGAAATTGCCTTCCCTTTGGTGATTCTAGGGAGACACAGGCCCACAAGCCCCACCTGGTCTGGGTCCGAGGCCTTCCTTTTGGTAAGGACGCTCACGTGCACCGGGTTTGCTGATGCCTGACTTTGTTCTTTTTTTTTTTTTTCTTTTTTAGCAAAGAAGACAGTTCATTCCAGGCTTCAGATGGGGCTGCCACGTCTGAGACAACCGCAGTCCATACATGCCCGAAGGTGTGAGGAAACCACACCAGGGCCCCGTCCTCCCGCAGAGCGCCGGGGGGGGGGGGGGGGGGGAGGGGGGGGCGGGGGCGGGGGGGGGGGGCGCTGGGGAGGGACGGAGGTACAGGTATCAAACCCCAGAGGCCGGTGATCACACTTGTGCTCGGGTTCACCCTCCTCCAGAAACCACCATGTGGGGAACACAGGAGGCTGACCTTTCTGTCAACCCTAACCCACTTTGAACGGCTTTCATGATAGCTGTGCTCTCCGCCTGGCTTCTGATGGCTTCGGCTCAACTGTTCTCTCTCAAACAAACAAAAAAAAAGTCCATTTTCTCATCTGGGGTGACAGGTTTCACCGATCTGTGTGGGTGGCAAACTCCCCTCGCCAGATTTTTCCCACGCATCTTCAAACCGAAAGGGCAGACCTGCCGAGAGTTTCCTTTTGAGTCCCCTGGGGAACCTGGGCGCCACAGGGCAACATGGCCAGAAGGGACAAGGCAGCAGCAGGTGCCACGGAGCCTGTGGGACCTGAGCTAGGCCGAGATCCCTGGAATGGAATGTGGGCCTTGGAGAATCTGGGGCAGACTCTGGTCATCTTGGGCTGCTCCGTGGTTTAGGCGCAATGGGGATTTTGGTTTTTTTTTTTTTTTTTTTTTTAACATTTTTTTTAATTTTTGAGACAGAGAGAGACAGAGCATGAATGGGGGAGGGGCAAAGAGAGAGGGAGACACAGAATGGGAAGCAGGCTCCAGGCTCTGAGCCATCAGCCCAGAGCCTGACGCGGGGCTCGAACTCACGGACCGCGAGATCGTGACCTGAGCTGAAGTCGGACGCTCAACAGACTGAGCCACCCAGGCGCCCCGGCGCAATGGGGATTTTGATATGGAGGCTCCCGGATCCCAGCCTCAGGGGCAGGGACACAGCTACGTGTGTCTCAGCTGGTTCTCTTTCAGCCCCCAGGCCCATGTGGTCACCAAGTCTCTGGAGGGATTGGTACCCAAGACCTCCGCTGCATTGTTTTGGGCATTTGGATAAACCAATCTTCCATTCCTTCAACCTGCTCGTGGGACAGTAAGAGGCTTGACTTGAGGGCATCGCTAACACAAGAGGGGGTGGGGGGGGCAGGATCGAGAGACCAGCTCACTTCCATTCTCCCCACACCCCCTCCTGGAGGCTTGCCCTTCGGTGCCATGGGGGCTACAGGGGCTCCTGTCCCTGGCCAAGTTGGCCAATGGGATTGGCGATGGCCTCAGAGCTGACCAAGCATGGGGACCGGCTGGTGGCCTCATTGACTCGGTAACTGCTGAGCGCTTCTGTGTCTGGCATGATGCTTGACGCTGTGGGGCTGAAAGGAAGGAGATGAAGGAAACACGGTGCCTGCCCTCAAGGGAGAACATGGTTACGGTTACAGAAAATAGAACTTATTCCTGTGTAACTGATCAGAGAAGAGGCCACATGAGAATCTGGGCGCCGGGGGAGGGTTGGAGGAGGAAGGGAGAGGGAGGGAAGGGGGGCTGTGATCCTCAGATGCGGGGTGTGGGGTGCGTGTGCTCCATCTGACCAGTCCAGGGGTGACGGGGTCCCGCCCCTTCTGGGTCTGTGTCAGGTCTCTGCTGATTCAGCAGGAGTAGGCGTTAAGTTACGGTGGGAACGTGACTCCTTCCTCCGCCAGCTGCCGTGGCCCTGTGGTTTTGCCCAGCTTTGTACCACAGGCCAACTGAGCATGGTTTTAGGGCATCTGTGACCTTCCCCCCCTCCCCCACACCGTCCTGGTAGGTCACCATTGTGTTCTCTGCTCATCTGGCGGAGAGCAGCCGGGTTGGAAGGATGCCTTGACTCCAGCAGGCCTGAACGCCGACCTCAACCTCACGGTTGGCGGGGGTGGGAGTACCCAGATGCCAGGCCACACGGCAAACCTCTCGGAGCATCTGGTGGCTCGAGCCCTTCTAAAAAGCCGGGGTACAAGCCGATGCTCTATGTCCCAGCAGGGTGACTCCACACCCCCGGTCCGGTTTGGGTAACTTCATCACTCGCCTCGGGTCCTGGTGCAAAGAAAGACGACGCTACTCCCTGTGTCATAGTGTTTGCTTTATTTCAATCCTGAGGTTAAAAAGAAAACAGTTCCAAACAGTGCCGCAGATGCTATAAAGAAGTATGTTTGGGGTACAAAAGTTTCTCACCTCCCCCCCTCCCCCGCCGTGCAGGTGGGGTGTTGGCAATTTGATGTGCTCCTGGGTAGTTCTTTGGCAGGTAAGAACGCAATGGGTCCCCAGACCCACTATCCCGTAAGGCCTCGAGAATGGAGGGTTAGTCAATTAAAGTGCAATTCTGATTTGGAAGCTGCCCAGCCAAGGCCTGGGCGTCGCTGTGCAGCCCCCAGAGGCAGGGGCATCTCTGGATAACACTCATCCTAAGGTTCTAAGGAAGCCTGTGTCTAAGGAAGCGATGTCTCCCGAAATTTAAAGATTGACTTCACTATTTTTTCAAGAGCCATTACAAGGGAAGAGGCATGATTCCCGTTTCCTCGGAAGAATCACAACGCAACGAAAAGACTTACCCAAGGCGCCACTAAAAAGTGCCTTTCGGGGTTAAGTGTTTTTGCGAACCTGGCTGGCTGGCTCGTTTCTGCTGCAAGACTCCTGGTTCTTGGAATCACGGATGGCTTCTCTCTGCCTTAATTCTCAACACCTCCGAGCCAAGGGTGGGATTCTCACATGTGGGTACCAAGGTGGGCCTTAAAAAATGAAACTCCTAAAGACATTTTAAAACTCAGCGGACACCTAACCAGTTTTGCGTAAAACGCAGGCGCTGAGATCTCACTCCCAAATGGGGATTTCCTTTCCGCTGAGTCTAGGATGACTTCCCCACCCTAGGCGAGGGGATAACTGGAAGCGTTCAGGAAAACCATTCCCTTTCTTCTTCAGGTGCAGCGTGTGGCTTTTTCCCTTTCTACTTTTCAAGCCTGGTGGGGTGTTTCAGTTCCAGATTCCTTCTGGGGCATTTCTTTGCCTGCTCGTGATCCAGGTGACCGGGAGGCCAGCGGGATCCAGCCACGAGGGCTCTGCAGAGGCCACGCTTTATCCCGACACCCTTCCTTGCTATGGGCGGGCGTGCCTTAGAGGCTGTGTCCTTGGGGAAGGTTGGCGGGGAAGCGGCTTCTGAGCCAGAGGTGGACCAGGCAGCCGGCAGGAGTACTACAGGGTGAGCGACTGTTATTCAGAGAGCCGGCCATCCAGGGGCTTCTGGGTTCTTGTTGCGTTTCGTTTTGTTTTGCATAGTGATCTGGGGTCCCAAGGAGGTCTCCTCCTGATGATTTCTAGTGTCATTCAGTCTCCTGGCTGGGGCTACCACCTTCAATGGTTGTTCTGCATTGTCATCTGCGGTTTTGGAAAACTCCCCCCACCCCCAAACCTCAGAAAAGTCGAGAACCTGTTTAAAATGAGAATAAAGCTATTCGTACAAGCCACACTGAAACAGGCCAACGTGTTCTCTCTAGTTGCGTAACGCACAGCAAACTCGAGCTCACGCTGCAAAGTAACGAGGGAGAAGAGTCTGTCCAGCACAAACAATAAATAGGATATGGAGCCGGGACGTGACCGCCGGGGGATCGGGCGACCCTCTGAACAACTGCGGTCAGGGTCAGCGTTCCGGAGCGGGGGCACTGCACGCCACCAGGGGCCCCTGTGCTCCTGGAGCAGCGGCTCTGGGCTGGCTTCGCAAGAGCCGGGCGCGCTACGCGTGTTGTTGGGCCCCTGCCGGGCTGACTGACAGAGGTTCACGAGGGGGCTTGGATGGAATGTTCCAGGCCTTTCTCAGGAAACACAGGAGCCATTAGCTGCACAGGATGGTGGGGGCACCATCAGCTGGCCGGTCAGCATGGCATCCTGGGAAAGCACTCAGAACAAGACTCCAGACCGCTCTGGCTTCTCTTTTGTGGGTTTTGTTATTACGGGCAGCCACTAATTCTGATTACCCTTTCCAGGGGAGAGGGTGGGCTCAAAGGCGGCATGGTTTACTCTGGAACCATCCTCAGGCCGTGTGGCACACCGGGGAGGGCAGGCGTGGGGCTCGGGAGAGTCTCTGGGAGCCCGGCCGCATCTTGCCTTGGCGGTGAGCACGGTCAAGGCCTGGGCCACTGGGAGATGCTAGAGACCCTGGTGGCTTTCTGCCGTGGGCGGCCGCTCCAAGGAAAGAGCACGAGAGGCTCGGCTTTTCTCTGGGTTGATGTCTCCGGAAGGTTCTGTTCACCAACCCCCTTGCCCTGCCCAACCTGACTACAAGCAGCCACGTCCCCAGTTAAGCGACAGCTCCAAGTCTATCATGGAGGTTACTTCCCCCACCCCTGCCCCACGAGTCCTCTCTGCTGGCTGGTAGCTTAGGGGTCTGTGCTGGACGTGGCCTGGGGTCCCTGACCTGTCCGAAGGGGGCCGCTCCAGATGCCCCGCTCACCTGTGGAAGTGTCTGAGCTCTGACTTCGGGCTCTGGCCTCTGTGAACCAGGCACAAAGAGACCATCGAAGGTGAGCTCTGTACGGCGGGAGAAGAGGAGGGCCGTGGACAGCGGGAAGGCTATGTCCTTCCAGGAAAAGGACACAGGATTCCTCGGCCCCAAGGGGAGATGGCTCCCGGGGGTCAAGTGTAGGCTGAGCCACGGGAAGTGGGCAAACGGGGTGCTGGGGAGCAGGCGGGTGGCAAGTGGGGGCCGAGGAGTGAAGTCAAAGCAGATTCGTGAGTGATGCCTGTTACGCTTGGGTTACCAAAGACTTTTGTTAAGAAGGCCCCGAGTTTTGAAAGTGGTTCTTACCCAGATTATGATCGTTACTAAACACGTCTGAAGGTGGGGCAGAAGCTCTTATTTATACAAAGAGCCCATCAGCTGAACAGTGCGTCCTAAGGGTCAAGGCGCGATGCTGCCTGTCGGTCAGGCTGTCAGGGTTAGCCGGCTTCGGGGCTTCAGCCGCCCGTGCAGAGACAGTGCCGCAGTGCGCGTCCTCAGGGGGGTGGCTGAGGGGCCTGCCTAAGTGAAGGGCTTTGCGCGAGGACAGGACTTTGCAGACAGAAGAGCCAGGAAGAAAGTGGCGCTCAAGGCCCCTCCAAAACTGTTGAGTTTGAAGCAGCCCCAAATTTACTGGGGCAGGAAGGGACAGAGGCGTGACGGGAAGAGGCTGGAGGGAGTTGCCGGAGGGGCCCCCCAGGCACCCTGACTCTCAGGATGGCCCCGTGGCCTCCTTTTCCTGGGAGGACCAAGGGCCTCACGGCCTGAGGACTCAACAGGGTCTGGCCAGGACATCCCGGCTCATGGTCGCCCAGGACGCCTGGCCCCTGCTGGGCAGAGTGGGGCCTTTCTCTCCCCGGGAACAAGTTGGGATCATGGCCTCTGGCCTGTGCAACTCTCCACGGGGGCGGCCTGGAGCCAGCTGTGGCTCCGGGAGAGGCCGATGGTCTCCTGAGGGTTTAAACCTTTGGCAGAGTGAGTGTCCCTTTGGGTGTGAGGATAGTCGGGTCACTAATCACGGGAAACGGTGCTTGAGCCCTTAAAAGCCATGGAGGCTCAGAGTGACGGTGCGAAGTTCTGAGTACAATGTGCTCCAGACAGAGCAGCTCTGAGGGGTGGCCCGTCAGCTTTGGAGCCGCTGCCTTTTTTTTTTTTTTTTTTTTTTTTTTTTTTTTTTTTTTTAGTGCTTTATGTGACAGGTGAGCAAGAGTAGTGTTTCCTGTGGATAAAGTGAAACCAGGTGCTTGAGCCTACGGGAAATCGCTTCCATCGTAGATCACAGGCCTGTCAACCGTCAAGTGATAAAACACTTTCTTGGAGACAAACCTGAGGAAACAGAAGTGGAAAAGGAGGGTGTCACGCAGACGCAGAAGCCCGAGGGCAGCGGCTGCCGCTGGGGCCTCCGCGGGGGGCTGCGGTGACCTGGCTGGGTGGGGAGGGGCCCCGCAGGGAGGCCTGGGCCCCTCACCCCGTTTGTCCGGCAGACTTCTCCCCGGGCAAAGGGTCCGGGGGGGGGTCCTGGGACGTCAGCACCGACTGCCCTGGGGCGTGGGTGCAGAAAAGCCGCAGGGTTGCTGCTCTGCAGCCGTTGGGGGTGGCGGGGGGCTGCACGGGGAGGGGGTGGGCGGAGAGAGCAGACACTGAGAAGAGGTCTCTGGGGGAGCATGGGTTTCAGCCCCCCCAGCCACCTGAGCGTGTTCTACCGTCCACGGTTCAGAACTCTCTGCAAGGGCACCAGGCCAGGGTTTGTCACAGCAGCACGGCCGCCTCCAGCGGTAACTAGGAGCCTGCCTGGGGCACAGGACTGCGTTCCGCCCTCAGTGCGCCTCTCCTCCGCCGCGCCCACAACCCGCAGGGAATCCTCACGAGGTGGCATCTGTGCTCACGGCCACCGCACAGGAGGTGGGGCTCAGCTAAGGCCCACAGAGGGAAGGGCAGGGCCCGCGCGCCTGGCGGACCCGCACCCACTCGCCTGACCGCTGCCCCATCCCGCTGCCCTGCAGGGGGCTGGGGCTCACAGTCACTTGGAGCTCCGGAGGCCGTTCTCTGGAAATGCTGGGCCTGTGCCCCTGAGTCCTGCTAATTCAAGGTGCGTGTGTGTTCATGGGGCAGGGGAGGGGCAGGAGAGGGGAAGGAGGGGGGCAAGGGGGGAAAGTTCATGCTCTTAGCCTCTCGTGTGTGGACGCCCTTGGCCACAAGCCCTGGAGTTCAGGGCCTGAAGGTGGTGAGGGGTGGTATGGCTCTCTTCTAGAATATGCTATCTAGTCATTCTGCTAAAAGCCAAGTGGGCTGGGAAGGGTGCCCCGTGGGGGGGATGTGGCCACCAGCTCAGGGCCCCACTCACAGAGGATGTGGCTGGTGCTGGTCAGGCAGGTCTCCTAAAAAAGGTGGCCCCGACAAGGGCTTATGCCAAAGCCAGAAGACACAAAAGAGATGTGTGCCAGCAACCTTAACCACCCCCGTCTCCTGTCTCCAGGACGTGGGGCCCTGGCGCATGGCACACGCCCAACCAGTGTGCTCTTCTCCTCCACTTCCTTCCTCGGCTGCCCCTCCAGCTCGTGTCCCTACATTCCCAACGTCCTGCCCTCCAGCCCTTCGCTGCTGACCCATATCTGGTGCTTTGATGTAGTGCTTCCCAGAGACGGCACACGCTGCTCCCGCTGCCATGCTGAGAAGGCCCAGGGGCTCCTCCTCAAAGCTCTAGCCCTGCCCTTCATTTCCCTCTTGCCTGTCCGTCCGTCCATCCATCCATCCATCCATCCATCCATCCATCCATCCAACCATCCACTGTTTCTACTGAGCCCCTTCTCTGGGCTGGGCAGTGGGAGCTTGGACACTCGCGAGAAGCAGGAGGGCATACGGTCGAGTCCAGAGCCTGGAGGCAGGCCCTCTGGGTTCCCAGCTGGCTCCGCCACCGCCAGCTGTGTGACCTGGAGTGTCACTCTGTTACGCACCTGGTCCTCAGTCCCCTAGCAGCACCGTGAGGAGAACGGTGGTCGCTCCGACACGGGGGTGTTGCCGGGCGTAAGTGAGTCCGTAAGGGTGGAGGGCCGAGAACCACCTGACACGAGCTAAGACTCTGTAAGTACTGGCCCGTGTTTTATAAAATCTATAACAGACCCTAAACCACCACCGTATAGGGGTCTAAGGTAAAAAACAAAACAATAAGTTACTGATAATTAAATAGTCTCTTTTAAATGTCCACCTCTGTTCTTGGGGCCAGGAGGCAGGTGAGTTGTTCTGGATGTTAATGAGCGAGCATCCCTACCTGGAAAAGGTGTTGTCGAAGATGAGCATGTAGATGCCTGGTGTGCGGACCTTGAGCTGGCCTTGGATGTTCTCCTTGTGGGAGCTGCATCGGGTCGTGGGGATGAGGACCTGGGAGGAAAAGCAGATCAGAAAAAGTGTCAGGGAAGCCGAGAGGGCCTAAAGGTCTTCTGGGCAGAGCCTTTATTTTGGGGAGGGAACTAGGCCCAGGGAGGCTAGGCGCCCTGTCTGAGGTCGCAGCGGGGCAAGGCTGGGGCTGTGGTCGGCCCCAGGAGCGGGGAGGGGTCTTCCACATGCCCTGCATTTGTTGATAACCTGTGTTAGGGAAGAGGCTGTGAGCATGAGTTTCACCCGGCATCGTGAACTAGTCAGCGCCCCAAAGGAGTGGCCCCAGCCTCTCTGACCATGGCCAGTGCCAGAATGTTCCACATGTGGAGGACCACTCATTTTATGGATTCAGGAAGCTGGGACTTATTCGAGGTGAAGTCCATAAGTCTGGCTGGCTCCGATTGGACCGAGGGCTGACCTGGGGTCAGGTGAGCCCCACAATTGCCCCAGGTCTCCACTTGGAGAGAAGGGAGCAACAGCCAGATGGGACAAATGGAAAACAGAGAGTACGATGACAGACTCAAACATTACCTGATCAATAAGCCCACTAAATGTAAATAGTCTAAACATCCCAATTAAAAGGCAAAGATTGTCAGGCTGACCCAACCCCATCATGCCTATAAGAAAAGACGATTTAAAGGTAAAGATACAAATAGGTTGAAAATCAAGGGATGTAAAAAGATATACCATGGTAGCATGAGTCAAAAGAAGGGTGAATTGACTGCCTTAATATCAGACGAAATACATTTTATATCAAGGGATGTGGCCAGGGATAATTTCCTAATGATAAAGATGTTAGTGCATGAAGAGGACGGGCCAGTCCTGACACTGATGCCCCTAATGACTGAGCTTCAAAACACACGAAGCAAAAAGTGGTAGAATTGCAAGGCGAAATAGGTGAATTCACAATTATGGTTGTATATTTCAATCAGGGATGGAATAAAAGACAGGAGCTCAGTAGGGAAATGAAGACTCAAAGAACAGCATCAACTAACTCAATCCAACCGCCGCTTATGGAACACTCCATCTGACCATGGCAGAACAAACCGTCTTTTTCGAGTGCGCTTGGGATAATACACAGTAGGCCATCTTCTAGGCCATTAAAAAAAAAAAAAGCAACACTCATATTTAAAAGGATTCAAGTTATACAAAGTCGGTTTTCTGCCTGCAATGGATTTAAATTAGAAGTGAATAGATCTCCGGGGCACCTGTGTGGCTCCGTTGGTTAAGCGGCCGACTTCAGCTCAGGTCATGATTTTGCAGTTCATGAGTTTGAGCCCCGCGTCGGGCTCCGTGCTGACAGCTCGGAGTCTGGACCCTGCTTCGGATTCTGTGTCTCCCTCTCTCTGCCCCTCCCCTGCTCACGCTCTATCTCTCTGTCTCCCAAAACTAAACGTTAAAAAAGAAATTAAAAAAAAAATTGAATAGATCTCTAGAAAATACCAAAATGTTGGGGCACCTGGGTGGCTCAGTCGGTTAAACCCCCGACTTCAGCTCAGGTCATGATCTCACGGCTCATGCGTTTGAGCCCTGCATCGGGCTTTGTGCTGACAGCTGGGAGCCTGGAGCCTGTTTCAGATTCTGTGTCTCCACCTGTCTCTGCCCCTTCCCTGCTCGTGCTCTGTCTCTGTCTCTCTTTCTCTCAGAAATAAACATTAAACCATTTAAAAAAAAGAAAATACCAAAATATTTATAAACTAATCATCACACTTTTAAATAACCCGTGGGCCAAAGAGAAATAAAAAATCAAGTGGGAGATCCCAAAGGCATGGGAGAGAATTGTGCATGGCACGTTCCGGATGCCACAGTACATTTGCTCTGGCTGGGAGCTGCTGGTGGAGAGGGAGTAGGTAGAGCCCAAGACAGGCCTGGGTGGGATCAAGGTGAATGAGGACCTACTGTGTGTAGGCTCTGGGGCGGCCACTTCTGCACATGGCCTCCTCAAGTTCCATTAACGGTCTCTCGCATTCTTATTTCCATCGGGCACTGAGAATTCTGAGAGGTTGAGAGGTTGGGTCTGCTTCTGTGGCCCGTAACCTACCAATTCTGAGCCTGGACATTCCAGCAAGCGCAGGCAGGAAGGAGCCGCTGGACAGGAAGGCTTGCTGTTGACACAGGGGCCACTGGGCGCCCCACACCTCAACCTCAGCATTTACGGCCTTGATTGCAAAGCAACCACCGGGAGCTCGTTGGGCACTAGAAGTTTTCTGTAGACTTTTCACGCGTCTTGATTCCTGTTTTCCCACCGGGGGCAAAATCTATGAGATTTTCTCTGGCCAAGGCTCATGCAGCTGCAGTGATAGGAAGATGATTGGGGCGGGGGGGGGGGGGGGGCGGGGAGTGGTCTCTGGAATAAACCCGAGGCAGGTCTCCGCTGTGTGAGCTCTGGGGGTGCCTCCCACCAGCGCCAGTGCCTGGGTGGCCGTGCCCTGATTTACACCATGTGTCTGCGAGACAGCACGAGTTGGTTTCATTTATATTTGGACGGGTTCCTGTGGCCTGGGGCTCCCGTGCAAAGTGAGGGTTCTATACTACATGGAAGAAGTGAGTCACAAGAGGCCACAAGAGGCCACGGTGGTGGTTGCTGGGGGGGCGGAGGTTTGGGAGTGACTGGCCATGATGTTTCTTTTGGGGATGATTAGAGTGGCAATGGTTACATAAGCTGCAATACACTGTATTTTAATGGGTCGATTATTTGGTATATGAACTGTATCTCAATAAAGCTGTCTAAAAAATACAATGTCAAGCGTCCTTGCTGCCGGTGCTGGTCTCTCCCCTGAGTCTCTGTGACCCCAGACAGGCTGTTGAGTTTCTCTGGCCAAACATGGGTCCCCGCCCAGAGAGAGGGCAGGGCCTGGGTCCTGTTTCCTGTTCTGTCCCCAGGCTTTAAGACAGCGGTCGGCACACAGGCAGCCTCAAGTCCTTGATTTACTGTTTCTCTGGTCAAGCGTCTTCCCAAATTCACAGCCTTTGATCTCAGTGCTGAGGAACGACCTTGTCCCCGTGGAAACGCTCTGGAGAGGAGGGGGCCCGGGGACAGGGCAGTGTCTGCTGCGGGCTGCCAGAGATGGGCCTGGCCTTGTGCTGTGTGGCTCCCTCCACCAGGGCACGTCTCCTGGTGTGGCCCAAGGCCTCCTCCCCTGATCACTGCGCCCCAGGTGCCCGCCGTCCCCACCATGACACGCTACCTGGAATCATGGTTGTCTGTTCACTAGGGTCTCTCTCCTGAAGGGCAGATCTCACGTTGTCCCTTCTCTCTCTCTAGCTCTGATAGGCGCGACAGAGCCCGGGGTTCAGCAGAAACTCAGGAAGTGGCTGTGAGCAGACCCCGAGTCCCTCATGTCTGTACCTCCATAACCACACTCTGGGTGCTGCAATTTGCTCTGGACCCTGGGGTTTCCTGTAAGGCCCAGGTCGGTCAGGGGATCCTAGGGGGAGTCCCTTAGACGGCCGCTGAGGACGTGCACCTGGAAACAGGTTCCCAGGCTGATGTCTGTTCAGGGGACCTCGGGGAGAAATAACAGCAGCCCCACGGCAGGCTGGGGATGCTGGGTTCCTGAAGGCAGACAGAGCCCGAAAGCCCTTCTGGCTTGCCCCGTGTACGGGCTCCTTCTGCCCCCTGGCGTCCACTCTGAGAAACACACGGGTAGTCCTGACCCCTGGAGGTCACCTGGGCGCCAGAGATGAGGAAGCTTCCTCCGGGTCCCCAAGCCCGCAAGAACCACACAGATCTCCCAGGGCCGTGAGGGTTTGGCAGGTGAGCGACTGAACAAGGGGAGAGGCCCACAGCTCGGCCACGCGTGGACAGGTGGAATAGCAAAGGCCTGGACACCCGATTGAGTCCCTTCCCCTGTCCCTGCCACAAACAGCCACCGGTGTCTAATGCGGGACGACGTGGTGCTGGTCCCTGGTAGGTGTTGGGGCTGTGGGGGCAAACGGCCCGGCTACCGGAGGCAAGTTCCTGCTGAGCGTGGCGCTGGCCCTGGCAAGCCACTCTGCCTCTTAGTGACCTCATCTGCCAACGTGAGCCCTGCACGCCATCTGCAGGGCGGAGTCTGTGCCCGCTCCCGGCCCGCAAGCCCCAGGACCGCCTGGGGGCAGCCTCGGAACCCCAGGGAGTAAGGGCTCCGAGCTCGGAACGCGGCACGGCCAGGGGCCCCCCGAAGGGAAAGTGGGGGGCAGAGCGTGAATGAGAGGCTCCACAGAACAAGGCCAACTCAAGGAGGCTGGAATTAAGTCGTAGGAGTGAATTTGGAGAGGGCGGGAATGACAGAGTCGTCTCTGCAACGAGCCGGTACCAACAGGGCAGGGGACAGGACGGCGAGCCAGACAGGCACGGGGCGCACGGGGCGAGCCTGCTCTCCTTCAGCTCGGGGCCCGCACCCCGCCTCTCGCCGAGGGCCCCCCACAGCCAGCGCCCCACAGACGGGGGGTGGGGGGGACTCAGGGATTTTCTCACACAGACGTCACAGGAGGCTCCTTTCAGGCGATTTCAAACTGCTCTCCCCCACCCTTCTTCTCGCCATTGCTGGCACCTGGAAGTTTCCGCACGGTATAGCCACTAAGGGCCGCTCTGAGCTCTAGGCCAGCCTGGCCGTCCTCACCGGTCCTCCCACCCACAGTGTGTCAAACGGGACAGGAATTTCCGCCCAAACCAGCTCCTCTCCCCTCTGCCGAGTCAGTCAGCCACCCACGGAGTCCTGTTCAACCTCCTGTCCCGGGCTCTGGATCCCACCCATCCTTTCTATTCTGGCTCCCAAGCCCCTGGAGCTAGGCTCACCGGACGCACCTGGGGATGCCTGTGTGTCCACACTCTGCTACCCGCTGCCTGGATTCTGACCGAGTGGTGTGGCGGTGGCCTCAGGAGTGGGTGTTTCTAACGTGCAGACAACACTGAGACCCGCGGTCCAGGCCATCATCAGCATGCCACGCTGAGAATGTCTTAGGACTTTATGAGCTTGCATCTGCCACCGAGATTTCAAGCCCCACCCACCACCCAAGGGACACAATGGCCATGTGTCTCTGGCAAGGTCTCTGGGACCCAATGCCCCCTAACCTCGTCCACGGTGCCCTCCTCTTGCTCTGCACAGCCGGGCTAAAAGAGGATCCTTAAACCGGGCCACATGTCTGTATTCTTCGCAATTTCACCCACTGACCTGTCCCGAGGTCAGACCGGAGATGTCTGACACAGGAGCAACCTTCAGTCGCCTGAGGACAGTGCTCTGGAGCCTCCAAGGTCTTTCCTTTCCCAAGCCGGCCAAGAACAGGAGCGTTGCCTGCTCCGTGGGACGCAGCCCGGAGGACCCGTCCTCCTGCTTTCTCTCCACGTTCCTCTCACGGCCGAGGCCCAAACACTCCAGGGGAGGCCTGCCCAGCAGAAGGCTGGACGGCCACGGCCCCGCACCAGGGAAGGTCTGCCCAACCACCCCGCTGGCGGAGGGCCGGCCTTACCTTACACTGGTCCAGCGGTGTGTCCTCGGCCTCCTGGAAGACCACGCTGAAGGAGATGCTCTTGGGGTCGGAGGAGAAGACCCAGCTGATGGTGAGGCCCGCCTCAGCCACGGTGATGGGGATGACGCTGTAGGTACTGGACCTCACGAACAGCTCCCTGTTGCTCTCCCCGAAGTTGGCGATCTCTTCCACCGTCAGCGGTAATTTTATCCTAAAACCCAAGGGCGGAGAGGGCCCGGATCAAACGGGCAAAGTGTCTGAGTCCCCTGGCCAGCTCGTCTGCGGCTCAGAGGTGGCCGGAAGCCCTGGAGGCTCTTGGGAGGACAAGGCCTGGGTACCCTTGACCAACACGCTTAACTATGCGAGAAACCTGGGTGCGCAGTGTGGGTCGAGGCACCGGGGAGGCGTGTAAAGCACGCAGGTGACAGTCCCGGCTGCGTGGGGCTGGCATGTCCCTGCAAGCCTATTGGAGAGGAGAACGGCCTGAGGCGATCCACGCGCCGCGAACGGGAAGCGGGTGCGGAGGCCTCGGCTTTCTGCAGCTTTCCCAGAGCTGCCCTGCTGTCCAGCACAGGTCCCCTCTCCAACTCCCTGCTGCCCTTCATGTCATTAGCACCAGCAGGAAGCACGCACGTCATTACAAACTTCCTGCCCTCTGGAAATCTGGGGCCTGCTGTAAGACTGCAAGGGGGCACCCTGATTTTCTTAAACGCAGCCGTCCCAGATTCCTTATACGGCAGGGGCGGTGGGGCAGGGTGATGGCCTCGGGGACGCAGGCTTCTAGGGGACCGTGTCCCCGGTCCTAACGCTCGCCAGCTGGACAACTGCCGCTTCCGTAAGTTTAAAGGTTTAGTGACAGTGAGCTCCTCTGTTCCCGGGGTCCTGTGCGGGGCCCCGAGTGGGGAGCCAGAGGGACCCGGGTTCCGGTACCTGCTTTGCTTTCCTTCCCTCCTCCTGAGCCTCGGTTTCCTCATCTGCCAACGAGGACAACCAGGCCTGCCCGCTGACGGGTGTGAGGCATACATCAGAGCATGGACTTGGCGGAGGGGGGACTGCTCCCTGAGGCTGCCTGTTTTCCGACTCGGTGGCGCCCCCTCCTGGACCGTGCAAGTCGGGAGCCCGCATGTGAGCACCAGACGCGAGGACAGGGCCTCCAGTGCTGAGCTGCCACCTCAGGGGCGGCGTGGCCTCGGGCGAGTCGCATCCCCTCGACTGTGAAGTGAGAAGGTGGCGGCCACTACGTGCGGGGCCCTCTGCTCGCAGGCTTCATGTGCTATCACCACGGCCACGTGAGGAAGCAGGGTGCTCCCCCTTGCACATGAGGAAGCCAAGAATCACACAGATGAAGAAACTTGGTCCAGGCCCACACAGGTCTGATAGGAAGCCATTACCTGTCCGCTCTACCAAACTGCCTTCCGTGGCGAAAATACGTTACTGTCCCCTTCGAGACGCGGCGGTGGAAACCGAAGCTCAGAGAGGTTAGGTAACTCGCCCAAGACTGCACAGCAAGTCACGGGGCTGAGAGTTCTATCTGCCTTCAGAGGTGTGGAGACGGATGGAAATACTCCCCCCACCCCAAGCTATGCTAATGAGAAGAGAAATCAAGGATTAAAAAACCCAGAATGTGGGGCACCTGGGTGGCTTAGTCGGTTAAGCGTCTGACTCTTGGTTGAGCCTCAGGTCATGGTCTCGTGGTTCCGTGAGTTCGAGCCCATGACAGGCACTGTGCCGACCGCGTGGAGCCTGCTTGGGATTCTGTCTCCCTTTCTCTCTGCCCCTCCCCCACTTGCACTGTCTCTCTCAAAAATAAATAAACACCCTACTTTGTTTCTGTTCCACGGCCAGCACCACCCTGTGACACAGTATGTAATTTACTTGTGTATTTCTGTTTAATGTCTGCCAACCCCTGCTGGAATATAAGCTCAACAGGGGGTCTCTGTTTTGCTCAGTGATGTACTCCAAGGACCTAGAACATACCTGGCACCTAGTAGGTGCTGAATAAATACGTGTGCGTGAGTGCATGAGTACGGGACTCGATGCAGTGACTCATGCAGCCGTTGGACGCGACAAAGAATACGATACGTGAAAATACTCACGCCGTTGAAAAATGAGGTACCTAGGTATTTAAAAAAACCGGAAGGCTATCCGCCGAAGTGGTTTCCTTGTCTCTATTTTCCTATTTTTCTACAATGAAAACGTATTGCTCTTACAGTGAGAAAACAAAAAAGTTATTTTCAAAAAAGAAGAACACAGGGCCACGGGTGTGAGAACGGGATGACGCTAAGGGGACACGGGGGAACTTCTGACAGGGAGGGGACCGCTCTCCGTCTTCACTGTGGTCACACGGGGCTGAATCACTGTTCTTTTCTGGACCTACGTTCCCTCTTTGGCAGAACCGGGCCACGGAGCCGGGTGGGATCGGAGGCCCCTGAGATCACAGAAGCCACTGGCCGCGCCCGGCATGGAGCCTGGCGGGATGACTGACTACAGTGTATTAATTGTCAAAGTCTAAGCACTGTACACATAAAGGGGGAAGTTTACTGTCCATAGATTGTACCTTAAGAAAAAAGCACAGACTGGAGCGCCTGGGTGGCTCAGTCGGTTAAGCTTCCGACTTTGGCTCAGGTGGTGATCTCACAGTTCCTGAGTTCAAGCCCCACATTGGGCCCTGTGCTGACAGCTCGGAGCCTGGAGCCTGCTTTGGATTCTGTGTCTCCCTCTCCCTCTTCCCCTCCCCTGCTCACTCTCTCAAAAACAAACATTACAAAAAGTTAAAAACATAAATAAATAAAAGCACAGACTGCAAGCCATCATGGGTGCCGAGTCAGCCTGTGGGGTGCCCCCGGCTCTGGCACTGGAGGCCGGGGCTCCCCCTGTGGTGCTCCTGCCCCCCATACCCCCTGGGAAGCCCCTGCTCGGGGCTCAGTCACTCACATCAATTCTCCAGACTTCAGCAAGCAGACCTCAGCATCCTGCCCCAACGGCATGTCTTCGGTGTCCTCAGGGGTTAGCGAGCTTGACACGGCGTCCCTGAAACGTCACACACGAGAACACAGCCATTTTAGCCATCGGCACCTGGGGGTCCCACAGCCTTGGAGTCACGTGGCCAAGCTCAGAATGCCTGGGGTCCTTCAGTCACAGAGGCCACGACAGGGGCTGTGGCAGGCTCTCCAGGTAGGGGCGAGGGGCTGGGGCCACGCGGGCAGGATGGGGAGAAGACCACGAGGCCTCAGTGGTTTCCCTGCTGGGGTTCTGGTGGGCATAGGGAGGGGCCGCCCGCAACACAAAGGACCACCGTCCGACCCCGCGCCAGCCAGCGGAGCAGTGGGCAGCACCGTGGGTCCCGCCTGGGGACCCATGACAGCCAAGCCTGCTCTGGCCCATCTTGGGGGCAACAAGGACAGACACCCAGGGAATGGTGCGGGCCAGGAGGGAGCCGAGGGGCACGGCCATGGGCAGAGAGTGGACCTAAGCCATGTCCACATCGCCTCTTTCCCTCACAGCCCACTATCGGCTGCACTGAGAGCCGGCGGAGGGTGCCAGCTGCCAATGAAGACACACCGTGCTTTCCGCACAGTGCCCTGTGGGACGCCGGGGCCAGAGGCGGAGGGCAGCACACGCCCTCTCGTAGAGTCCCCGCGTATTTACACAGTAAGTTCGAGGTTCTAGGAACCCTGCAGCAAAGTCATCTCCTGGATTTAAAGCTAGTGTTCCTGCATTTATTTGATCGTGGGACATTTGATTTTTTTTTTTTTTAAGTTTTTTATGTGTATTTATTTTGCGAGAGAGTGAGCAAGCGCGGGGAGGGGCAGAGAGCGAGAAACCCATGCAGGCTCTGCCCTGCCAGCACAGAGCCTGACTCGGGGCTCGAACTAACGAACTGTGAGATATGACCTGAGCCGAAACCAAGAATCAGATGTTTAACCGACTGAGCTACCCAGGCGCCCTGATGGTGGGACATTTTAAGCCCTTCCTGAACCCCCTGCTCTGGGAGTGCAGACTGCAGGCCTCCTCCTCACTGACGGGGCCACAGAGGCACAGGCAGCTCCTGAGACGCGGGCCTGAGCCCCACGCCCCGACTCTGGCTCCCTGCTCACCCTGCCAGGCCCCAGTGTCCGCTCAGCCAATGGCCGAGAGGGGCGTCAGACCCAACCAGCTTGAGTGCACGGTTCTGCTTAGAGAGAACTTAGATCCAGAAAAGAAGAGCCATTTGCCCCGTGGGCAGGTGTCAATATGGAAGATCTCCCACCCGGCACAGCTTCTTCCCCAAATGTCACAATAACCCCCTTCTCAACTGCCCGGAGGGCTCTCCCCAGAGGTCTCTGGGGTGAGGTCAGTGCGCCCCAAACCGCCCCCCTCCCACCGCCAACAGGTACCCTTGCGTTCTCACCAGCCTGGCCCCCGGGGGACACTCACTCGACCTCTGAGGCCCTGAAGGAACTTGAGTGAACTCAGTCCTGCCCCATCCCACCCCACCCCACCCCGTCTACTGCTGAAGTGCCTGGAGAGGTCAGCCCAGGTCCGTGGTGGGGTGGGCACCGCACAGGACACTGACTCGGGCACAGGCCGCATCCCGCAAACACTCTCCGTCTGAGGCAGACTTGCGCGCGCACACACACACACACACACACACACACACACACACACTCACACACAGCTGGAAGCATCCTGCTGGAAGAAGGGGGGGGTCTCAGCATACACAGTGGCACGTGCAAGGTCAGTGACTGGCAGCAAGCGTCCGGACCACGTGCTCAGACAGCCCTCCGTCCACCAGCTTCACACCCACCTGGGCACCAAGTTCATGGCTCCACCTGGAGCGCAGCTGTGATTTGTGCTGGAAAACCGGTGTGCCCGGCCGACGGCGCAGTCTGGGCGGCACGGCGGGCGGCCCTCAGCCATGCCTGGGGATCCTCGCGCTCAGCTGAGCTCAGGACCTGACCTGATACCGTCCCTGGGACACCAGGAATTCAAGAGAGCATAGCGGCTGAGGCCCAGAGCTTCCGCCTGGAGGCGGCAGCCATCACCTCTGCCTGCAGGGGATTCTCCGCCCGCCGCTGCTGACATTTCACTGCCAGGCGAGTCCCACGGCCAAGCCCACGACCACGACCACGGGGGCGGGACATTCATCCTTCCACAGGGAGAGGCACCGACACGGACAGGTCGGGATGCAAGATGTGCCCGTGGGGAGCGGCTGCAGATGGCCTACCTGAAGGTCCCCCTGAGCAGCCAGGGGCTCTCCGCGTGGGGGCAGAAAGGGGTGGTTTAGAGCAGATGACACCCAGCGGGTCTCCACGAAGCCTGTCCCGGCTGTCATTCGCCTATGGGGCCGCGGCGTCGGCACACGTGGTGGTGCACCTGCACGGACGGCACGGTGTGCACAGTCTGGGGGATGCGACAGGCAGCTTCCCCGGGGGCAGATACACAGGCAGATGCAGCCTGCTCCCACCCGCGAGCCCTCCTTCCCACTCCTCCCTGCACCCTGTCTACCACGGCCCTGGTCACCCCGGGCCTTCCTTCTCTTCTCTGGGTCCTCTCTCTCCCTAGGCTGAGGGCCCTTTGGAAGTAGGCCCGGCGCACACGGGGCGGCCGCTGCCGTCTGCAGGAACCACGCGGTGCGCTCGCCGCTCGCTAAGCGACAGACGTAGGGGTGCAAACTGCTCGCGTGGAAATTCAGAAGAGGGCGGAGAAATGCTGACAAAGAGAAGAACCGAGGACAGGTCCCGGAGGGCTGGAGACCGGGTCACGCATGGTGTGGCAGATGCTGGGTTCGCAGGGCGCCCACTGCTGACTTACAAGGCCCCTCTGTCCAGGGGAGAGCCGGTGCTGCCCAGGGAGAGGCCTCTGGCCTCCCGGGAAGCCTCTGGCACGAGACGGAGCTTCAAGACGTCACGCCCACTCGCCACCGGGCTCAGCAGCCCCTCTGGCATTTAGCTCTGTCGGCTGCCGGAGGGTGAGATGGCTGTCAGGCACCGCCGCGAGTGGGTGGTGTCGGGGCCAGCACGGGGAGCTGCCTAGATAACCAGGCACCCACTAGCACCCAGCTGCCCGGCCAGGGCTGTCCGCACACAGTCCCCGTCGGTCGGCCGGCCGTAAGCAGCACAGCCCGTCTTCAGACACCCTGCCCTGCAGGGGCGGAGCGTGGCGAGCCCTGAGCAAGTGGGCACTCCAGAGGCAGGAGAGGCCGTGTGGCTCCAGGTGGGGTCGTCACTCCGAGGTGGTTCCAGCCTTGGCTTTATGGCTGTGACTCTGGTGCCCTTCCCTCCTCCGAGGTCTGTTGTCCCTTCTCCACGCGGGCGAAGGGGGCAGAACCAGATGGGCTCCAGGCGGCGCTGGCTTGAGGAGGCAAGGTGTTTCAAAGGACCATCCACGGCCTTCTCCACTCTTGCCAGGGAAGGCACGGCGAGAACATGCCTGCTGCTACTGAGGGCAAGCCTGGTCCCTCGCTGTCCCAGTCTGACCTCCTCGTGCCCGCCTCCTTCCGTTGCTCTGGCAGCCACTGGCTTCCAGATCCAGAATCACAGAAGGTAAGTCAGTGCAAGAGGGTGTTCAAGGGACTGACTATACAACCCCCACTTGACGCCCACGGACATGGGGCTCCTGAGGAGCAGAAAGGGCCCAAGGCTGCTCAGGCCATTGCTTTCATCCTCGTCCAAAGTGCAGACACCGTGCGAGAGAAACAAGTAAGCAGGGATGGAATAAACTCCGACGTTGTAGTTGGTTCTCTTGGTTTTCCAGCATCAAGGATAAAAGATGTCCTAACCTGTCATTCCTCTTCCTCCAGCTCCCCATCTCCGACTACGACAAGCCCTGATGACCTGTGGGTACATGCTTCCCAGGGTAGGTCCCCAGCCCCTGCCGGCCCAGGCTGAGACCCTGCGTGAGGGAGCTGAGCAAGGCAGGCATGCGTGGGTGATGCCCTCTCGAGGGTAACGATTAGGGGCATAGAGGTTTCTTCTCAAGGGCTTTTCAAACTGTGGCTCGCGACCCGTTTAGTGGGTCATGAATCAATTTAGTAAGTTATGACCAACGTTGGAAGAAAGTGAACGGAAAGTACCAATATGGGGCACCTGGGTGGCTCAGTCGGTTGAGCGTCTGACTTCAGCTCAAGTCGTGATCTCACGGTTCGTGGGTTCGAGCCCCGCCTCGGGCTCTGTGCTGACAGCTTGGAGCCTGGAACCTGCTTCGGATTCCGTGTCTCCCTCTCTATCTGCCCCTCCCCCACTCGTGCTGTCTCTCTCTCTTCCTCAAAAATAAACATTAAAAAAAATTTAAAAAAAAAGTACCAATGCAACAGTATACTGCACGTTGAAAGGGTTAGTACTGTTTCACGAGGGTCTTGCTTTGCCTTTCTGTGCATGCACGCAACCCCTTGGGTGGTCCTGTAAAACGTGTCTCTTACTGTGGGATGCGGTAGAAAAGCGACTTTTCTAGATTAGGATTAAAACAAAATTTAAAATTAAATCAGAGGATTACAAACAAGCTTGAGAATGCCGGGGAACAAAAGCAAGGCCACTAGGGGGCACCCTAACTCCTACCAGAACAATTTCCTTCTGTTGCCACTGCGGTGTTTTTCTCAGAGACAAGTTCACTGCCCACAGGCCCTTCCTCCTCTCCTTGCTCTGGCCACAGGAGCCCACTGCTAGCTATGGTGACCGCTGACGACGTGTCACCCTCTCCCGCTGAGTTTCCATCCAGAGCCTGTGGTCGGGAGAGCTGAACTTGGCTCGAGGCACGCACACCTGTTTGTCAACTTGTTCCACCCTCTGGGGCTGGTCACCTTGGCGTCCCTTGGGGGTCCTGCCCTGCCAGTCTATGCTCAATAAATGTCTAGATTGCGTGCCCTGGGTAAGCTGGTTTCTGTCCCAAATGTCCCCAACAGAGGACATGACCAAGGTTCTACTTTAGAACCAAGTTAAGAATAAAGGGGACCAGCGGACGGTGAGGAAATCCCTGGCAATGCAGTCCAGGGGTCCATGCCTGCTTGGGTGAGGGGTCACAGGTGAGGTCCCCCCGGCTTGGTTCTCTACAATAGTTTCTGCTCACAAATCAAAATGCCTGCCTTTTCATTTAATTACTGTATTATTTCAATCCTGCAAGCTGCCTGGGGAAGCAGGTCCTCTGGCTGTTGGGACGGGCTGAGGAAGGAAGGGGTGCCTGAAAAGCCCCCCGTGGCCTAAGTCTCTTGCTGACATCCTTCCTAGCCTCGCTAAGCAGCCCTTTTCACTGTGCCCGATTACCCAGGGTCCACAGTCCCCAGGCCAGCTTCTATCTGTGGTCAGGAGACGGCTCTCTGCTTACGACGTGCTGCCCAATTCAGCCGCCACCAGCCTCAAGGGGCCATTTGAACTCAAACTCATCAAAAATTTTAAAACGCCAACAATTTGGCTCCTTGGTTGCAGTGGCCACACTTCAGGTGCCCCATGGCCACTGTGTGGGGGCAGCGTGGACGCAGGACACGTCCGTCCTCGCAGACAATGCTCGTGAACAGCACCGGCTTGCAGCACAGGGCTGAGCTGCGCGGGGAGCCGCAGTGTGGGACCCGGGGGCATTTCCACATTTTACTATTCAAAGTAAATTCCCAGTAGTTTTCCTTTTAGTCAGTGGCTTCCTTTTTTACCCAAGTACCAAGCGATGAAGAACACTTGTTGGTATTTTGATTTCTAATTACTTAGTAACCGCGGTCTGACTGCGACACCCAAAGCCGCATGCCTAGCCTCAGAACCAAGAGCCAGGCATCACCGGGCACGCCACTCCCAGCTCACTGCTTGGGCTATTTCTCTGAGGCTTCCGGTCCTAACTCATCCTCCACGGCCCCCGTCATCCGCCAGTGCTTTGCAGCTAGACTTCTGCCAGCAGCAGTGACCGCCTCACTCCGGGCTCCTGGGATGGACACTCACCCCGGGCTCTGGGTTGGGAACGTCAGGTGCCCGGGAAAAGCGAGCAGGTCGGCGCTGACTTCCAGGACAGATCCGCAGCAGGCGCGGCCGCTGCTTTCCGTCTGTTCTTCCCCCAGTTCTGCTTAGAAAACGTTTCAGTATTCCAGGGGGAAGTCTAGGACCTATGCCTGGGTGTCTCCCCCTAAGAATGCTTAGAGCTTGGTTTCAGAGAAAAGTAAGGTCTTCAAAACAAAGAGCACTCCAAATCGGCAGACAAGAAGTTGCAAGCGGGCGTTTTGTAAAGTGGTTGAAATAAGGTTCTGTGCCGCCCCCCCCACCCCGCCCCGACTCCGACGCTGTGAGCGGCTCCCTCCTCCAGCTCAGTTGCACGTCTTTCGCTGGAGAGCTTTCCCCTAGTGAAGGGTGACGACGTGCCCTCTCAAATACCTGCCCCCCCCGCAAGCGTGCGCACGGTGGTGGGGGGCACCGGGGTGAGCCCCGTCTCTTCCCACGGGGTGCAGACGCTTGCACGTCCGAGACAGCAGGGCATGGCCGCGTTGAGGGTGCTTGACAAGGCTCAGGCTGTTCTCTGTGCTGTGGACTGGTCCCAAACGACACAGCTGGCCTGTCCCCGGGGAAAAAAGCTCCTCTCTCCGAGCTCCGAAGGTTCCAAGATGAAAGGCTGGCTCACTCTTAAGGGATGTCTGCCGTAGAAGTCCTCTTTCAGAGGAGGGGTGCTTTGGCCCCGCTCGCCTGCGGTGTTTGGTTCAGCTCGTTCACCGTCCACTGGCCCGTGTCCCCCCACCGTCCGCCCAGAGGCAGACACCCCGCATAGCCTCCCGGCTCCTGCCCTCAGGGGAACATCTCGTTCGTGTGTACCAGTGTGGCGGGAGCGTTTGAACTAGTTCGTTCAAAAGGCCTTGAACATCCACTAGCGGTCTCCCAAGCCTCTGCTGAGACCCCCCGGATAGCTCCACGCTCACACGGACCCTCGTGACCTGGCGGCTCCGGGGGACAGGAGTGTCACGGGCAAGCGAGCTCCTCTCTCGACCCTTCTGCTTACTCATCTGTGAAGGACGAGGGCTGGACGGCTAGGTGAGAAGCACCCAGAGCGGAGCCTGGCTCCTAGTGGAGCTGAGTGCTAGTCCCTAGGTCCTAGGCCGTGCCTGGCCCCTGCTCCCAGTGCCTGACACCCTGCCCTTAGGAAGAGCCACAGGAGCCCGTGTGACCAGCAGACGTGCACCGGCCACGGTGGGGACCGGGCTGAACGCGGTGCAGGGTCGGGGGGGGGGGGGGGAGGCCTGGTGGCTCAGCGCGAGTGTGCTGCTGGGAAAGCAGAAATGGAGTCCACACCTCCAGAGACCTGGGTTTGTATCCTGGAAGCGCCAGTTTTTAGCTGTGTACACGCAGGGCTGTTATTTTGGCTGGGGTCCTCAGTGTTTCCATCTATAAAATGGGGATAACACTGACTTTGCAGGGCTGCTGTTTTTTGGAGTGGGGGTCAGTGGCTATCAAGCATATCCAGAACCCAGGCCACAGCCTGCACTTTGCGGTGGTCCAGACCCAAACGGTTCCAGAGGGACAGGACTAGCGAGTGAAGTAATCTTACGGTACAAATGCCACCATCGTCAGTGGGCTACCTGGGCCAGACCTACTTACTGCTCCCCTTCGGTTTATAAACAGAAGCCCTCTCAGGTCCTGACAGACGACTGCGTCCACAGCCAGGCGGCAGGGAGGGTAGCGCATCGGAGCCACTGCTCCCTATCTCTGATCTCCCAAATTACGCGCGTGCAGGCGGGTCATGTGGATTCTGATGTACGAGGCAGGGGTAGGGCCGGGTCTCTTATGATCACCAACCAAGGGCTCTCAGAAGCTATTCAACGGAAACACGGACCACATCACAGACAGGTAGAGGCAGACCTTGTGCCGTGAACGCTCATCTCTGCAACACGTCGACAGCGCCTCTCCACTGGTGAGTCATCCGTCTTCGTTAGAGTTAAAAGGCAGGTGCTAACCCCGGCTTGCTGGGGTCCTCTGATCCCTGCCCGTGGTGCAGTACCGTGTAAATGCCCGGACTTTAGAGCCCGACGGCTCTCGGTCTGAATTCTGCCTTTGCCCCACGACTAGAGAATTGTGGAGATGACTTAGTGTGGTTCGGGGCACACAGTCCGTGCTCGTAAGCTGACGGCACTGGGGGTGCCCTGCCCGGGAGACCAGGACAGGCTGGCCACTGTCCACATCTGTTCACAGAATAATCTCTCCGTCTCCATTTTCATTTCTTCTTCATTATATAATTTGCAACACTGGCTGCTCTCTCAGGCGGCTGTCTAGTTTCTTTTCTCAAGGTAAGTCAATATACCACTGCAGAGACTTCAGAGAAGGCGAGACTTAGGGGGAAGGGAAAGAAGTCAGCCCCGACTCCACAGCCAGACGCAAGCTGCTGATCAATTCTGGGCTTTTTTTTTTTTTTTTTTACTGTTTTAGAACATATAGTCAAAACTGGGGTGCCTGGCTGGTTGAGTCGTGGAGCGTGCGACTCTCCATCTCGGGGTTGTGAGTTCAAGCCCCACGTTGGATGTGGAGCCTCCTTAAGATATATGCACATCTGAGGAAAAGGTCTGTGGCTTTTAGGAGATTCTCAAAGGGGTTTATGATCAAAGGAAGTTCAGAATCACGACCAATTTTTACATCCTTTTGGACACCCATTCATTGGAATACTTAACAGCCAATGCTAATTGTGCAGACTTACTCTGTTGTGAGAAATTTAAGCGTACTGCTTTCTCCCGACTCACCAAAAGCATTTCCTAAACCTAAACATAGTTTGCGCTATATTCTATTTTCTGTCTGGATTGTAACTTGATTTGTTTCGTATCAGACATTTACACTGCTTCCAAAGCTGAATACTGTGTTACTTGAAAAAAAAAAAAAGTTGCATAGATCAACACAGGGCTTTGGCTACTCAAGACAAAGAAATGAATGATCTTAACCTTTCTGGAAGGGAAACTCATTCTCAGTTACTCAATCTGCACAGAGCTGGGCGGTTCCAGTCCGTCGGCACAGCACCCAAGTTTGCCAATTATCACAAGCGAGTTTGCACGGGCCCTTTGAGGAAACGTGTAACGCCAGCGCCAGGAGGATTTTCTTGTAAAAAGGCAAGAGGGAGGCAGGCAATCATGGAGATGTGATGTTACTCTTAAGGAGAGCAGAGCCACCTGTGCACGTGCTAAGGGCTGAAAAAGATGTTTCTGTCCCCGCGTGAGGCAGGAACACACACACATCATCTGACCTACTTAACCCAGGAGTCCGAACGGCTGGCGGGGTGGCGTTATTACAGCTCGTCTCTCACCCTTACTGATCTCACATCTTGTGGTTGAGGGGCAGGGGCTTTTCACGGAGGCGTCTTACCCCAAGGCGAGCTTCCTCCTTGCAGAGAAAGGGCACTCTGTTCCCAGGAGGACCGGCAGGGCTGATACCGTCTCCAGTCAGGACAAGGAGTCCTCAAGTCGATCAGAAAGGAAGACGTGATCTCTCCTTGTACATGCCCTTGTCTGGCTGGCTGACATTCTGCCTTTGCTACACCAAATGCCTATTCTTCTCAAAACGCCTTCTTGAGGTGCTAGCGAGGTATGGCCCTGGGTCACCGGAAATGAGCCGCTGCGTGCCGGCTCTCTGCAGGTCAGTGACCTGGCACCCCAGGGCCGGTGCTGCCGTAGCCGCCTCTGCTCTCATGCCCGAGTACATCACCCTCGCGTCCTGTCCCTGCTCCTCGTCAGGGTCACAGGGCAGAGGGAAGTGACGGCCCTGAAAGGCCGGGAGCCCCAGGCAAGAAAGGCGGCTGTGGTGGCTGCTTCCTGCCTCACTGCAAGGCTGGCCCCCCGCTGGCGGGCCTTCCATTTGTTCAAGGAGACCCCTTGGGCATAAACTGCTAGTCTCGAAAGCTAAAGTGATGTTCCCTTCTGGGGAGATGCTCCGTTTAAGAGGGTCCTGGGGATCAAGAAGTCTTCAGGAAACCAGGCTCCGGTGGAGGAGGGTCGTGTGACGGGCGGTGAGGGGCCGGCTGGGCTGGGGCTGGGCTGGGAGGGCAGCTGCCCGCTTCCCCGGCCGTGACCAGCTCAGCCACAGTGCTGGGCAGCTGGGGCTTCCCATGCCTGTCTCCCCACCTCCTAAATCTAGGCAGCTAAGGGCAAGAAAAGACAGAACGGACCGTCTACCCTGGTGGGAGAGGGTCAGCCCGCGAGCCCCTGTTGGTCTGCAGAAGTCTCCTCAATGGTGGAGCCCCCAGGGAGGGGGGCTACTTGGCTTAGCTTCCGCAGTTAGCAGCTCAGGGCTCTCATTCAACAGAAAATGAGGCACAGGATGGGCGGACGAAGGCAGGCCTGACCATGAGAGAGCAGTTTTTGGGGCGCCTGGGGTGGCTCAGTCGGTTAAGCTTCCGACTTCGGCTCAGGTCACGATCTCGCGGTTTATGAGTTCAAGCCCCGCGTCGGGCTCTGTGCTGACATCTCGGAGCCCGCAGCCTGCTTCAGATTCTGTGTCTCCCTCTCTCTCTCTGCCCCTCCCCAGCTAGTGCGCGTGCGCTCTCTCTCAAAAATAAATATTAAATGAAAATAGGTTAAAAAAAAAAAAAAAGCAGTTCTACCCTTCCAGGAGGGCAATGCCCACACTCCACCACACGGTGACCTTTGGCTTCAAGGCCAGCTGGCACAGGATTTTATGGACTGTGCATGGGGGTCAGTTATGTGTTGTCTGTGAGGCGGGTGACAGCCTTAGAATCTTAGGGCCAATTCAGGGTCCCTCATCCCGCCCAGGCAATCGCCCCTCAGCTCTGGCTGTCTCCAGGGTACTGGAATGTGCTGCCACTGACCGGAACTCAGGTGGGTGGGTTCAGGAGATGGCTACGCGCCCCCTAAAAGTGGGGCAACAGGACTGTGGGAGGACAGGAGGTGTCCCCCTCGGCCCTGACTGGAGTTCCCGTGTCTGCCTCCCAGGTGTTCATCAGAACGCACGCCATGGCTGAGTATGACTACGTGGACCCCGGCTTCTTCAACACCTCCAGCGACGGCAGCCGGGGGCACGAACGCTTCTTGGAGTTCCGCAAGGTCTTTCTGCCCTGCATGTACCTGGGGGTGTTCATCTGTGGCCTGGCGGGGAACGCGCTGGTGCTGGTCATCTACGTCTTCTACCAGAAGCTGAAGAGCCTGACGGACGTGTTCCTGGTGAACCTGCCCTTGGCCGACCTGGTGTTCGTCTGCACCCTGCCCTTCTGGGCCTACGCGAGCATCCACGAGTGGGTCTTCGGCGACGTCCTGTGCAAGACCCTGCTGGGCATCTACACCTTGAACTTCTACACATCCATGCTCATCCTCGCCTGCGTCACCATTGACCGCTTCGTTGCGGTGGCTCGAGCCACCAAGGCCTACAACCAGCAGGCGAGGCGGATGGCATGGGGCAAGGCCATCTGTCTGTTCATCTGGGGGGCCTCCCTGCTGCTTTCGCTGCCGCAGATAATCTACGGCCACGTCCTCTATCTCGACAAGCTCGTCTGTGGTTATCACGACGAGGAGATTTCCACTGTGGTTCTCGCCACCCAGATGACACTGGGGTTCTTCCTGCCCCTGGTCGCCATGATCGTCTGCTACTCGGTCATAATCAAGACTCTGCTTCGCGCCCGAGGCTTCAAGAAGCACAAGTCTCTGAAGGTCATCTTCCTGGTGGTGGCCGCGTTCCTGCTGACCCAGACACCCTTCAACCTCGTGAAGCTAATCCGCAGCACGAACTGGGAGCACTACACCATGACCAGCTTCCACTATGCCATCATCGTGACGGAGGCCATCGCCTACCTGCGGGCCTGCCTTAACCCCGTGCTCTATGCCTTTGTTGGCTTGAAGTTTCGGAGGAACTTCTGGAAACTCGTGAAAGACCTCGGCTGCCTCCCTTACCTGGGGGTCTCAGGTCAATGGAAGTCTTCCGACGATGCCTCCAAGACCTGTTCTGCCTCGCATCACGTGGAGGCCACCAGCATGTTCCAGCTGTAGGCCTCGGCCGGGCTTGGAGAGCCACTCAGGAGCTTATAGGAGCATGGCTGTGCACTCTGGACGCCACGAGGAAGGCTTTGTTTAGGACTTACGCATTCTCACGGAGAAGGCATGCGGCAGCCGGTGTGGGAGCCTGCTTCTCGGGCATGAACGCAATCTGCTCTCTTCTCAAACCCTCAGGCCTAAAGCTCAGGGTTGGGGGAAGGGCTCTAAAACCCGGAAGGGCTTTCCTTCCTCCATCCCCAAGAATGCTGGCTCCGAGGGAATGAAGTGTGACCCTTAAGACCTTAGGCCCTCCTCCGTGGGGGCTGGGACCGGATGCTGAAGGGGGAGCATTGCCACAAAACTGCTGAGGGCAGGTGACACTCCAGGCTCTCCGGTACAGAAGGTTCTTCTGGCCACTGGGAAGCGGGGAGACGAGAGCAGCCATGAAAACGAGGGCTCGTCCATCTGGCTCAGACCTCAATCTCCAGGTACCTGACAGAAATGAGATCAGGTTCTGCCTCACCTTCGGGTTTCGCCTTTATATAGAGAGATGATTATGTTCTCTTCGATTAATCTCGGAAGGAGGAACACCAGGGGACATGAACGGGCCCAAACGAATTACTCAGCTGAGGTCCCAGCGGTCCACAGGATGCTAGGAGAACGTGCAAAGCAGAGTTTACGACCATCATGGATCTAAGCAGCAGTTCTGAATCGGATTCTTGGGTGGGTTTGCTCATTTAAAAACTAAGCTGTCCAACGCCCGACATGCTCACACGCAGATAAATCATGTATCAGTGTATGTAGGATACAAACACACGCATATCAAATGGCATATGTCTTTCGTGGCTACAAAATAAAACCCTTTTAAAGTCTCCAAGCTATGTTTATCCCCAGGCACGTTTTACTTTACCGTATGCTTGGCACATACTGGAGGTGATTACTTGTGGGCTCAGAGCATTGGGAAAGCAGTTAAAATTGTGAACTTTGAGGGCGCGGCCCGGTCAAGGAAATGGAACACACCAGTGATAATGCTTTCACCGTGGCTTTCAACCTCCTGCCCAAAATGTGAGGTACGCTCGTGTCACCTCTGTGACATGGTCACACGATGGAGCAGTTCTAAATGGCAGACGCTTGTGTGTGGTTTTTAGATTAGATCCTTGTAGTCATCTGCTCTATCGGCTTAAAGTTGCCTTTCTGGCTCATGCTTCGCAAAACCACTCACCAAACTGGAGAGGACCAATCACCTACGGTGAGAGAGCGAGTGAGCGAGCGAGCACACAGGCAGGGCGGTGGGTCCGACCCCGCTGAGCGGTCGGCTATGGGGCTGGCGTGGAGCCCTAGCTCCGGTGCTCACTGGTGAGCATGACCAGCTGGCAATCTCTTAGCCTCTTTTGTTTTGGTGAGACACGGGCCATAACAGCCCCCGCCTCTGGGGGCTGTGGGGGTGGGGGGGACTTGGGACAGTGCATACAGAACCGTTAGCACAGGGGGCACTCGGGGGTGGGAGGGCCCCAAAGACGGCAGTGACAGCTCAAGACCTAGTGACACACGGAGGCCGCAGGTCTGTCCCGTGCAGGTTGGCAGGGCGCGGGAAGGGCGCCTGGCATGTCGCACGCACCCTGGTCCAGCTGCGCACAGGCCGGGCCTCGCAGGCCCACGTGACCCCCGTACCGTCTCACACTCGTGCCTAAATGCACCCTGGAGGGCGGCAGCCTCACGGGACACAGGCCCTGTGGACTGAGCGCTTCCTTGCACGGCAAACTCTGCCCTTTCTATGGTGACAAGCCTGACTTTTATCTTCTTTAAATTGGCTTCAAATACAAAAAAAAAAAAAAAAAAAGCAGCAGGAAAAAAAATAAAAAGTACAAACTGGCTTAAAAGCGGGAGTTTCACATGCCCCCCTCCTTTGTGCGTTCATCTCAAGGGTTAGCACTTCTGATGGAGGGGCCCCCGGCCCCTCACTTCCCCAGAACGAGAGATGGAGGCCCTGCCTGGAAAGGAGGACGTGAAGAAGCCATAACCGGGGGCCCCGCAGCCGTGCGGCGTGACGGGCAGAGCAGGGCTCCGGCCCTGTGCGTCCCGGGATGAGGTGCTCGGCCTCCTAGGGCCCAGTTCACCATCCGCACCATCGGCTGAGGGCGGCCCTCCCTCCAGGAGTGCCCGTGAGGCCCAGACGGCGCACCGTGGGGGCCAAGCTGGGGGCTGCCTGGCCGAGGCAACGGGGCCGCTGGGCTCTCCCCAACCAGGTGCCTGCTGGGCTGAGGCAAACCAGACCAGGCACCCGTCGGGCCGCGCCCCGCCCCAGGCCTGGGTTATATGCCCTCTCTCCAGGCTCCCCGCAAAAAGGCTGCGTGCGTCCTTCTAAGGCTTAGGAAAACCCAGGAATGGCACAGCAGCAGAATCTTCCTTTACCTTCTGTGTGTTCTCACTCACTGGCCCTATACTCCTCTGGACTCTCATCTGCTACGCCTG
Source organism: Panthera pardus (assembly GCF_024362965.1). Classification (NCBI taxonomy): domain Eukaryota; kingdom Metazoa; phylum Chordata; class Mammalia; order Carnivora; family Felidae; genus Panthera; species Panthera pardus. The sequence goes on from NW_026527013.1 coordinate 15,859,467, forward strand.
AGAGTCGGGACTCTTCCCAGCCCTCCCCTGGGTACAGGGCAGTGCTGGCAACAGAGGCCGGCACAGCCCGCGTCGGGAGCGGAGGCCTTTGGCGACGTGACTTCGTTCTGTCCACACAACAGCCCCACGGGGCGCAAGTTCCCGGCCTCGGTCCTGCTCTGCTCCTCCCCTGACTGCTCACACGCAGCAGCATGCGATGGGGCGCAGGTGGGAGCGGGGGCTGTAGAAGGGTGGGCCAGGCTGCCTCGAGCGCGGCCTTGGGGTCCGCGGGCAAGCTACTCCCTCGCCATGTCCCCGACACTTCAGGGCCGTTAGCGGTCCCGCGTGGCTGCACAGACGGGTGGTGAACATGGGGTGACCCCGATTCCAGGGGCCGCCCGGGAGCCAGAAGCCCAGGTGATCTCAGTGAGCATTCCGGACGGAGGGATTGGTGCTGCGGGAGAGAACGGCTGAAGCCTCCCCTGCTGGAGGGGTCCAGGAGTGGAGGGAGTGGTCGCTCTCACCTCCTCCCCCAAGGGGCCCCCCAGGCGGTGCCTCTTTCCTGCGCCCGGTCCTCCACGGTCCGTGGGGACTCCCAACTCCGAGCCGCGCGAGGCCTGGCGCGGTGCCTCTTTCCTGCGCCCGGTCCTCCACGGTCCGTGGGGACTCCCAACTCCGAGCCGCGCGAGGCCTGGCGCGCTCGTCCCCATGCTTCAGGTGAGTAAACTAGTTCAGAGAGATTAAGACCCGCCAAAGCTCACCCGGCACAGCCAGGGCTAGGACTCCGGTGAACAGCCCCTTTCTCTGCCCCCAAGTGTTGGCCAACAGAGGTTTCCTGCAGCGGATGCGCTCAAGGTACCGGCCAGCTCCGTCCTCCTCACGAAGGGGGAGAACGCTGGGCTAACCCGAGCACAAGGTGGCTTTTTGCCTTCACGGTCACTACCGTATCCTGTTCTCGTTTTGTGTCTGAGATACAGGCGTCCCATCTCCTGGCCAGTGATCAACCGACCCCAGCCCCCCAGCAAAGCACTCTGACCGGGAAGTACCAGTTAGTTACAAAGCAATTACTGGCAAAGGTGCCCCGAGGGTCAGGGACAGTCTCGACGACTTTAGCTCAGTGTCACTGGGCACTGGGAGAGGTTTTCCTTGGAGAAATACTGGGGTACCAGGCGCAAGCAGGAGATGGGCCCGGCTCAGCGCCTGGCATCACAACGCACGCGGGACATCACAGAAACGAGGCGCCTCCACGGGAGGCCTCCCAGGCGCCAGGCACCAGGCTCGGCGCTTTACACGCACCCTTCTCATCGAATCTTCCTGCCGGTCCCAGAGGGGGACGGTCCCCATCTCTCCTAGGGGAGGGCACTGAGTTCGGGAGGCTGCGGTACCCCAGTCCACGGAACCTGGAGGTGGCAGCTTACGCTCCAACCAGGTGTCGGATTCTGGAGATCAAGCTCTTCACGGCCGTATGGCCTGTTCGTCTCGTGACCAGAAGGGGAGGCCAGGCTGGGGTGGAGGCAGAGCGGAGGCCGAGAGACCCAAGGCCCAGCCCTGCGACGGGCTGATGAGAGCTTTCTCTCCATCTCCGCCTGCCCCCTCGGTGCCGAGCACAGAAGGACACCTGGTCCCTGGAGAAGGCCGAGGGGGAGCTCGGCTGAGCGTGGGGAGCGGGTGCGGATAGGCTCGTCTGGAGGGCTCTGAAGAACGCCATCTTTTCTCCCCAGGGAAGGGGTTGTGCTTCTGTTTCTCATCAGTGGGGGCCAGTGGGAGGCTGCTCAGGGGTGTGGGGACCTCTGCCTGTCCCCTCACTGCCAGGAAGGGCGAGGCAGACAACTTCATTGCCCGCAGAATGTGTATACGTTGCAGGGCGGGAGGCAGAGCACAGGCTTCTGATGTGTACATGGGGAAGTGGGGCCCTGAGAAGAGAAATGAACGCTTTGGAATGAACCTCAAGCCTGTGGACGGAGGGAGGGGTTCTGGGCTCAAAGCCTAGTGCTGACACTTACAACCCCGTGCCCTGGAGTGGCTTATCTGGCCTCCTGAGGCTTCAGCAGCTTTACCTGTAAAATGAGGACCGTAATCCCTAAGCCTCAGAGGGCTGGGTAGGGACCGAGCGAGGCCACGCACAGAGGCGGCCGGCACAGGAAGGTGCCCGGCAGAGTGGCTTTCGACAACACGGCTTCCAAGCAGCCTTCTTTCCTCTGTGGATTTGGACACACCCGGTGTTCAATCCCTTCCGGATCACTTCTTACTTTGGACTTGCCGATTTCTTTCTCGAAGTTTCCCATCAGGGAGGCTTACGCAAATCCAGGCTTAGCGCCCGCACTTTTTCAGGATCCTGGCATTTCTGATTGGTCTTAGGAAGAAAAAGAACGTACGACAAAGCTACCAGAGACACTTGGGTCTTCTCTGATGCACAGAGATGGCGTGTGAGGGTGCAGGCCCTTAGCTGAGTAGCAGAGGCCGCAGGGACCGCAGGCTCCCGACTGCCAGGCCCAGATCCACCCTAGGGGCCGCAGGCCAGTGCACTGGTGGTTTCCTTTCCCTGGGACACTTCCCGATTTCCCGGGACCGAAACACAGGTATTTGTCAGCGGTCAGAGCGCCTTCTGTTTCTGTTCTTACTGGCAAAGGGGAAGGTGAGGGGCGAGGGAAAGAGGGAGCTGCAGGGGGTCACTCTCTCCTGCAGGCGACAGCCAAAGGCCATCCTCCCAGGTCTGGAGGCCCCAGTCCTGCTCACCTCACCACCTACCCACCTGGCGGGGAGTACAGTTGCCAGGTGATGGCGGCTCCGTGGCTCAGTGCCCTTGGGAGAACACTGCAGGCTATGGGGTCAGGGGCACTTCAGGAGGCAGGGGTTCCAGGAAGGGAAAGGCAAGGCCCAAAACCGCGGAAGCAGCACTGCACAGGGGCTGATGGGCTGGGTGATCCTGTGGGCTCTCTCCATGAGGCTACAACACGAGCGTTTGGTCACCCTCTAGTCAGAGAACAGGGGAGTGCGGAGGGATACACGTAAGCCTAAAATTTCTTGCACTGAGTGCTCCGTGAGGATTCAATACATCTCCTGCACGGCAGAAATCCTGGCTGATTAATCCTAGCCCTCCTCTGAGTCCTGGGCAGGAAGAGAGGGGCAGAGATGTGAATGTGGGTATTGGCCAGGTGCATCACGAAACTCCCTAACTGGAGGGAAAGTGGGTCGAGAAATGCCTGGACCCAGGGGGGGCCATGTAAATTCTTTCTTGGCTTTTGAGCAGTCTGTGCTTTGCTGTAGAAACCGCATTTAAGCCCGATACCAGGGGCTGAGAGACGCTGAGCAGGGCTGCCGTGGGGGGTGGGGGGCTTGACCTTTTCCTGTGGGTCCCCTTGGCATAAACTCTTGACACGGAAACATGGTGGCACTTCGTGAGGTTACCTCATATTATTTAAAAATTGGCCTTTGCAAAACTCTCCTCGCAAACCTGGTTGGAAAACAGCTGGCCTGGAAAAACGGGAAGACTGGTGGAGAGTAAGTACCAACGGACCAGCAGGACACAGAGAGTCACGAGGGGTGCACGGCGGGGCAACCGGGTGAAGAGGCAGTGGGTGGGTGGCCGTCCGCAAGCCCAGGACCCTCACCTGGAACTTCCAGTCTCCAGAACTGTCCCGAGCACTGTTCTGAGGCACCTTCCCTTAAGCAAAGACAGCCAATCCTGCTTCCAGAGTCTCACTTTCCTGGTCCTTTAATCAGGAGGCACAAGGGCCCGACACCCAGTGAGCACACAGGAAGTAAAGGTGAGGTCTACTCACTGTTCGGGCATGTTAGGGTCGAGGGAGTCAGTTTCGGTGGGTGTCTCAGGCGAGGAGCCCGACTCCTGAATCTGGCACAGCTCCTCATCGGTGATGATGTCAAACGCGGCATCGTCCGGCGGCCTGCAGTCTGCGTCTACACCTGGGCCACAGAGGCGGGTGGGGAGAGAAGAGACACACGCAGTTACGCACAGGATGGGGAGGGGACGCCAGGAGGCGAGGGGCTGTACCTGTGCGGGATGGGCCACCGGGACACGCTCTAAGTGCCCGCTCAACCCACAGCTACTCTGTCTGGATGGGAGAGAAATGGCTGCTGAGACATTCCAGAAAGCGGTGGGGCCTACAGGGAAGCTGAACACATGAATTAAGAGATTGCTCTGAAGCTCCTCAGTCGGGTCTTAAAGAGATTCAAGCCCTTACATATTCTCTGAGGCCTCTTATTCAGAAACAAACAAACAAAAAACCTGTCAAAACCTCATCAGGAAAGAACCTAACAGAAAAGTAAACACACTTCTCTGCTGCTGAGTCCTTGCTCCCGAAGACACAGACACGACTTATTTATGCCTCCTTTGAAACCAAGATTCTGTCTGGATCCTGTGTTTCCATCTCCATCCACTGGGGGATGGGAAAGACCCTCCCTCTGCCCGAGGTGGCAGTGACCGCTGTGCTTCCGACTGGGGGACTTGTGTCTGACTTTGCAGGCCACTCAGTAGGAGGGATGCTGTATGGACATTCCTGTGCCGGCCACCTACCCACACGCATGCTCCTGCCATACCGCATGGAAAATGTGACGGCAGGCCTGAGGCGAAAGAAAGGCAGACAGAAGGGAAGATAGAAAAAAAGGAAAGACAGAAAGAAACGCAGATAGACAAGGAGACAGGAAATGTCAGAAATCAAAACAAGTGACCTCGGGACTCTGGCACAGTGCCATCCTCTGTCATCACTGGAACACCTGCCTGTGAGTCAGGGCAGGGGAGATTCCTGGACTGTTTAGCAAGAACAGTTCACGAGAGCTCCAAGTTTCCAGCCGGTTCCACCACAGGGCTAGTGGGACAGGCCATGCTCTAGGAAGAGCAGGACGTGGGGCTTGAGACACAGGCTGAAGGAGGAGACCAGAGACTGGTTTCCTTCCATAGACCCAGTCACACTTCTGAATCTACCTTCTGAGGCTGGTAGAGAGAAGGAAGGAGGATGACAAAGGAAGGGACAATGAGCACCAGGTGCCCCAAACGAGGGAGATTCACTGAGAGCAATCAAAGGAGACTTAAACAAGTGGAGAGCTATACATGTTCACTTACTGGAAGACTCAATTTTGTTAACATGTCAATTCTCTTCGACGTGATCTAGAAAGCACATCTCAGTCAAAATTTCAGCAGGATTTCTTGTAGAAGCTGACAAACTAAATTCTAAAATTTACACGGGTACACGAAACCATCAAAATCCCACAGGACAAAACAGACAGCAACCTCTTTGACCTCAGCCTCAGCAACTTCTTACTAGACATGTCTCCAGGGGCAAGGAAAACAAAAGCAAAAAATGAACTATTGAGGCCTCATCAAGATAAAAAGCTTCTCTACAGTGAGGGAAACAACCAACAAAACGAGGCAACCGATGGAATGAATGGGAGAAGATATCTGCAAGCGACCTATCTCCTAAAGGGGGAGTATCCAAAACCTATAAAGAACTTGTCAAACTCAACACCCAAAAAGCAAATAATCCAGTGAAGAAACGGGCAGAAGGCATGAAGAAACACTTTGCCAGAGAAGACATCCAGATAGTTTCACAGACACATGAAAACATGCTCACCATCACTCGCCGTCAGGAAAATACAAATCAAAATCACAATGAGACAGATGCCACCTCACACCTGTCAGAATGGCTAAACTTAACTCAGGAAACGACAGCTGTTGGTGAGGACGCGGAGAAAGGGGAAGCCTCTGGCACTGTTGGTGAGAACGCAAGCTGGTGCAGCCGCTCTGCAGGATGGAGGTTCCTCAAGAAACTGAAAACAGAACTACCCTATGACTCGGCAATTACACTACTGGGCATTTATCCAAAGGTTATAGGAGTGCCGACTTGAAGGGGCACATCTACCCCACTGTTTATAGCAGTGCCACCAACAACGGCCACGTTACGGAAAGAGCCCAAGTGTCCATCGACTGCTGAATGGATAGGGAAGATGCGTGTGTGTGTGTGTACGTGTGTGTATACACACATACGACGGGGTATTACTCGGCGATCGAAAAGAATGAAACCTTGCCATCTGCAACAACACAGAGGAACTCGAGTGCGTTATGCTAAGCAAAGTCAGTCAGTGAAAGACAAGTATCATACGATTTCACTCATCCGTGGAATTTAAGAAACAAAACAGATGAACTTAGGAAAAATAAAAACACAGAGGGAGGCAGACCATAAGAGACTCTTATAGACAGAGAAAGACTGAGGGTTGCTGGAGGGGAGGTGGGGGGGGCGGGATGTGGTGGGCATTAAGGAGGGCACCTGTTGGGATGAGCACTGGGTGTTATATGTAACTGATGAATCACTAAATTCTATTCCTGAAACCAATGCTAGCCTATACGTCTAGTCAGCTAACTGGAGTTTAAGTTAAAAAGAAATAAAATAAAATTTACATGGATATGCAAAACACCTAGGATAGCCAACACTCTGATAAAGAACAAAACTAGAGGGGACCCGCTCTACCTGCTTTGAAGACTCATTAGAACACCATGGTGATCTCGACAGTGTGGTATTGGTGAAAGAGAAGGCACATGGATACATGGGATGAGTCAGAAAGTCCGGATACAGACCCACATACATAAGAGCAATTGATTTTAGAAAATGGTGCAAAGGCAGTTCTATGAGAATGGACTTGTTAACCAATGGTGGTGGAAACACTGGACAGCCATATGCAAAAAAATGAATCTCTACATGTGGCTTGTAGCATACACAAAAATCAATTCAGAATGGATCACAGACCTAAAACCGTGAAATTTCTAGGAAAAACAAACAAACCGGGAGATCTTTGTGTCCTTAGGGTAAGCAAAGATAGATATGATCCCAAAAGATAAGAAAAAAATTGATCCATAAGGCAAAAAAAAAATTGATGGATCGGACTTCATGAGAATTCCAACCTTCCGTGTTTTGGAAAACGTTTCCGCTCTTTGAAAGGTGAAAAGACGGGTTTCTGGTTGGGAAAAAGGTATCCGTGAAACAGATCTATTAAATAAGTTCTACCCAGAATCTATACAGGACTCCCAAAACTTGATAAAAAAGAATGAAAAGGGGCGCCTGGGTGGCTCAGTTGGTTAAGCGTCCGACTTCGGCTCAGGTCACGATCTCGCGGTATGTGAGTTCGAGCCCCGCATCGGGCTCTGTGCTGACTGCTCAGAGCCTGGAGCCCGTTTCAGATTCTGTGTCTCCCTCTCTCTTTGACCCTCCCCCGTTCATGCTCTGTCTCTCTCTGTCTCAAAAATAAATAAATGTTAAAAAAAAAAAATTTAAAAAAAAAAAAAAAAAAAAAAAGAATGAAAAACGCGTTTGAGGAAGATACTGTTTGAGGAAGGCTGTGTTCACAGTGCATCCTGCCAACTCGACGCGGTTCTTCGTACCCAATATACAGAACGGGGCCTGCCAACCTCCTTGATGGTCCAGTTAAACAAGAGGGGAACTCACGGGATCTCGGAAGGCTGGCTGACCTGCGCCCAGGCAGAGGCCAAGGAGGAGCCCAGAGGGACCAGCCGCGGGAGACGGTGCTGCCTGAGCCGGGCCCAGCCTCGCTCCTGCCCCTGCCGTGTCAGGCCTGCCTCGTTGCTAGTCTGTATCCCCAGGGCAGTGCCGAGAGGGCAGCCTGGCCCGCCCGGCGGGGCTGTGCTGGGAGCAGGGGCAGAGGGAACCGGATCCCACTTCCTCTCCCCGAGCGCAGTGAGAGGGCGCGGGAGAACGCGTCCTCCTCGGCCTGCCGTGGCTCGAGCCACAGGAAGAAGGTGAAGGATGTGGTCGTTTCCACGCAGCTCTGGGCCCGTGGCTGCTCCGCTGGGAGGGCGGGGTTATTGGGGCTGAGGCTCCGGAGGCAGTATTTTCCACGGTGTGGGGGACGTCCCACTGGTAGCGCACGGAGTTATGAAGTACACGGACCTCGCATTAAGTAACGCTGAATCGTATCAGGAGAAAGTTATTCACCTTTCAATTCTCTTTCTATCCTAACTACATAAAAACGGAAAGTCTCAAATTGGCGCAATACATTTTTGGTGCCTCTCTAACGCCCGAGTCCGGAAAACACTGAATTAAGCTGACCAGCCACGGGGTGGGGGGGGGGGGTGGCACCTAAGCACACAGGGGCGGGGAGGGCAGGGGCGGGAGCCTGACCTTGGCCTCCGGCGGCCTGGGGCCCGGCTCGGCCTGGGGCCGGCGACAGCGCAGGGCTGGGCTCTCCCTGGCTGGTGCCCGAGCTGGCGCTGTCGGGGGAGCCGGGGCCGTCACTGAACTTGCGGAAGCAGGCCCTGCAGCAGCGCTCCTTCTTGCCGCCGTGCTTGGTCAGGACGTAGTTGTTGCAGCAGTAGTAACAGAAGATGCGGCCACAGATCCTGGGGTGAAACAAGCACGGGCCGTGAGGACGCCGCACCGCGGGCCTTGCGGTCTGCCCGGCACCAGAACCGGGCTCTGGAGGCCACACGGCTCCTTGGGCGGGGCTCCGCCCCCACTCAGGAACGTGGCCTCGCGGTCAGTTTGGTGAGATGCCGGCTGAAGCCATCCTGACAAGCCCACCGGGAGGCGACGTTTTATTTCCCCAGGTGCCGGGAGGCAGGGGATAGGGTACGTGGTCGAGCCCGCCTTCTGGGACACACTGACGTGGGGGTTCAGAGGCTCTGAGGGGCCACAGACCCACCCGGGGCCGTGCTGATGACTTTCTATCTGCCTTGGCCCCCACTGAGATTTATAAGAATAACTCTGCCTACCCTTCCTCGGGCCCTAGGAGGGTCTTTGCCGTCTGGGTTCTCCCAGCAAAGCCTCAGCCCCCGCTCTCCCTGGGCTCCAGGAACGCCGCCTTCCCTCTGGTCCCCGCAGCCTGAGGGAGGCCGACGGCTGCCGCTCTCTGGCTGCTCCACAGCCGGATGGGTCCCCTTGACTCTGCCCGCACCCCTGCACCCGACCTCTGCCCCCTTCAGGGATCCCTGCACAGCCCGCCAGGACCCGCGCCTGGCTCCCCGAAGACCGGATGGCCACGTGCTCCTCCCAGACACACAGCGGCGCCTGCGCCCCGCCCGCTGACCTGCAGTGGTGCCTCCGCACCATCCAGCTGAACTCCCGCTTGCAGTCGTGACAGTGGCTGGCCTCCGCGTCCCCGAGCCACCTCTCCTCAGCGCTGAGCTTCTGCTGGAACTCCAGGGCGTCCGACTTTTGCCAGAGAGCATCCTTGTCCCTGGGACAGAGCCACATCAGAATCAGAGAGGAATCCATGACAACAGCAGGGTGATCCCGGAATCACATCCGAAGACCGAGTGCAAATTTCCCAAGACGTGGAAGGAAGATTCACTCCACTTGGAAACACTCGTCTGTCCCCTGCATCGGTCCCAGACTCAGCTGACGGCACGTATGTGCGGGCAGAGGGGACCGTGATGCACGTACGGGGTGCCGGCGGCCGCAAAGAGCTGCCAGCACCCGCACGGGCCACACACTGCTCAGGGATCTAAACGATGCTGTACACGGTCACCTGGAGTTTAAGGTGTAACAGGCTGTCATAATTATAGGACACACGGCGTGCTCCGAGCCCAAGGACCTCGAATGTACTGCCCACACGAATCATACATGTATTCAGAAACCCTTATGTGTTTATGGTCTGCTCAAGTAACAAGTAATCGTTGGAGATGAAAGGCGTCCTCGCCGGAAAGCCTGATGGGATGTTACTTTCCCTTACTCCTCAGGGAGATGCTATGCGCTCCAGGAAGCAAGACCGGAAGCACAGGGAGGCTTTCCAGAAAGGTCTGGCAGGTGTCAGAACATGCCTGACACACAGGGCAGATGCGCACAGAGGTTTCCGTGTTGCTGCTATTACAGCTTCTGACCTGGGAAGGTTTCATTCTTTCCTAGATGGAACCCCGGCCACCATCCCAAGGTCAAGGCAGCCCTGACAACACCTGAGTCCCAAAGAGTAACACTAGAGCCACCGAGGTCTGGTGACAAACTGATGCCACCACCAGAAATGGACTCCAAGGCCACAGACTCTCCCCTTAAATACAAAAGCCAGGGCATGCAACTGACAGGTTCTTCAGGTGCCTGCTGTAGTCAGGAAGCAGGAAGACTCATGCCCTGGACCAGCATCACCCTCCCCGCAGGTCCACAGCCCATCCCTTCTGTCCCCAGGAGGCCAGGGACCCACTCCCTGAAATGCGGGAACGCAGTCAGGACTCGGGCTTCTCCATCACACGCCTCAAGAACATGTCTGAGCTCACAGGTCGTAAGTACCCTGAGTCCCAAATCTGCAAATCGATGATACGTGGGCAGAGGTTTTACACTTCCAGATCAGGTGGAATTTAGTGTCACCATTTTGCAACCCCAAATGAATTGGCAGATTTAGGCAGTGCTTTTAGGCTGCGAACATCGCAAAGAATGGGCTAATCAGATCTTACGTGGGCTCCTGAAGGAAAGACCCAAACTAAAAACCAATTCTATGAGGCGTTCTTGAGAACATTTTGAATCTGGGTCTGAGCCAGCCTCTAGTAGAGCAGTGGTTCTCCACTCTGGCTCACTGATCCCTGGGCCCCACCCCAGAAATTCCAGTTTGGTTGGACTGGGTAGGGTCTGGACGTGGGTATCATTTTAACAGCTCCCCTAAGGACTGAAATGTGCACGTAGGGTAGAGAACCACGGCTCTGGTTTCGGCTAACAATTCACAAGAAATAACAAAGATTGGGAGAACATGTTACGTGGTGCCATGGAGACACAACTGGCAAAATCCAGGCTGTGGGAAACTCTACCGGACGAAAGACCTAGCTTCCTCAAAAGTAAATTGTGAAGAAAAAGTTAGAGACACAGTGGCCAAATCAGACTAAGTAAGAGAGATCTAACATCTCGCCATGCAACGTATGGATCCAGATCCTCATTAGAAAAAAATGTAAGGAAAAAACAATAGGAAAAACACGAAACTGACCAGATGCTTAATGATATTGGGAACCACGGTTAATTTTTAAGCACGGCGATGACACCGTGGTGGCACAAAATGGAGAGTCCTTGTCTTAAGAGAAGCACATACTGAAACATTTGGAGATGAAATAATAAATCTGGAATCTGCATCAAAATAATCTGGGGGGGTGAGGGACACGGCGGGTCTCTGGATGAAACAAGACTGGCCGCGAGGTGAAGGACGCTGAAGCGGGGGGCAGGTACTTGGGGTGCACTGTGCTGGCCTGTTGCTGTACATCTGCAAATTTCCATATGAGAAAGTTAAGACTTTAGAGGCGCCTGGGTGTCCCAGTTGGTTGAGCGTCTTCTGACTCTTGGTTTCGGCTCAGGTCATGATCTCGTGGTTCGTGAGATCAGGCCCCCCGTCGGGCTCTGCGCTGATAGCGTGGGGCCTGCTTGAGATTCTCTCTCCCTCTCTCTGCCCCTCCCCAGCTCGTGCGGTCTCTCCCTTTCTGTCTCTCAACATAAGTAAATAAACTTAAGAAAACAGAAAAATATAAACAAGAAAAAAAACGGTTTTGAACCACTCTCGCCAACTTGAAAAGTCAGGCCAGTTTCACGTGAAAGTCCGGACTTGCACCTTTTCTTCAGAGGGGAGGCGATGTGGCAAGCCGGGCCCGATGCCTGTGCGGCACCAAGCGACAGGAGCAGAGCACGTGTGTCCTCCGGGTTCCGAGGGCCCAGCCGGCCCAGCTCACACACTTGCGATGCCACCTGCAGGTGTACGGGTTTGGGAGGCCCGGCACTGGGGAAAGGTGGGACGGAGGAGAAGGGGAAAAGGGCTCGTGAAAGAGGGGCAAGGGGATGGAGAGATTCCTCAGGATACGAGACGGCACTTGCCGTCACTCTCGTGGCTACGCGCACAGAGATTTGAAAAATGATTCCCCGGCAGTGTGACAACACAGACTCAGCTGAGCCCTGGTGGGAACGGTGAAATCCGCTCGTACGAGGCTGCCGAGGGCCCAAGCAGCCCCTGTCCGTGTGGGAGGCCTTAACAACACAGCACAGACGGACACGGGCCCCCTTCCCGCGAACAGACCTTTCAAGAACAGCTACCTTTCTTTACAGAGAAACCCAGCTCGGGGCGGGGGAGGGAGGGGCAGACAGCTGCTCGCCCCACGCTCTCACCTGAGCAGCTCGATCAGCCTCTCCTCCAGGTACTGCTTGGTTCTATTCAGGTCATCCAGGTCCGCGAGCATCTTCTGGTCATTCTTCTCCCGGTTCGTCACCTCCTGGCAGAGTCTGTTGTAATACTCCTGGATTTCTGTCGTGGCCTTTTCGAGTTCCTTCTGGGTCCTGGTGGAGGGGTGGGGAGTTTACTGAGTGGCCCCTACTTCCGGCTTCCCCCAGGCCTCTGGGCTAACCCAGCCCTCTAACGAAGGCTCCCGCCATCCTCCCAGCCTTTCCCCCTCACGGTGGGGGCGCCCCTTGGTACCACCCGCTCGCAGGTTACGTACCCCCCTGGCCTTCAAAACCCCCCTCGCACACCCAGACTCTTCACACACGAGCCCCTGCAGCCAATACAATGGACATTCGGGGAGGGCAGGTGACCTCAGTCTGCTGGGAGCACCTCAGCTGAGTTAACTCCACCCAATTCGTTTTCAGGCCGCACTGAGGTTATGAGAGAAGCCCCACGGGTATGGTTCATGGGCTGGGGCTGGGGGGGTTTGCAAGAGGAAAACAGAGTCGGGACAGAAAGAACACAGGAGTAGCTCCCTGGAGGTGACCACGCGGACGAGGATCCGTCTCCCAGGTGTCTTTGGGGCTCTGTGCACGGGGCGGGTGCTGGGCACACAGTGGGCACTCGACGGGCAATGCCAGGTGCTGACCCGACGGCCCGGAGGCCTCAGGAGCTCTGTCCCCTCGTCTCCGTGGTGCCAAATCACGGTCCTCCTGGCCCTGCCCGCCCCACCTGCAGCTCACCTGGCCCCGAGGGCAGTGGTTTCCCAGGGATGTGCTACAAACCCCCAGGCCTGGCAAGGCATTCACAGAAGCTCCACGAGACAGAGGGCTCTGCAGAGACTAATTAATCTCTATCTAATCCAGTCTTCCCACGCCCAGTATAAAGCTGTCGGGAAGTGGTTTACTAGACACCGTCTACCAAAATGACCCCGTGGGTGTGCACATGTGTGTGCACACACACGTGCGCGCACACACACACACATACACACAGACACCCACCCAATGAGTAAAGTAAAATCCAATCCTGGGCAGGTGGATTATGCGACTTTGAGCAGCTAACAACTACTCTGAGATCTTACAAACAAGCATTGTTACAGCATTTTTTTTTTTAAATGCCACCAGCTTAGGAGGTTCTTGCTACTTTTATCACCGCGTGAACACGACTGGGCAGCAGGAGCCCTACGGGGTCTGAACTCTGGAGGAGTCAGATGGGAAGAGATGTACATCCGGGTTACTGAACACCCAGCGTGCTCTAGATCTCACGCTGGGCCTGGGCCCACCTCAGAAGCCGGGCGGTGGGAGGCGATGAGGGACGGGCAGAGAATGGAAAGCCTCAGGACAGTGCGGGGTGCCAGTCTTCGCTGGGGGCACCCAGGTAACTGGGACCCAGCATCCCCGGCAGGACTGGCTTGGCCTCATCACCAAATGATGCCCAACCCCAGCCCCCCCACCCCCCATCGCCTGAAAGTGAGGAGGCTCGGGGCGGCCTCGGGGCTGCACAAGTAGGGCCACCCTCCAAGGTTAGAACAGTCATGATGGAGAGTGGCAGCACCATGGACAGACACAGACGCAGCGGCAAGAGTCTGCAGGAAGACAAGCCGGCCTGGTGCTGGGCACACTCACTCACCCTCGGCAGGTGCCCGGAAGGCTTCCCCAACCCCCAACCTGCAGACTCTCATTTCACAAAAGAAACGAGGAAGAGCTCGAGTCACAGCTCGTAGTGGGGAAGCATGCACACACGCACACACACACACGCCAGTACCCTAACACAAGACCAGATGCAGAGCTATCTGTCCGAGTACTTTGGTGGGGCAGTTGTCAGGGAAACAGACTCGAGCCAAATGGTCTGGCCTGCGCTCCTGTCGCCATCACCTACGTGCTGTCGGACGCCGCCGGCCCTCCGGGGTACGCTTCTGGCAAAGCCCCTTCCGAGCCTGTGGCTTTTCTTGGAAAAGGTCTTCTTTCACCCAATGCGAGCGGCCGCGCTTCTACGTGACTGCACCAAAGCCCTCCTTCCCCGAAGCCCCCACCGCTGGCTGTGCGGGCGGACCGTGTAACTAACCTGTCCAAGCTCTCGCGCAGGACAGCCCCCTCCTCGTCCTTCTTCCGCAGGGCAGCCTGGCACTCTGCGAGATGCTTGCTGGTGCAGTTCAGCTTCTCTCCCAGCTCTGCCCGGGTGGCCTGGCACAGGACATCGGGGAGAAGACGCTTAGCAAGAGTGTCTTAACAAGAGCCCTCGCGGCAGGCCGGGAAGGGACCTGGCTCTCCGCCCCACCACACTCCTGTTTGTAATTCTAGCCCCCGAGTATTAATTGCAAGGGGTTGGGGTGCTTGGGGGGGGCCGCAGGAATCCGAATCTCGGAGGGGTGGCTGGGGGCAGGGCTCCCCCTGGGTTCAGAACCACCGGCTCAAGAGACGCCTGCAGAGACGGCTGAGGAGCACAGTCTGTTTCCTTTCCATAGGGCTGGCTGGAAACCACAGCTGGCAGCCCCAGCCAGGGGGTCCAGGAGGTAGAAGGCTGCGGTGCACACTTAGGATGCCTACAGGGCCGTACGGACGGGAGCTCCGGCTCGGGAACTGGGAGCCTTGCGGGCGGCCCTCCTAACGGGTCCAGTGGAAAGCATGCCGGGCCCTGTTCCCTGACAGGTGCACACACTGGGGTGGGAACGACCGGGCAGAGGTGGGCACCCCAGGCTCCCGGGCCGCTGGTCAGCACACTCCCCGGGGCCTACCTTCAGCCTCTCCGCAGCCTCCTCGGCGGCCTGCAGCTGCCGGCCTCGCTCCTCCAGCTGGGCCCTGAGGCTCCCGCAGTCTTCACTGGCAGCCTGGAGATGATGGGAGAGGGGTCGTCAAAGTGGGGTCCTGACATACGGAGACCCCCCCCCCCACAGCCCCATTCCCCCGAATGGGTAAAAACAAGCTACCCCTCTCTTCTGCACCAAACTCAGTAAGCTTTGGGCTTCACTGGTGACAACATCCTTTCAAGCTTACTAAGAAACTAAGTTTGGTCCTCAAACTTAGGGTTTAATTTCTGGAAGAAGAAAAGTGCCCCATGAGCCACACGGAGCAGCACAGGATGGGTGACACAGCGCGGGAGGCACATCTGTGTCTGGGAGTGAGCACAGACCTCGGTGCAAACAAGCAAGTCTGGAAGCCCAAACCCCACGGCCATCCTGCTCGTGTCCTGGGTCATAGCCACTCTTAACCCTTTTTCTCTGTGCAGTCCCGAAGGCACGTGGGAGCCCGCTGTCTATCCCAAGGGCTTTGTGACAAACTAACTGAGCCAGTTTCTTACCACGGTGCCTATCATCAGGATGGCACGTGAAGGGCCAGAAAACCCAGGGACAGGGCTCGCAGGCGGGACGTGCTGGTGCCTGCAGTAGGTTCTAGAGGCTAGGGCAAGGGTCTCAAACTCACAGGCCCAGAGGGGCTGGGCAAGTACCTAAACGAGTGTAAGGAAAACACCAAAGGGTGCGTGTGTCCTTGAAAGGGGGCAGCCACCACCCAGCTCCTGGCGACTGCTGCCAGGTGGCAAGGAGGGCACAGTCTCTGAGATCTTCTGAGATTTCAAAGGAAGCCCCCAGACTGAATTTGTAAACATCTGGCTCTTTAAATGCTGGCTACTAATTTTAAAAAGACACTCCGTGTGAGCCAAACGTGTCTGCAACCACCTTGGGTTTAGACTTCTGGGCTGGGGCGTTGCTCTGGACACGTGCCCTAAAGTGTCAGTGCGGGGGGGGCGGGGGGAAGGGTGCTGTGGCCTAGCCATGTCTGCCCGGCTGCCCGGTACATTCTTAGGCCGTCGCGTGCCACATGGCTGCAGACGCGTCCTATCCTCTCGTGGGCCCGTCGGGCCCCGCCGCAGCGGGGGTCGAGGCCGGGACTACCTTCAGTCTGCTCTGGTGGTCCATGATCTCGGTGCTCAGCTGGAACTTGAGAGCGCTGAGCTCCTCGCGTGCGGCCTCCTGGAGGCTCTGCGCCCGCTGCTCGGCCTGGGCCAGCTGGGCCTGCAGGCCGGGCAAGGAGCGGGCCGCCTCCTCGGCCACCTTCAGCCTCTCCTGCAAGCTGTCCTTCTCTCGCTGCAGCCCAGCCACTCGGTGCTCCAGGCCCTCCCGCTCCCTTGAGGCCGCCTCTCTGGCGTCACGGAGCTCCCGGACGGCGCGGGCCAGGGCCTCCTCCGCCTGCTGTTTCTCCACGAGCTGAGTGCAGCGGTGGCCGTGGGGCTCGGCTGTGTCTGCGCTGGCCCCGGGCAGCTGCTCCCGCGGCTCGGCCTGTCCCAGCGGGGCTTCCCGGGAGCCGTGTCCTGCCTGGGACTGCTCCTCCTCGGCCCTGTCCTCCCGCGGCGCCCCTTCGTGCCCCGAGCCCTGCGGCGGCTCCCGACCGCGGGCCTTCTTGAGGGCCTCGTTCTGCTCCTGCAGCTGCTGCACGAGGGCCCTGTGCTCCCTCAGAGCCGCCTCGGCCACACTCAGCTGGCTCTGGGCCTTCTCCCGGTCACCCAGGGCTGCCTGGAGCTCGGCCTGAAGGTCTGGCACCCCCGCCTCCCCCTGCCGGGCCTCTGGCTCTGCCTGACTCGGGGCCAGCCGGGCCCCCGGCTCCCGGGGGGCGGTGCCTTCGGGGGGGCCGAGCCCCTGCTGGCCTTTCTCCGCACGGAGGGTCTCGATCAGCTGGGTCTGCCGCTGGCACTGGCTCTCAAGAGCCTTGAGCTCCCTTTCCTGGGCCTCTGCCCGCTGCCGGCACTGCCCCACTGCCTCCTGCAGCTGCTGGCACTCGGCCTCCTTGCTCCGCAGGGCGGCCTCCTTCTCCGCCGCGTGGGCCCTCATGGTCTCCTTGGCCTTCCTCACGGCCAGGAGGCTCGCCTCCATCTGGTCTCCCATGTGCCGGATGCTGGCCTGCTCAGACTCCAGGGAGGCCAGGGAGCTCCGGATGGCCGCCTCCCGCTGCTGCAGCGCCTGGTAGTCGGCCTGCAGGGCCTGCAGCTTGCCCTCGAGGAGCTGGTTGCGCTCCAGTGCTTTCTGCAGCTCCTTCTTCAGCTCCCCGTCGGCCTGCTGGAGCCTCTCCACCCGTCCGCTCCCTGGCGTCTCGGGGCCACCTGTCTGGCCCTCCTGTGGGCTGCGCTGCCCCTCCTCCGGTCCCCCGGAGGCCTGCCGCGGGGTGGCGCCCGGGGGCCCCGGCTGCTCGGCCAGCCGCTCCAGCGCCCCCACCTTCTGGCTCAGGTGGTCTCTGTCCCGGGCGAGCTGCTGCCTCTGCTCCTCCAGGTCACCCACGTGCTGGCTCAGCTGCGCCAGCTGGGCCTCCAGGACCCGCAGCTGCCGCGCCAGAGCCCCGGCCTCCTGCTCCAGCAACTCCTTCTCCTGTCGCCGCTGCCGCTCCTCCTGCCTCACCTCTGCCAGCTCCTCCTCCAGGGAGCTCAGGTGGGCGAGGGCCTCGTGCAGCTGTCGCCGCAGCCGGGTGGCCTCCTGCCCCTTCCCGGCCAGCTCCTCCAGCCGGTGCTCCAGGCCGGCCCGGGCCTCCTCCTTCAGCCGCAGCTCCTCGGCCAGCTGCCCCAGCTGGGCGCTCTGCTGCCTGCTGAGCTCCTGGACCTTGGCGTGCTCTCTCTCCAGGGCCCGAAGCTTCTCCCCCAGCTCCTGGGTCTCCGGCGCCGGGTCCCCGGGGAGGGGCTTCCGCCGCCCCGGCGTGTCCGGCACCGGAGCAGGCACCGAATCTGCCTCCCGCTCTGCCGACCGCGGGTTCTTCCTGTCCGGCGAGCCCCACGCGGCCTCGAGCTCCCGGGCCAGAGGCTGCAGCACGGACTCCAGCCGCCGCAGGGCCGAGTGGGAATCCTCCTCCTTCTCCGCCACTCCCCGCTCCAGGGCCCGCAGGCACTCCTGAAGCTCCTTCACGGCGCTCTGTGTGGCCTGGGTGACCTCCCACTGCTTCTGGAGCTCGGCCACCAGGCGAGTGAGGCGGGCGTTGTCCTCAGCCGCGGCGCGGCCCCTCTCCCTCTCCGTCTGCAGCTGCTCCCCCTGCAGGCTGACGGTCGCCCTCAGCTCCTGGTTCTCTGTGTCCAGCTGGTGCACCTGCTCCTGCAGCTGCTTCTCCCGCACCTCCAGCTGGTCCAGCTCCAGGCGCATCTCGTCGAAGCCCTCCAGCGCCTCGTTGTGTAAGGGGCTGCTCAGGTCAAAGCTGGAGGCCGTCTCCTGAGTCTGGGGAGGAGAAAGAGAACACAAGTGGCTTTGGCACGGAAGCTACGCGGCTCCTGGGAAAAGCGCTCGAGTTTGATGAGAACAGAAACCAAAATACAGCAATCACGGGACGTAAGGCTGGTCTATCGAGCTAGCCAAAGGGCTGGAAGCACAAGCTGCAGGAGGTCAGGGCGCATCCTAAAGGCACAACCCACACACGTGAGCTCTGCCCGGGGCCTCGGAACCCGCGTGTCCCATCCAGCCTCCCGTAGCTTTGGGAGCGTAATGGACACTGGTGCTTAGATTCGTTAAGTTACATTCAAATTATTGTCCACCACTGCTCCAGACCTACAACTCCTGTCGTGATTCAACCACAAAACAGTTAAAGCTCCATTTATTCGCCAGTCTTAATGCTTTTCCTATTTTTTACATCTTGTTCTTAACTGCACTGCTCTTTCCTATAGAACTACATGCAGCTATGATACATTCACTTTCTAACACAGTTAACAAAATTAACCCCGCCCACGAACACCGACTGAGCACTCACTGGTCTATGTCCAGCCCGGAAGCACTGTGCGTGCACTCCGTCACTCAGTCCGCAACATCACCTCGTGAGCTACGATGACTTTCATGCCCCCATTTTCTAGATGAGACAGCTGAGGTTTCAAGAGGGTGAGTGGTCTGCCCAGGGTCACACAACTCACGGGGGACAGTCAGCTGCTTTTAACCCAAGTGCCAAACTGCTTCGGGGCACCTTGGGTGGCTCAGTCGGTTTAAGCGTCCGACTTCGGCTCAGGTTATCATGTCACGGTTCGTGGGTTCGAGCCCCACGTCGGGCTCTGTGCTGACAGCTCGGAGCCTGGAGCCTGCTTCGGATTCTGTCTCCCTCTCTCTCTGCCCCTCCCCGGCTCATGCTCTTCCAAAAATAAATAAATAAATATTAAAAAAAAAAAAAAAGATACTTTAAAAGCTTCTAACAAAATCTAACCTCCAAGAGGCCTAAATTCTCTTGGGTTATAAAAACCTGGACTGTAGGAAGCAGAGGGTATAACTGAGGGTTTACGTTGCTGTGGCTGGAACAAAAGGTGTCTGAGAACAGCACCCCCCACCCCCCATTGTAAGCAGCAAGGACATACACTGGCTGACACGGTAGGGAGGAAGTCCCCAGCCTTTCTGGCATTACCTGCAGGTAGTTGCTCACCAAGCTGCTCATGCTGGAGCTTCGGCTGGGGGGTCTCCACAGGTAGGCAGAGGAGCCAGCAGCCAGTGTCCTCCTGTGGGGCCACAGAGCAGACAGGCCTGGGTCAGAGCAGGAAATACACACGCGCGTACGTGCACCCGGGGGCCTTGGTTATCACAAGGCACCCAGTGGTGGGAGGGGGCAGTGCCCTCCCAGATAGAGCGTAACAAGGCAAAACCCATCAGCTTCTGCCAAAGGGCAGATTTACGTGGGTCTACAGCCGATGCACTCCACTGCTGAGTTTCAATGTAAGGCCTCTCCACCCGCTGCCCAAAAAGAACGAAATGAACATATTACTTCCCAATTTTTGCTTTAAATTTTCCTTACATCTCTGTTCCTGTCATAGTCTGCTCGTGAGGGAAAAGTGGCAATCAATCTGAGAAATAAAGGTGACATGGTGCTTGGAGGCAGCCTTGCAGTGGTCATAAAAGTACAACTAGCCTGGGGCGCCTGGGTGGCTCAGTCGGTTGGGCGTCCGACTTCGGCTCGGGTCGTGATCTCGCGGTCCGTGAGTTCAAGCCCCGCGTCGGGCTCTGTGCTGACAGCTCAGAGCCTGGAGCCTGTTTTGGATTCTGTGTCTCCCTCTCTCTGACCCTCCCCCGTTCACGCTCTGTCTCTCTCTGTCTCAAAAATAAATAAACGTTAAAAAAAATTTAAAAAAGGAAAAAAAAAAAAAGTACAACTAGCCTAAGTCTGTATCCCTAGGGAAGCAGATAAACTGGTTTAGTTGCGGGGCGCCCAGGTGGTGCAGTCAGTTAAGCGTCCAACTCTTGATCTCGGCTCAGGTCATGATCTCACGGTTGGTGGGTTTAATCCCTGCGTCGGGCTCTGTGCTGACAGTGCAGAGCCTGCTTGGGATTTTCCCCCTCCTCTCTCTCTGCCCCTTCCCCGCTCATGCACGTGCTCTCCCTCTTAGAATAAACTTAAATAAATAAATAAATAAACTGGTTTACTTGCACAAGAGAATACTCTATACCATGGGTCAGAGATCTCTTTTTTAGTGAAGGACCACATAGAACGCATTTCACACTTGCAAGCCTTATGGTCTCCGTCACAACAACTCGACTCTGCCACTGTTGCAGGAGAGCAGCCGTGGACAACATGGAAATGAGTGTGGGAAGCCGTGTGGGCTGTGGCCTGTTGACCCCACTCTACAGCTACAGAACTCCGTGTGTCTAAAACCGTGTGAAATGAACAAAAGCAAGTTGCAAACGGATGGCTATCTCACGGTTCGGTGTGTGCAAAATTTAAAAATAAATACAAAACAAAACCATACGTATATAAGATATCTACGGATACACACACAGTGAAACACAAGAATACTTGGGAATGACCTGCATCGACTACAGGGCTGTGATTACTTCTAGGCAGGAATTGAAGAGAAAAGCCTGACGGTGGGTGGGGCTTTATTTGGAGCTGGCAGATTTTATTTCCTACAAAGATAGTATCAGACATGACAACAACCAAAAAAAAAAAAAAATACCCCCCAAAAACAAAAACAACCCCAAACCCCCAAAATCCCAGCTTGATGGGGCTCTCACTGGGCAAATACGGAATGATTTAAGCTTCAAAATGAAAGATTACAGTGACAGACTATAACCCACTGAATAAAATAACCCACGAGTCAACACTGCTATCAATCAATCAATACATGAATGAGGAAGAAGGAAAAGATCTTTCTTACGATACGGCGCTAGCTACTAATGTAGAAGGAGGAATGGAGTCAGAAAAATCATGACGGACTCAGGCAAGAATTACCAACGGATGCTGAAACTAACAGGTGGCAGATTTAGAAACAAAAAATGGGGTAACAACCTCATTGTAAAATATCTTCCCCTAAGAAACACACCGCTTACTTGGGGTGCCTGGGTGGCTCAGTCGGTTAAGTGTCCGACTTCGGCTCAGGTCATGATCTCACAGTTCGAGATTTTGAGCCCCCTGTCAGGCTCTGTTCTGACAGCTCAGAGCCTGAAGCCTGCTTGGGATTCTGTGTCACCCTCTCTCTCTCTGCCCCTTCCCCCACTCACACTCTGTCTCTCTCAAAAATAAATAAACATTAAAAAAAATAAAAAGAAACACACTGATTACAAAGGGAGATACAGTAACTTTAGGGAGATCTTGGAAACACCAGATGACTTAATAGTCACGGTTAACCACCCTGGTAATGAAACAAATCAACATCATGTGTCTCCAGACGATAGGCTGAGGAGGACACAACATCTGGGGTACTCCCTCTGGAAATACTTACCCTGCACCTCACAATGAGGAATAGCCTAGGCAAACACAAACAAAGGAACATTTTACAAAATAATTGGCTTGCGCTTTTCCAAAATGTCTACACTATCAAAGACAAAGACAGGGAAACTGTTCCAAGTTCAAAGAGATCAGAGAGACCTGGCATTAATTGCAGCATGTGTTTCTGGGCTGGCTTTTGGTTTATAAAAGACATTATTGGGATAATTCCTAAAATCTGGCCTATAAATCAGTAGCATTGTATCAATATTCATTTCCCAATCTTAATAACCACCCTGAGGTTATACATAAGAGGGTGCCCTTGACTTTAGGAAATATACCATGAGGTACCTAGGAATAGAGAGAGGGGAATCGACTCTGTAACTTACTCTCAAATGGCCTAGGAAATACACCAGCATGTACCGATAAAGAGAAAGAATGATAGAAACAGTTGTAGTAAAACACTGGTAATTAGGGAAATCGAGGTAACAGCCAGATGAACGCTCTGTGGCATTTCGGGGGCAACTCTGCTGGTAATTATGAATTGATTTTGAAAATTAAGAAGTTTTAAAAAGGACATGTACAGCAAATACGGCAAACGGTTAGCTATTTGATCTCGGAGGTTGGCCCATGGGCATCGTCACGTCCAGTACTTTTCTCTACATAGAAAATACTCCTAATGTAAAATATAAAAATTTACATTAAGAAAAAATCTGTATCAACAGAAAGCAAAACAAAGAATGCTGGACTGGAGGTGAGCTCGAGTCTGGCACCTCATCCCTGACCTTGGGCAGGTCCCCCTGTCGTCTGAGCCTGTCCCCTCCCATCTCCCTCCTGGAGTGGCACGGGAGTGCCACACTGGTAAGAAGTGAAAATCCTGCAGCTTTTCCAGCAACCCCTGCATGGGTGAGCTGTACCTCCCTCTCCTGCGGCCTGCAACTCTGCAAGGACACAACCAGGAAAAAACCCACCGGCTCCCCGCAGGCCGCCCCCGAGTTCCTTAACACACTGAAGAAACCTCAGGTTTTGCATATGTGTCTCCACTGACTCATTTGCCACCTGGCTGATGGGGAGAGTTTCAGGTTGGAGCCTTCCGATGTTATCATCGTTAATCACAGACACAACAACGTCTGTTCGATCAGGAGGGCCTGAGAGAGCTGCCAAACCTTTATTTATGTAATTTACCAGGGGACCCAACTGCTGGCAGGACACTGGGGGCAATCTGGAGAACTTCAAGCATCTCTTTTCCCCGTCTTTTCAACCAAGCGATTCGTCAAAGTACCTGGCAAACGTCGGCCAGGCGGCGTCCAAATCGTAGCCCCTGGATGCCAGGTCAAACTGAACCTCAGTGAGCTCGTAGAGCTGGCCCACGATGTCGGAGCTCAGCTTCGGTTTCAGAAAGGGGCTCCGTGCATAATACCAGTCACTGCAGGGAAGCACAGATAGGGACTGATCGCAAGAGCAATAAAGGGTAAGGAAAGACTGAACCTGATACGGCTCTGCCTTAACAAATTCTAACTCCGGTGACTAATGAGTTAAATTCAAACAGACAGACACACACACACACACCAATTTGATTTTCTTTCGAATGAGCTTGCTCTTCAAGGAAATTGCTGGAATGAACTAGATGCATATTCACTTATTGTTTACATCCTATTTCCCCAAAAAGGATATGAGAAAACTTAAATCTCAATTATTTGCCCGGAAAGGGACAGCTATTGGGGAAAGAACTCTTCTTTTTTGAAATGTAACCTCATCTTCTATTCCTTGTAGAGAAATCAACAACGGAACGGTGAGCTCACGGCTAACTTCTGTCCAGATGCCAATGTTAAAGCCAAGAAACAAAACATCTGCACTTGGAGGTGCTGGTTGTTTCGCTTCACCTGGAGCAAGAAGAATTTAAAAAGGCCACACTGTGGGGCTCCTGGGTGGCTCAGTCGGTTAAGCATCTGACTTCGGCTCAGGTCATGATCTCACAGCTTGTGAGTTCGAGCCCCACCTTGGGCTCTGTGCTGATAGCTCGGAGCCTGGAGCCTGCTTCAGATTCTGTGTCTCCCTCTCCCTCTGCCCCTCCCCTGCTCACACTTTGTCTGTCTGTCTCTCTCTCTCTCTCTCTCAATAATAAGTAAACATTAAAAAAAATTTTTTTTTTTTTTTTAATTTAAAAAGGCCACACTGAGGGCCGCCTGGGTGGCTTAGCGGGCTAAGCGGTCGAGTCTTGATCTTGGCTCAGGTCACGATCTTGCGGTTTGTGAGTTCAAGCCCCGCGTCGGGCTATGCGCTGACGGTGCGGAGCCTGCTTGGGATTCTGTCTTTCCTTCTCTCCGCCTCTCCCCTGCTTGTGCTCTCAATCTATCCCTCTCAAAAATAAACACACACTAAAAAGTTTAAAGTAAATAAATAAAAAGGGCACGCTGATGAGTGCAAAGACGCCTGTGAAATGGGACACATTGGAAGCCAAGCTGCTTGTGACAGTTCTTACCACACACCTGGAACAAAATAATCTTCAAACCAAACGTGAGAAGATTCTTAACGCACCTGAATTCACAAAGCCCGTCACATGCATGAGACATACATCTTTATGCAAATCAATCTTAAAGACGACAAATGAAACACAGTATTTTCCCCCAACCTTTTTTTTTTTTAATCCACAAGTGATTTCTTTGATTGAGTGGAAGAACCCTCCCTAGGGAGGGGGGAGGGGGAGCTGGGAAAGGCTGCTGGGAAATCGGCAGGTTCTGCTGATAGGTGCCGGACCTGTAGCTCCTCTTTCCACACGCCGGTGACACGCTCAGTCCCCTCCCTCCCTCCCCCGCGGCCCAGGCTTCAGCACCAGCGCCACAAAGACCGACCCCCTGGACAACCCGGGCTCTAGACCTGGCCACCTACTTCAACGTCCAGAGAGCCTAGACACAGCCAGCAGGTGTCGACTCGGGGTCTCGGGCGAGGCCCCGGGCTCGGTGGGGTTAAAAATCCCATAGCTGAATCTGCCGAGAGGCCAAGGCTGCGGCCCGGTGGTTCAGGGTGGCCAGCGGGGCCCGTCCATTCATCAGGGTCAGGCCCCAGGACACGCCAGCCATGGGGGCAAACTCCCCGGCCTTACGAGCTCAGAGATCCGCATCCGAGCTCTTGCGTCAGGACTCAGCGTCAGTGGGGCCCGGAGAAAGGCCCTCGGCCTCTCGGGGCTTCAGGTCCTCACCTGGGACCAGGCGGTGCTGCTGTCGGGCAGGTGGGAGAGGACCGCGTGGGTGGGAGGGCCGGGGGGCCACCCCGGCAGGCGCGTCTGCTGTGGGCTCACTGTCCCGAACGAGGGGACCTCAGCTCGCGGCGTGCAGCCCAGCGCGGCCGTGCGTTTACCTGGTCACTTTGGTGTTCATGAAGCACTGCTGTAAGGTATCTGCCAACCGCTGGTGCACCAGGGAGTAGCGAACGAACGCCCTTCCTCTTCCCAGAGATGTCCGGAGCTGGAAACGAGGAGAGCACGTGGCTGTGAGGAGCCGGGAGCCTGACCTCCAGTCGCCCGGAGGGCGAGGCCTGAAGCAGCCAGACCCCTTGGCGTCCTTCAGGGGAGAAGGACCCGCAGACTCCGGGGAACACGGCAAGGAAGACGCGTTCACGGGAGGCTCTGGGACATCGCTTTCAGGACGCACGTGTCATTCTCCCACCCCGGCTCCACCCGGAGCCCTGGGTTTGGCGTCAGATGGGACACCGTGGGAGCTCACTGGGGACACTTAGGAGAAAATGTGGCAGGTAGAGGAGGGGCCCCTCACACCAATATGAAGCGAGCTCGAGGAAGGGGCCATCTCGGTTTGCCTCATGTCCGGCTTAGTTTTGAGGTGCAGGGGAAGAGGCCAGGAGGCCGGCTGGAGCCCCCGTGGGAGGGGAAGAGAGAGGAGGGGAAAGGCAGGGGTGCATAGGGGGGACTTATAAGAAGTTCGGATGGATGTGTGATGGCCCACTTGGTGTTCTCACGAAACCATCAGTAAAATCGGGACGTGTCGACGCCGTCCCGGTCGGA
Source organism: Panthera pardus (assembly GCF_024362965.1). NCBI lineage: Eukaryota > Metazoa > Chordata > Mammalia > Carnivora > Felidae > Panthera > Panthera pardus. Next base: position 15,885,240 of record NW_026527013.1, read on the forward strand.
TTTAAGATAGGCCAGCTCTGCACTTGGTCAGAAGGTACCCAGGGGGTAAGAGAGAGCTGGGCTCTCTCGAGGCAGCCCGGTCACACTGGGGTAACAAAGAAAAGCATCGCGTGTGGCTCCGTTTCAGGAAGTCTGAAACGGACAGCACGGGAGGGTCCAGCTGCGGGCCCGCCTTGGAAACCTCACCCCACGGTGCCCGAACGTGGCTTCTCGAGAGGTTTCCGGGAGCTTATCGGGAGGGAGGTGGGCGTGCCGGCCAGAGACTCTGCTGTGAGGCGGCCAAAGCAGGGCTCTGCCAGTTGTGGGCACAGGCGGCCGGTTTGCGTAACGGGATTCATTCTCGATGTTTCGCCCCCAGCAGCTCCACGTGAGTGGGAAGGAATCCGGGGCCCCCTCAAGCTGCCATGTGTACCCTGCCCTGTCAGGCTCGGGGGTCTGAGCGGGGTAAGTACAGACCCCATACCCTCCTCACCCCGTCAGAGGTGAGAAATGTTTAACCTGGTGGCGGGGGACAGGGGCAGCCCCGTTCCAACCAAAAGAAGGTCCTGACACCCCACGCCATCAGGACGCCAACCGTGGCACGGGCTTGAGACAGGAAATCTGTGGTACAGCCTCAAGTACGGCCTTTTCGAATCGATGAGGTAAACATTCCGGTACGCAGCACCCCTGCAGCTCAGAGCTGGGGGTTTTTGGATTGCTGACTCAAGAAAACGATACCACAATATGAAGTAGCCTTAAAAAAAATAAAAAGGTGTGAAGCATCAAGAACAGGAGAGGCTGTGAGCCTCTTATTTTAAGAGAGAGAGAGAGAGAGAGAGAGAGAGAGTGCGCGCGCTAGTGGGGGAGGAGCAGAGAGAGAGGGAAGACACAGAATCCGAAGCAGGCTCCAGGCTCCGAGCTGTCAGCACAGAGCCCGATGGGCGCCTCGAACCCACAAACCGTGAGATCATGACCTGAGCCGAAGTCGGACGCTTAACCGACTGAGCCACCCAGGCGCCCCCCAAATTGATTATATATGTTACATATATGTGGAGTGATTCATTTAAAGAGGTATCTTGCAACATCCTTTGTACTCCGAGTGAAAACAGTGCACAGCTTTTTTTATTTTTTAGTGTTCTGAGGTCATGGGTTCATTTTCCTTACCTATCTCCTTAAATGCTTAGCACCTAGTCCAAACTTCGCCGCACTGTATCGAGAAGCTCTACCACAGCTGGAGAGGGCAGGAAGTCCGCAAGGGACTCCAGAGCAGATTCGGTTTCCTGCCAGGCCACTGTGCTGACACCCCAACGGCACGCTGCACCCTGGAAGGGAGCCTGTCCGTCTCGGAGAAAGACGCGTAGGCCAGGTTGAGCTTATTCGGAACCCCTGGAAGTGGCTGATTACAACCTTGGATGAGTTTAGCCTAAAGGGCTGATTCCCACCCCGAGGGGGCCTGAGGTGGGCCCAGCTATGCTCCTTACCCATTAACTTTTACTTTCTGGCTTGTCGGCTTTGGGCAACACTCCATCGGTACGGTTAACCCGAACACCCGGCAGCCCTGTGGCCTGGTGCCATTCCCGGGAATCCCCACCAAGGGTGCCTGCGGGGAGCACGGTCTACACAGCCTTCAGGAAACCGACAATGTCCGTGCAAGCAGGGAACGCTTTTTTGCTTGAGAAGTCAGCTTCCCTGGCCTTGGATCATCTAAAGGTCTGTGTGCTATGCAAGAGGTAGATTTCAGCATTTTGTAACCCAGGGCCGTGAGGACTAAGCTAAACTTATTTGCAGACTTCAGCTGTCTGAAGCCGTAAAGTCAAAGGCCTCCGGTGCTCTGAGGAGTGGAAGGCCGGACAGCGACACCGAGAACTTCTTCCAGACTTTCGGAGAGAAGGCAATGAGACCCTCTCTGGGTGGGTGACGCATGAAAATGCTCAAGACCGTGGCGCTGCATGGACGTTATGGAAATCCAAGGAACAGACGCCTGACAGCCAACGTCTTTCCTCCTTTTCCCAGATGTCAGAGGGTGGAAAACGCTCGACCCTCAGTGTCAACGTATCTAACGTATCTAATGCTGTCATTCTCTGTAAGAAGAAACCCCTCGGGCTCCAGCTGGCAGGCGGCGGGAAGAGATCTCAGAGCACCCTCTGAGGGCTACCTCAGAGCCCCTGGGAGGGCCACCAGGGGGCACAGCTGCCGGCTTTACCGGGACTTGAACTGTACTAAGGAGGCACTGAAAAGGAAGCTGAAAGGTAGAAACCCTTTAGGCCTCCCGCCCCACATCTAGGGGTTTAGTTGCTCCTGAACCTGCAAAGTTCTTCACTCCCAGAGGGACTAGGCTGAAGACAGAGAGAGAGGGAGAGACAGGGGAGAGAGGGGGACGGAGAGAGAGAGGGGGGAAGAGAGAGTGAGGAATAGAGAAAGGGAAGAGAAAGGGAGGAGAAAGGGAGGAGAGAGGGAGGGGGGAGAGAGGGGGAAAGAGAGAGAGGGGAGAGAAAAAGAGAGTGGCAGGGAGGGAGGAAGGGGAGGGAGGGGGAGAGAGAGAAGAGGGGGAGAGAGAGAAGAGGGGGAGAGAGAGAAGAGGGGGAGAGAGAGAAGAGAGAGGGATGGAGGCAGAGAGAGAAGAGGGAGGGGGGAGGGAGAGAGGGGAGAGAGGGGCGAGAGGGAGGGGGGGGAGGGAGGGAGAGAGAGAAGAGAGAGAGAGGGAGAATGTGCTGTTCCAGAGTTTTCTAAGACAGCAAAGCCCTGGCTTTCTGCTCTCCAGGGAAGCTGCTTAGCATAACCAGCGTTTTAAGAAACGTCTCCTGAGGTCTCACATCACTCTCTTCATTACAAAAACAAGTTTATTGGGCAAATTATAGGGAAAGCACCTAGTAAACTCTAAGAATTTTATCTAAGGAACTAATGTTTTTTAAAAGGCGGAGGCGTCCCGTGCTGCGTGCAACCCCTCCTCCCTCATGGTCCTGCAAACAGCCTCCAAGCAGGCAGACCACTTGTGGTCTAGGGAACAGGGTCAGGGCCGAGCCACCCCCGGGCTTGGTAAGCACTCGCTTGGGTGGCTTCCCAGAGCCCGCACCGGGCAGCAATTTCCTTACTTCTTTACCAGCCGTCCACCCCCCACCCCCACGTCCTCACGGGGCCGTCTGCTGCGGGGGTCCAGGTGAGAGGTGCTTCAGGCGGGGGCAGAGAGAGATGTGGGATCCTCAGCCACGCGCTTACCTCCGGAATCGACTTGACGAATCGGATCCCGTCATTGGCTCCTTTCACCTTGGCCAGGCAGGCACAGAAGTAATCCCAGTAGTCCTTCCTGTTGCCCAGAAGGGTGGCCTTCTCCTTCTGATCGAACTGCGTAGAGGAAGGGACAGAGAGAGGAGGGCCATGCCCACTGCTGTTCATCCCACCATTTAAACGATAAAGAACAGCAAAACCTTCTTAGTTACCCGGTGCTGGGCAAGGCCCTTCATTGGCAAAGGAGGGTGTTTTAATCTCCAATTCATGGATGAGGAAACAGAGGCTAGGAGAGGTTAGGTGGCCGGCTCAAGTCCACACAACTGGTGAGATTTAGGAATAACAGCCCCCCCCCCCCCAAAAAAGGTAACCCCTCTGTGCACCTTGTGGGGAGGAAGACCACCGAAGGGGGCTTAGTAACACAGGATGAAGAAATACAAGTGGAAAGTCTTCAGGGCAACACATGAGGGTCAACTTGGTCTCAACGCAGGGAAATGGGTTGGTGACATCTCATCCCAGTTACTCAAGTTCCAACACTGTTTTAATATGCGTGCAGTTAAGTTCAAATTGATGCTGGCTCTGAGTCATTTCAAATCCAAAACTAAAACCTAACTGAAAACAAAGAAGGTCCGTAAATCATTTCCCAACGTGAACCAGAACCAGTTGAAAAGGCAGGCGAAAGGTAAACTCTTCTAGCATGCTGGGGCCTCTCTCCCCAGGCCCTAGCAGGCTCTCATCCCTTACACAGGCTCTGGTGGGATGTGACGTTGCAAACTTAGGGTGTTCGGAATGATAAAGGTGCGTCTTTCTATAACATAGCATTTTGTAGTAGTTTTTCTGGTTATGGAAGTAAGACCGATAAATCGTTAGAAAATCCGGATAAAACTAAAAAAAAAGAAAAAGAAAAACTATAATGCCCAATGCCCTGTCCCTCGGAGAACTTCTGTTAACATTTTGGTCCACTTCCTTCCTGCCCTCTGTGATTGCCTGTGGTTTTCCACATCTGCAGAGTTCTCTAGATCTGTGTGGTTATGTTTTTTTTTTTTCTTTTAATGTTTTGTTTATTTTTGAGAGACAGCGCATGGGGCGGGGGGCAGAGAGAGGGGGAGACACAGAATCTGAAGCAGCCTCCAGGCTCCAAGCTGTCAGCACAGAGCCCGACGCAGGGCTTGAACTCACAAATTCTGACATCTCAACCTGGGCCAAAGTTGGACGCTTAACCAACTGAGCCACCCAGGCGCCCCTGTAGATCTGCGTTTCTTGAACCAAGCGGACAGAAGCATCACACTGTGAGCAAGTTCAAACAAAACTTCCTGGGTTGACCTCAGAGATCCCGATTCAGCAGGTCAGGGCGGGAACTGAGAATACATTTCTAACTTGCTCCCAGGTGATGCTGCTGCTGCTGGTCTGTGGGCCACACTTTGAGCAACAAGGATCTAAAACGGGGGCTTCTGGATCATCTTCAGTGTGGAGAACGTGTGACTGGGTGTGCATGCAACGCACGTCTGCCTGGGGACAGATTCCACAGCTTTTAACTAGACTCTCAAAGGGGTCTGTGACTGCCCTAAAGTGAAGATCCCTGCTATCCAGTGACCTCATGACCTGCCTTAAGATGACCTAAATCTCTAAAGAATGTTCTTGATTCCTACAATCATCCTAAGGGGCAACATTCTGCCTTTTCAGAGGCTTGCACTTGGGAAGCTCAAGCTCTCGCCGGGGACTGCACGGACTTTCAGTCTAACCAGCAGGGCTTGATGGCTCCACAGAGCTGTCTAACCCACATCCTGAAGGCTGATGAGTCACGCAAGAGAGAAACAGAACAGAGCAGAAATCAACATGGTAAGGGAGTCACTTACTTGAAGGAGATACTCGAGTTTGTAAGAAAACTTGTGTAAGCTGGTGCTGTCATCCGTGATGGGCTCCCCTGCTTCCTTAAATTCTTTGCTTAGCTCTGTCACGGCATCTTTAAGACAACAAACAGGAACGCGTAACTGACCTCGGAGGGAGAAACAGAATAACCCCAGGACGCGCGAGAAGCAAGTGGTCGATGATCGCAGAGCACCTTGGAAACAAAAAGCGATATGAAACGCTGGAGGGATGTAATGCCGGGCCTGAAGGCGTCCGGGTGGCCTGAGAGCCCCCAGGTAGGTATTCTAGAACAGCTCCCTGATGGGGCACACTTCTCGGCCATCCCTGTAGGCCTCCACCACGTAGGCCTGTAATATGCATGCAACACACGTTTGCTATGTGCACGGGTCACTCAGCAGGCCCCTGCCGGTGACTTCCAGGAAGCTTTGCCCTTCATTCCGGTCACGTTCCTTGTCGTTCTTCCCCAGAACCCTACTGCTCAGTACAGGATAAGTCCCGGCTTCAAGAAGCCCCAGAATGTGCAAATAAGACAACAATCCCAAGAACGACGACGACACCTGCTTCTGGGAGCTGAGGGCCCCTCAGGGGCCAGGCCTTTGCCCGGCCTTCTCACTGAATACGGCACTGAGGGGCAGGGTTGTTTTGTTTTGACAAACCCAACACGCAACTGGTCTTAAAGTGACCCCAATTTCCAGACTGTTAAAATGTGAAAAAACAAAAACAAAAAACCTTAAAGAATGATGAAGGCTGATGGGGCGCCTGGGTGGTTACATCGGTGAAGCGTCTGACTCTTGATTTCGGCTCCAGTCATGATCTCACGGTCCGTGAGATCGAGCCTCACGTCGGGCTCTGTGCTGACAGCACGGAGCCTGCTCGGGATTCCCTTTCTCTCTCACTCTCTGTCCCTCCCCACTCCTGTTCTTTCCCTCTCTCTCTCTCTCAAAATAAACAAACATTTTTTTTAATTAAAAAAAAAAAAGACTGATGAAGGCTGATATCATCATCCCTGTTGGCGGATAAGGAGCCCCTGGGGAAGTCAGAGCACTCGCCAAAGAACAGCAGAGCTGGAATGAGCACCCTGGTCTTCTCAAGGGCTTTCTGACTCCGGGGCTCGCCCCTCCACCTCTGAGAGAACTGACCTCCCTGTGCACAAAGAAAGGAAAACCACCTTGACTCTCATTTACGGCCTCTGCTGTGGGACAGAGAGACTGTGAGAAGCTGTGTTTGGTGTAGACACTGGGCAAAGCGCCCCCAGCTAGATGGCTGGGGCCCGCTGGACAAAACAACCTTCCCCTGGGACCTTCCTTCTTCGTAAGGAACAGGAGCTCCCAGGCACCACGGCTGGAAAGCAGGCCTGCCCGGCACTGAAGCTGAGCCCGAGCCGCTAAAATGCAATCGCTACCAACCCCTCAGGCAGAGGTCAGCAAAGGGCAAAGACAGGCTCTTGGGACTAATTGTCACAAGTGACTGCCGTCCAGTGGCACCCTCTAGAAGTGTTGGCCGCGGGTGGCTTTGAGAGCCGGGGGAGGGCCGGGGACCAGGGAAGGCACAAGCCTTTCCCCCCTCCACCACTCAGCCTGGATTAACGCTTACAACTTATCTGGGAACTCCTGAAATTTTGAAAGAAGGAGGCTTGGGTATGAAATACGAAGTTTGCCGCTCTAATCTCTGATAATCCAAATGCATTACTTAGGGATAATCTTAGTTTTATGTGAATTATACATCTGTGTCTGCCAACAATCTTGAGAAGTGGGTGTTACCGTCGAGCTGACCTCGCGCACAAAGAAAGCAACGGGACCTCGGAAAGGTGACGGGACTCATCCCACATCTTCCAGGGTTAAAAGGCAGAGCCAGGAGCTGACCCCAAAGCCCTCGTCAGTGCTGTCCCCAGGAGGACGAGTGGGCTGCCCTGTGCAGGCACGAAGGCTGTGCACTGCCCAAGGACCCCTCGCCTGGGGACGTTCCACTCCCATGCTAGATGCTGAAGATCTGTCGTGTGTTGATGAAGACAGTTACCAACAGATGCAAGGGAAGGGTCTTGAGAAAGTGGTGTTTCCAAGTGCTCAGCGGGCGGGTCAGATGGCCTTGGGATGCCAGAGATGACCAGAACAGTCGGGACAAGGGTGGGAAAGGGTACGTGAACAAGTGCCAATGTCTGGCCCCCTCCCTGGACCAGAGGCTCTAGCAGGGGTCCTCTCTTCCCTCCCAATAAAGACTCCTGGGTCCCAAAGTGATGCTGGAGAACCAGAGACTGACACGCAGAAAAGGTGGCCTCCTTCGTGGAGAAACTTCTCAAGGCCAGTGGTGAACTCAGATTTGCAGGGCCTGTCATTTCGCTTTCTCTGCGCGTGTGTGTGTATGTGTGTGTGTTTAGGCTGAAGGAGAAAAACCATCTACCGTTTTAGCTGGAAGTAGGCTGGTGTGGTTAAGAGTGTACACTCTGACACCTGGTGTGTATGCAAACCCAGGCTCTGCCCGACTGGATGTGTGACCTTAGGCAAGTCACTTAACCTCTCTGTGCCCCTCTCTGCATCTGTAGAATGGGGATAATGGTTCCTACCTCACAGACCAAACGTGAGGACATAACGGGCTACTAACGTAAGGCCTGGCACGTGTGGAACGCCATGTGAGTCTCGGCTTATTCGAGGCCCGAAGTGCTACACCAATGGGAGGCAAGCCTGACCGACTTTTCTCTCACCGACCTTTGACCAGCAGGGTGAGAAGCGTGCTGCGGCCGCCACTAGCCCAGCGGTCCTGGGTGTGACAGACCGCGGCTGCTCATCACTGTGCTCGCAGGTAGGAACCTGACTCAGGACGGCGTCGCCGTCATCTCCGTGACCTGTTAGAAGCGGTCAGCTTCAGACCGTCTGTAGCAACCGCGCGGGAGCTCCGAAGACCCGTCCGGACCAGCCCCGGTGAGCTCAGGCGGGCGGGAAGCTTGCCCAACTCCTGACCCTCGGCACGTCACCTAAAAGGGTGAGCTCGGTCCCTAGACCCTGCAGCCGGGAGAGAAAGCGGTCGGCTCCTCCCCTGAGCCTGCCTCACTCCGCGTGCACCGTCCCCGGCCCTTCTCCAGGGACACGGGAGCTGCGAGTCTCGTCCCTGCGCTGAGCTCAGGGGCGTCCGGGAGGCGGCGGGCCCAGAACTGCAGTGCGTCACAGGAGACAGGCTGTCCGCCCGCCAGGACTGGGTAGGACAACAAAACAAGAGAGACGGGTGTCTGGCCATCCTGCTGAGGCAGGGAGAACGCGGCCTCCCCAAATGGGCCAACTCCATCGCGGTCCGGAGGCCCGAGATTCCGCCAGACCGAACAGGGGGCTTGTAGCACTCACGCCCACACGAACTGAAAGCAGACCCCAGGCCCAGGAAAGGGTATTGGCTTGGGGCGCCTGGGTGGCTCGGTCGGTTGAGCGACCGACTTCGGCTCAGGTCACGATCTCACGGTTTGTGGGTTCGAGCCCCACGTCGGGCTCTGTGCTGACAGCTCCGAGCCTGGAGCCGGCTTCCGATTCTGTGTCTCCTTTTCTCTCCGCCCCTCCCCCGCTCATGCTCTGTCTCTGTCTCAGAAATAAACAAACATTAAAAAAAAAAAAAAAATTTTTTTTAAAAAAAGAAGAAGAAAGAAAACGGTATTGGATTTTGTTGACAAACTGGCTTCCCAGGGCCCTGAGAGGAGGCCCGGGCCAGCCGCCCCCGCCTGACACAGGGCGGACACCCAAGCCCCAAACACCTCCACGCGACGTGTCCCGAGGGCTCCAGTTACACCCCGTGTGACGAGGATGAGAGGGCGGCAGGAGCACGGCCCAGCTCCCCCACAGCCAAGCCTGGCGTGTCCCCTCCCCAACGGCACCTTGCAAATCGCGGATGATTCTCTGCAGCTGGCTCTCTGCGATGGGGGAGGCCATGGCCACTGGCTGCGGGCCGCCTCTCTCGGCTGTGCGCCTCCCGCCTGGGTCCGCTCAGCAGAGGTCAGACTCCATGGTGACACCTGGAGAGGGAGAGGGAGGCCGTGGAGGGCTCAGTGACAGACACAACATGAAGACAGGACGAGAGGGGCATGCCCCGGGGCCCAAAGTCGCCCCATCTGGGTGTCTTCCCTCAGCGGAAAGGGCTTGACCTTTCTGTGTGGGCCTTGCCCGGTGGGCATTCCCTGGCTGGCTTCTGACACACTTCTTTTCAGACACAATGACCTGGGTTGGGGCTTAAAAGGCGATAGGTTCAACCAAACAGCATGATTCACTGAGCGTCTCTCCTCTTCTCCGCTCTTAGGCACGACTGCCTCACCCTCCTTCCACCTTGAGAAATGCCTCCCAGGGGCTCCCGTCACCCTGGGGAGGCCAGACCCAGCCCAACCCACATTCAGACGGCCTGCTAAGCTGATGGTGCCGGCCACCACCAGACCCCTGTCTCCCCCACGCCCGGCCCCCTGTCCTCCCCAGGCTGGCTTCCTCTGACCAACAGTTAGTAACGTCTGGCGTCTGGCCGGTGGCGGCGGAGGCGAGAGGCTGAGGAGCCCTGGGGCTTCGGGACCAAAGAAAGCCAGGCTTGCCTTGTGGGGGAAGCAGCTCGCTCGTGGGGGCTCAGCAGCTCCAGCTGCCCAGAACCCAGCTCGGCCTGGCTGTGTAGACGCCGCCTGGCTTGCATCGGGGGCCCGGGCAACCCTCGGTCCAGTCAAGGGACACGGCTCTATTTTAAGCTTGGTTACAGTCCTCTTGCAGCTGGTGAGTCCTGAGTTACCAGCCCTGCTCGGGCAGCTGCTAAAGTGATTTAAGGACACGGTAGTGGCTGAAGACCAGCAGAGGTGAGGACACACGAGTGGCACTGGAGACAAGTGTGGGTATGCACGGGGACGCTCCAGTGTCCCTTCTACAGAAGGAACGTCAGAAATGGACGTCTCTAGGGGCGCCTGAGTGGCTCAGTCAGTTAAACATACGACTTCGGCTCAGGTCATGATCTCGAGGTTTGTGAGTTTGAGTCCCGCGTTGGGTTCTGTGCTGACGGCTTGGAGCCTGGAGCCTGCTTCGGATTCCGTGTCTCCCTCTCTCTCTGCTCCTCCCCAGCTTGCTCACACATGCACGCGCCCACTCTCTCTCTCTCTCTCTCTCAAAAATAAATAAACATTAAAAACAATTAAAAAAAAAGAATTGGGCATCTCCAATTCGTAGACGTCCAACACCAGGTTGTGTCATGCTTGTTGGCAAAAGCAGGTGGCGAGACTAGAGGAAGCCAGAGCAGCCACCACTGAGTGAGGGCCTACTGTGTGCTACGCGCTGGGTCCTGATAGGGGCTTTACACGCGTGATCATTTTCATCCCACAACCGCCTTAGTGGGGTAGAGAACACCAGCTGGAGAAGCCACGTAACTCGCCTAAGGCCGTGGGCCAATAAGGGGCGAATCGTGGTCTGGGCCCTGGTCAGTCTGATTCAAACCCTGTGGATCTTCAGCTCAGCATCGTCCCTACTGCAAATGGCCAACCCCTTCCGCGGGCTTCTAGGAACCGCCCTGAACTCCAGTGTCTCCCAAATAACGTGCCGCCACCCTGAGTGTTTCTCACACGTGCTGGCCCTCCCTTTCCCCCAGCCCTAGTCCCCTTCCTGCTCCAAGAGTCCAGGCACTATGACTCTGGAATAGAAACAGTCCCAGGTTTCAAGTTCCTCCAAATATTTACATAAGCATTCCAGCGTGAGCCGGAAGCAAGAAGGGCCTGTCACAGGGCGGATATGCCTTGGCCTATTTTTAACTAACAAGCTGGCACAGCTGGGACTCAGTGCAAACAAGGCCAAAGAGGGCTTCTCTGGCCTCGGAGGGAATGAGACGGGGCACACACACCAAAACCACACTCCCAGCGATTCCTGACATGGAGCCCAAGAGAGGCAGGGGGGTCCACAGAGAGCCCTCCAAAGCCCCTTAAGAGGTATTAGATACCCCCCTGTCCGCCACAGACACTACAACCGAGGGTGGGAGTGGGTTTCGAGAAGGGCAGACTGCCCATCCCTAGGCGGCTCTCCGGGCCACCTGCTGAGCACAGAGCCTGAGCAGGGGCCAGCCAGGGCCCTGAGGAGAGCCAGAACCCAGGCTCAGCCGGGCTTCTGCAGGGGCTCCGATGCCTCAGTGGGCACGCAGCCCCTCCCGGAGAGGTAGAGAGAGTCCGGGGTCCGCACTGTCGATGCACAGCTGCCCCGACACCATGCTGTGTCAAGTTCCTTCCATGCACAGGCTGGGGACACGGACGCACGCGAGGCACGGTCTAACCCTGGTGGAGCTCGGCTGTGCACCAAGCAGACAGACAGAAAAAATATCCCGCTATCTGGACACGGCAGAAGAGCTCCATGCAGAGATGGGAATAAAAAGCGACGGGTACTCAGCGATGAAAGGGTTGGGCCATGGACATGTACAACAGATGCTTCCTGCTGAGCGAAAACCAGCCAGACGGAAAAGGCTACGTCTTTTATGATTCCATTTGCATGATATTCTCGCAAAGGCAAAACGTGGGGGAGAGGTCACAGCGGTGGCTGCCAGGGCCTGGGCGGGAGGGGGTGGCGGTGAAGGGGGGGCATGACTACAAGAGTCGGCAGAAATTGGGGGGGGGGGGGGCGGCAGTTCTGTTCCGTGTCTTGCCCGTGGTGGTGGTTACGTGACCGTACGTATCTGACAAACATACGTTTGTCAAAACTCACAGACTGCAGATTGTATCTCAACAAAAAAGGCCGCACTGTGACGAATTTAGGAAGATGCCGTGGGGCTCAGGAAGGGAAAATTAATTCCACTTGGGGGAGGGAGAGGGTGAGAGGCGGGGGCAAACCGAGGTGTGCCAGGCCTGAAAAATGAGGATGAGGTCTTTTGAAGAGACCCAAGGAGGAAAGGGCACCGGGATGGGGGGGGGGGGGGGGGGGGAGGGGGGGAAGGGGGTCAGTGAGCATGGAGGCTGCTTCTCTCCCGAAATTCCTCTCATTTGGCTGTTGTCAACGGACAGCCTTGTCGTTCCCTGGGAGAAAGACGCTCAGAGGAAAATGACAGACACCCAAGTCCTCAAAGGCCCTGGGCCTGTGTGCACGCTTCAGACCAGGCCGAGACCCGACTCGTGGAAGAGGGCAGATTCTGAGTTAGGCTCCATAATTTGCTAGAACAGCTCTCAAGATTTGGAAAAAACATTAAGATGACTGGTTTATCTTAAAAGATACAATCTGGGAACAGCCCAGGCGGAAGAGACAAGAGGCGCAGAGTTGGGGGGGGGGTGGCGGCTGGTTCAAGGTTTGCGAAGCTTCTACGCCCTCAGGGCTTCCCACCCAGCAGCACCTCGCAGGACCCCCTCACTTCGGGGTTTAATGCAGGCTCCGACCCGGGTAGACACCCGGACACTGGGGACCAGCCGTCTCTGAGGCCTGGCGTCATGAGCCTCGACAGAAACGTGCTCCTTTGAGATGTGCGGGGACTCTGGGGAGACGGCCCTGTGTCCGCACGGCCGGGCAAGGCCGCCTCCGCCTGACCCTCGGAGCGCGCTCAGCTGATGCCAAGTTCCCGGGTCACGGGGTGAGCTGTGCCCAGCTGCTGATTACACAAGCTGCTTTTCCGGAAAGCCTGAGTCACCACCCAGGTAATGTGCCCCAAGAGAACCGGCTGCTGGACCTGAAGGTCGCGGTGGGCTTCCCCCACCGCGGATGGGGGTCCCGCCTCACAGGGGTTTCTTTTGTTTTTCTTAACATTTATTTATTTTTGAGACCAAGAGAGACACCGTACCAGAGGGGGAAGGGCAGAGAGAGAGGGACACACAGAATCCGAAGCAGACTCCAGGCTCCGAGCTGTCAGCACAGAGCCCGACCTGGGGCTCGAACCCACCGAACCATGAGATCACCACCTGAGCTGAAGTCAGACGTTCAACCCACTGAGCCACCCAGGTGCCCCCACCTCACAGGGTTTCAGGCAGTTAATCAGAGCTTCCTTGGAAGATCATGGTTCCTATAGGAATGCTCTTTTCCTGAACTTTGGGGTGACGGCTCTTAGCAGTCTGCCCTCCCTCTTCCCTGGTCTGAGGTCATTATTAACCACCGGAAGACACAGAATGCGGCACTCTCTCCACACCACAGTCATGTGGCTTTTTTTCCACACCAATAACCAGTTCTGACACCGACCTGGGGGTTCTCCAGTTCGGTTCAGTTCTGACACTGGTGACCTGGAGTCAGAGACCCCACAGGTCAAGGGCTCTGTCCACAGGACGGCCCTGGCTGTCAGACGCTGGTCCCAAGTCCCAGGCTGCTACCCGTACTTCTGACCAACCGGCTCTAAATTGGGGATTCCCACGATCCCCTCCTTAGCTTCCATAATTTGCTAGAACAGCTCTCAAGATTTGGAAAAACATTAAGATGACTGGTTTATCTTAAAAGATACAATCTGGGAACAGCCAGGCGGAAGAGACGAGAGGCGCAAAGTTGGGGGGCGGGGGGCTGGTTTGAGGTTTGCAAAGCTTCTATGCACCCAGGGCTCCCCACCCAGTAGCACCTCGCAGGACCCCCTCACTTTGGGGTTTCATGGAGGCCTCATTCGGCAGACTTGGGTGATTAACTCCTTCTTCAGCCCAATCCCCTGAGGTCTGGGGTGGGGCTGAAAGTTCCAACCCTCTAATCACATGGTTGCCTCTTCAGGCAACCAGCCCCCACCCTGAAGCCATCCCAGGGGCTGAGGAGGGCCATCCTACTAGCATAAACTCAGGCCTGGCTGAAAAGAGGCACACAGAACAAAAAGACACTCCTATCGCTCAGGAAATTCCTAGGGTTCCAGAAGCTGTGTGCCTGGAACCTGGGACAACCACAGACTATCTGTTTCTTGTGGTATCGCAGAGATGGCCTGAAGCAGCAGGATCCCGACAGGCCATCAGCCAGCTGCTCTCCTAACTCAGGAGACACGGAGAGCTTCGGTCTGCACCGCCTCGGCCTCGGCTGCTTCAGCACCAGGGGAACGACTCCAGGACTCCCACACCTCGCGAGGGCCCCAAAGAGCGTATCCCATGCCTCCATGAACCCAGGGCCCTTGCTGCCTGGCTTGTAAAAACCTCCCTCGCTTGTCTCTGGCAAGCTCTTTCAAATGGCAGAGAAATTCACTTTATAAAATTTGGGGGGACATTGAAATCTCGTGCCAACAGCTCAAAATTATGTTTACGCTTATCCAGCATGTCTGCAAGCATCCAATATCCTGGTAAAGTGGAAAAAGGGACTAAATGCACCCGGGACTATTGCCTGAGTTCCTAGTCATGGCTTAGGTATTATAGTAGAGGTAAAACTCTTCCCCGACCTCCAAACTCCTCCTATGTCTGCCCAGATGCCGTAACAATAGAGACAGAAGTCTAGTCCCAGATTAAGAAAGAAAGACACCAAACGGCTCACATAAACTTATTTACGCTATGGTGCAAATGACTAATACTCTTAACGTTGCCCAGAAACTGGCTCTGGCAGGAGCAATTACAGCAAACTGACTAGTCACATTAGGAAAGAAGGATCCGAGGGGGAGCAGGCTTGGGGCGTGGAAGACAACCCTGCCTGGTCTTCAGAACGTCCTGTGCTTGCTCCTCACCCGCTAGCTGAGAAGGGACCCAGATAGAGGCCCCCACTCCCAGATGAGGTGGAGCATGAGTTGTGAATTCCACCCCGACCAGGAAAGCACGTTGGCAAGGACGGTTCAGACGGGCCGAAAGCAGAAAGCCTTTCTGGAAGAGTCCATCGCCTCGGTCTGGTTGAGCACAGCCACCAGCATCCATGTAGTGGCCACCCCTGGAAAGGGGGGCACTTGGCCGGTACCTGGGGCTCCGAAGGCCCGGCGGTCCTGCTGGCTCCACACAAAAGGGTCGGGGAGCAGGCTGCCCTCAGCAGAGCTTCGAGAGGGTGCCGAGGACGACGCTCAGAAGCTTGTCACAGGCCGGCTCGGGGGCAGACATCACAGCACTCGTGAACAAAGCCTCACGAGGCGGCCCAACCCCTCGGACCTAATTGAAGTGTTGACCAACTGCAGGCCTGGGTCACCTTCCCCAAACACTCCTTCTCGCTTACACTCTTCTTTCTTAAAGGGAAGGGGGGCTTGAGAGTTGCCCATCACCGTTTGAACTTTCTCTTGGCCCTCGCGCTCCCACCAACGGCAACCATCCTGGGTTTCTTGGTCACTGCCTCCGGGACACACACAAAACTGGCCCCCCGTTCCCGTCCACTGGCCCAGGAAGGCAGGACGGAGAGACCCGTGGGTGTGAGGTCTGGGCCTGGGGAAACCGAACCACCTCTTTCAGGAAGGTGGAAGGCAGGCTGCTCTGGCAGGAGCCGCACCCCCATACCTGGGCGGCAGGGCGGAGGCCTTGTCACCGGAGAGCCCAGAGGAAATGCCCGGGAGGTGGTGACGGCACGTGGGAAGCTCTGGGCAGCCTCTGGAACAGCTGCACGAACATGAGACACCATCTGGGGCATCTATGTATTCCTGCCCCCGAACAGCACTAACCCCGTGCACATGGAGAACGTCACAGAGCTCCAAGATCCCATGCTCAGGGCGGGGACAATCCTGACCAGAGTATCAAGGGGGCGAGCACAGCCAATGACGAATTATGAACGGAATCTCTGCCAGAATATGCTGTAGCCAAAAAACGCAGCCTTGAAGAAGCCAACTGTAACCCGTACGTGTCAACAAACCGCCTGCCGGGCGGTTTGTTGGGCACCACTGGTAAGAGGCGGGCCTGACCCAGGAGCAGGGGCCGCAGCCGTGAACAAGGCCAGTGGGCACTGGCCTTCAAGGAACCCCCGTCCAGAGGGGCAAAGCTCCTCCTAAGCTTATAGACCAAAAAGAGGTCACCGGAGGCCTGAGAAGTTCTTCGATGAACAGAACACGTGGGACCCCAGGTTCTATGCTGCTCGGGATCCTAAGCCACCACTGCCTTTCTTCCACGTTTGTGGCCATTCGCCCGTACGGTCATTTCTCGTTTAATCTGTTTTCTCCATGAGTCCGTAAGCTCCACTGCTACTCACCATCTCCCCAGCACAGAGTGCAGTCCTGACACCTAGAGAGCCCTCAATACCTTACTTGGGGAATGAATGAACCAGTTAGACAAAACCGGACCCGTAGTCTCTTACTCCGCAGATCTAACTAAAAACTTTAGGCATAGAAAGGCACCAACATGTAAATGATGAGAATTATCCTTCCATGGCGGGAAAACGTGGGTAAATTTTCAAAACATTCGATTTCTCTGATTTCTCAAGTTTCCTTTACTGGACATAAATTACTTTTGTACTTTGTAATTATAGACATTATACCGTCATTACTGTGGAAATATTACAGCATTACTATCCCAAGAAGAAAGGGAATAATGTAATTTAGGAACTGGCTGGATTAAGCGTGTCCACGGGAGAAAGTGTGCCCCACAGCTCTGGCCTGAGGCAGCCTTATCCAGAAGCCTCCTTCCCTCTATCTGGTCAAGGATAGCTACAGCCGTTACAGCCACCTCCCCGACTCACCCAGCCCACGCAAGGCCCTCTCCTCTCTGCATCCCTGGGACTTTGATCTGGAACCGTCAACCAGAACACTCCCAGGGTAGAGGGGAAGTATGGATGGGCCTGAGCACAGCCGTGTTTGGATGAAAAGTGGAACATCCCGGGTGCACACGGGCTCGGGGGTGGGGCCATGCTAGCAGACAGGAAGGGCAAGCAAGACCCAGGATGGCTCTGAGGCTGGGGCTTGGCGCTGGGCAAGAAAACTGTCTTCTCTTTTACCAATTGTAATGGAGCCTTGCCAATGTGGACCCTATTCAGATTCTGGAATCGGACTAGTCAATGTGAGATTTCCATTCCCTAACGTGCAACGGATTATGCGATAAAGATCATTCCCCAGTTGGTGATACTGTGCTATGTTTAGCTCACCAAACTCTTTTCAGGCAATTTTAGCAAATCTGTCTGTCCTGGGGAAGTTATTTGACCTTTTCCTACCTTGTGTGTGGTGTTTGTGGTTTTTTACTTTTTCCTGGTTTTCTGTTTGTTTGTTTGGGCTTTTTTCCCCGTGTGCAGTGTGGGGAGGTTACCCTTTACCTTCCTCAAGGAGGAGGGAGGGGAGGAGAAGAGCAGACGTTCCCAGTGGCTAACTTTGGTTGAGGCTTCCAAGTGCCCCCTCCCTGCTCTTGACCAAGGCTGCAGACGGCCCTGGAAGAAGCCCAAGGGGCTGCAGGTTCAGCTTGAGGAAATTCCTTCTGGCTCCTTGTGAAACCACCACGTCTGGTTCAGCTGTCCGGCCCACCCCAGTCCTCCTACAGGGATTCTCCTCCTGGCCTATCCCCCTGCAGACCAACAGCTTGCTTGGGTTGCTTTTTCAGCTCAGGTTTTTCTTCTGGATCCCACAGGCTCGGTTTTCTGCCCCAGGTCAAGGATGCAGTACCCCAGGCTCCTGAGGTGGTTAGCCAGACCTGCCCGTGGGCCCCAGAACAGCCGCAGGGTGACGTACTATAACCAGACCACAGATCCCCTCAGAACCACACTGATGTACGTGTCCTCATCCCTGGAAACAGGATCTGGCCAAACTAGAAACAGGCGCTCGGTGTCTTTCAAATGCCACAAAGGCCTTTGTGAATGTGGAAGACCATTGGTGGTCACGAAAACCATCAGGCTGACCGGCTGCAATGTGTGGAAAAAGGGGAAATGCCCCCCTGCCCCGAAGCTCCGCTCAATCACCCTCATCTCATAAAAGCCATGAGCCCACGTGCTCTGAGGCTGAAGCTCTTATTACAGGGACGTTACGGTGACAAACAACATGTCTACAAGCAGCAAGAGGATAATATAGACCCAAGGAAACATTTCAGTACCCACACTACTGATCCATTTCGTTGCTCAGAGGCCCTTATACCAATCAAGAGCTTTAAAAACAAAAACAAGCAAAAATCCCCAAGCTGACAATGAGATCACAAATAGAGAGTCTTGCTTATCTCTGGAGCAACACAATGACTTTGAGGCCCAGGTGAGCAGATGCTGACCAGCTGGACCCCCCTCATCTCTGCTCACGGGAGGCCTCTGGCTGGTTACGAGGCACCAGTTTTTGACCCTCACCTGCTGTGTGTCCTGAGGCTGCTCCAGGGAATGTGGCCCCAGACACTGAGCTCCTATCAGTGATTTTCACCATGAGACCACAGCTAGACAACACGTTTCCTCTGCCTCGTGTTTAAGGACATTCCAGTCTGGAGTCACCCAAGTTGTCCTTGGAATCACCAGAAAACACAGGTTACCCATCAGCCAAACTTCTCCCCTCAAGGGAAGGGAGGGACTGCCATTTCTTGAGTGCCTACTATGCGTTCTGGAGGCAGCAGCCCACAGCCTCAGTGACCAGCACAGGTCAAAGTCACCAGATGTTCTGATCTTGTCTCTTTTGGGTAGTTTCTCTCACCACAAACATCTGGGGGGCGGGAAGTGTCTTCCTGCCCCCAAAGGACTAGTGTGGTTTAAAGTGTGGCTCTTGATCTCCTGCTTTTGCCCCAAAACCAGCCACACGGAGCAAAGACCATCCAAGGAACAGCCAGAGGACTGACACTAAAACAACTACAAAAATAACTGAAGTAAACTATTGGTTTACTATTGGTTACTATTGGTAGATTCTAACAGGCGAGCCAATGTTCACTATACAATCCTTTCAATGATTATGCTTCACTATTTTCCTAATAAAATGCCAAAAACAACTTAAAAACTAAAGGAAGCACAACCCAGAGATGAACACTTGTAAGAGAAGCAGAAAACCTGTTTCCTAAAGCAAAGAGGCTTCTCAGATCCCTTTAATCAAAGAAGGCCGACTCCCATCACTGAGACAATTAACTTTGGCTTCCAGGGTGATAAGAACAATGGCCCACAACTGGTACAGGGAATTCAGTAATTTATGAATAGCAGCTGTCACAGAAGGGAAAGTCCAGTGGAGCCCACTTGATATGGGCACACTTTGGAAGGTGGGAGCCACTGAAAGCAGAAAACCTCAGTGAGACCGCTCTTTATTAGCACCAACACGCAGGGGAAGCCGCATTAGGCAGATGGCAGGGGAGTAAAGCTTGCTACAGAGACCACAAGGCTTGCAGGGGCAGGAGGGCAGTGAGCTGATTACAGCCTGATCCTCTGCCCTCAAAGAGCCCCTGACCCATTTCTCTGTGGGAAAGGAAACTGGCGTGGTAAAGACAAGCAGAGGAGCAGAGGCTGTGGCCGACACAAGCAGCTTCAGTAAATGCTTTTTTTTTTCTGGAGGGGGCAGCCAGTGGGAGTTGTGAAGAGTGACAAGGGGCATCAGAAGATACATGTGCACAGAACAGGGAGCCGTGTGGTTAATGTGTCAACCACACACACACACACACACACACACACGCTTTCCTTACACAAAAATAAAATCCAGGCCTCCCCCTAGAACATCCCCCAGCGAGGTTCCGAATAGCATGGACTCTTTAGCGCAAGTCCCAAGCAGCCACACCACAGACAATCCCAAATCCACAGGTGTTTCAGGAAAGATCACGGGGGGGGGGGGGGGGGGGTACTATTTTGAGCCCCTGCACCTGAACACAAGGTAAAGAGAACGGGCCGTGGCCCGAAGATGGCCCGGGATGAACAAACTGTCCCCTTACGGGAGGGAGGGAGAAACAAGGTCTGGGCTATCCCCGCCCGGCTGAGCCCGGAACTTCGCTTCTTATAGTCAGTGGCCTCTCGGACAATCCTGGCAAAAACTCCTCGACCTGTCCTCCTGTGCCTAAATGATCCAAGGGCTGTTCTGAGACTCCTATATGGTGGGCTCCTTTTCGGGGGTCCTGGAACCGGTGTTTGGGGATCTGTCTTTCCAACTGACCACCAGAGCCAGCCAGGGTTCCAGGTCAGTTTCAGCAGCGGACCGAGAGGTGCCTCCCCGGCCCTCTGGCCAAGGGCAAGGGCTCGGACCGGGTCAGGGGGAGACCCGGGATGGGCGGGGACGGTGAGGGCAACAGGTGACAAGCCGCGTCGGGAGGGAAGTTCTCCGCTCCGAGGCCGACAGCGGCCCAGGCGCCCCCGAGGTCCGGCCGGCCCCCCGCGGCACTTACGCGCTCGTGGGTCCACTGTTTGGCAGAAGCGAAACTTTCTGGGGCCCAGCGGAAGAGTGCGGTAGCGCGGCGCAGCCCGCCATGATACGCAGAGCCGCCGCAGGCGGGCGCGGACTACAACTCCCGGCACGCTCCGCAGGCCAACGCCTACAAGTCCCGTCGGACCCCACGGCAGAGGGGCGTGGACTAGGACTCAGGGTTCGCGGCGCGCGCTGAGGTTTGCGTCTCCTCGCGCCGCTGTGCCACCCGCCCTGGGCTAAGCCTCTCAGTCCCCGCAGGCTCGGTGTGTCCCCGAGTCATCGGTGTGGCACCTTGAAAGCAGCGCCGTCACCGTGTGGCTTTTGAGAACTTGCAGTGTGGCTAGTTTGAGCTGAACAGTACACGGGCTGTAAGTGCAAAATATACCTGACTTCCAGAGACTTCGTATGAAAATACCGTGAAGTAGCTTCTTACTACTTTTATACTGATTGCATGTTGAAAAGATAATATTTTTGGTAGGTTGGGCGGGCTAAATGAAAAGCATGTGTCGCTGGGCTTCCCGGATCCCCCTCACTTCTAAACCCAGAGACCTGTTTGAACTCAGTGCTCAAAAACTATGTGTTAATGAATGAACTACCACTCCTGACTTCTGCCCCACTCTCGGCCCGATTTCTATTTGTAAGTTGTATTCTCTGTTTCTAAGTTGCAAGGCATTCTGAGGCTGGACTCAAGAGAGTGCATTCATTCATGATGTCTACTATGGATCCAAGGCAGGAGAGCAACCGCACCCGGGGTACTTCAGCCTGTGACGGAAGCCCGGGCTCTGCCATTCCTTAGTTCTGGCTGCAGCATCCTTTCCTCTGCCCTAGCTCCCACCACTTAATCGAGAAACACCGTTTTACGTCGCAGGACTTAGCTACTGGCGTCCAGCCAAGCGCCACGGCCCCAGCCATTGGCTGGGTGGCATAATACGGGAAAGGAAATAGATTTCCTACTTAAGGTTGGGGTATGGCATGTCATCAGCCATCTTTTATAAATTAATGAGGGACAGACAAATCAGTGATGAGATGGATGGAACAGTCAATCCGTGGGGGGTGGGGGGAAGTGATTTCCATTCTTCCTGTTGAAAACTATGAAAGGAAGAGGGAACAGGGGGACGATGGCAAAGGGAAAATCGTTGTGCCAACCACAGTCTGAGTGGTTTTGTGAGATACTGAGGGTGGGAGAGATTTTAATGTCGGATTTTAGTGCCACTTTCTCAGGACTATGACCCCACGTGACTGGGGCTGTGACCCCGCATGTTGAGAGCTATGGCTCCAATGAATGGGTCATGACCCCATGTGCCAGAGGCCTTGCCCCCATGTCCCTGGGGTCATGACCTTACAGGCTTGCAGCCATGCCCCTACTTGATCAGGACTGTGAGCTCACGTCCTCAGGGCTGTGACACCTTGTGCTCAGGTGCATCACCCTGTGTCCTCTGAGCCGTGGCCCACGGCGCTGGAGGCCGTGACCCCACTTGATTGGGGCCGTGACCCCACATCCTTGGAGCTATGACGTCTTGCCTCAGGCAGCGATCCCACGTGTTCGGGGCTGTGAATGTTAGAGTGGACCTCTCTGAGCTCTGATGCCCTCCTGGGTCTAAGTGGGAAACAGAAATGTCACAGGTTGGCTGTGAGATGTGCACATATATGGGCCTGGCACAGAGCAGATCTCAGTAAAAGTCAGTTTCCAGTCTCCTGTGGGTGTCTTCAGTCAGGAGTCGTGTTCTGTGTGGTCAAGGTAGACACTAAAAGCCCACGAGGGGCTCTGAGATGCACTAGGATTCCCTTCACACCCACTGACATGGCGCCCCATGTTGGTCTGCTCATGCTGCCGTAACAAAGTCCCACCAGCTAGGTGGCTTAAACAGGTCTCCAGGCTAGACGTCTACGATCAGGGTGTCTGCCGGGTTGGCTCCTTCTGTGGCTGTGAGGGAACACCCATCCCATGCCTTTCTCTTAACTTCTGGTGGTTGCTGGCAATCTCTGGTGTTCTTGACTTGTGATAGCGTTAAGTCCAGCCTTCACCTGGCATTCTCCCTTGGTCTGGGTCTCTGTCCAAATTTCCCGTTTTTATAGGGACACCGGTCATATTGGATTACAGGCCTGCCCTCACCCCTGTGACCTCATTTTAACTAATTACATATGCAGTGACCCTCTTTCCAGACAAGGTCACATTCAGAGGTACCGGGAATTAGGACATGAACACAAGAGTTTCTTGGGGAGTAGGAGGAGGACACAGTTCAACCGATAACGTGCACGGAGCTACAGATTTGTATCCCCTGAAGAACGTCATGGAAATGCAACTCATGAAATTATAGACTCATAGACTTCATTTTTTAATCACGGGGAGGGATCTTAGAGTTTAAACCTCTCCAGTTGAGTTGAATAGATAAGGAGAGGAAGTGGCTTGCTAGGGATCCAGTCAGAACGGGGGATGTGATTTCCTATTGAGGCCAATATTTGTGGGTTTCCTCTAACTTTTAAATAAACAAGATGCTTTGAGGGGCCCCTGGGTGGCTCAGTTGGTTAAGCGTCCGGCTTCGGCTCAGGTCATGATCTCATGATTTGTGGGTTCGAGCCCCACGTCGGGCTCTGTGCTGAAAGCTCAGAGCCTGGAGCTTGCTTCGGATTCTAGGTCTCCCTCTCCTCTCTGCCCCTCCCCTGCTCACACTGTGTCTATGTCTCAAAAATAAATAAACATTGAAAAAAATTAAATAAACAAGATGCTTTGAAAAGTTAGTAATGTTCAGTGTTGTTGTTGTTTTAACTCACATTATCCTTATTTTTGGAAAAAAACCAGAGGCAGATTGTTGAACCAATTGTAACCAAAGTGGGGGGACAGATACAAGTGGGTACTTCCTTCCCCAAACTCCCATAGTTCATTGCAAGGTGCCTTGGAATAATAGTTTTAATGACACGTTTAAGGTGATGTGTTTAAGGCGTGCATTCCCAGTTGTGTGGACAATCGAGTCATATACTTTTCTCTGAGTCAAGGTTAAGTCATCTGGAAGAAGGACCACCAATTCCTTGGGACTAGAGTAATCCTATAGAAATCTTTCTCCAAATAAGAATGACCAGAGGCTGACCAACTTGAGAGTGGTGCTAATCCTTCTTTGCAATCTTACGCCCCCTAACATGGGCTTCCCTCTGCCTTCACACAGAGCAGGCCTGTACACACGTGGCCAGGAACATCCTGCAGGTCCACATGCCCCCTCTTATCCTCAGGCCCACCTCTAATCCTTGTAACCACCCAGTTCTCCATGCCCATCCATTGCCCATATCTTCTCTCTAACCATGAGTGATGCTCACCTCTGATTTTCTGAAATGGTCGAAGTCAAGGAACCAGGCTTCCATTGTCCTCCTTTGGGCCCTCTGGCCACACTTTCTCTTGTGGAGGAGCTGGGAGTGTGTGTCTAGCAGGGCGGGGGTGGGGTGGGGGGCGGGGGCGGTTACAACCACCCACACCTAAAATCTGGGCTGGCCCCAAAGTGGAGGGCATAGTTCAGGATAATCCTTCTTCCCCTTCCCAAACTTCCCCCAAACCTGCAAAGTATCTCCCACCAAGTTTTCAGGATGCCCCAAATTCCCGGGAGGAAGCATAGCATTCCTTCTGATTAGAGAGGGCTGATCTCTGAAAAGTCCTTGTTCCAACACAGTGGGTCATGAAATAGGGGGGGAAAAAAAACCTTGGACTTGAAGACAGCCCAGGGGAGAGACAGGGACAGAAAACTCGAGAGCCACAGAGCACTCGAGACACATTGCCTCCTGGATAATTTTGCCTAAGGCCTAAATGGAGCAAATTTCCCACCATCCTGACCCACACAAGGCTTGTTCCACACTCTATGCCCTATCCTCTTCCTGTATCCCTCCCTTCACCCTGAATCCTAACCCAGATCCCCCGCAAGCAGAGGACTTTTAGGAATCTTATATAAAGACCCAGGTAGGAATGAGGGGAACACAGCCAGGGATGAGTCCATACACGCTACTCTTTTATTTGTGCGTATGATACAATGATGCTTTCTGTCTTTATGAGATGATTACAGTCGTAATTCCTATTTGGGGCTGAATCACTGGCAAAGCAAGTACTTTTACACACATGATCTCATGTGTATCTTCATTGTGTGAATAGAGTCTGTCTTTGTGCTTTTGGCATTTATACAGTTTTACAGATGAGGACGCGGAGAGTCTGGGAGGCCCATGGTCACAGTGATTCAGTAAAGGACCTTAGATTTGGGGTTTGGGTCCAAGGCTCACATCCCAAGGGCCTTCTCAGACAATCTACTTTGGGATCTGTTCTCCTGGATTTTCCAGACTCATGGGCCTCTTTGTCCCGTCACAGGGAGGCTTTACAAATGAAAGCTGTCAGGAGTTCAGCAAACCAGGCGATGTGTGGGCTGATGGGCCATAGGGAAGCGTTTATGAGAAGCCATTGGGCAGTGCCTGGTGTTGACCAGAAGGTATAATGTAAGCAAGTGTGGAAAGAAAAAACAGAAGTAGGAAAAAGCCAGAAAGATGGTCTCCTATTCACTTACTCAACCAACCACAAACATTGCCGGGTGTTGAGGGAGGTTCTAGATCGGCCACACGTGGCTTGTGCCCTTGAGGAACTTCCATTCTGGCTGGGGTCATCTGAGGTCTGGGGCTGCCCTGGGCTTGGAGTTCCTATTCAGAGACCAGCAAGGCTCCTCCCTTCCGGGTTTTGTCCAAGAGAGTGGGGTGGTGGGAATGCTGTGAAGACATCTTCCCTAGGAACTACCGTGGATTTTTTGTGTTCCCGGAGCAGCAGAAGGTCCGCAGCCCTGTGTCCAGGGCAACTTTTATTGACTCTCGTGGGACAGGCCCACAAGAGTGCAGCTGTGGTTCAGTGGGCGGAGGGAGGGGACAGCAGGAGGTTGTGGTCAACACAGTGTGTGGTCAAGGTGGCCACTAGTGTGCAGTGCTCTGGCTGATTTTTTTCAGCAGTGCTGCCTGTAGGGTCCTTTTCTGATAGGGCGTCTTCCCACTTAGCGAAGTGCTCTCAGGGGTACGGCTGAATGTGTCGGAAGAAATGCTTAGATGAACATCTTTGGAGGTGAAGGGATGGGATGGGTGAGGAGCAAACGAGGCGAGCCTCTGTAGTGACGACCCCCCTCCCAACCTGCCTTCCAGGAAGAGTGGCGTTAAGACCACACTGCGTTGGTTTTGGGGGTTGTGAGCTGGAATCGTCTCCCCTTCTCCTCCCAGGGCTCAGCCTGCCCTCTGAATAAAAGTCAAACAAAACTTTAGTAATATTAGTTTGAAGGGGGTGCTGAACGACTACCCAGATCAGAAGCCTGAAGGCTTAACTCTGAGCCACGACTACCTCATTGCCTCTTTCCTTTTGCTGTTTCTTCTGTCCGTGGTGAGTGATGTCCCCACCTATTGGCTGGCAAGTCCATGAGAGCTTTATCCCTTCATGAGGGTCTGAGACTCAATGCGTTTGATAACTGTGCAGAGGCGGGCTGCTGGTGAGACGGTCTGGCCCCTGCCTGACCGGACGGCTGTGCCGGCTGGTTTTGGAGGGGTTGGCTCTGCTCAGTCCTCGGTGACTGCCGGGTGAGACCGTCTGCAGGGCCAACGTGAGCACATCCTAAAATAAGCATAGTCAGAGTGCAATCTGGATGCTGAAAACCCGCAGCTAGATGGGAGACGTGTTGCATATCATAGCTCCAGCTCCTTTCACATGAGCTGGCCCCTGCATATTCGGCCCATGATTCTTTGCGGGAAGGAACGAATGGAGTAAGTGCCACCTTCTGCATGAAGCATTTACTTGCAGGATATAAAGATGACGAGATACCACTGCCTCCCTCCGAATGCCAAGAGCCCAGCTCCAAAGGTCCAGATAAGCAAACACCCACCTTGGCCAAGGCACCCAGGGTGAAGATTCCTGCAACACCTCCTGCTCTCAGGATGGATATTGAGCTGACCCTTCAGATTCATCACTGTCACCGGGAATGTTCTCCACCTGCCTGGTGGGTGGCACCCACTTTCCCTGGCCACGCCCGTTCCAAAACTGAGTCATCTTTGAATCTTGTGCTTCCCCTCCCTCCACCCCCAAGGCCCAGTCCTGCTGACTCTGCCTTTTCCCCATTCCCTCAGAGTCGTTCTTGCCCACAGTGGCTGCGTGTCCGTGGTTCCACCCCCAGATGACCTCGCTTCCTCAGCATCCTTCTGCGGTGCATCTCTTTCCCCACCCAGTGTGCTCTGAATGGACACCAGGGTGCTTCAAGACCCTCAGCGGCTCCTCATCTCTTGCAGATAGAGCCCCGACACCTCAGCGAGTCTTTCCGGGCCCCTGCAAGTTGGCACCAAGGAACTTTCCCAAGCTTCCTGCGGGCAGGACCCTGGTCTTCCGACCTGCTAGGCATGGGCCCTGGTGTTCCATCACTGTGTATGAGTGGGAGCAAAGAATGACAGGTGTCACTATTCTTCCAATGTATGTATTTTGGGGGGCCATGCCTGGGGGGCACGTGCCTCTTGCCCCAGGAGGCTAGTTTACAGATATTAACCTTTCTTCCCTAGTCTATACTCTCAGAGCACCACGCTTATTCCTCTCTGTGGCAATGGCTGTCACTTGACCTTGCTTTTTGGTTAGCAGCACACATGCCTGCCTCCTACACTGTCCCATAGCTTCACATCCCAAGGACGTACATGAAAGCCACCTTCTAACCTTTCCATACGACAAACCTGGTCCCGATCTGTGAACCTGATTTAGTTCTGGAGCGGGGCCTTTGGAAAAGCTCCCCAGGTGATTCTGACGTGCACCCCAGCTAGGTACATTCGGCTGTAACTCCTTGAATTCCAGAGTCTTCCACAGTCCCCAGAGTGGGACTTTGCGCACAAGAAGCATGGAATATATGCTTGTTGAATAAAGTAGCTACTAATAACAGCCCTCGGCTGGAGCTTAGAGGGCATGTGAAGCCTTCTCCTCTTCACCTCCGGCTACAGGTTCCATGACGTATTTGCACTTGGGTGGCCAGGCTTGGAGGCGTTTTACTTGGCTGGGGAAGACTGAAGGTCCAGTTTTAAGAATTAGGCCAGTAGCACCTGCTGGAAAGGACTGAGTCTCGGACCCTCATGAAGTCTTGGAAGATCCTCCTTTCTGGAACTCCTTCCAAGTCTCAGAGCCTTCTGAACGAAGCGATGTCTAAGCGAATGAATTAATAAAAGCAAGAGTGATGAAGTCAGAATTCAAGGCTTGTTTTTGTGGATGGCAGTATAACATTTCCAGCTGGGAGCCACTTTCTGCAGAAGGGGCGACAAGTGGGACCTGCTGGTGGAAAGGTACTGCTTTGGCCCCCAGCCCCATGGCCTTGGCATTCCCCACGGTGCCCTCCACGGTGCTCCTTCCTGCACCACCGAACTCCCTTTCAAAAGAAGGAGGCGCCCTCATAGTTGAAGGTGCCCAGGGTGTGAGGGGGGATGCTGGACGCCTGCTGCCGACAGAGCCAGAAGTGCCGGAGCAGACTTTTGAGATGCCTGCGGAACTTGACCCCGACAAAGACGTAGAGCACCGGGTTGAAGCAGCAGTGGGAGAAGGCGACGTTGCGGCAGATGAGCAAGGCGTAATCCAGCTGCTGGATGAACTCGCAGCTCTGGATGACCCCGAGTTTCAGCAGTGTCTGTAGAAACAGGATCAGGTTGTAGGGAGCCCAGCTGAGGAAGTACACCACCACGATGGTGAAGATGAGCCGGACCGTCCGGTGGTGCCGTTTGGACCGCGAGCGGAACAGGGTCCTGAGAATCTCCACGTAGCAGAACAGGATGATCCCGACGGAGAGCAGGAAGATGATGTTGTGCTGGTAGACCGAGGCTATGAACCATCTGACTTCCGAATAGTTGCAGTCCGGAGGAAACACCTTGTGGAAGATGGCATCGATGATTGAGGACAGGATGCTGGTCGCCCACACGGCCGCGGTCACCAGCACGCGGCACTGGAGGGTGTGGACGCGCATGGACGAGAGGGGCCTCACCACCGACACGTAGCGGTGGATGGTCATGATGGTCAAGAAGAAGATGCTGCTGTAGAGGCTGATGGAGAAGATCATGTTGAGGAGCTTGCAGAGGAAATCCCCCAGCACCCAGCCCCAGTGGTACCCCAGGATCCACACCGGCAACAAGCAGGAGAAGGCCACGTCTGAGAGGCACAGGTTGAGGATAAAGACGTTGGTGAGGGACTCCAGGCTCTCGAACTTCACCAGGACCCACAACACCAGGCTGTTGCCCACCAGGCTGAGGAGAAACACCAGGAAGTACAGGATGGTGGTGCTGAGGGTGGCAAAGGCGAAGTTCTTGCTCTCACACAGAAAGCTCTGATCGTCATAGTCAAAAGGAGTGGTGGACTCTGGGATGCCTGAGGGCTCCATCTAGACATGGAGAGCATCTGAAATGAAAGAGATGGGGAGTTTCAAGCCACACGGTTAGGCGAGGATCGATAGGACCCACGTTATAAGAAAGTGTGGTCCAGGGGCGCCTGGGTGGCTCAGTCAATTGAGCCTCTGACTTCAGCTCGGGTGATGATCTCCTGGTTCACGAGTTTGAGCCCCACGTCGGGCTCTGTGCTGACAGCTCAGAGCCCGGAGCCTGCTTCGGATTCTGTGTCTCCCTCTCTCTCTGCTCCTCCCCCCCTCAGGCTCTGTCTCTCTCTCTCTCTCTCTCTCTCAAAAATAAATAAAACATAAAAAAGAAAAAGTGTGGTCCATGGTCCAGCCGCCCGTCATGAACTATTTGTAATGAGACTAAGAACTTTTGCCGAAACATGAAGCCACTAAGCAAACTGGATAGTTTGGTGGGCATTTTTTTTCTTAGCCAGGCTCTCTTGATGGGGGAAGTGGTGCATTCATTCACGTTCATTTACTCTGTCACAAGCCCACTTTCTCTTGAAGCCTGGCATTGGAGTAGCACTAAGCTAGACCAGTCTCCCAGTAGGTGTATGAGAAAGAGCAGCGGAACCAGATTCAAAGAACTGAGGTCAAATTTGGGCCCCATTACTGTATTTCTGGGCAAGCTGTCTAACCTTCCTGACCCTAAGGTCCTCATCTATAAAACAGGGCTAAGGATCCCCACATTGTTCCTTCGTCTATTTACCAAGTGTCTAAGTGAGCATTGACTCTGCCTGCCTGCCTTCCTCACTCTGTCTCTCCCCCTATCCTTTCCTCCCTCCCTCCCTCCCTCTCTCCCTCTTTCTTTCTTTCTTTCTTTCTTTCTTTCTTTCTTTCTTCCCCCTCCTCTCCTTCCTTCCATAAATCCTGACGGCAGGATTGTTTCAGGAAGCTTGCTTTCTCTTGGAACAGGTCCAAAAAGAAAGGAGCAAACATCTCCCATGTGAACTCAGGTAGGAAATAATCTCAAGACTACGATGAACACTGAGACTCTGGGAGACCAAATCGTCACTAACACAGATGTTCTGTGGAAGAAAGTATATGCAGAGTGACCTCTGAGGACCAAAGGAGCCATGAGGCAAAAAAAAAAAAAAAGCTGACTGGTCCAATTTGCCAAGAAATGGTTTAGTAAAGGATCTTATGGATAGAAGTCTGTCTTGGATGGCTGCGAGTCAAATAGATCTCTGCACCCCATCTCCCATAAGACCTGATCTTATAGCCCTAGAGGCTGGGGAGTACATCCTGGGAGACTCTCAGGAGGAAATGTTTGAGAATAGCTGTGTGTCACAGTCTTGTCTCCAGAGCAGGTCAAGGCCGCCATGCCCCAAGTGTATACTTACGGGTTCTTTATCATGCCCGTGGTTGGACAAAAAAAGAAAGAATGGTGGTGGTGGGGGTGTGTGGGGGGGGCTTGGGGGGGGGCTTGGGGGGGGACTGTGCTCAAGAAGGCTCCAGGTCACAGAGTGGTCACCATGGTGGCTTTGTCCAAGATGGCGTCAGGCTGGCGGACGCAGAGGATTAACTCTCAGAGCAGAAAGCCGCCTCACGCAGGAGTCTGGTTTACAGAACTTCCTACAGAGGCAAACAAGTGGAAGCAACCTAAGTATCCGGTAGGAGGGAAGTCGCTAAGAAAACCGCACGGAGTCACATTGATTCAATCCTCGGCGCTGGTGAGGTTTTGGAAACGGGGAGACTAGAAGGCCGAGGAGAGGAAAGGGAACGTGACGGAAGAGCCAGAACTCTCGTTGAAAGAGGTGAGTGAAGCTTTGGGGAGGAAGACGGGAGACTTGGCGAAGCGGCTGCCTGCGCCACGTAGGGGCCCCCTCGTCACCTACTAGGTGCCAGGCACCGCGCTGTCACAGGCTACTCGTCTGCTCCCTCCGTGCCGTGACTGTCTGCAAGGCCGTCAGAGACACTGAGGCTCCGACTGGTGAAATGGCCTTCCCAGTGTTAATAGAGCCAGGGAGCAGGGAGGAGGGCCAAGCCGGGAGCCAGACCTAGGCTCTCCTGCCTTGTATTTGGAGAAGGAGAATTGGAAAGGTAGCCCAAGTGTCTCACTTACCTAGTTAGGGGCGGGAGGAATAACAAAGGGGTCTCCAACGTGTCCTATTTTTAATACTGTTTTCTTACGGATTTTAAGAGCACTTCTTAGTCTTGTCAACCCATTGTGCCTTTTCTTTTTCGCTTTTGCTTTGAAGTTTATTTATTTAGGGGGGCCTGGGTGACTCAGTGGGTTGATTGTCTGACGTCAGCTCAGGTCGCGATCTCGTGGGTTGTGAGTTTGAGCCCCACGTCAGTCTCTGTGCTGGCAGCTCAGAGCCCGCTTCGGATCCTGTGTCCCCCTCTCTCTCTGCCCCTTCCCAGCTTGTGCTCTCTGACACATAAATAAACACTAAAAGTAGAAAAATAAAGTTTATTTATTTTGAGAGAGAGAAAGAGAAAGAGAGAGAGGGAGAGAGAGAATCCCAAGCAGGCTCCACCCTGTCAGTGCAGAGCCCGATGTGGGGCTCAATCTCACGAATGGTGAGATCACGACCTGGACCGAAATCGAGAGTTGGAAGCATAACCAACAGAGCCACCCAGGCGCCCCAACCCACTGTGCTTTTTAGCTTTTCATTCTGTCCGGGTCTTTTCATTTTTTTGACATTTAGAAAGTAGGAGCTTACATCTGATTCAATACAACAGTACCTGATGACCTGTGACATAAGGCAGACCCTGTGACAGATGCTGGATTCTTGGGTGGAAACACGACTAATAAATAGTCTCTGTCTGCAAGAGGCTTCTAGTTCAGAATGACATTAGAAATCGTACAAAGGTCTGGGACCTCCTGTCGTGTGACTAGTTGGACGTGCAGGTAGTTTGGGACGGGAGCCTTGTACGCACCCCTTACGTCGTATAGGGGATCCCCAAGTCTGCTGCTTGGCTCTTGTCTTCCCCTGACCCAGTCCCAGTGGAGGCCGACCCATCTTCTTAACATCAGCGCCCCAGCTGCATGGTTGGAAATTTCTCAAAATGAAATGGCTTCTCCCGACAAAGGACGCAGGTACCTTGTCCCTCTTTTAATTTAGTAAACACAAGTGGCTTTACACACTCTCGGTGTTGTCACATCTCTTGTGACCACCGAAGAAAGCACCGGAGAGATGGGGTGGCTTCCTGCGCTGATGATTTGCGTGGAATCACCGGAGCAGAATAGTCACACGTCTCTCCTTGTAGTGGAGTTCGCATTTTCTGCTCAACTCTCCGGAATAAAAGAAGTCCTCGGGCTGGTCTGGGATGACAGGAAGCCAGTGACCAAAGTACTCGATGTCGATATCTCCCGCCTCACCTAGTCTTTTCCTGATCTGTGGTCCTGAGTAGTGCAGCTTGAGTGGGTTGGTAAGAGAACTTTCCAGTTCCTGTTCGGGTTACCAAGTACTGAATTATTTGCTATGGAGAAAATAACGCTAAGGGGGTTTCACTTCTCGGTAAAGGCTGAGTAAGCTCCGGTGAACTAGGTACAAACCCTGGAACAAAAACGAAAACCGAACCCAGAAACCTGCCTGCGGGCACTGCTGAGCTACCAAAAGATGGTAAATATCGGAAGGGACTGGGCATCTGAAAAAGGAGAACGGCTGAATGGTGGGAGTCCTACTTTTATGGCTCTGGCCTCGGGGCAGGACCCGGTCATGAGGGGCAGCTGAAATTCCAGTAGCAAAGTCACCATTTTTTGGTCTTGAAAAACCGGAGGGCTGAGTTTAGGACAACCGCAGCCACTGGAGAGGAGGTGAGGGGACATCACAGAGAGGCTGTCCTCACTCTCTAGCTGACCTCTGAACCAGTAATGTCCCCTGGGAAAACCGGAGGCACCGAACTGAAATGGACTCACTGCCCACTTCGGGGGAGGCCGAGTTTAGAATGTGAGCCGGCCACGTTGATTACGTGCGGAAACCAACAACATATAAAACAATCAAAACTTTTCAGAAGAATGAAACAGAATCCGGTCTGCACAGCATAACGTCCACGATGATGAGGCTACAATACCACCTGTGCAGCATAGGGAGAAAAAGCAGAACGTGGCCCCTCCTCAAAAACGTGGTGCCTCGGTGGCTCAGTCAGTTAAGCATCGGACTTCAGCTCAGGTCATGATCTCGCGGTTCGTGGGTTCAAGCCCCGCATCAGGCTCGCTGCTGTCAGCGTAGAGCCCGCTTCGGATCCTCTGTCCCCCTCTCTGTGTCCCTCCCCTGCTTGCGCTCTCCCCAAAAGAAAATAAATGTATAAAAAAAAGATAAGAAACTGACCCTGAGATGCCCCAGATATTAGAATCTACAGATATGCATGGGAATGCAACTCTTTTCACTGTGCCCCAGAGACTACAGGGAAATATATCCCTAATGAATGGACAGGTAAATCCCAGCAGAGAAGGAGAAAAAAAAAATCTCTGAAAGAACCAAAAGGAAGTAGAAACCAATAACCATAAGATACCTGGAAGAGCCAAAATAATTTGGAAGTAAAACAACATACTTCTTTTTTTTTTTAATTGTTTTAATGTTTTTATTTATTTTTGAGATAAGGAGACGGGACAGTGGGGGGAAGAGAGAGAGAGAGAGGGAGACACAGGATGCGAAGCAGGCTCCAGGCTTTGAGCTGTCAGCACAGAGGCTGACGTGCGGCTCAAACTCATGAACCGTGAGATCATGACCTGAGCTGAAGTCAGACGCTTAAAGGACGGAGACACCCAGGTGCCCCCTAAAGCAATATGCTTCTAAAGAGTCTGAGTCAAAGAAGAATTCACAGGCAAACTGTGAAATATTTGGAACTGAATAATAAGAATAAATGGCACATGTTAAAACTCATGGCACACAACTGAAGCATACTTGGAGACAAATTTATACCTTTCAAAGCTTAGGGTAGAAAGAAAAGAGGCCTAAAATTAAGGCTCTGAAATCAATGATTCAGAAGCGGGGCGGAAAAAAAGAGCAAATTAAAACCCAAAGAAAGTAGAAGAAAGGAAATAAAGATAAAAGAAGAAATAAAGAAATAGAGAGTAA
Source organism: Panthera pardus (assembly GCF_024362965.1). Lineage (NCBI taxonomy): Eukaryota > Metazoa > Chordata > Mammalia > Carnivora > Felidae > Panthera > Panthera pardus. Next base: position 15,918,805 of record NW_026527013.1, read on the forward strand.
GAAGAGAGAAAATGTGCAAAACCAAAGGTGGTTGCTTGAAAATTTTTTTTTGAAATATATTAAAATTCTAGCTACATTGAGAGCAGAAAGAAAGAGGACACAAATTCTGAATAGCAGATTTGAAAGAATGGTTATTGCTGCAGATTATTGCTGTACAGACAGATCTTACCAACTTTAAATGACTAACAAAGAAAAAAAAACAAAAAGAATAAATGACAAAGAGCTATTATGATCAATTTTATGCCAGATTCAACAACTTACATAAAATGGACACATTTCTTTAAAAATTCCACCTACCAAAGCTGGCATGAAGTGAGACGGCAAATCTGAAAAGTCCTACCTTTATGAGACAAATTTCATTAACTATTAAAAAAAAAAACCTTCCCAGAAAGAAAACTCCAGAACTACATGATTTTTTCTCATACGTTCTGTCAAACATTTAAGGAAGAGATAACACCAATCCTAGACAAACGACCTGAGTGAGATACAGGATGGAATATCGCTCAGATCGTTTCATGAGGCCACCGTCACCCTGATACCAAAACCAGACAAAACCAGCACAATAAAGAAAACTACAGACCCATATCCCTCATGAACGCAGACACAAAAATCCTTATCCAAGTATTAGCACATCAAATCGGCAATAATTTAAAAGGACGATACGTCGTGACCAAGCGGTGTTTACCCCAGAAATATGAGAATGGCTTAATGTTTGAAGAACCAAGCCATTTAAATCCTTGCATTAACAGAATAAAGACAAAGACCACATGACACTGTTTGATCAACGCAGAAAAGTATTTGACAAAGCTCAATACCCACTCATGATGCCAACTCTCACCAAATCAGAAATTAAAGGGGTATTGGACGTCTATAAAAGCGATTCCACTTTTCTGTTGGTTATTCATTCATTTACTCAAAAGCTTCTGGGCTGGGCTTGGGAGGTCTTGGGCACACAAGGGAGAATGGCACCAAGTAACTCTCCGAATTCCTTTCTAGGAGCCCGGTTCCCTTTTGCCTGTCACTGCTCTCCCTCCCTGTCTCTGCTTGCCCACCTCAGCTCCAAGAGAGCAAATGTAGCTTTTCCTGTCCGCCATATAACCTGGATCGAGAAACCCAGATTTAAATTATCCAACGACTAATAATAACAATGCCTGACCTTAGCGATGCAGATTTGGGGGAATCCCCATGAGGGCTTGGGACTCTCCATATTTACCAGCTCTCCAGTTGGTTCCGATGCCCACAGGGAGTTGAAGAACCCATGGTACAAGCTATTAACATTAGAGGAAAACACAAGTTACACACATAAAGGAACTCACCTATATCTACACCTCCTGTGTATCTTGAGGCAGAAATGATGTTTCCCTGTTGCACGTTGTGCTCCAAGAAACTGAAACAGCCAGAAGCTAGAGGAAGGTCGGAGAAAACTGTAGTACGCTGTCTCAGAGGGAGACAGGGAGCCTTGACTAATCCCTCCTCTCCCACCTCCTGGCTTCCCGCTTGACCCACCCCCAACTTCCCTATCCCCACCCAAGACCTCACGTCACAACCTGGCCCCATCACTGGTCACCCAGCGTGTCTCCAAAGGCAGGTGGGGTCGACAATGCAGGAGTCACCTGAGCCCCCGGATCCCACTGAGAATAGAGTCAGGTAATTTTGGAGTGGGAAGGGATCCTAAAGGGTACGTTTTTAAAAAGCTGCATTTGTATGTTAGCTGAAATTACATTTTATTAATGTACCAGTTACGTATGATGACGACGATGATGATTTTAAGTCGAGGTGAAATTCACGTAACATAAGATTTGCCATTTTATTTTATTTTTTTTTAATTTTTTTTTAACGTTTATTTATTTTTGAGGCAGAGAGAGACAGAGCATGAACAGGGGAGGAGCAGAGAGAGAGGGAGACACAGAACCTGAAACAGGCTCCAGGCTCTGAGCTGTCAGCACAGAGCCCGACGCGGGGCTCGAACTCACAGACCGTGAGATCATGACCTGAGCCGAAGTCGGACGCTTAACCGACCAAGCCACCCAGGCGCCCCAAGATTTGCCATTTTAAATGGCAGGATTCAGTCGTTTCCGGCATATTTCACAATATTTATGAGCCATCATTGCTCTCCAATTCGGGAACATTTTCAGTGCCCTCAAAAGAAATCTCACACTTGTTAGAGGTCAGTCCGGTTCCCCATGTCCCTCCATCCCCTGGCAAACCACTGATCTACTTTCTGTCTTTATGGTTTTGCCTGTTCTGGACGTTTTGTCTAAGTGGAATCATACAATATGTGACCTTTGGTGACTGACCTCTTCCACTTAGTATAATGTTTTGAAGGTTCATCCACATCGTGGCATGTATCACTACTTCACTCAATTTCATGGTTGAATACTATCCCCTTGTGTGGATAAACCACATTTCCTTGGCCCATCCATCAGCTGGAGGACATTTGGGTTGTTTCCACTTTTTGGCTATGATGAACAATGTTGCTCTGAACAGTCACGCACAGGTTTTTTGCGTGGACATATATTTTCAGCTCTCTCGGGTTTCTACCCAAGAGTGGAATTGATGGGTTGTAGGGTGACTCCTATGTTTAACTTTTTGAGGACCTGCCGGCCTGTTTTCCACAGAGCTGCACCATTTTACTGTCCCACCAGTAATGCGTGAGGGTACCAGTTTCTCCATATCTTCACCGACCCTGGCGAGTTTTCTATTTTTTAATTATACGGTATGACGTGGTAGCTCACTATGATTTTGATTTATGTTTCCGAAATGGGTGACAAGGTTAAGTATCTTTTCATGAGCTTATTGGTCAGGTGGGTGTCTCGTCGAGAAGTATCCATTCAGAACTTTTGCCTTTTGGGGGGCGGCTGGGTGGCTCAGTCAGTTGAGCATTCGACTGCGGCTCAGGTCATGATCTCGCAGTTCGTGGCTTCAAGCCCTGTGTCTGGCTGTGTGCTGACAGCTCGGAGCCCGCAGCCTGCTTCGGATTCTCTGTCTGTGTCTCTCTCTGCCCCTCCCCTGCTTGTGTGTGCACTCTCTTTCTTTCTATCTCTGTCAAAAATAAATAAATAAACATTAAAAAACAGGACCTTTGCCTTAAAAAAATATTTATTTATTTTGAGAGAGAAAGCGTGGACATGCGTGAGTGGGGAAGGGCAGAGAGAGAGAGAGAGAGAGAGAGAGGGAGAGAGAGAATCCTAAGCAGGCTCCATGCTGGCAGCACAGAGCCTGACTCCGGGCTCGATCCCATGAACCGTGAGATCATGACCTGAGCCGAAACCAAGAGTCGGACACTTAACCAACTGAGCCCCCAGGTGCCCTCGAACCTTTGTATTTTAAAAGGATAATACATCATGACCAAGTGGTGTTTATCCCAGAAATATGAGAATGGTTTTAAAATTTGGGTTATTTGGCTTTTAATTATTAAATTGCAAGCATTATTTAAATATTCTGGATACTAGAGTCTTATCAGATATATGATTTGCAAATAACTTTTCCCATTTTGTGAGTACTTTTTAAATGTGTTGATAGTGTCCTTTGACACACGAAAGTTTTTAATTTTGATGAAACCAAATTTACGTATACATTTTTTATTCTTGCGATCAATTATATTAGGTTAATACTGGCTTCCCAGAATGAGTTAAGAATATTCCTTCTGCTTCTAACTTCTGAATGAGATGTAGAGAATTGATACAATTTCTTCTCTAAAGGTTTGGTAGAATTCACCCATGGACCCATCTGGGCCTGGGGATTTCTGTTTTGGAAAGTTATTAATTATGGATTCAGTTTCTTATTAGATATAAACCTGTTCACGTTGTCTGTTTCTTCTTGTGTGAGGTTTGACAGATTGTGTGTTTGAAGGAATTGGTCCGTAGGTTATCAAATTTGTGGGCCTAGTATTGTTCCGAATATTCCCCTAGTTTTCTTTTCATGTTGATGGAGTTTGTAGTGATGTCTCATCTTTCATTTCTGGGATTAGTAATTTGAATCCTCTATCTTTTTCTTAGTCTGATTAGAAGCTTATTGATTTTATCAAATGTTTAAAGAACCAGCTTTAGTTTTGTTGAGTTTCTCTCCAAAAATGGGATCACATGTATCCTTTTTCCTTTAAACAAAATGCCATGAACATCTTTCCAAGCCTATTTTACTCTTTTTAGCTGCTGCACTGTGGTGCCATACTTTACGTATTTCCCTGTCCAAAGAAACAGGAGAGGTGTCCAAATGGACACCCAATTTGCTTCCAAATTTTCAAATGACCACAGTGATACAGGGAACATCAGTGTGTGTGTGTGTGTGTGTGTGTGTGTGTGTGTGTGTGTGATTGTTCTTTGCCAAGGTAGGTAACGATTGCGAGGGCTCGGAAGTGTTCAACAAGTGTTTATTCCTTAAACATGAAGACACAATTTGAAACTCAGGTTTTCGCATTTCCTCATGTTTGATTTCAGTGTGAAAAAGAACCCGTGGTCACGCCTTAAACACAAAGTCCTGAAACACTGGTCGGGCTGGACAAAGGTGGAACTGAGTTCCAGCCTCATGCAGATTCGACAGGCAGAAGGGGAAGTCCAGTCGTAAGTACAGCACCATGCAGATGGGGGCCTGGTAACCACAGTTCGGGTCCGGACCCACGCGTGGGGAAGTGGGATTCAGGGCAGAGACTAGCTAGCACCAGAGGCATCAACATCGAGTGGGACAGGAATTAATTGCTGTAATAGGCACTGCTGATTCTAGATCTCCTGGGTCTCACAGCCTCATTGGACCGTATGGCTCTGTCTGAGCCCATCGACACGAGACCAGCCACGAGCAGGTGTACGTCAAGGGTCTTGCAGCTTCGGGAGTCCTTGGAGAGATACACATTGGCCTCACTGGGTGGCTCGTTCCCAGGGGACGTCTTCAGTCATGGAAGTGAGGAGTCCCAGAGACCAAGGATCTCACGGAGGGGTTACAAGGGAAGAACACCACAGTCTGTGGATGACCACACAAGACACCGCTTCAGGCACCTCATCATCAACTGACGTAGGCTTCGGGGACGGGATGGACAAGCGCCAAGGTTCTGTCAGTGGGGAGCGCGTGCTAGGGCCATCATAATCGGGACTTCGAGGTTAACATGCTTTTATTTGAAACTTAGGCTGGAGAGCTTGGGGTCTCTCTAGTTGTGCCAGAGCCTAGGACAGAGTTAGATCTACAGGAGGAAATTAAATCATCTTAGCTTCAAGGGTTACAGGAAAGCATGACTCCATGGGGGTCACAGGGAGTCACTGTACACTAGGTCCTCAGATATTATTTTTATTATATTATTATTATTGAATGGGTAATGGAGTCACAGAGGTCCATGTAGATCATAGATCAAAATCAAAGATACACATTGAAAGAAGAAAACAGGAATTCACAATTCCGTATCAATAATAAGTAAATCGGTGAGCGGGTAGGGCTCTGCTTGAGGGGAAAAGCCAGTAGGTAAATGTGGAGGCAGATCTGGGGTTGGAAAATTGCTGTGCAACCATCACAGAGAAGAACAAGAACCTCCAACAGGTGCTAACTCTCGGGGCGGGGATTTTTGATGAGGGGCAGTATATTTGCATGGTTCTTTTTTAAAATAATGTTATTTTTTTTAATGTTTATTTATTTAATTTTGAGAGAGAGAGAGAGAGAGAGAGAGAGTGCAGAACCAGATATGGGGCTTGAACTCATGAACCGTCAGATCACGACCTGAGCCGAAATCAAGGGTCAGATGCTCAACCGACTGAGCCACCCAGGCACCCTCATTTGCATAGTTCTAAAGTGTCTCCACACAGACTACTTATTAGTTATAAAGGAAACGATAGCAATTATACAGCAGAGAAATCAGACAACCTTGACCAAATGATCACATTTAACATGGCCAATAAGGGGCGGGTGGACGTCACGTGCCTCCAGATACGATATCCTGAGGAGGACACAATATCGGTGCCCCGAGGAGGGCACAGCAGAGGTGCCCAGATGTTAAGTCACTCACCCACAGCCAAAGAGCAAGAAAACAGTAGCTGAGTGGGCTTTATCCCAGCTTGTGTGGCTCCAAGGTATCAGGTTGCAGGGCGGTGGGGGGAGGGGGGGGGATGGCTTGGTTTAAGGTGAGCCACACCGCTGTCCAAGGTCGGGCTTGGGGCCGTGATGCAGTACCTGGTTCCGCAGGCTGGGGTGGACGGTCCCCGTCTACTCACCCTCCAGCCACTGTCAGAAATGCTGCTGCAGGCACAGCCCTCGTTATATGTGCCAGACCAGCATTGTGAGATTTCGACACCAATTTTTCTTTTCCTACGAAATCCTTTCTTTTTTTTTTTATTTTTTAACGTTTATTTATTTTTGAGAGAAAGAGACAGAACGTGAGCAGGGGAAGGGCAGAGAGAGGGAGACACAGAATCCGAAGGAGGCCTCAGGCTCCGAGCTGTCAGCACAGAGCCCGACGCGGGGCTCGAACTCACAAGCAGTGAGATCACGACCTGAGCTGAAGTCGGACACCCAAGCAACTGAGCCACCCAGGCGCCCCACTAACGTAGACTCTTAATCAAATACTTATACAGGTAAAGTTCTGGGTGTTCATGTATTTGATATCTTAGGACATTTTAGCCAAACTAAGGTGTATAATGAGAAAGGGGACAAAGAAAAGGATGAACTCGGGGTTTCCAGTTGCCGACTCAAGTTCTGCGTAAATAACCTGAAAACTTCTATTATCTGTCCTTAAAGAAACCCTATTTCTTATAGCCACAGGGCTAAGATTTCTGAACACTAAACCAATTCTCCACCTGCCAGTGGCTGAATTACAATGTAAATCAAGTCCACAGTATCGCAAGGTGTCTTCTGTTAAAGGAGGGCATTGGTTGGGAAGGAATGGGATTCCGAAAACTGGAATAGGGATATACAGGAAGATCTCAAGGAAGCTGAAGGTATAGAACCCTAAATTCTCCTGAGTCTTCTTTGGTTATTCTTTGACATGCAGGTACCACCCACAAATGGTGGCATCCTTCTCTGGGGCATTCCTGAGTGACAGGGATGAAGCGAAATCCTCTCGGTGAGCAGCATTTTGAGCATTGCACCTGGCTGTTCATTTTGCTTGGAAGGAGAAACGGGTACCCAGACACCCAGTCCTGCTATTTATAGATAGCCCCTGATTTCAGGGCCATGGACCTCATCCTGTACACAGCAAATTTGCTAGTTGATTTCAGAAAGAAAATCTTCCTTCCCTGACTTCTGAATTCAGGGAAGAGAAGTAAGGATTCTCACTGTCACTTCTATGGAACATGAATTTACAGGTTACATTTCCTATTTCTACCAAAAAGAAGAAAGGTTGCTTGGCCATTTTTCACTTCCACTTGGCTGAGGCCTGAATGCCCATGGCCAAAGCCAACCCCCCCTCCCCGCCCAAGGTTGTTTTTTTCCTTTGATCCAACTTTTAATATCGAGGTATGTGTAAGATATATTGTACATTTACTAACATATGTGTTTATAATAGCAGACGTGCATGCATTTATAATAATAGAGTCATATTGCCACCTGACATGATACGACCGTCTTGCATACAGCCGCCACTATGCTAACCCTTTCCCCACGCAGGTTGCAAAGTCTTTGGGTGATATTCACTCTTTTCCTTGATACACTTGAAAATGCGATGTATGGTTAATTATCGTTAATACATCTTGGGTTGAAAGAGAATAAGAGAAGGAAGAAAACACAAATACTTGCTTCATACGTGTGTATACAAACATATTCATAACAAAATAGGGAAGAAATACTCATAATAATGATAGTTCTCACTTCTGTATCTTGTCACCTGGTTATTTACAACTACCTTCTTCCACTCCCTGTTTCATATTCCCCTTGCCCTCAGTGAGCACCTCACGGGGTCACGGGTCTTTGCCTGGGGGGTGACCCACACCTTCATACCTGGAACCTGGACCATTAGCATTCCTGCTTGAATTGGGTTATTGTGGTTTCCCGCTGACTTGAATCACAGGACGTGGTCATACGTGGCAAGAGACAGCCTAAGGGATCTCCTGTACTCCAGACACAGTCGTTACTTCTTCTCATGTGTAGTAGCCGATCGGTTTCCTCTTGGTGGCCAGGACCAATCACCCAGCCAGCACAGTGACTCCCTTCTTTGCCTGTTGAGTCAGAGGCAAGAGGATCCCAAAGCGGCCAGGTGGTCGCCTCAACTTCCGGGCCAGTGGGATCGCTGTTGTGTCCTCTGGTGGAAGTGTGTGCAGCATGGCCTCAGGGCTCTCCCACCCCTGCTCCCTCCCCCTTTAGCCTTTCAGGAGTTCCCCCCCAATAAACCTCTTGGACGTCTAATCCTTACTTGGTGTCTGCTTTTGAAATTCCAAGAGAGCAGGAGCTCACGGGCCATCTGGGGATCTCTTCTCCCTTCGAGCTGGTTCCCACCAGCGTGTGCTGCACTCGTAGGAATTTTGCGAGCTGGCTGCTGTCATGAGGCTAGCTTGAAATCAGCCCTGGTGAAAGTATTTACACCTCAGAATTTGACAAACGCTACAAATCAGGGCTCTTTCCTCTGGAGGGCATGTTGTTCAAATTTACCAGCACACCGCCGCATGGAAGGTTATCCCTGTCTTGGGACTGTTCCCGAGAGAGAGTCCCCCCCCCCCCCCCCCCCCCCGGTTGCTATCCTAGGTGGTATAGGGCTAGCGTTCAGGATGCCGGTAAGAGACAGATGGCCCTCTCGACAGGGTGAGTGAGGACAATTCAAGGAAAGGACTTTCCCCAAAGGTGTGGGCAGGGTGTAAGGAAGTCAAACAGCAGGGGTGAAGTATCCCTGATCTAGCAATAGGGGGCAGCTGCCGCCGATCGATCCGATCGCAGGAGGGAAGGCACAGGAGGAAGCGTCACTGAAGGCCCTGGAGAGACCCGGAGCCCTAGGAGAGGGCTGGCTGCTTGACACGGGATGTGGCCTGCGGCTGCGGAAGTAGTCGTTTCCACCCCTTGCCCAGCAGGGAGGGAGCCAGAGGAATAAATACACCGGCCTCTTTCTCCTCCCCTCCCACACCACCAAACTCCTGCTGGAGCCTTCTGCTGCTGCCAGCAAGGAGGCAAGAGGGGCTGTTGATGAAGCCCAGGCAGGTGGACGGCAGAAGGCAGACCTGGAGGGACGAGCGTGAGAGTCCCCGTTCCGAGCCTCGGGCAATCCATCCCAGTCCAGCCTCCTTGGGTGAGGTTTGCACTCGCCACACACGCTGTTTCCATTTGCACGAAGGCTCTCTTGCTTCCCCCCCCTCCCGGTTCATTACCAGCCCTCCTTGGCTCAGACGTCACCCTTTTGAACATGCCAGGCTCTTTGTTGATTGTTTGCTCTGGTCCCAACATTTTTATCCAACGGTGACTTGTTTGGCACCGTTTGGCAACATTTTTATCCAACATTTTTATCCAATGTATGGCAACATTTTTATCCAATGGTGACTTGTTTGCTAGTCATAATACTAGGAGCCAACATTCCTGGGCACTTAACCACATGCCAGGCACCGTGTAACTATGTTAGACTTTATTCTAGGCTATAGCCTCCATGAGGGCGGGGGACCATGCTCTGCATTGTTCGTGTCTCCATCTCTCTCGGGGCTAGGACAGTGCCTGGAACATACGAGGAGCTCGACACACATGTGTGGAGTAAAAATCCCCACTGTGAGCCCGGCAAGTGTTTCCTAACGCTTTTGCAATATGGGAGATGAAATATTGCTTGAAAATGTTTTACTGCTCTTTCCATCGGGAGGTGAAGTCTAATGCACCTCCCTGAACGTGGGCCGGTCTCGGTGACTTGCTTGACCGACAGAATGTGCCGGAAGTGACATTCTGGGGGTTTTAGGTTGTAAGAAGCCTTGCTGCCTCCAGCTGGGTCCCTTGGAACATGCTCGTTGCGAACCCTGAACCGTTACTTACAAAGCTCAACTGCACGCGGCCGCCAGGCTGGTGAGGCTGTATGTGTAACGTCTGGTGGTTCCAACTGAGCTCAACGATCAAGCCTTTTCTGCTGAGGACCAGACATGGGAGTGAAGCTGCCTCAGAGTGGCCCATCTACCAGCCCAACAGCACCAAGGGGTCTCTGTTGAGGCCACATGAAAAAGAAACCCTGCTCACGGGGCGCCCGCGTCTCAGTCGGCGAAGCGTCCGACTCTGGATTTTGGCCCAGGTCGTGATCTCACGGTTCGTGAGTTTGAGCCCCACATCGGGCTCTGTGCTGACAGTGTGGAGCCTGCTGGGGATTCTCTCTCTCCCCCCGCCCCTCTCGAAATAAATAAATAAACATCAAAAAAAAAAATTTAATTCGAAAAAGAAAAGAAACCCTGCTCAGGCTCTTGAGCCACAAAATTATGAGCTATAATTAAAGGGCTCTTACTTGGGGCCTCTCTCTATGGGGGGTTTTATCGCACAGCAACGGTCAGAGGACACGATATCGGTTAGGGGGAAGTCCCCAGCCTGATTTTCCATGTCACCTCTCCCATCCCACACTCTTGGGTTCCCCTCGAAGACTGTCACCACCAGGAGTCCTGCAAACTCTCCAGAAACTTGCCTTTGATGTGGCTCGCTGAGAGGTACCTTTTCTAGTTAGCTTCCATTGGCAACACCGCCTGGAAATCCCCCAAATGCAGCCCCGCCTGCTCTCTGGCAAAGCTCCAACGGCCGCGTTGTCCCGGGCCACCTGCCGCATCATCATACAGCCCCCTCCAAGCTTGGGGGCTTGAAATCACCGGCTCCCGGGTAGAGGCCCTTTTCCTCTGAAGCCTGCTGTGCCCATCCGACCACACATGAACCTGGTTAGACAGTTTCACACTGAGAGTCGGGGAAACACAGGTAGCCGGCTGGGGCCGCCCCTGGTTCTGCTGTCGCCCCCGCTCCCCGGTCACACCTGTCCCAGGCAGAGCGAAGCCTTGCTGGAGTCCCCGGGGATTTGGGAGGGCGGCGCTTGGGAGGGCGGCCACAGGCTGCCGCGAGGGGACTGGAGCCCGGTGGGTGTGCTGCGACAGCATGAACAGTTCCGGATGGAGCCTCTGAAGCTTTCTGGAAGTAGCGAGGACTCGACAGACATTTAAGAAGCTGGAGGGCTCTTGGCCTCTCCAGGGCCTCTGGAAGGGGCCGCGTGGGGGCGTCCCTGGTGGTGCTCGCGGCATTTGCCAGCTCATTCTGAGCAGGACGTCTACCCTCTTCTCACCCCCTCATGGCTCTTCAAACACACGTGGGTGGGCGGGTGGGTGGGGGTGACAGCATGCCTGGCAGAGGTCACAAGAGTTTGGAGAAGGGGAAGCCCAGGCGGCGCTTGTGATGCAGCCAGAAGGGCACGGCAGGTTCCAGACCTCGTAACGTCTTGGCCGCTCCCTGATGGTCCCCAGGGCTCGGCCATCCTTTCTGAGCGGGAGATCCGTGTGGAAACTGCACTATGTACGGCTCACGATGAATGCAACCCCCGAGGCCCTCCTCGGTCCTACAGAAACAAGCTCTTCGGGGGGAGTCTGGCCTCTGCATTTTGAGCAGGTGGCTAGGTGGGCCAGAAGAAGGCAGGTGTGGGGATGCATATCATGGGCTCTGGGGTCCGCCTGGAGGGCTCAAACTCAGACCGCGGGACACAGGGGCCGCGTAATTTCGGTGCCTCAGTTTCCCTATGCACACCACAGGTAATCACAGCATCAGCCTCACTGACTTGTCACGGGGATTAAATCAAGGAAATGAGTGAGGCCCTCAGAACAATGCCAGGCGAGTGCCCCGTAGCTGCCAGCTCCGGGTACCTGGATGGGGGAAGTGAAACGCAAGGCAGGAAGCTGTACCTTCGGAACACGGTCAGATCTGGGTACACGTTTGAATGGAGGACAAGAGCAAAAAACACGCAGCCGCACCACGGGCAGAATTACGCCGTGAGCCTTCATTTTCGCAGCCAGCCCCGGCTGGCATTACTCCAGGTGCTGGGTGTTCAAAAAGGAACAAACCGTTCCCTGCCCTCGAGAGGCCCGCGGGCTCACCGACGCGGAAAAGGACCTTCGGAGGCGGTGTGCTCAGTGTGATGTGAGGGAGAGACTCTAGACACAGCAGCCTTGGAGAGGCGAGGAAGGCTTCCTAGAGGAGGTGATGTCAAAGGGAGATCTGGGGGATGAGGGGAGGTTGTCCAGGGAAAAGAGGGCTGGATGCCGGGTGTAGGGACGCTTATGCAGTAGTGCATATTCTGGACCATCCTGTGATTCAGAGGGGGGTGGGGGGGGTTGTGCATAAGAGGCAGTGCTGTTGGGGTTTGTGGTTTGAAAGACGAGCAGGTTCTGCTGGTCGGGTTGAGTTGGCTCGCCCAGCGTCTTCAATTCTGGCTAGCTCATCTCACACACTGTGCATCCTGACCACAAAAGTCACCTTGTCTCTCTCCTCTCTCTCTCTCTCTCTGTCTCTTTCTCGCCTTTGCTCAAACAAACTGAGGGTTACCAGAAGGGAGATGAATGGAGGGGATGGGGATTAAGGAGGGCACTTGTGATGAGCCCCGGGCCGTGTATGGAAGTGTCCAATCACTATACTCTGCACCTGAAACTAATATTACCCTGTTATGTTAACTACCTGGAACCTAAATAAAAACTTACTTATTTTTTAAAATTTTGTTTAATGTTTATTTATTTTTGACAGAGAGAGACAAAGCATGAGCGGGGGAGGGGCAGAGAGAGAGGGAGACGCAGAATCCGAAGCAGGTTCCGGGCTCCGAGCTGTCAGCGCAGAGCCCGACGCGGGGCTCGAACTCACAGACCATGAGATCATGACCTGAGCCAAAGTTGGATGCTCAACCGACTGAGCCACCCAAGCCCCCCAAAAACTTTTTTTAAAAAAGTCACCTTGTGTGTTATCGAATAACACTCCACCTGGGTGAGTCAACCAGCACACTGTTTTGGTGCTCAGAGAATGAAAAGTCACAAAGGTCCAAATCCCTGCCTTGAGGAAATGTGTGACCCCCTTCAAATGGAGGAGTGTTAAATAATTTGGGGTCCTCATTTCAAAACCACCACATGGAGACTCAGGGAGGATGTCCAGGAGGTAACGACACAGGCTAAGTCTGGAAAGGTGAGTAGGAGTGAACAGAGAGAGAAGAGGAGGGAGAATGTGGCATCTGGGGACCACAAATGTAGAAATCAGGAGACAGGAAGCCCTGGGACTGGTTCAAAGGACTCTAATTACAGCCCAAGGGGAGAAAGTGTGTCCTGGCAAGAGCCGTGGGAGATGAGGCAGGAAAGGGAGGCGAGGCTAAGGAAATTCATCCTGAATGGAGAAGTGAAAGGTTTTAAGCAGAGAGGATGCTCTTGGCTGTGAGTGATAACTAAAGTGGCTTAAGTAACGGCAGGCTGTTAATTTCCCAGAGGAAGATGATGCTAGGGTGGGTGCAGTAACTCAGCAATGTCATCAAGAACTAGGGCCCTTTCTGTCTCACATACCAGCCTCAGCACCTCTGTAGAACCATTCCTCATGATCGCAAAATGGCTGCTGTGACACCAGGCATCATGGCTTGGTACAGCCTCCGGAGCAGGGGATAAGGAGGCATACGTGTGAACAAGTCACTCTCATTCGGAGGAATTTTGCAATGTCCGGGAGGGCATTTGGGGTTATCACAACTGGGAGGAAGCCGTTGATATCTAGCAGATAGAGGCCAGGGACACTGCCCAACAGAATAGACTCCCGGGAAAGAAAATTATCCAAGTGGCAACAGCACCAAGGTTGAGAAACCCTGGTCTAAGCTGGCTGGGTGCCTTTGGCTTATAAGGGGAGGTGAAGTTGCCTCCCCTCCCTGTGCATTTGAAGTGTAGAGCCCAAAGATCTTCTTTCATGGCTGGGTTGCTGAGGAACCCTAGACACTGCCAGATCTGTCAATGTGTTATCAAGCTACAACCATAGGGGGTTCCAGATAGATTGAAATGTAAGAAGTAACAGCAGAAAAAACAGGAAACAGAAATAGTTATCAGACGGATGGGTAAAGACTTACTTTTATGTTTATATATGTGTTGCATATCATCATAAATACAGTGTATCTATGAGCCTCAGCACATAGCGTTCGAGAAGGGCATTATTATCTGTTGCGGGTGATGAACTGCTTTGCAGGACACAGCTTTCTTTCACTCTGATACACTGTTAGTTCCTGGAATTTCTGTTCCAGAGTTGTAGCAAATGTAGTGTCTTTGTTTCCTTTTCAAAGCGGAATGACTGACCCGCCACCATAGGGGCAGTGATGGTGGGGAGTGGAGGAGGGGGGGAGGACTTTGAAGGCAGGTGTTACCAATGTACCAGAAATGCACCTTGTCTACCGTCAACCCAGACCCTGAAATGTTTCTGATACTTCCGCTGGGGGTTTCTGGTTTGACCTAGTTCTGACTTGATACCTTTTTCCTAAACACCTTCCTTTTCCTGTTTCTTGTTTATCGTGGCGGCTGCCCCTTAGCCTTGTTTTGGAAAATGAGCCCTGCTGATTCGGTGTGGGTGTCAGTGGATCACGGGCATGCGTGTGTATCCATGTGTGCAGGGGTCGGGGGCTGGGGAGGGTTCACCTCTATTTCCTTGTCAAGGCAAGTTAGCGGACAAAGCTCTGGGCTCCTTCGATAACAAAGACGAACTTGGCCTCCAGCACATCCTTACTGTGAAATTAACAGCTGCGAAGAATATAATAAAATCGAATATGTAAAAATAGTAAAGCAACTTCCTGCTCCTGAAAATCTTCACCGAGGAAGTTATTGGAAAAGAAACAGCAGACTTTAAAATAACCCAAAGATCAAAGAAGTCTCAAGGGGAATAATAATAATAATAAAAAAAGCACACAGAATGGAATAAAAATGAGTCAGAAAGGGAGCACTCAGAGGGAAATTCATTGCCAATTGCTTGCATCAGAAAAGAGAAACTCGCTCACAGAAATAATCTAAGCCCCAATCTTAAGAGCCCGGAACAAGAAAAGCAAAAATAAACTCAAAGTAAGTAGAAGGAAGAAAAATAAAGAGCAGAATAATAAAATTGAAAACAAAGACAACAGAAAAATGAAACAAGAGTTTGTTCTTTGAGAAGATGGGATAAAAGTGATACATCTCTAGAAAGACTGACAGAAAAAACGAGAGAGAGAGAAAGGCACAAATTGCTAATATCAGGAACGAAACAGATGTCACTACAGACCTTGCAGACATCACAGGAGAGTAGTCAAATCCTACAGACAACTCTACAACTTGGATGAAGCAAACTGATTACACAGGCTACCACAGCTCCCCCAAAATGAAATAAATTAACCTCAATGGCCTTGTGACTTTTAAGGAAATTGAAGTCATAATTTAATCTAAAAATTTTTTTATGTTTATTTCTGAGAGAGAGAGAGCGCACCAGCAGGGGAGGGACGGAGAGAGAAAGACACAGAATCAGAAGCAGGCCCAGGCTCTGAACTGTCAGCACAGAGCCTGAGGTGGGGGCTCGAACTCAGGAACCGCGTGAATGACCTGAGCTGAAGTCGGACGCTTAACCGACTGAGCCACCCAGGTGTCCCTGATGTCATAATTTTAAAACTCCTGAGAGGGGAGCCTGGGTGGCTCAGTCGGTTGAGCGTCCGACTTCAGCTCAGGTCATGATCTCGTGGTTCGTGGGTTCGAGCCCCGCGTCGGGCTCTGTGCTGACAGCTCGGAGCCTGGAGCCTGCTTCGGATTCTGTCTCCCTCTCTCTCTGCCCCTCCCCAACTTGCGCTCTCTCAAAAATAAATAAAACGTTAAAAACAATTTACAAAAACTCCTGAAAAAAAAAATCCCCAGGTCCAAATAATTTGGATGGGGAGTTCTTCCAAATGTGCAAAGAAGAGTAAATGCTAATTTTACATAATCCCTTCAGGAAAATAGAGGAGAACATTTCTCAACTCACGTTGTGAGGTCAGTATTACCCTATACCCACACGAGACAAAAAATAGTACAAAAGATACATAGCAACGAATACAGTAAAAGCATTTGACAAAATTCAACACCCATTCATGATCAAACTCTCAAGAACCGGGGATGGGGGAACTTTCTTAACTTGATAAAGAACATGTGTAACAATGACCAGCAGCTAACCTCACACAAGTTGGTGAAAGACTGAATGTTTCCTGGTAAGACTGGGAACAAGACAAAGACACATGCTTTTAACACTCTTATTCAGTATAGTAAGGCAAGAAAAGGAAATAAAAGGCACACAGAATGGGAAGCAAGAAATAAAACTGTACCTGTTTGCAGGTGGCATAATAATCTGCATAGAAAATACCAAGAATATCCAAAAACAAAACAAGACTGTAACAATTCCTAAGCCAGTAAAAGAGTTTAGCACAGTTGAATATAAGATCAACACATATGGGAATGCAAGCTGGCGCAGCCACTCTGGAAAACAGTATGGAGGTTCCTCAAAAAAACTAAAAATAGAACTACCCTACGACCCAGCAATGGCACGACTAGGCATTTATCCACGGGATACAGGTGTGCTGTTTCGAAGGGACACATGCACCCCCATGTTTATAGCAGCACTATCAACAATACCCAAAGTATGGAAAGAGCCCAAATGTCCATCGATGGATGAATGGATAAAGAAGATGTGGTATATATATACAATGGAGTAATACTCGGCAATCAAAAAGAATGAAATCTTGCCATTTGCAACTACGTGGATGGAACTGGAGGGTATTATGCTGAGTGAAATTAGTCAGAGAAAGACAAATATCATATGACTTCACTCATATGAGGACTTTAAGACACAAAACAGGTGAACATAAGGGAAGGGAAACAAAAATAATATGAAAACAGGGAAGGGACAAAACAGAAGAGACTCATAAATATGGAGAACAAACTGAGGGTTACTGGAGGGGTTGTGGGAGGGGGGATGGGCTAAATGGGGAAAGGGCACTAAGGAATCTACTCCTGAAATCATTGTTGCACTAGATGCTAACTAACTTGGATGTAAATTTAAAAAAGTAAAATTAAAAAAAGATCAACATATAAAAAGCAATTGTATTTCTTTATGCTAACCATAAACACATGGAAAGCAAAATTAAAGTACAGTACCATTTACAATCTCTCAGAAAAGAAATATTTGTGCATACATCACCAAAAAGTGTATAGAACATGGATGCTGAAAATTACAAAATGTTGATGAAACCAAAGGAGATCTAAATAAATGGAGCGACACACCATGTTCACAGGGTGGAAGATTCATCACAGTAAAAGTGTCATTTCTCTCCAAAACGATACGTAGTTACAATGCAATTCTGTCAAAATCTCTTAAGATTTTTTTTGTAGGCATGCACAGGCTTATTCTAAAACCGATGTGGAAAGTAAAGGACGTAAATGGCTAACACAGGAAGGCAAGGCAAGGAATAGGAAGAAAAGAAGGAAGGAAGGAGAACCTCGATCTGAATGTTGGACTTTTCACACAACTTAACTCAACATGCATCATGGACATACTCGCGTATGTAAAATTGGAAAAACGTAAGAGATGACTTGGGGGACCTACAGCTTGGTGAAGGGTTCTCAGACATAACATCAGAGTGTCACAAGCCTAAGACAGATAGATCACACTCCAGCAAAATGAAACACGTTTGCTCTGCAAGTGACCCTGTAAGACCAGCCACAGACTGGGGGAGAATACTTGCGAACCACATAGCAGACAAAGGATTCTGCATATACACATTCGGGATATGCAGAGGATCCTTGACCTTCAGTAGTAAAACAAACAAACAAAGAAACAATTCAGTTAAAAGTTGGCAAAGGACTTGAAGGGACATTTCACCGAAGAGGATAGACAAACGGCCGACAAGTGCACGAAAGGACATTTCACGTCGCCAGCCGTGAGGGAAGTATGAACGGAAGCTGTGAGGAAATACCACCACATACCTATACGAGAGAAAATCAAACACGGTAACAACACCAGATCCCGGCGAGGATGTGGACAAACTAGATGTCCCCCTGCGTCGCTGCCGGAAAAGCAAAAAGACACAGCCCCCCTGGCAAAGAGCTCGGCAGCGTCTGGCCACCCCTGAACACACACTGGCGAAGACTCTTGGGCGTTGATCCCAGACAAACAAGCTTTGGTCCTCCTACTGCTCGGCTTTAAAAGCTTCAACGGCTGTTGACTGCCCACGGCCGTGGGTTTACAACTGCAGAGTACTGGCGTGTCCCTTATGTTGTACCAAACACGATCTCCAGGCGCTTGGCCCAGAA
The DNA here is from genome assembly GCF_024362965.1 of Panthera pardus. NCBI lineage: Eukaryota > Metazoa > Chordata > Mammalia > Carnivora > Felidae > Panthera > Panthera pardus. The sequence goes on from NW_026527013.1 coordinate 15,936,987, forward strand.
ATCCTGATGCGGGAAGGTGGCGGGGAGGGGGCAGGGATCCCCAAGTCCAATGAGCTCAGCAGGTAACCAGGCCGCGCGAGGGGTCTTTCAGCTCACACGCTGAGAAACTCAGACTCTGGCTCTGTTCCTGGGCTCTAAGTGGACCGTGAATATCCTGCCGCACAACAAAAACCTCTGCTCGCCCGTCCCAGGACCAGGGTGAGGCAAGCGAGACGCCGGGGGCGGGGGGGAGGGGTGGTGTTTAAGGAGGCGCTCACTCTCAGGTGCAGGCGGGTGCTGAGCTGGCTCCTTCCTGGAGCTGGGGGGGACTGTCCTTCAGTTTTGCACCTTGGACGCCTCCGCCCGGTCCCGGCCCTGCTCTCCCCACAAGGCCTTGGACAAAACAGGTTTGCAGCAGCTTTATTCGCTATAGCCCCAAACTGGAAACAACCGAAGGTCCATCAACAAGTGAACGGACCGCCAGATTGTGGTATAGTCATCCGACGGGAGAGAAGTCAGCGATGGAAAGGAACGGGCTACTATTACGTGCAACAGCGTGGAAGGCTGTCACACACAGCATGCTGACTAACACCCACGAGTTGATTCAGAACTGAATGGAACTTGGGAAACTCGGGGAAGGATAAATCTAATCTGCAGTGGTAGAAACTCTGGGAAAGACGAATCTAAACCACACTGACAGCAAATCGCTGGCTGCCTGGGGTGGGTGATTTGTCTAGGAAGGTGGGTGATTGCAAGGGCACTTTTGGGGGTGTCAGGAATGTTTTCTATCTTGACTGGTGGTGGTCACACTGGTGTAGACTTGTGGGAATGCCCGTTTAACGGGGGTACTTTTCATCGAATGTGAATTACCCATCTCCGTGAAGCTGATTAAAGAAACAAAGAGTCAGACTGAGCTTCCGACTCTCGATTTCGGCTCCGGTCATGATCCCGGGGCCAGGGGGTCGAGCCCCGTGTCTGGCTCCCCGCCGAGCGGGGAGCCCGCTTAAGATTCCCTCTCTCTCCCTCTACCCCTCTCCCCTGCTTACATGTATGCTCTCTCTCTCTCTCTCAACATATAAAATTAAATTAAAATAAAGTAAAACAAAACCAAATAAAAATTTTTAAAATAAAAGAAACAAAACAGAAAAACAAAGAGAACCCCCAGCTGTCCCACAAAAGTCTGAACCCCGGGCTTGGCAGGGAAACTTCTCTTGTCGATGGGCTCCAGGTACCACCCCATCTAGTAGGAAGAGCCTTGGTGAGGGGTCAGAACACCTAGATCCTGATGCCGGTTCTCATAGGAACTGCCTTGATGACCCACGGGTCGGTCATGATGACCTCCGAGTCCCCGTTTCCTCCTGGGCCGTGTCTACTTCGTGGTACAGACCCGGCCGAGCCCTGGTCATCGCTCAGGAATTTCTACTGGTTCTTGGATGGAGACTTCCCTCTGTGCAGCCCTTTGAATTCAGGTGCCGAACGGCTCTGGGAATATGGGACTTGCACAGCAATCAGGCATACGCAGATGTAAGCTACGGACATCGTTTCTTTTTACCCGAGTGAAAATCGGAAACTCATAGTATCAAAGGCTGATGAGAAGGGAGAAAGCTTCACTCTGGGGGGCGGGGGGGGGGGGGTCCTCATCCAGAGACACTCCGCACAGGCCTCAGCAGGGAGTTGGGGAGACGCTCACCGCAGCGTCGTGTTTGATGGCAAAGAAATAAAATGAAATAAAATAAAATAGTCTGTCACTAGGGGATGAACATATACAGTGTTGATACGTGCACACATAGTGACACAAAGCAGCAGCCAGAAATGGGTCTCCGCGGCTGCAGCTCAAAAACATGATGTCGAGTAGAAAGAAGTATTCCGGACCGTGTTTGTGGCACAGTGTCATTCAGGTCAACTAAACGCATGCACACTGGGGTTCTGTGCGCCCAGGCAGACTGCAAAAACGCTCCAGGCACGATTTTGAGGACGGCTCGGGTCCAGAACCAAAATCGCGTCTTCAGAGCCTGTGGTTTTTGATCTGGGCTACACTGAATCCGCAGGGGAGTCTGAAGATGCTGACGTCTCACAGCCAGAGATTTCCGGTTAATTGGCCTAGAGCGCGGATCTGGACCACCAGGATTTTCCTTTTTTTTTTTTTTTTTTAAGTCGCGTCCCCCCCTCCCTCCCAAGTGTGGCCAAGATCGAGGTGGCCCAGGGGCTTAGATTTGGTAAGTAAAACGACTGCTCAGGAGAGTCCTGTAATTTAGGCAAGACTGGGAGGCACAGCTATAGCACGGAAAAGATACTCCCCTTGCAGAATTGATGGGCTAGACGTGATGTTGGTCATTGGTGGCCATTCAGTGGCTCAACAAACGGTAGGCATTATTTTGAAAAAAAAAAAAAATAGATTATTGAAATCATCAACATCAAAGTTGAAAGGTAGAATTGTGAATCCTGGTAAGTTCAGCTACTTCCCTGGGAAGGAGGGAAGCTTCTTACAAAAAAAAAAACCAAAAAACAAAAAACTTTTTAAATGTTTATTTACTTATTGAGAGAGAGAGAGCGAAAGCAGGGGAGGAGCAGAGAGAAGGAGAGACAGAATCTCAAGCAGGCTCCACTCCGTGAGCGCAGAGCCCGATGCATGCGGGACTTGAACTCACCAACCGCGAGATCGTGACCTGAGCCGAGAGGAAGAGTCGGACGCTTGACTAACTGAGCCATCCAGGCGCCCTGAGGGAAGCTTCTATATTGGTAAAACAGGGGGCTGGACCTCCCCGGTGCCAAGTGTCCCCAACCGGGTCAGGAAGCTGGCTTTCTTGGCAGTCACAAGTTGAAGATGTTAGAGAACTTACTGTGGGCCACTGCCCTCTATTGAAATAACACTGTCACTTCTGAATAGAGGATACTCAGACTTGCCACGTAATTCCCCTTGAACTTCAACTCACTGAGGAAGGGGCTGACCCCTGTGTGAGCACTCACAGAAAATACTGCCCCTTAAAGGAACTCCTATAATCATAGCAGCTAATACATGACCCCTCCTTACGTCTGTTCTAAGCATTTGGCATATGTTTATCCTCACGTCAAACACAACTCATCGCACTGCACACGCAGAGGCAGGGACTATTATTATCTACGTTGTATAGACGGGGGAACTGAGGCACAGAGAGACGGGGTAACCTGCGGAAAGTCACACCCCCTCCGGGAGCCAGCAAAGCTGGTTCCGGAGTCTACTCCTAACCAGCTCTGCTCTCCTGCCTCTCGAATGAATGACTCTGATTCCTTTGATCTTCTCATGACAATTGTTCGGCAGCTGTATCGTTGTCCCAGTATTTTTCCCCCCACTCAAAACACCCTCGGGTCTGTGCTCCACCCCCTGGTATGCCCCGCTCCTTCACAGCAAAATTCCTTGAGGGAAGAGCCCACAGCCACTCTCCCCAGTGTTGGGGTTGCCATGCGTTCTCACGCCCAAATTCCTCAGGAGTCCCGCGTCGCCCTGCTTCCCTAATTTGCGTGTGCTCTCCCCAAATGGCCACCCATTCCCTTGGATCATAATCCTATACAAGGCCAGCCTCAAACCGAGGTAATGCACGTGACAGTTCACAATGCAAAGGCATTTTCAGAGCAACTGAGACCTTGGCTAGCTGTCACGAACATCTCACGGTGCGGGAAAGGCCAGATGAATTCACGACCTCTGCTGTCACGCTCCTTCCCCTACCTTCACGCCCTTGGCTGGATGAAGCCCCAAACACACATGGCTTCTCGGGGGTTTTCCCCACACACTCCCCTGTTTTGTCCACCAGGAGGCAGTCTTCTCCCTTTACAGGCCCCCCTGCCTCCCTCTTCACCAGCCAAGTACACAACCGTGGCTATTGAGCGCTGGGTATGTGGATATGAGTGAACTGAGATGTGCTTAAGTGCACATTGCACACTAGACGCTGAAGATTTAGTACAAGAAAGAGAACGTAAAATATCCTATTAGCAAGTGTAATAAACTGACCACATGAAATAATCTCTTAGATATACTGAATGAAAATTAACACCACCCATTGAGTTTTAGATTTTTAAAAACGTGGCTGCTAAAACATTTTAAATGGCATATGTGACTCACTTTACCCTTTGATTGGACAGTCTTGGCTTAAAGGCTCCCTCCCAATGGCAGACTCTAGGCGGGTCTGCAAAACCCTAGGGCTCTAAGGAGCCCAGTTTGAAAACCATTCGCTTGACTTTACTCTTGAGGAAACTGAGGCCCGGATTGACTAACAACTTTTCCAAGATTCTCCAAGTGATGGGATCTGGGGTTTAGATTCGAACCCAGGCACCCTGACTCTATGATTTTTTCCTCTCCGTTGTGGATGTCCTCGAATGTCGCATGGGGAATCAGGCACAGGGCCCTCTGCCGGGTCGCTGAGGTCCTTGATCGTGATATGTCACCACCTCAGGTTCTCTCCCTAGCTCCCATCTGCGGGTCTGCTGTATGCCAAGGGGCTGCCCTCTGCGGCTCGGGCATTTTTCTGCTTCCCGCTGGGAACCGCGGTCCGTGCTCTATGGCTCTACCCGGCGGCTCCCTCCACACTGTTGACAGCCTGACTGGGGACCAGGAACACGAGCCAGGACTGCTCAGCCCTCCCCATCTTTTTATCTTGCCTACCCTCTTGACTTGCCCGATCCTACTCCTACCCAGGGGCCACAGTAGCTCTTGCTGGAATAAGTCCGATCCAGCTGGAAGGATGAGAAAACGGCCACGTAGGTTGGCTACCTGCTGACCCATGACCACCACGCTGGTCACTACGGGAGGCTCATGGAGCCCACAGCCCAGCCTGCGGACGGGTGACCAGCGATCACACGGCCAGTGATTCACGTGGGAACCGAAAGCACCCCTTGCTGGGGTGACTTCTCTAAAGTGGACACATGAATCAGCAGCAGGGACACTGGGAGGCAAGGCTGACCCTGAGTCGTAGTCCGGGACCTTCCGCGCTCAGCCCCAGCACCGCAAACCTTCTTCACCACAGCCCAGCAGAATCACAGCATCGCAGGTCATGGTAGTCTCATTTGTGGTAGGGGCTGGCGTCCAGAACGCGTGTGTGAAGTGTGTGTGTGCATGTGTGTGCGTGTGTCCGCCCGGGTGAGAGGACGCCCCCGTCGCTGGCTTGTTTCTCATCACGGGGGCCCTGCGCGAGGGGGAACAGTGGGTCCCAGCCAGTCTCCCTCGCCTGGATTCCCAGTCGAGTTGCCTTGCGGGTCTAGGCTCCGAGCCCGGCCGGGCCCGCTCAGTCAGCTTGCTGTGTCATGCCCACAACCTCATCTCTCCCTTCTCTGGGGCCAAAGTGGGGACTAGCTGAATCATGAGGCCCGTCACAGATCAGCAGGTCACACGGTGAGGGCTCTCTTCCCTGTTCCGCCGCAGCTCTAGCTGTGCATCTCTGGGCCAGTCACTGTCCGTCTCTGAGGCTCTGTGTCTCAGAGGATGTTTCTCTTCATTATCTATCACTTAAAAAAAAAAAAACCTCCTTCAAAACGTAGTGTCTTAGGCACTGATCATCTCACGTTGTTTCTGAGGCTCAGGAATTTGGGAGCAACTCGGCTGGGGAGTCTGGGCTCCCGACCTTTCATGGCAGGAGGGCCAGATGTCCACTGGGGCTCTCGTCATCTGAAGGCTTGACTGGGCCTGGGGGACCTGCTTTCCAGACGGCTCTTTCACGCGGCTGCTGGCAGGAGCCCTTGGTTTCTTGCCACTTGAGTTTTGAATGGGAGAGCTGGCTCCGCCCAGAGTGAGCAAATCGGAGACAGAAGGACAGAAGCCACCCTATCTTGGATGTTCTGGCCTCTGAAGTCAAGCCCTGTCACCTCTGCACTGTCCTATTTGTTACCCAAGGCGACCCTGTTCGAGGATGTGAACGTCAGAAGGTGCGGACCCCCCCGGGGGTCACCTTGAAGGCCGGCTGCTGCAATAACAGTTGTATCTGCCCTGCCCATCTCGCGGGGCCATCGTCGTGAGGTTTTGTTTGCACACCCGCTGCAAGGAAAACTAATAACCAGAGGATGCATCTACTAAGAGTCAAGGCAGAGGCTGCTAAAAACAGCTGTAAAAGGGGGCGGGACCCTGAGGCCATCAGAGGAGGCTCCGCGAGGAGCACGAGGGGGACCCGGCTGGGAAACTGGGTAGCTCAGAGGACTCCAGCCCCCCTTGTTGTCCCGTATGAGGGCGCAACGTGGAGACAATCGGGACTGAGCGGCACTGTACCCAATGCATGTGGGCGCTCACCACAGGGAGGCTTTGCTCATCCACTCGTGTTCTCTCCACGGAAAACGGGTGGGTCACAGTCTCAGGAAGTCCAGGAGGGAGGCTGATTTGTGCCTTAGCCCTTAGCTGTGACATTCAGCTGAGTTAGTACGCTTTGCACCAACTACAGCGGGCCGCATAAATGTGAAGGTCCGTTGTCATTCCCTCCGGGCAAGACCCTGCCAGATCGTTCCTCAAAGCATCTCTCCACCCAATTTCTTAAACAGCCACAACGAGAAATTAGATGTCTTCAGGGTTTTGCAACGATCGGAAACCACTGCTCAAAGTTGACCCTGAATCTTTCCCGGCTCGTTGACGCCCACTTTTCCGCGTGGATATTCTGGTTACTCCTGCTGTATAATAAATTGCTTCAAAACACAGGGGTGTAGAACAGCAACCATTTTATTTTGCTCATGGTTTGGGGGGGGGGGTGGTTAGGAATTCCGAAAAGGCTCCGCTGGACTCTTCACCTGTGGGATCTCTCATGCGGCTCACGGTATGATGTCACCTGAGGCCTCAGTCATCTGAAGGTCTGCGGGGGCTGGATGGCCGACATGGCACATGCACAGAGCCGGCAGGTGAGGCTGGCCGCGGGCTGGAAGTTCAGCCGGGTGGTCCGCGTGAATGCCTATCCAGAGCCCCTCCAGCATGGCGGGCTCAGCCTAGTGGGGTTTCTTCTATGGTGCTAGATTCTTCGGCAGCTAGAGAGAACTGGAACCTGCATAGCCTTTTGGGAAGGCCGTCAGGGTAATTTCTCCCACCGTAGTTACACGCTCCCATGGTCCCCTGGGATAGCAAGCGAGTTATGAGGTCAGCACAGACTTAAGGGGATGAGAATTAGACTCCACTTCCCGATGGCAGAGTGGCCATGGGCCTGTGGGGTGGGACGAGTCGCTGTGGCCATCTTTAGAAAGTGTAACCTTCCACAAAGGATGACAATCGTTTCCCATACTCGGAGGCTTTGTAGAGAGTAATCCACGAACGACCCATTTCACGGAGTCAAAGACTATTTAGAGCTGAGTAGAGTCTTAAAGATTCTCTAGTTCGATCACTTTATCTTCAGATGAAAAACATTGGGGACCGAAGAGCTGAAGTGGCTCGCCCCGGATGCAGCAGCTGAGCAGAGGGGCAACAGCCCTGGGAATCCCAGTCTCCTATCCACCTGTGCTCCATCCTGCCCTTGGCAAACTCTGGTTGTGGCTGGTATCGTTCCTCGTCCTTCTTCCTAAGGGGACGAGGGTTTTGCTCAGGGAATCTATCCTGCCCACAAGGCTTATGAGCCTCAAAGGGAGCTCACCCTGTGGTGTTGTGCCGTTCACACCCAAGGTCAGCATGGCAGGAGCCATTTTGCTACCAGCCTGCAAATGAAGCCACCATCCCGAGAAAGGCAGAGTCTAGAAGCAGAGTCTAGAAAGTCGCTGGAAAGCGAACTGCTGCTGCTGTTGCTGGATGAGGTCAGCCGCAAGCCTGCTGTATTAATCTTTCCATTTTGTGAGTCAACAATCTCCTTATTGTTGAAGCCACTTACGGTTCAGTTCCTGGTTACTTGCAGCTGAATGCATCCCAGGTAAAACCCTTCCGTTGGGGGGATTAGTCCCGACCTTAGAAGGGGCAGGTAAGGAGATGTAGCTCAACACTCTGGGCTTAAGCTTCAGTTATGGCCAGTGTATGTGGCCCTGAACTTGGTTCAGACGGTCTCCGATAACTGGGATTTTCTCTCACTCTCTGAACCCAGTCTCTACCTGGAAGTGACTCAGTCCCTCCAGAACCCACTCTTGAGCCTCTGTCATTTTCAGTTCCTGCTCAGGGCTGGGGTCCTCTGGTCTTCCAAAATGTCACCCCAGTGGCTACGGTGCTATAACCCACAGTTGTCCAAGGTGCCCTCCTACCTGTCACCCATCTTCCTGGATTTTGGAGGATCACCACTGTTGGGACCCCTGTGCTGAATGCTGAGTTCTGCCCCCAATGGCACATGACTGACTGGACCCCAGTATCGGATGCTCACCCGGCTTAGGACTGTTGTTGTACCGTGCACAGTCTAGACACCCGGTCCTACCCTCCTGGACTGGACTTCCTCCCTGCACCTGCAGCAGATAAAGCCTGCCCCTCTCACAATTCCCTTTGTGCCTTCATGAGGCAGTCTCCTCGTAGATCTTCCTGGCAGACGCTCTTGAGGGGGAAATGCTTCTTTTGGGCCGTACAGCATCTCATATTTGCGCCTGCAAATCTTTCACAGTGCACGAGGCTCATGTTTTATCATACTGTCTCTTTCCCTTCCGGTTGGGGAGTCAGGCCACATGGGGGAACTTTGAAAGCAAAACAAGAAAATCCATTTATATCAGCCCTCACTAAGATATGCTTTGTTTGAGGTCTCTGTTTACATCCTTTGTGGCCCCGGATGATCCCCTTGCACTTGAAAGTATTGCCTGCTTGCCAAAAAGAAGTCTATTTTCAGGGCAGAACTCATTCTGAGACTTGCTTTTATGGTAACCTCGGAGCAAGGTTACAGGGGAGTAGGGGACTTTCAACTCCTTTAAATAATGACCGCTGTTGGTATTAACCAAAGGAACCGCACGGTTACCCATGACTTAACTGGCTTAGGTCAGTTCTAACGCTGGAAGTAGGAGTTAACACATGCATTTATGAGCAGTGGGGAACTTGCTAAGGATTTCTGCCAGGTGGAGGAGGGACCGGGGAAACCACCTCACATGTATGTGTCCAGCAAGTCCCTGGAAATCTTCCTCTGGGCTGCCGTGGCATGTCCCCTCCTCTTCCCTGCCCTTTTGCCCACAGCACCCAGCCCCACTCCGCCTTCTTCCTCTTTCACGTTCTGGAAAAACTCCTTCCCTCTGCAGAAAAATTGAGCTGCCAGTTTGAGTAGTGAACTTCTCGAGGCAACTTTCACGCCAGCTTCGTAGTCTTTGCAATGACCTTGAGAGTGCTGATCAGTGAAAACAGAGGGTGATGATTCAATGTTCTTGATAAAGACGAAGGTGTCATGCGTTCTAATCTCTCTGAATTTCCTGGTAGTGGTTCCGGCGTGTCAGCTATGGATGGAAGGCTGGCAGGCTTGGTTTCCAGGCTCTGAGGCCGCCTCCTTTCTGCAGGTGACACAGGTGGCATCACCCCCGTGTCCCCTTCTGCCAGGTCTCTCAGGAGGCTGCAGTCCAGACTCTGAGGCTTGAATCCGTGGAGCCTCTTATGAGCTCTGGTTCCAGCTGGGCTCCAGTTCTGGCTGCAGGGTCTTTGCCTCGTCCCTTGGGACTTCTCTCTCCCTCATGAAGCTTGTTCATCCCCCAGTCTCAGTGTGAATGGGCCCTGCCTTTCACCCAACACCCTTTCCCATGTCTTTGGGGGTTGGATTCCTGTCCCAGCCTCCAGCCCAGCTGGGACCCTGAGAGTTGATGGATACCAGATATTTCTGATGAAACCTGAAGGGCCCCTGAGCTCGCAAGGGCGCCTCCCACCTCCCGTTTTTTTGTTGTTTATTTTATTTTTTTTGAAAGAGAGAGAGAGAGACAGAGACAGAGAGAGGGAGGGAGGAGATCCCAAGCAGGCTCCCCGCTGTCGGCATGGAGCCCCACGCAGGGCTCAAACTCACGAACCGTGAGATCCTGACCTGAGCCAAAATCAAGAGTCGGACCTTAAGCCAACTGAACCACCCAGGCGCACCCCCGCCTCCCAGTTTGGTCACGTACAACCACGGCGTTCCTTTGGTTAATATGAGCAGCTGCCATTGGTTACAAGAGTAACTCCCGTTCTCACCCACCTACATGTTGGGTGACTCCCGCTACATGTCTCTGACCGAATTCCTCCCCCACACACTGCCTATCGAGTGGGCACCTATCAGTCACACCGTCTCCTGCGGGCTTGATGAAGTCTAAACTCTCCGTTGCTCAGGGCGCTCCCCCAACATGGCGCACCATAGAAGGTCTCACCTGAAGCCGATGTGACAGTACTCTCGCAGCGGGATTGGAGACCCAGCTAGTGAGACTCGGGTTGGCCCCCATCCTCCGGAATCAGCCGCTGGACACGCAGGCGGTGGGTGGTCAACACTCCTAAGTGGGAGGGAGGAAAGACTCCGTAGATTCTAACACCCCGCCCACGTGTTCGTGGGGTTTCTCGGTGCTTCACCAACGAGGACCCATCCCTCCATTCATGACGCCAGCTAACGCCACCTCTGGTATCCATCAGAGAGACAGCGGAAGCACTGTGGGAGCCCCTCTGGGCTATGGCCTTCTGATTAAACTCTAATTACCACCCCCTGGAGTTGCCCTCCTGGGGGCAACTGGCCTCCCTGAGAGTGTAGACGAAGCGGTACAGACTCACATTCGGATCGCTCTTTTGGCGCTGAAGCATTTTAAAGTAAATTGCACCCCACCATTTATCCCAGCACCGGGGCACCCCGCCTCTATCCTAATAGTAACAAACAGCATTTCTGGTTTACAAGATGCCATCGCACAGCTTTCCACCCCTTGCAGAGTAAGCGCCCTGAATAATCTCCAGCCTGTCCACCAAGGAGTCTCCCGCCAGCGAGGGCTCCGCACAGCCCCACGGCATCTGCTTCCGCTTCCGGGTCGCTTTGCAGCAGGCATGCGTCGCGCGAGGTGCCTACATACGATGGCGCTCTGGAGGCTTCCTCCCCACGCCAGCTTTCCTGGCGGCCACGTGACCGCATGAGCATGTGATCTGCCCAGGCCAATCATAGTGGCCTCCTCCTTTCGGCCAAAGTGGCTGGCCAGGGAAGTGCACGTGGCCTGGCAAAGCCAAGCAGGAGGCCTCCTGGTTCTCTCAGCCCAGAGCTGGGAGGGGAGGCTGGGATTCTGGCTGTTTCACCGCTGTTTGCTCTGGTGTCCTCGGCCTGGCGGGGACAGCTCCATCGCGAGCATGAATCTGACGGTCGGGGCGAATCAGAGGCCTGGGTCACGACGGCCTGAACGTGGCCTCCCCACCAAATTCACGTGTTGAAGTCCTGATCCCCAAGGGGACGGTATTAGGAGGTAAGGAGGTTTGGATGACGTCCTGAGGGTGAGGCCCCCCAGGACGGGATGAGTGCCCTTCGGGGGCCTGCCCTTCTCTGCGCCCACGAGCGCTCAGGCAGAGCAGAGCCCATGGGAGGGCGGGCGAGGAGGCGGCCGCCTGCAAGCCCGGAGGCAGACCCTCCTCGAGAGTGAGTGTGTAGGTGCCTTGGCCTTGGGCTTGCCCACCTGCAGGGCACAAATGCCCACTGTCCAGACCGCCCCCGTCTGTGGGGTTTTGTGCATGGAGAGAGGAAGTCCTCACGACCGTTGAATCTCTAAATCCAGTCCTCCCTGGGTCCAGCTGTACCTCTGTGCGCGTGCGGTTTGGCTGTGCAGCCCACAGATTCCCTTTTTCGCTCACGCTGGTTTAAACTGAAGTTTCTAATGAATTTTTCCACCATCAGCAGCCAGTAGCCGCTTGACAGCTGCTTTCACTCCTCCCGGGAGCCCCGTGCTGCTGGCCTTCCGGCGCTTGTCGCTCCGGACCAGTCCCCCACCCTGTCCTCCTGAGGCGGCTCCGCATGTCCCCATCCTAACCTGAGGGCCACCTGGGCCGAAACAGAGACCCCAGCACTGCAGCGCGGTTGGCTCGTGGCCGGCACGTCCGGTAGACGTCCGTTCTTGGGGTTAGCAAGGGGTGCTCGCCTCTGGGCTTGCCCGCGGCTAATTCACACACACTGTAGATCCGGGAAGTCCCGATTAGGGATTTTGCTTTCGTGTTTTCAAAAGTTATGTGTCCAGGCGAGGTATCACACTGTCATCCTCTTCAGGCACCCTTTCTGCCTCCTGGGAACGACGTCCTCCCCCAGGACCTGAGGCTCATCCTGTCCCCTCAGCGCCGGCCTACTCTCCTTTCCTATGTGTCCCCAGGCCCCAGCGAGTGCAGCGTGGCTCAGTCAACTGTGATCTCCAAGGGAGGCCTCATACTGTGGACGCTCAGCGAGGCCCACGTGTCCGGTGTCCCGTGCCCATGCGAACACCCTGGCCTCACGTCACGGGTGACTCACCCCGAGCTGTGGGCTTGGCGGGCAGGGCCCTCTCGATCTCTGGCTGCACTTTCCACGCGGAGGAAGCCAGATAGCATCACGTGTTGGTGGTTTGTTTCCATCTCGCTGATCGAGAGCCTAAAAGCAAGAGATTCTGCTGTATCTTCCCTTCTTTTATCGATCGGGGCCAGGGGTCCCAGGGCAGCGGGTGAAGGGTGTAGACTTTAGTTTGCTCATCTGCACACCGGACCCACTAGTCAAACATTGCTTTGCACCTCACCTCCAACGGGACTGAGTACCCTGGACGTGCAGAGGAGAGACTCCTGAGAGCCTCAGGGCCCTTGAGAGAAGGGGGTTTCCTGAGAGGGCAGTGATGTCTGGCGTGACAGGCACTTTGGGGCCCACGTGGGCTCTTGACTTCTCTCATGGCCTCACGGCTGCGATCTTCCCACATGTCGCCCTCCCTCTCCTCTCACTCCCGGGGAGAAAATCATCTGTGGTCCCTCCAGCCCCGCGTTCCAGAGGGAGCCGGTCTGCCCGGCAGAACCTGGAGACGTCCCCTACTCTTCATTATCTCTCGGGGGACACAATCCTGGGTTTCTCGCCCGACACCTCCCTGCCTAGACTAGGGCCAACATGTCCCAGCCTTCCTTGCACCTGCGGGTGGCCACGTGACCGCGTTCGGGCCAGTGATTCATACAAGTGCAAGTTCTCCGTGTGGCTTCCAGGCTGTGCTTTTAAAAGGAAGAGGCACGTCATCCGGGTCCTTTGCCCTTTCCCGCCGGGCAGAAGGTGGAAACGCTGTGAGCCCCCCAGCACAGTGCAGGTGGGGACGGGGCCACAGTGGGCAGAGCGACAAGATAGAGCCTGGGCCCCTGACACCTTTGCGGACTGGAGCGGCCACGCCAGCTTAGACCTACATTTATTTCAGCCGTGTCGTTGGGATTTGGTTTCGGCAGCTGAGCCACGGTTACATTTAGAAAAGCGGTATCGCCTTCGAGCCGGAGTTCCCAGATGGCCAGCGGGATGGGACCCCATCAGGTTGGACATCCCAAAATGCCGGCCCGGTGGCGCTGGCAGCTGGGGACGTCAGCCACAGGAGTTGGTGGCATCGTTAATAAGAGGCCACGCGTGTGCCTCTTTCTGTCCTGTGACTCCACGTCAGATCCCCTGGTGAGAGACTCTGACTGGCATAGCAAATGCTCTCACCTTGGTTTGGTCGGTTCCCCTTGCATCAGGTCGCGTCATGAGCCACTAAGCAGTTTATGGTGGGGTGTCCACTCCCGGTCCCCTCGGCGGGCACCCCTGTCTAAGCATCACCCCAGAACTGCTTTCCCTAGGTGGGTGGGTGGTGGGGTTATAGGCCACGTAATTTCAGTTAGAGGGGACATTGGGCGTGAAGAAAAATACCCAAAGCATCAAGGAATTGTCAGCGGCCACGTCCGGTGATTCTGGCAGATTTAAGCGCCGGGCAGGTTCTCTTCAGAGCAAGAGAAGGGACCCAGGAACGGGTGAGGCCAGGTGCCAGGGGCATGAGCCAGGGGCGAAGCTGGGGCTGGAGCATGCACTGCAGTGAGCAGCAAGAGAGGACGAAATATTGTAGCTAAAACATCGCAGCGAGGAAATCTGTTCCGGGCGCCTGAGGAGGCTGTCAGGGCCCCGGGAGGAGGCCCACTTCTTGGGGAACAAGATAGATCTCATGCCTCAGAAGCATGACTATAGTCAGATTCCAGACCATAGACCAGATTCCAGATTCCAGCACTGTATAAGAATCCAATCCACTCTGCCCGATTCTTCCTCCTTCTTTCCCTGCCGTCAGAACTTTTTAAAATTTGTTCTCGCCATGGCTCACCAGCCACCCAGACGATGCACAGTGGACAGACGATGCACAGTGGAGCCCGACCTCTTCCTCCTCAGAATAACCGCTGGAAAAAAGAGGCTATCAAGGTCATGCTTCTCTGCATTAGGGTTTCACAATGGTGGTGAGTGACTGGAGAGATGGAACCGACATTCTAATTGCCCACCAGCCACCCATTGTCTCCTTTCTTAGGAAAAGAAACCCAATTTTAGCCTCTCTGCAGCTCGGGGGTGGCCAAGCAGCAATGGCCTGCAAGAAAAATATTTTGGAGAAGCTGGCTTGGCCGGAAGAACCACTCTTTTTCTCTCTCCTGCTTCTTCCCCGTTGCTGGCTTGGAGCACAGATCCTTCATCGCCGGCAGCCATCTTGGATCACAAGGTGATCTTATGGATAGAAGCCACCCCTGAAGAGGGAGGAACAGAGAGGTCAGAGTCAGACTCTCTGATGCTGCTATGGGTCCCACATAGCTGGGGAATCAACCTCCAGGTTTTTGGTACCTAAGGGAGGAAGGAACTTCTGCCCTGTGGAAGCCCTCAGTACTCGGTGTGCTTTGTGGACCAGCAGCGTGGGCATCCTTCAGGAGCTTGCTAGGAACGCTGAACCTCAGGGCCTGCCCCGGACCTTTCGAATTCGACTCTGCCTCTTCACGAGGTCCACAGGTGTCATGTTGTGCCCACGGTGGTTTGGGAAGCACTGGTTGAAGCCACTATTATCGTTTATCCTGATGTTTGTAGCTGAATCTCGTCCTTGCGGATAGAGAAGATAATTGTGGTGCAGGGTCACCAAGAAAATGAGGCTTCTGGGAAGCTCACCAGTGTGTTCTCCCACATCTCCCTTCCCTGCTTCCAGGAAGAGCATGCATGACTTTCTAGAAAACCCCCATTTCCCCACATCATACCACGAGGGGCTTGGGGAGCCCTGACCAGCATTGTCCTGGGGCTCAAGTTCTTGAAAAGCAAGGTTCTCGTCAGCTGCAATTACCTGCACCCCAGCCTCCTCTGTCTCCAGACCCAAGGGTTTCAGAGGACAGATGATGGCATTAGCTCAGAGGAGGTAGGTGAAGGGGCCCACAGTCATTCTGAAACCTTAAGGCATCACAAAATAGATCATCTTTCCCGGAAGCCTCGGCCTACTGTTTCTAAACACAGGCGTTTCTAGGCTGTGTTTCTGGGGCTGCTGTCACACTCAGCCCCTCTGTGACTCAGGCTTGATTGCCGAGGAGGGCCACACCCTCTGGTACGGAGCTCTGAAGGGTCCCTCCCTGCTCATCCATATCTGCCCAGATGGATGGGGTGGGGGGGGCGGGGTGGTGGTGGAAAGGGAGCTCCTGAGGATGACGTTCCAGAAAGTGGTTCTTGACACGCTCCCAACTGGATGCAGCCTTTCAAATGAATCACTTGAAAACATCCAACTGGAGTGGAGGAACTGGAAGTAATGGTTAAAAGCACGAGTCTCTGATTCAAGGAGATCTGGTTTGAAGCCCCGGTTGCACCCTTTACTACTGTCTGACCTTGGACAGGTCTCTGATTTCCCTAAGCCTTCTCTCCAGTCCTGCCAACCCGGGCCTGGGTGTCCTCATCTGTATACGGAGTAATAACCAGTATAACACAACAGCGTCTTCTTTGGAGGGGCTTCTCTGGGTTCAGGTGCTGGACCGTGTGCGTCATTAAATCCTCAGTCCTTGACATGGGCAGGTGTGTGACCTCATCTTGTACACCTGTGCCTGTCAAATGGGAATGCCCCAACGCACCACCCGGAGATTTTGGTAGAAGGCAGCTTGATTTGGCGGTCTGGTGCGGGGCCTAAGCTTCCCGGTGCTGCTGGCAACCCCACCACGTAAGGCACGTATGGCAGGATTGGGGACTCTCGACTGGCAACTTGTGGATACTCTTTAGTCTTGGCTCCTCAGATGTTCAAAGACACCATCATTCCAAAAAGCAAAGGGCGATCACTTGTTACATGACCCTGTCACAAGATTTCTGTTCTGGGGTTCATAACCTACTAAAGGTAGAACTTCATCTGGGATAAAGTGTCTACATCCTGGCGAGACAGGTAGAGGCGACAGCGGGATTTGGTTCCCTCCGGGTTTCTTGTGGTGCATGATTTCCTCATGTTTCAGAGACCTCTCAGTTTGATGTGGCAATTTTGCTGTGGTTATGCCTTTCAACACACTTCCTGCTCTTCTCGCAAAACAAAGGCTGCTTTACCCCTCGCTTGGAGGCCAAAGCCCAGATGATTACAGGTTTCCTCAAGAGCTTGAGCAGAGGGCCTGGGCCGGGGGACGGGGGCACATCCGTGGTCCTCAGTGTGTGAAGCCTTTGGCTTTTTTCTATTTGAACAGCAGAATTAAGATTCGCACGGACTTTACTTTCTATTGGAGCGAAGGATCGCAATACTGCTAGAGGAACTTGAGCTTAGCAGCACCTCACAGCAGCAGATTTCAAGTGGAAATCTCGCTCAGCCCCTCAACGACGATGGAAAGTAGAACCCAGTCCTTTCTGTAGTCGAGGTTGTCTGGGTCACATAATTTCAGTGGCTATCCTCAGAGTTGCTAGGAATTCAGAGACTCATAAGCTATGGGAGCTGAGCAGGATCTGAGGACTTCTAAAGCCAACTTCTCTATGTTTCGGAGGTGGAAACCGAAGTCCGTAGAAGGCCAGCTGGCCTGGCCTTCGTGGTCATTTAGAATCACCCCGCAAATATTTCAGGTGGATTCCTTCGCTTAGTCAACTCCATTTCCTCCATTTTTTTTTTGATTAAAAAAAAATAATAATGTGTTAACCATTTCTTTATGAGTTTTTCCATTATGGAAATAACAACAACTATGTTACAACCTAATTGGAAAACAGAAGTAAATAAATCACCCGCACAATCTCTTTTTGACTGGACGCCTATCTATTACTTTCAAATCCTTTGGTATTTTTCTTATTTTGCTTTTTAATTATTAACATATAGGTGCCTGGAAATAAAAATGCCAACAGCCTGGAAAGCCATAAATAGTAAGCCTTTCCCACTCCTTTGCTCGCTTTCCTCCTGATTGGTACCTTCTTTCGATTGTTTCTCTTTTTCTCAGGTATTGACCTTGACTGATACGGCTAGATAACATACTCCGTCTAGGTCTTTGTTTAGCAGTTTTAGGCACTATCTACAGACTTTCAGCTGTGACAGGTGAGTGACTTATTCACTTATCACTCCCTTCTCCCACCTCCAAATCATTGGGAGGGGTGTATTTTCATATCTTCTGATGGTTAACCTTATGATTTTATATATCCCTCCATCTCTGTTTACTGACACTCTAACTGTAGGTAGTACTTCTCGGTTCCCCACCATGTAAGACAGGAAACTAACACCCCTTCCTTCCTTCCACTTCTCTCTTTTCTGCTGCCCACCTTCTCTCAACTATACCACTTCTCTCCCCTTGTCAAATTTATAGCACGGGCATTCTCTCTGGTGAATTTATCTTCCGTGCTTTGTCACTAATTGAATTCTGATCATGGAAAGCCAGGGAACAAACCGTATATAAGGTACAAAGATGCTGTAACTATTATTCTCTAAGAATTGGGTGTTGGGTTGAGATCTATACAATGGATTGGTCAAGGTCCAATTGGATGACCAATGTCAAGGTCAAGTGGGTCTTCTTTTCCTAGACTCCATCAGCTACACAAAATCATTTTTTATTTGGTTGCTTTTGTATTTGGGCCACGATATATGTGTACATATTTTATTATAATATATATGTATAATATACTATGTATAAGTGTGTTTATATATTATAAATAAAAAATATATACTATGTATATTTCCACAACTTACTGTTTTCTGATTTTTGGTTGATTGACAACAGAAACATATTCCTTCTTCATAATATCACAAATACCTTCCACTTCTTTAATTATATCATTTATTCTGTGCTCCAAAATGTGTAGACTTTTGGCTAAGCCGACTGCACATCTGAACTGAAGTGTGAGTTTCTTTTAATTGTATTTCTAGGCTGGTTTAATTTCCTTTTTTTTTTTTTTTTTTTTAGTTCTCTTGTCTTCCTCTTTCTCAGGTAGCACATCATCAATTTTATTTCCACAAAGAACTTATGGGAGTTCATTCTCTGAATTCTTGCATGTCTAATAAGCCTTTACTTCTCCTCCACTCTGGATGGATAGTTTGGCAAGATATCAAATTCTAGGTACAAAATTATTTCTTTGGACTTTGAAGGCAATTCCTCCACTGTCTTCCAGCATTGAGTGGTGCTGATGAGAATAATGCCAACCTTGGTCTTTCTCTTTCATTGGTTGTCCAGATCTTCTTTAGTATCCGTGCTCTGAAATTCCATGAGGTTGTTTCTGTGGATCACGGTCTGTTCACTGTGCTGAGTTCCTGGGGTCTTTTGAGCTGCAATACAACTTTGCCTTCTTTCCACTCTGGGAGATTTTCTTCAATTATTTTCTTAATAATTTCCACCTCTCCATTTTTACTTTTCTCCTTCTCTGAAGTCCCTATGGCATAAATTTCGGCTCACCTCATTGGACACTTCCTGTCTCTTTTTCTCAAATTACCCACCTTTTGTCATTTTACTGTCTAATCTGCAAGGTCTTCTGGACTTTTTGGTGTCATCTTTCTTTCTTTGAGTTTTTTTAAATTGTATGTCGTATATTTATTATAATAATTAATAAATTATTGTATCTAATCAAAATTATTTAAATTTATTTAAAAGGCTTAAAACAAATTATAATAAGTTATTTAACAAAACATAAAAATTATTTATTATAATAATTTAAAAGTACATTTCAAAAGGGATTTAAAACAGGCTCTTTGTTTCCAAGGGCTCCTTTTAAATACACTGTTTTGGGGGCGCCTGGGTGGCGCAGTCGGTTGAGCGTCCGACTTCAGCCAGGTCACGATCTCGCGGTCCGTGAGTTCGAGCCCCGCGTCAGGCTCTGGGCTGATGGCTCGGAGCCTGGAGCCTGTTTCCGATTCTGTGTCTCCCTCTATCTCTGACCCTCCCCCGTTCATGCTCTGTCTCTCTCTGTCCCAAAAATAAATAAAAAACGTTGAAAAAAAATATTTAAAAAAAAAAATACACTGTTTTGGGGGCATCTGGGTGGCTCAGTTGGTTGAGCATCTGACTTCGGCTCAGGTCATGATCTCACAGTTTGTGGGTTCGAGCCCCGCATCGAGTTCTGTGCTGACAGTTCAGAGCCTGGAGCCTGCTTCAGATCCTGTGTTTCCCTGTCTCTGCCCCTCCCCTGCTTGCTGTCTCTCTCTCTCCCTCTCTCTCTCCAAAATAAATAAGCATTAAAAAAAATTTTTTTTAAATAAATAGACTTTTTGTGTTGTGGGTGCATCATCTTGACTCTGCATGAGGATAATTAGAATTTGGGGTTTGTTTTTACTGAGTTCTTCTTCCTCTAGGTTTATGTATTCTGTTTACTCATCTTGGTCTTTTATTTTCCTGTGTGAATGGTCATTTGGGGCTGCCCATTACTACTTATGTATGCCAGGCTGGGTGGTGTAATTTGGGTAATTGGGGAGCGTTTCCTCTTCTCTGAGTGAAAAGGTTGATTGTAAGCTCTCCAGCTGTGGAAGGGGTATTCACCTTCGGGCTTCAGAGTAAGCTGGAGAATGGGAAGAAGCTTGCAGCCTCCAGCCCTCCCCACCCTCCTCCAGGATCCATTCCCACCACGCCTCCTCCCAGCCCCCACCATGCTGTAAGCCCTGGCCCCTCGGGCCAGCTTTTGTTTATTTTTAAAAAATTGTTTTTCCAGCCTCACCTTTGGCATAATCGCGACATGCTGGCCAGAATTTGTAGGTTTCGTTTTGTAAATATGTAATATCGATATTACATTAGTTGATACTGATTAATTCATCCTTGCTCCTGGTGGTGGTTTTGAAACGTGCTTGTAATTCTTTGACACTCCTCACAGTAAGGAGTAGGGTCTGTGACCTCTCCTCTTGAACCTGGGCAAGCTCTTATGGCCGCTTTAGTGAATAGAATGGGGCAGAAATGGGGCTGTGCGACTTTCAAGCCAGATCAGAAAAGGTCATGCAGCTTCTACCAGTGTTTCTTTGGGACACTGACTCCAGGGCTCCAGCTGCCACATAAGAGGTCTAGCTATGCTGAAGCCTTTTTGGGGACATACCACACAGAGAGACCAACAGATAGGTAGATAGGCAGGCAGGAAGGTTGGTAGGTGGGTAGATAGTTAGACCCAGAAATGGATAGATAGATCCATGGGTGGCTGGATAGATCCATCCGTGGCTTGATGAATAGATTGAATACCCGGCTATTTCAGTCTTCCTGGGCTCTAGACATCTGAGTGAAGAACCCTTCAGGATGACCTTGGTCCAGCCTCTGTCTTTCTGCAACCACATGACAGACAAAGCAAGAACCACCTTGCTTAGCCCAGTCAACTCCAGTTTGGTTTTGCTTAAAGCACCATTTGGGGTGGTTTGTTACACATGAGCCATAGCTAATCAGAACACGCCTTATTAACATATTTAATCATAGTTTATATTTATAGAAAAATATCACAATGGTGTCCTGTAATCTGGGATCCCCTTGTCTATGCTTCTGGTTTGAGCTCCCTGTCCATTTTCCAGGAAAAACTATTCCTTTGGTAGCAGTAACTCCCAGAGTAGGGATTGTTTCTGATCCAGAAACCAATGGTTCTCACCAATGGCAATTGTTATTTCCATTATTAAGAGACCATCCTAAAGAAATTAAGGCCTTCAAATGCTTTCCCTTCACACCCTCTCCCACCCCATACCTGCTCCCTTACTCCCCTGCTTGAGAAAGAATCATGAGGTTTTAGAACCTGAAAGAGATCCAAGGGATCATCGGAGCCAACCTACTTATTTTACAGATGAAGAAACTGAGGCTATGACCCCCCCCCCCCGTTCTTCCCATTGCACGCTTGATAAGTAGGTGACACAGAACTAGAACTCAGGTCTCCAGGCGACCGCTTCAACCAGCATCAACCATTGATGCTACTCCTGCCCTGGACTGGGTCATCTTTCCAACCCAGAGCAAAGGCTTGACCCTCTAGGCTGCCCTACCATGTCCTGTCATAATCAAGAGAAAGCTGGTGTGTGTCCTGCCCATATACCGGTCTTTCACTACTCTAGGTCAGATCGAGACCCCATTCCGGCTAGTACACGTGTGTGAGCAGCTATTACACACAAAGAGAACCAAACAGAATAAAGCCCAAATAAAAAGGGCTTCTTTTCACTAAGAGACAGAAACGAGATGGTCTGTGCTTCCCGATGTTAATTATATGAGGGGTGGGAATTGAAACAGATCTGAAATTCTCCCTCTCCTACAAACCTGCCAAATCCCAAAGTTTTTCAATCTCGTTTTATGAACAGGCAGAAGTACTCTTGCAGCTCTCAAGCCAATGAAGGAGCACACACACCACGATATGTGCTGCTTTGCAAGGAGCTGTCAAAAGCAGAGCTGGAAAACCCTTGTCCTCATCAAGTGGCTTTCCCCAGAAATGGTGTGGATGGAAGTGGGGGGTGGGGCGAGCAGGAGGCTGCGGACTGAAAGCTGAGTGCACAGATTCTGAAAAGGCTTACTGAAATCCCTGGTTGTGAGGCAGCAGATGGAGAAGGGCAGGTTCTAGAGCAGAAACCCTTCCTGCCAGCATAGCAAGGATAAAAATAAACTCCCAGCAAATGCGAAGAATCAGCCATCGCCTACACTCTCTTCCCTCACTGATAACACTAACATGTTATCATGTGTTATTTTCCATCACCCAAATCATGTGCGACGTACGATTTTGTAACCTTTTTTTTCACTGTGTATCCCATCATAAAAATTGTCCCATGTCATCAGAACTTATCCACAAACATCATTTTTGAGAACTATGTAGTATTGGCTGACTATACCGTAATTTACTTATGTCCTTCTTGCTGGATGTTTTCCCCAGTTTTTCAATATTATAAATAACTCAGCAATAAACCACTTTGTCTCCTACCTGTGGTTTTCCAGAGATATACCTCTCTCTTAGCCTTCCCTTGTAGATTTTGATAGAGAAGACTCTCATGTTGTTATGAAAGCAGAGGTTAATAAGCCGGTAAAATGCACATTTTTTTTTAATTGTAATTTGTATTGTGTAGGAGATTGTAAGCAATGCTGGTTTTCTTCTTTGAACTTGCTGTGAGGGATATCCCTATTTTACAGATAAGGAAACTGAGGCTCGAAGAAGTTAAGTGATTTGCTCAAGGTCACTGAGCCACGATTTCAATTCAGGCAATTACACCCCAGAGCCCACACTTTTTTTTTTTTAATGTGTATTTATTTTGAGGGAGAGAGAGAGAGAGAGTGCATGCACACACAAATGGAGGAGGGTCAAAGGAAGAGAGAGAGAGAGAGAGAGAGGGAATCCCGAGCAGGCTCCATGTTCAGCGAGGAGCCTGACCTGGGACTCAGTCCCGCTACTGTGAGATTGTGACCTGAGCGGAAATGAAGTCGGATTCTTAACCAGCTCAGCCACCCAGGTGCCCCCAGAGCACACGCTTTTACTTGCTTTGCTCAAATAAACTGTGGTCCATAAGCGACAAGATGACACTGTAGAAGAACGCGTGGTAAGATTAAGAGGACAAAAACAGCTTACAAAGCAACACCTTCAGTCTGGTTCTTATTTTTTTTTCGTTGTAGGATACATAAAGTTCACAGGACGAAGAATGGGAAAATATCCATCCAGATGGGGGGGGGGATTATTTGTGATTTTAATTTTCTTTGCGCTTTTCCAGATGTTCTACAATGACCATCTCTTGAAGTCAGAAAACTTCAGGGTATCAGAGTCTTTTATTCATTCGGTGGATAGGAGGGTGCTGTGGGTGAAGGCAAACGTGGGCTCTGGGCTAGGGGGGGATGGGGAGATGGGAGGAAAGCAGGAAGACTGCAGGGAGGAGGGGGTGTTTGAATCAGGCCTTGCCATGGTCTGAAATTAACACGGAAGAAAATGAGGACATCGTGATGGTTTTCTGCGGCTTCTGAACACATCCCCTTTCTTCTGGAGTCCTAGCACCATATTCTCCCCCTGGAATCTTTGCGTGTCTGTGTGGCCAGATCTGCATTATTTCTCTTGGGGAAGGGGCTTCCAGGATGCAATAGAGTGATTTCCACAATTACCTGGCAGGGGAGCGGGGTGAGGGGTTGGCTACCCTGGTCCTCGAGAGAGAATGTTTCCTCCTGCTCAGGTCACAGTGGTCTCCGTGACACCCGTGGTTCAAGGTAGTGGCTTGGGCTACGGGGGACGACACCTGTGGTTTGCAGAAGCCGCTCTAGAAACGTCTGCCATTTTCTGTTCCTGGAAATGACTGCACTCCACGCAGAGGTGGGATGGCTTAAATGTCAGAAAGCACCCCCCCGCCCCCGGGACTCAGCCCACAGAAAGAGACTCCCCCCACCAGGGGCCCATGGACTGGTCCTTCCGAGGCTGGCCCTGTGATGAGAGTCGGTTTCACACCTGGCCAAGCACGTCCGGTGCACAAAGTTCCCACGAGAGCATCTCAGCGACTCTGGACCCCACAGAGGACTTTAGGCATCGTTCGCAGAGATGACACCGACTGTATCTGGCAAGTCCCTCGAACAAAACGTCACCTCTAACCAAGCCAGAGGCATGTGTCTCTCCGGCAGGAAAGCAGTTCCCACCTCCCAGGTCCTGGAAAAATTCCCCTCGTGTCAGCTGTAGGCCATCACATGCTTCCCAGTCATTTCCTCCTGGAAATGTGTAAGGAAGCCGGCTTTGGAATGTCCCAGAACTTGGGGAAGGAGGCCCAGGCCCCACCCATGTCTTAGCGCCCTGCCGTCCCCCATGTAAGGCAGATTTAAAGCTGAACTCGTCTAGTGGCCGAAAAGGGGAAGAGAGTCTTCCCTTTTGTAGAGCATTCCCAGGAGAAACCCAGTGCTCGTGAATTCGTCCTCTGTCCCTTTGACACGTCGGAATTCGTGTATACAATCCGCGTAGGAATAGGTAGGAATCCAAGTGTGAATTATTTGTACACTTCTCGCCAGCTTTAAAGCCCAGGCATGTTCTGTAACGGCTTAACGGTCCTCATTATCTCTTTGAAATGCAAACATCAACGTCTGCGGTCCCACCTCGCCTGTCACCACGCTCCAGGCTGTGACAGCCGGCCTGTCCTAGAGGCAAACGCAAATTCACCGGCACAACCAGCTCCCAGAGCCGGTGGGTGAACTCGGGTAACCGCGTGGAGACCGCAGATGGCGCGGCCAGGCCCTCCTGTGGGACGACGGGCTACCCTTAGTCTTGGGCACCTGTTCACAATGGATTGTGGCTGTTCGGTGGCACAAAAAATGGCAGACTGTCTTTCCGGCTGTGTCATCTCCACGGAGCCTCGCGTGTGGGCGCGCTGCAGTCGGCTTCCACGCTTATTCGATAATAAAACTGTTTTCTTCCTCTTCTCACCGTTGTGGAGCAAACTGGGATGGAAGGATGTTCCTTGCCCCCAACACCCACAGCCACCAGTTTCTTCACTGGGCGCGGAGGCCGTCCTTGGCCTGGTACTCACAGTGCCCATCTGAGGACGGTTGTCCGGCACGCCAGTCTCCCCGCCTGCCTTCTCTGCCCACTCCCCTGCCCCCCGCACCGGGTCAGCCTTGGGTCCCCGCTTCCCGGCCCTCAGTGACCAGACCGTGTGGCCCGTGCCTAGACAGGGCTGGGAGCGGCTCTCTGTGTCCGGGTGAGGGACCAGGCCCTCTTTTGTTTTGCGGGCCTTCCCCACGAGGCTTCGAGGTCCCTCGGGTCTGGGCCGGCTGTCCTAGAGCCCCGGTGCTGCCGGGGATCCATGCAAACAGGGCCCTGATGCATACAAACGAGGAACCATCCCGCCCACCCCCTTCCCCCACCCAAGGAGAGCTGGGCTTGCAGGTAGCGAGGGGGGGAGATATGTGTCACACCCCACTTTGGCGGGAAGGGGCCGTGCACGGCTGGGTAAAAGAGACCACATCGCTCTCAGCTGTCACCTTTGTTGAGCCGTCAGAGTCAGAGGTGACTCACGACCCCAAGGGCCCTTTACGTAGGTCTCGGAGTCCAAACCTGGCTCTTTCCAGGATGCCGGCTGCTGCTGTGGGTAATTACGAAGGGAGGATGGATGAGACAGGCATCTGGAAGATTCTGTGCCCCCTCCTCTTAGTCTGTTTTTTGTTTTTTTTTTTTTCTCTTTTTTCTCCTGTGGGGATAGAAACCAGGTCTGCTTTTCTTAGCTGGAAGCTTGGCTTCTAGTCGTTTGGACACACCCAGCAGCTCCTTGCTGCCCGCAGAGGTGGGTTGGCGTCCTTGAGAAGCCCCCTCCCCCTCTCCTTGCGCCATTGACGGGCACACGCCGCGAGGATGTCATTGCGTGGTCTGACCCCAAAATGTTCCTACTTGGCCTCAGAGCGGCCACAGGGGGCTGGCGCTGGGGGCAAATCCCGAGTCTTACCAAAGGGTGAGGGCAGACTTCTGAACGCTGGTTCTGGAAAAAATATCGTGGCTCGCTCTGTCTGTTCCTGGACTCCGCTCCTTTCTCTTCTCTCTCTCCTGGGGACAGCAAAGATCAACTCCCTCAATTGTCCTGCTTCTCTAGAAGAGAACCTCCTCCCAGGATTCCGGTGATTCGTTCAATAATCGTTCTGAAATGAGAGGAATTAAGGTAAAGACACACAATTTCAAATAGGCAATACCTTATTCGGCATAGTAGGTGTGCCCTAGCATGATAATTTCCATGGAAGGAATTCTTTTTCAAATATGGAAAGTGGACTTCACTATTCAACTCAGTCTTATAATATGCTGTTTGAGGAGAAAGCGTCCAGGCATAATGAGAATGTGTATCCCATCATCTCCTCAATTTGAAGCTCAGATTTTTTACATAGATGGTTTCTTCAATGCCTTTAAAAAAAAAAAAATATGTGGTCTGGTACAGCATCCTGAAATCTTTGTTTTAACTGTAAGATGATAAAAGGAATACATAGTCAAGATATCAGTTTTTATTCAAGGGTTTTAAATTTATTTTATTTTTTTAATTTTTTAAATGTACGTTTATTTTTGAGAGAGAGACAGACAGGGAGCAAGCAAGGGGTGGGGCAGAGAGAGGGAGACACAGAATCCGAAGCAGGCTCCAGGCTCTGAGGCATCAGCACAGAGCCGGATGCGGGGCTCGAACTCACGAACCGTGAGATCATGACCTGAGCTGAAGTTGGCCGCTGAAATGACTGAGCCACCCAGGTGCCCCAATTTTATTTTATTTTTAAGTTTATTTTATTTATTTTGAGAGAGAGAGAGAGAGAGCAGGGCAGGGGCAGAGAGAGGATCCCAAGCAGGCTCTGAGCTGCCTAGTAAGGGCTCGGTCCTATGAACCATGAGATCACCACCTGAGCCAAAATCAAGAGTCAGACGCTTAACTGACAGAGCCACACAGGCGCCCCAGGAGTTTTAAATGTTAATGTTTTTGACTGTATCAACCTTTCCCTTTATGGTGTGTGTATTTTATTTTCTCCTTAAATGCATAAACGGCTGCAATATCTTTGCCGTAGGTGTTCACGCCTCTGCAACGTGTCTTTGTAGCACCTCGTCCTGTTAGGAGGTGCTGTTCTTTCTCTATCCTTCTGGAGTCTCTGTACTTGCTTCGGCCAAGGGAAGACGGTGGAAGTGATGCTGTGGCTATTCTGAGCGCAGAGGACTTCGGGAGCTCTGCCTGCTGCCGTGTACATGAACCACGCTAGCCTACTGGATGATGAAGGATGTGGCCCCGTCACCCCAGTGGCCTCAGCCCACAGCCGGCTCAGCTAACCTGGCAGCTGGCCATGGTTGCCTGAGCGAGCCCAGCAAAGACCGTGAGAACTGCCCAGCTCAGCCTAGCCTAAACTGCTGACCTGTAGAATCACCAACAATGAAAAATTAGCTGTTACTTCGAGAGAATCCCAGCCCTAAATGTTGGGCTGGTTGGTTAGGCAGCAATATTTAAATAGTACAGGTCTTATTAGAGAGCCCTCGCTATCTTGAAGTCCTAAAGCATCTATCTTTCTGTGTTCTCAAGGTTTCTCTATTTTGTTTTCCATATTTATGTGCCATAATCAATCTGCAATTAAGTGTTTCTTGTGGGAGGTAGAGACCTAAGGCATTTCTGCTCATTCAATTTTTTTCTGAATTTTTTCATATTTGAAATATTTCATAATGAATGCTGTAGTCATTTGTATTTTTTTATTTTTTAAAATAATTTTTAATGTTTATTTTTTGAGGGAGAGGGGAAGAGAGAGAGAGCGAGAGCAGGGGAGGGGCAGAGAGGGAGACACAGAATCCGAAGCAGGCTCCTGTCTCTGAGCTGTCAGCAGAGCCTGATGTGGGGCTTGAACCCTCGAACCATGAGATCGTGACCTGAGCCGAAGTCAGACGATTAACCGACTGAGCCACCCAGGCGCCCCGTTGTAAATCTTTTTTAGCAATTATATATGTCCTTTCACACTTGATCTTAGCCAAAAAGCCAAGAAGCAATACATATTTTCTTTTTAAAAATGACTGTAGGGGTGCCTGGGTGGCTCAGGTCATGATCTCACGGTCTGTGAGTTCGAGCCCCGTGTTGGGCTCCGTGTCGACAGCTCAGAGCCTGGAGCCTGCTTCGGATTCTGTGTCTCCCTCTGTCTCTACCCCTCCCCCGCTCTCTCTCTCTCTCTCAAAAATACGTAAACATTAAACAAATTTTTAAAAAAGACTTTAAAAAGACTTACAACAAAAATAAAAACAAGATTTCACAACTCAGCTATGGCCACTTACGACATTGTGAAGGGGGAGGGGTACAGTGTGTATCAAAACAGTTTTCCATTTTTCTCACTTAGCATCGCACTTATTTCCCTATAGCCAAATTATCCAAGGTAATCTCGAAGGATCGCATGTAGTTTGTCACAGGGCCACACCATTTTTACTTCACCAGGCACACGCGTGAGGCATGGGCCACCTCCCGTTTTTCAATACGAATGCTAGTACAGCACTGGATATTCTTGCTTTTTTTTAAGAGGTTTTTTTTTTTTTTTAAAGTTTATTTATTTTGAGAGAGAGAGAGCACATGTGCATGTGTGTGAGTCAGGGAGGAGGAGAGAGAGAGAGACAGAGAGCGCGTGCGTATGCACAAGTGGGGGAGAGGCAGAGAGCGAGGAAGAGAGACTGAATCCCAAGCGGGCTCCTCACTGTCAGTGCAGAGCCCGTGACGGGACTTGATCCCACGGTCTGAGACCATGACCTGAGCCGAAATCAAGAGCCAGACGCTCCACCGAGCGAGCCCCCCCCCCCCCCCGCCGGGGCGCCCTCCGTGCTGAATATTCTTGTGCAAATATTTCTGACCAGCTCTTCAGGATCATGTCTAGAAATGAAGTTGTGGGGACAGAAGGGATGAGAAAGACAAATATCATATGACTTCACTCATTTGAAGACTTGAAGAGACCAAACAGATGAACATAAGGGAAGGGGAAGCAAACATAATATAAAAACAGGGAGGGGGACGAAACGGAAGAGACTCTTGAATATGGAGAACAAACTGAGGGTTACTGGAGGGGTTGTGGGAGGGGGGATGGGCTAAATGGGGAAGGGGCACTAAGGAATCTACTCCCCAAATCATTGTTGCACTAGATGCTAACTAATCTGGATGTAAATTAAAAAAAAAATAAAAATTTAGGGGCGCCTGGGTGGCTCAGTCGGTTAAGCGTCCGACTTCGGCTCAGGTCACGATCTCGCAGTCGTGAGTTCGAGCCCCGCGTCGGGCTCTGTGCTGACAGCTCAGAGCCTGGAGCCTATTTCAGATTCTGTGTCTCCCTCTCTCTCTGACCCTCCCCCGTTCATGCTCTGTCTCTCTCTGTCTCAAAAATAAATAAACGTTAAAAAAAAAAATTAAAAAAATAAAATAAAATAAAATAAATTAAATGAAAAAAAGAAAACAATTTTCAGATCCAAAGTGCAGTTCGAGAAAGACACTCTCTACAGAGAGAGCGCGGGTCCCCACCCCCTCCACCAGCTCTGCAGGAGGAGAGCCATCCAACCCCACGCTTCATCCGAATGTTCTCGCTGAAGTAAATGAAGAATCCAATCTCGGATGATTCACCGAGTCAGAACAAGGTCGCACGCTGGTGAGAACAGAAAACTGGGAAGAAGCACCTAATCTATTAACTCAGTACCTTCAGTTCCTCCTCCTAAATTCATTCGACAGAAAATATCATCGCACCAGTACCCAGACGCCTCCCCTGCCTTGGGCCACACCCTGCTCCCCGAAGCCTGAACCAGGAGCCAGGGACACAGGACGGATTCCAACTGGGCCGTTGCTCAGGGCCAAAGAGGAGCACGCGGGGGCTTCTGCCTCTCTGCTCGGGGAGAGGCCAGAGGGCCCAGGCGGTCACTCATTCAAACATCTCTGTGTCTGGTCTTAGCCACCGCTGCACCAGAGGCTGGGCACCCAAGAGTGACCAGCCTAGAGAGAAAATTCCCAGTCGTAGAGATAAGAGCTCTCTAAGGCCCAGCTGCAGAAACCAAGAAAGCAGGGGAACGAGTGCCCCATGTAGCCTGGGGGGGTCAGGGACAGCCTTCCGGAAGAGTGCGCGTCCAGACGGATCTTTGAATAAGTAGGGCTTGGCCAGGCTGAGAGGGGAACAGGTGTTCGAGGTAACTACAGGGAGGAAGGTGGAGAGTGTGGCAGAAGGGGCGGGTCATGAGAAGCTTCCTAGGGCTGGCCCTATAGCCTTTTCGAGGTCCTACCATCTGGCCCCACCACCTTTCTGAGCCCACCCCTCCTCCACCCCCTCCACCCCACCACCCCGCCCTGCTCCAGCCCCGTTAGAGTCTTTGCTGTTCTGCCAGCGCGCTTCAGTCCTAACCTCTGCATTTGCCTCTCTCTCTGCCCGGAATGCTCTTCCCTCAGATAGATGCAGGCTTTCTTCCTCACTTCCCTCAGGCCTCTGCTCCAAATGTCATCGTCTAAGCAGAGACACTTCCTCTGATAAGCTATCATATAGCATGCCACTCTGGCCACCTACCCTGCTTTATTTTTCTTCTGTTTCTTCTCTGTCTCCCACGCCAGCATCTAGTAGAACGGGAGCCCCGTGAGGATACGGACTTTGCTTTTTCCTCGTTCAGCCAAGTAAAAGCTACTGAGTAGTCTAGCCCCTGGGCCTAGAACACTGTCTGATGCATAGCAGGGGTATCAGAAACATTCAGAGGACAGAAGGATGAATTTTGTCAAAGATGACGTGGAGCCACCAAAGAGATTTTCATTTGGAGAGCAACAGTCAGATTTGCAGTATAGACGGCTCTCTCTGGCTTGCTTCTTCTTTTCTCTTCCTGCACCTTTTGGGCGCAGCAAGTACTGAGCAGTTTCAGTCCCGTTTTGCAACGAGGAAGTTGCCAGTGAAGTGTAGAGTGGAGGGGCGGGGGAGGGGAGAAGAGTGAGTGGGGTGGGACGTGGAGGCAGAATGTGGGCAACTCTTTCCGGAACATCGAATGTGAAGAAGAAGGCCAAGTTTGGGCCACGACTTAGGGGGAGAAGGAAGGTGATTAAAAAAACAATGAGGTCTACCCAATTCCAAAGCTCTTATTCTTTTTCAAAGGTTAAAAAGCCTTATTTCAAGATAATTATAGATTCCCAGGTTGTGAATAGTAAGTACCGAGAAGTCCCAAAGACCCTTCACTCAGTTTCTCCAATGGTGACATAGTCCATACACGTAGTCTAATATAAATAACAAGGATCCGATTCTGGGGCAACGCCACGGGCATTTTTTGGATTATGTAACGTTTTTGTGTCGTTTTCATTGTATGTGTGGCTACATGCGATCACCGTCAAGGTCAAGATACAGAATTGTTCCATCCCCACAGACTACAAAAAGGCTACTCCTTGATAATCACACGGAGCCCCCTCCGTTCCCCCCTTTCCCCTTAACCTAACCCCTGGCAACCACGAATTCGTTTTCTGTCTCTACAAGTTTTTCATTTCAAAAATGTTATACAAATACGATCATTGAACATACCGTGTTTGGACCTTTGTTCCCCTTCAGCATAGCGCCCTTGAGATCCATATCCAAGCTGTTGTGGATACACACAGTGGTCCATTCCTAGTAACTGGTAAGTAGCACCCCATGGGGCGGATGTACCACAGTTTAACCGGTTCACCCATTAAGCCCGCCATTTTGGTTGTTTTCCACCTTGGGGCTACGACCAATAAAACCGCTGTTAACAATCGTGTACAGGTTTTTGTGTGGACCTAAGTTCTTATATCTCTGGGATAAATGCCAAGTATTTCCGTTGCTTTATCATATGGTAGTTGCATATTTAGTTTTTATTTTTTTTTTTTATTTTATTTTTTTTTTATTTTTTTTTTCAACGTTTTTTATTTATTTTTGGGACAGAGAGAGACAGAGCATGAACGGGGGAGGGGCAGAGAGAGAGGGAGACACAGAATCAGAAACAGGCTCCAGGCTCCGAGCCATCAGCCCAGAGCCTGACGCGGGGCTCGAACTCACAGACCGCGAGATCGTGACCTGGCTGAAGTCGGACGCTTAACCGACTGCGCCACCCAGGCGCCCCTGCATATTTAGTTTTTAAAGAAACGAACACACTCTTTTCCAGGGTGGCCGCAACATTGCCGTTCTCACTGGCAGTATGTGAGTGATCCAGCCTCTCTGAATCCTGGCTTGCAGGAGGGAT